>NC_062552.1:60507851-63007851 GCF_016906955.1 Phacochoerus africanus | reverse complement strand
TGGATCAGCAGTGGGGCCCTCAGCGTGGGGAACAATGTCTAATCTCTTAGGTAGACATGATGAAAGATAGTATGAGAAGAAGAGTATATATATATATATATATATATATATATATATATATATATATGTGTATGACTGGGTCACTATGCTGTACAGCAGGAATTGACACAGCACACTAAATTGACTATACTCTAATTTAAAAACAAACAAACCCAAAAAACTCCAAGAACCCCAAATTCCACATATTTTCCTGCTTTTGTTTCTATAAAATAAATGCTGATGATTACTTAAGCGTTTATCACATGTTGATTGTAACGTGGTAGACCACTGCTTAGTAACAACCTATGACATGTACGATGGATAATTTTAAAGTTGAGTCATTTAGTACAAACTTATTACTTTTTTATTGAATGTATCTTACTCTACTGGTTTCTTTGAGAGCATTTAGATTGAAAGTGTTCCTAGATAGTTTCAGTTGTAAAGAATAAACTGCCAAGTATAACCTAGAGGCCAACGTTAGTCTTATCTTTCCAAGTTTTCTGTGAAGACTTCAGTGAAGCAATATGCTAAATTCTAATTTACTATGATAGTGAGGGACAAAAAATATACTATAAGTACTGTAATAATACTTTTCTCTCTCATCCTTTCTTAACAATTGTATTCAGTTAGATGCACTATTTGATTTGGTTATTTTCTGAACATGATTATTGACTCCTCCTCTTGAATTTTTATTTTACCTTTTCCTATGATTGTTCATGATATTTATACAACTCTAATCAATAGGAGTTTTCTCCCTTTTAACTATGGTGATTATATTGAAAAATTAATTAGCTTTTCTCATAGGAACAAAATTAAATCTAAATTTGGTCGTCTATTTTTCGTTATTTTATAAAAGAATGCTTGTGTAATGCTAACAGTTCATTAAAGTTAATGCTAACAGTTCATTAAAGTTAATTCCACTGTCTCTTTTGTTACCGAATGTCGTTTTTATTCATTGACCTTTAAGAAAATTAACTAAGTATTACTAATCCAAGTTATACAAGACTCCAAATATTTTTACTATGAAAATTTGGCTTATTCATAAAAGATAACTGGGTCACCATGCTGCATAGTAGAAAACTGACAGAATACTGCAAACCAGCTATAATGGAAAAAATTAAAAATCATTATATATATAAAAAAGTAATCCTTAAAAGAATACTTTCTAGAAAAATTCTTTGGGCAAAAGATAGTTCACCTTATGTTTTATTAATGCTAATCGAATAGTTCTTGGAGGAGAACTTTGGGAAATCTAGAGTCTTCTTCAAAAAAACTTGAACTGAAAAATCTAGAATGATCAGGTTACTGTTCATAAGCTGAATGGGACTTTTGCCATAGATATCTACACATGGTCTTTATTTTGTGAAGATAACTTATTTAATCCTTTTAATTTTTCCATAAATTAAACTTTACTAAGCTTTACTATAGATGAATAAACTGAATTCTACTTGAACAGAAAAATAAACAGTGGATGAGTTCTCAATAAGAACTTAGCATTTGCATCCTTGAAACAAAACTCTGAAAACAAAGAAAGGAACATGCTGTGGATCGCTGCCAGTTCTAATGGTTAAAAGAGCAACTCAGAAGGAGTTGGATCAACACTATGAAATCTAATTAAAAATTATCAAAGAGTCATAAAGGAACAGAATCTTGAAAATGCCAAGTTTACAAGAGTACCATGAAATGACCAACTGCCTAATGCTTATCTCCCCTGAAAATGCCCACTGAATGACTGTCTTCCAGCCTATGATTGAGCAGATACAACAAACAACTCACTACCACACCACACTTCTATCCTTTATATCTCTGTTAAAAAGTAATCATAATAAAAATCAAACCTGCTGATATTCATCCTAATTTTATCCTTGGGGGGGTGGATCTTATCATAAGATAGAACATATCAACAACCCACTGTCTAAAGACAGCAGTGACTATTGTGGAGCCAAATGAGGCTACTGATCCTCCTTCATTCTAGAGTCCAGAAAATGTTTCTATTAATGTGGGCTAGGATGACATTAGCCTTCACAGGTGGACATCACACACATAACACAAAGAGAGCTCAGGCAGTTTGGCTTTAATAATGTAGCTGCCAAGTCATGGATTCCAATTAAAGTGATTTAGAGTCTAATTCTGCATTCTAGCTTTATTTTCTGGTCTTCCCAAGATCATATGCCAATGCATTGAGGCATATGCTTATAATTTGGTCCAAATGACAACCATATTGTCAAGAAGAGGTGCAAAGATACAAGCATTTGATGCACCCCTAGAAATGTCTAGAATTATGTTAAACCTTCAAATCAGTGTCATTTGGTACAGTCGCCTAACCAGTTTGTAATCTACCAAATAAAAGTAGAATTTATTTATTTCTCCACTTAGCAAGAAATGAATAATTGCGATGCCTTTTATATATTAGTTGATATCCAGCTAGCCTGTTGTTACATAGAATTTATCTTTGAACTTAATCACATCAAAGAAAGAAAGAAAGAAAGTTGCTCACTTTTTGCTTCTTTTTCTCCTTCTTCCACAATCTAGTCAGTTACCAAATAGAGCTGATTTTTTTTCCCTAACATATTGATTTAATCTTTTCACTTGTCATGCTCTCCATGGTAACTTTGTCCAAACATTTCACCTCAGTTTATTGCCTCCTAACCCGAGGTGGATCCAGATTTGAGGAGATCTGGAGCTTATATAATTTGCTGTGTCCTCTTTAAGAAATATAATACAAAACTACAAAAATAAAATTATGTATGTTGAAAATGATCTGTGCTAGGGAGGAAGCCTGAGGCTTAGCCTCACAGTTATCCTGCCTCTGGGCCTCACTGATCAGGAGTTTGGAGGGTAGAGCGGTAACAAGACTCACATGGGTCCTGATCTCATGGCACTCATGGTCTAACCATAGGAACTAGTTCTGCTGCATTAAGACCAGCAGCAGGTAATGGTCCTCAGGTGCCGATTTAATATGAGCATAATGGGAAGTTAGCACTTAGAATAGACTATGATTGACAACCCCTTTCCTCCCATCCTTTCCTTCTTCCCTTCCTTTCTTCTTTTTTGCTGTTTTTTTTCTTTTTTTTTTTAACTCTTATTCAGATTCTTCTTCCTCTTGACTTAGACTTCAGCCAGAGCTACCTTTCTCAACTTGACCTTGATTTTTGCCTTTAGGTTTTAATTTAAGATATCTACCCCTAGGAAGCTGGTTTCCAAACTTCTGGTTCCTGGTCTCCTGTCTTCCTAGTTCCTCCTCGGGGCTGCCAGCACCGCACAATGCACGGGCAGGTAAATTGTGTGGTTGAGAAAATCAGGGACTGGAACTTCACACTTTGTATTCTTTACAGTGGCCTTGCTCTTCAAGGATAGCAGGAGACACTCTGTGAACATATATGTAGTTTGATATTTCATAAAAGCCAATATTTGTTATGATAATTAGTAGTTAAACATCAATTTATTACCTTAAAGTGCATATACATGAGACCATTGACATTTGTGGTATACTACTCTTTCTAACCCCTATACTGTGAAATATCCACTCTTTCACTGTGAAAGCATATTCTCTCTTAAAATGTAAGCCAGTGAAAATGAGCCACCTGTATCAGGAATAACAAGGAAGCTTTTAAAATTCCAGTTTTTACGTCCTGTCCAACTATGTGGTAGTGAGAGCAGCAAAGGCCTTCGTGGAAAATGACAGGGCTAGTGGTTCTCAACTTTTAGCAAGCATCAGTCGCCTGGAGGGCTGGGTAAACAGATTACTATGTCTCAACCCCAGAAGTTTCTGATTCAGACAATTTGGGGTGAAGCCTGAGAATCGGCATTTCTAACAAGGTCCCAAGCGATTCTGAGGCTGCTGATCCAGGGACTGTGCTCTGAGGAGCATTGAACGAGGCCTTCCCACAAACTCAACGACACACATAGTTTCATCAAGAACGACATTCAAACTGATGCCCTGGCAAAGCTACAGATGCAAGTCATGGATTTAACAACTTCTATGTGGTCAATTTTAAAATTTAAATCCATAAACACCAAGAGACTACTGAAGTTTATCTGCCTTTTAGAGTTGAGTGCTACACTGAAGCTTAACCTTTGTCTCTTTTATGAGGGATACATTTCTTTTATTCAGGTAACTTTGGCACTACTGTAAGCAACATGATAAAAATCCAATGACAATAAACTAAATGTAAATATTGAGCTTCCATGTAAATTTCCAACTGAATACCAGTTCCTTGCTCTAGTACTAAAAGACTCATTTATTTTAAGCCTGTCACAGTGTGGCAAGGACTGTGTATTACCAAATTTTGCTAGACTATTTGCATTAACAAATAGCTACAAAAGATCCATGACTTCCATAAAGATTTGTTTCTTATTCCTGTTATGTCATCTGTAGACCCCTGGCTACCTATCTTATTCTGAGACCCAGGCTAAAAGGAGCAGTGCCTATGTGGGCATGCCATCGTCATTTCAGAGGGAGGGAGAAAAGGCTGAAGCACTGGTTCTCAGAGCTTCTGCTTGGAAACAGTGTAGGTCTGTCCTGCTTCCATTTCACTGAGAAAATAGTCACATGGCCCAGGCTGATCTCAGTGTGTCATGTGACCATATGTGGGGGTGTATAATACTACAGGCTGGACTTCAAATAATTGGAAAGAAAAGTACAATATTACCTTCTAGAAACTAAGCTTTTCAATTAGCTCTAAATAATCCAGAGAATATGTCCAGGGATTTCAGAGATTGAAATAAGAATCCAAAACAAAGAACACCTATTTATTAACTGCCCAATTTGCATGAGAGAGAAAGGATAAGGCCAAATGATGGACAAATTGAAGAGGGAAGAGCACGATAAGAGTCCTGGTCAGTCCATCCCTGAAAATGGAAACTCTTGGCCAGGCTCTTTGGTTTTCCATCCGCAATGCAGAATTAAAAAACATCCCATAACCCTTTAGGAATATTATAAGGATTCATCACTTTCCAGAGAGGTTAGTAATTTCCCCCAAGATATTTTCAAGGTTCTGTGTCCCTCAGGAAAAAGAAATTGCTCAAAAGTCTACATTTATTTTTAGCTGTTATTAAAGTCATGGCATTACACTTACTCTGGAAATTAAAACTGAAAACTTAATTTCTGACCTTGTTAAAGTGATTTTAAATTGCTTTAAAATTTTTTTTGTACATTGATAGATGGTATATCCTCTACTATTAAATGAATAGGACCAAGGGCACTTGGCAACAAAATTAACCTTGATCTCCATTCTAAACTTAATAAAATTATCTGATGTACTAGTTAATACATATAATTAATACTTGGAATAACACATTTTACTCTCTGGCATAGTTTTCAACTAACCTATTTTCTATACATACTCAAGATAAATGTTTACTTACTGAATTTTTTTGTTTTCTAAGGAAGAAATTCTAATTGCTCTTTTACGATAGGCATATGATATATGCTTCCTGGTCCTTTCAGTGGTGGCTCGCTGTTAAGACAATGTAGAGAATGATGCTATTGAATTTTTAATCTGCCAATTCTCAAGTACCAAGAGTTATGACATAAAATTGAGGGTGCTATTTTCTTACCAGCTGCCACACTAAATAGGACCATTTGTAATTTCCATGACTACTGGAATCCAACACTAATGGAAGGATGCCCAGATGAATCTAAGTGACAATGCAGAATAGCTCTCAGAGGTCTGAGACAAGAACCATGAACACAACTGCCAATGTGAAAGGAGTCAACCAGAGAAGAATGATTTATTAGCAGGGTGCAATGCCAGATAAGCAACAGAAAACCAATACCACATGGTTATGAATATCTGGACCTATATGTAAATTTTCCTTTTTTCTTAAATTATCACTATTTTATTATTAATAGATGGCACATATGCCATCAAAGATCTTCCCATGCACCATCTCATTCTCTTCACATAGATCTTATGGTCATATCCACTTACAGATAAGAAAATTAATATTTCACAGAATTTAAGCAATTTCTCCAAGACACAACTAATTAATGAAGGAATTGGAATTTTCTTTGAATTTAGGTCCTCCATTTCATATTTTTCCTTTCCAATAACCTTTGGCTGCCTATTACTAGCTTTTTTTTTTTTCTGTTACATATTCCTTTTTTAATTTTTTTTCCCACTGTACAGCAAGGGGGTCAGGTTATCCTTACATGTATACATGACAATTACATTTTTCCCCCCACCCTTTGTTCTGTTGCAACATGAGTATCTAGACAAAGTTCTCAATGCTATTCAGCAGGATCTTGTAAATCTATTCTAAGTTGTGTCTGATAAGCCCAAGCTCCCGATCCCTCCCACTCCCTCCCCCTCCCATCAGGCAGCCACAAGTCTATTTTCCAAGTCCATGATTTTCTTTTCTGAGGAGATGTTCCTTTGTGCTGGATATTAGATTCCAGTTATAAGTGATATCATATGGTATTTGTCTTTGTCTTTCTGGCTCATTTCACTCAGTAGGAGATTCTCTAGCTCCATCCATGTTGCTGCAAATGGCATTATGTCACTCTTTTTTATGGCTGAGTAGTATTCCATTGTGTATATATACCACCCCTTCCGAATCCAATCATCTGTTGATGGACATTTGGGAGGTTTGCATGTCTTGGCTATTGTGAATAGTGCTGCAATGAACATGCGGGTGCATGTGTCTCTTTTAAGTAGAGTTTTGTCCGGATAGATGCCCAAGAGTGGGATTGCGGGGTCATATGGAAGTTCTATGTATAGATTTCTCGGGTATCTCCAAACTGTTCTCCATAGTGGCTGTACCAGCTTACATTCCCACCAACAGTGTAGGAGGGTTCCCTTTTCTCCACAGCCCCTCCAGCACTTGTTATCTGTGGACTTACTAATGAGGGCCATTCGGACTGGTGTGAGGTGGTATCTCATGGTAGTTTTGATTTGCATTTCTCTTATAACCAGCGATGTTGAGCATTTTTTCATGTGTTTGTTGGCCATCTGTATATCTTCTTTGGAGAAATGTCTATTCAGGTCTTTTGCCCATTTTTCCATTAGTTGATTGGCTTTTTTGCTGTTGGGTTGTATAAGTTGTTTATAGATTCTAGAGATTAAGCCATTGTCGGTTGCATCATTTGAAACTATTTTCTCCCATTCTGTAAGTTGTCTTTTTGGTTTCTTTTGGGTTTCCTTTGCTGTGCAAAAGCTTTTCAGTTTGATGAGGTCCCATGGGTTTATTTTTTGCTCTAATTTCTATTGCTTTGGGAGACTGACCTGAGAAAATACTCATGATGTTGATGTCAGAGAGTGTTTTGCCTATGTTTTCTTCTAGGAGTTTGATGGTGTCCTGTCGTATATTTAAGTCTTTCAGCCATTTGGAGTTTATTTGTGTGCATGGTGTGAGGGTGTGTTCTAGTTTCATTGCTTTGCATGCAGCTGTCCAGGTTTCCCAGCAATGCTTGCTGAATAGACTCTCTTTTTCCCATTTGCTGTTCTTGCCTCCCTTGTCAAAGATTAATTGACTGTAGGTGTCAGGGTTTATTTCCGGGTTCTCTCTTCTGTTCCATTGGTCTGTCTGCCTGTGTTGATCCCAGTACCACACTGTTTGGACGACTGTGGCTTTGTAGTATTTCTTGAAGTCTGGGAGAGTTATGCCTCCTGCTTGGTTTTTGTTTCTCAGGATTGCTTTGGAGATTCTGGGTCTTTTGTGGTTCCATATAAATGTTTGGATTGTTGTTCCATATAAATGTTTTGTTGTTCCATATAAATGTTCAGTGAAAGTGTCCTGGGTAATTTGATAGGGATTGCATTGAATCTGTAGATTGCTTTGGGTAGTATGGCCATTTTTACAATATTGATTTTCCCAATCCAGGAACATGGAATATCTTTCCATTTCTTTACATCTTCTTTGATTTCTTTGATTAAAGTTTTATAGTTCTCGGCATATAGGTCCTTTACCTCCTTGGTCAGGTGTATTCCGAGGTATTTGATTTTGTGAGGTGCAATTTTAAAAGGTATCGTATTTTTGTATTCCTTTTCTAATGTTTCATTGCTGGTATACGGAAATGCAACTGACTTCTGAATGTTAATCTTCTATCCTGCTACTTGGCTGAATTTATTAATCAGTTCAAGGAGTTTTGGGTTGAGTCCTTAGGGTTTTCTATGGAGAGTATCATGTCATCTGCATACAGTGACAGTTTGATCTCTTCTCTTCCTATATGGATGCCTTTTATTTCTTTTGTTTGTCTAATTGCTGTGGCTAGGACTTCCAAAACGATGTTGAAGAGCAGTGGTGAGAGTGGGCATCCCTGTCTTGTTCCAGATTGGAGTGAGAAGGCTTTCAGTTTTTCCCCATTGAGGATTATATTTGCTGTGGGTTTGTCATAAATGGCTTTGATTATATTCAGGAATGTTCCCTCTATACCCACTTTGGCAAGGGTCTTGATCATGAATGGATGTTGGACTTTGTCAAATGCTTTTTCTGCGTCTATTGGGATGATCATATGATTTTTGACTTTTTTTTTTGTTAATGTGGTGTATGATGCTGATTGATTTGCATATGTTGAACCATCCTTGTGAACCTGGGACGAACCCTACCTGGTCATGGTGTATAATTTTTTTGGTATGTTGTTGGATTCGGTTGGCTAAGATTTTGTTGAGAATTTTTGCATCTATATTCATCAATGATACTGGGCGATAGTTTTCTTTTTTGGTGGTATCTCTGTCTGGTTTTGGAATGAGGGTGATGGTGGCATCCTAGAATGTCTTTGGGAGTATTCCTTATTCTTCAACCTTTTGAAAGAGTTTAAGGAGGATGGGCACCAATTCCTCTTTATATGTTTGATAGAATTCACCTGTGAAGCCATCTGGTCCTGGACTTTTATTTGTAGGGAGTGATTTTATGACCTCTTCAATTTCATTTCTAGTGATCGGTCTGTTCAGTTGGTCTGTTTCTACTTGATTCAGTTTTGGCAGGCTGTAAGATTCTAGAAAATTGTCCATTTCTTCCAGATTGTCAAACTTGTTGCCATATAGTTGTTCATAGTATTCTCTTATGGTTTTTTGTATTTCTGCTGTATCCGTTGTGATTTCTCCTTTTTCATTTATAATTTTGGTTATTTGGGTTCTTTCTCTCCTCTTTTTAGTGAGTCTGGCCAGGGGTTTGTCAATTTTGTTTACCTTTTCAAAGAACCAGCTCTTGGTTTTATTAATTTTCTCTATTGTTTTTTGAGTCTCTATTTTATTGATTTCTTCTTTGATCTTTATAATTTCCTTCCTTCTGCTGACTTGAGGCCTTTTTTGTTCTTCTTTTTCTAATTGGATTAGGTGGAGGGTTAAGTTGTCCATTTGGGATCTTTCTTCTTTTTTGAGAAAGGCCTGTATTGCTATAAATTTCCCTCTGAGCACTGCTTTCGCAGCATCCCATAGATTTTGAGCGGTTGTGTCTTCATTATCATTTGTTTCAAGGTAGTTTTTAATTTCCTTCTTGATTTCCTCATTGACCCATTGGTTTTTTAGTAGCATGTTGTTTAGTCTCCATGTAGTAGGTTTTTTCGCTTTCCTTTTCCCATGGTTAATTTCTAATTTCATGGCATTGTGGTCAGAGAAGATACTTGAGATAATTTCTATGCTCCTAAATTTGTTGAGATTAGCTTTGTGTCCCAATATGTGGTTGATTCTTGAGAATGTTCCATGAGCATTTGAGAAGAATGTGTATTCTGCTTTTTTTGGATGTAGTGTCCTGAAGATATCAGTTAAGTCTAACTTTTCTATTGTTTCCTTTAGGATCTCTGTTGCTTTATTGGTTTCCTGTCTAGAGGATCTGTCCATTGATGTGAGGGGGGTATTAAGGTCTCCTACTATGATTGTATTCTCATCAATATCTCCCTTTATGTCTGTTAATATTTGTTGTATGTATCTGGGTGCTCCTGTATTTGGGGCATATTTGTTGACGATAGTAACATCCTCTCCTTGGATGGATCCCTTAATCATTAAGTAGTGTCCTTCTTTGTCTTTCTTTATGTCTTTTGTTTTAAAGTCTATTTTGTCTGATATGAGCGTTGTGACTCCTGCTTTTCTGGTGGGGAAAAATATTTCACGCCAATAGACATGAAATATTTTTCCCCACCCTTTCACTTTCAATCTATATGTATCTTTTGTCCTGAGGTGTTTCTTGTAGGCAGCATATTGAAGGTTTTTGCCTTTTTATCCACTCAGCCACTCTGTGTCTTTTGATTGGGGCGTTCAGTCCATTGACATTTAAGGTGATAATTAATAGATGATTATTTATTGCCATTTGAACCTCGTGTTCCAGCTGATTCTATGGTTCTCCATTCTTCTTTTTTTTTTTTTTTTGGTTGGATGGTCTCCTGTTATTATCTGCTTGAGTGTATTTTTTTTTTCATTTTTTGCAAATGCAATATTTGGTTTTGGCTTGTGGTTGCCCTGTTTTTTAAGTATGCTAACCCCTTCCTATAATTGTGTGTTTTAGCCTGATGGTCCTGTAAGTTCAAACACTTCATTACTATATTAAAATTAAGAAGAGAAACATACAAACAAACAAAAAGGGTTATTTACTTCCTAACATCCCTTGCCCACATTTTATGGTTTTGATGACTCTTTTTTCTTTTTTTCTTTTTAATTTTATTTTGTTTGAGGCCTGTTCATGATTAAATCTGTATGCCGGCTTATTTGAGTGACTGCTCTCTGATTGCAGTTTCCTCAGTCCTAGTTCTTCCTCTTCTTCTTCTTTTTTTTTTCTTTTCTTTTTTCTTCCCTTTCCTTCCTTTCTTTTTGGTTTAGAGAAGCCCTTTCAATATTTCCTTTAACCTGGGGTTTGTGTTGCTGTATTCTTTAAGTTTTTGTTTGTTGGAAAAAATTTTTATTTCCCCTTCTATTTTAAATGATATTCTTGCTGGATAGAGTATTCTAGGTTGCATACTTTTTCCTTTTAGCACTTTAAATATCTCTTGCCATTCCCTCCTGGCCTGTAGTGTTTCTGTAGAGAAATCAGCTGATATTCTTATGGGGGTTCCTTTGTAGGTAACATTCTGTTTTTCTCTTGCTGCCTTTAGGATCTTCTCTTTATCACTAACTCTTGCCATTTTTATTATGATGTGTCTTGGTGTGGGTCTATTTGGGTTCAGTTTGTTTGGGGCCCTCTGTGCTTCTTGTATCTTGAACCCAGTATCCTTTAGCTTTGGGAAGTTTCCAGCGATAGTTTCTTCAAATATATTTTCCATCCCCTTATCTTTTTCTACTCCTTCTGGAATTCCTATTATGTGTAGATTGGCCCGCTTTATATTATCCCATAGGTCTCTTATATTGCTTTCCAGTTTTTGGATTCGGTTTTCTGTCTGTTGACCGGATTGAGTGATTTCCATTATTCTATCTTCCATATCACTGATTCGTTCTTCTGCATTATTCATTCTGGTTTTTACTGCCCCTAGTTCAGTTTGCATCTCTGCAAATGAATGTTCTAGTTTTTCTTGGCTCCTCCTTATATTTTCTAGTTCCTTTCTGAGGGTATCTGCATTACTGTTCATATCTTCTCTTAATTCCTTCAGTATTTTCACTATTTCTCTTTTGAACTCCAGGTCTGTCAGACTGCAGAGATCTGTTTCATTGTTGACTGTTTTAGGTGAGTTCTCCTGTTGGTTTGACTGGGGGTGGTTTCTCAGCTTCTTCATCTTGCTTGTTGTTTCCTTTGTCCTGAGGGAGTTGTACTCTCTGTTATCAGGCAGTGTTTGCCTTGTCACTGCCGTGGAATATTTCCTGAGGGCTGGCGTTGTTGGTCAATCTTTTTTGAGGCAGTGTGGCTTTTCTGGAGTGTTGATGGGGCTAACAGTGTTTCTTAGAAGCAAAGGAGGGCTTCCAGAGGGCAGACAGGCCTGGGAGGTCCACACCACGATGGTAGCAGATTTCACTTGGTCATGCAGAGCTTGCTCTGGTGTTTTTAGGCTGTGGGGTTCTTGCAGGGGGTTGGCGGTGTTGGGCAGCTGTTCCTCAGGAGTGCAGCACCCCCTGGGGGCTGGAGCAGCTATCTGGGTCACTGAGAACCTAAGAGGCTCTTCCCTAGGGCAGCCCAACTCAGAAGGACGGCCTGTGAATGTAGGCGGATCTTTTCACAGTCTGGCCAAGCTGTTGAAGCTTTTCTGGGCTGCAGGGGCTCTTCTAGGGGGCTGGTGGTGCTGAGCAGCTATTCCGCAGGAGTGGGACACCCGCTGGGGGCTTGGGCGGGTAGCAGGGCCCTTGGAAACCCAAGAGGCTCCTCCCCAGGGCAGCCCAACTCAGAAAGACCGTCTGAGATCTTTTCCTGGCTTGGCCAGGCTTGTTGCAGCTTTTCTGGGCTGTAGGGGGTCCTGCCTGGAGCTGGCAGTCCTATGCAGCTGATCCACTAGGGCACCCCCTGGGGGCTTGGGCGGGTAGCAGGGCCCTTGGAAACTGAAGAGGCTCCTCTCCGGGGCAGCCTGACTGAGAAAGACCATCTGAGTTCTTTTCCCGACTCGGCCAGGCTTGTTGCAGCTTTTCTGGGCTGTAGGGGGTCCTGCCTGGAGCTGGCAGTCCTATACAGCTGATCCACTAGGGCACCCCCTGGGGGCTTGGGTGGGAAGCAGGGCCACTGGAAACCCAAGAGGCTCCTCCCCAGGGCAGCCCAACTCAGAATGACCGTCTGAGATCTTTTCCCAACTAGGCCAGGCTTGTTGCAGCTTTTCTGGGCTGCAGGGGGTCCTGCCTGGAGCTGGCAGTCCTATGCAGCTGATCCACCAGGGCACCCCCTGGGGGCTTGGGCGGGTAGCAGGGCCATTGGAAACCCAAGAGGCTCCTCCCCGGGGAAGCCGGACTCAGAAAAACCGTCCGGGAATTAGGCAGATCTATTCACTGCCTGGCTAGGCTTGTTCTAGCTTTTCTGGGCTGCAGGCCTTTTCTCGGGGGCTGGTGGTGTTTGGTGCTACTCTGCGGAAGTGTAGCCCCTCCAAAGGGCAAGCAGGCCTGTGCAGGGACAGCCCCTGTGGTGGTAGGCTTCAGGTAATTGTTGAGGCCAGCCCTCCTGGATGGCAGGCAGCCCCAGGTTCGGCGAGAGCATAGGGGGTGGCGGGGGTGGGGGGAAGGGATGCACTGGGAAGCAGAGCTTTCAGCTAGCTAGCGGGCCTGTAAGCTTTCTGTGGCGTGGGGAGTATTCTATGGGGACCCACCCCTTCTTCTCTCCCCTCCCCAGCACGGGCGCAGACCAGGCTCTTTTCCCAGGTTCCCTCTGATGCGGCTTTCCACTTCCCCGCCCCTAGAGTATTGTTCCCTTCCTCTGCGACAGCTTTGTTTTCTAGTCTCCCAGGCAGTCTCTGCCCATCAAATGGTTTCTAGATCTCCCAAGCAGTTTATGCTCTGCCCCGCCCCCCCAGCCTGGGGACTAACCTCTGGAGCCGAGGACTCGGTGCCCAGCCCCCACCCAGGCGTCTCAATTTTTGGTGACTGTGCCCGTAGTTCAATTTTTGGTGACTGGTCCCTTCGGTTCTTGATCGGCTTTTCCCTACTCCAACTTACTGCTACACTCTTCTCTGCATCTGGAGATTCCTCCGGTTCGTTTGATCTTTCCCCCGTGTAGGTGACTTTCCAGGGTGCGGGATCCCTTTCTCCTCCGCAGTTCCCTTTCGGGAGCGCCCTTCCCACTCAGATTCACCTTCTCCCACTCTCCTCTTTTCTCCCATTCTGCCCAGTAATGTCACGAACTTCTTGCCATTATTGGAGTTTAGGTTCTTCTGCCAGTGATTGGTTGCTGTTCTGTGCGAGTCATTTATTCTGTAGATGTGCTTTTTTTTGTTGTGTTTGTGGGAGAGGGCGAGCGTGTCCCCCTACTCCTCCGCCATCTTGTCCTCTCCCTCTATTACTAGCTTTTTTAAAAAAATAATCAAATTGCTTTGCAGCCAATTTAATTTAGTTCCCTTATCAGAATTTCTGAGAGCATTGAATTTATTATGGTTAATCTCATGTTATTACATAGAAATGGTCTGTATGTCTATTACATACCAATTTATAAGAATTGTTTAAAAATAGTCCAATCTTAAATATAATCTCTAGGCATAGTCTACTTACCATAGCAGGCTTGGTAAATTTCCAGTTACATAAAGTACCTCTTACATGCATCTTTAGGTTGGAGTTTGCCAAAAGGTTCTATCAGATATGTGAACCATATGCCCCACAGATGAGACAGCAAATTTGAGTGCAGATGATGTATCTATTATCATCCCCCAATAATATCTGTCAAAGTTACCTGAAGCAGTGAGAAGTCAATTGGGACAGTCAAAGAAATACACTTTAAGAAAGACAAGGTTTGCTAACTTTTTAGTCATTTTCTTTCTCTAAATCACCTTGCTTTATATTATGAATGATATCATAGGAAATGTAAGATTTGATCTTTGCTGTAGAGAACATACAATATAGATGAGGAGATAGGACAAATATGTCAAAGATAACTAATGATGCATGTTAATTAATTCTTTCATCATATATTCAAAAATATGTGTCAAATACCAAACTGCACCAGGTACTATGCTAAAGGGATGGATACATAAAGAAACAAAATAGAGAAGACAGCACTATGGATATTAAAGCTGAATGGATGCAATGCATTTACATAGAATGAACTATGAGAATTCAGAGTAGACATTAAAGCATCATAGATGCTACACACCTTGAACAAATAGAAGGTTATCCTGGTATTTTCATGGAAGGTCAACTGAGGCCCTAAAGAATGAGTAGAAGCAAGAGAGAAAGTATTTTGTTTTAAAAGAAGTGAAGCTGTAGAAGATGGAAATGAGCAAGACTTACCTGGAGGAGAGTAATGAGTAATATATTTTATCTATGATAAGGGAAGAAGTGGGAGAAAGGGGTTGCAATGAGTCAATGGAATGACCTGAATTAATTACAAGTTAATAAATTTAGATATCTTGTTATAATGGGGCACCATTAAGGTCACCCAACAGAAGAATGGAATGAACAAAGTAGCTGTTTAAGAATATTAAAGGTATGAAAAGTGGACTATGGTAAAATGTTGGGGAAGAGTATCAAGAGTGGATAAGAGCTGAGGGTATTGATAGGATTCCTTCTTGAGGAGGAAGCTCAAGAGAGCCTTTTGGGGTATGGAAAAGTATGTCTTGTTCTATGATTGGTTAAACAAGCATATACATACACAGTGTCAACAAACTAAATACTTAATGTTTGTTTTCTTTACTGAAGTCTTACTTTGCTACAAAAGAAATTAATACAAGAAAACCAGAGATTGGGGAATGGAGATTGAGGAGTCTCTTTGCCTTATCGCTCAGATCTAATCCATCTGTCAGTCAAAGTGATTCTACCTTCAAAACATATCCTAAATCCTACCACTTCTCTCCATCTCCATCACTTCTTTCCTAGTTCAAGCCAATAATATCTCTCAACTGGAACATTCCAGGGCCTTCCCACCTGCCTCTCTGCTTTGACTACTGCCTCCACTTCCTTAGCTTTGTTCTTAGTACTGGGTACAAAGTCAAATCTTGTAGATCAGATTGTGCCACTCCAGCAAAACACCCCCTGCTCTGGCAACCTCTAGGACTTCCATCTCAATCAAAGTATAATCCAACCTCCTAATTCCGACTTGCCAAGCTCCATGTGGTCTGGCCTTTTTCGGCCTCCCCCAAATCTTTCCACACTGTTCCATACCCTGCTCTACCCTTTCTTTTCCTCAGACATGCCAAACTCATTCTCAGTCTTGGGCTTTGGAATTAACTCTTTTTGCTCTGGCTGCAATGCTTTTCCCTGATATTTCGTTGATGCTTTCTTATCACATCAATCTCCAAAATGTTACCTCCCCAGACATCTTTTACATTTCAGTAAAGGAAAATAGACAATAAGTTATTAATTAATTAAATTTAAAAGATAAATGTTAGCAAGTGATATGCAGAGAAATGAAGAAATATGAAGTAACACTGTGATCCAGAAAACCTTTCCAAAGACCTGTGAAAGTATTCTTCTTGCCCTCATGATTATCATACTCCCCCACTGTTGTATCATAGAGGAAAACATCTAGAGTCTTAGATATAGTACCATCTCTTTCCAAAATGACACTATTAAAAGCATCTCTGAAGAAGTTTGCTAGATCACCCAAATTACCTTGAAAGAAGTTCCATTAACCAGCTTTTACTTGTTCACAGGAGTTTAAGAGATTACACCTAACTTTAAATTGCTCAAGTGATTCTGTTAGACAAATCACAAACTATTATAGCAACTCAAAGACAGTAAAAAGGCAAGCACACAATTCCTTCCCCCTTTTCTCCATCTGTGGAATGAGGTTAATGAGATGTTGCATCTTACTATACAAGTCTTCATAAAATGAGTTTGGATATAAATAGAAAGAATTGAGCTGTTTTGTCTTAAATATGTGTCACATTTATGCATTCCAAATCATCATAGGGTTTACAGATTGTGTAGGAAAGTTCTATAGGTTTGCAATGATTCTGACAATAGACAAAATTGCCTACCACCAGCTAGGTCTAGAAACTTGGGCACCGAAATTCAAGGCACTGTCCTTAAGACAAATCTCAGAGACATCTTGGATTGTTTGTAATGAGTGGAGATATTTTAAAACAAATCTAAACTTATGTAATGTAGAGAGGAGTGAAATCATCTTTAAGTATTATTTGGAACATGAAAAGAAGAGCACATAGGAATAGAAAGTCTCAATACTTAATGATCAGTTTTCTGTGTTAGGTTACATCCCAATGGATAGATATATCCATTCCAAAGAAGAACATTTTAAGAAAATTTGCCACCACTGTCAGAGAACCAATGCTAATTTTCTAAGGTTACAATATATCTGATGAAGAACTTTTTTATTCAAGGCTTAATATTACAGTAGATTTTAAGTTTAATGTGGATTGTCTCTTGCTATATGTGTATTGCATGTCCTCTGATTGCATTACAGTTGTAATATTCTAATCATTAGGACAAGATTAAGTTTTTTCTTTTCTTTTCTTTTTTCTTTTTTGGCCGCACCTACAACATACAGAATTACCCAGGTCAGGGATCAAACTTTCACCATAGCAGTAACCAGAGCCACAGCAGTGACAATGCCAGATCCTTAACCTGCTAAGCCACCAGGGAACTCCAGAAAAAATTAAGTTACATTAGGCTTTTTTCCTTCTTATTTGGTAATGTTACTAATTTTATAACTTCCAACTATGATTCACCTTCTGGACTTTGTAGTTTCCTAAAAGGTTTACTTATATAATAAAGAATAATATTCATATGATGCTATTGAGGGTTTTAATATAAAATAAAGTGATTGTTATTAAAAGTGACAAATTTTAAAAAGGGAATTCTTTAAAATCCCTCAAGTTGTCAGATATCTTCAACTTCTAAAGATCAAAAGGCAATTAAATACCTGATTTTCAACTGAGTATCATCTGCAGCAAAGAAAATAAAAAAAAATAGAACCATTACTTGAAAGATTGAAGTTTTTTTAATAATGGAAAATTATATTACTAAATTTCTCTTTTAAAAAGCTTATTAAAATATTTCACAGAATTCTTTTCATCAAATATGTGTTTTCACTCAGGAAAGAGAACATACCCTTGGGACAAGATCTCAGCATTATTCAAAAATGGAAAAGGCAGCTGTAACAGAACTAGTATTTAAATTTTATAGCTTATGTGAGAATTAAGCTAATACTTATACTAAAATATTGTTGTGAAAATTAGAACATCAATTGTCAAGATTAATGCCATTTCACAACAGACTCTAAGGATGTATTTTCTTAAGTTGTGACTTTAAAAGTATCAATCTAAAACTTTCATCTTTATAATATTCATCGTAGCAGTGACAAATGATGCCTAAGTTCTACCTGGAACATTATCATTTGTCCTATTTTCTCTTGAATATAATCTGTATCTTATATAGTTTTATTATTATTATTATTATTATTAATTTTTTTGCCTTTTTGTCCTTTTTTTTTTTTAGGGCCACATGCATGGCGTACGGAGTTTCCCAGGTTAGGGGGCAAGTTGGAGCTGTATCTGCCGGGCACAGCCACAGCAACACGGAATCTGAGCCACATCTGCAACCTACACTACAGCGCACGGCAGCGCCAGATCCTTAACCCCTGAGCGAGGCCAAGGATCAAACCCATGTCCTCATGGATGCTGGTTGGGTTCGCTAACTGCTGAGCCTCGACGGAACTCCTTTTGTAGCTTTAAAATGCCAAGCACTATGCCAAATATATTACCTGTCTCAACTGCTACAATACCCCTGTGAAGTAACTATGAGCTCAATGAGGGTAGGTCGTTCATCTGTTTTGTTCACTGATGATCTATAGTACTTAGAACCATGTCTGTCATAAAGGAGGGGTTTAGTACATATTTGTGGAGTTGAATACATTTTACACAAGGTAAGTGAATGTGCTACATACATAGATAAAAAGTCATATTCCTGTTTGGCTAGATTCTTTCTTACCTTTCATGGCAACATGTAACTGACTTTCCAGAAAAAAACAAACAAAAACCATGGTTTGTCCTAGGTGGTATAAAAGCAATTACTAGTTCTATATAACTTTTGAGTTTGCCCCTAGGGGTTTACAAGAGCCAGGCCTCCAAGCTGCAGATCAGATTATAGAACTGATAGCAGAGAATAAATAGTACAGATGGCTGGAGGTCATAGTGATACTAAAAGTATAGTTTTAAAAGGCTTTGCATGTAGATAATCAGTATCAGTGGGGGACTTGCATTTGCAGGGAACTTGGGCTGGAGTCTGGTGATATGATGGAGCTCCTGACACTGCCTGGCAGTCAGACTCCTGAGGAACTTCTGTTTCTAAACATCTTATTGAACTACAGAGCTTCAGCCTAACAGGGTTTGCCCCAAATATTCAGGTAAGATGGTTGAGAAGTCCTTATGAGTAGACTCTAGGTAGCCACGTTAACTTACAGATCAGTAAGCCAACATTTATATATTTCACTAGAGTCAAAGTTTTGCTCTATCCACAATCTAGTACAGAAGAGAAGCTGTGAATGTCTGTAAAGCCAAAAAGTGGAATCGGTGTGCTCAAGAGGGTAGGGAGGGCCATGCACATGCCTAAACTAGGGTTTATAGACCACTGGACATCATTAAAGAGATCTCTTTTAGAATGTAGGTGCTTATTGGGTTAGGGAGGCCAAGAGGAGATAACATTGGTGATTCTAGAAAGCAAGGACTCAAAGATCATGGCTACCCAAGCTTCTCTTTACAGCCCTTTTTCAAGTCCCTGAAAGCATCCATGCTCTTTCTTTAGCACAGGTACCACACATTTCTAAACCATTTTCCAAAAACAGGGTTGCTGAATTCTGACAATGAATATCAGCAAACTTAAGGAAGACAACTGAGTTAATGCAATGCCTTAATATTAAAAGCTACTTCCCTGAAAATGCAATCCCACACTCTAGTGCTAGTTTTTGACCTAGTTTCTGTTGAAAATCCCAAGTTCTGAAGATGTACCTTAAATTTATTCTTAGTAGATCTCCAGGCAGGAATTTGAACATACTGAAAAAATCAAAGAAATTTCCAAGGGAGTATAGACACAAAGGCTATTTGGTTTAAAAAAATTGTCCCTAAAGGTAATAGTTAATATTAATATTAAAATCTTGTATCATCTTGCCTTTGGTCACCAAAAGAGAAAGGCAGAAATCCTCAAATGTTAATAATGACTTTTTAAAAATTTCGAAAATGTCTTAGATTTAAAATCAAATAGCTTTCTAAATTTATTGTTGTAGCTATTTAATGAAATTTATTGTAAATTTTTTAGCTTCTTGTTAGAATGTTGATTAGTTAATGCATACACACACACACAATTATATCCTTAGTTTCCTTCAGGTCACTTATAATATCCTCATGCTTCCGCTCTAATATCTTGATCCCTTTCCAAGGCTAGCGACAAATAGCTATTGCCATTAGCCCAAAGGTAAAGGGAAATTATAAAAAATTATTACATGACTTTGGGATCAATCAGTAATCTGAAAAACATTCTGGAAAAGAAATCATTACCTTTTTAGAGCTTCAACAACAGGCTCTGACTCAGACACTTCTGTCTTGCTTTTTCCAATTTGAACCTGAGTGCCGGATGAGTAATCACCATTTCCTCATTTATAAATGGGTTATCTTGGTTCTATACTTTACTTTCTTTATAGGGATTTTCTAAGGAGTCACTAGATTAATATAAAAATAAAAATAAAGTTGCAGAAGTTTCAGAAGTTCCATGTAATCATTACAAACATCATTCTGAGTCATGTTGTGCATGATGCATGAAATATGAGAAGCAAAACAGGTATTTTTTAAAAATAGGGTTCTTTCTGACTTTTGAAAATGGAAAACTGGTGTTCCTGTTGTGGCTCAGCAGAAACGAATCTGACTAGGAGCCATGAGGTTGCAGGTTCAATCCCTGGCCTCACTCAGTGGGTTAAGGATCTGGCGTTGCCTGTGAGCTGTGGCATAGGTCGCAGACGCAGTCGGATCCTGTGTTGCTGGGGCTGTAGCGCAGGCCAGAAGCTGTAGCTCCAATTCGACCACTAGCCTGGGGACCTACATAAGCTGTGGCTACGACCCTAAAAAGAAAAAAAAAAAAAGAAAGAAAGAAAATGGAAAACCATTTTTACATCCAATAGGAAACATAATATTTCATGACTGATGAACACCTACAGGTGCTTTAAAAGAACATGTTTTGCGACTAAGAGCTGAACGAGTTACTATTAAATGGGGCTTCCTAATGAAAACAGGTCTTTTTTTTTAAATTTTTTTATTTTCCCACTGTACAGCAAGGGGATCAAGTTATCCTTACATGTATACATGACAATTACATTTTTCCCCCCACCCTTTGTTCTGTTGCAACATGAGTATCTAGACAAAGTTCTCAATGCTATTCAGCAGGTCTCCTTGTAAATCTATTCTAAGTTGTGTCTGATTAAGCCCAAGCTCCCGATCCCTCCCACTCCCTCCCCCTCCCATCAGGCAGCCACAAGTCTTTTCTCCAAGTCCACGATTTTCTTTTCTGAGATGTTCATTTGTGCTGGATATTAGATTCCAGTTATAAGTGATATCTTATTGATAAAGATAAGAAAACAGGTCTTTATCAGTAAGATATTTAAAGTGCATTATAGTTTTGGAGCCTAGAACTGCTTCTGACACCTCATAAATGTTCAGTAAATATGTGTATAACCAAGTGAATTTTACTGATGGGGAAAGTGCTATGTATAGTAAGTGAAAAATGGCATTCTTTTTTTTAACCATTTTTAAAAATTGAAGTATAGATAATTTACAATGTTGTGCTAGTTTCATGTGTACAGCAAAGCGATTCAGTTATATATATGTATATATACATATACATACATATGTATATATATTATTTTTCAGATTCTTTTCCATTATAGGTTATTACAAAATATTGAATATAGTTCCCTGTTCTTATAGTAGGTCTTTGTTGTTTACCTGTTTTATATACAGTAGTGTGTATATGCTAATTCCAGTGTCCTAATTTATCTTTCCCACCCACTACTATTCCCTTTGGCAACCGTAAGATTTTTTTCCTACGTCTGTGAGTCTATTTCTGTTTTGTAAATGAGTTTGTATCATTTTTTAAATTCCACATATAAGTGACATGTGATATTTGTCTTTCACTTTCTGACTTACTTCTCTTAATATGATAATATCCAGGTCCATCCTTGTTGCTTCAAATAGCATTATTTCACTCTTTTTTATTGAGTAGTATTCTACTGTACATATGTAACAAATCTTCTTTGTCCCTTCCTGTATTGATGGACATTTAGATTACTTCCATATCTTGGCTATTGTAAACAGTGCTGCTATGAACATTGGCATGCATCTATGCATGCCCAGGAATGGGACTGCAGGATCATATGGTAACTCCACTTTTAGTTTTTTAAGGAACCTCCATACTGTTCTCCAAAGTGGCTGCACCAGCTTACATTCCCACCAACAGTGTAGTGGCTTCCTTTTTCTCCACACCCTCTCCAGCATTTATTATTTGTGGCATATAGAAGTTCCTGGGCTAGAGGTCAAATTGGAGCTGCAGATGCTGGCCTCCACCACAACCACAACAGTGGATCCAAGCTGCATCTGCGACCTATGCTACACCTTGCAGCAATGATGGATCCTTAACCCACTGATCAAGGCCAGAGATCAAACCTGCATCCTAATGGATACTCTGTCAGATTCTTAACCTGCTGAGCCACAACAGGAACTCCTACTATTTGTAGACTTCTTAATGATGACCATTTGGACCAGTGTGAAGTGATACTTCATTGTAGTTTTTATTTTCATTTCTCTAATAATTAGCAACATTGAGCATCTTTTCATATGCCCGTTGCCCATCTATACATCTTCTTTGCAGAAATGTTTATTTAGGTCCTCTGCCCATTTTTTTATTAAAAGTGGCATTCTTGTTAGACTAAATGCTTATCTTTCATCTCTACCACATGGAACAGTGGAAGCCAGAAAATGATCCTGTACTATTATAATCCTTTTATTTACTCTAAAACACTGTAATAATATAACCTTACGAAATCAAGGTACTAATTAATCTCAAAGATGATATAATCTTCTTTTATTTTTATTTATTTATTTATTTATTTATTTTGTCTTTTTGCTATTTCTTGGGCCGCTTCCCCGGCATATGGAGGTTCCCAGGCTAGGGGTCCAATCGGAGCTGTAGCCACCGGCCTACACCAGAGCCACAGCAACGCGGGATCCGAGCCGCGTCTGCAACCTACACCACAGCTCATGGCAACGCCAGATTGTTAACCCACTGAGCAAGGGCAGGGACCGAACCCGCAACCTCATGGTTCCTAGTCGGATTCGTCAACCACTGCGCCATGATGGTAACTCCTAATCTTCTTTTAAACTGATTTTTTTTTGGGGGGGGTTGCCACACCTGCAGGATATGGAAGTTCCCAGGCTAGGGGCTGAACAGCCTACACCATAGCCATAGCAACACCAGATCCCCAACCCACTGAGCAAGGCCAGGGATTAAACCTGCATCCCCATAGATAGTAATCAGATTTATTTCTGCTCTACTACAATAGGAACTCCTAAACTAAAAGTTTTATTTGAAATTTTTTCAAGGAGAAATAAGTAGAAAGTCTAAATATGGGATGGAAAAAAGTGCCCCTGTTTAAAGAAAACAATAGAGGAAGGACATGAAATTAAAATAAATAAATATGACTAATTTCTCAAAAGTAATGAAAGATTAGAGGGAAGACTCAAACCACTCTTGAAGCCAGAACTCTTAAGGAAACTTGAATTTTCACCGAAGATGACAAATGATGTGAATGCTCTGTCTTACCTGCCTCTTACATAATAATGGTCTTAGCAGTGAGTCCCTCTGCAGTCATCTAAAGAGATGACTTGATCCAGGTCTGAAAACAGTGGATGTGGTGAAGGAGGGCTGATATTGATGTTTCTCACAACGATGATTTATATAGAAAAATAAATTGTGCAGTTACAGTTTTCCAACCCAGATTTTCTTGTTCAGTTTCAGCTATATATTACTTATTTTAAACAATATATGTATTGAAAATATGTATAAATGTGAACTTAATGTAACACCCAAAGAATTGCTGTGCATTCGGCTTCAAACATACTTGTGCGTAAACATTTTCTCATTTTAGTTAGAATTATTCCATCGTTGTAATCAAGAAGCTACTGCTCTGTGCTTAAACCTTCTGGTTAGAGTGGGAATATGTGAGACTTAGTAAGAGGGCATTATCTTGAAAGATGATTGCAAGTATTGAATCTAGATATCTAGGGCAAATAAGTCCATAAAATTTAATAAAGTGCTGGGGTGCAAGGTATGTGAAGTGGAAAACTCTCAGAATTGTACTGACTTAAGTGGGTTTCTGATTTGTATATGAAGTTGATCACTTGCCATTGATTTTCAAATCACTGGTTATACAGTTAGATAGGCATAAATAATAGATAGCTCTTGGTTTGTTTCAGATATTAGAATTCTATCTTGAAAGGTACTTTGATAGAATATAAAACACACTAAGATATTGAGATCCTAGTGCTCATATATATTTTATGGTGTGTGTATGAATCTGTACATTTAAGTCTGAAGATCTAAATGATTTATGGGCCAGTTAGTATCACTGGTTAAAATTAAATGATAATGCTAATGAGTTTGATGTCATGGGTAAGAATCTTACAAAGTAGAATTCCCACTGAGTTATATATATGTATTTTTTTCATGGGTAAGAATCTTACAAAGTAGAATTCCCACTGAGTTATATATATATATTTTTTTCCATGGTTTGCAACTGCATGCATTAGCTTGGGCTGACTACTTCTCAGATGTCTCACTGATTGCTGATCACAAAGGATGATATAAGGAAGTATCCAATTTTTAACCATGGTAATAATAAGTAACCCGCATGTTACTTAGCACATAAGTGTTACATAAATATAAGCTATTATTATTATTCTACTATTATACAATAGACTACTTTAAAGATAACCAGAAGATCAGTTCTTACTAATAGTAACTAATACCAATTTCATAAATGAAGGGTCACACAAAATTATAATTGATGATTACACTTTTATATAGGTATGATAGATATGGGCAGGTAAATACATATGTTAATTTTCACTAAAAATATATCTTTGACATCTATGAGAGATTATCTTATTGGACAATGCTATCTTGAGTGACATTCAATGAATAGTTTTCTTAAGGAGGTATTTACAATAATAAGGAGTGAAGGACAGACTGTTATTTTCAGATTACCTAGTAGATATGCTCAATAACTATGAAAGGATGATGGTACTCTCAGTGCAAATCACATATTTTCCAATATGCATTTCTGCTGCAGAAATTTATTGCAATTGTAGCTATAGTTTCAAAAGTTAAAATCTTATGAGAGAATTAAGCTTCAATTAGTTTAAATTCAATTCAATAATTAATCAAAATTTGCATCTACACAACATTATGAGACTAGAAATCAACCACCAGAAAAAAGCCCCCAAAAACCCACAAACACATGGAGGCTAAACAATATGCTACTAAACAACCAGTGGATTATTGAAGGAATCAAAGAGGAAATAAAAATACCTAGAGACAAATGACAACAAAGACATGATGATCCAAAACCTACATGACAGAGCAAAAGCAGTTCTAAGAGGAAAGTTTATAGCAATACAGTCTTGCCTCAGGAAACAAGAAAAATCCCAAATAAGCAACCTAATTTTACACCTAAAGCAACTAGAGAAAAAGAGCAATCAAAACCAAAAGTTAGTAGAAGGAAAGAAATCATTAGATCAGAGCAGAAATAAATGAGATAGAGTGAGAGAAAAGAACAAAAAAGATCAGTGAAAAAAAAATTTTTTTTTCTTTTTAGGGCCACACCCATGGCATATGGAAATTCCCAAGCTCGGGGTCGAATCATAGTTACAGTTGCCAGCCTATGCCACAGCCACAGAGGATCCAAGCCACTTCTGCAACCTACACCACAGCTCATGGCAATGCTGGGTCCTTAAAATACTGAGTGAGGCCAGGGACCCAACAGGCATACTCATGGTTCCTATTCGGGTTCGTTAACCACTGAGCCATGAAGGGAACTCCAAGATCAATGAAATTAAAAGCTGGTTCTTTGAAAGGATAAACCTTTAGGCAGACTCAATAAGAAAAAAAGGGAGAGGATTCAAATCAATAAAGTTATAAATGAACAAGAAGAAATTATAAATGACAACACAGAAATACAAAGGCTCATAAGAGACTATGACAAGCTATGCTAATAAAATGGACAACCAGGGGGAAATGGACAGATTCTTACAAAGGTGTAAGCTTCCAAGACTGAACCAGGAAGAAACAGAAAAAATGAATGGTCTAATCACAAGTACTGAGATTGAAACTGTGATTTTAAATCAAAAAACAAAAGTCCAGGACTAGATGGCTTCACAGCCAAATTCTAACAACAGTTTCAAGAAGAGCTAATACCTATCCTTCTGAAACTCTCCCCATAAATTGCAGAAGAAACCATCACCCTTCTAGCAAAACCAAAGACACTACAAAAAAAGAGAAAATTATAGGCCAATATCATTGATGAATATAGATGTAAAAATCCTCAACAAAATATTAGCAAACAAATCCAACAAAACATTAAAAGGATCATACACAACAACCACGTAGGATTTAACCTAGAGGTACAATTATTCTTCAGCATATGCCAATAAATCAATGTGATATAACACACTAACCAAATGAAAAATAAAAACCATATGATCGGAGTTCCCATCATGGCTCAGTGGTTAACGAATCTGACTAGGAACCGTGAGGTTGCAGGTTCGATCCCTGGCCTCTATCAGGATCTGGCATTGCCATGAGCTGTGGTGTAGGTCACAGACCCGGCTCAGATCCTGCATTGCTGTGGCTGTGGCATAGGCCAGCAGCTGTAGCTCTGATTAGACCCCAAGCCTGGGAACCTCCATATGCCGTAGGGTGCGGCCCTTGGAAAAGACAAAAAATAAATAAATAAGTAAGTAAATAAGATTAATTAAAATTAATGAAATTTTAAAAACCTATATGATCATTTCAATACATGCAGAAAAAGCTTTTGACAAAATTCAACACCCAGTTTGATAAAAACTCTCCAGATAGTGGGCATGGAGGGAAACTACCTCAACAAAATTAAGGCCATGTATAACAAACACTGCTAACATCATTCTTAATGGTAAAAAGCTGAAAGCATTTTCACTAAGATCAGCAGCAAGACAAGTATGTCCGCTCTCACTACTTTTATTCAACATAGTTTTGGAAGTCCCAGCTACAACAATTAGAGAAGAAAAAAAAATAAAAGGAATCCAAATTGGAAAAGAAGTGAAACTGTCACTGTTTGCAGATGGCATGATACTATACATAGAAAATCCTAAAGATCCTACTAGAAAACTACCAGATCTCATCAATGAATCTGGTAAAGTTGTAGGATACAAAATTAATACACAGAAATCTCCTGCATTCCTATACACTAACAATGAAAGATCAGAAAAAGAAATTAAGGAAACAATCCCACTTACCATAACATCACAGAGAATAAAATATCTAGGAATAAACCTACCTAAAGAGGCAAAAGACTCATATCCTGAAAACTATAAGACACTGATGAAGGAAATTGAAGATGACACAAACAGATGGAAAGAATACCATGCTCTTGGATTGGAAGAATCAACATTGTCAAAATAACTATACTACCCAAGGCAATCTACAGAGTCAGTGCAATCCCTACCAAACTACCAATTACATTTTTCACAGAACTGGAACAATTTTTTTTTAAATCTGTTTGGCAACACAAAAGACCCTGAATATCCAAAGTAGTCTTGAGAAAGAAAAACGGAGCTGAAGAAATCAGGCTCCTTGACTTCAGACTTTACTACAAAGCTACTATCATCAAAACAATACAGTCCTGGCACAAAAACAAATGTAAATCACTGGGACAGGATAGTAAACCCCATAATAAATCCACGCATTTATGGTCAATTAATCAACAACAGAGGTGGCTAGAATATACAATGAGAAAAGATAGCTTTTTCAGTAAATGGTGCTGGGCTAACTGGACAGCTACATGTAAAAAAATGAAATTAGAACACTCTCTTATACTATGCAAAAAAATAAACTCAAAATGGATTAAAGACCTAAATGTAAGGCCGGATACTATAAAACTCTTAGACGAATATAGACAGAACACTCGTTGACATAAATCACAGCAGTATCTGTTTGGATCCACCTCCAGAGTAATGAAAATAAAAACCAATATAAACAAATGGGACCTAATTAAAATTAAAAGCTTTTGCATAGCAAGGTTAGCCATAAAAAAAGACAACCTATGGAATGAGAGAAAATATTTGCAAATGAAGCAACTTATAAGGGCTTAATCCCAAAAATATACAAACAGATTTATATCAAAAAGGCAAACAACCCAATCAAAAAAAGGTCAGATCTAAAAAGACACTTCCTGCTGAATAGCATTGAGAACTTTGTCTGGATACTCATGTTGCAACAGAAGAAAGGGTGGGGGAAAAAGTGTAATTGTAATGTGTATACGTGTAAGGATAACCTGGCCCCCTTGCTGTACAGTGGGAAAATAAAAAAAATTTATTAAAAAAAAGACACTTCTTCAAAGACAGATGGCCAAAAAATACATGAGAAGATGCTCAATATCATTAATTATTAGAGAAATGTAAATCAAAACTAAAATGAGATATCACCCCCCCCCCACCATTCCGAATGGCCATCACCAAAAAAATCTACAAACAATAAATACTAGAGAGGGTGTGGAGAAAAGGGAACCCTCATACATTGACGGTGGGAGTGTAGGCTGATGCAAACACTGTGGAAAGTAGTGTGGAGGTTCCTTAAAAAACAAAATACAGAACTACTATATGATCCAGCAATCCGACTTCTGGGCATATACCCAGAGAAAAATACAATTAGAAAGGATACACCAATATTCATTGCAGCTACTATAATATAGTCAAGACATGGAAGCAACCTAAATGTCCATCAATAGAGGATTGGATAAAGAAGATGTGATACATATATACAAATATTACTTGGCCATAACAAAGAACAAAATAATGCCATTTGCAGCAACATAGATGGATCTAGAGACTACCATACTAATTGAAGTAAGTCAGACAGAGAAAGAGAAATAGCATATGAGATCATTAATATGTGAAATCTAATTAAAATGGTGCAATAGAACTTATTCACAAACCAGAAACAGACTCAAAGTCTTCAAATTCAAACTTATGGTTACTAATGGGGAAATGTTGGGGGGAGGGATGGATTGGTTGGTTGGGATTGGCACATACACTCTACCACGTACAAAATCAGTTGGTAACAAGGACCTACTATACAGCTTGGAGAAATCTATTCAATACTCTGCGATAGCCCATATGGGGAAAGAATCGGAAAAAGAATGTATATCTATGTATGACTGATTCACTTTGCTGTACACCCAAAACTGACACAACACTGTAAGTCACCTATACGCCAATAAAATTTATTTTTAAAAAAGGAAAGGGAGGGGAAGGGAATGGGAGGGAGGGAAGGAGGGATGGAGGGAAGGAAGAAGGAAGGAAGGGAGGGAGGAAGGAAGGGAGGGAGGAAGGAAAAGTGGAACTGGGGGGAGGGGAAATATGCATCTATTCAGAAAAAGAAGTAAATACAATACCTATGCATGAAGATAGTTTACAAAAGCAGGTAACTTAGCTCACATCTTCCTTTCAACTGGAGTGAAAGTAGAACTATGTGAGGTAGCATTTGGGTCAATAGATTTGTGCAAATCAAAAGTTGAAAAGGCCTTATGGCTAAATACTATGAAATATTAGCTTGTACATTCACCCAAAAGAGAGATATCATTCAAATTTAAATGTGACAGTTGTCCTAAGAACCATGGCCTCCAGAGCTGACCTTGAATAAAATCACATTTTATTGCAATTCCCTGAAAAATTTACATAAACATAACTTATTGCTCATTTCAATGACCTTCTTTCAGCCATTTCTCAGTGTTTATCCAGTTGTACTAATTTCAAAAAAAACGAATTTGCCAATTTTACTAAAATTAAGAAATGGTAAGCAATTTTTAAATGGTTTTTATTTTTTCCATTATAGCTGGTTTACAGCATTCTGTGAGCTTTCTACTGTACAGCAAAGTGACCCAGTCACACACAGAAACAGTAAGCAATTTTTTTATATTTCTTATACAAATTCACTTTCTATCCCTTAATTTTTTAGGAGACATGTCTTAGATGAATCTCAGAAGGTAAATCCACCATTAATATGATATTTAGGCAGGATAAAATGTGCTTAATAAGTTAGCTTTCAAAAGAGAAGAAACTTCTGAGATTTCCATAATAAAAGGTGAAATAATATCATTATGCTAAGATGTAAGTGGATACCCCAATAAAAAGGAAAGTACTTCATTTTCCAGAGAATTCTTCCTAAGCAGAATTTAAAGTGCATCATCTAAAATTGGTAGCAAAAGTGCTCAAACGCCAACAGTGTGAAAAGCAATTAATATGAACTAAAAACATTTTCTAGGCTACTATGTGGGTCATTTTAGTAGGTAGCACTTTATTCATATCATCATTAAATGTCTGACAGTTGAAGGAATTCATTAAAGACTAGTAAATCTCAGCATGAAACGTTAAGGAAAAATGGGAGCTATTATTTGGACAACTATGTGGTCTCTAAGTAAATTTACCAGGAAAATGGAGCAGCCCATTAACAGTAATGGAAATAATAGTGAGGTGTCTGTGGAATGGTGAGGTTTAGTTCGTCAGTACTGGCTTTAGAGGTAATTACCTAGACATGTGGTTGGATCACATGGGGGCTTTAAACTGCATGATTCAGACATTATGTTAACCAGGGCACCCTGACTTTCTGTCTATACACATAAAAGTGAGAAATGAAATCTATTCTAGATAATACCTGATGTTGTGTATTTTGTATTTTATTGGTTATGGGGATACTTGTGAAAGTGCTTTGTCAATATATAATACCATAAAGTGCTATTCAGTTGGACCCCATATAAGCAGAACCAACTGTACTCTCCAAAGTGAACATAAAAGCAAATCCAAAGATAAACCTTCCTCTACTATGGGTCATGTCTGGATAATTGGGTAACCAAGCTATTGAACAATGACCCTATTTCTGAGCTCCAGTTTCTTCTGTTGAACATCTGAGGACTTCTTTAAGTATATTCTCAGATCCATAGCTGATTTACTTTAACAACATGCTAGGAGTCAATGGGTTGCATCTACATAATGTCAGATTGAAGGAAAAGCATCTATCACTGGATAAGGTACTGGAAGAACATCTCCAACTAGATAAGCAATTACGTTAAGGGTATGTATCACTTTGGTATAAGTGAAGCTGGACTCCTGTACATATGCTGTACATATGCACATGGGTTCCAAGTACAGATACAGCAGCAAGAGTAAAACTTCCAAATGATGGTCAGATCATGTCAGCCCTTTACTCAAAACTCTCTACTTCTATCTGCAATGTGGTATCCTCAATTAGATCAGAATCTAGGGAACAGAAAAATGACATTAGTGGAAAAACTGATAAATCCCAAGGAAGTCTGTAGTTTAGTGAGTAGTATTATCCAAGTGTCAACTTCTTAGTTTTAACAAATGCGCTATAGTCATATAAGCTATTCACATAGAGGAAGCTAGGTGAAGAGTATCACTCTACTATCTTGGCAATTTTTATATGTTATTTAGAGTTATATATGTGTGTGTGTATATATATATAATTTTGTTGAAAATAAAAAAATTGTATTTAAAAAAAAGAAGACCTCCATTTGCTTCCTGTGTTACTCCCAATAAAAGCCACCAGCTTACAATGGCCCATGGGGCCCTACATGTTCTGACACCCAAATGCTTCTCCCATCCCTGCTCCTCTTATCTCTCCCATGCTCACTCCTCTCCTGCCAGTGGGTGCTTAGCTATTTCTCCAGCATACCAGGCATATTCTCATCACAGAGCTTTGCAGTTATTTCTCTTCTTGAAACATTCTCCCTGCAGATACACACAAGGCTCAATCTCTCACATCCTTCCAGTCTTTTTTTTTTTTAATTTCCCCAATACATTATTTTTTTCCTACTGTTGACCATGGCGACCCAGTTATACATACATGCATACATTTTTTTTCTCTCATTATCAGGCTCCATCATAAGTGACTAGACATAGTTCCCAGTGCTACACAGCAGGATCTGATTGCTAATCCATTCCAAAGGCCATAGTCTTTTCATAAAGACCTTCTCTGTGAGACTATCCCTGGTCTTCTCTGTTTTCCCTGCTGGAAAGTAAACTCTAAGAGGAAAGGGATTTTTGTATGTTCTTTGTTTATTATTTATCCTGTGTCTGGAACAGTGCTTGATATATAGTAGACACCTAAAAAATTTCATTGAATGAATAAATGCAAAAATGAAAGAAGAAAGAGATAATGGAAGATAGATGAATATATCACTAGTGGCTGGAGAGTACTTGGTCTTTAAAATATATTTATAATTATTTACTGTCATAGAATTATATAATTTTTAAATAAAAATGATTCCTCTTTTATTGTTTCATCATCCAATATGTGATTTATATTTATTATTATTGTATATTATTATATAATTGTATATTTATTGCATATATATTGTATATTTATTATTATTGTATATTATTATTATTATATAATCCAGAGATTATAGCTGGATTTCTAGATCTTGGACAGAGCTGCCCGTAAAAATAATTTATTTTTAGACCCTATTATTAATTAATTGCTATAACAATTATTTAGCAAAGATGCTCTGTTTCATCCCCACTGGTATTTGAGAAATACAGTTGCAACCTTTTCTCTAAACTTCCCCTTGCTCCTGTCATACTTACAAGTGCTCTTGTCTTTGTCCCTTTCTGTGTCCACCATTATTAATTGCTTCTGTTCATAGTCATATGACTTGACATGAAAAGGCTTACCTGGATCTCCAATTCAGGCAAACATTTCAATGTAGACTGAACAATGAGATCCCAGAAAGGTAAGTGAGCGAGTACATATTTACACCCTACACACACACACACATACACCCACCCACACACACAGACATAGTGTAAACTTCTACATTTCTGAGGCTATTGTTTTTAACACAAAAACTATTGCTTTAATGTATTTTTACATCATATTTACAATTATTGTTTAAATAAAGATGAATGCCCCTAAATATAGATGCTCATAAAATTTACCCAGATCTAATACAAGCATACACTATTAGTGTGTCATAATGGTGATGGTGGTCTACCCTATGTCAAAATGGAGGAGGGGGTACTCTCATTCTCCAGTATCTCCCCCTCCTCTCCCAAAAGGATCAACAAGTAAAGGTCCAGGTGCAACTGTTCCAGTATTCTATACTAGTGTATTTTTTAAGAAAAAAAATGTGCATTTCTTTTACTTTCCTTTTAAAATCATTACTCCTGGGCAGGGTCATTTATCATATTGTATTTGTGAAAGCTCGCAAATATTGACTGTGAAACCCATGCTTCTCTCCTCTAATTTTCCATGCTTCTACTTTACCTCATGTTTTTTTAAACCATTTCTCAGCAATCCCTGTGGAGGTATCATTTGTATCCACTCTCTAGGATGTGACTCATCCTGGCCAGGAAACTTGGAACACATTTAGAACAGCCAGGTGCTTTCTTAGATTGTTCTGCCCCATCTTGGACTTCCTTTCCTTCCAAACAATGTTTTTCAACACTTTTTAATGCCAGTATTACTCACGACAGAGAAGAAAATCAGGATACTAGCTAAACAGATAGGCAAAAGTAAAAAGCATCAGGATTTAGAGACAAATTATGTGTAAAGGTTGAGGGAAGTATGGAGAGTATGAGCTTGGGTACAATTTCCAGGACTCTGGGTGGTGTATTAGAGTTCTCTGGAGAAAACATACAAACAAATTATATAACTCAACAGCAAAAAATAAAAAAAAGTAGCAACCCAATTGAAAAATGGGGAGAAGACCTGAACAGACATTTCTTCAAAGAAGTTTTATAGATGGCCAATAGGCACATGAAAAAATGCTCAACACCACGAATTATTAGAAAAATGTAAATCAAAACTACTACGAAGTACCACCTCATACCTGTCAGAATGGCCATCATTAGTAAGTCCACAAATAACAAATGCTGGAGGGGGTGTGGAGAAAAGGGAACCCTCCTGCACTGGTGGTGGGAATGTAAATTGGTACAACCACTATGGAAAACAGTACAGAGGTACCTCAGAAAACTAAATGTAGAACTACCATATGACCCAGCACCCCCACTCTTGGGCATATATCCAGACAAAACTTTCTTTGAAAATGACACATGCAGCCATATATGTTCATTGCAGAATTGTTCACAATAGCCAAGACATGGAAACAACCTAAATGTCCATGAACAGATGAATGGATTAACAAGATATGGTGTGTATATACACAATGGAATACCACTCAGCCATAAAAAGAACAAAATAATGCTATTTGCAGCAACATGGATGAAACTAGAGACTCTCATACTGAGTGAAGTCAGGAAAAGAAAGACAAATACCATATGATATCAACTTATATCTGGAATCTAACATATGGCACAAATGAACCTTTCTACAGAAAAGAAACTCATGGACTTGGAGAACAGACCTGTGGTTGCCAAGGGGGAGGAATGGACTGGGAGTCTGAGGTTAATAGATGCAAACAATTGCATTTGGAGTGGATAAGCAATGAGATACCGCTGTATAGCACAGGGAACTATATCTACTCACTTGTGATGGAACATGATGGAAGATAATGTGAAAAAAAAAGTATATATATGTGTGTGTGTATGAGTGGGTCATTTAGCTGTACAGTAGACAATTGACAGAACACTGTAAACCAACTATAATGGAAAAAATAAAAATCTTAAAAAAAGAGTTTTCTGGAGAAATAGAATAACAGTATATGTATTAATTATATAATTTCAGTCTCAATCCTCTCACTCTCTCCACCCCCCATATATATAAAGAGAGAGGATTGAGATTGAAAATATATACGTAATTGGCTCTTATGATTATGGAGGCTGAGAAGTCCCAGTATCTATAATTGATAAGCTGGAGACCCAGAAAAGCCAATGATATCAGCTGATGGTTCTAGTCCAATTCTAAGGGCCTGAGAACCAGGAGACCAGATGGTTTAAATTTCAGTCCTAGTCCAAATTCAAAGGTAGGAAAAGACCAATAAGCTAATTCAAAGTCAGGCAGCGAGGAAATTCTCTCTTGCTTGTCCTTTTTGTTCTATGCAGATCTTCAGCAGACCAGATGAGGCCAACTTACATCAGAAAGGGCAATCTGCTCTACTCAATCTACTGATTCAAATATTAATTCTATCCAGAAACATCATCACAGACACTCCAGAATAATGTTTAACCAAATACTTGTTATATTATAGGAACCTAGTTATAGGTTATAAACCTAGTCAAGTGGACACATAAAATTAACTGTCTCAGGCAGACAGGTGAGTTGTGATGTTTTCACTAAAAGGAGGAAAAAGAAGAGTTGACTTCTGGATATGTATGGTACAAATACCCATTATTGAATATTATTACGTTATGGGTAGAGAGGAAATGCTAGAAATATATAACTTTTACACATCTCAATTCATTCATTTTGCATTTTAATCTTCCTGACAGTCCTCCCTAAAATTCATGACCATACATGGGAGTGTAAATTAAATAATAAAAATTTGGAAGGTAATGTGGTAATCGGTATCAAGAACATTAAATGTTCACACATCTTGATTTAGTAATACCACTTCTATGAATTTATGAAAATTAGAAAACAATACACAAATTTGGTAATTGAGTTATTTATCAGTTATCACATTACACTAAAATATACGCTAATAGGGATTTTTTCTTCTTAAATTTAATTTTTATTTTATATTGGAGTATAGCTAACACTTGATGTCAGGTGTTAGTTTCAGGTGCACAGCAAAGTAGTTTAGTTATACATACACATATATCCATTATTTTTCAGATTCTTTCCCCATATAGGTTACTATAGAATATTGAATAGAGTGCCCTGTGCTATACAGTGGGTCACTGTTGATTATGACAGGGATTTTTAAAGGTAAATTATAATATGAACATACATACAATAAAATTCTATGCAAAAATAAAATTATGGTATGGCTATATGCTTATGTATGTCTATAACAGTGGTTTTTTTTCTTTTTCTTTTTGCCTTTTCTAGAGTCGCTCCTGTGGCATATGGAGGTTCCCAGGCTAGGGGTCAAATCTGAGCTATAGCCACCAGCCTACGCCACAGCTACAGCAACATGGAATCCAAGCCACACCTGCAACCTACACTACAGCTCACGGGAACGCCGGATCCTTAACCCACTGAGCAAGGCTAGGGATCGAACCTGCAACCTCATGGTTCCTAGTCGGATTCGTTAACCACTGAGCCACGAAGGGAACGCCCTATAGCAGTGTTGTTGAATCAATAAAGTTAGAGATTAGTAATTTCATACCATAGTACTTATTTATTGGTTGAAGGATATGGAGTAGGATTTACTTTCTTTTCATTTGTTGTATTCTTTAAATATTTTATATTATACATTTATCACAGGCATTATATAAATGAACCAAAGATTGTCGCTGTGGAAATAGATCAAGTTGTTTATTTCTTTGCTGAATTCTCTCAAAAGTTCACCAATACCAAACTCAAATTTTGACACATCCAATTGTTTTTAAAATAGCCCATGCAAGCAGATTTTTAGCTATTTAAAGCCTGACTTCTCTGTATGCTCTGTGCACCCTCCCTGGACAGCTGTTACCCACTGATAAAATCAAATCTTGTGGTGATAAGACCACAAGCTGCTACGGCCCCATGGAGCTCTCTGACCCAGAGACCCCCTGCTACTGCTGAGCAATATCAACTCAAGGGGTAAGCCCCTCTCTCATACTTCTCTCCCCTAGGAATCCCTTTGCCTTTCTCCCATTCTGGATGGCAGCCCCTTCCCCTTAAGCCTCTAGAGAACTTGGGCTGCAAAGAAGTTCCTTATCACAGCCCTGTGTGTTACTGGCTCCCATGGCACATCTTTTACAGTGATCAGCCCCCAAATCACTTGAACTACCTACAACAGGCATTTGTAACAGTATATGAAAATAACAAAGCAATTTTTTAAAGCATTTATTTTTTTGTTTTTTAAAAGAACTTAAATAGGCTGAAGCTTGTGCCAAGGGGAAATAGCAGAATCCAGCTTCTCAGAAAAGCCACCTTGCAAAGTCAGGACCCAGGGGCTTAAGCCTCTAGTCAGGGAGTTTCAGTTGAAAACCAAGGTCAGACAGAAACTGTCCTGCCATGATCACAAAATCACATTGTCCTGCTTTTTGATCTCAAATACCTTTTGTTTTTAATATTACCCAGTCTTACAACTGCTCAAAACCTATGGGATGCTGCGAAAGCAGTGCTCAGAGGGAAATTTATAGCAATACAGGCCTTTCTCCAAAAAGAAGAAAGATCCCAAATGGACAACTTAACCCTCCACCTAAACCAATAAGAAAAAGAAGAACAAAAAAGGCCTCAAGTCAGCAGAAGGAAGGAAATTATAAAGATCAAAGAAGAAATCTATCAAATAGAGACTCAAAAAACAATAGAGAAAATTAATAAAACCAAGAGCTGGTTCTTTGAAAAGGTAAACAAAATTGACAAACCCCTGGCCAGACTCACTAAAAAGAGGAGAGAAAGAACCCAAATAACCAAAATTATAAATGAAAAAGGAGAAATCACAACAGATACAGCAGAAATACAAAAAACCATAAGAGAATACTATGAAAAACTATACGGCAACAAGTTTGACAATCTGGAAGAAATGGACAATTTTCTAGAATCTTACAGCCTGCCAAAACTGAATCAAGTAGCAACAGACCAACTGAACAGACTGATCACTAGAAATGAAATTGAAGAGGTCATAAAATCACTCCCTACAAATAAAAGTCCAGGACCAGATGGCTTCACAGGTGAATTCTATCAAACATATAAAGAGGAATTGGTGCCCATCCTCCTTAAACTCTTTCAAAAGGTTGAAGAAGAAGGAATACTCCCAAAGACATTCTAGGATGCCACCATCACCCTCATTCCAAAACCAGACAGAGATACCACCAAAAAAGAAAACTATCGCCCAGTATCATTGATGAATATAGATGCAAAAATTCTCAACAAAATCCTAGCCAACCGAATCCAACAACATACCAAAAAAATTATACACCATGACCAGGTTGGGTTCGTCCCAGGTTCACAAGGATGGTTCAACATACACAAATCAATCAGCATCATACACCACATTAACAAAAAAAAGTCAAAAATCATATGATCGTCTCAATAGACGCAGAAAAAGCATTTGAAAAAGTCCAACATCCATTCATGATCAAGACCCTTGCCAAAGTGGGTATAGAGGGAACATTCCTGAATATAATCAAAGCCATTTAGGATAAACCCACAGCAAATATAATCCTCAATGGGGAAAAACTGAAAGCCTTCTCACTCCAATCTGGAACAAGACAGGGATGCCCACTCTCACCACTGCTCTTCAACATCGTTTTGGAAGTCCTAGCCACAGCAATTAGACAAACAAAAGAAATAAAAGGCATCCATATAGGAAGAGAAGAGATCAAACTGTCACTGTATGCAGATGACATGATACTCTCCATAGAAAACCCTAAGGACTCAACACCAAAACTCCTTGAACTGATTAATAAATTCAGCCAAGTAGCAGGATAGAAGATTAACATTCAGAAGTCAGTTGCATTTCCGTATACCAGCAATGAAACATTAGAAAAGGAATACAAAAATACGATACCTTTTAAAATTGCACCTCACAAAATCAAATACCTCGGAATACACCTGACCAAGGAGGCAAAGGACCTATATGCTGAGAACTATAAAACTTTAATCAAAGAAATCAAAGAAGATGTAAAGAAATGGAAAGATATTCCATGCTCCTGGATTGGGAAAATCAATATTGCAAAAATGGCCATACTACCCAAAGCAATCTACAGATTCAATGCAATCCCTATCAAATTACCCACAACATTTTTCACAGAAGTAGAACAAACAATCCAAACATTTATATGGAACCACAAAAGACCCAGAATCGCCAAAGCAAACCACAAAAGACCCAGAATCGCCAAAGCAAAAACCAAGCAGGAGGCATAACTCTCCCAGACTTCAAGAAATACTACAAAGCCACAGTCATTAAAACAGTGTGGTACTGGTATCAACACAGGCAGACAGACCAATGGAACAGAATAGAGAACCCAGAAATAAACCCTGACACCTATGGTCAATTAATCTTTGACAAGGGAGGCAAGAACATAAAATGGGAAAAAGAGAGTCTATTCAGCAAGCATTGCTGGGAAACCTGGACAGCTGCATGCAAAGCAATGAAACTAGAACACACCCTCACACCATGCACACAAATAAACTCCAAATGGCTGAAAGACTTAAATATACGACAGGACACCATCAAACTCCTAGAAGAAAACATAGGCAAAACACTCTCTGACATCAACCTCATGAATATTTTCTCAGGTCAGTCTCCCAAAGCAATAGAAATTAGAGCAAAAATAAACCCATGGGACCTCATCAAACTGAAAAGCTTTTGCACAGCAAAGGAAACCCAAAAGAAACCAAAAAGACAACTTACAGAATGGGAGAAAACAGTTTCAAATGATGCAACCGACAAGGGCTTAATCTCTAGAATATATAAACAACTTATACAACCCAACAGCAAAAAAGCCAATCAATCAATGGAAAAATGGGCAAAAGACCTGAATAGACATTTCTCCAAAGAAGATATACAGATGGCCAACAAACACATGAAAAAATGCTCAACATCGCTGGTTATAAGAGAAATGCAAATCAAAACTACCATGAGATATCACCTCACACCAGTCCGAATGGCCCTCATTAGTAAGTCCACAGATAACAAGTGCTGGAGGGGCTGTGGAGAAAAGGGAACCCTCCTGCACTGTTGGTGGGAATGTAAGCTGGTACAGCCACTATGGAGAACAGTTTGGAGATACCCGAGAAATCTATACATAGAACTTCCATATGACCCTGCAATCCCACTCTTGGACATCTATCCGGACAAAACTCTACTTAAAAGAGACACATGCACCCGCATGTTCATTGCAGCACTATTCACAATAGCCAGGACATGGAAACAACCCAAATGTCCATCGACAGAGGATTGGATTCGGAAGAGGTGGTATATATACACAATGGAATACTACTCAGCCATAAAAAAGAATGCCATAATGTCATTTGCAGCAACATGGATGGAGCTAGAGAATCTCCTACTGAGTGAAATGAGCCAGAAAGCCAAAGACAAATACCATATGATATCACTTATAACTGGAATCTAATATCCAGCACAAAGGAACATCTCCTCAGAAAAGAAAATCATGGACTTGGAAAATAGACTTGTGGCTGCCTGATGGGAGGGGGAGGGAGTGGGAGGGATCAGGAGCTTGGGCTTATCAGACACAACTTAGAATAGATTTACAAGGAGATCCTGCTGAATAGCATTGAGAACTTTGTCTAGATACTCATGTTGCAACAGAACAAAGGGTGGGGGAAAAAATGTAATTGTCATGTATACATGTAAGGATAACCTGACCCCCTTGCTGTACAGTGGGGAAAAAAAAAAAATATTACCCAGTCTTGGTCTCCATAACTTAACATAGGCAGTGGGTATTCTAGGTGCCCTTTCAAGCCAGATATCAGTTCTTTCTTTCTTTTTTTGTCTAATTTTGCATTTGGAAGTTCCCAGGCTAGGGGTCAAAATGGAGCTGTAGCTGTTGGCCTGTGCTGCAGCCACAGCAATGCCAAGTCCAAGCCATGCCTGTGACGTACACCACAGCTCACGGCAGTGCTGGATCCTTAACCCACTGACCAAGGCCAGGGATTGAACCCACCTCCTCATGGGTAGTAGTCGGATTCATTACCGCTGAGCCAGGACGGGAACTCCCCAACTGTCAGTTCTTAACCCAGGTGAGTCATCAGGGACCTCCCACAACTTCCTTCCTCTCATATGATACCTATTTCTTCCCTACAAGTACATAGATTCATCTGAGTCTTGTTTTCCTTCCTCCTTCCCAATCAGGCCAGCAGGTTTCTATGCTTCTCTTCTCATGGAGTGCTCACCTCCCCTTGGATAGAGTCTTCCTCTTACTGTCTTCAGCCTTGTTTCAGAATTCAAATACAGTTTATTGATACCACCTGTAGCTCTCAGATCTTTCTTTCTCCACTTGCCAGATTGAGAGCTGCTACTTAACTTTTCCCCTACCCCCACTCCCTAAAAGCCTGATTACTAACCTAGGACATGATCACCAGTTAATTGATATTCAACAGACTATGATACATACTATCTATATTTGTACACTCCAGAATATACTGCACATTTGCAAATTCAGCAGATGCCATTGTTCATTTGACATGCAAAAGAAACATTAAAATTACTACATATCGGACCTTTATTTAACTCAAATAGATGATCTAGGTGCTAAGAGTGATTCTCATTTTTCACTGGGGAATCTGAAAGGCCTTTGAGAAAGCAGGAGAGAGAGTTGGCCCCAGAATCAGAGGGAAGATGGTTTGTTATGGAGAAGGCAAGCTAATTCCTGAATTCCAGTTCCATGTTCTTTGGAGATCTTCCTTGATAATCTTTGTTTCCTTTCTCCTCAGCTAAAAAGTGTTCAGTGTTAGTATTCCTCACATGAGACACTTTGTGATTTAACCAACAATGGGCAGTGGAAAATCATATTCAAAGATCTATTTTTGCACACTTCCAAGTGGACTATAGGAAAAAAAAAAAACCAAGGATGTGTCTGAAGTGAATTTCAGTCCATGAAAGCTTTTCAATTTCTTTCTCCTAAACCTGTTGCAAAGAGTGATTGCCAGGTGAATAGGCCTGTGTGGCATGTCAGTATGAACTACTTTGATAGAATTATATGTTTCTTTTTCACCTAGGATCCTCTTTTTCCTTAGACCTGTCATTCCTGCCCTTGTCTCTAATTCGCACTGTTCCTTGGAACTCATTACTCAGGCTACAGAAAGTCACTCTGCTTCTCTCTAAATGTCAATCCTCAGAACTTTCTCACACACTCTTAGAGCCGTATCAGGGTTAAAAAGACTTCCAAATCAGAGACTTTAATTACAATCACTATTGAGGGGACATCAGCCTCTCCACAATGGCTGAGTTAACAGTGTTCAAAGTATAGTTCTAACAGTGACCCAGGTTTTTCAGGCACTAAGCGGTTTCATCATTTCCTTACTTTCTTTTTTTAAAAAACAAACGAGGGACAGGCTTCAAAGAATAAACCTAAAGACTTCAGCTTTTACACTTGTTTCATTGTGGCATACAATTAACACATTCTTGTTCTCCTCTACTTAATTTAGAATGGCATTAAATTTCCATGCAACCCACAAATGTATAAGTAGTTTATTATAATGCGGTTAAGAAATCCTAATTAAACTCTAAAGCATTTGCACAGCAAAGGAAACCATTAAAAACATGAAAAGACAACCCACAGAATGGAAAAAAAAAAAAACTTTGCAAATGATGCAACCGACAAGGGCCTCATGTCCAAAATATACAAACAACTCATACAACTCAACAACAAAACAAAAAAATCAAAAAATGGACAGAAGACCTAAATAGACATTTCTTCAAAGAAGACATACAGATGGCCAGTAGGCACATGAAAAAATGTACATCACTATTAGAGAAATGCAAATCAAAACTACAATTAGGTACCACTTCATACCAGCCAGTCTAATATGACATGAATGAACCAATCTACAAAACAGATACAGACTCACAGGCATAGAGAACAGACTTGTGGTTACCAAGGGGGAGAGGGGAAGAAGTGGGATGGACAGGAAGTTTGGGGCTGATAAATGCAAACTATTACATTTAGAATGGATAAGCGATGAGGTCCTACTATACAGCACAGGGAACTATATCCAATCTCTTGGGATGGAACATGATGGAAGATAGTATGAGAAAAAGAGTGTGTATATATATGTATGACTGGGTCACTATACTGTAAAGCAGAAATTGACAATGTAAATCAAGTGTACTCTAATAAAAATAAAATCAAATTTAAAAAAAGAAATCCAATTTTCAGTTGGCAAAAGCTTTATCTGGAGATGTCTGGAACCCAATTTGCCAAGAATGGGTTGATGCAGCCTTGTGAAGAAGGTAAGTTTAGCATGTCTCCCACTTGTTTTGGTGGATTGGTTCTCTTCTTGGTACCCTCAGAGCCACCTTATCTCCATATTTGGCTGGAAGGACCCCTCAGGGATGTGACATCCCTCACAGGAAGAATATCTCCCAATGTTCACACTGCAAGGGGCTGCTTTACCAACTGAGCAATCTGATAAAGCACAAACTAGGATAGCCATTAGAGCAGTGGCTTCTTGAACATAATGTCTCTTCCTTGTCATCTAGACCCATTAGTGATTCTCCTGGAAGCAATTTCATTTCTAGGCACAAAGATATCTTCTTCCCAGCTTCCCACTAAATATTCCTCAGTATTAAAAAAAAAAGCTATGTGGTAATAATGATGATGATCAATAATAACATAACAAATGCTTAGAGGGCACTTATTTTGCTTCAAAACAGTGTCCTCATTTGATCATCATATGTGGTTGATACCATTATTATCTGCCATTTTATAGATGTTTTTTTGATGAGGTATAGTAGCCAATGCTACTACAGTCTCTTTCTCCTATTTAGAGTTCTGTAATGAAATACAAAAGTTTTATTTCTGAATTTTTTTTTTTCTTTTTGGCTGCACTGGCAGCAAGTGAAAGTTCCTGGGCTGTGATCGAACAGCAGTGACCCGACCCACAGCTGTGACAGCACTGGATCATTAAACCACTGAGCCACAAGGGAACTCCTCAATCTTCTGAACATTAGATAGAACATTTCTGGGGTATACATTTTAGTACTGCTGGTGTGAATATGTGCTGCAGCAAAATCCCTGATAGGAGAGGATAAAAGGAGTCAGCTTATAGTGAGTGGAGACCAGAACTAGACAGAGGTTCAGACAATATTAGGGAGCTCTTGCAGCAAAAGGAGATGATTCAGAGAGATTTCTTTGGCTCTTGCAGTTTTGGAATGCCATCTAATTTTGGCACTCTTCTGAATTCTCACTAAGGATATCATTTGAGGAAGAATTGGTGACAAAAACTCTAGGAAGGTATGGCATAGATTTCTAGTTGCTGTCCCAACATCCATTTATTCTTTCTTTCTTAGTAAGAGACCTCCAGTTACATTCAGGTGGCAATGTGTCTAATTAAATAATAATTCATTATTATTATTATTAATTCATTATTATTATTATTAATTATTATTATTATATTATTATATTATTATTATTATTATTATTATTAATTCATTATTATTATTCATTATTATTATTTAATGCATTATTATTTTACTGATAATAAAAGAATGCATTTCTCAACTTCCCTTGGTACTAAAGGAGCCATTTAACTGAGCTATGACCAGTTATATGTAAACAAAAGCTATCAGGTGGAGAATACCGACAGCTAGGATGTGCCAGTTTGCCCCCTCCTCTTCCTATGCTCTGCTTCCTAGTATGCAGATTCGATGGATGAAGCTCCAAACACCATATGGGACTACTGAAGTGATCCCGAGAATGGAATTCAGATACCAAGAATGGAAGAGTAGAAATAAAAATGGCAACCATGGAGCCACAACATTCAGATGACTGCACACTTCCATACCAAGTTTGATGTGAGGTAAAACAATATATGGTCATGTGTTTAAGTCACTGTTACTTCTGACTTTTTGTTATATGCAGCCCACCATGACTCTACCTGGATACATAAAGTTAGATGGAGGTTTTATGGGCAGCAGAAACTTTCCATTTTTTATCAGGGGAGAAAACTTGAAAGACCCTTCTCTTGATAGACTCGTCCTCTGGGAAGAGGCCAAGTGAAGAAATTTGGGCCAAGAATTCCCTGAGCCCTGAATGAGGGAATTAACTTCTCTGCTTCTCAGTTTCCTCATTTACAAAACGAGGATGCTGAATTTGATCATTAAGTCTCTCTTCCAGGTCAAAGATTCTAATTTTTCATGTGGTTAGAATGATACCAGTGTTGTTCACCAAGCCCTTCTGAAAGGGTATCACTCTGAGTGAACTGTGTGATTTTCTCCAGGTAAGGAAGGGGTACCTGAATTGATTTCAATTGAAACCCTGGCTAAGGCAGCAGGGCCATTAGGAGATGTCCCTTTGCACAGAGTTGCCACGACTTTTAAATCAAGTCATGGTAGCCTTAATCAGGGATCATTTAGTACTACAGAGATATCTTACTGAAGTGAAGGGAACTCGAAGGCAGGAAGTCACAACAGGGAAACTGGGAACGGGAAATTTGACAATTCCCTTTGCTTTCCTCTCCTGCTTCTCATTGCTGTCTAGCTATGTCTGCTGCAGTGCTTACAAAGAAGAAAAATGAAAATGGCTCTCCCAGCTATACAGACTCTCCTTTTCAAGCTGAGTTGGACTCCAACTCATTCAAATTCTTAATTAAATCTGACTAGCTCCAGTTTATTTAGTGACAGTCCTGGGTGGGCGTTAGGTCACAGGGTACAAACAGAGCAGGCAAGGCTTAGGGGTTAGTTGTCTAGGAAGAGGTGTGACTGGGAAGGGATGATCTGCTTCTTCAGAGAAACAGCAAGAACCTCCCCGCATTACTCTTTAGGAAGGGACGTGTTTCTTCACAGTTCAAGAGCTCTGTCCATGGGACTCAGCTGAAGGGGGGAAGGATAAGTGACCATGAATCATATCGAGATTCTAAGTTGTGCTTTCAATCCTACCTGGAGTGGTAAAGAGGTGTCACTGTTTTGTTTGTACCACTTATTACAGATATAACATTTGTGTATAGTATCCTCAGAATGGTGACAGTAAACTGAAATAAAATTGGCCATGAAATTTTTGTTGAGAATCTAGCAGCAGCCCTTCAGATAATTAAAGTGCCAGAAGCAGATTGAAAACTGCTAATTTAATCTCTCTTTTATCTCTTTCTCCAGCTCCTACTAATCTAACCTCTTTTATCTCTTTCTCTATCTGTTACTACCCTTTCTATTTCATGCAGGCCTTATCTGTGTTATTCAGATTTTTCTAATTACTGCCTTAACCAGTTGTAAAAGCCATTATTTGTGAATCACCTTGACATTAACTGTTTCTATATTTTTTATATTTGAGTTGGATAGAATTATTTTATAGCATATTTACAATTAATTTAGTGTAAAAGACATTTCAGTAACATATATCCTTGCTTTTTTGCTATAATAATATAGATAAACTTATAGTGTTTTTGTTTCCTTTAAGATTTGGCTCAAAATAATGGTTTCCATGACATCTTTCATATCTCACATTAATAATTAGCCTACCCTCAAGAACATGAGAGATTTGGTCACTTGGTAAGATTTTCTGGATTTTCAAAATTTAATTTTTTTCCTTTTCTTTAGTTACTTAAGCACAGAAAGATGAAATATAATAAGAGAGAATACATGAATGTGGAAGCAATATGATGTGGATTTAAAACTTACGAGTTATGATAGCTTAAACAAGTCACCGAATCCTTATGAATGTCAATTTTCATTATGTAAAGTGACCAAAACAGCATCCGAATTTACTACTCTGATTATTAAAGGTATCAATTAAACAGTGGTTATGAAAATAATTTATAAAGTGAAAATATATCCAGCATCACAGGATAGAATTAAGAGGAAGTTTACCCATCTTTACAAACTTTGCAAGATGATGAATAGTGGTTTCCAGATGTAAAAGTAGATGACGTGTAAATAAATCAGGTCACTTGGGCTTAAACTGGTGAAGAGCATAAGAGTAAATAGATCTCTCTATGTGAAATATGAATAAGACATCATGATTAGGTCTGATGTACTATTTCATCAAGGCAGCATGTCCACACAATAAAACAGAAGGGCTTTTAGGGGAAACTCTATATTTAAATGTCATACTTGTTAATCAATCATCTTTTTTTTTTATAATGTAAAGTGCCAGACAACTGATTTGACAAGAATCTCATGAATTAGTTTAAATGTACCCCTGATGTGCAATCAATACCTCCAGCACACTTCAAGAATGCATTTCAGTATGTACATCCTTATTAGACATATTAAATGAGACTTACCTGAAGCTAGTATCATCCAGTCACTCAAGAGCTTAATTCTGCCTCAGTAATCAACTTCTATAAAACTGTCACTGGGGAGGCTGAAGGGACAGCCTTAGCAGAATATAAAATTGCAGGCTTGCTTTCCTCATACTTGCTAAAAATATATTACAGCAGATCTAGCTAGACATAAAACAATACCTTAACTCATATAGTATTACACACCTTCTCTAAATGAATTTTGTATTCTGAGAAAAGTCTTTTTCATATTCTGAAAAATTATTCAATCATCTATATCAGGATTTGCATTAAAATCTAACTCCCTGTTCTTGAAATCTCATAATGGTAGCTTGTTGGTGTTTGGCCCTAGCTTCAGAAAGAAAATTATTTATCTCACTGTCTAGAGCTAGTCTTTTTTCCAGCTGTTCAGAGGTGTGCACATAAGCTGTTTCTCAGACCTATCATCATGAAGAAGTAAACTAAAATCCAATACAAGGTGAAGAAACAGACTGTCAGAGTTCTAGCTCTAAGGAAAAACTATATACCACATCTTAAACATGACACTGATTTTTTCAGAAATCTCTCAAAATGGTTGTCTAGGCTGATTCCTCTTGTCAGTACTCCAGTACCCCACCCTAGCAAGTGGGCCGTCCAATTAGACAGAGAACTGCTGAGTTCTCCTACAGTGAAGAGCTGAAGAAAAAGAATTTTTCCTGCTCCTGAACTCATGGAAAAGACAATGTGATATCCTCAAATAATTATCTGGAACAAAGGGATATGTTATAAAGGTCTTGTCTAATATAGACAGAATTTAGTGGCATATGGTTAAAGGGGAGAAAAAAACAGCATGTGTAGGCTTAGGAAAATGATTCAGAGACATGCACATAAAAATGAGTAGTGATGATCCCTCCATGCTAGAAAGCAGTGAGGTATGTATGTATATATTATGTATGTATGCATTTAACTGTTTTTTTTCTTTTTTGCTTACCTATAGGTTTAAAATTCTCTATAGTAAACATGTTCTACTTTTGTAATAAGGAAAAAGTATAAAAAGAAAAAGCCTATACTATGGTTATGAGAGCAAAAAAAAGCCTCTATTTGGTTTTTTTCACTCAGATAAGAGATATAGTTAGTTAGTTCTGTGTCCAAATCAAGGACCAGATACGATAGAACTAGACTCTAGAACTCCAGGTCAGTATTTTTTAATTCTTTCAAAATATGATAAGTTCTTAAAAATCACCATATATTTATCAGTACTATGAACACTACTAAAATAAGTTACACTTGAATAAATCTGGTGGGAGAATGCGTTGCTAGTTAGCCTCACGCAGAGCAATGCTTCCTCAATCCTCATAGGATGAAGCTTATAAAAGATGAGAAAAGGAAGGGTAATGCAATGAGCTTTACATAAACAGAACTTCATTTAACTTTTAAACTTTATTTTTAAGAATGATTAATCTATGAAAAAGGAGGCAAGAACATATAGTGGAGGAAAGATAGTCTCTTCACTAAACGGCGCTGGGAAAACTGGACAACCGCGTCTAAGAGAATGAATTTAGAACATTTTCTAATACCGCAAACAAAAATAAACTCCAAATGGATTAAAAACCTAAATGTAAGGTCAGATACTATAAAACTCCTAGAGGAAAACATAGGCAGAATGCTCTTTGACATAAATCACAGCAACATCTTGTTTGACCCATCTCCTAGAATAAAGACAATAAAAATACAGATAAACCAATGGGACCTAAGGTTTTAATCTCTAAACTATACAAACAACTCATATGACTCAACAACAACAAAAAAAACAAACAACCCAATGTAAAAATGGGCAGAAGATCTCAATAGACATTTCTCCAAAAAAGATGTACAGATGGCCAATGAGCACATTAAAAAATGCTCAACATCACTGAATATTAGAGAAATGCAAATCAAAACTAAATGAAGTACCACTCACACCAATTAGAATGGCCATCATTAACAAGTCAACAAATAACAAATGCTGAGAGGATTTGGAGAAAAGGGATCCTCTCTTTCCTGCTGGTGGGAATGTAAATTGGTATAACCACTATGGAAATACCTCTAAATACAGAACTATGATATGGTAGTTCCTGTTGTGGTACAGTGGAAATGAATCCTATTAGTATCCATGAGGATGTGGATTCAATCCCTGGCTTGCTCAATGGGTCCGGAATCAGGGACTATGGTGAGCTGTGGTGTAGGTAACAGATGCAGCTTAGAGTCTGTGTTGCTATGGCTATGACGTGGGCCAGCAGCTGTAGCCCTGAGTCAACCCCTAGCCAGGGAACTTCCATATGCCACAAGTGTAGCTCTAAAATGCAAAAAAAAAGGGAACTACCACATGACCCAGCAATTCCACTCCTGGGCTTATATCCAGACAAAACTTTCATTGAAAAAGACACATGCACTTGTATGTTCATCGCAGCACTATTCACAATAGTCAAGGCATGGAAACAACCTAAATGTCCACCAACAGATGAATGGATTAGGAAGATGTGGCACATATATACAATGGAATACTACTCAGCCACATAAAAGGACAAAATAATATCATTTGCAGTGACATGGATGGAACTAGAAACTCTCACACTGAGTGAAGTAGGTAAGAAAGAGAAAAAGAGACACCATATGATATCACTTATACGTGGAGTCTAAAATTTGGCACAAATGACCTATCTACAAAACAGAAAAGATCACGGACATGTAGGACAGACTCGTGTTTACTGAGGGTGAGGGGGAGTGAATGGGACAGATGAGGAGTCTGAGGTTAGTAGATGAGAACTGTTGCATTCGGAATGAATGGGCAATGAGATCCTGCTGTATAGCATAGGGAACTATATATCTAATTACTTGTGATTGAATATGATGGAGGATAATGTTAGAAAAAGAATATATATATATATGTATGTATGATTGGGTCACTTTGCTGTACAGTATAAATTGACAGGACATTGTAAATCAAACGTAATAAAGCAAAAAAAAAAAGAATGATGATGATAGTAGCTCCCCTCCCCCACCACACAGCCTATCCTCATTATTCATGGATTCCATATTTATGAATTCTCCCACTTGCTAAAATGCACAGACGTGAACAAAGCAAAGCAAACTCTGAATCACCCAGTATGCACCTTTTCACTGAGGTCAAACAAGGTGAAGCTCTGACGTCTTGTCTCAGTTTTCATATTTTAAGCATGCCCTTTTCACAGTCCATTTAGTGCCACACTCTTTTTTCCATTTTTGTGGTATTTTATTAATGATTTTGCTGCTTAAACTGGTCGTTAAGTGTAGTGTTGAAGTGCTGTTTAGTGTCCCTAAGCCCAAGAAGGCAGTGGTATGCCTTATGGAGAAAATACATGTGTCAGATAAGCTTTGTTTAGGCATGAGTTAAAGTTCTGTCGGCTCTGAGTTCAATGTTAGTAAATAAACCATATATACTAAATAAGGTGTTCTTAAACAGAAACACACAGAAAAACAAGGTTATGTATGACTGACCGATGAAAATGTTGTGGCCAGAGGGTGCTCTGGAACCTAACTTTATAATTCCCCTGGGAACAATGGTTCCATTTCATTAATTCAGAGTTCCCAGCAACTTTATGGAACATAATTCTCATGAAAAATAAGAATATAGTTATAAACTACATATATATAGTTCTCTATATACAGTTTTTAATGTTATTATTGTTACTATTTAGCAAAAAGTAAATTTGATAATTTGATGTTCATCCTAACAAATTCTTATTTAACATATCATATCCATAAAAATTTCAGCGTCTGAAAACAAGTCATCTTCATTCATTCAAACATTATTTACCGAACACCTTTTACTCTCTACTAGGTTTTGTTGAGGGAACAATGATAGAGAAGAAAGTGACAGGACCTGCAACTTTGGAATACATATTTTAGGGGAAGATACAGTCCACTCTCCCCAAAGACAAGTAAGCATAGAATAAAAAGACTTGACATGGTTATTTATGTTATGAAAAGAATAAAGAAACAGCAAGATCAAGAAAGAGAGTGGGGAAACTTACTCTAGGCAGCTTGGTCAGGGTAGGTCTCTGTGGGGAGGTAATGTTTAAGACTGAGAGCTGAAAGGATAGAGGGAATTAGCCATCTGACAAGAAGAAGAACATTCCATTCAGATGAGAGATCTTATGCTAAGCCCAGGGGGTGGGAATGTGCTCGGCACATTCAAAGAACTAGAAGATGACCCATTGAGACTAGAAGATGATGAGATGGCAACAGAGTAGAAGGGAAGACATAAACAGAGGACAAAGGATGCAAGCATTGTCGCCCCTGTTGCAGAACATGATTTTACTTCATTATTATGGGAAGCCATGGGAGGATTTTTAAGCAAAGTATTGACATGATTTCATTTGCATTTGTAAGACCATTTTTGCTGCAGGAGAGAATGGATCAGATAGGAGGAGGCATTGAAGTCAGGGGACCCAGTGTGAAATCTGTTCCAATAATGTGGGTTTAAGATCATGATGGTCTAACAAAGGTGAAGCAAAGAATCTGAAGCCAAGAAATCTTTTGGAGATTAAAATCACCAGGGCATAGTGATGAACTGGATGCGGGGTGAGGAGAAGTAATTATTCAAGGATAGCCCTAGATTTCTAGCTTAAATATAAAATAGGAGTATTAATATTTACTTTATAGGGTTGTTCTGAGGATTAAATAAGGTATTCCCTGTAAAACACTTATCATGATGCTAGACATGTAGTAAGTACTACATGAATATGAGCTATTATTATCAGAGGCAATGCGGAAATAGGTGCTATTTTGTGTTTAACAGTGTTTCTCAAGTAGTTAAGTGTTTCCCTGTGTATGTTATTAAAGGGAACGATGGTGAGTTTAGGGTGAAATTAGGATGCTATTTTAAGAAGGGGCCCAAGAATACTGAAATTCTGACCTAGTCCAATCATTCTGCTTTCCCATGACATCTTCAAAATAACATCTTGTATACACTTAGAATTTGGGCCCCCAAACCCAATATAATTTAAACTGGACCATGACGGCAGTCTTTTTGCTATACCAAGTAAGCCTGTGCTTGCTTCTAACCAAAGCAGACTTGTTCAATCATCCTGTGACCCCTCCCTCCTCAAGTAGAGTTTGCACCTAAGGTGGGGTTGCAGGAATGGGAGACATCCTCAGCCCCTTAGGAAACTCCACCTATTAATGAAGCACAATCATGGTCATGGACTTTACTGAGGGGTAGCAAAGGAGCTGGAGTGAGATGACGCAGGAAGGCAGAGTTCCTGAACTTCCTTCAGAGGATAAGAGATACACTACAAATTGACTTAGAAAATTCTTTTTCTCTGGCTCATACTAAAATGGACTTATTTCACTCCCTAGCCAAATGAGTATAGATCTTAGAATTATAAAGGGAGTAAGATGACATACTAACTAAATTAGCCTCAGTAAAGATTCTTTCTCTTAGAGAACATAATGAAGTCTAGGGCATGTGAGTTTGTTGCCTTTCAGACAATGCCATTAACAGCTGAACTAGCCTAGTGGCTGCAGGCTTGCTCATTCACTTAGCACACACTTATTGAGCCCATCTCACAACAGTCCTATTACTTTCAATCGTCATAGTTTTCATCATAAAGAAAACTGGATGATATTACTCTTTTCTGGTAAAGGTAAGTGTTTTGTTTTGTTTTTTTGATATCAACCAAGTTCAGTTTTGTCAAATACTGCTAAACCTCTAAAATTCTGAAAAAAAAAAAACGTAACGGGATAATCTTTCTTTTTTGTATTTATCTAATTGCATCAGCACAAAATGCTTATTTGCCATCGAGGGTAAAGCTATTAAATGAATAATTATTTTTTTGCTGCCTGGATCTGGTTAACATGTCAGTTGCCCCGAAGGAAGACACTTTTTTACTGCAGTGGTGCACTATTTATCATTTATTCATTGGATTTCTGAAAGTGTGCTTGTGTTTTAAGATTAGTTACACAATAGAAAGAATACTTTTAAAATATTGAGGATCCCCCTACAGAACACATACACATACATTTAAATATATAAAACTTGGAATCTTATCTTGTCACGTCTTATCATATCTTGTCTCAATCTAATCCCTCCCCTAGGATGGGAGGTAGTCAAAAGAAGAGCCCTGCGAACATGCTAAAAACTAAAAACCGCAGTCAGAGAAGTCTGAAGATGCTAGTCATTCCTATATAGGTTGCTGACTTCAGCTGCTTATGACCGCATAGTATGAATTAATTAAGTCAATGCTTATAATACTGGTAAGCTACTAGAAAGGACCAGAGATAGATCACATGTCAATAAAAGTAAACAAGGCATATGAACGGCAAATTTCTATTCTAAGAACCAATTAATGCAAGATCAATTTTTCTATTATTTCAATGAGTTCAGTTCATATTCATCAGTACTTTAAATACACAGTAATAGTAATGATTAATTATTATAGTTAAAGTGTGAGCATAGGGTAAACTAGAACTCGCTATAGATATCATATGCTATAGTGCAAAATTCAGGAGAACATAGATTGATTTCAGACTCCTTTATAGACATTCATCATAGCAAGCTAATTTGTCCCAAGTCACTGAGCGATACAATCTTCTCATTATTCAAGAATTAATATATCGGAGTTCCCACTGTGGCTCAGCAGTAACAAACCTGACCAGTATCCAATAGAACATGGGTTCAATCCCTGGCCTCAGTCAGTGGATTAAAGATCCAGCATTGCTGTGAGCTGGTGTAGACCACAAATGAGGCTCAGATCCTACATTGTTGTGGTTGTGGCATAGGCGAGCAGCTGCAACTCCAGTTTGACCCCTAGCTTGGGAAACTCCGTATGCCGCAGGTATGGTCCTAAAAAGACAAAAAAAGAATATATAAAATATATTACTATGTACATATGTGTGTGTATGTGTGCGCATATATATATATATATATATACACACACACACATATATATATGTAAATGCAATGTGTGATTTTTTTTATGTTTTTAAAATCTTTTTAGCGCCACACCTGTGGCATATGGAGGTATGGCCTCCATACCACAGGCCACACTACAGCCACAGTAATGCAGGATCTGGGCCACATCTGTAACCTACACCACAGCTCATGGCAACACTGGATCCTTAATCCACTGAGTGAGGCCAGGGCTTGAACCTGTGTACTCATGGATGCTAGTCAGATTTTTTTCTGCTGAGCCATGACAGGAACGTCCACAATATGTGATTTATATAATTGAGCATAATAACATATAGTCCTTAAAATATCATTAAGTATAAATGAAATTTTTTTGCTATTTCCTGAAATATTTGAATTGCTTTAAGGTTATTACTTCAAACACCAATTACCTATATACAACAGAGAGTTGTATCAAAAGTTCTATACTAGTTTTGTGAATATCAGATAAATGAGTCTTTTCTGTATTTTGGGCAACCCAATCCCATAACCTAACCTGAAGAGTTTTTTGGTGCTCAGCCCTGTTGTATGACAGTGATATTTTTGATCCCCTGAAATTTCACAAGTTCATTTACCAGCTGTCTCAGAGTTTTAGAACAGCTTTTTCCTCATGGTAGAACAGCTTATATCTAGTAATTTCGCCCCCTAAAAAAGGGACAAAACAGAAAAACAACATTGCAAGTTACATTAAAGTGTAATCTTTAGACTGTAAAATAACCAGGAATACAATTTCCACCCAATTAAATAGCAGAGAATACATTCTAATGACTGCATTTCTAGAAGATACCAACAATCCTTATTAAACAAACTGCATGCTAATTCACCAGGTAACTGAGAATACCAGGATAATAAAGTTCCTTTTAAGTGCACTGAATATAAAAACACATCAACAAAAACAATAAAAAGTGTGCAGCAATCAAACCAAGCCTATCTTTTTGGTAATGAAGCATATAATTTCCAAAAAGGCTAATGTTAATGAAGATGAAACAGAAACCTTCTAACTAAGATCTTCATAGAGTAGAAATCTAGTTAAATTTCATTAAAACAATAATGCAATAGAGAACAAGCAGAAATACAAAAGAACAAAATTTTCTACCTCCTGGGAGGGAAATACAGAATATGCTGACAGTGGGTGAGGAGGTGGTTTAGATAAAAAAGAAACAAACAATAATTGAGCCAACTAGACAGCATTCCAATTGTTAAATCCAATTCCATCTAGTTTAATTAAAGGAGTAATGACAATGGAAAGGTATTTTGAAATAGGCCATCCATCTCCCTGCTGTGATAAAACACTGGGATTTTTTTTTTTTTTTTTAAAGAAGGCAACCCTAAGGCATTTACTTTCACAGTGAGGGACATTTTCCTGTCAAAAGTTTCTCTTTTAATAGCTTCATTCCATAAAACAACTAAACAAAAACTAGCAGCAGGCAAGCTACCACTCAACTGGTCATCAAGGTGATTATTTCAACACTTATGAAGAAATCATGTCAGTAGTGTGCCTAACAAAGGGACATTCCTTGAGCTGGATGCTTGTCAGTGATAGTGACAATGTATGAGTTGAGTGTTTCACCAAAATCTTCTTAAATACATAGTTCTTTCAAGTGCGTTTATCATTAGATCTGCAATCTGTTGGCTCAACTGAGTGTTACTGCTGTGTATAATGTAATTTAGAATATTAGAGGTCTTCGTGTAAACTTTACAGAGAATGGGTACATTTACAACAGATGGGATATTCTCTCCCAAAGACAAGATGTGAAGAAAAAAAACCATCAGTGATTGAGTCAGATCTACTCCTATTACAATAATCTGAAAAAGAGCACCGTGCAAACTCAAATACAATTTCCCAATCCTTCAGCTTATTTCCTTTCTTAAAGTGAAAGGGTTTTCATGAAGAGGGCAGGGCACAAGGTCAGGTTGGTCTTCATTATTAAGAGATAAAGAAGAGGATGATGGGGCTGGAGGAGAGGGAGAGAAAGATGGCTAGAGGCTGGGCATTGTAGGCTATTTTCCATTTTCACGTGTAAAAAAGCTCTAAGCCTCCTCTTTTGTGTAAGAAGATTGAGAAACAGTGGGAAAGGGGTTTAAAAGTGCTCGTATAGATTATAAATTGAATCGTTCCTGATTTCCAGTAAGAAATAAAATAACTTTGGCAGTTTTAAAAATTATGTTTAGCTGATGAACTGAGCCTCTTCCACCACAATGCCATCCAGAACTGAGACACCTCAGGGATGCATTAGTGTTGCCTGTGTCATGGCTCCATCACCTGGAACCTATGATCTAGAGCTACTTCCAAAAATAATAAAAGGTCTGTGTACTCTTTGATTTGTCCAGTGAAGTCATGTAGATAAAATGATGCCACTTTTAAATTGTTCTTTACTTTTTTTTTCAGATTTTATTTTTAAAAATTTATTATAGTTGATTTACAGTGTTGTGACAATTTCTGATGTACAACACAGTAACTCAGTCATACATATGTGTGTATACATTGTTTCTCAAATTATCTCCCATCATGGTACCATTTTAAAGTCATGACATTACCACACAGATGGCAGCAAGAAAGAAGTTTCAAATATTACTTTTCTTTTAAGGAACGATTTGATGATATGCTTAAGTGAATAATAAATGGAATTATTTTTTTCTGGTTGTAGCTGTAATTGTCTTAAAGAAGGTAATAATAAGGCATATAATTTTTTAAGCTCTCAAAGCTACATCTGATCAAACACTAGCAAGAGCGTTTTCTAGATTAAGAGAATTGTGTATTCAGGTATATTTTTTACCATTGTTTGGAAATGGCTATGAATGGTTGCTTCATGTTATTGTCTTTAGATTTTAAATGTATTTGTAAACCAAATTCAAAGATATCTTGGAGTTCCCGTCGTGGTGCAGTGGAAACGAATCCGACTAGGAACCATGAGGTTGCAGGTTTGATCCCACCTTGCTCAGTGGGTTAAGGCATTGCCGTGAGCTGTGGTGTAGTAGCAAACACGGCTCGGATCTGGTGTTGGTGTTGCTGTGGCTGTGGCATAGGCCAGTGGCTACAGTTCTGATTAGACCCCTAGCCTGGGAACCTCCATATGCCATGGTGCGGCCCTAAAAAGGACAAAAAAAAAAAAAAAAGATCTTAGAGGCACACGGAGATCTTATACATTTTGTACTTTCTCAAGGGAACCACGGCCGTCTATTGTTACACCTTCCTATGGAAATGATCATGAGTTTCAATTTCCTCTTATGAGACTTTTAATTTTATATTCATTTAAATATTCAGAGTAAAATCCTTAGATAGCTGAGACATAACTGGATCTCTCTCATTTGTATCTTCTCAAGGGGACCATGACAATACAGTTACCTTGCAAAATGAATCATGTGAATGAAGCTGTCACTGTTAAAGTTCTATCTCCTTTCTTATATTAAAAAGCATCAATATTCAGGAGTTAAACCTCTTTTAAGGCTTAAATATTTGGATAGAGGAAGGGAAAACAAGCTGCAATGACTCCTGACACCAACTATTCAGGGTTGGGCCAGATTTCACAAGGGCACAGTCCTATGAGACTGCCCTTCCTTCCGTATCAGCCACAAGATCAGGAGGCCCTAGAATAACATCGCTTCTCACCAACTGGCCGAAGATTTGGGAGTTTCTACTATCCCTCAGTCTCAGTAACTCACAGAACTCAGAAAAGTGCTTCATTAATGAATACAGTTTTATTATAGCAAAAGAATGTAAATCAGAATGAACCAAAGAGGAAGCTACACTGGGTGAGGTCTGGGAGGGTCCCAAACATGAAGCTAGTTACACTGACATCTTCCCATGAGATCAGGACACATTATACTCCTCCTGGCACATGGACATGTGACAGTACAATCTATTGCCAACCAAGGAAGATCACCTGAGCCTCTGTGTCCGGAGTTTTCATTGCAGTTCCACTATGAGGGCATGACTGACTGTATCATTAGCCCCAAGGTTGAATTCAATCTTTTTTTTTTTTTTTCTTTTTAGGGCTGCACCCACGGCATAAGGAAGTTCCCAGTCTAGGGGTCGAATTGGAGCTATAGCTGCTGTCCTACACCACAACCACAGCAACACAGGATCTAAGCCACATCCATGACCTACACCACAGCTCATAAGAATGCTGGATCCTTAACCCATTGATCGAGGCCAGGGATCAAACCCACATCCTCATGGATGTTAGTCAGGTTCGTTATTGCTGCACCACAACAGGAGCTCCCTGACCTCAATCTTTTAACAGCCTTCTCCTGTCTGAAGATTGGACTAGAAGTAGTATCATGTAGATTAAAGTCAAAAACTTCCCATCACATGACTGGTCTTTCTGGCATGATTGACTCCCATCCGTAATCATCTTGTTAACATAAACTTATTTAAACCAATTGTAATAAACAAAGATACTTCTATTACTCGGGAAATTCCAAGGGTTTAGAATTCCCAGGAACCAGGGACAAAGGCCAGGCAAGTTCTTTATTACACAAAGCCTATGAAATCCTCTATCTTACTAAATTATTTTACCATTAGTTTTGAACATTTTGGGGGAGGGGGAAGTAGGAACATTTAGGGGAAGCCGTCTTAAACCAAACCCACAATTGACCCTTGTCTATTGGCTTATGTTCAAGTTAGACAAGAAACTGTTGACGGTTTCCAAAAATAAATGCAAAGCTTCCCATTAAATAAACTCAACTATAAAATTATTGCCTCCTGGGAATTCTACTTCAAATGATGATGACCATGTTATACATTTCCCAAGAGAATCTTTTTACTGATAGCTGGTTGGTACATCAGAGTAACAATTAATACCAAGTATGGAGTTAGTCCTAGATATGGATTCTAAATCTGCATATTGATCATGGATATGCCATTTATTTCAAAAATGGGAAATGCTTTAAGCATTTTTGCAATTATCAAATAAGATAATGTATTCCTTGAATATATTAAATGTATAGTAAATGGGTTCTATTATTACTGTTTATCTATGAGGAGAAAAATGGAGATTTTCTGATATATTTATATATATATTATAAATGATAACAACAACAAAAGAAAGTTCCTCAGAAAAAGAGAACTGAATATCTTGTTGACCCAGAAAACGTTTATATGTTGACATTCAAGTATAAATCATAAAAGCCCACTGGACGTCTTGACATGTCAGAATGTGTGAAAATAATAAAACCCACATGCTGAGATTTTTAAGTTCCTTAAGTTCCTTATAATTCTCCTCTTGTCCACCCCTTAGTCTTTTCTAGTTTGTCAAAACACTGGCAATTCAGCCGTTAACACAAGAAATAACAATCCCTTCTCTCAAGGAACTTATAGTGGGGCATGACAGGTAAATAACAAGATGAAAATAAAATGTAGACAGTTTTAGAAGATAAATCTGTGAAAGAATAATCTAGAAAGACGAGGATAAAGAGAGTTGGGTGAGGGTTGCAAATTTAAATAGGGTTATTAGGGAAACTGCAACCTGAGTGTGTTGAAAAAGAGAACATTCCAGGCAGAAGAAACAGCAAGTGCGGTGGCTCTGAGGCAGAGGTCTGACTGCTTTGTTCAAAAAGCATCGAATGAGGTCAGTATTGCACAAGTGGAGTGGGCAAGGGGAAAGAAGTCAGAAATTAAGTCCGAAATTAAGATTATGTGAGGGTATGAGAGCATGTGAATTATACAGAACTTTGTAAGTTATTGTAGGTTTGGTTCTTATCTTGTGGAGCCATTGAAGGGTTTTGAGCAGAGGAGTGACGTGTTTTAAAAAGGATCCCGGCTGCTGCATTCAGAACAAAATGAAAGGGAAAAGACATACAAAAACTACTTAAGATATTGTTGACAATAAGCCAGGTGAGAGATGAGAGGGGTTTGGACCATGGTGGTATCAGCAGGAGAGGGGGCATGAAAGTGTTTAGTTTCTGGATATATTTTGAAGGTAAAATCAAGAGGATTTGATAACAGATTGTGAGGCTTATAAGGAAAAGAATAACCAAGGTGACACCAAGACATTTAGCCTGAAGGACAAGAAGCATGGGGGTTGTCATTAACTGAGATGCAACGACAGTGAGAGAAGCAGACTTTGAAGGGAGGGAAGGAAATAGAGTGAGAGGGGAGGAAAAAAGCCAGAATTCTAATCTCCATTTGTCTGATTCCAAAGCTTGTTCTCTTAACTACAACATGGCAGTATACCTGCTTGCATTTATTGGACACCTACAATGATGAGAAGGCTATGGTTTACATATTCTGCCTTATTAAATTATTTTAAGAAGCCTATGAAGATAAATATAACAATAAGGCAAATTCATAAGGCTTACTATGTGTCTGTCTTTAACAGTTATATTACACATACACACTCATATAATCCTCACGATAGTCATAGGGGTAAATAATACCCAAGTCCTTTTGTTTTTCATCGGAGATAGATGTAGGGATGACAGTGGAGGTCAAAGGACCCATCACCTCCTAGAGACCATATGGGTAAAAGCTGACATTTTAATCTTTGTTCCTTATCTAGGCCTTTGGCCAATGGATCATAGAGAATAATACCTTTCAACTTTTGGTAGGAGAGGGGCCAGAATTAATAACAGAATAGGTGGCAGTGGGTGCTATTTTTGAGAATTCTTCTTATGGACTCTAAAGTGATCTAAGTGTGTGTGTGTGTGTGTGTGTGTGTGTGTGTGTGTGTGTGTGTGTGTGTGTGTGTTTAGTATGGACTAGTTCTCTATAGCTGCCATAATATAGTAACACAGATGGGTAGCTTAAACAATAGAAATTAATTTTCTCACAGTCCTGGAGACTGGAATGCCAAGATCCATCAGCAGGGTTGGTTTCCTGAAAGAGCTCTCTGATTTTCTTGTAGATGGCCACCTTCTCCCTGTGTCCTCATGTGGTCATCCATCTCCGTGTGGTTGTGTTCTGATCTCATGTTACAAGGACACTGGTCAAAATGGATTAGGTCCCACCCTAATTACTTCATTTTCCTTGCTTTTAAAAATTTTTTTCTTTTTAAAAAATTTATTTATATAATGATTTTTCCCCCCATTATAGCTGTCAGTGTTCTGTCAGTGTTCTGTCAGTTTTCTACTGTACAGCACGCTGACTCATTTTCAACTTAATTTTCACTTTAAAGACTCTTGGAGTTCCCGTCGTGGCTCAGTGGTTAACAAATCTGACTAGGAACCATGAGGTTGCGGGTTCGATCCCTGCCCTTGCTCAGTGGATTAAGGATCTGGCATTGCCATGAGCAGTGGTGTAGGTTGCAGACGCGGCTGGGATCCCGCGTTGCTGTGGCTCTGGCGTAGGCCAGTGGCTACAGCTCCGATTCAACCCCTAGCAGGGGAACCTCCAGATGCCACGGGAGCAGCCCAAGAAATGGCAAAAAGACAAAAAAAAATTTTTAAATTAAAAAATAAATAAAAAATAAAAGGGTTTCCAAATATAGTCACATTCTGAGATACTGGGGGTAAGGACTGTAGCATAGGAATTTGGGGTTTGGGGGGCGGGGAACACAGTTCAGCCCATATCGACTACCTAGCATTTTTATTTAAAATCCCCTTGAGGCAGTAGTTGGCAGATCTCCATCCCACTGAATCTTAAAGGGGGAGTCTAAACATCCATCAATGGAGTGAGGGATGCACAGAAGTAGCAGTGTTCTGATGCTCTAATGTGCCTTTCCTCTAACGACCTTTTCTCTTCTACTTGCACTCTGTGTCTCAGACCTGGGAAGAACAACAGAGGTACCACAGCCCCTGGCTTACTCTTGGGCACCACAGTAGCATGCGTAGTGAAGAAACTTTAGTCACAAGATAACCAAGTAGTCAGTTCTGTCAGTAATTCAGGAAAGCTTGTTCTATTTCCCCTCTGCTACACAGTGGAAGAGAAAAAATTGCTTTTGAAACTCCTGAATTTTTGAAGCTAAGACTAAGTTGATAGACACACATCAATGTTGAGCTTTTATATCTTTAAGTTAGTTTCATAAGATCTCCTAAAAGTTGAATTGGGTTCTTCAGTTTTATCAATAGGAAAGATATTGAGAATTATTCAGAATGTTTATTGATGGAAAGATACTGGAGATTTTTATTGAACATCTATATGTAAATGTATTCCCTCAAGATTGTAAATTATTCTATCTTCTGAGGTATAAAGCTAATTAAATTCACCTAGAAATAATATAGATTATTTCCATAAATGAAATGAGTATATTTTTAGCTAAAGGGAAAATAGGAACTATTTCCCAGGAATTCTATAAAAATCATAGACTTGCAAAAGTTCACTAAAACAAGAATGTGAAATAGACTTGCAAACTGCTTTCAGAAATGCTTCACTATTCAATAGTTATTGGTGCCTGTAACCTTGGAAATGGAGCTATTGTGTCAAATTACAGTTCACTAGAACTGAATCATGTAAGGATATGCATCTGCCACACACTTGAAGGGAGGATAGCAGGGCAAGAGCATCATCGAGTTGTATGCTCTCCAAATCCCACTGTGAACAAAAGGCCTCAGGAAGAAGAGACCTTGTAATCTACAGAACTCCGGTATCCAATTCTGTATTCACAGCCCAAGACTTAATGGATTAAGTATGGCTTCCATTTATAAAGTTCTTAGGAGTTCCCATCGTGGCTCAGTGGTTAACAAACCCAAGACTGTTATCCACGAAGACCCAGGTTCGACCCCTGGACTTGCTCAGTGGGTTAAGTATCCACCATTGCCATGAGCTGTGGTATAGGTCGCAGACACGGCTCGGATCCCATGTTGCTGTGGCTGTGGCATAGGATGGCAGCTACAGCTCCTATTAGACCCCTAGCCTGGGAACCTCCATATGCTATGGGTGCGGTCCTAAAAAGACAAAAACAAAAAACAAACAAACAAAAAATAAATAAAACTCTTCCCTGATTCCTACTGGGGACTTGGTCCTGCATGACCCACATCCCTAAGGCCTCCAAAAAGGTCTTAAAGACCAGGTCTCTTCTAACTCCCATCTCATTACACAGACTTAGAAGAAAAGCGGATCCGTAGTTTAGAATGAGAACTGAGATGAATGTTTTGGGAAGAGCTCAACCTTCGGAAGTTTTTGGTAATAGAGTTCAATGTTATGCTTTGAACCAGAAATGGCAAGTTTTAAGTTCTAGGATTTATCAGACTGGCTACTCCAAGATAAGAACAATTGCAACACTTACTTAGATTTCCACAATGCTTTAGAATTTATGAAACTGTTTATTTTCCTTGTTTCATTTAATGACATTTTTACCATGTAGGGAAAAAGCCCAGGTCTCAGCTTCCAAAGGCCTTTGTTCATGTGTCTGAGCCATGGTTTCCTCACTCATAATGGAGATAATCACGTGAACTCTATCTACTTACCTCAAAGGACAGCTATCAATGTCAAAGGATATGGTATTATATGAAAACAATTCCAATTCCATTGTTAGGTGTTATTTTTGTAACAAATTCTATTAAACTACAACCCATGAATTAATCATGTATCATTTTTTGCTGGTGATTGATGACAAGAATGGTTCTGTTGTCCTCAGGTTGGAGCTGCCAAAATCTTTAAAAATAAGACTTGATTATTATATTAAGTTGAGGGAATTGAGTGCTTATAGTTATTACACCTATAAGGATTGAGAATTTACCTAATGATCATCTTGGATCTATCTAGCCACTCATGATGCAAACAGATTAAAATTGCTAGTGATAAAGGTGGTTATTTCTTCCTTTAGAGGTGTGAAAATAACAATTTCCACTTATTGAGCACCTACTTAGTGCCAAACATTGTAGGTGGTTCATATACTTCACCTTTTCATTCTTACATGATGAAGTGTGTACTTTTATTGTATGTCTGTGTGAGAGAGAGAGAGAGAGAAAGAAAGAGATGAAGGATAAACTGAAAGAGCTTAAGCAGCTTGCAATTTACCAAAGATTTACTCAACCAGGAAGTAATGTCTCTAAGACTTGATCCCAAATCAGTTCCACTCTAAAGCCTCTTGCTCTTTCTAATCAAGATTCTACCACATAAATATTGACAGTCAATTACCAAGTGTTCTTGTATCTGAATGCATGGAGGTCTGGTAAGGCTAAAAGGATGATGTACATGATTCCAGGCATGGTAGAATAGGCATGGACATCTCTGTAAAAGGCTGCAATTACATTTCACCTTGTCTCAGCTTCTTCCCTTAGCCCTTCCCCTCTCATGTTCCTAAGGGCTCCCTCAAACTATTACAACAAGAAGGGATGAAAGAGATTATTCACCAGAACACATCTTAGGGAGGCCATTGTTTGCGTTAGGAAAAAAATCTTTGATGAGTCATTAGAGGAGGAAGCACCAAGGGTGGAGAACAAAAGGGAATTGCTAATATCCTATGTGTAAGTCAAAGAGAGGAAATTTTGTTGTTCCTATGAGGAAGAAAGAAAAACTGAAATGAAGAAGCAAAGTTAGACAGCTAAGTTTGGCTTATGAGAAATGAAAAGGCCAGAAGATGAAGCTCTTTAATACAGGGAAGCCAAAAAGAATTTTGGGAGAAAACAATACACATTAGGGGTTGTCCAGTTGGTTGGTTGAGAGGTATAAACACCTTATTCTGCTTCCTTTAAGAAAATTTACAATAAAACTTAAGATCTGGGGGAGATGCCATGGACCAAATATTTGTGTTTCCTCCTCCAATTTGTATGTTGAAATTCTAATGCCTAATGTGATGGTTTTAGGAGGTGGGGCATTTGGAAAGTGCTTACTTAGGTCATAAAGGTGGATCCCTCGTGAATGGGATTCATGGTTTTGTAAAAGAGACCCTGCAGAACTCTCTAGCCCCTCCCAACCATATGCTGACACAGCAAAAAGGTGCTGGCTATGAACCAGGAAGAGGGTGCAGAACATGACCGTGCTGGCACCTTGATCTTGGACTTCTCAGCCTCAAGGACTGTGAGAAATACATTTCTGATGTTAATAAACTCCCCAGTCTGTGGCATTTTGTTCTAGCAGCTTATATGGACTGCCATAGGTTTGTAGATTAACTTGAAGGAGGCTAGAAGGTTTGACTTCTCAGTTAGGGTCAACTTAGGATAAAACAGCACATGTGTACCGAGAAGCTGAAGGATAAGGGACACCAACATCTGCATTATACAGTCCTCAGATTGTGGCATCCCTTCCTCACTACCACCTTGCCAAATATTACAGCCCCTTCTCATCAAATTTGTTATACCAGTGCACTTAAACTAGGAAAACATTCTGATGTAACGATTAAAAATAATTCTAAGAATTTTAGCATTGTGTGGAACCTCAGAGCTAATGTCATCCTGCTCTTTGGAGTTTAATTTCTCCCTTCGTGGAATATTCTCAAAAACAGTTGGTACATAGCAAGCAATCAACAAGTGTTTGTTAGGGTGCCAGGCTGTGTTACCTGCTGATTTGATATTGATCTACTTCTCTGCTTCATCCTGGGGAAAGATTATAGCATCTCCCCCATTAAAATGTGGATTAGTCCCCAGGCTTGCCTTAGCCAATGAATAGGATGAAGGGGACATTTTTTACTTGGAGGGGAATCACCCTAAGGAACCAGAGCCCACGGGTTTCCATATATCTCAGGTGACAAGGTGAGTGTGCTACAGGTTGTGCAAGACGAACATAGATTGCCTACTGATGGTAAAGGTTTAGAGAGGACAGCATTAGGGTCCAGAGAAGAAATTACTAAAAGTTAAAAAAAAAAAAGCTAGCTTATTCCAATTTTTATCATTGGCTATAAAGAGTTTCAATGAATACCCTGAGGAAGAAAGAGAAGAAAACAAAGTTTTATGTCTTTGATTTTGGAAGCATTTAGGAAAATGAGGCTCCTTGCCAGAGAAACAAGGAGTCAAGTCATCTGAATGCCTCTGGGTCATCAGAAGGAACTTAGAAAGCAGCTCTGGTTCTGTATCAATTCCTAATCTTTCCAGCCCCATAAGAACAAAATTTTAACATATTTGAATATTATAAAATATTAGAACAAAGCATTAAATTGAAAGTAGACTTTCAATTTGTGAAATAGGAAGTTCCCACATGGAACAGCGGATTAAGGATCTGGCATTGCCACAGCTATAGAGCAGGTTGCAACTGCAATGCAAGTTCGATCCCTGGCCTTGGAATGTCCACAGCCACAGGTGTAGCCAATAAATAAGTTAAATTGTGAAATAAAAATGGCAATTTTTATCTTTAGCTTTGGAAGTCAAACAAAAGCAACAAGAAAACTGAAAACTTTGTATTCACTGAAAGTCAGAGAGGTCATTCATTCTAAATCATACTCTATAAGGGGGCCAAATAGGATTGTGGGAAGATGCTGAGAGAAGATGACCACAGAGTAGGTCTCAAAAAAATATGGCAAAGCTCAATTTCCCACAGTAACTCAAGCCAATATTATAATAAGGATGTGTGTGTACACTGGCAGTAGGAGTCATTGGACCTAATTTATCAAGAAAGACTTAAGCAGTTCCTGCCATGGCTCAGTGGTTAACGAACCCAACCAGCATCCGTGAGGATGTCGGTTTGATCTGTGGCCTCGCTCAGTGGGTTAAGGATCTGGGCATTGCCGTGAGCTATGGTGTAGGTTGCAGACACAGCTCAGATCCTGTGTTGCTGTGGCTGTGGTGTAGGCTCCAAATGGACCCCTAGGCCTGGGAACCTCCATATGCTGCTCAATAGTTGTCAATGCTGTGGCTCAGGTTACTCCTATGGTGCAGATTTGATCCGTGGTCTGGGAAATTCTGCATGTCACAAACATGGCCAAAAAAGTATTTTTTAAATAAAGTAAAATAATAAAAGAGTTTGATACTACTACATGATAATCAAACAGATCAATGGAAACAAAAGAAATTCTAGGAATAGGCCAAAATGCATTTGAAAAATTAACATATGAAAAAGAATACATTTCAAATAAATAGATTAAAGATGAATTAGTCAATATGCAATGTTGGAATAATGGCTATCATTTTGAAAACAATTAATTTAGGTCCCTACCTCATACATTACACCAAAACAGATTCTTTTTTTTTTTTTTTTGTCTTTTTGCTATTTCTTTGGGCCGCTCCCGCAGCATATGGAGGTTCCCAGGCTAGGGGTCGAATCGGAGCTGTAGCCACTGGCCTACGCCAGAGCCACAGCAACGCGGGATCCGAGCCGCTTCTGCAACCTACACCACAGCTCACGGCAATGCCTGATCGTTAACCCATTGAGCAAGGGCAGGGACCGAACCTGCAACCTCATGGTTCCTAGTCGGATTCGTTAACCACTGCGCCACGACAGGAACTCCCAAAACAGATTCTTAATGCATCAAAGATTTGAATTTTTTAAAAAGTGCAAAGGAAACATATGAAACATTTCAAAAAAATCAGGTTGGGAAAGATCTAATTATGATATAAAATGCGAATGCCACAAAAATGATAAACAACAAAATTTAGATTCAATAAACATAAGTTTTTGCATTGACTAAAACACTATAAACAAATTCAAAAGACAAAAAATCAATTAGGAAATATATTCATAATTAATATTGTAGGCAGGAAAAAATATCTTACTGTACTATAAATATCAGATAGCAATAAGATGAAAACAAAATAGAAAAATGGGTTGGTGTGTCAGGGGTTCCCAAGCCCACTCTTGGCTTTTATGATTTGTTAGAAGGCCTCACAAGACTAAAAAAAGCTGTTAGTCACTATTTATAACTAACAGTAGCTGTTAGTTACTATTTATTGCACTCAAAGAATACAGAATAAATCAGCAAAAGAAGACACACATGGGTAAAGCCCAGGAGAAACCAGGTACAAGCTTCTATTTTAAAGATCTATGTGGCCTCCCAGTGCAGTCACGTGGACATATGTAATTCTTTCAGAAATGATGTGTGACAACACATGCAGGGAAGCTCACCTAAGCCTGAGTGTCCAGGGCTTTTACTGGGAGCTGTGTAGGCATGTCACATCTGTGCCACTGACCTCAGCTACTCAGACTCTAGTCCCCCAGAGCAAAAACAGATGTTCTCTATAAATCACACCATTAGCATAAAGTATTTGATAAAACTGGTGGTCCAAGGTGTCAGGCTTACAAAAACAAACTAATAGGTAGACTATCCCAGGAATCAGAGTTCACCTCCCAGGACCCAGCCAAGGACTGGTCCTAAGACAGCTTTCTTGGGAATGTGAAGGTTTTGAGCCACCTGGGCCAACTGAGTTAACTTTTTCCTTGTCATTGGGAATGACAAATGGTACAGTCATTTTGGAAACATTGGCAGCTGCAGAAATGTTAAACATATAATTGCCATGAATCCCAAGGATTCTAGTCCTTCATATCTACTCAGGAGAAATGAAAACACATGTCTACACGAACACTTGTGTGTTAACATTCATAGTAATGTTATAGCCAAAAAGTCAAACTTTCTGAAATAAATGGCAATCATACAAAAAAAAAATCAAATGGACATCACCTGATTAATGAATAAACCACATAAGTATACCCGTACAATGGAATACTGCTCAATAATAAAAAGAAATGAACTACTTTTATGTGCTACATGAATGACTCTTAAAAGCACCAGACTAAGTGAAAGATGTCAATAACATGAGATCATATATTACATGATTGTACTGATATAAAATGTCCAAAAGAGGCCAATCTATAGAGACAGAAAGTAGATTAATGATTTCCTGGGGCTGAGATGGGACCAAGGAGTGACTACAAATGATCACCAAGGATCTTTTTGGAGTGATGTAAATGTTCTAAAAATTGTACTGCAGCAGTGGTTGCATGACTCTGTACTCCCTAGTCCTCCAATGTTTACTTAAAAATCAATGAATTGTCTGGTGTATAAATTATTTCTTGATAAAGCTGTTAAATGTTTTTAAAGGTGTTGCACAGCACTCTGAAATGCTACCGTCTGTGGGGAAGAACAGGGTACCTCCGGGAGCACACACAAGAAGCTGGAAACAGTGTCTGCCTCTTGAGGGAAGCAGAGGCACAAGAGGCCAGGATGGGAAGAAGAGACCCTCTGCAGTGTATGCTGTGTACTCCCAGGATTTTATACCATCTGTGTGTAATCATTATTCAAAAAATGACAGTCTGAAATCTTTCACACCTCTTGGTGACTAGCAGGTACTTGGCTGCCATTGATAGTAAGGAAGTCATCAAGAGTAAAAGGATTGTTGGAAAGGATAGTCTGAGAGGTAAATGCTGCATTGTCTATCTTCAGAAATGAGCATTTTTATATCATCAAATAATATGTGAGTGGCAATATTATAGACTCGGGAGACTGAAGTGTATGCAGAGACTGAGATAAAGTTATACTCATTATAGTGGGAGAGCTGACAGCTAAGAGTGAGAAATCTGAGGCCTTTATTTTTTGATTCAGGAGTGATCATTCAGAAGCTTTGGAGAGAATAACATATCACTTACACTTTATATTTCAGTCATTTTGCCATTACCCTTGTTTTCTATTAGATACCATAAAGGTAGCAATTCAAGAGCAAACTGTTGGAAAACATGTTCAATTCATCTTCTGCAGTTTTTTATCTTCAAATTCTCAAATTCACTGTGCTTTTTGGACTCTAAGTGGAATTTTCTTGTACGCATGTCTTTCCATAAAACTGAGATTGCCAAATAATTGTCAGGATTTTGCTCCACTTAGAAAACTTTTCACTAACTAGATTCAACAAGTTAAATCTCATTACAATCAACTCCCTAATGCATATCTCTGTAATCTCAAAGATTTTCAAGTCTTAAGCCCTGACTCACTTATTAACGCCTAATGTTGAACACAGTGATAGCCCAAGTAAATGGAAGATTTTGAGCATCCTTTAAATCTGTTGTAATGAAATTTCAAAATGCTTGACGAGAGCATCCTATAAATTACTAACACTTGGAAGTCTGTAAGAATATGTCACTTAGAAATCAATCTGTATGCTTAATGTGATTATCTTCTTTTTATTACCCAGAATCTGTGAATTAAAGCAGGATGCTATGATCTCTCTTCTTCTGTGACTAATACATTTTTAAACTTTTAATCTTCCATTATGACTAATCGCCCTCAATGGTCTGGAGATGAATATGATATCATAGTCTGAGAATATGTTAAATGACGCTTTCTAAATGAAATGCTTCATTTAACCTTGGACATCTACTAATTCTTAGTTAAAACTAACAACAAAAGGGTAAAGAGACAAGAGACAAATAATGTATGCACAGGTACCCTAAGGGGAAGCAATACGAGAACAGTTAGGGTTAGCCCCCATAAACATTGTGATGTATAGTGAGTAGTTAAGAGTGTGGGCTCCAAGTTCGACAACTCAAGTTCAAAGCCCAGTTTGGTCACTAACTTGTTTGTGTAATTAGATTGAGCAGATTACCAAAATCCTTTTGAAATTCATTTTCTTATGTGTGTAAAAAGGATAGTACTAGTGTCTACTACCAAGAGTTGAGAGGATACATGTGACCATCTCTATGAAGTGTGCAATAAGCCCTTCATTCATTATTGTTCAAGGTCATTGTTTTAATGGGATTTTCACATTTTTTTTTTGCCTTTGTTGTTGTTGTTGTTGTTGTTGTTGTTATTGTTGTTGTTGTTGCTATTTCTTGGGCCGCTCCCGCGGCATATGGAGGTTCCCAGGCTAGGGGTTGAATCGGAGTTGTAGCCCCCGGCCTACGCCAGAGCCACAGCAACGCGGGATCCGAGCCGCATCTGCAACCTACACCACAGCTCACAGCAACGCCGGATCGTTAACCCACTGAGCAAGGGCAGGGGCCGAACCCGCAACCTCATGGTTCCTATTCGGATTCGTTAACCACTGCGCCACGACGGGAACTCCCGGATTTTCACATTTTATAGCAAGGGAGGAATGAGTTTACCCATACACCAGGATGCTCTTATTTAAACATGATCAAGAATTCAAATGTTATCCTGAGAGCCTAAGATGTGCTATGGAGATACCTCAGGATTAATCTGCATAATGACTGAAGGACTCAGAATTACACAGTAAGGAAAAATGGTTTTGAAATTTTAAAATTAACTACACGAACCTGGCAAGTTAGTTAACCCACCAAGTCTTACCTTCCCATCAATAAAATGGAAATGATAAGAATATTTTATGAGAATTAAGTATATCTTTGAACATGAAGTAGACAGAACAGTTCTTGGCATGGTCTGAGTGTTCAATATGTGATAGTAACTTTTCTAGAAGGATTATTATAATTACTATTTACCTGTTTTGCAGTATTAAAAATAGGAAAAAAAATCTGTCATACTAAGTAAATTGTGTATTGACTCTGTGTAGAGAAGGAAGATGTATTTGAAACCTGAAACACAGTAATTTAAGAGGGAGACAGGCAGAGTTGCACAAGGGCCAGGTCACTATGGGGAAACGGGGTGTCCAACAACCAAGAAGGTAACATCTGCCCACATGATTCACAGAGACTCCTTGGGGCACCAAGAAAAGAGGAAGGAGGAGAAAGTAAGTACATTGATTTCCAGATGGTAGGGTGGGTGGAAAAGGGAAGGAAAATAGAGGAGCTGGAGATAAACAACAGCTGAGGCAAAAAAGAAAAGAAAAATTGTGGCAGGACGATGCTAGGTGAGCTTGGTGAAAAGAAACTATTCTGTTTGGGACTAAAAGCCTCAGATTAGGAAGAGCGATCCAAGAAAGGCATCCACGGAAACTGAGGTGGTAAAGAGAAAGCAGAGAGCAGCCCCTCCAGAGGTGCAGACAGTCTGCTAAATGTTAACAGCCCAGACATTCGATCGGAGCCTGAGACCAGTGGAGGAGATGACTCAGTAGAGAAGGGAACAGAATTCCAAAGAGGCCATGAAGCACTGAATAAAAAAAACACATGGCATAAGGACAATCAACAGGAAGAAAACACACAAAGGAGAACACAAAAAGCTGGAGACATGGCCAACGGACTCTCAGAGAGGAGAAACTGGATGCATTCCTAGTGCAAAAACACTGGCTGATGGGGGAAAAGAGTTAAGAACTCCTTATAGAAGAATTCTAAGTAATACCTGTAGTTAAGTATAGATACTTCCCTGCCAAGAGAATGAATCTAGTTCTTAGCCCACATACCCTGAGGGTGAGTGGCACGTCGTGACTTGCTTCCAAAAAATAAAGTAGGAGAAACCTGTCAAACACTGTCTTAGCCAAGAGATGAAGATTGAGGTCATTATTATGATTTCATGTGGATATCATGTCCCCTCTGATGTGATATAAGGAGAAAGACACTTCAATTATGCAGTATTCTTTCCAAAACCTCAGAACTTCATTCTAATCATAATAAAAAGATCAGACAGACTCAGAATGGGGTCCGATCCACAGGATGCCTGACCAGTACTCCTCAAGACTATCACGGTCATGAAACTGTCACAGACCAGAGAAAACTCAGAGACATGAAAACTAAGTGATATATGATGCACTAGACTGGATCCCGAAATAGGACAAAGACAATGGAAAAACTGGTGAAATCTAAATAAAGCCTAGAGTTAGTTGCTAGTAACTTACCAGTATTGAGTTTTTTAGTTTTGACAAATGTACCACGGTAATGTAAGGTGCTAGCAAGGGGGAAATAGGCTGAAAGGTATTTTATCTTTTTTTTTCTTTTCTTAAGAAAAATTTACTGAAGTAGAGTTGATTTGCAATATTGCGTTAGTTTCTGGTGCATTTTGTATGGGAATTCATGATACTATCTCTGGAACTTCTCTACGAATGTAAAATTATTCTAAATTAAAATAGATTATTTCAAAAAAGATGATAGCACATCAAAAGAACACAGAAGTGAACTGAAATATCTCCTGATGGCCAAATGATGAGAGAATTGGATTATTAACTAAAGAATGAAATAAATATTCATGATCAGATACTGATAAAAGCAACTGAGTGAATAAATAAATTAGTGGGGGAGAAGGCACAATTGTTCTTTACAGAATTCCAATCAATAAATGCAGAAGAAATGAGGAAAATAGATAACATCATTAACACCACAGGAATAATTTCTAACAGCTTAGAAACCAGTGAATGCTCAAGTTGGTGAGAAAGTTTGTGGAGAAACAGGGTATTTGCATATCCCTGAAATTTCTTCCAAGTACTTATTAATTATAAAGGGGGAAAAAAGGTAACTTTACAGTAAGGAAACTTGGTGGTTACCATCTAAGTTACTAAGTGATCAAGGTTAACATCACCAGGAATAAGACATGATCAAACATTAGACAAACCTAAAATGCTACAGAACACATGAAACCATAGTCTTCAAAAGTGTCAAGGTCATGAAAGACAAGACAGAGAAACCATCACAGATCACAGTCAACTAAGAAGACATGACAACTAATGCAATCTGGGATTCTGGATTGGATACTGGAACAGAAAAAAGACCTTAGTGAGATTAAGTCTGTGGTTTAGTTAACAGTGTTGCATCAATGCTAGTTTCTTACTTTTGCTAAACATCACAGTTATGGTAAGATGTTGATATTAAGGGATGACTAGTGAAGGATATATGGGACCTCTTTGCACTATCTCTGCAACTTTCCATTTTTATTTTATTGGAGTGTAGTTGACTTAGAATGTTGTGTTAGTTTCAGGTATACAGCAAAGTGGATCAGTTTTATATATTAATATATCCATTATTTTTCCCATATAGGTTATTACAAACCATTGAGAAGATTTTCCTGTGCCATACAGTAGGTCCTTGTTAATCACCTATTTTATAGAGTAGTGTGCATGTTATTTCCATTCTCCCAATTCCTCCCTCCTCTGAATGGTTTCACCTATAGTAACCATAAGATTGGTTTTAAAATCTGTTTGTTCCTGTTGTATAAATAAGCTCTTTTGTATCATTTTATTAGATTCCACATATAAGTGATAGCATGTGATATTTTTCTCTGCCCAACTTATTTCAGTCAGTATGATAACCTCTAGGCCCATCCATGTTGCTGCAAATGGCATTATTTCATTCTTTTTTATGGCTGAGTAATACTTCATTGCACATATGTATCACACTGCTTTATTCCTCTGTTGATGAACATTTAGGGTGCTTCCATGTCTTGGTTATTGTAAATGGTGCTGCAGTGAACAAAGGGGTGCATGTATCTTTTCAAATTATGTTTTTTCTCGGTATGTGCCCAGGAATCGAATTGCTGGATTATATGGTTGTTCTATATGTCATTTTTTTTAAGAAATCTCCGTACTGTCGTCCATAGTGGTTGCACCAATTTGCACTTCCACCAACAGCATAGGAGGATTCCCTTTTCTCCACACCCTCTCCAGCATCTATTATTTGCAGATTTTTGGATGATGGTCAAAAAACAAAAAACAAAAAAACTTAATCAAAAGGTGGGCAGAAGATCTAAATAGACATTTTTTCCAAAGACAGAAAGATAGCCAAAAAACACTTGAAAAGATGCTCAACATCACTATTAGAGAATTGCAAGTCAAAACTACAATGAGGTATCGCTTCTCTGCAACTTTTCTGTATGTAAGTCAAAATTATTTTAGAATTTATAACTATATGCAAGTCAGACACCACCCCCCAAAGGCTCAATTGGGGTTTGGTGTCCAAATACTACCATGTGCTTCTCTTCCTCTTAGTCCTGAATTCTGGCTAATAGTCCATACTCACAAAGACTGAGATAACTGGCTAATTCATAAGCTTTCATCAGCACACCCTTATTATTGTGGATGGAGAACACATTTGAGACTTCCCAAGGCACTCATTGAGCCCAGGCTCTGGGTTCCCTATCTCTCATACTTAAATACTCAGTCCTGTCAGAGAGACTAGAGAATAGCAGGCTTCCTACCACGCTGGGGAGAGCCTACTTTTTGTGTTCATCTCGTTCACAAAGGTAAAAGCAGCAGCAGCAGTAGGTGACTGGAAAGCCAACAACTGCAAAGGAATGAGAGGGTCCTGCCAAGGTCCTTGATTTCAGGGCAGACATGGGCCCTGGCCACCAGGGCTCTGTGGATATCCAGCTCTCCCCAATTCCCAGCCTCACCAATCAGATGGTTAACTCCTTTTCTCACTATGAAACTAGGTGAATTCACTTCAATTATTCTCCAATTTAGTGAGAAGTTCATTATAGAAAGTTTTCTTCAAAATGTCATTCTCTTGGTGATTGGGTTGAAAATCCTTTCATTAAAACACAAGAATGAGGAGAATGAGAGTTTCTTTAAAAAAATAGAAGTACTCTCAAAGAATAAACCCTTGTAGCACAACAGAAACAAATTTGACAACTATCCATGAGGATGTGGGTTTGATCCCTGGCCTCACTCCGTGAGTCAGGGATCTGGCATTGCCATGAGCTGTAGTGTAGGTCACAGATGAGGCTTGGATCCTATGTGGCTGTGGCTGTGGCATAGGCCTAGAAAGACCCCTAGCCTGGGAACTTCCATATGCTGCAGGTGTAGCCCTGAAAGAGGAAAAAGAAAAAGCCACAAAATGGTTTATTTTTTTCTTTACTCTCCATGATGAATATGGTTTAAGATAAGTGATTTTTTTTTTTTTTTGGCTTTTCAGGGCTGCACCTGCAGTATATGGAGGTTTCCTAGGCTAGGACTAAAATCGGAGCCACAGCTGCCAGCCACAGCCACAGCCACAGCCACACCAGATCTGAGCCCTGTCTGTGACCTACACCACAGCTCATGGCAACCCTGGAGGTTTAACCCAGTGAATGAGGCCAGAGATCGAACCCACATACTCATGGATACTAATCAGGTTGTTTCTGCTGAGCCACAATGGGAATTCCAAGACATGTGACCTTATTCAGAAAGTACAGGAATGAGGATACAAAGTGAGGGGAAATCAAAATTGTGAACATGTATGCTTCCCAAGAAAAAACATAAAAAGGAAATTTTGTTCAATAATACAGCAATAGTCTTGCATTTATTAAACTGGGTAGGAGTTCCCATCATGGCTCAGTGGTTAATGAATCTGACTAGGAACCATGAGGTTACGGGTTCGATCCCTGGCCTTACTCAGTTGGTTAAGGATCCAGAGTTGCCATGAGCTGTGGTATAGGTTGCAGACGCGTCTCAGATCCCACGTTGCTGTGGCTCTGGTGTAGGCCGGCAGCTACAGCTCCGATTAGACCCCTAGCCTGGGAACCTCCATATGCCGTGGGAGCGGCCCTTGAAAAGGCAAAAAAGACAATAAATAAATAAATAAAAATAAATAAATAAATAAATAAACTGGGTAATATTGAATGGAGAATTTAAGAGTATTTCTAGAAATGTGGAATGGGTTGGGAAGTAATAAAAAATCGGCACATAAATCCAAATATGTAGAATTGTCTGTAATAATAGGAGACTTAATACAAATACTAAGAGGGTGGAATGTCCTCTGAGAAATGATTTAAAGCATTTAAATTATGAGAGGTAATTAAGAGTAGGTAAGCGTTTCCCCCTTTAAAGTGCCAGAGGCCTGTGGGGCAGTTTAAAAAGGTATAAAGTTTTAAAGAGTGAAACAGATGCCCTACTTGCAAAATTAATCAATGGAGACACTAAGGAAAAATGTACAGCTAAAGCAGAAAGAGTAAAGATGACTCAGTAAATGGGTGGCATCAATATAGACATAACCAGAATCATAAAAAATCAGGGAAAAAAAAGGCAAAAGGGACAGATGTGTCACAATCTTGTACAAGGAGACAAAATGAAGTGGATGTAGATGTGGCAGCAAAATGGACTTTAATGAGCAACTGTGGGAGAACGGAAGTGTCTTTACAGAGCTATTTTAAGAAAAACGCTCAGGGAGAGGTGCCATTGATATAATTCTGAAAAGGGAAAGATTTAACCGCAGACATTATAGTTCATAAAGTGAGCACAATTAATTTGATCTGAAGAAATGAGTGAGTGATCTGAATGACCTCAGAACTGCTTTCAGCAAAATTTCTGAATGCAGCCTGGGCAAACATTTGGTGGTCTTTAGTCACGTTGGAAGAGAGGTGGAAGTGTCCACTGCCATAAAATAAGACTTGCCATCCTTGGTGTGGTGAAAAGGAGAAAGGGAATATATTAGGAAGAAGAGAATGTGGTCAATGCCAACACTGGCCAAAATGCAGAAATCCTACTGCACTGGCAGAGTGATAAGGGCCCCCAGTCAAGGCACTGCAATGAACCACAAAGAGGCAGAAATCAGCTAAGAGATGGAGGAGGTAGTGGGAAGATTTCTAATTAGATCAAGATGGAGGAGGTAGTGGGAAGATTTCTAATTAGATCAAGAATAAAACTTTCAATGCAAAATGTTTTTTTTCTGCAAAAACGCATAAACATATTCCAGAGGAGCTTTGAGGACATCATATATCAAGGTGACCAGGAGAGAGAGAAAGAAATTAATGTGAATGACTCCTTTTAATATATGTGGCTATCCATCAGAGAAAGTCCATCTCCAATGTAATAAGTCCAGTGGAGAGATGAAAGCAGGGGCAATGATATGGAAACAGAGGTAGCTGTCTGTATAAAGGAGATCCTGGTGAAACCTGTGCTTGGGACAAGGTGAATTTTCTAAAGTCATCTGTTTTTATCAGTGTGCAACCTGAGCCTTCCAATTCACATTCTTTTCTTTTTTTGCCTTCTTTCCTGGCTTTTTTTTTTTGTATGGTTGCAATCCTATTAATTTATTACTAATTAATAACAATTACTTCCTAGCTATAAGTACATTGTCTTTTTAATTGATTAATGTGTCTATAAAGTGCCTCATCAATTATTACTAAAGAGTATTTGTAGTTTCCATAGTTAACAAGGACAACCAAGCTGCCTGTGCATGTACTAGGAGTGATCAGACGCTGCAGAATTCTTATTGATTAAATTTTTTGGCTTAATTGTCTCAAATGTGACTCAATGACCCAGTCACAAGAAACAGTCGATGCTTTTCAGGGAAGTAATAACAGCAGTAATGGTTTCTGAGCACCTACTATGTTCCAGGCACAGCATCTAATTATCTCTTCACTGCAGTTCTATGCTATACGGTGTAGTATTATCATGACCATTTTACGATTAAAAGAAAAAGATAACTAAGGATGAAAAAAATGTAAATAATGTGCAGAAGATCACTGCAGTAGTCTGCTCAGGCTACCATAACAAGATATCATGGTTTAAACAACAGAAACAATAGAAATTTTATTTTCTCATAGTTCTGGAGTCTCGAAGGCCAAGAGTAAGGGCCCAGTTGGGTCAGTTCCCGGTGAGGCCTTTCTTCATGGCTTGTGGACGGCTGCCTTCTTACTGTGTCCTCACATGACTTTCCTCTGTGTGTAGAGATCTCATGAGCCCTCTGCTATCTTGTCCTCTTCTTATAAGAACCCCAGACCTATTGGATTAGGGCCCACCTTTATGACCTCATTCAACCTTAATTACCTCCATAAGGGCCCTGTCTGCATATATAGTCACATTGTGAGGGTAGTGGTGGTTAGAGCTTCAACATAATACATTTTGAGGGGACAGAATTTAGACCATGATAGTAGCACAGCTAATAAAAGAAGGAGTAAGGATTTGAACCCAGAAGTTCAATTCCAGTTCATGTCTTATTATACTCTCCTGCCTCTATATGCCATTCATAATACATGCTTGTTTTTATTAATTCTAATTAAAACATCTGGCTATTCATTTTACTGTCAATCAGAGAGGAAACATCTAAAATATGTCTCATAAAAAACTAGCTGAATATATGTGAAAATTCATATTTTATAGTTTGTGGAAGCTAAAACCATGTGAATGAAGGGTTACATGATTGTACCTGCACCGTGGAGGATGCTGCAGTATCAATTTAGGCCAGATGGCATTCACTGGAGTCTAATATACAGGGAAGGGTAGGAAAGTGGTATTTGCCTGAGTTGAATTAAGGTAAATTTGAATCTATATGCAAGCCTAGCCGAGGTGAGGATGAGAACACTTATCCACTTATTTAGTAAGCATTCATCATACTTGTATTATGCACTAGCCACTGTGCCATTAGATAGGACTCTAGGATGGTAAAGCAAGTAAAAACAAGACTTATTACTCTCTGCATAGGAAAGCATAATGGGTGCTGGATATCTGTGCAGTACGCAATTGAGACAGAGAAAAGGATGTGGCAATTCAGATTTAACACATGGATAGCCACAAAGGAGTAAATGTATGCCAGGGAATTTAGACAAAAGACAAGAAAATAAAAGGCTAACCCAGAAGGAGAAATGAAGAATGAGAAAATGCAATTGTGCTGATAGTTTATAAATAGAAGATGAAATAAGTAGATATCCTCAGTATCCTCTGATGCAGAAGAAGATGAAATAAGGAAAATGGGAAGTTAAACCCTGCAAAACTGTGCAAAATGCATCAAGCTAGTAGTGTTTGCTACCACAATATATCTCAGTATTTTCTTGTATATCTCCATTATAAGTATACAGATCAGTGTGAAGTCCTCTTATGCACACAAAAAAGTCAAAACAACAAAGGAAAACTTATCAGTAGAATGTACTTAAGAAGATGGTGATGTGGGAGATAGACGGCTCAAAAAGAAATGCATAAAAGCCAGATAAAGGAGAAGTATTTTTTAAAACTTTTTAAGAGGCCATTGGAAATAAAAGAATCAGTGCAAATCAATGTCACTGCATGCCTGCTTTACATAACAAAGGACTGGCTAAAATCAATCTAAAATTGTGGTTCACAAATGATGGCACTGTACCACAGAACATTAGAGAGAAAAAAAAGACAAGGTAAGAGTGGGTCTGTGAATTGCTAGTGAGAAGACAAAGGTACATAAAACATATTCCCTGGTGTTTCAGGGAAAGCTCCTTGGAATGGATATAGTTGTTCACGGCTGGCCCTAATTTTTGAGAGGTGGTTACAGAAAGCATTTCAATACACATGTATTTTGCACATATTCTTCTTCTGGATGATATTCAGTCAGAGAAAAGAAGCCTAACACTGGTTCAGGGTTCCCCGACCAGACATAACTTGAAATCCGAGAGAGAGATAAAACATCCATGCCCATATACAAGATTTTAAAAACCATATATTTAGGACTTTATGATATCAATGCCAAGTATACAGCAGGTATGAAGTGGGAAGTGAAGTTGCCAGGAATTCCTGAAGGAGGAAAGCATCTCTGAAAAAAATCAAATGTATAAAGAAGGTAAGGAATTCTTAAAGTCTTCTTTAAAATTTAATGTTTCATTTGAATAAAGCTTTTGGACAGTCCTATAAGCCATGTGGTAGTAGAAGTCAGGTTTATTATGAATCTACTGAAGTGGTTTTAAAAACTACCTACTTAGGAGTTCCCGTCGTGGCGCAGTGGTTAACGAATCCGACTAGGAACCATGAGGTTGCGGGTTCGGTCCCTGCCCTTGCTCAATGGGTTAAGGATCTGGCGTTGCCGTGAGCTGTGGTGTAGGTTGCAGACGCGGCTCGGATCCCGCGTTGCTGTGGCTCTGGTGTAGGCTGGTGGCTGCAGCTCCGATTCAATCCCTACCCTGGGAACCTCCATATGCCGCGGGAGCGGCCCAAGAAATAGCAAAAAAAAAAAAAAAAGAATTAAAAACTACCTACTTAATGTTGGTTCTACTTAACTGCCACGGTGCCTGGAAAACTTAAATAAAGCAAGATGCCTTGGTGACAGTTATTATTAGAAATACATAACAATTTATGGATTTAGGATAAATGATTGATGTTAAAAATTGTCCCTAGCTTTCTTCATCATGTTTTCTGATGATTTTCCTGTTGTTCCTTATCAAAAAATTAACTGAGTTTAAACACAAGACTGACTGGCTTTCCATAATTTTATCATTTGAGCAATATTACCTATAAAAGAGGATGTCTTTAGAATTTATTTTTATATTGGAGTAGATTCGTTGCCATAGTGAATCTATTTCTAGTTTCTTACCTAATTTTCAACAAACATACCCAATACATAAGGATTCTTAGAAGCAGAATTGAGCTGCTGCTTCAAGGCTGAGCGTTGGGCATCCTCCCAGATAATTCTCCCATTTTTGTCACTTAAGGTGCCTGAAGTGCTTCCCTTTACAGTTTTGTATTTCTACACTCTGTAGTCAAAAGTCCCTTTTCTTTTCCCTTTTCCTTCCTCACCCCTTCATTAACCTTTCCTTCCTCTTCTCCCTCTTCTTCTTGATCTATACACAGCAGCACCGAGGATGAGTAAAGAGTACAGACCTTTGGCCAAAAGGCCAGGCCTCACTCACCAAGAGGCTCACTGATGTGAGTCTGGAGCCAGTTGTCAATTGCAGTTTTCTGGGTGCTCTCCACTCAGTGGCTCTTGAAAGACCTGTCCAGCATTATTCTGTTTTCCCCTCATTTCCCACACTATAGCGCTACACGTGTCTCAACACCAAGCCAGGCAATCTTCCCCCTTTGTCCCATCTCCACCCCCAGCCATGAATGGGTGCCACTTTCTCTGCATTCCTCTTTTAGTTTTGGCATTGACCATGATACTGTACTCTTCCATTAACTGATCTGAGAGTGCCTCTCCTACCTGCATCAGCATGGCAACTGGCCCAGAGCAAATGTTTAATAAATTCTGTTGCACGAATGAGGACAAAGAGGGCATACAGATAACATTTACAGAAGACACAAGGTTGGCCTTGAGAGCAGTCACCCTGGATGATAAAAGCAGTTTCTAAAAGCACATTCGACTACATCTCACAGGGAGGCATTTCATAGGGAAAAATGTTAAGTTTTGCACTTAGCTTCTAAACAATCAACTGCAGATGTGTAGGGTTGCGGGTTATTAGTTTAGGTAAATATGACTTCAGAATTTATTTGACTCTAGCTCAAGTTCATAGAATCTGAAAGTCTGAAAGCACATTACAGCTCACCTTGTTTAACCCTCTCTGTGATTCACTAGTCCCTTCAACAATGCGTCTGGTAAGAGACATTCTGTCTTCTGTGTGAACACTGCCAAGGCTTTGTCAGCCAGGCGCTAGTTGACAAGAAATTTTTTATAAGAAAAGAATCTTCAGCTGCATCAGTGAAAATAGAGTGCTCAGACAAGGGGATAATAGTGAGGTTTTTCTCACCCCTGTTATGACATTTATCATGGTGCATTCTTGACAATCATTTATTTCCTTATCTAACTTCTCTATTATACTGTGGACAGTTCTTTGAGGACAGAATCTCTGCCCTGTCAACCTCTGGATCACAGTGTCTAGAGCAATGTACTCAATGATCAGACACTGAATGAGAGAATAAATGACAACACTACATCTGTGGCAAGCACAGACGATCACAGTGGATTGAGAGTGCAGGCTCTGAAGTCAGGCTTGAGTTAGAACTTCAGCCCTACCACATCCTTGCTGGGTAATCTTTGGTATATCCTCTAATCTCTCTAGGCCTTTGTTTCTTTATCTGAGATAATAATAAATGTTTTGAGGATTAAATGACAAAATAAATGCAAGCACTCAGCACAGTCATCTTTCTAGAAAACATCTGAACAGAAACACTGACAAACCAAAGAGGTTCAAGAATGGTGAAGAAACATCAATCCATACTATGCAGTGAATAGTTAAGGATGCTTGGAATATTTTCCCTGAAGATGGGAAGACTTACAGGGGAAATGGAAAATGTGAAAAACTATCAATGCAAACAATAACTGATTTGCCTGGTATTTTTTATTTCAGAAAGAAATATTTCCCATAGGATTTTTTTATTGTAATCAATTGTTATTTTTTTCCAATAAATTATTTTTCTACTGCATAGCATGATGACCTAGTTACACATACATGTATACATTCTTTTTTCTCACCTTATCATGCTCCATCATAAGTGACTAGACATAGTTCCCTGTGCTACACAGCAGGATCTCATGGCTAATCCATTCCAAAGGCAACATTCTGCATCTATTAACCCCAAGCTCCCAATCCATCCCAGTCCCCCCCTGCCCCTTGGCAACTACAAGCCTATTCTCCAAGTCCATGATTTTCTTTTCTGTGGAAAGGGTCATTTGTGCTATATATTAGATTCCAGATAGAAGTGGTAACATATGGTATTTGTCTTTCTCTTTCTGAATTACTTCACTCAGTATGAGAGTCTCTACTCCCATCCATGTTGCTGCAAATGGCATTATTTTGTTCTTTTTTCATGGCTGAGTAGCATTCCATTGTGTATATATACCACATCTTCCTAATCCAATCATCTGTTGATGGACATTTGGGTTGTTTCCCTGTTATGGCTATTGTGAATGGTGCTGCCAATGAACATGCGGATGCATGTGTCTTTTTTAAGGAAAGTTTTGTCTGGATATATGCCCAAGAGTGGGATTGCTGGTTTTAAGTAATGCAACTAACAAGAGCTTAATCTTTAGAATATACAAGCAATTTATACAACTCAACAGCAAAAAAGCCAACAACCCAATTGAAAAATGGGCAAAAGACCTGAACAGACATTTCTCCAAAGAAGATACACAGATGGCCAACAAGCACATGAAAAAATTCTCAACATCACTGATTATTAGAGAAATGAAAACCAAAACTACCAAGAGATACCACCTCACACCAGTCAGAATGGCCATCATTAATAAGTCCACAAATAACAAATGCTAGAGGGGGTGTGGAGAAAAGAGAATCCTTTTATGAATGAAAAGTCATAAAGGGGTTGGTAATGTCTCAATGGAGAAAGTTTTTTTGAGCAATTACAACCAATGCGAATCACAAGTGAGTGGAAAGCCTTATGAAGAAGTTAAGTGCCCTTCCACTCTTCACATTTAAGTAGAGAACAAATGCCTACACATCAGAGAGCTGGAGAGGCAATATTGGACATCATGATGTCTAAGTGTCCTTTGAATACTTAACTCTGACTCTAAGTCATTTATTCATAAAATAATGAATTCTACACATTTAAAAATTCCCTATTTACTCCCCAGAAGATATTGTGGAAACAAGAACAATCTTGCAAAGGAAAATGTCATGTTAATTCAAAGTGGTTTTTTATTTTTCAGTGAAAAAAGAAAAAATCTTCATCATCAATGTATCTAAGATTCTTAGCTAATGACTCAGGAAAATTTCTTAACCCTCACATCATTAGTGATATCTTGATATATTTCCTCTCTAAATAAGACTAGTTTGTAAACACTGTCTCTTTAACAAGTACTATTATAGCCTAAAATTTCTGAAATTATGGATGTCACTTTAAATATGTCTTATTCTATACCAACTGAGATCATCTCAACAGTGTTTATAGGCAACATACAAATTAGGCATAATTAAAGAAGATGCATTCATGTTTAATTACTGCTCTCTTATGCACTAGTTTGACTAAATGTGAAAATTATTTCAGGGCACAGTATTCCAAGAGATGCACAATAATAAAACAAGTTCTGCAATTTTTATTTGCTTAACTATGTGAATGTAATTCATTTCCTTCTGGATTAAATATGATTAATTATTTTTTCCAAAATCCATTTTATGCAAAGTTATCAGAAGGAAAATTCATAAGTTAGAAAGATAGATTTGGATTCCTAGTAGGATGAAACGTTAACTCCCAATGAAAGAAGTTTATTATTATTTCTTTCTAAGGAATTTTAAAAAATCATTGATCACTCTTCCTTCAGTTAAGTTTTTAAACTAAGAAAACATTACATTAACTTAACTAACATATGATAGTGTAAGTATAAAAGAGAATAGATTTTCTAATTATTATATATGTATTTGAACACAAAGATTGCAGAACTAGTAAGAGATTATCTAAACTACTTCCTAAAATTATTCCAAATATACTAAAAAAAATCAATGTAAGTCCCACATATAATTTTTTAAAATATATATGCTTGTATATTTAGGAACAAGGAAAGTCTTGGTTATTGGTGAAAATCAATCATTAAATATTTAAATGTTTAAATAGTCAAAGCTAAGTCGTTTGTATTCAAGATAAGTTAAATACTCAACTTTTATTTAACCTTTAATAAGTGAATGTTCTCATAAACGGGAATAGATTTCATTTTAAACTACATTTCATTCAATTATGTGCTGAATTTAGAATGAAAATCTTACGTGATAAGCCATTTTGACAAATGAAACAAAAAAGGTCGCAGTACTCTATGTCAGTTTTCACTGATTATCTGGCAAAACTCAATCACACATTTTGTGCTTTCAAGATGGAACAGCTATTAAAAAGGTAATTATTGTATTTATAGATTTCCATATTGCTTTGAAAGCACAAAAGCCAATAATAAAGACCTTTCTCCTGAATTACATTAGCTTGGATATAAGATCGAGAGCTGATTTTTCTGGTATTTATTGATTATACAATGTAATGTATTCTATAATTGCTTTTTGTAAAGTTTAAGATATTTAAGCTCTGTGTTGGATGATCTGGAACCTAATTTAGAGGGCAAGTAATTTAACACAGTTAAAAAATAATTATGACAATGATTCTGAATCTAATGTAATAAATGTGGTGGTTATGGGAAATTTCAAGGAGGTGGGCAAGTGAACATAAATTTCACTATCAAGAGCATTGGAGAGGCCAACAGGAGACTCTGACCTAACATTGGGTTGAGATGGACATATTTGGAGAAATAGTTTTCATTTGTAAAAATCAGTGGACTTTACATTTCACCAACACAAAGTTTCAAAAACTGTGCTTCTATCAGAGAAAGGCTCCCAAAGTTCCTTATCACTAAGGATATTTCTAATGATGCTGATACCAAAAATATACTGAGTTAAAATTTAGGAGTTTACTAGAAAATCTGTTTCTGAAATTTCCCCAAAGTGCATTTTATTTCTGATATGTATATATATTAGAATTTCTAAGCACTCTCATAGACACTATATAATTTGATCCTTTCCAAGGAAAATATTAATTTATAGCTACTTGTTATAGTCTCTTTTCTGAGATGAAATTGAGATTGGCCTATTGCAGTGGACAAGAATTTCTAAAGACATTGTGTCTTTAAGGTATTTAATATCATTTTCTTATTTTAAGAATAATACATCATCTTAACTGTAGTACATACAATTCGACTTCTGTTTTAAATATAGCAAATTGATCATTTTATCAGATGTGAACTCCTGAAAAAAAATATAAATGTATTTGTGTCTATCCTAGGTGAAAACACTGTATATACAAAAGTAAAAAATTTAATTTTGCTAAGAATGAGTCATACAAGCTAGAAACCTTGACATTACACAAAATAGGCAGTACTATGGGAATTAATTGAATGCAAAGTAGAAGAATGCTTTACAGTGAAATCTAATACAGGTGATTTCCCTCTGTGTCTTCCTGTAGCTGTTTCTGTCTCTCTCCCTTTTCCTTTCTTTTCTTTTTGTCTTTTTAGTTGTTAAGGAAATTCTTTCTCAGCTCTATATTTTTATTGTTTTTAAGTGTTAAATGACTATTAAATCTCATCACTTAATATTTAAAAATAGCTTAGGTTACAGAAAGTAGAAATAATGGTGGCTTGAAATGCAGGTATCTGTAAATCCTACAAAGTAAATGTGGATACAGCAGGCAGGGAGGGCTTGCAGATATGTTTGTATTTATATATGTGATTGCAAATATGCTACAAGAAGTAACACAACATCCCTTTTCAAATGCATACCATATTTAACAAACAGCTTTCATTTTGTTTTGGTTATTAAATATTCTTGACTCCCCAAAGCCATTTCCCGTGGGTGCCCCTGAGGGAAGAAATCTCGCCTGAAGAGTTCAGTACTGCCAATTACAACACCTGGGAGGTGGACTCCTTTTGTGTTAAGGTAAAAAGAGCAGCTATGCCAACACTACATGCTGACATCTGGGGGGCCAGAGTGGTAAGAAGAGTTCAACAGACCCAACGAAAGTGGCTGGTTAAGAAATGTCAAAATACTGCATTGACTTGGATCTTTTATTCTTTCCTACTATTTAAAAACAAAAACAAGTTTTGGAATATATTCAACTCAACCTAGTAGGGAAGCTCTAGAAATCTCACTGGGTACACATGGTGCAGAAAAGTAATGTGAAAATTCAAGATAAAGGCTATCTATGTGAGAGAGCCAAGGGAAGGAAAAAGTAGACGCATAATTTTTATGTTCCGGTACTTTGGTCTGGGTGGTGTGTCCATAGGTATACATTTTTATTACTGCACTTCATAATTCATGTGTGTGTACGTGCATGTGTGTAGACACAAAAATTCTTTTGAATGTAACAATTATTACGTTTGGAAAAGAATATAATGTAAAAAAAGTGAGTTTTAAAAAGTGAAATAAATGTGGGGAGTTCCCATCTGGCACAGTGGTTAACGAATCCGACTAGGAACCATGAGGTTGCAGGTTCGATCCCTGCCCTTGCTCAGTGGGTTAAGGATCCGGCATTGCCGTGAGCTGTGGTGTAGGTCACAGACGCGGCTTGGATCCCACGTTGCTGTGGCTCTGGCGTAGGCTGGCAGCTACAGCTCCGATAGGACCCCTAGACTGGGAACATCCCATATGCCGTGGGAGCGGCCCAAGAAAAGGCAAAAAGACAAAAAAAAAAGTGAAATAAATTCACTTATCCCCTGGAAAGGGTATGGTACATGTTCCATAAAGATTCAGGAACTTACTCCTTTATGGGGAAATAAAAGATCAAACTCTCTATAATTGCTAATATATTTGATTGCTTGCACTCATAACAAAGTTTTGTGTTCAAATTTTCTTCTTTTTATTTGTCCCTCACTCTTATCAGACTTTGAACAGCTATTTGCACCTTGCCTGCTCTCTTTGACCACTCCTCAACTCTGCCCTCTAAGACTTTTGCTCTCTCGTCCTTGCCCGCAGGACTCTGCTCTTCCTTGCCTGTATAAACACTATAGAATGAGTATGCTTCTTCCTAAAATAGGGAACATGACTTATATTGGATATCTTTCCCTCTACCCCTCCCTCTCCATCAATGCACTTCTCTTGTGGTACTCTAAGTCTCTGCTTCTATCATACTTCATCTTCTCCTTTCCTTCCCCTATCCTTTCAAGTGGATATAAGAGCACATTTTGACCCTTTTGATGTTTTCCTTCTGTACAGATGAAGTTGATTTGCTACCTGCCTTTGCCCTTAAAAGAATTAAAGCACATGGGTTTTCTCTGTACTGGAAGTCAGCTACTTGCAATATCCATCATCTTTCCTTTCTTTCCTGTCTATGTATTATTGATTATCAATGGTTTCTTTTCAACTCGTTCCTCTATGCCTCTGCAACTTGTGTCTCCCCAAGACTATTTATTAAGTTGTCCTAAACTTTGTGTACTATAGCCTTCTGTTAAAAATCAGCCTGTTCCTTCTCTTTCTCTCTTAGACACATATATTTTTCTCTACAGTGCCCAAAGTATAGGGCAGTCTTTTTAGGTTTTATTCATTACACTTGCATGTATGTCCTTGAAGTCTGTGTCTGTCCTGCAATTGGAATTGTCAGATCCCTCATGAGGATTTCTGGGACATGATTTTATAGTCTATAAATGTGGATTACATAGTTTTATATCTTCCTAGAAAAATACAATAGGGATGTGTACATCTCACATATCCTTGTCTGCTGCTTTTGAATAAATTAAAGAGCTCCTGCTTTGTTGCACTGAGAACTATGTCTAGATACTTACAACACAGCATGACAATGGGAGAAAAAAGTATGTATACATGTATGTGTAACTGGGTCCCCATGCTGTACAGTGGGAAAAAAATTGTGTTGGGGAAATAATGATAAAAAAATAATTTTAAATATGGAAAAAATCAGCAGTTTCAGAAGTTGTCATGCAACCACTTATGCTTTAAAAAAATGAAAACTTAATACCCCAGTATGGTGGAAATGCCTTTATCACATGCTAAAAAGCTCTTCATCTGCTTGACCTGTGTATCCTATCTAAGAGGGATTGCTGTTAACATAAATTTCAGGAAATGATACCGTTTCCTGTGTTTCTTACCTGAACCAGTCAGCTATTGCCACAATAAGGCATTTATAAACTAGTCTCAAAACACAGTGGCAGACAACAATAAATAAATATAACCACATTTGCTGGTCTGCATGCTTCTGGGGCACTTCTGCATCACATTCTTGTATTGCTCTGGGACCAGCAAACCATCTGAGGCCTCTTCTCATGGCGATGGCAGAAGTGCCAAATGGGTGAACAGAACATTGTGCCGCTTCTTAAGACCTAGCTCAGAATTGGCACCTTGGCATTACCACCCAACTTCAATGGGCTAGGAAATACACTCCACTCCTACTGGAGGGAACTTCAAAGTCAAAGGGTGAGATTACAGGAAAGGATGAAGGTCTGGGGACGAATATACCACCTGTATTACTGTCATTCTCTCCAGTCCAAGGAAGGCTTAACATTACTTCAGACATGAAGCTCTAGGTCCTTACTTAAATATTTCCCAGAAAGGTATTTATAGATCTTTTCCTTATTTTGAGATATCCTTAAAAAGATAAGTAAAGAGGGTTTTAGTATTTGCAAGAAAAACAATGGTTAGCAGGAAATGTCAATTAATTGAATGGAATACTGTTGGAATCAAGCATATTTCCTTTAGAAAGTAAATAGATTTTTTCCAAGTAGCCATACCTATAAATGAATTATGGCTCTAAATAGGACTTTATGTGTGGCCTATAAGTCCTTAAAATCCTTAAGGATATTTGCTCTTAGGTTCTTTTCTGCTTTCTTTTCTCCAAGAATTACATCTTCCATGCATCCCAATTTCCTTTATGAGCAGATATCTCACTGGTGGAAAGAAAAATTGAGCATGTTGAGCTATTATAATAATTGGAGGGCACTATAAGTTCATTTATAAAGAATAGATGTCTTTTACATATGTCTTGCCTCATTAAGAAGAAAACAGATGTAATAAAGTCAATTCCCTAACCAGTAATAAAGCAGATTTATGGGCCTGTATACAGTTTCAAGGTAGAAATTCACTATGTACTTGCTGAATTAATAACTAAAAGCTTGGTTAGTATTAGACTGGAAAAGGAAATAATATGAAATGAGTAATTAAAAGATTGGTGAACCTGGTATTAACTTGATCTTTATTCACTAGTATCCCTGTATTCTTCATTTTAGGATATGTAGCAATTCTACACAATGGCTTAGAGATCATTGTGTTAAAACTGGAATGTCATTACAGATTATAATACACATTATAAGGAATGGAAGACATGATCAATGTTTTTTCATGCAAACTACAAATAACTAAATCCTCTGGTTTTAGAACATCAAAAAAGTGAAAATAGTATTATCTAAGCTTCTCCTTTTATCAATAGTGAAAGTAAAGCCCTCAGAAGTTTGGAGTTTGACAAGCTGGTTTGCACACTAAAGCTTGGAATCTAGTTTTGAGGGCAATACTGGATTTCAAGGGATACTCTTCCTGTGGGAAGATGTCAAAATCTACATTTGGAGTTCCTACTGTGGCTCAGCAGGTTAAGAACCCAACATAGTGTCCATGAGGATGTGGGTTTGTTCCCTGGCTTTGCTCAGTGGGTTAAGAATCTGGTGTTGCTGCAAGCTGTAGCATAGGTCACAGATGTGGCTCGGATCTGACATTGCTATGGCTGTGGTGTAGGCCAGCAGCAGCAGCCCCGATTCGACCCCTAGCCTAGGAACTTCCATATGCTGCAGCTGCACCCACAAAAAGAAAAACAAAACAAAAAGGCCCCCTACATTTGATCACTATTATATTCACCTTATTTTGTTCCATATAATGTCTGTGAAATTCATCCATCTTGATGCATGTATCAGTGGTTTATTCCTTTTATTTGCCAAGTAATATTCATTGCGTGAATACACCATGACTTGTCCATTTGTTCTACTGCTGCTATGCATGTGAGTTGTCATTAGTCTTGGGCTATTGCGGATATAGATTCTATGAACACTCATACCCTAAGTCTTTTTGTGGGCATATTTTTTTTTCATTTCACTTGGGTAAATACATAGAAGTAGAATTGCTGGGTTAACTGCCTGATAATCATACCCTGGAATTTATAAAAATCTGCTAACAGCTCCCTAAAGGCAGCAGATCAGTGCCTATACAAGTCCGTATGTAATGAATATATATTCCTCGAGCTTCTTGAAAAAGTGGAAGAGAACAAGATTTAGCTTTTTATGGTAAAAGGCATGACTGTGATCATTAAATTCACTTAATCTCAGGTCTTGGAAAACAAATATTAAATTTTTTATGCAGACTGAAATATAAATGTCTCAATCCCTAATAATACAGAAATGATAACAATCATGATTGCTAGTAAAAGAAGGAAGAGTTAAGGACAGTTAGTATAAGTAAGCTGATCTTTCTTAGCCAAGCAATCAAAATACATTAAATGGATAAAGCAAGAAACAAAAGTATAAATATATTTAAAATATAAGGATAAACACTAATAAAATATATAAGCAACATAATTCAGATTTGGAGGGAATAGAGGGGATGACAGATGTGCTCATATCTTAAATTTATTCTTGCTCATAATTAGGAATCAAAATATGAGCCTAAAAATGTTGAGAATTCCGGAGTTCCCATCGTGGCTCAGTGGTTAATGAATCTGACTAGGAGCCACGGGGTTGCTGGTTCGATCCCTGGCCTTGCTCAGTGGGTTAAGGATCCAGCATTGCCATGAGCTGTGCTATAGGTTGCAGACATGGCTTGGATCCTGCGTTGCTGTGGCTCTGGTGTAGGCCAGTGGCTGCGGCTCCTATTCAACCCCTAGCCTGGAAACCTCCATATGCCGCGGGAGCAGCCCAAGAAATAGCAAAAAGACAAAAATAAAAATAAAAATAAATTAAAATGTTGAGAATTCAGTACACTGCACAGGATTAATCACAAGGAAAATCACAACATAAGATCTTATACCTAATATAAACAGAAAGCGTACAAAAAATATGGTGATAGAACTATGAACAAGCATTTCTGTCAACAAGGTCTGCCTTTTCCAATGAAAAGAAGAAGATTTCTATTGAACCATAAAACCCAAACATAACTACACACTGTGTACAAGAGAGACACACTTAGAACAAAATGCCAAGGTCCTGAGAGAACCACACTAAATAATGGGACATAGAATGAAAGGTCAGCCTTGCTTCCATTCTCTCCACATCTGACTGAAGTGAGGGAAAAGGGCTGGCTCACAACATACCTGTGAACTAGGCTGGATGAGCCTGTAGCTGATAAGCTGTGCTCTGCCAACACATCCATCAAAGCTCATGTTCAACTTGGCCTCTCTTCTAAAGGTCTTTTTGGAAATGGAGACTTCTTTTCCCCTGACAATGGGCCAGCAGTGAGAACCAATGAGGAGACCCTATCTGTGTGCCTTCCCATTCACCAGGGTTCGGAGCAGCTTCTAGATCCAAAGGACACTCTATGCTTAACTTAGAAAAAGAGAAGACCAACGGTGATCTGACACAGGGACAGCTGATTTCCCCTCTCCAGGGCTGCAGCAGTGCCCTCTGTCTTGAGCCCCCTTTGTGGGTCCACTACCTGTGCTCTCTCCTTGAGAACAAGGGTGGGCAAGGTGGGCCAGGGGGCAGCAGTGGTGCAACTCGGCCTCTCAGAGAAGGGTATGACTAAAGAATTGCACTGATAGGGAGAAAAATATGGAATTTAATGTGTCCGATTATATTTTTCATTAAACACATGATAAGCTCCAGCAGAGAGTTCTACCTCCAGGGAAGTGTTACCAACACAACTGTGTATTTACCTTACTATTACTATGGGGAGTACTTATGTTCTACAGCCTCATAGTTGTTAGTTTTCTTTTCTGAGCTATAGGTATTAGAAAACTGATGATACATTCAGTGGTATTAAAGACACTGTAGGTAGCAAGAGGTGCTCTACTGAAAACACATTTGAGGTATTTGGATTATCCTTGAAATGCAGAGCATAAGGCAATAATGCATAAGGCACGCATCTTTCCTCTGAGCGCATTTGAAAATCCCATGGTCAGGAAAAGAGTCATATAAGATTCAATGTGGGATTTCTGCCTTCCCGAGGTGAACATTTTTCCAAGGAGACATGGGCTCTGAAAGAAGTGAATCATCTGAAATAAAAATACCCTGCAGAAATGATGAAGAATGAATGTTAAAGTAAAAATGGTCTCAGTTTCTTTCTCCTTCAGTAAAGAGACAGAATTTTATAGTTCTGAGTGTCTGCACATTCTATTACTCAAAGACACAACACAATTCACACAAATTAGAATTATTCTTTTGCAGATTCCTGATCTGTCTGATCTCCTACGATAGATACATCCCTGAAATAAGTGATCACTTAATTTACTTAAGAATTAGCATTTACTTTTGTAAATGGCAATAATTAGACAAATTTTTGCAGAGGCCTTACAATCAACTTTTGTGAGCATCACCTTTACTCACACCCCTGTTCAATCAGCACAGTATGCTTTTAATAGTTAACAAGTGGAATAACATGGGGAAAAATTAAATGAAAATTCGTCAATCCCTTCCAATGTTTTTGAAGGAGCCATGACTACTTTTGAGGACCAGAATTTAAGACAGATGTTGAACTTCACTCTGTTGATAGTGCAGTATTTTGCTGGGGGCGACTTATGGCTCAGGAACTTGTATTTCAGAAGATGTCCCAGGGAAGGGTGTCAGCCTCATGTGCAGCTCTCCTGCTGTGGTGCCAATCCCCACAGAAGGACAATCTTGTGCCCCTGAGGCCCACACCAAAGCAAGATTCATTTCAGGTCTTGAATGAAGGGTGAACCAGCACTCCTCTCTGAAAGTGTCCACAGTGGGTCCCTAAACTATGGGACCCCCGTCTTGATTCAATATTCTACTGCTTGCTGGGGGTTCTAAGAAGTCCACAGATCCTGTGTAACCCAACTTTTATCCTTCTCTTGCCTTATGATCTTCTCTTCTACTGGTTCCATTTTTAATTTCAGCGTGCTGTCAATCCCTGGGTCTCAGTCTGAGCTGTGGGAACCTCAGCTCCTGATTTCAGAATTATTCTAGCCCATTACCTCACCTAACTCTGAAAGTCCCAGGCTTGACACCATCGTCACTCCCAGTAAAAGAGATCCAGACATCAATCCTATGCAACACACAAGCATCCAGCACTGCTCAGAAGCAATATCCCAAAAGGGCCTTGAATGCTCAGGAAGAAAGAACGCAGCCATGAAGATGCACATCTGATGTACTATGCTATAGTGCCTATGTCACAAACAGAAGATACTCTCCTCTTCATGCCCACAAAATGGCATTCTTTTGTGATGGCTCAACGGAGAATCATGAACTAAGGCCCAAGGAAGAGAAAAAACAAGAAAGAAGTCAATTTGGAGAAAGTAGGGAGAAAGTAATGAGTAGGGATCAGAGAGGCAGGCAGGTAATAAAAGGAGCTGTGGTGGTGATGATTAAAACTGAGATGGGAAATAAAGTCTTCCTCTAGTAAAAGTCAACTACGAGAAGCATGGAAAGGCCATGATCATCCAAAGAGAAAATGGACACACTTTTATGACTGGATAGGGCTTATCGTGGGAAAGTATCAGTAGATAATCACAATATTCTTCCACATAGTATGTAAAATATCAGGGAGCAGAATGGCTGATATTTAAAGGCTTAATAGATTTTCAGTCTTTCAAAGCATGAAGGGAGTAGTGCCCCATGATGCACTCACATAAATAAATTAGGGAAACTATATGGTGTTCTGAGTGAGTGATTCTCAATGAAAAGACAGAAAGACGTCCTGTTTCCAACCCAGTGCTCTTTGAGAAGGCAAAAGAGTTTTATGAGCAAAGGCAAATGACTGATTCATGTGTATTTTTGGAGGGGTATCTCTGGCATTTTAAAAAGACCCTTGATATTAAAAAGGCTAGATATAACATGAGAAATAGTTAGCAAATGACCACGCTGCAGTAGAATGCTGTGACATTTTCAGAGTGCTCATTTCTTAGAACAATCTCTCTTCTGTGCATTTCTTTGGAGCTGCGGAGATCAAACCCCTCTGGGATTCAATAGAAGGACGACTGTTTTCACATGTGCAAATCAAACAGGCTCTCTGAAATAAAATTGCTGGGCTAGGGACTTCATTATCCTACAACTTTCCAAGACCAAATAACATCTTCACTCCTACTCATATCTTGCTGGTCATTGTGGGGATGAACAAATGGATTTGCTTTGCCTTGATATTCAGAGCAGTTCAGACATACATTTATAGCTTTTAGAAAGAAAACTACTTCCAAGTCACTTGCCCAGGATTATGAAGTTACTCTACCTACTCAGAGGAAGCAAATATCAGTTTGGGGAATATCTTTCATATATTCCTATGCAAAATGTACTTTATTGGTTTGACGTGTTTGGTAATCATTCAGAATATCAAATAATTATAACAGCTAACATTTACTTAGTGTCACGTCAGTTTTTTTAAATTTTTTTATTTTTATTTTTTATTTTTTTTTTATTTTCCCACTGTACAGCAAGGGGGTCAGGTTATCCTTACATGTATACATTACAATTACATTTTTCCCCCAGCCTTTCTTCTGTTGCAACATGAGTATCTAGACAAAGTTCTCAGTGCTATTCAGCAGGATCTCCTTGTAAATCTATTCTAAGTTGTGTCTGATAAGCCCAAGCTTGTCAGTCAGTTTTAAGCATTTTACATGAGTGTACTCATTTAATCCACAATAATGTGTTTTTACCTGGCACCATTAAGGTGAGTTACTTTACTATTAACTGGAATTTTTTAAAATTTATTTTTTATTGTTATTTCCCCCAACACACTTTTTTTTTTACCCCACTGTACAGCATGGGGACCAAGTTTCCTGCTCTGATCATCAGAAATGAGGCCATGGTGAGATATTGGACTTGTCTGTCAAGTCAGGAGGTCAGAACATATCCAGTTTTAAGCCTTGAAGAACCAGTGACTAAATAATTAAGATGCTTGCAGTTTGGAAAAATTACTCCTATTAGGCTTGGTTTTCTTGGGAAGATGTTTACTCTCAAGCCTATAATGTTTGTCTCAGTGCTTCCCAATGTGTGTCAAGGGACTTATTCAATATGATCTATGATTAAAAAATTGAAACAGATATTTTAGTAACTAATTATGGATCCATGTTTGATTCTAACATATTTTTTGCTATTTTTTAAATTAAAATATATTCCAACATATTAATTCTTAAAAATCTTTTACCGCATGTGCCTAAGAAAGCTTTTATAAATAAGTTCTACCATGAGCCTGTCATTTGTGAAGGCAGTCATTGGTCTCACCCTACTAAGTACTCTCTTTCCATGGACACAGTGAGTATTGCAAAGAAATAATTAATTCCTATTATACTTGGTTTCTAATAAATCAATGGATTGTAAATAGTTTGCCTTTTGGAGGGAGCAGGTGACATCCAAAATATTTTTTAAGATCCCCTTTGCCTTACATATGTTCTAGGAAAACACAGATGTATCACCAAGAGGGTCTTCCTTTTATAATAACTAAAATCTGAAAACCACAGTTATCTATTCCCTATGTGCATGAGCCTGTTTTGGTTTTTTAAATAAGTTCATTTGTTCCATATTTTAGTTTCCACATATAAGCGATACCATATGGCATTTGTCTTTCTCTTTCTGACTTACTTGACTTAGTATGAGAATCTCTAGTTGCATCCATATTGCTGCAAATGGCATTATTTTGTTCTTTTTAATGGCTGAGTAGTATTCCACTGTGTGTATGTATGATATATGAATGATACAGCTTATATGTGGAATCTAAAATATGGCACAAATGAATCTATTTACAAAACAGAAATAGACTCACAAATATAGAGAACAGACTTGTGGTTGCCAAGGGGGAGAGGGGAGGAAGTGAGATGGATGGGAGTTTGGGGCTGGTAGATGCAAACTATTACATTTAAGCAATGAGGTCCTGCTGTGTACACAGGGAACTATATAACCAATCTCTTGGGATATTACATGATGGAAGATAATATAAGGAAAAAAATTGGGTGTGTTTTATATATATATGACTGGGTCATATATTTATATAATGACTGGGTCACTATGCTGTATAGCAGGAAATGATACAACACTATAAATCAACTGTACTCTAATAAAAATAAAGTTAAAAATAAAAAAATAAAACACACAGTTTACTCAGTACAGTTATCCAAGGATAGAGAAAAATTGCTCATTGGTGCCTTAGTATCAGGGGAATAATGAGCCCCACTCCTTCCTTCCTCATGGTATTTATTTTATTCCATATAATTTCATAGCCTCATATGGGTTACATATGCCACAGCTTAAAGAATATCTTCCTATATGGCAGAAGTGATTGCCTTCATTAAAAGTTTGTCTTGGAGTTCCTGTCGTGGTGCAGTGGAGATGAATCCAACTAGGAACCATGAGGTTGTGGGTTTGATCCCTGGCCTCTCTCAGTGGGTTAAGGATCCAGCATTGCCATGAGTTGTGGAGTAGGTTGTATGTGCGGCTCAGATCCCGCATTGCTGTGGTTCTGGTGTAGGTTGGCAGCAACAGCTCTGATTTGTCCCCTAGCCTGGGAACCTCCATATGTTGCAGGTGTGGCCCTAAAAAAACCACAAACGACAAAAAAAAAGTTTGTCTTAAAAAAATGTAAAAGAAACCAAAAAGACAACTTACGGAATGTGAGAAAATAGTTTGAAATGATGCAACTGACAAGGGCCTAATTTCTAAAATGTACAAACAACTTATACAACTCAACAGAAAAAACAAAAACAAAAACAAAAAAACCCAACTGAAAAATGAGCAAAAGACCCGAATAGACATTTCTCCAAAGAAGATTATACAGATGGACAACAATCACATGAAAAAATGCTCACCATCACTAATTATTAGATAAATGCAAATCAAAACTACTATTGAGGTACCACTTCACTCCAGTCAGAATGGCCATCATTAATAAGTCCACAAATAATAAATGCTGGAGAGGGTGTGGAGAAAAGGGAACTCTCCTATGCTATTGGTGAACATGTAAATTGGTACAACCATTATGGAAAACACTATGGAGGTACCTCAGAAAACTATACATAGACCTACCATATGATCCAGCAAGCCCACTCTTGGGCATATACCCAGACAAAACATTCCTTGAAAAAGATATGTGCACTTGCATGTTCATTGCAGCACTATTCACAATAGCCAAGACATGGAAACAACTTAAATGTCCATGTACAAACGAATACACTAAGAAGATGTGGTATATATACACAGTGGACTATTACTCAGCCACAAAAAGAATAAAATAATGCCATCTGCAGCAACATGGATGGAACGAGAGACTCTCATACTAAGTGAAGTAAGTAAGAAATAGAAAAACAAATACTATATGATATCACCTATATCTGGAATCTAATATAAGGCACAAATGAACTTTTCCACAGAAAAGAAAATCATGGACATGGAGAACAAACTTGTGGTTCCCAAGGGAGAGGGAGAGGAAATGGGGTATACTGGGAATAGATGCAAACTATTGACTTTGGAATGGATAAGCAATGAGATCCTGCTGCATATCACTGGTAATTTTATCTAGTCACAAATGATGAAGCATGATGGAGGATAAAATGAGAAAAAGGATGCATATATGCACGTGTGATTGGATCACTTTGATATACAATAGAAAACTGACATAACACTGTAAACCAACCATAATGGAAAAAATAAAAATCATTTAAAATTAAAAAATAAAATAGAAATGGAAAAAAAAAAGTTTGTCTTAAAAGAATTATCCTTCCATATCGGTTTGAGGTCATCGAGGACTTTTTTTTTAAACTACTGTTTACATAACAAAGAATACACAGCCAAATGCCTCCTGTCCCCCTGCCTCTGCCCTTCTTAAAAATACATTCTGAAGTGCAGAAGAAAGGATAGAGTGTTTCTGACATATCCACAGGATAATGAAAGCTGGTTAGAATTAACTTCAGGTTGAATTGCGTGTCAATTACTTCCTTAAAAAAATCTCCCATATCATCTACTTGGAGTCCAGATTTTTAGGGAGAAATGTTCATTTGTAGCCAACATTCCAGACTGTGGGCAGCTGCACTTCATTTGCAACTTTCACAGGGGCCACTGAGAGGCTAGTGGTAAAACAGCAAGAGCATGCTTGCTCCCAAGACCGTGCTCTTAAAAAGCTAGCGAGCTGGGAGTAAAGCTGCTCTCTCCATCCTCCTGAGGTTTCTAATAGTCCTTCTCACACCAGCAACAGCCAGTCAGGTGGAACGTATTTTTAAATTGCTCTAATATACGAGAATGTAGTTGGAGACACTTTAAATTTACCCAATGAGAATTTATTCAATTTAATTTTTATTCTCAAGATCAATCATAATTAAAAAAATCACCTCAAGCTAATTTATTTTTCTAAGCCCTTAAATGACCTTCAGGAACAAATAACCTTTCTTTCAAGTAAATCATATAATGCTTTTGCTTTATTGCAGATCCTAAGAAATGGGAATAAATTTTACTGCATGACATATTAGAAAATCACAACTAAAATAGAAGAGCAAAAATATTTTCTTCTCTGTTTCTAATACTATAAGTCATAAAGCAAGCCAAGTAGAATATAAATATATAAAGACAAACCACATAAAGCAGTGAATTAAATTTAGTATATATCTTTCTACAGTGCTATAAAGCACTATCTTTTAGAAAAAACATTTTTCATGGTTATCATTCTAGATACTTAGAGCAGCAGTGTACTACTTAATTGAAAAATGTATGGTCTTCATCTTAAGCAGACAAAACTTAATACGGGTATAACTAACCAAAGTATACATGGGATGAAATTAAAGTTGGAGATTCAAACAGAAAGAGGCATGCACTGAATTGTGTTTTAATTTTCAGCAGAGTGCAGACAGTCTCTTGAAGTACAATTCCTTATCTACCTCTGATGCTTTGAATCTATCTACACCAGACTTGAGCAGAACAGTCAACTGCAGTACTAGAAAATATGGAAAGGAAATAACCCACCTCTAAGGGGTATACTAGAGTTTACCCACACTTTGGAATATTATTATGGTAGCTAAAATATGTTAGTATTTTTATCATATTTTATCACAGTCCTCTGAATATACTGGCTCATTATTATTAGAATCATGCCATATCTTGCTCTTAGCACATTAACCCCCTAGCCAACTATGTTCCCTCATTTCCCCCTTCTGCACCAAGGGAGAATGCACTTCTCGGTTTTCCCTTATTATTGTCCCCCTAAAAGACTGATATTAAACATTGCTGCCTTGGCTAAGGCCATTTGTGGACTTCTCAACCCCATATAAAAAGGGAGGAGGTTCCTAGCAAATATCATATTTCTTGGTATCTAAATTTTTACTGTAGTTCACTTACTAATTGATGTCATAAATATCATGAATTATACCCACATAATCTAAAATATATATATTTTTTGTCTTTTAGGTCCACACCTGCGGCATATGGAGGTTCCCAGGCTAGGGTCAAATGGAGCTGCAGCTACCAGGCAATGCCATGGCAATGCTGTATGTGATCCATGTCTATGACCTACACCACTGTTCACAGCAGTGCCCAATCCTTAACCCACTGAACAAAGCCAGGGATCGAACCCGTGTCCTCATGGATACTAGTCAGGCTTGTTACCACTGAGCCAGGACAGGAATTTCCTAAAATAAATTTTAAAAGATGCTTAACATTCAAAGAGGAAGAAACCTGAAGATCACCAAAAAAAGATAAATGCTAATTATAATTACAGAAAATATGGGGAAATTCACAATTAAATCTGACTTAAGCAAAAGAATTTTAAATAATTAGTTATGTACCAATGTAAGCATTTATATTGGTGAGGTTATAGCTTATCCAACAGAATGATTGACTGTACCAATAATCGAAAATTAGATTAGTGTACAGAAATGGCAAAATGGTCATTAATACACTAAGAAAAAAGTACATTTTGTGATAAGATCACATCCATGTGATACTAAAGGATACAGTATTAAAATTCACACATTTAAAGTGGAATATAAATTTTGTCATTGTTTCACAAGGTTTGGCAAACCCTGCAGAGGAAATTATTCTGGGAATAATATTAAATTGTGTTTTCCTTATCATGGTAATTCTAAGGGAATTTTTTTTGTTTCCAAATAAATGGAGTAGAAGTGAGAGTCACAAGTTACAGAGGAAGATTCTGTGATGTTTATCAAACTTTCCTGGATAATCTAGAGGGAACAAAACGGGGAAACATAGGAATGGATTATCATTTACAATCCTTAGTTCTGAATTAGAAAGATGACAGAAATTTGATGAGCCCATAAGTACCTGATTATATTACTTGGCACCTACAGAATACACTGAATGCTTGAAAGCTACAAACAAATTATGTTTTCCATTTACTTAAACCACTTTCCAAAACAGAAATGAACAAAGAAAGTGTAAAAACAAGTGGAACAAACTATGTTTTCATAAATTCAGCCTTGTGAGGTGTTAAATAGTGAAATTCCTCAGGAAACTCAACCATGTGTTTTGTGCCTTATCAGCTTTGAATAAATAATTCAGCCTGTCTGCCAAATTGAGAATCTCATAATAGGTTGTTCAGACGGTATTACTAGTGAGAGACTTGGATTGGGCTGTACTCTCCTGAAGGAAATGGGTAGATGACATTGGTGGATAAGGAAAATGCACATCCATGGCAAGGACACAAAATTTAAAATGACAGAATAAGTGTGAGATCGGAAAGCAGGTGATGAAAGGATTTGAGAAAGACAAAAAGGATTCTCTTAATTAAATGTGATTAGGCACCTGTTATTTTATTTTAAAAAAAGGAAATCAGAGTGCTATTGGGACATATTTTCCGACTTTTATGATTAAGCAGATAGATTCCACCATTACCCTTCTTTTTTTTTTAATTTTCTTTTTTGGTAAATGAATTCTAAAGTAAGTCTCAGACATGAGAAATTTTATCCTAGAAACTATAAGAAATAAAAACAATTCTGGAATGAAGGTTGTAAAGTCAGTCATTGGACCTTCTCCAAGTAATAACAGCATGTAGTTTTATTAAATGTTGAGAGATTTCCCTCACAGATTTTTTAAAAAACATCCTACATAACTCTCATAGAGACAGGGATTTTCCAGACTAAATTATTCTAAATAGCCATTTAATTAATGCCAAAAACACAAAATAAGATTTCAATCCATAGGGGACACTTACAAGTATTTTTTTTTAACTAAAGCACCTGTAAAAATCAAATTGTTATTCTTATAATAGTAACTACATATGGATACTGTTAATGTTAATTCATTAGATTCTTCTTCAAGGGCTTGCTTTATATTGATCACTCACATTTCCTATATCACTGCCACTATCAAAAAATTAATTCAAAGAATGATTGTTGCATAATTGATGTATGCAACATAATATGATAGATGTGGGAGTGGGAAATGAAAAGAAGTTTATAGCTCTGCCCTTGTTTTTAAGAGACTTCACATCTCTTAAAGTAAGAGATAGCAAGTAAGAGATAGGAAATGTGTGATCAGAGAAGACTTTATAGAGAAGGTGAGTTTGAATTGCACTTTGAAGGATTCTTCACATTTTAAGAGCCATGACTAGGGGAAAAAAGTATCTAGGTAAGAAGAATCAGCTGTTTTAGGCTAAACAAAATGATGGTTCCTGCTCAACTGCATAAGAGGAAATAGTGCTAAAAATGAATTTATAGCTAAGAAATTATGTGTGAATTAATTAAGCCAAGATACTTGGCTTAAGAACATGTGGAACATTCTAAAACAAATTAGCTGTTCACAATCTGAGAATTTCAGACCCCTAGAGGGATTACTGAACTATTGCAAGCAACCCATGAATGGAATCCCAGTTCCGGCAACAGACTTAATAAATAATATCCCCTCACCAGCAAATACCAACCACTGCCTTCAAAAGCTGTTGTGAGTGAAAAAGAATATACTCACTTAATAGCATTACTGAACTGAAAGAATATCTACTGAAATTTCATATCACTTCATTGTTTCATTTGGATTAAAGAAACTATATATATAATCTAATGCACATATATATGTATTACACTACATTGCCATTTTTTCAACATTTTTAGTTAATATACTATGACTATATTTTTATGTGAACAAATATACAGCTTATAAACCATTTCAAAATTTTGATTGATATTTTGGTCAGTTCTCTACTTGATTTAAACATTCCCCTATTATGGAAGATTTAAGTTGTTCTATGTTAAAAGAAAAAAAAAACTATGGTTTTATAATTATTCTCACCATAGCTAAGTATCATACATATTCTTAATTTTTTTAGGATAAATCCCTACATGTGAAGTTGCTAAGTCTAAAAGTATATACTTTTAAGGAATTTAATATATGTTGCTAAACTGCCTTCTCAAAAATTCTCTCATTAAGTGCTCCTTCTAGCAGGCTATACAATCATTAGTTTCCCTGTTGATATGAAACAATATTACGTATTTTTTAAAAAGGGTATTTATGGTCAAATAGATTAGAAATTTCCAAGCTACAGCTATGTGGCATGTGAAGCACACTGAGAATCGAAACATATTTAAGTGTCCTGTGCATGTGTCTCAGGTCAGTAGAAAGATTTATGACAGCTATTGAGAACTGTGTACTGCGTTTCCTATAATCAACCAGTTACACTTTCCTAAGAGATATTCACTCTGTTGAAACTTCTTTTCTTCTCTGTGCCCTCAAAGAATTACAACCCAAGACACATTCAAAACGGAATCAATACAGTAAGAAATACTCTGGTTTCCCAATATGCATAAACATGTGAGAAAGACTACTTTCCCTTGAAGAGGAGCTTGTTACTTTTGCAGGAGTGGTTTCTACAAAAGAAGGGAATGAGAACAGTGAAAACACATTCCCCGCCCCCCCCCCCCGGAATTTGTTAATATTTCTCCAATTCATCCAGAAAGAAGAGAGTAATAGAATTGGAATTTTTATCAGTTTGATAACTTAGAAAATGTACCTTCTATACACATATTCACCCTTCTGTGCACGACAGGAAAAGAAATTGATTTACTGGATCTGATTATAGTGATTAAAAAAATCAAAAAGATTTACCTCTATTTGATTTCTTTAAGTGATGTCTATTCTATTTGGAGAAGACTGGAAACCATCCTTTGAAAAAAAAATTAGGGCTCAGGAGCCTGTAGGAGTAATTACTATGAATTACACTTTGAGATCTCTGGCTACCCACACATTTCAGCAACATTCACTTATGCCTTCTAAGAGAGAGAAAAGGATGATGTAAACAGGCAGAGGAGAAATGGAGATTTTAAAAACTTGGGGTCTTTCAGAATACTTACATCCTATATTTCATTCCGTACCTACATTCTCTTCCCTGATTTGGTATTTGATTCTGTTTTCCTCAAATATCATGTCATCCTATGTTAATGCTTATTAGAGCTCTAGTTTACAAACTCGCAATGTCTAATTCTTTCAGTATCTGTTGTTTTTATGGACCCTAGAGAGAGGAGGCTAAGAATCCCAGGTAAGAATCCAAAGTCATGTGGTTCAAATAAACTTCCAAATAAACCGACCATGGAAAAGGATTTGCCTTTCTAAACTATTACTGAAATTTATCAAATCAAGAGAGCAAAGGGACTAAGGCAGAAGATGTGAACTTGTTAAAACTCGGCATCTGTTGTCTGGGCTTGAAAGTAACAGAACAGTTAAAGGGATTTATGGGAATTCACAATAGAGTGAGATGTAGGAAAGAAAAACATCAATAAAACTTCTTAAAATGAAATCATCTAGACAGATAACAGAAGTCCCTGACCTAAAATACTAAGTTGCCAATAAATATGACCCAAAACACAAACATTCATTGATCTGAAGATTTCCTGCAGAATGAAGCAGATGCCAAACTTTTGCATTACAGAGAAGTTGACAACTGAGCTCTACTGGGAAACAAGAGGTGGTGGGTACGGGAACCACATGGTTCTTTTCCTACAGAATTTACAGAAAATCTTCAAAGATAGTACAGATAATTCCCCATGTCCCTTACCCAGTTTGCTCTATCATGAACATCTTATCTTCTCATAGTATATTTTTTCAAATCCAAGAAACCAACAATAACTAAACTTGATAATTTATTCAGATTTTACTTGTTTTTCCCCAAGATCCCTTCTCTTTTCCAGGAACCCATCAGGGATACCACACTGCATTTGGTCATCATGCCTAATTAGTCTCCTCTTGGCTGCAACAGTTTCTCAGAATTTCCTTGTCCCTGTTGATTTTGATAGTTTTGAGGAGCACTGGTTGGGTTTTTCTTTCCTTCTTCTGAGTATTCCTACCTTGGGTTTGTCTGATGTTTTTCTAATGGTTAGGCCAGGATTGGGGTTTTCAGTGAACAAAACCTACAGAGGTGAAGTACCATTCTCAGAACACTCACTTATTTTTTTTAAAGGAGAAAATTAATAAATTGCCTTAAGTTTTTTGAAACAGTTTTTACTATGACTGCCATGGCCTTCTCCATCAAGGACTTGAACCTGAGGTCACAACGTTTCCTTAGCAGTTATATTCGCTTTCTCTGTCTGAAGGGCAAATATATTGACACCATTCAGTGTATGAATTCTAACTAAGCTGTGGGAACACAACTGAAAAAAATGCAAGTTTATAATGGCTGGGTGATACAGTAGACACCACCCTGGTTAACCTCCTAGCATCCATCACCAACGCTCTTTCACCCCATCCACTCCCTACTTTAAGGTCTAGGAGGCCAGCTACTCATTATCCCAGCCTCCCTCACATTTGATCCTGCACTGATCTAGGAGATGAGAGTTAGTCTCTTGGGGTGTTTGGTGAGGGCTGGTGGGGAAACTTCCTCTTTCATAGAGGGAGAGAGGTTATGGTGGGAAACTTTCTCACCTGTTCTGATGTTGACGTGTGAAGATAAAATGCTAAGGGATGTTTCAGCCATGAGGCAACAAGTCTAAGGATAAAAAGCCAAATGCTGGGAATGGAAGAACAGAGAACAAAAACAGCCTGACTTCTAGAAGACATCACTGAGCCTCTGAATCAACCCTGGGACTGCTCAGGAAATTAATAAGATTCTCATTGTTCGTCAGATTTGCAGCTCAAAAGCATCCTTACTGATACATACAGTAGTACTGGACATTTCTCATGGTAACTCAGAGGGGATAAGTTGGCAACCCATAGGTATGTTTTGTATTGCTTACACAGTATTGAAACTGTAGTTACTCTCTCTTTGAAATCACTTGATTTCACAGGAAAGAAAAAAAAAAAAGGTTCTCACTTTTGGAACATTAGCAGATATGTCAACCCTTGGCCCACAGGACTACCTGAAAACAGTCACTGGTAAATGGGTAGCAGCTGCCACTTTTAGATGAAATCCATGCTCTGCTCTTCTGTTCACCACAGACCCCACTCTGCTTAGCTTCATGCATTTATACTATCTCTCTGGACCTTGTAGCATCTGTGAAAAACCCTTCATAGCTTGGTTTAATTTAAGGCAAGAATTCTGGATGCCCCTTTGATTTTTTTTTTTTTTATTTTTACGTAAGAAGAATGGCCCTTAATTTTGGAAGAAAACATCCAATAAAAATCACAGAAGTATGGCTCTGACAAACTTTATGATACCACACCTCCTTCTCTTCTCTCTCTCTCTCCTTCCTCACCCTCTGGCCTCTTACAGTGGCCCTGTGGAAAAATGAGTTAAGATTAGCTATCCAACTAATACATCCCAGATGCTTTAATTTGCCTACAAGCTCCTATAAAAGGTCAGGAAAAATTTTAAACCTCTCATATATCCATTTACCCTCCATAGAACCTCGCCTAAATGATTGAGACTTACCCTTTGGATAGAGTACTGCAAAGTTTTATCAGTGCCACATTTTGAGTTTGTAGTTCAAGGTGCCTAACTAAAAAAGTGCAATGCATGCACCATGAACCACTCTCCAATGCTGAATGTATCCACACCACCCATGGATTACAACTTGTGGCTGAGGTATTCCCATTGCTAGAGAAAGAGTGGGAGAGGGTAGGTCCTTTTCTAGCAAAATATACTCAGCCATCATCAGCATTTGTATGATTGGAAGGGTAAATATGATAAGGCAACTTGATAGGAGGAAGGCAAAGGTTATTATTATTTCCATAGAAGGTAACCATGAGACTTCTCTTGGGAGAAATTTTTGAGACTTGCCTCAAGATTTCAGAGCCACCATTGTCAGGGTCATTCCTTGTCCATAGCTGTAGACTCACTGCAACAATTTCAGGAATAATATGCTCTTCTGTGCATCACCCACAGAAGTCACCAGCTTGATGCTACAGGGAATGTGGGTGAGCATTGCTTAGATACTATACAATGTCTGTCTTATCTGTCTATCTACATACACACAAATATGACAGTTATACAAAGGAGCTCAATATATCTATATTTCTCTATATATTTAATGAAGAAAATAAATCATACCATAAAATTGACCTAGAATACCTACAGTAAATATTAATTAATAATTCAATAATTGTGTTTAATTTCTTAGCATTTAGAAGAGATTTGGAAAAGATACAATTTGGATAACATATAAATCATCTCAAGTCATATATCAGCAAGTTATAAATTTACATATTGCTTTTCCTTTGAAATATTTACATTTAATTAGTGGAAATATTTTCCATTCTTTTTCACTTCTTTGCTTTCCTAAAGTACTGCATGGGTGTGGAGTTCCTATATATTATCCTTATTGTTGTATTTCTTGTTATTGATGATGAAGATGATGCAAAGACCTGGTTTCTGTTCTATGTCCTTGGTTCGGGTTTTCAGAAAAAAAAAATTTAAATCTAAGAGTAATCCCAACATTAATAAAACATGCAAAACTATTTAGTAGAAATGTATTTTTATAAGCTTGAGTTTTTTTAAATGTTACTTATTACAGATTGATTCAGTGAGAATGGTAGGTGTATTCAGCAGAACACAAAAATATGAAAACAGGAGCAATTAATAATACTTAACAGGAGCGTCTAATTTGTTCCTTGTTTCTGCTACATATTTCTGGCTGCACAGTACTAAGGAAATATGAAGGATGTAAATGCCAATAGTTGAAGTTATAGATTATAATTTCAGGATTTTTTAAAATTGAAGTTATCCAAAAGCTGGAAAGAAGACTAGTAAAAAAAAGCTTTTCATTAAAATAATAAAAAATAGATAATAAATCAAATTTAAGCCATTATAACCACTAATATATTAATTTACACATTGTAAATACTACACACATGTACCCCTATATACAATAAATTATTATTACTATACCATATTCAAACTTACATATTGTGAACATCAGCCAAGCCATATGCATGCTGTGGCAGTGTACTTTGTTATTTTACAGAAACTGCAGAGCTAGAAAATGCCTTTATTTATTAGTTATACCAACACCTACCACAGAGCTAGACCTTAAGAGGTATCCTTGTTGAATGAAATGAATAAAATTATTAAGGCTTTGATGAAACCTCTCAGAGCCTTTCATAAATGATAATCCACCATACCAATTACCAAGCCATTACCAAAAAAAAATGATGTAAAAACTAATAAAATATTATGTATGGTAAAAATGCATGGTGTAGACATGTTTGTGCAAATTTTGTGGTCTGTTACAACCATGCAAAACCTACAATGTTAGTACTCCTGCAAAAGGGGATATGAGTGGTGAAATTGGCCATTAACTTGGCTACATCCAGTGATTTAAGTTGTAGGGAGTTCCCATTGTGGCTCAGCAGAAGCGAATCCAACTAGTATCCATGAGGATGCAGTCTCAATCTCTGGCCTCACTCAGTGGGTTAAGGTCCTGGTGTTGCCATAAGCTGTGCTGTAGGTCGCAGATGCGGCTTGGATCCCGCATTACTGTGGCTGTGACATAGGCCTGCCTGTGGCTACAGCTTCGATTTAACCCCTAGCCTGGGAACTTCTATATGCCATGAGTGCGGCCTTAAAAAGCAAAAAAAAAAAAAAAAAACAACAACAACAAAACAAACCAAAAAAAACCAAAAACAGAAAAAACCAGGGGGATTTAGATGCAATGTATGAAGGAGCAAATGCAAGGGATTTCTTACCTTTCATTTACTTTGTAGATTAAATAGGATTTTGTACTCTAACCTGAATCAACACAAAAATAGTATGCAATAAATGTTTTATGATGGTTCTGTTGACTAGTAACATGGTTTATGTGTGAAAATGTGTTCATGAGATTCAAATAATGGATTTATACTTACTTTTTTTGCAATAAAACCTATTTATAACATGAGACATTCCCTTAGCATCCTGAGTGCTTTGTCAACTTCAAAATATTGCCCCATAGAACTAAATTATTAGGCATTTGTTTAAAGGTTTTGAATTTTACTATTAGCAAGTTTGGTTATGATAACGATTTTAAAAGCTAATGAATGTCAGTGAATGTTCTTGGCATTAAGACCATGTTAAATGCCAGGAATCGTATCAACATATTCAATGTTCTCTCATTTAAACCTACAAATTGCCTCACTATTATTGTCATTTCACAAATTAGGAAATGGCATTCCAGGGAAATGAAATCATTTTTCCAAGGTCACAGTGCCATTGAGGGCGTAAGCCATGATTTATACCCAGGAGTGATCAGTCTTAGACATTTCCATTCCACCTTGCATCCTATCCACGAGTGCAAAAAAGATCATGAAATGAGAACATTATGACACTTTGGACCTTATGATTACTTTTAGGTAATGCTTCTGGAGAGTTATAAAAATGGCTTGGAACTAATAGACACTGCAGTTAAGTTAGACTCTGCAACAGGGACTTCCATCAGCTTTAAACCTCCAGTCTGGGCATGATTTCTTCCATGTGTTCCCCACGTTCTGTAAATTTACTTTTAATATGTTATGCTATAATTGTCAGTCTACTTTTCTTTTTTCTGCATTAGACTGTGAATAATTTGAAGGCAGAAACACTATCATTTATCTTTATATCACCAGTGTCTACCCCAATGCCTATTATCTCATAGTTCAATGTTTGGTTGGTGCTTAATAACTAAAATGAATAAATGAATGAATGAATGAGAAGTCAGAAAGCATCGACCTTAATTCTAGATCAGTCCCTGCCTAAATAAATAGTATAAAATTCAGAAAATCTATTTCATTTACTATTTAGCCTTTTAAAAGAAACCACATTTTGCCTGCTGTTTCTACTTCTTGGTAGATCACTGATTCCCTTTGCCTAAGGATTTCATCAAGACTAGTGTAATTAAGTACCTCGGAAAAAATATGTGAAATAAAGGTAAGTTATTATGGTTCGCACTCTATGCAAAGAGGTATAGGTACATTTCTTAAGTTTTAATTTTTTAAAATATAGATGGTTTATACCTTCCATATTAAAAAAACAATAACTAAAATGATTCAATTATTTTCAAAACCACACATACTTTCCTTTCTTTTTTTTGCATTTTAAAACTATTATCGGAGTTCCCGTCGTGGCTCAGTGGTTAACGAATCTGACTAGGAACCATGAGGTTGCAGGTTTGATCCCTGCCCTTGCTCAGGGGGTTAAGGATCAGGCATTGCCGTGAGCTGTGGTGTAGGTTGCAGACGCGGCTCAGATCCTGCATTGCTATGACTCTGGCGTAGGCTGGCAGCTACAGCTCCAATTGGACTCCTAGTCTGGGAACCTCCATATGCCATGGGAGCAGCCCAAGAAATAGCAAAAAGACAAAAACTAAAACAAACAAACAAAAAAAACACAAAAACTAAAACAAACCAAAAAAACTATTATCATGTAATGTAATTAAACAGAAGAAAATGTTTCTGGTAATTTAAAAAGTTACCATTCTTTTTATTTCTGTGATAAAATTAAAACTTTGTTGCCAGTAAATTACTAATTATTCTTATACATGAGAGTGAAATAAAAAACAGAAAAATTAAAATACTTTTGAACAATAAAGCTATAAAAACACTTTGCTATTTTAGATTCTGAACTCTTCCTGCCCTACACTATGTATACATACCTCCCATCTACAGAATTTTACTAATGGCATTTTTTTAGATTTTATTAATTGCAAGCTACACAAATCCTCAACAGAAAGCAGCCCTTTTCATTCTAGATTTTGGCCTAAGAAGGTGCTATTTAATTGGAAGAAAGGTATAGAAGCTCATCATAAACTTTTCACACTGTAGTCCACAAGAAGAGGTAACATTAAAATACATGGAATTCAACATCTACCTAATGCAGGTCTTTGAAAAAAAAATTTAAGAACATACTCAATTATAAACAGTTAATTAAATATGAGTTAATTAAAATCAAATGTCTTAGGTACTTATTTGTGATTAACATCATTTATGAAATACAGTATTGATCACTTTTATGATAGTCTTTGTACCCTTTAGTAATTCACTTCAAGTGCAGGTGTGTGAGAATTCCCTAGGGAAACTGTAAACCAACGGATATCCTCCAAGCTTGTATTATTAATTCTCATTTTCTTTTTGTTTTTCTTTTGTCTTTTGTCCGTTTAGGGCCACACTTGCAGCATATGGAGGTTTCCAGGCAAGGGGTCTAATCAGAGCTGTGGCTGCTGGCCTGCCCTAGATCCACAGCAATGCCAGATCCGAGCCACATCTGCAACCTACACCACAGCTCACGGCAATGCCTGATCCTTAACCCTGAGCGAGGCCAGGGATCAAACCTGCAACCTCATGGTTCCCAGTCAGATTCGTTTCTGCTGCACCATGATGGGGACTCCCTAATTCTCATTTTCTAAAGAGAAACATGACATGAGTGGGGGAAAGCACTGATCCCAAAAGAAGTCAGCACATTTGGGTTCAACTCTTGAGTCTCTCATTATCTAGTTATATATCCTTAAACAAGTCATTTAAGCACTCTTGACCTTGGCTTCCTGTGAAATAATGGGATCAAGCCCAATAAATTCTAAGATCCCTTCCCAATGTAAAATTCAATTAATTTTTTTAAAAAACCTTCCTTTAAGATTCAGAAAATATTTTTATTTATATGAAATGATGAACATTAACTAAACTCATTGTGGTAACCATTTTATAATATATATGAGTCAAATCATTATGCTGTACACCTTATACAGTGCTATATGTCACTTACGTTTCAATAAAGCTAAAAAAAAGATTCATGAAAATACAAAAAAGGGGTTTTCCTTATGAATATCAGTTCTCAGTCTCTATAGGCTAGAAGTTGATTTAAAAGAGTTTTACTTAGTGAGATTTAAGTTTTAAAGTCATGAAAACTAGTAGTTGTAAAAACCATTGAAATGAGTCTTTTATTATTTATTTTAAATATAAAAGCATTTATCCAATTAATAAACAGCATTCAAGTCAATGATTTTGTGATAATTGATGCTGTTCTAACCAATGCTGGAACATGGCTCAGATCTGTGTGCTTTTAATATAACCTCTCTTAATATCAGACAATGTTTCAGAATTTTCTTTGAGTCACCATAGAAATTAGGCTGACATGGCAAACTACTCACATCTCTGGATCAATATAAGCATACCCCTTATTTGTATATATGTAAACATGATTTAAACTAATAAATGTATCTACATGCAAATATATATCACACTAATACAAAAATTAAAATAGTCCATTTACCCATGTATAAGAGCTAAAACTATTAAAATCTTAGAAGAAAACACAAGATTAATATTTCCATAACTTTGGGCTGGCAATGATTTCTTAGCTATGACACCAAAAGCAGAAGTAACAAACAAAAAAATAGATGAGTCAGATTTCATTAATATTAAAAACTTTTGCGCTTCAAAGGGATACCATCACGAAAATGAAAAGATAACCCATAGAACAGGAGAAATATTTTCAAATCATATTTCCAATAAAGTTTTTTTAAATCTAGAATATATAAAGAATTCACAAGTTAATAAAAAGATAAATCATACAATAAAAAGCGAGCAAATGATTTGATTAGACATTGCTCCAAGGAACATACGCAGATGGGAGATTAGCACAAAAAATAATGCTCAATATCTTTAATCACTGGGAAATGCAAAACAAAACCACAGTGAGATATCACTTCACACATACTAGGATGGCTATAAACAAAAAGACAAAAATAAGTACGGAGTGCTGAGAAACTGAAACCTCACACACTGCTAATATGGATTTAAAATCATGCAGCCACTATGGGAAACAGTTTGGCAAGTCCTCGAAATACCGAACATAGATTTACCCCATAACCAAGCAATTCCACTCTTTGGTATGTACCCAAGTGAAATGAAAACACGCATCCTCATAAAAACTTGTACACTAATGTTTATAGCAGCAGTGTTTGAGATAGTCCAAAAAATGCAAACTCAAATGTCTATAAACTGATAAGCAAAATGTGGAATAGTCAGACAATGGAATGTTATTTGGCAATAAAAAGAGAAGTACTGATACAGGCTACAATGTGTGAGAACTTTGAAACATTAACTAAATGAAAGAAGCCAGTCACAGGCTATGTATTGCATAATTCCATTTATATGAAATGCCCAAAACAGGCAAATCCATTGAGACAAGAAATGCCTGGGGGTTACCTACCTGGGGAAGGGAGGATTATAGAGTGGCTGTAAATGTGTACCAGGTGTGTTCTAAGTATAATGAAGTGTTCTAAAACTAGATAGTGATGATGGTTATACAATACTATGATATACTAAAAAAAACCCACTAAATTATCTACTTTAAAATAATAAATGTTGATATATAAATTATATCTCAATGAAACTGTTTAAGAAATAATTACCTATACTAAAACAAAACATAAAAGGACAGATAGTTTTGACACTAAATTAGCTATGTGAAGGGAAAAATGGTCAAATGGAATCAAAATATAATAAATCATTAAGGATGAGCTAAATAAATAGAAAATATAATTAAGCAATTATGAGAAATATATGCCAGGATTAGAAGATTGAATATATGGCTAATAGAAATTCCAAAATGATAAAAGAATGGGAGAAAGTGGTATTGCTTAACAATTTTTCAGACTTGATTGATAAAGGTCCAATTCCTGAGCAAGGTAATGAATAACACATATAAAGAAATTTTAAAAACAAATTATAAACACACCAGCAATAACTAAAATTGAGGAGAAAAAGTATATAAACCTCCACAAAGAAAATTATGAAAAAGGGAATGAGAATCAACCTAGGATTCTGCATTAACTACAATTCAAATTTATGGTGAAAATAAGACTTTCTTGGCCAAATCCTGAGTTTACTACTCGCAACCTTCCAGGAAAAAACTGTTAGGATTAAGTACCACCAAAAGAAAATTGAACCAAGAAGAGAAACATAAGATACAGGGAGGAACGGTATGTGAGGAAAGTGATAAATATATTTTGAATCTAAATTATATTTATTAACTAAAAATAATAATAATTATACAAATAACTTCTAATTAAGAAATTAAAAATAGAACTAAATACTTGACAATGACCCAGAATACAGAAGATCAGTGTTAAAGCAATTCACAGCCATCATATTGCCCAAGAAACAAATATACTAATTATTTTTACATCTTGGTTAATTTAAATATATGTATTTAAATTTTAAGAGAAGCTGTCAACAAAGTAAGAATAGAATATATATTTTTTAATTTAGAGGAAGAAAAATACAATAGATAATCTTTAGTCATGCATAACAGGAAATGAAAAGGGTAATAATAAGGCAAATAAGTAATATGATGGATAGAAAACATGAAATAAGTTAGAATAGGTCCAAATATTTTAGTAATTGCAGTAAAGCTTTAAAATGTATCTATTAAAAGGCAGAGAGAATATTAGCATGGATTTTTCAATTTAGCTTTATACTGCTTAAAAAAGATACAACTACTTCAAACAAAAGACATAAAGTATTAAAAATAAAAAAATTAATAAATTCAATGGAGAGTATTAACCAAATGAAAGTTGTAACAATATTAATACTAGAAAAAAAATTGAATTTTTAAAATTCATTACAAAATAAGAAGTGACACCATGAAATTTCACAATGATAAAAGAAACATCAAAATGATAGAATTACAATAAGCATGCACTTGTTTGCACTAAATAAACTTGGCTTCCATATACAGAAAGTAAAGCTAACAGAATCAAAAAAACTAAATCCACAATTAGAATGTGGTATTTTAATATACCTCTCTCTAAAACTGAGAAATAAAGCAGATCAAAAGAACAAACCAAAAAACAAAGCAAGGATATATAAGATTTGGATAATCTCAATATTTAGCCCTCATTTAACAAACTATTCAACTCTCCTTTTTTTTTTTTTTTTTGTCTTTTTGCCTTTTCTAGGGCCACTCCCATGGCATGTGGAGTTCCCAGGCTAGCGGTCTAATTAGAGCTATAGCCTCCAGTCTACACCAGAGCCACAGCAACACAGGATCCGAGCTGCATCTGTAACCTACACCACAGCACACGGCAACGCCAGATCCTTAACCCACTGAGCAAGGCCAGGGATCGAACCTGCAACCTCATGGTTCCCTAGTTGGATTCATTAACCACTGCGCCGCAACGGGAACTCCTCAACTCTACTTTTGTAGCACTAAAGCTGCCATAGACATTACCTAGTGAATAAGCATGTCTGTGTTCCAATAAAACTATCTATATGGACACTGAAATTTGAATTTCATGTCATTATCACGTCATGAAATAGTACTCTTTCAATTTTTTTAAACACTTAGAAATGCAAATAATATTCTTAGCTTTTAGGATGTATAAAAATAGCAGAGAACAGAATTTGACCCAAAAGGTCTGGTTTGCCAAGCCTTGTACCAGACCACAAAGAAATTCCTACAAATTCCAAATGCAATATGCCTTTAATAAAAAGTATAATATTTATGTTAGCATATAACTAGTTTATTAGTGTTACTTTTAAATGAATTAAATAGCTAAATATATTTTTAATTAGTGGATTTAATACAATAAATGTTGGCATACAAAATCAACATAAACAAAACTCGGAGTGTAAAGGAATCTTGAGACCGGCAAGTGTGAGAACTACTACATATACAGTGATTTTTCTAATAATGAAAGAAAGTGGAAAAGCTCTAAATGTTCATTATGGTAATGAATAAGTTAGAGTAGATGTATTTAATAATTGATATATAATTGTTGAAATGAATAAATAAGGCATATTAGAAACACAGGTACATCTCTCCACATATGGGGCATTTAATGAAACACATTGTAGTTACTTTGGATCTGATTTAATTTTTAAAACCATACATAAGTACTACACATTTCAAAGATATATATATATATATATATATATATGCATATATATGCTATTTGCATAAAATATGTATTTATTTTCATAGTATAAATATGAAAAGTAAGACAGAAAGACACACAAAATTCTTTATATTGGCTGCTTATAGAGAGAGAAGAAATCTGGAAAGCAAGAATAAAGTGGATTTCAACTACTTACTGAAAATATACATACACATGTGGCAAATATCAAATGCTAACATTTGTTAATTTGCTACTCTGTGTGGTGAGTACACAGGCAAATTTATCTTCTCTAATGAGGATAAATCATCAATGCAAATCATGCATTAAAGTCACAAAATGAACTACGGATACCATTTTCAATTTCAAAACATGAACAAGTGAGAGTAAGGAGGGCCTGGGAATACGTTTAGTACAGAACTAACTCTGAGGTATATGATTATAACATAGCCTTCCTCAAATGCGTAGTTTGTAAAAACTAAGAAAATACAGCCAAATGATGGCTACCTCTATTTGTTTGAGCATGGGAATATACTGAACTGGATGGAGATTCAGGTATTTGAGGCACAGTAAATTCTGTAAGGTGATGCACTTCAATCTATGGAGGAAAATGCCGTTATTAATATTATCGTGTTTCCAGGGGGTCCTGTATGTGCCTCGATCATGTTATCCAGCCATTTTGAGATCTTGGGACAATGGGAAGCCATCGGGTTCTCAATCTGTGGGGCCAAGGTTAGGTCTAGGAAGGATGACTCCAGAGTCTGTGGCATCAAATGAAATACTTACTTCCTATGCCTTACATTCCTTATCTATAAAATGTAGATAATATTTAGGCATAAAACCACTATGAAAACTAATGAAATCATGCATTTAGGGCACTTAATGATTGGCACACAGTAAGCTAAATAAATATTGGCATCATTGAAGGAATGCTCACAAACCAGAGATTGGAGGAAAAAAAAACATTAGCTACAAATATGTGAAGCAGTAAACTTTTACAATTAAGAAATTATACTGAATAAGATTCCCCTCAGCTGCCTTACAAATGCAGAAAAATCAAGGGAATAAATGGTCAGTAATTGGCTAATAAATGTTAAAAATATTCAGTCTCACTAAATAATTAGAACAAAGGCAGTTTATAAAAACTAAATGCAATATTATATTTAACCACTCAAACTGACAAAAGGTTTTTTAAGTCACATTTACTTCTGATGTAAAGAACCCAGCATTTTTGGAAAGACAGGTGAAAAGTTCTCTTAACTGAATTGGAAGAAATTTCATAATAATACCAAAACCTTTAAAAATCTTAATTTGATTAAGAATTCCACTTTTAGAGATCTATCCTGTGAATCAAAATATATTTACAATGCAGTTTCCAATTTTTCACTATTATGAATACTCCCATTGTTTAACAATAGAACTATGAACTATGAATCAAAATATATTTACAATGCAGTTTCCAATTTTTCACTATTATGAATACTCCCATTGTTTAACAACAGAATATGATTGAGGGTGGCTTATACATATAATGAAGCTTCATGCAGACAGTTAAAATTATGCTTTCAAATAGTTTAAACAGCATGGCAATATATAATTAAAATATTAAGAAAAACAAAGTGATATTTAAACACAATACTTACACAATGTGTTGAAAATAGGAACAGAGTAAAAAAACAATGCGTCACAATGTAGCAGTTTATTTTAAAAATTATTTTATCATACATCTAGTTCATGTTTGTTTAATAATCCAAAAACACAGATAAGCAAAATACATACATATATATGTGGAGGCAGAAAGAGGAAGAGAGTTAATTTTATGTGTCAACTTGATTGTTCCACAGGGTGCTCAGAACATAATTCTGGGTACTTCTGTGAGGGTGTTTTTGAATGAGTTTAACATTTAAGTTGATAGACTGATTAAGCAAATTGCTCTTTGTAATGTGGGTGGGCCTCAACCAATTCATTAAAGGTCTGCATAGACCAAAAAACAATTGACCCTGCCCCTGCCCCTAGTAAAGGGAACTTCTCCTGCCTAATTGCCTTTGAGCTAAAATGTAAATATTAAGCTGGAACTGGTGTTTTCCGGCCTTCAGACCTGAACTGAAACATCAACTCTTCCTGGATCCCCAGGTTGCCCACCGCAAATCTTGGGCCTTACCAGCCTCCATAATCTCATAATTCAGTTTTTATAAACTTCTTTATATAAATAGATATTAATCCTATTAGTTCTGTTCCTCTGGAGAATTTAGACTAGTACATAGACTATAAGAAGGGTACGTAAGTTTATACTGCCACCAGCATCATATCAAAGTTCCCATCTGCCTGCACCAAAGCCAATGCTGTGTGTTCTTAATTCTCTGTTATTTACCCAACTTGATACAGTACAAATACTATGACATTGTTATTTATTTTTATTACTAAAAATAGATATTATAGATATTTATAGATATTATAATAGATATTATAGATATAGATATTATATTTATAGATATTATCTTATTCTTAATTTTTTCTTTCAGTTTTCTTTGTCTATTCTTCTATTTATGTAGAAATACTTCACAAAGAAGCTTTATAAGTCATGCATATTACTTTTTGTCATATACATTATAAACACCTGAAGTGTTCTCAGTTTTTTTCCTTTAATTCTGTTTATATTTTATTATAAGAAATTGTATTTAAGTGTGCACCTGCATCTCCCTCCTTTATGGTTTCTGATTTAGTGTCATTCTAAAAAAGTCTTTCCTCAAAGCAAGACTGTCTAAATATTTGCCTATATGGCCTTCTGGAAGTTTTATCATTTCATTTTTATAATAAACTCTTCATTTGGAATTTATTTTGGTACAGAATGTGAGACAGATCTAACTTTTTTCTCACTACTTAATCTATTTTTATTCCACTAAAATGAGAAGCTTGAAGTGATCCACTCTTAGCTATCATTCGTTTTTATCAGGATTAGCATTAACCAAATCAGGCGACACAATGACCTCTTCCTTTAGTAGGTCTTGTATGATGGGTCTTAATTTCTGCACGTCTTATTTAAATCTGTGTCAGGCTGTATTAACTATTTAACCTGGGAGCAGGGTGGTCACCATGAGGGAAACCCAAGGAGTTTCATTTTATCAAGGCAAATGTAAATGTCAAAGGCTTACTTTTATTTTGTGACTTTGGATCAGATATCTATGCCTACTATGGGATATTTCAGGGTACTGGGCACCATGACTATGAGGAATTTAGGCAAGGCAATATTTCTGATGGTTAGACTGAGGCATATTCTATTTTATGTTCAGTAGGGGGTACCTTGTTTAAATTTAGTAGAATCCCCAAGTATAACAGTTTTGAACCACAGTATCAATTTAGGCCATGAAGTTTTGCTAATTGATGCATCTCAGCAAATGCTAAAGTTAATTTAGAATCTATATTGCAGAGGATACAGTAGCCAGTGGGTACCCTTTTTATTTTTTCTGCATAAATTCTTTTAGTAAATTCTGAATTTCCAATTGGGCTGAAACACAGACCTCTACTACAGTTCCTTTTTCCTCCCACGGTAAGAAAAGATCATTTTGTTTTATCTTGTTTGGTTTGTTTTTTGGCTACTGGATACACTGTAAAGGAGAGGGGAATACTCTCTATCCTGCTAGTATCATCTCTATAAAGTACTAAATCAGTAACATTGGGGCTAGGGGCTTCTTCCATGGCAAATGTTTCTCTGTCTCTGTCTCTCTGTCTCTGTCTCTCTGTCTCTCGCTTTTTTTTTTTTTTTTTAGGAGGGAGGAGTTTAGGGACCTTAAGATTAAGTTGGGTTGCTTGAATTAAGCATTTGCTGTTGAATGTGTAGTACTCAATTGAACCCACAGTCTTTGTCAGTTTGTTTTACAGTTATCCAATGGAGTGATAGTGTCCTTTGGTCCACATTGCAGGGTGCCATGGGAATTTTTACCCTAATATCTTAAAGATCAAGATTTTTGTTGCAATAGAGGAATGGGCAACAGCAGCAGAGGCATTCTGAGGCTTTTAAGAGTCCTAGTGAGCTATGTGAATTTAGGAATATGGACTTGGGCATGCAACATATTAACTACCCTTCCTCACACAGCAGCCAAAAAATAGGCCCATACACTGCACAGGTGGTAAACGCCTGATTGAGAAATGTGACCAGTGTCACAGAATAAGAGTTGCTCCTCTGAGCCTAGAGATAGCCATGGCTTAGGCTAGAAATGAGACACATGGATAGGCCCAGGTCAAAACTCACAATCCAGGGCCATTTTAAGGAAAGCCTCAAACCTTGTACTCCCATCTCAAAATGCTCATTATTGAAACTTCCAACTTGATTGATTAGTTAAACCTATAGGGAAGGTTAGGTAGGACAAGGTAAATGCATCACAGCACAGCACAACTCAAAACACAACAAAAGGTAAGCAGCAACACAACTCAAAACATGTACTCACCAGCAGGCAGTCAAGGTAATTAGCAAGTCTAAAACAAGAGAAGATCCCCAGTTCTCACAATGACAACCGTTTTGTAGTTGCCCTGGGAAGGGTGGGATCAACCCCCACTTAAAATTGGTTCAGATATCAAGAGACTGATGATGCCACACATGCAGTAAAGGGACTCCCAGAAAGAGCAAGGCAGGCACCATAGCCAGTCCAAGATGACCTGAGCGAAGACAGGCACAGGTTCTTTGGTTTTTATTGTGGTTAGGGGGTGGGGCCTGAGTCAGGGTTCTTGCACACTGGCTAGGGGAAGAAATGCTCAGAGTTTCTGATCAGCTTCCCCAGATGATGCCAGAGGGGAAAGGAAAGGGGCAGGGCTGAAAGCTGCCAGCAGCCAAACATCAAAAACCAGAGCCATAGCCTTTATCGCAGCACTATTTTTCTTTTTGTTCCATCATTGTTAGATCTGGGTATCAGTAGTTGAATAAAATGAGTAAAGATGAATTTAGAAGATTGCTGTATTTTTGTATTCCATAGAATAATTTATTAAGTATGTGAATTATTTACACAAAAGACGTTATGGGTCATTTTTAGAGCTACTCCTCTGACAATTTTATTTTTTCTATGGTTATTGATAGTCTCAACTTTATTTCCACTTAGATCAATTTTTATTATGTCATATACTCCAGATTATTTCAGGTCTCACTTACATTTTTGAAAAACAATGTTTGTTTGGGTTTTTCTCTCCTCTTCTTGGTGAGTCTGGCCAGAGGTTTGTCAATTTTGTTCACCTTTTCAAAGAACCAGCTCTTGGTTTTATGGATTTTTTTTCTGTTGTTTTTTGAATCTCTATTTTATTGATATCCTCTCTGATCTTTATGATTTCCTTCCTTCTGCTGACTTTAGGTTTTGTTTGTTCTTCTTTTTCTAACTCACTTGGACAGTGAGTTAAGCTGTCAATTTGAGATTTTTCTTCTTTATTGGGGAAGGCCTGTATCACTATGACTTTCCCTCTAAGCACTGCTTTTGTAGCATTCTATAGATTTTGAGTGGTTGTGTCTTCATTATCATTTGTCTTGAGGTATTTTTTAATTTCATTTTTGATTCCTCAGTGACCCATTGGTTTTTTAGCAGCATGTTGTTTAGTCTCCATGGAGTTAGTTTTTTCTCATTTCTTTTCCTGTGGTTGATTTCTGGTTTCATGCCATTGTGGTCAGAGAAGATACTTGAAATCATTTCTAAACTCTTAAATTTGCTGAGGTTAGCTTTGTTCCCTGGTATGTGATCAATCTTTGAGAATGTTCCATGTGCACTTGAAAAGAATATATATTCTGATTTTCAAAATGGCTTAAAGACTTAAACCTAAGACAAGACACCATAAAACTCCTAGAAGAGAACATAGGCAAAACATTCTGACCTCAACCATACAAATGCTTTCTTAGGTCAGTCTTCCAAGGCAACAGAAATAAAGGCAAAAATAAACCAATGGGACCGAATCAAACTGACAAGCTTTTGCACAGCAAAGGAAACCATAAAAAAAAAAGACAACATATAGAATGGGAGAAAATAGCTTCAAATGATGCAACTGACAAGGGCTTAATCTCTAAAATATACAAACAGCTCATACAACTCAACAACAAAAAAATAAACAACCCAATTGAAAAATGGGCAAAAGACCTGAATAAACATTTCTCCAAATAAGACATAGAAATAGACAACAAGCACATAAAAAATGCTCAACATCACTGATTATTACAGAAATACAAATCAAAACTACTACGAGGTACCACCTCACACCTGTCAGAATGGCTATCATTAACAAGTCCACAAATAACAAATGCTGGAGAGGGTGTGGAGAAAAGGGAACCCTCCTACACTGTTGGTGGGAATGTAAATTGGTACAATCACTATGGAAAACAGTATGGAGGTACCTCAGAAAACTAAATATAGAGCTACCATATGATCCAGCAATCCCCCTCTTGGGCATATATCTAGACAAAACTTTCCTCGAAAAAGATACATGCACCCGTATGTTCATTGCAGCACTATTCATGATAGCCAAGACATGGAAACAACCTAAATGTCCATGTACAAATGAATGGACTAAGAAGATGTGACACATATACACAATGGAATATTACTCAGCCATAAAAAAGAATGAAATAATGCCATTTGCAATAATATGGATGGAACTAGAGACTCTCATACTGAATGAAGTAATTCAGAAAGAGAAAGGCAAATACCATAGGATATCACTTCTATCTGGAATCTAATATATGGCACAAATAAATCTTTCCACAGAAAAGAAACTCATGGACCTGGAGAACATACTAGTGATTTCCAAGGTGGAGGGGGAGGGAGTGGGGTGGACTGGGAGTCTGAGATTAATAGATGCAGACTATTTGGAATGGATAAGCAATGAGACCCTACTGTATAGCACAGCGAACTATTATCTAGTCACTTGTGATGGAACATAATGGAGGATAATGTGAAAAAAATTATATGTATATATATACACACACACATATGCCTATATATATATGACTGGGTCACTTTGCTATATAGTAGAAATTGACAGAACATTGTAAATCAACTATAATAAAAAATAAAAAACATAAAATAAAAAAAGAAAAACAATGTAAATTTTCCTTATGCCCCTTTCCTATTTTCTAAGTTTCTTTTTGTGTTTATGGGTGAAAGTACCTCAGGTGCAGAATACTGAGCTATTCATAACCTAATTTCAGAGTGTATTACAATTGTTGGTCCATTCCTTTAATTAATTAATTTATTTAATCCATTGCTTTTAGTCACCTCCTTCCCAATTTTCTCCCTAATATGTTTGATGTATATCCTTTACATGTATGGATTATTGTGAGTCTTCTATTGTTACATGCATATATTTTAATTCAAATAAACAACATCATCTAGTAGATATCATTATGAGTATAACTTTTTAACTCGCCCCTGTATTTATAAAAATATATTCATATTTCTTTTTTAAATCACATCTCTTTTATTGAAAGATAGACTAGACAAGACAAAGAGGTGTTACATAATCCATTGCACCCATGGAACTTTCTCAGTTGTACTTCAAAATGAATAACAATTTCTTGAATCAAATTCTGTATGGAATAAATGAGGGGGTGTTTGTGAGAAACCCCTCTCTCTATAACAAGCTTCTTTGTACCCTTCAATTGACAGCTTGAAAGTCAACTTCTTTTTCTTTTTCCCATGGCTCTGTAATTTTATTTTATTTTTTATGATTTTTCATTATAGCTGGTTTACAGTGTTCTGTCAATTTTCTACTGTACAGCATGGTGACCCAGTTACACATACATGTATACATTTCTTTTTCTCACATTATCATGCTCCATTATAAGTGACTAGACATAGTTCCCTGTGCTACACAGCAGGATCTCATTGCTTATCCATTCCAAAGGCAAATCTGCATCTGTTGACCCCAAGCACCTCATCAATCCCATTCCCTCCCCCTCCCCCTCAGCAACCACAATTCTATTCAGCAAGTCCATGATTTTCTTTTCTGTGGAAAGGGTCATTTGTGCCATATATTAGATTCCAGATAGAAGTGATATCATATGGTATTTGTCTTTGTCTTTCTGAATTACTTCACTCAGTATGAGAGTCTCTAGTTCCATCCATGTTGCTGCAAATGGAATTATTTTGTTCTTTTTATGGCTGAGTAGTATTCCATTGTGTATGTATACCACATCTTCCTAATCTAATCATCTGTTGATGGACATGCCACCATCACCCTAATTCCAAAACCAAACAAAGATACCAACAAAAAAGAAAACTATAGGCCAATATCTTTGATGAATATAGACACAAAAATTTTTAATAAAATTTTAGCCAACCGAATCCAACAACATATCAAAAAGATCATACACCATGACCAGGTGGGATCCATCCCAGGTTCACAAGGATGGTTCAACATATGCAAATCAATTAACACTATACACCACATTAACAAAAGAAAAGTAAAAAACCACATGATTATCTCAGTAGATGCAAAGAAAGCATTTGACAATGTCCAACATCCATTCATGATAAAAACTCTTACCAAAGTGGGTATAGAGGGAACATACCTTAACATAATAATAAAAGCCATTTATGACAAACCTACAGCAAATATAATACTCAATGGAGAAAAGCTGAACGCCTTCCCACTAAAATCTGGAACAAGACAAGGATGCCTACTCTCACCACTGTTATTCAACATAGTATTGGAAGTCCCAGCCACAACAATCAGACAAACAAAAGCAATAAAAAGCATCAAAATGGGAAGAGACGTGGTAAAACTGTCACTGTATGCAGATGACATGATACTACATACAGAAAACCCCAAGGACTCAACCTAATTTCTAGACATATATCCATTGCTTCTAAAGCTGCATAATCATCTTTAATGTGCATCTACATTATGCTCCTTATCCATTCCTCTAGTGACAACTACATGGCCTCCAGCTCCTCATTACCACAAATAAGACTGTAATGAAGATTCTATTTTATGTCCCCTCATGGGACTGTGTGAGATTGTCCCTGTCACATATAACCAGGAAAGAGGCTGTTGGAACCCAGGGTAAATATCTACTCATCTGACTAAGGACCACTGGATGTTTTTCTAGAATGGCTATACCAGTCTATGATCCTTAAAGTGGGAATATATTGCTTTTTAGTTGAAAAAAAGTTTATGATTTTAAAAATTAAGAAACACTGATAAATTCTTCAAAATAAGAAAGTAAAATCCAGTGGAAAGGGCACGTCTTCCTTACTCAATCATCCATTCATCCATATTTAATGAGTACTTATCTCTAAGAGCCATGTATAAGATGGTATGTGCCTAGGTTACAGAGATGTCCATAAATGTATTTAAGTGTTAAGTGGAGGATACAGTAATAAAACTTATTGTGACAGCTATTAGCATATATATTTGTAAAAGATATGTAAGTTGGAACATCAAAAAGGATGTTATCACTTCTATAAATCATCAAGGAGGAAGCCAAACTTGACCTAAGCAGTGAAAGTCATGGAAGCAATTTCCATGCACAAAGATTGGCACAAGGTAGAGGATGAAACTGCCTGGTGCATTCAGGATCTGCTAGAAATTAAATGCAGCTGGAGCACAGGATAGAAATGAGAAATGAGGTTGGAATATTAGGAAACAACAGATAATAGATGGGTAGCCTTGTAAGTACTAAAGAATTTGAACATGAGCGGAATTATATATAGGAAAATCTCTCTGATAGCACCAGCAAGTATAGCTTAAGATACCCAAGCACATGAGTGCTGTAGGGTTACACACATAAGACTAGAGCTCAAGAAAGAGACGGTAATAAAAAAAAGAAATTTAGGTGTCATCTCTGTATACATGGCAGTTAAAGTCAAGAGTTTGAATGAACTTGTACTTTATATAAAATGAAAGAAAATTACAAATAGTCATTTACAGAAGGTAAAATGTTGCATGAATAATTTTGTGGAGGCAAGAAGACTCTAAAGAGAAGGTAAAATTGTCATACTTTAACTTTTATTTGTACCTTAAACTGTCCAGTTTATCCTAATCAACGCAATTTGCACTATTCTCTTGCATTTGTTCTTGGGCAGCTTGAAAGTGTCCTTAAGTCTTATTCAAAAGTTTTACTTTACTATTTAGTCTATCATCTCTTGAAGAAGTTTACAATAATAATAAATTACATCTCAAAATTGAAAGCATAAATGTATGTATAGAGACTCTGGTAATCTTATTTTTTGTTTTACATCCATAAATATATGGTTGGGAGTAATGATATTGGGTACTGAGAAATAGTGACAGTAATAAGGCATTGAGAGTCTTAAGGATTTTACCTGATTAATTCAGATCCATCCAGGATAATCTTCCTTTTGATTAACTCAAAGTCAAGTGCTGTAGGATCTTAACCAAATCTGAAAAATCCTTTCAGCTTTGCCATATTCTATGGGCTAGAAGGAAATCACAAGTTCTATGTACACTCTCCAGAAGAAATTGTGAAAAAAATTATGACTCATTGGGGTCACTTCAGGGTCTATATACCACACACCCTTGTTCAATGATTACTCATAGAGTGTCCAGTCTATTCCAGGTGATCCAGACAAAACAAAGTCCTTGGTCTCTTGTAGATTATGTTCAGTTATGGGAGATACACAGAGGATAAATAAGTAAACATATATATGTGTTATTTATATTGCATGTACTTACATAATATTTATATGTTTATATAATATATATCAAAATGTAATAAATGCTATGAAGGAAGTATAGCAAGACAAGAAAGGATGGAGTATATAGAAAGTTGGGCTACATATTCCAATGAAATGGAATTTCAGACCTAGAGGAAGACTCACTTTTTCCAGTCTTAAGTACCCCTGATGAAGTTGCATGTCTGCTCCTTTCATGACCACACTTGCTTGACGGTTACACCTCCAAACCAAGAAAAGAACCACTGATAACATGTTTTCCACTCTAAAGACAAAGGAGTGAGAAATAAAAACTTGCCCCAGTTTGTAGAACTCTGCTTGATTAGGTTGACCATCCAAGTCTATTTTGGGGTAGGGATTATCCAGAAATAGGGGTTGCCCACTTGTCTTTGGGAGTAGCGGAAGAAAAGCGACTTAATCACAATTGTGCTGCCATTCAGGAAAAGGATTTCTAGCCCTAGGAAATAAGGTCTAATCAGAGTATCTTGATACTTGTCTTCCTTAGAGAATGTCATGAAAACAAAGAGGGGATTTGAGCTCTCCCTAGAGGAAAAAACTAAAGTAACAACAGAAAAAAAATTAAAATTTCTGTAATAATAGTCATTTATCTTTCAATATCCTGCAGTATTGGTACAGAACTGTAAGACTCAGAAGTTATAATGTCAGTCTTTATTAGGAGAGTTAATGCCAATCCAAATAAGTTAAGGTCCAATACCCTTAGAAGTTACTTAATTATGTACATGTTTTAAAATTCTTTCCTGATCCAACTGACAGATAAGCATTTCGTGGACCTTAGAGAGTAATGATAAAGTCATGAAACTTTAAATTTGTAATCTTACTTTAGTTCAATCCACTTTATTAAAATGAAAGAAAATAAGTAAAAGAACACTGCTGAGGAATAAGACTTCAAGATAGATTTTTTAAAATAATATTTTCACTTTTATCTGCAATGAATTGAGAATTAAAACTATTTCATAAAGTTTATGAGTAGAATTATACAACTTAGTAATGAAATGCAAATATCTCTGTTCATTAAGGCTCAACTGTTTCATCAATTTTGCACACATAGTTCAGTGGGGACTGATAATTATATTTCAATGTGAAAAAAAAGTTTATTAACTATTAGTATGAGGCAGCTAGGTGTATCCAATTATACCCATATAATGCAATTTCACAAAGTGATTTGATTTTTATTTATTACTTCATGGCCTTAATTTTACTGGATTTTATGGAGTCTGGCATATTTTCAAAGTAAATTACAAGTTATAAAAAACACTTAAATAAACATCAGAGTCCTTAAAATTAGGAATCTAATTTTAATGGTATTGTGTGTATGTGTGCAATACAACCTTCTTTAAGATTATATAAAGAAACATCACTGAATTTTTAAGGTTGTGTGTGCATACCATATTTGTTCATTTTATTAAATGTTTTTGTAAATTTAAACCAGTTCATAGTTTTGAGCTTACTAGAGATTTTTGTTTATAAATTAGCTATGCCAGATTCCTTTTTCAACTTTACCATACATATTCCATAAAATAAACTTTACTAAAAGGAAAAATTGTAGTATCAAGATGGACCTTCAAATAAGTAGAATTTCCTCTAAAATACAATAATGATATCATTTATCGGAATTTGTAACCAGACATGCTCGTCCAACATACTCATAGTCATGGTTGTTGAATGCCCGCCAATTATTCAAGGAAATTCTTTTGGGAATATTTTGTCCTTTAACAACCATACCAAGTCAGTTTTTACTAACTTATTCCTAAAGATGTAGATTTTCCTCTTTCCTTCAAACCCCAAATTAACTCTCCTAAACATACACACACGTGCAAACAAAACTGGGCATATGGTTTCACACTATGGAGAGATCTGGCCTTCTCCTGAGTAACTTCTTATCTTAATTTATCATGCCTTTCATTCTGATTAGGTTACCCTTTTGTTATTTAGAGGTATATATCCTGATCTAGCTTGTTTTGTCCCATATATTCTCCATCTTTTATTCACATCTGCAATCTTTTAAACTGGTTTAATCACCCTTTTAATCAAACATACATAACCCTTCCCATTAAGAATAATCAGAAATAAAACTCTAAGTTTATTCTATTATTCCCTTCACTGCAGCATTACCTTTGTCCTTTGATTTACAGTCATTGTCCTTAAGTTTTTAAATAAAGTTCTCCCTTTCCTTATTCCCTTCTTTCTGATTAAAAACCTGGAATTTAATTTTCAATCATACTGCTCCACTGAAGCTACCATTTGGAGGATATCTCTTAACTCCTAGTTAAATTCAAACCCACTTCTCCACCCTCATCTTAACTTTGCTTCTTTCTTTGGCTCTGCCAATCAGTTCTTTCTCTTCTACCCTCTCTTTTGGTTCTTCTCTTATTTCTCTGATTGTCATTTCTTTGTCTTGGTTTTACTTTCTCTTTTAACCCCCTTAACGTTTATTGAAGTATAAGAAAAATAAGGAACAAAAGAGCACAATTACACAGCTTCATATATTTTCACCAATTATACAGCCCAGTAAAAATAGCAGCCAGATCAAGAAGCAGAATATTGACACCATCTCAGAGGCTAGTCACTACTTCATCTCCCTCTATCCTAATAGTCAGCCCTTAACCTTACATTCTTCTCCTTTGAAAAATAACTTTTTGTGAGTTCAATCATGTCTGTATTGATGAATCCCACACTACTATTTCAAGGTTGGATATACTGTTTGAAATCTTTGGCTCCTCCTCTTCTAACCCCTTGTTCAAGCAGATAGTAGACTATATTAATATTTTTTCAACATCTCAAATTGTTTCCTTCTTTTCATTTCCATGTTACCATTGTGGTTTAGACCAGAAGTCGGTAAATGATGACTTGCAGGCCCAATACAGCCTTCTGCCATTTTTTTCTAAATAAAAATTTTTGGAATGCAGCCATGATCATTCATTTACATATTGTGTCAAATAGTTGTCACAGAGACCATATGATCTAAAAAGTCTAAATTATTTACTACCTTACCCTTTACAGAAAAAGTTTACTAGTCCCTGGCTTAGGTCTTCTTTACTTTATATTAAACTGCTGCAGTAACTTTCTGTTTGATCATAGTAGCTCTAGTTTCTCTCTTCTGCAACCTCTGAATAAACAAAAGGCCTTGTTATGCCTACTCAAACACACTGCATTTTCCTCATGAATTCCTTTGCTCCGTGTAAGACCAAACTTCTTTCCCTGGAAATCAAAGTCTCTATTACAACAAAAATTAAGAAGTGTAGGCATTAAAAAAGGGAGCAGTGGCGTACAACTGTTAGCCACACACTACTAGCTCCTTCCTCAATGCCTATACTTCGAACCACCTATATTTTAATCCCTCCACACATGATTTACTCACAGCTACATCTGCTGAAACTAAGATGGTCCTCTCTCCATTCCCTGTAAGCATTTCCCTTTTCCATCTCATCCATTCCTACACTCTTCACCGTAAGCTCTACCTCACCCTCTTACAACTCCAAAGACTGTAATCTTCCCCTTTTCTGTATCCCATTACACTTGAAGGTTGAAATATAGAACCTGCCTCTGATTATTGTCAATTATTTCCTCATTGGCTTGAAGCTCCCCCAAAGCAGAGCATATTACTTCTGCTTTCTAAAACCCACTGAGAACATAGTAAAAAGTAAATACTGGTAGCTTTGATTTTAGGCTTCATGAATAAATTATTATCAGCAATCAGAATCCTTGCTTGAAAAAACAGTGCTATAGTCTCTGTTACCAGGGAAGACTCAGGAAACTACATTTTGATTATACACCAAAGGCCCTAACATGGATTAGAATCTAGAAATTCAAGGACTGAGCACAACTAGTGAAAATGAATATTCTAAAAAGATTGTAAATCAAAAAGCCTTCACTCTCATACCTTAAGTCACCTCTAATTTATCATTCTAGGTACAGTAACTTAGGAATGGCATGTTTCATATTCAGTAGGTTTTCATCATTGACAGAATGTTCATTTTCTTAATGTTTATTCAATATGCCTCAAAAATCACATCCAGAGTTTTTAAATCATATTTTCTCTGGTCTCCAAATCTTGAAAAAACACTTTATTGCAAACAACAATGAAAGTAATTTATTGAATTTCAATGAAACATAAAATCTCAAGGTAATACATACATACACTTAGAAATATTTATCAAAAAAAGAAAGAAAAAAGGAACAGTAAGAGTTAAAAGAGTCTGGAAATTATTAAAAATTTTCAAGGATGAAAACTGCCATAAGCACTGTCTTTTTTCAAAAGGTCACTTGGAACAACTTTACAAGTTTCTTTATCTCAGTTACAAGAAAATAATCTCACTTGCAATAAGTCCAAATGCTTAGTTTGAAGTTTTGAGGACTCTAAATTGCACGGTCACCCTTCAAGAGGAAGCAAACTCCCCATGCCAGTCTCAGAATAATGTAGTCAAGGAGTAGGAATAGCAGACCACAAGGATACACCAGACCTGACTTTTTGCCTATAACCATGCTACCCAAGAAAATATTCTGAAAGGTTCATTGTGACCTAAAGATAGTGGTTGCAGTCCAGTAACATTGTCAATTATAAGCCCAAATAACACCAATCATCATAATAATAGCAATAATAGTAGTAGCATAACTGATGTTCCAAGATGCACAGAGCATCCAGCATCTATATGAGATCTTTCTACGTTTTTGCAGTAATATGAATACACATATTAAAAAAGTCATTAAAAATCCTAAATTACAAATAACATTATTTTCCAAAGCTCATTTTTTCTTTCCTGCCATCTTATGTTTTCTTTTGGAGTTGTCTGGAATAGGGAACTAGAAGCCATAAAGAAAAAACTCACAAGTCTTTAGGGCATAGTGATTAGGATGAAGCAAAAGTTTATGCAAATTTGAATGGCCTCTGGGACAGACTAGTTTGCTGTAGTTTTCTTTTTGTTGACGGCAAAGTATTGCAATTTGTTTTTTACTCCAAGATTACTTCAGAATATTCTGCCTAATCTCTCTCTTATGTTTTCAAAGCTCAAGAGTGACCCTTTTCAAGGGCTTTTGGGGCTTCTGTTCACTGACTGTGGGGAGGAAACATGTCATGAAGGTGATGCCCCAGAGCAAATGTAAATTTTACCTGGGTTCTGCTCTAATAGACTTCTTGTCACTTAGCAGCACCATGAATTTTAATATGATTCTTACTGCAACTCAGTGGCTTACTTTTAATCTTCAATCTTTGGAGGGTATTGATATATTCATCAGGTCACAGAGGTGCCCTTGCTGCAGGCATCAAGGCTTTTGTAGAGCAGCATATTCAGTTTCTGATTAAATTCTTATTATTTCATTCCTCTCTCTGAAAATTACTTCTTGATTTTAATTTTCAGCATTTTGCGGTTTCATCCTGTCACTAGCCTGATATTAACTTCAAAAATATTGTTACCTATAATAACTGATCAGCTTAAACATTTATGCAACCAATATGTATCTAGATATTCCATTCAGAAGCATTCATTACAGTCACATATATTAAGTAACTATGGCATACACAGACAATGAGCTCAGAACTGGGAACATCACGATCAATTAAGCCAAATACAATATTTGTCTTCATGTAGCTCAAGGCCTAGTGGAGAGAGATAAGCAGTAATCAAATAATCATAAAACAAATGTGAAATTTCCATTACGTCAAGTATTAGGCAAAAGAAGCATATCATGCTATAAGAATCCAACATAATATTTTTGAAAGATCATTCCTCCCTGAGGAATTGATGTTGGAACTTAAATCTGAAGGATGACTCAGAGTTAAACTAGACAAAGAGTGGAGAAATGAGCATACTAGGTATAACAAATGGCATAGTGAAGACCCTGCGGAAGGAGGGTGCCTGATTGAGGACAGGGATTGAAAGAAAGTAAGTGTAGCCGAAGCAGAGACATTAAGAGGGAGTCTGGCATAATAAGCTAAGTCCTACTGATTCTACCCTCAAACTATCTCTTGACTGTGTTCATCTCCCTCTGTCATTGCTCCTATCACCCTTCTTGAAAGCAGGCTCAAATACAGATCTCTCCTAGAATAATAGATCTGTCTACTACCTGCTCTTCCTATTTCCCTTCTGTCCCATAGAACTGATCTTTTCCAAATACAAATTACGTGGGTCACTTCTCTACTTAATATCAATCAAAGATACTCCATTTTTCATAGGATAATAGAACTACCAGAACTACCTGAATGGTCTGGCCCTACCCACTTCTCCAATCTCATCTGCCACTGCTCTACCCCCATGCCTTCAAAGCTTCTGATGCACTGGCCTTCCCGCCATTCCAAAAGAGCAGATTTGCGCAAGCTGTTACCTCTGCATGAAAACTTATTTACTTACCTCCTAACCAAATATGGCTTCCTTAAAGAGAGCCTTGGTAATGAAAATGCTACCCTAAATTTGATTAGGCCTCCCTCCATTTATATATTTTTATGTCATCCTATACTTTTCTTTCCTAATGCATACGATAGATTGCATTTGGGGTTCCGATTTTTCACTCTTCCCTCGGTCCAAAACTTTATTATCTAACTATATAGCTCCTGCTCCAGAAGTATGTGTACTTCTCTATTGCCTTTGGGCTTAACTATGTAATTTGCTTTGGTCAATGAGATATTAACAGACAGATAGTAATCTGAGACTTGAAAACATCTTTTGTGGAATTCATGCCATGGATAAATGGGTTAAGAATCCAACTGCAACAGCTCCAGTTACTGTAGAGGTGTGGGTTCAATCCCCAGCCCAGCACAATGGGTTAAAGGATTCGGCATTGCTACAGCTGCAGCTTGGGTTCAATCCCTGGCCCAGGAACTTCTATTTGCCATAGGGTGGCCATAAAAAAAGAAAATAAAATGTCTTTTGTGTTTAGATTGCCCCACTGTGAAGAGAACGTATCATGGTTGGCCCACTGGTTGAAGAAGGATAAGCCATGGGACAGAAACAACCTGCAGCTTAACACTCTTCTGCTGAGCCCAGAAGAAATGAGCAGAGCTATCCAAGCATGCCAAAGCCATGTGAAAATTAACGTTTTTTTGTTGCACGTGTATCAGATATTTTTGTAATTATCTATTATACAGCAATGACTGATACAACTTCTAACAGCTGTGAACTATTTTAAAATGGTAAATATAAGGCACGTCATATTTGTCTAATCCAATAAAGTACAATCAATGGTACAGGTGACCACTGAGTAATGACTTTGGATACCTGAAAGATGTTTGTGGTAACCAGGAAAACAACTTACTATCACTAACAACCTGAATGATTATGAACTAGTAGTTTAACCCTTCTAGTACTGTATTTTCCGATCTTTAAAAAGATAGAATGGCCTCAGCAGGTATAGTAAATAGGTTTGTCTTGAGAACTGACTCCAACTGATTACTGTGACTTTCTGTAATGCTATCCTGACTATAGTTCAAAGGCCAAATTTAAGTTCACTTGGCTGAGTATCATGATCAATTAGCACTCTTCCCTAGACAAGAGAGGAGGGTCTTGTAGCACTAGAGCCTCATTTCCGACACCTCTGGATTAGAGAACCTCTAACCTTCATTCCATATTTCACACTCCACCATTCGAGAAGTCAATAATTGACAAGAGACAACTGAAGGGAGATCTAACTACAGTCTTAAAGGCAAAAATTATCTATTTTTCTTGTTTTTTTTTTTCCCCCCATGTTTCTCAGTAAAGTGCTAGGTACACAGAATAGTTTAACAAAGACTTGTGATTGTTTCATTGTTTGTGGTAGTTTCATAGCTTGGGGGTTCACTCAATGGGCTTATAAACCAGAGGCCTCTTGGATGTAAGCGACAAACAGTCACCTTAAACTAACTTTCAGAGGGGGAAAAAGGTGAAATGTACTGACTTATATGACTGGGAAGTCCAGGAGTGCTGGCTCCATGCATGGCTAGATTTGGGGCTCAAAACCCTGTCATAGTACTTAGGCCTTTTCCCTTTCCATCACTCAGCACATCTCCCCTTGGGGACTCTACGTGGTAACCCTGGCAGTTGTAGATTCCCTTAGTAGTTTCAGAGGGAAAAAATAAAGCCTGAGTCTCATTGGACCTAATTTACTCATCTTAAGTCATATACTTGCTCCTGAACCAAGCACTATTTCCAAGGGGAAGCCGGTATGGTATTGACGCCAAGGACACAGCTGTGCCTATTTGAGGGATTTGGGTTGATTTTTATTATCTTCTCTGTATTTTTCCAATACATTCTGAATTTTCTTCAAAGACTATGTGATACTTTTTTTTTTTGTCTTTTTGCCTGTTCTAGGGCCCCTTCCCACAGCATGTGGAGGTTCCCAGGCCAGGAGTCTAATCCGAGCTGTAACTGCTGGCCTACACCACAGCCACAGCAACTCGGGATCCAAGCCGCATTTGTGACCTACACCACAGCTCACGGCAATGCCGGATCCTTAACCCACTGAGCAAGGCCAGGGATCGAACCTGCAACCTCATCGTTCCTAGTCAGATTCGTTAACCACTGCGCCATGAGGGGAACTCCTATGTGATACTTTTATAATCAGAAAAATGCTGATATTATTCAGAAAAGGAGAACAAATAAGGAAGAGCAAAATATCTGATTGGCTCTTCTTTTGGACAACATATGACATTACCATTGTTGAAACTATCTGTTATCCTCAGTCCTGGCAAAATGAGATCTTAGATCTACCTCAGTTTTCCAAACTAAGACTTCATTTAATCTAGGCCATTCTTTATTCTGCTAAAAAATAGTTTTTGCATGAAAGCTACTAGACATCCTGACGTGACAACTTGTTTTAAAATGTTCTTGATGCGCTAACAAAAGATCCTAGACATAGTTATAAATTTCTTTGTTCTACAGAGAAGACTGGGTTATTTCCTGTGTTTTACATGTCACGCTTACTTGCAGGATTAAAAGATGCTTCTAAATATAGACCTTCCACATAAGCTCTGAGACAAACAAAAGGATAAAGTTAATTACAAATTTGGGAAGAATCTGGTGTACCCAAAGCAAATTTATGGTCCACCATAACAATACTAACTTTGAATATGTATTGTTGATCCAGTGCCATACACTGTACAAGATTTCCTCCAAGACTAAAGGTGCATTGTTCAGCTCTTCAAAGAACTCCTTAAGATCTCTCACTATATAAGAACCAAGAAATAAGACTCCTGATAATGTGCAATAGATTTGCAACTAATAGTGTAATTAGCAATGTTAATTACCTTTATTTTTAGGCCACAAGGCACTAAACATGCAGATCTGCATCTTGCTTATTCTGGATAATAAGATACCTCTTCCCTGACTTCTTTCCTTCAGTCAAATTCTAACACTACACAACTACCCCCACCCCACCCTGCCTTCAGCCAGTTTAATTTCTTCAGGTCTTGCTTCTTGAAGGGATCAGATAAAATCAATGATATTAGGCTAAATGAATAATTCAAAAATGTTATTCATATTGTCTCTTAATATATTTTTATTTTTTGCAACAGCTTTTTTTTTTCCCCCCTTGGGGAAAACAGTGCTTTTATTTGTCTAATATCTTAACCAAAAGAAATGAATAAAAATGTCCCCTTTGCAGACTAGCAAGCAAAATCATATGTATGTAAAATATGAATTTCAGAATGTTGAAAGTACATATAAAGCCAATGGCTACAACATATATGTATTATGAAAAACTGCTTCTGTGCAAATTGGATTAAAATATCTATACAGATATGTGTGTGTATATATGTGTGTGTGTGTGTATTTGAGTATATAGGTTTGCATATATAGGTTTACATATATATATTATTCTAGAGAAATACAATGAAAATTTAATTAAAAGAATAATTCTGTTTCATAAGCAGTGAAAATTCAACACTGATCATTAAAATTAACCTCCAGGGAGTTCCCGTCGTGGCGCAGTGGTTAACGAATCCGACTAGGAACCATGAGGTTGCAGGTTCGGTCCCTGCCCTTGCTCAGTGGGTTAACGATCCGGCGTTGCCGTGAGCTGTGGTGTAGGTTGCAGACGCGGCTCGGATCCTGCGTTGCTGTGGCTCTGGCGTAGGCCTGCGGCTACAGCTCCGATTCGACCCCGAGCCTGGGAACCTCCATATGCCATGGGAGCGGCCCAAAGAAATGGCAAAAAAAAAAAAAAAAAAAAAAAATTAACCTCCAGTATTATTTCTTTTTTTAACAATAAAAAAAAAAAAATTTCCATGGAACACGGAAGTGGACATTAACAGGGACCTATTATGTAGAAATTAATTCTGTCTAATCATTTGTCCAGTGTTCTGTCTTATCTATAGCCACAACTTTAAAGTGTTACTTTTTAGCTAGATTATAAGAGTCACCTAGTCTATTTCACTGAAATAATGATACTATAGATTTTGCAGTATTTTTGTAAAACCTAGGACTGTTGCATATCTGCAGTTTAGATACAAAGTTAAAATACTTAATTTAAAATAACATAATTTGGAACTAACAAACTTTTTACAAAGATTGCTTTAGTAAATTATAGCAAGCACCCTAACAGTGTATTATGCAACCATTTAAAAGGACATTTAAAATGCTGTGTAGAAATAATGAAAATGTTTATGATATGATTAATGCATATAAAAGCTGTATTAGAACATGCATGTCACAACTGTAAATAAAATGGTTAAAGACAAGACTCAGAAAGCAACATGCAAAAAAGATGAGAAGTTGTGATTAAATACTGAAATTAGAGGTGACATTTTAATATCTTCTTCAATGTTGGTAACAATGATTTCAATTAAAAGGAACAAGTCAAGGTCTTCACATTTGATGTGATTGTATCTATTAACAGATATTCGTGGATGTGATTTCCACTGAATTGTGAAAGGTCATAATATCAACTCTTATTTCTTAAACACCTAATTGTGGAAACTAAGCATCCACTGCTTAAAATTTCTCATCTGTTTTCCCCACTTCTTTTCAGTCAGTGAGTGCTATGAGCTGACGAGTTTGATTCATTTTTCCTCAGTTAAGAGCAAATATTTTCATTATTCAAATTATGCTCTGCACATCATGCTACTAATTATATACAAAGCATGGTTCCTTCACAATCTTTCATGATATTATCAGTATAAAGCCAGCTTATGCACCTCTTCACCAAAAATTTCAAGTTCATGCAGCTTAAAAAACATCAGTCTCACTAGAAATACGTATACCCTGGCTTTACTTTGATTTTGTAACTATGAAGAGAAGTAAAAGGATAACTGGAAAATGTTAATCACCTATATACATAAAAATGAATATCAATCTTTTGAAACACACACACACACACAAATTTAGATTTGAATATTCATCTAGTGCTTGGTCCCATTCAATGGAGGGGGGAAATCTTCCTACAATCATAAAGCAAATTTCTGGTATCTTCCAAGTGTTAATACCCCAAAAAGCAGCTATAGGGATGCAGAAACTTGTGTGCCTAGAAACCACACAACCCTCCACCAGATAACTCCCAGAAGTCATTATCATGGTCTCAAGAAAGTTCCCTAGAGGTCCCTTCTCTTTCTCTCATGTTTCTCCTATCACCATCACCACAACCCTTTCTTTCCTTTACCAAGCTACTACCGCCTACCTAATATTAAAGAACACCTTGTCACCTTAAGTTCTTAAAAATTGAAGGTCACAGTGCAGAAATGAGTGAATTTTATTTTTTCAACAGCCTAGTCCCACAGTGGAACTTCTGCATACCAGAAATTTAACAGTTAATTTTTAACCCCGCAACAATGCATTCTTCTCCCTCATGCTAAATTTCCAATACATCTCAACATGGCAAGGACTATGGTCCATAATATGAACCATCAGTTTGTTCCAGCCACCTCCTCTCTTGAGAGAAAGCCCTGTGATCTTTGCTGTTTTGTCTCAGCTTTACTCATTTTCCTGTCCAGATCTCATTATAGTCAATATGTGACTATTTATGTCTTGTTTTGATAATCAGGGGTCTAGAAGACTTCTGTCTTAGCACGATTAGAAGTAACACTATAAATTTAATTTTAGAATCTATCTTATAAACCATTAAGTATAATGGTAGCCACAGGTTTTCCTACAGACGCTTTTTTAAAGACTGAAGTAGTTCCCTGCTATTCCAGTGTTTTAGCATTATTTTAAAATCATGAGTAGGGGTTTAATTTTGTATAGTATTCACTCTTCAACTATTAAAATATCACATGAATGTCCCCCTTTTTTGTATTAACATTTCTTTTGGCATGTTAATCAACCTTGCATTCCTGTAATAAACCCCACTCAATAATGATGTATTTTTTTAAGAATTTCTGCATATATATTCACAAGGGCTACTTGTCTAGTTGTTTATTTTCCTTAACACCAATATGTGCTTTCAGTATTATACTAAATGACCTCATACAATTATTTCATAAGTGTTCCCTCCTCTGTTATCTTTTTGCAATGTTCTTTGAGGATGTGCTATTATTTCTTCCTTAAATATTTAGCAGCACTGCTCACAATAGCCAAGACATGGAATCAACCTAAATGTCCACTGACATTGACAGATGAATAGATTAAGAAGATGTGGTACTTATATACAATGGACTACTACTCAGCCATAAAGAAGGATGAAATAATGACATTTGAATCAACATGGGTACAACCAGAGATTCTCATACTAAGTGAAGTCAGAAAAAAAGACAAAGACCATATGATATCACTTATATGTGGAATCTAAAATATGGCACAAATGGTCCTATCTACAAAACAGAAACAGATCATAGATATGAAAAACAGACTTGTGGTTGCCTGGGGGAATGGGGGGTGAAGTGGTATGGACAGTGAGTTTGGGGTTGGTAGATGCAAACTTTACATTTAGAATGGATAGGCAATGGGGTACCATTGTATAGCACAGGGAACTATGTCCAGTTTCTTGGGGTAGAACATGATAGAAGATAGTATGAGAAAAAGAATGTGTACATACGTATGACTGGGTCACTATGTCATATATCAGGAATTTACACAACACTGTAAATCAACTATACTCTAATAAAAAAATATTTAGCAGAATTTTGAATTTAGCATGGAAGTCATCTGGCTCAGGGTTTTCTCTATGAGAAGTGTTTAATAAAATTTTAATTTCTTTATTAGTTATTGGTTCTTTCTTGATATCTGTTTCTTCATGAGTGAACTTTGGTAGTTTGTGATATTTGAGAAATTTTTTCATTTCATCTTGGTTGTTAAATGTGTTGGCATAATGCTATTCATAATACTCTTATTATCTCTTTAATATCTGTAGAACCTGTATTGGTAACTTTTCTTTTATTACTGATTTGAGATTTATATTCTTTCTTTTTTTTTTGTCTTTGACAATTCCTGTTAGGGATATTTCAGTTCCTTTTTTTATTAGTAGACTTTATTTTTCAGAGCAGTTTTAGTTTTTCTTAGAACAGTTTCAGGTTTATAGAAAACTGAGTGGAAAGTACAGAGTTCCCATATACCCCCACCTCTAGTTCCCCCTATTATTAACACCTTGCATTAATGTGGTATTTTTGTTACAACCAATGAGCCAATATAGATATATTATTATTAACGAAAGTCCTTAATCTACATTAGGGTTCATTCTTTGTGTTGTTTAGTCTATGGGTTTTGATAAATATATAGTGACATATACCCACCATTACTGTATCACACAGAACAGTTTCAATGCCCTAAAACTCTCCTGTGCTCCACCTGCTCATCCCTCCCTCTCTCACCCCAAACTGCTGGTAACCACCAATCTTTTCTACTGTCTCTACAGTTTTTGCCTTTTCCAGAGTATCATACAGTATATAACCTTCTCAGACTGGTTTCTTTCACTTATCAATATGCATTAAAGTTTCCTCCATGTGTTTCTATGCCTTAATAGTTAATTTCTTCTTGTTAATTAATAATATTCCATTTTATTGATGTACCAGTTTATCTATTCAAGGACATCTTGGTTGTGTCCAAGTTTTGGTAGTTATGAATGAGTTGCTATAAATATCCATGTGCAGGTGTCTGTCTGAAAATAAGTTTTCAGCTCATTTTGGTCAACACTGAGGAGCACAAATGCTGGATCATCTTGTAGGAGTATGTTTAATATTTTAAGAATCTATCACCATCTTCCAAAGTGGCTGAACCATTTGTATTCCTGCCATCAATGAGTGACATACACTGTTGAACTTTTCACATGCATCTGTCATATATGAAATATGTCATGTGTCATATATCTAATGTCATATGTCATATATTTTCCTTTGTAAGATGTCTATTCAGATCTTTAGCCCATTTTAAATTGGGCGGTTCATGTTCTCCTTGTTGAGTTTTGAGAGTCCTTTGTATATTTTGGATACTAGTCCTTGGCCAGATATGTGTTTTGTAAAGATTTTCTTCCAGTCTTTGCTTATCTTTTCATTCTCTTAACAGCATCTTTTGCAGACAAAATATTTCCTTATTTTGAAATATTGAAGCCCAGCTTATTCTTTCTTTCAGAGATCATGCTTTTGCCCTTACATCAAAAAAGTCATTGCCAGACCTAAAATTTCCTCCTATATTATCTTCTAGGAGTTTTATAATTTTGTATTTTACATTAAAGTCTACAATCCATTCTGAGTTTGTTCTTGGGACAAATGTAAGGTCTGTGTCTCAATTTATTTTTTGAATGTCTATGTCCAGTTTTTCTAGCACCATTTGTTGAAGACTACCTTTTCTCCACTGAATTGTCTTTGCCTCTTTGTCAGAGATGGGTTGACTCTATATGTCAGGGTCTATTGCTGTGTTTTCTCTTCTGTTCCAGTGTATATCTGTCTATTCTTTCACCAGTGCCACCCTAGTAGCTTTACAGAATCTCTCAAAGACAGGTATTGTCAGTTCTCTGAATGCTTTTCCCCTTCAATTTTGTGTAAGGTATTCTAGTTCTTTCACCTTTCCATATAAAACTTAGAGTCAGGTTGTTGATATCCACAGAATGACTTGCTGGAATTTTGATTGGGATGGAATGGAATGGACAGAACTGATCCAGACAGGATAGTACAGAGTCTTCCTATCCATGCGTATGGAATACCTCTCCATTTATTTAGATCTTTGATTTCTCTCACCAGAGTTTTGTTGTTGTCCTCATATAGATCTTATACGTGTTTTGTTAGTTTTTTTACTGAAGTATTTCTATTTGGAGGGTGTTATAATGTAAATAATGTTATGTTTTTTAATTTCAAATTCTAATTGTTCATTTCCAGGCTTATGCTCTGATAAACTGTGATTTTCTGTACCTCTCTCCAATTTGGGGGGCAGTGGTTTCCCCTGTGACTTCAATTCTCTGCTGGATTTGAGATGACTAGCTTTTGGCACTGTTGATTTTCTTTATTGTTTGTCTTCTTTATTGATTCCTGCTCCCTTTGCTTATTTTTGGGCCTACTCTCATTCTGGTGTTTACAGAAGAAATATAAATCCACTAATTTTAGAACTATTCTTTTCTAATACAAGTATATTGAATAAATAAGTAAATGTCCATCTAACTACTGATTTATCAGCATTCCTTAAGTTTTAACAGGTTATATTTTCATTATCATTTATTTGAAATATCTTCCAGTTTTTCTTTTTGTATCCTCCTTTGACCTAAAAATTTATAATGATGTTGTATTATCTTCAAATACTTGGGTTTTTTTCATGGGTACCTTGTTGTTTTTGACTTTCCTAAAATTGCATCCCAAAAAATCAAATACCTGGGAATAAACCTGACCAAGGAGGTGAAAGACTTACATGCTGAGAACTATAAAACATTAATCAAGGAAATTAAAGAAGATGTAAGAAATGGAAAGATATTCCATGCTCATGTTTTGGAAAAATTAATATTGTAAAAATGGCCATACTATCCAAAGCAATCTACAGATTCAATGCAATCCCTATCAAATTACCCATAACATTTTTCACAGAACTGAACAAACAATACAAAAATTTATATGGAACCATAGAAGACCCAGAAATGCCAAAGAAATCCTGAGGAATGAAAACCAAGCAGGAGGCATAACTCTTCCAGATTTCAGGCAATATTACATAGCCACAGTAATCAAGACAATGTGATACTGGTACCAAAACAGACATACAGATGAATGGAACTTAATAGAGAACCCAGAAATAAACCCAGAAACCTATGTGTATATATACACAATTGAATACTACTCAGCCATAAAAAAAGCAAAATAATGCTATTTTCAGCAACATGGATGGGACTAGAGACCCTCATATTGAGTGAAGTCAAAAAGTCAAGTACCATATATCACTTATATCTGGACTATAATATATGGCATAAAGGAACCTTTCCACAGAAAAGAAAATCAAGGACTCAGAGAATAGACTTGTGGTTGCCAAGGAGGAAGGGAAGAGAGTGGGAGGGACTGGGAGCTTGGGGTAAATAGATGCAGAATGTTGCCTTCAGGATGCATTAGCAATGAGATCCTGCTGTGTAGTACTGGGAACTCTGTCTAGTCACTTATGATGGAACACGTAATGTGAGGAAAAAGAATGTATACATGTAAGTGTAACTGGGTCACCATGCTGTACAGTAGAAATATATATATATATAAATAAATGAAAAAAAAATCTTTGACAAAGAAGGCAAGAATATAAAATGGGAAAAAGACAGTCTTTTCAGCAATTCTTGCTGGGAAAACTGGACAGCCGCAGGTAAATCAATGAAACTGGAGCACACCCTCACATCATGAATGAAAATAAACTCAAAATGGCTTAAAGACTTAAATGTAAGACAAGACACCATCAAACTCCTAGAAGGGAACATAGGCAAAACATTCTCTGATATCAACCTTACAAATGTTTTCTCAGGTCAGTCTTCCAAAGTAACAGAAATAAAAGCAAAAATAAACCAATAGGGTTTAATCAAACTGACAAGCTTTTGCACAGCAAAGGAAACCATTAAAAAATAACAAGGAGTTCCTGTTGTGGCACAGTGGTTAATGAATCCGACTAGGAATGATGAGGTTGTGGGTTTGATCCCTGGCCTTGCTCAGTGGGTTAAGGATCCGGCGTTGCCGTGAGCTATAGTGTAGGCTGCAGACGCGGCTCGGATCCCACCTTGCTGTGGCTCTGGCATAGGTTGGCAGCTACACCTCCAATTAGACCCCTAGCCTGGGAACCTCAATATGCCACAGGAGTGGCCCTAGAAAAGGCAAAAAGACAATAATAATAATAATAATAATAATAATAATAATAATAATAATAATAGTAAATAGCAAAAAGATAACCTATAGAATGGGAGAAAATAGTTGCAAATGATGCAGCTGAAAAGGGTTTAATCTCTAAAATATACAACTTATACAACTCAACAGCAAAAAAGTCAACAAACCAACTGAAAAATGGGTAAAAGACCTGAATAGACATTTCTCCAAAGAAGATACACAGATGGACAACAAGCACGTGAAAAAATGCTCAACATCACTGATTATTAAAGAAATGCAAATCAAAACTACTATGAGGTACCACCTCACACCAGTCAGAATGGCCATCATTATAAGTCCACAAACAACAAATGCTCAAGGGTGTGTGGAGAAAAGGGAACCCTCCTGCACTGTTTTTGGGAATGTAAATTGGTACAACCACTATGGAAAACAGTATGGAAGTACCTTAGAAAACTACACATAGAACTACCATATGACCCAGCAATCTTTCTCTTGGGCATATATCCGGACAAACCTTCCTTGAAAAAGAAACATGCACCTGCATTTTCATTGCAGCACTATTCACAATAGCCAAGACATGGAAACAACATAAATGTCCATTGACAGATGTTTGGATTAAGCACATGTGGTTTATATGTGTAATGGAATACTACTCAGCCACAAAAAAAGAACAAAATAATGCCATTTGCTACAACATGGATGGACGGAACTAGAGACTTTCATACTAAGTGAAGTAAGTCAGAAAGAGAAAGACAAATACCATATGATATCACTTGTATCTGGAATCTAATATATGGCACAAATGAAACTTTCCACAGAAAAGAATATCATGGACATGGAGAACAGACTTGTGGTTGCCAAGGGGAGGGGGAGGGAGTAGAATGGATTGGGAATTTGGGGTCAATAGATTCAAATTATTGCCTTTAGAATGGATAAGCAATGAGATCCTGCTCTATATCTAGTTACTTATGATGGGGCATGACAATGTGAGGAAAAAGTATATATACATGTATGTGTAACTGGGTCACCATGCTGTACAGTAGAAAATAGACAGAAAACTGTAAAGCAGCTATAACGGAGAAAACAAAAATCATTATATAATGCCAAAAAAATAAAAAATTCTTAAAAATTAAAAAAAACGTAACTATGGGATTGACTGAGTTTCAAGTCTACCTAAATAATAATTATATGATAATTTTTAGATCCAGTTAGTGTAGGCAGCTCTTCCCAGGTCACAGCCAAAACTAGATCTAGGTTCCCGGACACCTCATCAAGCACTCTATTTGTATTCTTTTGGTTTCTTTCATTCTTATTTGCATCATGTCATGGTCCATGTTATACTTGATTCTCTCTTTCAAAGTTTTTTTTAACCTGATTTCTTGGCATTTTCTACACACAGGTTCTGTTTCTTCTACCCTTCACATATCCTTTCCAGTGCCTATACCTAGGAGGCATAAATAACAGGGTCCTCCAAAATTCTCTTTGAGGAAATGAACCCTTGTAAATGAAAATAAGTCATGAGAAAGTTCAGAGGAACTTCCGGGAAGTGCATGCAACAGAAAGGGCATTTGCACTACTTAAAGAAAAAGCAGAACAAGTGGACTCTGAAGTGACTCAGCCACTGTCCCTTCCAAAGCCATCCATGAGCAGATTTGCTGAAACAAAAAGCCTTTATCCTCCCTGGGGTCAGCAGGTATTCTTATTGAGCTTATTATTTTCCTTTCAGCTTCCCGTTAACTTGTACTCTGTATACACTTAATAAATTAAATGTGTTTCTCTAGGCTGGTATTTAAACCAGAATTTGAACCCTCACATTTTGCACAAGAAATGATGCAAGTGGTGATGTGGCTGATGTGCCAGCTTCAAGTAACAGCAGCATAATTCTCAACAAACTATCATTTAAGCAGAAAATGCAATTGTTTTATTTTATTTTTTATTTTTATTTTTTTGCTTTTCAGGGCTGCACTTGTGGCATATGGAGGTTTCCAGGCTAGGGGTCAAACCAGAGCTACAGCTGCCACAGCAATGCCAGATCAGAGCCACATCTGCAACCTACACCACAGTTCGCAGCAATGCCAGATCCTTAACCCACTGAGTGGGGCCAGAGATCAAACCCTCATCCTCATGGATACTTGTTGGGTTCATTTCCACTGAGCCACACGGGAACTCCCAACTGTTTTATTTTTAAATGATCACTTTAGACCTTGATTCTTTTTAATATCATAATAAGCCTCTATGTTGGGGAAGACACGAGTCCTCCAGATAAATTTATCTCTCTCAAAGGTTTATTGATTGAGAGAAAAGAAGACAAGGCAGAACAAAAAGCTTGGCCAATCTGCAATCTATCCAAGTAGCAGTCATGTTGAATTGTGTCATTTGTAGAGCGCCTAAAAACTTTTTAGCACACTGCAGCTTATAAAAATTAAATAATGACTTTTGTTAAAGAAAGTAACAACTTGAAAAGTTTGCTAGCGATTCAAAGTGCTATCTGTAGCCATAAATTACTCAGCTTCCTAGTATTTTTAATTTAAGGTAGGATTTGTATAATATTGGTAGAACTCTCAAGCTAAGCCAAAACTCATGACATCTCTTCTTCCCATCCCTTCCTTTTCATTTCCTCTGTCAGCATCTTTTCTCAATCTTCTTCTCACTTTTGTTCATGGATGGCTGTGAAAACTACCTCATTTGTTTCCCTAAATCCCTCAGCCCACTTCAACTTGCGCTGACGATCACGTCTCCCAACATTTTTTCATCAGTTACTTTTTTGCTTAAATTTTGTCATTAACTCCAGTTATCTACTTTATATACCCCAAATTCCTTAGCCACACATTAAAAAAAGTTCTATGACCTAGCTCCCCTCGTTAGCAAATGCTGCCTCCTCTCTGCCCCATCGCAGTGCCCTGTCCCTTTTATCTCAACTGGACACATTTATTCTCTCTTGCATTCCTCCTCTTCTCTCTGATTCCAGCACACCCTCTTGGAAAGCAGATCTTGTGTGCCCTCTTCTCCACCCACCCAAACACTGCAGTTCTCTGTGGCCCACATCATGTTTCATACTCAGTACTGCTTGTCATTAGATTTGTAATTCTTGTTGAATTTTCCTTTTTGGTGTTTAATTTGTATTCAGTGACCTCAAAAGAAAGTTATTCTCTTAATCATATCCCCAGTCTTCCTTAAATATAAGTGGAGATTAAGAGCGACACCCTCTACCCTTTCTTCTTCCTCCTCATCCATGGAGTTATGAGCTCAAGAGGCTCAGTACTGGCTCTAAACAAGGCCTCATCCTTTCTCTGGGCTATTGTTTCCTCATGTGTGAAATGGAGATGCACCCACCTCATATAACTATTATGAGGATCAAATGAGAAATCTATAAAAGGAATTTAAAGTATCTGCTGCAGGATAAGCACTCAGTAATAGCTAGTATTATTATTTTTCATATTGTTAATATTATCACTCTTTTTAAAAAATACTGTGCAACTTGTAAAGGCCTGGAGACAGTTTGCAAGAAGTTCCAAGGATGGCTTTGGCTTGTGTGGCTGTGGACTATGGGCCTAACTCTGCTTCCTTTGCTCTCCACATTTCTCTGTCAATTCCTTTGAACCTGAGAAGTGAGGTTATTCATATTATGAGAGTAAAAAGATATGACACTCAGAGTGGGACTTTTGTTGGAAATAGAGAAAGCAGGCCTTTATCCTGCTTTAATCTGGGGCTATAGAACAAACTAAGTACCGTAAAAACATCACTGGACAGGATACTTGGAATAATTAGGTCCAAGTAGTTCATGCATGGTGAGTTCTGTTAAGATCTTGTTAACAAAAATACAAGCACAATGATAGCCACTGGCAGATAAGGTCAAAAGAACTGAGTCTAGGTTGTGCAGGTATTGAGGATGTAGCATCACTACATAACCTTCTAATCCATACATGGTACTAAAAGCCAAGCCACTGCTATAGGAAATCAACCGCTCAGTCATTCTTAGTCTGCTGAAACTTCTCAGTTTTAGACTGAGATAACTTCAGAGAAAATCTTTCACAGAGGCTCTCTACAGACATTTTTTTCTTTTACTTTGCTTGTGGTCTGGATCTGGTAAAGAAATGTGATTCCAAAAAGTCAATGCTTTCCTCTCTTCCTCCACTCCCCATGCCTTATAAACATATGGCTATCAGCATCTCCTGGGTATTTTGTGCACAGTTCACAATTGTTTACCAAGAGCAATTTTCCCACCAATTGTTTGAATGTGGGTAGAACACTCTGCCCTGAAAACTCTCAAAAGTTTTTCAGGGCCTAGAAAAAGGTCCAGCTCCCCTGGATTGTATTCAGAACACTACAAAATTTTATTACACTCTATCACCTGAGTCTAATCTCCCAGAACCTCCTATAGCATACCTCATGTTTCAGCCTAATGCATTCGTTCGTCCAAGCCTCTGGACATTAAACTTTGTGAAAATTATGTGTAATCTGGACTTTAAGATTCAGGAGGTATTAGTCAAGTTAAAGTAGAATGGGCAGAAGGAATATTCCAAGCTGAGGGATGGCATGTCCAAATGTCCTGTGGTAGGGAGGTGCTTGGTACAATTGAGCAGAGCATCACCAGTTAAGTATGGAGTCAATCAGTAGTCAGTCACGCAGGACTTGTGAAGCAATTTAAACTCTCTGACCATTATTCTTTTACATCATGAGATTTCCTCCTTTGTGGTTTTGTGCATCCTATTCTCTTTTCCCTTTCTATGTATCTAAATATGATTTATCCTGAAAAGCCAACTTCATGTGCTGTGCCCTCTATCCAGGCATCCCTGTTCCTTGAAACTGTATACCAAGGTAGGAAGGGGCATCTCTGGACCTCAGTCCTCAGTGGCTACTACATCATTGCTCAGTTAGAGCAGCTCAGCTCCTGTACCTTAGAAACCTAGACACTCACAGAGACCCATCCTTCCTATGCATACTATATAGACATTTTCTATAATGTTTATCAATATCCTCAGGGTACTTCCACCAAGTGATTTGAGGGTCCCCTTTTCTCTGAACCCTCTTTACCCCCCATATTTTATATTAATGTCAGTTAAATTGTTCCCTCTCTTTTGCATGGTCCTCAAGGGTCCCTGGCATGATCTCAATTAATCCACATTTTAAGAAAGCAAAGCTGGGGAGTTCCCATTGTGATGATGAAGGAAATGAATCTAACTAGTATCATGAGGATGCAAGTTTGATCCCTGGCCTTGCTCAGTGAGTTGGGGATCTGGCACTGCCCTGAGCTGTGGTGTAGGACACAGACTCCAACTGTAGCTCTGATTCAACCCCTAGCTTGGGAATTTCCATATTCTGTAGGTGTAGCCCTAAAAAGAAAAAAAATGCTGAGAAGATGTTTCATAATCACCTTTTGCTTCTGACCCCCTAACTTAAGACACTGGAAAATCTGAGGAATAAGAAGAAGGAAAACATAATCACACTTATGATGGAACATGAGGAGGATAATGTGAGAAAAAGAATGTATATATGTGTGTGACTGGGTCACTTTGCTCTATGGTAGAAATTGACAGAACACTGTAAACCAACTATGATGGAAAAAATAAAAATCATTTAAAAAATACACATGTATGTGTAACTGGGTCATCATGCTGTACAGTAGGGGAAAAATAATGTATTGAGAAATTTTAAAAAATAGAATGAAAAATAAATAAATAAATAAAATACCTAAAATAAATAAACAAAAAAATATATCCAAAAAAAACCCTCATAGTCATCCCAGTGTAGTTTCATCCATCAATTAGATGGGATGATTATCCTCATTCCCTATAAGCAAAACAAAACCCGGGGGGATTTTTCACTATCCTAAACTCTTGGAGGCTATCTTGGAAATAGTCACCCTTCAAGACTAAGGCGCCATCTTTTGATTTTACTTTTGAAGTCTTGTCTCCAATTGTAAGCCCCATTCTCTCAGACTTAAGACGTCATATTAGTAGCTGATATGAAGGCAAATAACTTTGATATTCCCTGCTCCTTTCCCCTGGCCATCTGGCTCCCTGAAGATTCTGTCTAGGATTCTAACCTGATTTCCCCCAAAAACACCATCAAGTGGCTATTGAAGCATTTACTATTTCAGGAAGTTTTTATCAGTCTCAACTGGCAAGGCATGAGTAAGGGTGCTGGAATCAAGCAGTTTCTGTCTGGCTCCTCCACACCATCAAGATGAGCTAAGACCTCCAGGTTCTCCTTTAGCAGCTTTTATAGAAGAAATTCAAAGAGAAGTTAATATCAGTAATGTTAATTTTGGGGTAAAATATGCCCTTCAATTTTGCACCTGCCCTCTCCTACTTTAAATAGTCTTGATACACACATCCAAGTCTGATGATTCTAATGTGGAATTCTCTCTACCCAATTCTAATGACAAAATAATAATTTTATTAAATATATCGGTTAGGGTCCAATCAAGAGACAGTAACAACATAGGGAAAATTTAATATAAAAATTATTAACTAGTAAAAGGGGATTAACAACTAGACAGGGTAAAGGAGATCTCTAAATGAAAAAAAATGTGGGGAGAAGCTACTACATCTAAGGCTAAGAAAGAGACCCAAGAAAGGAAAACACTTGGAACAGGGCCCCCCAAGCCCCAACTGAGATTCATACCTGAGAGAGGCTGTCTGTAGACCTCTTAAGAGTTCACTGAGATGCCTAGTCTTTAAGCTTAACCTGATGGGTATTTTGAACATGTATCTTGCATGTTCTCAAACTCAAATCCTATTTCAAAGTGCACATGTATTCAAACAGTTTTGGAAGCATTGCCACCTTTGAGGGTATGATGGTCTCTAATCTGGGTCATAGACTCAGATATCCTCCAGAGTTCCCCATCTGGACCTCAGAACCACCTGCCATGGCTATGGAATCTCTAAAGTATGCACTAGAATCAGAAGTTTTCTTCTTCTAGGTGACATCTTCATGTCTATAAATTCTACTTCTGAAGGTCATATTGCCTTCTCTAGTGAAACAGCCTTCCCCACCACCTGTTTATGATTCAGGTACCACACATCGGTGGGTGTTGTGTTAAGTGTGCTACTGCAACTGTGGCTGCCAGGTACCCTTTCCCACCTTAAAAAAATCAAAGTCAACATAGGGACTATAAGTCTATCTTTTATGATCCTTCCTTTGAAATTATTGTTTTGTGAAAAAAGAGACATGAATCCTATAAACAAGGTGTTAGAAGGTATATTTCCCTCTTTTCCTTCCTCTTGTCAAGAGCTTACAATTTTCCAAAGGTTTTCAAAGTCATTCTTATCTCAATGCATGGATGTACCCCAAATCGGTGGCTCCTGAGAGCCCACATTCTTCCCTGAATAACAATCAAGTATTCAGCAGCTGTCTCAAAATATGCTGGCCCTCATTCTAAGAAACTGAAGTCAGTCCACTCAGTAGATTTGGTCTGTGCAGAGATTGATAGTAAAGCCTAGTAAATCTCTATGTAGCAGACAGAAAATTCAGTCCACAAGCTCAGACGATAAAAAAAATAATACATTATTTCCTTTAAATCAAATCAAATCAGGTCTTGAGCACCCATCTCTCTCAGATACTACTGGAGCTCCCCTGCTAGATTGTTTCAAGGATATGGGCCAAAGAGATGCCTCCACTTATGTCATCGGTTCATGCTCACTTATACTTTCTTGACCATTGGCAATCCCACATGGTTCCCTTGAAGCACATGGTCCTGCTTCTGTGCCTGTGTAGAATCCAGAAATCATTACCAAAGTCAGAACCTCAGTCCTGGGTTCCTGTCTTTTAAATGAGTCACACCCAGAGATAACCCTTCTGAGAACCTACCACTCCCTAGAGGGACTCACCCTAAGTATGGACTCAGATTCTATTCTGCTCCACCTTCCAACTGCTTGTTTTTGTTACAAAGGAATTACTCTTTCCTCATTGACACAGACACTTAGCATCATCTCATCAACAAGCTCATGCTTTAGGACAAAACAAGTCAGGAAGGCAGTGCCCAATAGCCAGCCCTACACAAAGGCCTTCGCCAGGGCAAAGAATTGCTAAAAGATCTGGTTTTCTTAGGGAACTGAAGAACAAACATTAACGCATGGTAGTATTTTAATAAAGTATCTGTCATGGTTATAAATAATTCTTCCTTTTCATAACTATAGCACATTATAACATTTCTTTTGGCCATGTGTGTATGAATATGTGTGTATAGAAATATACATAAATATCTTTATTTCTCTATCAGTTAATAAGATCTGTAAAGGTAGTAATATAACTTATTCTTCTTTAATGCCACATAATAACTAGCATGAAGAAGGCTCTGAATGACTATTTGAAAAATTAATGAATGTTTATAAACAATGATATGCTATTTCCTAATTTTAATGTAAATTATGCTTTCCAAACAGGAAAATATCAGATTAAAATGCTGACACAAGCAATTTATTTTATTCCCAAGTCATTCAGATGCTATTAAACATCATTCTAACTATACATGCTCAAGAGGCAAAATACGGTTTATTTATTTATCTGCTTTTTAGGGCCGCACCCATGGCATATGGAAGTTCCCAGGCTAGGAATCAAATCAGAGCTACAGCTGCCAGCCTACACCACAGCCACAGCAATGCAGGATCCTTAACCCACTGAGCGAGGCCAGTGATGAAACCCTCATCCTCATGGATTCTAGTTGGGTTCATTAATTGCTGAATCAGGAAAGGAACTCCCACAATATGATGTAAAATATTAGATTTCTGACTAAGCTAAGGAACTATCCAGGAATCATTATTTAGGATTAGTAACTTACTCCTTGATATGATGTTTCCTGTCTCAAGGCTACTAAAGAAATCAATTTACACCCTTATCTCCCAATACAAAATATCTCAAATTGTTGTCTCAGCTAAATATGAACACTCAAGGTCTAGTTCTACAGATTTAGACTAAAGTTATACAGTAAGTTCATTCCCAAGGACCAACATCAGGTCTTGGCCACCAAAAAATAATCAGATGATAGTAATATGAGGGTGTATTATAGATGAATTGCACAGATCTTTGCAAGTTGCACATTGCATTGCTTATGGCTTTTCTTAATAATTTTTATATGCTCAATCCACCCTAGTGAGGTTAGCAAATACCTTGGTTTAGAATACTGAAATTAGTTTCACATTCAAATCAAGATATGAGAAGCATAGGGAAATATTTCAGAGAAACATAAAATTCCTTAAGGGTTTAGAGTGCAAATTTTCTCATTTTTTGCTCTTAAACATTAATTATTACAGGGAAGTCATATAGAAATACACAGGAGAACAAGATGAACTGTGTTTAGCTGTCTTAGAAAAACATTTGCTTCCATAAAAGGACCATGTTCTTTTTCTATTTAAACCCAATTTATCTTGTCACATTGTTAGATTAAGGCATTTTCTAAATATTTTAGTGTCAGATAAAACCATAACCCTCATTAGCTTGAGGAAATTGGAAAGATCAAATTGATGAGAAGTGTCAAGAGTTCTATGTTTTTAATTTTGATTGTGGCGAACAGTCCAGCCCCATAGTAGTCATTGATAGAAGAAGCTAACGTGGAATGCACGTTTACACACACACACACACATACACACACACACACACACACACACACACACACACACAAATGGTATTTTGGGCTCTTCCTCAGGCACTTGGCTATTCAAGCTTTCTGAATTCTTCTCAGCAATTTTTACTTAAAAATAAATCATTTTGGGAAAGCATTAAAAACACAGCAATTGTCACTGTAACATAAACAACATTCTTAATCCTATAGCAATGTCCCTTGGCCCTAGACACCTGCTCTTCAAGAAAATAAACGCAGATTACATTCTCCCTTGAATCTACTAAGACCCAGTTTATGTCACTTTATTTGGTCAAGGACTAGATATGCAAATCCCTGAGGTATTCAACTTCCAACTCCAATGCCAATAAAATAACAACAACAAATCCCTTGATTCAGGCACGATCTATTCTATTAATAAACTACTCATAGATAGTAATTATTGCTGACCACAAAATATCACTCTTAATAACATTCCAGTAACCAAAATATGTTGTCAGGGCTCTGTAAGAAGCTAAATTCTAGTGAGTAATTCATGCAGCAAGGAGATAAGATTGAATAATGACAAAAAGAGATTTCTAAAAAGAATACATGGGGTTTCTATTTTATGGAAAGACCAGGACAAAAGCATTAGGACATAAATATTGAATCATTTTGAATTTTACAACTTAAAATTCGGCCTACAAACTCTATGCTGGAATTGCATTTCCCCATTCTTTAATGAGGACAAATCTCTTTTTAACTGCAGTGAACACTCAGCAGCTCAATGTATAGCATGATCATTAAATCAATGAGCCAGCTTTTAGAAGCAGCCTATGATAATGAGCCACTCATAGTCATCTCCCTTAGTAGTACTCAGCCATCATTTTATTCTGCTTTGCTCTTCTGACCTCAGTATCCGTGCTTTATTTTACTACTACAAAGATGATATTTTGAAAGCAGATTAAACCTTTAGCTGCACATTCTCTAACTCTGATTTCACCCTGTAATGTCAAAGAATGTTTCAAAGAAGAAAGCCAAAGGAATAAAAGGATTCTTAAGTGTTCAACATTTTTCACTGACACTAGCTCCTTCATTTGTGTAAACTGTTAGCTAAAATAATCAATCAACAAATATTTATTATGCATCTACATCATTCAGGGCCCTGCGCTAGCTACAGAGGGTTCAAAGATGAATAAATCACATCCTCCCCTCCTCTAAGAGCTTACACTCTAATTCAAGAATGGCAAATCTATGGCCCATGTGCCATTATTCCCTTCTCATGGGTTTTGACTGACAAAGTTTAGCTCTTTGTCAAAGAAGCATCAATTATATATAAGGTCAGTCTAACTCCAATTTGGTACATGAAGAATTAAATATCTCTGCACCATAGATTTAACCCCTTTGTAGCTCCACACATGCGTAGCCTAGGAATACCTTAAGACAAAATGGAAAATTGTTTTATCGTATGTGATAGCAGGTTGGTATCAGAAGCCTATGAAGCCATACCAGGTTTACTAGGAAAATTTTCATGATAGATGATTAATGTCTGCTCTGGATACAGCACTCTCTTTTTGCCTATCTGTATTGCCTCATGCTTCCAAATGTCCTTTATACCTATATGTTCTCAATAGTCAAAGCTCCAGTCAAGTATTAGACATGTAGGTTCAAGATTCAACTGTATTAATAACCTCTGTGCAATCCTCAGCACACTGGAGACCAGCTAATTGGCCATCATCACTCTAGAAATTTTCATGCTAGGCATTTGCTAGGCTTTGACCTTGGCCAACACATGTTCCTACCTCCAATGTCTTCTCCAGTTCCCTTTCTCACTAGAACTTTTCTACCTACATCACTTAAAACAGATGCTTCTCACTAGGTTCATGGTCAATGCCAAGGTCAAGATACACCAGGGAAGGAATTACATGAATAACTAACACTGGTCTTAACAATCCCCAAGTTTCTCCTATTTGTTACTTAACATTTTACTTTCTAGTAGAAAATACAAAGCTTTATATAACCTGCCCCATCACTGCATCATTGTTCAATGTCTGTGCTACATTGTATGGACAATTTCAAAGACAGTCCAGCCAAAACTTTAAAAAGTATTTCTCTGTAAGTACCTAACACAGTATAGACCTGGATTATGATTCAAAACTTGTCATTTCTAGATCTTGTTTCACTGTGCCCTAACTGGAACTATTATGAATAGTTTCTGTCTTCAGAAATCAGGTTTTTTTTAAAGCAGACTTGATTGACCATCACTTGACTTTTTTTTGAAGGTGAACATAGTTCTATATTTAGTTTTATGAGGTATTTCCTCACTGTTTTCCATAGTGGTTGTACCAATTTACATTCCCACCAATAGTAAAGCAGGGTTCCCTTTTCTCTACATCCTCTCCAGCCACTCTAACTGGTATGAAATGGTACCTCATTGTAGTTTTGATTTGCATTTCTCTAATAATTAGTGATGTTGAGCATTTTTTCATGTGTCTGCTGGCTAACTGTATGTCTTCTTTGGAGAAATGTCTATTAGGTCTTCCACCCATTTTTTGATTGGGTTTTTTTTTTTTGCTGTTGAATTATATGAGTTGTTTGCATATTTTGGAGATAAAACCTTTTTTGGTTGAGTCATCTGCAAAGGGTTTCTCCCATTCTGTGGTTTGTCTTTTCATTTTGCTGTGCAGAAGCTTTTGAGTTTAATTAGGTCCCATTGGTTTATTTGTGTTTTTACTGGCTTTATTCTAGGAGATGAGTCAAACAAGATGTTGCTGTGATTTATGTCAAAGAGCATTCTGCCTATGTTTTCCTCTAGGAGTTTTATAGTATCTGGCCTTATATTTAGGTCTTTAATCCATTTCGAGTTTATTTTTGTGTATAGTGTTAGAAAATGTTCTAATTTCATTCTCTTACATACAGTTGACATGTCCATCAACAAATGAATGGATTAAGAAGATGTGGTACATATATACAATGGAATATTACTCAGCCATAAAAAAGTCAAACTAATGCCATTTGCAGCAACATGGATGGACCTAGAGACTATCATACTAAGTGAAGTAAGCCAGAAAGAAAAGGACAAATACTATATGATATCGCTTACTTGTGGAATCTAAAATATGGAACAGATGATCCTATCTAAAGAAAACAGAAACAAAAAAGAGAAACAGATCATGGACAAGAAGAGCAGACTTGGGGTTCCCAAGGAGGAAAGGGGAGGGAGTGAGATGGATTGGAAGTTTGGGGTTAGTAGACGCAAAGTATTGCACTTGGAGTAGATAAGCAATGAAACTCTACTGTATGGCATAGGGAACTATATCTAATCATTTGTGATGGAACATGATGGATGATAATCTGAGAAAATGCGTATGTGTGTGGGTGTGTGTGTATATATATTATGTCAATTTGCTGTACAGCAGAAATTGATAGAACATTGCAAATCAACTATAATAATAAAAAAAGAAAATGAACTTAGAATTTTTATCTGCCTTCAAGACTGACATCTACTTTCTCGTAGAAAATAGATTATTTAATACTATCTGGTTTGTTATACCAAAATGTTCCAACAGTATTCAACTCTAAGGAATTACAATTGACACAAAAGTCAGAAATGTAAAAAATGTTTCATAGTTCATATTTCCTTCAGTGTAATGAAGTCCTGGTGCATATCTTTGTAATTTTAGGTCTGAGAAGACTTGTATGTCAAGTAAATTGTACTAGGCAGACTTGACTCATCAAAATGCTGTCAGAAAGAAACAGTGTATTATTGAATTGTCTAAATATATAGACTTGAGTAGATATCAAATAAGGTTTCAATGAAGTGATTTCCAAAGGTAAGTCTTACAACATTTGGATTCCCAATGCCTAGAAAATAATCTCTGTATTCACTTGGTTTTCCATCCTTCTAATAAGCCATAATAATTGACCCATGTTGTCATAAATTGAAAAGTAGGAGTACTTAATGGCATTCACAGAAAGACTTAACCAAAAAGGATAACATTTAATTCATTGCTAAATTTTCTGATTGATTCATTATAGGATCACTTCAGAGACTGATTCCTATTCCTCTCGGATTTCAGAGGAAATGTTTTCAAGATAGCATTTTCTACATTCTACCCAGTTTGTTAGCCCTAATGTGGGGTATGCTCACAGCCAACAAATTCAGGATAAGAATTAAGTTACTGGAGGAAATTGTGGGAAGTACGTCTGACACCACTAATCCAAGAAGCTAACAAATCATACATGGTGTGTATCTTTACTGCCTGATCAACAGCAGCAGCTTTTTATAGTCACCTTTAGTCATCCATTGAGCATACTCATTGTCTAGTAGTGGTACATTACTCCTTGTAACACAAATACAATTCACTTATAAGATTTTTTTTTAAAGAATCTGAGGTCTTCTCAGATTGTGTCATTCCCCTGAGAAATCTTTTATACCTTCTGATGCTGATCTCAAGTTAGTGGTAACTTGCAGCATCAGACTTACCACTTCTCATATAAACAAGCCTTCCAAGCCTAGCATCAGGCATGTCATTTATCTCAGGGTTCTGTAGATAAACTTGACACATTTAGCACATCTTTGGAGCCAAGAACCCATAAATGCCGGAAAATATTCATCTATAGGTGTCATTCCTTGTCAATAGATGACACTACTGGGAACATCTTCAATAGTACTGAGGAAAAAAGATCAAGCAAAGTAGCCCACGTTCACATCTCTTCCTAATTATTAATCTTCCAAATGCCAAAAGTTGTCTTAAGAGGGCAATTGAGAAAGCTGAGAAATGGAGGAACAGGGTAACCGAAGCAGAGCAGATGTTTTACAAATATTTGCTGATAAAGTAAAGATATGATATTAAGTAAGAGAGAGAGAAACAAGAGGTATTTGTTTCGCAGGGCTGCCATAAAAAAGTATCAGAAACTGGGTAGATTAAAATAATACAAACATACTCTTAGCATCCTCCCTTGGTGTCCCTTGCTTGCAGGTTCAATCCCCTCCCCATCTCTTCCTCCACCATCATACAGTGTTCTCCCTATAAGTCTGTCTTCATATTGTATTTTCCTCTTTTCATAAGGACCCAGAGTCCATATTAATGACCTCAGCATAACTTGATTACATCTCTAAGACCTTCTATCGAAGGTCACATTCATAAGCACAGGGAGTTAGGACTTCAACATATTGGGAGGGGGACATAACTCTCTACTCATAACAAGAAAATAAGCAGAACAAAAATATTGCTTAGAACATTTTGGGAAACAATTCTGAATGCTGGTATATTGACTGCTTTCCAAGTCCACTTTTTATTTAATTTTTCCACTTCCTACTGGAAATGTTTCTAATCATCACAGCCAATGGTCATTAGCCTATGCTTCTTCACATTTTCTTCAGCTTCTACAGTTTCTGATTAGCCATATGAGAATTTTTTTTCTTTAATACCAAAGCAGTATCAAATTTCAGGTACAAAATGAAAGATCACACATGTATTTTTGCTTCAATTAAAAATTATTATCTGATCCATCATGAGATATTTTCTACTAATCTCAAAACTGGTGCTAATGTTAATTGCAAATTCTATATAAAAATCAATTACTTGAGTGGTTATCTTTCACCTTGTCCTTTCTCCTGAATTTGGTGCACAATTTTGCAACTACTTGGATATTCCCATATACCTCCTTGAGCAAATATTCATTGCAGTCCTAGCATACTCAAAGTCAGACTTATCATCCATACTTGAAACTCATTTCTCAATTCCTAGGTAATATAATTACATTAGTGGCCATTATTCTTGTCTAAATAAAGCAAGCCAGCAAGTTCAAAGCCATTTTTGACTCCTTTGTTCTCAACATTCAATTTGTCTCCAAATCATGTCAGTCTCTCACTAAGTCTTTATTTATTTATTTATTTATTTATTTATTTATACCTTGTTGATCTGCTTTCTTATAGTTTGGGTCTATAAGTCTTTTATAAGTTATTATAAGTGAGTCAATCTTTATTCTCCTACATTACCACAGGCTTTTTGGTAATAGAAATTATACTGGAATCACCCAGAGGGCATAGACTAGGGTCTTGTTACATAGAGAACTAAATTAGCTGAGAAGCACATCATTAAGAGAAGAGAGAAACTTAAAGACACTATCGCTTATAAGTGATACTGAAAGATTTTTAATGAGTCCTACCCAGAGTGATATGCCATTTAGCACCTTCCTCCCCCTACTCTCACCCCAACTACATTTTTACTATAATAATTCTGTTCATACAGTCTTTTCTATGCTTCTCTAAGGTACCTCATGACCACAGAAGTGTCAGTTTTGAAATCTTGAATGGTTGAATAGCCCTATGACTATTATTCTGGCCATTAAATAAGAAAACAGCTGCTGAAATCCACTATTTGGCTAACCAATTATTGCTCTATTAAGTAGAAAACTGCGATCGTTATAAAACCATACATTAGCTCAGTAGACTTGGGAAAATCTGTCACAAATAATATCAAAAATGTCTGAGTCTTTGACAAATTTTGCAAATGACCCACTGCCAGGCTCAGTTTTAATATGTCACAGAGGCAGAGAGAAATGGGCAATTTGTAGCAGAGGATTTTTACATTTTTTAAAATTCACTTTTACATTATCCCTATATCTTTTCAGGTGTTCCTGATATGTGTCTCTAGATATTTCACTATATTGTACACTTCAAATATTAATTGAGAACCCTTGACATGTTTCAGAGATTCTATGTCTCTAAAGTCTATTTTATAGCCTCTTACTTACCAAGCAATCTAGTTGAAAAGGAAAGCTAGATAGAGTATTTTGGCATCAACCTGATAACAAATAAATGCTCTAGTTACACAAATGACAGAATAAAATATTTTCATGAAGCACACTGCCCATACCAGCCTATGCTAGCTTACTCTAAATATCACCTAATCTCTTCTTCTATGTAAGAAGATTGGCAATACATTATTTAGCTCAACCCAATAATTACAATTTAGAGCTTTGGAAGAATGTGTGCATGTCTATTTTATTTTGCTGTCAAAACTACTGTATCAATCAGAGTTAAATCAGGATATAGAGCCACTAAAGGTATTACAGAAATAAGGGGTTTTATATTGGAATGAAAGTTTATGCAGATGTGGTATGAGCTGGGCAAATGAAGGTCTGCAAGGGGCAATAAGAGGATCAAATAGAAAATAATCACTAACCAGGTCATCTGGAAGAGCCAGCTCAGTTAGATAGGGGGGGAACTTTAGGGAAAGTTAGCAACCAATTCTACCTCTTCAATGGAAACTTGTACTCTGGGGATGTTTCTGCCTTTGTGGAAATTACCACATTTGTGGGCCTGGAATGAAGTGCCTGGTGGGGCACTTAGGACCACTGTTGATTAGCAGGACCAGCAGTCAAAAAATTAGCTGAATGCAAAGCAGAGTGGGTACAGCCTGGTAACCATCAGATACCTCTATGTCTGTCCATCACTGTGTTGGTCTCCCCCAATTTTCCAAGATAACCCTGCATCACTCTACATTCCAAATCTTATATGGGATCCTCTTTTGATTCACAGTAACTTAGAAATATGGAGAAGAGGTGATCCCGGGGAAATGGAGTTCACCTTGGACAGAAGCAGCAATGCCAGGTTGGTACTATTGTGTTCAGACGTCAATGACTGATTTTACCACCCCATTCTACAGCTGAGGAAAATGAGACTTGGCCTGCTTAGTATTACTTGGTTAATTAACAATATATTCAGGCAAAAGATTTAAATACTTCATGAAAAAAGAAACCCAAATTAGGAATAACCACATTTAATACCAATAAACCTTAAAAATCAGATGTCGCTGTATATTCAAAGTAGAAAAAATTAAAAATTCTGACAACACCAAGTGTTGCTGAGGAATAGACATGACTATTTTGGAAAAAAATTGGCATTATCTAGAAAATCAAAGACACTCTACCCTATGTCCCAACAATCCCTCTCCTAGAGATATTATACTTTAGATACACATGTGCACATCAGCATATATATAGAGAGAGAAAATGTGCACAGCAGTATTTTTGCATTAACCTAAAATTGGAAACAACCCAAATGTCCATCTACAAAAGAATAAAATTTGACATATTCATACAATAAAATACTGCAGGGTAAGGCATATGAATGGATTAGAGTTATATACAAAAAGTATGGATTATAAACATGGAAATAAAGCAATAATTAGTGTAGAATATAATTATTTACCTGCTGTCCTTGGACTTTTTCCAAGCTTAGATGTTTTGCCCTCAGACTATGTTCAGTAAGAAAACATACATAATACTCCATGTTTGCGCAATTCAACATCTCATTTAAAAAAAAAGACAAAGACATCCTTGAATCATTTCATTTTTAGATGCACAAAATTCATTACTAACCTTACAAATCTGCATGATGGTTTTTTCTCATGTGCCTCAGATGTTTACCAAGTAGGTAATATCCATTTGGGTCCTTATGCATCCAGTGAAATGCCTAATAAATCAAAGTAGAAAATATTAACAGAAATTATCTTTAAAGACCTAGTCTTAGACACCAAATGCTTACAATGTAGGTATCACTGAGATGGAATACAGATTCCTTCCTAGCACACAGAACATATCCACAAAAGTCTGCTTTTGGTATACCACCTAGATTCTCTTTACTGGGTCAGTGTACCCATCTACCAGCTGCTGGTACCCTTTGCAGCAGGACTGTCCTTAGCTAATGAGAGTCACTTTGACTTAAGATGCATAGGAAGTTACACTATGCGGGTTACACATCCCTGCAAGTCAGGACAGCTAGCTGATGTAGGGTGTAAAAAAAGCTCCCCTTGCCTTTGGGAAAGACAATTTATGTAGCAACATTCACACTCCAGAGTTCCACATGGAAACAGTCTAAGGCCAGATTTCTTCTGAAACATATCTTTGCTTAGCTTCTGCTTTGTTATGCTTCCTCATTCCCTTACAAGGTTCTCTAGAGAATACTCCCTATGTAAAAAACTTCCTCAAGAATCTCATGCTTCTAGAAGTCTTACCCAAGACAGCTGGTACCACAGTTGGTTCTACACTGGGGATGAACAATATAAAGTTGGATAAGGGAGAATTTTTTAGTAGGGGGACTCTCTCCCTATTTCTCAATTTAATACCATGGTAAGGGATTCTTGACTTGGCCTAAATATACTGATGAGTTGGCTCTTAGAAGCTTAAAAAAAGTAGTGGCCCATATTAAATGCATGCCAGAATTTATGTGATAGGAAGAAATCAATGGCTCAGAGAAGTAGGCATGCTAGACTAGAACTATAAATATAAGATCATAAAATCCACCAGTTAACAATATTTCTAGAAACATCCAGGGAACATTCTCTTTGCCAAGGCAATAAGGAAAGCTCAGGTGAGGGGCCATCAGCATCATTGAAAAGTTCAGGTGTTGTGGTTCTTTGGAGATCAGTACTGATAGAGTAACTACCGCAGAACTGGGCTCCTCATCAGCAGTAGGGAACCCAAAGAAGAAAAAGTCAAAAGGTGCCACTTAACCATTGCAGACAAGGAAGACATAATTATTCAAAATGGGGAACAAGCTGGAACAGCAGCCAGGAAAGCCTGACTTAAAGGGGTCTATGGATGTGGCTCAAACATACTTCTTATGTATCCCTAAAGGCAAGACAGTTTAATATCCAACAAGAGTACTGCATATAACCAACAGAGGTCAAGAAAGGATGGTCAGCAATCCCACCCCTGGACCTATATCCAGACAAAACTTTCATTCAAAAAGATACATGTACCTCTATGTTCACTGCAGCACTACTCACAATAGCCAAGACATGGAAACAACCTAAATGTCCATCAACAGATGAATGCATCGATAAGATGTGGTACATATATACAATGGAATACTACTCGGCCATGAAAAAGATAAACTAATGCTATCTGCAGCAACATGGATGGAACCAGAGATCCTCATACTAAGTGAAGCCAGAAATAAAAAGAAAAACGCCATATGATATCACTTATTTGTGGAATCTAAAATATGGCAGAGGTGATACTATCTGCAAAATAGAAACAGATCACAGCCAAGAGAGCAGACTTGTGGTTCCAGAGGTGGGGGTGAACAGATAGTTTTGGGTTTTTTGAAGCAAATTGGAATGGATGGGCAATGGGCCCTAATGTACAGCACAGGGATCTGTGTATGATTGGGTCACTTCACAAAAAAAGAAAAGAAAAACGGGGAAAAAAAAGAAAGAATATTCTTATGTTACAATGTTAAATGAAAAAGTCAGAATTCAACATGAATTGAATGTACGATCACAACTATATAAAACAAACTACACATTTTCACAGGAAATCTCTAAAGAAACACATATCAGAGTGCCTTGGCTTTGAGTGACAGAAACATGACTTTTTTGCCCATTATTTATGTAGTAAACTCTCTGTAATAAGCAGGCATTATTTTTATAATAAGAATAAACTTGATTTAAAAAGAAGGATGACCAAAAGAATGTGTGTATATATGTACATATATACACATACATGTGTATGTATACATATATATACACAACTGAGTCACTTTGCTGTGCAGTAGAAACTGACACAACATTGTAAATCAACTATACTTTGATTTAAAAAAAAAAAGAAAAAAGAAAGGATGACCAGGAAAAAAGATAAAGAAAAAAAGAAAGGATGAGATCAGGCCTCCAAGAAAAGTCACAATCCCATTCCCCATTACAAACCCCATTTCCAACATAAGCGGTTCTAACCCAGAACCGTTCCACTGAAAGAGAGTTGGTTCCCCTTGAGGAAGGCCCTCCAACATCACAGCCAATATCAGAAGCAGTGATTCCCCCAGACTTTCTGCCCAAGAGACCTATGGCCATGTACATTGGAGAAAGGGGACACCCAGCTCTTTTGCATTATCTGAATAATCCCATATCAATTAAATGAGTTAAACTTACTGTTTAAAATATTTTCATTCACCAGTGGCTTCACTAGCAAATTCTACCAAACCATTAAAGGAGAAAAAGTATCAATTTTACATAAACTTTTCTAGAAAACTGAAGATGAAAGAATATTTCCTAAATATTAAAACCAAACACTAATATCTGAAGCTCCCTTATGGGCTCCTTATTAGAGTACGGGTATATGGAAATTTGCCAATAAATGGATTTCTGTCCCAAGGTCATGCTTCAGTGAGGCCACTGGATCCATAGACATACCTTGTGGTATTTTCCCAATTCCCATCTCAGACACTGACATTACTCTAATGTAGGCTTCTTGGAACCTAATGAATAAAACTACCACACTAGTGAAGGTAAAGCAGAGACCCTTGAAATGGCCACACTCTAAGTTAACAAATAAAAAATATATTGCATCCTTTGCAGAACAGCAGACACTAGCATTACTCGTAAAGACTTAAGGGATGCAGGGGTGACAGTCCCATCAAATTCATCAGTCTGTCCCCTACAAATATCAGTCTGGATCATAGTGTACAACAATTAACCAAGTATAAGCCTCAATTTCAGTTAATTTACCAGATGTGTATCATACTAGAACAGGTTTTTTTGTTTTGTTTTGTTTTTTCCAGCACCACAGGTGCAGCATATGGAAGTTCCCAGGCTAGGGGTTGAATTGGAGCTGCAGCTGCCAGCCTACGCCACAGCGACAGTAACACAGGATCCGAGCTGTATCTTTGACCTACACCACAGCTCACATTGGATCCTTAACCCACTAAGTGAAGCCAGGGATTGAACATACATCCTCATGGATACTAGTTGGGTTTATAATGTGCTGAGCCACAAGGGGAACTCCCTAGAACCGATTCTTAACACAGCCTCTGGTACGTCCCAACTGAACTCACAGATGTGTTCTGTTTTAGATCCATCAGGTAGGAGAATCAGAAACAAATGTTATGGACATTGGATGAACAATACCATGCATTCAATTTCATTCCAGGGTTCTGTTTACTCTCCTGATTTTGGTCATAATATTCTCTTCCTTATCATGAGCATGAAAGGACTAAAGGGAAAAGGAATTATGGGTTGTCTTATTTTTTGCTTTCCTTCATGACATTATTTTCAGTATAAGTGGTTGGATAATACAAGAAAGTTAACATGAGTGAAAAAGGATATGACAGGGTTCCTTGTCTGTTTATGTTTCTTAGAAAACTATTACCTTCTTTCTGCATTCAAAGCAAGTTCTGATACAAACATAAAGGATGGTCACTTGGAGTTGTCAGCACCATCCCACACTTACTGTATAAGTTATGGATGGATGCATTATGCTTACCTTGTACTCGCTCTGAGTTTCACTGAACTTCGATGCATCCTGGGTCCATCAGAACTCAGTACTCATGGAACATCACAAACTATGTGTAAACATAGTGATGAGCAACAGTGGACACAAATATTGCATGAATTTCTTCTGCTCTGCTCATACATACATTCATTCCATTGTCCCCTCAGGCTTCATGGACAAAACACAAGTTCAAAAGTAAAATTCCAAGATGGTGACAGCAGAGCATTAAACTAAGAACAAGGTCCTTCTGAGCTTTGGAGCCTCACACAACTATACCGGTCACACTCCACTGAAGCCAGCCCTGACAACATCATGTTTTGTGCAAGTTTCAATGAGTAAATGCACAAATGAATCTCACTAAAAAAGAAAGAGAGGAAATTCAAATGAATAACTTATACAACTCAGCAGGAAAAAAACCAACCAAATGGAAAAATGGGCAAAAGACCTGAATAGACATTTCTCCAGAGAAGATATACAGATGGCCAACAAGCACATGAAAAAATGCTCAACATCCCTGATTATTAGAGAAATGCAAATCAAAACTACCACGAGATACCACCTCACACCAGTCAGAATGGCCATCATTATTAAGTCCGCAAATAACAATTGCTGGAGGGGGTATGGAGAAGAGGGAACCCTCCTGCATTGTTGGTGGGAATGTAAGCTGGCACAACCACTATGGAGAACAGTATGAAGGTACCTTAGAAATCTGTACATAGAACTTCCATATGACCCAGCAATCCCTCTCTCGGGCATATATCCAGACAAAACTTTCCTTAAAAATTAATAATGAGTTTTTTAAAATCTATCAAGTTATAAAACATATTTTTCAAAGATAATACAAGAAGATGGGAAGGTACAGTGAACTGGGAATTGTTAGACTACACTGGCAGTGTTTCTACGTTTCTACTGTAAAGATTCTAAGTGGGGCTCACATTCTTCAACAGAGCAGTTCTACTTATGGAAATCCAACCTAAGGAAATATTTCAAAATTCCAAACAGATTCATATTTGATCATGTTCATTGCAGTATGATTTTTTGTGTGTCTTTTTTAGGGCGGCACCCACAGTAAATGGAAGTTCCCAAGCTACAGAGTCAAATCAGAGGCCTGATCAGATACCTGAGGCCTATGCCACAGCCAGCAACACCAGACCTGAGCCATGTCTGCAATCTACACCACAAGTTCCCAAGCTACAGAGTCAAATCAGAGGCCTGATCAGATACCTGAAGGCCTATGCCACAGCCAGCAACACCAGACCTGAGCCATGTCTGCAATCTACACCACAACTCACGGCAACACCGATTCTTAACCCACTGAGCAAGGCCAGGGATTGAACCTGCATCTTCATGGATCCTAATTGGGTTCATTTCCTCTGAGCCACCACAGGAACTCCTGCAATATTATTTTTAAGAAAGAAGAATTGGAAACAAACTTAATGCCAAAGAGTGGCAGACTAATTAGAAAATGTTTAATATTTATATGTGATAAAATATTAGGCCACCATACAGAGCATGTATATGAAATATTTGTCATGTTGAAGTTCCCATCATGGCACAGCGGAAAAGAATCCAACTGGGAACCATGAGGTTGCGGGTTCGATCCCTGTCTCACTCAGTGGGTTAAGGATCCAATGTTGCCGTGAGCTGTGGTGTAGGTCGCAGATGCGGCTTGGATCTGGTGTTGCTGTGGCTGCAGCGTTGGTAGCTCTGATTAGACCCCTATCCTTGGAACCTCCATGTGCCATGAATGTGGCCCTAAAAAGCAAAAAATAAAAAGTCATCAAGGGAGGTGTGCTGGCCCAAAATCCGAAAAAAAAAAAAAAAAAACTGTCAGATAAAATGCCTCATAATATTAGTTAATTAAATGGTAGAAAATTGTGTACATTATAATTCTGTTTTAATAAATATATGTATTAAAGACTGAAGAAATTTAGGAAAACACTAATAGTGCTCATCCTGGTAGTGGAGATTATAGGTGTTTTAGCTTCTTTGTATGCTTCCTACTTCTTCCTTCTACCGTTCTTAAGTTCTTTTGAAATTTAAAAAAAGTATTAAACATTAATCATAGGAAAGACTTAAAACTAATTCTAAGGCTTTTAGGAATTTATTAATATTGTAGAATGCATTCACCTATGTCTGGTACATTTTTCATAATTTGTATTTCTCTTTATCCCTTCAATTATTTTATGAAATCAATTGCTTTTAGTTCATGCTATTAAGCCTAAGAGAAGGAGATAAAATTGTGTGAAGGTAATAACAGTTATATTGACAAAAAAGAGAAAAGAGCCAGGCACTCAAACAGCTTGTATCTTTGCTATTTTTACCTATGTACAAAATCGAAATTTCAATTGATCCTTGAGGTTTTAGCCCAACACTTCTTATCTTGTCTCTCTACGAGATGAACTCTGGTACAACGGATATATTTAGGTACTTGAAACACTGTGGAAATGGCCTCAAGGATGCCATTATTGCTTTTGCACACAATCATTTCCTCTGTAATTATTGTTTTCAAATAATTTTAAATGGTGTTTATGCTGTTACATTTCCTAGTTGCACTTATGCTTCATGGTTAGGAAAATAAATACAGATATGCCACTATCATAATTGATCAATATTTGAATATTCACAACAAAGATCTTTCTCTCTAACAGTCACACACATGCACTTTTATTACTAGAAGTCCAAATGATCATTTCTAACCATATATTTAATAATAGGAAAAGCAATGAATCTAACCTCAATTTGTTCAGGCCATCATGAGCAATTGTCTAGAGAAAAACCCTTTATAAGTTATTTTGTAAAGAGCTTTAAGTTGTATTTGAACTTTTTAATGAACAGAGAATGTATCATCTCCTCTTCCCTAAACAGATAAACATTTGAAAGGAAAAGACTCAAACTGGAAATATTTAGGTCAAGATGACCTGCCCTTCACTGGACTGATTCAATTAAAGGGAAGTTTATACCCTCAGTGCAGAGCAGCTCCCTGAGTTGCACCTCCACACATCAAGATTAGGGAGTTTGCTTCAACCTAAGATTCTCAAGGTTGGAAGTAAATTCACAGGTCATTGACTCCATCAGTTCTCAAATGGGTCCTTTTGTGTTGTGGTTAGTGAATCTCTGTGAAATAAGTAAAAATAGAGACAAAATAATGTGTACCTCATAAAGCTAACTGTATTCAATTCAAAGGATGTCCTTTAATCTCAAAAAATATTCTTTTAGCATTTTTGGTATTAAAATACCTTTTTAAATAAAATTAAGTGGCTGTCTTCTTTGCTTAATAGACTTTTTGAAAAAATAGATGATTAGGGATCAGTTTTATTAGAAAATTCCCTGTTCTATGAAAACCTGAGTCCAAGAACAGGTAAACAAAGCCTGAGGCAGCTGTTAAGCAAGGACCTGTGTGCCATGATGAGCAGGGAGCTTTGGAGGCAAATGGAACAGGAATTGAAGTGTGTGTAACTTCAAAGAAATTACTTAAACTAATTAAGTAATTCATTTCTTTGTCTGTAGCAGCTGAACAAAACCTTTGTCTCAAGTTGTTGTGCAAACTATAAAATGAGTGGTTGGCTGACTCTTTTTTTAATATAATTATTTTTATTTTTTTCCATTATACCTGGTTTACAGTGTTCTGTCAATTTTCTACTGTACAGCATGGCGACCCAGTTAAACATATATGGATACATTATTTTTTCTCCCATTATCATGCTCCACCATTAGTGACTAGACATAGTTCCCAGTACTACACAGCAGGATCTCATTGCTAATCCGTTCCAAAGGCAATAGTCCACATCTATTAACCCCAAGCTCCCAATCCATCCCACTCCCTCCTCCTCCCCCTTGGCAACCACAAGTCTATTCTCCAAGTCTATGATTTTCTTTTCTGTGGAAAGGGTCATTTGTACCATTTATTAGATTCTAAATATAAGTGATATCATATGGTATTTATCTTTCTTTTTCTGACTTACTTCATTCAGTATGAGAGTCTCTAGTTCCATCCATGTTGCTGCAAATGGCATTATTTTGTTCTTTTTTATGGCTGAGTAGTATTCTATTGTGTATAAATACCACATCTTCCTAATCCAATCATCTGTTGATGGACATTTGGGTTGGTTCTATGTCTTGGCTATTGTGAATAGTGCTGCAATGAACATGTGGGTGCATGTGTCTTTTTCAAGAAAAGTTTTGTCCAGATATATGCCCAAGAGTGGGATTCCTGGGTCACAGTAATCAAGAAAGTGTGGTACTAGTATCAAAATAGACATACAGACCAACTGAACAGAACTGAGAACCTAAAAATAAACCCAGACACCTATGGTCAATTAATCTTTGACAAAGGAGGCAAGAATATAAAATGGGAAAAAGATAGTCTTTTCATGAAGTATTGCTGGGAAACCTGGACAGCTGCATTCAAATTAATGAAACTAGAACACACCCTCACACCATGCACAAAAATAAACTCAAAATGGCTGAAAGACTTAAATATACGACAAGACACCATCAAACTCCTGGAAGAGAACATAGGCAAAACATTCTCTGATATCAACCTTACAAATGTTTTCTCAGGTCAGTCTCCCAAAGCAACAGAAATAAAAACAAAACTAAACCACTGGGATCTAATCAAACTGACAAGACTTTTACAGCAAAGGAAACCAAAAGAAAACAAAAAGACAACTTACAGAGTGGGAGAAAATAGTTTCAAATGATGCAACTGACAAGGGCTTAATCTCTAGAATATAAAAGCAATTTATACAACTCAACAGCAAAAAAGCCAACAACCCAATTGAAAAATGGGCAAAAGACCTGTATAGACATTTCTCCAAGGAAGATATACAGATGGCCAAGAAGCACATGAAAAAATGCTCAACATCCCTGATTATTAGAGAAATGCAAATCAAAATTACCACGAGATACCATCTCACACCAGTCAGAATGGCCATCATTAATAAGTCCACAAATAACAAATGCTGGAGGGGGTGTGGTGAAAGGGAACCCTCCTGCTCTGTTGGTGGGAATATAAGCTGGTACAACCACTATGGAGAACAATATGGAGGTATCTTAGAAAACTATACATAGATCTACCATACGGTTGACTGACTCTTGAATAGCTCGATACACATGACATTTTTGCAAAAAGTCCTTGCTTATTCCACCCTATCTAATGGGCACTCTCTCCTCACCCACTCACCCAGCCATTCTCAAAACTACATCAAGGTATTCATCATTCTCTGGATTAATTTTATTTTCCTAACCAGAATATAAGATTCATGAGACAAGGGGTCTTGTCTTTCCTATTCCTACTGCATCCCCAGCAATTAAAATATTTGGTCAAAATATGGTATCATTCCATGAATATTCATAGAATATTGAATTAATATAAAGTTTCTGACCGAAAAAAATCCTCAATAAATATTAGTTCCCCTCTTTATGACTGAGGGAAAAAACTCCATTTCCCTAAAATATAATATTGGTCTTTATCCTCTGAGGCTATCAGAACCCAACTCTGACATAAAAGTTCTCTCTCTTTCCAAACATATATTCCTAAGTAGAAAGTAATTCTTTAGGTAACTGTTATTTGATAAGATATTCTTTATTTCAGAGCTGGCTACAATTAAGAATGATTATGGGATACCAACCTCAAATTGGACTTTGGATGCCTATTTAGTTTTATGAATAAAGAGAATGTCTAATCTTTGAGATTTACACAGATTGCCAGTAAAATGTCATTTAAAGCCTTCCATTAAGACTATGTATAGTATCTGGTAATTGCTTATATTAATTTGCATTTCAAATCAGTATTGAAAAGATTCACCAAGCAGTTGTCTTCAGCTAAATTGTCCTATTCTGCTAAAAGCTAACATTAATGAGGGAAACATTTAACTTAACACAAACATGGTAAGTACTAATACTAAAAAGAAAAAGGAAGGTGAAGGACAAAAGAAGGAAGGAAGGAAGGGGAGAGAGAAAGGCATTACCACTGAACAAAAATCAAAACCATAAATAAGAAAATTAAAATCTTCAGAGTGTCTCTAAATCTCAGAAATCAAGTCTCGTGGAAGATTCCTATACATCTGAGACACCAGAAATGACCTTTCCTGAGTAGGCTAAGAGTCCATACCAACAAAGAAGGGTGGATTTTTTTTTTCTTTTTCTTTTTTGGCAGTAATTCAAATATACACATCTGGAATAAGGAAACAAGAGGCTGAGTGGGACAATCCCACTTGATCTTGGCTGTCACCCATCCCTCTAAGTATGAAATTAGTGCCTATATTTAAGGGATTGGCAGCCATTATAACACAATATGTCATAGCTCCAACTCTCTTCCCTTGGCAGAAAGTCTGTCCTGTGCAGCTGTGGGAAGTGGTGGGGGAAATGGGCTGAGTAGCATTGGTAGAAATACAAATCAAGACATGGTGTGCCAATTCCTGTTTAGCACACCACTAGGCACTGTAAAAGATTCTTAGACTTTTGACTTGGAATTCAATATGTTAAAAGCTTGGAAATCATCACTTCTGTCTTTAGGAAATGAAAATGTTAAAGAAACTTAAAATGAATGACTTTTCTGGGAAACATCAGAGAACTGAGGTTGCAGGGCAGATCCTGGAGAACCACAGCTGGGATCTGTTCATCTGGAGAAGATGTCACTGGGAATATAAGCTGATAGGAACATTTAAATGGTAATTTTGATAAATTGATATAGGCTGACTAAGGACTAGCTTGAGAATGAGAAAATCCTGGGACTGCAGGGTCTTAGGGGGCCCCATACTTTCATGATTTCACCTCAAAGAGCCCTACAAGTTTCTTCCCAACAGAGAAGGGCCAAGTAAATTACCTTGTGGCTATGGCAAGTGATAGGCAAGTGTCATCACTGTGAAATATGCCAGTGTGTTCTCCATAAGAAACACCTGTACTTCCAGAGCTGTATCCCACCTGGAAGAAGAGTGTTTTTCCCACTATATCCCCCTCTAGTCAACATCTCATTCAAAGGAGGGGAGAAGCTCAAAAACACACATGAAGGTCATAGCCTAGAGGAACAGGGCCACTAAAAGACTGAGCTTTAATAGTAATATTATATAATGCCTCTCCTCCTCCATTCCTCACTACCACGCCAACAGGGTTCCAATATAATAACAGTGAGTTCAGCTGAAAAAAATGTAAGACTCAGATTCTGTTTAAGAAGAAATTTTTAATGAAACCCATGGAGAGCATGGGAGACAAAAACAAATATACTAGAAGACTTGAAGCCTCTGGTATCTATATCTACAATGTTAAAAACACCCCAACTGCTAGCCAAATCAACATAAAAATTCACACTAAAGGCCTGCTTATTTCAGTTCCTATTACTCAATGCATCATATCCAGCTTTCAACAACAAAAATACAAAGTAAAAAAGAACACAGTCTGAAGAGACAAAACAGGCATCAGAATCAGACTCCAGCATGACATAGATGTTGGTTTTATCAGGTCTGGGCTGTAATTTTAAGTAATTATGATTAATTAGCTAAGGGTGCTAATGTAAAAAAAAAAGATAATACTCAAGAAGAACAAGTGGGTAATATAAGCAGAAAGGTGGAAACTAAGAAATAATCAAGAGAAATGCTAGAAATAAACACTGTAAAAGAACATGTCTTTGATGGGCTAATTAGTAGACTGGACACAGCTGAAGAAAGAATCCATAAGTTTGAAGATAGGTCAACAGAAACTTCTAAAACTGAAATATAAAGAGAAAAGAGGACGAAAAAAGAAAATAGAATATCCAAGAACTACAGGATACTTTTGAAAAGTATAGAGTGTAGTAATTGTAATATCAGAAGAAGGAAGTTAAAATAGATCAGGATAAATACTGAAAGTAATATTTGCTAAGAATTCCAAAATTAATGATAACAAACCGCAGATCCAGGAAGCTTGGACAACACCAAGCAGGACTGATACCAAAAATTAATAAATAAACAAATATATATGTATGTACATATACAAGTTGTTTGCACCACTGAGACATGAAGGAATATAAGAACACAGAACATTGCCTTTGAATCTGGCAATGTGGAGGTAACCAGGGACCTTGATTAGGATAGTCTCTGCGGTATGATGAGGACAAAAGCCTGAATGGAGCCAGGTATGGAAGAAAGTGAGGTGAGGATGTGGAGATGCTGACTCAAGAAGTTTTGCTGTGAGAGTAGAAAGAGCTAGTCTCTAAGGGGCACCTGGAGTAGAAAGGAAAATCCATTCAAATTTAAGAAGCCTCATAGATTCTGCTTGAGCTAAATCAGGTGAGAAGGGTTGTGTGAGGAAAGGCAGACGACCTAGTTGAAGAGCCAGCCACTCTCTGTCTCCTCCCATCAGCTTTGGGCCAAAGCTTCCTTTTTTTGAGGTAGTGATGTTGTCCTACCTTTGGGGAGAAACAATATGGGCCATTATATTTGTTTGTTTACATTATTGCGATGGGACCTTCCCCTCTTAAACTCTAGGACATCTAAGCAAGTATAATGTAAAATCTGTACTAACAACCCAAGTTTCACGACTAACACTAACAAATGGCTCATATTTGGGGAAATTGAGGGAATGTGCAATTCTGTTAGCAGTAGCTTAGGAATCTAGAGGAAGACCCATTTGCCCCTCAGAAGTTTTCCCCCAACTTTCCTTAACCAAAGAATCATCACAGAGAAGATGAACAAATAGGATGAATAAATAATAGATATAGAAAAGTAAATAGAGAGATAGATAAGTAGATATTTATTTTAAGGAGTTGGTTTGTGTGATTGTAGAGGCTGACAAGTCCCCAATCTGCAGGGTGGGCCAGCAGGCTGGCAACCTGGTGAAGAACCAATATTGCACTTCAAGTCTGAAGGTAGTCTGTTGGTAGAATGCCTTCTTTCAGGGATGTCAGTCCTTTTCCTACTAAGATCTTTGACTGATTAGATGAGACCTTCTCACATCATGGAGGGCAGTCTGCTTCACTCGATGACTACCAATTTAAATTTTACTGTTGCCTACAAATTCACTGAAATATGTGGAATAATGTTTGGTCGACTACTCAGTTACCATGGCCTAACCAAACTGACACATAAAATTTACCATCACATCACCTAAATCCACTGACTGGTTTCTTCATAAGAAGGTTGTATGAAAGTATAGAGACACGCAGGGAAGGGGGCCACATGAAAACAGAGGCAGAGATTGGAATGATGTGTCCAAAAGCCTAGGAATGTCAAGGATTACTGATAACTATAAGAAGCTAGAAGAAGCAAAGAGCAATTCTCTTCTAGAACCTTTGGAGGGAGCATGTCTCTATCTCATTTTGGATTTCTAATCTCCAAAACCATGAAAGAATAAATTTCTGTTGTACTAAACTACCCAGTTAGCGGTAAATTTGTTACAGCAACGCTAGAAAATTATATAACATTTTAAAAAAATAATAAGCAATCTGAATCCATAATTTCATAATTTTTAAAATTATTCAGTTTTTAACCTATGATAGTAATACAGACTCAGTCTTCCAAATTCAAATATGGAAATTTGGAAGTAAAACCCTACCTTTCCATCCCAGAGTCCACCTCTGCACAGTCACACTTTTTACCTTTTTTATGAAGCATACACGTACCCATAGCACCTATAAAAATGGGATCATCTTAGGCATAATATTTTTCAGCTTTCTTTTTTCACTAATTATATTATGAAATACATAGGTATCTTTACTTACCAACATACAGAGATCAACCACATTCTTTTAATAGACTGAGTAATGATCTACTACAGCTCCCATCTCATAATTCGCAGCATTTTATTCAATATATAGTTACTTCCAGCTGTGGGCTACGCATGAAATTCCTGTTTCCCAAGAGTAGAAGAGATAAACAAAAAAGAAATTGTACTGCAGTGTGATAAATGTTTCAAGAGTCACAAACACAAGGGGACTGTGGGAGGGGACAGGAAGGGTGCTTCAGGCACAGGGAGCAGAGTGTACAAACAACAGGAGATACAAAGAAATAATCCTTTGAGGCAAGACAAGCAGCATCTCACCATTCTCACAAGTGATTGCAAAAAAAGACGCTCACATGAGCTCTGTAAGGTTAAACCTGGTCAATTTTCATAGAATTAAACAGACTTCTTTCAAGAGAGGTTATGTAAAATTGTTTAATAATCAGTTGGCTCAAACAATGCACCATGTGGCCTGAGTACTTTATCAGTTTAAACGAGTATGATTTGTTTGATTGGTACTTTAAAAGATGCATACTTCTCTAGCATATGAATCTTGGCTGCTGGCACATGGACCCTAATGAGAATCATTGCTTACATTTCTAGGAAGCTTTTTCAAAGATTCAGCTCTGAGGCAGGGCTCCAAACAGGTAGCATCCTAGAAAATGAGGCCAAAGAGCATATAGCTAAAGTGATCTTAGCGAAGTTGAGGAATCTAAAGGCAAAATCCCCAAGCTCAATCTAAATGAACACCAAAGAAGGGTGATTTATTACCAAAGGACAGAAGAAAATGATTAGCTTTAATGAGGCACCTCGTAGTTTATGCAAATTGTATCTGATTCACCACTCATCTTGGACTCAAAATTCCCAGTGACTTGTAGCTAATCAACTTTAATCATAGGCATGCCTAATGAGTCTTTCATCTGAGGCCTTGATGTACTGCCTGACTTCATTATTAGGTGATGGGGTGGGAGGGCAAGTGCCTGCAATTTGGCATGGAGTAGGACAGAATAGGTGCCCATTCACTTCCTTTCAGTAATGCCTGTAACCTTCCTTCCATCTTCTCCTCTCCTTTCCAGTTACCAGAGGAAAAAGCAGATCCAAGTTTTCCCTTTCATTTAATGAAAAAGGCTCAATGGCAGCAGGGAACATTTGGGCAGATGCCCCCAAATGAATCTGTATTCATATAAAGAGAACATCACCCCAATGCCTCATTCTGTACATCTTCAGAATAGACTTGGCATTAGTAGAGTCAGACTGGCATAGCAGTACCATAAGGAAATGGAGAAGAACCTGGACGTTCCCTTTCAGACAGTTTTATCTCACCTGATTTTTGTTTTTCAGTCTGAAATAAATACGTAATGGAAGTGGTTATTGTGTCATTAAGGGTAAACTAGTATTACATTCTCCCCTAATGGCTGATGCCTCAGTAGCTACCTGGAAAATTCTTTTAATAAGGGTACATGCATGAGTCCTGGCTGAATGCTATCTGCTCACACACATGGCAGTCAGTGTGAAAGTGGCTGCGGCAATGGGGTCCTGGCTGGGACCAATATCTCATCCAGTTACAAAAGTGGTTTATCGCTGCAGGCCCAGAGAAACTTCCTCAGCTTCTTAAGGTTTGCCTTACACTCACATCTCTCATTCCTCGTCTTAGAATTTTTTCCACTTAGCAGATTCTGCTTCCTGGCTTTGTTGCTGAATCAGCCAATAAGAACTAATTTCATGTCTCCTTTGAATCCTGTCATTCTGACTTATTTTGAGGGAGAGAAAAATGGGAGCGTCAATCAAAGCAGTCACATCTCACAGTTCCTTAGATAGCTTTACAGGAGGACCTCAACTAAATCACATTCCATTCACTGGGATGGCTATTTATTCAGAGTGCAGCAGCCCAGGAGCTGGGTCAGTGGAGGGAGGTGGCCAATCCAAGAGCTTCCTGCACAGAAACCACAAACCAATACAGTTTCAAAAGCCAGTGTACATTTATTACCTTTTTATTTGGCCTGATTAGCAAATTGGGGAAAATCAACTGCCAACTACTGTGGTTCTCATTGCAGAAAAGGACATCTTTAAACAGCAAAACAACAGGAAATTCTTAACTAAGAATCTTTTTTAATCGAAGCATGAAAATAGCAGTATGAAAACTCATTTTGCTGTCCTTTGTTTTTCCATTTTCTTCAAAATTGGTGGAAACTTTCTCAAAGTAAAGTGCTCTAAAAGACAAGAAGAACCAAATAAGGAAGGACATGTGACAAATGAATCAGAGTGTGATATGTCACACTGGCCTGTGTCCTCCATCAAACACACCCAGGCACTACTAGGAACTTTTTCTATGTCCAATAACCACTCACTGCCCCCAACTCCCACCTCAGACCCTTTCTGAATGCCTTTAGGGCCCCACATTCTACTGTCTTCTTAATAAGTATCATAATTATGATATTTAAAATTAAAAACAAACTTCAAGAGAAATACCTTATTTACAAGCCAATGTATACAAGAGAGAAAAAAAAAAAAACTTATACCGTTTCTATTTTAAGACGCTCACACTCTATAATAAAATAACAATGTTTTCTAAAATCACATAAAGGTTTTTTTTTTTTTCTTTTTAGAGCCACCCCGGTGGCACATGGAAGTTCCTAGGCTAGGGGTTCGAGTTGGACCTGCAGCTGCCGGCCTTTACCATGGCAATGAGGGATATGAGCCATGTCTGTGACCTGCACCACAGCTCATGGCAACACCAGATCCTTAATCCACTGAACGAACCCAGAGACTGAACCCACATCCTCATGGATACTCGTTGGGTTCATTACCACTGTGCCATGATGGGAACTCTACAAGCCACAAAAAGTTTTCTTCCCAATGCTGATGTTCATCACAGACAACTCTGTCACAAGCCACCCAATGTTGTTTACCACTGTCCTGCTAGTACCACGTGGGTTACGTCAATCTCTTCCTTTGCTAAGCAAGTAACGTCACGAGTCTCCTGAGTTCTTTCTTTGGACAAGTCACTCAACCTCTCTGAGACTCTGATCTATAACCAGGAGAAATTAATCCTTGTCAATTCAGAGCATTATTATAAAGATCAGGTAAGACATGTAAAAATACCTCCTTAACTATAAAACTATCTACACATATGAGGTATTATTGATGTTGCTGTTTAGTAGAAAGAAGCAATGAAAAATGAGTAGTAATATTTCAAAAATAACTTCCCAAGCAATAATAAAAATGATGATGATAATGATGACAGCTACAAGAAGCCAAAATTAGAAAATAATGTTTCTCTAGGAATTGGTGCTATTGTTCTAAGCACTTCTTATCGTTCCTTTCATGTAATCACCACAACAATCACATGAAGTAAACATTAACTCTACCCCAGTTTAATAATAGCTCAATTCTAGAGAATTAGATAGCCCTGCCAAATGCACACAACTAGCATAAAGCAGGACTGAGATCCAAGCCTTGGTTTAATCTGACTCCATAAAACCTATGAGCAAGGCTTAGCAAAATTTTCTGCAGCCACGAAAGAACCCCCCCCCCCCTTTTTTAAAGGTAGACTGAGGGCAAAAAGGAAAAAAAAAAAAAAAAAAAGAGCAGAGCTTAGCCTAAACCTTAAAGCAAACTGCATAATGACTGCTGACAGAAAAATATATTCAATAATTTTGCTTCCTTTTATACCAAGAAGAAGAATAATTGTTACACTGGAAAGAGTAAAATAAGTTCTATTAAGGGAAAACCAAAAAGTGAAATTGAATTTTGATACTGGGAGAAACATCAAAAAATCATACAGTTCAATGTTCTTGATTTACAGATGGGATTAAGTGTCTTACTCAGTCACAAATACAATTCTTGGGTAGAACTATTCCTGCCTAATTTAATGCTCTTTCCACCTATTGCATTTGAAGGCTAATAATGAAGCAAAATACCTGGGTTCCAGTGAATGATTTACACAGGGTAATAAAAAATAGAATTACAGAAGGTCTGATGGCAATTTTTGAAATCATGGGAAATGAGAAGCATATTAGAAGATGAGTTGCCCTTAAACTACATAACAACTAGAAAAAGCATTGTTAATTCATGAAAAGGTTCTGCTTACCTGGCTTGCTCACTCTGCAACAGAATGTTGTCTTAAGCAGCAAAGAATTCATACTCCATCTAACTATATAGCATTACTTAGAGAGTTCCTTAAATTTAAGATGCTATAAAAGGTAATTGAAAATGTGTAATCTTTTACTAAAATATAAGAACTGTATGCATTTCATTATATATATATATATATATGGGATATTATATATATATTAGACCTATTACCAGTCATGATTAAAGGAATCATTAACCACTTTTAAATAAAGTTTAATAGAAATAATTAAAACAATGTTGCCATTTCAGTTATTTCCTGTAGTTGTAATTAATTTTTATAGGGTTGGAATATTTTTCAGTTTTATAATAAATTATTTGGTCACCTCATTTGTCATTCTATGTCAAGAGTATAAATGAATAAACTCATGCTGCTTCCTTGTTTTGGCCACACTACATACCTGTAAGAGGTCATTCTCTAGGATCTGCAAATATTTGCAGTTGATGTTCTCCAAAGCCAAGCTATCACCAAAACTCACTGAAATGAAGAGGGCTATATACTATCATTGGGGGGTTTGTTTTGCTTCGTTTTTTTTAAGTTGTCTGGATTCTAGATGTTACACCCAATGACTTCTGTAGCCTGTGGTTATCTCCAGTATACTATATTCCAATGTATCACTGTATTCCAAAAGTGATTTTACCAGTAGAACAGAATGTCCATTTAGGCCCAGCTTTGCTTTTCAAACCTCATCAGTGGGGGGAAAAAAGCACAGAAACTGAATGGCATAATCAATGTAGGGCTCACCATTTGTTTTCCTTTTCAATAGTTTTCAGTAGATACAATGTGTCTTTATCACCTGGCAGCCAAACACCTCTCTAACTAGACTTTATTACACCTGCCTCTGCAAAATAAAAAAATCATGCCTCTCTTAATTATCAGTTACCAACTTCTTCTCACCCCCAGCTTCTCCAAAAAGTGAATTCTGGCACACTATTTGGGCTCTTTTTTAAGCCAAACCATTCCAATATTTACAAGTGCTCCTATATGGTTACCTTCCCTATTTTGTGAAAGCCACCCACATCTTTTGTTAATCTGTGGAAAGAGACAACAGACACCTAACCTTATATCCAATTGCAAAATATATATGATAAGAATTCTGGTATAAATGTACAATTCATCCTCTCAAAGGACATAGGAATAACCTTTAACAGTCTCACTTTTCTGGGATAGTTTGGATTTTCTTTTTATTGAACATGTTCTACAGATTTTCTTCCATGTGTCCTATAGCAACTGAAAAAGATGCACAACCTAAAAGGTGAGAATTAGGTATTATTCAGCAGACTTGCTAAGGACTTAAGCCTGGGAGGCACCCTCTCAGATAGCTCTGAGGAGCTGCTCCCAAGAGGTAAGGGAGCGGCCTGGATATATACAAGTTTTTGCAGCAAAAACCAGGTAGTCAGAACATCAAGAAATTACTATTAATTAAAGAAGAAAAAACATTTTAAGTTAATGCATTTAGCGCCTTTCTATTTTGGGAAGATGCAAGAGTCTGGGCTCACTGAAATCACTGCTGATATGCAACTTAGCTATCTAGGACCAGTATCCGGTTTTTCTCCACCTTAAATCTACCCAGGGAGCACAATAGAGGTGGGGTGGGGGAGGGGCTGCAGTTGCAGATGGCTTGATGGCCAAAATAGCCTTTGTTTACTGATTTGGCAGGAGACATTTATTGTCCACACTATGCTGCTCTTTTTTCAAACCATCTGTCCTAGGATATTACTTTCTTAAGTTTAGGATGAGCATTGCTTTTCAGGGAAACTCACTGATGGGGGTCAGGGCAGGCTGCCCCCAAATATGCTGCTCTGGCATATTATTGATTACTCTGAATTAAAAGTTACTTAAGAAACAGCCAATGCAAGAAGGACAGTCTGACCCTCCTTTGTCCTCCTGAAAGGAGGAAATAAATCTCCCATTCGAAATCTACCCTCCCTATACCAGGAAGTAAAGAGACATCTTTATCACCAGAGATAGGGAATTCAAGGCCAAGAAGGCTGTATAAACAAAACTTGTTACTTCTTAACTAATTTGCTATCCCAAGCCCAAATCCCTTTGTCTTGTCAATTCATAAATTTATTATTTGTCTAAGAAGTATAAAAGCTGCCTGCTTTGGTCACTTCTTTGGGTCCTATATCTATGAGACCTCCATGCATATGAATTTAATTTCTTTTCTCTTGTTCATCTGCCTTGTGTCAATTTAATTACTAGACTAGTCAGAAGAACCAAAAGAGATGGGGGAAAGTTTTCCCTTCCCAGCACCACCAACCTCAGCTTATGAACTCATCTAAGCCACTGTTTTTCCAACTAATGTCTCTCAATTGATTTCAGGACATTTCTGCATAAACTCACAAAGCAAACCATCCTCACTCTGTGCCCCAGTGTTGCTGCTCAGGCCTAGCGTAGTGGCTAAAGAGCTATCTGTCTTTATTTCAGGATCAATATGATCGCTACAATCTCATTTTCAAAAGAAAGGAAGTAAACTGACTTTTTTTGTTATGGCTGACATATTGGTTAAGCAATAATTATTTAACTAATGTGAAAATCAGTCAAAAGGCTGAAAAAATAGTGTATCAATGTCAACAGGCATTTTTACAAAAGCTTGTATAGTAAAAGACAGCTTTTGCATTGTTCCAAAAAGACACATCAGGATCACTGAGTCAAATTTACAGGAAGCAAGACTTAGATCAAAACATTTAAGTGAATTCTTAGCTCGTTGAATGACTACCCAAGTGTTGACCTCCGGGTTGTACCCCTGACTCAGGTCTGTTAACATGTTTAATAATACTACGTTACAGGAGTTCCCGTCATTGCGCAGTGGAAATGAATCTAACTAGGAACCATGAGGTTGTGGGTTCGATCCCTGGCTTTGCTCAGTGGGTTGGGGCTCTGGCATTGCCGTGAGCTATGGTGTAGGTCGCAGACGCGGCTTGGATCTGGCATTGCTATGGCTCTGGCGTGGGCCTGCGGCTGTAGCTCCAATTACACCCCTGGCCTTGGAACCTCTGCATGCTGCAGGTGCGGCCCTAAGAGGACAGAAGACAAGAAAAAAAATAATAATAATACTAAGTAACATATATTAAACTTTACTCTGGGCCAGGGTTAGGAATTTTAAGCACTTTCTATATTAATGATTTAATAACTCGCAAAACCTGCATGAAGTAGGTACTATTATATCCCCCATTGTAAAGATGAGGAATTAATGGTGAAAGACAAGGGCACCCATTCATGATACACAGATAATGCCTAGAGCCAGGATTTTTTTCCAGGCTGTCTGACTCTAGCCCAGGATTATTTCTACTCCACTCCCCTGCCCCTCTACAATCTATGCACAGATCTAGAAGTCAGGCTTGTTAAGTTTGTGTATGGCATAAAACTAAGAGAACTGGCTAATTTGTTGAAAAACAGAACTGAGGCAAGTGGAAACTAATAAGGTAAAATTCAAACAGGGAAGAAATATTAAGCCTGCATTTAGAGTCAGCAAAATCAATTCCACAAAGTAAAAAGAAGTCCTTTGGTAAAAAAAATGTATGTAAAACATACTGAATTGTTTCAGAGGACTAAAAGCTTAATGTGAGTCAACAATAATCCTACTAAGAAGGGTACCCTGTATCTAGTAACTTGTGATGAAGTATGATAGAGGATAATGTGAGAGAAAGAATATATATATACACATACACATATGACTGGGTCACTTTGCTATACAGTAGAAATTGACAAATATTGTAAATCAACTACAATGGAAAAAATAAAAATCATTAAAAAAAGAAATGTACCCTGCATGTGTTTCCAAACCAAGGGAAATGAGACTGCACCTTTCAGTGGCCAGACCATCTCTACAGGATTGAGTTATGCTCTAATATCTCATATTAAGATATCTTCAGAAAAGCCTGGCTAAGTTAATAAAGAAATCTCATCATAGGCCTGATGGTTAAAAAAAAAACATACTAAGTTTGGTGACATACAAACATATGTTTTAGAATGGGTGGGGAGGAAAGGTAGATATCATAATCCACACAAACTGAATTTAAATATTTGCTGATTGCAAGAGAGAGTGGCTATGTTGCATTGTTCCAAAAAGACACATCCGGATCAATGAGTCAAATTTACAGGAAGCCAACTTTTTGCACAATGTTCAAGGATGAAATTTCTCAAAAGGAGAATTACCCAAAAGTTAAATGGTTGATAAGTAATGGGTAAAAGAAGTCCTTGCATACCAGACACACTGACTGGAGTATCTACGAGTTAAATACGATATGTGTTGGATTTGCTTAAAAATAGAACAAGAAAATGTGGAAGGGAGATAGCTGGAACAAGAATAGCAAAACATGGATGACTGCTTAAGCTAGATGATGAATACTCAGGGATGATGAATACTCTTTCTACATTTGTATGTAACTGAAATGTTTACTTAGCCAAAAAAGAATACATTGCCTCCAGTAGTGAGGTCCCTGTTTTTTGATATTTTGTGGACAGAGAATGGGTGTTCACTTAGAAAGGATATCACGGAGTAAACAGAGTGTTGGCCTTCAAGAGTCTTTCTAAGATTCTGATTCTGCAAAGGTAGCCAGCAATATTTTGTAAAGTAATTCAGAGAAGAAGCTAACCCCTACCCAGCCCTTTGTTACTGAGAGATTTTTGCTGCCTGAAAGTCCTATCTCCTACCTGCTACCTTCTTTTGGCCTCTGTATCATTTGCCTCCTCCCTCAAGATTTGGATGCTGTCAAGGTCAATTACTACACAGTAGAAACGCACATAGTAAGCCTATAGCTGAGAAACCCAAAGCTCTCAAACAGCTCTCAATTCTTTCGCACATCAAACTTTCACATATAAAAATAGATCATTCATCAGAGAATCAAAATATTTCACGTTCCTTAAAGCTACCCTTTGAAATCTACCACTAGTTAATCACGAGAGGTCTCAAAATGGAGCACAAGGGCTATCAAATGTGCATACTTGACTTTTCTGAGGAAGCTATTTAAAGATCACATTAGCCCATCTATGACAACTTAGGCACACAAATAGATGAAAATGATTGGGTGGACATTTTAGTTTCTTAAGCATATCAAAATACTGCACTTCCTGGTTCATGTGGCTGGGGTGGGTCATGTCATTCTGGCCAGTGAATAAGGCAAGACCCACCCCAATCTCTATTTTCCCACTAGCATGGCCAACAGCAATGTTCAAAGGGCAAGTGTTCCATATCTATAGGTCCCTGTATGATGACAATGAGTAAAATTCCCTTGAGATCTCACGAAGGATATACAGCTTAAGTGCAGAACAAGCCTCCACTACTTCAAAGCAGTGATTTTTTTTTTTTGCTTTTTTTATGGCCATACCTGTGGTGTATGGAAATTCCCAGGCTTGGGGTCAAATCAGAGCTGCAGCTGCAGACCTAAGAACAGCCACAGCAATGGCAGATCCAAGCAATGTCTGTAACCTACATGGTGGCTTGCATCAATGACAGATCCTTTAACCCACTGAGCAAGGCCAGGGATCAAACCCATATCCTCATGGATATTAGTCAGTTTCTTAACCCACTGAGCCACAACAGGAACTCCTTAACCACTCATATTTTGAAGGTGCTTACTACCTAAGGTAGGTAGGTTTTTTAAATGACCTCCACGATCTTGTCTTCTTGAGTGTGGGCAAGATCTGTGAATGTGGTGGGATATCCCTTCCATGATATGGCAAAAAAAAGAAAGCAGGTATTTTCGAGATCCTTAATCAATTGACTTCGAGTTAATGAAAAGAAAGATTATTCAAGGTGAGCTTGACCTCATCAGGTGAGCCCTTAAAAACAAACAAATGAATAAATGAAAAAACAGAAAGCAGAAGTAGACACTCCTATTGGCCTGGAAGAAGCAAACAGCCATGTTATTAACTGCCTGTGGACAAGAGAAGCTTCCAGGAGCTTAGACCTGTCCCCAGCTGATAACTAACAAGAAAATGGCCAATCTAAGTTCTTCAGCTTCAAGAAAATAATCTCTGCCAACAGCCAGTTCATGTGGAAGGGAACCTTAAGCCTCAGCTGACATCTTTTTAGTGTGGTGAGACACAGAACACATGGCCCTCCAAATCCATACCCAGAATTCTGACCCACAGAAACTGGGAGCTAATCAACTTGTATTGTTTTAAACTGCCGAGTTTGTGGTAATTTGTTATCATAATAGAAAAATTAATATACCCCCACACAACTGAGTCTATCCTAGTTGATAAAGTGGGAAAATTAATTACTATGCTATGATTATTATAGTGCTGGAAATATTTTGGAAAGGAGAAAACTCAGATTGATGAATGGTACATCTGCACAATGGAATACCAGTTAGCCTTTAAAATGAATGTGGTAAGTCTGTGTGTGCTGTTACTGAACCACCTCTGACGTATTTGTTCAGTGAAAACTAAGGTAGAGATCATATAGAAAACATAATCCCATTTTCATGTTTAATAGATTGCATATCCACAGACAAGTTCTGGAATGAATAAAGAACTATGAACAATTACTATATCAGGGAAGAAAGATTGGAAGGCCAGAGAAAGAAGAATGACCTTTCATTGCTTAAACTTCATTGCTTGAATTTTTATCATGTGCATATAATGCCTTTTCCATTTAAAACAAAATGAATAGAAATGAAAAACAAACTAATCAACCCACTTTTGCAGGGTATATACTGAATGCAAATCACTTTCCTAGGTACACAGTTGTATGAAAAATCATGGAGTAACTGCTTGTCTGGCATTGATTCAGATAAGATAGCGGCAACACATAGAATTATAATTTCTGAACAAAACTGGAAAAATGGTCAGGCAGTTAATGAAGTCCCAAAGGGTCATAATGAGTATGTAGATGCCACAAGAATGGGGAAAGGTTGGCTTTGCAGAAGGGAACAATCTCTGACATTGCACAGTTAAAGTTTCCATATAAAGTGCTTTGTCCTCCTTCTAGCCAAGTCTGAAGCCAATGAGTTAGAAACAGGTAAACTGGGCTTGTAGCAGATGTTGCTGGTGCCTTGAGTCCCATCTCCTTGGCCCACCTCTGATTATAGCCACATCTGTGCTGGACAGTTCCATGTACCTTGACAGATTCCCACCCCACGTAACCTTTGTTTTTCTGCATTGGATCTTTTGATTAAAGCTATGGGAAGCCAGCCCCTGGAAATGCTGGGAAGTTAACCTCTCTGACAGTAACTTTCAACCAATGGCAATGGGAGCCAGGGGGCAAATGCTCCAGCCTCCTGTACCTAACAGAGAGAATTCTGGAAGGCATTCTGTGAGTTAAACCCCCATTGTCTGCAGTAGCAGAGTACATTTATAATGCAGCATCTCACTCTCCCTTCTCCCATCTAACTCTCCTCCCTCCTCTTCCTGACGTCACTTCCCAAATAAACTATATGCAACTAAATCCTTATTTCAAGCTCTGGTTTTGCAGGTATCTAAACCAAAGCAATGTTTGTTAACAAAGAAGAAAAAGTAAGCAATTTAAACTGTTGAATATGCAAAGCGATGGAGAATTGCTTCTTGCAACATTATTTCTAGTGGCAGCCTAAAATAATCTTAAATCTCTGATAAAAGTGTTCATGGTGCCTCTCTAGACAAAAGGATTCTACAGTGTGGCAGGTGGCATTCAATCCTAGAGGAAGCCCATTGTGCTAAATGAGGCTTGTTCTAAGAAGGCTAACCTGTAGTTGCTCCTGACAGGAGGCATCTCAAATACTCACTGAATTCTCCTTACTCTCATTTTACCTCGTTATGCTTCATTATGCTCCAAGTAATGCAGCAAATAATTCCCTTTGGCCCTTGCTGTTTATTGCTTTCCAAATATAGAATAATGTGCTTACCATTTTCTTCCCTGCTGTCTAGTCAAACTTACTCATCACTCCTCTTAATCTCATATCATTCAGTCATTCTGATTACCCTTCTGTGAATTCCTTCTTGCTGTCCATATATACCAAAGATTCCAAGTAAAGAGTCTTATCTCAGAAGCAGGGTGCCTAAGACAGGCTTCAGGAAGACTTCAATTTGAACAATAGCTACAAAAAAAGAAATAGCTCATTTTCCACCATCTTTCAAATCCGTGCTGCATTGCAAGAGCCAGGAGCATTTATAAGCTATAATTTCACAGGGGAAACCTAGAATTCTCAGATTCCTCTCCATCAGAGCAACTATTTACAGGAGATTTTCCTCAGACAGACCTGTTTCTTTGTGCTACTCTTTTTGATGTAGGTATGATTAAGCTGATTGCAACCCCAGCTGGCCACTATACCCAAGGGAAAAAAATTCAGTATCAATTTAAAATGATTGCTCTAACCATATACTTTTCTCTCTACCGTTCACCCTAAAGATGGCTATAGGGCTTCAAGGTTGTTGCCGTTAATACTGGACAAGGTTTTATTCTTCTGTAAATCATCATCCCTTTCCTTTTTCTCCAGCAAGGCTTCTTCTGGGACCTAGCTGGTTTCTTTTGACAACCATCTTCCTTTTCTAAAGTTGCTCAGGATACAGAAAAGCCTGCCTGTCATCATGCCCTGTATTTGTTCCTCCTTCCTCATTTGCTTCCTTTCTGAGGCAATTTAGTTTCTGAAGCTCACTAATCACAGTCCAACTTTATTGTAAATTATGTGATTTGCAAGTTAACTAAGTAAAAGAAATTTAAGGGGAAAAATGAAGACTTTAATCCTCCTTAGTAATTTTTAACTTCAGGGAAACAAAGAGCACACCATGCTCAGTTTGACATCACTAGATTTAAACAAAGGACTTGCAACATATTTTTATGAGTATACGATCAAACGAATACTTCATGTTACTGCTTCACACTTCATGACACTGATAATTTCTGAGACCAGAGTTGGGGACCACTCTGCACAACATATAAAAAGAGATAGGAAACAGAAGTAATATTTGTAAAGTAGCTTTTTCACACCAAACATACTTCACATATGTTGGCTCATTTGATTTTCACAACAACTTCTATCCTACAGATGATCACACTTAGTGTAAGTGACCTGCTCAACTTACTAATTACAACCCCAGGCAAAAGAAAATCTACCCACTTTCCATCTTATCACACTGCTTCTCAGTGACATATTTTCATAACTGCATGCTCAAAGTTATTATCACAGTCAGCACACATAACTCAGAAGTAGCCACTCCTTCCTACTTTGTCAATATTAGGAATATGGATTGTTGAATAGGTAGAAAACCCAGATCTTCTCCTCTGCAGAGAAACCATGAAATATAATCTCTTGATTCCTGCTAATATCCCTGTGATATCAGAAAATATTTTTCATAAATCCTATTAGAAAGCTATGGAAGATGCTGTTTGTTGGTTGGCTGCCCCAACCATGATTCCCAATCCACTCTTTCTAACCATCTTCCATGAGTGGGAACCAAAAATCCTGTGGGTAAGATACATGCCAGAGTTGGCTAAGGGATTTCTGGAGAAACTTTGGCTTTCTTGACAGATGCCACACATTTCTTCTCTACTTCTTACCTTAAATATGGATGTAATGACTGGAGCCAAAGTTGCCACCTTTAACCAGGAAGAAAAGGCCAAGAAAATCATGATGACATGAGGTCCTGACATTTTTGAGCAGTTGAATCTACAGGATTTCTGTTTAAACCACAGAAGGCTGTGTTTAACCTCCCTCTGTTTTCTTTTTATCTATAGCAGAATGCATTGCTAACCAATGCAAGAACAAAACATTTTATAGTACAAGTTTGGGTCCTTTAAATGAGATAGTATTTTAGCAAAAGGTGTCATCTGAAGAATAATCTAGATCAATACTGTCCAACAGGATTCCTGGGATAATGGAGAAGTTTCATATCTGTGCTGTACAAATGGTAGCCATGTATGACAAGTGAGCACTTGAAATGTGGTTAGTGCAACTGAGGCACTAAATTTATTGAATTTTCTTTAATTCAATTTTAAACATAAGTAGCTAGTGGCTATCACACTGGACAGTGCAATCTAGACATTTTGTGGGTTGTGACATTCATGTCAAGCCTGTGTTTGGGATGAGAAACTGAAACTTGCATAAACCTCCTTGAAGCAAGTGAATTATCTCTTATTCAGCATGAGCATAGAAAAAAATATAGCACTCTTCCAAGAACTGCAAAAAAAAAAAAAAAGTAGCCAAATTATTTTAGTAGTTTTAAGATTGTCTCTATTGCCAGAGAGAAATCTTCAGCTGAAAGACTGCTTGTGGTCCTAAACTTAACACAAGTAAAGGTCTTTTGGATGAGGGAAAACAAGTAACTCTGAAACTAAAAACACAGAAAACTGCCTCATTTTACTGACTGGTCCCTCTAAAGCAATGACACAGAGGGTCATAATTCTTAAGATACACTAGTAAGACAAGATCATTTCTTTTCATCCAAGTTATCACCTCTACAAGGACTACAGTGGGCAAGACCTCCTTTTAGCAAAGGTATTCTGGGTGCCCCTTATCCACCTCATTAGCAACTCTGTTCTGTATTTCATACCTTTTTCCTCAAACATATCCACTTCCCACTTTGGTAGTTTATCCTATGGCTTTCCTCCCCTGCTCCAAGAAAAAGTTTTAAGGAAGCCTGTCTAGAGTCAGTATGTTATATGCTGCATTGTGCCACCCATAACTCAAATGCTGAAGAGCTAATTCTTGGTACCTCAGAATGTGCCTGCATTTGGTACTAGTGTCTACTAGAAAATAAGCTACTTAGTCTGTGGTATTTTGTTACAGCAGCCCTAGCAGACTAATACATTGTATCTGCCAACTTAAAAGAGGCTCTATTTGGGGGGAAAGTCAGGCCAAGTTAGATAAGACAGGGGTACAGTGATAAGCTTGTAGGGACATATGTTTGGTAGCTGGACCTCGGAGGTCTGCCCAATTCATATGTCTGAAATTATCTCTTCAGTTAGGGAGATGATAATCAGTTAGAAAAAAAATCTAGAACTTAGTTTATCAGCAATGACATCATATAACGTTAGGTCTAAAAGACACTAGAGGTAATTTAGTTCAAAACTGTCTTTGAATAGGTGATAAAACTGAGGTCCTGAAAGATTAGTAGTTTGCCCCAAAATCGGTCAGTGGCAAACCTAGGACTGGATCCAGGTCACTGGTTCAGTGTTCTTGCTGATTTCATTCTATACTGAGTAAAGAACACATTCAGTTTTTCTTTATTTTTATTAAAATTACATTGCAAAATACTCAGAAATTGTATTTAAAAACTTGGCTCTGTGACCCAGTTTAAAATCCATCACTTATCAGTTTATGTCCTTAGGAAATTACTTAACCTATTGCAGACTCAGTTTCTTCATCTGTAAAATGATGGTGATAGTGGTGTCCTTTCTATTTTACAGGATTACCTTAATAATCAAAAAAGTTAGTGCATAAAATGTGCTTTGAATATCACAATGCTTTATCATTTTAAGGGAACAGTACTATAGTTTATTAGAGCTGAAGGTTAAAGTCCATTTTTTATTACCCATGATGGCTTTACTCTTAAACTAAGTTCACTGTCTTGAAATAGATATAAAAATAACTTATTTTAAACCCAAACTAAGCACCAGAACTAGTCATCTCAAGGGAAAATATCCACAAACTTTTGAAGAGGTTTAGATGGAATGGTTCCTTGCATCTGTGTTTATGTTGCTGGAGTAACGTTACTGCCTCTAGCAAAGAAATCAGAAAATCTGCAGCTCATTTCCCCCTTGATTACAAAATGATAGAAAAACGTTCATATACATCTGTCTTTGGGGGTTTCAGTTAAACATGTATTGTAAATTCAAGGCAAATCCTTGGAGCCACTTAGAAACAAAATGTAAGATATCACCTCCTGCACCCACAGCGACCCCTTCGCCAATCTCATCTTCCTCCCCAGGGAACTGGCTGCAGGAATACAATTAGTTTATTAATTATTTAGTTTCCTTATAAAGGGACTGTGAATGCTGAAATCTTTATTTCCAAGTGTGTTTTTGGTTCTTCATGCAAGACCTCATACAAGAACTTAAGGGACATGTGTACTGGGAAATTACCGTTGAAGTCACAAAGCTTCTATAGCACATCCATTTGATGTATTCTTAGTATTTTACTATTAAATTTATTCATATTTATAGATTTATGACATTTGCTTATTAAAATCACTACAAACAAGGAAACTTTTTTTGATAATCACGAAGATTTGAAATCAAATCAGTTATAGTATTTCGCCAGCTTCTGCTTCCAAGGTATTTTTGCATTTTATTTCACTACATAGTTTTTTTAAATCACCATTCACACAAAAGAACAGTATAGGTGATAAGATTTGGGGTACAATAACATGATACACATTAATTAAAATGCCTCCCCAGTAAAACATCTTCTCTTAAGGGCAGGGCCATTTCTGTCCTCTTTCTTCTTACAACCTTTTCCCTTTGCTCTTTCAGCAAACATAGAAAGTGGTTCCTCCTCCTCAAACTTTAATATGCCTTAGAATCCTCTGGAGAGCTTATAAATCACAGATCTCTGGGCCCTCCTACCAGATTCAGCATGTCTGGGTCAGGCCCCAAGAATTTGCCTAACAAGTTCCCACAAAGAGAAGGCTTCTGGTATTGAATTCGGTTTGGATATTGTCTTTAGACTTGAATGTAATACTGAGTTCCTGGCTAAAGGTAAGTGGGATGTGAGTAATGCAAGACATACAGTGGCATTACAGTTAAATTATCACATCTGGATGATTGTTCCTCAGGGGTTCCAGAGGTTCCTGCACTTGAGCATGAGATCAATAGAGACAATGGCAAGGACAGTGATGTAAGATCAATTCTCTTAAATAAAGCAAATGAAAAGCTCGAGTCTTTAAATGTGATGCTGGCGGCTCAGGGAAGGAACAGTGACATCTCTTTGGACTTGGAGGAAATTGAGAACTTTGAAACCTCAAGTCATGTAAACCCTCTTTTGCCAGAGTAAGAAGCCTGCTCTCCTATGTTTGGGGAAAGTAGCCTTACCTTGCTTAAAAACACTGTAATAGAGTTCCCGTTGTGGCTCAGTGCTTAATGAATCTGACTAGGAACCATGAGGTTGCCGGTTCCATCCCTGGCCCTGCTCAGTGGGTTAAGGATCCAGCGTTGCCATGAGCTGTGGTGTAGGTCACAGACACAACTGGGATCCCACGCTGCTGTGGCTCTGGTGTAGGCTGGTGGCTACAGCTCTGATTAGACCCCTAGCCTGGGAACCTCCATATGCTGTGGGTGTGGCCCTAGAAAAGACATAAAAAACAAAAACAAACAAACAAACAAAACACTGTAATAACCTCACCTAGAAACACTGCCTAGGCAGGGCTCCCATTATCTTCAAGGCTTATCCCCCAGTGTCAAATGCCTATTATCCCAACAACCCCTTATTGTCACTAGATGCATATCTAGATTTCTGTGTGGGAAAGAGGGCATCTTCATTTAATTTAGTCCATTTGGGACAAAAGATGCATAAACTTTGGAGAATTAATATGGATTATTATAAACTTAAACAGGTGTTAGCTCTATTGCAGCTGTTTCTCCAAATACAATATTCATACTGGGGCAAATTACACCTACTCTGGTACCTGGTATGCAGCTCTTAGCCTAGCACATGCTTTATTTCTCTATACAAATTAAGAGTCATGAAAAATAATTTGCTGCTTAGAAGGGACACCAGTATACCTCAGAACTATGTCAAATCTATTCACTGTCCTAATGTGGTCTCTTGACATTCCATGCAATGTCACACTGGTTGCAGTAACAGAACAATGATACCACAAAGACAGCCATATCCTAATCCCCTAAACCTGTGAATATTATTCCTATGTGACAGGAGACACTTTGCAGATGTGATTAAGGATATTGAGAAGGGAGTTGAACCAGGATTAACTATGTGGGATCAATGTAATCACAAGGTCATTTTAAGAGGAGGCAGGAGGGTCAAGATAAAATGATGGAATAAAAGGTCAGAGAGAGAGATCTAAGAGAGGGAGAGAGATTTGAAGATGCTGTCCTGCTGGTTTTGAAGGTGGAGGAAGCAGACAGAAGGTGAAGGAATGGAGGTGTCCTAAAGAAGCTGGGGAAAAAATAAGGAAGTAGATTTCCCCCTAAAGCCTCCAGAAGGAATGTAGTCCTGCGAACACCTTGATTTAAGGATTTCAAGCCACTGAAATAGATTTGTATGCTATGAGTACACTAAGTATGTAGTAATTTGTTACAGTAGCAATAGGAAATGAATACACTGGTCCATTACATTGATGACATTATGCTGAATGAATCTAATGAGCAAAAAATGCCAAGTACTTTAGATGCCTTAATGAAACATATGTGAACCAGAGGCTGGGTGATAATTCCAAAAAATTCAGGACCCATCACCTCACAAAGTTTCAGGTGAGTCTAAGTCCTGAAAGTTACTATGTACCTTTGTATTGATTATAGTACTTATTTTATCCAGTAGGTATAGAACAAAATATTCTCTGATTTTGATCTCTTTTGAAGTGACTTGTTTTCTAGAGTCTCTTCAATAAAAATACAGTTATTTCTTATGTTCATATTTTATTGTCAGGAGAATTTTAATTTTAGTGCAAAATTATCATATTTGAAAAGATTCAAGAATTTTTAAAATTTTGAACTTAGAAACTGTCAACAAAAATAACTGTATTTCTATAATGTTAAAGCTTATGACATAAAATAAATATCATAGATACTAATTCTATATATGTATATTATATACTTTCAAACTAAGAAATAAAAAAGATCCAGATGAGAAAATAATGTGCTGCACTTTGAAATGTCTTAATGTATACTTCCATTTTCTAAGCTTTTATTAAAGTATTTTTTGTTAAAAAAGTCCTATCACCATATAGAATCAAAATTACAATTATTTATTTAAAATACAGTATGTACTAAGCACTCTGAGATACATTAAATTAAATGCAAAGTAGGAGAGGTCATAGTTCCCACTCTCTAAAAGCTTGCAATCTAGAGCTTAAATAAGGTATTAAAATGTTAAACATTACCTAACAGTAAATGATCACAGTGGGAAAAAAAACAAAAACAAAAACAAACAAACAAACAAAAAAAACGTAGTGACATTACTTGCCAAAAGAATTGAATACAACATGGATGGACCTAAAAGGTACTATATTTAGTGAAATAAGTCAGAAGGAAAAAGACAAACACTGTGTGTTTCTCTTATATGTGGAATCTGAAAACAAAATGAATTAACAAATAAAACAGAAACAGACTCACAGATACAGAGAACAAACCAATGCTTATCAGAGAAGAGAGAGGTGGAGAGACACGTGAAATAGGGGATTAAGAGGTATAAACTACCAGGCATAAAATAAATAATGTACAGCACAGAGAATAGAGTCAATATTTTATAATAACTTTGTATGGAGTAAAATCTACAAAAATATTGAATTATAAAAAAGAATTGAATAATCATATAAACAAAGCTGAGGAAATGAGTAAAGTTCGAGGAACTGGGATTTGAGCTGAGTTTTCAAGGAACAAAAGGTGAAGCAAAGAAGCAGAGGGCATTCTACACAGGTGGAATAATGAACAAAAAGCTCAGACTCTTAAAAGAGGAAAGGACAGTTTTGAATATTCCATTTCAAAAAGAGAAGTTTGAGCCTCAGAAAAGCTGACACTGGTATGATCCTGTATCTGCATGTTTGAAATGTTAAGATGTGTTCCTAAAGGCTTCAAAGATTCAAGCATCCTCAGGTCTATATGACAGGTTCAGAGATGTCCAACACAATAACTTCCAGATTCAGATAGTAATAACACATGAATTTACTGCAGCATTGATAGAACTGAAATATTCTATATTAGAAGGGATGAGTTTCTTTGCCATGGCCATCTGCTTTTTAGGTTCCCTAAATTTGACTCACAGCCACTGTATTTTACATTATGTAAAGAGATGAAGTCCAATATAGTGAGAAAACCTGACTCCAAGCCAGGACCCTGAGGTCCTGATCCACCTAGACTACATGATTTCTAACCTCTATTGGCTCTAAAATCTGTGGCAATGCAAAAGCTTTGCAAGGCCAGAATAATGACTTAGGCAGAACACTAACCTTTGAACTTTAATCCCAATGCTGTATTTAGGTTAACTTCTCTCTCCAAACTAATTAAAATCACTGGCTCTTTTAGAGCAACTGGATCTGCATATCTGACTCATTTTCTTGTAGTGGTAGAAATGGAAATAAACACCAAGGAATAGAGTTCTGCGTCCACACAGCCCCATCTGTATGCAAAGCACCAATGAGAATGCAAAATCCTTAACACCAATAATGTCAGAGTTATTAAAGCAAGTAATTTCCTTTTCCTGACACTACTTTCATGAACCTTGTCAAAACAAGTCTCTTGCAAGTTGCTTAAGGTCTAAGAGGCTCTTCCAAGGAAATAGCCTCACCTATTCATACAAATCCCTTCTAGTTTTGAGCAGAGAAGAGCTCAGGGGGAGAACCTCTGGGCACAAGGATGACTGTATAAGTAATCCTTACTCACTTCCAAAATGTCACTACCTTTGCAGAATTTTCTCACTGTGGTGAGACCATTATTTTGCCAGGACCCCCAGGATATACCATTCTCCTTTGAAAACTCTGGCCCAGATTTCAATTCAAACAAAATTTCTTCCCTTATCTTCTTTTGGATATATTAAGCTGCTTATTTTGAGCAAGTCTTTATGTGAAACTTAAAAGAAACAATCCAAAGGAAAAAATCAAGGGGCACGGCCCATTTTACAAAAAGTGCATTTCCACTCCTGAACTAGCTAATTCATTCATTTGTTCCATTTTACATCAGCTGGAAGCATAAAATCACCCTTTGAACCTGCAGGCTTAACTCTTCTTTCCATTCTCATCTTGGTCACTTTCCCAAGTCACAGTGTGGGGTAGGAATGTCAATCATGCAGACCTTCTCAGGAAACGAATAGCCAGTGATTTTGATGTGCAACGCGACTGTCATGTTATACCCACCAAGAGCACATCCTTGCCAGTGAAGACCCAGGAGCCTAATAAGTTTCCATCCCTCGCTCCTCAGTGGAGCTCCTTCCTCATTTTTTTTTTCTTTTTAGGGTAGCACCCATGGCATATGGAGGTTCCCAAGCTAGGGGTCCAATCAGAGTCACAGCTGCCGGCCTATACCACAGCCACAGCAACTTGGGATCTGAGCCACCTCTGCGACCTACACCACAGATCATGGCAATGCTGGATCCTTAACCAGCTGAGGGAGGTCAGGGATCAAACCCACAACCTCATGGTTCCTAATCAGATTCCTTTCTGCTTTGCAACAGGAACTCCTCCTTCCTCATATTTTCATTATCAGTCTCCCTGACCTTGCACCAAAACCAAGAACAGATAAACAAACAAACCCTCCCAAAATAACTCTACAATTATACAAAGTAACTTTTAAAAGTTTCATGAATTTAAAACACTCAGGAACACTCACTCCCCACTCCTTTGCCACTGCATCATCACAATGCAAGCAGTGTGCTTCCCCGCCCCTCCTTGAGGCCCTGAGGGCTTTCTCAGCCATCATGGTCTCAGTGCACAGATGTGGCCAGAGGTATTAAGTTTCTCTTAAATTTGAGACTAAAACATTCATCATAGTTACACATCCTTCCTCCAATATGATGCTAGGAATGACATGCAACATTAATCTCCTCTTCCCTCTAGGGTTTACAGAAGATCAAAAAAAACTTTTAACTGTAAATGCCTCACAGCATTGATACATCCTGAAACCATCTGTGTACATCAGGATAGAAAAAAGCTCACTTGCTTCTATGAAAAAAATTTGTTTTTCATGCTCGGGGCCTTACTCCTGAGAATCAAATTGGAAAACACCATTTTCGAAAGACACATTCAAAGACAGGAACAATCTGCAAAGGAAAAAAAAAAAATAGCTGCTTGAAACAAGTAAACAATTCTATACTTTGGATCTTTGAAAACAAGATAAAAGTACTTTGTGAAGGAACAAAATCTAAGGAACTCAGAAAAATTGCAGTCAATTGTGAACCTGATTTGCTGACACTCTTCTCCTAAGAAGGGGCCAATGCTTTTTTTACTTTTTAGTAAAAGGTTGTCTTGCCCATTATATAAGAAGTAGAATTTTAGTTTTTCCCTTCATAACACACCAACAGAAATTACACAGCCAGCAAGTTCCCATTGCCTATAGGTTAATCGCCAAACTCCCAGGTATGGTTGGCAATCCTCTCTGTGACATGAGACCCTTGGCCTCCTGGTCATATCTCCCCTATGACCTCATAGGCATCCTTTGTTCCAGCAGTGCTAATTATTGGTGTTTCTCCTATTTGGCACTTTCTCTCAAGTCTTTGCATACACACACACACCCATGTCCCTTTCTATTTTTGAAATGCTCCCCTCTCCTACCCCTCTGTCTAGCTCCTCCTTCAAGACTCAGAATAAGTGACATCTTTTGGAAGCCTTCTCCATTTCCATAGGATGGAGCAGGTCCCTCTTGGTTCTTATTGTCCTCTGCACTATTTCAACACCCACATTGGATGAATTGAGGTGAGATAGTCCTCTAAGGGCACAATGATCTTAATCCCTCAAGGACTGAATTTACAGAAAAATAAAAATTAAAAAAAAATTAAAAAAAAAAAAAACCTACCACAGTTGGAGTTCCCATCATGGCGCAGTGGTTTACGAATCCGACTAGGAACCATGAGGTTGCGGGTTCGACCCCTGCCCTTGCTCAGTGGGTTAACGATCCGGCAATGCCGTGAGCTGTGGTGTAGGTCGCAGACGCGGCTCAGATCCCGCGTTGCTGTGGCTCTGGCATAGACCGGTGGCTACAGCTCCGATTCGACCCCTAGTCTGGGAAACTCCATATGCTGCGAGAGCGGCCCAAGAAATGGCAAAAAGACAAAACAAACAAACAAACAAACAAAAACCTACCACAGCAAAGTCTTTGCAAACATGAATACCCAATAATAGCTTTATAAGGAAGATATAATACCAAAGCATAAAATACCACGTTTTTATACATTTTAAATTATACTGGTTTATATTCTTCCATGTCTTTGAAGCAATTCATTTTATTTATTTGTAAGTATTAATTCATAAGAACATAGAGATCTCACACTCTTGGAAACAAAAGTTCCCTGTTTAAATTTTTATAGCTTCCAGAAATATAAGCTAACATTTAAATGAATCCAGTGCTGAATCATATTTATGAAAGCAATCATAATCTTATATATATTATACATGCTTATAAATTGTATTTTCTTAAATGAGGCATCTCTGTGCAATCACAGTTAAATAAATAACATCACAAAAAACTGTTAGAATGACTACAGTAGCATTAAAATGAACACACTTCCTATCTCAAGTGTGCTTTGAGCAGAGGTTGGACAATGGAGCGAATATGCATTTTTATGGAAGAGATTAAGTAACACACTACAAGGTAGTATGTCTGTATGATCTTCTGTAGGTAAAAATTGTTGATTTCACTTTTATAAAATAAAGAAATGTGAATAGATATGCTTTGCTAAAGTAGAAATTATAAACCAATAGGTAATAGGAGAGAAATACAAATTTTGAGAAATAGTATATGGGTTCAGAGTAGGAGTGAGACAGAGATCCTAGATAACAGTTGAAGAAATTTTTGGAATCAGAGTAAAGCCCTATTTGATTGAATTCAGCAACCAGTAGTCACTATGGTTCTAGGAAAAAAATAGACAAAAATAATTATTCTACGAGAAGCTTAAAGGGGAAGGAGACAGATTGACAACAGACTGGTTAAAGTCCAAGTGGAAGAGGACGGAAAGGAGAAAGAGAGGAGCTAAGGAAATGCGGCAATAAGGAAAGAGTCAAGAATCATTACACAGTTACACCTCAAGAAGCCCAGGAGTCTAGTGACCAACAACGCCTAAAGTAAGTTAAAAGGTGAGAGTTCCCATTGTGGCTCAGTGGAAACAAATCTGCCTAGTATCCATGAGGACAGAGGTCTGATCCCTGGCCTCGGTCAGTGGGTTAAGGATCTGGCATTGCTATGGCTGTGGTGTAGGCCAGCAGCTGCAGCTCTGATTGGACCCCTAGCCTAGGAACTTCCATATGCCATGGGTACAGCCCTAAAAAGACAAAAAATATATTGAAAACTATTAATCCTTCTCAGAATAGTATATGAATATATATCATATCAAATAAATTCCTAAAAAGAAATTTGGGGAGGAGGTACAGAAGGAATAGATGCAACATGACAAAGTGATCTAATGATCAGCTGGACTATAAATTGACAGAAGTAGCCAACAAGAAAAGTTTAAGGAATAACAAGCAGGAATTTGCTTTTCCAGTTAGTAGAGAAATTCCAACATAATAAGAAATAAAAGCAGTGTGATATTTGCTTTAATAATTGGTAGATTGATCATTATACAAAAGATGTAAAAAGATATTTATAACACATGTAAAAAGATATTTATATTTAAGTGACATTTCAAACTACTGAAACCAATTCAAGAAAAATAGACAATCTGAATAGACCTATAACAAATAAAGAGATTGAATTAATAATCAAAAAGCTACCCAAGAAGGAAAACCCAGTCCCGGATGGCTTTACTGCTGAATTCTATTAAACATTTAATATGGTATTAAATGACATAGACAAGAAGGGAATACTTCTCAACTCATTTTATCAAACCAGTACCAAAACCAGACAAAGACATCATGAGGAAAGAAAACTACAGACTAATATCTGTTATGAATATGGATGTAAAAACATGGTATATATATACAATGGAATACTACTCAGCCATAAAAAAGAATGAAATAATGCCATTTGCAGCAACATGGATGGACCTAGAGACTCTCATAGTGAGTGAAGCAAGTCAGAAAGAGAAATACAAATACCATATGATATCACTTATATCTGTAAACTAATATATGGCACAGAACCTTTCCACAGACTTGGAAAAGAGACTTGTGGTTGCCAAGGAGGAGGGGAGGGAGTGGGATGGACTGGGAGCTTGGGGTTAATAGATGCAGACTATTGCCTTTGATATGGCTTAGCAATGAGATTCTGGTGTGTAGCACTGGAAATTATGTCTAGTCATTTATAATGAGGCATGATAATGTTAGAAACAAGAATGTATACATGCATGTCTAACTGGGTCACCATGCTGTACAGTAGGAAAAAAAATAGGTATTGGGAAAATAAAAAATAAAGAAATTAATAATAAAAAATAAAGAATAATGAATACCAGTTTTACACAGACTCTTCCAAGAATTAGACAAGAAGGGAATACTTCTCAACTCATTTTATCAAACCAGTACCAAAACCAGACAAAGACATCATGAGGAAAGAAAACTACAGACTAATATCTGTTATGAATATGGATGTAAAAACCCTCAGCAAAATATTAGCAGACTGATTCCAGCAACATAAGGAAAGAATTATATACAATGGCCAAGTGGAATTTATCCCAATTGTGAAAGGTTAATTTAACATCTGAAAATCCATTAATGTAATAGCCTCTATCAACAGGAAAAAAAAACACATGGTCATCTCAATAGAAATAGAAAAATAATTTGATTAAACTCAACACCTTTTCATAATAGAAACACTAAACAAACTATGAATCAAAGGCAACTTCCATAACCTGATAAAGGACACATACAAAAACCCCACAGCTAACATAATACTTCATGGTAAAAAACTGGATGATTTCCCTCTAAGATCAGGGACAAGGTAAGGGTGTCTGCTCTTGCTACTTCTATTCAACATTTTATTAGAAGTTCTAGAGAAGGCAATAAAGCGGGGGTGGGGGGGGGAAGTGGAGAAAAAAAATGTTGCCCAGATTGAAAAGAGAGAAATAAAACTTCAGATGACATCATCTTTTATGTAGAAAATCCTAAGGAATTCGTAAAACAATAGTAAAACTAATTAATGAGCTCGGCAAGGTTGCAAGGTCTAAGATCATTATATAAAACTCAATTATGTTTCTATATACTTGCAATGAGCAATCTAAAAATGTAACTTTAAAATGCCATTTATAATAGCATCAAAAAAGAATAAAATGCTTCAGAATAAATTAGCAAAAAAAAGTATAAAACTTATGCTTTGAAAATTACAATCATGGAGCTCCCACTGTGGCTCAGTGGTAACGAATCCAACTGGTACACATGAGGACGTGGGTTTGATCCCTGGACATGCTCAGTGGGTTAATGATCTGGCATTGCCAAGAGTTGTGGTGAAGGTCACAGATACAGTACAGATCTGGCTTTAATGTGGCTGTGGTATAAGCAAGAAGCTGCAACTCCAATTCAACCCCTAGCCTGGGAACTTCTATAAGTCACAGGTACTGCCCTAAAAAGACAAAAAAAAAATTAAAAGAAATTAAAGAATATTTAAATTAATAAAATCAAACCATGTTCAAAAGTTAGAAGACATAATACTATTATGATAACAATATTCTTAAAATTCACCTACAGATTCAATGCAATCTCTACTAGTGTTTAAGCTGTCTTCTTTATAGAAATAGACAAGTTGATTCTAATATTCATAAAGAATTTCAAAAAAACCAGAATAGGGAGTTCCCGTCATGGCACAGCTATTAATGAATCTGACTAGGAACCATGAGGTTGCAGGTTTGGTCCCTGGCCTTGCTCAGTGGGTTAAGGATCTGGCGTTGCCATGAGCTGTGGTATGGGTTGCAGATGCAGCTCAGATCCCACATTGCTGTGGCTGTGGAATAGGCCAGTGGCTACAGTTCTGATTAGACCCCTAGCCTGTGAACCTCCATATGCCACAGGAGCGGCCCTAGAAAAGGCAAAAAAAAACAAAAAGAAAAAAAAAACAGAATAGCCAAAACAAGTTTGAAAAGGGAGAATAAAATAGAAATACTCATTCTTCTCAATTTGAAAACTTAGTACAAAGCTACAGTAATCAAAATAGTGTGGTACTGGCATAAGGACATATCTTTAGACCAATGGGATAGAATTTAGAGTCCAAAAATAAACCATATGTCTGTGATCAACCAACTTTCAATAAGGGTACCAAAATCATTTAATACAGAAAGAAGAATGTTTTCCATAAATGGTTCTGGGACAATTTAGCCACACACAACAGAAGAAAGTTGGATTTTTACCCCATACCACTTCCAAAAATTAATTCAAGATGAGTCAAAGACTTAAATGTGAGCACTAAAACTATAAAACTGTTAGAAGAAAACACAGAAGTAAACCTTCATGGCTTCGAATTTGGCAATGGTTTCTTAGATATGACACCAAAAGCACAAGTAATAAAATAACAAATAGAGACGTCGGATTTCATCAAAATTAAAAAAAAAAACAAACTTTCATGCATCAATAAGGACACTACTGGGAAGATCGATGGTGGCCCTCCACTTGCCACAGGCACAGCCCAAAATAAATAATGACACTAACAATGGAGTTCCCATCATGGCTCAGAGGAAACGAATCTGACTAGCATCCATGAGGATGCAGGTTCCATCCCTGGCCTCACTCAGTGGGTTAAGGATCTGGCGTTTCCATGAGCTGTGGTATAGTTTGCAGATGCAGCTCGGATCTGGCATTGCTATGGCTGTGGCATAGGCCAGCAGCTATAGCTCCTATTCAACCCCTAGCCTGGGAATTTCCATATGCCACAGAGACAAAAATAATAATAATAATAATGACACTAACAAGAAAGTGAAAAGACAACCCGCAGGATGGGAGGAAATTTTTGCTAGTCATATATGTGATAAGGGTTTAGTACCCAGAATACATAAAGAGCTTTTACAACTGAACAAAAAGCAACCTGACTAAAATATGCACAAAGCACTTAAACATTTTTCCAAAGATGATATGCCAATGACCAACAAGCATATGAAAAGATGTATAACATGATTAGTAATTAGGGAAATGCTAATCAAAACTGCAGTGAAATACCACTACACATGCACTAGGATGGCTATAATTTTTTAACATAGAAAATAAAGTATTTATAAGAATAATATGGAGAAATTGGAACACTTGTACATTGCTGGAATGAATGCAAAATGATGCGGCCAATGTGGAAACAAGTTTGGCAGTTCCGTTAAAGTTAAACATAAAATTATCATACAAACCAGCAATTCCACTCATCAATATATATACCATAAGTAATTAAAAACAGGTATTCAAATGATTATGTGTGCATAAATGTTCACTGCAGCACTATTCATAACAGCTAAAAGAAACAACCTAAATGTCTGTCAATAGATGGCTGGTTAAACAAAAGTTGACATATCTACACAATAGAATATTATTTGGGTATGAAAAGGAATGAAGTACTGATACAGGCACAAAATGGATAAACCTTGAAAATATTATGCTAAGTGAAAGAAGTCAAATCACAAAAAATTAGATATTGTGTCATTCTACTTATATAATATATCCAGAATATGTAAACCTATAGAGACAGAAAGTAGATCGGTGGTTGCTTAGAGCCATTGTTGGGGTGGGGGGATGGAAGATAAAAAGGGCAATGATAAAAATGATTTCTTGTTACAGTGATAAAAATATTTTAAAATTGTGATGGTTGTATATATTCGTGACTTTATTTTAAACCACTGAATGGCTTTAATTGGTTAATTATATGGTATGTGAATTATTTTTCAATAAACCTATTTAAGAGAGAGAACCAGAGAAACATATTCCAAAATGTTAATGATAGAAAGATTGCGAGTAAGTAAATATGGCCAGTGGCTCATGTTAAGACCTTAAGCAAACTGCATGCTCTCAGGACAACTGTTGATACTAGAGTGCTTCATAAATATTGGCTGCTGCCAAAAAAACAAAACAAAACAAAAAAAAAAACAAAAAAAACCCACAAAACTTTATGCAAACTTCAATAAAAAAGCAACTAAAAATACCTCCAGTTCTAGCCAAAAACTGTAGCAAAAGGGACCAAATTTACTCTGTTTGAAGCAGCAAGAAAACAGAAACGTGTAAAAAAGGGGGTTTTTTGAGTCACTAGACATCAGATAATAAAGGACAGTGATGTCTAAGAAACAGGAAGCAAACAAAGTGAGCCCACAAATTGCACCAGCTTACTGTCTTGGTTCCAACAGTGCAGTAGGGAGAGGGATCAAAAAGTTCCCGCAGACCCCCTGAGTTGGCAGGATCAAAGCTGCCAAAAGTCTCAAGAAGAGAACCAGAGAGGAGAAAAGTGCATAGAAAGGGAACTCCAGGGAATTGCAGATAGTTCCTCTCAAAAGTTCAGCTGACTATGGATTAACACATGTTCTTAAGGAAATTACCCAAGGCCGAGGAAAGAACTCCTCTAAAGAATTGAAAGTAACAGTGCCTGGTTTTCACACAGGTTTGGGGCTGGTGCCTGTTCCCACCAACCATCCCAGGGAACCTCACAATTCACAGGGCATTTGGTAGAGAACATGGAAGGATCATACCTCAATATAGGAGGATAATTAGCCCTAGACTGAGCACTGCTGTGGTCACACCTAATAAGTTTTAAAAGAACACTGACAACATAAAAAAAATCATATACCCTCAAAACTCAGTAAGAGAACAATCAAATTAAAAATGCAAAAAAATATCAGAACAGACACTTCAACAAAGACGATGCATAGAGGCCAAATGAGTACCTGAAAAGATGTTCAACATCATCTACCATTAGGAAAATGCAAATTAAAACCACTATGTGATACCACCTCATACCTGCTAGGATGGCTAAAATATAAACAACTGACCATAGCAGTTCTTCATGAGGATGTGGAAGAATTTGAACTCTCATACACTACTGGTGGGAATGTAAAATCATTTTGGAAAAAAAGTTTAGTGGTTTCTTAATATACATGTACCATATAGGAGCTAGCAATTCCCTTCTAGATATTTACCTAGGAGAAAGCATATGTCCATTCAAAGGCATATAGGAATATTCATAGCAGCTTTATTTGTTACAGATAAAAACTGGAAAAAATGTGGTTGTCCATCAACAAGGTAAACAAACTGACATTTTTACAATGTAATTATATTTAGCAATATAAAGAATTAAACTACTGACGTAAAATTACAAACGAATCTCAAAATAATTATGCTGAGTGACAGAAGGCAGGTGCAATATTGTATGATCCCATTTATATAAAATGCTATAAAATGCTAACTAAACTATAGCAATAGAAAGTAGATCAATGGTTGCCTGGAAATGGGGCAGGAGAAGGATGAGGAGAGAAAGAGAGGAACTATACAAAAGACATGAGGAAGTCTGTGATGCTGATTTCACAGGTGCATAACTTTTCCAATTGCACATTTTATTTGAAAAAAAAGTTCATGACAAGACAAAGTCCATGATGTATACAATGAAATGCATATTTTATATTATACAGTTTTACCTAATTTTTCCTAAATGAGAAATAATTTATAAAAAGAAAATCATGGCAATTTATAATAAAATAAATCATAGAGGTTATTTAATATACTCCCCTTTTGCAGAAGAGGAAACTGAACTCTGGAAAGGTAAATCTGCCCAAGATCACAACTAAGAAAGGGCTCCTGTCAATACTTTTTCTACTTCATGCTTCTCTGAATGTTTCAAACCTGAAGAATAAAAAGTTCTCCACGAATATACAGTCTATATTTGTTATTACACCTATTGCTGTAGCTCATTCTAAGTTTTCATTTGGTAGCTAAGAATATTTTTAAGTGTATACATTTTATCTTTATTTGCATATTGTAACAGTACTTGGTGACTCAGTTTTGAGGTAAAATACATTTTTACATGAATGAGCTTGACATATCTTTCTGGTAACAGGAAGCTTATAAAATAGGTCTCATAATATTTGAATTTCCTTCCTACTATATTTTATGTAAAAAGCCATAGACCATATCTTTGGACTGGCAATATAATTAGATGTTTAAATAGAATATATATTTAAACAAAATCTAGGATTATTCTCAACTGTGGCCAGTTGTAATAAAAGTAATTTAGGGCCACTAATATAAAAATGTATCAACATTGCAAAGAGTCTTAAAAAGCAAAGTAAGGTCTTTTGAAGCAAGTCTTTACTATAAAAACCCAATAAGCAGGATTTTCTTTGGAATATCAGAGTGGTAGTTAGTCATCGTAGGAATACGGGAGACACACTCAAAGATCTATTTTTAAATAATAAGCTAGAGGACTTATATTTTCTGCCGTAGTCAGTAAATACCACAAATCTACACACTGTTCCAAACTTTGAACTCCGTGTCCCCACCTCCTTTGTTGTCTCAATTTTACAAAAAAAGAAAAAAGAAAAAAAAAACAAAAGAAAAACTGTGTATAACAGTCTCTCCATGTTTCCTCAATGCCCCCTTTGCTTGGTGACATATATTCTAGCAGGACAGCAGAAAAACTGAGAGGCTCCATATTTATGAGCCAATCTATGGTTTACCCTAACCTAATGGTTTTAATGGGAAAATGTGCAATATACATGAATATTTACACATACTTATAACCTCTAAGTGCTTCAGAATTCATTCACAAGATATTCTGAAACATTTCCCAAATGTGCGTGCTAAGCAAACATTAAGTAACAATAATCCTTTTGCTCACCCCTTAGGCAGAAATTTTCCACATTAAAAAGAGAACTGAGGATAAAGACATTAGGCTGCTCAAGCTTTGACCTGGTGAGGCATTTGTAGCACTCACTATTTACAGTGTGCACAGGATGAATTCTCCTACTTAGCAAAAATCTCGGCCTCAATTCCTGCTAACAGTAGCTTCTAAGTAGTGTAACATAGGTTTCTAAATGCTGTCTTGACCCAGTTTTGAGGCCCTGTCTAGAGCTTGGTCATTTCTGCCTCTTGAGCAGGCAATTACGTCCACACCCTAAATAACCTCCAAAATCAACTCTCACACGCTGGGCCACTCTACACCTGCTCTAATTGCCCCAAGGCCAGGTAGCAGACCACCACCAGGGACAGCCCCTAAGCCTTGCAGTGTGTTGAAATTGTTCAAATTAGCCTATCCTAAACCTGCTTGCATGTTTTGCCCTTTATTTTCCTCAGAAATCTTAATAAAGTTCCCCACAATTCCCCCTCTCCCTCTGCCTTGTGACTGACCCCAGGTCTCACCTGAGTGGCCCCACATGATGTGCTGTGTTCTCCCTAGGGAACTCTGAGTCCAACAAACTATAAAACCCTTTCTGACTTCTCTCTACTGATCTGTTTTGGCCTCACCATATCTCACTCAAGGTAATATGGCTCTAAATAAGGGAGGGAGAAATAAAGAAAAGGAGCAGGAAGGAGGGAAGGAAGGGAGGAAAAGAGGGAGGAAGGATTTTAATTGGCTCTTAAAAACGTTTAGTTTTGCTAAAATTTAGCTCAAATACATAATATCTGTGCAGAGTATAAACTATGGCAGAAGTTTGAAATGCAGCAGTAGTTTAAGAATATGATAAGCTCTGTCTATTTATATATTGAGAGCATCAAACGAGTCAGGCCATGTTCTTATGTCCTATCACACTATCCCGTGTTAATTCTGAAAAGAGACCAAGGAAGTAGAGCTGCTAATATATCTATATTAAATACAAGAATCTGAGGCACAAGGAAACATACAGAAATTGTCTAAAATGACAGAGCTAGCAAATGGTAGAGCTGGGGTTTGAACCCAACTTTCTCTAAATTCAGAACCTAAGCTCTTAAGTACTGTTACTACCTCTAAGTAGCTGCTCATCAAACAAATACTCATTGAGCACCTATTATATAATAGATCTTATATGATTTGTTACAGAAAAAGCATCAAATTGATTTCTCAGGATGCTCACTTTATAGTGACAGTGGTTATCTTATGTATAAGAACAAGACAGATTAATAGCTACTGGGCAGATTTTATCCAGGGCACTACAGAAGCACAGTCATTTACTTGATTAACCATTACCTCATATGGTACAAACAAACAGATTTGTACCACTATTATCCTTTGCCCTCTCCCTACATTTACACACACACACACACACACACACACACACACACACACCCCTACCTTTAAAATGCTCTTTTGGCTAGTTCTTCTGCCAATAGATGAAATCTTAAGAAAATCTCACAACTTTTTCCTGACTACTTTCAAATATTAAAAACTCCTCAGGTTACTTTTAGCCAAAAGAACTTTCTCTTTCAATATCTGAAATGTGTAATTTAGAGCAATAATCAAACCCTGAACATCCCTCAAATTTAAAGTGTTGCCAGCTCATGCCAGCTGCGGACTGGGAAGCACGCAGTGAGGGAGACAAGTGTGGTTGCTGGCACCTGCTTCAGTTCCTCGCCTTGCCCTCCACTCCTCCCACCCACTCTATGGCATCTGAATCCCTGGGGGCCAGGAGAGGACTGTTCTCTGGGCTTGATGGATATTAACACTCACAGGTGCTTCTAGGGGTTGCTCAGAAATTCAGAATCCCTTCAGAAACTTCTCATTGCATGTCCCAGGACAGAGGTGATACCTGTAATTCCAATGGCCTCTTCCAAACACCAGCCTCAGCCCCAAGGTTCTGGTGACCCATCCCACACAGACTTTTGCTGAAATCCTATCAACAGCCACCCATCATCACCACTCTCTGCAGCCCCTTTGAAGACTTGCTCAAATGATGTTTCCTTCCTTTGCTTGACCTTCAGAGGAAATGCCACCATCCTGCCACTGGTGGAAGTGCAATTTTCCAACACAGCCCAGTGGCTTCTTACCTACAGAGCTCTTAAACCTGAGCCCCTGATTCTTCCTTGTTAAGCTCTGCCTCCCACAAGCTTGAGGGAGCAGGAAGCATTTGGCCATCCTTCTCCATGAGGGGACGGGAGAGCAGAGCAGCTCAGACACCCAGCGGTTCTATTTCTTACACTCACTGCTTTCATGCCCAGCTGACCATGTTCTTGGCGTGTCTAACATAGGTGCCCCAGCATCTCACTTTGGAATACAGGAATGTTCATCAAATAATGTTTTATTCTCAGTCTTTGAGGCCTCAGCCAAAACAAGGACAGAGTCTCATACAACATTCTGTTTCAGAAACACTAAGAAGGATGCCCACCAGACTGATGTACAGCACAATAAGAATTGTCTGCCTCTATATGGTTATTTTCAAGTATTTTCCATTAGAGAAAATGGGTTTGCCTTCTAATTCGGACTCTGCTCTTAGAAATGCTTTCTGAACCTGAGTAAATCAGTAGTCCTCAGTGTCTTCACCTAAAATTATACAGAATTATAAAATTATTTAAAATTTGTTGAAAAGTTGAAGAAAACACAGCTCTGTCAGAGGAGGCTCATATACATCAATCTTCTTAGCCTAGAAAATAGGCAGAAAACTAAAAATTAGCCAGAGAGCAGTAAGAGAACTGCCTTAGAATAAGCCCAAATTCCTGAACTAGTAGCCCAAATTCCTGGATCAATACAATCTTTCCTAATGTTATGGAGTGGATGTTTGTGTCCCTAAACCTCTAAATTCATATGTTGAAACCCTAACCATTAGTGCGGCTGTATTTGGACTCAAGTAATTAAGGTTAAATGAGGTCATAAAGGTGAAGTCCTGATCTGATAGGATTAGTGCCCTTATAAGTAGAGACACTAAAAAGCATGGAAAATTAAAGGCAACAAGAAGACATGTTGAGAAGGCAGCCATCTGCAAGCTAGAAAGAAGGCTCTCATCAGAAACTGAATTGCCAGAACCTTGATCTTAGACTTTCAGCATCTAGTACTTAAAAAGATAAATTCCTGTTGTTTAAGCTACTCAGACTACAGTAGTTAGTTATAGCAGCCTGAGCCAAGTAACACACCCAGGAACTCATCAATGGAGGAGAGAACAAAAACACATTTTCTTCCTCTTTCTCAAAGTGGGATCCCAGAAATTTCCCCATGTATATAAAATATGAAGATCTTGCATGCTGTTCAAATACAAAGTCCTATTTATTCTACAAGTTTGTAGCTGGGCAGAACTAGTAGTATTAGTCTCATTTTACAGAAGTGTTGGAATGTGGCTAAGCCAAGATTAGACCTAGATGTTCTGATTCTCAGCCCAAATCTCTCCCTGCACCTCATGCCAACTGACTCAGAGTAGCTTTGGAGATCTTTTTCCACAATTAGAACATCTCTGAGAAGCCTAGCACGGATTCAAAGCACTAGACTCTTAACAGACAAGCAAATTACCTGCCATTGGTCAGGCAAACCATTAGCTATTAATAAAAAAGGGGAGATCCCCCTGTGTCGCAACTGGATCAGAGGCCTCCTGGGAGTAATGGGTTGCAGGTTCGATCCCTGGCCTGGCACAGTGGGTATAGGATCTAGTGTTGCTACAGCTTAGGTCATGACTGTGGCTCAGATCGGGTCTCTGGCCCAGGAACTCCATATGATTTGGGGTGGCCAAAAATGAAAAAATAAGTAAATAAGGTTGAAGGAAAAAATGAAAATGAAAGCTGGAGTTGTGCTCAATTTCAATAATTTTAATTATTAATTTAGAACAATAGTAATTTTTACTTGTTAACAAAAACTTAAAAAATAGCAAAACAAACAAAAAACCCCACAAAACTTCTTTATATACCATCTTTGGCAGTTTTGACCATATGTGGACACAAAGGAATAAATCTTGGCCATTTTTTGTCCTGGAACACACCATCTAATGCTCCTCCTGGGAGAAAAAACTCAGCTACAACTTCTAGGTTCAGTACATCTACTCTTCTGACTAATTTGCAGCAGTGGAGCATTTAAACAGGTGCTATCTGGAGGATTAATGTTCCATATTCCACAGAGAAGCCCTTTTAGAGGCTCCGGTGCTATTTTTAAAATATCTGAGCTCTGAACCTCACTCAACTAATAAAGATTTCAGCAGTTTATTCATTAGCACCAACAATACCTTAACAATAGAACAACATATACTTTCAGGCTCATCTTTGTGTTGTGCAAATCAATGAGGAAAAACTTCAAAACCTGAACCAATGTTAGACTGTTTAGCATAACTGATTTGGTACTCACACACAAAATATTTTATCCATGTGTGATATCTTTAAATGTGCCTATTTCCTAATATGCAGCCAAAACCCCCTTCTACTGACCTTTGGTTTCAACTCCCCTTAATAGAGATTGCCACTCTGCTCCATTTTCGACTGTTCCTGAGGATGACTGCCTAAGCCTATAAGGTGGAGGTTAAATTCGGTTGCTTTAGCAGGTAAGCCTCTCAACATTGGCAGTTATATCATCCTCTCCTTTGGGGCTAGGTTGCACTGTACTGGAAATAGAGACCTCTATCTTAGTATTCATGCCTCTCCAGATCAGCTGTCAAAAGCCCTTTATGTTGAATCTTCTCCTTATTTGGCCCCGAAAGAGCCAATCTCTCTAATTGGTGCTCAAATTATTATCACACTCATCAAGAGTGGAATATTTGTTATTTACAGAACATAAATTTATGCAAGTAAAAACAGTATTTTATTTACAGAAATATTTATGTGCATCCATAAAAAAAGGGAGATTTTAAAATCAGAATCATCAAAAGTTAATGGGAAGCACTTAAAATAATTTTTAGATATCATAAAAAACCTAAATATAAATAACCTAAAATATCCAGTAATAGAGATTTGGTATAAGGATACACACACACACACGCACATATACATATTGAGATTTCCATTCGATAAAATACTCTATCTAACATAAATAATCCTGAAGCTTCTGGTTCTCCATAGCAGACTATTTACATAGATATTTACTTTCTCCTCCTCCAAAATTTCTGTAAAAATGACAGTCAAGAAATACAGAAACTAATAAGCACATATACCTGCACCAAAAAGGGGAGAGAGAGCCATCAGCACATCAGAGATTTATTAAAACCTCTAGAAAATGGTAAGTAGATGAATCACATTGTCAGATAAAATAAAAGGAAAGAAGACAATGCTCCAGCACTGAAGATACCTGGCTTCACTCTGAAAGAAGTGAACATTGAGCAGAATGAATCAGAAAGACCAATACCTAGAATTATCTCCATGAAATTTTCTAACACACCAAAGATAAAGACAATATCCTAGAAACTTTCAGGAAAGAGCTATGAAAGTTTTTTGTTGTCTGATGTATTCATTATCTGAGTTTTTATAGCCATGAGATTGCACAGGAAAGCAGTCATGGCTCAAAAATATTCACTAATGGACTGGCCACTTGTGACTCAAATATCCACCGCATGTCACACCGTCTGTCCTCACCAATCACATCAGAGTCTATTTTGGTCAATCTCTTATTGAATTTTAATAAATATATGATTAAAATAAGTAAACAAATATTTAATTAATATGTAATAATAAATATATAGCATAAATTGGTTTTAAAGTAAAATTGCCCATCTTGAAAAGGTATTAGATTTCCTAGAGTTAATAAAACTGTTGGTGGCTTCAGTCACCAACAAAACTACTGCTAAATAAGAACTAGCCAAGTTAGATCAGCTAAGGGTGGGTGAAGAGAAAACCAATCAGGAGAATGACAAGAAAAGGTCTTTAAAAGAGATTTATTTAAAATTCAAAGAATTTAAGACAGGCCCTTCGAGAAATCTTGAAATATTTTTGCAGAAGTTACTATCTTTGTGATTGTGCAGGAAAGTGAAATGTGAACTTGGAAAACATGTCATACTATCACTTATTTTTATCAGAAAATAGTACCCCCTAAACAATCCAATTTAAATATATTTATATTAAGTGGACTTTTCTGGTACTAGTTTTCTTAGGAAGCAAGAGGCTTCCTTAGCTATAAAGGAACCAAATATACAATGATCTTAGTCTTCTCATTAGCAACAATACATTCTGAAAAGAGTAAAATAATACCTACACGATTCTGAAATAAAATGACTTTATATCAATAATTCTATACATAAACTACTAGTCAAATATGAAAGCAAAAGAATGACCTGCAAGTACTCTGAAGGTTTACCTTCCATGTACTATTTTGAGTAAAGTATTCCAGTCATATTTTAAAAGAGGAAGGGAGGGAGGGAAGGAGGGAAGGGAAAGAGAAGCCAAGAACATGGAATGAAAGGCATGAGAAGATTTCTGCTTTAGGTAATGAGAGACTAAATTGTTTAACCAAATACAACCAAACTCTGGGAAAAAATATACAAATCTTGATTACATATATTATTTTTAAATTTTCTTACAAATATTCATGGTATAATAAGATAATAAGGAATTCCACACCAGAAATTCAAGACTTGGGAAAAGATTTGCCCTGTGAGTGCTTGCTGACCTGGAAGAGGTAGCTGATACGTGCTTTTGATAGCATCTTAGAGGAAAGGAGAAAAGTCACAGTTCAGGACCCACCCAATACTGAGAATTAGGTCCCCAAAAGGCTACATACACCCTGAGATGACAAAACAAAAATCAACCAACACTTGTCCAGACAGTAAACTCACTTTGTTCTCCCTTTCGATCTTTCGGTCTTTCTTTCTCTTTCTAATTTTTATTTTATATTAGAGTTTAGTTGATATATAATGTTGTGTTAGTTTCAGGTATACAGCAAAGTGATTCAGTTACATATATACATACATATACCCATTCTTTTTCAGATTCTTTTCCTACATAGGCTATTAGAGAATACTGAGTAAGCTTCCTCTGCTATATTGTTGGTCCTTGTTGATTATATATTTTATACACAGTAGTCTGTATAGGTTATTTCAAACTCCTAATTAGTCTCATTTCTTTTTAAAAAAATCAACAGCCCATTAAATCTCAGGCTGTGAGATTGCAAGTACACTCCAGATTATCAATTCTCCCTTTTGGAGGAAGAGAATATAATCCTAAATCTCAAATTATTTCAAAAAATACTTTTTCAAACACAATACCCAGCTCACAAAAGCACAAAGAAAAAATACACCATGAGCAAGAACCAGCCGTGAGTGATAAAAATAACCAAATGAGTCACAGGCATTATTAGATACAATAAAACTATGCTTACTATTTTCAAGGAGAAGAAAAGGAAGCTGTGAAAATTCCAGAAGGGAAAGAACTAATTATAAAAAAATGACTTAGCATATTTTAAAAAGAAACAAATTGAAATTCTATGACTGAAAAATCCATTTTGAAAATTAAGAATTCATTGGGAATTTAACAATATATTGGACAGTGGAAGAGACAGTAAGTGAACTGAAAATAGGTCAGAAGATACTCTCCAGATTGCAGCATATAACAAAAAGGTGGAAAACATGCAAGAGAATGTAAAAGATCCATAATTCCATGATAAATTCTTACATTGTGACTTCTAGAAAAAGAAAGAATGGACACTGGTCATTTTTGTGGCGATTTTAGCCTAGAATTTTCCAAGATGGAAGAAAAATATCTGTCTTCAGATTTAGGCATACAAATACATCCCAAATAGAATAAAAAGAACTCCATACCTGATAAAATGAAACTGGATAAAAATCAAAGAAAACTTCAATGCAGCCAGAACCGCTCACCTTCAGGAGAATAACATTTGACTGACAGGTGATTTCTAATGAACATTAACATGAGTCAGAAAGTGCTACCCTAGACTTCATAACTAGCAAAAATAAAAGTCATTTTTAGACGAATAAAAATTTGAAAGAGTTCATCATCAGGGGACCTGCACCCAAAGTAATGTGCAAAAGATACTTTCAGTTCACTAATTTCTTCGACTGTTCATTATGTTGTTAAATTCTCATTGAATTTGTCTAGAGAAAAGAGAAGGAGGCAAAAAATCCAAAAAGAATAAAGAAAAAAGAAAGTTGGAAACATGGGGGGTTCCCTTCATGGCTCACCAGTTAATAAACCTGTCTAGGATCCTTGAGGATTCGGGTTCAACCCCTGGCTTCGCTCAGTGGGTTAAGGATCCAGCAGTGCTGCCATGACCTATGGTGTAGGTCGCAGACAAAGCTCGAATCCCGCATTGCTGTGGCTCTGGCATAGGCCAGCAGTGACATCTCCAATTAGACCCCTAGCCTGGGAAATTCCACATGCTGCAGATATAGCCCTAAAAAGAAAAAAAAAAAGAAAGAAAGAAAAGAAAGTCGGAAACTTGTGAGTAAATCTCAACAAATTCTGACTCATTAAAAAATAGTAATATGTACATTAAGAACTATGTAAATGAAGGAGGAGAGTAAAATTATCCATTAATGTCAGATCTTGATAAGTTAATGTTACATTTTTTAATTTCTAGGATTAATGCTAAAAGAATATGGAAAGAGCATAATACAAACTAAAATATAGCAAAAAAAACCCCCACAAAAAACGGTTTTTAAAAATCAGTATTGGAAGTCAAGAAGGCCAAAAGTTGCAACACCACAGGACTCTCAGATTCTCTGTTAAGGATCTGAGGCCACTATGGTCTCCAGCTATCAGAGGTGATACCAAGTCAGTTTGCTGGGGAAAACAAGCATTCAAAAAGTCCCTTGAAAAGTCCCAAATACATACCACCTATAGGTTCTCTGATGATATGGGGAATGTCCTAGTTTTTCATGAATCATTTCAAAAACCTTGCTATGATAAGCATATCACATTCAAGTACATCACATTCTTATATTCTGGAAAAGAATAGCAGATAGGCAGACTTCTTAGGGAGACCCTAGAAATACTCCTCCTGATTTTAACTTCTTAGAAAGTAAAGATGGAAAATAGGAGCCAGTAATAGCAGCAAATTAAGTTATTCATGAAGAGATTAAACAGTTACTGAGCAAGAGTGACACAAAGAGGCAACGTGCACAAAATCTGGTGGCAGGACTATTCACCTAAGTACTTTGTTACATTCTTAGAAAACTCAGGAAACTAAAGGAAACCAGCAGATGAAATCAAGCATTCAGACTCTGATTTGAGCATCTTTCAACCTTACAGAGGACTGGACTCCATAAGGTGCCTCAGGTATTTTCTATTCTGCCATATTTATTCTGGGTTTTCCTTCGTGATTATGGCCAAAGATCTCAATTTTCATCAGCAGCTCATGGTGACTACAGGACTATATGCTTCAGTTATCAAAATATCCTTGAAATTTGTTGTCTGTTTTTGTGTTCAATATTCTGCAATTTTGTTCTATTTGCTCTACATGTGAGATGGCCTTTAAAATTTTACTGTCTCTTGTTTTGAAAGGAAACAAGAAACTAAAAGTGACTAAGTAATGATAAAATACTTATTCTTTCCATGTTCCAGATTATCAGTTGAAATTGTAATAGGGGTATCGCATCAGAAAGTTTTTGACAAGAAATGATGTAAAAAATATAGACCATTATTTTTAATGTAGCTAGTTTCTTAGAATAAATATTTCCAAAGCATATTTTTGTGCACTTCCTAGTGACTTTTTTTAGAAAGTCATTCTAAGTATTATATATACACACACACACATATACACATATATATATGTTTCTGACTAATTTCTTTTTATCAAAAATGAAGAAATGTTACTATTTTAATATGATGATTATTTTTCAAAGTTGAGGTTTGAGGTTTAACTGCAGTTATAGCTTATGTAGGTCAGATTAAAGTCCCTTTGTGAAGAGAGAGATGTGTGAAATTTGAACACAATTTTATAAAAACAGTGTACACATTGCCAATTGTTAACTTTAAAAAGTTAAGTAAATAAAATCCTAATTCACTAATTTGAAATTATTTAGCTACAAATAGGTATTTACTCCTTTGCTCGACATCTGTATATGTTTAGAAAATACAATCCAAATTAAAATGGTTCATTGCTAAGTGAGTACAAATGAAAACTATTACATTTAGAATGGATAACAATGAAGTCCTAGTGTGTGTGTGTGTGTGTGTGTGTGTGTGTGTGTGTGTGTGTGTGTGTGTGTATGAATGACTGGATCACTATGCTGTACAGCAGAAACAACACTGTAAATCAACTATACTTTAATAAAAATTAAATAAAATTTTAAAAAACTTACTTTCAATGAGCAAGGGAAGTGAATACAGTAGTTTAACAGAGTAGATTTTTCTTCAGAATAATGGTTTTAAAGAGCTTGTTTATAAAAGCTAAAGCTCGAGTTCTTTTGGGAATTTCCCAGAGACTATTACTTTCTTTCAGCAGTTAATAGTAATCCCCAGATATAAACATTTACATTTCAATGAAAACAAATGTATAAATATTAGAGACTCTTCTCTAGAAGCTTTGAAATGTAAATTTTTGTAAATTCATAAAGAAAATTGTAATTTTAATATTAAAAGAAGTTGGTTTGTTGTTTTCTGGGGTTTTTTGTCCTTGATGGTGTTAAAAGTTCTTTTAACTTCCAGTATTGAATAAGAAGAATCTGAGGAATTGCAGCTTCTTTGTTTTTAAAAGTAATTAACAAAATTCATTTGTGCACAAAAACTTTTTATTTCAAATTCTATGTATTCTTTATAATACCATCTTAGAAGCCAAATATTATTTAAGATACTTGGTATTTGGGTAGTTATTTCCAGATAGAATTCATATTCCAGATTTTTAGATGTGTTAAATATGGGAAGAGTTCAGTAACCAGTTGTGATTATTTGTAAATTCTTAAGTTTTAGAATCTGTTTGCATTTGTGTTTTTCAAATAATATTTAATCATTCATAGCCTAAGTTTAATGGATTCATTACTTTAAGTATAAGAAAAAAAGTGACAATTCAAGGAATGTACACCTAAAATATGAATAATAAGATGAAAAGATTTTTCTTTTTTACCCTTTCCTTTAAAAATATTAATAAACTTGTTTTGCTCTATTTAAATTCAATTGATATACATTGCATTTACATTAATTTTTATTCTATATGAAATTCAATAAATTAGCATTTAAAAATAAAAGTCAAAAAAGGAAAAAGAACAGAAAACAAGTAAAACAGAAAACACCTGAGAACCTAGGTTTAACATGAATCATCTGTAGTAAATTTAATATAAATGGGCTAAATGCTCCAATTAAAAGGTAAAAAGTACCAGATCAGAAATAAATTTATATAAAATATATAAAATAATTATTTATAGGAGTTTTCCTTGTGGCTCAGCTGTAACAAATCCAACTAGTATCCATGAGGATGCAGGTTCAATCCCTGACCCTGCTAAGTGGGTTAAAGATCCGGAATTACTATGAGCTGTGGTATAGGTTGCAGATGTGGCTTGGATCGTATGTTGCCATGGCTGTGGCATAGGCTTGCAGCTGCAGCTCTGATTTGATCCCTAGCCTGGGAACTTCCATATGCTGCAGGTGTGGCCCTAAAAATAAAAAGAAAAAAATATATATATTATTATTTACAACATAGAGCACAAGGTTGGAAGTAATAGAGTAAATAAAAAGATATGCTATAAAAACAAAAAGTTGTATTAATACCAGACAAAATAGGCTTTAATCATAAAGATGGTCACTCACATTTCAAAAGGTTCAATCGACCAGGCATATAGAGAGATGTTAAATTTAACATAAATAATTCTAATAACTAACAACATAAACTGTAAGTTAATAAAGCAAAATGTTAACAGATGTTCAGGCAAAATAGGCATATTCATAAGCATACTGTGAATCATAACACATCTTTTCAATGCTTGATAAAGCAAAGAGACAAAAAAATATAAAGGCCTTAAAACAAACACCAAAACTTCAAGACTCAAATAATACTGAGTATATTCTATAACCAGCACAATTTATCAGAAACTATATATTTTAAAAACAATATAGATTTTGCTAGTAACCAAGATAAAATACTATGGGCCATATTTACCTTCCTGCTGTAAACAACTAGAAAATCAGACAAAAATATATGAAATGATAATTTTCAGACACTGGACAAAAGCAAAACAAGCCTGTGATCCATGAAAGAAGAAAAACAAGCAAGATTGAGCCCTACTATTGCCCAAGCTATGTTCTAGGAGGCAGCTATCAGGCTACAGTGGGGAGCTAGGTGGGGAGGAGGTCAACACTGAGCTAAGAAATTTCCTAAGCACACATATCTGTGCTTAGGAAAGTTTATATTCCCACCAGCCAGAGTGGAAAGATCTTACAATAGATGAGAAATCCAGTAAAATCTTCAAAAGTATATTGCCTAAGTAGCGGGGCTACATTAGCTATAGATTAATGACTTAAAATTAAAAGCCGACATGAAAACATTCCAACAGATACAAGGTAAATTCACTGCACACAAAAATTAAATCCAATAGTGTTAAAAGGAAAACAAAATCTAGCATCTGAAATGTACAATTTACAATGTTCAATTTACAATATACAATTTACAAGGTCTAGGATCTAATAAAAAATTGCCATGCGACAAGCAGGAAACTATAACTTATAACAAGAGGAAATATCAACCAACAGAAACAAACACAGAAACAGATGACAGAGCTAGTGGACAAGGATATTAAAAATGTTTCATATTTCAAGAAAGGAGATAAGTTATGAGCATGCTAAGAGAAATGGAAGATATCTTTTAAAAAGAACCAAACTGAACTTTTAAAGTTGAAAAATACACTTGAAATTTAAAATGCACTTAATGGAATTAACATATTAGATACTACAATAGAAAAAATCAGATTTGAAGACAGCCTAGAAATCATCCAAAATGAACATAAAGGGAAAAAATCTTTAAAAAGTTAAAAACCTTGGAACATTGGTGATCTCTGGAACAATATTAGGCTTTCTAACACAAATGTATTTAGTGTACAAGAACAGGGGCATGAATTAAAAAAATTTTTTTGAATAAACAATGGCCTATTTGAAAATTGATGAAAAAATACATAAAACTGAAGATCCAAGATCACTAATATGCCAATCAGAAAAAAAGAAAAGTTTTGTCTGGATATATGCCCAAGAGAGGGATTGCAGGGTCATATGGTAGTTCTATATATTGTTTTCTAAGGTACCTCCATACTGCTCTCCATGGTGGTTGGACCAGCTTACATTCCCACCAACAGTGCAGGAGGGTTCCCTTTTCTCCACACCCCCTCCAGCATTTGTTATTTGTGAACTTATTAATGATGGCCGTTCTGACTGTTGTTGACAGAACACTGTAAACCGGCTATAATGGAAAAAAATAAAAATCATTATATTAAAAAAAAAAAGAAAGGAAAACAATGCCAAGGCATATCAGAATAAAACTGTTCAACACCCATTGATAAAATCTTTAAAACAGTCAGATGGAAAATCAAGATATAATGTATAAAGGATTTAAATGGCAGCATTCTTATCAAAACTATTTAAGCCAGAATACAATGAAGAGCTATTAAAACACTGAAAGAATAAAGCCTATCACCTAGAATTCTTCAGCTAGCCAGAAAAAAAAATTACAAAAATAAAGGCAAATAAAGATTTTTTTCAGAAAAATAAAAGTTAAGAGAATGTATCCCTAGCTCCTTCCCTGTAAGAAAAACTTTAAAAAGTTCTTTAAGCAGAAGGAAAATGATGCCACAGGAAAATTTGACTCTACACAAAGGAATCAAGGGTGCCAAATGGTAAACATGTGAGTACACAAAAATATGTTTCATAACATTTTTAAATATCTGTAAAAGATCACTGACACTTTAAAGCAAAAATAATTATGCTGGATTGTGTGGTTTATAGCCAATATAAAAGTACAATGTCTAACTACAATAATATAAAGGATGGGAGAGAATAAATGAAAATATATTTTTGTAAGGGTCTTAAAGGCATAGTGTGATAATAATATTTGAAAGCAGATTTTGATAAATTAAGGATGTATATTGTAATCCCTAGAACAAACACTAAAATATAAAAATATAACATAGAGCTAAGAAACCATTACTTAAAATAGAGTAGAACTGTCATAAATTAAACTAAATCCAAAGGATAGCATAAAAAGAAAAAAGGAAGAAAACAAGTAGCAAGTTGGTAGTTTTAATCCCTCCATATCACTAATTATATTATATGTAAATGGTCTAAATACTTAATTGAAATATAAATACTGTCAAATTGGATAGAAAATAAAGACCCAACTATATGATAACTGTAAGAACCCACTTTAAATTTAAAGGGACTAACAAGGTAAAATTTAAATGATGGGAGAAATACAACATGAAGAAGCTAATCACAAGAAAAGTTCCATGACTATACTAATATCAGGGAAAAAAAAAAACGGATTTAAGAAAAGAGCGTTTTTTCATGTGCTTGTTGGCCATCTGTTTATCTTCCTTGGAGAAATGTCTATACAGATGGCCAACAAGCACATGAAAAAATGCATAACATTCCTGATTATTAGAGAAATGCAAATCAAAACTACCACAAGATACTACTTCACAATTGTCAGAATGGCCATCATTACTAAGTCCACAAATAACAAATGCTGGAGGGGGTGTGGAGAAAAGGGAACCCTCCTGCACTGTTGGTGGGAATGTAAGCTGGTACAACCACTATAGAGAACAGTATGGAGGTACCTTAGAAAACAATATATATAAAAAAAGAAAAAAATTTAAAAAAAGAAAAAAAAAGAAAACAATATATAGAATTACCATATGACCCAACAATCCCACTCTTGGGCATATATCCGGACAAAACTTTCCTTGGAAAAGACACATGCACCTGCATGTTCATTGCAGCATTATTCGCAATAGCCAAGACATGGAACCAACCTAAATGTCCATCAACAAATGATTGGATTAGGAAGATATGGTGTGTATATATACACAATGGAATACTACTCAGCCATAAAAAAGAATGCAATAATGCCATTTGCAGCAACATGGATGGAACTAGAGACTCTCATACTGAGTGAAGTAAGTCAGAAAGAGAAACACCATATGATATCACTTATATCTGGTATCTAATATACAGCACAAATGAACCTTTCCACAGAAAAGAAAATCACAGTGGAGAATAGACTTGTGGTTGCCAAGGGGGAGGGGTAGAGAGTGGGATGGATTGGGAGCTTGGGGTTAATAGATGCAAACTATTGCCTTTGAAATGGATTAGCATTGAGATACTACTGTGTATCCCCGGGAACTATGTCTAGTCACTTTTGATGGAGCCTGATAATGTGAGAAAAAAGAAAGTATACATGTATGTGTAACTGGTTCATCATGCTGTACAGTGGAAAATTGACAGAACACTGTAAACGAGCTATAACGAAAAAAAATAAAAATCACTCTATTAAAAAAAAGAAGAAAAGAAAAGAAAATATCACCTGAAATAAAGAGGTGCCTTTCATAATGGTAAAAGAGCTCAATTCATTAACAGGATATAACAACGCTAAATGCTTATGCAGTTTTAAAACCCATGAAGCAAAAATGGATAGTGCTGCAAGGAGAAAGAGATAAATCCAAAATTACAATTACAGACTTCAGTATTTTTTATCAACTATAGTAGAATAAGTAGCTAACACATGAGTAAGGATGTAGAAGACGTGAATGCCACAATAAACCAACTTGACTTAAATGACATTTATAGAAAACTATGCCCCCAAGCAACAGATTCACATTCTATAAGTGCACACAAGTTATTTACAAAGGTAAACAATATTCTTTACCATAATGTCTTGATAAACAGGAGATTAAAACCATACATAAGTGTTCTTTTTCAGACTACAATTAAACTAAAAATTTCAATAACAAAAATTTCTGGAAATCTCCAAGTATTTGGATATAATACAACACATTTATAAATAAGCCATGGGTCACAGAAGACACCACAAGGAAAACTAGAATATATTTTGAACTGAGTGAAAGATTTAAAACTACGACATACTGAAAATTATGGAATGCATCTAAGAAATTGCTTACAGGGAAAAATAAGTGTGTATATTAGAAAAGAAGAAAGATCTAACATTCATGATGTAAGTGTTCATATCTTTAAACTATAAAAAGAACCAATTAGTGAAGTTTTAAAAATGGTTTTAGAAAGGAGGCCCCTCAGGATGTGGATCCTGGAATTGGATCACTCACTGATGAAGCAATATCCAGTCCCCATGATGATAAAAATTGTGTGGCGGTAACTCCTGTGGCGTGCTGCCACATCGCAATTACTAGGACTCTCACCTGGACTGAATTGGGATGGGGCACAAGTGGAAAAGGAAGCATATGCAATTATTCAATTAATCTGGTGGTTGGGCCTTTTCTCTCTCATTTGTATTTTCTTAAGTTTCTATGACTAGCAAAACTACTTTTCTAATTAAAAAGATATTTTAAGAAAAAAAATCTATGTCCAAGATTTGCAGCATCTAAAATAGATACCATGAAGAAATCTCTAAAGTCAAAAGGTTTAACCTATATGTAATGATCAGAATCACTGCATTTTAGAACCCCAGAGTACTTCAGAGATCCCACAATTTATTTTACAGATTAGAGATCTAAGAAAATATAGAACTGAAGAGGCTTATCAAGGGTCACACTCAAGTGAGTAGAAAATCTAAAACTAGAATAGTGACCAAAATTTCTGAAGTATAAATGTGAACATATGATCTGACTAGGTTTTCTCATTACTTTCAAGAGGAAGATCATCTGAAAAATAGAATTTGGAGGTTAAAAAAAAATGGCATCATCAGAACATTTAGGTAATTTATGGAGTTAATGGTTAATGGGACACAGTATTTAAAACCGGTGCTGTTCAAAATATACTGTTATGGAGTTCCCATTGTGGCTCAGCGGTAACAAACCCAATTAGTATCCATGAGGATGTAGGTTCGATCCCCGACCCTGCTCAGTGATCTGGCGCTACCCTGAGCTGTGGTGTAGGTCGCATATGCGGCTTGGATCTGGAGTTGCTGTGGCCACAGCTACAGCTCTGATTTGATCCCTAGCCTGGGAACTTCTATAAGCTGTGGGGGAGCCCTAAAAAGAAAAAATATATATATTGGTGTTAGCACACATAAAACTTTCTCTGGTGTAAAAGCCATACCCACATTTTTTGCCTTTTCAGAAAAAAAAAAAAAACATATTTCAAAAAAAATAATTTTATGTTCGAGTTTCTCATCCTTTCTTCACCAATCAGATTATAAATTAATAGAAGGTAGGGATTTTCTCTTAGCCTGATCATTTCCCTTCAAGAATCTCCCATAGACATTTATATAACATTTGTTGATTTTGCTTCTGTGTACAGGCACAGACTGTTGAAAGGAGCAAGAATCAAAGAAAAAGTAGAACCATGAGATTTCCTATGATTTCAACTTTCTAACTAAATGGATCATGAGGATTATTCTAGATTATGCATTTAAAGGATAAGTAAAACTTAGAGGGCAAAAACTAATAGCTCAAGCCTTGGTACCTCTTAGTGCCCTCTGGAAAGAATACTCTAAACACAACATAGGCCCAAGGCCATATTGGGATTGACCATTATAGGGTACACTGTCCCTTTTTTACTCTACCAATAATCCTTCCCACCAAGGATAACTGAGGGGAAGGGTGGGCCCAAATTCGTCAAATAGCCACCAAGCATACAACGGTCCTCAGGAGCACAGCCCATCCACATGCAGCTTGCAATCAAAACTGTCCAGCCAGCATGCATGCTCATTTTGCTCTGTTAACAAGCTGATAGAACTACAATGAGTGTGATTTATTCAAACTAAGCCCAATCTTCATGGGGAAAAAATGGGGCAGGTTAAAAGGGACAAAGAAAGGATAGAGTTAGAGTTCCCATGAGAATCCTTCCAATTTAAATTCTGACTAGATCTTTTATCAATCTCAAGTGGAAACATAAAAACAACCAGAAAGAAAAGGGAAAGGCAGCCTCAGACAGAGCATAGCAAATTGGAAAAGAAATCTGCAACATGGATTCCCCAAAGACAATTAGCTTAATTATTTCCATGGGCTGCATTCAGTATATATTGATTGACTTTACTGCTAATAAGACCAAATGACCTTGAACATTTCTATACAATCAGCTACATTCTACAGAGCATTTATTTTCAGCATTTATTTTGATAGAACTTCAGTTCTTACCTGCTAGAAGAGATTTTCTTTTGATATTTAAAGTGCACAAGGGGAATATTATACTTAAACAACTGTGGGGAAAGGGTAAATGAAGAAAATAAAATATAAATTACTATATAATTTCTTAAATTCTGAAGTTCTATAAGCCTATATTCTGCTTCTCTGTATTTCTTTATAGCTATCTGTGGACTTTAAGTTCACCTTTGATAAATATGTTCGAAGAGCAACGTTTGTTTTGTTTCTGAAAAAAAATAATTTGAATAAAGTTACAAGGCAATGAATAATTAACTGGCAATCAAGCAAACCTAATAAATGGTCAATATTGCTAAAAAACAGACCTCAGCTTCTGGAATGCCCCGAAATGAAAAGGACTATGGAACAGTCCATCATGGGAAACTCTCAGCTAAAAGGGAGGTACTCATAGAAGCTAGAAAGGGGATTCCTATACTGGAGAGGAGGCTGGGCTAGGTGATTCCATAGGTCCCTTTTAGACAAGACACTGGTATTTCTAATCAAAGTAACATAAAAATCATGGTGGAATGTGGCCCAAATGTTGAGAGGATGTGGCCATTGGGCAAAGAAGAGCTCTACATCAGACTTCCTTTGCTTGGAGTAAGGGGTGGTGGGAGGATCTGCTCTCCTTACATGATGCATGTATAGAGCCTGAGACATAGGCCTCTGTCGCTACCTACCGAAGGCTGTTAAATGCAAAGAACACTGTGCAAAGACCTGCATGAATTGCCCTTCTTTCTGCCCAAAATTATCACCTACAAACTTGATGGATTGATATCTGACCAACATCAACTCCCTCTCCAAGAGGCCTCCATAAATGTCCCTAAATGGAACTTATGACTGCTGCTCATGGAAATACTTCAAGCATCCCATCTGGTTCTCTACAACAAAATTCCCAAGGTTATTTGGTGAGTGGAGATGCCAGGGGAGATAGAAGCAATATAAGTGCAGTTTCAACATTAGACACTGTGAGAAAACAGTCCTGGGATGAAAGATGCCAGGGCTGCCACACAGGGTTGTTCATTTATGCACTTTACAGGGGCTCCATATTCAAGAGGCAACATACACAATGGACAGCTTTACCATTTTGAACTACTGTCATATTTTTATTTCTAACTTTACTCATGCAAAAAATGGGCAATTTGCCCATTGATTATGACAATTTTCTAGCAGAGAGCAGCCTTGTATATTGTTCTAACAAAATCAGGATATTGCAAAATTCCCTGACAAGAGACAAACGTGTTTGACCATCCAAAGGCCTTGCTGGTCAAATATCTAAAATAACCTGTGTTTCTACACAAGAAATTACATTTCTGTCTAGGTACTAAATAGGTAAATATCTGAAAAAGTCCTCTACTGGTATTTAGTACACACGTTAAATGTGATGCTGTATAGTGTGGACTACATCATCAGCTATTTATTTGTTTACTGACTTAGAAAAACATCTTTTTCATTCTTAAATCTACAAATACGTAAATCACTATGTAACAATTCATATTCATTTCCCATCAATAATATACAAAGTAAATATTACTTAGGCATAGAGATTATTGCATTATCATCCACTTAATATGGCAATGGATTATTTTTCATTATGGAAATTCTGACACTACAAAAATTAACTGCCATTAAATATTTCAGCCTTCTGCAACATCAATATTATTTAATGTTATATGCAAAATATGCAGGAAACAAAACTCAATCAATACGCCCTTCAAAGAATCAAAGGGAGTAAGAAATTCTTTGAAGAAACATGAAACAATGCTATTTACTAAAATTATATCATTGATGTTGAACCAGCTGCAGACTTTCTTGACTCTGACACCAGTATCTCCAACATTGAATTACCAGAAAAAGGAGAAAAAAGATTGAATCCACCTATTAAGCTATGATCAAAAACTAACTTTCAAAAGCAATTTTTTCTTATATTGCATATGACAATATTATCTTTAAAAGAAAGACATGATAATGAAGAATATCATGGCTTCTTCATTGTTCATGGTATTTGCTAATCCATGGATGAGCAACATCACTATTAACTGGGAGATTGTTAGAAGTGAAGCATCTCAGGCCCCAGTAGACCTACTGAATTGGAATCTGCATTTTAACACCATCTCCAGATGATTTGCATGCACGCTACAGTTTGCAAAGTACTGTCCAGATGACATGTACAATTTGAAAATCATGATAAATGTGACTTACTGCAACTTTTTAAAAATTTACAATTTATGTTAACTAATAACCATAGTAAAAATATTGTTGCAATACCAGTAACATTAAGTTGTTTTTGAAAAATCACTTGTATCTCTCATTAAGACATGACATTCCTCTGGTAATTAGTAATGCTAAATATCAGTAGTCATCTGGGAGGCGCAGATCAAAAACCACAATGAGATATCACCTCACATCTGTCAAGAGAACTATTATCAATCAATACAAAAGATTAAGTGTTGGCAAGGATGTATATTCCCTGTTGGTGGGAATGCAAACTAGTGCACCCACTATGAAAAAGAGTTTGGAGATTCCTTAAGAAATTAACAGTAGAACTACCATATATCCAGCAACCTCACTTTTGAGTATCCCCAAAAATAAATTGAAATCTGTATCTAGAGGAAATATTTGCACTCTCATATTCATTGTAGCTTTATTCACAATAGCCAAGATGTGGAAACACCTACATATCTATCAATGGGTAAGTGGATTTTTTTAAATGTGGTATGCATATAATAGAATAGTATTCAGCCTTAAAAAAGAATGAAATCCTGCCATTTGAGACAACATAGATGAACCCTAAGGACATTATGCTAAGGGAAAAAAAGCCAGTCACAGAAGGACAAATAATGCATGATCCCACATATATGAGGTAGCCCAAGCAGTCAGATACGTAGAAGCAGAAAGTAGACTGGTGGTTGGGAAGGGGAAAGAAGGAATTGCTATTCTTAACAAGGTTTAAAGTTTTAGTTGCACAAGGTGTAAGTTCTAGAGATATGCTGTACAACAATGTGTCTAGCATGAACAGTATGAACTATACTATATTGCACACTTAAAATTGGTTAAGAGGATAGATTTAATCTAGTACAATTTTTTAGAAACCATAACAGCAAATATAGTATGGGCACGTTTTTCTTCAAAAGCTATTATGCAGAGAAAAATAAATATCTCAAAAATCATATATGTATATATATATATGTACATGTATATATATACACATATATACCTGTAAAACAATATACTTTCAGCAAGAATTTACCAGACACATATTCAAATACTTTTATAGCTCTCAGGACGTCTTTAACTTTTCCCATAGTCACCAGTGGAGAAAATGCCTTCCTAAAATTAAAATGCATATACTCCTCAAGGCCTAACACGTCAAAAAAAAGATGTCACACAAATCTAGAAATTATTTCTCTACAGAAAAAGATATATTGGAGAAAGTAAGCATTCAATATGTCATAAGTAATTTAATTTCCATTAAAGCAAGAAGTATATTTTGAAACAAATTTTTATATCCCAGTGGCTATTTTTCTAAAGTTTTGATTAAAAATTCAAAATATCATTTTATGTTTAATAACCAATTTGTGTAATTATTCAAGACTAGCCTTATGTTTATAATATTTCCTATTACTGGAGAGGAAGCACTACTTTTTTTTATATATATATAATTTTTTTTTATTTTCCCACTGTACAGCAAGGGATCAGGTTATCCTTACATGTATACAATACAATTACATTTTTCCCCCAGCCTTTCTTCTGTTGCAACATGAGTATCTAGACAAAGTTCTCAATGCTATTCAGCGGGATCTCCTTGTAAATCTTTTTTAAGTTGTGTCTGATAAGCCCAAGCTCCCGATCCCTCCCACACCCTCCCCCTCCCTCCCCCTCCCTCCCCCTCCCATCAGGCAGCCACAAGTCTCTTCTCCAAGTCCATGATTTTCTTTTCTGAGGAGATGTTCATTTGTGCTGGATATTAGATTCCAGTTATGAGTGCTATCACATGGTATTTGTCTTTGTCTTTCTGGCTCATTTCACTCAGGATGAGATTCTCTAGTTCCATCCATGTTGCTGCAAATGGCATTATGTCATTCGTTTTTATGGCTGAGTAGTATTCCATTGTGTATATATACCACCTCTTCCGAATCCAATCATCTGTCGATGGACATCTGGGTTGTTTCCATGTCCTGGCTATTGTGAATAGTGCTGCAATGAACATGCGGGTGCACGTGTCTCTCTTAAGTAGAGCTTTGTCTGGATAGATGCCCAAGAGTGGGATTGCGGGGTCATATGGAAGTTCTATGTATAGATTTCTAAGGTATCTCCAAACTGTTCTCCATAGTGGCTGTACCAGCTTACATTCCCACCAACAGTGCAGGAGGGTTCCCTTTTCTCCACACCCCCTCCAGCACTTGTTATTTGTGGATTTATTAATGATGGCCATTCTGACTGGTGTGAGGTGGTATCTCATGGTAGTTTTGATTTGCATTTCTCTTATAACCAGCGATGTTGAGCATTTTTTCATGTGTTTGCTGGCCATCTGTATATCTTCTTTGGAGAACAGTCTATTCAGGTCTTTTGCCCATTTTTCCATTGATTGATTGGCTTTTTTACTGTTGGGTTGTATAAGTTGTTTATAGATTCTAGAGATTAAGCCCTTGTCGGTTGCATCATTTGAAACTGTTTTCTCCCATTCTGTAAGTTGTCTTTTTGTTTGCTTTTGGGTTTCCTTTGCTGTGCAAAAGCTTTTCAGTTTGATGAGGTCCCATGGGTTTATTTTTGCTCTAATTTCTATTGCTTTGGGAGACTGACCTGAGAAAATATTCATGATGTTGATGTCAGAGAGTGTTTTGCCTATGTTTTCTTCTAGGAGTTTGATGGTGTCCTGTCGTATATTTAAGTCTTTCAGCCATTTGGAGTTTATTTTTGTGCATGGTGTGAGGGTGTGTTCTAGTTTCATTGCTTTGCATGCAGCTGTCCAGGTTTCCCAGCAATGCTTGCTGAATAGACTTTCTTTTTCCCATTTGATGTTCTTGCTTCCCTTGTCAAAGATTAATTGACCATAGGTGTCAGGGTTTATTTCTGGGTTCTCTATTCTGTTCCATTGGTCTGTCTGCCTGTGTTGATACCAGTACCACACTGTTTGGATGACTGTGGCTTTGTAGTATTTCTTGAAGTCTGGGAGAGTTATGCCTCCTGCTTGGTTTATGTTTCTCAGGATTGCTTTGGCGATTCTGGGTCTTTTGTGGTTCCATATAAATGTTTGGATTGTTTGTTCTACTTCTGTGAAAAATGTTGTGGGTAATTTTATAGGGATTGCATTGAATCTGTAGATTGCTTTGGGTAGTATGGCCATTTTTACAATATTGATTTTCCCAATCCAGGAACATGGAATATCTTTCCATTTCTTTACATCTTCTTTGATTTCTTTGATTAAAGTTTTATAGTTCTCGGCATATAGGTTCTTTACCTCCTTGGTCAGGTGTATTCCGAGGTATTTGATTTTGTGAGGTGCAATTTTAAAAGGTATTATATCTTTGTATTCCTTTTCTAATGTTTCATTGCTGGTATACGGAAATGCAACTGACTTCTGAATGTTAATCTTATATCCTGCTACTTTGCTGAATTTATGAATCAGTTCAAGTAGTTTTGGGGTTGAGTCCTTAGGGTTTTCTATGGAGAGTATCATGTCATCTGCATACAGTGACAGTTTGATCTCTTCTCTTCCTATATGGATGCCTTTTATTTTGTTTAATTGCTGTGGCTAGGACTTCCAAAACGATGTTGAAGAGCAGTGGTGAGAGTGGGCATCCCTGTCTTGTTCCAGATTGGAGTGAGAAGGCTTTCAGTTTTTCCCCATTGAGGATTATATTTGCTGTGGGTTTCTCATAGATGGCTTTGATTATATTCAGGAATGTTTCCTCTATACCCACTTTGGCGAGGGTCTTGATCATGAATGGATGTTGGACTTTGTCAAATGCTTTTTCTGCGTCTATTGAGATGATCATATGATTTTTGACTTTTTTGTTAATGTGGTGTATGATGCTGATTGATTTGCGTATGTTGAACCATCCTTGTGAACCTGGGGTGAACCCTACCTGGTCATGGTGTATAATTTTTTTGATATGTTGTTGGATTCGGTTGGCTAAGATTTTGTTGAGAATTTTTGCATCTATATTCATCAATGATATTGGGCGATAGTTTTCTTTTTTGGTGGTATCTCTGTCTGGTTTTGGAATGAGGGTGATGGTGGCATCATAGAATGTCTTTAGGAGTATTCCTTCTTCTTCAACCTTTTGAAAGAGTTTAAGGAGGATGGGCACCAATTCCTCTTTATAGGTTTGATAGAATTCACCTGTGAAGCCATCTGGTCCTGGACTTTTATTTGTAGGGAGTGATTTTATGACCTCTTCAATTTCATTTCTAGTGATTGGTCTGTTCAGTTGGTCTGTTTCTACTTGATTCAGTTTCGGCAGGCTGTAAGATTCTAGAAAATTGTCCATTTCTTCCAGATTGTCAAACTTGTTGCCATATAGTTGTTCATAGTATTCTCTTATGGTTTTTTGTATTTCTGCTGTATCCGTTGTGATTTCTCCTTTTTCATTTATAATTTTGGTTATTTGGGTTCTTTCTCTCCTCTTTTTAGTGAGTCTGGTCAGGGGTTTGTCAATTTTGTTTACCTTTTCAAAGAACTAGCTCTTGGTTTTATTAATTTTCTCTATTGTTTTTTGAGTCTCTATTTTATTGATTTCTTCTTTGATCTTTATAATTTCCTTCCTTCTGCTGACTTTAGGCCTTTTTTGTTCTTCTTTTTCTAATTCATTTAGGTGGAGGGTTAAGTTGTCAATTTGGGATCTTTCTTCTTTTTGGAGAAAGGCCTGTATTGCTATAAATTTCCCTCTGAGCACTGCTTTCGCAGCATCCCATAGATTTTGAGAGGTTGTGTCTTCATTATCATTTGTTTCAAGGTAGTTTTTAATTTCCTTCTTGATTTCCTCATTGACCCATTGGTTTTTTAGTAGCATGTTGTTTAGTCTCCATGTAGTAGGTTTTTTCTCTTTCCTTTTCCCATGGTTGATTTCTAATTTCATGGCATTGTGGTCAGAGAAGATACTTGAGATAATTTCTATGCTCCTAAATTTGTTGAGATTAGCTTGGTGTCCCAAGATGTGGTTGATTCTTGAGAATGTTCCATGAGCATTTGAGAAGAATGTGTATTCTGCTTTTTTTGGATGTAGTGTCCTGAAGATATCAGTTAAGTCTAACTTTTCTATTGTTTCCTTTAGGATCTCTGTTGCTTTATTGGTTTTCTGTCTAGAGGATCTGTCCATTGATGTGAGGGGGGTATTAAGGTCTCCTACTATGATTGTATTCTCATCAATATCTCCCTTTATGTCTGTTAATATTTGTTGTATGTATCTGGGTGCTCCTGTATTTGGGGCATATTTGTTGACGATAGTAACATCCTCTCCTTGGATGGATCCCTTAATCATTAAGTAGTGTCCTTGTCTTTCTTTATGTCTTTTGTTTTAAAGTCTATTTTGTCTGATATGAGCATTGCGACTCCTGCTTTTCTGTCATGTCTACTGGCATGAAATATTTTTCCCCACCCTTTCACTTTCAATCCATATATATCTTTTGTCGTGAGGTGAGTTTCTTGTAGGCAGCATATTGAAGGTTTTTGCCTTTTTATCCACTCAGCCACTCTGTGTCTTTTGATTGGGGCATTCAGTCCATTGACATTTAAGGTGATAATTGATAGATGATTATTTATTGCCATTTGAACCTCGTGTTCCAGTTGATTCTATGGTTCTCCATTCTTCCTTTCTTCTTTATTTTTTTTTTGGTTGGATGGTCTCCTGTTATTATCTGCTTGGGTGTATTTTTTTTTTCATTTTTTACAAATGCAATATTTACTTTTGGCTTGTGGTTGCCCTGTTTTTTAAGTATGCTAACCCCTTCCCATAATTGTGTGTTTTAGCCTGATGGTCCTGTAGGTTCAAACACTTCATTACTATATTAAAATTAAGAAGAGAAACATACAAACAAACAAACAAAAACGGTTATTTACTTCCTAACATCCCTTGCCCACATTTTATGGTTTTGATGACTCTTTATTTTTTTCTTTTTAATTTTATTTTGTTTGAAGCATGTTCATGATTAAATCTGTATGCTGGCTTATTTGAGTGACTGCTCTCTGATTGCAGTTTCCTCAGTCCTAGTTCTTCCTCTTCTTCTTCTTTTTTTTTTCTTTTCTTTTTTCTTCCCTTTCCTTCCTTTCTATTTGGTTTAGAGAAGCCCTTTCAATATTTCCTTTAACCTGGGGTTTATGTTGCAGTATTCTTTTAGTTTTTGTTTGTTGGAAAAAATTTTTATTTCCCCTTCTATTTTAAGTGATATTCTTGCTGGATAGAGTATTCTAGGTTGCATATTTTTTCCTTTTAGCACTTTAAATATCTCTTGCCATTCCCTCCTGGCCTGTAGTGTTTCTGTAGAGAAATCAGATGATATTCTTATGGGGGTTCCCTTGTAGGTAACATTCTGTTTTTCTCTTGCTGCCTTTAGGATCCTCTCTTTATCACTAACTCTTGCCATTTTTATTATGATGTGTCTTGGTGTGGGTCTATTTGGGTTCAGTTTGTTTGGGGCCCTCTGTGCTTCTTGTATCTTGAACCCAGTATCCTTTAGATTTGGGAAGTTTCCATCGATAATTTCTTCAAATATATTTTCCATCGCCTTATCTTTTTCTACTCCTTCTGGAATTCCTATTATGCGTAGATTGGCCCGCTTTATATTATCCCATAGGTCTCTTATATTGCTTTCCAGTTTTTGGATTCGGTTTTCTGTCTGTTGACTGGATTGAGTGATTTCCATGATTCTATCTTCCATATCACTGATTCGTTCTTCTGCATTATTCATTCTGGTTTTTATTGCCCTTAGTTCAGTTTGCATCTCTGCAAATGAATGTTCTAGTTTTTCTTGGCTCCTCCTTATATTTTCTAGTTCCTTTCTGAGGGTATCTGCATTACTGTTCATATCTTCTCTTAATTCCTTCAGCATTTTCACTATTTCTCTTTTGAACTCCAGGTCTGTCAGACTGAAGAGATCTGTTTCATTGTTGACTGTTTTAGGTGAGTTCTCCTGTTGGTTTGACTGGGGGTGGTTTCTCAGCTTCTTCATCTTGCTTGTTGTTTCCTTTCTCCTGAGGGAGTTGTACTCTCTGTTATCAGGCAGTGTTTGCCTTGTCACTGCCGTGGAATATTTCCTGAGGGCTGGCGTTGTTGGTCAATCTTTTTTGAGGCAGTGTGGCTTTTCTGGAGTGTTGATGGGGCTAACAATGTTTCTTTGAAGCGAAGGAGGGCTTCCTGAGGGCAGACAGGACTGGGAGGTCCACACCACGATGGTAGCAGATTTCACTTGGTCATGCAGAGCTTGCTCTGGTGTTTTTAGGCTGTGGGGTTCTTGCAGGGGGTTGGAGGTGTTGGGCAGCTGTTCCTCAGGAGTGCAGCACCCCCTGGGGGCTGGAGCAGCTATCTGGGTCACTGAGAACCTAAGAGGCTCTTCCCTAGGGCAGCCCAACTCAGAATGACGGCCTGTGAATGTAGGCGGATCTTTTCACAATCTGGCCAAGCTTGTTGCAGCTTTTCTGGGCTGCAGGGGCTCCTCCAGGGGGCTGGTGGTGCTGAGCAGCTATTCCGCGGGGGTGGGGCACCCCCTGGGGGCTTGGACGGGTAGCAGGGCCGCTGGAAACTCAAGAGGCTCCTCCCAGAGCAGCCCCACTCAGAAAGACCGTCTGAGATCTTTTCCCGGCTCAGCCAAGCTTGTTGCAGCTTTTCTGGGCTGTAGGGGGACCTGCCTGGATCTGGCAGTCCTATTTAGCTGATCCACTAGGTCTCGGCACCCCCTGGGGGCTTGGGCAGGTAGCAGGGCCACTGGAAACCAAAGAGGCTCCTCCCCGGGGCAGCCTGACTCAGAAAAACCATCTGAGATCTTTTCCCGACTTGGCCAGGCTTGTTGCAGCTTTTCTGGGCTGTAGGGGGTCCTGCCTGGAGCTGGCAGTCCTATGCAGCTGATCCTCTAGAGCTTGGCACCCCCTGGGGGCTTGGGCATGTAGCAGGGCCGCTGGAAATCCAAGAGGCTCCTCCCCGGGGCAGCCCGACTCAGAAAAACCGTCCGAGAATTATGCAGATCTATTCACGGCCTGGCTAGGCTTGTTCTAGCTTTTCTGGGCTGCAGGCCTTTTCTCGGGGGCTGGTGGTGTTTGGTGCTGCTCTGCGGAAGTGTAGCCCCTCCAAAGGGCAAGCAGGCCTGTGCAGGGACAGCCCCTGCGGTGGTAGGCTTCAGGTAATTGTTGAGGCCAGCCCTCCTGGATGGCAGGCAGCCCCAGGTTTGGCAAGAGCATAGCGAGTGGCGGGGGTAGGGGGAGGGGATGCACTGGGAAGCACAGCTTTCTGCTAGCTAGTGGGCCTGTAAGCTTGCTGTGGCCAGGGGGGTATTCTATGGGGACCCACCCCTTCTTCTCTCCCCTCCCCAGCACGGGCGCAGACCAGGCTCTTTTCCCAGGTTCCCTCTGATGCGGCTTTCCACTTCCCTGCGCCTGGAGTATTGTTCCTCTGCGACAGCTTTGTTTTTCTAGTCTCCCAGGCAGTCTCTGCCCCGTCAAGTGGTTTCTAGACCTCCCAAGCAGTTTCTGCTCTGCCCCGCCACCCAGTCCGTTCTCGGGGTCTAACCTCTGGAGCCGAGGTCTCGGTACCCAGCCCCCATCCAGGCGTCCCCCATCCCTTTCCCGGGGACTAACCTCTGGAGCCAAGGTCTCGGTGCCCAGCCCCCACCCAGGCGTCCCCCAGGCCATTCTCAGGGACTAACCTTCGGAGGCGAGGTCTCAGTGCCCAGCCCCCACCCAGGCGTCCCCTGGCCCTTTCCCGGGGACTAACCTCTGGAGCTGAGGATTCGGTGCCCAGCCCCCACCCAGGCGTCTCAATTTTTGGTGGCTGTGCCCGTAGTTCAGATGGTCCGTTCGGTTCTTGATCGGCTTTTCCGTACTCCAACTTACTGCTACACTCTTCTCTGCATCTGGAGATTCCTCCGGTTCGTTTAATCTTTCCCCCATGTAGGTGACTTTCCAGGGTGCGGGATCCCTTTCTCCTCCGCAGTTCCCTTTCGGGAGCGCCCATCCCGCTCGGATTCACCTTCTCTCACTCTCCTTTTCTCCCGTTCTGCCCAGTAATGTCACGAACTTCTTGCCATTATTGGAGTTTAGGTTCCTCTGCCAGCGATTGGTTGCTGTTCTGTGCGAGTCATTTATTCTGTAGATGTGCTTTTTTTGTTGTGTTTGTGGGAGAGGGTGAGTGTGTCCCTACTCCTCCGCCATCTTGTCCTCTCTCAGCACTTCTTTCTAATTTGCACAAAAGAACTGAAAGGGCCAGCAGCAGCCTTGGAGGCAGCATAGCACACAAGAGACAGCACAGCAAATGGGCCAAGAGCCAGCACAGAGGCTAAGTTTAATATGTGGCTCCATACCTATCAGCTGACTGGTCCATGTCCTCTCCTCTTGCTTTCCTCATCTGCAATATGGGACTGGTACAGTTTATGTAAGCATTAAATATAGAGCACTTTAGCACCTGGCACATAGCAAGTGCTTATTAACTATTAGCTATTGCCAGTATTATTATCTTTAGTGCAATTTAAAGTGTATATCAGAGTTCTTAAATGCTAACAAGCATGTAATATATAGTATCTGTTACTATTATTAGAAATCATCCCATTCCAGGAAACTGAAAGAAATGAGAGGAAGAAAACTACCTTTGCTGTGAACATACAGGGCCACTGATCCCAGTTTTGAAAGGATGGGTTTTTTCATGTGTCTCAAATATAGTAATGCACTGTGAATACTCTAACTTTTCTTACTGATAGCTAATATCGCTTCTGTGTTTAGAAAAATCTAGTTCATTCACGATTATCCATTCATTAAAATGCTAAATGTTTAAGATACACTGGTGAATAACACATGATTTCTAACCTAAAGAATCTCCCATTGACAGAGGTAATTATTAATGTAACTAATAGTACAGCAGCTAAATCATCAGCAGCTTTTACTAACCACAAATGCAGAAACAGAGTGAACAAATGGAGAAAAAAAAAAAAAAAACTAGTTCCAGGAAGAATTCCAAGAAACAGAGTGAACAAATGGAGGAAAAAAAAAAAAAAACTAGTTCCAGGAAGAATTCCAAGGGTAGGACTCACTAACTCAATTCCTTTCATCCTGTCCTAGGGGCAGCCTTTTTAGGGTATGGTAGCTTGCACAAATACCATTGTTAAGAAAGAAAATTCGAATCTTACCGGAAAAATCATATTAGAAATATCATTCTGGTGTCCTACTAGGTATAGAGGGAGTATTATGACTGACAAAGATTTCCAGAGGTTTTATCTAGTGGAAATATTGCTGCACTACCTACATTATCATGTTAAAGTAACGTGTACTATGTTCTCCCTGACTATGGCTGTAGCCACACTCCAGAATCTCCATCTTCATATCATCACTACAGAGCCAGGGTAAACAATCTTAGCTGATGAGCTGTCTTCACACCCAGAGAGAGTGACCTGAGGGGTTTAAGAAGAAGCTGCTCCTGTTGCATTTGCTCAACTATTGATTCAAAATAACTGCTGGCGTTATCGTGGCTACTATATCTAATGAATAACCACGCAGAGACATAGACTTGGGATCCTACAAGGGCAGACGACCCCTGGGAAAAGAAGCATACACTTCCTAGCACCAAGACCTCACACATCTCTGATGTATTCCCAGAGGAGCACTGTGGATACCCATGACCATCCATCCCTGGGGTGTCTGATTTAGTGGCATCAGACAGGCTGCTGCAAAGTCCCTTGGAAAGCATCTCAGTACCACTGCAGTACACTGAATGTCTTCCTTTGTCTGACTTAGCCTCATGCTTTTGGATTTTACCTTAAATTTTTTTCATTGGTTAAAGTAACATTCTTATCTTCATTGGTTCTACTCCCAACCATCACCTAACTTAACTCGTTCCACCGCTGGACTTTCATTCTCCTCATTCACCAACTATTTTCTTTGTTTCTCTTATCTCATCTTTTGGGTGAATACAGATACCAAAGGCAAAAGAGTCTGATGTGAAAAGGTTGGGATAATGGCTATAAATAGGTAGTGAATTCTGCATGTATTACAGACTGTTTGTGCCCTCACCCCAAATTACATATTGATAGCCCCAAAGGGATGATATCCAGAAATGACACTTTTGGGAGGTAATTAGGGTGGAAAAGGCCTTGAAGGTGGAGCGTTCTTGATGCAATTAGTGCCCTTATAAGAGATACCAGAGGTGTGTGTGTGTGTGTGTGTGTGTAGTCACATGTGTGTGAGTGCACATACATTGAGAAAAGACCATTTGAGAACACAGAGAGGAGGCAGCCATCTGAAAACCAGGAAGAGAGCCCTCACCTGGAACTGAATTGGCTGGCACCTTGATCTTGGACTTCCCAGCCTCCGTAATTGTGAGAAATGAATTTCTGTTGTTTAAACAACCAGTGTATAGTATTTTGTTAGGGCAGCCTGAGCTGACTAATACAGTATAGAATAGACTCAAGGCTATTGATCTGAATATTATGGTAAATTTTTAATATTCTAGGTCTTCTATTAGCACTGAAGCAGGTCTGAAATTATTTTATTTATTTATTTATTTAAGTACAAAATTTTACAGAACTATGAAATCTGAACTATACTTAGAAAATGCTGGTAATTGACACTTTCATTAAAAGTCTACATTTTTATCAGAACAGGATTCTCTTAGAGATTTTAAGCTGTGCAGTCATCATAAATTTAAGTAGAAGCACATTTCATGATGCAACAGGAGATTAACCATAAGAATCCAGTGCACCAAAAGTTCAAAGGTAGTATCAATTTAACTAAAACAAATTAAATAGTAATTGAACAAATTTAATGAAATTCCTTCTAGACAGGAAGGTGCTAGGTGATGTGTGTGCAAGGGTATGATTGAGGAGTTTAAAATCAAGTCATGTGTAGGCATGGGCCCCACCCTTAATGTGCCTAATCCTTGACATCCAAAACCCCCTAAGATACCCACCTGAATAAGCTTCTACCTCATTTCCCTGTGTCTATTATAGGCATTTATTATTATTTTTCTTTTTTGGCCGCACCCACGGCATGCAGAAGTTCCCAAGCCAGGGATCAAATCTACACCACAGCGGCAATCCAAGCAGCTGCAGTGACAGCAGATCCTTAACCCGCTGAGCCGTAAGAGAACTCCTGACATTTACTATTTTTAGATATATTGTTGACTCCACTTTTCAAATTCCCACTCCTGTGCTGTTTATTGTGACTTCAAATTCACAGTGTGAAATGTATGTCCACATTCCCAAAGTGAGCATTTTTGTATAGAGATAGGAATCAACTTGATCTTCAGAGTTAATACAACCTAGTCATGTGTCTATACAAAAAAAGAAGGGGGGAAAGGCTGAGCTCAAAAGTTTTTCACTAATATACAAAAGGCATTATCAAAGGTTTACAGGCGGCATTCAAGGCTCTCTGTTGGAGATAATGGGACACCATCTGCCTGTCACTCATTTAGAGTTTTACAGAGCTGGAGAGGAGTGATCAAAATATCCATCCAGAGCTAGCTGTACCAGTGCATTTTTCTATAGTGCATAATACAAATGTGTACCTTTCTTTTTGAAACGAGTTTTTTATTTAAAGAAACACACTTTTTGAATTTATTTAATCTCTTAATAACATTTTCTGGCGGGAAAAATGTATTCTCTCCTTCAAAGAAAATCTGAGCTGAGCACTTATCCACATCTGTTTCACATTTGTTCAAAAAAAAAAAAAAAGGTACATTCAGTGTCACCTTCAACTGTGCCTAGAGGCAATAAAATGAACATGGCAAAGCAGCAACAAAATGGGTGAGGATGGAAGAAACGCTTCCTCCACCGGGAAAGGAGTGGACTGTGTCTACGTGATTGAAAGTCTATTTGGGAGACAATATTAAGCCCCAGATAATCTCCCATTGTGAAATATCTGCTTGTTTAGATTTTTCATGTCATAGAAGTATACAGGAGCAAATTAAATTTTAAAAAAGCTGTTCCAATAACAACCGACCTCAAAACAGTTCAAAATTAAAGTGTGTGACGTAAAGTTCTATTTACCTCTAAGAGGCAGAAAACAAGGTTGTAAATACCTTTATTCACTAGAACTATTTCCTCATATGTACAAGGGTGTCCAGAAGCTGTAGCATCTCTAGGATACCACGCAGCTAAGTTAGTTTGTCCTTACATGGGATAGCACCAAAAAGACATGAAATGGGAGGTATGATAGTCATACTCTGCTAATAAAAAGCAAAAACTGAGAATTATAGCTAAGATGTTCACAAACAAATGAGATAAATATTATTACTTTAAAATCATTTATAATAAATAATATTTTAAAACTATTATTTTTAGAGGCAGAGCCTTGCATCTGGAAGAGCACAAGTCATCAACAGTTCCTTGAGAAGATAAGAGGAATGGACTATGGAACACTGGGAACAAGAATGACTTTAAATGAAGGAGGGGTCCTTCATCAAGAACAAGAAGCAGCAGCAGAATTGACCGGTGCTTTCTCTTTGCCACAAGGACAACCTTAAGTCAACTTCTGCAGTTCAGCTCCCACCTAGAAACCCCCACCTAGAAAACTACCCCCAGTCATGTTCACCTACTGCTCCCTCCAACTCATTTAATAATGAGGGTTTCATAAGAGCTTCCCTTCAACTTCTCTCAACATATATGGAGATACATAGTTGATGCATAACCATCTGTCACCACCACATCTACTGCTATCATCTCTTGCTGAGATATCACCACCACTTACTGGGGTACTGCAATGGCTTTTATTAGTCTCCCAATTTTCTCCTTCGGTCCAGTCTTAACTCACAAGCCAAAGTAATATTTTTTTGAACAGAAATTCAAAGCATGTCACTACCTTCTTCAAAGTCCTCCTGTGGCTTATCATCTGAGTTAAAAATAAGGTCTTCATAATGCCCTATAATAGTCTCTGCCATCTGGCTCTTATTACTCCTCTGACCTCATCTGCTGCTATTCCTCCCCTTGCTCATTCCACTCCAGTATTACCAGCCTACTTGCTATTCTTTGAAAGTACCAGTCACACTCCTACCTCAGCATCCTTTGCACTTGCTGTTCCTTCTGTCTGGAATGCTCTTCCCCAACAAAGCTACATGACTCGCTGACCCACTTCCTGCAGGTCTTTGCTCAAATGTTGCCTCAGTGAGGGCTTCACTGTCCACCCTGTTGGAAAAAGCAATTTTGCCCCACTTCCTAGCACGCCTCATCTCCTCCTCTGCTTTGTTTTTTCTCCACAGCATTCACCACCAGCCATCATCTATCAGACTGGGTTACAGTTGCCAGATAAAACATAAGACACCCAGTTAAATTTGACCTTCAGCTCATTTACAAGTGGTAGGGCCTCACCTGGGATGCAGAATGGCCTTGACCTTCCAGTAAATATTAAATAAACTTTCATTCCAAGAGATTGCTTGAGTTCAGTTCTATGTAGTCTCAGCATAAAGAACAAGAAAGAAAAATCTGAATGCTGTAACTTAATTAATCCAGCTCTAAATCTGTTGTGTAGCCTGATATCAGAACACTTTGGCATAAGTTAAATATTTTAAATAAAGAAGGGGGTCTCAATATAAAACATTACCAGAGCTTTATAAATAAGAGTCTTTTTATAATTCCTATTTTGTTCTCTCTAAATGATTAATTCTATCCTCACAATGTCCCTGCTAGACTGTGAGCTCTTGAGAACAGAGGCCATGTATGACTATTCTTTAAATATCCCTAGTACTAAAACAGTACCAGCATAGCAAACACTGAATAAATGTTTATTAAAATATTATATAATGTTTTAGACTAGTGTCACATTTTAGATGGTTATTTTAAAGAATTTTGTCTTTTAAATGCATCAAATAGGAGGGCAGGATCAAGATGGTGGAGGAGTAAAATGTGTCACTCAACTTCTCCCATAAACATATCCAAAAAAAAAAAACATCTATATGTAGAACAATTGTCACAGAAAATCTCCTAAACCCTGGCAGAAAACCTTAAACCTGCAAAAAGGGCAAGAAATCCTCCACATAACTGATTAGAACAAAAGGAAAAAGAGAGAGAGAAAGGAGGGATAAGAAGGAATAAGGATGGGACCAGGACTCCTGAGAGGGAGCCATGAAAGAGGAAATGAACCTGTACCCTTGGAGGCCATGGTTCCAGAGGGGGGAACTCAGAGCCTCAGAGAAAAGTGCAGCAGTCAAACTGAAAAGGGCAAAGCAGAAAGAGAGCCACACAGACCACAGGTACCACTGCTCTCGGACACCACACTCAGGCAGGGCCTGGGAGCTGAGACTCAGGCTTCAGAGGTCAGTTTGGGGGAGAGGACTAGGTCTGGCTGTGTACAAACAGCCTGAGGGACTGGGGGTGTTACACAACAGCTGGGGAACAGAGCACCACAGCAAGGGAGCACGAGAGAAGTCTTGGGCACACAGGACAAGCAAGGCATCATTGTTGGGAAGGCAAGAGGAGTAAGGGCAGGACCATCATAGGAATATCTTTCTCTGAGCACACTCAGGCTCTCAGATGGCAGGGAGCCTCTAGTGTGGGCTATGGGGCAGTGGCGTCAAACCACTGCAGGCATCTCAGACTCCAGAGGTGGGTGTGGAGCACCACCACTATGGGTCTGTGAACAGGCACCACCTACAACTCCAGTCACCTGAGGCATTGGCACAGGAGGGCACTGCAATGAAGTGCCACCCATTGCTCTCAAGAACACACAGGCCATGCTGTTGACACTGACAAAGGCTCTGGGCACTGCCTAAACCTCCCTGAGGGTCACTGCAACTTCCTTGCACCTTTCAAGAAGGAGCAGCCTGCACCACCTTCCCATGGGTCCTCACCATTGTCAAGGGCCTAGCAACCAAGCACTAGCTACTAGCCCTGCTAAATGCCTTCATCTTCCTGGAAGCAAGTGTAAGCCTTACACCTGCACACCCCCAATCAAAGGGATAATAGCCTGCATACCCTGATGAAAGAGACAGCAAACATCTAAGCCAAAAGCAGCCTGCCTACACACACACACACACACACACACACACACACACACAGAGTAAGCCCTCACAAACTACCCAATTAATGTTTGACAAAGGAAGCAAGAATATAAAATGGGAAAATGGGAAAAAGACAGTCTCTTAAGCAAGTGATGCTGGGAAAACTGGACAGCTGCTTGCAAATCAATGAGACTAGAACACACCCTCACACCATGCACCAAAATAAACTCAAATGGCTTAAACACTTAAACATAAAACAAGAAAACATAGAACTCCTAGAGGAGAACACAGCCAAGGCATTCTCTGACATAAACCATACAAATGTTTTCTTAGGTCAGTCTCCCAAGGCACAAGAAATAAAGACAAAAATAAACCATTAGGACCTAATCGAACATAAAAGCTTTTGCAGAGCAAAGGGAACCATTAAAAAAAAAAAAAAACCTATAGAATGGGAGAAAATGGCTGCAAACAATACAACCAATAGAAGCTTAATCTCCAACATATACAAACAACTCATACAACTCAACAATAAAAAAACAAACAAGGAGTTCCCGTTGTGGCACAGTGGTTAATGAATCTGACTAGGAACCATGAGGTTGCGGGTTCAATCCCTGGCCTTGCTCAGTGGGTTAAGGTTCTGATGTTGCCATGAGCTGTGGTGTAGGTCACAGATGTGGCTCAGATCCCACGTTGCTGTGGCTCTGGTGTAGGCCGATGGCTACAGCTCTGATTAGACCCCTGGCCTGGGAACCTCCATATGCCATGGGAGCAGCCCAAGAAAAGGCAAAAAAGACCAAAAAAAAACCCCAATTTAAAAATGGGCAGAAGACCCAAGGAGACATTTCTCCAAAGAAGACATACAGACAGCCAACAGGCACATAAAAAAATGCTCAATACCACTAATTATTAGAGAAATGAAAATCAAAATAAAAACTACAATGAGGTACCACCTCACATGGGTCAGAATGGCTATCATTAATAAGACTACAAATAACAAATACTCAAGAAGGTGTGGAGAAAAGTGAACCCTTCTGCGCTGTTGGTGGGAAAGTAAATTGGTACAACCATTATGGAAAATAGTATGGAGGGTCCTCAGAAAACTGAACATAGAACTACCATATAATCCAGCAATCCCACTCCTGGGGATATATCCAGACAAAATTTCCTTTCAAAAAAAATATGTGCACCCCCTTGTTCATTGCAGCACTATTCACAATAGCCAAGACATGGAAATAACCTAAATGTCTATTGACAGATGAGTGGATTAAGAAGATGTGGTACATATACACAATGGAATACTACTCAGTCATTAAACAATGCCATTTGCAGCAACATGATAGAACTAGAGACTCTCATACTGAGTGAAGTAAGTCAGAAAGAGAAAGACAAATACCCTATCATATCACTTATATCTGGAATCTAATATATGGCACAAAGGAACCTATCTACAGAAAAGAAACAATCTCATGGACAGGGAGAACAGACTTGTGGTTGCTGAGGGGGAGGGAGTGGCATGGACTGGGAGTTTGGGTTGGTAGACACAAACTATTGCATTCAGTGTGGATAAGCAATGAAATCCTGCTATATAGCCCAGGGAACTATATTTAGTCACTTGTGAAGGAACATGATGGAGGATAATGTGAGAAAAAATGTATATATATGTACAACTGGGTCACTTTGCTGTACAGCAGAAGTTAACAGAATATTGTAAATCAACTATAATAAAATTTTTTAAAAAAAAGAATGGACAATGAGGTCCTGCTGTATAGCACAGGGAACTATGTCCAATCACTTGTGACAGAACATGATGAAAGATACTATGAGAAAGAGAGTGTATACAGATGTATGACTGAGTCTATTTGCTTGCTGAACAGCAGAAATTGACAGAACAATGTAAATCAACTATAATAAAAATTTAAAAATTAAATGCATCAAACAGGATATTTCTACAGAAAGTAATATTGACATTCGTGAGGGCTGCCAACTTCTTTATACCTTGGACTTATGTGGTGTCTCACTTTTCCAAGTGGCTAAAGTGCTTTCCTATATACTACCTTATTTTTCCTGATTTTTTTTTTATTTCTTAAATGCATCATCATAGCATACAAATAAATAAGAACTCCAAACAAGATTTATACATTATAGGGAGTTCCCTTCAGGGCTCAGCAGAAACAAATCTGACTAGTATCCATGAGAACGCAAGTTTGATCCCTGGCCTCATTCAGTATGTTAAGGATCTGGCATTGCCGTGAGCTGTGGTGTAGGTCACAGACGTGGCTCAGATCTGGCATGGCTGTGCCTGTGGTTTAGGCTGGCAGCCACAGCTCCGATTCAACCCCTAGCCTAAGAACCTCCATATGCCATGTGTGCAGCCCTAAAAAGACCAAAAAAAAAAAAAAAGATTTATACATTATATATAGGGTTTCAAACTTAGTATATTTCTTTTTCAAATACATTCTTTCAAATTAAAGAAAACTTGAACGTCAAAAAATAGAAAAATATTAGGTATCAGGTATAAATCAATAGTTTTAAAAATACATAAAGGGCATCCTTCTGTCTCTTTGGAGGTAAAAAGCAAGGTGTGCTGGCAGGTGTTTGTTTCTATCTACCCTGAGAGACTGAAGCAGGGAGGACAGAGAGGTGTGAAGGGCAATAATTTGAACTCCCAGGAGGCTAAAGAAATGCTGGAGGCTGAGTTTGGCCTTTTCGATTCCACATGAGATCACAGTGTTTATCTTTCTCTGTCTGACTTATTTCACTTAGCATAATACTCTCAAGGTCCCTCCAGGTTGCTGCAAATGCCAAGATTTCATTTTTTTATGTCTGAGTGGTACTCCATTTTATATGTAATATATACCCCAACTTCTTTATCTGTTTATTCCTAGACAGATACACAGGTTGTTTCTGTATCATGGCACTTGTGAATAATGCTACAATGACTAGCCCTATCATTCACAATATATACATGTAATCAAATTACCATGTACATCTTAAAGTTACACAACATTAAATGACAATTATGGCTCAATGAAAATTTTAAAAAGAAATTTCTAGAGGCTGACTAAGTAATTTCAGGACTTAGAACTTCCCCTCCTCTGATCTTGGTGTTTTGAAAGGTTGACATAGCTGCTCTGATAGGGAAGAACACCTAAGGCATAAATATATATGGCCAGAGGGAGCAGTAGTGTTCCTCATCCAAGGTCACAAGAAACTTAGAGCCTTATTTGATTGAGAAGTCATCACAGGAAAATAATGCTGCTGGAAACAGTATAGGATTCCAAAGGTAAGTGGAGTTAGTTTCGTAAATTGTACAATACAAATCACCACAGAATTATAGATGGACTAGATACTCCAAAGCAAAATCTCCATCAAAACAGAAAAAGAAAAACTACTATAAATTCATGTATTCTGTGTCACACCTCTACTAATTTTTATGCTTGCAGTATTGCTACCTTACAATCTTTTTCCCCCAATACATTATTTTTTTTTCTACTGTACAGCAAGGTGACCCAGTTACACATAACATGTATACATTCTTTTTTCTCACATTATCAGGCTCCATCATAAGTGACCAGACATAGTTCCCAGTGCTACACAGTAGGATCTCATTGCTCATCCATTCCAAAGGCAATAGTCTGCATCGATTAACCCCAAGTTCCCAATCCATCCCACTCCCTCCTTCTCCCCCTCCCCCTTGGCAACCACAAGTCTGTTCTCCAAGTCCATGATTTTCTTTTCGCTGAAAAGGTTCATTTGTGCCATATATTAGATTCCAGATATAAGTGATGTCATATGCTATTTGTCTTTCTGACATACTTCACTTAGTGTGAGAGGCTCTAGTTCCACCCATGTTGCTGCAAATGACAATCTTTTTTTAAATTTACAATATTATATTAGTTCCATGCATATGACATAGTGATTCAATATTATTATAAACTCCATTTAAAGTTATAATGCACTGACTATATTCCCTATGCTGAACATTACATTCTTGTACCTTATTTTACACATAGTAGTCTGTACCTCTTAATCCCCTTCCCCTATCTTGCTCCTCCCCAACCCTGCCCCCTCTGGTAACCACTAGTTTGTTCTCTGTATCTCCAAGTTTGTTTCTGTTTTATTACATTTTTTAAATTTCACTTTTAAGTGAAAATATACAGTGTTGTTCTTTTAATTTTTTATTATAGTTGATTTACAACATTCTGTCAATTTCTGCTATAGCAAAGTGACCCAGTAATACTTCTTTGACTATTTCACTAAATATAGTACCCTCCAGGTCCATCTCTATTGTTTCAGAGGACAAAATGTCCTTTTTTTTTTTTTTTTTTTGCTTTTCAGGGCCACACCCACGGCATATGGAAGTTCTCAAACTAGGGGTCATTGAATAGGTTGAATCAGAGATACAGCTGCCAGCCTATACCACAGCCACAGTGATGCAGGATTCTAGTCATATCTGCAAGTAAAGGCCACCACTGCTCACGGCAACAACCAGATCCTTAACCTACTTAGCGAGGCTAGGAATCAAACCAGCAACCTCGTGGATACTAGTTGGGCTTGTTACCACTAAGCCACAATGGCAACTTCAAAAATTTTCTTTTTATGGCTGAGAAATATTCCATTAAATTTACAAACAGAGAATTGGATGAAGATGTAATACATATACATAGTAGAATATTACTAAGCCATAAAAAGGAATGAAATCATTCCATTTGCAGCAACATGGATGGACCTGGAAATCATCATGCTAAGTGAAGTAAGTTAGAGAAAAATTAACTATGAGATCACTAATATTTGGACTATAACAAAAAATGATACCAAGAATCTTGTATCTCATAAGTCCTTCAGAAAAAAAAAAAATGGTGCAGTCAGGGAGAGAAAGTATCCACATTGCTGCAAGATGTTATGTCTACCCATGTGAGATACAGGTTCTTCACTTACGACCTCTGACACTCTTGTACTTGACTAAGTTTCATTTGGAAATGGAGCAAATAGACAACAGTACAGGGCCCTGGGCAGCCACCATCTGTGCAGAGTGGCCCAGACTCTAGGTACCATTCAGTCTCTCTAACATGATGTAACTTCTGGCTGCAATGACTTGCCTGGGACTTATTATACTTGTTTAAAATCAGCTTTCAGAGTTCCTGTTGTGGCTCAGTGGTAATGAACCAGACTAGTACCCATGAGGACGCATGTTCAATCCCTGGCCCCGCTCAGTGGGTTAAGGATCCAGCATTGCCGTGAGCTGTGGTATAGGTCATAGATGAGGTTTGGATCCTATGTTGCTATGGCTGTGGTGTAGACGAGCAGCTGCAGCTCCAGTTCGACCTCTAGCCTGGGAAGTTCCATATCCTGCACATGTGGCCCTTAAAAGCAAATAATAATAATATAGTAAAATAAAATCAGCCCTCAAATTCTAGGACATCTAGGGAAATATTACACACTAACCTTCAATAAATAATCAGAAAACATTACTGGACTCTTTGAAAGGAAAGTTTTAAGAGAAAGAGGCATAAACTATATTTCAAATCCAAAAGCATTTGTTTAGCATTCAGAGAATTTTTACAAAATAGATTTTATTTAAAATATCCCTTCAATAACCATGTATTTTGGTAAATAAACTCATTCTAGTACATTGTAAATCCTAGTATGTTGACATCAGCAGAATTTTTTTAGTCCAAAGAAAATAGAATACACTATGCAAGTACAATTATGATGCATAAACCAAAGAACTCAATCAAATAGTCTTATTAACTTTGCTTTAAAATGAAATTTTTTGACTGACATACTTGAACTTTGGTTTATCACTAGCAATTGCTTCATCGATATGATGACATTTCTTATCAGACCACCAACTCCAGATAGACACATTTCTTTTAAATCAGATTGATAATCTTAAATTCTTTCCCTATAAAAACTGAATTTTTTACTCAACCACAAGTATTTCTTGAGGATCTATTATGCCCACATCACCAAATGTACACTGTATGGGCTACACATATGTACTTCTTTTTCTCAAAGACTTTATAATGTAGATAGGGAGATAAATCATACACAGGAATGACAGGTGCACATTTATAGAATGTCCATGGAGAGGTCCAGAGAGGAAAGGCTTCAGGACAATCAAAAGTAGAAAGAAGGTTCATGTTTAGAAGTATGAAGAAAAGTCTCAGAGAGGAAAAGGACTTAGAGCTGTTCAGAAGGGAACCATAAAGTGTTTGATGCAAGGACCAGCATGTGCTTTCTGGGATGTGAAGGAGGAGGGAAAGGCTAGAGGAGAGGAAAGAATGATGGCCACCTTCTCCACCTAAGGCTAGCTTTTAACTCACTGGTGGTTGTACTTAACTCCAGAATACACTTGACTTTAAATAATCAGATTTTAATTGAATGTCTCATACACTTTCTTTTTTTTTTCTTTCTTTTTTTGCCACAACTGTGCCACGTGGAAGTTCTCAGGCCAGGGATCAGGCAGCAGTGACCAGAGCCCTGCAGTGACAATGCCAAATCCTTAACATGCTGCACCACAAGGGAACATCCAAGACTTTCCATTCTGATATCACCTTTTAGATATTCCACATAGCTTCTCTCTTTGCCAATATCCCTATTTCTGTAATTCCTAAGACTAGAACAAATCATTCTCAGTAGCTCTCTAACTCTGCAGGATCCTATAATCACATGCTTTTCCTACCAAGTTCTCTGGGTGATGTTTTGGTTTCCATCTTTTTGATCTCTCACCACTTGTTTTACTATCAAATCCATGCTGTGCAAGCCCCATTGCATCTCTTTAGATGTACCAAAAATGGCAGAAGACTGAAGATAATCAAGCAAATATCTAAAGGAAAAGATTTTGCAGAATTTTTTTGCATATGGATGAAGATTTGATTTGAGATAAAAAATCCTAAACCCCTGAGCTATGATTGTGGGAACTGGAAATGATCTTGTGTCTAAATTTTTACAAAAGTACAGTCTACTTATCCGTTTCGTCTTTCTACTCAGTTCCAACTTTCCCTTTGCCCTTTAAGGACAAAATCCTTTTCCCTTTATGGATCTAATTCACTCTCACTCATTCATGTTCATTCATTCTCATTTTCTCTCTCTCCCTCCCTCCCTCATTATCCCTCCCTCCCTCTCCCCCTCTCCCTCTCTGTCTCCTGTCATAGAGAAAAGAGATTCTAGATACCATCCTGTATTATCTTAGGGACTTAATATGCTACCTCCAGTAATTATTTCCATTTTGAAAGAAGACCACAGTAAGAGGGCACTATTTTTCCCAAGAGAATGAAGTTGCCATAAACTGAGTTAAAGTCATGTGAGAGGAAAGTATTTTTTAGGGGGAAGTTCGGGAGTTTTCTGTGATGAAAACAGGAACTATCTTCTCAATACTCTGCTTGTTTCCCCTTTAAGCAGTGAGCTGGTCTGTTTCTTTTAATGAATGAGTGGTAGTAGTAGTAATAAACTAGTAATCGCCAATGTTTGCTGTTTATGAATATTGAGCTAAAATTCGCTGAACACTGATCTAAGCATTCTGCATGAATTGTCATATAATCCCCATTATTTAAAGATGAAGAGCACCATGAGGAAAAGAATGCACCCAAATGACTGGGACTCAAATCTATCAAGTGTAAATAGCCAGACTGTGACTGTTAGGCATATGTAGCCACAGTCTTGCCAGGAAGAGTAAGCAGCCATGTGCATGTAAGGGCACAGTGCCAGGTGTCTGCCTGCTTGTACCTTGAGGTATACTGCCCTTCTCTTTAGCCTCTCTTCCCAGCCTACCGGCATCTGCTTACACACTTCTTAGTGTTCCAGCGGCACCATGCTCAACACCACTGCATCTGACCCCTTCTTCCTCTGAGCTTCTTTTTCACTACCCTGCATCAGCTCTGCTCCTCAAAAAGGAAGCAAACTATGATTACTAGTGTTCCGATCCTGTGCAATTCCAGGTAAGATTTGGTTAATCCAGTTACCCCTTATTGGTGCTCTTATTGCAACCACTTTAAATTTTCCTACTAAAATATAACTGTACGCCATTTCATAAGTGCTCAAAATATGAGAGCCTATGAAAAGTGTAAACAGGTCTCCCAGAAAGCTTTTCTTTTTGGAATCCAGGGCCAAAGGATTTTAAAGCTAGGATAAAGATCCTGTGGTCAGCTGGGGTAGCCTCCCTGGCTACAAGCCCAGGGACCTCTAGTGCCCTGGCTGAGGTTACACACTAGTTTCCTCCAGCAAGAGAATTTTCTTCCAGATTTTCTAACTTCCCATCTGGCTTATTCAGCAAAAAATATAATAGTTACATTTTTATGTGTCAGGTACTGAGAACACAAAAGGGACATAAAATCTCATGCTCACTCTACTCTGTTTCTTACTTAGAGTCAAACTGTAAATGTTTTTATAGTGAGGGCAAAAAACTATAGTGAGGGCATCTTTTCATAATATAATCCAACCCCCCCTTGTTTGACCAGTGAAATCAACAGGCATCAATGAGGTCTGATTCTATCTTCTTCCCACTGCCTTCCCACCTTTTTCCTGAACCTTCTACTTTCTGGCTGGAAGCAAACCAACATTTAAAAAAAAACAAAACTGATATTCCAAAATGCCTTGCTTCCTCATCACTGAGACTTTTGTATAACTTCCATCTAGGGAAGAAGGATGAATCAGAAGAGAAATAAGCATGAGGGCACTATGCATCCTCCTTTGACAACAACTATTTTATGCTGCTGAGAAAGAAAAGAAATGAAAAGACAGAACCGGTATTAAATTACTGCCTGAGCAATGACAGGCAGGATATACTCCAAGTGCTTTTTTCTGGCAATCAGAGGAAGGTACAGGGTTTTTCAACCTGGAACTGGGTGTTGTTGCCAAGTTGTAGAAAATCTAACACAGCCTTGACTCCAAAATAAAGATTCAAGATAGAAACCAGATCTTCCAGGAGCCCTGCTCAATGCCAACACCCAAGGATAATAATTCCTCAAGGACTATTTTCTTAGCAAAAAAAGACCTGCAACATGTCTGGTTCTTTTTCTACCTTCTTTTCTGAAACGCAGCCTATTTTCTATAAAACGTTATGACTGATCCTTGCCACGTCCTCAAAATGTGACTAATCTTTTAACTGGTGCTTGGGGAGCAAACTTCAATCAATGTGGAATGTATGGCCCTGACATGGATGTGACAGCCCCCTGCCTAGAAGAGATGCCCCCATAGCAGACACAGAACTATTAGTGAGGGATTAAAGCAATTGTACACTCATTGCTTGGGCTGTGTGTTATGCAGGAGAACCTAAATGAAAACATGAATAATGTTTTTTAATATACCAAAGGCTGACTGCCTTAAGTTGTTTTTCTCACTGCTTAAACCAAAGCTCAGGAGGGGTCAAGTGTCCTATGCAATTCAAAATTCATTTCAAGACAAGTACCAACACTAAATTGTGACTACTTTAAATAATGAAAACATGCATATGTGGAGTTCCTGTCATGGCACAGCGGAAACAAATCCAACTAGGAGCCATGAGGCCTCGCTCAGTGAGTTAAGGATCTGGCATTGCCCTGAGCTGTGGTGTACATCACAGATGTGGCTCGGATCCTGCGTTGCTGTGGCTATGGCATAGACCAGCGGCTATAGCTCCGATTGGACCCCTAGCCTGGGAACCTCCACATGCTGCAAGTGTTGCCCCAAAAAGACAAAAAAAAAAAAAGAAAGAAAGAAAAAGAAAAAGAGAGAGAGAGAAAAGAAAACATGCATATAAGATATTACATTTTTTGTGTGTGTCCACATAAGTTGTAAATACAGGATTTTAAAAAAACAGATGCCTTTCCAGTATTTGAATGTTCTGGAAAATCATTCAGTAATCAGGATGGAGAGAGTTACCTGGCATGGTAGTAACTGTTACAATGAGTATATTAAGGACTGTGCCTTTATATTTAGATACTGAAATTGACTGCCTCCTGTAATTATTTTATTCAAAAACATCTATTGAAGCCTGTGTGCCAGTTACTTTCATGTGAGACTAGATCTAACATCTTTTGAGCACACATTATGTACCAGACACCCTAAATATTGACTTCACTAAGTTCTCACAACAATTCCTTGAGGTAGATACTGGTTTGAATTGTGAAATTTCCATTTTTGTGGGTCATAAAGGCCAAATATTGGAAAACTCAAAAGTCTGACCTGAATGTTCATGTCTTCATTTTTGTAAGTGACTCAGAGAAATTAAATAACTTGAGGTTTATACAGAAAATCCATGTACAGTTGGGATTCCATCACACACTCTTACCATTCTAGCACACTTCATTTTATCTTAAGTAACTATATTGGAAGGATCCAAACTCTAAATCTACTGCCCCTTTCCTGACCTAAGACAACACCCCTGAATGATTTGAGTGTCTTGTCTTCAGTTTAAGGATTTGATACTACTAAAATCCTTGTTTCTCTATATACCCACTTCCCTTCTTTCATTAGCTTCATTATGACTACAGTCATTGAATTTTCTGAACCAAAATTTGGAACATGTAATCAGAGAGAAACACAGGTAGTTATGAGGGAAAGAATATAAAATAATTATGATGATCCTATCCTAAGAAATTCTAGAAGCACGCTCATCATAAACACAGCACCTGCACACTGTGGTGTAATTGTTTTTGTGTCGCTGCTGCACACTACTTGTGGCTCCCTTAGGGCAGGTTCTATGACTGACTACCATTTGTAGGACACCTGTGATTTTGTATAAAACACACGAGCACTTCTAGTAGTGAGCAGAGGCAATCACTAGTACCATGGCCGGGAGGGTGCTAGAAAGTAAGACTGAGACATTCTCCTTTCTTTCAAAAAAAAAAAAAATATGGGAATTTTGAGCATTCATAGGGCAACTATTTATCAAATACTTCTTATGCACTAGGTATTTTGTTAGGTGATTTATAATATTGTGGGAGGCCTCTAAGAAAAGGAAAAAAATTATTCAGGCCTTGAAATTAAATTAGGCAGAGAGAATATTTGAGATCCATGGTTCTCAAACTCTAGGATAGATCAAAACCAGCTGGAGGGCTTGTTAAAACAGACTTCTGAGTCTACCTCAGAGTTCTGGATTCAGAAGACATGATATGGGCCCAAGAATTTTTGTTTTTAGCAATTCCCAAATTATATTCATGCCGCTGACCTAGCAACCATGCTTTAAGACCCACTTGTACGGACTGTTCAAGGCTGGGAAAGCAGAATGAGCAAGAGCACAAATGATGTAATCAAACAGAAGGAGTCCAGCCTATATAGAATATAAATAGAGTTATTAAGCTACTCTAACTTGCTCCTCTAAAGGCAATCTACCTCAGTACAACCTAGGACATTCTCCTTGCTTTGATCCACCTACCACTAGGTACAACCCCAGCATTGGCGGGATGAGAGACTGCTGCCTATCCAAATATCCAAGAGGAGTCAACCCCTTACCTTCAATATTCCGACAACTTGTCCCTGTAGTATTGCTTATTAAGTCCCAGTGGGTCTATAGGTCTCTCATAAAAATATTTTTTTAATGTTCTCAAGTGTCTCATTGCTTTATAAGACCTTTCAAGAACTCTTACAATTATAATGCAGCTATAATTATAAGTGAACAAAATTTTCTTTTGCAACTGTTTAAAATCTTGTTTCCAAAGATCTGTAGAAATTAAATGTTCTAATTCTCCCCCAGTTAATGTCAGTGTTTAATCTACTATGTCACTCCCTGGTTCTCTGGTGATTCTGACTTCAAATGATATAGGATATTTGTCTCACAATCTCTCACCAACACTAGACCTTCTCTGCATAGCTAAGCCTTGTCCTGTATTGCTGATTTTAAAAAACTGGAGAGTTGAGAAGTTGGAGGCTTAATCAATATTTTCCAGATTGATTAATGGACCTTGACCAATATGCTACAGCAGAGCTCTCGGTTTATAAAACACATTCAATGAGGTAGTACTGCATTTTATCATCTCTGTCTTACCAAATAAATTCAATCAATAAAGTGAAAAGAGTAGCTAATGAGCAATCCTCATCATAGACTATATTACCTAATTAAATTGAAAAAAAAAGACCTTAAACATCAAAAAAGAGCCTTTACCCCTATGCATCCCTATCTATCTACCTACCTATCATGTACTTATTACCCACTTCATGAACAATAATCTTAATTTATTACACTTCAGTTTTAAATTCAGAAATGGTATCAGTAGGACCAAAATAAAAACATAGTCTTGTGTCAACAAGAACAAATGGAATACCAAGGACAATGTTCACAATTGCCATAATATATATTAAAGGTGATAATAATAATAATAAAGCCATTAGAAACTTATTTGGACTCTCCCCTTACAAAGAGGCATTAAAAGTTCTGCACAAAAATGGGAAAGAGCTTCAGAAGTCCCTCTTCCAACAGTTGAAAGGAGATACTGCCCCATATGAAACCAAGGCAGCATTTGCATTCTAGGGATTTCCCCTAACTGTACATAGCTGTTCGTAGAATGTGACACTGAAACAGAAAGAAGGGGAGAGCTTCAGGGATGTTCTGATCACTTCTATTTATTAGAATATGTCTGCTTCTTAGAAGAACATAATCAGTGATAACATGGAACACTTCTAAAAGAGCATGCAGAATTTTTTTAAAATGAGCATTCTAATTAGTACCTAAAAATAAAGATAAATTATTTATCTTTATTTCCCCCAAAGATAAAGAAGTAAAAATTTTTAGGTTATCAAAAATGACTCTTTAGGCTAGCCACACATCAGTATATCCAAGCATATAATCATTTGCCCCAAGGTATTTTTTCTTAATTTATTCTATGACCTATAATAAAGTTGAGTGCAAACATAAAAGCAAATGTGTGATTTGCATTTGTGTACAATAAAGTGTCAATAATTTAGAATGAACTAAATTGGACTCTCATAAATTAGCCCGGTTGGGACTAAAGTTTGTGCCATCTCTACGAAATAATTTACTAAGCAAATCAATAGTGTAAACATAAGACACTTTTTAAGGACTTTATTATATTAATTCTTTGTGTGTAAATGATACTCCCAATGGCAAACAGGCCTTATTTATTTTTCCAGTTCAGAAAGGAATAACCATCACCACACATGGTTAGTTGTTATGCCTGTTTTTTCTTGGTCTTTTTGCCTTTTCTAGGGCTGCACCCGTGGCATGTGGAGGTTCCCAGGCTAGGGGTCTAATCAGAGCTGTAGCCACTGGCCTACACCACAGCCACAGCAACATGGGATCTGAGCCATGTCTGTGACCTACACCACAGCTCATAGCAATGCTGGATCTTTAACCCACTGAGCAAGGCCAGGGATTGAACCCACAACCCCATGGTTCCTACTTGGATTCGTTAACTACTGCGCCACGATGGGAACTCCATATGCCTGTTTCTTTAAATTCCTCTACACTTCAAGAGATTTGCTACTCACAGGTGAACCCCAGGCACTGTGCCTATGCCTCCTTCATTCATCATGTGCTCACAGGCAACAACAGCAACATAAGAGACCCAGCTCCTGCTCCCTTGGGAATCAGGTGGGGCATTCTGAATCCAAAATAGGAGAAAAGAAGAAACTGGAAGAATTAAGGAGTCAGACCCCAAAGCAGTCTGCCCTCTAGGATGGTCAGCCCTCTACTAACCACTACTTCTCCCAGAGCCTCTGGTTCATTTTTCATTTTTGAAAGAACTGCTGTAACAAATTACTACCAACCAAGTGGCTTTAGACTATAAAAATTTATTCTGTCACAGGCCTGGATGCTGAAACCATGAAATCAAGGCATTTCAGGGCCACACTCTAGAGGAGAAGCCCCCTTGCCTCTTGCAGCTGTTGGTGGTTGCTGGTTCTGGTCCCTGGCTTGTGGCAGCATCAATCCAGTGTCTGTCTACACACTGTCTTCCTCTCCCTGCATTAGTAGAGTGAAAAAGCCATTTCAATATGACCATCATCCCACTTGATGGTCATACTCTGTAGCTGAGGTGCTAATATTTTCACTTCACAAAAGAAAAAAACTGAGCTCAGAGGAGCCCCAAATTACTAAACTAGGTAGGAGGAGATCAAATTATTAAAATCCCGTCTTCTATTCCTATTATATTCCCACCACATGAAGCTACTCCTCTCTTCTCTCACATACACACAGGCTGAGAAATTTTCAAAGCATTTTTCCACAGTAAGTGCATTACCACCAATTAATACGTGGAATATCAACGATCTTCTTTTATTTAAAAAAAAAAATCTACATGCTCCTGGGTGGCTTTGTACAGGCTTCCTCTCCGAACCCTGAAGGTGGTTCTCAACACCAGCTACACATCAGAACGTCCTAGACATGGGTCTACATATGTTTAACAAGCTACCTGATAAAACTACCCAGGTGCAGCCAGAATCAAGAACCCTGGACTGTGGGATTTGGGACCTCAATCTTACTATTTGATGTATCACACATGCATGGGATGGCTTTTCACTGTTACAGTGTTCTAAAAGCAAAAGTAATGATCCCAGCCACATCTCTTATACAAGATGTTATTTTTAATTAAAACCATTATAACAATAAGGGCACAAATACAAGGTGGAATGTTTGGTATACTGCTGGTCAAGCCCTGGATATTGCTCTCATGACATCCTCAATTCTACACAAAATCTAGGCTCTAGGACCCAAATCTGTGATGGAGACACCTAGTGCTTTATGTGCTAGGGAGAATGACAGATGGGTGTGTTCATTCACTTCCCAACTCTAATCACTTCCTTGAATTGGTTACTTTAGTAATTTCTGAAGGACTAGGAGAACTGGTTTCACTCAAAACAGCATCAGCCACCTGTATATTGGCAAACCTGAATTTTATATAACTACTACTTCTATCCACAGTGAGCCAGCGGGGCTTGATAGATTGGTCTCTTGGTTTCAGGAGGCAGAGAAAGTCTGGGACTAGCCGTTATTGAGATAATTCTCATGGGTTCCCTTTCTATGGGAACTTGAAAGACACCAGGTAGAACATAAATTACAAGAAATATCCCTGAACAGGAAGTCTAGAATGTTGGCCTACATAAAGAGATTAACTCAGGCAAGCTCAAAAAGATGAGTTTATTTGGGAATAGCAAAGGAATTGCAATTTGGGACAAGCAAACTGTAGCAAGCTACAGGTAAGTGGTTGAGAGTTTGGGGTAGGTTGTATTTATAAGCGGGAAATGTAAAGAGAGGGGAGTTCACTTAGAGTCAGATAAAATAACAAAGAGACACCAGCCTTGAAAATTTCCCAGGCAGATAAAAATCAGTCCAGGCACACATCAAAGCTCCATTCAGCCCACTTTGTGTGATTAACCTGAACCAGGTCATGCCTCTGGCAAAGTTTCCCAAGGCTGATATGAGACAACTTGCTCTGCTCAATGGCCCACACCCCCATCATCCGAGAAAATTCTGACACCATCAGTTTTCTGTAAATTAGACATTTATGGGAAATCAGTCTCCTAGTCCTTCAGCTGTGTTTTCCTGAGAGCACATGTGTGAGAGTCTCTATTCTATATCCTCTAGTCCTCTTTTAAATTGAGTTTTTTTTCACAAGAGAAATCATACATCCCAGTCCTTCTCTTCTGTTATGACACAGCCCTCTTCTATTTTGTGCTGATAATTTCAGCCATTTTGCAGTTATAATGTCTCTCAATAGGGTAAAGAGTAGGGGGGAGAAGTCTGAAACCTTCAGAGACGAAGCACCAAACTTAAGCGTGCCTGAGAGTGCGAGTATGCACGCGTGTCAGGCTTACAATACCATTTTTGGATCAACTGCACTTTTAAAAATGAGAGTTTTGTTGTAGGAAATAAGAGGCAAGTCATTTTGCAGTATAATTGTTGCAACTATCTGATATATTTTTTGCATGGAGAGTTGTAATTTCAAGTATTTGGCACCTTTCACTATCTGATTTAGTTTTCCAATGTTGGCTTTCGAAAGCTGGTACTTTGGGGTTAAAATAACATTTCAGCATCAGGGTAGGTGATGGTGCAGTGGAGGGAATAGGGAGATTATGGCAAACCCTGGTGAACTTCCAGTTACCCATCAGACAGATTTTATGGAATAAAGTCCCAGAGAAGTGTTACCTGAACCCAATCTCGCCAGAGAAAGAAAACTTACACTTTGTTTTCAAGGATCAGTCAGAGGTAACTCGAAGAGCTGAAAGCCAGGCTGAAGTTTCAGGGAGAGCACGAGCTACTCAGAAAGTCACACTGGAGGGAAAGCAGGGAGAGGGCAAGACAGAAGACAGTCTGACTGTCCAGGATTTTCCAGCCCCACAGGCACTGCCTCATCATCTCTTCTCACCTTGATGATTTCAGGACCCTTTTAACAAGTCTCTCTTTCCTAATCTCATGCTTTCAAACCAGTCTGCACAGCGCACATAGCAAGATGCTAGCCTGGGAACATGACAAGAAAGGTCTAGGTAGAGCCCTGTGGGATGTGGATCCTGTCTAACCCTCCAGCCTCATTCCCCCAACCCAACTCCTCACCCTACATATCCTAGGGCGGGTGGTTCCCCAGACACACCAGACTGTTGTATGCCTCTGCATCGTACTGTTTCCTGTTCTAGGAACACCCTTCTTCCACTGATCCACTTAGCAAACTGTGCTTCACTCTTCACAAGCTTGTTTTCCTCTGTGACCTCCCCTAGTTAACCACTCCCTGGACACCTATCTCTTTCTGCCACTCTACTTATCACATTACATTTTAATTGCCGGTTTGCACATCTGACTCCCTTACTGGAAGGACACAACCTGTCTTATTCATTTGAGAATGGGGATGGCTTGGGAGGGTGATTTTTCTTTTAATTACTAAATAATACTCACATGTCACCAATTAAATATCCATATGATAAAGATTTCATTCTCTCCCTATTAATAGTTCTCCTCCAAGTATAACTTCCCTTCCTTTGTAATCAATGTTTGCAATTTCCCTCTATCCTCATACTAAAATATATGGAAAGGTATTTGTCTTACAAAAATGGTATCCTACTCTCTGCATTATTCTGCAGCTCCTTTTTAAGCATTATGTTATAGACATCTTCCCAAGTTATTTCACTTTGACTTACATTTTTTTCTTTCATAAAGTGAGACACGAAGTTAAGAAACAAAAGTACCATTGAACAGCTGTTAGAGACACATCACAAATTTGTGCTTTCCAACAAATAAATCACAAAGGAAAATATTAATTTCACCAGGTCTGTGATTAAAACAAAATCAATCCAGTTGCTCAAAAAGCAAACTTTCTTAGTAATAGTTCTGAAGAAAAATTTATCCTGTGCTCCTAATCAAACAACAGTTTAGGTACAATCAGAAAAAGTGTTCAAAAACACCCCAACAGTAGAAAGAGTATCAGTTTCACAGGGTGGATTGTCAGTGTCCATCAAAGTCACCATATCCCAAACCTAGTTATGGAGAATTCCATGGGGAGACAAAAAGCAGTAGCCTGGAGTTCCCACTGTGGCTCAGCAGGTTAAGAACCTGATGTTCTCTCTGTAAGGTGGCAGGTTCAATCCCTGGCCTGGCCTAGTGGGTTAAGGATCTAGCGTTGCTATAAGCTGTGGCATAGGTTACAGATGGGGCTCAGATCTGGTGTTCCCATGGCTGTGGTGTAGGCCCCAAATGTAGCTCTGATTCAACCCTTAGCCTGGGAACTCCCAGGTGCAGCCATAAAAAGAAGAGGGAAAAAAACAGCCTGAGGGCCAAGTGTTATGCTCCTGAATGGATAAATATGAGAACAGCTAGAAGAGTTTCTCCACCATACCCACCCATCCCTACCCTTCCAGAAAAATTATATACACAAAATTGGATGCAAAATTCAGTTAAGTTTGTGCATATCTGAATTTTTGAGGAAGAAATACCTGTATAAATGTATTAGTTTTTCAAAAGAGTCTTTGACACACACACACACACACACACACACACAAAGTTTGGAACCACTATTGCTGAAGAATACACAGGCTGAATGTTTTCCCATAAATTTCATCTCTCATAAATGAGATATTGACAAGTCCTCTGTTCACTTTCACAGCCCCAGTCCCCAGACTAGATCCTGGCATGATGTAGACTTTTAATAAATCCGTACAGGGTAAATGAAAGTTGAGCAGGAGAGAGTTTGCGTTCACAACGGCTGATAGGATGTGGAAGTGATGCCTTCTTTGTGGCCTTAACAGTCCCCTGGCCTGAGCAAAGTGGAGGACCCCTCCGAGGAAGTGATCCTGAATAGAAAGTGGGTGAGAAAGGCCCAAACTTTCCCCAAGAAGTAATTTGTAAACTCCTTCCATACTCGGATAAATGAATGATCAAGGGCTCAAAGTTCCTCGCCATAGATCAAGATTACCATAATTTTAGTGGCTTTTATATCGCTTGCCTACGGAAGTATGTCAGCCCATCCAATTATGTATGTGTGTTCGATGGCAGTGGTTGGCAATATTGATATACATTTTCCTCTTAAATGGACTGATCACTCATTTAGCTGTCATCTTGCATCTGCCACTGAAAAGAGAGAAGACAAATTGACCCCATTTTTCAAATTCAGCAGTTATTTATTTTGTTGAGCAAAACATATTCATCTCTGCTAGTTTTCATATGGCAGCAGGAGAGTCAAGCTCTCCAGTTGTAAAACTAATTAATAGAAACAACCTTTGAATTACAAAACTGGCAGTCTGACACTGCTGATTAGATTATCATGGGAATAGTGAGTTGTGGAAATTATTATTAAAATAAACCCAGATTTTCATTTCACTGTCGGAGTGGGATTTAAGCTGCTTTCTAACCAAGAATCCTTTGTTGTTGTTTAGCTAGCATGAGGGTAGCTGCAGTATTTTTCACTTTTTAGTTAGTCTCATGTCACGTAAACACAGCCCAAGAAAGACATCATTTCTGCTGTTCTGCTAAGAAAAGAGGCACAGCTTTGAATAAATTACAAATTCTCTGCTAAAGAGTGAAGAGGAAAAAAATTTGGAAAACACTTTCTGAAGCAAAGAAAATAAAGAGAAAGAAAGAGAAAATGAAAAGGAAAATAAATTTTTAAAAAGAGAAAGCAACTATTCCAAAACAACCCATAGCTGTTAAGGAATATTGACGTTTCCATGCTGATATGACTGGAGAAAATTTTCATCCATTTCTGACCCCCTAAAAAAAATGAATCCAAAGACTATCCTTGAAACATGAATTCTTACCTTCTGTCATAATTTTTCTTTCCACCCATATTCTTCCTAAATGTAAATGCTGGCAATTTAAGATTCTTTTCTTTGCATTAGAAAGAAGCCTCTAAAGAAGTATCATATTGATTTCCCTTTGAAGATTAGAAACCTCTGCTACTCAAAAGCTATTAAATACATTTACCTCAGAAACATGGGGTTGGGGTTCATTTTTTCCTCTCCATTTAAAAGCACCAAAGAGATAGACAAAACATGAACCCCCTGAAGACTACTTCAACATACACTGATCAGTCATATGTACCATTTTCAAAATGCCTTTCAATTTTTTCCCTCTTTTCCTCTTCTTTCACAAGAAATTATTTTATACAAAGTTATAATAAAGTGAGTTGCTCGTTGAAAAAGTGTTTGAGGAAATATATTTTATATATGTTGAGAAATAACTAGCCAAGTCAGTTTCTATAACATCTTCAGTTATCTAAGGGCAGAACAATAGGAAACCCAGTGAATGTTATTTTTGGTAAATAAGTAAGTGTTGTAGAGCTATAACAAGCCAAAGAATTATTCCTGCAGAGTTAATTATATAGATAATGTTTTTGTCCTACAGAAATTAAATTCTCTGAAAGCTCTAATTCACTCTGCTGTAAAGGAGTCATTACCAAAGGATCCACCACTACAGCTATACAATGAAACTGACTCATCTCACTCTCATCACAGTCCTATCTGATCCTGTCTCTATTTTAAATTTTTCTATCTTGTTCATTGTGGATTTTTTGCATTAATTTGATTTTTAAAAATATCATCACCTTCATTACTGAGTGTTCTGACATGCCCTTTAGTTTTGTGCCCTACTAGAGTATCTTATCACCAAAAAACCCCAGCCCCCACCATGACCTCTTCAGGGCTAGCCTTAAACTACTCTGCCAGAGGAAAGGATCATGATTCATATTAATGGATCTTTAAAAAATAACTTCTAGGAATTCCCATCATGGCACAGTAGAAATGAATCCAATTAGTATCCATGAGGACATGGGTTTGATCCCTGGCCTTGCTTAATGGGTCAAGGATCGGCCGTTGCAGGGAGCTGTGGTGTGGGTTGCAGACATGGCTTGGATCTGGTATTACTGTGGCTGTGGCACAGGCCTGCAGCTGCAGCTCCTATTCGACCCCTAGCCCAGGGACCTCCATATGCCACATGTGCAGGCCTAAAAAAAAATTAAAAATTAAAATTAAAAGAAGACACAAATAGTAACTTCTACTTTTATTTCCTATGACTACCCTAATAAATATTTATTGGATTTACTTGGAAAAAATAAACAACAAAAAGAAAACATTTAAAACATCCCTAGCCCTACCACTTAGAAATAACCACTATTAATAACTTGCTGTGTATCTTTATAGACCAGTTTTCTGTTTGTGAAAAGTACGTTTGTGTCAATATGATATACAGATAAGAGATAAATGACTAAATTTAATTGGCATCATTATATAAAAATATTCCATATTAGTCATGATTTTAATAACAACTTCATTTTTTAAACAAATTCCTTGGCATATTTTTTCCTAAACATTGTCTCCCTGTGAGTGTGGAGGATTTCATTATCTATGCACATCAGACCTTTCCTAAACATTACAGGAAACTTTTAATGAAACTTTTAAAAATAAAAAAGTACAAATTATAAATCAGAGATATATGAAATTCCCCTAATAAATGTTACAAACACAATCAATTTCCAGGACTAATTTTAAAAGATAATAATATGTGTGTTGCTCTCTTGTTCTCATCCTCTCACTCTCTCTCTTTATGCCTATTATGTCTATCTATAAAAATATATACATTTAACTCATCAGTGGTTAAATACAAGAGTTATTAATTTTATTAATATCTCCATCAATTTAGTGTAGTGGATGACATTGCACTTTGCTATCAGACAGCTTGGCTTTGGAAACACAATGTATGTCCTAGGGCAAGTTACAATAGGGCATTAATCCTAAATGTTCACACATCTGTCAAGTATCATAAAAACTCCTATCCTGTAAGGTTTCTCCAAGGATTAAATAAAATAATCTTTATCAGTGCTAACCATAGTGCCTAGCACTGAGTAAGCATTCAATGCACATAAAATGTTATCATCAAAATAAATTCCTATCCTCAGAGAAAAGTATGCTCAAATAGTTCAAGAAAAGGCCATGTATTCAAATAATGCAAATGTAATGTAAAATGATAAAACATAGCTAAGAATGAGGGCAGCCAACATTTGGACTCAGAATTAAAATTCATGTTATCAAATATGCCTATTTTGTAACCAATCTCCATTTTTGGAAGAACCCTTTAAGTGTTAACCACTATAAAAGGCAAAAAGAAAATTAATATAAAAGGACCACATAAAATGCCTTCTTAACTACTTTAACTTTTTCTTCTAGTTGATGTTCTAATACTAAGGGGAAAAAAAATGAAGAATATAATTGTACTATACAGCCCACCTGTGTGGCAAAGGTGATACGTGAACATCAAAAACAATCAGGAAATTATGAACAAAGCTAAATGCTATAATTTTTAAAAATCAATAAAACAGTTGATGTTCAATAAAATGGATCCTATTTACACATATCAAAATTAAGTGCCTTGAAAGCAGTAAATACCCTATAAATATTTAATTTTAAGAAACCTTGTAAGTATCTATATTGGAGGTCTAATTGTCCTAATGGACACTACACTGGAGCCACATTCTTGGTGCTCAACTCCACGACATGAACCAGCTCCTGCCAAGGAGTACTACCACAGCTCCAAGAGTGGGCATCCCTAAGGAACTTCAAGAAGTTCCTGTCTCTGAACCTATTCCTTTTTGTTTAGGTCCTTTGAGAGATGAACACACTTTTCTCCTTAGTTCATCCACCCCTATCCCTTTACTGGACCAAGACTTCAAAGAGAAGTATAAGGCCAGAATTCATTTCCCCCAAAAGGGGAAAATCATTCTAGAAACTGACAGTAGTTATCAAAGTATCACACCAGGTGAATTAAATGACGCTTTGACATCTTCGTGTTGTTCTATCTCTGAACAAACACATCTCTATTAGAATAGATTCTGGAAACACCAATTATTGGTCCCTATTGAATCGGTTACCACTTTCCTTATGGGCAAAAATCTCCAACTGACGCTGGCAAAATTTACAGCACACCTCCCACCAAAATTCAAACAGATGTCTTAAAACCTCTTCTCAGACTTAACAAATGCCCTGTAAGTAAAGAAGTCCTTCAAGACATGAAGCCCATAATAGACGATTGAAAATTCCAAAGCCTCGTTATCCCTTGTATTAACCCCTGTAACACTGCCATTTTACCAGAGAGAAAGGGCCAAGGTAGAAGTTTGTCCAGGACCTCCAAGCATCAAACAATAATGTTATCTTTCGATGCCCTGTTGTTCCTAACTTTCATATGTTATTAATATCCATTCCCCCAATGACAGTAAATTTTTACTGTAATTGATTTATGCCTTCATAGGACAAAAAGTCACCAAAGAAAAACTGCAGTTTGCACAAACCCAAGTTTGCTATTTAGGGCATCTGATATGAGGTCAAGGACCACACCTAGATCAGATAAACTCCTGCAAGTGTTCCTCAAACTAATACGTTATTGCCAAAATTGCATTCCAAACTTCCCTCTTATAGCCAAATCTCTAAGTTTTACTCAGCAATAACAACTCCAAGCCAATTTTATGGGAAGAACTGGAAGACACAGCCTTCATGGCCTTAAAGGGGAGTTTGGGGAACTCACCTGCCATTGAGGATCCTAATGATCAGATCCCCTCTTTCCTTTTTGTATATGAAACAGAAGCAAATGTCCTTGGGGTGCTCACCCAAAAACACCTGGATCATCACCATCAACCCAGAGGGTATTACGGTCAGCAAATGGATTCTATGACACAGGGACACCACCCTTCCCTTAGAGCCATTAAAGCCACTTCCCAAAAGGGCATTAGGAAAACCACTGTGGGGAGTTCTCACTGTGGCACAGGGGAAACGAATCCAACTAGTATCCATGAGGTTGTGGGTTTGATCCCTGGTCTTGCTCAGTGTGTTGGGGATCCAATGTTACTGTGAGCTGTGGTGTAGGTCACAGACACAGCTCAGATCCTGTGTTGCTGTGGCTGTGGTGTAGGCTGGCAGCTGTAGCTCTGACCAGACCCCTAGCCTGGGAACTTCCATAGGCTGTGGAAGTGGCCCCAAAATACACACACACAAGAAATAAAGAAAAGAAAGCACTTTGGGATCCCTTTTAACCATTTTTGTACTTGATGCAGTAGAAGCCCTCCTGAATTCTCATCACACGACATATCTCAGTCAGCTGCCACACATTTTGTTAACTGATCCTCACAAAACTCATTTAGTTTTAATAATCTTCTTAGACCACCTACTCTTGTCTCCTTTGTCACCAACAAAATCCCTCAGGACTGCTTAAAGCTGATGGACCACATCCTGACTCCTCGAAATGACCTATAGAAAACTCCAGTGTGTAATACTGACTTCTCATTGTTCACTGATGGTTCTTATTTAAATGATAACAATGGCAAAAAATGTGTTGAGCAGAAGGAGTTACAAGATATATCTAAAGTGCTGAAAGGAAAAAAATCTGCAACCTAGAATACTCTATCCAGCAAGAATATCATTTAAATTAGAAGGGGAAATAAAGAATTTCTCCAACAAAATCTAAAAGAGTAGAGCAATACTAAACCCATTCTAAGAGAAATACTGAAAGGGCTTCTCTAAATTAAAAAGAGAGAGAGGGGAAAAAAAGAGAAAAACAAGAATTAGGATGGAGGAAACCACAATTGGAAAGCAATCACTTAAATAAGCCAACATACAGATCTAATCATGAAGATGTTAAAAAAAAAAAGACATCAAACTCATACAATGTGAGGAAGGAAAGTAAGAAAATAGATATTTTTTACTTTAATGATGTGTCTGAGCCTATATGATTATCAGGCAAAAGCAAGAATAGGAAGGGCTTAATGTGCTTAAAAAACAGGGCGACCACAAGTCAAAACCAAACATTATATTCACAAAAACTGAAAAGAAAAATACTTGAGCATAAAATAAATGGAAACCATCCAACCCAAAAAAAGAAAAGAAGAAAAGAGAAACAAAGAATCAACTGGAAAACAAGGTTTAAAATGACAATAAATACATATCTATCAATAATTACCTCAAATGTCAATGGACTGAATGCTCCAATCAAAAGACACAGAGTGGCAGATTGGATATAAAAGCAGAAACATTCAATCTTCTGCCTATAAGAAACTCACCTTAGAGCAAAGGACACATATAAATTGAAAGTGAGGGGGTGGGAAAATATATTTCATGCCAATGGACAAGACAGGAAAGCAGGAGTTGCCATACTCATATCAGACAAAATAGACTTTAAAATGAAGCCCGTTGGAGTTCCCGTCATGGCGCAGTGGTTAACGAATCCGATTAGGAACCATGAGGTTGCGGGTTCGGTCCCTGCCCTTGCTCAGTGGGTTGACGATCTGGCGTTGCCGTGAGCTGTGGTGCAGGTTGCAGATGCGGCTCGGATCCCAGGTTGCTGTGGCTCTGGCATAGGCCGGTGGCTACAGCTCCGATTCAACCCCTAGCCTGGGAACCTCCATATGCCACGGGAGTGGCCCAAGAAATACCAACAACAACAACAACAACAAAAAAGACAAAAGACAAAAAAAAATGAAGCCCATTAAGAAAGACAAAGAAGGAAATATTTAATGGTTAAAGGATCCATTCAAGAGGATATTATAACCATCAATATGTATGCCCCTAATATAGGAGCACCCAGATACCTCCAACAAATACTAACAGATATAAAAGGAGAAATTGATGGGAATACAATCATAGTAGGAGACTTTAACACCCCACTCACATCAATGGACAGATCCCTGGAAAGAAAATCAACAAGGTGACAGAGATCCTAAAGGACACAATAACCGACATTTTCAGGACATTACATCCAAAAAAATCAGAATATACATTCTTAAGTGCTCATGGAACATTCTCAAGAATTGATCACATACTGGGGTGCAAAGCTAACCTCAACAAATTTAAGAATATAGAAATTACTTCAAGTATCTTTTCTGACCACAATGGCATGAAACTAGAAATAAGAAAAAACTTACCACATGGAGACTAAACAACATGATACTAAAAAACCAATGGGTTGATGAGGAAATCATGAAGGAAATTAAAAAATACCTCATGACAAATGTAAGGAAGACACATCCACTCAAAATCTATGGGATGCTGCAAAAGTGGTGCTCAGAGGGAAATTCATAGCTATACAGGCCTTCCTCAAAAAAAGAAGAAAAATCTCAAATTGACAACTTAACCCACCACCTAAATGAATTAGAAAAAGAAGAACAAACAAAACCTAAAGTCAGCAGAAGGAAGGAAATCATAAAGATCAAAGAGGAAATCTGGATTTCCCATCATGGCTCGGTGGTTAATGAATCCGACTAAGAACCATGAAGTTGCAGATTCGATCCCTGGCCTTGCTCAGTGGGTTAAGGATCCAGCATTGCTGTGAGCTGTGGTGTGGGTCACAGATGTGGCTTGGATCCTGAGTTGCTGTGGCTCTGGCGTAGGCCAGTGGCTACAGCTCAGATTAGACCCCTAGCCTGGGAACATCCTTATGCCACAGATGAGGCCCTAGAAAAGACAAAAAGACAAAAGTAAATAAATAAATAAATAAATAAAAAGGACATTAGTAAAAAATAGAGATTAAAAAAACAATTGAAATCAATAAAACCAAGAGCTGGTTCTTTGAAAAGGTAAACAAAATTGACAAACCTCTGTCTAGACTCACCAAGAAGAGGAGAGAAATAACCCAAATAAACAAAATCAGAAATGAAAAAGGAGAAGTCACAACAGATACTACAGAAATACAAAAAAAACAAAAAACAAACAAACAAACAAAAAACCATGAGAGAATACTATGAACAATTATATGCCAACAAATTTGACAACATAGAAGGAATGGACAACTTTCTAGAGACTTACAGCTTGCCAAAACAGAATCAAGAAGAAATAGATCAACTGAACAGACTGATCACTAGAAATGAAATTGAATATGTCATAAAAACACTCCCTACAAATAAAAGTCCAGGACCAGATGGCTTCACAGGTGAATTCTACCAAATATACAAGATGAAATTACACCCATATTCCTTAAACTTTTTCAAAAGGTTGATGAAGAAGGAACACTCCCAAAGACATTCTGTGATGCCACCATCACCTTAATTACAAAACCAGACAAAGATACCACAAAACAAACAAACAAACAGAACTATAGGCCACTATCTTTGAGGAATATAGACACAAAAATTCTCAACAAAATTTTAGACAACCGAATTCAACAACACATCAAAAAGAGCATACACCACAACCAGGTGGGATTCATCCCAGTTCCACAAGAATGGTTCAACCTATTCAAATCAATCAACGTTATACACCACATTAACAAAAGAAAAGTAAAAATCACATGATCATCTCAATAGATGCAGAGAAAGCATTTGACAGCTTCCAACACCATTCATGATCAAAACTCTTCCCAAAGCAGGTATAGAGGGAACATACCTTACCATAACAAAATCCATTTATGTCAAACCCACAGCAAATGTAATACTCAATGGAGAAAAGCTGAAAGCCTTCCCACTAAAATCTGGAACAAGACAAGGATGCCCACTCTCACCACTGTTATTCAACAAAGTACTGGAAGTCCTAGCCATAGTAATCAGACAAACAAAAGAAATAAAAGGCATCCACATAGGAAGAGAAGAGGTAAAACTGTATGCAGATGACATGATACTATATATATAAAAAACCCTAAGGACTCCACACAAATACGACCTGAACTGATCAACAAGTTCAGCAAAGTAGAAGGATATAAGATTAGCATTCAAAAATCAGTCACATTTCTGTATACCAACAATGAAATAGTAGAAAAGGAATACAAAACCTTTTAAAATTGCACCGTAAAAAAATACCTGGGAATACACCTGACCAAAGAGGTAAAGGACTTACATGCTGAGAACTATAAAACATTAATCAAGGAAATTAAAGAAGATGTAAAGAAATGGAAAGATATTCCATGTTCATGGATTGGAAAAATATTGTAAAACTGGCTATACTACCCAAAGCAAGCTACAGATTCAATGCATTCTCTATCAAATTACCCACGACATTTTTTACAGAACTAGAACAAAAAAAATCCAAAAATTTATATGGAACTGCAAAAGACCCAGAATTGCCTAAGCAATTCTGAGGAACAAAAACCAAGCAGGAGACATTTCTCTCCCAGACTTAAGGCAATACTACAAAGCCACAGTCATCAAGACAGTGTGGTACTAGTATCAAAACAGATATATAGACATATGGAACAGAATAGAGAACCCAAAAATAAATCCAGACACCTGTGGTCAATTAATATTTGACAAAGGTGGCAGGAATATAAAATGGGAAAAAGACAGTCTTTTCAGCGAGTATGGCTGGGAAACTTGGACAGCTGCATGCAAATCAATGAAACTAGAACACACCCTCACACCATGCACAAAAATAAACTCAAAATGGCTTAAAGACTTAAATATAAGGCAAGACACCATTAAACTCCTGGAAGAGAACATAGGCAAAACATTCTCTGACATCAATCTTATGAATATTATCTCAGGTCAGTCACCCAAAGCAACAGAAATAAAAGCAAAGAAATAAAAGCAAAGATAAACCAATGGGGCCTAAACAAACTGACAATCTTTTGCACAGCAAAGGAAACCAAAAAGAAAACAAAAAGACAACTTACAGGATGGGAGAAAATAGTTTCAAATGATGCAACTGACAAGGGCTTAATCTCTAGAATATACAAACAACTTATACAACTTAACAGCCAAAAAGCCAACAACCCAATTGAAAAATGGGCAAAAGACCTGAATAGACATTTCCCCAAGGAAGATGTACAGATGGCCAACAACCATATGGAAAAAAATGCTCAAAAATCACTATTATTAGAGAAATGAAAATCAAAACTACCACGAGATACCATCTCACACCAGTCAGAGTGGCCATCATTCTGCAAATAACAAATGTGGAGGGGGTGTGGGGGAAAGGGAACCCTCCTGCAATGTGTTGGTGGGAATGTAAACTGGTACAACCACTATGGAGATCAGTATGGAGATACCTTAGAAATCTATACATAGAACTACCATACGACCCAGCAATCCCACTCTTGGGCATATATTGGGACAAAACTTTCCTTAAAAAAGACACATGCACCTGCATGTTCATTGCAGGTCTCTTCAAAATAGCCAAGATATGAAAACAACCCAAATGTCCATCAACAGATGATTGGATTAGGAAGATGTGGTATATATGTGTACAACAGAATACTACTCAGCCATAACAAAGAACAAAATAATGCCATTTGCAGCAAATTGGATGGAATTAGAGACTCTCATACTGAGTGAAGTAAGTCAGAAAGAGAAAGACAAATACCATGATATCAGTTTATATCTGGAATCTAATATATGGCACAAATGCACCTTTCCCCAGAAAAGAAAATCATGGTCTTGGAGAATAGACTTATGGTTGCAAAGGGAGAGGGGAAGGGAGTGGGGTGGTTGAGGAGCTTGGGGTTAAAAGGTACAAACTATTGCCTTTGGAATGGATTAGCAATGAGATCCTGCAGTGTAGCACTGGGAACTATGTCTAGTCACTTATGATGGAGCATGATAATGTGAGAAAAAAGAATGTATACATGTATGTGTAACTGGGTTACCATGCTGTACATTAGAAAAAAATCATATTGGGGAAATAACTATTTAAAAAATAAGAAAAAATAAAAAATTAAGGATTATTTTCTTACATATAAGTCTAGAGAAAAAAAAAGAAATGTGGAAGCAATGTGGCATCCTTACCTCCAGTAGAAACACAAAAATGGCCTCTGTGTTCTGAAATTATAAAATACAATACTTTACCTGCCACTTTAGCTTTTATTAAGATTCCAGGGCATTCTAAACTTGACTCACTAGATGCTCAAGGAAATCACCTTCCTGTCACTTCTGTAATAAATGCTAACCTTAAAGGAACCAACAGAAGCCAAACTTCTTGTCACAGTCCACAGGAATACTTCCCCAAATGATAATTTAGCAAATCTGGCTACAGAGGCTGAACAATTCACCTCAGAAAAGGAAAAATAAGATAGGAACTTCAACAATTTTTTTTAATATAAAAAGGGAAAACTCCTTTGGACCAAGTAACAATGAATTTCTACCAAAATCTCTAACATTCCCACTTCTCACCACTATACACACATGAAAACATTGCTCCTCTGGGAGTTCCCACTGTGGCTCAGTGGTGACCCATCCACTAGTATCCATGAGGATCCCTGGCCTCGCTCAGCGAGTTAAGGATCCAGTGTTGCTGTGAGCGGCAGTGTAGGTCACAGACATGGATCAGATCCTGTGTTTCTTGGCTCTGGCTGTGGCTGACAGCTGCAGCTCTGATTCGACCCCTAGCCTGGGAATCTCCATATGCCACAAGTGCATCCCTAAAAAGAAAAACAAAAAAGCAAAGAAAAAGCATCACTCTCCTGACAAAATTATAGGCTTCATGAATCAATATTGGTAGGGAAACATTAACAAGGACACAGAAAGTCCCACTTGCACAGGGAAGCCTGTTCTTACTGCTCCCAGACACTTTTGATGGTCTAACAGACAATCAAGACTGGAAAATCGATTGCATGCAATTCCCTCTGTCCAATGGATATAAAAACATTTTACTCATGGTTTGTGTGCTTTCACACTGGACTGAAGTTCCCTTGCAGACAGATTACTGCCTCTTCTGCAGCTAAAATCATTTTAGAAAAGATAATCTCTACTGGGGAACTCCTCTTAAACTTCATCATGATCAAGGAACCCATCTCACTGTCCATGCACAAAAAAATGTGTGCTTTCTAACCAGTTTTAGAACACTTCCACTGTGATTACCATGTGTTTAGTTAAATATATTAACAGCATCTTTAAGACTCACTTGGCAAAATTTGTAGAAGCCCTTTCACTACCTTGGTTAAAAACATTGCCATTGTTTTTTTTCAAATCTCAGATCTAACCCTTTTAAAACTCAAACTCTCAAGAGTCATAGACTTTTGGGATAGTTACAGGATGCCCAGTGCATTTGGCTCCTGCTTCTTTTGATCCGCAACTGATAAAAGGAGAGCTACCACAATTTTGCAAAAGTTTAATTGCTCCTACTAAAAATAACCATATTTTCACACCCTCAGGAGACACAGACCTTAAGCATCACACCTTGCAACCTAGAAATTTTATGTTTGGAAAAACATCTCCAGAAGAATTATCTCCAACCTCACTGGAAAGTACTCTATCAAGTATTGCTAACCAAGCCTTGTGTCACCAAATTCCAAGATTAGACTCTTGAATTAACATGGCATGCCTAAAGAAAGCACTGAACCCTGAGTAGAAGTGCACATCATTTGGTGACCCAAAAGAAAAGATCTCCCAGAACTGAAGCTGATGACATCTGACAAGGAAGCTTTCCAAGATATCCAGACCATGCCTATTGGAAGTATATCACCAAATCTTTGATGGTGGCAAAACACTTCAGATGACCTCCATGTCAATGATCTGGTTGGTAACACATGGACTTTATGTAAAAAGTGTCTCAGAGTTCTCCCTCCTAATTCTACTTGTTACTTGAATTTGATTTCAATTTGCTTTCCAATTTGTGTACTTTTCCTTCAACGTGAGATCCCATGGCAAAGAAAGGTCCTTCCTGACCTTAACGGATAAAAGAAGACCTGACCCTTGATCGGCAGTGCTTTCAGAGGAAGAGCTTGATCAAAAGAGGGAGATTTTAAAAAATCATCAACAGAAACCTCAATTAAGGAGATTTGGGAGATCAGAATGAGAATTTCTTGTGCCCTGTGTTGATAGCAGAGCCCTACAGGAAGACGAAACTCTCCTCTTCTTTCCCAGCAAGGACTCAGCCAATGAAAAGCCATGGACTTTTTGTTTACTACAGTTCTCCCAACTTTTTTTTCCTTTTTAGAAAAGTGTTCCTCTTCCCTTGTCATGTAGAGACTTCCATGTAGTTCACCATGGTGGTAGACCTCTAATTGCAATTCTCTACTGACTCTGAAGGAAAAAAAATATTTTCCAGAAAGATATTTGGCAACCTATTTGTTTCAGGTCAACACTAATAAGGAGAGTGAATTAATAATCAAAAACCTTCCCACAAAAAAAAATCCATGACCAGATGGCTTCACAAGACAATTTTACTGAGTATTTAAAGAAAAATAAACACCAATCATTCTCAAATGTTTCCAAAAATAATGCAAGAGAAGAAAGCATTTCCACATATATTCTACAAGGCTAAAATTACCCTGATACCAAAATCAGACAGAGGAGGCACAGGAAAATGAAAGTACAGGCCAGTACAGTACAAGCCATCTCCGAATAACATATGCAAAATCCCTCAACAATTTAGCCATCCAAATTCAACAATACATTAAATGGATCATATATCATGATCAACTGGAATTTATTCCAGGGATGCAAAGATGGTTCAACATATGCAAAACATGATATACTACATTAACAATATGAAGGATAAAAAGCATATAATTATCTCAATAGATCCAGAAAAAAAATGTGACAAAATACAGCATCCATTTATAATAAGAACTCTTAGCAAAGTGGATATACAGGAAACATAGCTCAACGTAATAAGGACCATATATGACAAACTTATAGTTAACATTATACCCAATGATGAAATGCTAAAAGCTTTTCCTCTAAGATCAGGAAAAAGACAAGGATATACACTCTCACAAATTTTATTCAGCATAGTATTGGAAGTCCTAGCTAGGGCAACTGGGCAAGACAAAGAAATAAAAGGCCTCTAAATTGGAAGAAGTAAAATTGCCACTATTTACAGATAATATGATACTATATATAGAAAATCCCAAAGATACCACTAAAAAAAAAAAAGTATTAGAACTAATAAATGAATTCATTATAAGTTGGAAAACACAAAATCAATATTTAAAAATCTGCTGCATTTTTGTACACAAGTATCAGAAAAGAAAATCAAGAAAACAGTTCCATTTATAATTTCATCAAGGAAAATAAAATACCTAGGAAAAAATTTAACCAAAGTGAATGACCTGTATACTGAAACCTATATGACATTATGAAAGAAAGTGAAGACACAAATAAGCAGAAAAATATTCCATGCTTATGGACTGAAAGAAGTAATATTTTTTATGGCCACACCAGCAACATGTGGAAGTTCCCAAGCCCAAACCCGCACTTCTGCAGCAACTCAAGCTGCTACAGTCAGATTCTTAACCCACTACACCATAGCAGGAACTCCAGGATTAATATTTTTTAAATGTCCATACAACACAAAGCAATCTACAGATTCAGTGCACTCCCTATCAAAATATCAATGGCATTTTTCGCATCAATAGAACAACAACAACAACAACAAAAATCCAAAATTTGTGTGCGACCACAAAAGACTCTGAACAGCCAAAGAAATATTGAGAAATAACAAGGCTAGAATTATTATGCATCCTGATTTCAAACTATATTACAAAGCTGTAGAAATAAAACAGGATGATATTGGCATAAAAACAGACACAGATCAGTGGAACAGAATAGAGAGCCCAGAAAAAAACACACACATAAAAACTGACACAAAATTTATGACAAAGGAACAAAAGATATACAATCAAGATAATATTTTCAATAAATGGTATGAGAAAACTGGACAGCTACATGCAAAAGAATGAAACTGTACCAGTGTCTTATACCATAAACAAAAATTAACTCAATGGATTAAAGACATGGACATAATTCATGAAAACATAAAACTCCTAGAAGAAAATGTAGATAATCAGCTCTTTGACATAGGTCTCAGCAATGATTTTTTTTTTGTATTTGACACCAAAGGCAAAGGCAACAAAAGTAGAAATAAATAAGTAGGACTATATGAAACTAAAAAAGGTTTTGTATAGCAAGAAAACAACCAACAACCTACTGAAAGGGAAAAAATATTTGGAAACTGTATACCTGATTAGGGGCTAATGTTCAAAACAACTCATAAAATTCAATACCAAAACAAACAATTCAATTTAAAAATGGGCAGAAGATCTGAACAGACATATTTTCAAAGAAGACAGACAGATGGCCAGCAGAAAAATGAAAAGATATTCATCATCACTAATCGTCAGGAAAAGGCAAATCAAAACCCCCATGAGATATCATCTCCTAACTGTCAGAATGTCTATTTTCAAAAGACAGGAAATAACAAGGGTTGGTGAGGATATAGAGAACAAGGAAACTTTATTTTCCCACTTTTTTAGTAGAATGTAAATTGGTACAACCACTGTGGAAAACAGCATGGAGGTTCCTAAAAATAACTAAAAATGGGACTATAATATGATTCAGCAATTCCAATTTTTGATATGTATCCAAAGAAAATAAAAACACTAATTCAAACAGATATTGCACCCCATATTCACTGCAGCATTATTTAAAATAGCCCAGACATGGAAATAGTGCAAGTATCTAATGATGGTTAAAGGGATAAAGAAACTATAGTATATACATATAATGAAACATTATTCAGCCGTTAATAAAGAAGGAAATCTTGCCATTTATTATGACATGGATGGGCTTTAATGGCATTATGCTCAATGAAATAAGTTAGACAGAGAAAGACAAATACTGCATGGTATCACTTATATGTGGAATTAAAAAAAAAGAAAGCTGGGCTCATAGAAACAGAACATATTGGTGGCTGCCAGAGGAGGAAGTGGGGTGCAAATGGGTGAAGGGAATCAAAATGTACAAGTTAACCAGTTATAATATAATAAAGTCATGGGAATATAATGTAGAGCATGGTGAATGATAATACTGTATTGTATATTTGAAAGTTGCTAAGAGAGTATATCTAAAATTTTCATCACAAGAAAAAAATTTGTAACTATGTATGGTGGTGGATATTAATTAGAATTATTGTTGTGATCATTTTACAATATATGCAAATACTGAATCATTATGTTGTACACCTGAGACTAGTAAAATGTTGTATGTCAACTATATCTATGTTTAAAGATAAAGAAATAAAAGGAAAAATGTATCTCTGATAAAGGGTTTTGTATCCAGAATATTTTTTAAAGCATTCCAATTCAACAATAAGAATCAAACATTGATAAAAGTTAGCAAAAATATTTTAGCAGACACTTTACCAAGTAGATATATAAGTGGGATATAAGACATCCAACATCATTATTCATGAGGGAAAGCAAAGTTATATCGACTATGAGATACAACTACACACTCACTAGAATGACTGAAATTAAAAAGACCGATCATGCTAAGCATTGAACTAGATGTGGAGAAAATGAAACTCTTCAACTTTGCTGGTGGGAATGCAATATGGTACACCCACTTGGAAAAGAATTTAGCAGTTTCTTTTGGTGGTTAGTGTGTATGTATAAAGTGACAGATACACTAACAACAAAACTCAGCAATTTCATGAATGTGTATTTATCCAATAAAATTTAAAATATATATTAATGATACACACTTTCCTAGCATGTTTTTAAGAACTTACAACCTGTCACTTCCTTTTAATATAAAAGAGAAAGGGGTTTTTAGATATATATATTTAAATACTTTAAAAGGATATCAATTTATGTCTGGGATTTGTTTCAAAATTACCCAGGATAAGAACTTGATAAGACAAAACCACGCATGGGTTTAATATTATTTTAGTTGGATAAGATGTACATTGTAGTTATAATATTCTTTCTACTTTTGTATGTTTTTTGAAAGAAAAATTAAGAGACTCAGGGGAATTTTTTACATCATCTCCACTTCAATCTGGAAACCAAAATAATGCCAAATAAGATGTCCTTATCTTTGAGGACTAAGTGCCAAGGACTGTAAATGTTGAGAAAGTATTGCCATTAGTCTGTGGCAGTTGAATTTCCTACCTCAACCTCTTGAAATAGGAGTGTAGGCTCAGTAGAGGTAGTTGAGGCTTAAAGACTTGAGAAATTATATCCATTTAATGTTCATTTTTTATCTTTACTCCAAAATCAGGACAGCCACATTTAACAGATAAAATGTGTTTGCTGTTAAGGTGAGTGTCATTCTTTTCCAGGATAATAACACATTCTCTGTAGACAGTATCATATACATTGACTCAAGTTTGCATTAACTATTTCATCAGGGAGTAGAAGTTCAGTCCTGAAGACACTACTCAAAAGGACCCAGAGCCCATAATGGCAACCCTGCCAAAGTTGGTGGGAGCAGCTACAAACAAGTTCATTCAATGTAAATCTTTTCATCCTGCATGGAGTTTCAAATCACCTATGTCAAGAATACACAATCATTAAGTTGGTGGCCTACCCTGTATGCTGAGTACCAGGAACCCCAAAAGTCAGTTTCTTCTAGTAGAATCTCAACTAAAATTGACATACTCAAGTAAAGGTGGCAGCTGATGTGTACTTACTGTCTGGAAAATGATGATGATATATTGAAGGATCTTAAATGTCATGATTAAGAGTCTAGAACTGGAGTTCCTGCTGTGGCACAACGAGATCAGCAGTGTCTCCACAGCACCAGGGTGCAGGTTTGATTCCTGGCCTGGGAACTCCATATGCCGAGAGGTAGGCAAAAAAAGGAAAAGAAAAAACAGGATCTATGACTAACTTTGAAGTAATACCTCATTATCAATTAATATGTCTTAACTGGTGCTCCCAAAATACTTTATTTGATCATTTTATATTTAAGGCATATGTTTAAGTGTGAAGATTTAGACATAGTAATCACTCCTTTCTCTTTTATTATTAAATGCATACAACACACACAAAACCCACACAGTGTCTGGCAGGTTCTCTTCTGAATGTCCATGATGGTGGAACATCCATTAACTCTTCTGTAGACAGTGCATTATACATAGAAAATGCCTCAATAAATATTGGGTTTTGCACTGAAGGATGAGAAAAATGGCACTCGTTTTTTCCTTTGTCAATCTAAAATTAATCTCTATTCTCCTGAAATTTATTATATTTGAGATAATTGCCTCTCCTTGGGTAAAACTAAGAGTCTATATTGTCCATGTATAAAGTTGCTCTAGAAATAAGGACTGAGTTAGAATCTAAAATTACTTTGTAATTTATAAAACATAGTATTTAAAATGCAGTATTTCACTGCATCATGATTATCAAATTTTAAGGACTGGTTACCCAGATAGTTTATTAATTATCCAAGCCCTCTTCCCCTATTCTTCTGGCTATTTTACTATCCACCACAATCTTTAACAAGGAATGAACAAAGAAGTAAAAAAGAAATCAAACAGAGCTGTCAGCATAGGTTAGTGCTGTAGGATACAGAATTAATGGGCTCCATTAAAGACTATGAATTTCCTGTCTTTGTATTTATTTCTCATGTTTTCCCTGTTCCCATTATCTGAGACAATTGAGGGTTCCTAATATAAAAAAGAAAAATTATCCAAAAATTTATCCAAGCCAACCCAAGACGTAAAACTTTAAATTATACTTTTTAAAAATCCTTGGCCAGATACTTCTAGTAATGATAAACCTTTACTGTCCCATGGTTTTGTTTGCTAAAGCTCATAATCTGCCATTCCAGTTTTTAGTCCTAAGAAAACAAAAGGATGCATGACACCATCCATTGTCAGCGCTGAATCCTCCTATGCCTCCATGGCTGACCACAGCCCCGTTATAGTACCTTTCCTTCCAATCCTATCATGCTCAGCAAGCAGAGAGAGGTTTATACTTCTGGCAAAACGTTCAAGACAGTATATATTATTTTGCCTTTTCCTTTAATCTCTTCTACTGCCTGCCATCCTGGTAGAGGATTTAAAGGTGAAGCATCTGGACAACTTCATGCACCTCTACACTCTGCCTTCTTACAGGAGCTGACCTTTTCCATGCAACTCTTCAGGCAGCTAGATGACCTTTAATATTCAGTAAATTTTCCCCTCTTGTGAAAGCTTATGTTGGCTTGTTTTCTGGAACTTTCACATCGCTGATGTATAAATGTGTAAGGTTGGTGTGAATGCCCTTGAAATCCAGCTGGGAGAAAACAGTTTATTAAAAAAAAAAAAACTTATCAGGCTCATCTACATTTTCTTTTATGTGAAATCTTCTCTAAAAGGAAGTAGTGAGCTTTGCTGAGTAGAAAAGCAAGAACAAAATGCATTCAGTTCTCTGTTCCAATGAAAGTATTTTAAGTGGGTAATAAGGCATGAGGAGAGAAAAAAAAAGATAACACGGGTTGCTGAACCAAATGATCAACTAAGGAATTCTTTCTAAAGTAACAGTCAACACTCAGCATGCATTTATGGGGTTGTCAAGCAACAGGGATTTCAGCAGGATCCTTCCTGCCTAAACAAGTTCAGTTCAGTGAAACTGGTATAAACTCAAACATGGTAGATTGTAACAACAGCATTCTACCATGAAGCAAATTACATGAAGTAGTTCTTGTTTAGCTGAGTTGTAGTCATGGTCTCAAATTCTTGGTTGATTTATTAAAATAACCTACAGAGAATTAGGAATTATAATCGAAATTTTTAAGAAATGTATTATTAAACACACTAGATCTGAAATTATATCTTTGTTAAACCCTGTTGAGTGTGCCTTGAATTTACACATGACTTTATCCTTGATTTCATAGCCTCTGTCTAAAAATTGTACAATTATAGAGTATCTTATCCCATCATTTGGATCGTGACTCTTTCTTCATTGGAGACTCCCAATTAGCCTTTAAGTATTTACTTACCGCTTATAGGAAAGCAATGTTAAGAGACCAGATATCCTACATGGTGGTAGCACTGACCATTTGAGGCCAAAAGAGTCAAGCCCTTTGAATATTAATGGCCTATAATTTTCCAGTAGCTTCTGACAGCCTTAAAAAAATAAAGTTTCACCAAAATAGGCCATCCCAAAGCACTCATATGTATCTGTGTTTCTAAATTTATCAGCCACAGCACAATCAAATTTCTCATCTCATGGCCTCCTTCTTTCATTGTGGCCATCCAACTAGATCAGCATCTAACTACCTACTCTAGTATCATCTATACTGCCAGCATCCCTTGAGATCATTTTCACTCATATTACCAGTCAGGGCATCAACTTGGTTTGAGCACTCTCTCTAACCAACTTTTCAGAGGCATCTCCATCACTACTCATAAAAGGCACCATGTTACTTACCACTGTTGGCCAGTTGCATATGTTATGATTTTCCAGAACAGAGAGAACAAAGAGGCCAATGATGAGGGATCCTATTCAAGAGGCCTCCTCCGGATTGGTTCTCCCACTGATTCTCCATTTAAGAATTATCTCTTAGCACAGCTGATAAGCAAGCTAATCCCTTCCTCCTAAGGAGTGTAATAAACCTAATTTCTAATTCTTATTTTTTGAGCTGTAGAAGCTGGGTTCAGAATGTTTACTGAAACTAAGTCTGGTCATGATCCTAGGCCAAGGATTGGCAAACTTTTTCTGTAAAGGGTCAAAGAGTAAATATTTTAGCGTCTGTGGGCCACATATCATGTGTCACATATTTTACATTTCCAAGTAATAACAACTCAAGGAATAAGAAAACATTCTTTGCTCATGGGCCATACGAAAATGGGCCCCCAGCTGGATATTGCCCATGGGCTATAGTTTGCATATACTGTTGGTTCTAAGCATTGTTCTTCAAATGCTTACAACTGTTATGGGATAAATTGTATCTCTCCAACAACTGCATATCAAAGCTCTAACCTCCAATGTGACTATTTGGAGACAGGGTGTTTTGGAGAAAATTAAGGTTAAATGGATAAAATTAAGGTTAAATGATATCAGAAGGGTTGGGCCCTAATTCAATAGGTTTGGTGGCGTTTATAAGAAGAAAAAGGGAGGTTTTGAAATCTGTTGAGTTTATTTCTACTTTATTAAGTTCTTTTGTATAATTTTTATTAGATTCTATATACATATATGTGATATCATATTTGTCTTTTTCTGCCCATCTTAACTTCACACAGTATGATAATCTCTAGGTCCATCCATGTTGCTAAACATGGCATTATTTCATTCTTTTTTATGGCTGAGTAATATTTCATTGTATATAGGTACCACATCTTTATCCATTCCTCTGTTGATGGACATTTAGGTTGCTTCCATGTCTGGGCTATTGTAAATAGTGCTACAGTGAACATTGGGAAACTCAGATTTAAAAACCAAACTCAGGGTTACCATAGGGGAAACTGTGGAGAGGAGGGAGGAATAGAGAGGATAGGAATAACATATACACACTACTGTATAAAATAGGTAATTAACAAGAACCTACTGTATAGCATAGGGAAATCTACTCAATAGTTTGTAACAACCTGATGAAAAAAAAGAATGTGGATAGGTAGATGTACATAACTGATTCACTTTGCTATACACCTGAAACTAACACACCATTGGAAGTCAACAACACTCCAGTAAAACTGAAAAAATAAAAAACAAAAAGAGGAATCCCTTTCATTCTCATTCATTCTCTTCCTCTTTTTCTTTCTCTCTCCTTCTCTCTCTCCCTCCCCCAACTCCCTCCCTCCCCTTCCTTCTCTCTCACACCCACATGTTTTAAGGAAAAGTCATTTCAGCACACGCCAAGATAACACAGCTACACACAAGCCAAGAGAAGAGGCCTCAGAATGGTAACTTTTTCTCCAGCAGCTTGATCTTGGACTTCTCAACCTCTAAATTCTAAGAACTAAGTTTCTGTTGTTAAAAGTCACTCGACCTATGGAATTTCGTTATGGCAACCCAAGCCGACTAAACATCCACTAACTCCATTAGAAATTGATGACATTGCTACAACAATTGGGATTCTTCATTCATTTTGAACAGCCACCCACTCCCAACATATGTGTCCAGAGGTTAAATTAATGAGTTATTACAACTACAGTTATAAAACAGACATAAGGCTCAAATTTCTAAAGTCACTTCCTACCTCAAATTTGAAACTTACAGCAATATCTAATATTCTACTAGCTCTTATAAATAGACAAATAGAATCCTCTAGGCTAAGGAGAGATGCATTACCACATCCCCTTTAAGGGACAAACTTGATGCCCAGTTATGGGAAATGCTGTCAGTAGACAGCTTCTAGGTGTCGGCTCCTTTAGGATTGGCCTCAGCTTGAAAGAGCTGCTTCATTCCAGACCAGCCCTTCCCTGGAAGGGCTGTTTGCATCCAGCCAAGCAAGGCATGTATATAAATGTCAGGACATTTTGTCACAACATCAACAATCCTTCTATCTTCCCACTCCTTTCACATCTTACACCAAAAATCCATCTTAGAGTCTGCTTCTAGAGAGTCCAACCTGGGAGAGAGACAAACTATGTATGACAATAGATTTATTCACTATGCTACATCAAATTAATGAATATCCCTTTTCTTAATTGCAAACCAGAAAGGTCATTTCCAATTTCCTAAGTGTGTGTAATTTTTTATGTTATTCAATTCAATATTGAATTCAATATTCAAACCAATTTGGATTTTTTAATACAAATCATTTTTGAATTTTTTTTATTTCCCCAATACATTATTTTTTTTCCACTGTACAGCATGGTGATCCAGTTACACATACATGTACACATCTTTTTCGCACATTGTCATGCTCCATCATAAGTGACCAGACATAGTTCCAGTGCTACACAGCAGAATCTCATTGCTTATCCATTCCAAAAGCAAAAATCTTCATCTATTAACCCCAAGCTCCAAATCCATCCCACTCCCTCTCCCTTGGAAACCACAAGTCTGTTCTTCAAGTCCATGATTTTCTTTTCTGTGGAAAATTTCATTTGAGCCATGTATTAGATTCCAGATATAAGTGATATCATATGGTATTTGTCTTTCTCTTTGACTTACTTCACTCAGTATGGGAGTCTCTAGGTCCATCCTTGTTGCTGCAAATGGCATTATTTTGTTCTTTTTTATGGCTGAGTAGTATTCCATTGTGTATATATACCACATCTTCCTAATTCAATCATCTGTCAGTGGACATTTGGGTTTTTTCCATGTCTTGGCCATTGTGAAGAGTGCTGCAGTGAACATGTGGGTGTATATATCTTTTTCAAGGAAAGCTTTTTCTGGGTATATGCCCAAGAGTGGGCTTGCTGGGTCATATGGTAGTTCTATGTATAGTTTTCTAAGGTACCCCCATATTGTTATCCCTAGTGGTTGTACCAGCTTACATTCCCACCAACAGTGCAGGAGGGTTCTCTTTTCTCCACACCCCCTCCAGCATTCATTTTTGATTTTTTAACATATCAAAATTTTTGAAAAATGGTAGAAATTAATTGTGATCTATTCCTGATACATGAAATTTTTTTAACCACTTTAGAAGTCCTTTTGAGTTTCAAGTTTGTAGCAAAGCCCCTAATCATTCTTTGATTTCTCTAAATTATTTTAAAGAATTTTTTTAGTACAAAAGAGAAACATTTTAAAGCTGTTTCATCATGCCAGTGTTCTTCCATTAATCAATGCAGTTCACTTTCTACTTACGGACACTTTTAGGACATAAAAGCATTTAATGAATTGTGCTGTAACATAAGGTCATAGACTCACTCTGAAAGAACACTGTAATAAACAATTCTATGAAACATCAATGTGTCTGCTCTGAGGATATTGTTGAGGATGTTTATCATTAAATTGAGAAGTGTCTTCTTCATGAGGCCATTCAGAAAAAAATGCACCTTTTAGCATCAAGAACTCTCATGCCTACCCTAAGCAATTCATCTGCTTTTATCTGACACAATTCAGGTAGAATTCATCCTCCAAGAAGCTAGTCTAGTAGAGTGGTTAAACTGATCTAGACCGCTTCATCACCCAGGTCTGCCACTTACTAGCTCTACAACCTTGAAAGCATTATTTAAACTTTTTGTACCTCAATTTCATCATCTATAAAATTATAAGAATAGCATCTTCCTCATGGGGTGATATCAAGAACTAAATGAATTCTGCATATATAACACTTAAAACAGTCCACCATGAAGAAAGAACTCAATGAATGTTGTATTTTGATTTTCCTGTCTTTTATTTGTTTTCTTTTTGGGGCCAAACTCATAGCATATGGAAGTTTCCAGGCTAGGGGGTTGAATCAGAGATGCAGCTGCCAACCTACACCACAGCCACAGCAACATGGGATCCAGAGCGAAGCTGCATCAGCAATCTGCACCACAGTGCATAGCAACAGTGAATCTTTTAACCCACTGAGTGCGGTTAGGGATCAAACCCGGAACCTCATGGAAAGTAGTTGGGTTCATAACCCACTGGGCCACAATGGGAACGCCTTGATTTTCCTTTCTAATTGAACTACTTAAGCCTACTATCTCCTGGGGTATATTTTGTGTATTCTGCTCATTTCTCCATGCTTTTTGCACTGGATTTTCACTTCACCTCAACTTTCTGAACAACCTCTTTTTCTTTTGGCCACACCTGCTGCATGCAAAAGTTCCTAGGCCAGGTATCAAACCTACCATCCCACAGTAGTGACCTGAGCCATAAGGATGACAATGCCAGATCCTTAACCTGCTGAACCATGAGGGAACTTCTGAACTTCCCATTTTTTAAAATATACAATATTCATCATTTGTTCCTGATTATGAAATTAATAAATCTGCACTGTTTCAATGAGACAACATGGACATAGATTGAGAGCATTATGCTAAGTAAGATATGTCAGACAGAAAATACAAATACTGTATGATCTTACTTATATGCATAAAAAGCCAAACTCATAGAAACAGGAGAATTGTGGTTACCAGGGGCTAGGAGATGGGGATACTGGGGAGATGTTGGTCAAAGGGTATAAACTTTCAGTTAGAAAGTAAGTAAGTTCTGGAGGTTTAATGCATAGTACTGTGATTATAGGTCAACAGTACCGTATTATATACTTCAAAGAGTTGCTAGGAGACTATCCTAAATGTTCTCACCAGAAAAAGGAAATGAACGTTAGGTGACATGATGAAGGTGTTCGCTAATGCTACAGTGGTAATCATATTGCAATATATAAATTGGCTAAATCAATATATTGCACAACACATTAAACTTACACAATATTACCTGTCAATTGTTTCTCAATTTAAAAGATAGTAAGATAGGAAGTTACATCACCAAGATTGAGACATGGGTCATTAACGACTTCACTCTCCCTCATAAAAAGAACATCTATTTTACGAACAAAAACAAGACACTACTGAGATTATCTTTGAAGACAAAGGTTAAGCTGGAGCACCCCCTGCACTACATAGACCAGGAAAGACTGCACTAGAAGGGTAAGAGAATTGTCTACATGGTGGCTGCATTGCTTCTCCTCCCTCCCAGGACAGCACAACACAGCACCATGTGGAGAAGTTTCCAGTAGGACCCTACTTCCTCCAGTGAACAAACAGAACTTGGCTGGAGGGTGGAGGGCAACAGGGGAATTAATTCACCACCAAGGCTTAATATAGCTCCTGGACACTCCCAACTAGCAAAACTGTTTGGGAAATTAAGCAAAGCCTGGAGTATCTCCCTCAACACCTCTCCAGGCAAAGAGGCTGAGAAAAAGCCCCACTCCCTGTAGAGTGTGTCTCAGGTCCCATCCAAACAAAGGGGCAGTCAACAACTCTTAGAAGCTGTGTGGTACAATGGCACTCAAGCCAAAACAAGGACAGACAGAGTATGTAACTTGCAGAGCAAAACTGGTGGCCCCATTCAGCCAGAAGACATGGGGTACATGTCAGCTTGAGTTAAGACAACAAACACAAGTTTTTCCAGTTTTAGAGCCATTTCTCCCACTGCACTCAGGCAGAGTATCTCATTTGTAGCCCTGTTCATTGCTATAAATGGCCTTCAGCCTGCCAAACCAGGAGACCTAACCAGAGCACACCAGAAACTGTGTAGCCCATCCAACAGTCCTGATTACAGTGGCACCTAAACAGAGAACACAGCACATGACTTCCCTCAACTGCAAAGCAAAACTCACCTATCAGGGAATTCAGTAACACTCAGACCCAGTCTGGGCCCCCAAACTCTGAAATGACTTGGCCCTAGGCTTGGACTGCTGCCTTGCCAGTGCAGATACACTGATTCATAGCCTCACCTACCACTGAATATAGGTCCCGCTCCTGGCCACCTGGTAAGTCTGACCATAGAATTCAAGCAACCATGAAACCTGTTCAATAGCCCCTCTTGGGTAGAAAACCAAGCCATCAGTCTTATGCAACTGTTCACAGCCAGTGACACACACCTCCCACCCCTATACTCAGACCCCTAACAGTTGCCTCACCCAAGAAGAGATCATAAGCACAAAACCTATAAGCCCAAAGACATTATCAGCAGACACACCCAGAAACCCAAACTGAGATAACTAGTAAATAACTGTCTTTACCCCATTGCTCAAATGTGCAGATACCAACAAAAGAATGAAAGATCACAAGAAAAATCAGGTAAATATGACACCAACAAAGGAAACTAATAAAGCTCCAACAACTGATGCTAAAGAAAAGAAATCTATGCACTGTCAGACAAAGAATTCAGAATAATTCTCTTATGGAAATTTAGTGAATTATAAAAAAAACACAGACAACTAAACAAACTTAGGAAAATAATACACAAATGAGAAGTGTGACAAAGGGAAAAAAAGATTCTAGAGTTGAAAAATATAGGACAAATTTCTAGAAATAAACAGCCCACCAAAACTGAATCAAGAAGAAATAGATCATTTGAACAGACTGATCAATATAAATGAAATTGAATATGTAATTTAAAAAGCACTCCCTACAAACAAAAGTCGCAGGCCAGATGGCTTCACAGACGAATTCTATCAAACCTATAAATAAGAATTTATACCCATCCTTCTTAAAGGCTTCCAAAAGATTGAAAAGGAAGAAACACTCCTAAAGACTTTCTGTGAAGACATCACCCTAATACCAAAGCCAGACAAAAACACTAACAAAAAAGAAAATTATAGGCCAGTATCATTGATAAATACAGATGTAAAAATTCAACAAAATTTTCCAACAACATATAAAAAATATCATATACCACGACCAAGTGGGTGTCATACCAATTTCACAAGGATGGTTCAACATATACAAATCAATCAATGACATACACCATATTAACAAAAGTAAAACACCACATGATCATTTCAACAGATCCAGAAAAAGCATTTGAAAAAAATTCAATATCCATTCATGATTAAAAACAAAAAAACAAAAAAACTCTTACCAAAGTGGATATAGAGGGAATGTAAGACAATAATAAAAGACATTTATGGCAAACCCACAGCCAATATAAATTCTCAATGGAAAAAAACTGAACCAAGACAAGGTTGCCCACTCTCACCACTTTTACTCAACATGGTACTGCAAGTCCTAGCCACAGCAATCAGACAAACAAAAGAAATAAAAGGTAGCCGAATCGGAAAGGAAGAGGTAAAATTGTTACTATTTACAGATGATATGATACTATATACACAAAACGCTAAGGACTCCACACAAAAACTAGAACTGATAAAATTCAGTAAAGTAGCAGATAACAAGATCAATATTCAGAAATCAGTTGCATTTCTGTATACTAACAATGAAACATCGAAAAGGAATGCAAAATATATATAGCTTTTAAAATTGCACACAAAAAAAGTAAAATACCTAGAAATAAACCTGACCAAGGAGGTGAAACACTTATACGTTGAGAACTATAAAACGTTAATCAAGGAAATTAATAAGGATTCAAGAAATGGAAAGATGTGCCATTCTCTTGGACTGGAAGAATTAATACTGTTAAAATGACCATACTACCTAAAGCAATCTACAGATTTAATTTGATCCCTATCAAATTACCTATGACATTTTGCACACAACTAGAACAAACAATCCAAAAATTTGTATGGAACTAAAAAGACCCAGAACTGCCAATCCTGAGGCGGTGGGGGGGGGGAGAGGGAGCAGGAGGTCTAACTCTCCAAAACTTCAGACAATATTATAAGGCTGCAGTAATCAAAACTGTGTAATTTTGTTATAAAAACAGACATAGAGGAGTTGCCGTCGTGTCTCAGTGGTTAACGAATCCGACTAGGAACCATGAGGTTGCGGGTTCGATCTCTGCCCTTGCTCAGTGGGTTAAGGATCCAGCGTTGCCATGAGCTGTGGTGTAGGTCACAGATGTGGCTCGGATCCTGCATTGCTGTGGCTGTGGTGTACGCTGGCAGCTACAGCTCCAATTCAACCCCTAGCCTGGGAACCTCCATATGCCACGGGAGCGGCCCAAGAAAATAGCAAAAATACAATAAATAAATAAATAAATAAATAAATAAATAAATAAAATAAAAACAGTTGTAGAGATCAATGGAATAAAATAGAGAGCAGAGAAGTAAACCCAGACACTTACAGTTAATTCATCTTTGACAAAGGAGGCAAGAATATAAAATGGGCAAGAAGTCTCTTCAGCAAGTGGTGCTGCCAAAACAGGACGGCTGCATGTAAATCAATGAAACTAGAACATACCCTCACACCATGCATAAAACAAACTCAAAATGGCTTAAACATAAGAAAAGACACCATAAAACTCTTAGAAAATAGCACAGGCAAACATTCTCTAACATCAACTGCACAAATGTTTTCTTAGGTCTGTTTCTCAAGACATTAGAAATAAAAAGAAAAATAACCAGTGGGACCTAATCAAACAAACAAGCTTTCACACAGCAAAGGAAACCATAACATAACAAAAAGACAAGCTATGGAATGGGAGAAAATAGTTGCAAATGATGCAATCAACAAGGGCTTAATTTCCAAAATCTACAAACAACTCACTACTCAACAGCAAAAACAAAATAAAAAAACAAACAAAAATTCTGCCAATTGTAAAATGGGCAGAAGACCTAAATAGACGTTTCTCTAAAGAAGGCATATAGATGGCCAGTAGGCCCATGAAAAGACATTCAACATCACCTAAGTATTAGAGAAATGCAAATCAAAACTACAAGGTACCACCAGTGAGAAAGGCCATCACTAATAAGTCCACAGGAGTTCCTACTGTGGCACAGGGGGTTAAGAATCCAACTGCAGTTGCTCTAGTTGCTGTGGTGGTGAGGTTTGATCCTCACCCAATGCAGTTGGCTAAAGTATCCATCATTGGAGTTCCCATTGTGGTGCAGGGGAAATGAATCTGACTAAGAACCTTGAGGTTGCAGGTTTCACTCAGTGGGTTAAGGATCTGGCATTGCTGTGAGCTGTGGTAGAGGTCACAGACGCACCTCGGATCCGGCATTGCTGTGGCTGTGATGTAGGCCGGCAGCTGCGGCTCTGCCTGGGAACCTCCATATGCCACAGGTGCAGCCCTAAAAGAATAAATAAATAAAATTAAGTATCCAGAATTGCCACAGCTATGGCATGAGTCATAGCTGTGGCTTGGATTTGATCCCCAGCCCAGGAGCTTTCATATGCTGTGGGTGTGGCCATAATTTTTTTTTAAATAAGTCCACAAATAACAAATGCTGTAGAAGGTGTAGAGAAAAGGGAACCCTCCTACAGTGTTAGTGGGAATGTACACTGGTACAATCACTATGGAAAAGAGTATGAAGGTCCCTTAGAAAACTAAAAACACAATTACCATATGATCCAGAAGTTCCACTCCCGGGCATAGATCCAGACAAATCTGTAATTCAAGACACAGGCACACTTACGTTCATAGCAACATTATTCACAATAGCCAAGACATAGAAACAACCTAAACGCCCATTGATGGATATAGATAAGAATATGTGGTACATATATACAATGGAGTAATACTCAGTCATTAAAAAATGAATGCCATTTGCAAATATGCATGGATCTAGAGATCAAATTCAGTGACATCAGAAATAAAACTGAATATCATATATCGTTTATATGTACAATCTAAAATATGACACAAATGATCTATGAAACAGAAACAGACTGGCAGACATTGAGAACAGACTTGTGGTTGCCAAGGGGAGGGGGGCAGGGGAGGGTTGAATTGGGACTAGCAGATGCAATCTATCACATATAGAATGGATAAACAACAAGGTCCTTTGTATTGTATAGCACAGGGAACTATATTCAATCTCATGGCATAGACCATATGGAAAATATAAAAAAAGAATATATATATAGTGTGTGTGTGTATCTAAGTCACTTTGCTATACAGCAGAAATTGGCACATTGTAAATAAGCTATACTTAAACAAATTTAAAAAGAAAAATACATTAACTGAACTGAAGAATTCATTAGAGTTTCAAAAGCACATTTGATCAGGCAGATGAAAGAATCAGCAACTTGAACGATAGGATATTGGAAATTACCTGGTCAGAGGAGCAAAATGAAAAAAGAATGACAAAGAATAAAGAAATCTTACAGGAGTTATGGGACAACATTAAAGAAACATTATTTTCATTATGTGATATCCAGAAGGAAAAAAACAGAAAGGGACAGAAAGTATATTTAGAGCAATAATGGATAACAGCTTCCAGAATCTGGGGGGAGAAAAGACTTCTGGACCCATGAGGCCTAAGGGACTCTAAAGAGGCTGAAGCTGAATAGGCCTACACCAAAACACATTATAATTAAACTGTAAACTGGTGCAGCTTCTATGAAGAACTATAATGAAGGGTCTTCAAAAAATTAAAAATAAAACTACTATATGATCCAGAAATTTGACTTCTAGCAAATATATCCAAAGGAAATGAAAACATGAACTAGAAAACATATCTACACTCTCATGTTCATAGCAGTATTATTCACAACACCCAAGACATTGAAGCAATCTAAGTGTCCATGAGTGGGTGAAGAAGATTTGGTACACATACATGATGAAATATTATTCAGCCATAAAAATCAAGGCAAAGTCTTCTCATTTGCAACAATATAGATGGACTTTGAAGGTATTATCCAAGAGTAAATTACGCAGAGAACAACAAATACTGTATGATTCACTTACAGGTAGAATCTAACAGAACAACAACAATAAAAAGAAAAAAAAACTCATAGAAAAAGAGATCAGACTTGTGGTTACCAGAGGTAGAGCATGGAAGGAGGAGAGAATTGAAGCAAGGTGGTCAAAAGATACAAATTTCCAGTTATAAGATAAATAAGTACAAGGGATGTAATATACAGTATTATGTTTATATATAACACTGCTGTATGATATAATATACAGAAACCTTAAGACAGCAAATCCTAAATTTTCTCATCAGAAGGAATTTTTTCCTCTATTCATTTCTTTTCTTTTTATTGCATTCATATGAGAATATGAATGTTAGCTAAATGTACTATGGTTATCATTTGACAATATATGTAAATCAAAGCATCATGCTGTATTGCCTTAAACTCATACAGTGATGTATGTCCTAAAACTTGAAAAATAAAGCAAGTTAAAAAATAAAAGTCTACAATATTAATTATAAGTACCGTTTATTGAGCACTTGTTACATGCTAAGCTAAATGCTTTGCACGTATTAGCTAATTGAACTTTTGTCAAAACCTTACTGTCAGACGGGATTAAAATGGCAGAATACAAGGACTGGAGCTCACCTTCTCTCATAAAAAACAAAATTACAAACAAATACTGAACAACCTTCAACCACATGGACTGGAAACCTTCAAAAAGATATCCTACTCCAGAAGACAAAGAAGAGGCCACATCAACCTGATACCTGCCAGGTGGTAATACCATAGACTGAAAAGTAACTATCACAGAGACTTACCTACAAGAATGAGAGTTCTGAGCCCCATGTCTGGTCTCTATGCCTGGGGATCCAGAACTGGGAGAAAGAGTCCCTGGAGCATCTTGCATTGAAGGCCAGTTGGGCTTGTGTGGAGGATCTCCACAGGACTAGGGGAAACAGAGACCCCATTCCTGAAAGACGCACATAGGCTTTCATGTGCACTGGGTCCCAGAGCAAAGCAGAGGCTCCATAGGAATCTGGGTCAGACCTGACGGCAGTGCTTGGAAGACCTCCTGGGAAAATGAGGGTGACTGTACCTCATTGTGAGGGAAGGACATTTGAGGCAAAGATCTCAGGAATATTCATCAACATGTGTTCCTCTAGAGGTGGCCGTTTTGGGAAAATCTGGCCACACCCATCAGTGCTGAGAAGCCCCAGGCCAAACAATAATCCAGGTGGGATCACATACCCACCCATCAGTAAACAGGCTGCCTATTACCCACCCCCCAGGCACAGAGCCACCTGTAATCTCACTAAGAGACAAAGCCCCACCCATCAGAGGGATAGGAAACAGCACCACTTACCAGTGGACAGGGACCAGTCCCTCCCAACAGGAAGCCTACAGCAAGCCCCCATACCAACTTCAGCCACAAGGGGGGCAGACACCAGAAGTAAGAGAGGCTACAACTCTATTGTCTGCAAAAAGGAGACTACACCTAAAATGTATAAAAACGAAAAGGCAGAGAGCCATAACTCAGATAAGGGAGCAAGAAAAAATCCCAGAGAAACAGCTAAATGATCTGGAGATTATCAGCCTCCAGGAAAAAGACTTTAGATCGATGATGCTGAAGATGATGCAAGACATTGGAAATAAACTAAAGGCAAAGATGGATAATTTACAGCAAATGTTGAGCAAAGATATTCAAGATATAAAACTTAAACAACAATAGATGCAAAATACAATAACTGAAATAAAAAATTCATTAGAAACAGCCAACAGCAGAATACAGGATGCAGAATAACAAATAAGTGAGGTGGAGGGCAGGCTAGTGGAAATCACTGATGCAGAACAGAAAAAGAGAAGACTGAAAATAAATGAAGACGATATAAGAAAACTATGGGACAACATTAAATGCACTAACATCCATATTATAGGGGTGCCAGAAGAGAGAGAAAGGGACAGAAAAAAATATTCCAAGAGGTAATAGCTGAAAACTTCCCTAACATGTAAAGGAACCACTCACTCAAATCCAAGAAGCACAACGAATACCATATAAAATAAACCCAAGGAGGAACACCCTGAGACACATTATTAATCAAACTGATGAAAATGAAAGACAAAGAGAAAATATTCAAAGCAGCTATGGAAAGGAAACAAATAACATACAAGGGAACCCCAATAAGGTTATCAGCAGATTTTTCAACAGAAATTCTACAAGCCAGAAGGGAGTGGCACAATATACTTAATGTGATGAAAGGAAAAAAAAATCTCTAACAAAGATTACTTTACCCAGCAAGGCTGTCATTCAGATTTGAATGAGAAATCACAATCTTTACAGGTAAGCAAAAGCTAAGAGAATTCAGCAACACTAAACCAGCTTTACAACAAATATTTAAAAAAAAAAACTTCTTTGGGCAAAAAAAAAAGGCCACAACTACAAACAAAAATACCTCAAATGACAAGGCTCATCAGTAAAGGCATATATATAGTAAAGGTTGGAAATCATCCATGTACAAATATGCTTCCAAAAACAGAAATCGTGAGGAGTGTACAAACGCAGGACCCTGGAGATGCACTTGCAATTAAGAGACCAACAATTTAAAACAATCTCATATGTATGTAGATTCCTATATCCAAACTTCAGTTTAACTGCAAAACAGAAGTCCACAACTGATACACATACAAATTAAAAAAACCAACTCAAATACAACACTAAAATGTCATCAAACCACAAGAGGAGAGAACAAGAGAGTGAGGAAGAAAAAGGAGCAACAAAAACAAATCCAAAACAGTTAATAAAATGACAAGAAGAACATATATATCCATAATTACCTTAAATGTAAATGGACTAAAAGCCCCAGTCAAACGACATAGACTGGCTGAATGGACACAAAAACAAGATCCATATACATGTTGTCTTCAAGAGACCCACTTCACTTCTAGGGACACATGCATATTCAAAGTGAGAGGATGGAAGAAAATATTCCATGCAAATGGGGATCAAAAGAAAGCTGGAGTAGCAATACTCATATCAGACAAAATAGATGTTAAAATAAAGAATATTATAAGAGATAAGGAATGACATTACATAATGATCAAAAGATCAATCCAAGAAGACCATATAACAATTGTAAATATATATGCACTCAACATAGGATCACCTCAACATATAAGGCAACTGCTAACAGCCTTAAAAGGAGAAATTGACAGTAATACAGTAATAGTAGGGGACTTTAACACCCCACTTACAGCAATGGACAGATCATACAGACAGAAAATCAACAAGGAAATACAGGCCCTTAATGAATCATTAGACCAGATGGACTTAATAGATATTTATAGGACATTCCATCCAAAAGCAGCAGAATACACACTCTTCTCAACTGCACATGGGACATTCTTCAGGATTGATCACATCCTAGGCTATAAACCAAGCCTCAGTAACTTTAAGAAAACTGAAATCATATCAAGCATCTTTTCTGATCACAATGCTATACCAGTGGAAAACAACAACAACAAAAAAAAACTGCAAAAAAACACAAACACATGGAGACTAAACAACATGCGACTAAACAACCAATGGATCAAGAAGAAGAAATCAAAGAGGAAATTTAAAAATACATAGAAGCAAATGACAACAAAGATACAACACTCCAAAATCTATGGGATGCAGCAAAAACATTTAAAAGGCAAGTTTATAGCAATACAAGCCTACCTCAGGAAACAAGAAAAAGTTCAATTAAACAACCTAACTTTACATCTAAAGCAGCTAGAGAGAGAACAGACAAGACCTAAAGTTAGTAGAAGGAAAGAAATCATAAAGATCATAGCAGAAATCAATGAAATAGAAATGAAGAAAACCATAGAACACATCCATGAAACTAAAAGCTGGTTCTTTGAGAAGATCAACAAAATTGATAAACCCTTAGCCATACTTTAAGCAGAAAAAAAAGAGGACTCAAATCAATACAATTAGAAATGTAAAAGGAGAAGTTACAATGGACATCACAGAAATACAAGGGATCATAGAAGACTATTACATGCAACTATACACCAATAAAATGGAAAACCTAGAAGAAATGGACAAATTCTTAGAAAAGTACAACCTTCCAAGACTAAACCAAGATGAAATGGAAAAGATGAATGGACCAATCACAAGTATTGAAGTTGAAAATGTGATTTAAAAGATTTAAAAACTTGCAACAAACAAAAGTCCAGGACCAGACAGCTTCACAGGGAAATTCTATCAAACATTTAGAGAAGAGCTAATACCTATCCTTCTGAAACTATTCCATAACATCACAGAGGAAGGGACACTTCCAAACTCATCCTATGAGGCCACAATCACCCTCATGCTAAAACCAGACAAAGATACCACAAAAAAAGAAAACTACAGGACAATTTCCATGATGAACATAGATGCAAAAATTCCCAAAACAATACTAGCAAACCACATCCAACAATACATTAAAAGGATTATACATCATGATCAAGTGGGATTTATCCCAGGGATGCAAGAGTTCTTCAATATCTGCAAATCCATTAGTGTGATACACCACATTAACAAACCAAAGAATAAAAACCCTCTGATCCTCTCAACAGACGCGGAGAAACCTTTGACAAAATCCAACACCCATTTCTGATAAAACCCTTCAGAAAATGGACACAGAGGAAACCTACCGCAACATAATAAAGGCCATTTATGAAAACCCACAGCTAACATCATTCTCAATGGTGAAATGCTGAAAGAATTCCTGCTAAGATCAGGAACAAGACAAGGATGTCCGCTCTCAGTACTATTCACCATAGTTTTGGAAGTCCTAGCCATAGCAATCAGAGAAGTAAAAGAAATAAAAGGAATCCAAATTAGAAAGGAAGAAGTAAAACTATCACTATTTGCAGATGATATGATACTATAGCTAGAAAACCCTAAAGACAATACCAGAAAACTGTTAGAGCTCATCAATAAACTTGGAAAATTTGCAGGATACAAAATTAACATATACAAATAGACTGCATTTCTATATTCTAAAAACAAAGGAGCATTTCTATGTACTAAAAACAAAGGATCAGAAAGAGAAATTAGGGAAACAATCCCATTTACCATTGCATCAAAAAGAATGAAATACTTAGGAATAACCTACTTAAAGAGACAAAAGACCTCTACTCTTAAAACAAGGCACTGATGAAAGAAATCAAAGATTACACAAACAGATGGAAAGACATACCATGCTCTTGGATTAGAAGAGGCAATATTATCAAAATGACTATACTACCCAAGGCAATCTACAGGTTCAATGCAGTTCCTATCAAATTACCAAGGACATCTTTCACAGAAATGTAACTAAGTATTTTAAAGTTTGTTTGGAAGCACAAAAGACCCAGAATGGCCAAATCCATCTGGAGAAAGAAAAATGGAGCTGGAGGAATCAGCCTCCCTGACTTCAGACTATACTACAAAGCAGTAGTCATCAAAACCATATGGTACTGGCACAAAGACAGAAATATAGATCAGTGGAACAGGTTAGAAAGCCTAGAACTAAAGCCACACACCTACAGTCAACTTATATATGACGAAGGAGATAAGAATATACAATGGAGAAAAGACAGCCTGCTCAATAAGTGGTGCTGGGAAAACTGGACAGCCACATGGGAAATAATGAAATTATAATACTTCCTAACACCATACACAAAAATAAACTCAAAATGGATTAAAGACCTAAGTAAAAGGCCAGATGCTCTAAAATACTTAGAGGAAAACATAGGCCAAACACTTTCTGCCATAAAGAACAGCAGTATCTTCTCAGATCCACCTCCTAGGGTCATGACAATACAAACAAAAATAAACAAATGGGACTTAATTAAACTTAAAAGTGGGCACACAGGAAACCTACCTCAGCAAAGGAAACCCTAACAAAACAAATTGACAACCCACAGAATGGGAGAATATATTTGCAAATGAAACAACTGATAGGGGATTAATCTAAAATTTATAAACACCTTCTGCATCTCAATACCAAAAGAACAAACAATCCCATTAAAAAATGGGCAGAAGATCTAAACAGACAATTTTCTAAAGATGGCCAAAAAGCACATGAAAAGATGTTCAATATCACTAATTATTAGAGAAATGCAAATTAAAACCTCTATGAGGTACCATGTTACACAGGCCAGAATGTGTACAAACAGTAAGTGCTAGAGAGGGTGTAGAGAAAAAAAGTCTACAAAAAATAAGTGCTGGAGAGGGTGTAGAGAAAAAGGAACCATATTACACTATTGGTGGGATTGTAAATTGGTGCAACCACTGTGGAAAACAGTGTGTAGATTCCTCAGAAAACTAAAAATAGAACTACCATTTGATCCAGCAATCCCACTCCTGGGCATCTACCCAGAGGAAACCATGACTCGAAAAGACACATGTACTCCAATGTTTATTGAGGCACTATAATCAACAGCCAACACATAGAAATAATCTAAATGTTCATTGACAGAGGAGTGGATCAAGAAGATGTGGTACATATACACAATGGAATATTATTCAGCCATTAAAAGGAAAGAAATAAAGGCATTTGCAGCAACAAGCATGGATCTAGAAATTATCATGCCAAGTGAAGTCAGACAGTGACACACCCACATCACATGCTAATTACTTACATTTGCAATCTAAAAAAAAGGACACAACAAGCTTTTTTGCAGAACAGATAATGACTCACACAGACTTTGAAAAACTTATGGTTTCCAAATGAGACCAGTTGGGGGTGGAGGGGATGCTCTGGGCGTCTGGGATGGAAATGCTATAAAATTTGGTTGCGATGATCATTGTAAACTATAAATGTAATAAAATTCATTGAGTAATTAAAAAAAAACCTTACTGCCATTTTCTTCACTTCATATAGGAGGAATTTAAGACCTGAAGTAATAGTCCCATTTAACCTAGGAACTCACAGCTCGAAAGTGGAATTTAAACCCATATCCGATTTACAGTTTCACCTGAGATAACTATTAGATACATTGCCATATATTTTCTTCACCTACAGGTGTTCTTTTATTATGTTTGTGTGTGTGTGTGTGTGTATTTTAATGGATACACTTCATATAATTGTACCTTTAAATTTTCCATATCATTAATTAGTATTCAAAAATAAGTCTTAATAGCTACATAATACTTCACCTTATGTTTATACCAAAATGTACTTAAGCTAAATATCCCAGTGTTTTTGCCAATTTTGTTTTAATAAAACATTAACAAATGTTTTACACATGGAGTTTTACAATCATTTCCAATTACTTATCCAGTATAAACTTTAAAAGTAAAATTACTGAGTTAAGCTATATGAGCATTAAGGTCATTTTTCGTATTTCCAAAATGTCAAGAAACATTCACTTCATTCTTGCACCAAAGTTTGAAGAGTTTATCATCATGTCCAAAGTCAAATTAAAAAAGACAATTTTAAGTTCTATTGGTTTTTTAATCAGAATTGCATTGCATTACACTGATAGACTCAGAAGAAACATGTTTCCCACCAAGAATATGGTATGCTCCACTACTTATTTAAGCCTTTGTAATTCAGTCAAGTTTTATAGTTTTCTTTCACATAGATCTTATCATTTGAGATGAAATCTCTTTCTAGACACTTTATAGTTTTATTACTATGAAAGTGATGGTTCGGAGTTTTTTGGTTTTTTGTTTGTTGTTTTGTTTTTTGTTTTGGGGTTTTGTTTTTTGTTTTTTGGGTTTTTGCTTTTTAGGGCAGCACCAGCAGAATATAGAAGTTCCTAGGCTAGGGATCGAATTGGAGCTACAGCTGTCAGCCTACACCACAGCCATGGCAGCATGGGATCAGAGCTATATCTGATCTACACACCAGCTCACTAGACTCCTGACCCACTGAGCAAAGCCAGGTATTGAACCCACCTCCTCAAGGATACTAGTCAAATTCATTTTCACTGCACCACAAAGGGAACTCCTTTTTGTTCTCTTTTATACCCAATTTCCTACTTATAAGGGAAAACTTTTTTCTTTTTAGTTATGATTTTATTCTTTATTAACATTGAACTTGTAACAAAAATTTCTTTTATTAGTACTACTCACTGTTGATTTTCTCAGGTGTCATAAATGCCAGTCTGAAGAGCAGTAGAGAAGCAAATGTCAGTATCTAGGTGATAATTCCTACTTCTGTTTCTCTCTTCCTTACACTTGTATTTTGTTTGTTCACAGTTCCCTGGGGCAGCAGTAGAGCTATGTCAAAGGGATGGTGCAGTCAGCCCCAGCAAGAAGCATTTTATCCCTGACACGGTTTATGAGCGAGGCTCACAGTGATGTTAAAAGGCAGGTACACTTACCCACCGCACTTGTGCAAACGTCTTCTACAGCAGCTCCAGGGTATGTCCCAACCATAGTGGGGCCTGAGTGGGCATCACACAGAGCACATCAGCACATCGTTCTCATAAGAAAGAGGGGAGAGCTTCATGGCCCAGAATGGGTAAGGGTATAATGAATTCATGAAGTGACTCTAGTATTTAATCAAATAATCTATTTTTTCTTACAAAAGATTTAGTTCAGTCAAAAAGAAGACCACAGGTTCCATCTTATCAAGATATTTGACTATTTTTAAGACCAATAATAGGATATTATTTGTACAGTATCCCAACATCTTATTTTTATTGATTTACTTTGCTTCATAAACCACTTACACCATAAGTTTGGATTCTCTGTATTCTCTGGGTATGCATTTTCTTTAAGAATTGGATATTGTATTTCTGATTTCATGCCCTCAGTCTGAAGAAACTGTAAAGCACACTATCCCACACCCATGTCTCACTCCAATGCAGAGAGCAGTGCCCAGGAATCAGGAATGCGGGGCACTAGCTCTCACTCTGCCACTACCACCTTGACATATGACCAAGGGAAATTCGCTTCATGTCTCAGCTTTGTTTTTCCATCCTTAAAGGGGAAAACTCAAGTGAGTCTATGATAAAATTCCAAATGGGCAATTTAAAGCTTTTTGAAGATTTATTACCCAGCTTGTGTCTCATGTTTTTTATTCTTTCTGTCCACTATGAACCAGGACATTTGTTAAAACCCAATCACAAAAGGTTAAGTCCTGAAAAGCACAGACCATGAAACTTAAGACCCCCTTATCTATTCCCTTCTGAGTTTCTCATCAGACACTCTCGCTGCTTGGAGGCTTCTGGATTGCTCAGTGTGATATGAAGCAGCCCTATGCCTGCTGTGCTCTCTTCCACAGTGTTGTCACTTGCAGAACTATGACATGTCCAAAGGCTTGGTTTCTACATTGGGAAATGTATGTGGCATAAATAGGAAATTAAATGAAAAGAAATTTTAAATATATTTAGGTTTATAGTCATTTATTATTTAAAGCTTAAAATAAATTCATAGCAAAACTAATCCACTTTTGAATGACAAAAAGTCACATAAAATTCCATTTCTTCATGTCCTGCCATGACATGTAAACTCCTGCTGCATAGTTTCCCTGCCTCAAAAAATACAAAGGAGCTAGGTCTCCTAATTGGGCTGTATCAGTTACACATCCCTCATGAATTATAGAAAGAGCATATTAAGATTATGGTCAAAAAATGAAGACCTCAATCATCCACGCTGAGATGTGAAAAGAATTTGCGGTTATTTTCTTGCTCATGTAACCCCTCATGGGGAAATCTTTGGAAATGACCACATGGCTAGGCATTTTGAAAGTTTATATATGATTGCATATTATGATATAGTAAACTATTACTTTATCTATTAGTTATCTAATTAAATTAATTAACCTGTTCTTTCAGATAGTGATTAAAATTTTGAAGCCGTGTGTTATTGAGAAAAGTCAAGACCCAGCTTCAAACCTATGTGAGCTACCTGGGCCCTGCCCTCTTTTCCCTGCAGGAGGGCAATGCAGGGCAGTGATGTATACCTTCTGTGTTCAAATACTACCTGTGAAACAGTGGGCAACTTGCTTACCCTCTCTGTCTCTGATCTATGAAATGAAGACAATACCGGTACTGACCTCACAAGGTGGTGGTCAAGACTTAAGGACAGTAAGCTTTTGGCACTAGGCCTGGTATGTTGCAAGCATTATATAAGACTTTGTGAGGTCATTCTCATTGGCTTAATACTCTAGAGGCACATGGCTTCTTTAACTCTTCAAGTGAGATGATCACTCTCTTGCCCCTACAATCTACATGGGGACTCTCCTTCATAGCACTTCCCATAGTAAGAATCATATATACACTTGTGTGGCAATTTGCTTTATGTGCCCACCTTCCCGCAGATGTAACTTGCATGAGATCAGGAATACAGTTTTGTCCCCCACTGTATACCTCAATTCTATGTCAGTGCTCACAGTGGATGCTCAGTAGATGTGTGTCAAACACCGAGTCAAGAAATAATAAACCCAAGCAAAGAAAAGTTATCCAAATTTTTAAAAACTACCAGAAGAACCTGGGTTTTAACTCTCAAGGTTCAAGTCTGTCTCTTATCTGCTGTATCACATTACATATGGCATTAAATCTCAATTTAGCTTAAAGCCTTCAAGGTATGCTTTTACATATTTCCTTTCAAAGTGCTTCTTCAGAAAAAACTTTAGATGTTAATCACATCTTTTAGAGAACTACATAAATATCTGGTAGGATCTCTGAGTTACTTCATGTATTTCTTCCTAGGAACTGTAGATACTATGAATGAAAATCTAATTGAATTGAATCGGTCACTAGTAAATACAATGTTCCCAGAAGGAAATGACTTAGCAGATGACACAGGACTTTGAAATTCAATGTTTGTCCCTTTAGGAAGTAGAGACAAAACTGCAATAGGCTCAATGCACACCAATGATATTGTTATTTTGGTTTAGGGAATAACGTTTGTAATGAGGACATACTTGCAGAGCAGAGAAAATGATATTCTGTGGTGAGTATGTATTTGATTTTTCACATTCCCAATATATTATTACTATTTTCCTGTAAGGAAACTAGTACCCTCAGAAGGCAATGACCAGATGGCCAAGATTATAAAAAGCATTTTGAACCACTTTGGGAGAAGATTTTATACAACATTCAAGTCATCATTTGGAATACACTCAAAGTCTTTTCAGGCCACAAAGAAAGCAAGTTTGGAAAAAGGCTCTGTTTGAAGTTGATTTAACAACTTCAAGAACACAGGATCTATACTCTTTTCAATTCATTAAAATATACAACCTAGTTATGCCTTTTCATTTTGTTTCTCACCTTAGAACTAAGCCTCTCTATGTGTGGTCTGCAGAACAGCAGCAGCAGCATTACCTGGGAACTTGTTAGAAATTCAGACTAGAAGATCACACCTGATGTAATGAATCAAAATCTGCATTTTAACAAGATCCACAGGTGATTTGTATGCACACTGAATTGAGAAGCACTGCTGTAAATATTTTAACTAAAAGTAGTGAGAATTAAATAGAGAACTTCATTGTAAAGAAGAAATAAAATACTTATGAAAAAGGTCTATTTGTTAAAGTTCAGGAGATGGTGATCCAGAAGCTGGGGGCAATGGAGTCAGAAAGATTTGACTTAACCTTCAGCTTTTCCACTCACTGCTGTGTGATCAACACTTCTCCCCAACGCAACGCACATCCTCAGGACCCACCTTTAACTCCAGTCATTGCTGTGGTAACCAGCAGTGCACATACCTGACAACACCTCACCTCTTCTGCTCTAGGTAGCTATTGCTTCCCACCCTGGCCTTCGCTGATGCCCCAGAAGAGATGTCTTTGGGAACCTAGTCAATCATTCTGAAATGTCAATGCCCATTGAAATGAGAATTCTCCCATCACGGGGCAACCCTTGACCAACCCCGAATAACAGCTGCAATCAATTCTGAGGTCTATTCTAAGACCCCTGAGAGTGTTCTCAGTGGGATAGCCCCTGAGGAGCCAATAATAATGCCTGGCTGCTTAGGGGAACCAGGGCTTTCTTCTGACAAATAGAATATACAAAGGTGATGGGATCTCTCTCTCATGACTGCATCCCATAATATACAACTCCATCTCTCTAAGAGAATCACTCTAGGGATTCTCCCTTTAGCCAGCTTTGGAAGCCTAAGTAGCCATGTTGGGAGGCCCACATGGCAAGAGTAACCTCTAAGAATGGAGCATGGTCTCCAGTCTAACAGCCACCAAGAAGACAGTGTCCTCAATCATATAGTGCAAGAAAATTAAATTCTACCAACAACCAAATCAGCTCGAAAACAAATTCTAGCCCACTTGAGCCTCTACATGAGAATGTAGCCTAACCTTTGCCTTGATTGCAGCCACATGAGACCCTAAGCAAAGGACCCATTATCCTAACCACACAAACTCTACTAAATGCACTCTGTTCATGCCTTTAAGTGTCTCATAATTTCTTATGCAGCCATAGAAAACTAGTAGAGGCATACCTGACTCATTGCACTTTACTTTATAGTTCTTCACAGATATTGCAGTTCCTACAACAAGGCTTATGGCAACACTGCATTGTCAGATGATAGCTAGCATTTTTTAGTGTAATACATATATATATATATATATGCATATATATATGCATATATATATGTGTGTGTATATATATATATATAAAACCACAATGCAGTGTAAACATAACTTTTATATGCAGTGGGAAATCAAAAAATTTGTGTGACTCACTTTATTGTCATATTTGCTTTACTGTGGTGCTATGAAACCCAACCACAATATCTCTGAGGTATGCCTATACATCCTCCACTGGATTGCGAGCTCCGTGAGGTTAGGGACTAAGCCTGATGTTCTCAATGCCTAATAGAGTAGGATACACGTAACATTTGGTCAATAAATACGTTATATGTATAAACATGAATCTTTGGTTTACAGTACTTATATCTAAAAGTACAACCTGCCTTCATTAATACAATACTATAGGCAATAACCACATACTAAATCTCTATTATCAGGCTACATGTGTACAAATTATTACACAAACAACATGCAATCAAAAGATAAATCCAGAGATAATTTTTACTTTCAATAGAAGTGTCTGACAAACATTCGCCTCAATATTTTGTCTTGGAGATTTAATCCTCCAGGATTTAATCACACTGCTGGGCTGCATTCATCATGCCTGTAAGCCTTGCAATTTCCCAGCCACCCAGACCAAAGAAAGTGCCTGGAGACAGCAACAGAGACATACACGACTTACTGATAGGGAATCCTACAAGTCCTAAGCGAAGTCCTGGACAGCAGACAGCAGCAACTTTCCCTACAGGGAGTTGAGGAAAGGGGGAGGTTACCAGTTTTATGGGGAATTGGGGAATTGATGTCAGGTTGGCTCATCAGTTACCAGGGATACCAGCAGCTGGGGCAGAGGGCAACCATGTAGGCAATTACTAAGTAAGCCCTGTAATTAAAAAGACTGGAAAGTTATGTGAATAGGATGTAAGTCAAGCGGGGACTAGTTGAGCAGGGGGTGTGCAGAGAGCAAGAGCATAGCCATCTTGAATGGCCTGACACTCCACACACACACACACACACACACACACACACACGAGCACTGTCAACATACAGTGCCTGATAGCCATTTTTCCTATAGCTTTAAAAAGGGAAAAAAAAAACAGTTGAGAGAGAGCATGCTATACACAAAATTGCTAACTAGGTCACTTCACTTAACATACTATCAAAAGTATGTTTTTTGTCATTATAAAACTAGCCAATTTCAAGGATATATTTGAAACACTTAGCTTTGCATGGTTCCAACCATATTCTCCAAGCATTCTCTTCCTGATAGCATCACATATAATTAGCCCATCGCCCTAAAAAAGGGTGGCACAGCTGACCTCTAGTCTGGTAGAGCCAGCTAGACCCAGATTTTCTAATTTCAGTCATGTCTCTTCCCTACATCAGTGAGGCTGAGTCAGTGTTCCAGATGAAACTCCAACAAATTGAACAAAATGTCAAAACACTCTGGTTTCTAATAAACGGAAACCCTCTTCTAACCTAAAACCCCTTGCCAAGACCTGTTATAACTACTGCAACAAATTCTTTGATGCTTAGTTGTTATATATTTACATAAACATAGGTAATTTGGCCATAGATACTCACTTCCTGAATGAATTTTTTCATTTTCTCACTTGATTGCTTTAATCTCACTCATTATGGATTTCCCATAGAGATGCCATATAAAACATGTGCCAATAATTAGCTGGGACTGGGCTCAAAAACCCCATGCTTATACTATTATCTCAATATTTAGTGCCCTCTTGAAAGGCCATTGACAAAAAGTGATTAAATATGCTGGGTGAGGCAGGAACAAAAGAATAAGATACAAAAAGCTACTAGTTACTTTTGAAACAATCAGACTCAGCAGATATTTAGATTATGAAGTCTGATTACTTACTTTTCCTTATTCAAGGGTCTATAACCCTTTCTGACCAGAGAGAATCTTCTTTTATTGAAGATCTGCAGACAGAGAAACCATCCAACCTTCAGGAATAAAATAAAATTTCATGTCTGTTGTTATTGTTTAGTTGTTTTTGCTTTTTTTTTTTTTGGTCTTAAATGGTCATGAATGTATTCTTTCAAATATCTCAGGAGAGGGCAACTATTGGTTTGTTTGCTTTTATTAAAACCCACTCCTCTTATTTGATTTCCCACATTGAGAATAACTGATGCACTTTTTGTTTGTTTGTTTCTCTTCACATTGTATAAATCTTTCACCTTTCACTGATGCACTTTAAGATGGTAATCAAGTCATCACCTCCAAGTCTAGTTGAATCTAACCCTTCATCTACTCCACACCTGTATTCACACAGCTGAATGTGTCTGGAGAAAAACATACAACTGTGCTGACTGATCTCACCTTAAATTCATGACCGCCACTTTCCTAACAAGGCTGACCCCTCCACTTGAGTACTAGATCCAACCTCACCTCTCCCATTCAAAAATAACACCTTCACAACCCCTCCTACCTCTCACATCATTAATCCACCATCTGTACTTGTCATGCAGTATTTCTATCATCTTCAAAAAAAAAAAAAAGCACTATGATCCCACTTTCCTCTCCAGCCATCATCTCAACACCTTAAAACAGGTGAATATACTTGCTCTGTCCAATTTCTCTCTTCCTCTTTCCACATAAACTCACTCCAGACTATGCTTTTGCCAAAGTACTCCATCAAAACTGCTCTTGCTGAACTCTCCAATGATATCCACAATGTAAATCCATGTTCCTCTTATTTGACTGAGCAACCTTTGACATGGTTGAACAGTATTTCCCCCTTGAAACATTTTCTTGGCTTGACTTCCAGGACACCACATCTTCCCAAAAGCTTCTTCTCAGTATTTGGACTGTCTCCTCCTAATCGCCCAACCTTCTAATGTTGAAGTATTTCCAGGCTTCCTTGCCCTGGAACTTTTCTTTCCTAAATTTGCCTGTATCTATCATCTCTCTATCCATTGTGATTCCTATTCAAGTCATGTCATGGTAACCAGATCCCCCCAAATCTCAGTAGTTTAATAAAAGTTAAGCTGTTACCTGTCAACTGTAAGTTGCCAAGGGAATCTTTGTCTCCTCTCTGGGACACAAGTTGATGGAGCAACTACCACTTGGAGCACTGCCAGCTGCCATGGCAACTGGAGCTAGAGCTTCCACCCAGGAGTAATACATATAACTTCTGTTCCACTTTAATTGGCCAGAGAAAGTCATAGGACCACTAAGAGCAGAAAAGTACAATTCTAAGATAAAACTGTATTAGAAGGGGAAATGGAAATACACAAAAACTGCTAAGTTTATATCTTCTGCCTAGACTTCTCTCTAAACTCTAGATTCAGATACCCAATCCCCTGCTCAATATCTCTGCTTAGATATCTAATTGAAACTTCAAACTAAACATCTTTAAAACTGAGCTCCTCATCGTCTCCCCACTTCAGACCAAAACTTCTCCTCTCACAGTTTTTCCATCTGGCTCATGGCAACTCCATGAACTCCATATATAAGCTCAGTAAGAGTTTATTACTAATTCTCAATGCCTCCCAAAAGTGTGTGAGGAAAAGTAAATTGAATAAATTAATGAAAAAATCTTGTGCTTTTGTCTCAGTTTGCTCTCTGATTTCTTAATATTTATTTTTAAAATGGTGAAATAAAATGAATACCCCTCTTTCTCAAAAAAAGAAAAATCTCATTGAATATTGTGACTCTTGAACACTGCCATAGTTCTTGAATGTCCAGGACCTGTTACTATATTCCAATGTTGTGTTTTGTTCCTTGCCTCCCCCACCCCACAATTAGCCTACCTGTATTAGAGACAAGTGCCATGCTCATAGTTCTCTGACGTTTTGGTAGCCAGATAACTGAGTTTAGCCCTCATGACCAGAATCCCCTCCCCCCTCACTTTATGTGTCCATTCTCTTTGTACATATGTATGCAGACATTTCAGGAAGCCATAGAATGGGCTACACTTTCTTTTAACAGGTTGCCCTCAGTCAGGGTAACCTGTAAGGCTACTTACTACAAAGTGGATTCTTTCTATTTCAGAGCTAATTGTGTGTTCTTTTGTACTTAGCTCACTTTTTTTCTCATCAAGTCCACTCAACTCCTCCCTACACAATAGACAAATACCATTCCAGGTGTGGAAATCTGCTTCCTAAAGCCTAGCTGATTTTTTAATGAACTGTTTTAAAATTCTGTTATTTTCTGGATCTGACTGACAGACCAGGCGAGATAGTTGTCAGCTATAAATTGACAGTTGCAAACCCAGGGGACTTTAAGCTGAGACTCTAAATAAGGAAATACAACAGCCCAAACTAAAAGTGCCATTCCCAAATATATCTGGTATTTGCTTCTCTTTTTTAAAAACAAGATTATGTTGTATATAAATTCTATCCTTCCACAGCATCTTCTTCACATGTTTGTTGTGGTGATTAAATCAGTAAATAACAACAGTCCCTGGCATGTAGTTAATTCAATTTAAGCATGTGTTTCTGTTATTATTTTCTTTTCTTTAGCATTAATAATTACTTAATAGTTTAAATAGATTTACTCTTCTTCAGTACAATATTCACATGCTACTGTTATTAACATTTAAAAATTTTTATTTAAAAAATAATACAAGATTTAAGTCAATTAAATTCACAGTTAAACTGTGATCAAACATGTTAAGAGACAATGCAGCATGTGTGACAGGAAAATAATTAGGTGACAAGGACCACACAGATGCAATAATTCTGTTCCACACTAAAGCACATAACAGAAAAAAAGGCACAGAAAAGTGAATGCAGAGTCACCTCATAAGATCAACCAAAAGGAAATGGTCTCACCTGAGTGGGAAAGAGTCAGAAGCAGAAGTATGGGCCCTGAAACTGATTAGTTGAACAACCTGAAGCCAGTCACGGATCAGTATTTTACTCAGATGTGGATAGAGATGACTGCCCCAAATTCCTTAGTTATTATAGTGTGAAAGCATTCATTTTTCAATGTCAGTAAATCAGAAAAATTTCTCTTATATGTGTCTCCAGACACAATCCCAATCATTAGTGAAGGAAAATTGATTCCCTCTAGGCTAGGAGTGTAGCCCACTCATGTACCCACACCATACTCTAGCTATCCCAACATGGGCCTCCAGGAGGCAATGACTCTATTTTAGTGAGTCCAGAAGTTCTGTCCATTCCTCAATATTCATATCTTCCCTCTTCTTCCCACTAGAAACCTTTCTAGCCCAAGAAAAATAACTTTATGACTATTGTCCACCCACTGGCCCGAACATCATAGAACAATACATTATGACTTGAATAAGTAGGGTGCCTTGTTTCAAAGGTCACACCCAGGTCCTTGCTTATAGGAAAGCTAGAAAAGAATGGAGCACAGTTCTGATAGTGAAAGGACAGAAACAAACAAACAACAACAACAACAACAAAAAACAGCACTTAAAGGATGAGATTCTAAAAGTAATAATTCTTTATCCTCTTATATACATAAAGCCACATACAATGCAATGTTGATGCAATGTATACAATGACCAAAGTTCCTATTCAAACCAGTGGTGAACCTTTAGTCACTTTTCTGCCACTTTGAGTGCCTTTGACGTTTGTTTTCCCTGGATTCTGCCTTCAACTAAGCTCTTTGACTCTCTTCAACTAAGCTCTATTGCCACCATCAAAAACCCTAGGAGAGTGAGAATAAACTTTATTTGAGTCACGGATTTTATTGAGATTCTTATGAAAGCTGTGGACTTCCAAATATGTATATTTGCTTAACCTGCATATATGTATATATACATAAGCTTTGCTGAGAATTAATGTTAAGGATTCATAGACTTCCCCCAGCAACATCTTCTAGGTGAAGAGAATTCCCTCACAGATCTTCTCTTAAAAGTACTAAGTTAATCAGATCAGTCCAATCATCAAGTGGATTTTTGCAAACCAGTGACTATATTTAAAGCCAAACATCAGCAATTTGGGAAATTTTATTTGCCTTCTTCATATAGAAATACTCTGCAGAAAGATAATTTTTACTTACAACACGACTGATATTTTAATGTGTGGCTGATCACCAAACACTCCTTCATTCAGGCATTTCAATGATTTTACTATCATTACATTGCTTTGCATAATAATACTTAATAGTTACTGTCTTCGGGACACTTTGTACACTTTAACCAAATCTCCCTTACGACACTCCTGAGAGGCAGATAAAGGTAATATCTCTTTATGGGTAATCAAGCAAGAATAGGACAGTTAAATTGTCTTCCCAGCGTGGTAGTGAAAATTGATATCAGTGCTAAATTGATAACTCCCTATTTTCGAATCATCAAACTACATCTTTCTCCTTTATGAAAGTTAGCAGTGTTTCCAAATTTGCTGATTTCAGAAATTTCTAATAATGTCAACTAATAAAAAGTATTTGGACAACATCTAAAAAAAATTGTTTTGAACAAAAATCCTCATCAAACCTAAAAGCTTGATGTTCCAAATTTAGGATATTAAAGTCACAAACTACCTCCATCTTACCGTAAATTTTCTACTGATATCACTTCCATCATCATTGTTGCAATTGTCACTAGTTGGTTTCTGCTTTAAGATCAGAGTGGCCCCTAGTGGTACACATTTCTGCTCACTTCATATTTCCAACAGGTGCCAGTTAAAAACTCACTGATGAGTCACTATGATGAATGAATGAAAAACCTGACTACCCTCACCTTCCTAAACCAACATGCAGAAAATCAACTATTTTAGAATTTCGAATTTCGTATTTTGAAAACATATAACACAAAAATGTTGTTGACAGAACAACATTGTTAATATTTACTGACAATGGAAGTTCTAAATGAGTTGTAAAAGTAAGATGCTTTTTCCTGATGAATCAAGAAATAGAAAAGACATGCTAATAATATGATAATGGCCATCCCAAGACAATAACTCAAGAAATAACTGTCTGCAAATAATCATCTGTGTAAGCAGTACCTTGACTTTAAGATTCTTAAAAATGCAAGCATGGAGATGAGGGAGCTAATCATACTAATTAACTCACTGTGCCTTGTAACAAATTAATTTTAGGTAAAGGAACAGGCAACTAGAGAAAAAGGCCAAGATCTAAATTAGTTACTCCGAATAGAACATAAATACTCTCAGAACTCATTTGCCCTTTAGAATGAAAGAGTAGAACCAGGATGGTGTGAACAGTGATCACTCCACACTGACAGCCTGGAAAGATCATTTATGGCACTATTTTTAAGTACTGCTTTCCAATCAGTATGTTTACTATATTCGGGCAGCAGAATGTGACAAGCTGATATACCCTATCTATAACCAGCTTTACCCTCAGAGAACTAATATAACCTAGGATGTTGACAAGTTCTTCCTATTAGCTTAGATTCTGCTTTTTTAAAAAATGTTTCTAGCCAGAAGGCTTTGTAAGATAGATCATACTCAGGGTTGTCCACATTAATTTCTAGTCATGTGTTGTGGACAAGATATAAATCTTGAATGAATCTCTGCATACCTGATATCATTTTACAAAGTTTACATCACCATTCTAATAAATGCTACTATTTTCAATGTTGAGGAAGTAAAATATATTCACTCCTTACTTCTAGAGGATCCAGTTCTTACATCTATCCATTCCCTTCTCAGAATCTGCAACCTCTTCTTCCAAAGATTTGAACCTCCATGTCTTCAAAGATTTTCAGGTGTCACTGGCTTAAAGGCTATGTTTCTTTGACGTTTCTACTCATCTTTCCACCTAGCATCCTCAGTGTAGTCTTCTCCTCACATAGAGTACATGTGTTCTCATTCATTCACCTTGATATTCCCATCATAACCACCCCACATTCATTTGAAAAAAAAAAATTCAGGCTTCCCAAACCACTCTCCTTACAAAATCTGTCAAGGGTCAGCAAATGATCTCATCAAATCCAGGAGCATCCTCCTATCCCTTACTTCTCAAGGCCTGTCTGCTCCATTTGGCATTGTTAACTATCACCTCCTTCTCAGAATACAGTTGCCCTTCAGTATCTGTGGATGCAGATCTCACGGATACAGAGGGCTGACACTACTACTCCACTTTATATAGGAGATTTAAGCATCTGCAAAGTCTCAGGGGAGTTCCTGGTGGGAGTCCAGGAACCAATCCCTCATGGATACTGAGGACTGTACTTTCCCCTCTCAGACTCCAAGTCATTGCATTTCTCTGATTTTCCTCCTCCCTTTATAATTCCAGGGAACATATAGCTAGCTAAATACTATATATTTCTATTATGTGAATGAATACATGCATCAACCTGAGTGACTTTTTTTTCCAAAAGGAAATGGTATATCAATCACAAGGGCTATGAGATGCCCACAGAGAGGAACCACAATAAACCTTTTGGCCAATTATATCTTTCTTTGCATTATCTCTATAAGGCAAATCACCTCCTGAGTAGCTGGACATGTGGTCTGAATGAAAACATGAAGACTTCCGGCCTTCTGGGACCATATGAGTGCATCCTAAGTCTCTCCTGAGGCCCTAGCAGACCTACTAACAAGTATGGCCTTGGAGAGACAGCATTGATTCACAGCTTCTTTCAATAACATAAATTACTTATTTTTAATTTTATTTATTTATTTTTGCTTTTTAGTGCCACATCTGTGGCATGTGGAAGTTCCCAGGCTAGTGATTAAATCAGAGGTAGAGCTGCCAGCCACAGCCACAGCCACAGCAACATGGGATCCGAGCCGCATCTGTGAACTACACCACAGCTCACAGCGATGCCAGATTCCTGACCCACTGAATGAGGCCAGGGATGAACCTGCATCCTCATGGATACTAGCTGGAGTAGTTTCTGCTGTCCCTATTTTTAACACTCTTATCTGTTACATCTATAACATCTGTCTAGTCACTTACGATGGAGCATGATAATGGGAGAAAAAAGAATGTATATCTGTATGTGTAACTGGGTCACCATGCTATACAGTAGGAAAAAAATTGTATTGGGGAAATATCAATAAAAAATTAAAAATAAATACAATAAATAAAACTTCTGCTCAATAGGCTATTTAAATCTTAAACTGTCAAGCCATAAGGAAATGCTTTGACAGTTTTTGAAATTATCAAGCACCAGTCTGACCAAATTGCACACTTTAACCAAGTGTATTCTTAATAATGTTACAATCGTAAATGATCTGATCAATTAAATACCTTTTATTATAATGCAGGAAGCCTCTTTTTTAAAAACAAATAAGAAGAAGCTTGTTGAAAACATCAGTTTGACTTTGCTTTATCCTGTTAGCTAGATATCACATATTTCTAACTCAGAAGAACTTTAAATTAGTGAGCTGGTTATGAAAATATGACACTCTGCCTGGCACACTGAAGGCTTCTATTTAGGGTTTTTTTTTTTGTTGTGTTTTGTTTTTAGTAATGAGGGTTGATTTAAAACTTAAAAATAGAATCCTAAAGAATCTCCCTTTGCAAACTATTACAATTAGAATGGACAAGCAATGAGGTCCTACTGCATAGCACAGGGAACTATATCCAATCTCCTGAGATAGAACATGATGGAAGATAATATGAGGAAAGGGAGTATATATATATGACTGGGTCACTTTGCCATACTGCAGAAATTAGCACCACATTTTAAATTAACTATAATTTTTCTAAAAATGTGAAAAAAAAAAAGAATCCCCCATGGAAGATTCAAGAGAGATCCAGAGGAGTTGATACTCACACTGGAAGAGCTCCACTGGCATCAAGAAAAAGGAAGAGGAGAGCAGTGAAGATCCTAAACCCACTTTGTTGTTCGCCTGCATCCCTCTCTTCTTCTGGTTCTACTTTAAGATGGTTACTTAATAACAACTAACATCCTATATTTCTGTCTATGGACTTATTATTCCCCTATAATAATTTGCATTATCCTTTGACTTAAAGTTTTACATTCTCATATATAGAATAGGATAAGAGCTTATATAAAGTTGAAATTCGTCCTCTTCCACAAATATGTTATGTAGGTACAATAATTACTATCACTTCTAAATGTTTACTTCATATCAAGCACTGGGTGAAGCACTTTGTAGACGTTATCTCATGTGATCACCACCACTACGCTCCAGTATTATTAGTCTCAGTTGACTGACAAGAAAACTAAGACTTGGGGAAGTGAAGAAATGTGCCTAGAAGTAACAGAGCCAAGATTGCAATCCACATCTTTTTTACTCTAAAAGCATATGCTTTTCACAATTAAATTAGTCTAGTTTTCACAGTATCTTTGATGTATGAATGCTGGATATTGAGGTAAATATTTATTCTTAACACACCAATCTAGATAGGAATTTTTTTTTCTTTTTACAGCTGCACATATGGCATATGGAAGTTCCCAGGCTAGGGATCAAATAGGAGCTTCACCCACTGGCCTACGCCACAACCACCAGCAACGCTAGATCTGAGCCACATCTGCAACCTACACAGCAGCTTGCAGCAATGCCAGATCCTTAACCCACTGAGCAAGACCAGGGATTGAACCTATATCCTCATGGATACTAGTCAGGTTCTTAACTCACTGAGCCATAATGGGAGCTCCCAGATAGGAAAAATTTTTTTATTACTCAAATGAATTTATCACATCTGTAGTTGTATAATAATCATAACAATCCAATTTCACAGGATTTCCATCCCACAGCCCAAGCACATCCCCCCACCCCACCAGATAGGAAAGTTTTAATGCTCACCAATCCAGGCTGTGTATCCCAGCATGTAAACAACCCAAGAGAAGAAGTTAAGGTCACCAAAAAAAAGCCAACTGAGGACAAACCTGCAGCCTAGTTCTCTCCTTTACAGAGAATGGAGGCCACTATTTATCATAAGACATGAGTTGCCATGGTAATCAGAAAAGGCTGAATTGGGAGAAAATGCAAAGCAATGTTTTATTGTGGCGAGACATTTCATCTATACAACTTTCCATGAAAGCTTATTCCTGTAAGCAGAACCTGAAAAGAGTCATCCATCCCATAATTCTGATGACAACACTAGGGAGTCCCACTAATGCCAGGAAAAAGAAAAAATAAATAAATCATATCTTGTTTAGTCACTTCCAGTGTATGTATGCATATATATATTTACATAAAGTGGTCATCTTTTCTCAAATGTGCATATTTCTGTCACAAGCAAGTCTACCAGAAACCTCCTAAGAACACAGCTTTGTAGATTATATAATTATTAAAGGTTGACCTTTTCTGTGGAGTTTAATGAACGAGAAATTGCATTGTTAACCTTGGCTGATATGTTATCAAATGTCAGTCATCATTACTTTAATCTGTCTTAACTAAACTGTAAAGCAAGTAGGGTCCAAAATCTAATTTATGAGGGCAGCGGAGGGGTGAAAACAGAGGGTGGTTATGGAGAAAGATTTTAAGGAGATCCACTCTGAAGTCATCTTAAGAAGATGGCTGTGATATCTGACTTACAGACACAGTCTTGAGAACTACTGGGATGGGGATTCCTATAGTGGGGCTTGAAGTTGATGTAACTTAAACACAGTGGAAAGAGCTACTCAAAACCAGGCACGCACCAATGATGTGATGTGAATATTTTCAAGACACAAATATACCTACAACAAGTCCAACTTTAGGCTTAAATTTTACTTTTTACAATTTACTGCTATTCTATTTTATAATTTTCAATGTAAAAATTGTTTTCAATTGACCATTTCAATTGACTTCAATTGACTATTTCTATTTTGAATAGAATCTATTTGCTGCATAGAAGTTCATGTGCTAGAAAAAGTAAATATCCCCAAAATCATATATAAATAACCATCTCTATAATGCCTTTTTTGTTTCAGTCACATTCATTTTTTATTTGTATTTTCCTAATTAAGGACATTATTGGGTTTATAAAAGACTTTCTAGTATATAAACTTCTGACCTCTACATTTCCAAGAAGCTTCCTAAGACATTTTGAAACTGGGGAGATAGTTGTATAGGATGAAGCTACTTGACATGCAATGGTGGAATAATACATTCAGTCAATTCTGCAAAAGAGTGGGTTAGTTCTAAGAGAAGGAAAGTAACCAGTTGAACAAATTGGACATATATTCTGCTCCAGACAATGTGCAAGGTGTTCTATTGACTGAAGAACAGACAAAAGCCGACCCCTGACCTTAAGGAGCTCAGAGTCTTGAGGTAGGAACAAAATATGTGTGAAAACGACTATAAGCGGTGTCCTACGATGTCAAGCCAAGAACATAAACTAACCACTTTTTGTCAAAAAGCTTATGGAACATGTCCACTCAAATAAAGTCATCATTTTTAACTGGTCAATTTTAATGAAAAGTAGCATGTTCACATATGTTTATATCTATCTATTTATCTACATATAAGAATGAAAAATAGATAAGTGAGAGAGGAATTTTACAGTTTGACGATATGTGATTTTTTTAAAAAAGCACCCTATTCTTTACATACACATACACACACACAGGGTATGAGTCTGTCTTCTTTCCCCCCCTCCCTAGGAGGAACGCAGCCCAGTGATATCCAGGGTCGACATAAAGGAGACTGTCAGCGCAGTGTGACAGTCCCAGAAGGTCAGGAAACTGGGGAATTGAGTAAATATGTAAATACATGGAGGATAATGGGAGTCGGTCTTTTTATTATCAGAGAAGGATGGTACAAATAGGAAAAGGGGAAAGCGGGAATGAACCCTGCAGTGATAGACTGGAACTTAAGATACCTGGGCAAGAGGGTGGGGGGTTAATGTATATATAGAAAGAGAAATATGCATATATATATATGTGTATATATACATATGAATGGCATATACATTTTTGCAGATAGATATGTACTTTGTATGTGTATATATGTACATAATTTCCTTGCTCTACCCTCTAAGAGGGCCTAAGAGCAGCAAGGGCTGAGTACCAATAAAGTGTACCTAGCACAGATCTTGATTTTTAAGGACCACTCCTCCATTAAAACAAACAAATGAGATAGGACTTATAAATGGCTGATGCCAGAGTGACTAGGACAAGGAAAGATGAGACTGTAGTCTTTCAGTGCACCAGCTTTAGGAAGCTGCCATTCACTGGCCAAATCTGGAATGATTTGAGCATCAAAATAAATAATGATTGTGATTAATTAGAACTCATTGAATAAAATGTAAATCTCTGAGTGCACACTGATATAAATACATGCATTCACACACATATATACAGAGACACACTATAGAATGCCAATTAGTAAATAGTAAGTTAAAAAACTGGCCATTTGGCAGCCATTAGAGTACAATTAATTCAGGCAAGGAACATCAATGGAGGCTAAAACGATTAGATCAATGTGGGAAGAGTAACTAGATCTTACATGTTCTCCAAGTGCCCCACCACAAAATATCTATTAGTACAGAGAGGAGGAGTGGAGAGGAAAAAGAATACTTTACAATAGAGAAACACAGAAGGTATCATGTGAACTAAGGGATGAAAGTGAATGGCTACCAGCAATAAGGCAAGTAGACAAGCAACTGCCAGCAACCAGGGTGACATGAGAACACAGAATCACTTCTGTAAACTGGCCTAAAATTCCGGGCCTTACTGTGAGGAAACAACAAAAAAAGCCATACTGGCCTGTAATCTTCTAAACTCTTCAACATCATGGAAAATCAAAGAAAGACTAAAGAATGGTTCTGGGTTGGAGATCTAAGCAACTTTGACTAGGTATAAAATATGGTCCCAGATTGTATCCTCTTGCTATAAGGGCAACACAAATGGATTCTCTGGGTGAAGGATACATGTAAGCCATTTGTACTGATTAACTCTTCTGTAAACTTGAAATTGTTTAAAAATAAAAATTATAAAAAGAGACATCAAATGGATTAGGAAGATGTGGTACATATACACAATGGAACATTACTCTGCCATTAAAAAGAATTAAATGTCATTCGCAGCAACAAGGATGGAACTAGAGATTCTCATATTAAGTGAAGTCAGTCAGAAGGAGAAAGACAAATAGCATATGATATCATTTATATATGGAATCTAAAATACGGCACAAATGAACCTATCTACAAAACAGAAACAGACTCATAGAGATAGGGAACAGACTTGGAGTTGCCAACGGGGAAGGGGGAAGGAGTGAGAGTTTGGGGTTAGTAGATGCAAACTATTACATTTAGAATGGATAAGCAATGAGGTCCTGCTGTAAAGAACAGGGAAATATATCTAGTCTCTTGGGATAGACCATGATGGAAGATAATATAAGAAAGGGAGTGTGTGTGTGTGTGTGTGTGTGTGTGTGTGTGTGTGTATTTGGTCACCTTGCTGCACAGCAGAAATTGGTACAACAGTAAAAATTAACTATACTTTAATTCATTTTTAAAAAGAGGCATCAAGTAAAAGCCCTTGCTATAAAGACAATGTAAGCAAAGTGAGGTAGGTTTAGGGTTCCAAAGATAGAGAATCTCACCTCTGTGGTAAGAGACTAGACCTGTCTTCATTATTACCGTATCATGAGGGCTCAACCCAGTCTGTCATACAATAAGCATTCAAGTGGCACGTGCTAAATGAATGCTTTGATTAATTAAGCAGAGAGAAGAGGAGATGTCAGTCAGGAAAGGCTTCATAAAAGAAACAGATGAAAATCGTGGGTATTCCAAGCATGGGGGAAGGATGAGGAAGGTCATGAAGGTGAGAATGCATGCAACACATGAAGCCTCAGGCAGCTGGAGCAGACAAAATCTTCAGGAACAGAGAAAGATGGTGGGTAGAAAGGTAGATAGTAGCATGGTAAATGGCCTACAACATTGGGCTGAGATAAAAAGCGAATTTGAAGGAAATCAAAAGAGCTTGTTAGCCCTGCCCAACAAAGTCAGTTAACCTTTCTTCTGTGCTTCCTCCAACACAGAAACTGAGAAAATGCCCAATACGGGATCCAAAGAGGGAAGAATACAAGTAAAAATCATGGTTCATCTACCAGTTAAATGACAAAACTCCTTGTTCCTCAGCTACATTTTCCAGAGAATCCTACAGATTGTTACTGTGTTACTATTTCATGGTAGAATAACTGTGGATTAAGCTGAATTAACCATATTTCTCGCCTAAATGATGCCTCACTGGATTGCTCCAAAGGAAGAGAATATCCAGTGAGTCCCATCCCTGCATCCCCACTCAGCCCCGATCCACCAGGAGAACCTAAAGGAACTATGGGAGTATATTCTAGGTCATGATTTTATATAATTGAACATATAGAAAGAGACTGGTGCGCCAGTGTTTGTGAACAGCCAGGTCAACCCTACAAGCCATGAAGATTTTGAGTGAAACCAGAGATGCGATCGAATCAAAACAATGGCAGAGAAGGAGGGCTCTGAACATCATGACTTGCCTACTTCTCTCTTTCTGGCTCCAGCAGTTGTTATGTAAACAGCCACACACAAAGATTATAAGAACATAAAAAGTCAAGTCCTTCCAAGGGCTCTCATGAGCCAATCTCTTTGTGGCACTTGTTCTAGATGTGGCCTAGTTACCATGGATATTAGAAGAGTTAGAGGAGGCATGTAAGAAAGAAATTATTCATGGATGAGTAAGGGTATGGCCTTTGGGAGCTGGGGAGTAAAAGAAAGGGAAAGAAAGGAAATGAGTAGAGAAAGATCAAGAGGCCAGTCTGAAGGAGGCTTAAAGTGCTGCAGACCTGAACTCCATCTAGTCACACTGACAGGAACACCTTCTTCCTTGAATGTTCACATTCAAGGTCTGGTGAATCTTACTGACAGAGATGCAAACATCCAGCCCATAAAAGGGAATGACTGATGATTTCTGTGGAATTGAAATTCAGCAGCCTGTGAAGAATGCATAGCACCTCTTCAATGACCATACTGGACAATTACCAAGTTGAAAGATATGTTAGTGCTATGTAAACTTTGCACATACTCTAGGAGCAAATAGGTCTTTCCTGCATAACTGTGGTTCTTCAGATTACAAGGGACAGAAAGGGGGCAACAAGAAATGAATGCAGAAAAAAGCAAGATGCAAACTACTATACTTAGGATGAACAAACAACAAGGTCCTACTGTTTAGCACAGGGAACTGTACCTAATCTCCTGGGATAGATCACAATGGAAAAAATATTTAAAAAGAATATATATATATATATATATATACACACATATATATGTATAAATATATGTATACATACATACATATATATGTATAACTGAGTCATACATATATATGTATAACTGAGTCACTTTGCTGTTCAACAGAAATTGGCACAACACCGTAAATCAACTATAATTTTAAAAAATGTAAGAATAAATAAAAGGAAAAAAGATCCTCTAAAAATATGTGAGCTATACTATGCAAAACTGAAGAATTCTTAATTTTAAGAGAGAGTTATCAAAAAGTCAAGGGGGAAGAAATAAGAGTTTGGGATTAACATATACATAGTACTATATATAAAATAGATAATCAACAGGGACCTACTATAAGCAGAGGGACCTCTACTCAGTATTCTGTAATGACCTTTATGGGAAACAAATGAAAAAAAAAATAGATACACGCATATGTGTAACTAAATCACTTGCCTGTATCCCTGCAACTAAAACAACATTGTAAATCAACTATACCCAATATAAAATGTTTAAGTCAAAAAAAAAAGAAAAAAGCAAGAGATAAATGGACAGAAAGAGAAGGAGGCCCATTCCAGGTAGAAAAGAGGGAAGATGTGAGTTGGAGAAGGAAGGGATCATGCACCATGCATGTAACCAATTTTTTGAAAAGACCTAAAATGCCCCTCATGGATTCTTAAGCTTCAGTGGGCTCAGGTGTCCCCCAGGCAGATTTTTATGCAGATTCCAGGGTTCCACCTTCCCAAAGATTATGATTCATTAAGTCAAGGTGCAGTCCTCAGAAATCTGAATGATAAAAAGACCCTCAGGTGACTATGATGCAGGTGTCCACTGAACACACTGGCAGGCTAATAGGGGGCTCTTAGTTCAGGTGACTAGGAGAGCAATAAACAATAATCACATTATCTACGTGTGGATCCATGTCAAGATCTTGCATATCAGTAATATATGTGTAAAGGTCTGGAGGTGGGGGAGGGAGAAGGAGGCTGATTTTAATTAGGAAAAAGATTGGAAGTGAAACGAGGGGACACAACATGGTCCAGGTCTTAATAATGCATAACAAAATCATGCAAATTCACGCACAATCCAGCCTAACTGTAAACAAATCAAGTGCCATTGCACACTTAAAACGAAAGCCTCTTTGTTAAAGAGTCAGCCACAGTGTCCCCTCCCAGCCTTGCCCTGGAGACAGTGAAATCCTGTCTTCATTAAAAGCCCTGGATGGCAGTCAGTCTGCCAGGCTTCAATGTAGTTCCAAAACTTTTTTGCTGGGTAGTTCTGGGCAAATCCAGACACACAACTATCAGAACTGCAGCTTTTATGAGATGGACATATTATACAAGCCCCTTCTCAGGGCTGTTGAAATGATTAACTCGGTAACGCATGTGAAGCACTTAGTACAGGGTAGGACAAAAGTAAGCACTCAATTAACATTAAAGAAGCAGAAAATTAGGACTGATAGTTTCATTCCTTCAGGCTTTTGATGAGAAAGCAGAATGTGAGTTTTTCAGGAGAAAAGAAATTAAATGAAGGCTGAGCCTGAAACCAGGAACAGCCTCCTTAAAGAATGAACAATTTGCCATCACTACTTCTCAAGTTTGAGGACTCTTTTCTGGCTTTATTCATGCCACTTTCAATTTTTATTAAGAATTTTAAGATTCAGAGATAATTTAGCTCAAATCCTAACATAACAGATGGGGAATCCATGTCCACAGAACTTATGATTTCCCCCAAATCACGCATGAGATTCCAGTCCATATACACTGTTACACTGCTTGATTCTGTGCTTTCTCCTTTAGATAGGCATCCTGACTACTAACCCAAACACCTGTTACTATTAACAATCACACTGGACTGGAAACCAGCAAGTTCAGGTTCAAGAAGTTTCCATTTACTAGCTAATGACCTTGAAGAAGTCATCTTAACCTAGTTAAGAAGGGATGTATCAAGGAGTCGTATCTTGTTTAAATGGGGAAAAAAAATAAGACAATGTATTCGAAATACTAATTGCAAGAGAACAATAAAAAAAAATGTTTCTAGATTCTCTTAGCACTGTCACTTGCATTACAGAGAACAGAGCTTGGTTAATTCTATCTTGACTCAGAGAACCCTAGGAGTTCCACACTGTAGGTACATCTTGCCTGCCAATCCGACTGACTATAAATTTCTCAAGGGTAGACAACCTTGTCTCCACAAAACCTAGCTCAGTGGTTTCACCGTTGGAGTCTAAGTCTTAATAAATATTTGCTTGTTTAATTATTGAATGTTAAAAATACAAAGAGAAACAGAGAACTAAGCAGGGCTATAAGGTACAGGGGACCTTTTTGGAAAATGCATTCTCTTTCTGAGACATCATTTCTATCTACTCCTTGCTTAAGTAGTTCCAATTCTAGTGGCAATGAGCTTTTGAAAGTTGACCAGGAGAACATTCACACTCAAAGCTATACTCACTTTCCGTGTAGAAACAACTCATTTGTTCAAATTACTTTAGGACGATTTTTTTTTTTGCCATGCAAAACAAAGTCCATTAATATATTTGTCCAACCAAACCATTTTCTAATCCCATGAACAGTTTCTGAATAGAGCAAAGCCAGAGCCCATTTAGCCCTGCTTATAACATAGCATACATCTGCCTACTCTAGAGGCAAGAGCCTTTCAGAGTTCTGTGCTGAGACTTGAGTGGAATGTGCAGCCAGAAAAAAGATGTCAGACCAGAGGGCAAGAGTTAGGGGGCTCTTCCAGGAACAAGCTGCCCACAGCCTTGGCCAACCAGCAGACAGAGTCAGGGCAGCAGCCAACTACAAATCACTTGCAATCCTCCCAGAAATTGCTGGATCTAAAGGAAGTTGGCAGTTGTGGCAATAGGTTGCGATCATAGCTGGCAGCCGCTGCTGGCTGGCTGCTACCCACCAAACCAGAAAGCCTAATGGAGTCAGAGGGTTGGGGGAAAGGAGCTGAATCCTCTGATGGCAAGGGCATAACTTCTGCAAATGACCCTCTTCTCTGCATTGCTGAGACTTAGAAATGAGAGCATTCATGGGAGAACACAGGTTGAGCTCTTGAAACTGTGTGAAAAACGGGCACCAAGGCACTATTGAACTAGAAAGTATTCGTTGTTGTGGTACCCAAGAACAAACTTTATGGTCCTTTTTTTTTCTAACTGATATTTTTAATAATCCCTTTACCCACAAGCAACTCAAAGATGATATTAGGTTTTCTGTGTTTCCAGGGTTGCTAGGCAATGTTTCTAGGCAGCTGGAGATATTTCCATAGTAAGCAAGTCATGTTCTACCACAAAATACATTTTTCATCTATCATCTATAAACCCAGTGTTTTAATACTAGAGGCCTTTTATCATCACTAAAATGAGATTCAGCATTTGATAATAGCAACTACAGAGTGCTTTAGTGTCAGGCTCTGATACAATTCTGCTCTGGGAATACATGGACACCAAAGCATGTCAGTTTTTATAGGTAACATAAGTCAAGCGTGGTCAACAAAATAAATCAAAGAAAATTCAGCCAGGCAGATTTTTTTAAAAAATATAGAGAAGAGTATTTTTGTAAGAGCCTTTAGAGTTTGGTGTTTGGGTTTTGTTTTAAATTTCAAATTAAAGACAACAGTTTGACTTTCCCTGATTTTCTTCATTATTTTTTAAAATGTAGAGTAACTTATACCATGACATTTACTTGGGGGTCTCCATTCTTTATATTTAAAATTTTAAATATACCAGTGGTCTGTGTATTTTTTCTAAGTTCCAATTTTGATTCTCTTTAGTTCAATGCTTATGAATATCCTCAGTATGTGGGATGCTTTAAAAAAATTAAATGTTAAATGTTAACTGTGCCTGAAGATAGAGATACACACGCACACACACACGCACACACACACACACACACACAGGCACACACACATACACATGCTCCCTGAGCTGCATCTCTGCTGTAAGAGAAAATCAGCTTTAACAGTAAACAAGTTAATCATTAGCAGATGAAATTATTTCTCATTCTGGCTCACTACCAAAACCAAAACTATTTCTTTAGAACCATGCAGCTACTCCTAATTCAGAGCCTTCTTCCCTTTTGAAGGGTGTGTAATGCCAAGCTTCTAACACCAAGGTTTTGAAAGAGTTATATACGCTGGGTTCCAATGACTTTTGTAGAACTGGCATCCATACAAGAGCCCTTCCAGAGTTTTGTTAAGCACAAATTCACCCACTCTTTCACCAGAAAAAAAAATTCTAAGCCAGCAATACTGATTGCTGATTCCTTCATTGCTAAAAATACCAGTTAAATTTACCATATGAAAACCAAACTTTTTGGACTCACTTTTCTAAAGTACCCCATTTATGCAGCTCCAGAAGGCAAGTTGATCATCTCCAAAATAACACATTTTAAAAAATTTTACTGGGTTCCACATAGACCAGAAATAGGAAGGGAGGAAGGAAGGAAGGAAGGAAGGAAGGAAGGAAGGAAGGAAGGAAGGAAGGAAGGAAGGAAGGAAGGAAGGAAGAGAGGGAGGAAGGAATAAAATATAATAAAATTATTTTACATTGATATGCTATTTTGAATTTTTCTTGCAGCCATGGGTACTTTGCAGAACAATGTTCTAAGGCAGAAAAATTTACCAAGAGAAGTAGGTAAAGTGACATATTTGTACTCTGAGAATATAATCTTCTGTATTGGACAATATTCAAAATCAGATCTACAGAATTAAATTTAATATTCCTACCCAATGTTATTAAGCTAACCATCAACATTAGGAAAATTATTTTCTCTTCTGCTAAGCAATAGGCTCTCATTCATTCAATTAACAACTCTTAAGACCCTACCATATACTCAGTACTCTGGTGTTATAAATGAAGGGAATGATTTCCCTGCCATCCAGGAGCCTTCAGCAGGATGGAGGTTTGGGTACTCACCCCAAGGAGAAACAAACAAGTAACCAGGCCATTACAGCAGTATAATCAGTGCTAGATGGAAGTAAATGCAGGGGATAGGGCCAAGAGAGCACAGAAAAACTCAGGAGGAAGCCGTCTCCAAGCTGACACTTCAAAGATCCACAGAATCGGCCAAGAGAAAGTATGAAGAGGGAAGGAGAGGCAGCGAGAGTGTGTCAGTCAGAAGGAGCCATGAGTACCCAGGAAAGCTGCACAGGGTGGCTGAAGCACTAAGACGGAGAACATGTGGGAAGACATGGAAAACTGGGGCACAGGTGAGGAACACCACATGGGCTTTTGCAAGAACACTAGTGTTGATCTGTAGCTTAGTAGGGAACGGTTAGCATTTGAAACTGGGGAGTAACACAATCAGATTCACCATCTGGAAGGTCACTGCATTAATCTTCTAGAGCTACCATAACAGAACACCACAGATAAGGGGGCTTCAATGACAGAAATTTGTATTCTCCCACTTTTGAAAGCTAGAAGTCCAAGAACAAGGTGTTAGCAATGTTTTTTCTGAGGCTTCTGCCTGGTTTTGGACAGCACCTTCTCCCTGTAGTTCTGTGTGGTCTTCCCTCTGTGCCTCTCTGCTTATCTCCTCTTCTTACAAGCACCATAGTCAGACTGGATTGGGACCCCATATGGCTTCATTTTAATTTAGCAACCTTTTTAAAGACCCTGTCTCCAAACACACTCCTGAGCCACTGGGGGTAAGGACTTCAATATATGAATTTTAGTGGAACACAAGTCATCCCCTAGACGTCGATTTGACTGTAAATTAGAGAAGGCCCTGGAGAAGATAAAAGGGAAATGAGAGGTGAACAGGAAAACCCAGACTGTATATTTCCAGGAGGAGGAGGAGGCAGTTAACAACATCCAAGTGCCTCCAAGGTCAATAAGAAGGTAAGGACTGAAAGTGTCTGTTGGAAGTGAGAGCAAAGAAGGCGTGATGACCTTGGTAAATGCTGCTTAGAGAAGTGGGAACCAAAGTTCAATCACAGCGGACCAGTTACAGTGGGCTGTGGACCATCTGGGAGTTCAAAGGTGCAGGTAACCCTTCAGGAAGTTTATCTGTGAAAGGCAGGAAAGCACTAAAGGTAACCAAGGAAGACAGAGTCAAGAGAGGACTTATTTGGCCAACAAATATTTATTAGATTCCCACTGTTCACAAGGGGCTGAGAAGTATATTAGACATAAATTTGCCATTGACAACATTTTAAGCTAATGGAAAAAATTATAATTATCTCTATTAAGAAATTCTACGTATACATATATATTTAAAGACTAAAATATACCAAATGATATCAACTGCTGAGTTCGGGAGTTAGATTTTTTCCTTTTGTCTATTTAGGGCTACACCTGCGGCATATGGAGATTCCCAGGCCAGGGGTCAATTTGAAGCTGTAGCTACCCAGCCTATACCACAGCCACAGCAACACCAGATCCTAGCCACATCTGCAGCCTACACCACAGCTCATGGCAATGCCAGATCCTTAACCCACTGAGCAAGGCCAGGGGTCAAACCTGCATCCTAATGGATACTAGTCAGGTTCATTAACCACTGAGCCACAACAGGAACTCCAGGAGTTAGATTTAAGAGTAATTCATTCTTAAGAATTTCTTCAATATTATTATTAATAACAATAATGAAAGCTAACACTGAATATTGCTGTCATATTACGTAATTTGCTAGGTTATTTATATTATTTCCTCTAATCCTCACAAAAACTCTGTGAGGTAACATATTTTCTTCATTTTACAAATAAAAAAGTTGAGGCTTAATGAGGTTAAATAATTCAGCCAAAGTTCAGGAGTTAGTAAAAGAGAGAAACTGGACCCCATATCATCTATGCCCATACTTCTAAAAATAATGCTACACTCTTTTCAAATGGTATATTTGTATGTGAGAAGGGATGTATTAAGGAGAGGTATCTTGTTTAAATGGGGAAAAAAATAAGACAATGTATTCGAAATACTAATTGCAAGAGAACAACAACAAAAAAATGTTTCTAGATTCTCTTAGCACTGTCACTTGCATTACAGAGAACAGAGCTTGGTTAATTCTATCTTGACTCGGAGAACCCTAGGAGTTCCACACTGTAGGTACATCTTGCCTGCCAATCCAACTGACTATAAGTTTCTCCACAAAACCTAGCTCATTGGTTTCACCGTTGGAGTGTAAGTCTTAATAAATATTTGCTTGTTGAATTATTGAATGTTAAAAATACAAAGAGAAACAGAGAACTAAGCAGGGCTATAAGGTACAGGGGACCTTTTTGGAAAATGCATTCTCTCTGAGACACCGTTTCTACTCCTTCCTTAAGTATTCTGGATTGGAAATACTGAATATCATTCCCTAGTACTGTTGCATGCCCTAGAAGGGAAGGGGGTTCTTTTCTCCCCTACTCTTCCTTGTGATGATAAAAGGAGGCTATTTCTATCATTTTTGAACAGACACACTTTACTTCCAGCTGCTTATTAAACATATTCACTCAACACCAACAATCAATTATACATCTTAGCTTTGCTCCTAAGATCACTAATGGGATGCAGTTGACTCATACAATTAGCAGTCAAGAGTCATGCATAAATGTAACAGAAACCTGTAACTGCTTAATTCTCAAATCAATTATTTAAATAGATATTAAAAGGAAGCTACTGTAACCCTTCATGCACCAAACTGAATTAGTTCTACTTTAATACATCCCTCAATCAATGTAATGGCATTTCTTCAATCCACTGGTGGACTCCTATTTTCATGTGCAGTAAGGTATACAAGTCTAATGATTGGGGTGATCATGGTGATATGATACAATAACATTTTTAAGTAAAAGTTCTCATGTATAGGACAAATTCTCTGTCTCTTATCAAAGGTCTATCTCTTTTCCACTTACATAGTTTCAACTGCCAGAACTGCCATCTTGAAAGGAAGTGGTGAACAGTGGTTACACGTGCAGTCTGTGGAGTTACACTATTTGGGGACAGATCCTACATTTATTATTTATAAGATCTTGGGAAAGTTAACCTACTCTGCCTCAATTTCCTCAACTTTAAAAAGAACATGATAAAAAACATTTAAAATAATAATATAAATATGAAACATATACAAGTTCAAGGATAATGTAGGTGACTTTCTAACCAGGAGCCATCTAAATTTTTATGGAGGTAAAATTAACACAACATAAAACTCACTGTTTTAGCCATTTTAAGTTATACAATTCAGTAGTATATTTACTATGTGGAACAACCATCACATTATCTACTTTTGGGACATTTTCATCACCCTAAAAAGAAATTCCATACCCTCTAAGCAATCAAGAAGTCACTCTCCATTCTACCTACCCCAGCCCCTAGCAACCACTAAACTGCTCTCTGCCCCTATTGCTGTGCCAATTCTGTATATATCATAAAATGGAATAATAGGGAGTTCCCTGGTGGCCTATCAGTTTAAGGATCCAGCATCATTACTGCTGTGCCATGAGTTCTATCCCTGTCCCAGGAATTTCAGCATGTCACAGGTGCAGCCAAAAAAATGGAATAATATAATATAAATCCCAGTAAATTTATTTAGCAGAAGAATTATCATATATCTAAAGTTTTGAAAATAAATACTCAAGAAATTTGGACAATTAAAAGAAGTTGCCTCTGAAGAGAGAAAATGGAATTTGAAGTAGAAAGAAAGAGCATGCAAGATTGCTTTTCATGTTAAGTTCTTTACTATTCAATATATGTTTTAAGTGCTTTGTTCATTTTTCCCTTTAAAGAGAAATTTTTTAAAGCTTGTTATTTAATTCATCAGATTACTTCAAGATTAAATGAGATGATACTTTCAAAATATATGGCAAAGTGCCTGGGATGAAGGAGGTACTTGATAAATGAAGTTACTATTATAATTACTAGTAATTATTAACAAGATGTAATGAACTGCATATTTGTGTCTCCTCCAAATCCACATTTTGAAACTCTGACCTTCAATGGGATGTTATTAGGAAATGGTGCTTTTGGGAGGTAATTACATCATGAGGGTCAAGTCCTCATGCTGGGACTAGTATCCTTGTAAGAAGAGACACAAGAGAGTTTCCTTCCTCTCCCTCCATTCTCCACCACATGAGGACACAAGAGGACCACCTGCAAACCAGAAAGCAGGTTCTCACCAGACATTGGATCTGATGGCACCTTGATCTTGGACTTCTTTTTTTTGTTTTTGTTTTTTTGTCTTTTTGCCTTTTCTAGGGTCACTTCCTGCGGCATATGGAGGTTCCCAGGCTAGGGGTCTAATCGGAACTCTAGCCGCTGTCATACACGAGAGCCACAGCAACACAGGATCCGAGCTGCATCTGCAACCTACACACAGCTCATGGCAATGCCAGATACTTAACCCACTGAGCAAGGCCAGGGATCAAACCCACAACCTCATGGTTCCTAGTCGGATTCGTTAACCACTGAGCCACAATGGGAACTCCGATCTTGGACTTCTCATCCAGACCTATGAGAAATAAATTGCTGCTGTTTATGCCACTCAGTCTACCATAGTTTGTTATTATATCTGAACAAGCTAATATACCAGGTTATAATGCTCTACAGAATGGAATCAACCATTTGGGGAGAGATCCCAGGGTACTTCAGTTGAGATGAACAATGAAGTATCACGTGTTTTATGGACACACCACTAGTTATTATCAAAATAGTTGTTTAAATATATCTTTAAAATTCCCTCCATTCTTTTATATGATTAAATTTGAGGAGTTCCCATCGTGGCACAGTGGTTAACGAATCCGACTAGGAACCATGAGGTTGTGGGTTCGATCCCTGCCCTTGCTCAGTGGATTAACGATCCGGCGTTGCCATGAGCTGTGGTGTAGGTCGCAGACGCGGCTCGGATCCTGCATTGCTGTGGCTCTGGTGTAGGCCGGTGGCTCAACCTCCAATTGGACCCCTAGCCTGGGAACCTCCATATGCCGCAGGAGGGGCCCAAGAAATGGCAAAAAGCCAAAAAAAAAAAAAAAAGAATTGAAGGGATAAATTTGATTGATAAGAAAAAACTTCAAATAAAACTAAATGTTGTAACTAGATTCTGCTATTTAAGTGTTATGCTATCTCATGGGTCATTGTTAAAAAGAGTGGAGAGAAAGGCACCTCAGGGAACCAACAAAACGCAGCAGGAGTATGACACTGAGCTATGACCAAACCAAGGTCATAAGCAGTAGTGTTTCTTAACTCATTGTGATGAGAACCATGGACCTTATACAGAAGTTAACACATCAACACACTTGGTTTTTGAACATGCTTTATCAATGCCACCTATTTGTTAAACATCAAGGTGGCAAATCAGGGCATCACACTGACATGAGGCTAAGTTCTGGCACTGGAATACTAACCATAATCCAAATGTATGCTGTGAATTGCAAGTGAGTTTAAGACATTCAAAACTAGAAGGGACCCTTGGCAGCCAACCCCTTCAATTCTTAAATTCCTTCTACAGCAAAACTGCCAAGAATCTACCTGCAAGTTAGGAAGCTACTGAGGTGTCTGTCGTAGGTATCGGGGAGCAAGTAACAAGCAGGGAAGACAAAGGAAAACTTTAAGGATTTTCTGAAACTTTCAGGTCTCTTCTTGGAGACATGGAGCCATAAGTACACTGAGCAAAGACTCATGCTTTCTGTAACTTTAGCCATAGCATCAGTAGTAGCAGTGAGCACTCTGAGACCCTGCCTTGGTTTCAAATTCCAACTCCACCCCTTACCTCAGTTGGGTGGCCTAAACTCTCTAAGTTTATTCATCTATTTTATGGGGCTATTAAAAATCCAATGTCATGGTGTTTCATAAGGATTAACTATAATATACTAATAATCCTGGTAAAAACAGCCCTATCCTGTCAAACAGAAATGTTCATTTAATGTTAATTATTATCATTAAGTTCAATAGTAGAAATATCTCTCATCAAAGCCACATGCTCATTGAGGAAAAGATTCTTGTGACAGAAACTAGACTCTTCATGTCACAACTGCAGAAAAATTTTACTCTGTCAAATAGTTTTACCTTAGTACAACTGAAACCACTGAATAAAGAAGTCTGAAAGTAATATTCCTTCTAATGAGCCCAATAGAATGTTCCAGCTCTCAGATGAGATGAAAATCTCACCTCTCTCCTTTTCAGGATTCCCACAGTACCTGTATAGAAGTTACAGTTCTAGAAAAGAGCAAACAAAACAATCATTTACTTATCTGAGAAGGATACCCATGTAGGAGGCCAAAAAAGCAGGCTGCCTGACTTGGTAAATATAAACTCACCCCTGGTATATTTGTTTATAGGTTGTTTTCATTTGGAAATATTGGTTTAGTGAAACATATTTGCTTTTAGTCTACTTTTCCTTCCATTCCAGATCTGTTACTGGGCATGAATCTATACAGTCCCATAAAATCTCAAATCTGGAATGGATCTTATAGAATTTCTAGTTCAGCTTCTTTATATTATAGATGAAGAAACTGATGAGTAAAGAGTTTACACAGGTTCCCCTTTTCAGTTAATAGAGGAAACTGAAGTACATGAAGATAGATTTTAGCCAAAGTACAGAAGGAATAAAGGCTTTGCTATTTATTATAGCCAGAATTTCTGACTTTCAGCCAGTGCTCTAACTAGAGAATAAAACCCTACCTCTCACCACCAAGAGCAATGAGAAACTATGCCAAAATGGTTATGGTCACTTTGTTTATCCTCAACCACCACAGGATGCCAGGTAATACTAGCATGCTAATTAATCCTGTTCATCTGGCTAATGCAGTCTTCATAATTTATAATCCAAGCCTTGGGCACCAAAACCCATTAAAATGCTAATATACCTTCTCACTATTCTAGCTGCTTTTTAATTAGTAATTATCTATAGACTGAGCCAATGAGAGGCAATTTTTCCAAATGATTAGCACCTTGGAAATCATAGTCAGGCTGGTTGCTGATTAATGTTTTTTTGTTTTGGCAGTTAGTATTTCTCATTCCAGCAAATTACTCTAGTGGGTTCAGTTGGTAGCTTGGGATCATGGAAACGCAAGCCTGTTCAATGGCCAATGAGAAAATATAATTATGACATTATAAGAACTTGATTCACTTGGCAAAATGTTATATCAAAACATTTTGACATACTGGAGTCAAGTGCAAAGATCTGAATCTAAAGGTATATTAATTGATATTATTGAATTTTATTGATCATCTTGGGTGTGACAATGGTATTAGGTATGTAAGATGGCTGCTGCAGCATTTAGGGGTGAAGTATCATGATGACTGCAACTTATATCCAAATGGTTCAGCACAAATATGATATATAGATGATAGATATATTAAAACTTTTGGCAAAAAGTTAAAAATACTTTTTGATTCAAATAGAGCTATTACTTTACCAACATGAAGGATGATTACTACTATAAATATTCATTTCCAGAAAACTATATACTTGAAACACAATATTAATAACTAGTATTTGAATTGTGTCTCTTCTTCCATTAGCCAATCTTTCTCTTTCTCTCTAAATTGTTAAGAATTTGGATTTTTTTAAGTTTTCAAAGGTTTTAGGCATATCTTAATGCCCTCTATATCTTGGTGAAAATATTTGTTGGACTATAGAGATATACGAAAGTGACTATGAGGACCATATTGCCACAACCAAGGTGCACCTATTCTGGTTGTGTAGCCCAGGCCTTCAGTCAAAAGGCCTTCCCGCTGCCTCAGAAATACCTGCTGATCTAGATATGAATGTTTTTGAGACATCTGTGAGTAGTCAGCTTTGCCACCCATATCACCTATTATACCTTTACTTCAGAATCACCCTCACCTTTACTTGGTGTTAGTAACTCAATGTCAAATAACTACATGCTAGAAAATGTGGTTTCATAGAGCTATAAACATAGCTAACTTTATAGTCTCTTTTAAAATTTATTTTTAAATCAACATAATTAACTGGTTTGAATATAATGGTCAAACTAATAGTAGTGAATCAATCTGCCCTAAAAATAAAAAAGGTTGACCATTAGTACGCAAATAAATCAAATGCCACACTTCCAAAAGAACCATAAGGAGTCACTACCAAATTTGTCAAGATTTGCCTAAATTTTTCTGGTGATATTAAAGTTGTAATCCTAAACTGCAAGTGACTACTGAATAACGATAATAGTAAACATTCACTGAGACATCAGAACACCATAGCTGACATTTCCACATGCAGTATAAATCCTCCTAATATCTTGCTCTTGATAAGATGAGCATGAAGCCAATCAGTGCAATCCCATGTGGTAGAAGTTTTGGAAACAACCCATTTTCCTTTAATAGTAAATTAAGCAAACTTTTCAGAGGACTAAATGTCAATAAATAAAATGTAAAATATTACATTGTATATTCATCCATATAGTTGATGACAATGACTTTTTTCATTTTTTCTGAAGGAAAATGAATTAAAAGTATGTAGTGAAAGACTGAGAGGTACATTATTTTACAACTAAAATATTGGATTTAACAATAATATGAAAAATTCTACAATTGCCTCCTTAAAGTCGGAAATTTTATGTTTCATTGCGGATGAACACCAAAACCTTCATTATAGCAAGATGTTAGTGTGTGTAATGCTGAAGCAGTTACATGTGTGCACACTCATGTGCATGCACCTACACACTAGACATCTGAACCTGATTCACATGTTCCTTTCATTTTAAATAGAAACAATGCCCTCAAAGCCCCTAAAATAGACTCTGGTTAATGGTAAAGTCAAAATCTGAAATTCTAATGATATAAGTCAACATGTTAATTTAGTGAAAATTTATAAGGAAAAAAAAAAACTCAGGCTGTGAAGGTCCTAACCCTAACCAGCCTGACAATAAAATAATCATTGAATCAAATGAGAAAAATGTGCTACTTTTTTTCTTTGACAGTTACACAAATTTGCATTTCTGAGAGAATTCTGACTCTATATAGAACTTTATATTTATGTCTTCTCTTAGTGTGGGAAATGAGCTAGAAAAGAACAAAGATAACCAGGATGGAAAGAAAAGTATACGAAAAAAACTGGAAACAGAAGAGTACAAAATTGGTAAAGTTAAGAGAATTTTGACTCGGTGATTTTTGATGTTTAATCCTTCCTCCCCTTTTTTTAACCACAAAATGATATCTTGACAAAGTAAATAGCTTCAAAGATCAAGGATTCACTTGCTTGGATAGGATTTTTGTCTCCTGAATTTTCTGAATGGTTTCTTTTGCTTCTCCTTGCAAAAGTCTTCTTTAAAACAAAAGCGGCCTTCTAGTTTAAGAAGAAATCTCTCAGTATTAAATGTTAATTTATTACATAGTTAAAAAATTGTAATTCCATCAAGCCTAGCAATAATGAATCCCCATGGTTTCTGATTTCACAAGGAACCTGACATATAATTGGGGAAAAATGAAGAAACATAATCAAATGTCATTGTTAATGTTATTCAGTTATTCCACCTGTGAGCTATTATAACCATCGCCTTAAAATTGCAACTCATCCATTGGGAAAGCCAGCTTCAAACATTATCATAGCTTAAAGGTCACTTGGATAGTATGCAATTATAACAAAATTTTGTGAGTTATGGAAATGAATTCATTTTTTATACCCAGCCCCAGCTGATAGTTGTTACTTAAAGAATAAATCATAGAATATGAGTTAAATATATTATATTTGCATTGCTTTTTCTATCCCTCACACTTTTGTTAGAGAAAATCAAGAAGATTTGTCCTTATATAATTCTCTTTCCTGGCAACCTTTTTTCTTCTCAAAACAGCAGCTGCCATTGGAGATTCTCTTTACCATGAATCTGCTGTATATTTGCAGAGGTGACGACAGTTTCTTCCTCACTTTTTGCCCCGCCTCTCACCCCTCTATGTCCTCTTGGACTTAGTGTTGCATTGCTCTCAGGCCTCATGTTTGCCTCCAATAATAAGGCAGGAAAGAGCAGTGAGTCAGAAAGCAAGTACCCTGTTCTTAACCTAACCATAAAAAAATATTTCCCTGCTCTTTCTTTATTAGCCTAAATCCAAGATCAAAATATAAAAAGAAACAAAACTTGAAAATAAACCCTACTATTTAATTATATTTAGATCTCCAATAATAACTACCATTCCTTAAGCGCGTTCTATATACCAAGCACTAAGAGACCTACACACATCTAATTTAAGTCATCTGCTTCTTTCTTTTCTTTTGATTTTCACATGCAAAATAACACTAAGTGACCACTTAATCTGCATACATTAAGGAATTGACAAGAAAGACAGAAATATTAGGCTATGCATACCCAAAATACTTCACCAACAATGGCTGCATAACTCTAGGTGACAACAATTTACATGCAAGAGTAAACAATTCAAACATAGGAAAGTGGTGGAAATAGCAAGGTCAGAGGATGCCTGGAAGTCCCTGAGCCTCCAGTGGGTCCCAAATTAATCCTATTACTATTTTGAGTCCCTGAATTGGAAGAAGAATAACTCTTGCTTTGGTGATGAGGCTAAAGTCAGTCCAAACCAAAATGCCCATCAATGAAGGAAAGAGAGGAAGACAAGACAATAACAGATGGTGAGTGATGAAGCCCAAACAGGATGTTAGAAGAAGGAGCAAACTTAAGATCCTGGAGTAGGAGCAGGCAGGAGCAGTCAGGTTTGCTGTGAGTACAAAATACCAAGACATGCTGCTGTTTTTTGTTAGCTTTTTCCAACCAAATTGACTATTTTCCCCAATGAGTTAACTGAACTTAGTAACTGTTTTATTGCACAGATGGGAAGAAAATGACTATCAGAATAAGATATTGCCACAAGTTTCCAGAAAAAAAAAAAAGCGATGACTTTTTTTTTAACCCTTTCTTTGAGAAATATCAAAAGCAGTATATAACAAGGATAAATCTCAAAAAAATAAAATTGATGAAAAAAGTAAATATGTATACCTTTTTATACATTCAAAAAAGGCAAAAAAAAATTCTATATGTTGTTCATGACTGCATAGATGTGTCTATAAAAGTGTTAAAATAGACTGGAGTTACACTTTTTTTCCTCCAACATTAACTTTCTTATAGACAATGTCTGTGTTGCCAAACAATTCAAGTTTAGCCAATTAAATTTCTGGGACTGGTGCCAGGGGGAGAGGTAATTAATTAACCAGTGAAGTTGGTCATCAGGTATTATTTAGAAAACAGCATCCACACACAATGAAGACAAAAAGATCTCAGACCTATGGGATGCAATAAAATGCAGTTCTAAGAGGGAAGTTTATGGCAATAAAAGCCTATTTCAGCAAACAAGAAAAATCTCAAATAAACAACTACTCTTACACCTAAAGCAACTAGAGAGAGAACAAACAAAACCCAAAGGGAGTAGAAGGAAAGAAATCATAAAGATCGGAGTAGAAATAAATGAAATAGAAACAAACAAACAAACAAAAAACAATAGAAAAGATCACTGAAACAAAAAGCAGGTTCTTGAAAAGAAATTGATAAATCCTTAGCCAAACTCATCAAGAGAAAAAGGGAGAGAGCTCAAATCAATACAATTAGAAATGAAAAAGGAGAAGTTACAATGGACATCACATAAATACAAAGGATCACAAAAGACGACTATGAGCAACTATATCCCAATAAAAAGGTCAACCTAGGAAAAAATGGACAAATTCTTAGAAAAGTACAATCTTCCAAGACCGAAACAGAAAGAAAAGAAAATATGACCAGACCAATCACAAGCACTAAAATTAAAACTGTAATTTAAAAACTTCCAAAAAACAAAAGTCCAGGGCCAGATGGCTTCATAGCCAAATTCTATCGAACATTTAAAGAAGAGTTAACACCTATCCTTCTGAAATTTTTCAAAATAGTTACAGATGGGGAGTTCCCATTGTGGCTTAGCAGGTTAAGAAAACAAGAGGATGCATATTAGATGCCTGGCCTCATTCAGCAGGTTAAGAATCTGGTGTTGCCCCAAGCTACAGCATAGATCAAAAATGTGGCTGGAATCCTGTGTTGTTAAGCTGTGGTATAGGCCAGCAGCTTCAGCTCAATTTGACCCCTAGCCCAGGAACTTCCTTATGCTGCAGGTGTGGCACTAAAAAAAAAATTGCAGAGTAAGGAACACTCTCAAACTCACTCTATGAGGATACTATCACCCTGATACCAAAACCAGACAAAGATACCACAAAAAAAGAAAATTTCAGGCTAATATCACTGATGAACATAGATGCAAAAATCCTCAACAAAATATTAGCAAATCAAATACAGCAATACATTAAAAGGATGATCAATCTCACCGTGATCAGTAGGATTTATCCCAGGGATGCACTGATTTTTCAATATCTGCAAACTAATCATTATGATACACCACATTACCAAATTAAAGAATAAAAATCATATAAACATCTCGAGATAGGAAAAAAAAAACCTTTTGACAAAATCCAACACATATTTCTGATAAAAACCCTCCAAAAAGTGGGAACAGAGAGAACCTACCTCAACATAATAAGGGCCATATATGGCAAGCCCACAGCTAAATTCATTCTCAATGGTGAAAACCTGAAAGAATTCCCACTAAGAGGAGGAATAAGACAAGGATGTCCAGTCTTGCCACTTTTATTCAACATAGTTTCGGAAGTCCTAGCAAGGGCAATCAGAGAAGAAAAAGAAATAAAAGGAATCCGAATTGGAAAGGAAGAAGTAAAACTGTCACTGTTTGCAGAAGACATAATACTATACCTGGAAAATCTTAACAATGCTACCAGAAAACTGCTAGAGCTCATTAATGAATCTGGAAAAGTAGAAGGATACAAAATTAATACACAAAAATTGACTGTATTTCTATATACTAACAATTCTCATTAGTTAAAAGAAAATTAGGGAAACTGTTAGTAGAAAGAGAAATTAGGGAAAACATCACATTTATCATTGCATCAAAAAGAATAAAATACCAAAAGAGAATAAATCTACCAAAAGAAAAAAAAAGACCTGTACTCTGAAAATTATAAGACATTGATGGAAGAAACAATATGGCCAAAATGACTATACTACCCAAGGCAATCTATAGATTCAATTCAATCTCTATCAAATTACTAGTGGCATTTTTCACAGAACTAAAACAGAAATTTTAAAAACTGTATGGAAACACAAAAGACCCCAAATAGCCAAAGTAATCCTGAGAAAGAAAAATGGAGCTGGAGGAATCAGGCTCCCTGAATTCAGACTGTACTTGACAATGCTACAGTCATCAAAACAGCATAGTCCTGGCACAAAAGCAGAAATATAGATCAATGGAACAGAATAGAAAGCCCAGAAATAAACCCACACACCCATGACCAACTGATCTATGACAAGAAAATACAGTGGAAGAAAGATAGTCTCTTGAATAAGTGATTCTGGGAAAACTGGACAGCTACATGTAAAAGAATGAAGTTAGAACTCTCTAATACCATACACAAAAATAAATTCAAAATGGATTAAAGACCTACATATAAGACCAGATACTTTAGAACTCTTAGAGCAAAACACAGGCAGAACACTCTTTGACATAAACTGCAGCAATATCTTCTCAGATCTACTTCCTAGAGCAGTGAAAATACAAACAAAAACAAAAAGAAACCAAAGGGGACCTAATTAAACTAAAACGGTTTTGCCAGCAAAGGGAACCTCAACAAAATTAAAAGACAACCACAGAATAGGAGAAAATATTTGCAAATTATGTGACTGATGAGGGATTAATCTCTAAAATATACAAACACCTCCTGAAGCTCAATATCAAATACAAAAACAAAACACAGGGAGAAGGATCAAGACAGTACAGGAGTAAGACGTGACACTCACCTTCTCCCACAAATACATCAAAAAAAGAAATCTACACATAGAATGATTCACAGAGAATGTATGCTAAACTGACAGAAGACTTTAAACCTCCAAAAAGGGCAAGAAACCCTCCACAAAAATGTGAGAGAGACGAGAATGAAAAAGGGAATCATGACAGTACCAGCACTCCTGAGAGGGGAGCTTTGAAGAAAAAAAAGGAATCCACACCCTGGAAGGCCACCTAACCAACAAGGAGATCAGCGGAAAGAGGGGGAGCCTCAAAGCCTCAGTGAAAAGTGCAGCAGCCAGGCAGGAAGAGAGAGAGCCACACAGATTATTGGTACCACCACCCAGGACACCACAATCTGAGACAGTCAGACAGGGTCTGGGCACTGAGACTCAGATTTCAGAGTTCTGTTCCAAGGAGAGGACTAGGGTTGGATGTGTGAAGACAACCTGAGAACCTGGGGAGCAGTGTGGCACAGTCTGGGGAGCAGATCACCACAGCAAAGAGAGTGTGGGAGGAGGCCTGGGCCTGCAGGAGAAGCAAGGCACCATTGTCTGGGAGGGCAAGAGGAGGAGGGGTGGGGCTGCCATAGGAATGTCTTTCACTGGAGACGTGCTGGCTGTCTGGCAGTGGGACACCACTTGTACAGGCTACCAATGGTGGGGGCAAATCACTGCAGCCAACTCAGACTCCAGAGGTGGGCAGGGCCCACTACCTCTAGAGTTCTGTGAACAGGCACCACCTGTGGCCCCAATCACTTAAGCAGGTGCCTCCAAGGAGGGCACTGCAACCGAGTGCCACGCATTGCCCTCACTGTCACGGGAATGCACACATCCTGCTTTTGCCCCTGCCAAAGGCTCTGGGCACTGGCTATACTTCCCTGAGGGTCATTGACACTTTCTGGGCCCTGAAACCAGGAGCAGCCTGCATCACCTCCCCCCCATCCACCTACCCGCACAGGTCCTCACCACTGTTAAGGGCCCAGCAAACGGGCACTAGCTACAGGCCCTGCCCATTGCCTCCACCTCCCTGAAAGCACATGCAGGCTGTACACCAGCACACCTGCTACCAAGGGGATAAGAGCTTGCATACAATGAGGAGACAGCAAGCATCCAAACCAAAAGCAGCTCTCATGCCAAAAAAAAAAAAAAGTAAGCCCTCACTAGCTACCCAGGAGTGCTCTCGCATATAAATTGTCCTCCGAGAATACAGTAGTTGTTTTCCCTAAACTCACAGAATAAGAAAAATATAAGCAAAGTGAAGAAAGTCAGGAAACATTCCCATTTAAAAGAACTATAGAGTTCCTCTGAAGGAGCAAACAATGAAACAGACCTCTGCAATCTAACAAACACCAAGTTCAAAAAGGAGATAGTGAAGATACCAAAGGAATTAAGAGTGAATATGAAGAGTAATGCAGATTACTTAGAAATAGAAAATATAAGGAGCCAAAAAAAATTAAAAATTCATTTGCAGAGACACAAACTAAGTTAAAGGTATTGAAGAGCAGAATGAACAGTGCAGAGGAATGAATAAATGACTCCAAAGACAAAATAGTGGAAATCACCCAATTAGGACAGCAGACAGAAAACCAAATGGAGAACATGAAAGCAATGTAAGAAATCTATGCAATAATATAAAGCAGGCTAATCTACACATAATAGGGATCCCAGAAAGAGAAGAAAAAGAAAAGAGGATTGAAAATATATTTGAAAAAATTATGACTGAAAACTTTCCAAATCTAAAGGAAACAGATTTCAAGATACAGGAAGCACAGAGGACCCCAAACAACGTGAACCCACACCAAGACATAAAAATGGCAAAGGCTAAGATAAGGAGAGGACTCTAAAGGCGGCAAGAGAAAAACAGAGAGTTAATTATAAGTGAACCCTCATAAGGCTATCAACTGATTTCTCTACAGAAATTATACAGGCCAGAAGAGAGTGGCAAGATATATTCAAAGTTCTAAAAGGGGAAAATTTGCAGCATAGAATACTCTACTCAGCAAGAATATCATTTAAAATAGAAGGAGAAAAAAGAATTTCTCCAACAGACAAAAGCTAAAAGAGTACAGCAATACTAAACCCATTTTAGAAGAAATACCAAAAGGTCACCTCTAAATAGGAAAGAAGGAAGAAAATATGCAATGGGGGAAATTACAATTGGAAAGCAATCACTTAAATAAACCAGTATACAATCTAAAAGAAAAAAAAACTATTGTAAAAATGATGATAAATACAAGGATATAAGGAACAACAAAAGGGTAAACATTAAGATGTTTTTAAAAAAAGGACATCGAAATCATAAAATGTGGGGAAGGAAAGTAAGAAAATCTAGACTCTCTTTTTTTTAGAATGTTTTTGAGCCTATATGACTATCAGGCTAAAACAAGCAGATATAGGAGTGGTTAATATACTTGAAAAATAGGGCAACCACAAATCAAAGCCAAACAATACATTCACAAAATCTGAAAAGAGAACACAAGCATCAAATAAAGGGAAATCATCCAATCAAAAAAGAAATGAACAAAGGAGAAATACAGAATCAACTGGAAAACAGGGCTTAAAATGGCAATAAATACATATTTATCAATGATTACCTTAAATGTCAATGGAATGCTCCAATTAAAAGACGTAGAGTGGCAGACTGGATAAACAAGCAAGACTCTACAATATGCTGCTTACAAGAGACTCACCTTACTACAAAGGACACACATAAATTGAAACTGAGGGGATGGAAAAAAATATTTCCTATAAATAGAAAAGACAGGAAAGGGGGGTTGCAATACTCAGACAAAATAGACTTTAAAACAAAGGCCATAATGAAAGACAAAGAAGAACACTATTTAATGATAAAAGAATCCATTCAAGAAGAGGATATCGGAGAGCTCCCATCATGCCTCAGTGGAAACAAATTCAACTAGTATCCATGAGAACAGGGGTTTGATCCCTGGCCTCACTCAGTGGGTTAAGGATCTGGCATTGTCATGAACTGTGGTGTATGTTGTAGATGCATATCAGAGCCCATGTTGCTAGGGCTGCGGTGTAGGCCAGCAGCTGTAGCTCCTATTGGACCCCTAGCCTGGAACTTCCATATGCCCCAAATGCAGCCCTAAAAAAAAAAAAAGAGAGCGAGAAAGAGAGAAAGAAAAAAGAAAGAAAAGAATATTACAATCTTACAATCATCAATATATATATGCCCCTAATATAGGAGCACCCAAATACATACAACAAATACATATAGCAAATACAGACATAAAAGGAGAAATTGATGGAAATACAATAATAGTATGGGAATTTAACACCCTACTCATATCAATGGACAGATTCTCTAGACAGGAAATCAATAAGGCAACAGAGATCATAAATGACACAATAAAATACTTAGACTTAATTGATATTTTCAGGACATTACATCCAAAAAAACCAGAATACAAAATCCTTTCAAGTGCCCATGAAACATTCTTAAGGACTGACCACATACTGGGGCACAAAACTAACCTCTACAAAGTTAAACATATAGAAATTATTTCAAGTATCTTCTCTAAACACAATGGCATGAAACAAGAAATCAACCACAAGAAATGAGAAAAAAACTGACTACGTGGAATAATGACATGCTACTAAAAAAACAATGGGTCAACAAGGAAATCAAAAGGGAAATTAAAAAATAGCTCAAGACAAATGATAATGAAAACACAACCATTCAAAATCTATGGGATATTACAAAAGCAGTGCTTAAAGGTAAGTTCATAGCTATACAGGTCTTCCTAAAAAAAGAAGAAAACTTTTAAATCAGCAACTTACCTACTACCTAAAAGAATTAGAAGAAGAAGAACAAAAAAACCTGAAGTCAGCAGAAGGATGGAAAACATAAAGATCAGAGAGGAAATCAATAAAATAGAGATCCAAAAAACAACAGAAAAAAATCAATAAAACCAAGAGCTGGTTCTTTGAAAATGTAAACAAAATTGACAAGCCTCTGGCCAGACTTACCAAAAAGAAGAGAGAGAGAACCCAAATAAAAAATAAATAAATAAAAGGAGAAATATCAACAGATACTGCAGAAATACAAAAAAAAAAGACAGAGAGAATACTATAAGCAATTTTATGCCAACAAATTTGAGAACCTAGAGGAAATGGACAAATTTCTACAGACATGAGCCCATCAAAACTGAAGCAAGAAGACTGAACAGACCAATCACTAGAAATCAAATTGAATATGTGATTTAAAAAAAAAACACTCCCTACAAACAAAAGCCCAGGACTAGACTGCTTCACAGGAAAATTCACCCAACAAACAAAGAAGAACTTATACCCATCCTTCATAAACTTTTCCAAAACATTGAAAAAGAAGGAATACTCCCTAAGACATTATATGAAGCCACCATCAACCTAATACCAAAATTTTAGCCAACAAAATCCAACAACATATAAAAAATATCATACACCACAACCAAGTGGGATTCATCCCAAGTTCACAAGGTTGGTTCAACATTAGCAAATCAATCATCATTATACACCACATTAACAAAAGAAAAATCAAGAACCACGTGATCATCCCAATGAATGCAGAAAAACCTTTTGACGAAATACAGCATCCATTCATGATAAAAATTCTCACCAAAGTGACTATAGAGGGAATATACCTTAACATAATAAAAACAATTTATGATGGAGTTCCCATCATGGCAAAGGAGTGATGAACCTGACTACTATGCAAAAGGACGTGGATTCAATCTTTGGCTTCACTCAGTGGGTTAAGAATCCCCATGAGCTGTGGTGTAGGAGGCAGACAGGCTTGAATCCCACATTGCTGTGGCTGTGGTGTAGGGCAGCAGCTGCAGCTCCGATTCAACCCCTAGCCTTGGAATTTCTATATGCCATGGGTACAGCCCTAAAAAAACAATAAAATAAAGTAAAATAAAATAAAAGCCACCCACAGCCAATATAATAATCAATGGAGAAAAGCTGAAAACCTTCCCACTAAAATCTGGAACAAGACAAGGATGCCCACTCTCACCACTTGTATTCAACATAGAATTGGAAGACATGGCCACAGTGATCAGACAAACAAAAGAAATAAAAGGTATCCAAATTGGAAGAGAAGAGGTAAAACTGTCACTCTATGCAGATCACATATTATACATGTAAACCCTAAGGACTCCACACAAAAACTGCTCCAACTGATCAATGAATCCAGCAAAGTAGCAGGATACAAAATAAATATTCAGAAATTGGTTGCATTTCTGTATACTAACAATGAAATATTAGAAAAGGAATATAACAAAATACTGTTTAAAATTGCACCCCCCAAAATTAAATACCTAATTAAAATTTTCACCTGCCCAAGGAGGTGAAAGACACATATGCTGAGAACTATAAAACATTAATTAAGGAAATTAAAGAGGATTCAAAGGAATGGAAAGATATCCCATGCTCCTGGATTGGAAAAATTAATACTGTTTAAAATGGCCATATTACCCAAAGCAATCCACAGATTCAGTGTAATCCCTATCAAATTTCCCATGACATTTTTCGTAGAACTAGAACAAGCAATCCAAACATTTGTATGGTACCACAAAAGACCCAGAATTGCCAAAGCAATCCTGAGGGGAAAAAAAAGCAGGGCACATAACTCTCCCAGACTTTAGACAATATTACAAAGCTACAGTAATCAACACAGTGGATTTTGGTATAAAAAGAGGCATATGGATCAATGGAACAAAATAGAGAGCCTATAAATAGACCTAGACACCTACAGTTAATTAATCTTCAACACAGGAGGCAAGAATATGAAATGGGAAAAAGTCTCTTTGGCAAGTGGTGCTGGTAAAACTGGACAGCTGCATGTAAATCAATGAGACTAGAACACACCCTCATGGCATGCACAAAAATAAACTCAAAATGGCTTAAAGTCTTAAACATAAGATAAAACACCATAGAACTCCTAGAAGAGAACATAGGTGAAACATTTTCTCACATCAACCATAAAAATGTTTTCTTAGGTCAGTCTCCCAAGGCAATAGAAATAAAAGTAAAAATAAACCAATGGAATCCTAATCAAACTTACAAGCTTTTGCAAAGCAAAGGAAACCATAAATAAGAAAAAAAAAAACCTATGGAATGGGAGAAAAATATTTGCAAATGATGCAACAAAGGGCTTAATCTCCAAATATGCAAACAACTCACATAACTCAACTGCAAAAAAAAAAATTAATGAAAAATGGGCAGAAGACCTAAATAGACATTTCTCAAAAGAAGACATACTAATGGCCAACAGACATATGAAAAAATGTTCAACATCACTTATTATTAGGACATGCAAATCGAAATAACAATCACACTGGCCAGAATGGCCATCAGTAGTAAATCTACAAATAACAAATGCTGGAGAGGGTGTGGAGAAAAGGGAAGCCTCCTGCACTGTTGGTGAAAATGTACATTGGTACAACCACTATGGAAAACAATACAGAGGTACCTCAGAAAACTAAATATAGAACATATAACCCAGCAATCCTACTCCTGTGCATATACCCAGACAAAATGTTCATTGAAAAAGATGCATGCACCCCTATGTTCAACATCACTATTCACAATAGCCAAGACATGGAAACAACCTAAATGTCCATGAACAGATGAATGGATTGCTAAGATCTGGTATATATACACAATGGAACACTTACTTGGCCATGAAAAAGAACAAAATCATGCCATTTGCAGCAACATGGATGGAACTAGAGATTCTCATACCAAGTGAAGTAAGTCAGAAAGTAAAGACAAATACCAGTATGATATCACTTATAAGTAGAATCTAAAATATAGCACAGATGAACATATCTACAGAACAAAAACAGACTCACAGACACGGAGAGAAGACTTGTAGTTGCAAAAGGGAAGGCGGAAGTGGGGAGTGGTATGGACTGGGAGTTTAGGGTTTGTAGATGCAAACCTTTTCATTTATAATGGATAAGCAATGAAGTCCTGCTGCATAGCACAGGGAACTATATCCAGTCCCTTTTATTTTTTATTTCTCCAATACATTATTTTTTTTCTACTGTACAGTCACTTATGACAGAACATAATAGAAGATAATATGAGAAAAAGAAGGTGTATATATATATATATATATATATATATATATATATATATATATATATAACTGGGTCACTTTGCTGTATAGCAGATTTTGACAGAACATTGTAAATCAACTATATTAAAAATTAAAATTAAATTAAATTAAAAACAAATAATCAAAAAATTGGCAGAAGATATAAATAGGTATCTCTCCAAAGAAGACATACAGATGACAAAAAAAAACATGAAAAATATTCAACATCACTAATTATTAGAGACAAATCAAAACTACTATGAGGATATACCAGTCAGAATGCCTATCATCATAATAGCTACCAACAATAAATGCTGGAGAAAATGAGAAGAAAAGGGAATCCTCCTACACTGTTGGTAGGAATGTAACTGGGTATAACAATGGAAAACAATACGGAGTTTTCTCAAAACTAAAATAGAACTACCATATGATCCAGCAATCTTGGGCATCCATCCAGAGAAAACCATAATTCAAAACCATACAGGCACTCCAATATTTTCTGCAGCACTATTTAAAATAGCCAAGATATGGAAGCAACCTAAATGTCCTTCGACAGAAGCATGGATAAAGAAGATGTGGTACATATAAGCAACGGAATATTTGCCATAAAAAAAGTACGAAGTAATGCCATTTGCAGCAACATGGATGGACCTAGAGATTATCATACTAAGTGAAGTTAGTGAGACAATAAAAGACAAACATCATGTGATATCACTTACATGTGGAATCTAAAAACAGATACAGGAGTTTCTGTCGTGGCTCAGTGGTTAACAAACCCGACTAGCATCCATGAGGACACAGGTTCGATCCCTGGCCTCACTCAGTGGGTTGAGGATCCAGCATTGCCATATGAGTTGTGATGTAGGTCACAGACGTAGCTCGGATCCCACATTGCTGCGGCTCTGATGTAGGCTCCGACTGGTCCAGGCTCCAACTGGACCCCTAGCCTGGGAACCTCCGCATGCCACAAGTGCAGACTTAAAAAAGACAAAAAATAAAAATAAAAACAGATACAAATGAACTTACTTGTTTGCACAACAGAAACAGACTCACAGACTTTGTAAATAATTTATGGTTACCAAAGGGACACATGGGGGGTGAGGGATGGACTGGGGGTTTGGGACTGGCATATTCACACTGAGATATGGAATTATTGGCCAATGGGGACATGCTGTATCTCACAGGGACCTCTACCCAATATTCTGGAATGGTATATGTAGGGAAAAAATCTGAATAAGAATGGGTGTGTGTATGTATATAACTGAATCACTGTTGTACAGCAGAAATTATCACAACATTGTAAATCAACTGTACTTCAATAAAACTTTAAAAAATGAAAAAAGCATCCACAGATAAACACTCTTCTTTTATGTTTTCTTACAGATACAGTACATTATTATCTTTTTGTTTTTCCAGCTTTTAAAACATTTTTTACAGCTGCACCTGTGGCATATGGAAGTTCTTGGGCTAGTGACCAAGTCAGAGCTGCAGCTGAGGCCTATGCCACAGCCACAGCCACAGCAACACTAGATCTGAGCTGCATCTGCAACCTACACTGCAGCTTGCAGTAACACCAGATCCTTAACCCAAAAAGGCCAGGAATTTAACCTCACAGAGACAGTGCTGGGTCCTTAACCTGCTGAGCCACAAAGGGAACTCCCTTTTTCCATCTTGATATTCTTGCTTTACCCCTATATATGAATAACCAATGAATTTAGTTCATCACATGGTTAGGGAAAAATCAGCTCAGATTTTTGAAAAAAGTCATGGCTTTTATCTTTTAACCCCTTTCTCATAGTTCAGCAAAGTCAGACAAATGAACACTGTCCTGTTTCAGGTGATTTTAATTTTGCAATGATCAGTAGCAAGTAACATTAGGACATAAATCAATTTTGATAGTTTTTAACCTATTGTCTCTAATGAAAATTCTCAATTTAAGTCTAATTAAAAGCACTATTGAATAGTTGTTGAGCCACATTTTACCTCATCTAGAAAATAAAATACTATAGAACATTCTTATCCATAGGTCGCTATATAGAAATGAGAACAGTGTTTGATATCCTTGACAGGCCAAGGCTCTGTTTAAACATACAAAGAAAGCAATCTTTCTGAACTATTTCAAAAATATGTGGGTTTTTTTTTTTCTTTGCCTTGCTGGGATAAGAATGAATTTTCAATTCCACTGGACAAGTTAAAACTACAGATTGTTCTAAGTATATGGACACAGCCTCAATCCAGCACCAATTCTGCAATGGAGTGAAAGTTTTTACATTTGTTAAATGACTCTGCCACAGTGTTCTCATCCTTCTCAGAGCATCTCTCGATGTCTTCATGATTCATTAAAGAAAGCACAGTGACTGCGTAAATGAAGGCAGCCATTAAGGTGAACTATTTCAGAGAACTATGCCTTGAGGAAAGAACTGTTTGCATCAGACGCAGCCTTATACTCAATTCTCTCCCTCAACCACAAAGGGAAGATGGATATTCTTTGGTCAGATGAGCATTTTATGAGGTTTTGTACCATATAAAGAGACATCTTCAGGGCCTTGTGTATGTACATTGTAAAACCTTGAGATATTTTGTGTTACAACACACATATTTAATGTGATAATAAAAAAGCTTATTTGTTTCAAAGTCTCTTTTACCCTTGCTTATATGACCACACAGCTTGATGCTATTGGCTAAATTTTCAAAACTCATGATTCATGACTGCCATGGGAACATGCCCAACTTCTATAGATATATAAATCAGATTTGAGTGGCAATGACACATTCAGGATGAATAATATGACACCCATATGAAAGGAGACTGAAGAAATGATGTGCTTTTAAATTCCAGAAGGTTTCTTTAGTTAAAAATTGTTTTTACAGAAAAATTTATTCTTATTTAATTCCCAAAATGATTAAACTACAAACAAAAAACTATTTAAGATATTGTACACAACAACATAAAGAGCATGAGGCCCTTTTAATAAAAGACTGAAATAATCTTTAACTGGTAAAGCGAATTGAAAGAGATTTAAAAACCAGATCTCCAAACGGAAAGTCACTTGAATGAGACCAAATATCATTTTACTAGAGAAGCAATATAGGCTATTCTACATTGTTCATCTTCATGATACCTGTTAATGACAGCAGAGTTACTAGTCAGCAGAAACTACTGCTCTAAATAATTCTCTAGGATCAGTGTGAGGAAGTTCTAGTGAAATGAAAGCCACTGATGAATCTTACTAGATCCTAAAGATGGAAATATAAAAAGTGGGTTGAATAGCATGTGCACGTTATTTGACAAACAAAGAATAACAAAGAAGTGATCTTGTGCATCAATCTTGCTTAGTTTTATCCTAAAGGTATCTCAAAGCAATGTCTCAAAACAATTGTTCCTAAGTTATAATGCTAAGTGGATCGCTAAAGACATATTAAACTATCAAAAAAGTAAGAGTCTCAGAGTTCCCATCGTGGTGCAGTAGAAACAAATCTGACTAGGAACTATGAAGTTGAGGGTTCAATCCCCAGCCTTGCTCAGCAGGTTAAGGATCTGGCATTGCCATGAGCTGTGGTGTAGGTCGCAGACATGACTCAGATTCGGCATTGCTGTGGCTGTGGCACAGGCCAGCAGCTACAGCTCCAATTAGACACCTAGCCTGGGAACCTCCATATGCCTCGGGTGCAGCCCTAAAAAGACAAAAAAAAAATGTAAGAGTCTCGAGTGTTTATACTCTTGGGAAAACATTATTCCAGATACCACTGAGTAACTGCTTACTCAAAATATTTACCTACTCTGATCTTCAGCTGGTTCCATAACCAAAAAGAAGAGAATTTAAATCAAGTGTGGTAATTACTAGTCTAATTAACACAGCAATTAAAATTTAAAATTCAAATCTTTAGGCTAATATTTACTATAACAATCATATTAAAGATAACAAATACAGTTCCCATTTTACTGTAGGAAACACAATTATAGTCTGATGTGTGCTCTTGATCTAGTCCTTTTATGTAACTAATACAATAACTCAGCTTTTTTGGTGAATGAATAGCTATTTTTTTAATTAAAGTATAGTTGAATTACAATGTTTCTCCAATTTCTTCTGTAAAGCAAAGTGACTCAGTCACACACAGTTCCCTTTGCTGTACGGTAGGAGCCCATTGCCCATCCATTCCGAATGTTACAGTTTGTATGTATCGACCCCCAACTCCCCAACTCAGCTATTTACTGATGTTCTGTGAACATTATCTAGGAATATTTTAGTTTAATGGAATACAATAGTGTCTGCTGGTGTTGTCTCAGGTCAGCTGTTTTAAATGAAGCTCACTTTTGACATTTGAAAGACAAGTATCAAATAATGTCCATTAGAGTACAAGAACTTTCAAATTGAAAGGAAGAAACTTTATACTAATTACCCATTTGTGACAAGCTTTGGGTGGTCCATGTCTTTCATGGTCTAACATTATTGCATACTGAAGAATGATGGAAATTCTTTTTTTTTTTTTTTTTGCTTTAAAAATATACTTGGAGTTCCTGTCGTGGCTCAGTGGTTAATGAACCAGACTAGTATCCATGAGGACGTGGGTTCGATCCCTGGCCTCACTCAGTGGGTTAAGGATCCGGCATTGCTATGAGCTGTGGTGTAGGTAGCAAATGCGGCTTGGATCCCATATTGCTATGGCTGTGGCATAGGCCAGCAACTACAGCTCCAATCCTACCCCTAGCCTGGGAACTTCCACATGCGGTGGGTATGGCTCTAAAAAATTAATAAATAAAAATAAAAATATCCTCTACCTTAAGGTAAGCATCATTTTATTCTACTTACTGAGGATCTCTAACAATATTTTTTTGGCCACACCAGTGGCATATGGAAGTTTCTAGGCTAGGGATTAAATCCAATCTGTGGCTGCAACCTACACCCCAGCTACAGTAACATTGGATCCTTAACACACTGTGCTACATTGGGAACTCCTTTAACAGTATTTTTTTATTTACATTTTCTCTGATAGCCGAAAGACACTGTAGGAAATAATTTCAGTGACTGTTTATTGTATTTTCTTTTTAGTTGTATTTGTTTGAAAAAGACCTTAATGAGTAATTTTAGGGAAAAATGGAAAGAAATATTTAATTGTGTTATTCACAGGAGTGGAAGGGAATAGAAGTATAAATTTTCACACATTGTAGGATAGCTTGTATGGAGGAGACAAGGGCTCCTTCATTCTCTAGAGGCATTTTCTCACAGTCATTAGTGAATAAGAACATCACAGATACTTGCCCTGAGGATTGAAGTATAAGGTAGTATTATTTCAGGTGCCCTATATATGCCTCTGGAGAAAGTGTCAATCATCCTAAAAGACAAGGCAGGGAAAATTAAAAATATTTTCTCTATTTATAAATTTCTTCATTTTTAGAGATTCTGATCTACCACACCAAGATGAGCACAATAAATATTTATTCAAGGTGGTTGTGACATGAAGACTGTGACATGAAAGTCCTTGGCTGTTGTAGTTGGTTTTTTTTAATGTATATTTCAACACTTAAGATTTCAGAAAATATTCCATTCTGCTAGATATTCCAATACTGCTAAATAAATTAGAATTTATTATGGAAAAGAATACACAAACAAATTATCACAATGCAGTAAATAAAAATTTATACTATATGGGAATGCAAAAAAAGGAGTATGTAAATTGCAAGGAAATCGATGTATGTAAGCCATGTCTTTAAAGATAATTAAAAGTTCCCTGGACAGAAAGGGGAATGGCAAAAGACACAGGGAGAGAAAGAACATTCTAGGGAGAGGAAACATGATTTGTGGAGGTATAAAGATAAGAGGAAAATAAGGCAGCAGCTCCATGCAAGAATTTTGGTGTTCGCTGGAGCAAAAAAGAACAAGGAAAGTGTTCACTGCACCCACAAATTTGGAAATAAAAGCACAGAATGGATATCCCCATCTGGTTCATTTTACTGAGATATAATGGAAGTCATGAAGAGAAGCAAGTAAAAATGGGAAAGTTAGAAATGGTGCTAACATTAAGGCAGAAATGAAGGCTCCAGAGCTATTCATTAGGCTGTAAAAGTGACCCAAAACCTCTAGAATGGGACAGCCTCTGCCAGATAAGGGAGCGGAATTCTGTTTCATGGAATTTAACACTCTTTTAGGAGAAAGAGCAGAGCCTGAATATTCCAAGAATGCTGAATTCTCCTCCCTTGCCATTCCCTTACATGACAGGAAAGTGGAGGGAATGAAATGTCATCCCTAGATTAAGGAAGAAAAAAAGAATTGCTTTCAAGGTATTCTAGAAAGAGAATAAAGTTACTGTTATCATATTGGAGAAAATTAGATTGTCTAGTCAGAAGTAAAAGGAAATGGCATGGACATTACACAAACCTATTACAGCAAAGACCAGGCATGCAAAAGACGGGAAAAGAAAAGCATGGACTTGGAGAATAGACTTGTGGTTGCCAAGAGGGAGAGGGAGGGAGTGGGATGGATTGGGAACTTGGGGTTAATCGATGCATACTATTGCCTTTGGAATGGATTAGCAATGTGATCCTGCTGTATAGCACTGGGAACTATGTCTGGTCACTTATGATGGAGCCTGATAATGTGGGGAAAAAGAATGTATACATGTTATGTGTAACTGGGTCACCATGCTGTACAGTAGAAAAAAAATAATGTATTGGGGAAATAAATTTCAAAAATTCTAAAAAAAAAAAAAAGCTATAAGAAAAACCTAACGCAAAGAACATAAGAAAAGCAATACAATTAATTGCTTTATGCCATAAAACAACCTAAGAATAACATTTTTTTTAAAAGTCCTAGGACTAGTTAATAAGACACAATGAGATGAGAAAATTAAATGTGAAACAAGGAACAGAATAGACATTGCCAAAGTCATATTAGCTAACATAGAAAAAAGAATTAAGATAATCACAATGCCTTCAAAAATAAAAACAAGAATGGAGCTATTAAGCAAAAGCTAATAGAAATAGAATACAAAAATGATACAACACAAGGGTAATGTGCTGATACAGAATTTGACACATGAAATGGAAGATACTAAGAAGGTAAAATATAAGAAAATTTTCTAGAAATGGAGAAACAACAAAGTACAGATCAAAAAGAACACACTATGTTCTAGGAAATTTTGAAACAAACCACTCAACACTAAAACAAATCCAGTTAAATTTTTGAACTTCAGAAGAAAAAAATCCCTTTAGGGCACAGCAAACAAAAACCAGGGTGGGGTAGAGGTATGGATCATCCTCACAAGGAAAAATCTTCCAGGTTGCTTCTGGGACAATAAATGCCAGAAGATAAGGAAGCGCTGTGTATAATTTCAGTAAGAAAGAATAACCCCAAAAATGTAACTCAAATAACAAAGTGGCCACGGGCATTTCTTAGAAAGTTTGCCTGATGATGAAATTCAACCAGTCGGGGGATCAATAGATATAAAGATCTTCAGAATACAGTATCTGTCATAAAGAGACTGGCTGTGAGTTGAATCAATTTAAATATAATGCAATCCGGAGTTCCCGTCATGGCGCAGTGGTTAACGAATCCAACTAGGAACCATGAGGTTGCAGGTTCGGTCCCTGGCCTAACTCAGTGGGTTAAGGATCTGGCGTTGCCGTGAGCTGTGGTGTGGGTTGCAGACATGGCTCGGGTCCCGTGTTGCTGTGGCTCTGGTGTAGGCTGGCGGCTACAGCTCCGATTAGACCCCTAGCCTGGGAACCTCCATATGCCGTGGGAGTGGCCCTAGAAGGCAAAAAGACAATAATTAATTAATTAATTAATTTAAAAATGCAATCCTATACATTGTGGAAATTATAATTATCATTTCCATTCAATGCAAAAACAAGAACATAAAACTCATAAGGGAGGGGAAAGAGGTACAAATTATTACATTGCTAATTTTTTATCTTTCAAAGCAGGAAATCAAAACAGTTTCTAAAATGACTCCCACCACATGGCATTTTGAAAGTTTTTTATCCTTAAAGAGATTACTTAAGAAATAAAATCTCAGGAGTTCCTGCCGTGGAGCAGTGGGTTAAGAATCCAACTGCAGGAGTTCCCACTGTGGTGCGACAGGATTGGTGGTGTCTTGGAAGCAACGGGACACAGGTTTGATCCCTGGCTGGCACAGTGGGATAAGGATCCAGTACTGTTGCAGCTGTGGCTTAAGTCAAGCCTGGGACTCGGATCTGATCCCTGGCTAGGAAACTCCATAATATGTTCACCCTAGATAAGGGTTATATGAAATTCTCTAGGGTGGGAGTCAGAGAGGGTGGCCAGAGGAGTCCTCCTGATAAGGTAATGATTGAGCCAAGATGAAGAAGGGAAAGAGCAAGTCATGAAGATATCTAAGGAAGGGAGATCTCCAGGCAAAAGGAACAGCAAGGACGGAGGACTTAAGTCAAGATATTTTTGGCATCTTCCAAGAGCACAAAGAAGTCCATGTGGGATGGAGGTAGCAGAAGTGGTCAGAGAGGCTGGGCGAAGAGGGGAGAGGCAGTGTGACAGTCATAAAGGGCATTTTAGGCTCTTATAAGCAGACTGGTTTTTCTTCTGAAGGATATAAGAAGCTAAGAGAGGATTTTGAACAAGGAATGGTTTGAACTATCAAATTTGACTTACATTTTAAAATAACCTGGCTGCTGTGTAGAGACCAGAATAAGGAGGTATTGGAATAATCCAGGTGAAGCGTTGAAGTGTGGTAGTGGTAAAGGTGGTAAGAATGGAAACGGGGGGACGGGTGATTATTATTCTTATTCCTTATATTTTCTTGGTTTTTAAATCTAATAAGATAAACATTTTTAAGGAATAATGGTAACAACTTTGTGACATTTGTGTAAAATCAACAGAAGCAAATGGCCATATGAAGGAAGTAAAAGAAGAGCCATCCTTTAAGATTATCAAGTTTTTGGCTTAAGCATCAAGAGTCATGCCACCATTAATCAAAACAAGGAGTTCAGAAGATATAACAAGCATTGGGTGTTAGAACGTTGAATTCAAGTGGCCACTAAACAGAGCTAATAAGTCATTAGCCATGTAACAGTCATATATAGGGGTTTCAGAAAGTGATCTGTGTCTGGGATCTAGAGTTAAGAATTGTCAACCCAAAAGTTATTGGAGTCGTGTGGGAATAACTGAAAAAGGGTGTGGACACAGGGAAAAGAGAATGACATCTCAGAAGAAGAGAAAACTGTAATACTTGTCAGGAATAAGAGAATCCAGAAGGAGGGGCAGAAGTAAATGGTATTTTTGAAGGCCAAGGAATAAAGACCTCCTGGGGGAGTGCCAAACTTCACATGTATCATTATCCCATCAACTCGTGTGACTCAATATCATCCAGGCCAAAGAAAGAAGTTTGCAAGTGTTTAACACAGAGCTTTTTCACTGAAGTTCTTTTTTTTAATTTATTTTTTATTGTTATTTCCCCCAACACACTTTTTTTTCCCACTGTACAACATGGGAACCCAGTTACACATACATGTGTACATAAATTTTTCTCCCATTGTCGTGCTGCATTGTAAATATCTAGACATAGTTCTCAGTGCTACACAGCAGGATCTCAGTGTAAATCCATTCCATGAGCAATAGTTTGCCCCCAAGCTCCCAATCCATCCCACTTCCTCCCCCCCCCGCCCCGGGCAACCACAAGTCTATTCTCCAATCCATGATTTTCTTTTCTGTGGAAAGGTTCATTTGTGCTGTATATTAGATACCAGATATGAGTGACATCATATGGTATTTGTCTTTCTCTTTCTGACTTACTTCACTCAGTATGAGTCTCTAGTTCCATCCATGTTGCTGCAAATGGCATTATGTCATTCTTTTTTATGGCTGAGTAGTATTCTATTGTGTATATGTACCACATCTTCCTAATCCAACTGTCTGTCGATGGACATTTGGGTTGTTTCCAGCTCTTGGCTATTGTGAATAGAGCTGCAATGAACATGTGGGTGCATGTGTCTTTTTTAAGGAAACTTTTATCCAGGTATATGCCCAAGAGTGGGATTGCTGGATCCTATGGTAGTTCTATGTATAGATTTCTAAGGTACCTCCATACTGTTCTCCATAGTGGCTGTACCAGCTTACATTCCCACCAACAGTGCAGGAGGGTTCCCTTTTCTCCACAACCCCTCCAGCACTTGTTATTTTGGAAGTTCTTTTTCATTGTAAACTTTATAGAGATAAAATACAACTGTAGCTATGATGCTACTATAGTATTTGTTTTATGATTTCTATAGTCTTCTTTTTGTCTTATTTTAAGTAAGCCTTGAAAAAAGGCCTTTTGGAGCCTTATAGAATAGGATATATATATAATTTATATAAAATAGAGAGACTAGGATATATGTATAAAATATATATTATAATGTCTGTTTTAAAATATAATCTCCATTTATATCCTTCTAACCATTTCCAGTCTTCCTTAATAATATTCTTGCCTTAAACAGTGTTATTTTGAACTAATGTTTCAGGTCTAGTAAGACTCTAACTGTTTCTCCTGTCCTGTTTCTCCAATTCTGAATGGAAAAACGAAAGACTACTAAATTAACTTGGGTTTTAGCTATCCCACTGCAATACAAGGGTAGGTTCATATTGCTGCTTTTATTTTTCATGATTAAAACTGTTTCTCAGATTTTCTTTCTATTGAAATTTTCCTTATTTTGATTTTAATAGCTATTTAAAATCTATTTTTCCCAGTCAATCTGTGATTGGTGGTGCAGGGCAAGAAAAAAGGATGCCCTGGCAAAAAGCCTCCTGTCTTTTACTCATAAAACATATTTATTATGAAAAAGGTGATAAAACGGGACACTGTACGTTATTCCCAATCACTGGTGTTATTCCATCCACACATCCTCAAAGCCTCAGCTCTCAACTATGCATCCTTGGGAAGAAATCGGCAAGGCAAATTTCTCATTTTCCTAATTTCAAGGTGACTGAAGCCCTAGAGCTTCCTGTAACTGCTGTTCATGGACATTTAGGATTTACACTCTCTGGGAAATAGACAATTCATACATTTAACACTCAAATCAACCTTGAGTGCCCTTCTATCCTTCTTCAAGTAATAAAGACACGATGATCAATTTTGCACATTTTCTCAGTGGCATCTTACATGGGCTGTGAAAGTTTAATAGGGTTCTATTTCTGAAAATATGCTGTGTTGCTTTAGCTATTCTGATACCCAAGGAATTGGAAAGGTGAATCATTCATTCTGTTGCCTAGGGAGATATTTCCAGAAAAAAAGGAATCTGAGCTCCCTTCCAAATTTAAAACTTTCTCTCAAAATTTGCTTTGTTGAATGCATCATTGCTTACTAGGTGTCCCCTAAATAATGTCTTTCCTTCTTAGAGGATAATTTCAAACTAGCACATTTGTAAGTAAGCATCCTTTGTATGAAGACATTTTTCTGTCAACAGGTTTATCTCTTTGATCAAGTGAAATTGTGTCCTTTTGGTCACAGTGCTGATTTTCCCACCTGTGAAATTACTCCTACCACTTGACCAGAGAATGGACTTTTGTGTTCACCTGCTTTCTTCAGTTAGAAAAAATAAATATTGCACTGCCTACAATAGCATGAACAGTAAAGTCAAATGCATGTACTGGCTCTGCAGTATGACTGGCAGACAATTAGTATCACCTGAGAATTTCTGAGATGATTAAATTCTCACCTCATCCCCAGATCTAGTGAATCAGAATATCTTGGGGAGGGGCCCAGCAAGAAGAGGCTTAACAAGCTCTCCTGGTGACTCTGGTGCTGTTAAAATTTGTGAAGCACTGAATATTAAAAACACCTGGGGTGCTTTCTTTTTTTTTCAATGAGACTGTGTAGAGGAGGTGAGTGGGGCATATCAGACTAATTAAGTCAAATCTCTGGGACTGAAGCCTGGACACTGATGTTTTTAAAAGCTCCCAGACGTGGTGTTTTAACATGCAATAGATTTAAGAGCCACTGCTATAGAGATATCCTGTCTTAAATGGTGAAAATCACTCTTTAACTTCCATAAAACAATTTGCTGGTTTCGCAGTCTACTAGTTATATTTATTTAGGTGCTTATTTTAAACCAATTAGCTTGAGGTGAGAGTCCAAGTATTATTCATATTTCAGCCCCTAAAGTGCTTAGCACAATCTCATGCACACTGAATTTAATGAAAACATATTTCAATACCCACTTCGCAAAGCACCATCCCACCTGATCCTTACAACACACCTCTGAAACAGGCGGATCATTATCACTTTCTTTCAATAGAGCTCACAGAGGATAACTGACTGATTTTCTCACAGTTAATTACAGCAAAACCTAAACTACCAACCCAAAGATCTTTCCACCTCTCAATGTTTCTCCTTTTCAACTTCCATCTGGAATTCAGTTTTTCTACAGTCTTCCCGTTTTCTGTTAAACAAGCCTCTCCTATCCCATATCCCCACCACCACTCCTGCGCCAGAATGTATGCCTTTCAAAAGGCATCCTTTAGCTTCAGATAGTTACCGTTCTCTTCACCCTACAGATATGTGAGGCATCATTGACTTCAAGTTGCTGAAATGCTGAGGACATAGAACATAGTCCTCACTTTAAAAATTCTAAAAAGGAGGGAAGTGGGTAATAAAATGAGTATTCGTTTAGCTCACTAACCTTTTCAGCAGATAATCCTCAAAGTAAAGGATTGACAAAGTAAAGGATGTGACATTACACATTTCTTTTCCTAAATGAATTTGCTATTGTTTTAATCACAAATTTCAAATGGCTCAACACCTACTGTCATGAAAACACAAACCCAATGAAGTTGTAGCGTGTATAGCATGCAAATTCATCTGTATGCCAGCCATGAAGCAGCTGTAAGAAAGGCCTGTAAATAATCCTTCTTTTTTCCTTCCAAATCCAAACAATTATACTGTATGCAAGTCATATTTACAGATGGATTACTGTATATACTCTCCTTAGAGGTTTCTGAGTGTTATTTTCTTTTTCCTAGAGGATAAATGTTGACTAGTTGGACTGCATTTATCAGAGTATGGGAAGGCTATGTGAAATGTTTTAGGTTTTGACCATAACTGTATTCAGGCTATACAGCTTCTGCCCTTAGAAAGAATCAGCATCTGTCTTGATGATCAGTTATGCTAAAGAAGTCACTCCTATGGCATATTTTAGTTTCACTCCCAGAAGCTCAACAATCCCAAGGATTCTGCAAGCTTTACTTACCACATTGCCATATAAATTTAAACCTTGATAGGGACTAAAGATTAATAACCAGGATCACCCGGAATCATATCCACAGTCTTGACTTAGAAGAGAAGGTGGAGTTCCCATTGTGGCTCAGCAGAAATGAATCCGGACTAGGAACCATGAGGTTGCGGGTTCAATCCCTGGCCTTGCTCAGTCGGATAAGGATCCAGCATTGACCGTGAGCTGTGGTGTAGGTCGCAGATGCGGCTCAGATCTGGCGTTGCTGTGGCTCTGGCGTAAGTCCGCAGCTATAGCTCCAATTAGACCCCTAGCCTGCAAACATCTATATGCTGCAGGTGCAGCCCTAAAAAGACAAAAGATGAAAAAAGAGAGAGGGAGGTTATGTTACTATTCCTGAGGGAAGGAGCCATGAACTTGCCAGTGAAGATGTTGTTATGCTACATTTTATCATGAAAACTGCTAGTGTCACATCACACTCCCTTCCAGCTCCAGGTAAGCCCAAACCTTCTCCCTGGTGGCTAGCAAACAGGAAAAAGGAGACAAGCTTGTAAATAAGCAGAAAAGAATATGGCAGTAAAAATAGTCAAGGCTTGAAACAGAAAACTACAGGAAGCTGTTAAGAGGGCCACCTCCATATAAGGAAACTTAAGAATAAAAGCTAAAATGAAGATTTTTCTTCTTCATGGTTAACATTTAGAGATTAACAATACAAGTTGTATAATCAATCAGTTCTAACAGTGGGTCCACTAATTTGTGTGATTTCTGGTAATTTATTGAACTTTTCTGTGCCTCAGTATCTTCATCTGTGAACTGGGGATAATAATGGTTCCTACCATATAGGTACTATTGGTAAAGGGCTTATAAATATGTCTGGCACAGAGCACATAGTGAATATTTGCTGCTATTGTTGTTGTTGTTGCTATTTGATATCTCCTCCTAAACTAGGAGGAGTTCAAATATAAAATATACAGGATAGAGATTATAAGAGATTGTTCAGGCTCTCTGTCTCTTTAAGCTTGTGCTCTTGCACATGGCAATGACAGCTTCCTCTTTAATAAATGGACGTTCTGGCCACCTCACTTTGCATAGCCATTTTCAAATATCTTCTGTTCTTTGCCTCCCTTATTCTTATACAAGTACCAAGTTTATATAAGATTACAAATACTCCCAGGTCTAAAATTTTCCAGTTATATAAAAAACTCTATCCTGTATGGTCATGCCAAAAAAAAAATGTGGGATATAAAAGTAATATTTATTTTTTCTTTTTTTGATTTTTGATTTTTTAATTTATTTTTAGTTATTTTTTTCTATGTTAAAATCTCATTTTTAAAGTTATTTTTTATTGTTATTTCCCCCAACACACTTTTTTTTCCCCACTGTACAGTATGGGAATCCAGTTACACATACATGTATACATAAATTTTTTCTCCCATTGTCATGCTGTGTTGTAAGTATCTAGACATAGTTCTCAGTGCTACACAGCAGGATCTCATTGTTAATCCATTCCAAAAGCAATAGTTTGCATCCGCTAACCTCAAGCTCCCAACCCTCCCACTCCACCCCCACCCCCAGGCAACCACAAGTCTATTCTCCAATCCATGATTTTCTTTTCTGTGGAAAGGTTCATTTGTGCTGTATATTAGATACCAGATATGAGTGACATCATATGGTATTTTTCTTTCTTTCTGACTTACTTCACTCAGTATGAGAGTCTCTAGTTACATCCATGTTGCTGTAAATGGCATTATTTCATTCTTTTTAATGGCTGAGTAATAATTTTATTTTATTTTTGTCTTTTGTCTTTTTAGGGCCATACCCGTGGCATATGGAGGTTCCCAGGCTAGGGGCAGAATCGGAGTAATAGCCTCCAGCCTACACCACAGCCACAGCAACACAGGATCCAAGTTGCGTATGTGACCTACACCACAGCTCACGGAAATGCCGGATCCTTAACCCACTGAGCAAGGCCAGGGATCAAACCTGCAACCTCATGGTTTCTAGTCGGATTTGTTCCTGCTGTGCCACGACAGGAATTCCAATATTTAATGTTTAAAACCACAGAAAATCAAGAGCTGTTCTGTCTGGAAAGTCTACAAGGATAAGTTCATTTGGCTCACATTTATCATTTCATAGAGCAAACACTCAAGCCAAAATAAATAATATTTGAGGTAGGCAGAAGAATTATCTGTAGGTTAAGGGACAAGATTTATATACTCAGGATACATATATGCATGTATTAAGAAAAGCACCTTTTGAAAAATGGGAAAAAGACCTGAAGAGTCATTTCTCTGAAGAAGATATATAGATGGACAACAAGCACGTGAAAAAATGCTCAATATCACTGGTTATTAGAGAAATGCATATCACACCACACACCAGTCAGAATGGCCATCATTAACAAGTCAACAAATAGCAAATGCTCGAGAGGGTGTGGAGAAAAGGGAATCTGCCTACACTGTTAGTGGGAATGTACATTGGTACAACCACTATGGAAAACAGTATGGAAGTACCTTAGAAAACTATACATAGAACTACCATATGACCCAGCAATCCCACTCTTGGGCATATATCCAGACAAACCTTCCTTGAAAAAGACACATGCACCTGCATTTTCATTGCAGCACTATTCACAATAGCCAAGACATGGAAACAACCTAAATGTCCATCAACAGATGAATGGATTAAGATGTGATATATATACACAGTGGAATACTACTCAGCCATATAAAAAGAACAAAATAATACCATTTGCAGCAACATGGATGAAACTAGAGACTCTTTGATACTAAGTTAAGTAAGCCAGAAAGAGAAAGACAAATACCATATGATATCACTTATACCTGGAAATTAATATATGGCATAAATGAAGCTTTCCACAGGCAAGAAACTCATGGACTTAGAGAAGAGACTTGTAGTTGCCAAGGGGGAGGGGGACAAGTGAGATAGAGTGGAAATTTGGGGTTAATAGATGCAAACTATTGCATTTGGAGCAGATAAGTAATGAGATCCTGCTGTATAGCACATGGAACTATATCTAGTCACTTGTAAGGGAACATGATGGAGGATAATTTGAAAAAAAGAATATATGTATATGACTAGGTCACTTTGCTGTACAGTAGAAAATGACAGAACACTGTAAATCAACTATAATGGAAAAAATAAAAATCATAAAATAAAAAAAAGAAAAGCACCTTCCAAACTCTAATTTATATTTATACCCCAGTTTTTTTCTCTTTTCTGTTGTGTTAATCCAATCAGCAAGTGTTAAAAAAAATAAGGGTTAGTGTAAATTTGATATATGAATCTGACAAATAGTCGTATCCTAATCAACTCTCCTCAATCATTATTTTTTAAAGACAAGATTCTGGTCATGTATTTTTTCAGAATTACTACTAACTCCCCCACTTAAAAACTAACACCTCATGGTCCTGAACATCAGTTAAACCTTTTCCAAAATGCTCAGGTATTTACTTTCAAGTAAAGAAGACCAAAACATTTATTAAGGCAACTTCCTGATATCTTTTTCAGGGCTGAATTTATAATGAATCTAACTCAGAGACATAGAGAGGGGAAATGGTCACATATAGTGGGTTTCTCACTTGATTTGATTTTTTAAATTATCTCACAGAGCTCAATAGCTTGTTCATTTTTGATAGGGCAATTTCTGTGTGAGCTATTGGACTCTGAATAACAACCCAATTCATAAGACATCCTGTTTCATGAAGAGATAAAGGAGTGGCATCAGAGACTTGAGGTTATTCCTATTTATTATCATCCTTTTAAATAACAAAAACCAGACTCCCTTTTCATAGCCAACATGCTAGACAAACACATCAAGTGCTGTTCCACAACAAAATAAATTCTATGTATGCATGTGAGAAGGTCGAAATGGCAGTCTTTACACAGTTGCTACTATAGAACTGAAGGTTATTCTATCTCTGCTGGGGATATGTTAGAAAAAGCAAATAACAGAACAGAAAGCTCTCAAGAAAATGAGGTCTTACATAAGACCAACTCCAAAAGCTATACTTTAAAAAAATTTATTATAGTTGATTCACAACATTCTGTCAATTTCTGCTGCACAACAAAGTGACCCAGCCATACAGCCACACTTTCAAATCAGTTTCATTACCACTCGTTGGTTCAAAAGTCTTCTTGGGATATAGTCTAGCATTTGGAAGGGCAGAGTATCAAAACAAACTAGATCGTAGGTTCAACCCCTGTTCTGAGAGCTTCTGCTCTCTCAATATAAAGTGGTGATAATAATACCTCTCTAATAAAGGTGTTGTAAAGATTGCTTTGGATAACTCATGTAAAAAGCCCTGCATATAATAGGTGCTCAGTAAAGAGCTATACTTTCTGCGCTTTTTTTTCCCCCTTTAGGTGAGGCTTTTTTCAACTAAATTTGTTCACTGCTTAAATGAGTGTGTGAAATATTAAATTAACTCCTCGGAGAGTTGAAAAAGATTAAAATGAAGTTTAGGTTAAGAAAAACTCAATAAACATTGTTAAGCAGATGCTGAGATTGGTGGGAAAAATCATAACAGCTTAGGTTTATGACAACCTGTATCCCATGAGGAAGTAGGGATGGTCAGAAAGCAATGAATGAGATTGGAAAGCAAGACTAAAGCAAGCCTTCCAATAAACATTTTAGCTGTTTTTTCACACCAAGCAAGATGAAAGATTAAAAAGAAAAATTTAGATAATTCATGTCAACAGAAAAGTTTCTCTTTCTTCAAATATCCAGATATTTCAGGAAGTGTTTACTATCTTCAATTATTCAGTAATTGCTTAGTTCCACAGCTCATGTGTTGCATAGATCCATATAGCCTATTTCTTTTGAGATCCCACAAAGAACAAAACGGCAGGTTAGTTGTAGAGTAGTCATGAAAAAGCAATTTTAAAAGCAATCAAGCCATTTGGTTAAAGGCAGATCAGGAGAGCACAAATCTAAGGTTATAGTGCACTTTTATGAGTTATCCATGGCTCAAAGGTATTACAGCTTTAGGATCAACTTAAAGGACATATCCAAACTTTACGGGCTCTGGGTTGTCAAGGAAATACTGTTTCACTCTTTCCTTCTGCCCATGCACTATTCGGAGCTATTCATCAGAAGGGAGGCAGAAGAAAGGGACAAAATCTTAAGATTGTTCCCATCAAAGTCTGTTTTATTCAAAGGTCCATTTCCTTTTATTACTCTATACTCTTAGGCTGTGGCTAAACACAAAATAAAATGGAGAATTCAGGCTACTATTCAATCAGTTCCAACCCCATACTCCTACTTTCATCCAAATTGCTTAAGTGCTTTTCACTTTAAATTACGCAGATATAACTACAATTCTAAACACTACATTTCACTGTCCATGTATAAACACATACCTTAACTAAAAGATTCATTTGGGAACGTAAGTTATTATATTTCCCATGCCGGTTAGGTAAACAACACACTGAATGGTGTTTAAGTTTCCTGATGTCATTAACGTGACAAGATGGATTTCATTCCAGTCAATAAAAATGAGATTTATTTTTCTAAATTCATGAATTCAAGCTAAGATTTTACAATGCTTGAAGTTTTGTTTAACTCTATTTTCAAAAGCAGAATTATGTGCAGGTCAAAAGCTAAGAGAAACTCTTTTGGAAATATGTTTTCTATATTAACCTTTGATGTATAGCTCTGATGTGTCACTAACTTGATAAAGACCCTTTTTCTTATTGTGACAACTGCAATGTTCTTTTAATTGGTCCTAATGTCTCTAAGCTCACACCCTTCTAATCTATCTTCCATGCTGTCACCACATTTTCAGATGCAAATCTCAGTATGACACTCTCTGGACTACAGTGTTTCAGTGACAATCCCAGCACCACTCCCCTCATTACTTGCAAGGTAAAGTCCCAGTTCTACTCCATTTATATAAACCCTTCAAGGCCTGGCCTCTAATCACTTTCTTGGGCTCATTTCCCACAACTTACCCATTAAAACCCATTACTTCCTTTCCTCCAGGTGTGACATGCATTCCCTATCCCTGTGCTTTTTCTGGTGATGCTTCCTTCACATTGCCCACAGATGAATACTTAGCATTCTTTAACACACAGCTCAAGCCACACTTTCTTTGGTATTTTCCCTGATGCTCATACCCCTCCAGAAATGAATTGATCAATCCATTTTTGGTGTCCCCATAGTATAAACCTCTATTTGTTGAAATCCTATCCAGCTTTCAAAACCAATATTAAATGCTGCTTTCTCCATAAATGGAATAACCATATGATTTATATTTCAACCTGGAATGCTTTTGAGAATGGAAGCGGGGCAGGGGGGTCCTGCTAATATTTATCACAGGACAATAGATATAAACTGGGACTATTTCAGGCAAACAAGGAATTTTCTTACCTCATCCAAAAAAGCCTTTATGATTAGAAATACTGGTTATGAACCCTTCTGCCTTATACTTCTCTTATGCCACTATGTTCTTGTAATGTACTCATGTGTGTTTGTTTCATTCCTACTACTAAATTGTACTATTTAAGGACAGTAATTATATTTTACTCATCTTTCTATTCTCTACTATACCTGCCACATTGCTTCACACATAAAAAGCATTTTAAAATGCATATTCCAGTGTTCCCATTGTGGCTCAGTGGATTAAGAACCCAACTAGTATCCACAAGGATGTGGGTCTGATCCCTGGCCTCACTCAGTGGGTTAAGGATCTGGCACTGCCACAAGCTGCAGCATAGGTCGCAGATGCAGCTGGGATCTGGCATTTCTGTGGCTGTGTTGTAGGCCAGTAGCTGCAGCTCCAATTTGACCCCCAGCCCAAGAATTTCTGTATGCCACTGATGTTGTCATAAAAAAAGAAAAAAATAAAATAAAATGCATGTTCCCTTAAAACAGTTGATAAGTGTGATGCTAAGTATAGCAGTGTGAAGAAAAAAACTATATATCTTTTAAATGTTACCACTTGTGAATTTTTGTCTAATTAGCAGCATGTTCTCAACTAAACTAACCAATCTGTATCAATTGTGTCTTGAAATGCCAGGAACTTACTTAACATGGTAGAATCTAAAGAAAAGCATTCTTCCTTCTGTATTGTTTCTACTATATCATGCTGATGAAGAAGAAATAGATAAATAAATGTCTATATTTTTCTAAACATTAAAAGCTTAGAAAAAAAATCTCCTGAAACTCTACTGCTTACTTAAAAATAAAATTATGCTTGTAGTTGTTTTGAGAAGTATCATTTCATTTAATGTCATTTATATACCAAAATATTGAGAAATTCAAGAAATAGCTAAATTCTTTGATTTCAAATGGAACCAAGGTTAAAAGGACATGTCAAAAAGACATTTTATTCACTGATGATTTTGGAGATAAAACATTCATCAAAGAGACTGTAACTGATCATTAACAAACTTTTACAAATATGTCTTCTCTATAAATCTATAAATATCTCAAAGAAAGTGAATACAATATTGCCTGTTAGCATCTTTCATCCAAAATACTTTTTAAAATATAGGACAATGGAAAGTGTTAGCTCTCTTAAATTTATACAAAGCAAGAGAGTCTAGATAGTTAAACACTTTTTGGGGCAGAACCATGAAAACAAACCAACTCTGGACAATAGTTTTCTGATTAGATTATGTCCCATTTGGAAAATTTTCTCTTGAGGCTAGTCAAGCCTATAGCCAATGGACCTGCAATCCAAACTCAAGGAACCATTAGTTCCAATAACTTGGATGTGGGCTTTGTCAGTGACCATATGTCTGTCATGGAAAAAACAATTCTACTTCTCAATCTGTGCCACTCCTTCAAGTCTTGCATGTTGAGCACCATCTTCTGAGGGTAGGGTGTAATTTCTTCTGCTTAATTTAAAACCTATCTCACTAGGTACAACTAAGCGATGACTTTTATTGTATGATGAACATTCCAGAGAACTACTTAAAATTATTATAAATATCTGTATTTGAGCAGACTCCACCCAGCAGGGTCCTCAGATTGATCATAACAAATATGCCCACTTCCTTTCCTACAAACCAAAAAACACAGTAAGTGCAATACCTGCGGAATAACATACAAATCCGTTGCCAGATGTCATCCTTATTCTCATGCAAAAGATACTAGACACTGTCCAATAACAGGCAGATCTGTTTTTATTCATTTATATTCTCTGCCTAAGTACAGGAAATTTATAGAAGTTCATATAAAAACATACCAAAAAGGCATTTTTAAATAGACCCCCCCCAAAAAAAAAAATCAAAACTAAGAGAAACTAGATAGAATAAAAAGATGAGATCAGGATTCAAATTTGATGTAGAAATGTATACCATATGTTCCTGTATAATTACTTAAGCTGGCCTATAACTTTGACTCTGAGCTTTCTAGCAGCCAAAGTAAAGAAGAACATGTAATCAGTGAGAAAATCCTTAAAGTTAATGTGACAGAAAACTGGCAGTTTATCAGAAGAAGCTCAGATTTCTCAATCTGAGGGAAAAATCATCCCATGGGTCTTCATTAGGAGGATTCTATAAGTTATCCAAGACTTTATGCTTTTTCTCCATTTCCAGTTAGTTGGCTAGTTAGCTTTAATAATGTAATAAGCATCTATGAATCTACCATCCATAATCACAGTTAGCACCTTGACATTAACTTACAGCACTGCTATGGTCACAAAATAGCCTAATACCCAGACTCCTTCTACCAAAGGTACTCATTATCCTAAATCACGGGTTCCTCATTCCCTGAGTTCCTTTTTATATAAGTTTATTGCATTTATATGTATTCCTAATTTTTTTTCTTATTTTAGTTGTTTTTCAATTTCATAAAAAAGTGGATATCATTTTGTATACAATTTTTTAGGACTTATTTGCTTATCTACTATTACATTGCTAAGATTCATTCATATTAAGGCAAAAGTATGAAGACAACAAAAATATCAGTGATTACCAGGAGTTTGAGAGCAGAGGGATGAACAGGCAGAGAAGAGAAGCTTTTTTAGGACAGCAAAAATATTCTGTGTGATATTTTATTGATGGATGCATGCCATTATACATTTGTCCATAGTTTCTATAACACCAAGAGTGAACCCCTAAATGATACACTATGAATGTTGAGTAATTACAATGTATCAATGTAGTTCAGTCACTGTGTGACTATAACACAATTTGTTCATTTACTTTCTCCTTGGTGGGTATTCAGGTTACATGGGAGGCTGTGCTATTGTAAACAGTGGTACTATGAAAATTGTGTTCATATCTCATGCTGAAAATGTACAAAAGTTTCACTTTGTTATATACCTGAGTGAGTTGCTGGGTCATCAAGTATGGATCATATTTAACAACATTCCCTTAATAATTATGATCACTTGCATACAAGTACTTCATAAAGGGTGAAATATCCCATAGTACATAAAGAGCAGGACATCAATGTATAATTCACATAAAGCCATTCACTGCTATCTGATAATGTGACAATCCAGGTGCAATATTTATCTAGAGAAATAAATAGATTGCATGTCCCTCCATGAATAATGTTTCTAAGTAAGCTCTATTAAAGAACTGAGTAGCAGGGAAATCAAGGTTAATAGTTCTATCAGGAACCTGAAATACAGACTGACCGTGGTTGATTAAGAAGAGAAAAAATTATAAGTTATTTATTACTATAAACAGTGATGCAGGAAATTACCCATTGTTCCTTAAATGTTCTCTCTTTTCCATTGTCCTTTAAAATCTTCCTAATGATATCAACTGGAAAATCTCAGCTGGATGCTAAAGCCGCTCCCATATTTCTCCTTAGAGATCAGACTCTCCCTTTGCACAAGGTGCTGCTTCCCTGAGCTAGACAGTTAACCAGGTGGAGCCTGTGTATGAAGGCTTAGTGATGACAGAGAGTAAGACTCGCTGAGGAAATGGATGAAGTTCACTGACCTAGAGTAGAGGTAGAATTAGGAACCAGAGAGATAAAATATATATATATAGATATAGGCAGAAGCCAGATCAAGGAGGACATCTTAAGAGATATTAAACCAGCAACTACTTGATCCAAAGGTAACTAGAAGCAATGACAAGTCCCAGTATAAACTTTAATTTGTGTTAACTGTGCTCTTGCAATTTGAATACTGTCCTCTGTGACCTTGACATCTTTCACAGGGCCTGGTGTTATCTGCAGTGATACTATCTCCAATTACTTCTAGGTAAATACTTCTGATTGGATACTGCCCAGGCCTCCTCCTTCCGCAAATTACCCATTGTAGCAAGTGGGAATCAGCAAAGTAACACTAGGTATCAAGAGACATCTGAACTCATCAAAGCATATGATGAAGATGTATCACTAGTGTACACAGTTGAACAGATCTCTTGCCTCAGTTCTTAGAAAAAGTCTTCACCAGGACTAACTGACCTTTATTAGGTTCAAATCTCAATTATCTCTTAGAAGAATCTTCAGTATGCAGAAGAGTACGGGAGATACTCCCTGGATTTTCATCTGAATGTTTTAAAAGCATACAATTTAGTGGAAGTCAAAAGGGTAAAATACTTGAGGCATCTGTCTTCCCTTTGCATATCCAGATCAAACCACAACCCCCCCCCCTTAAAAAAAAAAACTTTAAAATCTAAAATGCCAGCTCCTACCTCCTCTTTCCTAAACTACAGTTACATTAAATAATCAATGAATCCAAGGCAAAGGTACATTTCAGCTTTCAATATTCCCCATGTGGTGGAGAAGTTGCAAAATTAAAGGCAAGAATTAGAAAATGAAACAATTTCTAATGTTCTTCTAAATTTCCATAATGTAATTTTGTTGTTTTATTATAAAGTTTATATATCCCCCAAATAGTTAGTAATAGCAAACAGAGACCCAGCTGAGCATGGTTCTTTTATATAACCCACAACATCCCTTCTCTTAACTTTCATGGCCAATGGGAAGTCTAGGTTTTTCTGACATTGTACCTTCATCACTAGAGGATTCTATAATAAAATAAGAAGTTTAAAGTTTAAATGAAAAATGTCAAAGAACACAAACATTATCTCTTTATAGGTGGCCAATGATCTTCCTAAATTTGAAAGGGAGAGTTTTCTCAAAGTGCACAGCAAATATCAGACACAAAGAAAGAAAAGGAGCAAATGGCTATGTACTCAAGGTATATGCCAAATCATGATATCTCCAGAGGAAATTAGGTGGCAGCCTGAATAATAAGACATAAATCTAAGAGAAATCTGAGTCTCTGATACACATTTCTATTCATTTTATATTTTACCCAAAAGTTGTATTTGTGAAAAGCTCAGGGAATGAAAGCATAATGATGAATTGAAGAAATTTTCTGCATAATTCATGACCTAAAATACATGTTTGCCTACACTATTTAGAAAATTCAAGTAAACCAAGAGAATTTTTTCTTCTGGTTTAAAGGGTCTGCATATGTGGCTCTACATTCTACTTCAGTATAAGCAGACTCAGGCTTAATATGTATGATATAGTGAGATGATATATCTCCTTAATTGACAAATAGGAAGAGGCACCTAGTATAGTGTCATTCTGAACCATCTTAATTTCACTCCCATGTCCTTGATTGTCCTCACTCCACTTACAGTGCTTCCAAGTCCTTGCTTCTGTTAAGAGAAAACTCTTCCACATACAACTTAACTGATCTTAGAGGTTTTTATTGAACAATTCATGATTCAGGCAGCATGCAATCCAGCAGACAGAAAGGTTGATGAGCTGTACAAGGCAAAAAACTTTTACTGACCCAAATGAGCAGGAACAAAGAAGTTATGCTTGGCATTTGCTGATTGGTTAAAGCAGGGTTACGTTCCTTACATGGAACAAAGGGAAGGCTTGAAGTTGATGACCTCTGCTAGGCAGGCCAGAGCTGACTATTGACCTAGGCTTCCCTTTTCTGGAAGAGACGAGCATTAGAAACTTAAGTTTTGGTCTGCTGGCATGGGGCTTAGAATGAGCAACTCCATCTTAGACCTCATCTAGTTACTTTAACACCTCCCTTCCTCACCTATCCCATCAGTATGTGTGTGTGTGACAGGGACAAGGATAGGAACCCTATTATGAGCACTGAGACAAGCCTACACAAGTCCCACTATGCCTCATCCACCTCCCCAGCATGTCTGCAATGCTGACGTATATTAAATAGCATTCTTATGGGTAACATCAGTGATGTGACAGCATGAAAATATTGTAACTTCCCAGGAAAACTTTGTATTATAGAAGAATGGAAGAAAGCTGGAGAAAGGAATAAGTGGGGAAAAAAGAGCTAAAGTCATAGTTAGGAGACCACTGAGATGAGTTCTCAAATGGTAACCTAGAAAGAACGGCTGTGGCAGAAGACCACGCTGAGCAGCCTATCTGAAAGCTAGCAAAACAAATGAATATATTTTGCAGTGTAAAATCTCAAGGAGATAACTAATTCTGATATTTTAACATAAATTGATGGAAGAGTTTCATCTTTATGTGTGTGCACATATGCATGCACAGAAATACATATTATTTTGTAGTCACTGCTGACAGTTCTTATGAAAGTATACAGAATATACTTGATTGCACATTAATGAAACAATTCTGAAAAAGATAATTTTCCTGCATTTTTCATGAAGAATCCAAAAAGTCTAAAGTCTGAGTTAGCTGAAATACATCACCGAAGGTACCAATAACATAGCATTGGGTGCTTTTTGTCCTACTGATGTTTTCCAATTTTCAAGAGCTTTGGGGTAGCTTTGTATCTACTGATTACTTAGTATCTAAAAATAGACAGGTTAAATAGGAAACTGAAATCAGGTACATTATCCATTCAAGCACCTTTTATTTTACATCCTTAATAGCTATTGCCTCTTAATTTTATATCTCAGTTTCTTTCTGAAACTTGACATAAAATTATGTTTTATAATCGATGCAATCCCTATCTATTAACTCATAACTATTACAAGCATCCCCAAAGTAATTATTAACAAAATAGAATGACATACTGAGATTAGTATTATTGTCAATGCACGGACATTAGAATAATACTGACACAATAAATACCCCTATACACCATCTGGAAGGGCCATGCTTTCCTTTCCACTCCAAACAATAGCTCTTAGCAACATTCATCTCAACACCTGAAATCTGAAACCTAAGCATATGTCTTAAGCCTACCCAAGTCATGACAACAGAATAGGTCATATTTTACAATATAAATATAATAGATATATGTAAACTACTGCTGAAATTGCAAGTTTATACTTCTTCATATCCAGTAGCAGAGGCTCACACTTGAATACTGCATGTGTTCAGGGCAGGTTTCAATGCACCTCCTGGGAAGCAGCTACTCCTCGGGACTCACAGGTGAAGCACACAAAACTTATGGGAGATGATTAGACATGGCCAGAGAGGGACTTGGCTGAATCCATGGAGCTCACAGTCTACAGAACTGTCTTCTGAGCCAGCCCCTGTAGACCACATCTTAACTGCCATCAAATAACATAATTCTTTATGGAATTTGAAATTTCAGTATACAACAGATAAAAATCCAAATTTTATACAGGAATGGTAACTTGTATGCTACACAAAATTGAAAAAAAATTATGGAATAAATTTAAAAGTGGTTCCTATTCATATACTCTAACTTCAAACTTTAAAAATTAATATACCGGAGTTTCCATAGTGGGTCAGCAGAAACAAATCTGAAATCCTGATACAAATCAGTATCCATGAGGATGCAGGTTCAATCCCTGTCCTCACTCAGTGGGTTAAATAACCAGCGTTTCCATCAGCTGTAGTGTAGGTCGCAGACATGGCTCAGATCCTGCCTTGCTGTGGCTGTGGCGTAGGCCAGCGGCTACAGCTCCAATTGGACCCCTAGCCTGGGAACCTCCATATGCCATGGGTAAGGCCCTAAAAAGTCAAAAATAAATCAATAAATAAATATTAAAATTCATATACTGTGCTCTCAAAGTTCATCCAAGAGACATGCTTAACATGCAGAGATCTAAAATCACGACCGACCACTCATTTTCCACTTGTTAGCTAAGTAATATATAAATATAGAGGCATAAATAGTATGCATTTATGTAATAAATATTTGTGATTATTTGCACATTAAGTTGTTTCACCATCTAAAGTTTACATTAAAAAGATATTTGTCTTTCTGAACACAGCTGTACCGAACATAAGTTTGGATCAAATACTAAACTTCCATGACAAGACGTTTTTACGGTCTCTTCGCATACTTACCAGTTCACACTGGAGAATCATATTCTAGCCATGTTGTGGGTCACCTTGTCCACTTTTATTAAAATTCTAATTTGCTCTGGGCCTGTGAGCCTATAGACCTAGGAACTAGATGAAATATTTCTCAGTAAAATAATTTCATTTGAAAGATATTATTCTTTCTAGACCAATGCTGTGAGTGCGTTGAAAGGGACTATATTTCTGTGGTGGTCATTAGAGATGTTAGCACATAGCCTGTTTTCCTTTATTTAGGGCATAGGACGGCATGACACTTCCCTCTGCCACTTTGAAGTTCGGCATAGCCAGGCTATTTCCTTTGGCCAGTGAAATGTGACTAAAAGTTACAGGTATCCCTCTAGCCTTAAGAAACAGTACAGAATTTGCCAAGTTGCTTTTCTCCTGCCTTGGCAAGTATGGAAGCACAAGGTAAGATAAGAGCTCCAAGTGACTGCAGTGAGTCACTGTGGTGACACAATAGGTAGTTCATATAAATAAACTTATACTAGAAACATGTTTATGGTCTTAAGCCTCTGACATTTGGCTACTGCTTGTTACTTCAGCAAGCTTAGCCTATCCTGACTTACATGGTTCCTTACTGGCTCCAGACTTTCTAAAAATCTGCACACAAAGCAAGTGTAAGCCATCTACTTAAGATTCTTTAAAATAATGTGGCCTTGTAAAATTACAAGTTAAATGTTAAAAAGCTGATAAGTGCACAGTATTGTAGATCAACTTTGGCAATTATTACAATCTCAAGCAATAATTGAAACACTCTGAAACATCCAAGCTTAATTATATTACCATGAGAATACACAATAAAATCAAATGGCAAATTAGGACACCAAGAAAGACCGTGAGATAAAGAAATAATGACTTTTTATTTTTTATATTTATTTTTTCATGACCACACCCATAGCATATGGAAGTTCCCAGGCCAGGGATTGAATTCGAGCAGTAGCTGCAACCTGGGCCACAGGTGCGGCAATACTGGATCCTTTCACCCACTGCACAGGGCTGGGAATTGAATCCATGCCTCTGCAGAGACCCGAGCTGCTGCAGTTAGATTCTTAAACTACTGTACCACAGCAGTAACTCCAAATAATGTCTTTTTTAAATTTCACTCTGCCTTTACATTATCCCTCCATAAATTACTTCTACACAACACTGTCATATAAGTCTTTCTGAAGCTATTATGTCATCTCCCTAATTCAAAAACTATAATATATTCCTACTATTTTGAAATCAAACCAAACTATCTGACCCTGGCACTGAAGGCATCACCAACTCTCTCTGTATTTCCCACCACAACCCAATACACACCTCTGCCATTCTTACTCCACCCTAATCAACTGGTTTCTTCACCCCACACACTACATACTTCACCCCACACATTATGTTCTTTCCAAGTTGCTCCACCCACTCTACTATCTCTAACTTCTTGCAATACTTAAAGTGTAAATCCAGCATTTGATACAGATGAGTCTCCAGTCAGTATTATGGGTATGTACACATATATATAAAACACATTCTTTTCTACCCTCTTAATTAGATAACCAGCTCTCTGAAGGAAGCAACCTGCCTTTCAATGCCCAGCAAACTCTAGATACGTTATACATACTTAGAAAAAGTATGTGGATTTCAGAATGACTTTTGAAAAAGCAGCAATGAATGCAAAATAACAAGGCTGCACCAAAGCAAAAAGTAGAAATCAATGTTAAAAGATTCTAAATTATTTAAAAATAACAAGATCTTGTTTGTGCCTCCTTAAAAGCAGAGGATTTTTTTTTTCAAACAAAAACTTCTTCTTCTAAATAAAACAGTGACTTGACTCCCATAAGAAAAGATAGATATATATCCAGGAACACAATTAAAATAAAAGCATGGATTTGTCCAGATGTGAAATCCCAGATTTTCCTGGAAGACAGTAGAACCTGAGAGAGGACAAGGCAAACTTAAGAACTAGGTAAAATATCAACTTGTATGCATCGGTATTAATTGCCAAACAGACCTCAAGCATGAACAGATGGCCTCACACTATTCTAAAGCATAGCTTTCTGGAGGGATAGGAACATATCGGCAGTTCACTGAATTGGGATTACTGGGTTCAGTGACACCCCTTGCTGAAAGACAAGACAGACCAAAACTCTGTTTGTAATGGACTCATGACAGGGATGCCCTGTCCTTGGCTTTTCAGCTGCACAGTAATGAGCCACATTCTAATGAGGTCATGCACTGAAACCACTGGGCTAAACATTTCCTTTGGGAAGTTCTCCAATAAGTTTGCATTTAGAGAAATATTGTATTTTAACATGATTTACACATGGCCAAAGAGATATTCTGGGTGGATTTTTATCTACTCATAAGATGATAGTTTTATTAAGTGTTTATAAACTATTGAAAAGGTATTGCTACAATTAAATTTGTTCAGATAACAGGCCCTCCCCCTTGTCTGGCTGGAATAAATTTGCATAGACAACTAAGAAAAACTTACCCTGAAGGACTTGTACAACTGAAAGCAATTGCATTTCAAATTTTATGGAAGGCAGCATGTTTTATTCCAAGGTAATAAATTCCTGATGGATCGAGACTCACTTGAGTCACATTTTCATGTTTAAGGTCTGAGTCCTTTTCCAGAGCCACTCTTTTCCCCCTAAACATGCACTATTCCCATTTTCATAGCCTTTTGTGAACAGCAGCAGCAGAATTCTCAGGGGTTGTGCCATTCATGTCCTGGAGGACCAAGAGGGCCTCATATGAAGTGGCCGCCCCTAGAAAGCTTCCTCCGGCACAGAACCAAAGAAAGTATTACAGTCAGACTTCAGGACAATTGCTGTCTCACAAGTTTTGATTATGTCCAAGGAGCAGAATGTTTCTTTCAATACGTACCTTCACAAAAAAACCAGAAATGAAATTTGTGGAATTCTATGAAATAGACTGATGCAGGGGAATAAATAGTCTTTACTGTGATAATGCCACGGCTGAGATGAAAGTGTTTATTTAGCTGAACCATTCATGCATTTGCCTTATTTCACCATCCCTCTTTATAAAGATTATCACCACCTGGGCTTGCCAAAGGATGCTTCCGTCATTACTGCCACTCAACAATGTGCTTGAAATGTGCAAGGATCCTTTTAGGACAGTCTCAGCAGAGGTTTTTGCTGTTGTTGTTAGATCATCTTGATAATTTATTGTGCAGACAAACTCATATCTCTGTAAAGCAATTCCATTCCCTCAAGGGGTGCTTTATAATCCATCTATAACTTTACTATTTAGAAGGCAAGATAATAATAAAAAGAAACACCAAAACAAATCACCAGGTCATCTGATGACTTCCGTGTAAGAAGAAAACAATCTTTAAAATACCACTGTAGTGTCTACCCATGCAGAATGAAGGAGAAAAACAAAATGCATGGCTCAGCTTAAGCAAAAAACAAATATTTTTGTGGCTTTGGGCAAATCATTTGTTGTATATAGGCTTTCTCTTGTGCAAAAAAAAAAAAAAAACACCTGACTTTACTAGTTAATACATTTGATTATTATAATAGTAAAATAAACTTCCAAATACATAAATATGAGTAAATACATATACATCCATAAGCACAAAGTTTTACATAAACTAAAAATTGCAGCAACACAGAGCAACCTAGAGATTATCATACTAAGTGAAGTTAATCAGACAAACAGAAATATCAAACGATATCACTTATATGCACAATCCTAAAAAATGATACAAATGAACTTATTCACAAAACAGAAACTGACCCACAGACTTCAAAAACAAAATTATGGTTAACAAAGGGGAAAGGTGGAGGTGAGGGAGGGGTTGGGAATTTGGGTTTGGCACATGCACACTGTGGTATGTGGAATGACTGCCCAGTGGGGACCTGCGGTATAGCACAGGGAACTCTACCCAATATTCCGTGATAACATATATGGGAAAGAATCTGAAAAAGAATGAGTATGTATATATGTATAAATGAAGTGCTTTGTTGTATGGCAGAAATCATCACAACATTGTAAATTAGCTATACTTCAATAAAACTTTATAAAATGAAGAAAGATTTGAAAATATTTATATTCTTTAACTCAATAATTACACATCTAGAAAACCTACCTAAGGAAATAATAGGAATTTATTCAAAAAGATATGCATAAGAATGTTTAATTAAGCATGCTTTTAGTTAAGAAAAAATAAAAATGAAAATGACTATACAAGTTTACAATATACAGCTATTTAAAGATTTCAAAGAAGGTTAATTACTTGAGTAAGAGATAGCATTACATTTAAAAGGATGCAAAATTATGTTTTTGTGAGGTACAATTTTAAAAGGTATCGTATTTTTATATTCCTTTTCTAATGTTTCATTGCTGGTATACAGAAATGCAACTGACTTCTGAATGTTAATCTTATATCCTGCTACTTTGCTGAATTAAAATTATGCATATAGTATGATCTCAATTTTGAAATGCAAATATGTACATATACAATGTACAGACAAAAAGGAAAAAATATATGAATATACTTATTTCTGGATGATTTTTAGTCTCTTCTTTATACTTTCATCTTTTTAAATGTCCTAAAAACCATGTATCACATTTAAATTTCCAAAAAGCAAGAGATGCTATTTTGAAAGAAATCTTTACCTAAAATAATAATATTGAAGCAAAATGAATATCTTCTCATTCAAGTGTTACAAAAGAGCATACCAGGCTGTATACCTGGGGTGACGCTACTCTGCTTACAATAAGCCTCTCATTTAGGAAGCGCTGCATGATTACACCTCACAGCACAGCTGAATTTCTTCACCACAAACCAGCCAACCTCTGGTGGCCTCAGGACCCCGAACTCCCCTAGATCACACTGCACATGCGCTGTCCAGGTCTGGTACTTGCATATTAGCATGATGCTTTTGGCCTATGTTAGAGATAACTTAAGAAACTGTCCTTGAAATTAATTCTTTACTGTTAATTAAATAATGTTATGGAAATTAATGTTAACTTTCAATTAAATTTTGCTAAAGATATTAACAATAACACAATCTAATGAATAAACTGAAGGGATAGAATTTTAAAAAAAAGAAAAGAAACTGTCCTTGAAATGATTCCCTGTATTTAATGTAAGGATATTTTTGAAGATGAAATAGTGTTCCTTAATTATTCAGTGTCCTCTCATGAGGATCAACTGGGGAATATTATCTCTGGTCTCAATTTCAGGAATAGACATATACTCCGGAGCAAAAAAATGTTTGGTTTTCATCTTGTGAACATGATGAATCATTAACTAATCATGGGTGGCTCAAGTGGTTGGTTGCTGGAAACTTTAGCACTCAATCGATGACCCATTTCTGCCAAAAAAAACCCTGTACAGCATGCTTTTACTGGGTGCCTCTTGCGTAGAGTTTTATTTTACTTGCAGGCATTCTTTCTCCTTCACCTCTTTTTTCTCACTTTTAAAAAGCTCCTTATGCTAATGTTTGAATATATAATTGTATACTCCTAAAACTTTTTTGAAGCCAGTCATGTTATATATAAATGAGCTAATTGGGAGTTCCTGTCGTGGCTCAGTGGTAATGAACCAGACTAGTATCCATGAGGATGTGGTTTTGATCCCCAGCCTCGATCAGTGGGTTAAGGATGCAGCATTGCTGTGAGCTATGGAGTAGGCCTATGCAGCTCAGATCCTGCGTTGCTGTGGCTGTGGTGTAGTCTGGCAGCTATAGCTCCAATTCGTCCCCCAGCCTGGGAATTTCCATATGCTGCAGGTACAGCCCTAAAAGATAAGCAAACAAACAAACAAACCAGCTAATTAATGACACAACTTAGATTCATTTTTGTACTATTATTTTCTGCACTATTGCACAGTAAAGTTTATATTTTCTATGTTCGAGTTAATGTTACATATTACTGAGTTTATTTGTTATTCTTTGTGGAGACAAATATTTCTGTACTGCATATTTTTTAAACATCTAAATAATTAATTGGAGAGGGGTATTTGTTTCTTCTCCAGATGGTTGGTGACTTGTTACGAGGGCCACCATGTGAACGGTACTGTTTGCTACCACATCATAAAATGATTAGGTAGAAATTTTAATTTATTCTAATGACCAAAATCTTAATTTGCAACATCAACCATGTTTTAAAATATTCAGACATCTGTTCCAGTTACACTGCAATGGCAACGATGCATTTCTTTTCTTATGTGGCAAGCACTACAAATATATCTGTTATTTACAAGTGTGTTGCCTCATCTATCAAGTTTGCTCAGAGCAGACAGCATTTAGTGACTAAGTAAGGCATGGCAAAGAATGATAAAAAAGAAAAATGATTCCAGCCATAGTTATGTTAATTCAGGAATGTCAACTATAAATGTTAAATTTCCTATCAAGTAAGTATTTCCCAAAAGGAAGCCTGACCACCATCTCCACACAGCCTCAATAAATACAATTAGTGCAGCCAGAGGATTCATTGTGCCAGGTTTGTCTTTTTTTTTTTTTTTGGCTAGTTGGTACCATAGGAAATTCCCAAATTAAACTGAGATCTCAGAAACCCCAAAAGGCCTTCACACAGTGAAATTAAATGGGTAATGGAAATAGGGAGAGGAAAATATTTTAATGGAACATTTGATTTCATGAATTTAGGCCCTTTCTCTGATTTTTTTTCCAAAGCACACTTAATATCTTTGGCTTTTTTCCCTGTATTATTCATACTCTATTATATATCTTTCTAGGGCATCTCTCTAAAGGATATTCAGAGGGGCAAAGAAAATGCCACTGGTTATCAGTCCCCTTTGAGCACATTCCTTCTAAAGAAGGCCCTCTCCTGGTTATTTATGGATAAATGCAGTTCTGCTTTCTCCTGGGTATTCTCCCAACTGGTTAAATAAAATATAGTAAGGATATTCTTAGACAGTGAAACAATTTGCAATGAAAACCTATGGGACAGAAAAAAACAAATGAAGTGACATCTCTACTTACTCTCCATTTTAGATAACTCATAGAAACAACAGCCCACAACTCTCTAGGAGGAATGAGGTCTGAAAATTTTGATGGGTAGGATGAAGGTGTTATGCTATATCTTGGCTGACCTGAGGTCAAGGTTTGGGAGATTGAGGCAGATACTCAAGACGAGACAGGCAGCTAAATCAGGAGACAGAGACATTAGCTAAGACGAAAGAGTCCCCTATTACCAAAACTTTATACAATCTTTTATCTTACAACAAATATTGACTGAGTAACTAAGATACTGCTATTATTTACTAGTATCCCAGCACTCCATGAGGCCCCAGGAGTCCAACAATCTGTGAAATATGGTTACTATCCCCAGAACATCACAATGTAGCAGAGATCAAGTAACAGCCACGGTATAAGAACTCTCGTTTGTTAGGCCTTACTCTGTACCAGGAAATGTGCTGTGTGTTTTACATGCCTTTTCTCATTTACTCCTTACCACAATCTTAAGAAAGAACTTTTTTTTCCTTTACAACCCAACTCTCCTGGGCTATCCTGAGAGTAACAAGAGCACTCTAAGAAGGAGGCTGACTCCTGCTCCGATCCCTTGACAACTTTCAAAGAAAGCCCAAGTAGGCAGGCACTGTAATTTTTCCCACATTAAGATTAAAAACCTGAAGTTCAGATAAGGTAAATTACTTATTAAAACAACAGTTACTTAGTGAATGGCAATAGAAGGCCTCATAACTATATTTTTTTTACTGTACCTGAAATATCAAGAAACAAGAATAGGCACTTCATTAAAGTAGCAAAGCAAATGACCAATACATCTATGATAAAAATATAACTTCTTCTTTCAATATATATAATGAAAGAATACAAATTAAAATGAGATAATGTTTGTCACTGGTCAAACTGGGGAAGTTTTACTTTGTTGAATGTTATTTGACAGGTAGTAGGCACTCACACCCTGCTGGTAGAAACATAAAGTAGATTACTTTCAAGAGGACATTTCACTAAAAATAGAAGCACTATATGATTCAGCAATTCCACTTCCAGAATATACCCAAAGATGTCTTCACTCCCATGTTCATAGCAGCATTATTTACAATACCCAAGACATGGAAACAACCTAAGTGTCCATCAGGGGATGAATGAATAAGGAAGTTGTGCCATACATACACATACAATGAAATATTATCCAGCCATAAAAACAAACAAAAAAAATCTCCTATTTCCAACATCATAGGTAGACCCTGAGAGCATTATGCTAAGTGAAATAAGTCAGACAGAGAAGGACAAATACTATATAATCTCTTTTCTGTATGGAATTTAAAAAAAAAGAAACAAACAAAAAAAATCATAGAAAAATAGACCAGACTTGTGGTTACCAGGGGTAAGTGGACAAGAAATTGAAGGAAGGTGGTCAAAAAGTACAAACTTCCAGTTACAAGATAAATAAGTGCTAGGAATGTAATGTACAGCATGATGACTATAGTTAAAGCTGTTGCATGATGTATAGGAAAGTTAAGAGAGTAGAGTCTAAGAGTTCTTTTCATAAGGAGGATATTTTTCCTTTATTGTGTCTGCATTAAATGATGGTAACTAAACCTACAGAAGTGATCATGTCATAATATACATATATCAAACCATCATGCCGTACACCTTAAACTCTACAGCTATCCATGTCAAATACTTCTCAATAAAACTGGGAAAAAATAATAAAGGACAATTTTACAACATGAATTGGTCTGATAAAATAAATATATAAAACTAACAACTTTTATTAAAATAATAATGGCGCTTTTCACAGAACTAAAACAAATTTTTTAAATTTTTTATTAGAGTAGATTAACAATGTTTTGGCAATTTTTGCTGTGCAGCAAAGTGACCCAGTCTCACACACACACACACACACACACACACACACACACACACACACACACACACACACACACATATATACATCATCCTCCACCACACTCCAGCACAAGTGACTAGATATAGTTCCCAGTGCTATACAGCAGGATTTCATTGCTTATCCACTCCAAATGCAATAGTTTGCATCTACTAACCCAAAACTCTCACTCCCTCCCTCTCCCCTTAGCAACTACAAGTCTGTTCTCCATGTCCCCGAGTTTCTTTTCTGTAGACAACTTCATTTGTGCCATGTTTTAGATTCCATATATGCGATATCATATAGTATTTGTCTTTCTCCTTCTGCCTCACTTCACTTAGTATGAGAGCCTCTAGTTCCATCCATGTTGCTGTAAATGGCATTATATTGTTCTCTTTTATGTATATACACCACATCTCTAAAATCCATTCATCTGTCAATGGACATTTAGGTGGTTTCCATAGTGCTGCAATGAACATATGGGTGCATGTATCTTTTTCAATGAAAGTTTTGTCCAGATATATGCCCAGGAGTGGGACTGCTGGATCATATGGTAGTTCTATGTTTAGTTTTCTGAGGTACCGCCATACTGTTTTCCATAGTAGTTGTACCAGTTGGGAAAGATACATTCCCACCAATAGTGAAGGAAGGTACCCTTTTCTCCACACCCTCTCCAGAATTGGTATTTGTTGACTTCTTAATGATGGCCATTCTGCCTAGTGTGAGATGGTACCTCACTGTAGTTTTGATCTGCATTTCTCTAAGAATTAGTGATGTTGAGCATTTTTTCATGTGCTTGTTGTCCATATGTATGTCTTCTCTGGAGAAATGTCTATTCAGGTCTTCTGTTCATTTTTAAATTGGCAGAATTGTTGTTTTGCTCTTGAGTTGTATAAGTTGTTTGTATATTTTAGAGGTTAAGCCCTTGTCAATTGCATAGTATGAAACTACTTTCTCCCAATTCATAGGTTGTATTTTTGGTTTTTTGTGGTTTCTTTTGCTATGCAAAAGCTTGTAAGTTTGACTAGTTCTCATTAGTTTATTTTTCTTTTTATTTCTGATGCCTTGGGAGACTGACCTAAGAAAACATCGGTATGGTTGATGCCAGAAAATGTTTTGCTTATGTTGTCTTCCAGGAGTTTGATGGTGTCTTGTCTTACGTTCAAGTCTTCAAGCCATTTCGAGTTTATTTTTGTGCTTAGTGTGAGGTTGTATTCCAGTTTCATTGATTTACATGCAGCTGTCCAGGTTTCCCATCACCACTTACTGAAAAGACTGTCTTTTTCCCATTTTATATTCTTGCCTCCTTTGTTGAAGATTAATTGACCATAGGTGTGTGGGTGTGTTTCTGGGTACTCAATTCTGTTCCATTGGTCTGCATGTCTGTTTTGGTACCACACTGTCTTGATGACTGCAGATTTGTAGTATTGCCTGAAGTCTGGGAAAGTTATGCCTCCTGGTTGGTTTTTGTTCCTCAGGATTGCTTTGGCAATTCTGGGTCTTTTGTGGTTCCATATGAATTTTTGGATTGTTTGTTCTAGTTCTGTGGAAAAAAAAATGTCATGGGTAATTTGATAGGGATTGCATTGAATCTGTAGATTGTTTTGGGTAGTATGGCCATTTTAACAGTATTAATTCTTCCAATGCAAGAGAATGGCACATATTTCCATTTCTTTACATCTTTGGGTAGTATGGCAATTTTTACAATATTAATTTTTCCAACCCAGGAGCATGGAATATCTTTCTATTTCTTTGCATCTTCTTTAATTTCCTTGATTAATGTTCTTATAGTACTCAGCATATGTCTTCCACCTCCTTGGTCAGGTTCATTCCCAGGTATTTAATTTTGGGGGGTGTGGTTTTTAAAAGGCATTTTTTTATATTCCTTCCCTAATATTTCATTGTTAGTATACAGAAATGTGACTGATTTCTGAATGTTAATCCTGTATCCTGCTACTTTGGTGAATTTCTTGATCAGTCTGAGTAGTTCATATGTGGAGTCCTTAGGATTTCGATATATAGTATCATGTCATCTGCAAATAGTGACAATTTTACCTCTTCTCTTTCAATTCAAATACCTTTTATTTCTTTTGTTTGTCTGATTGCTATGGCTAGGACTTCCAAAACTATGTTGAATAAAATGGTGAGAGTGGGCATCCTTGTCTTGTTCCAGATTTTAGTGGGAAGGCTTTCAGCTTTTCTCCATTGAGTATTATATTGGCCGTGGGTTTGTCATAAATGGCCTTTATTATGCTAAGGTATGTTCCCTCTATACCCACTTTGGTAAGAGTTTTGATCATGAATGGGTGTTGGACTTTGTCAAATGCTTTCTCTGCATCTATTGAGATGATCATTTTCTTTTTGTTAATGTGGTGTATGACAATGATTGATTTGCATATGTTGAACCATCCTTGTGAACCTGGGATGAATCCCACTTGGTCGTGGTGTATGATCTTTCTATATGTTGTTGGACTCAGTTGGGTAAAATTTGTTGAGAATTTGTTCATCTATATTCCTCAAAGATATTGGCCTATAATTTTTTTTTGGTAGTATCTTTATCTAGCTTTGGTATTGGGATGATGGTGGCTTCATAGAATGTCTTTGGGAGTATTCCTTATTCTTCAACATTTGGAAAAGTTTAAGGAGGATGGGTATAAGTTCCTCTTTGTATGTTTGGTAGAATTCGCCTGTGAAACCATCTGGTCCTTTACTTTTTTTTTTTTTTTTGAAGGAGTGGGGGGGTTTTATCACATATTCCATTTCATTTCTAGTTATTGGTCTGTTCTTCTCTTGATCTATCTCTTCTTGATTCAGTTTTGGCAGAAGCTGTCCATTTCTTCTAAGTTGTCAAATTTGATGGCATATAACTATTCACAGTATTTTCTTATTTTTTTTTTGGTATTTCTGCAGTATCTATTGAGATCTCTCCTTTTTCTTTTCTTATTTTGTTTATTTTGGTTCTTTCTCTCTTCTTCTTGGTGAGTCAAAAATGAGTCAAATATTTTTATGAGTTTATTCACTTGATTAAAAAATATTTGCCAGACACTTGGAATTGAATAGTGAGCAAAATATACTTGGTCAGTGCCCCCATTGAGTTTATGGGTAATGGCAATCATTATAATGTTATTCACATAATAGCCCAAAAAGCTGTACATGATAGAGGTTAAATAAATTATTGCACATCCATAAAATATAATCAATTGCAACCATAAAATAGAATATTATGATGTAGAAGAATGCTTAAGGTATTGGAAAATGTTCATGATATAAAATACAAAAGTAGATAATAAAATATAATGCTATGAAACACCATCCATGTTCAGTATAGTCCAAATTTTGTACATTTTAGAACTATAGCCATTTACTCCATAAATATTTATTACACAAAAATAAATCCAAAATAGATTAATGACCTAAATCTTAGACTGGATACTATAAAACTCCTAGAGGAAAACATAGGGAGACCACTCTTTGACATAAATCCCAGCAATGTTTTTTGATCTACTTCCTAGCATAATAAAAATAAAAACAAAAATAAACAAATGGGATCTAATTAGAATGAAAAGCTTTTACACAGAAAAGGAAACCATTACTAAAACAAAAAGGTAACTCACAGAATGGGAAAAAAATCTTTCCAAATGAACTGACTGACAAGGGATTAATCTCCAAAATATACAAACATCTCATACAGCTTTATAGGAAAAAACAAATAACCCAACTTAAAAATGGTCAGATCTAAACAGACATTTCTCCAAAGAAGACAGGTGGCCAAAAGCACATGAAAAGATGATCAACATCACTAGTTATTAGAGAAATGCAAAGCAAAACTATAATGAGGTATCACCTCACACCTGTCAGAATAGCCATCATGGAAAGTCTACAAACAATAACTGTTGTGTGGTTGTGGAGAAATCGGAACACTTCTACACTGTTGGTTAAAATGTAAACTGGTACAACCACTATGGAGAACAGTATGGAGGTTCCTCAAATGACTAAAAATAGAACTACTATATGATCCAGCAATCTCACTCCCAAGCATTTATCTAAAGAAAACCATAATTCAAAAATATACATACACCCAAATGTTCACTTCAGCACTATTTACAATAGACAAGTCATAGAAGCAATCTAAATGTTCATCAACAGAGGAATGGATAAAGAAGATGTAGTACATATACACAACGGAATATTACTCAACCACAAAACACAAAATAATGCCATTTGCAGCAACGCAGATGGACCTAGAAATTATCATACTAAGTGAAGTACATCAGAAAAAGACAAATATCATATGAGATCACTAGTATGTAGAATCTAATAAAAAGGATACAATAGAACTTACAAAGCAGAAACAGACCCAAAGATTTCAAAACCAAACTTACGTTTACCAAAGGGGAAACGTGGGGGAGGAGGGATAAATTAGGGATTCAGCGTTGGTATATACATACTACTATATAAAATAGATGGGTAACAAGGATGGGAAAATTTATTCAATGCTGTATAACATATATGGCGAAAAAATCTGAAAAGGAATGGATATATGTACATGTATAACTGATTTGCTTTGCTATACACCTGAAATTAACACAACTTTGTAAGTCAACTATATTTCAATTAAAAAAATTTTAAATAGCCTATTATATGACATGGCCTTAGCGAAATAGCTGTAAATGAAAAAGATAAAGATGTTGCCATCATAGGGTTCATATTCTAATTAGGAGAAATAGACAATTAATAAAAATGATAAATATATGATATTGAACTTTATGGAAAAAGATTGAGTAATACAAATTGGCCAGAGAATGATCCTCTCATCGGGTAACATTTAAGCAGAGACCTGAGGAGTAAGGGCTGGAATATCTGAGAAAAGAACATTCCAAGCAGAGACAACAGGCAGTGTAAAGGCCCTGAGGCAAGCATGAGCTTGCCTTCTCAGAAGGGAATAAAGTTCTTGGTAGAGAATTTAGACTTAATTTTGAACGAGATGGGAAGCCATGGCAGCATTTTGAGCAGAGAGGTGACATGAGATTATTTTATTTTTAAAGGAACACAGCTTTTTGTGAAAAACAGTCATGAGAAATGGCAAAAGCAAGATTTTAAACTGTTAGTGAAGCTGAGGAGTAGATACTGGAGTTGAGCCAACATCGACTGAAAGAGGAAATCGGAGAGGAGAACTTCTATAGTAATAGCTGTGAGGAATAATCTGAAACGTGTCTAGGGACATACAGCAGCCATGAAAACACACCTCTCAGATCTGCAAGTGCAGGGAGCATGTTGATGGAAGGCCCAGCTGCTAGACCAAGCTTGCATCAAGGTCATGCTCCCTCAAGACTACTCCTAGTTAATAACTGCTAAGGATACTCTCATGCTTATTTCCAAAAGATGCTGCACTCCTCTGACAGTGATTTTGGCTCAAGAACTCCACAGCAACCTTGCAGAAACTTTCTTAGAACTGTGCCAAATTCTGTGACTTCTGGCCCAAACTTCCTTCCTCCTGTCCCCTACATGGCTCAGCCTTGCATCATAATATGACAGCTCTTCCAGATTCCTCTGGGTTTCCCCCTCTCCTCCTGAAACATGCCCCCCCCCCATTTTTCCTCACAGGCACTCTTCCCAGTAGGTGAGATCCCACCTCTAATCCCATCTTGGTATCTGCTTCTTGGCAGACCCAAACTTATTGAGTTTGAGATCCATTGAAAAAACACCCAAATGAAGATGTCTAGGAGGCAATGTGGAAGTGGAGATACAAAGTGAGGGAGTTCCCATCATGGCTCAGTGGTTAACAAACCTGATTAGCATCCATGAGGACACAGGTTTGATCCCTGGCCTCGCTCAGTGGGTTAAGGATCCAGCATTGCCATGGGCTGTGGTGTAGCTCGCAGATGTGGCTCTGATCGGGCATTGCTGTGGCTCTGGTGTAGGCCAGCTGCTACAGCTCCAATTCGACCCCTAGCCTGGGAACCTCCATATGCTGTGGGTGTGGCCCTAGAAAGACAAAAAGACAAAAACAAAACAAAGTGAGAACTTTCATCGCACAGATGATATTTAAAGCCGTGGGCTAGATGATACCACTTTATTGGAACATTCATTTCCTTCAGTGCCCAGATGCTAACTATCTAAAAGGAATAACCCAAATATATGATTACATACTCACTTCATATTTTATGATTGACGCCTTCCTGGAAAGGTGGTATGCACCTGTAAGAATGTATGCATTTTAAATTAAGTTGCCACAGGATCTATTGGTCTTGAAGGGATGTTAAGTCCCATGGCAAGTGAGTAAGGGAGATTGCTTTGAGCCTTCTCTATGTCTGTTCAGAGTTAGACTCACAGTCACACTGATCAATCCAAACTTCTTGTTTATTTCTCTTTTTGTTGTTGTTGGTGGTGGTGCTACACCCAGGAACCCTGGAAGTTTCCAGGCCAGGGATTGATCCAAGCCACATTTGTGACCTATATCACAGCTGCAGCAATGCCAGATAGTTCACCCACTATGCCAAGCTGGGGATCAAACCTACGCCTTCACAGAGATAGTGCCAGATCCTTAACCCTCTTCACCGCATTGGGAGCTCCTCTCTTTCATTTTCATCACTAATTTTCTGCTCTCCTGTCTAGGTCATCCCTTCATCCTCTTACCATCTCTTTTTCATTTTCCTTCAGTGATCATATTTTGTTCCTGGAAGAGACTTCTAAGAAATTGTGTCAACCACACTCAGAAATATATAGTTAACATCCCTCAACACTTTGGAGTCTCCATTGCAGGCTCAGTGGGTTAAGAACCTGACTAGTATCCATGAGGATGCAGGTTCGATCCCTGGCCTTGGCTCACTGGGTTAAAGGATCTGGTGTAGCTGCAAGCTGGAGCGTAGGTCAAGGATTCAGCTTGGATATGGCATTGCTGTGGCTATGGTGTAGGATGGTGGCTATGGCTCCAACTGTAAACACCACAAAGACACCAAACCTAGCCTTGGAGCCTCCATATGCCACAGATGCAGCCCTAAAAAAAAAAAAAAAAAAAAGACCCCTCAACATAAAATACAGAAAGCTTCCCAACTTAACCCACACAAGCTCTCAGAAAGACTGTGAGTCAGGGAAGTTAGTTATGTGGCAGAGGACAGAAAAACTGAAAAATATGATGAATAAAAGGAAAATAAGATGGATGTGGAACAGTAAGTCTGACAAGGAGAAGAGAAATGCTACTGGAAAGTTATTTATAGAAAAGCAATAGCCACTTTTTCTTATTTCCATCTAGCACTTTCAGCAAGAATATTCTCTAAATTCAGTGTCTCCTCTCATTCCTATCAGTTGTTGTTATGTTTAGCTCCTGCTTGCTTCCCTTCTATAACTGAGTGTATAGTTATTTCCTCTCTTTTCACATATACACAAGAGAAATAAACATTCTCTCAGCAACAAAAATCAATCAACTAGATGTAAAATTTACTAAAACTACATTAATAGAGTTAGGGAAAAACCGTATCTCTAAACTAATGAATAAACATAATTCACCTCTCAGTGGTGTCATCTTCTTGTGTTATACTGTTAGCATCTCTCAAAAGCCAACAAGAGAATAATAGAAATGATGAGTATCCTCGTGGAGGCAATGGAAGAGGGTATTTAATAATCAGCTATCCTCAAAAATCCAAAATGTAACTGTTATACCCAATTGGCACTGGTTTAAAAAAAAAAAAAAAAAAAAAAAAAAGCTAGGGTCTTTGGTACCATCTCCCTTGGGTCAAAGCTTTCCAGCTGAGAAAAGTAACCAGAGTCTTTCTGCTATGCCAAAGGGCCATGGGAAAAGTTTAGAGACACCCTAGTTTTATTGTGAAACCCAAAATAAACCAACACGGAGGCTGATAATCCCAGGAAGTACTGCAGTACAACAACATGAAAGTAGCCTTGATGTTTACCCTCTCTAACAAAAGTTTTAATTAAGACCAGTATGGGATTTCCCTCCACTCCCAGGGAAACATACAATCCAATTTTATAAGTCAGTCAATGGAACAGTAGGATTTGATTTGAAAATGTTGAACACTATATTCAGTAATACATCTCTTTTGTAAACCGAGATCTACCTTTAACATGTACAAATTGCCTGGAGCTCCAAGGAGAACATCAAAAGTAATCTGGGAAAGAGAATTGATCTTTGTGTGAAAAATAACATCATTGAACACATTTAGTACGCCTAAGGAAAGAACAGCTTGCAAGTACTCTTTCTATGAACTGTAAACACCACCAAGACTTTAAATAGAGAGAATGAGAAGAAATTAAGAAAAGGTAAATGCAGATTGGCTACCAGGAAAAAGAAAAACTGTCTCCATATCATCAACATTTTCCTCTGGGACTAATTAGGACATTAAATGGGCTTACTCAAGAACTAGTCTTGACTCTAACACTGGGAGTACGTAATAGCTTTCAATTAAACATAAGGACAGAAACAGCCTAAGTACCTAGACCACCCCACAATATCTATGCTGCTGGCCAAGAGGAGCATCAGCCAGGAACGCCCACTCCAGGACGTAAACAGGCAGACCCACTATGGCAAACAGTGTAGAGGTTCCTCAAAGGAACAGAAAATGGGAGTTCCCTGATGGCCTAGCAGTAAGATTCAGCATTGTCACTGCTGTGGCTTGGGTTCGATCCCTGGCCTGGGAACTTTTGCATACCACAGACACAGCCAAAAAACAAACTAATTAAAAATGATTATCATACAATCCAGAAATTCCATTCCTGGGTATATAACCAAAGAAAATAAACACTAATTCAAAAAGATACATGCACCTCAATGTTCATAGCAGTATTGTTTATAGTAACCCAGATATGGAAGCAACCTAAGTATTCATCAGATGTGGTGAGATAGACAGACAGACAGAGATAAAAGTAAATATTATGCTTAGTGAAATAAGTCAGACAGAGAAAGACAAATACATTATGTTTTCACTTATCTTCGTAATCTAAAAAATAAAACAAATAAATGAACGTAACAAAATAGAAAGAGACTCACAGATACAGAGAACAAACTAGTTGTTACCAGTAAGAAGAGGGTCTGGAGGGAGGGGAAGATAGGAAAAAAAGGATTAAAGGTATGAACTACTAGATATAAAATAAGATACAAGGATATATTGTACAGCACAGGGAATATAGCCAATATTTTATAATAGCTTTAAATGGAGTATAGTTATAAAATTATCAAATCACTATGTTGTACACCTGAAGTTAATCTAAATATTATAAATCAACCATACTTCAAATAAAAAAAGAATGTCACTTTATCCATAATAACATCTGTGAAACAAGGTGATTCTGGCAGGCTGAGTTATTGCTCAAAAAATTATAAACAACATCTCATTTCTCCCTTTTCCTCCTCCCCACAGCAATGTTTGCCTTCACTAATATGCTTGGGAGCCTGGGCTTTGAAAATAGAGAGGAGGCAAGAGTTTTATTGGAGATGGACTGGAAAAAAAGACGAGGGCCCTGGAAGGTATAGAATGGCATCTGGCCCCTATCTAATCTTTCAAGTCGGCTTTGAGCCCCTTTGGAGGAAGAGGTTAGAGAGTCCGCACCACTCTGGCACAAGCAGAGCTGTGCTGGGGTCATAGTGACTAAGTGAGGCCCAGAGTTGGAGAGGAGGCCACTCGAAACAGCAGTGCTCAACTCCCCGAGAAGCAAAGGCTTTGGGAGCACCCAGAAGCAGCACTCTCAACATGAGCACTGGCATCTCACGATGGGCAGCGGCAAAAACACTACTGTGGGTAGCAGGCATGGACAAGGGAGCACCAGGGCAGCATAAAAGATATGTTGTGGCAGCCAACAGGATGATTTGTGGGCCTATAAAGAGGCACACCTTTGGAGATATCTAATCAAGTTAATGGGGATTACCCGTTTTAATTTTCAGTAGAGAAAGGAAGGGTAGCCTTATTTTATAATCACACACTAGTGTGTCACAAGGCATATTTATTTAAGTGAGGGTCCACTGCAGATCTATATTACTTCATACTGGGACTGCTGCAGTAGTAGCCTTTCAACTGGCCTCCATGCCTCCAGGCTCTCCTTTCTGTAAGCTGCATGATACTGTCCCCAGATGGCACTTTATCATATCATTTTCCTACTCAAAAATTACTCTATTCCAGGAAGTTCCCTTGTGGTGCAAGGAGTTAAGGATCTGGCACTACCACAGCTATGGCTCAGGCCACAGCTGCAGCACAGATTCGATCCCTGGCCTGGAAACTTCCACATGCCCTGGGTGCAGCCAAAAAACCAAAAAACGAAAAACAAAAACTTACTCTATTCCACAAAATAAGGTGTGCCTGTGGGCAACATAAAGTATGATTCTAACTACTGAGGAGGATGATCAGCCACCCCAGTTACCCCAGTTTGCCCAGGATTAATCCATCCTGGTTTTAGCACTGAAAATTCCATGTGCTGGAAACCCCTCAGCCTCAGACAAACTGAAAAGGTTGGTCACCCTGGCTGGCCATCAGCTTCAGCTTGGGATTGGCATAACGGCGTAGGGGGGTATATCAAATTTTTTTATAATGTGCTCCAACACAGAGAAGAACCATTAACAGCTGCTATTTTTACACCAAGGAGCAATGAAATTTAGTTGCTTACTTCATATAGGCAGCTTGGTTGCTATGGCAACAGTAAGTGGCAAACCTGATTGTTCAAACATAAAATTGACAAATCTTTCAGTGTTTGCTTTATACTTTTAAATTTCAATATTTGCTACCACAGGGTTAAGGCCCTTCCATTGTGAAATCACATTATAATACTTTAACATAATTACTTACTTTCAGAATGTTATGAGCAACAATTAGTTATCATGTTTATAACCGGTATCTTGTTTATATTTTCCCTTTGAGAGGATTTTTAGGATGTAGATTTAATTCTAGGCTCATGAATTGTAAACTCTCTGTGGACAGAATGTTTGAGCAACTACTAGATTCCTTGTGCAAAGGCAGTACCTGCCACATATCCACCATTACAATGAGGGGTCTGTATGTCTTCATGGGCTGAAGTTAAGTCTCTGGTATTAATTATTTATGTAGACTCTATCTTGCCCCACAAAGGATTTAAGGAGGCTAAAAAACACTGTATAAAGCAAGAAATAAAGAAATGGAGGTAAAGGGGAAATGTGTATAGGAAAGTAAATTGGTGCCATGAGTAAATTTAGTACAAAAAAAATGCATGTCAAGAAGTTCCATTTCTTTGCAAAATTCTAAAGAAGGGTTACATGTCTGTTTCTGACCCATCTAATAGGCAACTCAAAATGAAAAATCATGCTCTGTTATTAAATTCAATGTTCCTTTGGTAAAAACAAACCAGTAACCTAGAAACAGCATAAACTTATTAATAGAGAAATGAGAGATTTTTACCACAGGTCTCCACACAAAGTGTACTATTTAATGATAAATATCTAAATCAATTGCCAATTGCCAACAATGTCATCTAAGACCATGTGTAAGTGAAGATTACCTGAAAAAATGTCTCATTTATCATAAACAACAAAAAAAGGAGAAATGGGAAGCTCTGGAAATTGCAAAATAATGATCTTAACTTTGATGTTTTGTTACTTCCTCAAGATATTTTTCTTATAATTGATTTATGAAACATAAAAAGCACAACATGGTAATGACTACCACTGCTTTGAAAGAAATCATGTAAATAATTTTATTTAATTTTTCTTTTGGTAAAACAATGGGCAAGAAATTGCTATCTATATGGCCCCCAAACATCCTGCTAAGCACATATGCAGTAAACTATACCAAGAAAAGCCATCATTTGCATAGGTCTTTATAATTTACAAAGATATTTTGTACTCAATATACTTCACTTTCTTTTTTATGACATGTTTTTATTTTATGACAGTAACTACACAAAACAGAAAACTAAAGTGAAACAATTTTCCAACTTGCAATTAACGATTTCAGATTCAAACTTACGGGGTTTTTTGTTTTGTTTTTTTGGGGGGGGTTGCTTTTTAGGGCCACACCTACAGCATATGAAACTTCCCAGGCTAGAGGTCAAATTAGATCAGCAGCTGCCAGCCTACTCCACAGTCACAGCAAGTGGAATCTAAACCGCATCTGTGGCCTTCACTCCAGTTCATGGCAACACTGGATCCCCCAGCCCACTGCACCAAGCCAGGGAAAAAACCCGCATCCTCACAGATACTAGTGGAATTCGCTTCCGTTGCACCACAAGGGGAACTCACAAACTTAGTTCTGACTTAGTTCTTGCCTCCGAGTACTAACAAAATTAGCCATATAGTACAAAATAGAGAGATTCTTTAGCAGGAACATCATATGCAAGTTATAAAAAGCAATCTTGGCTGTGATATTATGCCACAGGTATACAAGATGTTACACTGGGTGTAAGGTACACAGGACCTCTCTGTACGATTTCTTGCAAATGCATATGACTCTGCCATTACCTCAAAATAAAACGGTTTTAAGATAGTACTCTTTCAACCACATTCAACAATGGTTTTTCCTTTGTGAGGTTATAGATAAATAATAAATAAATAAAACTCCTGGCCTCCAGTTTGATCTTCATGTTTTAAGAAGGTAAGATATGGTAAGAGCAACAAGACTGAAAAATTGGACTTTGTGAAAAAGGAAAAAAATGAGGAGTGGAGTAGATATGAATAAATTTTCTGCACCTAGAAAACAAATCCAGAGGAAACACACTTGAGTTGAAGAACAATAAGGAAATCATTCTAATCATTCTTATAAGCTTTATACAACATATATATATGAGTACTTTATATATATAAAATACTCATCCTCATAATGGCACTAAATACTTCCACAGTGTTAGGAAAACTACCCATTTGTCTTGGACAAGGAGGATTCACCTGGTTGGAGGATATGGGCACAACAAGCAGTTTCTTTTGATTCCTTTGAAGTTCCACCAGGTGACGAGAGACACATTGGGAGACCACACAGTGCCTGAATGTTGGTTCTATCAGGTCCTAGTGGTGGAACTTGAGCAAATCACGTAATCTCTTGGGGCCTGTTTTCTTATTTTCAAATAATGACAAAAGGATGCTGCACAATGCTAGAGAAATACTAGTTATTATTACTACCTGCTAGTTCAGAGGGTTCAAACGAGACATATTCGATGAAAGTGTCAAAGATACCTTTAAGAACAAGAAGAGGAGGTTAACCATCTATGCAGTTGGACATGACAGGTGCTGAAAACCAGCTCTTCACCCTTAGTCTACCAAAATGCTTGATATTCTACCTTTGAAAATTCACTTTAAGGAGTTCTTCTTGTAGCTAAGTGGAAATGAACCTGAGTAGTATCCATAAGGACACAGGTTCAATCCCTGGCTGTCAGTCTCAGCTCTGATTCGACCACTAGCCTGGGAACGTCCATATGCTGCAGGTGCAGCCCTAAAAAGAAAAAAGAAAAGGAAAGAAAATTCACTTTAATATACTGTGAACACCCTAGGGGAAGACTTAGTTCTTATTTATCATTGTTTTCCTATATTGCTTAATGCCTAACACAGATTAAGTGACCAAAAATAATAAGCATCTATTAGAAAAGGGTCTATCTCTCCTAAAATTCCAAATTTAAATTTCAGGAGGATTACAAAAATAATACACTGAGGTTTTGCGATCCACTGACTTTTAATATGGTTATCTACAATGCTAGACACCACAGTGCAATGCCCAGATCCCTATACCAGTACTGAGATACTTGTTTCCCCAACCACTGAGAGTGTTGGTGGTCCACAGTTCCAGCTAAGTCCCTTTCCAGACTTTCCCTTCCTAAAGAGAGCAACCTCACCAAAAAATCATACCTCCTCCACTGGGATATAAAGGTTCAGTTTGTTTTTTGAGGTTTTTTTTTTTTGGTTTTTAGGGCCACACTCATGGAATATGCAGGTCAGGGGTCTAATCAGAGCTACAGCTGCCAGCCTATGCCACAGCTCACGGCAACGCCAGATCCTTAACCCACTGAGCAAGGCCAGAGATCAAACCTGCAACCTCATGGTTCCTAGTTGGATTCATTTCCACTCCACCATGACGAGACCTCCCGGTTTTCTTGTCTTAATTAGAGCCAATTCTAAAGTGCTACCCCTTAAATCTACTATACCACAATAAAAAAAATTTAAGGTATATACAAAACATTAAAAAATAAAAGTGCCACTCTCGCTCCAGAATTCTCTATGGGATCGAATGACACTCTTGTTGTAACTCGTTTTGGTTTTTTTGTTTTGTTTTGTTTTTTAAATAAAGAAGAATTTTCTTATTTCTTTGTGTTTAAATTTTTATTTTTTTAATTTTATTTTAAATGATTTTTATTTTTTTCCATCATAGCTGGTTTACAGTGTTCCGTCAATTTTCTACTGTACAGTAAGGTGGCCCAGTCACACATACATATACACATTCTTTTTTCTCACATTATCACGCTCCATCATAAGTGACTAGATACAGTTCCCAGTGCTATACAGCAGGATCTCATTGTTCATCCATTCCAAAGGAAACAGTTTGCATCTATTAACCCCAAATTTCCAGGCCATCCTACTCCCTTCCCCTCCCACTTGGCAACCACAAGTCTGTCTTCCAAGTCCATGATTTTCTTTTCTGTGGAAAGGTTCATTTGTGCCATATATTAGATTGCAGATATAAGTGATAACATATGGTATTTGTCTTTCTCTTCTTGTTGTAACTTGTATTAGTCAATGTTCTCCAAAGAAACAGATCCAATAGAAATACATATATACCTACATGACAACTTATTATAAAGAGTTGGCTCATATGATTATGGAAGCTGAGAAGTCCCTCAATCTGCCATATTCAAGTTAGAGATAACTTGTGTTGGAAGTTATTCCAAGTACACAGGTAAATCCATGTACTTCAGTCTGAGTCTGAAAAACCTAAGAACCAGGAGAACTATGACTCAACTCTCAGTCAAAGAGCGGGAGAAGGTGGATATCCAAGCTCCAACAGGCAGAAAACAAATTAGTTCTCCTTTTCTCTGTCTTGTGTTCCATGCAGGTATTCAGCACATTGGCTAAAGTCAGTTCTCCTTGGGTAGGGCAATCTGCTTGACTCGGTCCACCAATCCAGATGCTCTCTTACTCAGAAACCCTCTCACAGAAACACTCAGAAAGAACGTTTAGCCAGATATATGGGCACCCCATGGCCCAGTAAAGTCAAAAAACAAAATCAACCATCACACAGCCACATTGGAGTTTGAACCCTACCCAATCCTTCCTGCTTCACTACCCCACAGCTGTTGATCCCTAGATGATTTCCCAATAAACTCTGAATGTAAATGTGTGTCAGGGTCAGTTTCTTGGGAAAATTTGCCTGTGTTACCAATTCCTCCCATAAATAAAGTTAATTCCAACACTTGAGTTAGACATAGCCACTTTAAGTGCAATCAAGTATGAAACCATACTGGAAAACCAGGCCTGCCTTTTGTGCCTTTAAGAGTCCAGTGACTATATGCAGAAACAATCATTATTGGCATGCTTCTCTGAGAAGGCTTCACTTTCACTAAACTTCTCAATGTTTTCATATCATGACTCACATATACATATTAAAAAGATACCCAAGTTCTGAATATTCTTACTGCCCTTTGGCAGATGTGATAATGTAATTGCTGAACAATAAGAACTAAAGTTTATGGCGTCTTTTTCACACTATCTCTTTGGGCCACTAAAATATAACTATGAAGCTGCCAGGGTACATTCAAAGCTGCATTATTTAGGCTTTGTAACTGCATATGTTGAATAAGTGCTAAAACTGATGAGAACAGGTAATTTTTACTACATTCTAAATTCATTCAGAATGACTTACTGAATGCAATTTATTTTATTGAACTTAATCTGTATCAGGAATATATACAAGTTGTACTTCTTTAATTACCTTTAAAGTCACCACAATATTTCTTTAAATTAAACTGCACGATTTGGGAAACATTTGCTGTCATAAAACTACTGGCAAGAACATTTCATTATTTGTGTGTCATTTAAAGGCAGCAGGAGAAATATCAAGATGGCAGAGGAGTAAGACATCACGCTCACCTTCTCCCATAAACACATCAAAAAAAACACATCTATGTGTAGAAAGAGTCACATGGAACATCTACTGAATGCCAGCAGAAGAACTTAAACCTCCAAAAAAAAGGCAAGAAACCCTCCACATAACTGGGTAGAACAAAAGAAAAAGAAAGAGACAGAAAAGGAATCCAGACAGGACTAGCATTCATAAGAGGGAACCATGAAAGAGAAAAGGAATCCATACCCTGGGAAGCCACTTAACTGATGGGGAGATCAGTCAAGACGGAGGGACCTCAAAGTCACCAAGAAAAGTGCAGCAGTGGGAAAGAGGAGGGCAAAGAAAAGTGAGAGCCACATAGATCATCGGCATGACCACCCTGGACACCACAGCCGAGACACTCGGGCAGGGGCTGAGTCCTGAGACTCAGGCTCTGGAGGTCAATTTGAGGAGAGGACTAGGGTTGGAAGTGTGGATATAGCCTGAGGGGATAGGGAGTGGTATGCCAACAGCCAAGGGAAACTGGGAAGAGGTATGGGCCCACAGAAACTAAGGCACCATTGTTGGGGAGGGTGAGAAGAGGAGGAGTGGACCGCCATAGGAATCTTCCTGTGCACTCATGGGCTCTCAGAGGCAAGGCACCTCTGACGCAGGCTACAGGTGGTTAGAGGACACTTTCTCAGGCTACAGGAGATCAGGCAATACTTGTGCAGACTATGGGTAGCTGGGCACCTCTTGTGTGGGCTAAGGGCAGCAGAAGGCTAAGCACGATGCGGTTCCTCTTGCTTGAGCTACAGGCAGCAGGGACAAACCACAGCAGTCATCTCAGAAACCAGAGGAAGGCATGGCCTGCCACCAGTAGGGGTCTGTGAACAGGCTCCACCTGCGGCCCCAGTCACCTCAGAGATCAGCAAAAAATAGGGCACTGCAACCAGGCACCACTTGTTGTTGCTTTCACTCCCCTAGAAACACACCCACCCTGCTGTTGCCACTGCCAAACACTCCAGGCAGCACCCACACATGCTTGATCACTGTCACTTCCCAGGACCCTGCAACTAAAAGCAGCCTGTGAAGCACCTCTTGTGTGGGTTAAACAGGATGGGATGCTTCTTGAGTGGTCTAAAGGTAGCAGTGGGTGCCAAATTACACAGTTATCTCTGACTCAAGAGATGGGCATGGCCCACCACCACTAGGGATCTGTGAACAGGCACCACTTATGGCCCCAGTCACCTCAGAGGGCACCACAAAAGAGGGCATTGTGATCAAACACCACCCATTGCTGCTCTCACTCCCCTGGGAATTCACACACTATGCCACTGCCACTGCCAAATGCTTTGGGCACCATCTCAATCTGACTGAAGATCATTACCACTTCCCAGGGCCCTGCAACTAGGAGTAGCCTGTGCCACCTTCCAGCAAATCCTTGCTACTCTCAAGAGCCCAGCAACCAGGCACTGACTACTGGCCCTACCCATTTCTGCCTTCTCCCTGTAAACACACTCAGTATGCTGGGGATAACAGCCTGCTCACACCAAAGAAAGGGACAGCAAATATACCAAAAATACCACACCAAAAATAAATAGTAAACCCCCATAAAATACAAAGGGGCATTCTTGCATATAAACAGCCCCCCCAAGACTATAGTTTGGCTTCCCTAAACTCACAGAAAAAGAAAAACATAAGCAAGATGAAGAATCTCAGGAACCATTCCCAGTTAAAAGAACATGAGAATTCAATTGAAGCAGCAAACAATGAAACAGATCTCTGCAGTCTAATGGACACTGAGTTCAAAAGGGAGGTAGTAAAAATACTGAAGGAATTAAGGGTGAATATGAAGGAATTAAGAGCAATATAAACAGTAATGGAGATTACTTTAGAAAGGAACTAGAAAATATAAAGGTAAAGCAAGAAAAATTACAAAATTCATTTGCAGAGCTGCAAACTGAACTAAAGGCAATGAAGAGCACAATGAATAATGCAGAGGAATTAATTAGTGACTTGGAAGACAGAATAAAAGAAATCACCCAATCAGGACAGCAGACAGAAAACCAAATCAAAAAACATGGAAGCAATATAAGAGATCTATGGGATAATGTGAAGCAGGCCAATCTATGCATAATAGGGATTCCAAAAGGAGAAGAAAAAGAAAAGGGGATTGAAAAAATATTTGAAGAAATTACGTCTGAAAACTTTCCAAATCTAAAGAAAACAGTTATCAAGATACAGAAAGCACAGAGGGCCCCAAACAAGTTGAAGCCAAACAGGACCACACCCAGACCTATTATAAAAAATGGCAAAAATTAAAGATAAGGAGAGGATTCTAAAGGCAGCAAGAGAAACACAAAGCATTAATTATAAGGGATGCACCATATGGCTATCAGCTGATTTCTCCACAAAAACACTAGAGCCCCAAAAAAGAGTGGCAAGATATATTTGAAGTTCTGAAAGGAAAAAAATTTGCAGCCTCTAATACTCTACTCAGAAAGAATATCATTTAAAATAGAAGGAGAAATAATTTCTCCAACAAACAAGAACTAAAAGAGTACAGCAATACTAAACTCATTCTAAAAGAAATACTGAAAGGGCTTCTCGAAATAAAAGAGAAGTAAGAAGAAATAGGATAGAGGAAATCACAACTGAAAGGCAATCACTTAAATAAGGCAATATAAAGATCTAAAAGGAGAAAAGACCTACCGTAAAGGTGACAATCAACACAAGGAACAGCAAAAGGATAAGGGTAAAGATGTTTAAAAAGGATACCAAAAATCGTAGGATGTGGAGAAGGAAAGTAAGAAAATCTAGACTTTTTTTAATAATGTATTTGAGCCTATATGACTATCAAGTTAAAGCAAGCAGATATAGGAAGGGGTTAACATACTTAAAAAACAGGACAACCAAAAATCAAAACTGAACATTACACTCACAAAACTAAAAAGAAAAGTACACAAGCATAAAATAAATGGAAATCATCCAAACAAAAAAAGAAAGGAACAAAGTTGAAACATAGAATCAACTGAAAAACAAGGTTTAAAATAGCAATAAATACATACCAATAATTACCTTAAATGTCAATGAACTGAGTGCTCCAATCAAGACACACAGAGTGGCAGATTGGATAAAAAAGCAAGAGCCTACAATATGCTGTCTACAAGAAACTCACCTTAGAGCAAAGGAAACGTACAGATTGAAAGCGAGGGGATGGGAAAAAATATTTCATGTCAATGGATAAGACAGGAAAGCAGGAGTATATGCAATACTCATATCAGACAAAATAGACTTTAAAACAAAGGCCATAAATAAAGACAAAGAAGGACACTATTTAATGATAAAAGGATCCATTCAAGAAGAGTTTATTACAATTGTCAATATATATGCCCCTAATATAGGGGCATCCATATACATAAAACAAATACTAACAGACATAAAAGGAGGAATTGATGGGAATACAATCATAACAGGAGACTTTAATACCCCACTCACACCAATGGACAGATCCTCTAGACAGAAAACCAATAAAGCAACAGAGATCCTAAAGGAAACAATAGAAAAGTTAGACTTAATTGACATTTTCAGGACATTACATCCAAAAAAAGATCACAAAAAGACCACAGAAAGACCCAGAATTGCCGAAGCTATCCTTAGGAACAAAAACCAACCAGGAGGCATAACTCTCCCAGACTTCAGGCAATATTACAAATCCACAGTAATCAAGACAGTGTGATACCAAAACAGACATACAGACCAATGGAACAGAATTGAGAATCCAGAAATACACCCAAACACATATGGTCAATTAATCTTCAACAAAGGAGGCAAGAATATAAAATGGGAAAAAGACAGTCTTTTCAGTAAGTGGTGATGGGAAACCTGGACAGCTGCATGTAAATCAATGAAACTGGAATACACCCTCACACTAAGCAAAAAAAATAAACTCTAAATGGATTAAATTCTTAAATGTAAGACAAGACACCATCAAACCCTAGAAGAGAACATAGATAGAACATTTTCTGGCATCAACCATACCAATGTTTTCTTAGGTCAGTCTCTGAAGGCATCAGAAATAAAAGCAAAAATAAACCAATGGAACCTAATCAAACTTATAAGCTTTTGCACAGCAAAGGAAACCATAAAAAAAAAAAAAAAGACAACCTGCAGAATGGGAGAAAATAGTTTCAAATGATGAAACTGACAAGGGCTTAGAGATTTTGAAAATATACAAACAACTTATACAACTGAACAGCAAAAAAAATAAAAAATAAAAAAAGACCAATTAAAAATTGGGCAAAAGACCTGAATAGACATTTCTCCAGAGAAGATATACAGATGGCCAACAAGCACATGAAAAAATGCTCAACATTCCTGATTATTAGAGAAATGTAAATCAAACTACTATGAGATACCACCTCACACCAGTCAGAACGTCCATCATTAATAAGTTCACAAATAGCAAATGCTGGAGACGGTGTGGAGAAAAGGGAATATGCCTACACTCTTGGTGGGCATGTAAATTGGTATACCACTATGGAAAACAGTATGGAGGCACCTCAGAAAACCAAATATAAAACAACCATTTGATCCAGCAATCCCACTCCTGGGCATATATCCAGACAAAACTTTCCTTGAAAAAGACACATGCACCCGCATGTTCAGTGCAGTACTATTCACAACAGCCAAGATATGGAAACAACCTAAATGTCCATTAAGAAGATGTACTATATATACATAATGGAATACTACTTAGTCATGAAAAAGAATAAAATAATGCCATTTGCAGTTACATGGATGGAACAAGAGACTCTTTCATACTAAGTGAAGTAAGTCAGAAAGATAAAGACAAATACCATTTGACATCACTTATATCTGGAATCTAATATGTGGTACAAATGAATCTTTCCACAGAAAAGCAAGTCATGGACATGCAGAACAGACTTGTGGTTGCCAAGGGGGAGGGAGAGGGAGTGGAGTAGACTTGGAATCTGGGGTTAAACGATGCAAACTATTGCCTTTAGAATGGATAAGCAATGAGATCCTGTTGTATTGCACTGGGAACTATGTCTAGTCACTTGTGATGGAGCATGATGGAGGATTATGTGTGACTGGGTCAGTTTGCTATACAGTAGAAAATTGACAGAACACTGTAATCCAACTATAATGGAAATAATAAAAATTCATTTAAAAATAAAATAAAGGCAGCATACCTCAGATTGACAAAGTTCATTCAATCAACAAACATCATTTGAGCCTACTTTGTACATTAAAACTCTGTACCACTCTTAAGAATATGAAGAAAATGGAAAGCCTGTTTGCTTTTACATCCAGAGCATTCAACCTAACAGAGGTTCACTATCAATCCATTCATCTAAGTTTCTATTAGGAAGTAATTCTGAATCTGAAGGAAAATGAACCAAATTTACTGGACTCTCCATCTTTCAAGTTTTTTAAAATTCATAGTGAGAATCAAATCACTGGTTCTGGAACTCTATTCTCTCTCTAAAATTTTAGGAACTGTCATTGAGACACTCCTTCAATCTCCTTAGGAGAATCAGGTAGAAAAAGATATTTTTAACTTCAAGGCCCTGATTAAATATTTTTAGCAGATCAAGTCTGGGTTCCAGCAGTATATATAATTCAATGATCTCCATGGTAAAAAAAATGGAGAGTTCTTTTTTAATAGCACAGCACATTAAAAATAAAAATTGTTCCTATATTTGATCTACTAGAAGATACGAACATTTTGACTACACTTAGTCATTATCTTTTCCATCTCTCTGCACAAATAAAATGTCAAAAAATAAATATCTTTTTTATACACAATTATGAAAACAAATGAAGATTTCATTTCCCATGAAATATGAATAAACTTTAATTCAGTTGGACATTGTTGCTGAAATTTAGCCCAGTATTTAACACAGAAATATGATTGGATAAAATAGATGAAAATACTCGATAAACCCAAAGATTTACAAAAGTACCTGATCATTGCTAATCAACTATGTGACTGAATTTATATGTCATCAAATAAGAGACTTTAAACTCTGGCTAGCAGTGCAAAACCTGTCACATAAAATCCTGTGTACCCGAATCTGAAAATGATTGATGCTGACAAATTACAGATCCTTCCTGACTAGTCTTCAAAGAGTGACATGTTTTCAAAACAAGTAGCAATCAGTCAGCTTTGGAGATGACAAAAACATATAATATGTACTGTTAATTGTGGACATTTATATGGAGTTGACACTGGATATCACTCATCATGGTAATTACTAATAGCAATTTACATATCCAGAGCCTATAATGAAATTTTGCTAAGTTCAATTTTTTAAAATTTATTTTCAACCTTCATATTAATATCTTTCATTAACATGAAATATAGTGCAAATCTTTCCAACATTTTTTATTACACACACAGAAGGTAATAAAATTTGTACCCAGTCCCTTCTGGCTACCCTGAGGAATGAGGGGATCAACGTGGCACCCCTAAAACCTGGTGGGACATTAGCTTAACATGATCGGTTTTATAGAGATCATCCATTCTAGCTATAGTTTATCTATAATCCACCAATCCATACCAAGCAAACACTGAGTCCTGGGTATTTGTAGTTAAGGTAAAACTTCATTATAAAACATCTTATAAAAATTATCTTAAAGTTACTTCCATGTCTTTATTGCATTATACTAAATTTTATACAACAAATTTTTATAGTCTCATCAGTCCCCATTGTCTATAGAAAAATACTGTCATTTTGCTGTTTTGTTGGGAAACATAGTGGCACTTCTGCCAGAAAATATGGGGAGCAGAAATGACAAGCTGGTCAACACTTCGGCTACTGCAAAGTGAAGATCTGCTGCTTAATCTAGAAAGAAACAGCTCTGCCTTCCTACCATGGAGCCAAGAATGTGGGAGGATTTCCTGTGGACCAGATGTGGACTATTCTGGTGAAACAGTCTGAAGTTAATTTTAAGTCTGACACAACTAAATTCTACCCAGAAAGAAGGAACAATAACACACCAACAAAGATCTTGAAGGGAGGGGCTGTCTGAGAACGAGGAGCTGTAAGGGTGGTCCCTCCTAGCAATCCAGAGACAAAGGAGTCCAGGAGGGAGGTTTGAAGTGCTCACAAAAGTGCCTGCACAAAAGGGTTATATCATTAGTGATGCTATCAGCTAGAAATGACTGGGCCCCTCACCTGTGCAGGAATTATTTGTGGAGATCTGCCATGTACATTTCCTCAGCTGAAGCCAGTGTTGCAGCTGGACTGGCCCTAGTCATTCTTAAGATTACAAGATGCACCTTAGCAACAACCATCAGGGAACTTTGAAAAAAACAGGTTTATTACTCACAGGTCCTGGAGAATATATAGGTATCATGCGTAGAGTTTGAGAAAGACAAGAGTGCAGACCTGGGGTCCTGCATTTATCTGTGTTGAAGGTGAAGTGCTTAGGGTTTCAAAGGTTCATTCTTTATTAGTGAACTTAAAACGTAAGAGCAGGAGTTCCCATCGTGGCGCAGTGGTTAACGAATCCGACTAGGGACCATGAGGTTGCGGGTTCGGTCCCTGCCCTTGCTCAGTGGGTTAACGATCCGGCGTTGCCGTGAGCTGTGGTATAGGTTGCAGATGCGGCTCGGATCCAGCGTTGCTGTGGCTCTGGCGTAGGCCGGGGGCTACAGCTCCGATTAGACCCCTAGCCTGGGGACCTCCATATGCCGCGGAGCGGCCCAAAGAAATAGCAAAAAGACAAAAAAAAAAAAAACAAACAAACAAACATAAGAGCAGAAATTAAAGGATAGAAAGGGAAAAGCAAGCAGCCAAAAGGTTAGTTATCTAGGTCAACTAGAGCTTTCCAAAGAGGGAAACTACACAGATGGGCCAACCTAGCTCTATCAGTATCTAGTTGTGTAGTTGTCAATGCATTTATTTTATTTAAAAAATTTTTATTATTGTTGATTTACAATGTTCTATCAATCTTTGCTGTACAACAAAGTGACCCCATACACACACACACACACACACACACACACACACACATTCTTTTTTCTCACATTATCCTCCATAATCTTCCATCACAAGTGACTATATATAGTTCCCTGTGTTACACAGCAGGATCTCATTGCTTATCCACTCCAAATGCAATAGACTGCATCTACCCCAAACTCCCAGGTACATATACACAATGGAATAATACCCAGCCATAAAAAAGAACAAAATCATGCCATTTGCAGCAACAGGGATGGAACTAGAGATTCTCATACTAAGTGAAGTAAGTCAGAAAGAGAAAGACAAATACCGTATCTGGAATCTAATATATGGCACAAATAAACCTATCTACAAAAAAGAAAAAAACTCATGCACACAGAGACAATACTTACCACCTTGGGTTTATTTTAGATGGATGTCTTTGAAGTAGATGTGTCCACAATCAAAAGCTTAATGTCAGGCACTTACATCGTAATCAAAAAAGCTGTTAGGCTCTTACACTATAGCACATCACCATTCTGTGACAATGCCTGTTCAAGTAAGAACATCCAAATTCTCCTTCCCTCTCCTCGCTCCCATACTCCCAAACTAGCAAATGAATAAGAAATTATAATGGAGCAATCACAGTTCAGGCATTCAAAAACGGAGTCTGGCAGCCATTGAGGATCTGGTCTGTAACAATCTGCACCAGTGAGAACTTGAACTTTACAAATGGTACCATAGCCACAGACACCACCAGCCATCTTCCAGCTACAACCTTATAGTTTCAAGGTCTTCCCCATGTAACTATACAAATATTTCAGACCTCAACCAATCCTTACTTAAACACTCTTACTTCTTGCCAGGTCCAATTATAACACTTTCTAAACAACTCTTTTAACTAACTGTAACCTTGCAATTTTTTGCCTTTATAAGCCTCCTCCATTTTTCAGTCAGGAAAAACATAATTCAAGAGCTTCTTAAATCTTTCTCCCAGACTGCAGTCCTAACAAATCCCAAATAAAACACCTTTTTATGTTAATCAGGCCTCATTTTTGAAATTTTAGTAAAAAGGAAGTATGTGAGAAAACAAAAAGCTTCTTTCCTTCTATCCTCAGCAGCTGCCTTAGATTCTTCCAGGGGGAGAAGAAAGACTTGATATTAAATCACACTAAAGAGTGTTTAGGATTGTTGGACACTGGGTATTCTGTTTTCTGAGTTGAGACTATCTGGAGCTTAATGTGACTCTAGGACCTTCTGTTACTTAAAGCCATCAGAAAAGTCCTGGGACCCACCCAGATTTCTTCCATGTAGAGGGAAAAACCACTTCCAGTGCATATATTTTAAAACATCATGAAGGATAAAAATAAACATGTGTTGTAACTTACTCATGTTATAGGCTCTAGCTTAAAAATGTGCTTAAATCAGAGAACACCTATAAATGTATAACCTTTTCATGTTTGCTTTAAACTTTATGGAACTCCTCTAATCTATACACCAAAACTCTGGCCTTTTCAGACTATTTTATAAGAGGGCTCTAAATCTCAAAGTTGCCTGAGTATGTAACTAAGAATGAAATCAAGGTCTATAACAGATAAGTGAAGTTTTCAGGCAAATTCAAGACTAAAAGTTAATTTTTTGGAAAAAAAAAAGAAAATGGATTTTATGTTGCCAAAGAACATATAACTTAGAAAACAAAGCCACACTTCTTATGAAATATCAGATAATAACTCTAAGTTATCAAAATTATGGCCTAAAAATATTGAGAATAGAAAAATTCGGTTGTTAGCATGTTGATACTTCTGATTTTTTTAAACCTTCAGAATTTCTTTTGAAATCCCATGTCAAGTAAAAAGTAATTTTAGTAAAGATGTCAAATACGTAAATTTTTCTGTTCATATTTTCAAAAGGCCTTTCTATTTAGACTTTCTATAAGATGAATTATTGAAGAGAATCCTGGAATTTTCTAGGAATAACCCCTTCCTCGTACAAAATAACATATGACTGATCAATTGACTTATGAAAGTGAAGATAATAAGTAAGTATGGGAGTTTCTAGCATGGCTCAGTGGAAATGAATCTGACTACATCCATGAGGACGTAGGTTCGATACCTGGCCTCACTCAGTGGGTTAAAGATCAGTGTTGCTGTGAGCTGTGGTGTAGGCCACAGATGCAGCTCATATCTGGTATTGTTGTGGCTGTGGCTGCGGTGTAGGCCAGCAGCTATAGTTCCAATCTGACCCCTAGCCTAGGAACCTCCATATGCCGTGGGTGCAGCCCTAAAAAGACAAAATAAAAAAATAAAAAACAAATAAGTATAGAGAAAAGAGAGACAAAAGATAAAAATGTAGACTTTTTTCAAAGCAAAAAGTACCTTGTATTTTTTTTTTGGTTTGATTTAAGTACTTTTAAAAATTTATTTACATCGTGATAAAATAGATATAATGTAAAATTTACCATTTTAACCATTTTTAAGTGTACAGTTCAGTGGAACTAATCACATTCACATTGTGGAACCATCTCCACCATCCTTTCACAGAAGGTTTTTCAACTTACAAAATGGAAATTACGTACCCATGAGACAAGATCTCCCCATTTCCTCCTTCTTCAGCCACTAGAAATCACTGTTCTACTCTCTAACTCTACGAATTGACTATTCTAAGTTCCTCATATGAGCAGAATCATATAGTACTTGTCCTTTTGTGACTAGTTTATTTCACTTAGTGTAAGGTTCTCAAGGTTCATCCATGTTATAGCCTGAGTCAGAATTTCCTTCCTTCTTAAGACTAAATGATATTCCACTGCATATATATTTCATACTTTGTTTATTCATTCATCCATTGATGGATACTTGGCTTGCTTCCATCTTTTGGCCATTGTACATTAAACTGCTTTGAACATGGGTATACAAATATCTCTTTAAGACTCCATTTTCAATGCTTTGGGGTTTATATCTTGCAGTGGAATTGCTGGATCTTTATGGGAGAAAATTATTATTAACTTTATATGTCACTCTTTGTAGAGTCTGGTCCACTTCCACATGAAATGTAGGGAGCATCTACTTCCATTTAACATTCTATAGAACAATGTTGTATCACATGCCACAGTAGCTTACACAGGGGGGAAAAATGACTGAAATAAAAAGATTTTGCATTCATGCCCCAAGATGTTTTCCAAATATGTTTTTTTGGTGTGTAATTCTATTTGTAATTTTTGAGGAACCATACTGTTTTCCATGACTGCTGCAATGTTTTACATTCCTATCACTTTTTCCACATCCTTGTTAACACTTGCTATTTCCTGGTTTTTTTATAATAGCCATCCAAATGAGTATGAAGTGGTATCTCATTGTGGTTTAATTTGCATTTCTTTAAGGATTATTGATGCTAGGCATCTTCCCATGTGTTTATTGGCCATGTGTAAATCTTCGGAGAAACGTCTATTCTACTTCTTAAAACAAATTTTTACTTTATTCTTTGCTATACAAGTGATATCATAGGAATATTTTTTTTAAAGAGACTATATTTTTGGTGTTCTTGGCAAGCACCACATTTATCTAGCAGTGTAAAACAGTTCAAATTTCAAATCCTTTTTTTGGAGTAGCAGTATGTGTCACTTCTTACAAGGAAAAAATATCAACACAGCTACTTTGGAATCCTGGTAGGCTCTGTGCTTATATAAATATACAACCACACAGACAAGCAGGAGATAGAAGGCATTTTATCGTATCAAATGATACTGAGCTGCACTGTCCAATTCAGTAGCCATCAACCTCATATGGATACTGAGCACTTAAAATGTAGTTAATCCTAATTAAGATGTGCTGTGAGTATAAAATTTACATCAAATTTCAAAGATCTAGTGTTTTTTAAATAATGTAAGACATATCAATAATCTTTAAACTGAGTATATGTAGAAATGGTAATATATTGGGTTCAGTAAAATATAATTAAATTTCACCTGTTTCTTTTTACCTTTTTTAACGTAGCTATTGGAAGTTTTTTAATTACATTTGTAGTTCCCATTTATGGCCCACATTATATTTCTATTGGACAGTGCTGATCTAGAAATCGTGGCTAAGTAGACCATTTCTATGAATGTGAATACACAAGTAAACTTAAAAGTAGAGAACTGAGAAAAATTTCAAAATAATCCATAATGTTGTTCAAAAAAAATTCTTTTCATTACTAGTATAAGTATTGTCCAAAAAAATTATCTAGGCAATTAACTTTGTTCTATATCAAGTTTTTTTAGCATAAACACTGCTTCAGTTAAGTATGCACTATAGAGATTTCTACGCCTATTCAGAAATAAATTGCTGGAGCTCTTTTGTGTATAGAGCCCAGGAAAAGAAATAACAATTTTTAAAAGAACACATATAACTGATAAAGTAATAGTATCCAAAATATCTAAAGAACTTCTTCCAATCAATAATAGAAAATGGAAATGAAACTGGCTATATACAGAAGAGGAAACTGAATGACCAATAAACGTATAAGGGAAATGTACATCAAAACAATAGGACACTATCTCAAACCTATGAAACAAACAAAACCGCAAGACAGGGAGTCTCCCATCTCAAGGCCTTTACGCTTACTATTTCCTCTGTATATAGACCCTGTGTACATATGTCCACATGACCTGTTCTCCCATTTCATTCAGTTTCTGCTCAAATGTCACTTCATCTAGGAAGGTTTGACGGACCCAAAAAAGCTCACCACACTATATGCATTCCATCCTTGTGGCTCACTATCTCTCATCCTGCAATACATTTCTTTGTGGGACTTATCACCCCCTGCTATAATACATACTTATTTGTATAGTGTCTGTCTCTTGCCCACTGGAATAAAAGCTTCATGAGAGAAACGACTTTTTGGGATAAAGCACCAGGGCTAAAACACAGAATTCCCATATCAATATTTCCAACTCAATAAAGAGTTGCCAAAAAAATAAAGAAATGCCAACCTAAAGTTGGCAAAATGTGGAGAAAGAAAAATTCACAATACCCCAAACACTGCTGGTAGAAGTATAAATTGGCATTATTTCTTTCAATCGCAAGTGGACAATATCTAACAAAACTAGAGATTCATATACCCTAGGACACAATGATTACATTTCTAGAAGTGTACCCTAAAGAACTGTAGCCCAGGAGAGAAGATCAATACTACAATATTATAATAACATCATTTGTAATAGCAAAAACAGGAAAAAAAATAGGAAACAACTGTCTATCGATTTTAAAAATACACAAATACAGTGGGATATTATGCAAAACTTAAATGAGCTAGAGCCACATGTATCAACATATAAATCTTGAAAACATAAGGATGAGTGAAAATAGCTGTAGAATTATCCATATAATAGATACTGTTAATGTATAGATTTAGAATACAAAAATGGTATTTATTGGTAATAGATTATGTATACATAAATACATATACATATAGATATAAAAGCATGAGTGAATGATACACAGCAACATCAGGTTGGTAGAATACAAAAATGATATCTATTGGTAATATATATATATAGATATAGATATGAAAGCATAGGTGAATGATACACAGCAACTTCAGGTTGGTGAAAGAGACAAAGGAATGGACAAAGAGGGCTAAAAATTATTTCTTTAAAGATAATTAAATAACTGAAGCAAATCAGGCATGTGTTAAATTTACGTGACAAAACATGAGCTCCATATTATTCTCCATATTGCTTGAAATATGTTCTGTTTATTATTATTATAAAATCAAATTTAAATCAGTGGGTTCCCTTTCCCCTTGTAACTTGCAAGAGCAAGTAACTGGTAAGAAATAAAAATAACTACAAGTTAAACTATTTCAATCAGAGATTGATAATACATTTTCTTTCAGCCTATTATCTGAGAAATGTTATGAAATCTCCAAACCCAATATTAACAAGACTTGTTTTCAAGATATATTTTGCAAACAACAATCAACTTTTGATTTGGAGAAGTTTCTCCAAACTTTCCTCTTACCCAAAATATCTATTGTCTGTTAGATACTTCTGTCACAATTTTTTTTCACCACTTTCTCCAGTAATAAGATCTCCCTGTGAGCTTGGCAGGGCCAAAAACAAATATATTCCCGAGTTAATACTCTCTGGTCCAGATTTCTAATTAAACCATGCTGCTTTGCTATGGGTTTGTTTATAATTAAAGTAGGAACCTACTGAACAAAACTTCCCTGTAGCCCCAACAACACACACCACATAACACACACACACACACACACACTTAAAATTAAAAAGCCATGGGAAGGAGTTCCCTTCGTGGCTCAGCAATTAACAAACCCGACTAGGATCCTTGAAGATGTGAGTACAATCCCTGGCCTCGCTTCTGTGGGTTAAGGATGCGGCATTGCCATGAGCTGTGGTGTAGGTTGCAGATGTGGCTCAGATACCATGTTGCTGTGGCTGTGGTGTAGGCCAGCAGCTGTACCTCTGATTCAACCCCTACCCTGGGAATTTCCATAACTACAGGTGTGACCCTAAAAAAAATGGGATGTAGGACATTTCGAAAGCTTTTAAAATAATTGTAAATGGTCATGTATGCTGGTACCAACAGATTTCACACCTCTTTGCTTTGTTTTCCAACATCACCTTTCACTGAGAAATCTGAAATTCTTTCAGCATTTACATCTTACCTCACCCATGCACACTGGTTTTGCCAGAATTCACATTTTCTGCTCAGATGGAATATTCTGAATCCAAGGTAACGTTTTCAACTTCAGATATAAATGAATGAATTATGAAAATGTTTCATTATCTGCATTTTAAAATCTGTAGCATCTTAGAGTTCCATTGTACAAACCCAGCTGGTACCCATGAGGATGCAGATTCAATCCCTGGCCTTGCTCAGTGGGTTAAGTACCCAGTGTTGCTGTGAGCTGTGGTGTAGGTCACAGAAGCGGCTCAGACCCTGCATTGCTGTGGCTGTGGTGTAGGCTGGCAGCTACAGCTCTGATTTGACCCCTAGCCTGGGAACTTCCATATGCCATTTGTGTGGCCCTAAAAAGCAAAAAAAGTAAAATAATAAAATCTATAGCTTCTCAAAAAATAGTTGGATTATACAATCAGCTGTTGATTTAACTATCTTACTAGTTGTGTTACCATCATGAAGGTATTCCAGATCCTTCAGCAATGGTCCACCAAATTTTAATATAAAGTACATTTTAATGTGTGAATAGTTAAAAAGTAAACCTCATCTGAAAATTCTTTATGCCCCATAAATTAGGAAAGAATAAATGCAGTGCCCTTTCATGTATGAGATTAAATTCCTGACATACATTCAGGTACAATAGGTGAGCTATTATAATTATTCAGGAAAGTCCTTTTTTAAGTGTGATTGCTTGTGTTTGAAATATTATTTTAAAAAGGATTTGTAGATCTGGATATTGCAAATACAATGTTTTGTGTACATATTATTTTTTAGTTTATAAATTGACAAGACTGATTTTTAAATTCTGGTCTACAGATCCTAAGTGATCAGCAAGAACTTCTCTCTCTGAATGTACTGCTACCCCTGAGAAGAAATCAGTCATCATGAATATTCACTGAACACCACTGAGTGCTGTCTAGACTGAGATGCAGAAGGCAAAAGAAAAACTGTCTATCAAATGAGAAGGAACATCTTCTCAGTGATTTGTGAGCAAGAGAACTGTTCAATCTGATACACCAAAAGGTTTTATGTCTTCTATATCAAACCATGAATAACTTTTTTCCTCTGGAATACTCCAATTTGATTTTTCCTTTTAATATAATTTTAAGAACTAATGATCCGTTGTGGATGCCTGCCTTATAAAGGAGTACTGAAAATATTCAAATATTTAAACTGGTGAATTCAATTTAGATGATAAGAAATAGTCACTACCTGGCTGATTATTTAATACCACACTGTCTATTATTACCTTCTCATCTTTCTTCTAATTAGGCTGCATTTCCCAACCTGCCTTGAACCCCATTTTGAGTATTTAGCCAATGTCCTTGAAGTATTTCCCATCATTATCAAGTTAAAGTGTGGAAACTAGAAATATGAGAACGGGATATAACTTTCTCTATTATTGTCTTTATACTTACAGAGCACTTACTTTGCACTATTGTATATATGGAGTATCTTACATATATTCCCACTGAAAGAACAGAGTCACTCTATAGCAGCTACATTGACGTATCTATTTTACAGATGAAGAAATTGAGGTTCAGAAAGGATTTGCCCAGTCACACAACTGGTGAGTGGCAGAGACTGCATGTGACCCAAGTCACGCCCCAAATCTTGTACTTGAGAAGTACATGCGCCCCTTCTCTACAAGGGGCATGCATTTTACCATGCCCTTCTATCAGCCATTGCATTCCTACCTGCTTGGAGCCTTCCTCCATACTTCAATCAGACACAATTTCCTTGCTGTTCTTTATTATTTTTTTATTTTATTTTTTGTCTTTTTGCTATTTCTTTGGACCACTCCCACAGCATATGGAGGTTCCCAGGCTAGGGGTCAAATCGGAGCTGTAGACGCCAGCCTACGGCAGAGCCACAGCAACACGGGATCCGAGCCTCATCTGCAACCTACACCACAGCTCACGGCAACGCCGGATCCTTAACCCACTGAGCAAGGGCAGGGACCGAACCCGCAACCTCATGGTTCCTAGTCGGATTCGTTAACTACTGCGCCACGACGGGAACTCCCCTTGCTGTTCTTTAAACAAAGACAAGTTATTGGCCCAAAGTATTCAGGTTGGCTCTATGAACAGTCTCCAGGTGACTAAATCATAACTGACCTTGCTGAGTAACATGGGTGACTCACAAGATAATTCTTTTCATGTTCCCCTGGGATGTGAGTGCTGAAAAATAACATAGGATGAGGAAAACTAGGGATAAGGGGACATGAATTGCATCTATTATAATTATGTGAAAAGATAAATTGGAGAGCCAAATATCATTACTATTGTGAACAATTATTTAACATAGCATCTGACCACAGTCAGAAAAACTGTCAAACACAAGTGCCTTGGCTGAGATGGCATGGTAAAACAACTATTTTAAAATGTTTCCTAATATAATTTTTAAGACAGGAAATGAATTTAAAACAAAGAGAATGGAAATTTAAAACAGAAAAAAAAAATCTAACTGCATAAAATGAAAATAATGCCAAATACTATACTTATCAAAACTTGTCATTCATTTGTCTTACTTACATGCCCCCTTCTAAATATAATAAAAGTTTAGCCATAAAATCCATTCTGAATGGAGAATTACCTGGCCTAACTGCATAGATTTATTTAATAACAAAGCCACTTTCCTGTAAAGATTGATTCTTTTTCCTATAATAAATCAATATTATCTGGAAGAACTTTCCAGCTCTTCAGGTTATATTTTACTGGCCATTGATTTATTATAGGGAAAAGAGTCATTCTTTCCTCTTATTCTCAGCAAGAAGTGTCAGTCACATGATTTTTTTTTTTAAGTAGATTTATTTGGTGTGATCAAATAGGAAAACCCTATCTACAATTTCAGCTGGATCTCCCAGGTAGCAGTATTTACCTTCTATTCTTCCTCTTTTTGAACTGTTTTTGCTACCCCTCTAAGATCTCTGGCCCTTAATCTTGCTCTAAGGACAACCATATTGGACACCTAACTTTTCTGCTTATATGTATATATTTCCCAGTTGTATGTTTTTTCCAGCTTTATTGAGATATAATTGACATAAAACATTGTGTATGTTTCGGGTGCATTACATGATGATGTGATACTTGTATATCATAAAATGATAAATGAAAAAGCATCTTATATACTATTTGGCTTTGTGTATATTGTCTAACTCTCAAACTTGAACACCAAGTCCCACAGAGAGAGGAACTCTTTCCTGTTCATTTCACTATTTTCAGAGTCTTGCACAAAATTAGTACTTTAAAAAAAAAACAACTGTGAACTGGCTAGATAAGTATTGCAAGAGCTATAAACGACTTGGAGAACACAATTTTAAGTCATAAAAGGTCCATTATAATGTGTAAATATTCAGACTGTTTCAAGATAGAAGCTTAACTGATGGTTTGTTTTTTTTTTCCTTTTTCTGATGCAATAAAATGCCTGTGTATCCTGTTACCTACTAGAAAAATGTAAGATCAGGACCTAGAAAGAAAGCTTGTTTTAAAGTGGCTAATAATTTGAATTCCAGGTTTAATGGGCCATTAATTCAAATGCTAAAGAACTGATAGTTGAATCTAAAGATTCAATGTAAATAAGGAAGTACTGCTTGGAGAAACCAGGAATAGCTCTACATTTAAAATGAGGTTATGGGAGTGGTGGCCATAAAAAGAGGGGATAAGTAGAAGGGGACCTCAAAAGACTGAAAACAGCCCCAGAAAATTTGTCCAAAAAAGATAAATTGCCCCAGTATCACAGGAGCTAGGCAGGTTTACTGGCAAAAGAGCAATAAGCTAAAAAGCTGACTAGGAAGTGAGTTGCCCAGGCAGAATGCTCAACTCTTACTCAGCAAGAATGTCCTCTTGCCTGGGTCCAGTCCTGACACTAACTGCTCTTACGGACATCTGGTCAGAATTTCACTTTATTACCATGCAGCATGACAACTACTAGTTGCTCTGTGAGGACAGTTTTCCCCAAATCTCATCAGCAAAAATGAGGAGGTGGGAACCTGCACATTTGGTAGTTGGGAAAACATATTAGCATATCTATATCAGCACACTTAAGGGAGGATGAAATAAGCTATAAGCAGTATGATTCCTACTCCACTGTCACTGCAAAATTTGGAACCATCTACTGCCAACTGATGGGTTCTTGAGGCTTTTTAAGTAATAATTTCCTTTTAACTCATTCATGGCCATTTAACTCATTAGTAGACATCAAACATGGTGACTTGAATACACACTTATTTCTGTCCTAAAATATCATGAAAATAACAACAGAACAAGAAAAATAGAAGAAAAGAAAAAATAAGAAGTATTATAATTTTGGAGGCTAGAAAATAGATGGATGGAGTTCCCGTCATGGTGCAGCAGAAACAAATCCAACTAGGAACCATGAGGTTGAGTGTTTGATCCCTGGCCTCACTCCATGGGTTAAGGATCTGGCGTTGCCGTGAGCTGTTGTGTAGGTTGCAGACGCAGCTTGGATCTGGTGTTGCTGTGGCTCTGGCGTAGGCCGGCAGCTGTAGCTCCAATAAGACCCCTAGCCTGGGAACCTCCATATGCCTCCAATGTGGCCCTAAAAAAGACAAAAAAATCCAAAAAAATAAATAAATAAAATAAAATTTAAAAAAGTAAATGGACCAGTAGTAACTAACCCTTTGCAAAGCAGAGGAAATGAAACCTAAATGCATGAAGTTGGAAAGCCAATAAGAAGTAAGACAGATGGTGTTCCAGATTCCCAGGAAGCATGAGGAATTTGAGACACCATCTTAGTACAGAGGGTAGATGAGTGGAACTGAAACATAGATACATTAGCTGAAAATCTAAACAGAGAACAGCTATTTTCTCAGATCATTTCCCCAACCCCATTCAGTCAGACAAAAAGATATAACAATTTTAAATATATATTTAAACAAAAAAACACCTAAACACATACAGCAAATCTTAACCAATATAAAGAGAGAAATCAACAGTAACACAATTATAGTAGGGTACTTCAACATTGCACTTACATTAATGGACAGATCATCCAGACATAAAATCAAAAGTAACACCAGCTTAAATGAGATATTAGAATAAATGGAATATATACACACACACACACACACACATATATGGCATCAAAATAAGAATTCCTTTCAAGTGCACATGGAATAGTCTCCAGGAAAGATCTCATGCTAGTCCACAAAACAAGCTTCAATAAATTTAAGAAAATTAAAATCCTATCAAGACTCTTTTATGACCACAACATTATGAGACTAGAAATCAACTAAAAAAAAACTGCAGGAGTTCCCATCGTGGCACAGCAGAAATGAATCTGACTAGGAACCATGAGGTTGAGGGTTGATCACTGGTCTCGCTTAGTGGGTTAAAGATCCGGTATTGCTATGAGCTGTGGTGTAGGTCACAGATGTGGCTCAGATCTGGCATTGCTTGGGCTGTGGCATAGGCCGGCAGCTGTAGCTCTGATTAGACTAGCCTGGGAACCTCCACATGCCACAGGTGTGGCCCTAAAAAGAAAAGGAAAAAAAACCTGCAAAAAATGCAAGTGCACTAAACTAAACAATTAAACAATATGCTACTAAACAATCAAAGGATCACTGAAGAAATCAAATAGGAAATCAACAAAACCTGGGGACAAATGAAAACCAAAAAAACAACAATCCAAAAGCAGTTCTAAGAAGGAAGTTTATAGCAATAAAAGAAACAAGAAATATCTCCAAAAAAAACAACCTAATATTGCACCTAAAGGAACTAGAAAAGGAACAACAAATAAAACCCAAAGTTAGTAGAAGGAAATAAATCATAAAGATCAGAGTAAAAATAAATGAAATAGGGACTAAAAAATCAGCAGTAAAGATCAATTAAATCTTTAGCCAAACTCAAGATGAAAAAAAAAGAGGGATCCAAGTCAACAAACTCAAAAATGAAAATGGAGAAGCCAACATCATAGAAATACAAAGGATCATAAGAGATTATGATGTACAACTATATACCAATAAAATGGACAGCCTAGAAGATAGGACAAATTCCTAGAAATGTACAATCTCCTAAGACCTAACCAAAAATAAATTGAAAATATGAACAGACCCATTACCAGTAATGAAATTGAGTCAGTAATAAAAACATTCCCAACAAACAAAAGTCCAGGACCAGATGGCTTCACAGGTGAATCTAACAAACCTTGAGAAAAGAGTTAACACCTATCCTTCTCTAACTATTGCAAAAACGAAAACAAAAAACAAAAAAAAACCACACCTGCTATATAGAACAGGGAAATATATCTAGTCACTTGTGATGGAACATGATGGAGGATAATGTGAGAAAACGAGATAAATATGAAAAATGTATATATATATATATATAACTGGGTCATTTTGCTGTGCAGCAGAAATTGACAGAACATTGTAAATCAACTATAATAAAAAAAATTTTAAACTGCAGAGGAATAAACATTTCTGAACTCATTCTATCAGACCAGCATCACCCTGATACCAAAATCAAACAAACGAAAAAAGAAAATTACAGACCAATATCCCTGATGAACACAGATGCAAAAAAACACTGAAAATATTAGCAAACCAAACTCAACAATATATTAGAAGGCTCATACACCATGATCAAGTTGGATTTATCCAAAGAATTCAAGATGGTTCAAAATATGCAAGTCGATCAAATGGAATAAAAATCATCTGTTCATCTCAATAGACAGGGAAAAAGCTTTTGACAAAATTCAACCTCCATTTATGATTTAAAAAACTCAAAAAAGTAGTTATAGAAAAAACATACAGCAACATAATAAATTAAGAGATATGACAATTCCACAGCTAACATTATACTCAAAAGTGAAGAGCTGAAAGCATTTCCTGTAAGATCAGGAACATGACAAAAAGTGCCCACTTTTACCACTTTTATTCAACATAGTAATGGAACTAGCCACAGCAATCAGATAAGAAAAGAAATAAAAAGAAATCCACAGTGGAAGAGAAGTAGTAAAATTGTCACTATTTTTAGATGACATTTAACTATACATAGAAAATCCTAAAAATGACACACACAAAAAAAAACTATTAGAACTAATAATGAATTCAATAAAATTGCAGGATACATAATTAATATACAAAAATCTATTTCATTTATATACACTAACAATGAACTATCATAAAAATTTAAGAAAAATCCTATTTACTGTTTTAACAAAAAGAATAAAATACCTAGAATAAATCTAACCAAGGGGAAAAAAAACTGTAAGACACTGATGAAAGAAACTGAAGACCACACAAATAAATGGAAAAATATACCATGCTCATTTTTTTTATTATGGCTGTACCCATGAGATATAGGATTTCCTGGGCCAGGGACTGGCTCTGAGCCACAGCTGCAACCTATGCTGCAGCTGTGGGAATACTGGATCCCATCGAGTTGGGCTGGGGATCCAACCTATGTCTCTGCAGCAACACAAGCCACTGCATTTGGATTGGTAACCCTCTGCACCACAGCAGGAACTCCTTCCACACTCGGTGATAGGAAGAGTTAATACTGTTAAAATGAATGTACTACCCAAGGCAATCTACAGAGTCACTGCAATTTTTAATCAAAATATTAATGGCATTTTTCAAAATTATACACCAGAACTAGAATTAATAATTCTAAAATTTGTATGGAAATACAAAATATCCTGAGCAGTCAAAACAATTCTGAGAAAAAATAACAAAGCTGGAGGTCTAGGCACCCTAATTTCAAACTATACTACCAAGTTACATTAATCAAAACATTATGGTGCTTACACAATATCAAACACATAGATCAGTGAATTGAAATAGAGAGGCCAGAAATAAACCCACTTTTATATGCTTAATTAATCTACAACAAAGGAAGAACACAGAATGGGGGAAAGACAGCCTCTTCAAAAAATGATGTTGAGAAAACTGGCCAGCTACATGTAGAAAAATCAAACTGGACTACTTTCTTATACCATACACACACAAAAAAAAAAAAAACACGCACCAAAAAAAAAAAAAACTCGAAATGGGTTAAAATTTAAAATGTAAGACTTGAAGTCATAAAACTCCTAGAAGAAAACATAGGCAATATACTCTTTGACACTGGCCTTAGTAATAATTTTTTGAGTATGTTTCCTCAGGCAAGGGGAACAGAAGGGAAAACAAACAAATAGGACTATATCAAACTAAAAACTGTTTTCACAGTGAAGGAAACTATCAACAAAATGAAAAGGCTGCCTAATGAGTGGGAGAAGATATTGCCAAACTATATCTGATGAGAGTTTATTATCCAAAATGTACAAAGAAATCCTACAACTCAACATCAGAAGAAACAAACACCCAGGCAAAAATGAGCAGAGAACCTGAATAGGCTTCTTTTTACAGAGAAGATATATGCATGGCCAACAGGTATATGACAAGATGTTCAACATCACTAATCATCAGGGAAATGCAAATAAAGACCACGATGTGATATTACCTTACACCTGTCAGAAAGGTAAATGGCTACTATCAAAAGAAAACAAATATTGGGAGTTCCCATTGTGGCGCAGTGGTTAACGAATCTGACTAGGAACCATGAGGTTGTGGATTCCATCCCTGGCCTTGCTCAGTGGGTTAAGGATCTGGAATTGCCATGAGCTGTGGTGTAGGTTGCAGATGTGGCTTGGATCCCGTGATGCTATGGCTGTGGTGTAGGCCGGCGTCTACAGCTCCCATTAGACCCCTAACCTGGGAACCTCCATATGCCATGGGAATAGCCGTAGAAAAGGTAAAAAGACAAAAAAAAAAAAAAGACAACAAATATCAAGTGTTGGTGAAGGTATGGAGAAAAGGGAATACTCATATGCTGTTGGTGGGATTGTAAATTGGTGCCACCACTATAAAAAACAGTATGAAGTTTCCTTAGAAAACTGAAAATAGAACTACCATATGAATCTGGCAAAATCCACTCTGGATATTTTTTTCAAAGAAAACAAAAAATATTAACCTGAAAAGATATAGTTATCTTTATGCTCATTGCAGCATTATTTTTTTTTTAATTTTTGGCTGCCCTGCAGTATGTGTAAGTTCCCAGGCCAGGGATCAAACCCCCACCACAGTAGCAACCTGAGCTGCAATAAAGAAAACACCAGATCCAAACCCCATTGAACCACCAGGGATCCCTGAGACTTATTTTATGGTCCAGGCTATGGTTTATCCTGATGATTGTTCCACATGTATATGAAATGGGCAAACACTCCTCCATTGCTGCATGTGGTATGCTATGTCAATTAGATCATGTTGATGAATAATGTTTTTTAGATATTCTCTGTTCTTACTCATTTTTTGTTGAGTTTGTCTCTCAGCTACCAAAAAAGTATTACTAAAAATCTTCAAACATGGTTTTGGATTCTGTCAGTGTTTCTACCTGTGTTTAGTTGCTCCACCATATCTACAAATAGCTGCTTTTCATATTTGGTACAGAGTTTATCATTATTAACTGCAGGAAAATTAGCCTGATACAAATTGCACCATCACTACCAAAAGCAGTAACCTAAAGTTCTAAGATAATTTTGAGAAAAATATAAAGTTTTTTACTCATATTTCCAATTTTTACTATATTATTCCCCTTACCAGTATCCACCCCTGGTCACATCACAAAAAGATCTAATACTGAGATACATCATTTCCATTAATGGATTTAAGAACTACTTGCTTTGCATTTTATCTTTGTAAATGAGTATCATATTTCCTTTTAATAAACAAACTTTAAAATCTTTTCTGAAAATAGATGAACATAAGACTAAAAGATATTTTTCTTACTTCCTTCTACTACCTAATTTTCCCCTCTTCTCTCTTAAAGAGGAAGGAGAAATTGGGAGAGTACATAAACACACAGAAGATCCTGTTCATTTATAGGGAATGTTTTCTAGAAATCCTGGGAAATAGAAAATTCATTGCCATGAGAGCAGTTGGTGATGACCCAACTATAAAATGATAGAAAAGACTGATATCTGGTAATAAGAATTGAAAAGGCAACTCTGAGATTTAAAGGGGGAGTTTTCTAGAGAGAAGTGAAAACTGCCTGCTGCACTTGGATCCATGTGCTCCTACTGCACAGTACAAAAATTCAAAACCAGGAATCTCGAAAATCTCATATCATAAGTTATGTCACCATTATAAAATGCAATTTTGTAGAAACATCTATTTTATGCGACAGTATCCTTAGAGCTCATAAAATAACTGAGTTGCAGCCAGGCTTTTTTTTTTTTTTGAAAATTGAAACTAACTTCATAACTCTGAGCTACCGTCTGGTGGGAATGGAAGTAAAACAGTTCCAAACTTCAGGACAAAAACATCTGTCCTATCCTTATCCCATGAAAAGCTTTCCTCCTAGACAAGTGCTCTTTATGAAAACACACTGAAAGTGTGAGCTCCTAAGGTCCAACACATTGCACTACACCACATCCACTCTGCAAAAGTCCAGAGAAAAAAATCAAAGTTATGGGATGAGAAAACCTAACCTGAAAGAAGAAAACATATTAATTGCTTTAATAGTCTTAACAAAAAAGTGAAAATGAAGATGACAAATCATGGTTTAATAGAGGAACAAGGAATTCAGAATCTCTGAGTTCCAATATTAATTATATTACTATCACAACATATGATCAAGTCATTATCAATGTTAAAATTTTTAACCAATTAATTAAGGACATACACAGAGAAGGTATGAAATATGGGCCATGAACATTAGTGCAAGAATTTCCCATCTTAAATGCTAGCAGGTCCCGATACAATGCCTCTATTCTTTCCATAACTACTGAAAACCTTGAAAAAGCTAGACTTTCATACTTTTCCCAAAAACTAAGACTGAAAGTCAATTTTCTCAAAAAGACCTAACCACAACCACCACTTCCCCTGTCTTCCTCTATCTCTCACCCTGAGTTATTTTCTTCTTACCACTTATCATTGTCTAGAATCACAATATACATATTTTTCTTTGTTTATTATCTAGACTATATGCTCCATTAGGGACCGCAGTTTTTGTTCCCTGCTATATGCCCAACATTTGGAAGCCTAGCCACAGTAGGGACTAAATAAATATTGACTGAATAAATTAATAAGCCCAATGCTGGGATCCAGAAGGAATCTGTACGGAGGCAGATTGAAACAACTCCAGTGTTTCTGAAACTATGACCTCGAATCATCTCGAAGTCACTACAAGCACAATAATACTGACAATAAAGGTCCAAAAACCCTAGACTGTGACAATTCTACAATAATCCACACCACACCTGATGCTTCTGAATGACTTCTGTGGGCTAAATTCACTATTTCTGCAACTGTTTCCATTCTCTATATCCTACTCCCATGGTTTAACTTAAGGATTCTACATACTGGGTACGTGGACAGAAGTAAGAAATAGAAATAGCACCAACTGACCCATCATACAAACTTCAGTCTGAATCTCAGTATAGGAGATCCTTATTGCTCCAGACACATTTCCCCTCCTATATTGTGGTTTGGATGCTTGGGTTCCCATCTTTCCCATTACAGGTAGGGACATTAAAACATCATCCTAATGAATAGTTATAATGCCAACAACACAGTCCCATGTTATGAACAGGACATACACACACATATGCACACACACATGCACACACTCTGGTCCATTAGAACAAAATCAGCTTCTCACTGATCCCTCTATTTTAGGGCTTATTTATTCCTAAGACACAGAAAGACAATAGAGTATTTGCTATCTTCTAGTGTCTTAACTTCTTTATTTAGCTGAAGGAAATAAGTTCAATAAGTCAGATTATTTGTGTATACAGGTCCTGTGAAATTATTTTATTCATTATTTTAAGCCAAAGTACATTTACTACTCAAATTCTAAATATTTTTATTGCCTCCACTTAAATAAATAAAATAAAATAAAAAGGAAAAGACAAAACCCAATGCCAACAGAAGACCTAAATAGACATTTCTTCAAAGAAGACATAGGGATGGCCAACAGACATGTGAAAAGATGCTCAGCATCACTAGTTATCAGAGAAATGCAAATTAAAACTATAAAGAGATATCACCTCACACCAGTCATAATGGCCATCACCAAAAAGTCTATAAATTAAAAATGCTGGAGAGGTGTAGAGAAAAGAGCACTCCTACATTGTTGGTAGGAATATAAATTGGTGCAGCCACTATGGAGACTAGTATGGAAGTTCTTTAAAAAATTAAAAATAGGGTTAAGATATGACTCAGAAATCCCACTCTCGGGCACATACCCAGGAAAGATGAAAACTCTAATTCAAAAGATACATGCACCCCAATATTCACAGCAGCACTATTTACAATAGCAAAGATATGGAAACAACCTAAATGCTGTTGACAGATGAATGGATAAAGAAGATGTTACTCAGCCATAAAAAGAATGAAATAATGCCATTTGCAGCAACATGGGTGGACCTAGAATTATCATATTAAGTGAAGTCAGAGAAAGACAAATATCATATATCACTTATATGTGGAAGCGGGGGAGAGATAAATTAGGAGTTTGGTATTAACACATACATGCTACTAAATATAAAGTAGATATACAACAAGGAACTACTGTGTATCACAGGGAACCATATTCAGTATCTTATAATAATCTATAATGGAAAAGAATCTGAAAAGGAATATATATATATCACTTTGCTGTATACCTGAAATGAACACAACATTTTAAATCAACTATACTTCAGTTTAAAAAAAAAAGTCTAAGAATAGATGACCATGATAAAACTTTTTTATTGTGATTATATGACAAACAGCAGTACGAAGTACTGACATCAATAGAATTTGTACCTTAGAAATCGGTATGTGTTCATTTTGCCAGCAACAATTTAGATTCAGCCAAAAAATTATAAATCACATTAAATTAATTTTAAAGTATTATTATTTCTGAGGAGGGGCATGTATTTAATTTGCTAATTTGTTTTTGTTTTACAGTAATGTAAGAGTCACAATTCATCCTGAGTTTTAGGCTTAAACGTTTGAGAAACAGCATCACAAAAGCCCTTTAAGTCAATGTTAAGGACTCTTAAGAAACCAGTCCTTTGAAGGAGGCTTAAACATTACTAAAGTTTGAGAAACACTGAGACAACAATGAAACAATTGTTGCATAACACATTTTTTGCCTCATGAGCCACAAACCCTCTTTTACCAGAAAGAAAACTGAAAAACTGTCCTGCTTCATTATCCCTGTACTCAGAGACCACCGTCTGAACCAAAGAGCAAAATGCATAACTAATTAAAAAAAAAAAAGTGCTGATTTTTAAAGCAGGAAAAGGCTACTAAACTACCCCACATATCCTAACACCCACTCTACCTTCACTCCCACCTCCATCCCCACACACCATTCTCCTACATGCAGGGGGTACGAACCCCAAAGAAAAATCCAGGCTGAAAATTAAAGGGGCCTAAAAATGGTTCATTGCTCTAAAATAATTATGTTTCTCACAAATGAACTTTTGTAATCAAAGCAAGACAGAAAGAGCCCTGTAAAAGACCAAGTGAAAGGCTGTCATTTCTGCCTTCCCTGGTGTCTCAAGCATCAGAAAAAAAAAAAAACACACTGGAACAGGACACAATCACAGTAGCATACAGCGGAGGTGGCCCATATAAATACCTGATTGATACTGAGAACTGGTCTTCATACATCAACTGGCCTTTCTTGCTGCTATAAATCTGAGAAAGAGCTCCGACTGATACCAAGATCCAAGGGGCAGATACAGTAGTAGAAACTAAAAGAAAAACAACATGGAATCTATTTGGTTTTAACTTCAACAAAAAGTTATCTTAAAGATGCAGGGGATGAGCAGACTTCTGAAAATAATTTGCTACAGAAACCAAGATAACATTCTGGAAAACTTTTGACAATAGAATATAAGATATACGGTATATAAGGTAAGAATATGCTGAGATGAAACAAAAAAATAAAAATGGCGGAGTTCCGGTCATGGCTCAGCGGTTAACGAACCCGACTAGCATCCATAAGGATGTGGGTTCGATTCCTGACCTTGCTCAATGGGTTAAGGATCCAACATTGCTGCCAGCTGTGGGGTAACTCAAAGACTCTGCTCAGATCCTGAATTGCTATGCCTCTGGCGTAGACCGTCCACTAAAAAAGCTCCGACTGGACCCCTAGCCTGGTAACTTCCATATGTCATGGGTGCAGCCCTGAAAAGACCAAAAAAAAAAAAAAAATGGCATTAAAGGAGAAGCAAATTAAAAAAAAACTGAAATGAAAATGGAAACATGAGGTATGAAAAGTAACAAGGCAAAGAGAGTTAAGTGTACATTAGTGTAGAATTTACTCTAGAGAAAAATGCATTCGTGATTGAAAGTACGAAGTTAAAAAGTTCTTCCGCAATGCAAAGAATCAGGATAAACCGTCGGAAACAGGACAGGCCCGCTAGATGAAAAGGATGGAGAACACAACTCCAAACTAAGAACTATAGATAAATCCTAACAGGAAAACACAACAATTAGTATAAATGTCATGAATCAAGGGGAAAAAATATTTAGCTGATTCTAAAGAACTCATCACATTCCAAACAAAGTTAGTAGACATATCCTGGGCACTTCTTAAAATCACAATTAAAAAAAACTCTAACAATCACTTAGGTGAAGAAAAAAATTAACTACAAATAAATATAGAAATATACAATAATATATACAAATAAATAAATATACATGGTTAGGCAATGGAGAAATGGCTAGAGCATTTTAAAAGGAAAAAGCTCTTTTATACTCAATTGAGATGTTATTCATATGAAGAAAATAAAAAGACATTCTCAATGCTATATTCTCATAAAATGTAATACTCAGCCATCTAAAGTTACTTGAAGACATAGTCCAGCCAAAAACCAGGTGACTAAAAATTTTAAATTCAAGAATGTGGACAGAGAAGTAAAAAGAATCTGCATTTGGTCTAACAAACTTCAATTGCATAAGAAGATATTAGTCTTTCCAATATAGCTCATGTGCTTCTCCTTTCCAGTAGATGTAATCTTGCTCTCCAAAAACAGATTTCTCATCATACCCTCACCCTTCACATACTCATAATGCTTTCCCAGTAGTAATAGTCCATAGTGCTTTTTCCCCAATGTCAAAAATCTATGAAGCTCTGACAAGAGAAAGATGTTCTTTTAAATCATTTGGTAGCAAAGTGAAATGATATGAAATGATTTATCAGTTTTTTAATCCCACAAGTGTTCATATTCATTTGCTGCATAAATATTAGTAAATTGGCCTATAGCTTTTTGCTACACACTCCGATGGAATCTTATATAATATGCAATATTCATCCTTTATAAAGCCAAAACGTTTTGAAATTCCAGAACACACTGAAGGGTTTTGACTAAGAGATCATGGACCTTTCATAGATCAACTCACCCAAAAGGCTTACTTTCTTGGGGCAACCTTAACCCATTTATTCATCAATAACATACTCCACCACTCTGGACACGCTGGACTCTCAAGACCCCTGATTTCTTGCTGTGGTCTCGACTGGCCTCTCAATTTTAGAAGACATTCAAGGAGGAGGTGGAGTCACACCTGACTCTCCTTCCAGAATACCTAAACCACCTGTCCATGCTGATAGCTGAAGGAGCAGTACTTGGGCTCATTCTAGATGATGAAACTTTCCATTCCTATGACTCATCTCCAACTGCCTCTCTCCGGGCACATTTATGACACATTTAAACAACTACTATTCTCTCCTACCCACTGGGAGTTTGTCCTTTACCTTGGGCCCTGGCCAGCTGGACCCTACGGAATTGTCAGGTCTAACACAAGAGTTATGCACTCCTGGTGCAGCTGTGGTACACAAGTACCTGAACAATCTAGAATCACGTTCAGTGGAGAATGCCACTAGAATTTTGCATTAAATTTTGCTCTCTGTTGCATTAAAATTTTTTGCATTAAATTTTGCTCTCTGTTGCATTAAAATTTTTCTAAGATTTGCCTCAGTGATGAGAAGGATCAGACCATGCTTCCCCTTACTTCTCAAGCTCATTCACAGCTGAGTCATAAAACATGTCCTATTTCTACTCTCAGAACTCTTTTCAAGCTCTCCCTTTAGATCTGCTGGCTCTGACTCACTTATTCTCTATCACTTAATACCATATGGAGATACTATTATATCTTTATCTTATCACTTTGGATATATCTTTTGTTGTTTACTAAAGCCTTTCACTACATACCCTGGATGTTTTAAAACCTCTCCTCACCCAGAATACAAAATTTGGCCTACCCCTGTTCAGCACCCCATAGCCATAGGCAAGCCCCACTGTAACCACTAAGATCAGGACATGTAATAGGGAAAAAAAAATACAATGAGGATTAAATAAGGTAACAGTTTATCCGCAAGTTAAGAGAAGTCCAAGGTAAATAAGGTAACAGTTTATCCGCAAGTTAAGAGAAGTCCAAGGATATCTGGTTCAAGGCTATTAATGGCTTTTCCATGGCCAAGCATCTTCTATCTTTATTTTCCACTGCCTAGACGTGTGACTTCTATTTTCAAGGTCATCTCATAGACAAAAACAGTTGCTAGACCCATAGCTTTCACAACTTCCAGGAAGCAGGAAAGAAGAGGAGTGGAAAGACACAGAGGACACATCTCTCAGCTGAGGCAGCTTCTAAGACGTTCTGAAAGTCCTATTCAAAACTTAATGCTTACTTCTCATTGTCCCAACTCACCTACATAGATTGACCAAGCAGTAAGGAAGCCAAGCTTTAATTTGGTGAGCTGCAAAGTACCCATATACGCACAAACACTCAGAAATTTGTTCTTTGGAAGAGGAGAAAATGAATTTAGGTTGGGCAACCAGCAATCTACCAGCAGTTTCTGCCATAGCTGCCTCAGCCCCAGCATGAGATCAGACATTTGTTAGCAACACAGAAACATTCATCTCTCAATTTATACCTCATTTAGATTCATATAAAATAGTAAGAAAATAAAATTTACAATTTTCTTATAACAAAGAAAAGGTGAAGGGATATGTTCAGTAGGTTGGAAAAAGGAGGCATGTCTTTTTTGATATTTTGATATGAGCCATAAATAAGGAGTTTGTCGGTAGAAGATCTACAATGTCCAGAAAAGCTGTAAATAGCATTGGTCATATCATAGGCTGCTTTATTCTTCATCTTCCCCATTATAATAATTCTGGCCACATCAGTGGTGCCCCAGACTTACTCCTTTTCAACTTGGGCACACTGGCCATTATTATTCACATGTTTGCATTTTTCAGTGCAGCCTATATATCCTCTGTATTTTCCAAATGGGGCTCTCTACAATATCAGCTGCACTTCCCAGTCATGATCATGGTATCTGTTTAAAGTGCTAAGACATCTTAAAAAACATAATAAACACACTCAGGAAATATCCAACCTCAATTTTGTAAGTCAACTATATTCCAATAAAATTTTTAAAAGTTACCCATTTCAGCATGTCTTATTCCAAAAACATAAACTAATTGTATATAATATGTAGTTTCCATCATGGCTCATCAGGAATGAATCTGACTAGTATCCATGAAGATGTAGGTTCAATCCCTGGCCTTGCTCAGTAGGTTAAGGATCTGGCATTGCTGTGAGCTGTGGTTGTAGGGTGCAGATACAGCTCAGATCTGGTGTTGCTGTGGTGTGGTGTAGGCCAGCGGCTACAACTCCGATTTGACCCCTAGCCTGGGAACCTTCATATGCTGCAGGTGCGGCCCTAAGAGACAAAAAAAATATATACAATATAATAAGCAAGTATAAAATGTTCTATTAAAAAGACTATTTAGTGGTTAAAGAATCTGACTAGGAACCATGAGGTTGCAGGTTCACTCCCTGGTCTCACTCAGTGGGTTAAGGATCTGCCGTTGCCGTGTGCTGTGTTGTAGGTTGCAAATGCGGCTGGGATCCCTGATTGCTGTGGCTCTGGTGTAGGCTGGCAGCTGCAGTTCCGATTCAACCCCTAGCCTGGGAACCTCCATATGCCACGGGAGCGGCCCAAGAAATAGCAACAACAACAATAACAACAACAACAAAAAAGAAATACAAACTGCTATGTATAAAATAAATCCACAACAAGAATATATTGCATAGCACAGAGAAATATTTTATAATAAATAAGAATAATCTATAAAAATACTGAATTACTATGTTGTATAACTGAAACTAACATTTTAATTCAATTAAAAATTTTAATAAAAGACTCTGTTATATAATTAATCTAATCTACTTCCTTCTCTATAAATTTGCCTCTACTGGGCCTTTCATATAAATAGAGCCATATGATATGTGGTCTCTATGATTAGTTTCTTTCTATTAGCATGTTTTCAAGAATTGTATGGTATGTCAATTACATCTCAAAACATCAATGTTAAAAAAATAATATAACCATAAGTTGATTTAAAAGAAACTTACCTACAACAAATTTAAAATTATTTTTAAAAACGTTTAATTGAGTGCAAACGTCAGGAGAAAACTAACAATAAAAACGCAAAAGAAATAATAAATATAAATATTTATTACAATAAAGATATAAAAGCCATGGACTAGTATAAGCACTGGAACTCAAAATAAACACGATTGTGAGAGATAATTACACAACCCTTTTAGCCCCTAAAAGATAAGTGGAGAAAAAAAATGTGCTCAGATATAATGAATAAGACAATTTATAGACAAATAACAAACTTTAGTCCTTCTCAGAGAATAAATTTACTTTGGAGAGTGAAACAATTACAAAAGCAATCATATTCTAAACCATAAAGATAAGTTCAATAAATCCCCAAAAGCAGAATCTGGACTGGCCACAATCTCTGAACATAGTAATAAATGATGAGAAATTAATCAAGAGAGTTTAAACAAAAATAAAAACCATATGAAAAACAGTAATTTATCTATATAAATACTAGAATGGAAACAAAAGCCAAATGTCAATATCAGATTATTATGAAAATAAAGACAATGAGTACATGAGTACACAATTTCATCAAAGCTAAAAATAAATAAATTTATATATATATAAACTATATATATATAGTTATTGGAAAGTATATATATATATTGGAAATTCCATTCAAGAAAGAAAACAAATATGTAGTATAAGAATAGAAAGCCAGAGTTCCCTTGTGGATCAATCAGTTAAGGACCTGGTTTTGTCACTGTTGTGACTCAGGTCACTGCTGTGGTAGGGGTTTGATCTCTGGCCCAGGAACTTCCACATGCAGTGGAAGCCAAAAAATAATAATAATAGAGAGCCAACTAATACAGAAAAGATTAAAAAGCCTAAGAGAATAGCACAAAATAAGATGTTTGGCATATGTGATGAATTAATAAAAGAGAAGGATAATTTCTCAACATAATCACATCTATCCAAACCAAAAAGTCAACACCATGCTTAATGGTGAAATACTAGAAGCATTCCAATTAAAACATTGAATAAAGAAGAAAATATGCTTTCTCTCTTACTACTTAACACTGTTCTAAAAATATTGGCCAATAAAATGAAGCATGAAATAAAAATAAGATAAATCTATGGGAAAAGAAATTGAATTATCAACTGTAAATTCTATAAAATTAATGGGAGAATTCAATAGATAACACAGATAAAAATACATATGCAAATATTAAGAGCATTGCTATGTACAGAGATAGAGGTACAATTGATAATAAGAAAAAAGTTTCCTCTCATAATAGAAGCAAATATATTTTTTAAATACCTAGGATAATAACAATAACACCCACCACAGAGACTACTTATTAAATTTCAACGGAGAAAGAGAGGAATGGCCAAAGAAACAGGATTTGGGGAGGTTTGTTTTAGATTTTTTTATTCTTTCAAATTAGAAGAGTCATAAGCAGGTGTGAAAGCCATCGGAGAGGATTTTCTTGAAAACAAAATGTTAAGTGTAATTAGGAGAGAAAGGCGAGCTGCTTAATTCACCTTAATTAAACAAGTTAATTTATGAATGTACTGGCCTAGTTCCCTGTCCACATTAGACATGTTACTAACAATTGCTCTTTCTCCTCTCAAACCTGACCTTGTGCTGTGGTGAATTAGTCATAGAAGTGCCATTTCCCTGTTTGTCTGATTGTGGGGAAATCAGAACAAAAGAAAGAAATTCTTTTGACATGACCTCTATCAATAGAGTAATCAGTGTAACTGAAACACACATCCTGATAATCATGACAAATTGTCTTTTAAAAGTAAAAGTAATCTATTGCGTTGATCATGCAGATAATTGCTTCAATCCTTCAATGCATACTGCTAGTGTGAACTTGGTCAAATTAAAATCTATAGCCCATGATTATAATTTTATTTGCATAATTATACAGGGTAGAGAGTGGGTGGGAACTTTGTTTTGAAACTCTTCTCTTTTCCACTTTCCTCCTTTGTTTCCACATGACACTTTACCTCGAATATCAAAAATAGCCATGGTAGTTCTCTTTTGGTGCATCTGGTTAAGACTCTGGCCTTGTCACTGAAGCAGCTTGGGTGGCTGCTGTGGCACAGATGCGATCCCTGGCCCAGAAACTTCCACATGCCATAGACACAACCCCCCCCCAAAAAAAATAGCAATGGTATATATTGACATATCAAGTCAATCCCACCACACAATGTGGGCCATGCAAATGTAAGTTTAGAACACACTTCTGTCTTGGCTCTATAGATATGGAAAGAATCAAGATTTTTTTGAGAATTTTTAAAAAAATCACTGTTTAGTAAGTGTTCAGTTTCTCAGCTGAGAACTGAATCAACAGTGAACTGAACTATTAACAGTGGAATTTGTGCAGATATAAGGCAAGAGATATAAGAATATTTCTTTTTAGAGTTCCCTGGTGGCTAAGCAGTTTAAGGATCTGGTGTTGTTACTGCTATAGCTGTGGTTACCTGCTGTGGCACAGGTTCAGTCCCCAGCTCAGGAACTTCTGCATGCTATGGGTGTGCCTCCCCCATCCCCCAAAAAAAAGCTAAATTTTTTTTTTGCTTTTTTTAATGGCCACACGTTCAGCATATGGAAGTTCCCAGGCTAGGGGTCAAATCAGAGCTGTAGCTGCCATCCTACACCACAGCCACAGCAACTGGGGATCCAAACCACACCTACAACCTACACCATAGCTCATGGCAACCCCAGATCCTTAACCCACTTATCAAGGCCAGGGGTCAAACCCACATCCTTATGGATACTAGTTGGGTTTCTAACCACTGAGCCACAAGGGGAACCCCTAGAACATTTCTTTTTATTTTTAGGACAAAAGTAAAATGAATTTTTAGGACAAAGATGTTGAGCTCTTTTTCCTCTTCTTTGCTCTTCTGTTTATTCTTTTAATTAGTTGTCATTTTACAAATTTTCTCTTTCCAGCACTAAATTATGAAAGTGATGAGGGAGGGAGAGTCATACAGTAAGGAACCAAGCTACCAAAAATAATCTCTAAAGGCAGTATCTTTCTTTCCTTTTTTTTTTTGTCTTTTTGTTGTTGTTGTTGTTATTGTTGTTGTTGCTATTTCTTGGGCCGCTCCCGTGGCATATGGAGGTTCCCAGGCTAGGGGTTGAATCGGAGCTGTAGCCACCGGCCTACACCAGAGCCACAGCAACGCAGAATCCGAGCCACGTCTGCAACCTACACCACAGCTCACGGCAACGCCGGATCGTTAACCCACTGAGCAAGGGCAGGGACCAAACCCGCAACCTCATGGTTCCTAGTCGGATTCGTTAACCACTGCGCCACGACGGGAACTCCTAAAGGCAGTATCTTTCTATAATAGATTAAATTAACAAGTAGGAATGTCACACTATTTTGGATGATGACACTAATTTAGGCTCCACTCAAGATCCATATGGGGAAAGAATACATTGATTCTTTCCATACTTAGCATGAAGCTGTTCAAACTGAAAAGATGCCACAGGTGAGGTCCACAGCAAGAACACTATGAGGTGGAGATTTGTGGGGTGAGCAGGTGATCAAGGTGTGCTCTCAGGATCAATACTTGTAGAGGAGTAAAGAAAGCAGGACTGGGCAGAGGATGAAGACTAAATTTGTAGCAATCTCAACAAAGGCCTCAGTAAATCCCATAAGTTTGAAGCTGGAATGAGACTTTGAAGTTGCCCTGTGTTGGGAAGGAATAGAGCCTCTGAACTCCCACATGGACCAATCTCTGGATGTGGGCTGCCTTCTCCACCAGGGAGGAGGGCAGCTCTCTTTAGTCAAGTGCAAGTTCCCCAGCCCCAGAGACTCAGTTGAGGGCTGTTAGCTGCCAACATTTCCAGCAATTGGTAAAATGAGTGCATTAGTCCTGAGGAGAGGGGATTTGGACAGCACAATACAGCTTTCACCACACATGGGCAGCACGAAACAACACACTTTTTCATCTGAAACTTCTATCTGAAAGGCATGTCACAGAGGCTACTAGGCTGAAAGTCAAAGGAACGATATATAATCTTGTCACCGCCACTAAAAATTTCTGCAGCTTTCAAAAGTCATTTTTCCTCTACATCTTCAGCTGTAAAATCAGAGTTTTGACAAGGGAATCACTTATGGTTTCTTCTACTTTGTCTATCACCTAATTTGGGTGCTTAATTTTCAGCAAAATCAAGAGGAAAGGATTTCAAATGTAGTCATGCCTCATAAAGAGTTTAATTTCACTTAGATTTTAGTCTTGGATTCTATTATTTCCCAGTCAAATAAGATCCCAAAATCCCAAAGTAATTTTTAAGTCCCTTTGATACTCTTAATACTGGTATCTTTTAACTAAATCTAAGAGCAAAATTTAAGTCCCAGAAGAGGAAGCATGAAGATAATTGAGCATAGAATTCTAGCACCAAGGCTAGCATCCCAGGCTGCTGCATTCAAACTGGGAATTCAAAAGAACTTCTTTAATTCTAATGCCGTCATCATCCATTTTTCCAAAGAAATAAAACTGCTGTGAACCCATAATGCATGTGATTATCCATCTAAAACCTAGTTGTGCTGTTTCTTCTACAGAGAAGATGTTCAATAGCCCACACTACCTCGTTTATTGTCTTCTGTCCCTCTTTGAAAAGGTCATTATCTACATCTGAGTTCCCCATTATTCAAAATAGCCAGCGGCTATACACAGAAAAGTCATCTGCCCTTGCAAATGTATGAAAGTCAGCCATCTTTATTTGGACACTTTAATATAATTGCCTGGGAGAGGTACAAAGAAAACTAAAACTACTACATTGGATTTACTGTCTCACTCTATTAGGACTTGTGTAGTATCTTTGTCCCTTAGAGGAACAAAGTAGATAGAACTAAAAATAGAGGACATTGATCTTTTCCTGGCACTAAACTTCATGAAGAATAGCTTTCTGCAAAAGAGAAGCTTTATTTCATCTAGTTAAGTATTCCACATGTGTGCAACATAGCATTTTCTTTAATGTATTCCATTCCTAGTTCTGCCTTTTATTTTGTCAACAGCAACTTTAATATTAATGATGCATGCCAAAAAAGAGGCGGCTGAAAATACATAGTTCGGAATGAAATGACTCCTGTTTTTGACACAGACAGGAAGCTAACTTAAACTGATGTTAAACTGTTACTGAACAGGAAAACAAAAAATGCAAGCCATTGATTTTAACAGAACTTTTATACTGTTTATACTGTGAAAACCCATTTTTGTTATTTAAAACAATTTTCTATTATAAAGCACTGACATGTTTCCCTCTGTTTTCATCAGGCATATGTTTTCATTTTCTACTGGAATGTTTCCAAATACTTGTACACGACTATACCCCAATTTCTATGTAATTCTTCAAATATGCAATGATAAGACTTGTGTTTTTGTACTAAGAAGGGGATTCTATGTCTTACCCAACAAACGCCATGCTAGTTAGTACACCTTATCAAGTTTTCAAAACTAAGAAAGGATGTAGAAATAGTCCTTAAAGATTGGGGTTTTTTGTTTTGTTTTGTTTTGGTTTTGTCTTTTTGTTTTTCTAGGGCCGAACCAGCAGCATATGGAGGTTCCCAGGCTAGGGGTCGAATCATAGCTGTAGCCGCCGGCCTACACCAGAGCCACAGCAACACATGATCTGAGTCATGTCTGCGACCTATACCACAGCTCACAGCAATGCTAGATCCTTAACCGACTGAGCAAGGGCAGGGATCGAACCCACAACCTCATGGTTCCTAGTCGGATTTGTTAACCACTGAGCCACGACAGGAACTCCAAAGATTGTTAACTAACAAAGAATACCAACGATAAATTATTTCCAACATTTAAGTCCCACCTAGTTTGTTTCTCTTTCAAGACATTAATTTGATTTATGTCAAAAGTAAAGATACCAAAGGAGCTGGTTTCCTGGACTGAGTCCATCTGCGATATGCTAGACTTCTCACCTGAGTCCCCTACTCTGAATATCCTCAAAAGGGCTGCCTTGGGGTCTGCATACTTCCACCACAGCCAGAGAAATGTTTCTGAAACAATATGAACAGTGAACACAAAACACAGAAATGTGATGTTTTGGTATGAAAATATTTCTGCTAAGAGGAAAAGGAGATACATTTGTTGATAGGGCAGAAACAAGGTTTTTGCAATGCCAGGAAGGGGCAGGGAGGGAGAGAGGGATCAACTTCTAATACACATAGACCTGGAGACACCCTGGTAAGGTACGTAAATGGAGTCTAGACAGGGTGGAAGCTGGCTCTGCTATGCAATGACTTGGAGTGGGTCAAATGCTGTGAGCTTGTGAATCACAGTGGAGCTAGAAAACACTTTGGGTTCAAGGAGTTTTGCATTGAGCTATACAGAGCCAACTCTGTATGAAGTTGCACTGCATCTCCAAAGTTAAGACTAAACCAGGAGTGAGAATAAAGATACTCCTATTGTTGTGGGTTCAACTGTGCCCCTGAAAAGATATGCTGAAATCTTAACTCCTAGTACTTGTGAATGTAACCTTATTCAGATGTAGGATTTTTGCAGACATAGTCAAGTTAAGATGAGGTCATACCTGATAAGGGTGAACCCTAATCTGATACTACTGGTGTCGTTATAGGAAGAGAAGAGACACAGATGCGTGTCTGGAAGTCAAAGAGCACCAAAATTGCCAGCAACCACCAGAAGCTAGGAAGAGGCAAGGAAGGATACTCTCTTAGATTTTTAGGAGACACTGTGTCCCTGCTAACACTATCATTTCAGAATTGCAAGCTTCGAAACTGTGATAATTTTATATTGTCTTAAGCCACCAAGTTTGTGGTAATTTGTTATGGCAACACTAGAAAACTAATAGACCTGCCTTGAGAATGGAAACATGAGGAAGAGATGGCCCTGCACTGAGGGAACTGGAGAAAGTTATCATGAAGCAAGCAACATTTACACTGTGTCTTAACAATTAGATACAATTTCAGTAAATTGAGATGAGATAGAAGACAAGCCAGTAGACAAATACCCCATAACCTGAAGGGGAGCAGTAGGAAAAGCCTGGTCACATTTGGGAAAAACAGGAAGTCCACTTTTAGCATGCCACAAAGGGTATATGAAATTGAGGGCAGTGAGACTACAATGTAAGCTAATGCCATATGGAGCAGAGAAACCTAAGGAGCTCAGACTTAACCCTTAGCTAATAAAGAGCTAGAGGACCAACCTTTTGGCCACATGTTATTTGGTCAGAGCTCAGTTTAAGAAGATTAATCTGTCAGTGTATGTACAGTGGCTTGGGGAAAGAAAAGAAAGAGAAAAAAGGTGAATACCAGTTAGAAAGTTACTTCAGTAGTCCATGCAGATAATAATAAAGTATAAAATTGGATACAGGGAACAAGCAAGGAACAAAAGAAACAGAAGTGTAAGCTTTGCGAAGATAGAATTTGAAGTTCTAGACATCTGATTTCACATAGGGATGAAAAGAATAAATGAAAAATAACTGAGGAGATGGGAATAAGATGGTGGAATAGAAGGACTAGAGCTCAAATTCTCTCCTAAAAACAACAAAATTTGGAGTTCCCGTCATGGCTCAGTGGTTAACGAATCTGACTAGGAACCATGAGGTTGCGGGTTCGATCCCTGCCCTTGCTCAGTCGGTTAAGGATCCGGCATTGCCGTGAGCTGTGGTATAGGCTGCAGAGGTGGTTCAGATCCTGTGTTGCTGTGGCTCTGGCGTAGGGCAGGTGCTACAACTCCATCAGACCCCTAGCCTGGGAACCTCCATACGCCGAGGGAGCAGCCCTAGAAAAGGCAAAAAGACCAAAAAAAAAATTTACAACCAAATAATGAGCAATCTTCAATCAAATGGACCGGAAACTTTCAAAAAGATATCCTACTCCAAAAGACAAAGAGGAAGCCACATCAAGAGGTAGGAAGGGTGATTACATGATATAAGCAACACCATACCTCCTGGGTGGGAAGCCCCACAGACCGGAAATCAACTATACCACAGAGACTCACCTACAGGAGTGAGAGTTCTGAGCCCCACATCAAATTCCCACATGTGGGGATCTGGCACTGGGAGAAAGAGCCCCCAGAGCATCTGGCATTGGAGACCAATGGGGCTTGTGGGCACAGGAGCTCCACAGGAATCAGGGAAATGGAGACCCCATACTTAAAAGGTGCACACAGACTTTCATGTGCCCTCGGTCCCAGGGCAAAGCAAAGTCTCCATAGGAATCTGGGTCAAACCTGACTGCAGTTCTTGGAGGACCTCCTGGGAAAATGGGTGAATGTGGCTTGTTGTCGGGAAAGGACATTGGAAGCAAAACTCTTGGGAATATTCATCAGCTTGCCTTTCTCTGGAGGTGGTCATTTTGGGAAAATCTGGCCCCACCCATCAGCACTGAGAAGCCCCAGGGCAAACTATAATCCTGGTGGGATCACAGCCCCACCCATCAGTAAACATGTTGCCTAAAGACGCCCCAAGGCACATAGCCCCCTCTAATCTCACCCAGAGACAAAGCCCAACCCACCAGAGGGATAGGAATCAGCCCCACCTACCAGTGGGCAGGCGTCAGTCCCTCCCATCAGGAAGCCTACACCAAGCCCCCCAGACCATAAGGGGGGCAGACACCAGAAGTAAGAGAGGCTACAACTCTATTATCTGTAAAAAAGGTCACCACACCAAAAACCTATCAAAATGAAAAGACAGAGAACTATAACTCAAATGAAGGAGAAAGGAAAAACCCCAGAAAAACAGCTAAGTGATCAGGAGATTCTCAGCCTCCAGGAAAAAGACTTTAGACTGTTGATGCTGAAGATGATGCAAGACATTGGAAATAAACTGGAGGCAAAGATGGATAACTTACAGGAAACACTGACCAAAGAGATACAAGATATAAAACTTAAACAAGAAGAGATGCAAAATACAATAACAGAAATAAAAAATTCACTAGAAGCAGTTAACAGCAGAATACAGGAGGCAGAAGAATGAATAAGTGAGGTGGAGGACAGATTAGTGGAAATCACATATGTGGACTAGAAAAGAGAAAAAAGACTGAAAAGAAATGAAGAGAGTCTCAGAGAACTCTGGGACAATGTTAAACGCACCAACATCTGTATTATAGGGGTGCCAGAAGAGGAGAGCGAGAAAGGGACAGAAAAAATATTTGAAGAGATAATAGCCAAAAACTATTCTTCAATGTCGGCAAATCAATCAGCATAATACACCACATTAACAAACTGAAGGATAAAAACCTTATGATCCTCCCAATAGATGCAGAAAGAGCTTTTGACAAAATCCAACACCCATTTCTGATAAAAACTCTTCAGAAAGTGGGCATAGACATAATAAAGGCCATATATGACAAACCCACAGCTAACATCATTCTCAATAGTGAAAAGCTGAAAGAATTCCCGCTGAAATCAGGAACAAGACAAGGATGTCCACTCTCACCACTACTCTTCAACATAGTTCTGGAAGTCCTAGCCACAGCAATCAGAGAAATAAAAGAAATAAAAGGAATCCAAATTGGAAAGGAAGAAGTAAAACTGTCACCATTTGCAGATGACATGATACTACACCTAGAGAATCCTAAAGACTCTACCAGAAAACTGTTAGAGCTCATCCACGAATTTGGCAAAGTCGCAGGATACAAAATCAATACACAGAAATCGACAGCATTTCTATACACTAAAAATGAAAAAGCAGAAAAGGAAATTAGGGAAGCAATCCCGTTTACCATCGCATCCAAAAGAATAAAATACCTAGGAGTAAACATACCTAAAGAGACAAAAGACCTGTACTCTGAAAACTATAAGACACTGATGAAAGAAATCAAAGATGACACAAAGAGATGGAAAGATACACCATGTTCTTGGATTGGAAGAGTCAATATTATCAAAATGACTATACTACCTAAGGCAATCTCCAGATTCAATGCAATCCCTATCAAATTACCAAGGGCATTTTTCACAGAACTCGAACAAAATATTCTAAAGTGTGTTTGGAAGCACAAAAGACCCAGAATAGCCTGGGTCTTTTGTGCTTCCAGACATCCTGAAAAAGAAAAACGGAGCTGGAGGAATCAGCCTCCCTGACTTCAGGCTATACTACAAAGCAACAGTCATCAAAACTGCATGGTACTGGCACAAAGACACAAATATAGATCAGTGGAACAGGACAGAAAGCCCAGAATTAAACCCATGCACCTACAGCCAACTCATCTATGACAAAGGAGGCAAGGATATACAATGGAGAAAAGACAGCTTGTTCAATAAGTGGTGCTGGGAAAACTGGACAGCCACATAGAAAAGAATGAAATTAGAACACTCCCTAACACCATACACAAAAATAAACTCCAAACGGATTAAAGACCTAGATATAAGACCAGACACTATCAAACTCTTAGAGGAAAACATAGGCCAAACACTCTCTGACTTAAACGACAGCAACATCTTCTCAGATCCACCTATCAGAGTAGTGACAATAAAAACAAAAATAAACAAATGGGACCTACTCAAACTTCAAAGTTTCTGCACAGCAAAGGAAACCCTAAACAACATGAAAAGACCACCCACAGAATGGGAGAAAATCTTTGCAAGTGAATCCACTGACAAGGGATTCATCTCCAAAATTTACAAACACCTCCTACCACTCAATACCAAAAAAACAAACAACCCCATCCAAAAACGGGCAGAAGATCTAAACAGACAGCTCTCCAAAAAGACATACAGATGGCCAAAAAACACATGAAAAGATGTTCAACATCACTCCTTATTAGAGAAATGCAAATCAAAACCACTCTGAGGTACCACCTTACACCAGCCAGAATGGCCATCATCCAAAAGTCTACAAACAGTAAGTGCTGGAGAGGGTGTGGAGAAAAAGGAACCCTATTAAACTGTTGGTGGGATTGTAAATTGGTGCAACCACTGTGGAAAGCAGTATGGAGATGCCTCAGAAAACTAAGCATAGAACTACCATATGATCCAGCAATCCCACTCCTGGGCATCTATCCAGAGAAAATCATGACTCGCAAAGAGTGGGCATCTATCCAGAGAAAATCACAACTCACAAAGACACATGTACTCCAACGTTCATTGCGGCACTATTTACAATAGCCAAAACATGGAAACCATCTAAATGTCCATCGACAGAGGAGTGTATCAAGAAGATGTGGTACATATACACAGTGGAATATTACTCAGCCATTAAAAAGAATGAAATACCAGCATTTTTAGCAACATGGATGGACCTAGAAACTATCATGCTAAGTGAAGTCAGCCATACAATAAGACACCAACATCAAATGCTTTCACTGACCAGTAGAATCTGAAAAAAAAGGACACAATGATCTTCTTTCCAGAACAGATGCTGACTCACAGACTTTGAAAAACCTATGGTTTCCAAAAGAGACAGTTCAGGGAGTAGGGGGATGCGTTGGGGTTGTGGGATGGAAATCCTATAAAATTGGATTGTGGTGGTCATTGTACAACTATAAATGTAATAAATTCATTGAGTAATAAAAATAAATCATTTTAAAAAAAAGAAAAATAACTGAGCCTGGGAGAGGCATAGAGATAGCTAAATTGGAAGTGAGATGGATTTGGGGAAAAATATGAGTCTGAGAAGCTGGTTTATGCCAGGTTACACCGCATTCTTGCCTTGCCAGCTCAGAGATGCTGCATTCGTGCTTGAGAAGTCTCAGAGCCAAAGCCCAAGGTATACTACACTGATCTGGGAGCTGGGGGGAAGATGAGAAAATGGGGCCGGGGGGGGGGGCGGGACTCAAAGTATACTTTATAACACCTTATATGGCCCCCTAAGTAATCTGAAAGCACCATGATTCAAGGTTGAATAAGCCACAAGCTAGTCAACTGGGACACAGGCCAACCTTTCCCCCATATCATCTGTTCTGGGAACTTTGGAAAGCGGTGAAGATGCCTGCAATGGAAAACAGATTAAGGACCTACAGGGGACCCATCATATGTGCTCATTCTGGTTCAAAAGGAAAAATAAAGCTTGCATAAATCCCCAAGTACACATATTTTATTAAGCAGAACCTAAGACAAGAAGCATTGTAAATACAATGACTTTCTTAAAAAGGATATGCAAATTTCCAGGTAAAAATTAATTAATATTTTTAAGGGCACCAGGGCATCTAGTTATACATGTTGTCGCTATTAAATTATTATGAAATTTACATTTTCAGAATATATCTCTTAAATAATATAACATTTAAATAAGTTACATATATATATTAGAATAAATTACTCAAAAAAAGCATTGGATAACTAGCCAAAAAACTATTAAATATTTACCACAGATAATGAACTGAAAATTCACTTTATATGCCACCCTGGATTTGCTCAGCCAAGTTTCTCTGCTCAATGATACCAGTGACACAATTAAGATCATCTTGCACTGACTGCACTGTTGAAAACCACTAATGGGACAATTTGCCCTTCAACAGATTCGTTGCTGTATTTGTTGATGGGCCCTGTCCTTGTGTCGCTCCCCTAGCTCAGCTACCTGGGTTAGCTACTTATTGCTTGCAGGTGTGATCTATGAGTATTTGACATCTTGCCTTCCGTCATCAGTTTCCCTGTTGCCCCTGAAGCATGAGACACTGGAGGATCCCCTCAGCAGGTGCGCACGTGTATATGCATGAACATGTGCACTCGCGCACACACACACACACACACACACACACAGACTGTCCAGTCCCAGAAGTCTACAGGTTCTAGTCAGACAGGGAAGGCCCTGACTAGCACTGACTTAAATGCCTCATCCTGTAGGGTTATTGCTCATGCAGAGTTTGCTATCCCTCCTATTTTGAATTCAGATTCCCAAGCCAGTGCTGGAGGGCTAGGAGACACAGGGTGGAAGTGTTAGATAGATAACATCCATGGAACAAACTTTGACTAATGAAACATGAGAATTGATACATATTTTTTCACTCTTTCTTTGTTACCTGAGAGTGATTTGAGGCACATTTACAGCCTCGGGGCAGTCTTTCCATAAAACTAAGCAATCATCAACACACTGCACAAAGCTCTGGCCAGCGAGGTAACATGATCCTTTGTATTTTCTATTCTTCTTTTCCTGCTACTACCTCTCTCCTCTCACTCCTGATTGTAGGACTGCACTCCACAATTAAGTATTAACACACTCTGCTAAGGACCCCTGGCTAGTAAAAACAAATATCACCATATATTTTAGGTTAAAAATATATTTTCTCATTTTTCCATGTGCTGTTACCTCACATGTCAATACTTAAAACTGCTGTCTGTCAAACACTGTTAACTTCATTACCTCTATGATCACACTTGCCTGTGAAAAGCCAACCATTTCTTTCCTTCTTTCCTTACTCCTCAATCCCTTCCTTCCTCTTCCTTTCTTTCTGTTATATGATCACATATGTAAATTTATATTTTAGTAATGAGTCCGGAAATAGAATATTGTCAGCACCCCCAGAAGCCACACATCCCATTTGAAGTCGGCTTCTAGCCCTTGTCGACTTAAACATTGTCCTACATTTAGCTGTCACTATATATCTTTTTTTTTTTTGTCTTTTTAGGGCTGCACCCACAGCATATGGAAATTCCCAAGCTAGGGATAGAGTTGGAGCTGTAGCTGACAGTTTATACTGCAGCCACAGCAATGGCAGATTTGAGCAACATCTGCAACCTACACCGTGGCTCACAGCAATGCCGAATCTTTAACCCAAAACCACTGAACGAGGCCAGGGATCGAACCCACATGTTCATGGATACCAGTCAGGTTTCTTACCTCTGAGCCATAGCAGGAACTCCCTATACATCAATTTTTCATCAAAGTAACAAAGGACAATGGAACTCTCCTTCTCTGACACTCAGATATAGAGGTTCTCTCTGCCTAACACCTAACACCTACATAAGACCTAAAAGCTTTATGATTATGTATCCAACTTATGGCTGAAAGTTTGACAAAATAATCCTTCTCCTTATTCTAGCAAATGGCAAAATCTTCAACGACAACAACGGGAAGAAAAAGAATGTCAAATGTGCTTTTTGTGACTCAGGTTTCCTTCAATGATCTCAGTTTCACCTGTAGGAACACACACCATGATTAAGAGAAGAACTTGAAAAGTTCTTGAAGAACTTAAAAGCAAAGAGTAACTCGGGCAACTAATGACAGAGAGTTTCAATCCTGGATGTGCAATTAGCTCACCACTAATCTTAGGAACTGCTTATTTTTTCTCCTTACCAGCAAAATAACCTATCTACAACAGAATCAACAAGGCAGACAGACAGGTATTGATCTACCTTCCCAAGTACCAGGGGCTTAGTGAACTGAATATCTAGGACACTAACCATTCCTGAAACACTTCAAAGTTTTACAACTAAATTGTGAAACTCAGATGGGCTCTTTCTCTCTAGACCTCGATAGTTTGCCAATAGGGTATGTGGAAATTTTCACCTGTCAAGGGGCAAGTTTCATTTTCTTTTTTCTTTTTTGAAAAAATAATGGAAGGAATAAAGATTCACATCAGCAGTGAAATGAATATTTTTAATTATTTTTTAATCATTTTTCCCAACCCTCTCTATTCCCTCCCACCATGAGAGCCCTATATACATCTTCCCATACATTTTTCATACAATTATGTTTAAACATAGTATACAGCAGATGGCCAACAAGCACATGAAAAAATGCTCAACATCACTGATTATTAGAGAAATACAAACCAAAATTACTATAAGGTATCACCTCACACCTGTCAGGATAGCCATCACTAACAAGTCAACAAATAACAAATGCTGGACAAGGTGTGGAGAAAAGGGTACCCTCCTATACTCTAGGTGGGAATGTAAATTGGTACAACCACCATGGAAAATGTATAGAGGTAGCTCAGAAAACTAAATATAGAACTATCATATGATCCAGCAATCCCACTCTTGGACATATATACAGATAAAACTTTCATTGAAAAAGATACATGCACTGTATGTTCATTGCAGCACTATTCACAATAGCCAAGACATGGAAACAACCTAAATGTCCATCAACATATGAACAGATTAAGAAGATGTAGTATGGATGTAATATAATTTACTTAATCATTTCCCTGTTTAAGACCATTCAGGTTATTTTAAAATTTTTGCTTCTACAAATAATATATCAATAAACTACTTATTGGAATTCCTATTGTGGTTCAGTGGGTTAAGAACACAATGTATTGTCCGTAAGGATGTGGGTGGGATCCCTGGCCTCGCTCAGTGGGTTAAGGATCTGGCCTTGCCAGGCTGCAGCATAGGCCATAGATGCAGCTCAGATCCCATGTTGCCACGGCTGTGGTGTAGGCCAGCAGCTGCAGCTCTAATTTGATCCCTAGCGCAGGAACTTCCATATGCCACAGGTGTGGCACTAAAAAGAAAAAAAAAAAAAAAACTTCTAAGGTACTGGAGTTTTTATTTTAACGGGATAGATTTCCAAAACACAGGACTCCTCAGTAAAGGAGTCCCTGTATTTCATTTTTAGATGTATACCCTACTTTTCTTAAGCATTATAGAAATTTCTAGTTTTACTGGGAAGAAATGAGTGAATATTCTCCCTATGGCTATTGCTACTCTTTAATTTCTCTGATCTGACAGATGGAAAGTAGTAGCTCATGGCTGCTTTAATTTGTAATTCCCTAATTATTCCTGAGGTTGAATATCTTCTCTATAGTTTGTATCCTTTTTGGGGTGTTTATTGGTTTGTTTAGCCTTTTTAGTTTCCTAACTTGAGTTCTATTTGAAACATTTTGTGGAAGATCTTTGAGGGATATTAACTCTTCATATGGCAAAAGGCTATTGTTCCTCAAAACTCTTCTACAAATCTCTATGTGTGTTATGAACTTACATCTCAGTCTATGGTTCTCTTTTACTTTTGCTTATAATATCTTTTGCTATATAGTTGGTTTAGATTTTTATATAATTATGGTGAATACTACCAGTCACTCACCAAAATCCATTCTGCTATAGCAGCACTAGTCACAATAGCCACGACATGGAAACAATCTAAATGTCCATCAACAGATGAATGGATAAGGAGATGTGGTATATACATGGAATGGAATACTACTCAGCCATAATAAAGGATAAAATAATGTCATTTGCAGTGACATGGATGAAACTAGAGATTCTCATATTAAGTAAGGTAAGTCAGAAAGAGAAAGACAAATACCATATGATATCACTTACATGTGGAATCAAAAATAGGGCACAGATGAATCTAGCTACAAAACAGAAACAGTCTTACAAATATAGAGAACAGACCAGTGGGGATTGGGGAGGGAGTGGGATGGACTGGGAGTTTGGGGTTAGTAGATGCAAAGTATTACATTTATAATGGATAAACAATGAGGTCCTCTGTATAGCATAAGGAACTCTATCCAGTCTCCTTGGATAGACCATGATGGAAGAGAATATAAGAAAGGGAATGTGTGTGTGTGTATATAAATAAATATATATATATATATATATATATGACAGTTTGCCATGGTGAAAACTGGCACAACACTATAAATCAACTAGATGTTAATTTTAAAAACCCATTCTTCTTTCTTCTTTGACATATGGTTGGACTATATCTCCCTGCTCCCCTGCAATTAAGTGTGACCTGGGACTAACTCTCACCAGTCTAATGTCAGCAGAAGCCATGTGCACCTCTTCCCCGACAGGAAGTAGTGATGCCTCCTATCTTTCTCATACTCTCTTTCTCCTTTCACCAGCTGGAACCTGGACACAATAGCCCAGTTTTGACCATGGAGGGGACAAAAATCTTAAGAGATGACAAAGCCCATATATTAGTCAGGGTCCAACCGGGAAACAGAAACCAGGAATAAGTTTCATATAAAGAATTAGTAAACTTTGGAGTTCCCGTCGTGGCGCAGTGGTTAACGAATCCAACTGGGAACCATGAGGTTGCGGGTCGATCCCTGCCCTTGCTCAGTGGGTTAACGATCCGGCATTGCCGTGAGCTGTGGTGTAGGTCGCAGACACGGCTCGGATCCCGAGTTGCTGTGGCTCTGGCGTAGGCCGGTGGCTGCAGCTCTGATTCGACCCCTAGCCTAGGAACCTCCATATGCTGTGGGAGCGGCCCAAGAAATGGCAAAAAGACACACACAAAAAAAAAAAAAGGGAATTAGTAAACTCTGAAAAATGAGTAGCTATAACTAAACACTGTAGAGGACCCTATAGCTGAGGGAAGACACCCCATGCCAACTTAGAAAGGGGTCCCATTCCCAAAGCTGGGGTTCAGACTTCATTTATAGGTAAAGTTCAGCACACTAGACAGGACAGAACTTAACCTGTCTGCCCACGCCAGAGAGGGCGTGTGTTGCTGGAAAAGCAGGAAGCAGCCCTCCAGAGGGCAGGCAGGCATGAGTAATAGGCAACTGGTAGCCTGGTGGCTGAGGCCCACAGAGTGGGTAGGGGCCTGGGGCACAGGTCTACAAAAAGAATTGTGGCACCTTTGAAGACAGGAGGCCTTTAGGAGCTACTTCTGTGGGAAGTAGGCCCCAGGAAAGTTATTGCCAGGCCAAGCTGAGGCTGTAAGGCTGCCAAAGGACCTCTCGTTCTGGGTGCACATTTGGGGTGGAACTCTACTGGACGTCCTCCTACCTACATTGCTGACCCACCATGCCATCACCAGAAACCACAAAAGCCTTCCTCCAGCAAAGCCCATCCAGCATTCTCTGCTGAAAAAGTTAATATCTTGCATTCTGTAAAGGCAAGATGCTTTAAGGAATTCTGTTCACCATCACAGAACACATATTCACGTGATGGGAATGTGGAGCTTAAAGGCAATAAAGTGATAACTGGCACACTGCGACTTGTCAGCTTGGAAAGAGCTTCAGTTCCTGAATGACCATACGGTCCACCCACAGCCCACCACTGCCTGCAGTGCTGCCTCAGAAATGTATGATGACGGAGAAATGAGCTTTGGTGTTTTTTTAAGTCATTTGGAGGGGGAGGCTCTTTGCAATAGCAGTTTCGTTTTATCCTATTTCAGTAGTCATATATGTCTGTCTTTCCTTTCTTGGCTTCTGGGGTTCCTGCCTTGATTAAGAAGTTTCATTTAAAACTATATAACAATTGGGGAGTTCCCATGGTGGTGCAGCAGAGACAAATCCGACTAGGAACGATGAGGTTGCAGGTTCTATCCCTGGCCTCACTCAGTGGGTTAAGGATCCGGTGTTGCCATGAGCTGTGGTGTAGGTTGCAGATGCGGCTCAGATCCTGTGTTGCTGTGGCTGTGACACAGGCCAGCAGCAACAGATCTGATTAGACTCCTAGCCTGGGAACCTCCATATGCCGTGGGTGCGGGCCTAAAAAGACAAAAGACAAAAAAATAAAAATAAATAAATAAAACTATATAACAAGTGATTATCCAATGAGGGAAAAGCTTGACAAAAAAAAAAAAAAAAGAAGCAAATATTGCTACCTGCGTTCTAGTTAGTGGCCAATTACTTCCTGGTACAGACAAGTGAAAAAGCAAAAGACATAGGAATTTTACATAAGTAAAGAGCCATGAACACTAACCACTCTAGTTCCTTTAAGTAATTTCTGTGAATACTTTCCAAAATACAGACTTAAAGCAGCTGCAGAAAGAGAATGATTTAATATAAAATAATCATAATAATTAGTGCTTCTAGAAGATTGAATGTCTTCACCACTCTATTCAAACATCTGTGAATTAGGCAAGAGTCCTGAGCCACTGAAAACACAGAAGGTATAGTTCCATGGAAAGTTCTACATTCTCTTCCCCCAGAAATTATTTCTCCAGGCTACAACTCCAGTCCAACATTAGGATTGTCCTGTCATGCAAAAAGTTAATTATAGCCTCCCTACATATTGTCCATCAGCCTCCCTTCCTCTAGCATCATTTTTCTTTTTGTAAAAAGAGAGCATGGCCTTATAGATAAAGTCAGTCAACATTTATGGCTGTGCTGTGTATGGACGTTGCATTGGCTAGCCGCTGTGGGAAAATACAAAGGAAAAACAGACCCCCGCCCAGATTCAAGGGCATGACAGGTTCTCAGGGAACATATCACTGCTGAAAGCACCAGCTATACCAAAAGCCCACCAATTACAAGAACAATGAATAGATACAAGATGAACACATTTTTCATCTCCCTTTTCTGTGCATATTGGGGAAATCATAGTACACATATGTATAAATACTGGCTGATTCATTGAAGCCACCAGAAGACAAGGCACTAGTCAGAAGTTGGTGATTACCTGAAAGCAGATGGTAATAAACACCACTGTTAATGCTGGTTCTTCTTCATACATTTAATGAATTTATTACATTTCAGCCACTTGTTCTAAACAATAGCATGAAACCAGTAGCAAACAGCACCTTTCTGACTATTGTTTTGTTGTGGTCTAGAATCTCTTTTCTGGAAATTCAGGCTTAAGTTTGGGGATAATAGAAAACAAAATCACCTACCATTGCCCCAGTATCCTAACCACACCTTTTCACCTGTGCACTTCCTTCCCTGTATCCCTGACCACACCTACCTAGCAAAGTCCTACTATTCTTCAAGACTCAATTCAAATGTAACTCTTCTGTGGAGTCTTGTCTGAGTTTCTCTAGAATAGAACTAATTCATCCAGCATGAGTGTTGTCACGGCAGCTTTGAACACATTTACTACATCTTCATCTCCTGATCTCTGGCAGGGATTTGTTCTTACGTATATATCTTTGATGTTATATTTATATAAATAGATATACATGTATTTCTACCACACGGCACTTGTATGTGGCCAAAAACGTTTATTAAATGAATAAATATTTCACTTTTACTACATTGCTTCCATTGCATAATGTCAAGATTTCAATTCTTAAAATATTTTACTGAGATGAATAATGTTCCAATAAAACAGTGTGTTGGTTTGTATGTATAGAGCAATGTTAAAAGTCCCTCTGCAGGCTGTTCAGCATCCCTTGACTATAGCAGGTTATGTCCTGGAGGCGCGCCGCCCTCTGCTGGTGTCCTTTTAAACAGGCGCAAATGTGGTACCTACAGTGCGAGGCCAGCCTTTTTTTATTTTATTTTATTTTATTTTTTAATTTATTTTTTTTCCCACTGTACAACAAGGGGATCAAGTTATCCTTACATGTATACATTTTTCCCCCACCCTTTTTTTAAATGGTGGTTCTAAACCCCTTACTGTGCTGGACGCCAGATAACCACCGGTCATAAACTATTTATAGAAGCCCAGTAGTGCAGAATGTTCACTTTAATTTTAGATGCTGAAGAATATTAAGTAGAAAACAAAGATTGGTAAATCCCTTTATAGGTGTTTTATAGGGGCTCTGAGCTGCTTTAATATTTGTATCATTTTTACGATGCTCATAATTTTAAGTGGCTTTATGTCAGTCTTGCTGGGACCATATAACTACCAGGGAAATATAAAATATTAATATCACCAAAGTTCCCTTATCCCAGGGAAAGTGAAGACCTTCAAGTAACTGATGGTCCCACATCTTTGATTCTACAAAATTATGAAATAAATTTGTATTTATTAACTTGAAAATACATTAATAATAGGTTAAAACAGAAAGACACACACAGTGTGTCTAGAAATAGATATAGGTACATATAGGTGGTATGTTTTTAATTTTGTCATACATATTTTATACACACATCTGCAGGAAGAAAGGTCAGGAATGATATATCAAAATGCTAATGACTATTTTTCAGCTGCTTTTAATTTAATTTTTTGTATATTTATATTTTTTCACTTTTTCTGAAATAACCATGAATTACTGGAAGAATGAAAAAATGAAGAGAGAAAAATTCACAGATAATGCTAAGCAGAGGAAGACAATGATAGGTAAGACTTAACATCAAAAATGAAAACACTCTTGCCTAGTACAAGGAAAAGAGGCATCTTCTGATGCAAACATCACTAAGAGAAACAGATCTATAGCTGTCAGTTACAGGAAGAAACGTACCGAGCCCCAGAAATCTGTGTTCTCGGGGCGCAGGCCCTTTGAGGAATGGTTAAGTCCTACTTATGCAGCCATTAATCATTAAGCCAGCCTGTTCCTCATTAAGAAGCCAATGAAGTCAGGCAATGGTTGCTCTGGAAATACGACTTGCTGAAAGACTGCTCAAATTATTCTAAAAAGAAACCAAATCAAAAGCACGTGGATATACCCTAAGAATGCTCAAGAAAGGGGGAAAATAGGATGAACACTTGGCAAAGAAAGCTCAGCAATTTTCTTTTAATTATTGAGATAAGAAAGTGAGTTTGGTTTCATTTAGCTGTTCAAATAGAAATCTATTTAAATATTTAAACAGAAAAGCCTCCTGATCTACCACCCTGCCCTCCTGTAACAGCTATGGCCTTTCTACAGAGAGAAATTTTATAGTGGATTTGGTTTGGGAAACATATTTTATGGGTTAGAAATTGATTTCAAGAGCCTTCAGTAGAGTAAAACACACACAACTGTGTATTTGCTTTGGGGGTAAGTCCACACTCCCTTGCAGTACAAACTAAAATCTCCTGCTGGTAAACACTAGGATGTTTGGCGTTTGAATTGCTTCTCTTTTAGAGATGTGGTCCTGATAATCTCTTCCACAAACCATTAAGGACCCAAACCCTCCCTGAACGCCTCACCCTTACTTCCCAGACATAGTCCAGCACTGTTTTCCTCCATTCTACTCGGACAAATAAAATTCACCAACCTGAAAGCAACAAATATTTGTCATGTGCCTACTTGTTGTCCTTGGGGAAAATTTACCCTCCCAGATAGGTCCCCATGACCAGACAGCTCCTGCTTTTCTCTTCCATATCCAAGCCCATTTCAGAATTTAGAGATGTTTTTAAATTATATACCCTTCAAGAAGCAATTCCATAAGAAAAGGGAAAGGAAACGGGTCACCCATTTAACCCATCACCCTTTTATGCTTCCAAGATTTTACTCTGCCTTGACTGCCCAGCCCATGTTTTCATCCAATAAAATTCTTTGACCTTGAAGGTCTAGCTCTACTGGCAATACCTCGGTCTCCCTAAAAATGTAAGTTTCCATCATTCTCTGATAATCTTCCCCAATTTCCTCGTACATAGTTCAGGCAGAGATCCAACATTATATTTCAATTTTTTTATTTACTCATCTGTCTTCTCCCTTTGGACTGTGGGTTCCCAAGGAAACAGACTATCTCTCATCATGATATTCTCAGTGCCTACTGTTCTAAATAAATGCTGAATGAATAAATAAGTATAACAACCCCTACAGAATCCAATTTGCCTGTATACTTTCAAAGGTCCAAAAGAGAGATTAACATCCAAAAAGACAGTGTGAGAGCTTTATCTCCACTCTTTTTACAATATGTGACAAAACATAATTGAATGAGTACTATTTTTAATTAATACTTAACAGAGTGGCATTTATTAATATTTTTGTAAAGGGTAGTGTGAAAGTAGCAATTTTCACTTCAGGGTTTCTCATGGGGGAAAATCAGCTTTTCAAGAGGAAAAGGAGATTTTCCTTACAGCTCAAACTTCCCTTCACCAAACCACAACACCTAGCCAAGAACTGTTTCACACTCTGTCACCCCAGAGAACGTGATTTTTTTCCTGCTATGTTGGTGTGAACTTTCCCACCTTGCTTTCTTCAGCTGTGTGTTCCATAGGTGGCTGAGAAAAGAAAAACCTCAGATATTGTGGCTTGATTCAATAGTAAGAGACTCTGTAAAATGTTATGTTACAAATAATTTAGCCTTTTATTTTCTTTAATCATACCTCTTCCTTGGGAAATTTGTACCTTCATAGTCATAAATTATATATTCCCCCTGCCTTCCCTATTATTATTCCTAAGCATTGCACACATAAATTTCTTCCCATATCATCTGATATTAATCCCTTTGTTGGTTAAATTCAATTTTTTCTACTTCCTACTAGCCAACAAGCAAGTTGAGAAAGATAGAGTGACTCTTTCAAGGGCATGGTAGCACAAAATGCATTCCACAAGCTAGCACAAAACCATCTACAAACCTAAAAATTTTTTTTAAAAAATTTAAACCATCTACAAACCAAAACAAACTCCTAATCTGGTAATTCAGAAAAGATCCAGGCTGTCACTAATCCATCACTTGATCTGTTCACCTATGAAGACAGAGACTTGGTGTAGGTAGATACAAAGCAAAAATCATTGTCTTCATAATTCAGAAAAAGAAGCTTAACCTCTATTATCTGAGTGTTTCAGATGAACATGGGTTAGCCTTAACAGTACAAGTAGAAATGTCAGGTGTGATACCTTTGCAACAGCTCATATCCATCTTTAATAGGCAAAACAGTACTCTTTGCCTATATTAACACTTCTGGTATCAACTAAAAGTTTTGTTTAACTGATTCACCTCTAAACATCTATGGCTAATTTCATGCCTCCGACAGTTTGTACACCCACTGTTTTGTTAAACTTAGCAAAATGATCATTTGTGTTTGCACGTACTTAAGTTCCCGAAACTAAGAATTAATATCCTCTTGATGTGTTAAGTTCCCCTAGTGAAGGGGAGATCAACCCAAAATCAGTCCTTTGATGTGCTGATTAGAAAGCCACATTAATTGACTTAAGACTTTATCTATGATAGACGCAAGACAAATCCTTTGATGGTGTCAAAAAAGAAGAGATTGTTAAAAATGAAATGTCCTTTATTTCCTAAGTTAGATACATAACAAATTTGCTTTTACTCTGCAAACATGGGTGAACTCACTCCATCTGTGCATCTGTGGCAACCAACTAGACACTACAGTTCCAATTTAGGATGATTATATAAAGTTAGGGTTTTTTCCAAAGCTGTTTGGGGTTGTAAGTGGAACAAAAATAGCCTATGCTCTGAATTTAGAAACAAAAAAGAAAGATGTGCTAAAATATTAAGCATGATGGACAGAATAGCATTCATCTTGTTGAATAAGAAATAAGTCCACAAGTTTCTGGACTTATTTCTTCCTTGGAAAATGTCTTCACAAGGAAAGATTTACCCAGGGAGAGTCCAGTCCTTGTATTATTAAAAATTCAGGAGGCTTAAAGAGAGCGAGACCATGTAACAGTTAGAATATTTGGTGACAATGTAGGGCAGGAGGGTTTGGAGTCTAAACCTCATAATAAAGATTTGAAACATCTTGATTTATCATAAATTTAATATATAGTTTATCACATTAGCAAAACTTTTACTTTTAATAATGCTTCAAGCTAATACTGCAACTACTGTAATTATGAATAACTGAAATTTGAATTTACATGTTTAATCATTTCTATCCTAAAAAAAAAAAAATTAGTGGAATCCAATGTTAGGTTGACTGTTTCTCTGATTTCCATGTAAATTACCAGTGTTAGTAAATTGCCTCGCCACTTAATATGGTCAAGAATTTACTCAATTACTATTTCTATATTTTTGTACCAATCATAAAAGCTCTTCTAAAGGAAAAGTTTCTTGAGATCTAATACCAGGTTCTTTGACACACTGGAATAGAAGTTACTTTTTAAAAATCTAACAAAACCATGGATTATTGAAACAAAAAAGTTCTCATCTGACTATATCATTTCAAATGCTTATTTTCTTTACTTTTATTGTTAGTATCATCTTAGAAGCTGAATACACTTTTGTGTGTGTGTGATGCTCGAAGCATATGACATGTTTGTTTTAGATAAGATTCCATTTAATTTAGTTGAAATTCCTATTCTCTAAAGGAAATGGGCCAGAGGAGTGAAAGGGAGGTAAAAGGACTGTCCTTAGGACTGTGGAACTTGAGGTGATAAAGCAACAGGTGGGCAATTATCTTTATAAGCCTGTAGCTGAGGACAGAGGAGCATAGGTATGCCCCCAAAGGAAGCCAGCCTAGAGTCAAGACATGTGCCCTCAAGAGCTCTGTGCCAATGGCATATCCTCACCGATATCAACGTGAGCCAAAGACCACAGGCAGACCAGACTTTTGTGACACATGGGCCACATCTCACTCTTCACAAGAAGTGTCACCAAAAGATTTTCCCATTCACTTATTCACTCAGTACATGAATACTGAGCATAAAGCTCATGCAAGTCACCACTACTACATGCCTGCATCTTGAGTGTATCATTAAGTCAGAAGTCTGTACATCCTAACAATCCCATTCACCCCAGGAAGAAGTACAGATTTCTCCAACCATTAGCATCAGACAAAAATCCCGCAGAAACCAGTTGAAATTAGAATACAAAGTTGAGGAGTTCTCTTGCGGCACAGCAGGTTAAGGATCCAGCATTGTCCCAGCTGTGGCACAGGTTGCAGCTGTGGCATGGGTTCAGTCCGTGGCCTGGGAACTTACACGTGCTGCAAACACAACCAAAAAAAAGAAGAAGAAGAAAACAAAGCAGAAGCTGCATATGTTGTTTCTGGTTGGAACTTCTGCCTAATTCTCTGTAGACTGCAGTTAAGACTTCATTACAGTAACCTTCCTTCAATGTTTTTCAAATTTTTGGTGCACGGTATTTTATGATTAGCTACACAAACACACCTCCTTAAAATGAGTACAAAATTATTATTGTGACCCAGATGAGTTGAAAACCCTTTGTGATTAAATTCCTTAAATTCCCCAAGTGGAAGTGCTGATGCTAGTGTCCTTAGGGTACTGGCGAGTCACAGTGGGCAAGAGTAGATGCTGGAGATAGCCCTCAGAATAATGGAAGGCATCATCAATTTGTTCGTTCAGTAAGCATCTTTGTTGCCTTACCCTGTACTGTGGCTATGTGCTATATATCAGGGTTATAAAGCTAAACAAGACCACAAGATAAAAACAACCCCATGTTAAACTCCTGCTTCAAACAGCTCATGCTCTCTTTGAGCAGGCAGATATATAAACACTTACTATATAAAGGGAAAGGTACATAAGAAACATGTGAACAGAATACTGCAAAACGGAAGCATTATGAAAATTATCTAGAAGCAGGAAAAAAAGAGTCAAGGAAAGCTTCACGAAGTAGGGGACAAATGAGCCAGTCTTGTCAAACAGATGGGAGCTTTCCCAGTGAACAAGAGTGAAAAGGATGCTCAACTGCATTTGGAAAACCAGAAGTGTCTAGAATAAACATGTAGCTGGGTATCAGATTGAAAAGGTAAGCAGAGGTCATATCACAAAGAGCTTCAAATTGACAAACAAATCCAAAGGATAAGTTGAGATTTTAGTCTGGGGCATTACATGATCAATTTGGATATGGAGCTAGAGCATAAAATCAAGAGTTGGGTTAATGTGCTGAATTTTAAAGTGGGATACAGTACATAGATAGATCTTGTGAGTCAGAAGAGAAACTGGGAAACTAACGATTTTGAGTATTTAGGAAGCAGAGAGAAGTGAGTCCACAGAGGAGTTTAAAAATGAGCAGCCAGAAAGTAAGAGGAAAACTAGAAATGAGGAAAAACACACAAGAAGGACTTTCAAAATGGAAGTCTCTATGCAGCAAAGTGGTCAGGTAAGATAGAAAATAAGAGTTCAGGAGTTCTCATCGTGGCACAGCAGAAACAAATCCGACTAGGAACCATGAGGTTGTGGGTTCAATCCCTGGCCTCGCTCAGTGGGTGAAGGATCCAGTGTTGCCATGATCTGTGGTGTAGGTCGCGGACATGGCTCGGATCTGGCGTTGCTGTGGCCGTGGAGTAGGCTGTCAGCTGCAGCTCCAATTAGAACCCTAGCCTGGGAACCTCCATATGCTGCTAGTGTGGCCCTAAAAAGCAAAAGAAAGAAAGAGTTCAATGGAATCAGCAAGCAGATGATCACTAGTAGAATAAGAGGGACGTCAGACTGCAAGAAGCTGAGGAATAAACACCAGGTGAGGAAGTGAGGACAATCCAGTCAAGCTCCACAAAGAAGTAGCAACTAGAGAGGAACAGAGGGTCATGATGTCTGGTTTTAAGATGAATGAAACATAAGCAGATTATCAGAGGAGAGTAAGAGTTCAAAATGTGGGAGAATAAGAAAGGACCACTGCGGGATTGGAGTGTCGAAGGCAATGAAAGCCGACAGGATCAAAGGAGGAGCTAAACCTGGACTCCAAAAAAAGGGGGGAGCTAATGGAAAACTGGGTGCTAATGAGGACTATTTTGAAAAATCAGGGGTGGAAGTTAAGGGCAATTGTACCTCCCAGCACTGGTAAAGAGAAAGGTCTGGCATGGGAGGCATGAGAAAAGCCAGACATGTTAGGACAACTTGCTGTAGCCAGCAGGAAAGGGAGCTGACACAGACACTTATGAGGGTCACCCAGTGACTTTGTGGGCCTGCTTAGAATTGGACACTGTTTTTTATAATGACATCTATCTATAATGCTCTGGGCTTCTATCTAGGTTCAGTAGCCCAAGAATACAACCAGAGAAGACTCTGTTAGAATGATCTAGAATGTGATGTTGTAGGGCATCTGGGCAGGAGAGTTGAATGTGCTGGCCAGAAAAGTTTAAAAGATTAAGTGAAAGAGAGAAGAAAATTAATCCGGCAAAGGGAATAGGGAAATGTCAAGAAATCAGAAGTTTTCACAAATTTGAGAGCTGAAGATGATAGAACTTAGAAAGTGAGACAATTAAACAGACAAAGGCAGTGGTCCAAAAGCAGATGAGTTCCTAGTGGTAACCTGATCGAAGGTGAGACCATTAGAGGGAGTTCCAGAAGTAGAGTGGAGCTATAGATAACAAACTGCAATAAAAGAAACTTCAAGCCAGGAGAGTGACTGTAACTTTCCCAGGATTTTATTTATTATGTGCCAGGCATAACAACCTCACAACAACCCTGTGGGGCAGGAACTATTATTATCAGTTTCATTATACAGTTGAGGAAACTGAGACTCAGAAAGGTTAAGCAACTTGCCAAAGTCCCACAGCTATTCTAGCAGAAGCTGGTATTCAAACCCAGGCTGGCTCCAGAGGTCCTGCTCCCAACATTACACCACTCTGCTTCCCCTAAAATGATAGCATGGGAGCTATGGGTGGCATGGCTCAAATCAGGAGACGCTTTCTGTAGGAGAGGTGAACGATGAACAGTCACCTAGAATGCTAAATGCTTCCATAATATCAGCAGCATCAACCACTGCATATATTCAGCTTCCACTCTGTGCCACTTGGTGCTATTTAAAACAACTGAGCCTAGCACAGCAGCTGTAGAGCCAGAATTTCGTTTATTCCATATTCCTTCCCTGAAATTTACACAAAAGGTTTTTTGTTATTAAAAAAAAAACTAAACTAAAATGATACCCTGGTATTCAGCCTGATGGGTAGTAGAATCTTAAATTGATTGATTCTGTAAAAATCCACAGCTTAGCAGCCAAATATGTTCATCTAAGAAATAACTGAACAATTCACAGTAGAAGGAATTGGTGTCATACACACAGGAATAACCAGCTGGTAAAATAGTTTACTTCACTGAGACGTTTCACCTGACACTAGGCGGACCTGACTAACCTAGAACTTTATATTGCAATAACTTAGAACAGCTAAAGGAAAATATCTAAAGAAGTCAGACTCATTTTTAAACCAAATTGCAAATACCTTCTAGAACAGTGTGACTAGATGAAAGACCTCCTCCTGGCTCAAATATTCAACTACATCATGTTGCTTTCATCCATCAGTTTTTCAACATTTATTGGGAATTATACCAAGAATTGTGGCTTGACTGGCATCCTTGCAAAATTTTCTAGTGTTTGAGTTATTGGTAGATGTAGGATGTCAATACAATGTTATAACATGCTTTATTCAGTTTTTGTGTCAATAAACTTCAGAATGAACCATGACATACCATAACTTTTTGTGTTAATAGAGAATAGAATCATCAATAGTTACATTTTAAAAAACTTAAAATTTTACCAGTCTTCTCCTAAAAATCTTTATAGGAAATACCTTGTCTCTTCCCACCCTCCTTCAGGAAATAACAATGTCAAAATGCTGAGGCACTAGGCTAAGAAATTAGAATTAAGAATTACAACCCTCTACAATGTGAATTCCAAGACTGGCTGATCAGCCATAGGAAAATGCAAAGGCTGATACTGTAATAATATTACTTCCTGTGGAAGGAAGCATAGCCAAGAAAATAAAGACTTCTGTTTGAAGCCCTGTTACCAGGAACTAGATGTTTGTCTTTGGGTATGTTACATAATTTCTCTGAGCTTATTTCCTCATCTATAAAGTAATAACTTCTTCCCATGTGTTCTATACAAGTTACATTTATCAAAACATTAGGCATAGTGCCTCATTCAGCACAGAGCTAAATACTCTTTCTCTTTCCCACCTTTTTTTCTTTTTTTATTAAAGTATACTTGATTTACAGTATTGTGCCCATTATTGCTGTACAGCAAAGTGACCCAGTCTTACATAATTTTTTTCTCATATTATGTTCCATCGTGTTCTATCCCAAGAGACTGGATATAGTTCCCTGTGCTATACAGTAGGACCTCATTGCTTAACTATTATAAATGGAATCGTTTGCATCTGCCAACCCCAAACTCCCAGCCCATCCCACTCCCTCCCCTCTCCCAATTTGACCTCTCAACAGCTCTTGACCCAGCTGGCCTCTCCTCCCTTCGCCATACAGCCCTGACCTGTGTCTTCTCCAAAATTCCTCATTCCAGGAAATCCATCCCCATCTGCAAGTAGCTCAAGCTAGCAGCCTGAGCATCAGCATCCTGGTCTTTCCCCACTCTCCATACCTAGTCTATTATCAAGCCCTGTCAGTCCTCTACCAAGATGATTCTCATGCTCCCTTTTTTATTTTTTATTAAAGTATAGCTGATTTACGGAATTCCCATCATGGCTCAGTGGTTAATGAACCCAACTAGTATCCATGAGAATGCGGGTTCGATTCCTGGCCTTGCTCAATGGGTTAAGGATCCGGCATTGCCATGAGCTGTGGTATAGGTCACAGACGTAGCTCAGATCCCACATTGCTGTGGCTGTAGAGTAGGCTGGCAGCTACAGCTCTGATTTGACTCCTAGCCTGGGATCCTCCATATGCCGCAGATACGGCCCTAAAAAGACAAAAGACTAAATAAAGAAATAAATAAGTAAAAAATAAAGTATAGCTGATTTACAGTGTTGTGACAATTTCTGCTGTATAGCAAAGCGACTCTTTATATAACCTTCCTCTTCTTCATGGCATCAGCAGAGGAGTGAATGTGAGGTTTGCAACTCATCCTTAAGTGCCCTTTATATCCCACAAGAGCATCAAACAAGGCTCCATAGAAATATCAAACTTTCCTGGAGTGACAACAGCAACATGAGACATCTCTAGCAATAACAATCTGGCATCAATTCACGGACAAAACTGACTTTTTGGGAGTTGTGAAATCCAGCACCATATGCCAAGGGGCCCAGGAGGAGTCTCGCTCACTGGGGCATTGGGTAATAGGCAGACAGACGTCAGTCCTGTGGGCCCTGCAATGCCCCACGAACAAACTCCAGCCCTTCTTGGCTTCAGTTTGGGAGACCTGGAGAACAGTCTTAGATAATCATCACAGAGTGCCTTTGAGGAAGTCCAGGTTTTCATCAGAGAAGTTCCAACACACAGTTGGAACAAAACAAAACCAAAAAAAAACTAGTTTGGATATACTGGAGAAGGATTTGGCAGTAAAAGCACAACAAAATCAAAAATAAATAAGTAGAATTACATCAAACAAAAAAGCTTCTGCAAAGCAAAAGAATCAGCAAAACAAAAAGGCAACCTATGGAATAAGAGCAAGTGATTTGGAAACATCCATCTGATAAGGGGTTAATATCCAAAATGTATAAGGAACTCATACAACTCAAGAGCAAAACAATCAGATTAAAAATGGACAGAAGGCCTGAATGGATATTTTTCCAAAGAAGGCCAACAAATGGTTAACAGTTACATGAAAAGTTGCTTAACATCACTAATTACCTGTGACATGCATATCAAAACCACAATGAGATACCACCTGACACCTGTAAGAATGGTCATTACCAAAAAGACAGGAAACAAATGTTGGTGAGGCCATGGAGAAAAGGGAACACTTACACACTGTTGGCAGGAATATAAACTGACATAGTCACCATGGAAAACAGCATGAGGCTTCTTCACAAAAACTAAAAATAGAACTACCAGATGATCCAGCGATCCCACCTCTAGGTATAGATCCAAAAAAAACAAAATCACTGTCATGAAGAGAGATCTGTACCCTCACCCATGAGCAGCATTATTCACTATAGTTAAGACAGAAATGGGAACAACCTAAGTGTCCATCAATAGATGAAAAGATAAAGAAGATGAATGAAGAAAATATGAGATAGATAAATACAGACACACAGTGGAATATGTGCCATGAGAGAGAAGGAAATCCTGCCATTTGCACCTTGGATGGACCTTGAGAGCATAATGCTAAATGCTATAAATCAGATAGAAAAAGACAAATCCTTTATGTTCTCACTTACATGTGAATTTAAAAGAGCTACACTCAAAGAAACAGAGAGTAGAATGGTGGTTGCCAGAAGCTGGGGGAGTAGGGGAAATGGAGAGATGGTGATCAAAGGATGCAAAATTGCAGTAAGAAAATGAGTAATTTCCAGGGATCTAATGCAGAACATGGTGAATGTAATGGACAGGACTGCATTATGTACTTGAAAGTTCTTAAGGCAGTAGGTTTTAAATGTTATCAACACACACACAATTCATAACAATACAAGGGAATGGAGGTATTAACTAACCCTACTATGGTAATCATTCCTCAATATATGTATATCAAATAAATAAATAAGAAATATCAGACTTTCCCAAGGGCTTGGAGAGACAAAGAGCCTCACAACAGGAATGTAAACAACTTAGAGTCAAAGATTAGATACTAGTAAAATCCTCTACTCACTCGCCACCACTGTCCATTTATTCTGGAGTCCTTACACATTGCTAATCTCTCTCCTCCCCTCTGGCATCCACCTTCCCTTTCTTCTCTATTCTTCGTGGCTTTTCTCTACTCGTAAGCTTTGCAGTCTTTATTTTTCAAGCATATCAGAGTAACTGCTTTTTTTGTTTTTTTCTTCCCTTTCAATCCATGCCAGTCCACACCCAAGTGCTTTATTTATGTTATGACTTTATTTATTCCATTATAGTTGATTTAAAATGTTCTGTCAATTTCTACTGCACAGCAAAGTGACCCAGTCATACATATATATATTCTTTTTCTCACATTATTCTCCATCATGTACCATCACAAGTGACTAGATATAGTTCCCTGTGCTATACAGCAGGATCTCATTGCCACCCCCAAGTACCTTAAACAAAGAACTTTCTGCCAACAGAAGAACTCAAGATTTAGCTATTAGCTACAGAACTAAAATAATTCAATGTCTTAAACCCAGGAACTGAGTTCTTCTTTTAGAGGGAAATATCTTTGTTTAGAAAACTTTGATTATGAAACTCCTTTCTATTATTTCAGAACATATTACAGGGTTGTGTTTCATAGACCCCTTTTGAATCATAAATTTTAAAAAGAAAAGAAAAAAATAGAAGCAGACTGGCATTTCAGGGTAGGTAAATGTTAAGTACATGTAAGGAAAAAGAAATCAGCTACTTGGAAAATCTTCACGTGCCTCCGGATCTCATATAGTGTCCTTACCCATCACTTGTGGGTGCAGGAGGGGTCCCATTAATGGTTAGATCAGTGATTTAATAGCTCAAAATTCCCTACAGAATCTTATCTCCCACCTCCCACCCCTGACACACACACAAACCTTCTAAGGTATATTTCCCCACCAGGGCTCTCTGGCAATTTGCTCAGTGGTACCCTGAACTACTGGAGCAGGTTGTTGTCTGTGGCCCCAGAATCACTCATTTCGGTGATGCCCACAGTGCACCATGCTCAGTGCCACTGGAACACATCATTGAGATCACCCTTGGGCTCCACCCACAGAGTTCCCCCTGGCTGTGCCGTTTCACTCTCCAAACCACCCCTACCCCCTCCCCCAAAGGTTCTGGCATACCTCTCTCTCCTTAGTGTTGCCCACTTTTAGAGGAGACCCTAAAAAGAGCTGCTTTTCCCATGGGACTATGCCCTTTTAGGATTTCAAGCTCAAAATTACCTCCTCCTCTGGAGGGTACATGTGCCACCAGGATGACTAATCCCACTGCCATTTCCTCGGGGATGCTATAGATCAAGGCTTCAAATTCAGCTTGCTTGCTGATTCTGTACATAAATTTTTCTTCAAAGACAGTCACAGCAATTCATTTTCATATTGTCTGTGGTTGCTTCCCATCACGATGCCAGAGCTGAACAATTTGATACCCAGAGATCTTATAGCCCACAAAGCTTAAAATATTTGCTTTTTAGACCTTTACAGTAAATGTTCACCAACCCCTCCATAGATGGGGTTACTCTCCAGAATGGTGTTACTCTTCAGTTGACCCAGAAGAATTTGAGAGGGGCCCCCTTTGTGCACAAAGATCAGTGATCCTATTTGCCAGAATAATAAGATACAAGACTCAAATGATAAAACACTATTCTAGGAAATGGCTGGGACACTGTAGGCCACTCTGATCATGAAACCTAAGTAAACGGATGGAAGAAAAGCCTAAATGGGAATGATAAACCCCAAAATGAGGATCGTGACTATCACTGGGTGAGGGGACAAGAATGTGCACAATGCTTTCTTAGGCTGAATGACAAGTACCAAGAGGTTCGTTTCTTTGCATGTGCTACATATCTTCCAGATCCACGTGCTTCTTCACCCCTTCTTCTCCAAGCCATGGTGGGCTGGCCTATGTGGATTGCATCAAAGGGCTCCCTTGTCTTCTACCTTTGACTAGGTCTGGTAATACGGAGCTCCAGCAGGATCCAGAGACAGGGACTGAGGTCAGCGTACTTGTTCTCTAGCTTCCTGCGAACTGAGTGTGACTCCTGACTGAGAGCCACAGCTCCTAAGCGGGAGATCTCTACACAGCCCTCTCTGTTTCCAGTAACTGACCCCTTGAACTAGTTACCTATTGTCAGATAACAAGTGGTGGCAAAACTCAGCAACTTAAAACAAACATTTATTATCTCATAGACTCTGAGCGCCTTCTAGGTCTCTCCCAAGACTACAACCCAGGGGTCAAACGGGGCTGTGGTTTCATCTGAAGACTCAGTTGAGGGAGAATTCACTTTGGGCTCATTCATTCGGTGTCACAGGTGGTTGGGCTGAGGAATCTCAGTTTCTTGTCATGACAGCTTCTCCATAGGCAGCTGAAGCCGTGGCAGCTTCCTTCCACCAGAGCAAGCAAGTGAGACAACAAGCATCTTTCCATTTCCCCTGTTGTATCCAAGTCTGTTGTATCCTAAACCCAGAAATGATATCCCATTATTTTCTGCACATTAGAAGTGAGTAGACAGGTTCAGCTTCCAGTCAAGAGGGAAAAAATACACAAGGGCATGAACGCCATATTTACAGGGAAGAGTAAGTGGGTGCATCTTAGAGACTGTTCATCACACCCCTCCATGGCTGGGGAAATCACCAGCTGTTATTATCCCTAGGGTCACTAAAACAACCATCTAGGTTCCCTCAAACCCTGATTTTAAAAAATCCCTTACTAAGCTCTCCTCAAATTCTCTCAATTTTCCAAGACTCTGACTTAGATATATTATGCTTAAAATTGCTTTGCATGTCTACAGTATTTCTTACTAAAAACACTTTTAAATCTGTTATAAATAAAAAGAATGTGCCAGCATAATCTTGATCATAAGATATGAGTAAAATAGATATATACTTGTTTACAAAAGCCTGGTCTACAAATCTTTCTTAATAATTGAAATAATGAGTTTGAAGATAAATAAAAACCAATGAATTAAGTGAAGTACCCTTCTCGAATATTTAATATCTACTTGCCTAAAATATATAAATGAATTCAAGAAGGGTTTATTTAAATCATATGATTAATCAGCTTTAATTTCTGAAATCTCCCAGTATTTTGGATATATTTTCTAGTCTTTTGAAATGACATTAATCTGCCTTCTCACAAAAGTTCCTTAGCTCCACTATTAGAACACAGGATTAGCTACATGGAGGCTGACAATCCTGCTGCATAGTTTGCTCTCTTAGTTCCTTCATCTTTTAATAAACCATTTAAAAAATGATTTAAATCACTTTAAATAGTCTCACAAATTAGGAAATTCAGGGTACTCTAAATTCAACATAATCCTCTATTCATAATCCTAATTTCATGTGAAATTACTTCAAAAATTCCATTAAGGAATTTGAGGCTCAGCAGTGAAAAATCCTACTAGTATCCATGAGGACACAGATTTGATCCCTGGCCTCACCCAGTGGGTTAAGGATCTGGTGTTGCCATGAACTGTGGTATAAGTCACAGGCTCAGCTTGGTTCTGGTGTTGCTGTGGCTGTGGCTCCGATTCAGCCACAAACCTGGGAGCTTCCATATGCTGTGGATACGGCTCTAAAAAGCAAAAAAATAAAAATAAATAAAAATCCATTAACATCCATAATAAAGTACAAGAGGAAAGCAGTTGCAAATAAAGCTTGGAAATGAGGGACTCAGAGACTAACCCTCAGGTTGAGGGCCACAAGAAAAATATTTGAAAGACTCCAGGCCAAGACTTCATTTTCCCAAAAGCTCAGTATAAAAGACAATGCTAAAACTAATCTGAGCAAAGCTCTGAATGAGCAGAAAATGGAAAGACACAGCCAAAAAGAGGAAGAGGAACAAGGTTCAAATCAAACATTTCAATTATAAGTAATTCTAATCCTTCCTTGTTCCTAACATAAGGAATGGAATTTGTTCAATAGAACAGGAAAAGGTAAAAAATAAAATCAGGGGAGTTCCCATCATGGCACAGCAGAAACAAATCCAACTAGGAACCATGAGGTTGTGGGTTCGATCCCTGGCTGTGCTCAGTGGGTTACGGATCCAGCATTGCTGTGAGCTGTGGTATAGGGCTCGGATCTGGCATTGCTGTGGCTGTGGCTATAGCTGTAGCTGTAGGCCAGCAGCAGCAGCTCCAATTAGACCCCTAGCCTGGGAACCTCCATATGCCACAGGTGTGGCCCTAAAAAGACAAAAGACAAAAAAATAAATAGATAAAATAAAATGGGGAACCAGAAAGAAAGATGAGCTGAAAGCAATAATGAAAATTAATCACAACATCTGGGAAAATTTAGACGACCTTTATAGGAGCAGAGACACAAATCCCACCAAGACTAATTATTGCATTTTCAACTTTGACTTTATGTGGAGTATTAATCTAGGGAGTAAAATAAATGTTTACCTTTAATGAAATGACTTTTAGGTAATAAGGCATTGCTGTCTCACAGACAGGTTGAAAAATATTTTCCAGTACTAACATTTTTGACAGTACTCAACATTTTTATCAATCACTGCCATATTTACTAATCAGAATTCTAGTACTAATGCTAAAATAATTTCTGTTTTTATTTAAATGCTTACTTTTCTACTGAGTGATTTTTATCCCAACAATATCTATCATGTGCTAAAAAAAAAAATGAGAAGCAAGACTTTACATGTTAGCTCAACACTTACAGACCCCAAGGTTCTTTCCATCCTTCCTTCTGTCCTCCACCCATGTATATTCTCCAAGCCAGAATGGAGGCAACTTGTTTCTGGAACGTCTAGCAATTAGATTATAAATATAGACATAATAACCAAAGAATTAGCCTAAAATGTATGACAGCTTTTATCCTTAGTCATTGGATGAGGTATGAATTTCTTAATCTACTGACATTTAGGAAAAATATGGCCAAGCACTTGGGAAAAATACTGATGTTTATGAAATATATCCTTTGATCATTGGATTTGAAGACTATATTTTTAAATCAAGGGAAATTTTCAAAATGAGTATAATTTTACAACTCGGGAATTTTTTTTTTTTTGTCTTTTTGCCATTTCTTGGGCCACTCCCACGGCATATGGAGGTTCCCAGGCTAGGGGTCTAATCAGAGCTGTAGCTGCCAGCCTACGCCAAAGCCACAGCAACGTGGGATCCAAGCCTCGTCTGCGACCTACACCACAGCTCACGGCAACACCAGATCATTAACCCACTGAGCCAGGGCAGGGACCGAACCCGCAACCTCGTGGTTCCTAGTCGGATTCGTTAACCACTGCGCTACAATGGGAACTCCAGGGAATAACTTTTAAACGTAATAACTGCTTGCATATAAAAATTAATCAGAGTTCCCATTGTAGCTCAGCAGGTTAAGAACCTGACTAATAAACATGAGAATGCAAGTTCGATCCCTTACCTTGCTCAGTGGTTTAAGGATCCGGTGTTGCCACAAGCTGCAGCGTAGCTCAAAGATGCAGCTCAGATCTGGCATTAATTACAGTGGCTGTGGCATAGGCTGGCAGCTTCAGCTCTGATTCAGCCCTTAGTCTTGGAATTTCCATATGCCACAGGTGCGGCTGTAAAAAGAAAAAAGAAAAAAATTAATCTATGACATTAAATACCAAGGGTATACTTCAATTAACTTGATTTGCCCACTGCAATCATCTGAAAAAGTTTATTATTTTACATTTTATAGTCAATAAATTCTTCCAAGTCTTATGTGCAACAATCTCAAAATATAATAAATGTCACTGGCCATTAAATAACACTCCCTAGGGGAGCTTATACATTGATAGTGATGACTCACCACTCTCTGTTTCTTAGCAGGTTATAGGTGAGTAAATACCATCCATACTAATAAATCACCTCAGATCATTATGTCGAGAGGGATTATGGTGATAGTATCAATGTCAGAGCTGTATCACATATTCCATGGATATTACCTCCTTCCATGTATGCCTCATTACCTCCTTTTCCCCTATTACTCACTGGAAGGGAACATCATCTACTTAAATGTGATGAAAAAATAGGTCACAAATAAACGAAAGTCAAAGGCTTGTGATGGGAACAAAAACTCTCCCATAAATGTTAATATTAACTTTCACATGGTATTTTAAAATGAAGTACTCTTATCCGAAGACTTCAGTCTGGAGTAGAACACATCTGAATTATGTGGAGCTTTTGTCTTTCAGAGTTCAGAGCTCCTCATTACCTAGAGAGAGATGATTAAATTCCAGGATAAAAAGTTGATATATTTGAAAGGAAATGATGGTACATTTGATTTAATCAAAAGATTAGACAACGACATTGTCAGTTCTTTCAGACAAGGAAAATGACATCTTTGAAACTGGACATCAAACAAAAATTGCACAATGGGATTCCACTCTAACTTGGAAAGTTTTTTAAATATCCATTCCTTCACTCAAGAAATATTGGCCCACCACATATTTACTGAACTGTACCATGTGTTAGACACTGTACCATGCACTCGGAATATGTATATAAGACTTTGCCTTCATGATGCTTAGAGTCCAAAGAGGAAAATGTAAGTAGATAGATTCAGCAACACTAAGCAATAAGCATGCTACTAAAGGTATACCTTCAAAGACAGTCTCCAGTTACTGTTCTAACAGAGATGTTGTCTTAGTCCATTCAGCCTTCTGTAACAAAATACCCCAGGCTGGGCAGCTTATAAACAACAGAAATTTATTACTCATGATTCTGAAGGCTGGAAGTCTGAAGTCAAGGTGCCAGCATGGTCAAGTGAGGGCTCTCTTGGGGGCTGCAGCCTTCTCACTGCATCCTCACATGGCAGAAGGGTCAAGGGAGCACTCTTTTATAAGAGTACTATCCCATTCATGAGAGTTCCGCCTTCATAATCTAATCACCTTCCAAAGGCACCACTGCGAATACTTTGGGTGTTTAGGATTTCAACATATGAATTTCAAGGGAACAGAAATATTCAGACCATAGCAGATGCATTGCAGTCTCTTTTAACAGGTATAGAACATTTCTTAAAACCTCTATTGGATAATGAGCACATTTTGGAGAGGATGAGAGGGAAGCAAAGTGTCATTCTATGTTCTGGAAATTTTCTCACCATATACTATTTTTAATGGCTGCACCTGCAGCATATGAAAGTTTCCAGGCCAAGGATTGAATCTGAGCTGCATCTGCGAACTACACCACAGCTGCAGTAAAGCTGGATCCTTTCACCCACTGTGCCAGGCTGGGGATCAAACACATGCCTCTGCAGTGACCTGAGTCACTGCATTTGGACCCTTAACCCACTGCACCAGAGAAGGAACTCCTCACCATATACTATTAATACCACTTGTTTTGAAAGAAAAATAGAAGATATGTTAATGTTCTATGAGTTAATGAGTCTATGAGTCTGATGATTAAGACCCGACAAAGAAGAAAGTTTTGGGAGTCCTCGTCATGGCTCAGTGGTTAACGAATCCGACTAGGAACTGTGAGGTTGCGGGTTCAATCCCTGGCCTCGCTCAGTGGGTTAAGGATCAGGTGTTGCCATGAGCTGTGGTGTAGGTAGCAGACGTAGCTCAGATCCCACATTGCTGTGGCTGTGGAGTAGGCCGGCGTATACAGCTCTGATTAGACCCCTAGCCTAGAAACCTCCATGTGCCATGGGTGTGGCCCTAAAAAGATAAAAAGGCAAAAAAAAAAAAGAATAAAGTTTTGATAACCAAACTCTATCTCCTTGAGCAATTAGCCTCCTTCTTAGTGCCTTAAAGAGAGATGAATAGAGATGAGGTGAGCCCACCCATTTTTCCCCACAGCTGAGGTGTAACAGCTTTGATGTTAGAAGGACCAGGGAGGAGTGAGCCTGAGTGTGTGGAGGAGGAGGATGGGAGCTCTACAAAGAAGGCTGAGATCTAATCATACAAACAGTAAACCCCTTCCATTCAGATCATTCCCAATCCTTTCTCCTCTAACATCCCCTATATTGGAGTTTGGGAAGCCTGGAGATTACACAGCTGAGTCTCCCTCCTTTCTGACGCTTTTATCCTCTGGGAGAAAAATGTGCTCTTGATTCTCAAAGTTTATGTGTCTGATCAGGATGGGCAAGTACGAAGTGGGTTTCTCCAAACCACCAAATTCGCCATTTTTTATGCAATTGTGTCAAGCACCTAGTGGAAAGAGTGCTCAATTTGGCCAAAATATGTAAATGAGATCAGCAACCTCTTAGAAAAACTTGGTCAGAAATCGTTGGGCAATAAGTCCTTACCACAGTGCAAGTGGATCCCTCCTCACTAGAATCCACACTTTCAGAGCGTAGAGACCAAGTCTTCTATCATGTCCCCAGGGTTTGGTACCAGTGTGTCCCCTTGCCCCCCACACAAGATGCTTCTATATTCGGCGAGTGGTGAATGACTGAACAAATGATATGTTCCCTGAGGGATTCATACTAAAGTCAAATATTGACTTTTAGTCTCCATATTTAATTTTTAGTCATTCCGTTTACAGCATAAGCAGGTAGGACAGGATCACTTCCAACCCAACTAGCAATGTCAACATGAAGTGACCTCATGGGTTGCTGTGCACTTGTCCAGGTACTGAGAGCTACTCAGCACCTTCCAGGTTGCAAATCCCATGGATAGCATCAGCTGTTTCCATGAAGTTTATTCAAAAAGGAGAGAGGAATTGGCAATCTTCTCTTTGCTACTGATGTGTCATAACACAGAGATAAATTCATACACACTATTACCAAGTCATGACTTCTGGGCAAACTCTGATGCACTGACACAAAATCAATAGGACAGTTTCCAGAACACAGTAGGTCTCATAAATGTTTGTCAGATTATTGGCCTTTCTTTACAGATAAACATAATATGGGAGAAAATATATATATTCTTATAAATCCATATACATTTGGAAATCTCAAGAAGACAAGGAATGGACTCTGTACAGAAAAACCTCAGTAAGGAAACCAAATGACATCTCATTATCTGAAAGTAACTGCTGTAATCTCTTACAAATTATTTTTAATTATTTTTATAGGGTTTCTTTATAACATAACTCCATAACATTTTTAATCAAAAAGAAAGCTGTTTAGGAGTTTCCATAGTGGCTCAGTGGTTAACAAATCCGACTAGGAACCATGAGGTTGCGGGTTGGATCCCTGGCCTTGCTCAGTGGGTTCAGGATCCAGCATTGCCGTGAGCTGTGGTGTAGGTCGCAGACACAGCTCGGATCCCGCGTTGCTGTGGCTCTGGCATAGGCCAGTAGCTACAGCTCGGATTCCACCCCTAGCCTGGGAACCTCCATATGCTGCAGGAGCAGCTCAAGAAATAGCAAAAAGACAAAAAAAAAAAAAAAAAAGCTGTTTAAATCATTGAAATTCAACTACCTATGTTCAAGAAGATATTGATGTAATTATTTATTTGTTTCTCCAATAAAAACAACTGGTTCACTGCATGCAGAATTGAATTCCTTTACTGGTATTTCAATTCTTAAGAATATCTAAAAGGAAGGCCATCCTGGCACTTCATTGGAGTTCTATTGACTTCTTTGTTAATGTACAAGCATAAGGGCATAAAGTCTTTCTTGCTGCACTGTAGATATCATTCATATCCACCCAGATAAAAATTTGGGTTAATCACAGTTCACTTTTTTCCTTCAAAAATGACATCTTTTAAACACTGGGACAAGAAAATCTATAGTTTAGTTTATTATTCAGCATGGCTCTAGTTGTTTCCATTCTCAATCTGCATTACCAGTAAATCAATTCTAATTTTCTCAAAACTAAAATTAAGAAAAATTTCACTGATGGCAAATATTGATTCAGCATGAAAACTGAAATAATTTAAAATTCTGTTCCCTTACCCATTCAGTATTGGAAATAAAATCACTCCTCATCCCCTCCCTCCCAATTTTATGCCAGTGAAACTGAGTTGCTGCATCACTCTTTTATACCAAAGACTCCTTTTTTCAAACACAATTATACAAGACAGGAATAGCTCCTTAAAACACACACAATTACATCAGTTATTCAATAATTATGTAATTCAGTCAACTTTTAGTCAATAATATTTATTTGGTGAAACACAATGAATTTTTATGTTAAGTGGAACAGTCTAAAATTTTAAGTATAGTTTAAGCTTCTTTTATAGTTGGTACTTTGGATCCATCTGTTATTTAGATTTAAGGGGGAAAGTCCTTAAAATACATTAAAATTTTGCATAATTTCAAATTTCTTAAAATTATAACTTTCAGATACATTATTTAATGTACATGTTTGCACATACATTATATTAAATGTATCTCTGACATACATAGAAGCAATTACTATAATCCCATTTTACTGATGGAGAAAGTGAAAGACTAATGACTTGAGGAAATGTGTGGGGAAAAAAAGCAGGATCTGAGTTTCCCAATTCCTAATAAAATGCATCTCTTCTGATTATGAACTTTTTTCTTTCTTTTCTTTTTAAGGCCACACTTGCGATGTATGGGAGTTCTTGGGCTAGGGGTTGAACTGGAGCTGCAGCTGCCAGCATATGCCACAGCAACACCCCAGATCCTTAATTCACTGAGTGAGGCCAGGGATCAAAACCACATCCTCACAGACAGTATGTCAGGTTCTTAATCCACTGAGCCACAATGGGAACTCCCTGATAATTAACTCTTAAAGATTCAAATTCTAAAATGAATTATGTTAACATCTTCAAATTCAAAGTTTCTCTCAACCATTACAGTAATTTGAAGTTCCAAGGTGTCAGTAATTTTCATTTGTTCACATTGGTTCAATTGCTATAGAGATGAGGTTTAGAGTAGTGCGAATTCAATTAATATAAAAGCACACATTAATGCCGCAGACCATATAAAGAAGAAACTACAAGCATATCGATGAGCAAAGATGATGAGTATAGGTTGGGAAATATTGAGTGTGGGACCCAAAGAGATATCAGGCAGAGTTTTTTAGTAGGCAGTTATATATAAGGACTCTTATCATGCACCAGCTAATTATGAAGGCCCTTGGGACCTAAAAACAAATCTCAGTAGGGAAACAAAAGAGGAAGTAAGTGTGAGTGTCTGTCAGGGTCCAGTTAGGTTATAGAAGCCACACTACTTATTTTTAATAGATAGAATTTAATATAGATAATTGTTAACTATATATTGAATAGCTGAAAAGGCAGAGAGAACGCTAAGGTATCACAACGCTAACAACCACAGGAAGCCACTACCTGTCCTAGAGTTGGAGAATAAAAGGGAATAGGTTGGAAATATTAAAAGTTAGAAGCTTGGAGATGGGACCTTGTGTGCCTGGGACCCAGACGGTTGAGGAGGGGGCCCTGACAGCCTGATGCTGTTATCTCTGAGGGGGTGGATGAGGCTGATCCTGACAGCATTAGTGAAACTGAAAACTGAATTCAGTGGCTGCTATTAGACTTAACTGCCCCAGCCAGGCTAATCGGAGGCAAAAGTGACCCTGACATAATCAAGAGGCCTGCATGAACCAGCAGAAAGGAGTTAAGTCCCTTCTCTCTGTACCAGCTGTGTACTCTCTCTCTGGCGCCCCCTGCTGGCAAAGCCCAACATGGCAACTGCTGCTAAAACCACTGCAGAAATGTGGTTTTCCAAGTCCTAGCCTCAGCATGACAGAGTAGGTAAATAGAAGGATAACAGGTTTGGAGCTTAGAGAGACAATGCTTAATAAATGACACATAATGGTTTACTCTCATTGCAAGGAAGATGTTCGAAAACATTTTGATAGATGAAGTTGAATTATTTGAAGTTTGAATTATTTGATAGATGAAGTTGAATTATTGCAAAGTATCAACTAAAGTATTAATAAGCACATTAGTTTCATTAGCTCATTTAATTTAATCCTCATAAGAACCATATGGAGTAAATATTATCATTCCCAGTTTACAGATTAGAAAAAAAAAAAAAAACAGGTTTCAGAAGTTTAAGTGAATTGGCCAAGCTATACAGTTTGTCATTTTTCTAATTGTTTTCCTCTATAACTTGAGGGAGTAGTTTGCGAGCTGTGATCTGTGGAACCCTCAAGCTCCAAGAAATCACCTGAGGGACCCCAGTGGGAAAGACAATCAGATGAGTCCTGGCCTCCCACCCCTGGTTCAAACTGCCTCAGCTCTACTTCTACTTATATCATAAATAAATGGGCTACAGAGGGAATGTGGGAAGCCATGTAAGATTCCACCTGGGGAGTTCCCACTGTGGCACAGAGGGTTAAGAATCTAACTGCAGTGGCTCAGGTCGCTGTGTAGGCACAGGTTCAATACCCAGCCCACTGCAGTGGGTTCAGGATCCAGCATTGCTGTAGCTGTGTCATGGCTTGCAAATGCAGCTTGGATTTGATTCCTGACATGGGAACTTCCATATGCTGCAGTGTGGTCATTAAAAAAAATTAATTAATTAATTAATTAAATTCCACTTGGAAGAAAGAACTATGCTACTAAAAAAGCTTGAAAACCTCCTCCTTAAAAGTGTAAAGCCTCCTTTAGTAACTTCTCCCTACAGTCTCTTCTGAACAATTCCTGACTGCTTAGTTTACTATCACTTCTCTCCTATTCTAGTTTGACTCTCAGATTAAAGGCAAGAATTTCTTTTTTTAATATCCTACTGGTGTCATCTACTTGCTTCTTTCCTAAATTGATGGCTCCTACTAAGAAAAGGTGCTTTTAATTAATCCCAGAGTTTGACAGACTCAGTAGTGCTCTTGGCCTACTGCATTCTATCTCCCCACTCAAGACCAAAACTCAGAAGCCACCTTACCTCCTAGCCAGCTCCAAAGTCACTAGCTCATTACCTTTCCTGGTTGACATTTGACGTCTCCATTTTATAACCCAGTTTCATGCTAAGGCTCTGTGTTTTCTCAAAGGAAAGAAACTACTTTTTCACTAGACAGTCTAAATTCATAATACATATGTAACAATTTTAAAATAAAGCCCCAAAGAGACATCTACTGAAACCCTATTCTATCTGCTCATCCCCCCAGCAAGCCAGGGAAGTCAGGTAGTACATCTTCATTTCATAGAAGAACTTCGTGTTAAGTCAAATCCAGGTATTAACTAAAGGGCTATTAAGGAGTAGTTGTCCTTGACCTAGAATTTGTAAATCTTTTCCTTTTTAAAAATTAATTTTATTTCAACTGATCCTGGTATTTTAGTCATTATATGAAAGTTATGCATGATTATCCTTTGAGAATGAGGTGGGGTATAAAGACTAAGAAAATTGGGTCATATTTGTAATTAGTGATTATTATGCACATAAAGAAAATCTTCATGCGTCTTAAGCTTTGTCAAAGTATTCTACAAGTATATCAAAGAGCCAAGATATGACACTGGGTAAGGATGCAAATTAATTTTAAGCCATGTAGAGTCATTAAAAATGAAAATGAACATGCCATGGAGAGTTAAGGACAATTAAAAACATTTATGGATTTTTAATCTGTACAAAGCAATCTATAACATTTTATCATCATAAAGGAACTACTCTTTATAATATTTAAATGCTTACATAAGAATCAGAATATCTTAAATCAAAGGAAAATAATTCCTTAGTTACTGTGTGTGGGTTTATCATTTCCAAACTATCTTTTCTGATTACTCATTTGAGCTAGAGAACAATCCTTTACCCAGGAGAAGTACCTGGATCCTCAATTTACAACACCCAAAGATACCTGGTGATAAGCCCAATGTCACACAGAAAGGTAAAGAAGAATGGCATCTAGTCTTCTGCCTTCTTCTACATCTCACAGAGCATCCAGCAAGGCAAGTGGACCGAACAGTGTGCTTGCACTTGCGCGCTAGTGTAAACACATGCTCCTGTGTGCACACAAGACTCTCCTCAATTTAAAATAACCAGGAAAACTCTTGATCATCCCCAAAAATGGCATTTGGAACAACTTTATTATATGAAACTATAAACTCACATAGTAAAACTTAATTTTGTTATACATGCACTTATCACAGTCTGCTAGGTGTTATTGTCTTCTCATATATCTTAGTTTCGGTATTAGACCATAAACTCTTTTGGAAAAAGGATCATAACTTATATCTAATGTATATAGTAAATGTATTTTTTGTCCCCAGAGAATTTAACAAAATGCCTTACACATAGTATGTATTCAACACATGGGATGAATTATAATTCGGGCATAACTCTACCACGAACTTCTAAGAATAAAACAAATTTAACTATTTTTAAAGTTTTGCCTTTGGAATGGATTAGCAACGAGATCCTGCTGTGTAGCACTGGGAACTATGTCTGATCACTTATGATGGAGCATGATAATGTGAGAAAAAGAATGTATACATGTATGTGTAACTGGGTCACCTGGCTGTGCAGTAGAAAAAAAAATAATGTATTGCAGAAATTTTTAAAAAGTTATATATAATTTAAAAAGTGGCTAATTGAGGCAAAGCACTGATATAAATTAACCCAAAATAATTTAGTGTCAAAGTGGGATGTAAACTCTAACATCTAGAAAATGTAACAACGAATTTTTGAGATTTAGAAGCCTTTTCTTAGGCTTCTGCTTTACCTGTTACCTCTGTTTTAGGCAGCTTTCAGTGTTATTGAATCCACAGTCAAAATCCTAAATCAATGCACATCCAGCTTACCTGACATATATATATTGAGCCACTGTAAGAGTCTTAATAAAAATGTGTTGTGTGAATAAATGAATGACGCCATCAGCAAGTAGCCCAGTGACACCAGAAAGATGCTAAGCTGTGTGACTCAGGCTCCAGGCATTGATTTCCACATAGAGCCAGATCATCAACTGCTCCTCCAGCTCCTTTGAGCCTCTCCACTGACCTGAAAAGCAGGCAAGTCATATGCCACACCACTTCCATTCACATCAGCCAACAAAAAAAGAGACACTAAGGCTGTAGTAAATTGAGGTCTTACTTTTATAGCAAAGTCCCAGCTCAAGACCCACTAGTTTCACTCAGCCACGCCACTGCGGAGAAGAAACACTTTCTTACTCTAAAAATCCACTGTACTTCCATTTATTTTGTTTTTTCTAGTATGAGATCATAAGCATCCATAATTTCCATGGCCAGGCCAAAAATGAATGAATGAATGAATGAATGAATGCATGAACAAATGAATGAATGAGCATTCCACCCGGAAACAAACCTGTTGTGTACAACTTACATCCCTAAACCTTAACAATGCAAAATGTTTTTCATATTATATTCTGTAATTACATTCAAACCCTGTAGGTAACAGCTTCTCACTGATTTGAAATCTCATTTAAAGATGAGAAAACAGGAGTTCTCTTGTAATGCAGCAGAATAAGTACCTGGCATTGTCACTGCAGTGGTTCAGGACTGCTGTGGCACAGGTTCAATCACTGGCCTGGGAATGCCACATGCCACAGGCACAGCCAAAAATAAAAAGATGAGAAAATAATACTTGACTTTATTTCTGAACATATAGATGTAAAAGCCTTCTTTCTTTTTGAAATTCCCTATTGGAAATTTCTAAAAAGTTCTTTGATTTTAATTTATGCTGAGCCTTTCCATTTTTTTTATTATTTTTTTTTTTATTTTCCCACTGTACAGCAAGGGGGTCAGGTTATCCTTACATGTATACATGACAATTACATTTTTCCCCCAGCCTTTCTTCTGTTGCAACATGAGTATCTAGACAAAGTTCTCAATGCTATTCAGCAGGATCTCCTTGTAAATCTATTCTAAGTTGTGTCTGATAAGCCCAAGCTCCCGATCCCTACCACTCCCTCCCCCTCCCATCAGGCAGCCACAAGTCTCTTCTCCAAGTCCAGGATTTTCTTTTCTGAGGAGATGTTCATTTGTGCTGGATATTAGATTCCAGTTATAAGTGATATCATATGGTATTTGTCTTTGTCTTTCTGGCTCATTTCACTCAGTATGAGATTCTCTAGCTCCATCCATGTTGCTGAAAATGGCATTATGCCATTCTTTTTGATGGCTGAGTAGTATTCCATTGTGTATATATACCACCTCTTCCGAATCCAATCATCTGTCGATGGGCATTTGGGTTGTTTCCATGTCTTGACTATTGTGAATAGTGCTGCAATGAACATGCGGGTGCACGTGTCTCTTTTAAGTAGAGTTTTGTCCAGATAGATGCCCAAGAGTGGGATTGCGGGGTCATATGGAAGTTCTATGTATAGATTTCTAAGGTATCTCCAAACTGTTCTCCATAGTGGCTGTACCAGCTTACATTCCCACCAACAGTGCAGGAGGGTTCCCTTTTCTCCACAGCCCCTCCAGCACTTGTTATTTGTGGATTTATTAATGATGGCCATTCTGACTGGTGTGAGGTGATAGCTCATGGTAGTTTTGATTTGCATTTCTCTTATAACCAGCGATGTTGAGCATTTTTTCATGTGTTTGTTGGCCATCTGTATATCTTCTTTGGAGAAATGTCTATTCAGGTCTTTTGCCCATTTTTCCATTGATTGATTGGCTTTTTTGCTGTTGGGTTGTATAAGTTGTTTATATATTCTAGAGATTAAGCCCTTGTCGGTTGCATCATTTGAAGCTATTTTCTCCCATTCTTTAAGTTGTCTTTTTGTTTTCTTTTGGGTTTCCTTTGCTGTGCAAAAGCTTTTCAGTTTGATGAGGTCCCATGGGTTTATTTTTGCTCTAATTTCTATTGCTTTGGGAGACTGACCTGAGAAAATACTCATGATGTTGATGTCAGAGAGTGTTTTGCCTATGTTTTCTTCTAGGAGTTTGATGGTGTCCTGTCATATATTTAAGTCTTTCAGCCATTTGAAGTTTATTTTTGTGCATGGTGTGAGGGTGTGTTCTAGTTTCATTGCTTTGCATGCAGCTGTCCAGGTTTCCCAGCAATGCTTGCTGAATAGACTTTCTTTTTCCCATTTGATGTTCTTGCCTCCCTTGTCAAAGATTAATTGACCATAGGTGTCAGGGTTGATTTCCGGATTCTCTATTCGGTTCCATTGGTCTGTCTGTCTGTTTTGATACCAGTACCACACTGTTTTGATGACTGTGGCTTTGTAGTATTTCTTGAAGTCTGGGAGAGTTATGCCTCCTGCTTGGTTTATGTTTCTCAGGATTGCTTTGGCGATTCTTGGTCTTTTGTGGTTCCATATAAGTTTTTGGATTGTTTGTTCTATTTCTGTGAAAAATGTCATGGGTAATTTGATAGGGATTGCATTGAATCTGTAGATTGCTTTGGGTAGTATGGCCATTTTTACAATATTGATTTTCCCAATCCAGGAACATGGAATATCTTTCCATTTCTTTACATCTTCTTTGATTTCTTTGATTAAAGTTTTATAGCTCTCGGCATATAGGTCCTTTACCTCCTTGGTCAGGTGTATTCCAAGGTATTTGATTTTGTGCCTAGTACTAAAGAACACTGTAGCTTTTGTGTCCTACATGAAACCATACTTAGTCTTTCTCATTAGCTCTCCTGAGGAAAAGTTTGGCTGGATGTATTTAAGTAATAAACTAGCAAAAAGGTCAAGGAACTAATATCAGTAAATGAATCCTTCTCAAAAGCCACTGCACACATTGCCACCTCATCAAAACCATGTCAAAGACAGTTTTAAAAACCGTCTAAGCTCTTCTGACAGAGTTCACTTCCCGCCATCTGAACTATAGTGAATCCTTCCATCCTCTGTGCTGTACCGCCTTTGTGTTTACTTTGTCTCATGTCACATTAGAAGACATTTTGAGGAGTTCCCTTTGTGGCTCAGCAGTTAACAAACCTGACTTGGAGCCATGAGGATGAGAATTTGATCCCTGGCCTCACTCAGTGGATCCGGCATTGCCGTGAGCTGTGGTGTAGGTTGCAGACTTGGCTTGGATCTGGTGTTGCTGTGGCTGTGGTACAGGCCAGCAGCTGTAGCTCCAATTCGACCCCTAGCCTGGGAACTTACATATGCCATGGGTGGGTGGGGGGAGGAAGAGAAGGGGGAGGGGGAGGAGGAGGAGGGAGAGAAGAAGAAGAATACATTGTGAAAGAACCAGTTTTCAGATATTTTCCAACAAAGCGCAGCACATTAACAGAAACAGAAGACAAAGGAGAATGAAAATAATGTTAGAATTGTGGAGAGAACTATGCATAAGTAATAAAAATTTCAGTGCTCTCCTGAGCATTTACAGACCTGTCCTCAAGGCTGAGGTTGTCTCTGCTATACTTAATGAAAGTTAATTTATTAACAAAGATTTAATCCTACACTTTTTCACAAAGACTTTTCTCCAAATGGAAGCTTTGAAATACAGGGGAAAAAAGCATGACTACCAGCGAATATGACAGATGGCAGGGTGACATTCCCACCAAGCATAGCTGTGATTAATGTATGCAAACATCCATTCAATGGAAAAATCTCTACAGCCTCAAATAGAAACTGACCAAATCCTGGGTTGTTATGACAAATCCTCGTTATTTTTCCAATCCCAAAACTGCTATCCATTTGGAAGGTAATAGTTCAGCCACACCTACTGGTGGTAAAAATAAAGATAGATATCCCTAAACAAAATATTTACATTATAATGGGCATCCATCTTTTCTGAAAACTGTCTCTGAACCTTGACAGCTCTATTTCTATTGTGCAAATCATGGTTGGTTGGACAAAGGATGGATGTCAACCCAATCACCATAATCAGATTTCTTCAACTGAAAATTTGGATTATGAATCAGGTAGCCAGTCAGCAACATGCCAACCTGGGCACTCTGGAGCACCTCAGAAAAGGAACCAGGGCTAGGAGAGGGCACTAGGCAGATGGCTGAAAAATGAGAAAAGAGGTAAGTAATGTCTTTCCAATCTTTCCAGCTTTTTAGGGTCCCTGATGCCTTCCTGTTCTTGTCATATATTCCTGTCTCCTTATTATAAATTTCCCTTTACTGTTTAATTCTCTTTGAGTTGAGTTGCTTGACTTCAGGCTACTTGAAACCCAAAGCCTTAAGTAATCACACCTATACATTAAATTTGTTACTGTTGCATTTTTATTTATACCCCCATAAAATTACAGCTTATTTCGTCATTCAAAGTACAAGCTCCATGAGAGCAAAGACTATTCTTTATACTCCTTACATATACATACACACCACAAACAGTATAGCAATACACTGAATATACAAATATACATTCAACATATTATATAAATATAGTAATATATTGAATATAATAAGCTAGCTTTAAATACTTGCTCATTAATTATGGCTCTATTTGTTATCTTTTTTCTTTTTTATTGAAAAATGTTATTGTTTATAATCATCATGCATTGTATGACCTATATACAAGTACATATGTTATTCTGGAGTGTTTCCTTGGTATTTGCAAACACCAAGAATTAACCTACTGGCTCTGTTTTCCAGCTTTTGGATGACAGATTGTGTTACATGCTATTTCTTATATTACTCCTGAAATTAGTCTGTGTTAAAATGCAAACTACGAAAACCAAAGAACAGCTCTTGGGAGAATAAATATACTCCCCAGAGGAGAAGTGAGATTCCCTCCACATGAGACAGAGGCTGTGTAACCAGGTCAGAAAGAGTTCAACTAAGTGGCCCCATTGCTGAAGAGCTGGCGGCAGGAAAAAAAAAAGGGGGGTTACATTTAGTTATCTTCTACCTTTACTTCTCAAAGTGTCCTTCCAGCCTATAACCATCACCTCTTGTCTTGCAATGTCCTCTCTGAATTATTTGGAATAGAAGCCTGGGAGTTCCATTTGTATTATTTAACCCCAGAGGGACCAGGAGCAGGTCTTTGTTTATTCATTTGAGGGTCCTCATGAGATTCATACCTTCTTATCCCCAATAACAAAAGTCAATGTTCGTATTACTTCACCCTGAGATAAAGCAACAATCTCCCAGCAGGACTCTCTAGTTTATGTCATTTATTTGCAATTTGTCCTTCATAATACTACCAGTTCTAAAGTCATGTGTTTCTACATCACTCTTTTACTCAGAGATCAATATGGCTCTCAGAGGCCAAAACTGATCTCCTTTACCCATTTAACGTAATTTCCTGCTATACTTATTCATCCATTCAACAGTGTATAACAATCCTGCAAGGACAGGCATTTGCAAAGTATTAGGAACACAGTGAGGATTACAGACTAGTAAACATGATGCAGTTCCATGGTGATAAGTGATATAACAGAGATATGTACATGATGCTAAGAAAGCATACGGAAGGTAATCTAAATGAGTTTACCAGAAAAGCCTTCCTGGAAGAAATGATACCAAAAAAAATGAAATCTAAAGGCCAAGCAGATAATTAGGAAGGTGATGATGAGTAAGAAAGTAGCCTTGGGAAAGCTAGGGGTAGGAATATGGGAAAGAGAAGTATTCTAGGCAAGAAGAAATATGTGCATGGACCAGTAAGCAGGTGGGGGCTGTGGAGATGAAGGAAAGTGGATGAAGACAGGTACAATCAATAGGACCTGGTAACATATTGGATGTGGGGGGGGGGTAAGGGAGGTACCAAAAATGACTACCCAGATATCTATCATGAGCAATTGTGTGCATGCGAGTGTCCTATAATGAGGTGGGTAAGAAGGTGTTTAATTAGAAGATCATAAAGCCAAAGGAAAACTGTTTTTCAATATGGCATCTTGGGTACAGGTAAGAATATTTTAAAAGGTGAGCTCTTGAGAAGAATGAGTCAATGTACTTAAAGAAGGATATGCCCCCTAAAATTAGTATTTTCTAAATAAGTATGGTGGTCTCTTACCTATGTCTTCTAATAGTTTTGGTATGAACACATATTACTTTATAAGATGAAAAATATAGGGATATTTCAAACAAATTATTTTAAAATCTTAAAATACGTATTATATATGTTATAATAAGGCTTATGTAAGATAGAAGGAAGAGGCAAGACGGCAGCAAAACATAATCATTTTTACATTTTTCTGAGACCAATATAATGCCTATTTTTTTTCTTTTTAAAGAATAAAAGAATTGTGTATTTGTAAAAATACAAATGAGGTACCACCATCTGGTATTCAGATCTAACTCATCTGGTGAAGTGTGGCAGAGTAATATTTCAAGGCTCACAGCATCTACTCCCATGTTGCCTAGGGTCTTAACTTCCTCCACACTGAAGAAAGTAGTAAGCAAGGCTGTTGCTCATGGCCCAACATAGCTCATGCACAGTGCTAAGAAATTAAGGGAAAATTATTTCTCAGAAAGAGCATGAACCTAATTATTGGGATTTGTTCACTTGCACCCTAGGCTTTTGAATATCCATCAAATTATTTTACCATTAGAGGCGTAAATGTATTTTTTAATTTACTCGTTATTTTTTGCCTTCATCTTAAAGAGTTAGAGGTCACTACAACCCTTTTGCTCATCTTTTAAAATGAGGAAAACACCGAGACTCACCTCACCCTACTTGGCACTTTGAAAAACTATGTTATTTAAAATGCAATATCAGACCATGGCTGTGAGGAAGAGATAATGAACATCAGCTCATTACTCAGTCCAGCATCTATCACAAAAACAGAGGCCTACTCACCAATCTTCATCATCTTCCTGGAAGCACAACTACACTGAGTGTAGCCTCGTGGCTATTTGGGAAAGGGATGTGGCAGTGGAGACAGAGAAAAGTGATAGACTTGAGGTTAGGTAGAATCATTAGGAGTCAGTAACAGATTAGATGTGGGATGTGAGAAGAGAGGGAGGTATCAAAAATGACAACCAGGTGTCTAGCATTAGCAACTGCACAGACAATAGTGTATAATGACATAAATAAATGTTAAATTGGGAGACAGGATTAAGACAGCGGAATAGAAGGGTTGGAGCTCAAATTCTCTCCTAAAAACAACAAAATTCACAACTAAAGACTGAGCACTCTTCACCCAAATGGACCAGAAACCTTAAAAAAGATATCCTGCTCCAGAAGAAAAAGAGGACACATCAAGAGGTAGGAGGGGCAATTTCACAATATAAACAACCCCATACCTCCTGGGTGGGAAGCTCCACAGACTGGAAACTAACTGGTTCACAGAGACTCACCTGTAGGAGTGAGAGTTCTGAGCTACACATCAAACTCTCACGTGTGGGGATCTGGCACTGGGAGAAAGAGCCCCGGAGCATCTGGCATTGAAGGCCAGTGGGGCTTGTGCGAAGGAACTCTTTGGGACTAGGAGAAACAGAGACCCCATTCTTAAAAGGCACACACAGACTTTCACGTGCACTGAGTCCCAGGGCAAAGCAAAGTCTCCATGGGAATCTGGGTCAAACCTGACCGCAGTTCTTGGAGGACATCCTGGGAAAACAGGGGTGAACATGGCTTGTTGTGAGGGAAGGACATTGGAAGCAAAGCTCTCGGGAATATTCAGCAGCCATGCCTTCCTCTGGAGGTGGCCATTTTGGGAAAATCTGGCCCTACACGTCAGTCAGCTGCTGAGAAGCCCTAGGGCAAATGACAATCCAGGTGGGATCACAGCCCTGCCCATCAGTAAACAGGCTACCTAAAGACCCCTCAGACACATAGCTGCCTCTAATCCCATCCAGAGACTAAGCCCCACCCACCAGAGGGATTAGAATCAGCACCTACCAGTGGGAAAGCATCAGGAAGCCTACACCAAGCCTCCCATACTGGCTTCAGCCACCGGGGGCAGACACCAGAATAAGAGAAGCTACAACCCTATTCTCTGTAAAAAGGTCACCACACCAAAAACCTATCAAAATGAAAAGACAGAGAACTATAACTCAAATGAGGGAGAAAGGAAAAACCCCAGAAAAATAGCTAAGTGATCAGGAGATTCTCAGCCTCCAGGAAAAAGACATTAGACTGTTGATGCTGCAGATGATGCAAGACATTGGAAATAAACTGGAGGCAAAGATGGATAACTTACAGGAAACACTGACCAAAGAGATACAAGATATAAAACTTAAACAAGAAGAGATGCAAAATACAATAACAGAAATAAAAAATTCACTAGAAGCAGCCAACAGCAGAATACAGGAGGCAGAAGAATGAATAAGCAAGGTAGAGGACAGATTAGTGGAAATTACAGATACAGAACAGAAAAGAGAAAAAAGACTGAAAAGAAATGAAGAGAGTCTCAGAGAACTCTGGGACAATGTTAAACGCACCAACATCTGTATTATAGGGGTGCCAGAAGGAGGAGAGAGAGAGAAGGGGACAGAAAAAATATTCCAAGAGATAACAGTTGAAAACCTCCCTAACATGGGGAAGGAATCACTCAAATCCAGGAAGCACAACAAGTACCATATAAAATAAACCCAAGGAGGAACACCCCGAGACACATATTAATCAAACTGACCAAAATTAAGGACAAAGAGAAAATCTTGAAAGCAGCTAGGGAAAAGAAACAAATACCATACGAGGGAACCCCAATAAGGTTATCAGCAGATTTTTCAGCAGAAACTCTGCAGGCCAGAAAGGAGTGGCATGATATACTTAATGTGATGAAAGGAAAAAACCTCCAACCAAGATTACTCTACCCAGCAAGGCTCTCGTTCAGATTTGAAGGAGAAATCAAAACCTTCACAGATAAGCAAAAGCTGAGAGAATTCAGCAACACTAAACCAGCCTTACAACAAATACTAAAGGAACTTCTAAAGGCAGAAAAGAACAAAAGAAGAAGGAAAGAAAAAAAAGCAGCAAAAACAAATCCAAAGCAATTAATAAAATGGCAATAAGAACATACATATCAATAATTACCTTAAATGTTAATGGACTAAACACGCCAACCAAAAGACATAGACTGGCTGAATGGATACACAAACAAAGACCCATATATATGCTGTCTTCAAGAGACCCACTTCACTTCTAGGGACACATACAAATGGAAAGTGAGAGGATGGAAGAAAATATTTCATGCAAACGGGGAATCAAAAGAAAGCTGGAGTAGTAATACTCATATCAGACAAAATAGACTTCAAAATGAAGAATACTTTAAGGGACAAGGAAGGACATTACATAATGATCAAAGGATCAGTCCAAGAAGATGATATAACAATTTTAAATATCTACGCACCCAACACAGGTTCACCACAATATATAAGGCAACTGATAACAACCTTAAAAGGACAAATCAACAATCACACAATCATAGTGGGGACTTTAACACCCAAATTACAGCAATGGACAGATCGTCCAGACAGAAAATCAATAAGGAAACAGGCCCTGAATGAAGCATTAGACCAGATGGACTTAATAGATATTTATAGGACATTCCATCCCAAAGCAACAGAATACACATTCTTCTCAAGTACACATGGAACATTCTCTAAGAGTGATCACATCCTGGGCTACAAGTCCAACCTCGGTAACTTTAAGAACATTGAAATCACATCAAGCATCTTTTCCGACCACAACACTACAACTGGAAATCAACAAGAAAAAAACTGCAAAAAACATAAACACATGGAGACTAAATAGCATGCTACGCAACAACCAATGGATCACTGAAGAAATCAAAGAGGAAATTAAAAAATACCTAGCAGCAAATGACAACAAAGATACAACACTCCAAAACCTATGGGATGCAGCAAAAACCATTCTAAGTGGAAAATGTATAGCAATACAAGCCCACCTCAGGAAACAAGAAAAAGCCCAAATAAACAAGCTAACTTTACATCTAAAGCAGCTTGAGAGAGAAGAACAGACAAGACCTAAAGTTAGTAGAAGGAAAGAAATCATAAAGATCAGAGCAGAAATCAATGAAATATTGCTGTGGCTGTGGTGTAGGCCGGCAGCTACAGCTCGCATTAGACCCCTAGCCTGGGAACCTCCATATGCCATGGGAGCGGCCCACGAAATGGCAAAAAGACAAAAAAAAAAAAGGAAGAAATCAATGAAATAGAAACAAAGAAAACCATAGAAAAGATTAATGAAACAAAATGCTGGTTCTTTGAAAAGATCAACAAAATTGATGAGCCCCTAGCCAGACTTATCAAGCAAAAAAAGAGAGGACTCAAATCAATAAAATTAGAAATGAAAAAGGAGAAGTAACAATGGACATCACAGAAATACAAAGGATCATAAGAGACTGCTATATGCAACTATATGCCAATAAAACAGAAAACCTAGAAGAAATGGACAAATTATTAGAAAAGTACAATCTTCCAAGACTAAACCAAGATGAAATAGAAAAGATGAATGGACCAATCACAAGAACTGAAATAGAAACTGTGATTTAAAAGGTTCCAACAAATCCTGTGAAATCAGATTGTTATGATCATTATACAACTATAGATGTGATTAAAAAATAAAATAAGATAAAAAACTTCCAACAAACAAAAGTCCAGGACCAGATGGCTTCACAGGCAAATTCTATCAAACATTTAGAGACGAGCTAACACCTCTCCTTCTGAAACTATTTCAAAAAATTGCAGAGGAAGGGATACTCCCACACTCATTCTATGAGGCCACCATCACCCTGATACCAAAACCAGACAAAAATTCCACAAAAAAAGAAAACTATAGGCCAATTTCACTGATGAACATCAATGCAAAAATCCTCAACAAAATCCTAGCAAACCAAATCCAACAACACGTTAAAAGGATTACACATCATGATCAAGTGGGATTTATCCAAGGAATGCAAGGATTCTTCAATATCCGCAAATCCATCACTGTGATACACCACTTTAACAAACTGAAGAATAAGAACCTTATGATCCTCTCAATAGACACACAAAAAAAGCCTTTGACAAAATCCAACACCCATTTCTTATTAAAAAAAAAAAAAACCTTCAGAAAGTGGGCATAACGGGAACCTACCTCAACATGACAAACCCACAGCAAATATCATTCCTCAACGGTGAAAAGCTGAAAGAATTCCCGCTGAAATCAGGAACAAGACAAGGATGTCCGCTCTCACCACTACTCTTCAACATAGTTCTGGAAGTCCTAGCCACAGCAATCAGAGAAATAAAAGAAATAAAAGGAATCTGATTTGGAAAGGAAGAAGTAAAACTGTCACTATTTGCAGATGACATGATATTATACCTAGAGAATCCTAAAGACTCTACCAGAAAACTGTTAGAGCTCATCCACAAATTTGGCAAAGTCGCAGGATACAAAATCAATACACAGAAATCAACAGCATTTCTATACACTAACAATGAAAGAGCAGAGAAGGAAATTTGGGATGCAATCCCGTTTACCATCACATCTAAAAGAATAAAATACCTAGGAGTAAACATACCTAAAGAGACAAAAGACCTGTACTCTGAAAACTATAACACAACTGATGAAAGAAATCAAAGATGACACAAAGAGATGGAAAGATTCACCATGTTCTTGGATTAGAAGAGTTAATATTATCAAAATGACTGTACTACCTAAGGCAATCTACAGATTCAATGCAATCCCTATCAAATTACCAAGGGCATTTTTCACAGAACTCAAACAAAATATTCTAAAGTGTGTTTGGAAGCACAAAAGACCCAGAATAGCCAAAGACATCCTGAAAAAGAAAAACGGAGCTGGAGGAATCAGCCTCCCGGACTTCAGGCTATACTACAAAGCAACAGTCATCAAAACCGCATGGTACTGGCACAAAGACACAAATATAGATCAGTGGAACAGGACAGAAAGCCCAGAATTAAACCCACGCACCTACAGCCAACTCATCTATGATAAAGGAGGCAAGAATATACAATGGAGAAAAGACAGCTTGTTCAATAAGTGGTGCTGGGAAAACTGGACAGCCACATGGAAAAGAATGAAATTAGAACACTCCCTAACACCATACACAAAAATAAACTCCAAATGGATTAAAGACCTAGATATAAGACCAGACACTATCAAACTCTTAGAGAAAAACATGGACCAAATACTCTCTGACTTAAATGACAGCAATATCTTCTCAGATCCACCTCTCAGAGTAGTGACAATAAAAACAAAAATAAACAAATGGGACCTACTCAAACTTCAAAGTTTCTGCACAGCAAAGGAAACCCTAAACAACATGAAAAGACCACCCACAGAATGGGAGAAAATCTTTGCAAGTGAATCCACTGACAAGGGATTCATCTCCAAAGTTTACAAACACCTCCTACCACTCAATACCAAAAAAACAAACAACCCCATCCAAAAACGGGCAGAAGATCTAAACAGACAGCTCTCCAAAAAGACATACAGATGGCCAAAAAACACATGAAAAGATGTTCAACATCACTCCTTATTAGAGAAATGCAAATCAAAACCACTCTGAGGTGCCACCTTAACACCAGCCAGAATGGCCATCATCCAAAAGTCTACAAACAGTAAGTGCTGGAGAGGGTGTGGAGAAAAAGGAACCCTATTAAACTGTTGGTGGGATTGTAAATTGGTGCAACCACTGTGGAAAGCAGTATGGAGATGCCTCAGAAAACTAAGCATAGAACTACCATATGATCCAGCAATCCCACTCCTGGGCATCTATCCAGAGAAAATCATGACTCGCAAAGAGTGGGCATCTATCCAGAGAAAATCACAACTCACAAAGACACATGTACTCCAACGTTCATTGCGGCACTATTTACAATAGCCAAAACATGGAAACCACCTAAATGTCCATCGACAGAGGAGTGTATCAAGAAGATGTGGTACATATACACAGTGGAATATTACTCAGCCATTAAAAAGAATGAAATACCAGCATTTTTAGCAACATGGATGGACCTAGAAACTATCATGCTAAGTGAAGTCAGCCATACAATAAGACACCAACATCAAATGCTTTCACTGACATGTGGAATCTGAAAAAAGGACAGACTAAACTTTTTTTTTTTTGTCTTTTTGCCATTTCTTGGGCCGCTTTTGTGGCATATGGAGGTTTCCAGGCTAGGGGTTTAATCAGAGCTGTAGCCTCCGGCCTACACCAGAGCCACAGCAACACGGGATCCAAGCCGCGTCTGCGACCTGCACCACAGCTCACAGCAACGCCGGATCCTTAACCCACTAAGCAAGGCCAGGGATCAAACCCGCATTTCATGGTTCCTAATCGGATTCGTTAACCACTGAGCCACGACGAGAACTCCAGACTAAACTTCTTTGCAGAACAGATGCTGACTTTCAGACATTGAAAAACTTATGGTCTCCAGAGGAGACAGTTTGGAGGGGGGCGGCGGGGATGTGCTTGGGTTTGGGATGGAAATCCTGTGAAATCAGATTGTTATGATCATTATACAACTACAGATGTGATAAATTCATTTGAGTAATTAAAAAAAAAGAAATGTCAGACTGATAAAGGGGTCATAAAGCATACAAGAGAACTTCAGTCAGAATGACATCTTGGCATGAGTGAAAACAATGGAATGTGAATAGAAATTGCATCTGCCACTAACTACCTTGGCCCACATCAAGGTTCCAGGACCAACCTTCACTCTCTTTGTCTACCCACTGGCTCACTGCAGCAGACTCCAAGGGCCTGGTCCCTGGTGGATCCACAAAAGAAAGACTGGGTCCCTGGATAACCGCATGGAAGGAATATTAGCTTCTCAAGCCTGCTGTAACAAATTACCACAAATTTAGTGACTTAATGCAAATTTATTCTACATTTCAGGAGTTAGAAGGCCTAAAATAGTTCAGCAGGGCTGCATCCCCTGGAGGTTCAAGGGGAGAATATTTCCTTCCCTTTTATAGTGTCTAGAGGCCAGCTGAATGGTTCATGGACCCATCAGCAGCGTAGTATCTTTTGGTCTCTCTTGAACCCTCTACTTCTGTCATTTCATGCCTTCTGTGTCTGTCTTGCCTCCCTCCCTCTCTTTTAATAACCACTGTGACATTGGGCCTACCCAAATAACTCAGGATAATCTTCCCATCTCAAGGTCCTTAACTTGGAGTTCCCGTTGTGGCTGAGCAGTAATGAACCCAACTAGTATTCATGAGAACGCAGGTTCGATCCCTGGCCCTGCTCGGTGGGTTAAGTTTCCAGCATCACCGTGATCTGGCACTGCTGTGCGCTCTGGTGCAGACACAGCTCAGATCTGACACTGCTGTGGCTATGGGGAATGGCCGGCAACTGCAGCTCCCATTTGACCCCTAGCCTGGGAACTTCCATATGCTATGGGTATGACCCTAAAATGACCAAAAAAAAAATCCTTAACTTAATAACGTCTTTAGAGTCCTTTTAGCCATGTAAGGCTCTAATGATTAGGACATGCACATCTTTTGGGGGTAGGGTATTGGGCATTACTGTCTGCCATAAAGAATTTTGAACTTTGTATGAGTGAGAGAAAAACTATTATGTTAATCCAATAATGGCAGGGGACTTATCTCTTACTAGCTGATATTACTTTAATTAATGGTAACTCTAGATCCACTAGGAAACATATGTTCCTAGCTAGACTGCCATTGGGGTAACAATCACATCTTACTTGTTACTAAAAACAAAAATTGCCCTACATATAACATGTAGTAATCCTCTTGTAAATGTACTGCCAAGACATGAAATGGCATAAAAAGAAATACTGACATATAGAGATTCAGGTGAGACTAGCAACTCACGGACAAGGTCTAAGCAATCATATACTTAAAATTTTTTCTCCCTTTCATGAAATGCACAACTGCGAAATTATTATTTCAAGGTCAAGTCAACCTTTTTTTTTTTCTTTTTTTTGTCTTTTTGCTATTTCTTTGGACCACTCCCAAGGCATATGGAGGTTCCCAGGCTAGGGGTCGAATAGGAGCTATAGCCGCCGGCCTACACCAGAGCCACAGCAACGCGGGATCTGGGCCGCGTCTGCAACCTACACCACAGCTCACAGCAACACCGGATCATTAACCCACTGAGCAAGGGCAGGGACCGAACCCACAACCTCATGGTTCCTAGTCAGATTCGTTAACCACTGGGCCACGACGGGAACTCCTCAAGTCAATCTTAAAATCCATAGACTTTACTTCCTATAAACTTTCTATTGCAGTCATGACTGGGTTCTCACCAAATGTTGTTTTTATGAGAGAAAAACTAAAAGATGAGGTAAGGTCATGTTCCCTCCAGACAGTCATCACCAACAAATTCCTAATTACTCTAATGACTGTGTGCTGGGGGGGAAATTGTTTAATGTGCTTTCACATCTTCCAATTTAGAAAAAAAAAATCAGACTTTAATGCAAATGCATTTTTAACATTTTTCCGTGCTTTAGGGAAGCTGCTTTTAAGGAGGGAAATGTAATGAATGTTTTTAATCATACTAAAATGATTTGCCCAGAGTCTCTGGTTTAATTCAACTTTCCATAACAACAAAATAGAAGACTCAGCACATTTATCACTAGGGCTCCTCCTTTCTCAACATAGCTATCTACTGTTAGATGATAAAACTCACTGAGGGCCACAGGAATAAATATGCCTGCCTGGTAAATTTTCAGAATTTTTTTCCAAATGCATCTAAAGGGATAACTGCCACTCTTCTGAAAACTCCTGACCCCCATCCCTCCAAGAAGCATCCAGTCTCAAAATCTACCTCACCTTATCCCACAGATACATTCCTTCTCCTCTTCCCTCGTTTGTTCTTATGCGCCCTTCAGGTTTTCGATAAATTCTTAATGTCATCGATGAAAATGTCACTGCTGAGATTTAAATCCCATTGTTTTACTCAGGGCTTTAACTGCAAAGCAAACAACCTGCTTTCAATAAGCTTGTCCTCAGGTTTAAACTGAGAAGAAATCAAAGAATAATTTCTGTCCCATTTTTCTTTTCTTTGGTCGGAATCACACTCTCAGAGATTCCATCTAAATATCTCCCTGAGGATGCTCCAATCTCCTCACCATCTTCACATTTCCTCACTGCCTCTAAAGTGCTGCAACAATTCTTAGTGATATTCTAATAATGCCCTCTCAGCCTAGAAAACAGCAGGGATCAAGGGCAGACAGATTTGAGGACTACGATAAGGAATATGATAAAAGCTTTTACACACAATAAAGAATTGATCTGTAAATGTTGACTGGTTCTTGAGAAGGGGAGAGTGGACACTGAAAAAAATTATCTAAGAGAAGGGCTTTTGTCCCCAGTGCATCTATTGCCATCAAAAGATATCTGTACAACTTTGCAACTGATATTCACAACCTTAACGAAGTTTCCAGAAAATGAAATAGTTCATCATTATCATATGTTCTACCATCAATCAGGTTCAGAATACACATGGGCAGTTATATCACATTTTCAGGTTTTTAATTTTTAAAAATTCACAAACTAGGTGAGTTCCCTTCATAGCTCAGCAGTTAATGAATCCAACTAGGATCCATGAGGATGCAGGATCAATCCTTGGCCTTGCTCAGTGGGTTAAGGATCTGGCATTGCCATGAGCTGTGGTGTAGGTGGTAGACGCGGCTCAGACCCCACATGGCTGTGACTGGCAGCTGTGGTTCCAATTCGACCCCTAGCCTGGGAAGATCCATATGCCGCAAGTGCGGCCCTAAAAAGCAAAAAAAAAAAAAAAAAAACATTTTGGAGTTCCCATCATGGCGCAGTGGAAACAAATCTGACTAGGAACCATTAGGTTGTGGGTTCAACCCCTGGCCTTGCTGAGTGGGTTACAGATCCGGCGTGCTGTGAAGTGTGGTATAGGTCACAGACACAGCTCGGATATGGCGTTGCTATGGCTGTGTGGCATTGGCTGGCAGCAACAACTCCAATTAGACCCCTCACCTGGGAACCTCCATATGCTGCAGGTATGGCCCTAAAAAGACAAAAAACAAAACAAAAAATTCATAAACCAGATTCTGGAAAATGAAATGGAAAGTGGGTGCAATCAACTGGATTATTTGTGCAAAATCCACCTGTCTCAAGTCTAGTAATTCTGAGGAGCCACTTACCTCTTCACCACCTCTTTTAGTTCTTCTGTCCCATTATATGAAAAGGAAAGGTATCATGGAAATGTCTTAGGCAGTAGTTGAAGGCACTAACTTGAGAATACAGGTCAATGAAGCCCTGCAGTTGAACCATCCAGTTCTACCTAGCTCATACCTCTTTGGGTTCCCTCTGGGCAGTGTTCCCTCTGCTGTCTCTGCACCCTGGGATAATGTGACAAGGCAGCTCCAATATCTGGAAAAAATTTAAGTGTAGCAGTTATAAAGTATCTCCATACCTCCCCAAAAAGTTCTTTTTAAAAATACTCCTTAGATCACGTCTTCTGTCCCCGCATCTTTTAACTTTCCCCATTCAAGAACTACCCCTAAGGATATAGGACAATAGACTTTATTCTAAAGTCTTCAGAATTCTTCACTAAAAGGTATGATTAAGGACTAAAAATATTACTACCCAAACTAATTAGAGGGAGTTATGGTCTAATTTAGTTCTATGATGCAAAGCCGTTCTGGGTTGATTTTATTGGAAACACAAATTCTATTATATTCTAAATTCAATTACACAATTCCACAGCAAAGAATTGGGTAATCCATAAGGCTCTTCAATTTTCTTGCTAAGGCTCAAAGTTTTGCTTATTTTGGGTTATGAAATATGAATTATTTCAGTGACTCAACCTCTAATTTCAAGGAGATTTGAGGAACAACTCTTTAATTAGTCTTCATCATGCTTGCTTAAACCTTGCCAGCCATCTCTCTACTGAAAGTAAATTAAAGTGAGAAGAGAAAGAATCTGAATGACCTGCCGTAACACAGCTGGCTACTTGACAGATAAGTCTTCATAAGACCCATCATTCTGAAGAACGACATAATTTTAGTTCCAAGTACTAAAGCATGCTCAGAAAAAGTTATAAGGTAGTGCAATGAGAAGTCAGAGTAATAATTTGTATTGTGAAAAGACTATCTGGGTAAATATTTACATCCAATAAGTAATGCATACTCATTACTTATCATTCATTTTTAATAGTTTTCCTATCCTGAAAAATATTTATTTACCCAAGCAGATATTCAGTTTCTCCACGGCTTTTAATTATTACCAACACAAAGCATATCAACTTTTACCACCCTTATATATTTTAAAATTATTATTCTAAGTTTTCAGCCACAGTTCAAAAAATAAGCACCCAGAAGCCAGGCTTTACCAGTTCCTGGGTGTCATTTTTAAAAAGTAAATGTTATTGTCTTTTAGACACCAGAAAATATGAAGAACAGACAAAGACACAAAGAAACTAGACTGACAAATACTCCTATGACCCAAAGAAGAAGGAGCTACCATTACATGCTGCTGTGCAAAGTACTTTACATGGATTTTCTGATTTAGTCCTCGTAAAAACTCTCTAAGGATATCCTCTATTATCTCTTTTTGATCAATGAGGAAACAGGCTCAGTAAGTTAAGGCAACTTGCCCAAACTGCATAGCTAGTTAGAAAATGGCCTATGGTTTAAGTCCAGATTTGCCAGGACAAAGTACTCAATGACTATGACATATTGCCTCCATTTGCAGATACAGGCCCACCTGGAACCTGACCCACGATAGCTGCTCACATGCTGAGGAAGAGGTGCCCAGTGATTTGTGCCACCTTTCCTTGCATAATGTTGCTGTTGGTAATTGTTCACTCAGCTGATGCACTTTCAATCTTCTCTTCCTTACATCTAGGTGAGACTGTAACACAGACAGGTAGTTGCCAAGGAATGTGAGCAGAACTGATATATGCCACTTTCAGACCTGGCAGAAAAACCTCCCAAGAGATTTCCCATGTTCACCTGCCATTCCATCTTCCATCCAATGTTAATTTAAAAAATGCAGGACACCAATTCAACTTGAATTTCAGGAGTTCCCACGATGGCGCAGTGGTTAACGAACCAGACTAGGAACCATGAGGTTGGGGGTTCAATCCCTGGCCTTGCTCAGTGGGTTAAGGATCCAGTGTTGCCATGACCCATGGTGTAGGTCGCAGGCGCAGCTCGGATCCCACTTTGCTGTGGCTCTGGCATAGACCGGTAGCTACAGCTCTGATTAGACCCCTAGCCTGGGAACCTCCATATGCCATGGGCGCAGCTCTAGAAAAGACAAAAAAAAAATTGAATTTCAGGAAAACAACAAATAATGTGACATGTAAGTGCATCCCATGCAATGTTTGGGACACACCTCTACTTAATAGGGGCATTGACATTCAGGTTGTCATACTTAGGAAACAAAATGCATCAAAAATGTAAATGTCCCAAATACTGAAGGAGATATACTAAGAAGTTATTTGTCATTTACCTGAAATTCAAACTTAACCAGTGTCTGTTGGTTCACAAATGGGCCCCATACACAAAAGGCAAGGAGAGACCAAAGAAAGAGGCGAGCACTCCAGATGGGTAGGTGGCAGGTTTAATGAACATGGGAACTTAACTATGAGGCTTGTCTTGAGTGATCAAAAGACAAGTAGATCTCTGCACCCACCTACCAGAACCTGAAAAATTTATACAGAGGCCTTAATTGGGTTCCGTCACATATGCAATCCAGATGGTCAACAACACATTACTGTCTCAAGGCTGCATCCTTGAAAATGGTCCCCACTGTGGGAATGATAGGCAGAACACACCTTTCAAGGATGAGGGGGAGAGGCCTCCAGTCCCTCAGGCCCAGGTTGCATCTTCTCAATGGCCTCCTCAAACTTTCCACCCCTGCTGATGGGTTCATACAATCTCTCAATCCCCCTCTTCACAATGTGCCCTGAGCAATCAGCACGGGGTTTCACCAGCATGGAGGTGGCTGCTTTGGTGGCAATCTAGCTACGTGGGAGGCAGATCCCATAGGAACAGTATAGGTACACGCAAGAGAAAACACAGATTAAGAAAATGATCCCCAGTTCCCTGGTGGTCTCTTGGTTGAGATCCTGCACTCTCACCACTGCAGCCTGGATTCAATCCCTGGTCTGGGAACCAAGATCCCATCATCAATCCCCCCCCCAAAAAAAGGATAATGATTCCCAAAATAAGTAACAATTTTTTCCACCAAAAGCCCTGTGATCTGAATCACTGATTCATTAAGTTCCCTAAACTGAGGGTCAGATCACTGAGGGCATTTACTTGTATGCTCATGTGATTTAATAAGGATGATATATTCCCACGCTCATCAGGTATGAACACACAACACTCTGTTTGGATAATGGCATAGGTACCCCCTGTGAGCAACTTTTCTCATTAGAGATATTTCAGTCTTCAGTAAGGACAGGCTTCACTGGCTACCATTTAAACCTTGCCAGGTGAACTTAGAAAGGGCTTCTAGGTGTGCTATAGGAAGTAGAAGTGAAAGGCAGAAAGGACAGATATTCAGTAGGAACTTGTATGGGGAGGCCTCCCACTTCTACAGAAATTACACCTGAGGCCTGATCCTTAGATGTTAATGTGGCTGCAGCTTTAGGAACTTGCCCTGGTTGTGCACATCATACAGTTGACTGGGGAGAGGCAACACTATCAGGTGTGAGGAGATAGGCTGAGGGTGGGATGTCTCAGGCCAGGACTCCCACCTTTCCCTTCTTTCATTGGTGTATGTTCCATCCCAGGTATAGTGCATTTCAGCAGGTCCAGCTTTTAGCAAAACAACAAGACCCCAGGTGTTCAAAGGAACTCACTTATCCCAATAGGACATTCCATTGCAAATCCCAGTAGACAATGCTTTTCCCAGGAGTGATAGAACCTCATGTTCTCAGCACAATCCCTTGTCAATTGTCAGTAAGAGGTAAGACAATGGCTATCTCCCAAGACATCCATACTTTTATGGTATTGGGTTTCTCAGACCAAGTCCCCAGTCTGGTTTATCATTCAAATGTATTAAAGACTGGGATAATTCTTTAGTCCACCTGGCCAAGGTGGTTTTACATATTAGCAATTTAATCTACTACTTTAATATTATTTCTACTAACCCTACTGCCTGTAGGTTATAGGGAGATGGAACCTTCATTCAATGTCATGTTTTTTTCCCCAGTCTTCTGTATCATGACCCTTTATCTGTAACACCTGATCACTGTCTGTTCAACAACGGTGTCTACACCTGATATTCAGCTTCTCTAATCCCCTAATGCTGGCAGGCTGGTTTCCTCAGTGACAGGGAAAAACTTATACTAAGCCAGACTCATCATCCATACAATCCAAGGCACATTTAGAACTTTCACTTAGAGGGAGGTGATAATCAATTTGTCAATCTTTCACTGGTTGGGAACTCTGGCGTATGGCCCCAGTATCCTTTGAGAGTTGCCTCAGGTGTTGTTTAAAACGCAAAGGACATGCTATTACTGTATTAAACAAGTCATTGTATTTCAAGGACAGTCCATCATCCTCAGCAATATGCCATCCCACCCTGGTCCGGCAGTGCTCTCTCTATGCACCCAATCTACTGTATCTACTGAAGGGTCATCACTTGCACTCCTATCCATGCTAGGGCATCAGCATCCCAATTGCCAGGGGGTATTAGTGCCTTGTTAGCCAGGTGTGAAAGATAGTAAGGCCTGCCTCATGCTCTTGCAGGTGAATCCAGATGTCTTACCACATACCCTGACCCCCAAAGGCTTATTTATGATCACCTCTCAGCTTCTCATTGTCTCTAACCATAGAGTTAATGCCTTCTGAACAGCCCACTGTCAATGCAAAGGGTTTACAGCCAGGGCTCAGGAGGGATCACCAACCAAACCCCTCCAAGTTCAGACCCCTGGTTACTACAGTTCATTCCTGTTTTCATCCAGATGGTGTCAGTGTTTGGCTAAAGAGTGACTGCTGTCCCTGTGGGTGGGCTGCTCTGACTAGACCCACGCATGTGCCAGGCATCAATGGGAATTTCCTCCACTTCCTCCCTACAGGCCGCAGGGGCTACCATGAGTATAGAAGTGGGGGCATTTCAAGGATCCACATGTTCTTCAGGGCCTAGTAGTCCCCTCCTTTCTAGACAGTGGGCTGGCAGACAGGGTGCTTCTCTGCCACTTAGCCAAAGTGGAGGTCTGAACCACGGCAAAGGGACATAGCCTCAAACTAGCCCTTCATGGGAAGGGAACTTCTTACCATGATATGCTGCTCCTTTGCAAGCGGTTCTACCTGGAAGAGTGCTGTGAAAACTTCTAGAGGCCATTGCTTTAGAGGGGTATATGAGGCTTCTGCCCCCTTCCACAGCTGGGACTAAAATCCTAGGGGTAACTGTCTTTATTGTGTCTGCCACAGGGCTCAGCCCATACATTCTGGAGTCACAGATGCATCTAACTCAAATGGGAACTCTGCTTGGCTGATGCCCAAAGCTTTCATCTCTGTCACTTATACTGCCTTCTCAAAGGCAGCTCACTGCCCTGATCCCCAGAACCACACATGCCCTTCCTAACCAGGCAGCATAAGGGACAAGAACTCTATGCCAGATGGGAAATAAAAGTCCTTGAAAACCCCAAAATTCCTACAAAGGTTTGCACCTCCTTTGCATTCTTAGGGGCTGGAGAAGCTTGCACCTTCATCAGCCACAGCTTCTGAGACCATGCTTGTCTTACCTGACCCAATGACTCCCAAAAAAATTTGTGGCAGTGCCTGGACTGTGAATTTTCTGTGGGTTCGCCTCCCGCCCTCTCCCTTGAAGATATTCCCAATGAAGATATTCGCAATGAAGTCAAACCACATTTACCTTCAGGTTACTTTTACCAGACCCTCTACAGCTGATTGGGGTAACCTTTGGCTTTTCAAAATCCTCTTCTGTCTTGGCTCTTTCCCACCCAGCCCATACCTATCTCTGAGATTTGTCAGTTTCCTGCAGATCAGCAATGGATTGCCCAACATTATAAATGTCTTATCCAACTACTGGGCTCAGCATGGATATCAGTGTCCCACACAAGGTGATAGGTTGTAACAGAATATCCCAGCTTTCATTCCTGCAGTGAATGTGGCCCAACCAAGGCCTTCATTTACAGGAGATGACCTGTTTCATTCCCCACTCCCTAAAAATTTGTCGTACTTTCTCTATAGATTTCTAGGTCCCCATGTGCCCAGGAAGATCCCCTTCATGGAGCCGACTCTCCCTGCAGGCTAGAGTAATCCAGTCCATAATGGAATGAGGATCTTGAACCCCACCACCCCCATCCCCAAGCTCCATTTAGCAGGCACAGTTGGAGGCAGGGTGTGTGGTGATCTCGCTCATTTTCTCTGCCTTTCTGACCTGGTCAGAAAAACACCATCTCACCCCCACCCCCACCCGCACTGTATTCCATAGCCATACCAATCATGCTTGAATAATTTCCCTGGCCTTTGCTGGAACTTGGTAGCTACATCAATAAGCTCAGCAGACAAGCAGTAAATACTGGAGAGGATATAGAGAAAAGGGAACCCTCCCATACTGTTGGTGGGAATGTAAGCTGGTGCAACAACTATGGAGAATAATTGGAAATATGGAAATTCCTTCAAAATTTAAATGCAGAACCACCATATGATTCGGCAATCCCACTCCAGGGCATATATCCAGTCAAAACCATAATTTGAAAAGATACATGCTCCCCAGTATTCACTGGAGCACTATTTACAATAGCCAAGACTTGGAAGCAAACTTACTGTCCATAAACAGATGACTGGATAAAGAAGATGTGGTACATATATACAATGGAATATTAGCATAATAAAGAAGTAATGCCATTTGCAACAACATGGATGGACCTAGAGATTATCATATTAAGTGAAGCCATACAGAGGAAGACAAGTATCATTTGAGATCACTAATATGTGGAATTTAATAAAAAATGATATAAAAGACTTTACAAAAATTTAGAAACCAAACTTATGGATACCAAAGGGGAAACATTTGGGGGAAAGGACAAATTAGGAGGTTGAGATTAACATATACACACTACTATATATAAAATAGAAAAATAGCAAGTACCTATTGTATAACACAGGAAAATCTACTCAGGATTCTGTAATAACCAGTATGGGAAAAGAATCTTAAGAAGAATGGATATATGTATATGTACAATGAGTCATTTTGCTCTATACCTAAAACTAACACAACATTGTAAGTTAACTACATTCCAATAAAATTTGTTAAAAAATAAGCTCCGTGGAGTATAGTTATTCTCTCATCATGAATATTTCCTGAACTCCCAATGGCTGGGTTGTCACTGTGCTTTTGCTTTCCTTTGTAGTAGGGAGCAGACAACATGGAATGTTTTGCCCTTTTCACTGTCAATCACCACAACACCCTCCTCTTTTCGCTGCTCACTTCTGCAGGGTTTCCACTTCTCAGCATCACAATCAGGCTTCATCACAAGTACTGAGACCTTAATCCAAGGCAGCTTGTGCCCTCGTAGCTTTGCAAAACAACACACTAGAGTCTTCTTATTCTGCTCTTCCACCTTGTCTGCCAGCCTCAAAGCCAGCAGAGTAGTGGATCATTGCATGTCCTTCTCTAATCTTAGACTCTTCTAATTCTCTAACTCAAGCTTCAGCCTCTAGTAGGATATTAGTGTCTGCCCAAGTACCCAAAGCAGAGCCCAGGCCAACACACAGCTATCTGTTTTCCCTCTTTACTGCAGTGTGCTATGGGCAGTTCCTCAAACAAGCACATTAAAGCAACTGGTGTTTGGGGGCATTCCCATATTCACACAGCAGTCCACAGCATCTAACATATAGGCCACCCCTCCCTACAAAGAGGTCGATGGCCAACTTGGAATTTCCCCCAAGGGATGCCTCGTTCCCAAGGCCCATTTCTTTGGTCTCCTGTCAGGCTCGCTAATTGTTTGTTCACAATTGCCATGCCCCACACACAAAGGGCAAAGACAGACTGAAAAAAGAGGGAGTCCACTCCAGACTGGTAGGTGGTAGGTTTAACAAGAAAGGAAACTTACTTACTATGCCCTGCCTTGGGTGGCAATAAGAGGAGTAACTCTCCTCATCCACCTACCAGAACCTTACAAAGAGGCCTTAACTGGGTTCAGTCACATGTATCATCCAGACAGTCTCAACACTGATCTCCCAAGACTGCAGCCTTGCAAATGGCTCCCACTGTGGGAATGGGGGTGGGGGGACAGAATGTTCCAAGGACAGGGCCAGGGGTGAGGAAACTGCTCTGCCTGGATCTAGCTCACAGGTCAACTAGCAGACAAGTTCTCTCAAGGACCTCCTCCAACAATGTCCAGTACTTTATTTGCTAAATCTGGCAGCCTAAATAGCAACACCTCCAGTAACCTTAGAAGCAGCCACATACTGAAGGTGGCAGAGCCACCATCAATGGAGGTTTGATGACTAAAACCCAGGGCACCTCCTTCTTTGTGCTTTACAGGAATGAGAAATAAAGTTCTATTGTGAATTGACTAATAGAGCACAAACAATACTAAAATGACTAATTCTAATGTAAATGCCAAGAATTTACCATTAAGGACCTACAGGAAAAGAACATGGAGAATGTAAATTGCTTGGGTTTGGAGTCACACCAATATGTCCTGAGTTCAAATTTCTGCTGCATGACCTCCTAACTTTGTGGTTTTAATTTTTTAGCCTCAGTCTCTCGAGGTATAAAGTGATAACGCCAATGCTTTCTTGAGAATGTCATAAAAATTAAATAAGACGATACAAGCAAAAAACCAGAAGTACTATTCGGCACAAAATAGTTCAATTACTGATTATTATTATCTAAAAATAGGATAATTTTATATTTTAATACTGATTGAGATGCAAAATGATTTATTCTGTCTTTTTAAACTTCATTTTATTGCTTATAATAAATTATTAAATCCATAAGATTCAGTTTTATAGTTAACCAGTTCAATCATTGGCTTTGCTGATTTTTAAGCTAAGATCAGTCTTTCCCATGAGTTTTCCAGTTGGATTCAAACTGCAAAATGGACTAGTTTCTGCTCACAGGGATCAACACAAAGCCCAACAGGACCTCTGAGCAAAATCTGAAATCTAACTTTCCTCCATATTGCTGAGCACATTTCAAACGGATCAGTTCACCAGGCAGAATTTGAAAATCACTTTCATTAGAAATCAGATAACCATCAAATCACCTTATTACTATTAAAAGCTGGGCTGATTGCCATCCCAAATCCCAAGATTGGGACACACTCCCCAGACATGCAGATCCTGGCTGTCCAGAAGCACCAAGTGTCGGCCCTCTTTCTGACTTAGCTTGCTACATAACAGGAAAATATAAGCCTAATTTGAAATCACTTTTTTAAAATGGTGGTTGTGTAATCAAAAGTTTTAAATCTTGAAGATGGTCAAAATTAAGCTATGTTTTCAGAAGTAGATCTGTTTTCATAAATCTCTACTCAAAGAAAAAACCACCAACTGTACTCTAAATTTTTTTAATGTAAAAGAAAAGAAAAAAGACTAAAAATGAAAGTGAATCCCTGATCTCTTACTCATCTGGAATTAATCATTCTGCGCAAGTTTCTAAATTTAGTCACAATCCATAAAAATCAACAGTTTAATACAGCACAGGGAATACAGTCAAGTATTCATAATAATTTCAAATGGAATATAATCTGGAAAAAAATTTGAATCACTGTGTTGTATACCTACAATTAATATAAAATTGTAAATCAACTACATCTCAATTTAAAAAAAAAACAGTTACCCGAACTACTGTGCATAAAATAGATAAGTAACAAGGATTTACTGAATAGCACAGGGAACCATATTTAATATCTTGTCATAACCTGTAATGGAAAATTATATATATATAACTGAGTCACTTTTCTGTACACCTGAAACTAATACAAAATGGTAAATCAACTATATTTCGGTTTAAAAAGAAGAAGAAAAAAGAAAGGCTCGTATTAGGCTTAAAAAAATAGTTGAAGAAAGGAGCTTTACCCAGTATGCATGAACCTCCTGAAGTTGTATGCAAAGCACAGTGTGTTCGCACATAAATATGCTTTTCTCAGATTGCAGGAAGTCTTCACAGACTTACAGAGACATACCATATGGTTTATGTTACAGAAAATAACAATTTGTGTTTCAATCTTACTTGAAAAAATCGAGTAATTAACATGTTCCCCATTACAACATTTTGAGAGCTTCCAGTTATGGTTCAAGTCTACATAGGTAACAGTACTGGGGATCAAAAGAGCACACCCACAATCCTATTTCCACATGTCTGAGCATGTGGAGCTGCCAGAGTGCATGTGGCCACCAAGCAGTTGTAAAGAATTTTATTTTTAGTAGTCAATATCTATTATGGATTTTTGGTTAAACTCAGGAAGTTTAAGAAATATCAACACCCAGTTTAAAGAGGACCATCAACAAATTCAACAAAGTAACATAAGATTAACATTCAGAAATCAGTCACATTTCTGTATACTAACAATGAAACATTACAAAAGGAATATAGAAATACAATACCTTTTAAAATCACACTCCCAAAAAAATCAAATACCTGGGAAAACACCTGACCAAGGAGGTAAAGGACGTATATGCTGAGAACTATAAAACATTAATCAAGGAAATTAAAGAAGATGTAAGAAATGGAAAGAGAGTCCATGCTCCTGGGTTTGAAAAATTAATATTGTAAAAAAGGCCATCCTACCCAAAGCAATCTACAGATTCAATGCAATCCTTATCAAATTACCCACGACATTTTTCAGAGAACTAGAACAAACAATCCAAAAACTTATATGGAACAACAAAAGACCCAGAATTGCCAAAACAATCCTGAGGAACACAAACCAAGCAGGAGGCATAACTCTCCCAGACTTCAGGCAATACTACAAAGCCACAGTCATCAAGACAGGGGGGTACTTGTACCAAAACAGACATGCAGACCAATGGGACAGAATAGAGAACCCAGAAATAAACCCAGACACCTATGGTCAATTAATCTTTGACAAAGGAGGCAAGAACATAAAATGGGAAAAACACAGTCTTTTCAGCAAGTATTGCTGGGAAACCTGGACAGCTGCATGCAAATCAATGAAACTAGAACACACCGTCACACCATGAACAAAAATAAACTCAAAATGGCTGAAAGACTTAAATATAATACAAGACACCATCAAACTTCTGGAAAAGAATATAGGCAAAACATTCTCTGACATCAACCTCATGAATATTTTCTCAAGTCAGTCTCCCAAGGCAACAAAAATAAGAGCAAAAATGAACCAATGGGACCTAATCAAACTGACAGGCTTTTGCACAGCAAAGGAAACCAAAAAGAAAACAAAAAGACAACTTACAGAATGGGAGAAAATAGTTTCAAATGATGCAACTGACAAGGGCTTAATCTCTAAAATATACAAGCAACTTATACAACTCAACAGCAAAAAAGCCAACAACCCAGTGGAAAAATGGGCAAAAGACCTGAATAGACATTTCTCCAAGGAAGATATACAGATGGCCAATGAGCACATGAAAAAATGCTCAACATCCCTTATTATTAGAGAAATGCAAATCTCTATTATCCCTTATTATTAGAGAAATGCAAATCCCTTATTATTAGAGAAATGCAAATCTCACCAGTCAGAATGGCCATTCTGACTGGTGAGATACCACCTCACACCAGTCAGAATGGCCATCATTAATAAGTCCACAAATAACAAGTGCTGGAGAGGGTGTGGAGAAAAGGGAACACTCCTGCACTGTTGGTGGGAATGTAAGCTGGTATGACCACTGTTGAGAACAGGTACCTTAGAAATCTATACATAGAACTACCATATGACCCAGCAATCCTACTCCTGGGCATATATCTAGACAAAACTTTCCTCGAAAAAGACACAGGCACCCGCATGTTCAGTGCAGCGCTATCACAACAGCCAAGACATGGAAACAATCCAAATGTCCACTGACAGATGATTGGATTAGGAAGATGTGGTATATATACACAATGGAATACTACTCAGCCATAAAAAAGAACAAAATAATGCCATTTGCAGCAACATGGATGGAACTAGAGACTCTCATACTGAGTGAAGTAAGTCAGAAAGAGAAAGACAAATACCATTTGATATTACATATCTGGAATCTAATATATGGCACAAATTAACCTTTCCACAAAAAAGAAAATCATGGACTTGGAGAATAGACCTGTGGTTGCCAGGGGGGAGGGGGAGGGAGTGGGATGAATTGGGAGCTTGGGATTAATAGATGCAGACTTTTGCCTTTGGAATAGATAAGCAATGAGATCCTGCTGTGTAACACTGGGAACTATGTCTAGTCACATATGATGGAGCATAATAATATGAGAAAAAAGACTGTACACATGCATGTGTAACTGGTTCACTACGCAGCAGAAAAAAATTGTATTGGGGAAATAACAATTAAAAAATAAATAAATAGGATCATAATATCTCAAAAAAGAAAATTACAGACTAATACCACTGATGAACATAGATGCAAAAATCCTCAACAAAATACTAGGAAACTGAATCCAAATATACAGCAAAAGGATCATACACCATGATCAAGTCAGATTTATCCCAGGGATGCAAGGATTCTTCAATAACCACAAGTCAATCAATATGATACACCACATCAACAAGCTGAAAAATAAAAACCATATGATCATCTCAATAGATGCAGAAAAGGCTTTTGACAAAATTCAACACCTGTTTCTAACTAAAAACTCTCCAGAGAGTGGTCATGGAGGGAACTTACATAGTGAAAACCATGTATAAAAAACCACAGCTAACATCATTCTCAATGGTCAAAAACTGAAAACCTTTCCACTAAGATCAGGAACAAGACAAGGATGTCCAGCTTTTACCACTATTATTCAGCATAGTTCAGAAGTCCTAGCCATGGTAATCAGAGAAGAAAAAGAAATAAAAGGAATCCAAATTGGAAAAGACGGAGTAAAACTATCACTGCAGATGATGTGATACTATACCTAGAAAACCCTAAAGATAACAACAGAAAACTCTTAGAACTCATCAATGAATTTGGCAAAGTTGCAGTTTACAAAATTAATACAGGGAATTCAACTGCATTTCTATACACTAACAATGAAAGATCAGGAAGAGAAATCAGAAAAACCATCCCATTTATCATCACATCTACTTAGGTAGAATAAACCTACCTAAATAGACCAAAAAACCTATACTCTGAAAACTGTAGCACATTGATGAAAGAAATCAAAGATGACACAAACAGATGGAAAGATATTCCATGCTCTTGGATTGGAAGATTCAATATCATCAAAATGACTATACTACCCAAGGTAGTCTACAGATTCAATTCAATCCCTATCAAATCACCAAGTCATTCTTCATAGAACTGGAACAGAATATTTTAAAATTTGTATGGAAACACAAGAGACCCCAAAAGCCAAAGCAATATTGAAAAAGAAAAATGAAAATGGAGGAATCAAGCTTTCTGACCTCAGACAATACTACAAACTACAGTTATCAAAACAATATGGTACTGGCACAAAAACAGAAACAGATCAATGGAACAAGATAGAAAGCCCAGAAATAAACCCAAGTACCTATGGTCAACTCATCTAGTACAAAGGAGGCAAGAACGTACAATGGAAGAAAGACAGTCTTTTCAATATATGGTACTGGGAAAACTAGAAAGCTACATGTAAAAGAATGAAGCTGGAAAACTAACACCATACACAAAAATAAACTCAAAATGGATTAAAGACCTAAAAATATAAGGCCAGTTACTGTAAAACTCCTAGAGGAAAACATAGGCAGAACACTCTTTGACATAAATCACAGCAACATCTTATTTGATCTACCTCCTAGAATAATGACAATAAAGACACAAATAAACCAATGGGACCTAAATAAACTCAAAAACTTTTGCACAGCAAAGAAAACCATTAAAAAAACAAAAAGACAACCCACAGAATGGGAGAAAATATTTGCAAACAATGCAACAGACAAGGGCCTAATCTCCAAAATAAACAAACAACCCAATAAAAAATGGGTAGAAGACCTAAGTAGACAATTCTCCAAAGAAGGCATATGGATGGCCAACAGGCACTTGAAAAAATGCTCAATATCACTAATTATTAGAGAAATGCAAGTCAAAACTACAGTGAGGTACCACCTCACACCAGTCAGGATGGCCACCATTAACAACTCAACAAACAGCAAATGCTGGAAAGGGTATGGAGAAAAGGGGGAGTTCCCATCATGGCTCAGAGGAAACTAATCTGACTAGTAATCATGAGGTTTTGGGTTTGATTCCTGGCCTCGCTCAGTGGGTTGAGGATCTGGAGTTGCCATGAGCTGTGGTGTAGGTTGCAGACACAGCTCAGATTTGGCATTACTGTGGCTGTGGCGTAGGCCAGCAGCTGTAGCTCCAATTCAACCCCTAGCCTGGGAGCCTCCAAATGCCTCAAGTGTGGTCCTAAAAAGCAAAAAAATAAATAAAAATAAAATAAAAATTAAAAAAGGCAAAAGAAAAAGAGAGAGAGAGAAAAGGGTACCCTCCTACACTATTGGTGGGAATGTAAATTGGTCCAACCATTATGTAAAACAGTATGGAGGTACCTCAGAAAACTAAATATAGAATTACCATATGATCTAGCAATCCCACTCTTGGGCATATATCCAGAGAAAACTTTCATTGAAAAAGATACCTGCACCTGTATGCTCATCACAGCGCTGTTCACAATAGCCAAGACTTGGAAACAACCCAAATGTCCATCAACAGATGAATGGATGGTACACATATACAATGGAATACTACTCAGCCATAAAAAAATCAACTAATGCAATTTGCAGCAGCATGAATGGAACTAGAGATTCTCATACTAAGTGAAATAAGCCAAAAAGAAAAAGACAAATCAGGAGTTCCCATCGTGGCAAAGTAGAAATTAATCCAACTAGGAACCATGAGGTTGTGGGTTCAATCCTTGGCCTTGCTCAGTGGGTTAAGGATCTGGCATTGCCGTGAGCTGTCATGTAGGTTGCAGATGCAGCTCAGATCTAGCATTGCTGTGCCTGTGGTGAAGGCCTGCAGCTGTAGCTTCAATTAGACGCCTAGCCTGGGAACCTCCATATGTCACGGGTATGGCCTTAAAAAGCAAAAAAAAAAAAAAAGAAAAAGAAAAATCACTTACTTGTGGAATGTAAAATAGTACACAGATGAGCCTATCTACAAAACAGAAACAGACGATGGTCAAGGAGAGCAGACCTGTGGTTCCCACAGTGGAGGGAGAAGGGAGTGGGATGGACAGGCAGTTCAGGGCTTGGGGTGCAAACGCATATGTTTGGAATGAAAGGGCAGTGGGGCCAACTGTACAGCACAGGGAACTGTATGTGATTGGGTCACTTTGCTGTACAACAGAAATTGAAGAGACATTGTAAATCAACTATACTTTAATAAAAAATAAACTAAGCTGGAAGAAAAAGAGGATCATAAAAGTGGTAATAATTTTCACATTTCATCTCAAAATGATCTTTTCCAGAATTTTAAGTTGCATTCCTCTGATAAAGATTCTTATATAGCATCCTAAGCTGTTTCCAATACTTAAAAAATAAAGTTGAGAAGATGAAATGGAGGGACAGTTACATTAAATGTGGTGTATTAACGCAGTGGAAATAATGGTTATCCACACTTGCAAGGCAGTACAGAGAAGTGCTTACAAAAGAGCAGGCAGAAATTTTTTTGTTTCTCATAACGGGGAAACTAAACACACAAAAAATATATACAAAATAAAGCAACTGCTTTTCATTTAAAGCACCAAATGCAAGAACTCCATACATTAGATTTTTTTTAAACACACATTTTCTACTACTTAGATGCCTCCAAACAATGTGTAGCTTGCTCTTGGGAGGGTCAGTGGGAAATTTTTTCTTTGTCTCATTCTTGCAACTCTTCTGAAAGTTTTGAACTCATTCAAAATTTTAGAAACTAATCTACATTTAAATATCTACTTTATCCTAAAATCAAAGTAATGTTATTTTGAATTTATTTGTTGAAAAAACTCATTCTAACAACTCATTCTAATTTAACCAGTGCATATTTCTTGCTACATACATCTAAATACTTTTGGATCATTACATTTAGATGTATTACATTGAGTGCATTAAAAAATATTGCAATCTTTAATATTCTTATCTAAAATAAGATCTTTTTAACGTCACATTACATCATCATATAACTTTCAAAAATGATGAAATAAAATGATATTATATCTTATGAAAAGAGCTGGAGTATGAAAAAGTTTCACTCTTATCCAATCCCTATCACATTCATTATGGATCAACTACAGGATGGAGAAAATGAAGTCTGCAGTGTCTCAGCTCCAGCAGAGATACTTAGATCTCTCAGATCAGACACTAAGGTAGCGTGGAGGTATAAATCATGATGTAGAAAATGTCAACACAGTTGTAAATTACAGAGTTGAAAGGATTGTCTAGATGGATATTTTAAATACCCAAGTGACAGGAGTTACTGGTAGAAATATTGTAATCCAGATGCCAGAGTTTCTGGAGATTAACTGGAAAACACTGTTAGGAAGGTGCATTTTGAAGTTTAAATAGCAAGACTTCAAGTCCAAGTTCTTCCACTTCCTGGCTGATCTTAGACACGTTATTTACTTCCTAGGCCTCTTTATCCTTATGTGCAAAATGTTACTAATAAATTTCATAGGATTTTGGTGAGGATTAAAGGAACCTCTTTAAAGAAATTGTGTTCATGCTCTTTCATTTCTGCTTGCACACTTGAGTTCATTTCTTTCTCGTGATGCAAATGCACCCAGTAGCAATTAACATACACTTCCTTTCCAACTTCTCCCCTTGGAGTAACAAGCTCATTAGACAGTCTGTCGTCCAAGTTATCCCAAGCACCTACAGAGTTTGTATTGGTTGATCATCATTTTCCAGCCTTCAGTCTCAGTATTTGCACTCAGCACTAATCAGTCCTAAGCCAATGTCGCAGATTTTATTTGGGGGGGGGGGTTGCTTTTTTTTTTTTTTTGCTTTCTTTGCTTTTTAGGGCCACACTTGCCACATATGGAGGTTCCCAGGCTAAAGGTTGAATAGGAGCTACAGCCACCAGCCACAGCCACAGCCATAGCAACACAAGATCCGAGCCATGTCTGTAGCCTACACCACAGCTCACAGCAACACTGGATCCTTAATCCACTGAGGATTAGGCTAGGGATCAAACCCCACAACCTCGTGGTTCCTAGTCGGATTGTTTCCACTACACCACATCAGGAACTCCAATGTCACATATTTTAAATATTTTCATGGCAGCACTACACTTCTGGGTGCAAAATTCCATTACAGTTGGGATATTGGATGTTACCATTAGCATCATATGTTCCCAGTGTAGGTGAAAGTGTTGAAAGAATAACTGGAATCTAATATCCAGCACAAATGAACATCTCCTCAGAAAAGAAAATCATGGACTTGGAGAAGAGACTTGTGGCTGCTTGATGGGAGGGGGAGGGAGTGGGAGGGATCGGGAGTTTGGGCTTATCAGACACAACTTAGAATAGATTTACAAGGAGATCCTGCTGAATAGCATTGAGAACTTTGTCCAAATACTCATGTTGCAACAGAAGAAAGGCTGGGGGGAAAATGTAATTGTAATGTATACATGTAAGGATAACCTGACCCCCTTGCTGTACAGTGGGAAAAAAATAATAATAAATAATTAAAAAAAAAAAGAAAAAGAAAGTGTTGAAAGAGAGAGCAGCCCTGGAAAGTTGAGCAAGGAGGGAGGAAAGGAAGAGCAAACCTGAAAGAAAAGCTGAGAGGAGACACAATGGGCTTACATTCTGGGTAACGACCAAGATGTCAGGTATATAATCGCCTGGCCTTTGAGCTCCTGTTGGGGTCTGAGGACAAATGAACTCCTAGGGGGTTGAAACTGGGCAGGGCTGTAGATGTGGTTTGGTTTGATAGCTAAGCCTTTTGCTTTTTTTGTTTGTTTGTTTTGTCTTTTGCATCTTTTCTAGGGCCCCACCGGAGGCATATGGAGGTTCCCAGGCTAGGGGTCAAATCAGAGCTGTAGCCACTGGCCTACACCAGAGCCACAGCAATGCCAGATCCGAGCTGCATCTTCGACCTACACCACAGCTCATGGCAAGGCCAGATCTTTAACCCACTGAGCAAGGCCAGGGATCGAACCCGAAACCTCATGGTTCCCAGTCGGATTCATTAACCACCGCACTAAGACGGGAACTCCTAAGATGTTTTATTTATCAGATTTCTGGTTTCATTCCTTCTCTGGGCCCTTCAATTTTGAAATTCTGAAGTCAGGCCTGCTGCAGTACTTCTCACGGCTATCCAAGTTTTGATGCCCACGCCCTTTTGACAAGTATACAGAATTCACAGAAAAAAGATGGTGAAACTGACTTCTATGAGATAAAAACCGGGATTGAGTTTTATCAGAAAAAAATTCACTGCTTGAAAAGAAACTCATACTCTGTTCCAGGATTATGCCTTTCCCCAAAGAGTCCCAATTCTACCATAATATATATGTAAATGGATTCCTTAAGTTTTCAAAAATAAGAAGTACTGTTGTCATCATTATCATGTAATCACAATTGCACAGCCATCCATTACTTTCAGAGACATCATCCCCACCACTCCTTTCTCCCACTCCCTCTCATCACTAAATATTTTTGAGAGATTACTGTTGTAGAATAATTGTGCTAGGTGGCGCCTTGCCTAAGACCATGGGTGCAATCTTTAGGCCCCCTGGGATATGGTAATGAGGAATGCTGGTAAATAGTCTTCTTTTTTTAAGCCTTATGTGCTCAGGAAGTACTGGCAGCAGATTCCCCTCATCCTATCCTAGGACTGACCCGGTGGGTTCTACTTGGTTAGACAAACATTTCTTCCAGTTGCACTCAGGGGTCATTGTATGTTTAAGAAAATGAACGCTTCCAATGTCCCAACACTGTTATCAAAAAAGAAAAAAGGAAGGATGGGAAGAGGGGAGAAAGAAAAATCTTGTATACATGTGTTCATAAAAAATAAATGATTGGAGTTTGTGTTGTGCCTCAGCAGAAACGAATCTGACTAGCATCCATGAGGACACAGGTTTGATCCCTGGCCTCACTCAGTGGATCAAGGATCCAGCATTGCTGTGAGCTGTGTGTAGGTCTCAGATGCAGCTCAGATCCCACGATGCCACACGGCTGTGGCTTTTGCATAGGCCAGCGGCTACAGCTCCGATTCGACCCCTCGCCTGGGAACCCCCATATGCCTCTGGTGCAGCCCTAAAAACACAATAAATAAATAAATAAATAATTGCATTCAAATGAAAAATTTGGATGGTTTATAAGTGATTAATGAAAAGTCCACAACTGGAGTCCCCTTGTGGCTCAGTGGGTTAAGAACCTGGTGTTGTCACTGCTGTGGCTCTGGTTATTGCAGTGGCACAGGTTCAGTCCCTGGCCTGAGAACTTCTGCATGTTGCAGGTGCGGCCAGGAGAAAAAAAAAAGTCACCAAAATTCACCAGATCCACAAATTCCTCAGAACCCCTGAATATATTAACTCTTTAGAAGATAAAGTATTAAACACACACACACACCCCACAGCTTGTGTGCCTCTGTTGAAAGTATATTTAAAGCCATTTATATTATCAGTATGATTTCTTTACACTGAACCTGAATAACCAGAATCTGCCTCTTTATAACTTCTGCCCATTTGTCCAGCTTCTACCGAAGGAGTCAGGGCAAGTCTCATCCCTCAACTAAGTCTGTTATTGTGACTTTTATAAATCTACTTTCCAAGCTGAACACCCCAGTTTCCTTCTACTCTTTCTTGACTGATAGGACTTCAGTCCCCTTGGCTTCTTTCCTCTGAAGTATTCCATTTTGTCTACACCTGAGACACAACTCCTAATAATGGGATACCTGTGCAGAGTGGACAGACACCTCAAAAGTACCTCTGAATTGCCGGAAGAACATCCAAGGATGGCACTATTCTTTGTTTCATTTTGAAATTTTTAGCTGAAGGCCCACTTTTGCATTGGCTAAGAAAATGCACACACACACCCCACACACACACACACACCACACCAACATCTGTGCCTGGTGAGTCTGCCAGTGGCTATTTCTCAGCAGTTTTCAACTACCTCATGCGACGTCAGCATGTTCAAAGATGTTCTGCAGTGTATTTAGAGTGATAGAGTTGGATCCTAGAGTTCACAGTTATGCTCTGCAAATAAAGTAGTGTCTTAGCTGTTAAAACTTTTACAGAGGAAATGCTCTCCAGCTGCTCTTCTTTCCCTGAATTAATTAGCCTTGCAAGAGATGTTTAATGTCAGGAGCTTATTCTATGAGGTATGCAGGATTAGTCCCTACAGGGCTGTTACATTTCATATCTCAGGTTAGGATTTAATTGTTTGGGGCTGTTACAAGATTTAGAAAATAAAACAGATACACAGCATGATTTTTTAGGATGATAAAAAAGTCAAACAGAAAAGTCTTTGTTTATAATGAATTAAGAGGCAACGATATACATACCAACAAGATGACAGTATACAAAACAGAATCTAAACTATGGTATTGTTTATAAAATGTAAATTTTTCCAGTTTTATTGAGAAATAACTGACATAGCTCACTGCATGAGTTTAAGGCATACAACATGATGGTTTGATTACATATATTGTGAAATGATTACTGCAATAGGTTCAGCTAATGCCTGTCTTTTCATACAGACGTAATTAAAAAAAAAGAAAAGAAAAGAAGAAAGGAAAGAAATTCTCTCCTTGTGATAAGAACTTTTAGGATTTACTCTCTTAACTAACATAGCAGTGTTATTCCCAGAAGCAAAACTGCTAGATCATATGGTAGTTCTATTTTTTAATTTTTTGAGGCTCCTTCACACTGTTTTCCATAGTGGCTGCACCAATTTACAATCCAACTAACAGTGCACAAGGGTTCCCTTTCTCAACAGCCATGCCAGTATTTGTTATCTCTTGTCATTTAGTGATGGCCATTCAAACAGGCATGACATGATATCACATTGCAGTTTTAATTTGCATTACCCTATGACTAGTCGTGTTGAGCATCTTTTCATGTACCTGTTGGCTTTTCAGATATCTTCTTTGGAGAAATGTCTACTCAAGTCCTTACTTAGCCCATTTTTAATTGGGTTATTTAGGTTTTTACTACTGAGTTGGTTTTTATTTTTTATTTTATTTATTTATTTTTTGTCTTTTGTCTTTTGAGGGCCATACCCACAGCATATGGAGGTTTCCAGGCTAGGGGTCGAATCGGAGCTGTAGCTGCCAGCCTATGCCAGAGCCACAGCAACGCCAGATCCCAGCCACGTCTGCAACCTACACCACAGCTCACGGCAACACCAGATCCTTAAACCACTGAGCGAGTCCAGGGATCAAACCCACAACCTCATGGTTACTAGTCGGATTCATTAACCACTGTGCCACAACGGGAACTCAGTACTGAGTTGTTTATTTATGTTTTGGATAATAACCCTTTATCAGATATATAGTTTGAAAATATTTTTTCCCATTATGTAGGATCTTTTTTTTATTTTAACTATGGTATCTTTCATTGTGCACAGCTTTTTAGCTTGATGTAGTCTCACTTGTTTGTTTTTTATTTTGTTGCTTATCCTTTAGGTGTCATTTCCAAATAATCATTACCAAGACCAATGTCAGGTGTTTTATTCCTATGTTTTCTTCTAGGAGTTTCATAGTTTCAGGTCTTAAATCCATCTTGAATTAATTTTTGTGAGTGGTTTAGGATATGGGTCCAGGTTTACGCCTTTAAATGTTAATATCCAATGATACCATTTATTGACAAGACCAATCTCTCTCCATTGAGTATTCTAGGCTCCCTTATCAAATACCAGTTGACCATACATATTTGGACTCTTGATCCTGTTCCATTGATACATGTGTCTGTTTTCATGCCAGTGTCAAATGACTTTAATGACTATAGATTTATAGTATAGCTTGAAATCAAATATGATATCACTTGCTTCGTTCTTTCTCAGGATTTCTTCGTATATTTGGGGGGTTTGGTGGTTAAGAGTTTTTCCTACTATAAAAAATGCCATTGGGGGGAGTTCCCATCATGGCGCAGTGGTTAATGAATCCGACTAGGAACCATGAGGTTGCGGGTTCGGTCCCTGCCCTTGCTCAGTGGGTTAACGATCCGGCGTTGCCGTGAGCTGTGGTGTGGGTCGCAGACGCGGCTCGGATCCCGCATTGCTGAGGCTCTGGTGTAGGCCGGTGGCTACAGCTCCGATTCGACCCCTAGCCTGGGAACCTCCATATGCCACGGGAGCAGTCCAAGAAATGGCAAAAAAGAAAAAAAAATGCCATTGGAATCTTCACAGAGATTGCATTGAACATATAGATGTCTTTTGATACTACTGATATTTTAACAAATTAATATTTAATATTAATTCTTTCAACCCATGAATATGTGATACTTTTTCATTTATTTGTGTCTCCTTCAATTTCTTTCATCAATGTCTTGTCATTTTCAACATAGGGATTTTTCATCTCCTTAGTTAAACTTATTCCTAAGCATTTTTTTAATTTTATTTTGTTATTTTATTCTATTTTTTTATTTTTTATTTCCCCATACATTACTTTTTTCTACTGTACAGCATGATGACCCAGTTACACATACATGTATACATAATTTTTTCTCACATTATCATGCTCCATCATAAGTGACTAGACATAGTTCCCAGTGCTACACAGTAGGATCTCATTGCTAATCCATTCCAAAGGCCATAGTTTGCACCTATTAACCCCAAGCTCCCAAGCCATCCCACTCCCTCCCTCTCCCCCCTGGCAACCACAAGTCTGTCCTAAGTATTTTTTTTGATGCTACTATAAATGAGATCACTTTCTTTTACAGAAATTTCATTGTTAATGTATAGTAACACTAGTGATTTTTATATATTGTATCCTGCAACTTTATTGAATTTATTGATTAGATCTAACACTTTTGGGTTGAATCTTTATGATTTTCTACATATAAAACCATGTCATCTGGAAACAGAGACAATTTCACTTCCTCTTTTCCAATTCTGATTCTTTTCTTAACCAGTTGCTCTTTCTAGGATGCCCAATACTATATTGATTAGAGTGGTGAGAGTGGACACCCTTGTCTGTTCCTTTTCTTAGAGGAAAAGCTTTCAACTTTTCACCATTGAGTATGATAATACACTCATTTTTAAAAAGTCAGGTGGCTATAGACTAAAATGATGCCAAAACATATGTGTGTGATTACATTAACAGTTTTTTTTCATTATAATCATCTACTTTTACACTCTTCAATGTTAAACATGTATTGTTATTATAGAAATAAAATATTAATTCCTATTTTTGATGATAGTTTAAAAAATAATGACTAATAAGATGTATACTATCTCTCAAATAAGAAAGAATCCAAAACAGTCAGAAGAATGTGATCTCATCTTTGTAATAATTGGCATAGTTTATATTAATTTATATTGCATCCAAGAATTTATAGTAAATTCATCATTATCTCTTGGTGGAAGGATTAAAGATGAATTTTACAGGTCCTCATTTTGCTTATCTGTATTTTAATTGCATGCTGCTTTTATAATTAAAATGTTATTTTAAAAGGATTTATTATTAATGATAAGTATTAATGAGTTGTACAGAAAGCAGAGTTAGAAAATTGCATAACCATGGCACAGAAAAAAAAGCACTAGTGTACAAAATGGGTTAAACAAATATAAATTAACTTTCTCCCAGCACGAAGAGACTTGTCCACTGTGATGCACTGGAAAGAAGATTAAAATTATAGCACTGACACAACTTGAAAAGATGAGCATTCCTGCAAGCAACCCTCAAATGTTCTCAAAATAGAAATCACAGAAAAGCTATCAATTTGTTTGCTTCTGGAACTTTTTTAAAATAACAAATGGGAAGCATTATAGCTTTGTTATCATGCGAAAGAGATTTGTTCACTAACGGCCTTAGTATTTACTAAATGCAACTACCTTGAAATGTCCCTACAATATAAAAGCTAACTTTTCAATCAAATATATGAATATTTCATATTGTACATTTGTTTAATAATAATTCCCTGTTGCGCATCAATAAATTTGTCAAAATAGAGAGGCATAACATGTTAAAATACAGACTCTAATTGAATCCCAGTATAGCTCATTATGTTCTTTCCAAAAGTGCTACACTAAATTGATGAACAGAAGGCAGAAATAAGAAAAAGAAGAGCTAAATGCAAGTGGAACAAAGCTTATAAAAAGGAAAAATTTTTCTGTCAAAAAACAAAAAAAAGATACATGTATTTAAGGTTAAATAACAAAAATGGACATGAATAAAAAATCATTAGTTTTGGCAAACTCAGGACAATTACTCTGTAGAAGAGGAAATTATATCAGGTAATAAAAAAATCACAATAATAATTAGAAATTCAGAGTTACTTAAATCTCATTTTAATCTAAAAAAATAGTAATTTGGCTATTGTAAGAATGAGAAATAGAAGAGCAAACAATGAAAGCACTGAAATTGCAGAGTGGAAAGACAATTCTAAAAGAAATACCAACCAAAAACCATGACAGACTCCTAATTTTCTCCAGGCTAAAAGGTATAATCGATACTCTTTCCAGTGATTTGATTAAATGATTAAAGACTTAAAGATGCCCAGATACTAAAAGCTTCACTTGCCTAGGATTAATGTGTATCCTTGCCAGAAAACAGACCATTTCCAAAAACAATGAGTAAGTGGAACCAACAGAGGCTGCATTGGGCAAAGTTTTGTTGCTTCATGAGCAAAGAGAACTACTTTAGGAAAAGCCTTTGGAATATGTGGTTTCAAGGCAGAAGCTATCATTTCCCTCAAAAGAAGCAGTGCTGTGGTACAAATCCAGGAGAACAAGTCCCATAGAAAACAGCAGTGCCTCTGGAACAAAATGATGACCTGATACGTGCAATGCAAAGAAAAAACTGATGAAACCAAGCCGCTGGCAAAAATTAATGCTGTCAAAGCGAACACTTAACTCTAACAACATTAACTACAAAGGACTAGATTTTCTACTAACCAAGCTAACTATCTCAATAAAAAGCACTGCTTAAACACATAAGAAAGATTCATTTTATGTGAAGTAGTGAAAAGGATTCTTTTTTCATATAATTTTTCAACCAATTCCCTGTTTCCTTAGTTAGCTTCAGTATAGAGACACAACTGCATTAAGAGGCAACAGCACAGACAGAGGGTTAGTTTTATCATTAGTCAGCCACAGGATGAAGGCTGAAGGATGCCAAGCTCCATCAAAGTTTCTCTTCAAGATGCATATATTTAGCATCACTCCATGGAATTTCAGAATTATGCCTCTTAAATGGTCCTTAATTAAATGCAGCTAGAAGACACCTGAAGAATTCATTAGCTAAGATTGCATTCAGCTGCAAGAACCAGATATGCCTGCCTCATTTGAGAGGGATTTACTTATTTCAGGCCACAGTTTTGGAGGAATCTCTACAGAGCTGGTATGTCACCAGGGACCCAGGTCCTTCTATATTTTGTGTTGCCTTTCTTGCTATAAGGCTTTCTTCCTTAAGGTCACAGGATGGCTGATGCAAATTTTACCTTCTGTTAAAAAGTTGGGTTCTTTAAAAGTTGGAGTTCCCATCATGGCGCAGTGGAAATGAATCCAACTGGGAACCATGAGGTTGTAGGTTCGATTCCTGGCCTCGCTCAGTGGGTTAAGGATCCGGCCTCGCTGTGAGCTGTGGTGTAGGTAGCCGATGCATCTCAGATCTGGTGTTGCTGTGGCTGTGGTGTGGGCCGGCAGCCATAGCTCCGGTTCAACCCCTAGCCTGGGAACCTACATAGGACATGGGTGCAGCCCTAAAAAAGGAAAAAAAAAAAAAAAAAGTTGAAAAACAACAAGATACAGCCTGGTAACTCCAGAAACCACACTGTCTTTTTTTTCTTTTTTTTTTTTAATGAACGTACCCGAGGCATGTGGAAGTTCCCGAGCCAAGACCAAATCTGAGCCATAGCTATGACCTATACCACAGCTGCAGCAATGTTAGATCCTTTAACCAACTGCACCAGGCCAGGGATTGAACCCACACCTCTGCAGCGACTCGGGCTGCTGCAGTCGGATTCTTAACCTACTACACCACAGCGGGAACTCCCAGATTGTCTTTTAAAAGCCCTCTTTCCTATTCTTTCCAGACAAGAATGAGACTAACTCCTTAAGGATGTGATTACTGTCCGTATCTGTTTCAGTAGCAGACTTGGAATAAAGTTTCCTTCTGAGCTAGCAATGCCATTGTAAAGAGGAAACTTAAGAGTTCATTATCAATGCCTCATCTTTCAAGATTCTCTAACATGGAAATGGGGAAAGACCTCTAGGTAAGTGCCAAATGTCTCACAGGCAAAGGTAAAAATGTCCATATCTCTTACTAACTAGGGAAGGGCAAACGGGGAGGTGTGGAATACTAGCCAACTTTCTAGGTAGATGACTAATAACAAAAGCAACTACAATAATGCAAGGGCTAATTGTTTATTAGATACTCTGCTGAGCACATTATACTTACTGCATGAAATCCGAGCAATACCCTGTTGTTCGAGGTACTTCTGTTAGCCCCATTTTAAAGCTAAAGTAGTATCTGAGGGCTGGGTTTAAGTAACTTGTCAAAAGTCACGCAGCCAGAAGATGAAAGAGAGAGTGGGTCAAGTAGAAGGTTGAGACTCAAAGGTTCACGATGGACTGTGGTAAAAGGCCAAATGCGTTAGTTAAACATTTGCTGCTCTCCCAGAAGCTGAGAATACTGTCAGCTGAACTGGAAGAAAGGGGCAATAAATTCAACACAGACCCTTGGGTTACAAAAACTACTGTCTGTATAGCACCATTCTGGGAGCCCAGGGATCCCGAGCCAGGCTTTTTTAAAGCAATGTTGACGGCTAAAAGCTTTTGTATGAGTTATCATAACTTCCCATAGATTAAATGTAAGCCAATATAAATCACCATCATCAGCCCAGTTTAGATACTGCATTCACCTCACAATTTGTCTAGTACTACAGGAAAAGTTCCTGTGTGATCACCACACCAAAAGGATGCATGCCATTGCTGTTAAATTGCATTTTTAAAATTAAACAAATACATACTCATAGCATGATAGAGAAAAGCAATAGTAAACCAAAAAATACATACAGCAAAAGCTATTAAGGCCTATGTCACCATCAACCAAGTTTAAGACAGTAATACAATCAAATCTATCCTCATAGAGATAAAAAGATGCTTTATTAAGTTCAAATACATGCTAATGAGTGAAAACTATTCAGATGACCTAAGAAAACAGGACTGTAGACACTCCCCTGACAAAAACTTACAGTCATGGAGTCTCACAGGTGGCAAGGTAAGTCATGTCCTTTTAGAAAGTAATAAACATGCCTGATGGTTTTAAAGGTTAAAGAACAACAAGGTTATCTTTCTGTTTCTGATTTTATTTTATAAGCCAATAGCCTGCTGTTTCATGAGGCCACAGCTTAGGAAACTTGGGACTTGGAAGTTTTTTCTGTGTGTGAGTGTGTACGTGTGTGTATTTGGGTTTGATTTTTTTGGTCTCTATTAAGGTGAAATTCACATATCATACAATTAACCATTTTATAATGAACAACTCAGTGACAACTAGTACATTCACAGTGTGTGCAACGACTACCTCTGTGTGGTTCGACAACGTCTTCCTCACCCCAAAACAAAACCCTGCGCCCACTCAGCAGTTACTCTCCACTGAGCCCTCCTGCTGGGCCCAGGCAACCAATTTGCTTTCTGTTTCAATAAAGAATTTATGAAATATATGTTTCACTAAGTTTACCCAGAAATTTTCAATATTTTTACAAGTGTATACTACATAATTACTAAATAAATAAATCACTTACTAAATTAGGAAGACAGTACCATTTAGACCCAGATTTCCAATAGAATGCCTCAGCCCTTTTTTCCTTATTTTTATCCACAAAATAAACACAGAGTGTCATATACTCTGGACGTAAGTGACTGCTCATGCTACAGCAGAGAAGGGTAGGAAGGCTACCCTGGTCATGAAAATACAGAGACAATTCTGTGTCCTTCCATGTCTATTTCAACAGTCTACAATTTCGTTTGAAGGATTCTGATAGATGCCATGTGGGCTTTCAAATGACTTCACTTTACAAATGTCAAACCATCCCCCCAAACAACTGTGAGCTAAATTGTTAACCAGGATATTCTGTTACAGAAAACTATCAAAATAAAACCTCCTATCTTCTAGGCTCAATTCTCCCCAGAGGGTACAGAAAATAATGGTTATAATATAAAACTTTCCTTTATTGTCATCTCCGTGTATAGATCATACTGTCATACAAGATGCATGTTCATGTGACGGGAATATATATAATAAAAAAAATTTGGTATAAAGATTTGAAAATTTGTTAAATTTTTTTGAAATTTTTCTGTTTTTTGTGCAGCTACAGTTCAACCAAACTGCATTACATGTTGTTATTGCAAAATAAGTAAGAATGGTAATTTTGTACTAAAATACATAGAAATTTTTTTACAAGAGGAAAGTTGGAAAATATACTACTTTACTTCCATCATTTTGAAACATGCCCTAACAAGAAAATGGCCCAAACTAGATTAATTTTATGCTGTCAGTTCTGGGAAGACATCTGCAGTTTTCATCATTATCTATTAATACCAGCTGTGAATAAGCATCACTAAGTGATTTTAAGGTTTTATAAAACAAATGAGGCCTTGGGAATTCTCGAGTTGTTGTGCCTCTATCAAGGCTTGGCAACAGTTCAGGAATGGTTTAGCCAAATCACTGACCCCTTTTCTTTAAGCAAACAGAAGTACAGCAGAAGGAGAGCAGCAATAAAGGGAAAAGCAGAAGCCAAGCCTTGTTCCCCCGCCCCTCCATAGATGAGATCAGTTCCACTTAGGGAATAAACTCTTACATGGTGATGCTGGGTTGGAAAACAATTCTAAAACAAAGGGTATGTCCAAGGAGAGTAATTATAGTTGATCTTTACAACTGCCTTGCCAGTTAGGTTACTTTAACCTTCCCCCCAACGCCCAGAGAGAATGAATAAGAGCCCAGGCTACCAGTGATTGACTTGAAAACCCTCTTCCTTCACCCCTGACAGCCAGCGAGCTGAGACCCAGCTGAGGGTCACTTCCCTTTGAGAAAACACATGGAAACAGCCTCTCTGAACCCTGCCTACTGCTCCTGGCTCCCCACTAAGGACTCCACTTCTCTAGCAACCCTCCAGGCAAAGGCTGCAGGAGATGCCTCGCTCCTTGATGCCCCTTCTAAACCATTGTCCTCCACCCTTTCAGAAAGTCACCTGGGACATACCTGGGACATACCACCTGGTACACTAACTCTGGCTTTCAGTGACTCTGTCATTTACCTACATCCAAGTCAGACTTACCATAGAAGACTTTGGTAGAAGGATCACTGTACTCCACTCTGACTGCTGGAAGAATGTGCCAAAGAGTAAGGGGGTGGGAACCAAAATTAACTTCTACTTTGCCATTCCACCTGTGGCTCTAATGCAGTCATCACTTAGATACCATGAGAACCACCTGTGATTTGGAATGCTAGCAGCTTTGGCACCTGTACCAATTTGCTAACCAATGAGCTATACAATAGTAAAGTTTGTGGATTTAATTATATATCATAAATACAAATTATAGAAATTTAAGTTTCTAATATCCAACAATATTTGGAAAAGTTAGATTTTTTTTCAATATTATCAGTAAATTTGGTATAACAAAGATACGATTACCTTCAAACTATCAACCAATATCTGATATGTTACCACTGCAAGACCCAGGGAAGTGACAGGGCAGGGATTAGAAGAAAGTAAAGATAGCCAAGAAGCAGCAAGAGATAAGAAGGAGACTTCAGAGGCTGCCTCACAACAGTAACAAACCCTCCCTTCTCCTTAAATATTCTCTGTTTGGGACTCTCAACCCTGATGACTACTACTAATAATAATGATAACTACTGATTGACTACTAATAATGTAAAATATTACCTGTTCCTGGCCATATTTCTAGTCAAGTTCTATGAAAATTCTATCTCTGCTTTTCATAAACACTCTAATTTCTTATGCCCATAAATTCTAATCTTCAAGTCTTTGCTCAAAAGCTCCAAAATAATTCTCTACTTGCAAAAAATTCAGATCATATATATAGCATACTCTTACAGTGGGACAGAGAATGACATATGTTATATACTTACAGATATACATTAAACACAGTAGCTATTCCCTCCTTCCTCACAACCCATATATATATTTGTGTCGTCTCCACACAGATCATGTGACTTGGCAGAAACTGACTCTATTCTGGCTTCAGGAGGGCACACTAATTAGTCTAAGGTAATCATGGCAATCCAACACGCCTAATCAGTGCCTGGTCAGGAACCTAGGCTTACACCTCTCTGCAGGTGGCAGTGTTCCATAACTGCTACTGACCCAGAGATGAATACAAAAGTTGGTCCAATCAAATTACCAGATGTGACCCAGATGCTGTTGAGGCCACCATAAGGGAGGCCATCTGAAGAATAGCCAACAAATGTACAGGGCAGAACTTTAAAAAAAAAATCAGGAGTTCCCGTCGTGGCACAGTGGTTAACGAATCCAACTAGGAACCATGAGGTTGCGGGTTCGATCCCTGCACTTGCTCAGTGGGTTGACGATCTGGTGTTGCCGTGAGCTGTGGTGTAGGTTGCAGACGCGGCTCGGATCCCGCGTTGCTGTGGCTCTGGCGTAGGCCAGTGGCTACAGCTCCGATTCAACCCCTAGCTTGGGAACCTCCATATGCCGCGGGAGCGGCCCAAGAAATAGCAACAACAACAACAAAAAAAAAAAAGACAAAAGACCAAAAAAAAAAAAATCACATGAATCTGACCCAGAACCCTAATCATACTGGAGACACCCGACCTTCAATCTTCCTGCTACAAAAGTAATAAATATCCTCATGCATCAAACTAGCTTGAATTAAGTTTTCCCTCTCTCATAGCTAAAGCATCCTGGTTGTACCAAGTATACACTACAGATGTTTTACAAATAAAAATAGTTAAATATTTAAAGAAAATACTGAAGGTTATCTACCAAATTAAACATATAACCTCTAGTGAACGGCACAGGAGGGGTGGTATAGGGGCTGATATTAGCAATGGAGGCATTTTATGTTTCATATTATACATTGCTACTCTCTATTCTTACAATCAGTATATACAACTGTTAATAAAAACATTTCTAAGGAAAGTAGGGTAAGGAGATTGACTACTGGATCTTTCAAGAAGCTTCCATACCATAACATTACAATGTTCTTCTTTATTATTATTCTAAGTGGCTTGAAACTACCATTTATGCACGAAAAAGCTGTCATGGGCAAGGTTTATAGTATGTGCACAGCCCAAGCATCAATTCACTAAGAAATATCTTTGTTTTTGTCTCCTTTCCTATTCTCTTTCCATCTCCCCCCTCTTACACACACACACACACACACACACACACACACACACACAGGCCCCCAAAATTTACATTTCTACTATAGATCTTATGCTCCTGCCTCTTAGCCTGGTGATATACACCTGATGTAAGTATACTTTTCAACCTGTAGATATAAAGTTTCCCTGTGACCATTAATCAGACAGAAAGAGAACTGTTTAAATTCAACATTAGGAATTAAGGTTAGACATAAAAAAAGACCTTCCATCTAATTACTATGAGATGTTAAAATCAACTAATGTTTATAATCACAGTTCACTTCCAGGCTTTTTCTATATTATGTATTTCCCTTTCACTTCTAATAACACATGCCACTCTAATTCTGCTTGAATCCTTTTTATAAACTTCCTTCTTACTTAAGGAATTCAAAATATGTTCCTAATAATTGGAACAAAGAGCCTGAACTAAGACAACTAAGAAACTGAAGTCCAGGTGTTTATGTACTAGTTATATAGTTGATATTCACATTTGTTAAATCTCCAGAGAGGGGTATATCCAGCAGAAGCCCCAGAAGCATCTGTTCACCACAGCAGGGATGGGTGGCTTGCAGACTTCAAGCCACAGACAGCTCTTCAATGTCAGAGTGTTAGAGAAACAGACATCCCAAACAATACAGAGCTGTGGTTTAAGGAAACTAAAGATAAGGCCACATCTTTCAGAAATGACTAAAAAGAAAAATTACATCTTACTTTAGGTACATGTTACACCCTTCCTCAATTTCAAGAAGGATTCGAAGGAGGGTTATGAAAACACACAGATTATTGTGATAGTTAATGTGTTAACTTGGCTGGGCTGTCGTACACAGTTATTTGATCAAAGATTACTCTTCTAGATGTTTCTGTGAAGGTATTTTTTAGCAAGGTAAACATTAAATCAGCAAACTGTGAGTAAAGCAGAATACCCTCCATAATGTTCGTGGGCCTCATGAATCAGTTGAAGGCTTTATTAGAAAAAGATTGACCTCCTGCAAAGAAGAGGGAATCTGCCAGACGGCCTTCAGACTTGCATCAATTCTTTCCTGGGTCTCCAGCCTGCCAGAATATCCTGCAGATTTAGGATTTGCCAGCCTCCACAATTATATAAGCCAATTCAGAGAGGGGGAAGGGGAGGAGAAGAAGAAAGAGAGAGATCTTTTTGGTGCTATTTCTGTAGAGAACTTTAATACAAGAATAAAATTTTTATAATGTTTTGCAATATATGAAGCTATCAAATCATTATTCTGTACACCTGATACTAATATAATGTTATAAGTCAATTCTATCTCAATTTTTTTAAATATGATAAAATCATAAAATGAACATTTGGGAAAAGACAGAGATAAAGTTATCCAAGATGCCATAGATCCTGTACACTTTATTACATGTGAGCCACAATTTTGACTCTGAGCTTCCTAGCAACCAATTCAAAGAAGGAAACACAATCATTTACATATTTTAAAAAGCCTATAAAATAAAAATACCTGACTTTTGCTCAAGATACACACAACTGAGAAGAATTTCTCCCATAGAAACCTCTAAAGAAAGCTCATGAGACCTGGAGAATCATGTCACCGTATAAAGATACTTCAGTTCTTCAATAATAAGAAACAGTTTGTGTTCTTGTAACACACACATATAATAGGAACCTGGCACACACAGATACCTTATAAACATTGTTAAAAAGAATAACCAACCAGTAATCAAAATTTTGAATATCCCAGTTGAATTAGCTATTTACCATATCGGTGGGGGGGGGGCAAAAAATTTGCTGTAGCCTTCAATAATGGAAAAGTCAAGATTTCCACTGAATTTTAAATATTTGACCTGTTTCACCACCATGCTGCCTCAATACAAAAAACAATACAGGAGAAACAACAAGTGCAATTCAGATCTTCCTTAGTAATTTGTAGAGAGTTTCTTTAATGCTTCTAAAATGTGAAAAAATAGGAAGTTCCCACCATGGCAGAGCGGATTAAGAATCCAAGTGCAGGAGTTCCCGTCGTGGCACAGTGGTTAACGAATCTGACTAGGAACCATAAGGTTGCGGGTTCAGTCCCTGCCCTTGCTCAGTGGGTTAACGATCCGGCGTTGCCGTGAGCTGTGGTGTAGGTTGCAGACGCGGCTCGGATCCCGCGTTGCTGTGGCTCTGGCGTAGGCTGGTGGCTACAGCTCTGATTCAACCCCTAGCCTGGGAACCTCCAGATGCCGTGGGAGCGGCCCAAAGAAAATAGCAAAAAGACAAAAAAAAAAAAAAGAATCCAAGTGCAGCAGCTTGGGTCACTGTGGAGGTATAGGTTCAATCCCCAGCCCGGGGCAGTGGGTTAAAGGATCAGGCATTGCCACAGTGGCAGCTTGGGTTGCACCTGCAGCTTGGATTAAATCCCTGGCCAGCCCCAGAACTTCCATATGCTGCAGAGGTGGCCTTAAAAAAATGTATTAAAAACACTAAAGACCAAGCAATTCTGAGAAAGAAAAATGGAGCTGGGAATCAGGCTCTCTGACTTCAGACTATACTACAAAGCTATAGTCATCAAAACAGTATGGTACTGGCACAAAAACAGAAATATGGATCCATGGAACAGGATAGAAAGCCCTGAAATAAACCCACGCACCTATAGTCAACTAATCTACAACATAGGAGGCAAGATAATACAATGGAGAAAAGACAGTCTCTTCAATAAACAGTGCTGGGAAAACTGGACAGCCACATGCAAAAGAATGAAATTAGAACACTTTATAACACCATACACAAAAATAAACTCAAAATGGATTTAAGACCTAATGTAAGACTGGATACTATAAAACTCTTAGAGAAAAACATAGGCCAAACACTCTCTGACATAAATGGCAGAAATATCTTCTCAGATCCACCTCCTAAAGTAATGAAAATAAAAACAAAAATAAAGAAATGGGGCCTAATTAACTTAAAAGTTCTTTCACAGCAAAGGAAACCCTAAACAAAACAAAAAGACAACCCACAGAATGGGAGAAAATATTTGCAAATGAAGCAATTGAAGAGAGATTAATCTCCAAAGTATACAAACACCTCCAAAATATACAAGCAGCTCAATATCAAAAAAAGCAAACAACCTCATCCAAAAAATGGAAAAAAGATCAAAATGTCTGCTTCTCCAAAGACATACACAGGTGGCCAAAAAAGACATGAAAAGATGTTCAACATCACTCATTATCAGAGAAATGCAAATCAAAACTACTATGAGGTACCAGCTTCCACCAGCCAGAATGGCCATCATCAAAAAGTCTACAAACAATAAATGCTGGAGAGGGTGCAGAAAAAAGGGAACCCTTTTACACTGTTAGTGGGAATGGAAACTGGTGCAACCACTGTGGAAAACAGTATGACTCTTCCTCAAAAAACTAAAAATAGAACTACCATATGATTCAGCAATCCCACTACTGATCATCTATCCAGAGAAAACCATAATTCAAAAAGATACATGCATGCCAATGTTCATTGCAGCCCTATTTACAGCCAAGACATTTAGGAAGCAACCTAAATGTCCATCAGCAGAAGAAAGATAAAGAAGATGTGGTACATATATACAATAGAATTTTACTCAGCCATAAAAAGGAATGAAATAATGGCATTTGCAGCAATATGGATAGACATAGAAACTATCATACTAAGTGAAGTAAGTCAGACAGTGAAAGACAAACATCATATGACATCACTTACATGTGGACTCTAAAAAAGGATACAAATGAATTTATTTGCAAAACAGGAACAGACTCATAGACTTTGAAAAACTTGTCACCAAAGGGGACAGGTTGGGGGGGGGGGGGAATAGACTGGAGGTCTGGGATTGGCATATGTGCAATGAGGTATATAGAATAATTGGCCAATAGGGACCTGCTATATAGCATAGAGAACTCTAACCAATATTCTGTGATAATCTATGTGTGAAAAGAATCCAAGAGAATGGATATTTGTATACGTATTACTGAATCACTTTGTTGTACAGCAGAAATTATCACAACATTGTAAATAAACTATACTTCAAAAAACTTTTTAAAAGTTTGTTGTCCATACAGATGGCCAACAAGCACATGAAAAAAATGCTCAACACCCTGATTATTAGAGACATGCAAATCAAAAGTACCATGAGATACCACTTCACACCAGTAAGAATGGCCACCATTAATAAGTCCACAAATAACAAATGCTGGAGAGGGTGTGGAGAAAAGGGAACCCTCCTGCACTGTTGGTGGGAATGTAAGCTGGTACAACCACCATGGAGAACAGTATGGAGGTGCCTTAGAAAACTACCATATGACCCAGCAATCCCACTCGTGGGCATATATCCGGACAAAACTCTACTTAAAAGAGACACATGCACCAGCATGTTCAGTGCAGCACTATCACGACAGCCAAATGTCTATCGACAGATGATTGGATTAGGAAGATGTGGTATATATACACAATGGAATACTACTCAACCATAAAAAAGAATGACATAATGCCATTTGCAGCAACATGGATGGAACAAGAGACTCTCATACTGAGTGAAATAAGTCAGAAAGAGAAAGAGAAACACCATGTGATATTACTTATATCTGGAATCTAATATATGGCACAAATGAACCTTTTCACAGAAAAGAAAATCATGGACCTGGAGAACAGACTTGTGGTTGCCAAGGGTAGGGGAGGGAGTGGGATGAATTGGGAGCTTGGGGTTAACAGACGCCTTTGGAATGGATAAGCAATGAGATCCTGCTGTGTAGCACTGGGAACTATGTCTAGTCACTTATGATGGAGCATGATAATGTGAGAAAAAAGAATGTATACATGTATGTGTAACTGGTTCACCATGCTGTACAGTAGAAAAAAAATTGTATTGGGGAAATAACAATTTAAAAAATAAATTTAAAAAATAATAAAATATTTTTTAAAAAGATCATGCTATCTGCCAACAGAGAAAAATAAATAAATAACTAAATGATAAAATGTGAAAAAATAGGAGTTCCCGTCGTGGTGCAGTGGTTAACGAATCCGACTAGGAACCATGAGGTTGCGGGTTCGGTCCCTGCCCTTGCTCAGTGGGTTAACGATCAGGCGTTGCCGTGAGCTGTGGTGTAGGTTGCAGACGCGGCTCGGATCCCGCGTTGCTGTGGCTGTGGCGTAGGCCGGTGGCTACAGCTCCGATTCAACCCCTAGCCTGGGAACCTCCATATGCCGCGGGAGCAGCCCAAGAAATAGCAACAACAACAACAACAACAACAAAAAGACAAAAAAAAGTGAAAAAATAATAATAGACTTTATTATTAGAAATATTAGAAATAATAATAGAAATAATATTAATATTATTAGAAATATTATTTGAAATAATAATCTTTTCTTTCCCCACTAATAAGCAGGAAAATGTTTAAACTAGAGTAATATGAATTTTGGTTAGACACTGAAAGGAATTTGTTGGGGTAGTTATACATAAAATCTAGAAGGCATCCAAACTTCAGAATCCTATCCTTCATCATTTTGGAGATAATAATTTCTTCTTTAGACTCATTATAAATCTAAAGAAGTTTATAACAACAGTAGCTCCCATAATTCTGTCACTTAAACTATAATGAAAATTCCATTTTCCCTTTCAGTTAAAATAAAGGCTTCTTCCAGAAGTAGCTTCTCACATGATAACAAATAATTAGAAAAAATAATCCAAATAGGAACTGTGTCATTCAGACACTAAAAACATCAGACCACTCCCTCCTTCTTCCTCCCTGGCAACCACAAGTCTGCTCTCCTTGGCAGTGATCTGTTTCTGTTTCGTAGATAGGATCATCTTTGCCATATTTTAGATTCTACAAAGGCAATATTGAAAAGGATATGGTCCCCGGAAATGTTTGCTAAGACCCAAACTGAATATATACACATTTAAATTCTGTGAGCTATACTAGATTTTAAAGTCCTTTTTTCTTCACAATATTAAGTTAAGATGCATATCTAACTAGCAGTTTTGTAGAATAAATATCTTTAGGAATCACTCTTCATTTTAATCTTCACTAGATTTGTCTTAGGACAGAAAGTAGCCAGTGTTTCAAGGAACTTGCTTCCCAACACTTCTTTTGCAAACAGACGGCTTATGAATCTTACCACATTCCTCACTTTCCCACTATCCTCAACCACACTAAATTTCACCTTACAGTTTGGAATATAAAGCAAATTCACATGAAAGAAATGTTCATACAGGACAAATTGTAAATTCTTATGTATTTAAAATCATTGTTTCACAAATCTACCTATCATCAAAATCAGGGGTTATTGGTTTTTTTAATGTGGATTGTTAGGCTCCACTCCAGACCTACTTCAAAACAGAATCTTGGAAGTAGGACCCAAGACTCTGTATTTAAAATAAAATTTTAAATATATTTTTAAAAATCTTCCCAGTTGATTTTGAAGATTGTCTGGGCTTGGGAGCCACCGTTATAAACTGCAAGCATTTTAGAAACTCAGGAGCCATATATCTGTCAAGGCTGAGTTATAAGGGGAAGCTCTGTGCCATAAGTGCCTTGACTGAGCAGAATAGCGTGTCAAATGTAGCTGACTATGGTCTGACAGGTAAGGAAGGGCATGGGCTCTCCAGAAATGAGCAATAATATGACAAAAGTAAGAAACACCACAAGCTGGTACATTTGTGCTCCTAGGTGATGATTAGACTCACCATAAAGCAGAGAGGCTGTAATGAGAAGTGAGGAAATAGTTTAGACAAGGAGGCACTTTACAGTTGATTTCAATAAATAACAGCTCAAGCTTTAACATAGATGAGTGTGACACAAAGAACAGGGTAATGGAGTCATAGTCCTCTCTGAGTTTTAGCCCAGCTCTCACCTACCTAGCTAAAGCCCCTACATAGGTGATGTGGGGCTGGGATGCTGGGCAAAAGGAAATTTTATCCAGATTTGTGATTTTTAGTAAAATGAAAAGACAGACCTAAACAACATCTAAGATTTCTTGCAGATCGAACCTTTATGATTCTATTTATAAATCCCACTATTTCATCATTTCCAATGAGCCCCTTTAAGCATTCTTTGCTATTCTTTGAATTTTACTTCTCTCTGTTATGGAGAGAATAAATTGCCAAGTAATGTGGGCAATGGCGGGTGATTTTTTTTTTCCATTAATCTCACAATAGGAAATCCTGCATCTATATTCCTGTAACAATCAACACGGAACAATACACACCTTTCTGCAAGGTTTGCTCTAGAGATTTTGTGACCTTAATACAGATTTTGGGGTCAAGATAAGGCCTTTTAAAACACACACACAAAAAAGATGGATTCATATGCCACACTGACCCAGAAGAATAAAACTGCAGCAAATGTGTTAAATAAATCTGACATGACAAGCACTTCTGTGGTAGTAGTCATTTACCCAAGGGACTTACTGATATATGAAGACGAATATACTTGTGGAATAAAGACTACAGCCTTCTATTTCCAGGTACACTTGGCACAAACTGAAATCAATTTTCTTCTCTTTTTGAAGTTAGTTCCAATCTGTCAAGATGCATCCTTCTTTGTCCTCATCTCCAGCCATGTCCCTTTTTCTATCATATTATTGAATGACTACCATTGCAAATCACAGAGATGAAGATTCAACAGAAGATAAAATGTTGCTGGAGTTCCCGTTGTGGCTCAGTGGGGATGAATCTGACTGGCATCCATGAGGACGCAGGTTCAATTCCTGGCCTCATTCAGTGGCTTAAGGATCCGGCTTTGCCAGTAAGCTGTGGTGTAGGTTGCAGACGCGGCTCAGATCTCACGTTTCTGTGTGACCATAGCATAGGCTGGGGGCTAGAGCTCCGATTTGACCCCTACCCTGGGAACCTTCATGTGCTGCGGGTGCAGCCCTAAAAAGAAAAAAAAGAAGAAGAAGAAGATAAAATGTTGTTGCTGAAATAGAGAATTTAGTATTAGCCACTTTAAAACTGTCTTGCTGAGAGCTCATAAGATTATTCCCAGGATTCTCAGGAACAGTTCTTTTGTGATTTTCTGGAAAGTATAGAATAATGTCCAAAAGAGATTTCCAGGAAAAAGGAACTGTGATAAAAGTCTGAAAATGAAGAAAAGCAAGATGAAGTTAATAATGCCTCTTCTCCTTAAGTCTGCATAGTGCTATGACTCTGAACTATATTAGGGATATTTGATGGCTTATCCAAGTTCCAAATAAAAGACTTACAGGATAAAACCTGTAGAGGAAATAGAATGATTTACTCTGGAAGCCCTACTTCTGTTCCTCTTATATGATTTGTATCCTGACAGATGACCTCTTTAAAAATAGTGTCAGGATGTAGTGGAATTGATTTCCTATTTTAAAAAAAATCCCAGATAAAGAGCAGCTGAACCAAACCATTAACATTATATATAATATTACTAATATATATAAAACAAAGTTTCAAAAGCTAACAAGCTGATAAAGAAAGAAAATATGGCAAAACAATAAAAGCCAGTATATACCTATTACAATGGACATAAAGCTGGCCACATATGCAGTAGATAATAGTCTTTCTTAGCTATAAATTATTAGAGATAGTTTTGTGGAAAATCAGATTTGAACTAGACTTGGAGGAATCAGCAAATTTAAAGACTTTTTGATGATATCCTCTGAATATCCTGTCAATTACACCACCTAAGTGGATCCTAACACTTGTCCCTTCCTTCCAGCTGCTCTGCCACTGTCCTAGATCCACCATCACATCTCTCACCTAAATGCCTGCAATCATGTCATTCCTTCTACTTTGACCCAATCCAGTCCATTGATGATGTCAGCCTGCTTTCTGTTCCTGGAATATACCAAATGCTTTCTACCTTATTCTGCTTGTCTGTAGTTTTGTACTGCTATGGAGTGCTTGACGCATAGTAGCTACCCAATAAATATATGATAAATCAATAAATAACTGTTTCTTCTTCTAGTCTGTAAGTTCCACGAGGTCAGAGACCATATATGTTTTACTCCCCACTATATTCCCAGAAGCTGGCATAGCATACAACGGGCTGTCCATAGGGTTTTTTGTTGTTGTTGTTATTGTTGTTGTTTTTGTTTGTCTTTTTGCCATTTCTAGGGCCGCTCCCACGGCATATTAGCCCCTAATATGCCGTGGGAGCTAATCAGAGCTGTAGCCACCAGCCTACACCAGAGCCACAGCAACGAGGATCCAAGTTGCATCTGCAACCTACACCACAACTCATGGCAATGCCGGATCCTTAACCCACTGAGCAAGGCCAGGGATCAAACCCTCAACCTCATGGTTCCTAGTCAGATTCGTTAACCACTGTGCCACGATGGGAACTCCAACCGTCCATAGTTATTGAAGGAGAAAAAAAAAAATAAGGAAGAGGGGGAGAAAGGGAGGAAAGATTGAGCAAATACCAAATCTGCTGCATGAGTTTTGCTTTAAGGCCATGTTATTATCCTTGTCACAATTATAATAATTCCCCTTGGAAGCATATAATAACACTATGATACATTGTGGAATAAAGAAAAGAAATCCTATGTTATTATTTGCTCTATTAGAATTGTTTTACAACTATCTATTTGACTAAATGTGCTGTTTTGAAAAATAAAGAACATTGATAAAAATTCCATAATTGCACCTAAATTAGCCCCAAAGCTTTATCACTAATACCTTTGTCTGTACTTCCTAATGCTAACTAATAACTAAATATGCATGTTTTTGTCATTTTAACAAGACTTTTACTTGAATATTAAAAAGAGTAGGTACATGATAGAAACTATTTTATTAACATCCATGTACAGTAGTTTGATTCCTATAAAATAATTGCATATGCTCAGAGAAACATCATGTTTATAATGCTAGAGGTAATATTACTTCAGTGACACTATCAAAATGAATTGTACTTTTTTATTACAGCAATACATATGCCATTATCTGTTGGATTTAATAAACATGCACCATCAAGGCTGTTTCATATTTAGTACCCCAGAATATACAATGTAGTAATAATGTATTATGAAAGGAAAATTATTTTGTACTCTTGCTTATATCATTCTTTCTTTTGCATTCTCTATATGTTGAGATTTTTTTTAAGTCACCTTTTTTAAGCATAGAGATGTACATGGCACTTGACCAAAGTTAATAAAAAAGTTATACTTTGTTAGCTTACTAGGAACTTCTAATACAGTATAAAACAATGTAAACACAGAAAACAAGATGAGAAGTTTTTTTGGTATAATATCAAGACAGCTACAAAGACTTCTTTTAGGTAAAGAAGTTAAAAGCATATTATAGACCTTGTGGGGTATATATAAGATCTGCAAAGTATAAATGTGGCTTCATTCAACACAAGAGAATTTCAGCCTCAAAGATTTCCATCAACTATTTTCTCAAACCAGAAAAACAAAAGCTGAACTTAATATGAAATAAAAAATACATGTAGGAGTTCCCATTGCGGCTCACCAGGTTAAGAACCTGACATGATATCCATCAGGATGCAGGTTTGATCCCTGGCTTCACTCAAGGGGTTAAGGGTCCAGCGTTGCTACAAGCTGTAGCCTAAGTCAGATGAAACTCAGATCTGATGTTCCCGTGGCTGTGGCATAGGCTGCAGCTCCAATTCAACCCATAGCCCAGAAATTTCAATAAGTCGCAAGTGAGGCCATAAAGGAAAGAGGAAACGCAATTTGAATAAAAGAAAATGGAACTAAAGTTTCCTAAAATTAGATACTCTGTGATTTGTCTTAAGAGTACTGATCCAGTTTTTATGAAGCAAGATTTCTCCAAGGACAGTACACTGCCATCTCAGGAGGAGTTATTTCTCTGAGATTATAGTTGAACTAAATAATTCTCCTTGCTATCAATTTTTATCATTAATCTGATTGATCTTCTGCTGATATGTTAATAATACAGTGCTTCTGTTAGAGCAAACTATCCAGCTTTATTCTTGCTTTTCTTCCTGACCATTAAAAATAACAGTGTACATGATTTTCTAAAACTTAGTTTACAAATTAGTCTCTCTATGTCAATTTTAATAACTTTCTTCTAAATAGTGGGAAAATCAGAGAATATAGAAGAGCTCTAAAATATCACCATTATTCTGCCTTCAAGAGTTAATTACTCAAAACATTTTTATGCATTCATTTCTATTTAATGCATTTTAAGTAGTTACTCATGCAATTAATCAACAAATATATATTAATTGCATGCTATGTGCTTGCTATTATTCTAGATATTAGCAATACTACTATAAACAGGAGAGTTAGGATGCCTGCTCGCATGGAATTAACACAGTGGTAATGGAGAGAGATACTAAACATAAATATACATGAATGTAGGTACTCTGAAGAAAAAACATTAGCTAAAAAGTGCCATTTATAGAAATAGGAATACTGGAAAAGGAATACACTGAAGAGAATCAAGAATCTAGTTTTAGACATGTTTAGTTTACAAAGGCCATTAGATCATCTGGATATTGATGATACTATATTGTTTCTAATGGTTTGTGGTCTACTTTTTCACTTGGCCTTTTATGAGTATTTTTCCATTTTAAAATATATTTTTTCCATATGATAATCTTTAAAAGTTACCTAGATATCCAACTATTGCTGATAACTTATTTTCTTTTTTACTGTGTTAGCAGAAATTCTTTGACGTAACATATTTACAAAAATGTCTGTTTATTTTCAGTAATTCCTAAATATAGAAATACTTGACCAAAGGATTTGCACATTTTAATGGTTTTGATTTATATTGCCACTTCGTTCTCCAGAAAGATTATGTCAATTCCATACATACTAACTTGCCACTCTTTTTTTTTTTTTTTTTTGCTTTTTAGGCCCACACTGGTGGCATACAGAGGTTCCCAGTCTAGAGGTCGAACCAGAGCTATAGCTGCTGGCCTACACCACAGTCACAGTAACAGAGGATCCGGGCCGCATCTGCGACCTTCACCACAACTCACGGGCAACACCAGATCCTTAACCCACTGAGCAAGGCCAGGGATCGAACCTGCAAACTCACGATTCCTAGTCAGAATCATTTCCGCTGCACCACAGCAGGAACTCCACCACTCCCACCACTCACTCCCACCACTCAGTATTTTATCATTTCTTTCTTAAAAAAAAAAAAAAAAAAAAAGCATTTCTTTGCTATATTTGATGTAGTACAAAAATTATAGCTGAAATTTATTGAGAAATTATTATTTGGCAAATGCTGGCTATACACTTACACATATAATCTCATTTGAAAGTTAAAAAATCTGGGGTTTTAAAGAGCTACATAAATTGCCAAAGGTCCCTCAGCTATTGTCAAAGCTAAGATTTGAATTCAAGCCATCTGATTTCATAACCACTTTCTATCAAATCATAATACTATATGCAATTTAACTAATCAATGATTGGCAATTAGTGTTTGACAATAGTGATATTAATATATTTTTATATGTTTATGGAGTCATAATTTTGATGCTGTCAAATTTATTCATGCATTTATTTATTCCATACCATGATAGACTCTATAGACATGATGTTGAGTGAAAATAGACAGTAGCTCTAACCTCATGGAGGACATAGCCCAGAGCAGGAAAGAAAACAACCTCAGGCTAGAGAAAGAATTATAGAAAGGATCAAACAAAGATTTATTTTTTAAATCCATTCCCAGGATGGCAACTGTGGAAGGTCAGGGTCAGGTCTGCTGCTTGGAAGGGCCCTTGGCTGGACGCTATAATAAAAGCTGAGGAGCTCTTAAGCCCTATGGCTCAAATGGAAAGCCTACACTTAAGTCCTATAAGTCAAGTCTGAGTCTGAGTTACGGAGCAGCCACAGGACAAGTGTATTGTTCTGAGGCAGATTAGGCTGTAATGAAGTGGCTTCCTGGGTTGGAAGGTGTAATGATTAATTTTATGGGTCACCTCGACAGGGCTAAAGGATTCCCGGATACCTAGTAAAACATTATTTCTGGATGTGTCTGCAAAGTTGTTTCCAGAAGAGATTAGCATTGAAATTGCTGAACTCAGTAAAGCAGATGGTCTTCTCTCCACTGTTGTCATCCAATCTGTTGAGAGCCTGAATAAAACAGAAAGGCTGAGAAGGGAAAAATCACTCCCTCTCGGCTTGAGCTGAGACATTCCTCTTCTCCTACCCTCAGACATTGGCACTCTTGGTTCTTTAGCTTTTGGCCTTATGCTGAGACTTACATCATCAGTCCCCTGATTCCCAGGCCTCCCAGCTCAGGCTGAACTGTATCACTGGCTCTCTTGGTTCTCCAGCTTGCAGATGACAGACGAAGGGATTTTTCAGTTCCAAAAGCATGTGAGCCAATTCCAATAATAAATCTCCTCATGAGTATCGATACTGATACATTCGATTGATACTGTTTCTTCAGAAAACTGTGACCAATGCAAAGGGAATAAAAATATGAACATGAGGAAACTAGCAGGACCCCCACCCGTTCAGGCCACATGAACCAGCAGACCGGGGTGCACCTTCATGTGAGATAAGGAAAACGTGCAGTAGGAGGTCACTCACTTTACCAATGTGGCCTCTGCCCTCTCTAGTTAAGAGCTTCCTTTCTACAGATCCACAGAATCTTGAGTTTTCACAGCTTGGAAAAGCAGGATTTTACAGAGAGGAAAGCAGAGTCTCTAGAGCAACAAAATTATGAGCCAAGTGGCCTTTGATCAATCATATCATCAGAGAATGAAAAATATGCTGTTAGAAATGATTTCCTGAGGGGAAAAAATGAATTAAAAAAATCCCCATCAGTCCTACCAGAAAAGGAACACAGAAGGTGTCAGCTGAAGAGACAGTTGAACCAAGGCATCCATACCAGGGCAGCCCTGAGTATCACCTTCTACACACTGAGGAGTTGTTCTTATCAACTACTTAGTGTGAAGAAAATCCAGGTTTTCCAGATGATCACTCTAGAGCCTGGAAAGTGTTGTATTTATAATTATCTAGCTAATATAGAGTCAAGGGTATGTAGCTTCATTAGAAAACATGGATTCATTCATTCCCACTGAATCCTTTTGTCAACTTTCTAAAAATCCGAGCTAAGAACCTCCTGCCAAAATTATTCTTTTTTTATAGAGCCCTGAACAATGAAGTCAAGATTCTGGCACCTAAAATGAATAGAACCAAATGCATAACCTCTTACAAAATGCTACCTGCAAGTTTAGTTCTCCCGGGCATGTGGCACTATCTTTTCATATGCACCATTCATTCATTCCCTACAATAGTCTCATTGGAAAAGATACACTGGAACACATATTATTAAGCTCCCCTTAAGAAGGAAGAAACTAAGGCTTGAAATGGATGACTTGTCCAAGGTCACACAAGTAGTAAGTGAAACCTGGAACCCTGGCTCCTATTCAGCCACAATCCCAGTTCTTTTTCATTGCACCAGACTTGACATGCTTCATCATGAGTTTGAAGTTTAAAAAAAAGCATTAATTAAAAAAAAAGTTCAATAAGCTTATCATCAAACTTGCTTTTTAAAGTAGAGTTACCATAATTGGTCACAGAGACTGTAAAAACCCTCCCTGTGGCTTTGAGAGCCTTGTTTACTGCTCATTGATTGCCATGACAATGCTACCATAAATAGCCCCAGATAGACTGCTATGTATAATCACAGAAGACATCCATATACATGAGTCACCTGTCAGCTCTCCAATCCCATCATTTCCAATACCTGTCAATATGTCATCAAGGATCCTCTGAATTTGTGACACAAACAAAACTTACTCTTTCAAAAAAGTATGCAGTACTGCACAGATTTGTGATGGAAGGAAACAAAATAAGAAATCCCCACTATTTAGGGGAAAGAATGTGTATAGATTTTCCAGGTCACTAGGAGCCATTCTTTGTCCCACCCCTACAGTGCATGGATCCAGTCTCAAGGTTAAAAATTCAAATCCACTTTTCATCTGTGGCTGAACAGTACCTGCTGACTCACTTCACATGAATTACAAAAGGCAGTGCACAGAATTCTCTCACAATCTTCTAAAACAAACTACCCACAACTTACCCTGATGTGGTGTATATCAGCCACAGCAACTTTTCATAAACAGCTTTGGTCACTTGAGCAAGATTAGCTGTGATGGGTCAGTAGGACCAGGAAGATGTTTAGACAGACGGGCTATAGATAATATGAGGCCAGGTAAGAATCAAGAGTCAGGATAGAATGGTCAACCTCCAGGCCAACAAGGTAAATAGTAACTTGAACCCAGGAATAGGACAAGGGATAAGATTTCAACAGCTAAGAGCCAGGAACCAAACAATTCAGAGTGAGAGGGAGGCAGGAAAGCAGTAATCCACACAAACAATCCGTAGGTAGGGGAAGGCAACTAGGAGAGGGCCCAGCAAGTAAAGGATCCAAAGCCTGGGGAGAAAAGTGGGTCATTTCAAAGCATCAGCAGTCAAGGCATCACGTTGTAAATCTGACTCTGATACAAGATTTGTCTCATCCAAGCGCCTCTTATATACTGGCTGCCAAGTCTCAGCACACAGCTGCAAAGAGATAAGTGGCTTCACCTGTCTAGGAGATGGCTTCTGGTGGTTCTAAAAAAGAGAAACCAAAAATAAAAGCTAAGAGTGGGTTTGCATTTTTTATTGATCCAGTAAGGATATGTGAATAAACACATGTGGCATTTAAATAAGACTGATAATGCACAAAACTGTACCCCTGAATCTGTTTCACTCAAGTCTACAGAAACTAATGAGAGTAGCAACAATAATGATGATAATAATTTTAAAAAATTCCACATGCCAGGCATTTTTTTTTGTGCATAACAAGAAAATAACAGTAGCAATAGTAACAGCTAATACATTGAGCACTTGTTACCATCAGGCTGTTTCCTGGTGCTTTACATGGAAACGTGATGCCTTTTTTTCTTCTTAGCAATTCTTACCGGTGCTATTATTATCTCCATTTTACAGATGAGTCATAAAGGCCTTAAATAATTTTTCTCACATCTAGTGAGTCTGGATTTGAACCCACATTTTCCAACTTCAGTAACCATGCTTAGGAGGAAGGACCAACATGACACTAGATCTTAGGATGGATCGAAGGAGAGAAAAAAAATGTTCACTCCATACTCCAAAATCTCCTTTTTCAATTCTGATTTGTCTAGCAAACAGCCTAAATACCTCAACTTTTCTCTACCATCATCTCCTTGTTACATCTGAAAATGCTAAGGCAATATGGCAAGGAATTAATATTTACTGAAGTATATGATATTACTTAATGCCAGGTTCCACGCTCAATATTTTATATACACAACTCCATTTAGCAGGTGGCTTTAGAATGTTTAATCCTCCATTCAGTCCCCTCCACAGACTAGAGTATCCCTTTACTAGCAGCTATTTGTGCACAAAGTCAGAAAACAAACCCAAAATCATGCCATACATCATAGTCAGAAAGGCAGGTTTCAGAGGCTGGGGTTGATCAGAAATGGAAAGTGAAAACAGGAAAAGATCTTGTCACAATCTTGATGAACACTACAGAAAACAAGCTCTAACGGTGGGTGCCTAGATGCTTGTGTATTCATGACAGACCTTGGCCTGATTAGGTCAAAATTCTGAAGGGTCTAGGATGAAGGAGACAAATTCTTTGAGCTTCTTAAGGCTAGGCCAAGCTTAGCTTTCCTCATTTCCTATGTGATGAGTATAACATTCACTCAAAGTCATCTTTCCAACCAATGACAAATACATGAGGGGATTACTCCTTGTCTGCAATCAGATGCTGAAAAATTATAACAGTGAATATATTGAAAAGAAAATAAGGAATGAACATTATCATAAGGATGAGACAGAGGATAGTTAAGTGGCGGTTTCCATTCAATCTGTCTACTCTCACCTTTCTCGTAAGGGCATCTCACATATTAAGAAGGGACAAGAAAGCAACCAATTAAACATCTGTCACCACTTTTCCCTTAGTGTTTAATTTGTAACAACTTACCATTTCCTTCTAAATAGAGTTTACTATTCAAGGGAATGCTGGTTGCATTGCACATGACTTTGACTTGGCCCAGACTAGGATTAATCAACCAGTGCATCAACACAGAAGCTCAAGGGTTCAATAAGATGGAACAGAAACATTGTCACAAGGGTTCAGTGAAGCTGCCTGTGTGAGCACTCACTGACAGTAACAAGATTAATGAATATAGCCACCTGGATTGATACAGTTCCACCTTCCAACATTACCCTCAAGCCGATTTTCAAGCACTGCTAACCAAGGAGCCAAATATCAAAAAATGAAACATATATCTAATGTCTATATAGCAACAGACCTTGTCTATGAGAGAAGGTGGGAAATGCTTCATGTTTTACTTCAATCCTAATTTTTCAGATCTTCATTATAAGGGGTGGCTACCCTAACTGTCTTTGTGATGAAAACCTATTTTGACCATTATCTCTGACCCTCCTTAAGGAGCCCCCAAATTTTCCCATCTCTGCTCCTTTTGCTCACAACACTCCATACTCAGTATTTATAACCCAAGAGGTATTAAACCAAGTGGCCATTTTCCTTCAAAGTTATCCAGTTACTCAAAGAATGCATCTAGCTCTCTCATCTCCCATCACACCCCCTCCTACATCCTGTCTCCAGACTCACATAGCTGTTCATCTTCCCCTTCATCCATTGAGACTCTGTGCCTTTGCTCATTGTATTAGCCTACTCAGGCCACCAGAACAAAATGCCATAGGCTGGGTGGCTTAAATAACAGAATTTTATTTTCTCACAATTCTATAGGCAAAAAGCATAAAAAATTCAGATTCTGGTGAGAGCTCTCTTCCCAGTTTGCAGATGACTGCCTTCTTGCTATGCCCTCAAATGAAATTTTTTCTAAGAGCACACAGAGAAAAAGAGACATCTGCTCTCTTTATCTTCTTTTTCTATTTATTTTTTTAATTTTTATTATAGTTGATTTACAATGTTCTGTCAATTTATGCTGTACAGCAAAGTGACTGAGTCATACAAATACATATATTCTTTTTCTCACATTATCATGTTCCATCACAAGTGACTAGATATAGCTCCCTGTGCTATACAGCAGAATCTCATTGCTTATCCACTCCAAATTCAGTCATTTGAATCTACTAAACCCAAACTCCCAGTCTATCCCACTTCCTCTCCCCCCGCCCCTTGGAGGCCACCCAGCAACCATAAGTCTGTTCTCCAGGTCCATGAGTTTATTTCTTTTCTGTAGATAGGTTCATTTGTGCCATATAATAGCTTGCAGATATAAGTGATATCATATGGCATTTGTCTTTCTCTTTCTGACTTACTTACTTAGAATGAGAGTCTCTAGTTCCATGTTGCTACAAATGGCATTATTTTGTTCTTTTTATGGCTGAGTAGTATTCCACCAACTATATGTACCACATCTGCTTAATCTATTCTTCTGTCAACAGACATTTAGGTTATTTCCATGTCTTGGATGTTGTGAATAGGGCTTCACTGAATACAGCTGGGGGGACGTGAGTTTATCTTTTTCAATGAAAGTTTTGTCTCTTTCTCCTCTTACAAAGATACCTGTCCTATAAGAGTCCCACATTATGGTCTCAGTTGACTTTAATTACCTCTTTAGGAGTTCCCGTTGTGGCACGGCATAAAGAAATCCAACTAGTATCCATGAGAATGTGGGTTTGATTCCTGACCTTGCTTAGTGGGTTAAGGATCCAGCATTGCCATGAGCTGTTCTGTAGGTCACAGACACAGCTGGGATCCGCATTGTACTATGGCTGTGGTGTAGGCCAGCAGCTGCAGCTCCAGTTCAACCCCTAGCCTGGGAACTTCCATCTGCCACAGGTATGGCCCTAAAAATCACAAAAAAAAAAAAAACATTACCTCTCTAGAGGCCCTATATTCAAATAAAGTCACACTGGGGGTTAGGGCTTCCGCATATTAATTTGGTGGGAACAAAATTAATAGATAACACTCATTCACTAAGAAAGTTCTTCCCTCTCTTTCCCCCTGGAAGACATTCCAACAAGCTTCTAGATTCTGCCTAAAAATAGGATCTTCCCCAAGAAGACGTCTCCAATTCCATTCAAATAATTTATGACCATTATGCCATTTCATTTTCCCTCACATTATTTCTTGTTAGTAGCTTTTGTGTCTCTCTTCACTAACACACTGTGAGTTCCTTGGAAAGAAGGACACTATTAGACTCATCTTGCATTGCCCATAACACCTAGCACAGCCTTCTGTGTCACAGTCATTCACTCTTTCTGTATCTACAGTGTCTAGCACATGACTATACACAATAGCACAAAATAAAAGAATAAAAGAATTTTATTTTTCTTTCTGCTACTCGCACTTTCTCCGATTCCTCCTTTAATCCACTTGTCCTCTTTCTGAACATCTTCTTGCCCTTTTTTCTTTTCCACAACATTAATTTAACACTTTAAGCCGCCTAAAAGTATGGTTTGCTCTCTCCTCCCTTACTTCCTCTCCTATATTCTTTGCAAGAAAGAAATACAAGAAGCCTTCAAGTATGGTTTCCCCAAATCTGTCTGCATCCCATACCTCTCTGCTGTTTCAGTCCTCATGCCCAGATCCCCGCTTGACATCCCTACTGGATGTCCCACGAGCACCCCAAATACAACAACCCATCTACACACAAGTCAACCCACATAAAATCAGTCTCCAAATCCTGCAGCTCAGACTGCCTCAACATTTCCCCTTCCTGACACTTCCTGGTAGGCTACTTGCCGAGATGGTGGTAACGATGATGTGGTGGTGGTGACGATGACGACGACCGTGATTGTGATGACAATGACTTCAGCAACAACTTAGTTATTCTGTCCAACTTTGGGTCTAGGCTTATTTCCATCTCTCCCCCACATTCTTTTTTTGATCCCATCAGACCAAATATAATTCCTCAACTACAGGTGATATGTCCTGCTCTGTTTCTATACTCTGCTCCCTCAGCCAGCAGTATCATCCTCCACCTTCTGGATCCAATTAATTCTCAATCATCTTTCAAAACTTATGCTAAGTTTCCACTTCCTACAGGAAGACTTCTAGTATGGCCTTTGTACTCAGTAGCACTGCAAGCATACCTCCACCGTTACACTTGGGCTGGGATAAAATTTGGAAGGATAAGTTAAGAGTTTTCCCTGCTGACTCCTAACTTTCCTTTTCTGAGTTAAGTGGTCTTCAGTGCTCCAGGAAAAGGAATGTGTGTATATACACACACACACACACACACACACACACACAAATCAAGAACTAAGTAGCCAGCTGACTTTTTAAATAGAAATTGGATATCATGTTTCTTTACTCAATCACAAATTTGAGTTACATGGAATAATTACATATGAGAACTTGGGCTCAATTTTAAAAATACAAAACTACATATTCAATCATATTATATATCATTTTCTTACATATATAGAATAAGCAGAGACCACCCTCCCTTATAACTCTTTCTGGGTAAAATGAAGAAATGAATGAATCTCAACTAAGAGATTGCGATTCTCACTCTAACAACACTGAGATATTCTCAAACTACCATAACTACAGTTAGCTTTAAAATAAGTTTAAAAGCAATAAAATATCTTAAGGAGTTACAAAGTAGTCATGTTTGGGTCACATCCTTCAGAAAAATCCAGTTATATAGAAGCTTCAGTATGATTGTGAGATCTACAACTGCCACTGATGGTGCACTTGACTCCTCAAACAGTTTCATCAACGTTGCTAAACACTAAATAATGAGACAGATTACCAATACCCAGCACCTGAAATGTAATCAATACTACAATGTAGAATCTAGGCTTATTAAGGTTTCACGTGGCCGGGTTTAAAAGGATAATGACGGAATACAAAAACAGTTCTTTATGTACTTTTGTGAGGAGACACGGAAGAAATCCTTGACAAATGGGATAAGATGCAGCTGCAGGAGCAAGAACAATGCCTGTCTTACCAACCTCTCTCGGTTCAAGTTCCGCACTACACCTAAGAGCTGAGAATTGCTGAAAAACACCAGTGCAGGCAGACCAGCCCACAGCAGTGAGGAATATGGGAGATGTGGATTCTAGCTCAGATGTCAAGCTGATCACTCATCACTGCACACAAACTGCTTGATAAAAATGCACCCAAGAGAAAGCTCCTCAAGTGTCAAGGACTTTAGTGTGGATTTCATCACCCCATTTATTTTGGAAAAAGAAACTATATGCTCACTTTTTTTTTAATTCTGTGACTGACTTTCAAAAAAATGTTTGATTGTATTTAACCTACCTTATCTTTAAATTTATAATAAATCTCATTACTTTGCAATTACAGTGGGAATACCCTAAATTACAGACCTTAATGCCAAAGAATTTTAATGAGCTAAAGATTACCAAGCACTTTCACATACATTATCTCAAGCGATCTTTAAAACATTACCCTGAGATACATTATCTCTAATTTCAACTGAAGAAAGTAAGTTTCAGAAAGGTTAGGTGGCTTGCCCAACATAATGCAACTGATAAAGTCTGACCCAGAGTTTTGCCATAAAGTCTAATTCTAGCACTTTTTCCAAGGCACCACTGCTGCCTCCATATATCTATGTCTATCTAACCACGTCTACATGCCTGACATTATGAAACTACCTCTTCAAAAAGCACTTACTGATCATCTGCTCTGTGCTTAGCACTATGTTAAACACTGGGTATTCAAAGGTGACTCAGAGGACATCGCTGACCCCTCAGGGACACACAGTCTATTAGGGAAACAGTGATATCATCAGCATTATCAAAAGGGCTAACTTTGGCAGGGGGGCAGGTATTAACCCCATGCCAGGTACTGTTCAAAGCATTTTACAAGTATTAGGTTCATCTCATAAAACACTATGAGTTAGGTAATATTAATATCTGCAATTGTACATACAGATAAGGAAACTAAGGCAAAACCAAACTGACACAAAGAATGTTAAGTAGGGAGTTCCCGTCGTGGCGCAGTGGTTAACGAATCCGACTAGGAACCATGAGGTTGCGGGTTCAGTCCCTGCCCTTGCTCAGTGGGTTAACGATCCGGCGTTGCTGTGAGCTGTGGTGTAGGTTGCAGACGCGGCTCGGATCCCGCGTTGCTGTGGCTCTGGCGTAGGCCGGTGGCTACAGCTCCGATTCGACCCCTAGCCTGGGAACCTCCATATGCCGCGGGAGCGGCCCAAGAAATAGCAAAAAGACAAAAAAAAAAAAGAATAGTTTGGTGCCAAAACAGTGTTGAAGAAATGTCAACAGACATTTGAGCTAAGCTATAAAGATGAGCTGGGCTGGGAAAGGTAGAAAGAAAGACACTGCCAGGCAAAAGGCAGAGCATGAAAACCACTGGCAAAGCTGCAGAGCTACACTGCCTCCTCAAATGTGTTTTGTGCCCTCTGGCTTCCCTTGTCTTTCTGCTATTTCTTTAGCTAGCTTCTCTTCCCTCTTATCCAACCTGATATATCCAACAGGGCTTACTGGTTAATTGCACACAGTTGGAAAGAAGAAGGAAATCAAGGATAACTCTAAAATATTTGACTAGAACAACAAGAAAGATGGAGCTGCTAGTAACCGAACGGGAAGACAATGGGAAGATAAGGAAAGCTGCAAAAAAAAGAAAAAAGAAAAAAGGGAAGCCAAAGCTGTGTACCCTATACAGGCAGCATCTGTCTAAAGGAAGATAAGTCCTTTTTTAATTTGCATAAAACAAAGGTAGAGCAGCTCTAGGAAAAAATGAGTTTGGTTTCAAGCATGTTAAGGGATTTATTAGACATCCACATAAATTTGTCAAGTAAGCAATTGAATAAACAAATCTGGACCTCCTCGAACATGTCCAAAAAGGAAATAAAATTTGGGAGTTGCAAGTTTAATTGTAGTATTTAAAACCAGGATAAGTTTAACAATATATTTAAATTATAGTATTTAAAACTGGATGAGATTAACAATGAAGGGGGGAAGGATGGATCTAAGGACTGTGGTCTAGAGTATCCGATATTAAGAGATCAGAATAATGAAAAGGATCCAACAAAGAAGACCAAGAAAGAAGAGCTAGTGAAGTAGATGGAAACCTGGAAGTATCTTGGAAAATTAAAGAAGAAGTGATGTCAAATACTGCTGAATGGTTAAGTAAGATAAGGACTGAGAAGTGACCACCAGAGTTAGCAATATGATAGACACTGGTGATTGACAAGAGCAGTGCAGGTGGAATCACAAGGAAGAGAGCTTGATTTAACTGAATTTAACCGAAAATGGAAAGTGAGGAATCGGAGACAGTAGAAGAGACAATGCTTGGAGAGCTTTGTAACGGAAAACAGAAAAATGGAGCCGTTGCTGGTAGCTGTGTTAACTACGACTATTTAGTTGTTGTTTTAAGTTGAGAGAAACAGTTGCATGTCTGCACATTAATGGAAACAATCCAGTAAAGAAAAGGGAGATGATGACGCAGTAGAAAGAGGACAGAATTAATGGAGCAGTGTCCTTGAGTAGATAATAAAAGATGAGATCTAGGGCACAAGTGGGATGATTGCTACATCTAAGAGCACAGACAGTTCCTCCATAATAATGGGAGAAAAGGCAGGCTGCAGAGGCACTGATGCAGGTAGGCAGGGAGAAGTAGTGATGGGAATTACAGCACATCTATACCAATTGTTCTGTTTTCTCAGAGAAGAGAGAAGAAAAGTTATCATTTGAGAATGAAGACTGCAAAATATTATAAGTATTGTTGGCCAAAAAAGAAAAAACCCACTGACGTCTGACATACCAACAATAGGAGTTGTCAATGATGTGAAACAACAGAAACTTTCATACACTATTGAGCATGGAAATCAGTAGAACCACTTGGAAACTACTGTGACAATATTTAGTAAAGGCAAAGATGTGCATATCCTATGAGCCAGCAGTGTCATTTCTACTTATTTATCCCATAGGATCACATTTATCCTATGTGATCATGGCTCCTGGACAAGAATAAAACTATAGCATGATTGTTCTTATGGTAGTAAAGTTATTTTTAAAAAATAAAACAGGCATAGGCCTGCAGCTACAGCTCCAGTTGGACCCCTAGCCTGGGAACTTCTATATGCCGCAGGCACAGCCCTAAAAAGACAAAAAAATAAAAATTAAAAAATAAATAAATAAACAACCAATCATCAACATAGCGGTTACTATTAGGAGGGAAGTGGGCTGTGGAACATACTGAAAGATTCTCAAGCACTAGCAGTCTTATTTCTTAATATGGATGATTTGTTAGACTTTACATATGTTCTATGCACTTCTATAAACTGTTTGGTTTCGACATTAAAAAATGTTTTTAATCCCTTAATCTGCCACTTAAAGTGAAGCCCATCACTTCTTTTTTTTTTTTTTCTTTTTAGGGCCACACCATGGCATATGGAAGTTCCTGGGCTAGGGGTCGAATTGGAGCTTAGCCCCTGGCCTATGCCACAGCCATAGCAACACGAGATCCGATCTGTGTCTGCAACCTACACCACAGCTCGTGGCAATGTCAGATTCCCAACCCACTGAGCGAGACCAGGGATCGAACCCCATCCTCATGGATACTAGTTGGATTCGTTTCCATTTGTTTCCGTTGTGCCACAACAGGAACTTCTAATGGAGCCCATCACTTCTGATTTAGAACTGTCTCCTTGGGTAAATATTATATCAATTCAAGATAATCCCACTCCCTTCCATTTCCCTTCTCCTCTGAAGATAACATAATTCCCCAAGGGAGTTACAAGAAACCTTGGCAGCTGCAGAAAGGCATTTGGTCCAAGTAGACTTATCTGTACTCACTAGCATCCATCGCATATCTCACCCCACCTAGCCACAGGACATCATGTGTGGCGTCTGATACATGTGTATTCTGTTCCTACCTCAACTCCAATCCAATCTCAAAGACAGCACTTTTTGAGTCCTTCTCATTCAAACCTCGGTCCTGTTTGAGCCCACCAGCCCTCTCAGCACTTCTGCATGGCCCTGCAAGCTCAGCAAATCTGAGCATAAGGTCTAAGTGAGGCTGCCCAAAGCTTCTTCACATCCTCATCCTTTGCTTTCCATCTTCTTGAACCATGCTATGAGAAGTAAGGCACAAATCATGCTCTGAACATCTCCCTATAAATATCCACATCCTACATCCCCTCTATTTTCTGGTTAATTTCATAAATTTTGTCTGCTTAGTCCATCAGACTCTGACTTTTAATATCTAAGAACTATGGGGATCTAGAAAAGGCCCAAATGCCTGGTGTTTGCTGTTATCTTTAATTCTGTCCAGTTTTGCTTTGTGTACTTTGAAGCTCTCTTATCAGGCTCACTATTACATATGACCATTACTTTTTACTCATGTATGAACTTTTTCAACACTACCTAATCCTCTTTATCTCTTGCAATAAACTTTGTCTCAGAGCCTAGCTTATCTGATATTGATACAGTTCACCTAGCTTTCTTATGGTGATGTTCACATGATAAATCATTTTCCATCTGTTTACTTTCAACATATTTTTCTATTTATTTTTTAAATTTTTATTATAGTTGATTTACAATGTTCTGTCAATTTCTGCCATACTGCAAAATAACCCAGTTATACATACATATACATTCTTTTTCTCAGGTCATCCTCCATCATGTTCCATCACAAGTGATTGGATATAGTTCCCTGTGCTATATATACAGCAGGACCTCATTGCTTACTCACTCCAAATCAACCTATTTTAATATTGCCCTACAGGTCTGTGAGGCTGTGCATTTTTTTTTCAATCTTTTTTCTCTCTGTCCTTCAGACCAGATAATTTCTATTGATCTGTCTTAAAGTTCACTGACTCTGACTCCTGTCACCTTCAATCTACTGTTAAGCCCATTCAGAGAATTCTTATTTCAAATTATATTTGTCAGTTCTAAAATTTATATCTGGTTCCTTTTTGTAGTTTTATCTGCTGATATATCTTTATTCAGCATAGAAATATTTTCCTTTACATCGTTCAACACAAATGTAACCACTGCTTTAAAATCTTTATTTGCTAAATCCAACATCTAGTTATCTTTGGGTCACTTTTTCTCATCAGTGTAGGCCACATTTTCCTGTTCCTTCATGTCTAGTAATTTTGGATCATACCTAGACATTATAAATGACATTATAGAAACTCTGGATTCTGTTATGTTTCTCCAGAGAGATTTATTTTTGTTTGTTTGCTTTAGCAAAAAGTTAACTAGGCTGAACTCAAACTCAAAACTCTGAAATCTCAGCTTAACTCTTCTATTAGCATTAGCTGGGCAGCCTGGAGTCTTCCTGCATGTGTCATTCAAAGCTCACCCAGACATGTGGGCAGTTGATATAAAGAATTTTGGGCTACCTCTCTGTGCCTCTCTCTTTTCTGAGATTCTTCCTCTACTTTTCAGCTGCTGCAATTGCCTTAAATTCAATCCTCAGTAAGGCTGTGGGTTTACTATTCATGTTTTGGTTTCCTGTAATGCCAACTGGGACTTATCTTTAGGCTAAAATCTGTAATTAATTAGAAACCCACTCGGTTCTGCTCCCTTCCTCCAAATATAAACTACATACAAATACAACAAATACAAATGTGCCCACTTTGGTTTGCTCTCTAATGCCTTTAGATGATCATTTTCTGTTTTATGCAGCATTTATAGTTATTTGTGGAAGAGTTATTCTGATTGGAGCTCCTAAGCCATCGCCAGAAGCCATTACCAGAAGCTATTACTTGCCATTAAAATCCAGGAATTTGGTATCTATTGCCTCTAGTTTTGTTTTGTTGTTGTTGCTATTGTTGTCATCGTTGTTTTAAATCCAGATGGAAACCTAATGAAGTCTTTTCTTCTCTCTATGCTTTCTATGTATCCCTCCTTCCCTAGGACTAGAAGATTCAATCTCACTGTCTAATTTTAATGCTGAAAGGGCTCAAGGAAATTAGAAAGAGAAATATGCATAGAAAAATATTTCAAAATATCCATCTGTAAATGCAAATATTTTGTGGAAGAGGTAACACATTAAAAGCACAACATGCAGGACACCATCAAACTCCTAGAAGAAAACATAGGCAAAACACTCTCTGACATCAACATCATGAATATTTTCTCAAGTCAGTCTCCCAAAGCAATAGAAATTAGAGCAAAAATGAACCAATGGGACCTCATCAAATTGAAAAGCTTTTGCACAGCAAAAGAAACCCAAAAGCAACCAAAAAGACAACTTACAGAATGGGAGAAAATAGCTTCAAATGATGCAACCGACAAGGGCTTAATCTCTAGAATATGTAAACAACTTATACAACCCAACAGCAAAAAAGCCAATCAATCAATGGAAAAATGGGCAAAAGACCTGAATAGACATTTCTCCAAAGAAGATATACAGATGGCCAGCAAACACATGAAAAAATGCTCAACATCGCTGATTATAAGAGAAATGCAAATCAAAACTACCATGAGCTACCACCTCACACCAGTCAGAATGGCCATCATTAATAAATCCACAAATAACAAGTGCTGGAGGGGCTGTGGAGAAAAGGGAACCCTCCTGCACTGTTGGTGGGAATGTAAGCTGGTACAGCCACTATGGAGAACAGTTTGGAGGTACCTTAGAAATCTATACATAGAACTTCCATATGACCCCGCAATCCCACTCTTGGGCATCCATCTGGACAAAACTCTACTTAAAAGAGACACATGCACCCGCATGTTCATAGCAGCACTATTCACAATAGCCAGGACATGGAAACAACCCGAATGCCCATCGACAGATGATTGGATTCGGAAGAGGTGGTATATATACACAATGGAATACTACTCAGCCATCAAAAAGAATGACATAATGCCATTTGCAGCAACATGGATGGAACTAGAGAATCTCATACTGAGTGAAATGAGCCAGAAAGACAGATACCATATGATATCACTTATAACTGGAATATAATATCCAGCACAAATGAACATCTCCTCCAAAAAGAAAATCATGGACTTGGAGAAAAGACTTGTGGCTGCCTGATGGGAGGGGGAGGGAGTGGGAGGGATGGGGAGCTTGGGCTTATCAGACACAACTTAGAATAGATTTACAAGGAGATCCTGCTGAATAGCACTGAGAACTTTGTCTAGATACTCATGTTGCAACAGAACAAAGGGTGGGGAAAAAATGTAATTGTAATGTATACATGTAAGGATAACTTGATCCCCTTGCTGTACAGTGGGAAAATAAAAAAAAAAAATTAAAAATAAATAAATAAATAAAAAGCACAACATGAACAAATTAGGTTGCTGGCCTAGCAGGGCCTGAAGGAAAAGGATTCATGAGAAGGGAGAGTACAGAGGAGATTAAAAACACCTAGAGTTTAGGTGGGAGACAGATCTGAGTGAGGCTGCTTGGTGAGATGTGAGATGGGGAGGAAAGGTTGCCATCGCACAGATGAGAGAGGTTCTCCGAGGACAGACTGGAGCCCAAGACCATGGAGACTCTAAATTTTAGTTTTATAGATTCAAGACATTTTAAACCTATAAGATCCTTATCAGATCATCTAAATCCAAGAGCTGTATTTTGAAGACAAGGAAACTGAGTCTTACATTTTCCCGCCTCATAATTTAGTCAAGGTGCCCACGCCCCTTCAGCAAAGAGCTGGTGCTATCCTATACTTTTCAACAACAGCCTGGGGCTGGTTCACATTTGTGTTTTGACTAATCAATGTGGTGCATGATAACTTTAGGTCTGAGCCACTCTCTCCATTCTGAAACATGCCAGAGAATTCTAATATAGAGCTTTTTGTTCTTTCTCTGTACATCTCGGAGTTTTAATCACAGAAGAGTGAACCGAGGCTTTTTTATGATTGCATAGAATACACAGGCTCCACCTCTCTTTTCTAATTATGATAAAGCCATGTGGCCTCCTATGGATTGCTTGGTATAGTGTCCAGGTATAGACAGTTCACAGGATTTTACAAGGATTAATTCAGATTAGCTCATAAATTTATTGGAAGAGGTATCTATTATGTGTTCCTGTCTGTCTCTGTGACTGCTATCGACAGTAATGAAAGGATATGCGTTTCAAACTCCCTTGTCCCATGCTGCCTTCAGATTTAATCATTAGTCAGAATCTGCATTCTTCCCTAAGGTATCTTTTTATCATCTCAAATAAGAATGACAAGCTGAGATCAGTGAATTTAAGAAATTTTATTTTAAATACTACTTCTGTTTCCATAGGTGTAGCTGCTCCTCTCGATATCTGGATTATAATACAAATTAACAGCTTCTGGACATGTCAATATATAGCAAGATGAGAATAAATATCTTTTTACTCAAAAGATAGTGTATGCTTCTAATGATAGCAGTAGCCAAGTGAAAGGAGAGTAAACTATTGTTCCTCACCCAAGGGCAAGAGCTGCTATGGCTTCTTTCAACATAATGCACCACGCCCCTCTGCCCTCCTGCCAACCAATGAGAGCCCAAACAGTATTTTAACAAATATCCCCAAAGTGTCCAGTGTAACCAAAGAGTAATCTAGCTTTGGGGCAGCATAAATATAAGTAAGTATTTTTCTTTCCTTCCCTTCAATAAAAAATGTTAACATTCTTTTTCAAATCTACAAATATTCACCATATTATTTTTGAAGCTGTAATTATATACCCCAAATATAAATCAAAATTCAGCACTTGGAAATTTTTAAAAAGCACCATTCCTTAAGCAGCTACTGTATAGAGAGCCAAACATCAGAGGCCATGTTATGTCTCACCCACTGGAAACTCTAAGGTCTCTTCTAATATCCTAGGGATCATTTCTCTTCTTTTTAAGATTTGGGGGTTTAATATTAAGATCCTCACTAAGTGTATTTTTTCCAGTCCCAGATTACTGCTGTTAGTTTCAGTGACTAAGCCTGATGCCTTCCCCAACATATAATCAGAATTCATATAAAAATAAGACTCTGATCATTTTTACACAGAAGATAAATTATTTATTGTTTCTCAACAACTGCATATGCAAATACACTGCAGAATAAATGATATCTGATTAAGCAACTTCACAAAATCAATAACAACAAACTCCTCCGAGGCTAAAAGATAACATCTCAGATACCTCCATCAAGTTCCAAACGTGGGCCCAATTCCAATGGTCAGCACGCATGAATGATTAAGAGCAGGAAAGAGGGAGGAAAAGGAACACCCTTTTATGTTTTCACAATGCCCCTTCCACTCTGTTTTTTTCTTCCCACCATGTCCCTGGCAATTACCAGACTCTATCTCCCATAGCCTGGAGAAAATAAAAAACGCCAGCTCCCTTTAGCCTCCAGACAACCCTATCTGGATACAACTGGTGTGTAATATTAATGGACACCCTTTTTCCAAATTATTTTTTGTTGCTGTCCTCAGGCTTAGAAACCTCCTCTCTCACTAATGTATTCATTATGAACAAATGTTTTGATGCCTGCTAGGTGTCAGGCAACACAGAAAAGTAGAAGCGAACAAGACAAAGAACAGGACAGGCATTCCAGAGAGAGGGTAGCCATTAAAGAGAAGCTCTGGGGAGTTCCTGGTGCGGCTCAGTGGTAAAGAACCTTGCTAGTATCCATGAGGATGCGGGTTCAATTCCTGGCCTCATTCAGTGGGTTAAGGATCCGGTGTTGCTGTGAGCTGTGGTGTAGGTCGCAGACACGGCTTGGATCCCGCATTGCTGTGGCTGTGACGTAGGCTGGTAGCTACAGCTCCCATTCAACCTGGAGCCTGGGAATTTCCATGTGGCAGGTCTGGCCCTAAAAAGACATAAAGAAAGAGAGAGGCTGTGGATTGAGAGAGATTCCATCCCATTATATTATTATTATTTTATTGGTAGCTTGTAATTCACCCCAAATTATTGCTAATCCCTGAAAATTAACCCATCAAGCTAATTTTCAAGAGAAAAGTGTGGCAACCACATATCATGGTAGCAACTATGTAAGTGACTGTCAGTGTGATAGTACCAGATTGTCATCTGGAAAATGCATTTCTTCATGCATGCCTCAACAGGTTAACAGTGTAAATGACAGGCAAGTAAACTATAAATGACAGGTAAAAACACTACTATCAATATGGGTTTTAAAATGAATTTATACTTTATATAGCTTTGAAGTTTTCTTTAGAAACTCTAATAGTCTCTGACTAAACTGCCTGAATAAATAAGTTGTCATCACTAAGACAGATGCAATTTTTGTCCTTATGATGCTTTAGTAACATAACAGTAATCTGTCTTTAGGTATCTTAATTCCTTGAGTTGTTTACTGAACTAATACATCTTGAAACAAGATGAAAATATAAGCTGAGATCCATGCTTGGTTAGATTAGAAAAGAATTTGCTTGTAGTTTCACCCTATATTTTTAATACATAAAATGTCCCTGAGAGTTTTACTTCAGAAATAATCCCCTGGGAATCTATATTAAGCCATTAATACATATATGTATATGTAATATATTATTAATTCAAAAATGTAATGTCTTAAGCTTTAAACAGAGTAAATTAATTTATTTGCTTTTTTAAAATGATTTTGCACATCATGCTACAAAATGGCATTATGGGAGTTCCCATCGTGGCTCAGAGGAAATGAATAAGGATGTAGGTTCAATCCCTGGCCTTGATCAGTGGGTTAAGGATCCAGTGTTGCAGTGAGCTGTGGTGCAGGTCACAGACACAGCTCAGATCTGGCGTTGCTGTGGCTGTGGCATAGGCCAGTAGCTACAGCTCCGATTAGACACCTAGCCTGGGAACCTCCATATGTCATGCGTGTGGCCCTAGAAAGAGGAGGGGAAAAAAGGCATTATGAGTACAATATTTAATATCAAAACTTAAATGTAAAATTTAAATGCCCAACTACCTCAAATACATTCCCTTAATAAAAAAGAAAACTATAATAACCAGATGAAGGTGCTATCAAGACGATTATGAACATCTTGATGGAAAAATAAAGAATGCTACCTGATTTTGAACAAAACAAAAATATGTGCAGAGTTTAGCTCTTCTTCCTACAGTTTTCTAAAAACAACTAAGAAGGAGAAGGGAAGTGGGCATTTCCAGAAGACCCATCCTAGGCAGGCACTGCCATGAGCTCTGGGGATACAGCCGGGAAAAAAACAGATTATGTTCCCTGACCTTATGGAATTTATATAAGACAGACAGGAATTCAGAAAAAATAGTTTTCCTAAATTCAGCCTCTCTTCCCTCTCAAGCTCCCTATAGCTTCCTTCCAGCATAAGGAAGAGAAATGCTTGTGAAATTCCCTTTAAAGCCTTTTCATTTTCTACAGAGTTCCAGCTCCCTGACCTGGTTTTCCAGGCCTTCCTTAGGCTGTTCCCCATCAAAAATTCCAATCTCATCTCTCCCACTCTCTCACATGCATGAACCTCTCAGTCAGGTTTATCTATTCACTATTTCAAGATGCCGTGTTTATTTTGAGTCAAAATAACTCACTGACTTCTTCATTATCTTCTCTTTCTTCAAAGACACCTGTTAGGGCTCCCTCTGTGGACAGCCCTCTTCTAGCCCTAATGAAGGTTTACAGAATGAAAGAGACACATTCCTTAACCTTGAGGAGCTGTGGGGAAAAAGGGGAGAATTGGGCAAAGTTGATGTCTTCGCCGTCTTCATGATCAATATCTGTCTGCACTGAATCAATTTTATGGAGTCTCGAACTGGTGGGCAGAAGATGAGATTGAGTATCACACCTATACTACGTATGTCCATTTGTATTTTCCATGTTGGCTGGGCCAAAAGCTATTCATTCTGTATGGTACCATTACTGGGGCTAAATACATATAGAAGCCATCTTTGAAATGAATTATTATTATTCAGCATTTGCTTTCAATATGAAGTAAACACAATTCCTTGATATGACTTAAGAAGAAAGGAGTTAGGAACTATAGCCCAGAGACAATGATTATAACACGTAGTAAGATTTCTTAAACTTTCATAATGTCATTTACTTTTGTCACGCTCAGTAATTAACAATGAAAACATTCAAAGAAATAACAAAGAGTGTCTGCTTTCTCTTTCTCTTTAGGAATTGGTGGTGAGCAGGTCCTAAGCTAAAGTAGGCACTTGGTTGTTCCATCATGATGTGTAACACTTTGGCCTGCAGGGAAAGAGCTGGGGAGGTAACTACCCCAACTTCCCCCCTTCCTACCTCCTGCCAGGGCTGAACCCAGCCTCAAGGCAGAGTCAGAGGAGCCCCCACTGAAGTGTTTTTAGGGGTCACCCTCCTGGGATGTGAAGCAGACAGAGAAGAGTTAAAAGTGGGTCCAGAGGGGCAAACTCAGGCTATCTAGCCAGAAGCCCTGAAAACCTTTAAAATTAGGCCCCAGAAAATTCTTATGCTTAAACGCAGTTTAGGAAATGTTATGCTGCCTTAAAAGGGTTAGAAATGTGGAGTCTTAAATATCAATGACTCATACTCATGTACTGGTACTTTTTTTAAGAAATGGGGAGGAATTTGGACGAGAATGACATCTATTAGTTGCCTCGGAAGTGAGAAAGATTATTTTTTTAACAACCTACAGCTTGAAAATATCATCCCAATTTTCAAAACTTAGGGTCAGGTGACTTGAAGATAAAGATGAGTCAGTCATCCACAAAGGGATAAACCCATCCTGGTCTCCATTGTCAGTAACAAAGGCTCATGCCTCTGTGATACTGTGCTCGCAGGAACTATGAATTCATTGAGAAAGACTGGAGAATTGAGCCAAAAGCTCAGATGTGAACACACACAAATAACAATACCACACTGAAACAACAGAAGGAAAACTGACAGCATATATCTTCCTCAAAGGAGGGAAGCCCTTATCCCCAGAATTTCCTCTGCCTACCCTGCCTCAGAAAGTACAAACCATGCATGCACAGACTGAACCAAAGATGGTGCCTGTGAGTTCAGTGTCGTCATTCTCTGAATTAATTTGGCTTTCATATATGAGATGTTTTTCTAGATTACAGGATTACTACATTATCAAATGCTAATTGTATTTGCTACCCAGCATGACTTGCCTGGAAGATGAGATGCAAATTAAGACATAAGATAATTATGGCTGGTCTCACACTATTCAAATGTATTTTTCTTCTTCAACAGGCTCGGATAAGTGGCTGCTATTTTGTTTAATTTCCAGCATCCCACTCTTATCTCCCACCTCTTGTAGCCTACAGACTGCCCTGGTGAAATGCCTAACATTTCCATGAGATAGTGAGGCTTCTTGTTTCGAACACACACATCAGAACTTATGCATCCAAATAAGTCTTGTCTTTCTAAATAATCACCTTAGGAGGCTAAATATTTAGGCCACATGGTTGCATTTTTATTGCCAGTGAGCTCTCATTAAAATACTATATCAAGACAAACTCCAGAAGAGAAAAGAGGCATCATCAGAGAAGGATGGCATACATCAGCTTGGGAGGCGTGTGTAAAGGAAGAGCTGTACAGTGCCTTAATGACCATGGAATGTTTTCAGAGGCAGAAACCTCTCTCCTTCTTTACCACCAGCTGTTAAAGCCTCCGCAGTCTCCTTCCCAGCTGCCCACCCTGATTCAGACTCATTATCTTACCAGGACAAAATGAAACACATTACAGTGGTAGTGTTTCCAAAAAAAAGAAAGACACAGGGGAGTGAGGGAGAGGAAGGGAAGGGATGGGAAGGGAAGGAAAAAAAAGTAGAAAGGTGACATAAATATTTTTTGGTGAAGTATCTGAAAATCTCCTATCCATAAGACATTAAGCACTTAAGAATGTTGCATAAAAAGACTAAAAAAAAAAAAACATACAAACAAACAAAAAAGGAGGTCCTGTCGTGGTGCAGCAGACATGAATCTGACTAGGAACCATGAGATTGCAGGTTTGATCCCTGGCCTCACTCAGTGGGTTAAGGATCTGGTGTTACTATGAGCTGTGGTGTAGGTCACAGACGCAGCTCTGATCTGGCATTGCTGTGGCTGTGGTGTAGGCCAGCGACTATAACTCCGATTCAACCTCTATCCTAGGAACCTCCATATGCCATGGGTGCGGCCCTTAAAAAGACAAAAAAAAAAGAATGTTGCAGAGTGTGAAGTTGTTTATGATAGTAAAATATTTGAGGTTGCTGAAGTATTCAGCTACAAGGGATTGGTAAAATAATTTATGGATCATCCATGCAGTAGGATTATTGGCTGTGATTTAAAGCTATTGTATACATCCATTTTCATTGACATGGAAAGTTGTTAGGTGAGAAAATCAGATTGCAAAACTATATGTATAATGTGATCTCCTTTTTAAAATCTGTGTGTTAGCATGTATCTGTGAACATGCGAATATGTGTACATACATGTACGTGTCTGCACCGGGAAAGAGAGAGACAAAACAACAAGGAGGAAAAGAGAAGGACGGAAAGATTATCAGTAAACACCAAGAGGAAAATGGACATCTTTGAGAAGCAAAAATTATGAATGATTTTTCTTTTTGCTTATTTCTATTTTCCATTTTTTTTCTACAAGAAATAAGACTTACATGTGTAAAAAGTTTAAAAGGCTGCCATAAAGAACTAAGAAACTACGGCTGAAGATTATCATCCACATGGTTACCCCGCATTTACTTTTTTCTACTATTTCTCTTTCTAAAAGCAAGCAATAGTATGCTATAGATACAGTGATAAGATTTGTACACAAATCTTCAGGGTCCACACCTACTGCTCTTTTAAGATTATCAGTCTTCGCATTTCCAGCATGTATTATTAGGTGAAAAAGCAAAATGAAGAGGAAGAAAATGTGTAAAGTATGACAATCAATTGTTCACAAAAGAAAGGAAAATAAAGAATATATATCAGATTGGCTTCTACATGCATAAACGTTATCTGGAAGGATAAATAAGAAACTGTTAACAGAACTGATGTGGGACAGAGATAAACCTCTTCATGTTTTTTGAGGTTTGAAACTTGTGAATTTATTACCTAGTCAAAAGTAAAATTTTTAATTAGTCTTTTGTACTTTTTTTTTTTTTTGGTCTTTTCTTTGGGCCGCTCCCACGGCATATGGAGGTTCCCAGGCTAGGGGTCTAATTGGAGCTGTAGCCACCAGCCTGCACCAGAGCCACAGCAACGCAGGATCCGAGCCACGTCTGCGACCTGCACCACAGGTCACGGCAACACTGGATCCTTAACCCACTGAGCAAGGCCAAGGATCACACCCGCAGTCTCATGGTTCCTAGTCAGATTCATTAACCACTGAGCCATGATGGGAACTCCAGTCTTTTGTACTTTTCAACGACTTGTCTTTTTATCATTTATCCTCAGAATTACAACTGATTGGTTTAGTTGTGTGGTCTTGATTAATATTAATTATATTCAAATAACCATCTGCGTGATTTTTTTTGTAACATTTCTACTTGGTCTCTCTTTAAATGTTAAAGGTAAGATGACCTGGGTAGAAGTGAACAGCCCCAGCACCCTAGCAACCAAATGAGACTGAATATTTTTACCCCATGCTTCTTCATAGGTTTACCAAAAATGTCGAGTGAAAACAAGTTCCAAGTGAGAGTTTGCTACTAAGAGGTGTGTAAGAGGCACATGTTCTTATTCATCATTCTATTTTGAATCCAATATTAACTTCTCTGGGATGACAGTGCTGCCTCTCTTCTTTCCCCATTAGTGCAGTGCACCCAACTGAGAACTTCTGCCCAACATTAATGAGCTATACACAGGAGAAACAAGAACAAGGTACCAGGAGCCAAGTAAAACAATTAGAGGGAAAGGGAGACTGTTGGCTCCTGACCTAAATTGAATTGCTTTTAAGAGACAGAAACAGATTTTTAATTATATAATCCCTTTGTTTATCATTTCCTTTAAAACTTAAAGGTCAAATTCCCCTTTCAAATGCTAAAGGCCAGATCTGATATTATTGTATCTGATGTTACTGTATCTGTGAGTCTGGGTGGCCTGAAACCAGAAGTCTCAAGTCTTCCTGTTCAACCCAGATGGATACAAAATGTTGTTGTTATCATTCAAACTACTGTTTAGAAGAATTAGTTAATAAGTGCCATCTTTCTCCCTTCACATTTCATTTTTCTTTCCAAATACTGTTCTAAGAAAAATTTAGCCTGCCTTTACTAAGAAAAAGAACTGTTTGAAGGCATGAAGATCTGGGATGAGTTTTGTTTACTTCCACTTTTGCAAGAATTGACTTGGCTTTGGGACTGCTTTCATCTACTTTCTCACATTTTACTGTTTACATTTCAATAATGGAAGAGATTCTTCTTTCCACACACTTTTCCTCTCCCTTAGTCTCCCTCTCCTCCAAACCTACACCCTTCATCCTTCTCAGCCCAGCTAAGTGTACCTCTTTAAGAGCGGCTTCCCCAGTGGCATCAGCTCCCTCTGACCTTGGACTCTGATTTCCTGCCTTGCTGTTCACGCCACTCATCCTGGAACTCAAATCCATATTGTCTTATCTTTAATTGGCAAGAAATTTAATAAATGAACTGCCTTGGTTCCCGTGGCAGGAAATGAAAGGAATTAAGGCCCAGCTGTGTCCAGAGGTTCAATCAGTGTCATTGGAATCTCTGCTTCCTCCTCTATGTCTTTAGCTCTGTTTTCCCTCTGTGCATTTTCATTCTCAGGCAGGCACTCCCTACAAGGTGGCATATGTAATCCCAGGATAAAAGGACACTCCAAAAGTTTTAGCAGAAGTCCTAGGGCGACTGGTAAGAGACCCAGTCCTGTGTTATATGCCCGCCTCAAGGACAGAGATCACAATCAGCTCCAACAAAAACCATGCACTGAGAAGGGAAGGGGAAGGGAGGATCCCAAAAAGAAGAGGGATTCTGACACCAAAAGGAATAATGCTACACACACATGTGCGTGTGCACGTGTCATCCTCCCAACTTAGCACCAATACTGTCCCAGATTTTGTGTCCATCTTATTTCATCCACCTAGACAGCAATTTCTTGGAGAGCAGAGACTTTCACTATCCTTAAGCTTCTGATCTAATATCAAATGTATCATTAGTGTATATTGTACACATAGTCACTGAATAAGAAAATTCCTTTTGCAGAGAGAGACAGTATAAACCTTCAAGTCTTGACAGGGCTGACACTTCCACCAACAGTGGAAGAAATGCCCATCACTGGGGCCAACAGACAGTGTGTTCAAGGGTGAGAGGACCCTAGATGCTCCTGACTCCCTACCCAGAAATCCCAAATGTCGGCCACTCCTTACGCTGTAGGGAAAATTCCAGATGCTCTGTTTCCTTTCTGAAGGGCCTAGAGCAGAGATCAGTGAACTTTTTCTGTAATGGAGCAGATGGTACAAATTCAGGCTTTGTGGGCCACATGGTCTCTGTTGCAGGTACTCAACTCTAGCAGGAAAGCAGCCATGGACAACACAGAAATGAATGAGCATGGCTGAGTTCCACTAAAACTTTATTAATGGTACTGAAATTTGAATTTCAGATACTTTTCATGTGTCATAAAATATTACCTTCTTTTGTCTCTCTTTCAGCAATTTAAAACTGAGAAACACATATTCTTAGCTTGTAGGCTATTTACAAGCAGGCAGAGAGCCAGAACTGGCTCAGGGGCCATACTCTGCCAACCCTTGTCCTAGACTATTTCAGGTTTTTTTAGAAGGATCTTCTGACTTAGCTGGAATAAGTTAAAATCAAAAAGCAAATATGGCAAGATTAACACTTTCACTTGAAGATTAACTGTTTGAGAGGTGATAACCAGTTAAGATTTCAATCTGAAGGTACTTAATAAGCATACGGGTGTCTTTCAAATCTGTTCCCAGTGTGGGGGGCCTACAAAAAACAAACAAACAAAAAAAAAACATTTAACCACATTTACTGGGGTTTTTTTCTACAACTGAAGCCACTGAGGCTTGATAACAAGAAAACATTTTCTGCAGATTTAAAAGCCATTTTCTAGCATACTGAATATCAGGTTATCAATGCACACGTGGTTAATTTAGCTAACAGTTACATTACCATTTATTCACCTTCAAATTGATCAAATATCCAGTTGTGGGGGAGGGCTTTTCTAAATTCATGGTATTGATTCTGTCAACATCTGAGTGCCTACTATGTTCCGTATATTGGATAACAATAACAATATTTTACTTATTCCACAAAGGAAGTAAGGTGGCTAAATAACATTGATATGGTATTCTTAATCTTCAAGTTGTTCTATGCCATGAGTATGTCATTATGTCATTTAATTCTCCTCTCACCTTGGTGAGCTGGTTGGGAAAGTTTATATTATTATAGAAAACCACTTACTACAGAGGAACAGAAAGCCAGAGAAGTTAAAGAACTTGAAGAATATGAACTTGAATCTTTGACCTGAAATGCTCTTTCTTCCCATAATACTTGTTCAAAGACAGAGATTTTTGTGTGTCAAGTCAGCCCATTTATGAGCATCAAATATGTAGAGTATGACTGAAATTTTAAACTCAACACATAAAGTCAGATATAGAACAGGGAGAGTATTGGTCTCTTTGCAAAAATAGAATTTTAAATTGAAAATCCTATCTTGTGAGATAAACAGGATTTCAAGAACAGAAGATTTAAAAAGATAAGAAACAACATGTATTGGAGAAGATGTGGAGAAAAGGAGACACCCATACTATTGATAGGGATGTCAATTGGCACAGCCACAATGGAAAACAGTTGGAGACTCCAGAAGAAGCTATCAAATGGTAGTTCTAATCTGAAGAATGCAAAAGCACAGATTCAAAAAAAAAATGCATGTACCTCTATGTTCATCACAGCACTATGTACAATAGCCAAGATATGGAAACAATCTTAGTGTCCATCAACAGGTAAATGGATAAAGGCGGTGTGGTGTGTATGTATACACACACACACACATGCACATACACACACACACACACACACACACACACACAATGTAGTACTACTCAGTCATCAAAAAAATATGAAATCTTGACAATCATAGCAATATGGATGGACCTCAAGGGCATTATGCTAAGTGAAATAAGCCAGACAGAGAAAGACAAATACTGTAGGATTTTACTCATGTGCAATGAAAAAAAAAACACAAACAAAAATATATATTTTTATATATTAAATATATATCATATACAAATGTTTATATATTTATATAAATATATTATATATATGCATATTTTTATATATATACAGAGCAAACCAAATAAAAACAAACAAGCAGATACAAAGGACAGAACAGAGGTTTCCAGGAGCAAAGGAGAGGAGGAATGAAATGGATAAAGGGGGTCAACAGTACAATAACAAATAGAAACTAAAGTTTTGGCAGTAAGCATGCTGTCGTGCATTCCAAAGTTGAAATATAATGTTACACATATGAAATTTATATACTGTTATAAACCAGTGTGACCTCAACAACAACAAAAACCACAAAAAGAACAGAAGATAACCTTAATTGCTGTGCCTTTGGAAAACACCAGCAATGAAAACTCAGGCATGTTCCTGCAGAAGAAACAAATACACCCCAAAGGTAGACCAACCCTAAAGTAACAGATGATCTTACATGCCAAGCTTTATCCTCTTTGCTGTGACCACACATGTGCCCACACTTCTTTCCCTCCCGAGCTAACCTCTGCCCAACAAATCAGAAGGCGTCTGAGGACTGGTGTGGTGGCTTGGAAAAGGACTCTAAACATCCCAAGTGTGGAGTATGAACTATCACAGAGCTTAATGACTGCTGAGGCACACAGCCCACCTTCTTCCTCCAAGGGAAACCGCTACTGGTCTCTCAAGAATCTCCTTCATTCGCCATGTATCTGTGACCTTGCCTCCGCATTCCATTCCCTCTCTTAGCACAGATTATGCACAAGAACAAGGCCTCATGGCCTTAATTCAGTGGTACTTAACAATACCTGCACTTTTGTCATATCCCCATCTAGGATGTAAACTTTCAACATCAGTTTCACTTCCTTACATCCCCACTCCTTTGTCAATATCTGCCAATGCAATAGTCACTGTGATACTCTATCATATCGCTGGCTTCCAATGATCCCAAACTCATGTGCTTCCCTCTGCATATAATTAGGGTACACCATGTGACTGGATTTAATCATAGAATGCAGTGGGACTGACACTGTACCAGTTGCCAGCCTAAGCCTTGAGAAGACCTGCAACTTCTGCTTTTGAGCTCATGGGAGTTTTGAGTTACTAAGTACCAAGTTGAGTGACTCTGCTGAAGAAAAGCCCCATCACCCCACTGTCCCAATTTAATCCAACTCCCACTCGACCTATAAGCAGAATGAAGGCGTGACCATCAGTAAGATCAGCAGAACTCCCTGGCTGGGCCCATTTTGCAGAACTCTTAGAAAATAAAGTTTTACTGTTTTAAGCCACTAAGTTTTTGGAGTTTATTATACAATAAAGTACAACTGGGAAAAGGTACTTGGGAAATATTTGTTGACTGCATGAATGAATAAGTGGAAATCTTTTTTTCTTTTTTCTTTTTTGGCTTTTTAGGGCCACATCTGCAGCATATGGAAGTTCCCAGGCCAGGAGTCAAACTGGAGCTGCAGCTGCTGACCTACACCACAGCCACAGCAACACCAAATCCAAGCCGCATCTACAACCGACATCACAGCTCATGGCAGCACCAGATGTTTAACCCACTGGGTGAGGCCAGGGATCAAACACATATCCTCATGGATACTGCTCAGATTCATTACCACTGAGCCACAGTAGGAACTCCTGGAATTCTTGATTTGTATTGTTTTTGCTTTAAAACTGCCATAGCAAAAATATGGCCTAAAAACTCATGGTGAATTGAGTACAAGGAGAATGTAGGGAGAAAAGGGGAAAATAACATTTATTGATTACCTTCTACGTCCCAGGCACTATACTAAAGCATTTTCAAATTCACATGTCATTTTCTCAACAACAACTCAATGAGATAGTATCATCTTCCAGTACTTTTACTGATGAGAAAACTGATGCTCTGACAAGGAAATTAATGTTGTCAAGGTAAGCACTTATAAAATGTAAAAACTTGAATTCAAATACAGTTGACCCAAATAAAACAGAGGGGTTAGGGGCCCCGACCCCAACTCCATGCAGCTAATAAAATCTGTGTACAATTTATAGTTGGCCCTCCATACATGCAATTGCTCTGTACTTCTGGTTCCTCCATATCCCTGGTTCTGCATCTGTGGATCTCATAGCACCACAGGACTAGGCCTGAAAAAGATCTACGTTTAAGTGGACCCTCGCAGTTCAAACCCATGTCGTTCAAGGGTCAGCTGCACAAGTCTTTATGCTCACATTGCCCATGTTGTTTCCACTCCACCGTAATGCCTTGACACTTGCAGCCAGTAGGAAATAACCATCCCCAGCCTCACCACTGATTTCCCATGGTATTTTGAGCTTCCTCCATGACCCCACACATTCAAGTTTTAACTACCTAAGCATGACACTACTAAGCTTACATGGCCCCTTGTCCCCTACAATCCATCCCAACTCCTTAAATGGTTACAAAATTCTAGCAACTCCTTCTTGAAAGACAGTCTCTTATCCCTTCAGGAGAGTCCAGGTGCAAGAGGCACTTGAGACCAGGAGACCAGACCTGACACCAGTCCAATGACCCTTCTGGGCCAGATGTACCCATAAGGGTAGTATCTCAGAAGCTTAGAAAAGCAAGAGCTGTGTGCCCCAGTCCCGTGCATTAAAATGCAGACCTATATTCTGGCACACCCATGGATATGCTGGCTAGGTTAAGTTTGCTTGTGATAGTGAAAAAGTATGTACTTTTCACAAGCCCCTCAGTTGACTCTGATGCAAAATCAGGTTTGCAAAGTACTGTTATTGTACATTTAAAAATATATTAATTCAGGAAAAACTGTTAGATTTTACTCCTCAAACACATGTCATACTAATGGTATGTCAAAGGAGATAACATTTTTAATTATGCGGATTGTCTATCTTGACATCTTCAATTCACTAGATGTCATCAACCATCCTCTTTAATGCTGACTTTATGTAAAATCAGTTTAATATCTCAAAAGGTAAAATTTTAAAAATCTCAGTAGTCAGCCTAAAACTCGTACCATTACCCCATAAAATGACAAGGTAAATTTAGGTTTGGTTCTTTGAACAGATACTAATGCATCTTTTTTTTTTTTTTTTTTTTAGGACTGTACCCGCAGCATTTGGAGATTTCCAGGCTAGGGGTCAAATCAGAGCTGTAGCCACCAGCCTACGTCACAGCCACAGCAACGTCAAATCCAAGCTGCATCTGCGACCTACACCACAGCTCATGGAGGCAACACCAGATCCTTAACCCACTGAGCAAGGCTGGGGATTGAACCTGCAAACTCATGGTTCCTAGTCAGATTCGTTTCCGCTGCACCACAAAGGGAACTCCATAATGCATCTTTAGTGTAATGTTTCCAGCTGACACAGTACAGAAGATTTAATAATATACACCTTTCCCTCATGTTTTTCTATTTGATAAAGGTAATGTATTGTAATTTCTAGGTCAAAGTAGAATTTAACATCCTCCCACGAAGATGCTCCTATATTTGCACTAAATACTCCAAGGAAATATAAGACAAAACCCACCAAACACATAAATAAATGACCAATAACCTCACGCCACAATTTTAGTGGAATCAGCATAAAGAAAAAGGTATTTGAAAATATACTGAGATAAACCTAACTGTTGTTCATCACACCACATACTCTGGTCTGCATCATGAAAAAGAAGCCACTTGGGGGAAAAAATACACAATCTAAATTTATTTTTAACCTTTAAAAAACTTTTTATTAAGGTAAAATATAGATGTAGAAAAGGTCATGCATCCTAAATGTATAGTTCATTGAATTTTCACAAACTAAATTTGTCGGTACAACTTGCACCCAGATCAACACACAGAATATTACCAGCCTCCCAGAGGGTCCCCTCAGGCTCCTGCCTTCCACTAACCCCCAACCAGGGTTTGCAGCTTTGTTTAAAATTCAAAAAAGATATTTCTATTCCCTCACTTTCAGTCCCCCCACTCAGAGTCCAAAAGAACATAGCAACCAGAGATGAAGAGAGCTGCTCCTTGTGCTCCTAGGGTGCTTCTCTACGTGTCGAGCCCAACACCACACAAGACTCCCCTTCCCTACCCCACTCCTCCAAATCTCCGCATTCAGGCAAACTGCAGAGGCCAGAAAGGAGTGGGGTGATAAGTATGTGGACCGAGGTGTCAGGAGATGCAGGGAAGGACTGGTGACATCCATGTCCTCTGCCATAGAAACACTGATCCTGGGGATTGTAGGGGGTTTTTTTTAATTTTTTTTTTTTTCTTTTTATAGCTGCACCTGCAGCACATGAAAGTTCCTAGGCTAGGGCTCAAATCGGAGTGGCAGCTGCCAGCCTACACCACAGCCACAGTAAGGCCGGATCCAAGCCTTGCCACACCTCACAGCAAACTGGATCCTTAACCCACTGAGTGAGGCCAGGGATTAAACCTGCATCCTCACAGAGACAACATCATGTCCTTAACCTGCTGAGCCACAACGGTAAATCCAGGACTGAAGTTTTTGTGCATTATAGTGGTTCACATATCACAGAATCAAGCATTAAAGACAGATGGTATGTCAGTTGAAAAAATGCCTACTTAGAAATGGGAAATTGGGTTGAAAGCACAATACACCAACCTGCCCTTCACATCTCCTCCAACAAAGAGACCATATCAATACCTCAATACAGTTTGTGGAAGATATGGGTGAAGGGGAACAAGAAAAAATCTACTCACCCTGTCTGTGGAGCATCGCACCTTGTTCAAAGAAAAGAAAGAAGAAAAGCCACCACGAGTCTACGGGGGAAAAAAAAAAACACAAGATAAAGAGAAGAGAACACTATGGAAGAGACCAGGAAAAACACAGCTAACTTCTGAAAATCAAATCTTCTTAAACTCCAGAAAAAAAAAATTTCCAAACTGCTTGGTATTCTAAGAACAGTCTAAAAAGACACAGGATCAAACGAAGAAAAGCTGGACAAGGAAGGAGCAGGCCGAAATAAGACTGTAAAAATGACTGATTTTAAGGAAATAAAAGCACTATAGCACACAGCATTGCCCTGGTGAATGGTGTGACAATGTCTGTTAGACTTGATTATATGGATGCTCTGTTAGCTAATAAACCCTCTCGTGGATATAATATTTACTACAAACAATATCATTGGGCACACCAGGATACAAATTTCAAGTTGATAATACCATATCAAATACTGGAAATTTGCTGAGAGAGATTTCGGGTGTTCTAATCACACACAAAAAAAAACTGTATGAGGAGAAAATATGTTCATTAGTTTGACTGCAGTAATCATTTCACCATGTATATGTACATAAAAGTAGGTTGTATATATCTTAAATACATATAATTTGTATTTTTAAAATTATTTAAAGAATGTTTATAGCTGCATTTTTAGTAGCCAAAAACCATAAACAACCCAACTGTCCCACGGCAGACACTACAGTGTGGTGATATACACAACAAAGGGATACTAGACAGAAATGAAAATGTGCAGCCTACAGCGAATCACAAGATAGATGAGTGCCACAAATACAATGACTTGTGGAAGAAGCCAGACAAAAAAAATTCATATTGGTTGATTTCTTGTATATAAAGTTTAAAAGCTAAATGACGATATTAAGATATGAATACTTAGGATGTCAAACTATTAAAAAAATAAGGCAGCAATTATCATCAAGGTCAGAAGAAACTTTGAGAGGAAAAAAAAGGGGTTTGTGCCTGGGACAAGGCAGGTGGGAAGCCTCAGGAACACTGCCATGTCCTGTTTCTTAACCTAAGCTGGTACACATGGCTTATTCTCTTAGAGTTTCTCAATGTGTATATTTAGGATATATATACTTTTCCACATGCACATTATATTTCATGACTTTAGAAAGTTTTGTAATAAAGCCTTTGCTTCTTTAAAAAAAAAAAAAAAGCTTTGGAATCACATTAACAGAATTAAAATCTAGGGTGATGGAGTTCCCGTTGTGGCTCAGTGGTAATGAACCTGGCTAGTATTCATAAAGATGCGGGTTCGATCCCTGGCCTCACTCAGTGGGCTAAGAATCTGGCATTGTCGTGAGCTGTGTTATAGGCCAGTGGCTGCAACTCTGATTCATCCGCTAGCCTGGGAACTTCCATATGCCACAGGTGCAGCCCTAAAAGTAAAAATATAAAGTTTTGGAACCACAATAACAAAATGAAAATCTAGGGTGGTGGAGTTCCTGCTGTGGCTCAGCAGGTTAAGAACCTAACTAATATTCATGAGGATGCATGTGTGATCCCTGGCCTTGCTCAGTGGGTTAAGGATCTGGCATTGATGTGGCTGTGGCATAGCTGGGCAGCACAGCTCTGATTCAACACCATATGCCTCAGGTGTGGCCCTTAAAAAAGAAAAAAAAAAACTAAAGAGAGAAAAAAGGTAGGTTTGATAAAAGGAAAAATGAGAATAAACTTGTTTACTCATAAAATATAGAGGTAAATACTAAAATAAGAGGTGGAGTTTCTGCTATGGCACAATGGGATCAGTGGCATCTCTGTAGCACCAGGATGCATATTCAATCCCTGGCCCAGCATAGTGAGTTAAAGGATCCGGGGAGCTCCCACTGTGGCTCAGCATGTTATAAACCTGACTAGTATCCATGAGGATGTGGGTTCAATCCCTAGCCTCGTTCAGTGGGTTAAGGATCCAGTGTTGCCATGAATTGTGTAGGTCAAAGACACGGCTCAGATCCCACTTTGCTGTGGCGTAGGCCAGCAGCTGTAGTTCAGATTCAACCCTTAGCCTAGGAACTTCCACGTGCTGCAGATATGGCCCTGAAAACAAAACAAAACAAAAAAACCAACATTGCTGCAGCTTTGGCATGGAAGGTTGCAATTGAGGCTTGGATCTGATCCTTAACCTAGAACTTCCATAGGCTGTGGGGCAGACAAAAAAAAAAAAAAGAAAGAAAAGAAAAAAAGAAAAAAGAGAAAAAGGTAAGATGATGGTCACTGGGTTGGGGGGGAAAGAAAGCTGAAATTCAGACAACTGATTATCTCCAGAAAAAAAGTCCAATAAAATCAAATAAATGATAACTAAGCAACATAACAGGTACTGGGCTAAATAGTTTACACACATTCACTGAATGCTTACAGTAACCCTATAAGTTTAAATCAGCTTCCTTCCTTATGTTAATGGGAAGACGGAGGCCTCATTTTCCTAAGATCTTATGATCAGACAGGTAAGTAGCAGATAGAAGCCTTGAACCCCTGTCTCTGATGGACTAAAGTCAGTCCTCTCAACTGCTATACCATAATGCCCCCTATTTTTTCCTGCCTTGGATTAAAATATAATGTATTGTGACATTCAAGCCAAAGGACAACAAAAAAATCTTTTAAAAGATTGAAAAAGAAACTCAATTTTTATTTGTTTGGGTTGGGAGTGGGAATGTCTGTTGTTTTTGTTTTTGTTTTTTTTCCGAGAGTTTATTTAATCCATTTCTAACCATGAGCACTCATTACAAAAAGCATTTATTTAGACTAAGTAGAATTAAAAATATAGATTTTCTTGAGCCAACAACTATGAGTCATCTACTATACAAGATGTATTCAATATTTGCTACAGAGTCCAAAATTGATAAAAACTTTAAATAAAAGTCATGCTTGAGAGGGGAAAAAAAAAACACCTTCTACTTAATGTTATCTAGAAAAGAAAGTCAAGTTTACCTCAGTACTAAGTGGGAATGGCAATCACATGCTCTGGTGAGAACTCTAATTAATTCCCAGGTTCTTTGCCCTTGTTCTACAGAATAACTTACAAAACAACCAATGACAATGACCATTAAATGTATCCCATTTTAGTTCTTTTGTTCAGAATGACTCCTATATGCGTGTAGATATATATAGATATTTAGATACACACTTATATAACCCTCATTTGTATAAAGGCTTTCATAGAAGATCATTCACGTCCTCATGCTATAACTCAGTTGAGAAATAATGCATAATCAAAGCCATCCTATATTTAATACAAAGCGCTCACCACTGGGGTCAGGCTTGGAGCACAGGGGCACAACTGCATGCGGACATCTGCAGGAACACGACCTCTGGGCATAGACCCCAGAGGCTTGCCAGCTTCAGCGACCAGACGTGACCCACATGCTGTGCAATCTGCACGTGAGGACTTCCAATGGGTGAGCCTGAAGACCAAAAAAGTGGGGACACCCAGCAGTGAAGCCCTGGCAGCTGGTCCTACACTATACAGCAATGCGCAGGCAGCATAATGACCTGTGCCACAGCTGCACCCACAGCCACTTCTGTGGGAAGAAGTTCCTGGAGCAGTGCTTCTGCTCTGAGGGCTGTTGGGTACCAGAAGCTCAAATATGTTGGGTGTGATCTCAGCCTTCTGCAGAGCACACAGCTGTGGCCAGTTGCCAGCACATGGTCATCCGTGGCTCCTTCCTTAATTAGACAAAACCAGACATCTCAGGTTAATGAATTTAGCACGTTTCTATGTATGGGAAGATGTAAAAGTCTGGGCTTATTTAAATCATTCCTTTGATTATGCACCTTAATTATCTAGGACCAGTATCCTGCTAGTCCCCATCCTGAATCCCCTCAGGGTGCACAATTGGGGGCAGCTGCAGTGGCCACTGGTTTGATGACCCAAATATTCTTTGTTCGCTGATATAGCCTGCAACATATTTCATCCACATAGCCAAGTTGTCTCACACTTGTGAAAGCACTAAAACCCAGATATTTTGGAAAATATACCCACTCACATTTTAAAAACCTTTTTAAAAATATTCCTTTGAAAGCAAATTTCAATTGACCAAGAGAAGAAACACAGAAGGAGGTAAAAATGGGAGAGTAATAATATAGAAGGGGTTCTCCAAATCTCCCCAAATGACTGAAACAAAGATAGGTTTAATCATCTAAGAATAGTTTAAAAAGAAAAACTAAACTAAAACAATATCGAACATTCTTGGTAGATGTAATTTTAAAAATGTATATATTTTTTCTCTTTTTGCCATTTCTTGGGCCACTCCTGTGGCATACGGAAGTTTCCAGGCTATGGGTTGAATCAGAGCTGTAGCCACTGGCCTACGCCAGAGCCACAGCAACTCGGGATCCAAGCCACATCTACGACCTACACCACAGCTCACTGAGGCAACACCAGATCCTTAACCCACTGAGCAAGGCCAGGGATTGAACCCGCAACCTCAAGGTTCCTAGTCAGATTCATTAACCACTGAGCCACAACAGGAACTCCCTAAAATTTTTATAATTTTTAAAATTTGATCCAAATTTTAAAACCCGGATTTCATTAAGAACTGGGTCGTTGAGGGACAATGAGCAAGGAGAAGGTGGAAGGTAGGTTAAACCATTCTGAATGATAATCAAAGATACAGTTTTGCTCTTTAGGGGTTAGAGAAATGTAAGTTTAAGAATGCTTTTGAATTATATGGAACCACAAAAGACCCAGAATTGCCAAAGCAATCCTGAGGAACACAAACCAAGCAGGAAGCATAATTCTCCCAGACTTCAGGCAATATTACAAAGCCACAATCGTCAAGACAGGGGGGTATTTGTACCAAAACAGACATACAGACCAATGGAACAGAATAGAGAACCCAGGAGTTCCCGTCGTGGCGCCAAAAACCCAAATAGAAAAATGGGCAAAAGACCAGAATAGACATTTCTCCAAAGAAGATATACAGATGGCCAACAAACACATGAAAAAATGTTCAACGTTACTGATTATTAGAGAAATGCAAGTCAAAACTATTATGAGGTACCACCTCATACCAGTCTGAATGGCCGTCATAAGTCCACAAATGCTAGAGAGGTTGTGGAGAAAAAGGAACCTCCTGCACTGTTGGTGGGAATGTAAACTGATACAACCACTATGGAAAACGGGATGAAGGTACCTTAGAATACTATACACAGAAATACTATATGACCCAGCAAGCCCACTCTTGGGCATATATCTGGACAAAACTTTCCTTGAAAAAGACACATGTACCCGCATGTTCACTGCAGCACTATTCACAATAGCCAAGACATGGAAACAACCCAAATGTCCATTGACAGATGATTGGATTAAGAAGATGTGGTATATATACACAATGGAATACTACTTAGCCATAAAAAAGAACAAAATAATGCCACTTGCAGCAACATGGATGGAACTAGAGACTCTCAGACTGAGTGAAGTAAGTCAGAAAGAGAAAGACAAATATCATATGAAATCATCTATTATCTGGAGTCTAATATATGGCACAAATGAACATTTCCACAGAAAAGAAAATCATGGACATGGAGAACAGACTTGTGGTTGCCAAGGGCGAGGGAGTGGGATGGACTGGGAATTTGGGGTTAATAGATGCAAACTATTGACTTTGGAATGGGTAAGCAATGAGATCCTGCTGTATAGCACTGGGAACTATATCTAGTTACTTATGGTGGAGCATGATAATGTGAGAAAAAAGAATGTATACATGTATGTGTAACTGGGTCACCATGCTGTATAGTAGAAAATTGACAGAACACTGTAAACCAGATATAATGGGAAAAAAAATTAAAATCGTTATTTAAAAAAAAAAAGAATGCTTTTGAAAAACTTTGAAAACTAAGTACCACCAGCAGAATTTAAATATGTGTGTGACTATCTCCAAAGGAAGATAAAAGCAAAGAAAATGAGATCCATATTTCAAAACAATGTAAATGCACAGAAAGGGGAAAACAAAACATGAAACAAGATGACAAGTGGCACCAAACTTATTGAAGTCAAAGGGCTGCAGATTGAATCCCAAACTGCTGTTTAAGAAACCCAACTAATATCAAGTGACATAAACAGGAAAAAAGTAAAAGGAAAGGAAAATGTGTGAAAGACAAAGGCAAACAAAAAGAAAGTAATGATGAAAATACTAACAACAAATTAAGAGGAACATAAGGCCAAAAGCATTACATAGGGCAAATAGGATCATTTTATATTAATAAGTGATGCAGTCCTTAATACCAGCATAGCAGTCAAATCTTTGTATGCTGACGAGGATTATATTGATACAATTGATACACACACAGGAAATATGTCCTTAAAAATACAAGGGTACATTTACATCAACTCAGTAATAGTAGGGAACTTGGACATCATCAGCATCTTGGCAAATCAAGTAGGCAAAAAAAACCAAGGATGATGTTTCAAGAAATGCAAAATAAGATCAATTTACTGGATATTTATATCAAACTCTGTATCCCACGAACCAAACAACACCCCCCTAAAAGCCCCCTAAGTAAAAGGAAAAATTCAAAGTTATCATTAGAGTCAATTTAGAAACAACAAAAATGGAACACTACATATCAAAAGGCTATGATATCAGCAGTGAGGTATTCAGAGTAAAATATTCATAAACAATTTTAATATTAAGCAAGAAAGCATCATAAGTGAGCTGAGCACTTATAAGGAAGCAATAACGCAGGTCGAGATTGTAAGCATAAAGAAGGAATTAATAAAAGGAGAAAATAATGAATAGAAAAAAAGAAAAATATAATTAATGAATAACCCCAAAGGTGGTTCTTTGAAAGAACAAATAAAATAGACAAATTTCTGTTGAATCTAATCAGGAAGCAAAGACAAAGTGTTTACAGAAGATCAAAAATCCAGTATGAGGAGTTCCCATTGTGGCGCAGTGGTTAACGAATCCTACTAGGAACCATGAGGTTGCGGGTTCGATCCCTGGCCTTGCTCAGTGGGTTAACGATCCGGCGTTGCCGTGAGCTGTGGTGTAGGTTGCAGACACGGCTCGGATCCCGCATTGCTGTGGCTCCGACATAGGCTGGCAGCTACAGCTCTGATTAGACCCCTAGCCTGGGAACCTCCATATGCCGCGGGAGCGGCCCAAGAAATGGAAAAAAGACAAAAAAAAAAAAATCCAGTATGAGAACACTTTAAAAATAAAAGGTTAGAAGTTTTGAAAATCTGTATCAAACAATGGAATGCAGTTTCACACAAGGTAGTCTAGGAAAAAGTCATGAAAATGTAACAATAACAAGTCTACACATGTGTGATGGATGCACGGACATCTACTTTGGTTTGGAAGGCGAGCAAGACTAGAGATTTCAAGTAATTAAAAAGCTGCTTTCTCTTTGGTCTGCCCGCAATGCAGCAAGAGTGCAGAAGTACCTAGCTGAGATGCAGATGGGTAGATGTGGGTCCCTGTTACTTCTCTTGCTTTTCATGGGGCCACACTGGAATTTCAGTCCTGAGGATCAAAGAGGTACAGAATGGAAGCATCCCTGATTTTTTATGCCACCAGGTATATTAAAATCCAGGCACAGGTTTTGCTACTCAAGAAGCCAATTCACCTGTGCCTAGTATTCCCATTGTAGGCCTTGACATTCCTGCTCTGCCAGCTCTGGGCCAATACCCTCGTCTGCACTGCAGGATCCAGGTGTTTTCCATTCATGTCCACTCAGGGGATTTGTGTCCCAAAGCTTAGCCAATACCTTCCACAAAGTCAACACCTACTACTCTGATAGGTCTATTCATTTGTTTATTCATCCATTCATTCATTAAACAAGTATTTAACAGATTTTTATGTGCCAGGAAATGTAATAAGCCCTGGGAACACAAAAACTTTGGGGAAAAATAATTGCCCTCTATAGGGAAAGACAGACGAGGTAAAAAAAAAAAAAATTATACTATCAACTGGGTACAGGTAGCTATGGAAGCACGCCATGGGAAGTCAGGTAAGGTTTCCCTGGGAAGGTCTCTTTAAGAACAAGCATGCACTACTTATCTTCCTCTGTCTGGCATATATCACTTAGCATAATGCTCTCAAGGTTTATCCATGTTGTTTCAAGTAGCGGATTTTTTCTTTTTTAGGGCTGAAAAATATTTCTCTTTGTGTGTATACACAACTATAAATATACATATATTTCAGAGTTCCCATCATGGCTGAGCAGTAACAAAACCAACAAGTATCCATGAGGATCCGGGTTCAATCCCTGGCCTCGCTCAGTGGGTTAAGGAGCTGGCGTTGCCATGAGCTGTGATGTAGGTCAAAAATGCAGCTCAGATCCCACATTGCTGTAGCTGTGGTGTAGGCCAACAGCTCTAGCTCTGCTTCAGCCCCTAGCCTGGGAACTTCCATATGCCACAGATGCAGTCCTAAGAAGTAAAAATTAAATAAATAAATAATATACTTTTCACCTTTTCACCAATACAATGTAGTATACTTTGTAATACTAGGTAGTATAATTTACTAAAAGGATAGATCTTAATTTAAATCTTCTCTTCACATATACAAAATTGTTACTATGTAGAGGTAACAGCTAAGTTATTTAGCTTGACTGTGGTGACGTTTTCACTATATATATAAAAAAAATCAAGTTGCACATTTTAAATATATACAATTTTTATATGTCTGATACCTCAATAAAGTTGTTTAAAAATAAAGAATATGAATTTTCTAGGAGCTCCCATCGTGGCGCAGTGGAAATGAAGCCAACTAGAAACCATGAGGTTGTGGGTTTGATCTCTGGCCTCACTCAGTGGGTTAAGGATCTGGCGTTGCCATGAGCTATGGTGTAGGTCATAGACGTGGCTCGGATCCTGCATTGCTGTGGCTGTGGTGTAGGCCAGCAGCTGTAGCTCTAATTGGACCCCTAGCATGGGAACCTCCATATGCCGAGGGCACAGCCCTAAAAAGAAAAAAAAAGAATATGAATTTTCTAGCTAAAATAACTCCAAGCAAAGGAAGCCGGTCTCTCTTCCCTTGTACCCCACCCCCACCCCCATGACCAAACTCCAAGTCCAAAATCTGAAGGTTGGTAAGGCTGGATGTAATCAATAAGGAGGGCAGCTGGAAGTGCCTATGGTCCTCTACCCAGCACCATCCCTCTTGCCCAGAGGACCATGGGCACTTCCAGCTGCCCTCCTTATTGATTACATCCAGCCTTACCAACCTTCAGATTTTCCACTCTGATCATACACTGCCCTGTTGAAAATCCACCATGGGAACCTCAATGCCTTCAGAAGAAAATCTAAACTTCTTAATCTGGCTCACATAGCCCCTTAAAAATCTGACCTACTTGTTTATTTCACCAGTTTCAGTGACTGTATTTTCCCACTGTAGTAACTGGGAGAAAAAAATTTACTAAATTGAAGTGACCCCCTAAACTCCTGTAAGTGAATGATTGTTAGTTTTCTTGCAGGTACCAACATTTTTTTTGCAACACATGCCTGCAGTAGTATCACGGCCTGGGAATATACTTTATATTCTCAGTGATGGTGACGATGCTAGTGGTAAAGACAGTGCTGGAAATAGATTATATCTCCATTAAAACTAAAGAAATCAGGAGTCTGGGTAGAGAGAGGAAAAGAAAGTAGGACACAGGTAGTAAAAGAAAGATATTTAAGACATGAATGTCAGTCCCATGTGCATCAACTCAATGTCAAAAATGAATGGTGAAGGAGATATGTAGTAGAGATTTCAGGCAAGGTAAATCCCCAGTCAATAGCAACCTGAGTCTCTGTTCTTCCTGAAATTCTATTATAACAGGCAATTATAATAAAGTAGATAGTGGTGTGGCAAAGTCCTACGAAAACTGTGCCCCCAGGTGTACCTGGGGGCAGGCAGGGAGCCAGAGCGAGCAACAGAAGGTTTCAAAACCTTTAGTGAAGGATACAGAAGTTACCTGAAAATCACAAATTGGCACACCAAGCCAGAGGTTACCACACACGGGGTGGTAATGGAAGCCCACAGCCAGTGGCCAAAGTGTGGACCAGCTGAGTTGGAAAGATCGGCAGGACATGTGTAAGTAGGTATGGGAGCTGGTCAGCAGGGGGTCAGGGCTGGGCTCTCCTGAAGCATCCACCAAAGAGAAATAGCCCACATGCATTACAGGAGTGGCAGGCAGTGAGGGAAAGGCTGATGTCCAAAGACCAACTGGAATAGCCTTCCACCCAGAAGCTAGAAATGACTAAAGGACCCTTTGTTGATTCAACTGGCCCTGGCACACTGAGAGCAAGGAAAAATGGAGGAAAGAGGTGGACCACTCCAGATTGCTGGGCAATCGGTTTAATAAGAAGGGAACTTAGATACTAGGCTTGTCTTGAGGGGGTGCCAGATGAACAGATCTCTGCATTTAACTGCGAGAATATTAACAGTTTACATAGGGGCCTTAATTGGGTCCTGCCACATTTGCAGGTCAGATGGTTTCGTCAACACCTGTTCTCTTAAGGCTATTTCTTTGAAAGAGTCTCTAGTGTGGGTACAGCAGGCAGAACATCATTCTAAGGACAGGAGTGGGCATGGGGTGGGGGTGAGGGGCATCTAATTGCCTGGTCCAGTTCTCCAATGAACCAGTGGTCACTTTCTCTCAATGACCTCCTCTAGCAAATTCCCCTGATCTCCCCTGATCATATAAGCTCCATAGAAATTTTAATCACTCTCAGTGAAAAGAGCAAAACAAGGTCCTAAGTTCTGGAGCAAACTACCTGGACTTACATCTCAAGTCTACCACTAAGTAGCTATATGACCTTGAGTTAGTTAACCACCCTGTGCCTTGGTTTCCTCATTGACAAAAAGGGAATAATGATGGTGCCTATCTCAGAATTTATCCTTAGCACATACAACAATGCTGTCATAAAGTGAATGCTCAATTCGTGTTATTAATTACTATTAAATGTATTATTCATTTGCATTTCATGATGCATTTGTGTGTGATCTGTGCAGTATAATCTATGGACTTTACTACTTGCCAGCTATAAAAAAACTTTTATAAGATCTTGGAGTTCTCTTGTGGAGCAGCGGGTGAAGGATCCAGCATTGTCACTGCAATGGCTTGGGTTACTGCTGTGGCACAGGTTTGATCCCTGGCCTGAGAACTTCCACAAAAAAAAGAATAAGATCTTTAAACCTTAAGTGTCTTCCTCTGTAAAAGATAGATAATAAAGTGGAATGCCTAATAGACAATGAAGAGTCAGAGAGCAATAAGGCCTCCCATGACAAAAATGACAGCCAATACAGAGCATTTAACGTGCCAGTGTTCTAAGCATACTATAGGCATTTAACAGGTAATCCTCACACAATCCTATGAGGGAGGTGCTGTGATTGTCCCCATCTTAGAGCTGAATAAGCAGGTCCAGGTTAGAAAACGCGCCCAAAGCGACACAACTGGGGAGTGGCAAAGCCAGGCCTTGAACCTATGCAGTCCTGCTCCTCAACCCCAGTCACTCTGTCACCCTCTGCATTTGTGCTGAAAATCAATGCCAGAGGATTCTTCTCCTTAAAAATATGGACTATATCTGTTTTCCCCCCGTTGACAGAGGGAGATACATTACATTATGCTTTTTTTAAAAAAAGGAAAGAAAATATCTCTGAACCTAAACTCCGTTGCATTACCCCTACTGGACATAGCAAATACTCAAATCTTGATGCTTAGACATAGCTGAAACATTCACTATGTCTAACATTTACCAAGGTTGTTTATCCTCACAGAAGATCCACTCGTATAAATAATTCATTCAAGCATGGAAACTGAGCAAGAGTAAGAGAATTTTTAACATTTTAGAATCTTCCACTAAATATAATGTTCTAACACAAATTCCTCTGGTTATGGTTATTGTGCTTTTGCTTTTAAAAATCATATTTTAAATTTAGATTTAGATTGTAATCAGAATGGAAATGTGGCCAAAATATTAAATAGTCTTCCAGAAATGATAATCACATCTGGAGATGCTAGGGGATGTGTGACCTCAAAATCCCCTCCCAGTCTCTCATCTACAATTACGACTTTGAAAAGAACTGATTTACAGAGCAAATTTTGAAATTTCATGTGTTTATAATTTTCTTCTGGGAATTCAGACTTTAAAAGCTTTTCACCCGTGATATGGAACTAAAATCATACTTTTCAATTTTGTATACTTTCAAACAAACTTTTTACTTTTAGGATCCAATTATTTTAGACAGGAGTAGGGATTAGCTTTCAGAAATCAAACACTAAGGCATGGGAGTTAATATTAAAAAGATCTCAAAAAGGAGTCCCCACTGTGGCCCAACAGGTTAAGAACCCAACATAGAGCCCATGAGGATGCGGGTTCGATCCCTGGTCTCACTCAGTGGGTTAAGGATCTGGCATTGCCACAAGCTGCCACATAGGCCACATATAAGACACAGATCTGGTGTGGCTTTGGCTGTTGTGTAGGCCTCAGCTGTAGCTCAGATTCAGTCGCTAGCCTGGGAACATCTATGTGCCACAGGTGCAGCCCTAAAAAGAAAAAAAAAAGAGAGAGAGAGATCTCAAAAAGAATTAGAAAAGTTCAGAATTTGAGGTGGAGAAATATTTAAAAATGACTTGTTTCTAATTACGTAGCAGCTGCTGCCCTCCTGAGGTGAAGAGGTGCTAGTGCCACCAAGCTATTTTCACTTCTTGATTGAAATTTCTTCAGCATTTTCTAACATATTTCTCTGAAATGCTTTCCTTAAGTTTTATTACATAATGCTTTATTTCCTTCCTTTAATCATTTTCACCTTGTTTATTGGAGGCTGAATAATAAAAAAAAACTAGCTCAAGAGTTAGTTCAGCAATTCAACAAGTAGAAAATGGAAATAATACAGAAAAATGTAATAACACATTTAACAGGATAAAAAAGAGCACAGAATAATTTTTCTCTCCTGACAAGTTTTTTTTTTTCTTTTTAGGGCCGCACCCACAGCATATGGAGGTTCCCAGGCTAGGGGTCAAACTGGAGCAGTGGCCGCTGACATACACCACAGCCACAGCAACACCAAATCCGCATCTGTGACCAAGCCCACACCTCATGGCAACACCAATCCTTAACCCACTGAGCGAGGCCAGGGATCGAACCTACGTCCTCATGGATACTAGTCAGAATCGTTTCCACTGAACCATGATGGGAACTCCACAAGTTTTGTTTTTCAATCATTCTAGGATCTAATAGTAAAGATTTGGCTAGAAATAAAATTTTAATATTGACTTTTTAAATCACAGAAGTCAAAAATAAAGGGCAAATGTACTCTAACATATGAGTCATCTAACACAGAAAAACTTTCATTGATTATTTAAAATGAAATTATGGGAGTTCCCATCATGGCTCAGTGGAAACAAATCCAGCCAGGAACCATGAGGTTGCTGGTTCGATCCCTGTCCTCGCTCACTGGGTTAAGGATCTGGCATTGCCGTGTGCTGCAGTGTAGACAGCAAATGCAGCTCAGATCTGGCATTGCTGTGGCTGTGGTGTCGGCTGGCAGCTACAGCTCCAATTGGACCCCTAGCCTGGGAACCTCCATATGCCATGGGTGCAGCACTAAAAAGACCAAAAAAAAAATAAAAATAAAAAATATAAAATGAAATTATAATTTCCTTTCCAGAGAGGATAAATGATTAAATACCTCATACCTCCCTCCCTGCAGTTATCTGACTGGTAAAATAGTTCTATTTCTGACTTGGAATCATCAGCAGCTGATATTTTTAGCACAAGGCACTGCTTGATAAATAATTTTTATCTCTAGTCTATCAGCACTTATGTAACCTACATACTATTGCATATAAAGTGATTGAATGATAATATCTCTTGAGCTATTTTTTAGCTACAACTGCCAAGAAACATTTAACTGATGTTACACAAGATGTATTAGACTTGTGCAAAGGAGTGTCCATTTTTGGCCCATACTCCAGCTGGGAGGGACTCCCACCACCCAAACACCCTTCACATGGCTACAGCCCACAAAGAATCCCTACCTGCAGAGCAGACCCAGCAGGCAGAGAAGAACATAACCACACAACATTCTGCACGAAGCTGCTGCATCAGGTCACCATTTCCATTAGACAGATGGCCTTGACCAGCTTTTGAGAGGTGTAGCCTTACAATTTGTTGATGAAGATTCATCTCTTCAGGTTTACTTTGAGCTGTTTATAAGCAAATCCTGTGACTAGGAATAAAGGTCTTAAAGTAATAACTGTCTATCACAGAGCAAATACTGTGGAGGAAGAGGTGAAAGTCTCCAGGTCCTAGAAAAAAAATATATGGAGATCAGACCCATTCCCAAGACATTCTAATTAAGAAGTAGCCCCAAGCAAGAACTGGAAACTGAGAGTGGGATTTTATGTGTAATTTATATTCTTCTTGTGGATAACTGTGAATCAAGTGACCTGGACTAAGAGAACATAGCAGATTCCAAAGTGAGCCATAAGATAGACCACTTATAGATGCAGAAATGTAACTGAGATGATTCATGTATCCAGCCTGGCACAGGACCTGGCCGTTGTTAAGTGGGGCCATGTCTGTGACTTAGTGATCTATTAGGTAATAAAAGTGACCCCAGAATTATAGCCTGGTAGGTTCTTCATCAGGTGATTGTTGGAAGGGAAACTACACACATCGAACAAAAGGGGACAGAGATAAAAATACAGTCACTTTCATAATTATGGCTCATGATTCAGTACTCATAGTACTCATTTGATGTACTAGATGTGGAGTGAATCATATGTAACTCCCATTATTCATTATAGTAAGGCTTTTGGTTGTCTTCAGAAAGCTGTATTAGGAATCCTCCTGAATAGCATTCGAAAAACATCCAAACAACATGAAATTTACCTGTTTCAAGTGAACAGATAAAGCAGTGCTTCTGCCGCTCTGTTCAAACGTGCCACTTATCTCACTTTCTCTAGTTTTCTGAATACTGAATTCCTATGCTTAGCAACAGTCAGGTGAAAAGATAATATCACCATGGTCATTGAGATCTTTGTTTCATCAGTAAGTTTAACTCTTCTTCAGTAATAGAGATTTGATATAAGGGCACATGTAGGAGTGAACGGATTCCATAAATAGTGGTGCTTCAAGGTTCAAGGCCATCTAGGAACTCTCCCCCACCTGGAGTTCCTGAACCTTCACCCTCTTGTTCCACCATCAACGTGTCTCTTCCACTCTTTCTTCTTTCTTAATTTTTTTCTTTCATTAAAGGATGGTTGTTGCTCTTTGCGATTTCCTATTCAACTTTTAGAGGAGGGGAGTATAATTCATCTCATTAACTACCAGTATCCTTACTGGTAAGGCCAAGTCATCTCACAGGTCAGCAGCCAGTCTGCAGATTAGGTGCCTTTAGGAAACTTGATCCCGTGCCTTTAAGGAACAGGCTAGAGCTGGCTGCTTAGCTCAGCAGAGGGGCTGCAAGCAGAGGACTTGCTGAGCATAACAGGCATGATGATTGACATCTAGTATACCGTGCTAAGGATTTGGTCTTCTTACCCTGTGATGGCAACTTTAGATTTATGAGTGGACTTTATCTATGACAGGACAGAGCTATCTACAACATATAGCATAGCTAATCATTAATAAATACATTTTGTGATTGTATGCTTCATAAATAACAAGCTCTGGACATGTTTAAACATCTCTATTCGACAATTTCATGACTTATTTAATCATTAGAAATCTTCACATCATTCCACATAACTATTTTTTTTGTGGACGGTCTTGCAGAAAAATGGAGGTTTTTTTTCAATTCCTGTTAGTTTCTTTCATTAGATACAGTCAGACAGTTAATGATGTAGATTCAAAACTGAAAGGTGCAGATGGAGAAGCAGATGTAGCTGTCACCCATACAGGCTGAGTAAGCATGGCAGGCGCCGTGAATGTTCTGGCTATAGAATCTGCAATAATAAAACATTAGCTCCCTGAAACCACGTTGGACTTCAGACTCCAAATAGAAACTAATCATTACTGTCATTCACCACAAGCCATGTTGAAAGTGTGTACAACACTCAATAGATGAACATTATTGAAAAAAACCTACTGTAAATAAATATATTAGGAGATGGGAATACGTAGCACACAGAGAGAACAGTAGTCTAGTGGTCTAACGACTGCTTGGACTGTCACATTTTTCTAACTTCGGGAAGATCCACATCCATCTAATCCATAATGGTTATCTAGGCAATAAATATTAAGAACATTTCATAAGATGCCTTGGCAATCTATTTCACAATCCTGAAAAATGGCATGCATCTTCCTTAAAATAATTAAAGACAACTGTTAACTAAGCCATCCCACAGTTTATTACTTAGGATCTTATTTTCTCAACCCCCCCTATTAAAATATTAAAGCTCATTCTGGGTATTATCAAAACTCAAGATTCAGTGAAAACATTCTCATTAGTTACATGATATTGTACTCCCATTAATATCTCAGTAACTTGATAGCCTTTTTAATAGAAATGCTTCCTTGCTGAAAAAGATATATTTGATAAATTGGTCGGCTTAATGTTCTCATTAAAAATAGAATTTTAGAATTAAACACTGGGAGAGACCATACATGATGGCATAATCCTCACTCAACAGAGGAGGGTTGTGTGTGACTCTACACTCCCTATGTTGTAGCACTTAGTCAAAAACTAAATAAAAGCAACCTCCTTTGACCCATAGCTTCAGCTATCATTTCTATGCTCAGCATTCACAAAACTGAGTCTCCTGATTCCAAAATGCATATTTTCAACTGACTGCTGGACTTTTTTCTATAGAAGTCCCAAACCACGGTGAAAAAAAAATATTGCTTTCAGCTGAATTTGTTATTTAAATTGTGGTCCAGAAAGCAGCAATGGTATCTATCACCTGGGAGCTTGTTAGAAATGCAAAATATTAGACTTAAGTTCAAACCTACTTCAAAATCTGCATTTTATCATTACCAGGTGATTCCTTTATTTTCACCACCCCTTCTCCTACTGCATTCAAAACATATATCCCTCTAATAATCCTTTTCCCATACCACAAATTTTGAGGGTACTTTTATGTTCAATTCTAAATATTTTATAATTTTCTTTGAGATTTCTTATATACCTCATGAGTAAATCAACCCTGAATGTTTAGTTTCTGAGGACAGTGAGTCACAAAGACAGACCAGTAGCTTTGAGCTGTATCACCGCATATGCCAGCAATTTAATTCTAAATGATATCAGTGATAAAATACTCCAACCTGGAAAAAAATGTTATTGGTCTAAAATATATATAATCGCTATGCCTACCGCTGAGTTTTAATAATATGTGTGTAACCTCCTGATTAGAAGATTGTTACTACATATCCTTTAGTAAACATGCTTTTCTACATGAAACTTAATTTAGAGAACTATACAGTATAGTCCCAACACAGTCAAACACTCTTACATTTGAAAGGTTAGTTTAGATTAGTAACATTTTTTTAATCACTTCAGCTCCCTTGGAAAGATTTCGTGTCTTCAATATCATGGTTCTAAATATCCTGGTGTGTAAGCAGTAGGTTCAAATAAACAATACCAGCACAGTAACTACAAAAATGAAGAAATAATACTCTCAATTTATATGACCACTTATAGTTTTTGTGATTAATTTTTTTTATTTTAATGATTTTTAAAATTTGTGAACTTTAAGGTATAATTTTTTATAGGTACAAATTTTACTGGGTATATGTAAACTTTTGCTGAATTTTAATATATTTACAATTAAAATTGTCTTTCTTAAACTGCTATTTGTTTTTAAACCAAGAAAATAAATCATTACATTAGTGGCACAATTTAGAAATTCTTCTTGGTGTGAAGTTTTAGATGAAGTTTATCAGAAATCAAAATAGTTGCAGTCTAAACAGGCTTTAAAATGTATAATAAAATATGAAATTTTTAAATTGTTCCTCGAAGATAGCACACAACAATTGTGGAGACTGTTAACTATGAAATAACAAAATGTAAAAAAAAAAAAAAATGGCATTTATATTGACAAATCAAATTTAAAGGCTGCCAGGAAAGCAACAAAAAGATGCTGGTCTTTGGGGTTCCCAGGTGGAGCAGTAGGTTAAGGATCCAGCATTTTCATTGCTATGGCCCAGGTCGCTGCTATGGTGCAGGTTCAATCCCTGGCCTGAGAAATTCTTCATGCCACAGGTGCACCAAAAATAAAAATAAAATAAAGTTGTTGGTTTTCAATGGCCAGAAGAAATTAAATGAGTAATGCTCAAATGCCTTGATCATTTTCACCATAAACGGACATGTAAGTCAACAGATAAAATAATGGCAATGTTCACTAGCACTGAGCCATTTACTCTCATTTTTGCAAAAGAAGAAAAACTTTGGAGGGTTTTACCAAATGTAATAGAAATTTATCTTGAATTTTTAGATTTATGTATTTTAGTGGAATTTTTTTTAGACAAAGAAGCTTTCTGAAAGCAAGTGGAATAAATCCTAAGTGGTTTTAAGAGAGAATGGATTAAGACGGTGGAATAGAAGGACTGGAGCTCACCTTACAACAAAATTACAATCACATGCTGAACAAGCTTCAACCAAATGGACTGGAAACTTTCACAAAGTTTGTCAGAAGACAAAGAGGAGGCCACATTAAAGACTGTAGGAGGGGTGATTACATGACATAAGCAACTCCATACCTACCCGGTGGACAGCCCACAGACTGGAAAGTAACTGGTTCACAGAGCTCAACTACAGGAGTGAGAGTTCTGAGCCCCATGTCAAGTCTCTATGCCTGGGGATCTGACACAGAGAGAAAGAGCCCCCAAAGCATCTGGCAATGAAGACCAGTGGGACTTGTGCACAAGAGCTCCACAGGACTGGGGGAAATGGAGACCCCATTCTTAAAAGACACACACAGGCTTTCAAGTGCACTGGGTCCTGGGGCAAAGTAGAGACTCCACAGGAATCTGGGTTGGACCTGACTGCAGCTCTTGGAGGATCTCCTGGGAAAACAGGGTGACTGTAGCTTGTTGTGGGGGAAGGACATTGGAGGCAAAGATCTCAGGAATATTCATCAGTGTGTGTTCCTCTAGAGGTGGCCATTTTGGGAAAATCTGGCCTCACCCGTCAGTGCTGAGAAGCCCCAGGCCAAACAATAATCCAGGTGGGATCATAGCCCCACCCATCAGTAAACAGGCTGCCTAAAGACCCCTCCAGGCACAGAGCTGACTCTAATCTCACCCAGAGATAAAGCCCCACCCACAAGAGGGATATGAATCAGCCCCACCTACCAGTGGGCAGGCACCAATCCCTTCCATGAGGAAGCCTAAAGCAAGCCCCAAAACCAACTTCAGCCACAAGGGGGGCAGACATCAGAAGTAAGAGAGGCTACAACTCTACCATCTGCAAAAGGAAACCACACCAAAAACCTATAAAAAATGAAAAGGCAGAGAACTATAACTCAGATAAGGGAGAAAAGAAAAAAAAAACAGAAAAACAGCTAAGTGATCTGAACTTTCTCAGCCTCCAGGAAAAAGACTTGAGACTGATGATGCTGAAGATGATGCAAGACACTAGACATTAACTGGAGGCAAAGATTGATAATTTACAGCAAACACTGAGAAAAGAAATACAAGATTTAAAAGTTAAGCAAGCAGAGATGAAAAATACAATAAATGAAATAAAAATTCATTAACAGCAGCCAACAGCAGAATACAGGAGGCAGAAGAACAATTAAGTGAGGTGGAGGAGAGACTAGTGGAAATCATGGATGCAGAACAGAAAAGAGAAAAAAGATTGAAAACAAATGAAGACAGTTTCATAGAACTCTGGGACAATATTAAACGCACCAACATCTGTATTATAGGGGTGCCAGAAGGAGAAGAGAAAGGAACAGAAAAAATATTCTCAACCTTAAAAGAAGAAACAACCTTAAAAGAAGAAATTGATAATAACACATTAATAGTTGGTCTTTTTGGTCTCAAAGAGACCAAAGAGATACTATACAAAATAGTTGGTCTTTTTGGTCTCAAAGAGACCAAAGAGATACTATACAAAAACTTCCCTAACATGGGAAAGGAACCACTCAAATCCAGGAAGTGCAACAAGTGCCATATAAAATAAACCCAAGGAGGAACAACCTGAGACACATATTATTCGAACTGAGCAAAATTAACGACAGAGAAAATATTGAAAGCAGCCAGGGAAAAGAAGCAAATACCATACAAAGGAACCCCAATAAGGTTATCAGCAGATTTTTCAGCAGAAACTCTGCAGGCCAGAAGGGAGTGGCATGATATACTTAACGTGATGAAAGGAAAAAACCTTCAACCAAGATTACTTTACCTAGCAAGGCTCATTGAGATTTGAAGGAGAAATCAAAAGCTTTACAGACAAGCAAAAGCTAAGAGAATTCAGCAAGACTAAACCAGCTTTACAACAAATACTAAAGGAACTTCTCTAGGCAGAAAAGAAGAGGCCACAACTAGAAACAAAAATACCACAAATGACAAGGCTCACCAGAAAAGGCACATACAAAGGTAGGAAATCGTCCATGCACAAATATGCTACCAAAATCAGAAATCATGAGGAGTGCAGAAATAAATGCAGGACAATGCAGATACACTTGCAATTAAGAGACCAACAACTTAAAACAATCTTGTATATGTATATATATATATATATATATATATATATAGTCTCCCATATCAAAACTTCAGGGTAACTGCAAACCAAAAATCTATAATTGATATACATACAAATAAGAAAAATCAACTCAAATACAACACTAAAGACAGTCATCAAACCACAAAAGACAAGAACAAGAGAAAAAAGGGAAGAAAAAAGACCAACAAAACCAAATCCAAAACAGTTAATAAAATGGCAAGAAGAACATACATATCCATAATTACCTTAAATGTAAATGGACTAAATGCCCCAATCAAAAGACATACACTAGCTGAATGGATATAAAAACAAGATCCATGTATATGCTATCCTCAAGAGACCCACTTCACTTCTAGGGACACATGCAAATTGAAAGTGAGAGAATGGAAGAAAACATTCCATGCAAACAGAAATCAAAAGAAAACTGGAGTAGTAATACTCATAACAGACAAAACAGACCTTAAAATAAAGAATAATTTAAGAGACAAGAAAGACATTACATAATGATCAAAGAATCAATCCAAGAAGAATATATCACAATTGTAAATATATATGCACTCAACATAGGATCACCTCAATATATAAGGCAACTGCTAACAACCTTAAAAGAAGAAATTGATAATAACACATTAATAGCAGGGGACTTTAACACCCCACTTACAGCAATGGACAGATCACCCAGGCAGAAAAGCAACAAGGAAAGAAGGCCCTGAATGAAGCATTAGACCAGATGGACTTAATAGATATTTATAGGACATTCCATCCCAAAGCAACAGAATACACATTCTTCTCAAGTGCACATGGAACATTCTCTAAGAGTGATCACATCCTGGGCTACAAGTCCAACCTCAGTAACCTTAAGAAAATTGAAATCATACCAAGCATCTTTTCTGACCACAGTGCTATACAACTAGAAATCAACAAGGAAAAAACTGCAAAAAAACGTAAACACATAGAGACTAAACAACATGAGGCTGAACAACCAATGGACCAATGGATCACTGAATAAATCAAAGAGGAAGTTAAAAAATACCTAGAAGCAAATGACAACAAAGATATGACACTCCAAAACCTATGGGATGCAACAAATCAGTTTTAAGAGGGAAGTTTATAGCAATACAAGCCTACCTCAGGAAACAAGAAAAAGCCCAAATAAGCAACCTAACTTCACATCTAAAGCAGTTAGAGAGAGAAGAACAGACAAAACCTAAAGTTAGTAGAAGGAAAGAAATCATAAAGATCAGAGCAGAAATCAACGAAAGAGAAATGAAAAAAAAAAAAAAAAAAAAACAGAAAAGATCCATGAAACTAAAAGCTGGTTCTTTGAAAAGATCAGCAAAATTGATAAACTCTTAGCCAGACCTATCAAGAAAAAAAGAGAGAAATCAATAAAATCAGAAATGAAAAAGGAGAAGTTACAATGGACATCATAGAAATACAAAGGATCTTAAAAGACTACTACATGCAACTATATGCCAATAAAACAGAAAACCTAGAAGAAATGGACAAATTCTTAGAAAAGTACAATCTTCCAGGACTAAACCAAGACAAAACAGAAAGTTGAATGGACCAATAACAACTACTGAAATTGAAACTATGATTAAAAAACTTCCAACAAACAAAAGTCCAGGACCAGATGTCTTCACAGGTGAATTCTATCAAACAATAGAGAGGAGCTAACACCTATCCTTCTGAAACTATTCCAAAAAATTGCAAAGGAAGGAATACTCCCAAACTCATTCTATGAGGCCACCATCACCCTGATACCAAAACCAGACAAAGATTCCACAAAAAAAGAAAATTACAGGCCAATTTCACTGATGAACATAGACGTAAAAATCCTCAACAAAATCCTAGCAAACCAAATCCAACAACACATTAAAAGGATTACACGTCATGATCAAGTAGGATTTAACCAGTGACACAAGTATTCTTCAATATCCAGAAATCAATCAGTGTGATACACCACTTTAACAAACTGAAGAATAAGAACCTTATGATCCTCTCAATAGACACAGAAAAAGCTTTTGACAAAATCCAACACCCATTTCTGATAGAAAAAAAAAAAAAAAAACCTTCGGAAAGTGGGCATAGAGGCAACCTACCTCAACATAATAAAGGTGATATATACAAACCCACAGTTAATATCATTCTCAATGGTGAAAAGCTGAAAGAATTCCCACTGAGATCAGGAACAAGACAAGGATGTCCGCTCTCACCACTACTCTTCAACATAGTTCTGGAAGTCCTAGCCACAGCAATCAGAGAAATAAAAGAAATAAAAGGAATCTGATTTGGAAAGGAAGAAGTAAATCTGTCACTATTTGCAGATGACATGATACTATACCTAGAGAATCCTAAAGACTCTACCAGAAAACTCTTAGAGTTCATCCATGAATTTGGCAAAGTCACAGGATACAAAATCAATACACAGAAATCAACAGCATTTCTATACACTAACAATGAAAGAGCAGAGAAAGAAATTTGGGATGCAATCCCGTTTACCATCGCATCCAAAAGAATAAAATACCTAGGAGTAAACCTACCTAAAGAGACAAAAGAACTATACTCTGAAAACTATAAGACACTGATGAAAGAAATCAAAGATGACACAAAGAGATGGAAAGATATACCATGCTCATGGATTGGAAGAGTTAATATTATCAAAATGACTGTACTACCTAAGGCAATCTACAGATTCAATGCAATCCCTATCAAATTACCAAGGGCATTTTTCACAGAACTCGAACAAAATATTTTAAAGTTTGTTTGGAAGCACAAAAGACCCAGAATAGCCAAAGACATCCTGAAAAAGAAAAACAGAGCTGGAGGAATCAGCCTCCCGGACTTCAGGCTATACTACAAAGCAACAATCATCAAAACTGCATGGTACTGGCACAAAGACACAAATATAGATCAGTGGAACAGGACAGAAAGCCCAGAATTAAACCCACGCACCTACAGCCAACTCATCTATGATAAAGGAGGCAAGAATATACAATGGAGAAAAGACAGCTTGTTCAATAAGTGGTGCTGGGAAAACTGGACAGCCACATAGAAAAGAATGAAATGAGAACACTCCCTAACACCATACACAAAAATAAACTCCAAATGGATTAAAGACCTAGATATAAGACCAGACACTATAAAACTCTTAGAGGAAAACATAGGCCAAACACTCTCTGACTTAAACGACAGCAACATCTTCTCAGATCCACCTATCAGAGTATTGACAATAAAAACAAAAATAAACAAATGGGACCTACTCAAACTTCAAAGTTTCTGCACAGCAAAGAAAACCCTAAACAGCACGAAAAGACCACCCACAGAATGGGAGAAAATCTTTGCAAGTGAGTCCACTGACAAGGGATTCATCTCCAAAATTTATAAACAACTTCGCAGCTCTATATCAAAAAAACAAACAACCCCATCCAAAAATGGGCAGAAGATCTAAACAGACAGTTCTCCAAAGAAGACATACAGATGGCCAAAAAATACATGAAAAGATGTTCAACATCACTCATGATTAGAGAAATGCAAGTCAAAACCACTTTGAGGTACCATCTTACACCAGCCAGAATGGCCATCATCCAAAAGTCTACAAACAATAAGTGATAGAGAGAGTGTAGAGAAAAATGAACCCTATTAAACTGTTGGTGGGATTTTAAATTGGTGCAACGACTGTAGAAAGCAGTATGGAGATGCCTCAGAAAACTAAACATAGAACTACCATTTGATCCAGCAATCCCACTCCTGGGCATCTATCCAGAGAAAACCACGACTCGCAAAGACACATGTACTCCAATGTTCACTGCGGCACTATTTACAATAGCCAAGACATGGAAACAACCTAAATGTCCATCGACAGAGGAGTGGATCCAGAAGATGTGGTACATATACACAATGGAACATTACTCAGCCATTAAAAAGAATGAAATAGCAGCATTTTTTGCAACATGGATGGACCTAGAAACTATCATGCTAAGTGAAGTCAGCCATACAATGAGACACCAATATCAAATGCTTTCACTGACATGTGGAACCTGAAAAAAGGACAGACTGAACTTCTTTGCAGAACAGATGCTAACTTATAGACATTGAACAACTTATGGTCTCCGGAGGAGACAGTTTTGGGGGGGTGGGGGGATGTGCTTGGGCTGTGGGATGGAAATCCTGTGAAATCAGATTGTTATGATCATTTATATAACTACAGATGTGATAAATTCATTTGAGTAATAAAAAAATTTAAAAATTAAAAGTTAAAATAAACAAATAAATAAAAAGAAATGATATCTTTACACACACACACACACACACGAGATAAAAGGAATCCAAATTGGAAAGGAAGAAGTAAAACTGTCACTATTTGCAGATGACATGATACTATACCTAGAGAATCCTAAAGACTCTACCAGAAAAATGTTAGAGCTCATCCTTGAGTTTGCCAAAGTCAAAGGATACAAAATTAATACACAGAAATAGACTGCATTTCTATATACTAACAACAAATATCAGAAAGAAAAATTAGGGAAACAATCCCATTTACCATTGCATAAAAAAGAATAAAATACTTAGGAATAAACCTACCTAAAGAGACAAAAGAACTATACTCAGAACTATAAGATGTTGATGAAGGAAATCAAAGATGACACAAACAGATGGAAAGACATACCATGCTCTTGGATTGGAAGAGTTAATATTATCAAAATGACTCTACTACCCAAGGCAATCTACAGATTCAATGCAATCCCTATCAAATTACCAAGGGCATTTTCCACAGAACTCGAACAAAATATTTTAAAGTTTGTTTGGAACCACAAAAGACCCAGAATAGGAGTTCCTGTCATGGTGCAACACGAACGAATCTGACTAGGAACCATGAGTTTTCAGGTTTGATCCCTGGCCTCACTCAGTGGGTTAAGGATCCAGCATTGTTGTGGCTGTGGTACAGGTCACAGATGTGGCTCGGATCTGGCATTGCTGTGGCTGTGGCTGTGACATAGGCTGGCAGCTGTAGCTCCAATTCGACCCCTTGCCTAGAAACCTCCATGTGCCGCAAGTGTGGCCCTAAAAAGGAAAAAAAAAAAATTAATTTAAAAAGACCCGGAGTAACCAAAGTCATCCTGAGAAATAAAAATAGAGCTGCAGGAATCAGGCTCTCTGACTTCAGACTATACTACAAAGATACAGTCATCAAAACCATATGGTACTGGCATAAAGACACAAATATAGATCAGTGGAACAGGATAGAAAGCCTAGAATTAAACCCATGCACCTTCAGTTAACTCATCTATGACAAAGGAGGCAAGAATATACAATGGAGAAAAGACAGCTTGTTCAATAAGTGGTGCTGGGAAAACTGGACAGCCACATGGAAAAGAATGAAATTAGAACACTCCCTAACACCAAACACAAAAATAAATTCAAAACGGATTCAAGACCTAAATATAAGACCAGACACTATAAGACATCCCCTTCAATAAGTGGTGCTGGTAAAACTGGACAGCCACATGCAAAAGAATGAAAATACAACACTTTCTAACACCATACACAAAGATAAACTCAAAATGGATTAAAGACCTAAATGTAAGACCAGACACTATAAAACTCTTAGAGGAAAACATAGGCCAAACACTCTCTGACATAAACCACAGCACTATCTTCTCAATCCATCTCCTAGAGTAATGACAATAAAAACAGAAATAAACAAATGGAACTTAAAAAGTTTCTGCACAGCAAAGGAAACCCTAAACAAAACAAAATGACAACCCACAGAATGGGAGAAAATACTTGCAAATGAAACATCTGACAAGGATTAATCTCCGAAATTTATAAACACCTCCTCCAGCTCAATACCAAACAAACAAACAAACAAAAAAAACCTCATCAAAAAATGGGCAGAGGTCTAAACAGATAATTCTGCAAAGAAGACATACAGATGGCCAAAAACACATGAAAAGATTATCAACATCACTAATTATTAAGAAATGCAGATCAAAACCACTACGAGGTACCACGTTACACCAGCCAGAATGGCCATCCAAAAAGCCTACAAACAATAAATGCTGGAGAGGGTGTGAAGGAAAGGGAACCCTATTCCACTGTTGGTGGGGATGCACATTGGTGCAACCACTGTGGAAAACAGTATAGAGATTCCTCAGAAAACTGAAAATAGATTACCATTTGATCCAGCAATCCCACTCCTGGGCATCTATCCAGAGAATACCATGACACGAAAAGTTACATATACTCCAGGAGTTCCCATCGTGGCTCAGTGGTTAGCAAATCCGACTAGGAACCATGAGGTTGCGGGTTCAATCCCTGGCCTTCCTCAGTGGGTTAAGGATCCGGCATTGCCGTGAGCTGCTGTGTGGGTTGCAGACACGGCTCAGATCCTGCATTGCTGTAGCTCTGGCGTAGGCCGGTGGCTACAGCTCCAATTCGACCCCTAGCCTGGGAACCTCCATGTGCCATAAGACCGGCCCAAGAAATGGCAACAAGACAAAAAAAAAAAAAAAAAGACACATATACTCCAAAGCTCTTTGCCGCACTATATACAACAAGCCAAGACATGGAAACAACCTAAATGTCCATCAATAGAGGCGTAGATAAAAAAGATATGGTACATATACACAATGGAATATTACTCAGCCATTAAAAGGAAAGAAATAACAGCATTTGCAGCAACATGGATGGACCCAGAAATTATCATGCTAAGTCAAGTTAGACAGTGAGACACCGACATCATATGCTATCACTTAACATGTGTAATCTAAAAAAAAGGGCACAATGAACTTCTATGCAGAACAAATACTGACTCACAGACTTTGAAAAACTTACGGTTTCCAAATGAGACAGGTTTGGGGGTGGAGGGATGCAGTGGGGGTTTGGAATGGAAATGCTATAAAATTGGGTTGTAATGATCACTGTACAACTATAAATGTAATAAAATTCATTGAGTAATTAAAAAAGACACAAAAAGAGGAAAAGAAAAAAAATTAATTTAAGTGAAGTCAGAAAGAGAAAGACAAATGCCATATGATATCACTTACACGTGGAATCGAAAACATGGCACAAATTAATTTATCTACAGAAAAGAAACAGACTCAGACATAGAGAACAGACTTGAGGTTGCCAAGGGGGAGGAGGAGGGAGTAGGCTAGACTGGGACTTTAGGGTTGGTAGATGCAAACTATTACATTTAGGATGGACAAACGACAAGGTCCTACTGTATAGCACAGGGATCTATATTCAGTCTCCTTGGCTATATACCATGATGGAAAATAATATATAAAAAAAGAGGTGCTCCCAACGTGGTGCAATAGGTTAAGGATCCGGCACTGCTGCAGCTGTAGCATAGGTCACAACTGCAGCTTAGATTTTATCCCTGGCCTGGGAACTTCCATATGCAGCAGGTGTGGCCATAAAAGAGAAGAAAAAAATTAATATGTGTTTGTGTGTATGTATATATACACATACAAATATATATACGACTGAGTCACATTGCCATACAGCAGAAATTGGCACATTATATAAATCAACTATACATTATTTTTTATAAAAAGTTCTTAACATTTTTTTAAAGTATGTATCCTGATTTTATCCTTGCTACTCTTTTTTTCAGTTACCCTTAACTTTTAAAAATACATAACTAATTTTATGTTGATGTAACAAAGCCTAAAGCTGATATTTCTGTCCATCTTCCAAGTGTTTTAGATATATTACTAAAACTTATATTCTTTTCTATGTTTTCTTAGAGAAAAAAATCTCGTTTCCCAGTATCACATCCTCAACCGAAATAACTGGGATTTCAGTATAAGCCATAGATAGAAATGGGGAAGAAGAAATATGATTTAGTAATGTAACTTCACTATTACCTACCTGGTATTATATATCTGTTATTATAGTCACCAGATGATACATTAAACTTAGACCAGCTTTTGCTTCTATATATTAAACATAGAAAGAAGAATGAATATATGAGAGGAAAATGTATTGATTTCATAAGATAAACTATTAAAAAGCAAACAAGAAACAAACATCTGTAGAATTACTTGATAAAATGCTCAAGATGAATACAAATCAAGCATGTAAGACTATAAGATATATGCACTTATATCAGAAGCAGGGAAAATACAAATTAAAATGTAAAGTTAGACAGCAGAAAACAAATTATCCCTAATTTGTCAGTATTCTTTGAAAAGGTATGTTCATTTTTTAAAAAAATCAAGAGCAATAAGCCACAGTATTTAATTTGGAACAGCCAATAAAGAATGTGTTTGTTCTTGTCATTATATTGATCCCAAATACTACATCTAAGACTATGTAGGTAGAACAGAGACTTCTCTCCAGCACCTTTTCGATTGCATTCTTTGTACTATTTCTATGGATTTGACGGATGGTACACAACGTTGCCAAGTAAAAGTGTTTAGATTTTATTATGAGGCCACAGGAAATGACGATCATACCCATGTTTCAGTTGAATTGACGACAGGGATGAAGAAAAGGAGACTGGGAAAAGCTGACCAGTTAGGAAGCTATTTCACCAAACTTGGTGAGATATGACAAAGGCAGAAGAGCAGATGGAAAACAGTAAATAGATTAGGGAGATGTTAGAGAGGTAAGATTTGTATAATTTGGTTACTAAAGATGTTAAGAAAAGTTGAAAATGAGTCTTTGGCTTCTGGTCTGAACTGGACCAGCAGCATATTCCTAAGATGCAGTCTGGGCTAAGGAATACCAGAGGGAAATTCATCAAGTGAAGAACTGGTTAGAGAACATATCAGATCACTTGAAATCAGCTAACACAAGAATAAATTTATTGCTATACCAAAATACATGTGTACATAAATGAGGTCTAAAGTCATTTTTAGAGATAAGGCCCCTAGGAGTAAGTAGGTTCAAGAATGAATTCCCAAATAGTTCTGGACACAGCAAATCTGCTCAGGGTTGTCTATGATTTAGCAAATATTCACTATCTACTCTGTTCATTAAAAGGGTTAAACATTTCTTCCTTCAAGTCTATTTAAATAGCTAACCTAAATTATACACAATACCTAAATTATACACAAAAATGATCCAGGGTGATTTCTTTCAAATGGTAAGTTGAAAGGGCATGATGATTAATTTGTTCATCCTTATCCCTTAAACACAAGGTACTTTATTTTAGCACCTTCTGCTATAATGATTTAGAAGTAGAGGACATTTTAGGGGTAAGCACCAACTTATTACTCAAGAGAAGAAAAAACAATCATTCTTAAAGGACCTAAGTTAAGGGGCCAGGCAAACTAAACACGTATTATTAGCACAGGCACTTCCCTCAATTCAAAGCACGTTAACTCCAAAACACAACTTCCTTATGGCAAGAACAAATAACTACTTGGAGGATGAAAATGTTCTAAAACTGACTGTGGTGATATGAATACTCTAAAATCCACTGCTTTACATAGGTGAATTGCATGGTATGTGAATTAAATCTCAATTCAGCTGTTATTTTTTTAAAAATGAGTAACTTCTTAATACACAATTGAAGGTTTTATAAATGCTCTAATGTTACATTAGGCTTTTCAGGCTTACTAGTTTTCAAAACAGGCAGGAAAACAGAGAATAAGTATATTTTATTGGTATTTAGGCCTAGCACAGCTCAATTCAAATAAAGTGGAACAGAGCAATTTATTTACTCTAACCGAATATAATAAACAATTTTTAAAGTTTGTTTCACCATCAAATGATTGCGTTCATGCAAGTACAGTCATCACACCGTCCTTCTAAGCGCACTTCATAGCACCTCCTTCCATGTGCAGTACTTGATGTAAATTTCATTGTCAAACATATCTGGCTTTAGCAATGTAAACATTTACTACAAGTAAACTTCTATTAAAGGTAAAAGTGAATGATACTAATGAATAAATCAGAATAGAACTGAGCATCACCACATGATATAATTCAACAAAATATCAGATAATACTGTTTCATTAAGAACTACAACTTACTAAAGTTCAAAAAATGGAAGCAAAAACAAAAAGTAATGTGTAAACTCCCAAAACGGTTCAAAATACTGAAGGATATAATGTAAAATTCACCTCAAAAAAAGGGGGGGAAACAATAAAACCATGCAGTGAACACCAAATTGGGTTTAGAAGTTACAACAGTCATTTTACTGCAAAGGCCTTCTACAATGCATTCTGACAGAACTGTTTACTTTTTATCTCCCTCTAAAAAAAATCATTACATTTCACCACACAGATGGCCACTTTGTGGGAATTTCACATTTGTTATCAGTTGTGGAATTGTTATTCTGAAACATTTTAATCTCTAAATTATTTTTTCAAATGACCAAAAACTTTAAAATTATCTTCATGAAAATTACCATATCTAAAGGCAAATAATTCCTAAACAAATCATCATAAAAATAAATCTGCCTTAACAGAGTAAGTACAGAAAAAGTGTACACACAGTGCTGAAAATCATGGAAAAATATTCAATGAGTAGGCAAAAATGTTCACATTTATCATTACTTTTGATTATTTTCTTTGCTTTCTGGTTAAAATTAAGAAGTAAGTTTTCAAAAAAGTCAAGAACATTCAGTGCCACTTTGGATTTGTCTGCAATATACAAATGAGTTATGTCTCTGTAGTACAAGGCAGACTCTATTTTTACTTTTTAACATAATTAAGTTATAAAGACCGCAAATTCCTAAAACCAGTTACATAATACTGTGGCAAGCAAAACAAATTTGTTCTTATTGCTCTTACATCTTAGCTTAATCTATAAATATGAACATGTTTTCACATGTTGTCTCAAACCATACTAATACAAAAAGAGTCTAGAGAGATCTCTCTGTTGGCTTCCACAAATTAACTGGAAAAAAAGAAACTGAAATATTACTTCATCTTCTTAAGTGTCCTTAATATGTTTAGCACATCAAGCAGCACTTGACACAGCAAGCTTTTTCAAGTGATCCATAAACACTTGTAAACTAACATCATCTGTGAGAATAGGTGCTCCAGACTCCTAGAGGAAAAGAAAGATATTTTTTATGATTAAAACATAGGATCATACCTTAAAATATATAAGCAGATGTGTAAAATACACAAGCAAATCATTTTAAACAGAATAATGCCAATGCCTCTGTTTTATAAAAGAATTTGACTGGTCTCCGTCCTAAATTCCTGAGAGGAGGACTGTATCTTTGGAATTTCCTGAGGGTAGTGTCTGTTATTCATGAGCCCCTCACACCTGAGTTTATGCTATGAGATGAGATGACTCAGGATAGGGACCAGTCACCAGAAAGATGGCTGCACTTTAAGAGAGTCTGACCTCCAGGGAGGAAGAGATGAGAGGCTAGTGATTCATTCAATCATGGCTAGAGAAACAAAAGCAAAAACAAACAAAAAAAACCCCACTGGATACCAAAGACCAACGGAGCTTCCTGTTTGACGAATACATCAGCCTGCTGGGAGAGTGATTGATGCACCCTGATTCCATGGGAAAAGGGCACAGAAGATCTATAAGTGGGGCCTTCTCAGACCTTCCTGTCTGTTTCCTCATATCGTTAGACCTAATTTGTAACCTTTACAATAAAACTGTAATCACAGGAGTTGCCGTCGTGGCGCAGTGGTTAACAAATCCGACTAGGAACCATGAGGTTGTGGGTTCGATCCCTGCCCTTGTTCAGTGGGTTAATGATCCGGCGTTGCCGTGAGCTGTGGTGTAGGTCGCAGACGCGGCTTGGATCCCGAGTTGGCTCTGGCGTAGGCCAGTGGCTACAGCTCCAATTAGACCCCTAGCCTGGGAATCTCCGTATGCCACGGGAGTGGCCCAAGAAATAGCAAAAAGACAAAAAAAAAAACTGTAATCATATAGTGCTTTCTTGGAGTTCCCATCATGGCTCAATGGAAACAAATCTGACTAGTATCCATGAGGATGCAGGTTTGATTCCTGGCCTCGCTCAATGAGTTAAGGATCTGGCATTACCATGAACTGTGGTGTAGGACACAGACACGGCTAAGATCTGGCATTGCTGTGGCTGTGGCATAGGCCAGCAGCTACAGCTCCGACTTGACCCCTAGCTTAGAAACTTCCATATGCCATGGGGTGCGGCCCTAAAATGACAAAACAAAACAAAACAAAATACTGCTTTCTTGAGTTCTGTGAGTTGTTCTAGGGAATTACCAATTTGAGGGAAATCATGGGAACCCACTCCCTACCCGCCCCACCACCCTCCCTTTCTCACCACACCACACACATGGATTTGTAGCTAGTTGATCAGAAGTATAGGTAGCCAGGGATGTGATTTTTCAGCTGGCCTCTGAAGTAGTGACAGTCTTGCTGTGGACCATGTCCTTTAACTTGTGGGATGTGCACTAACCCCAAGTGGTCAGAGTCTGATTTGTACTGCAATTTAACAACTGGAATTACAGTAGCTCCATACCCAACATAATCTTTAAAGTAGTAAAGTGTTAATTTGTTGTGCATGTATTAATGCTTTTATCGCTACTAAGAAATAAGTCTCCTTCATTGCTATTTACTGAAATAAAATTCCAATTACACATATTGTAGCAGAATTGCCATCTGGAAGGAAAAGAATTTACATCATTTTTTTAAATAAACCATGCTTGTATGTTTTCATTCAAGTCATTTTAATTGATTTCTGTGGGTTGTAAATAATTGACAAGAAAGAAAACTACTATTTTATTAAAAACTGTGTTGATGGAATGACCTTAGTAATCCAATACACTAATAATGAAATTTTATTGTAGCAGGAAAGTTTTTCTAGAATATTTATATCTGGATTTTTAAATTTTTCACTTGATATCCAATTTCTTATTTATCAGTAAATTAAAATGTCTAAAAGAAGGAATTTTTTTTTTTTTTGTCTTTTTGCCATTTCTTGGGCCGCTCTTATGGTACATGGAGGATCCCAGGCTAGGGGTCTAATCGGAGCTGGAGCTGCTGGCCTACGCCAGAGCCACAGCAACTCGGGATCCGAGCCACGTCTGCAACCTACACCACAGCTCACGGCAACGCCGGATCCTTAACCCACTGAGCAAGGCCAGGGATCGAACCCGCAACTTCATGGTTCCTAGTCGGATTCGTTAACCACTGAGCCATAACGGGAACTCCTAAAAGAAGGAAATTAATTTTCAGAGGATATCTGCAAATTAGTGGCAAATGTGAGATGAGAATTTTAATTGTTGTGGTTCTAGTCTGGCATAGCCACAGACATGCCATAACCTCTCCTGAATAAAGGAAAATCAATTTTATTATGTTTTCATGTCAATTTTTAATAACTTGGAAAATGTGATAATGAAGGGGGAAAACTGCACTGTAATTAAGAGCTTAGACTTTGGAGCCAGCCTGCTTGTGCTCAAATCCTGGCTCTGCCACATATTGCCTGTGCGACTTTGAGGAAGTTACCTCTCTAAGTCTTAGTTTCTCCATTTGTAAAATACAGAAAAAAAGAGAACCTATTTCACATGGTTGTTATAATGATTAATTGAGTTAAACTACATAAAACAAAGAGAACAATACCTGACACAGACAGTAGATATACAACATGTTTTAGTTATCATTACTATTACTATTTATTTTGGAAAATCTATTATTTTATAACACTGAAATACCTTTGCTTATTCTACATTCATAGAAGCAAAGGTCTCAAATATGTGACTTAAACTAATAAACCGGTAGCTCTTTTTTTCTTCTTATAACTATACCCGAATTTTTTTCCATTTTACATATTTTCCACCTCAACTCACCCAATCCAAGATCTATTTATCCTAGTTAAGACAAAATATATATGAATTTTCTAACTTACATACTGTGACCTTATTTGAAATTATAAATACTAACACTGAGAATTCCTGTTGTGGCTCAATGCTAAGGAACCTGATGAATATCCATGAGGATGCAGGTTCGATCCTTGGTCTTGCTCAGTGGGTTAAGGATCCAGTGTCGCCGTGAGCTCCGGTGTAGGTTGTGGATGCGTCTTGGATCCCGCATTCCTGTGGCAGTGGCACAAGCCGGCAGCTGTAGCTCCAATTTGACCCCTAGCCTAGAAACTTCCCTATGCCACAGGTGTAGCCCCGAAAAGCAAAACAAAACAAAGCAAACAAAACAAACTAACACAACTCAATCTTATCAAAAATGTGCAGTTGAATGATCTCAATTTTCAACAGTGCCCTTTTTCTCTTTAAAAAAAAATATCCAGGATTAGGCAGAAAGGTCTAAGTTTATATCATTTAGTATATGAAGCACCATAGTAAACAGAAGCCTCCAGCACCCTGTCACAGAAGCATAGACACAGACATGCTGCAGCAGTGCCCTCTTCAGGCCATCCATGGATAATACTTACACTAGTCACCTGATTTCTGACAAAAAAGAAAACTAGGGTATATGTCATAATTTTTAGTAAAATGCTTAGCTCCCATGTTAATTCATTAAATTTCAATCATCAATTTAGCTTAATTATTAAAAATTCACATTCTGGAGTTAGACTGACCTAGGTTCAAATGCAAACCCAGTCACACTTTAACTATGTGATTTAAGGTTAAGTTTCCTCTTCTGAAAAAATAGGATTAATAGTGCCCACCTCATAGGAGAGTTTTAACAACTAGGCGTGCATGAAAAGCTTAGCATAACAACTAATCTAGCATACAGACTAATCTGTACTAAAACATAGTACAGATTCAGCTTACTAGTTATTATTACTATCTAAAAATACTAACAATTTCTCTTATAAAAATCATAGATCAAGAAAGACCTTAGGGCTTTTGCATTTTTTATTACTTTTAATTATCATATTTATTTAATTTTGACATTTCAAACAGCATTACAGGAAAGGGATGCTTCCAGATCTACCAAAACATAAAGACTGAGAAACACTAATTTAAATACGTCAGATCAAAATGTCATTGTTTTTAGACACATGAACAAATTCAATAAAAATGAAAGATTTTGCAAACAGTTTGGAACCAAAGTGAAAAAAAGAAATGGTCTAAGTAAAATTCTATAGGAGTGTTTTCTTTTTGTTAAGAATCTATTCATAAAAGATAGGATCAAATGTCAGCTTCCCCTAAAGGTGCAATTGTTCAGTAATTCCTCAGTTTTACTAAACCACATGCACTTCTGGAAAAGAATATTATATTTTCTAAAATGCAATCATGAGAAGAAATCCAAAGAGCTTTCAATTGCCTCTTTGAGGAAAAAACTTTTTAAAAATCTAAGGAGAGATGGACCTGATAATAATGTAATAAAAACTATCGTATAGTTTAAGGACATAAAACTATTTAATCTTATGACTGCAAATATTTAAACAACTTTTCATCAAATCAATAAAAATAATTCATTTAATAACAAGCACATGTAAGTTTCTCCAGAGATGATGGCTTTCAAAACTGAATACTGATTAGATGAATGAGTGGATGCATAAACACAGGAGTGAATCAGAGAAACAACATGCATGTTCATTCTGCAGCCTGGGATTTCCTTCTCCATCATATTAACCCAGTGAGATTACCTTTGCCCTTCAGAGTCTGGGCTCTTGTTTATGCCTCTAACACCCCTACTTCCAGGCAGTAATAATTAAACTTCAAAGTTTAAAATAGGTTTTCTTTCCTACTTTAAGTATCTTTAGAGAGAAACTTTTTTTCCCAATGATAACAAGGAAAACCAGCAACTGATATTTACTGAGTATTACTGGACATATCAAGTATATGTCATTAAACTTTGTAAGAGACAAGAAAGAGAATGCAATAGAGAAGTAAAATAACTTGCAGAATTTTCAACTAGCAGCCCAGAATGAGAATGATGCCTCTCCATGTTTGACAGCTCAACAGATTCTTTACTTTATAAGCCTACCATCTCCATCTCCATGCTATAACTTAAACCCCCCAAAACAAGGAACAAGCCATATTTCCATAAACTAAACCATACACAGAAATCAGAAACACAACAATCATCTAGAGGGGAGGAACAGCTTCTCCCTTGAGAAAAGGATTTGTGTACTCTCCCCGCAGACCCTAGTCTGCCAAAGCCCCCTGCTTTTTGACATTGAGAGTGTCGGGTTTTCTTATATGCAACCAGCTTCACTCATTTGTTTACCTGGGCATGTTAGGTGACTGCTAACAAACATTATTTTAAAATATCCTTTAACCTCACCCACATATTGATTATTCACCATTTCCATTAACTTTATTTATTGATGCTACTTTTCTATTTCCTTGCAATTTTCTTAGGTTCCTCTTAAGTTGTGGGAAGCAGAACTAAAACCAATATTCAGTTGACTAGAGTTAAGTATAATGCAAAGGCTGATTCATGGTATCCTATCTCCAAACTCCCACATCACAGTATTGTACTTGGCTTTTTGCCCCCCCAACAAGTGGAAGAGGGTGAGGGCTGATATTGAGAATCTATATGAATACGCATCATACGGGCACAAATTTTTCCTAGATGTATTATGTGCCTTTTCCATGCCTTCCAAGAGTAAGTTCCTTTCCTTGCCATAAAAACCTCCTCACCTTTTGGGACTTTTATCTCTCTCTCTCTTTTTTTTTTTTTTTGTCTTTTTGCTATTTCTCTGGGCCACTCCCGCGGCATATGAAGGTTCCCGGGCTAGGGATCTAATCAGAGCTGGAGCCCCTGGCCTACGCCAGAGTCACAGCAACGCAGGATCCAAGCCACATCTGCAACCTACACCACAGCTCATGGCAACGCCAGATCCTTAACCCACTGAGCAAGGGCAGGGACCGAACCCGCAACCTCATTGTTCCTAGTCAGATTCGTTAACCACTGTGCCACGACGGGAACTCCCCCTTTTGGGACTTTTAGACCACAGATTCATTTATTTGTCTATATCACAAAAGCTTCTTAACCCCTAAAGCATCTCCACAAACTTCCCATATTCTAATCTCTGTTCTCCTATCCAGATCTATTATAGTCAATATAAGCTATGTTTAAGGTACTATGGAAAATCAAAAATGAAAATGACACAGTTATTCCCCCCAAGTAATTTATCATCTAACACAAGAAATAAATGCTATCAGAAACGGATGAGGCAGAAATCCCTGGTGGCTCACTGGTTTAAGGACCTGGTATTGTCACTGCTGTTGCTCAGGTCACCGCTATAGCACAGGTTCAATCCCTGGCCCAGGAAATTCACATGTTGCAGGCATGGCCAAAAAAAAAAAAAAAAAAAAAAAGACAAAGAAATGGATGGGGGGGTTGGAGAAAGGATAAAGGGCCAGGGATATTATGTAATATCCAGTCATGCAATCACAGAAAAGGTTTCATGGAGTCAGTAAACTTTGAATTAAGCCTTGAGGATGGCCATCATGTGCACAAGTGGTGACAGGGACAAGTCACATGCTCGGTGTAGTCAGAGTGACCCAAGAAGTACAGGTAGCAAAAAAGACTAAAAAGTGAAAAGTGTACAAAGTTATTTGGATCATACCTTAAAGGACCCTCAGTAGCAATACAGAGCTTATATGTAATTCAGTAGGGTTATTAAAGATTTCTAAGCAGAGCTCTGACTTAGAACTGCTGTAGGGAGACCATTCCGGCCACTGCCAAAATGGAGGAAAAGGCTGAAGCACTGAAAGCAGGTAATTCCAAAAGTCTACATCAATAGTAACAAGAGCCTGACCTTGGCTGGCATCAAGGAAAGAAGGGAATGTTCAGGGAAAATAAGTCAATCACTAGGGGCAGAAGGGAGAAAATGTAAATGACTAAAGTTCCAAGCCTTGGGAACTGAAAGAATGGTGGGGCCCTCTGTAAAAACATGAAAGTCAGTTAGTATAAGACAGTGCAAGAGAGTTCAAGTTGGGTCTTGCCGCTTATGAAAGGTCTATAGGAAACGTGACTGTGCAGCAGGCATTTATAGAAACTCCAGCCTGCAGCTCACTGCGAAGCCAAACCAAAAAGGGAGATTTACAAGTTAGCCTCAGATGAAAGCTGAAGCCATAGAGGTGGATGCAATCACCCACAGAAAAAGCAAATGTAGAAAAGCCAAGGCAAACTTTTGATGTACCTCTGCATTCAATGGGAAGGGGCCTTAATCCTAATTACTGCCTTATTTCTCTTCTAACCAGCCTGGTCCCCATAGTCAGTTGTTTAACATCGCTTTAAAGTATTCTATTCCCTTTGCTTTGTCTTTCTTATCTTCAGTCCTGAATTAGCTCCAACTCTTTGATCTTTGACTCAATGTCTGAACTACAAAGCATAGCTAAAGAACATTATAGAAGTTTGTTCAAGAAACCGTTAATAAATGGACCCTCACCACTGCTTAAAAGTCTTTTATTCATCCTCTACTTCTTTCCTATATTCCAGGCAGATGGTTTTAATCTTTTCTATTTTCTAGTCCTTAACCCCAGTATTTCTCACTTTTAGCAAATAATCTATTACTGAAAAGAAACAGGCTTATTCAATGAGAGCTTTCTCTCTACCTCAAAATCTTTCTGTCTTTACCCTTCTCTCAGCCTCTGCTTTTGCAGAAAGAAACGTCCTGCCTCCTGAAGCTCTCTTGCTGGCGCAGTGGGGTTAAGGATCCCGCATTGTCAGTGCAGCGGCTTGGGTCACTGCTGTGGTGCAGGTTTTATCCTTGGCTTGGGAACTTCTATATGCTGCAGGCTTGGCAAAAAAAAAAAAAAAAAAAAGTCCTGCCTCTTTACCAACATTTAACTACCATGTAGTGCATATGATCACACTGTCTCCTTCTAAGGATCTTAAGACATTTATAAGCTATTCTTTTGTGTCTCTCCCACATTAGCTCCTTAGATTAGGTCTACAAATAAATTCTGTGCCCTTATCCTAATAACAATCATCCTTCTATCTTACTATTCACTCAGGTTAAATTTGCAAAAGAATCATTTACAATGATGACCGCCACTTCTTTACTACCCACTAACGCCTCACTATCTTCTACTCAACCACTATATTAAAACTGCTTACCAAGGGCCACAAATGACCTCCCAGTCATCAAACCACGTGTGTGCAGCATCTCAGTATTTGTTATTCCCCTCTTCTTTCTTTTTTGTTTGTTTGTTTGTTTGTTTTGTCTTTTTGCCTTTTCTAGGGTCACTCCCACAGCATATGGAGGTTCCCAGGCTAGGGGTCAAATCAGAGCTGTAGCTGCTGGTCTACACCAGAGCCACAGCAACACAGGATCCAAGCCGCGTCTGCAACCTACACCACAGCTCACAGCAACGCCGGATCCTTAACCCACTGAGCAAGGCCAGGGATCGAACCTGCAACCTCATCGTTTGTAGCCAATTCGTTAACCACTAAGCCATGACGGGAACTCCTCCTCCCCTCTTCTTTCTATAACGTCCCCCCTCACCATTTAGGACATGGTATTCTTCTCATCTTCCTTTCACTTCTCTGATTATTTATAAAGTACTCCTACACTTGTACTTCCTTAGGTTGTAATCTCATCCTTCCTTTGCCTCTGTTCTCTCCTCAGATAAGCATCCACTGCGATGACTTAAGTATCACTTGTCCATGAATCCTTGCCCTGATCAGCAAATGCAAATTTTCAACAGTCTGCTCAATTTGGCCATCTCAAATTCAAGGTCTAAAATCAAACATTTTCTTTCCACCCTCCCACTTACTGGGACACATTCTCCTGTTACCCAGAGTCAAAATCCCATATCACATCACCTTGTTCTCTCTCAACTTTTTTTTTTTTTTTTTTTGTCTTTTTAGGGCTGTGCGTATGATCATTCCCAGACTAGGGGTCAAATCGGAGCTACAGCCTTCTGCCTATACCAGAGCCACAGCAGATGTGGCCAGATCCAAGCCGCATCTGTGACCCATACCACAGCTCATGGCAATGGCAGATCCTTTAACCCACTGAGCAAGGCCAGGGATCAAACCTGCATCCTCATGGATACTAGTCAGATTTGTTTCCACTGAGCCACCATGGGAACTCCACAACTATTTATTTTAAAAAAAAATCAAACCTAGGGAGAAGTATAGTGAACACCCACATATTTTAAACCTAAAATCTCTGATTAACATTTTGCCACATTTTCTTTACATTTCTATTTTTCCTTTTCTTTTTCTTCCTGATGAATCATTTCTGCAGTGATATTTTATCCCCAAACACTTTAGGATATATCTTCTTAGATCAAGGACAATGTCCCACAATGCCATTATCATACCCAAGAAATTTAATAATAATATACTCATACCTGACATAGTGTCCATACTCAAATTTCACAAATCATTCCAATTACATTCTTTATAAGCTGTTTGCTCTATTCCAAGCTACAATCAGAATTCAGATCTTGCATATGGCTGTCTTGCCCTGGAGTAAGTTTTACTTTCCTGAAATGTCTAGTCAAATCTCACCAAGTCTACTTTTGAAATATCGCCCAAATCTATTCCTTTTCACAACCTTGCCTTCTTTGCCTCTCACTTGGATTACATCAATAGATATGGCTGCAACCTAGAGACCATTCACAATTAATCTTAAGATTCAACTGTATTATCTAAGACTCAAATTTCCCTGTCTAAACACCTTCAATACCATTCCATTACTTACCAAATACAGACTCAGCTCCTTAGTCCTCAACCTGACATTCAAGAGCCTCCACAATCTGGCTGCACAATACATTTCCAATCTATTGCTCTATTATTCACCCCCACAAGACCTTAGTCTATCATGTCCTCTACCTGGGATTCCCTTCCTTACTTATTGGAATAATAACCATTCTTAAAGGAAATGTCCTTTCTTCTGAGCTCTTTTCTGATCATACACTCTCTCCTGCTGCCACCATGTGACCTCTTCCGCTCCTCCTCTTCTATCCCCTGTAATACTTTAAATCTTTCTAAAAATACATAGCCTATTCTGCCTTGTACTTTAACAACTTAGGTATGCATTTTATTTCTGATAATAGACTAAAAGCTCTTCAAAGACAGGGATAACTGCAGTGGATCCAAAAGTACCAACATTGAGTCCTGCATATTGGACACCTGATAAATGTTGATATATTGTACCAAGAGGTAGGACTTCTTCCAAATTAAAATATATTAATGATATCCAGGCCTCTGCTGCTCAACTGCAATCCCTGACCACTCCCAGCTTACTGTGGCTTTTTGTGGTTCATAGCCAGCATTAAGCTCAAATCATTGCTTCCTGTCTTATATTATACATTTTATTACTTTTTGTCTCAAGGGTAAAGTGTTAAACTTCTAATATGAAGAGGTTTTATCTATTTGATATAATCACTTTTTTATTTTCTGTGGTTCCACCAAATGCTAACTCTGTTTTCAACTCTTATTTTTCATTACTTTTCCAACAGAAATCATTACCAAATACATAGGAAAAAAAAAAGTTTTCACTAAAATAACAAACTATAAATACGCAAGGAAATAATTTCCAAGATCTGCTATTTACACTTACCTGTCCCCAGGCATACATATTATTATGAGTCTGTGAAGGATTGACTTTTGAAAGCAGGAAACGAGCCTTTAATGAAAAGAAGAAATAATATTATCCATCAAAAATAGACTTAGTCAATATAGGCTAAACAAATACTTTATGCCATCTAAAATCAATTTTATTTACTATATTTTGGTAAAATTAACTTATTAAAATACAACTTTAAAAAATGAATTAAATTTTGAAATATATAAACCACTATATACTACAAACAAATAATAATCAATCCCTTCTCTCCAGGTCATATATTCATAATGACATTTCTAGTAACAAAAAGAAATTGTTAAGTCCAAAACTCAGCATATAAAAATTAGGTATGCAGCAATTATGACAGGGAGAGTATGACATTTACCAAATACCTGGTATGAAACATCATCAGAGGCTCAAAGTCCCCAAAAATGACACAAAATAAAAATCATGACAACCTATACATTCTTGTACTTTAAACAATGACTCAAATTTTTTAAACTATAGATTATTCCAGGAGAGTACTTACCCAACATTTTACCCATCTATCCACTATGCCCCATCATCATGAAATAGTAATCAGAATAAAAGAGGAAGATAGCACCACATGCGGCGAGACATCAGTAGGAGAACCAGTCATAAATTATTATTTCATGTTGGAAAAACACAGACGTTCCTGTCTTTTGAAACTTAGTCCCATACAAAATCTCTTCCTACTCTAAAAATAAGTAGTTTAGCACAGGAGTACAGGCTCTAGAGTCAGAATATCTGGATTCAAATCCTACTTTCTCCATTTACTGTGTTTCCTTGGCCACAAGTAACCTAAGTCTCAGTTTTATTATCTGTAAAATGGAGATAACAATGAACTGTGATGATAATCAAATGAAAGAAGTTATGTAAAGTGCTAATTATCAGCTTTGCCAATTCTCAATACAGGATAGCTTTTATTATAAATATAATAAAACCCTAATCATTTCTGAACAACAATTAGCGATATTTATTACCTACTTTGTACTACTGTGCCAGGCACTAGGGATACATTAATAAACAAAGCAAGGTCTGTACTTTCAAGGAGCAAATGAAACAAAACTAACAAGAACCTATAATTAATTTATATAACTCTAATAAGAATTACAAGAGAGCAGTAAAAGTGGTTTAAGAGTGTATGGTAAGAGGTCCTGAATCCTCTGAAAAGCCTAAAAGGGCTATGTGTATATGTACATGTATATTATTTATTTTTTAATGATTTTTATTTTTTCATCATTGAATGTACATGTATATTATTTAATCCTCATATTTCTAAAAATTACACACCTTTTTATAGTATCATAATGCTTTCCTATTACATGACATGAAGAAAACAGAAAAACATTGCTACCATGCATTGCATATTTATAGACTTTATCGGTAAATAAACAGATTTAATAAAAGTTCACTAATCATTTTCCAAGCTGTTCATGTCTTCTTGCTCAACTAAAGCTGGCATACCACCATAAAGATATCGGGCCCTTTATCAGAGCTGGGCTAGAGGAAGAAGAAACTGCCAGCTTTAGGCCACTAGTCAATAATCTTACTGCTCCCCAGTCAAGGCTAAGGCAAAAAAACAAGCATTCTTTCACCTGGAAACATCCTGCCTGACTATCTCCTTCCCTTCTCAGGTGCTGATGAAGCAGTTTATTCAAATTAAAGTCAGGGAGTTCCTGTCGTGGCGCAGTGGTTAATGAATCCGACTAGGAACCATGAGGTTGCAGGTTCGGTCCCTGCCCTTGCTCAGTGGGTTAAGGATCCAGCATTGCCGTGAGCTGTGGTGTAGGTTGCAGACGCGGCTCAGATCCCGCGTTGCTGTGGCTCTGGTGTAGGCCAGTGGCTACAGCTCCGATTCGACCCCTAGCCTCGGAACCTTCATATACCGCGGGAGCAGCCCAAAGAAATAGCAAAAAGACAAAAAAAAAAATTAAAGTCAGAAGGCAAGTAGGAACAATTCATTGTAAAATCAGCCACAAACAAACACACAAATGAACAGTTCTTACCTGGCTGCCTCCATGTTCAGTGTCAATGTACCTCGGCATTGGAAATCTGGAGTGAAGAATCTCCTGGGCATCATCCACTGGGGCTTGCAGAAGGTGGCGGAAATTTTCATATTCTGGCATGTCCTGGTAACCTGACTTGCGCCATTGAGCTATGGTCTAATTTTAAAACAGTTAAAGGAATTACTACATTTTTCTTCTTGCCTAACCCTAACTTTTAAGAGATTTTTTTTTTTTTCAAATGAAACAATCTTCAGAAAATAAGAAAATTATAGAACATTATCCCATTATTTCAGTTTTTTAAGTTAAAATACCAATTCCAGTATTCTTGAGAAACATGCAAAATTAAGCTATTTCTTCTCCTTTAAAAGTAAAAAGAAGGAGTTCCCACTGTGACACAGTGGGTTAAGAATTGGACTGCAGCAGCTCGGGTCTTCGTGGAGGCACAGTTTTAATCCCCAGTCTGGCACAGAGGGATAAAGGATCTGGTGTTGCGGCAGTGGATTCAATCCCTGGCCCAGGACCTTCCTTATGCTAAAGTATGACCATAAAAAAGTAAAAAGTAAAAAGAAATAACAATTAAGCCAGAAAATTTTTAAAACACTATGCCTATCATATTCATGTTAGTTAAAAGCTATCCTCCTAAGCTCATAAGGGGAATTTTTGCTACAGAAGATTTCCCAGAGACTTCAAAATTAATAACCTACTATTATGAAGTCTTTACCACTGGAGTTATTACAATCGTGTAAGATATATAAACATAAAAACTTAAACAATAATAGCAATAATATTATAAAGATAACATACCTATAAAAGAGCACATGAATCAATTCTCTAGGTAAATGACTCCAAAAACCAAATAATTAAATCATCCAAAATTTAAGCCTAGCTTGGTTTCTAAGTCAAATGTATACATACTCTATATCGCTTTATATCTCTATATTTAACAGAGGAACAGTCATCTGCATTTCTGATTTCTCATTTCAGCCCAATATTAAGAACTATTTGAAGAAACAAAAATTACCAAAAAAACAAAAGAAATAAGAAGAAATCTAACCAACTATAAAGGAAAAAAATAAAGATCATTTAAAAAAAAAGAAAGACAAAAACAAAAACAAAAAAAAGAAAGGGAGTTCCCGTCATGGCGCAGTGGTTAACGAATCTGACTAAGACTCATGAGGTTGCAGGTTCGATCCCTGGCCTTGCTCAGTGGGTTAAGGATCCGGCGTTGCCGTGAGTTGTGGTGTAAGCTGGATCCCAAGTTGCTGTGGCTGTGGCATAGGCCGGCGGCTAGGACTCCGTCCGATTAGACCCCTAGCCTGGGAACCTCCATATGCCATGGGAAGCGGCCCTAGAAGAGGCAAAAAGACAAAAAAAAAAAAAAAACTAGCTCTACCATATTACGGGCATTATTCTTAAAAAGGTAAAAGGCATTAATAACCAGTATCAATTAAAAATAATAATCATTACAAGGAGATCCTGCGGAGCAGCATTGAGAACTATGTCTAGACACTCATATTGCAACAGAACAAAGGGTGGGGGAAAAAATGTATACATGTAAGGATAACTTGATCCCCTTGCTGTATAGTGGGAAAAAAACAAATTAAAAAAATTTTTTTAATAATAATAATCAAAAGGTCTTTAAAAACTTCGATAATATTACCTAAAAGAATGTTTTGAGTAACAGCTTTACTACTATAGTACAAATCTAAAATCATTTACACTTAAAACATTGGAAGGGAGTTCCCTGGTGATCTGGTGGTTAGGACTTGGCACTTTCACTGCCATGGCCCAGGGTTCAGTCCCTGATCTAGAAACTGAGATTCCGCATCAAACTGCTGCACACCATGGCACAATTTACTAGAATACTGGACTCTAAGCTGGAGCGTAAGTTTGTGAAAAAAGAGACCTGTATTTCTCAAAGCCTCTAGATTTTAGTGTTTTCTTACACTGGAGAAGCACTTAAATACTGGCTAAATGAATAAATGCGGGAAAGAACAGAGTTCTGCTGAATACCTAGATTAAAGTGTAACTGCTACTCAAATATTCTGCTCTTTTCAATCATTTACCATTCCAATTAAATGAAGTTATAAATTTTAATTAACTTGTACTTTAAATAAGTTTTTACAATCAAGTGAAATTTTTTACACTTTAAATATTTCATGTGAAATACTTCCACAACACTATGCTTTTGGTAAAATCCATTCGTCCAAATATGTGTGGGAAATTAGACAAAATAACCACAGATGGGTCAACAGCAAATTAAGTCTAAAAACTTATAGAACAAAAAATCTTACAAAAGGAGAAATAAAGTTTATCAGAGGAAACACTAGTCATATAGTAAAGGAGGGGAAGCTTCCATGAATAAAAACACTTTACTGAACCTACATGCACAGCTTTAAATGCTATGAAATCTTACCTCACCATGATAAATCAAAATCTGGAAAAACGTGTCCATGAGGAGAATACGATCTGCAAGAATGCTGCTGCTATCAAGAAGAACTGGCTGATGTGAAGAAAACAATGAGGAAAAAGGAAAAATAAATTAAAGACACAAAATTGATCTTTCTCGGATGTTTAAAATTTTTAATTTATTATCTTATTACTTAAAACCTCTTGCTATTATGAATTCTCAAAGTACATTTTAATATACTTTTCTGAGGAATCTGAACTAATGATTCAACAATTGAAAAAATAAAGGAAATGAGAGATGACTCCTACGCCCAATGGTGGCACCACTGAGTGAGAGGGAAAAGGCCTGTGACAGAGCAAACTGAGAGATGGGAAAACAGTTCTGAATATGAAATGGAAAGAACTGGTCTGAACTGACATGAATTTGGGTATCACATGCATGAAGATGGTAATTAAAGCTATGTGATAAGACTGCACCACTTAGAGAGAAGTAGGCTAGCGAAGACAGCGATTGAGCCTGGAGTATGCCACCATTAGAGGTCAAAAAGAGAGAAGCTTGCAGGGAGAGACTGAGAAGGAATGAGCAGTGAGGAGGAGGAAAACCAACAAGTGTTAGATGTATCAAAGAAGACTAGAGTAAAAGGTTTTCAAAGAGAATCTTCACCAGGCAAATATAGTTGAGAGTTCTGGCAAAATGAGGCCGGCCTTTGGTGGCCTTGTACAGAACTGTTTCAGTATAACTTTAGGGATGAACGGTGAAGAGAATGTGATGTGGAATGTACAGACACGAAATAACTTTCAGCTGTGACCAGCACCAGAGAAATGGGTGGCAATTAGAGAAAATGTTAAGTCTTTCTGTTTAACCTGAGTGCTATTAAAGTTTTTATGTTAATGAGAATGATCCAGAGCAGAGAAAGTGATGATGCAGGAAAGAAAGAGGATAACTTCAAAAGCAAAATCTCAAGAAATGAAGCTTATAGGATTCATGGATTAAATGGGGAGTTTGGAATTTGACAGAAGTAAGCATTGGGATTCCAATTTTCTTCTGGAGTGCCCATTGTGGCTCAGAGCATTAAGAACCCAACATATTGTCTGTGAGGATGCAGGTTTGATTCCTGGGCCTTGCTCAGTGGATTGAGGATCCAGCATTGCGGCAAGCTGCGGCATAGGTCGCAGATGCAGCTCAGATCCCATGCTGTTGTGGCTGTGGCGTAGGCCAGCATCTGGAGATCCAATTCCCGCCCTGGAACTTCCATATGCCACAAATGTGATCCTAAAAAGAAAAACAACAACAACCAAAAAAACAATTTTTTTTCTAAACACTTTTCTACATTTTTCAGATGTCAACAATTTACATGTATTACTATGAAATAAGAAAAAAAAAGTTATTTTTAAAATTTTCTGTCCTAATTCAAAGAACTACAAGACCAAATATATAGCTAGACCGACATATTAAAAATACATTTCTCAGGAGTTCCCATGTGGCTCAGCAGGTTAAGGACCTGGCCTTGTCACTGCGGTGGCCTGAGTAGCTGCTGTGGCAAAGGTATGAACCCTGGACTGGGTATATTTTTAAAATATACAGGAAAAAATATATATATATATATTTTTTTTTTCTAGAAAATTAGAAACCATGGTAAATTATTTTTTAAAATTGTAACAAAATACAACATTTTACCCACTGTTTTTTTTATAAAACAATGAATAAAGGCATCAATAGAGATCATTAATCAGTATTATAAATATTCTCTTATACTGACCCTTCCTAAAGTATTATTTTCAAGTATTGTCATTACAACACTTAAAAATAGTGAAACATAATTTTAACCACAGAACGGAAAAACGTTATTTGATAACAGGTTAAAATAAGTGTGACAGTTTGCTAAAAAGGCAAAATGGATAACCTATCACTGTTCTAAATACGTCTTTCTAATTAATTATATCTTATGTTCCAAAAAGACTATAGGAGCATGAGACCATATTAAAACAAGAGACTTTGTATGGACAGAATGCCCTGTCAGACACTAAATTCTGGAACACAGGTTCTAAAATCATTACCAGCTCTGGGCATTGTTAAAGATATAAGAATAATCATGAGTCCCCCAGGATTTCATCAACCAAATGACTAACGAAAATGATCTTTAAAAAGTCGTTTCCACTTCATTGATATATATTTTTTTAAGGATTTCCTAACAGAGTCTGGCAAGGTATCTAGCATATAGCATAAATATTTTAAGTGAATATATAACTTAAGATAAGTATGCTTGAATTAAATTCTTATATTTAATAACTGTATCTCAAGGAATGTCTCACTGTTTCACTTTTTTAATTGCAAACATCACAGTAACAAAACAAACTTCTCTTAATGTCCCTCTTACCTCTGGTGGTCCACTAAAAGAATATGCATACAAAATAGGCTGAATCATGATTAGAGACTGGGTCAAATCTTGACGCATAAAATGGTGACGATAATATGAACTTTCATCAGGACTATTGTTAAAAACTTGCAAGAAAGGAGATCTTCTTAAATGAAACATAAACTATAAGATAAAACATGTGAGATAGCTTTTACTGATTTTAATATTGCAACATGAGTTTACTACTACAAAAGAATTTGATTATAACCATTAACACAAAACATGTTAACAGAACATGCTGAACTGTATTCCTCAGAAAGAATCTTGTGATATTTATGTTACTTACAAATATAATTCAACGGCAATTAAAATATTAAAGTGTAAGAGGTGGACTCAAAAGGCAAACGACCAGGGAGGGAAACCCTTGCTCAGATCTAAGTCAGAGGCTGATGCCAGGTGACACACTAGCAGCACCCCTTCTTTTATTCTTCATCTCTTTGTCAATAGCTCTTCATTACTGTCCCCAAAAGATTCTAAGGGAACATAGAAATAAATGTTTACTTTTTCTATAGCTCCCCAAAACTGCATTGTTTAAAAAAAAAAAAAAACTTAACATCCACTTGTTTAATATTTAAGGTCTTCTTTATCCCTAAAAAAAAATCTCTAGATCTTGTCTCAAAATTTCTTTCTCCTTTCATCTTCTCCCCTTCTCCTAACTCCTCATGTGAGAAAGATCAAAAGGAGGGTGAATTAGGCCTGTATGAGGAACAGCTACACTGTTCTTCTACACAAAGGGTCTCTGAAACAGCCAATAGGGTCAGCTCTCAAACTCTTATTTGTCTTTCAGTTACCTTTTTTTTCAGTTACTTCCTTCAGCTGTCAAGTCTCAAGTGCCTACATGTTGCGCTGCCTGGGACACATTCCAGAGCTCTCTCCCAACACAGACCACTCATTGAAATTCTTATTTCTATTCTTTCTTCAGGAATGCGTAATTCATGAAGAGGCTCTCTTATCCTTTACCACTTCAGCCGTTCTTATTTACTTACAAGAATGTGTAATTGGTAAATTTGAGGGTAAATATTTTCGAAATGAAAACTTTCCTTAGATTCAGTTCATGTCACCTTTTAGAAGATCACAAGGCTTTGAAAACCCAAAGAAAAGAGTACTTTTGGGTCCTCTGGCTTGCTACTTCCAAAGAGAGGGAAAGATGGGATGCTTAGATCTCTGGGAAGATCTAAAAGCCCAAAGAGAAGGCTTGGAGTAGGGAGAGAAGAAAAAGGAAGGAAAGTATAGAGAACTTAGTCAAATACTTGGACTAATGCCCTCAATTCCCTTTCCTACTAGTTTCTGCTATGGAGATGAGACCTGAGGATTTCCAGAACACAAAGGGTTGCCTCCCTTAAGACAGACTCTGCCTTTTCCTAGTTTTCCAAAACCTCAGCCAGAGATTTAAGGAAGTCTCCCTCCATAAACAAGGAGTTTCTAGGCTACAAACCAACAAAAGATTTTCAAACATTAAGAGTAGCTTATGTGGGAGTTCCCGTTGTGGCTCAGTGGCTTGAGGACCCAACAAGTATCCATGAGGATGCGGATTCAATCTCCAGCCTTGTTCAGTGGGTTTAAGGAGCTGTGGTGTAGGTCACAGGAGCAGCTCCTATCCCATGTTGCTGTGGCTGTGGTATAGGCTGGCAGCTACAGCTCCAATTCAACCCCTGACTGGGAACTTCCACATGCTGTGGGTGTGGCCCTAAAAAGACAAAAACAAAATAAAATAAAAATAAAAATATTATACTTTTTACCAAGCATAATACTAATTTCTTAGCTATCTCAAAACTTAAAACCTAATCAAAAGAATAACCCTAAAAGATGAGTATAAAAGACAAGAGGAAAACTGAGACCCAATACTACTGTCAACACTAAGAAAACAGACCTTTTATCTACTCACCTGTGGATAAAGGGAGAAAGTTTCTGAAAATCTGAAGGAACTTGGATCATCTTTGTGATACTCTCCAAATTTCTGACACTAAATGAAATAAAATGTGTTAGTAATATATTCCCTGGCACAGAGCTAAAACTTTTACCTATACATATCCTATTTTTAAAAAGTTATCACTCTTCAGAAGGGAGAGAGTTGATACAGGATAAAATTAGAATATTATATATAGCCTTGCCAAGAAAATGATTACAACCAAAGAAATAAATTTCAATTTCAGAAGCAAATACATTGCTCCAATGCAGAACAACTCATCTTAAAATGCTTGCATTTTTTTAAACTGTCTCAGATAGCAAATAAAGAGCTCTTAAATGATGGCCAAAAGAGCTCAACGTGTGCTCCCTAAGACTCTACCTAAAAAAGACAACAGTCTGCTGACAAAAAGATGCATTATCAAAATACCATGATGGCTATGAAAGCAAATTGATGGTATAAAATCAGATACACTAGAAACAATACCAAAAACAACTGCTGAGGAAAAGAAAATCAAAATCAGCATATAAACTGGCAAAGAAGAAACACAAAGGCAGAAATTGGGAGGAGGAGTTCCTGTTTTGACTCAGAAGGTTAAGAACAGGACCTAGTATCCATGAGGATGCAGGTTTGATCTCTGGCCTCTGCCAGAGGGTTAAGGATCTGGCATTGCTGTGAGCTATGGTATAGGTCACAGATGCCGCTCAGATTTGACCCCTAACCTGGGAACTTCCATGTGCCACAGGTGTGGCCCTAAAAAGAAAAATAAGTGAAAGGAAATAAAAGAGACACATACTTTAGCAACACAGAATTAAGCCCTCTATGATGATGTGACAGAAGACATCTAAATAAGATAATCCTCATGAGAAAACACAAAGACTGACACTAAGCACTCAAAAATTTTAGCTTCCTCTCCTTGTACTTGAGCAAAATTTCTGACCTGAAAAATTTTGATACTACTTATCCAACTGGTCCACTTCCTAGCAACATTTATCATATGATGAACATCTTACATATGATGAAGAGCGAATAAGGAAAAATAACAAAACATTCACTGCTGCAAGTAGTACAGGACTTTTGCAGCCTAGAATGTTCAACTATTTATGTAGTTATTTGTGCCTTGAAGAGCACATAAAAAGGCATAATTGGTTTGATCACATTTTTGGCTTCCAGGAAAAAAATCATTTTGGAACAACAGTTATCCAAAGGAGAGATAAGCTAGTTGTAGCTCTAATCCTCAGAAAATAGAACTTGTTATTTGAGAATAAGAATGTTTTTGTCTTCAATGCCCCCTAGTAACAATTCACTGACGAAAATTATAGATTAGGATAATAATCTTCATTGTCCTATATGAAAGCCACTAGCTATGCAGCAATTTAAATTAATTAAAATTAAATTAAAACCCAATTCCTCAGTTATATTAAGTCATATTTCAATTGCTCAAGAGCCACGTGTGGGTAGTAGTTCCATAATGGGCAGTGCAAATTACAGAACAATTCCACCCTGCAGAAAGTTCTCCTGGACAGTGCTGATCTAGAATATATATATACTTTTTTTTTTGTCTTTTGTCTTTCTAGCGCCACACCAGCAGCATATGGAGGTTCCCAGGCTAGGGGTTGAATCGGAGCTATAGCCGCTGGCCTACACCACAGCCACAGCAACACCAGATCCGAGCCGTGTCTGCAATCTACACCACAGCTCAAGGCAACACCAGATCCTTAATGCACTGAGCACAGTCAGGGATCAAACCCACAACTTCAAGTTTCCTTGTCGGATTTCTTTCTGCTGCACCACAATGGGAACTCCATTTTGTGTGTGTGTGTGTGATCTAGAATATAAAATATTCAAGATCTAGACTACCAAGCACATTGAAAAGCCAGAAATAAGATGGACCCTAACAAAAGACTGAGAATGGAAGCAGTGAATCATGTTAATACCAACATCTTAACTGATTCTGACCAAGGAGAATGAAAGAATATATTAAAGATGTCAGAAGTAAATGTAAGAATGTATATATGCATGTGTGTGTGTGTGTGTGTGTGTGAGAGAGAGAGAGAGAGACTGGGTCACTTTACTATACAGCAGAAAATTGAAAGAACACTCTAAACCAACTATAATGGAAAAAATAGGATTCCCGTCATGGCTCAGCAGTAAGCTGACTAGTATCCATGAGGACACAGGTTCGATACCTAGCTTTGCTCAGTGGGTTAAGAATCCAGCACTGCTGTGAGCTGGAGTGTAGGTTGCAGACACAGCTCAGATCCCATGTTGCTGTGGCTGTGGCGCTGGCCTGCTCTACCTCCGATTCAAAACCTAGTCTGGGAACTTCCATATGCCATGTGTGTGGCCCTAAAAAGACAAGAGAAAAAAATAAAATAAAATAAAAATAAATAAAAATCATTAAACCTAAAAAAAGAAGTATATATGGTACCAGCATCAGTCTGGTCATATGATGCCCGTTATCTACAAAACAGTTCTTAAAAGATGTTTATTTTTGTTAAAATTACATTGAGTTGGAGTTCCCATTGTGGCACAGTGGGTTAAGAACCCCACTGCGGTGGCCTGGGTCATTGCAGAAGCATGGGTTTGATCCACAGCCTGGTGCTGTGGGTTAAAGGATCTGGACTAGAGTTCCCATTGTGGTACAGTAAATTAAGGACCTGACGTAGTCTCCATGAGGATGCAGGTTCAATTCCTGGCATCTTTTAGTGGGTTAAGAATCTGGCTTTGCTGCAAGCTGTGGCATAGTTCTTAGATGCAGCTTGGATCCCATGTTGCTATGGCTGTGGCACAGGCCTCAGCTGCAGCTCCGATTCAACCCCTAGCCTAGGAACATCCATGTGCCACAGGTGTAGCTGTAAAAAAGAAAAACAAAAGAAAATGAAAGGTTCTGGCCTTGCCACCAGAGCAGTGTAGGTCACAGCTGCAGCAGAGATTTAATCCCTGGCCCAGGAACTTATATATGCCGTGAGTACAGCCACTGGGGGGAAAAAAAAAAAAAAAAAGTCACCAAGACCAAAAAAATAATTATGTTCACCAGGCCAAAGCGAGGCAAAGAAGTTTGTTAATATAACTTAATAGGTTTTTCATTAGGAAAAAACTTAGAAAAGTGTAGTACCTAAAAGGTATTAATCTGTTTGTGTTGCTATCATTGTTACAGCTGAAAAGTCAGCACAGTACAGAATCGGTAGAAAAAAATGAGGCTACACTATATTAGCTGCTTAAAATAGCTTCTGTAACTAAGGTTTGCTTCTGATCACCTGAAACTTCAATTGTACACTAATTTGATTCAAGCAATTAAAGGAAAGAATATAAAAATCACATTCTTGCCACTTTTACCAAATATCAGTCACTAGAGTTTCTTTAAGAAACTAAGATTTTTTAAAAATGGTTTTTGAGGAGATCCTGTTGTGGCTCAAAAGGTTATGAACCCAACTAGTATGCATGAGGGCTATGGTTCAATCCCTGGCCTCGCTCAGTGGGTTAAGGATCCAGCACTGCCATGAGCTATGGTATAGGCCAGCAGGTGCAGATCCAATCTGACCCATAGCCTGGGAATTTCCTATGCTGCGGGTGCAGCCCTAAAAAGACAAAAATAAAAATGCACTCCTTGGCATCTAACCAGGGAAAACCACGACTCGCAAAGACACACACATGTACTCCGATGTTCATTGCGGCACTATTTTCAATAGCCAAGACATGGAAACAATCTAAATGTCCATCAACAGAGGAGTGGATAAAGAAGATGTGGTACATATACACAATGGAATATTACTCAGCCATTAAAAGGAAAGAAATATTGGCATTTTTAGCAACATGGATGGACCTAGAAATTATCATGCTAAGTGAAGTCAGTCAGACAATGAGATACCAACATCAAATGCTTTCACTGACATGTGGAATCTGAAAAAAAGACTGAATGAACTTCTTTGCAGAACAGATACTGACTCACAGACTTTGAAAAACTTATGGTTTCCAAAGGAGACAGGTTGGGGGGGGGGGCAATGCACTGGGGTTGTGGGATGGAAATCCTATAAAATTGGATTGTGATGATCATTGTACAACTATAAATGTAATAAATTCATTGAGTATTAAAAATGTTTTAATTAAAATGTTTTTTTGAACTCTGCACACCTTATCATGCCAGCCACAGCAATGCACAATTGTTAGCAATAACAACAGTTTCCAAATTATCCTGTTAGCAATTTCATTGTAGACCCATTTCATCTCATGTGGCAGTAGAGCTATATTCATGTGAATAACTCTGTTCTCAGTTTCCCACACCCCACCCCACCCCCCACTCACCCACCCCCACTCCCCACTTTTTAGAGCTGCAGGTGCAGCATATGGAAGTTCCCAGGCTAGGGGTTGAATCCAAGCTAGAGCTGCCAGCCTACATCACAGCTCACAGCAACGCCGGATCCTTAACCCACTGAGCGAGGCCAGGGATGGAACCCTCATCCTCATGGATACTACTTGGATTTGCTTCTGGTGAGCCATGACAGGAACTGCCTGTTCTCAGTTTTTGACACAGAACAAGGGGGGTCATGGACAACTGGTGAAAGCTGATTTCCACAGAAAGCAAGCAATAGTCTGATAATGTCAGCCTTTCCCTTTCAAATTACCTCTACCAATATCTTCTTACACACAGGTACCAAGTGACTTACGGGAACAGACAAGCTATACTGGTGTGATGGAGCAGAGTAAAATTTTCATGGCACCATGACTCTCCTGTCCTCTACCCACAACCTGCTGATTGTGAATGGTGCAAGCTGCAGAATGTGTAGCTTAAAATTGAATTTTACTGCGACATTTTTGTAATTTTGTACTTTTTGCAACTGTCTCATTTATTTACAAGACCAGTTTATTTTCATATTATTGTGTTTTACAAGTATGTCAAACAATATAGCGGTTTCTAAAGCTGAGACGTGAGACAGAAGAGAAATTCTAAACATAAGCCTAAGGAGAATTCTGAAGAATTATAATTTTCTGAGTCATTTCACCACATCCATGCAACAGGACACAAAAAAAGTCCATCTTCACATTGAAAGCTACTTATCAGTGGGTTTTTACATGGGCTGATAACCCAAGTTGTACTATTCAATTTTGTGTCATAGTCATAACCTATAAATGTAGTAATAGTTCCAGCAAAATTGAAAATGTATTTTATATAAATCACAGCCATTTGACAAAGGTGCTGAATACTTCAAACAGCTTTTAGACTCTCAAAACAATAAAGTGTTTGTTAAAGTCACAATCAGTGAAAAAGCTCAGGAAGCAAGAAACTTCAGAGTAAAAATTATTATCTAGGAAAGGAAAAGCCCTACAGTTGGTAAAAACTTAATAATGCCAACATGTAAAACTGCAGTAAATAAAACGCTAGGACAAGATGAAGTCTGATAAATTGAAAAAGTTCCATTTTAAGTCAATATAACAAGTGAATGCATTCATGCCATGTTACATGATGCTGAAGAGGAAAAAAGGCATTTTCATTTACTAGAAGAGATAACTGAACTCAACTATTCATTACTATGCCTTTCTCAGCAACTTGATACAGTTTTTTGGATACACTGTCAAGTACCCTGAAAGATATTATCAGAATACATTTACTACAAATAAATACATATGGATTTAGAAAAGTGTGATGATTACTTCTTACCAGTCGAATGAGCTGTCTGTCTAGCCATCTAAGCACATCTGGACCTTCTTCCGTTTCTGCTCTATATATTGCCAGCCGAGCCATAAGAATGGCAGCTGCCTCCTGGTCAAAAGATGCAGCAATGTTTTGGATTTGAGTTTGAGCATCTGCCCAGCTAAAAAAGACAAGAAGAAAACAGAGAGATGCTGTTAAACTATTATATTCATGATATCACAGTTGGCTATCACACAGATTTAAATTTAAAAGACACAGAAAATTACTTCAACAAAATTAGCTTTTAAAAAAATTAGCTTTAAAAAAAAAAAAATCCCTAATAGTAGTTTCAGTATAGTACTGTTTTTCAGAAAAATATATCCAAACCTAATAAAATCCTCTAAAGTAATTGTAAAGGTAGATTTCCAAGCAAATTCCTTAAAGCATTAAGATTTTTACATGGAGTTCCCATCATGGCTCAGTGGTTAACAAACCTGACTAGTATCCATGAGGACGCAGGTTTGATCCCTGGCCTTGTTCAGTGGGTTAAGGATACAGCGCTGCCGTGAGCTGTGGTGCAGGTTGCAGACTCAGCTCCGATCCTGAGTTGCTGTGGCTGAGTGCAAGCCAGCAGCTATGGATCCAATTCAACCCCTAGCCTGGAAACCTCCATATGCCATAGGTGGGGCCCTAAAAGGACAAAAAGAAAAAAGATTTTTACATGTGAAAATAATAGTATATATAGGTATGTGTGTATGTATATGCACATAGATAACACATGTTGGTATATTAGACTTTAACAATTCATTTCAGAATAACCACTGTGGTTCAGCGGGTTAAGGATCCAGCATTGCCACAGCTGCAGCATAGGTCACAGCTACAGCCTGGATTCGATCCCTTACCCATAACTTCTATGTGCCATGGGTATGGCCAAAAAAAAAAAATTCATTTCTTCAACTTTATAAAAGCAGAAATATGGAAATACAAAAATAAAGTTTTCTCCTAGACTAGGCAATTGTCAGTTACTACACTGGAAAAATGAACAAAATATCAGAATTCCTTCTCATTTGTCTTTAGTTCAATTACTAGTGACAGGAAATTATAATTAAAATTAATTAAATTAACTATAATTAAAATTATTATGTATTCTTTTGTCTCCATGTTAACACACTACAACCAATCAAAAATTAGTAAGTCTTCAGCTTAGGGATTCATTTGATATTTTGTATTAAATGCAGTAATTTATTAAATTCACATGTTCTATAAATCTAATCCAGTCAAACTGATCCTGGGTGGAAACGGTAGTAGCTTTTGTTTGTTTAACTTTTCAGACACAGAGTTTTGTAATACTTTGGCAATTCTGGCAACACTTATAAACTTCTTGAAAAGTTGAACCACTTTTACAAGACTCAAAGATGTAAGAAAGGACCCCAAGAAAATTCAAGCAGTAATGTTCAAAATTCTTCTTTCTCCCTCTATTTTTAATTTTTTCAAATAGACAAATAATTTTTTTATTATTTTCCCATGTATTATCTCAGTATAATGAAATACCAAGAGGCAGAAAAGAATGAGAATGAATAAAGGAGAAAGAACTGACAATTTTAAAATTTATTTTAGTGCAGTTTAAACAGAATGATTATACCAATAGTTTGATAATTTTTTTAATTTAAAAAAATCATAGAACTAGAAACGAAATTGTCTAAATTGGTATTTTTCCAACTTGGAAGACCATGACATTCACTTGTTTCAAACTGAAACAAAGATGATATTTTTCCTCTGAAAATATAATGGTTCAGTAGCGAAAACACATTAGCAAGTAAGCACATAAACAAATTTACTACTTAAAATTTACTTAGCCATAAATTTTTTAATTTTGCTCTTAAAGTTTAAAGGGTTTGTAAAATCTGTATTTTGTATTTCCAATACCCATTTACTGTAATTCTTACAACTAGTTTCAAACCAAACTTTCCAGATCAAACTTATTCCTTCCATGAAAAATAGGGTAACTCGACTTATCTCAGGAACTTGAGTCCTTCATTTTCACACTGCTTATTCACTTAAATGTACTTGCCTAGGCCCCTAAAGTCCTATTTCTAACAAATAAAGGAAAAAGTAAGTCTTGACTATTGAAAATGTTCAGGATAAGTTAATTTAAAAGGGTGAGTGCTTGTGTGAGACACAAAGATATCAACGGCACAATAACACACACAGTATCTCTCTACAAATAGCCGCATAAATTCTGTGTGAACTGAAAATATATAAATCCATGAAAAATTCCTCACAACAAAATTTCCCTTTCTCTTCAAAAATTAGTCTAATCTTTTTAAAACATTTCATGTTAAGAATATTTCACACAATATTTCACACATAAAAGCTACGAGCAACTTCCTATATACTCATCACCTAGATTTATCAATTGTTAGCACTGTAACATTCTACTTGTTAGTTCTCTTCCTTCACACACAAGAACTTTTTCTTTTGCCAAACTTTTTGAGAGTCTATGTCATCCCAATTAATTACGAAATACATAAAATTAAACATTGACATGTTATTACCTTATATGTAGACCATATTCAAATTTCCCCAATTGTCTCAACAATGTCCTCTAGAGCAAAAATTTTCCTGACAAGATTTTATCCAGGATCACATACTGGCTTTAACTGTAGTGTCTCTTTAGTCTCCTTTAATTGGACTGGTTACCTACACTTTCTTTGCCTTCTAAAGCATTTTTGAAAAGTCTAACCTAGTGGTTTTGTAAAATATCCCTCAATTTGATATGTCCAGTTGTTTCCTTAAGTAAAGATTTTGACTGTCTAAATTAAGTGGTACGTACATGTAGGGATGGATGTGTGTGTATGTGTGTGTTGAGGAGGCATAAATAAATTGACATGTTTGCCGAAAATCAGTACTTCCAGGTTCATGATCTGAAATTTGGACAAATCTAAATGAAAGCTCAGTTGACTTTTTTTTGTTTTTTTTCAAATGAATAATGTATTCCCTTGACATTGGTCACAGATTTTTTTTTGGTCTTTTGTCCTTTAAGGGCCACATCTGTGGCAAATGGAGGTTTCCAGGCTAGGAGTCTAATCAGAACTGTAGCTGCCAGCCTACGCCACAGCCACAACACCACCAGATCTGAGCTGTGTCTGCGAACAGTGAGGCCAGGGATCGAACCCACAACCTCATGGTTCCTAGTCGGATTCATTTCCACTGCGCCACGATGGGAACTCCGGTCCCAGATTTTAAGTCAAATTACAGAAGGACAATAAATCTCCCTGTGTTCTACCCTCTGCTAAGTAATAGACCATCCAACACAACACTCAGTTCAAATGTTAGGCCATGTCCATCAGTCACCAAAAGAGTCTAATGATTTTCAGAAATGAAGCTACAGTTTAAATACAATCCAGGAGCTCCCATCGTGGCTCAGTGGTTAACGAATCCGACTAAGAACCATGAGGTTGCGCGTTTGGTCCCTGGCCTCGCTCAGTAGGTTAAGGATCCGGCGTTGCCATGAGCTATGGTGTAGGTCGCAGACGTGGCTCGGATCTGGCATTGCTGTGGCTCTGGCCTAGACTGGCAGCTACAGCTCTGATTCGACCCCTAGCCTGGGAACCTCCATATGCCATGGGTGCGGCCCTAAAAAGACAAAAATAAATAAATAAATACAATACAATAAAGTGAGAGCTACGGAGACATTCAGTGTCCACCTTCTAGGCCATGCTTAAATCAGGCTAAGTTTATACTGACCAACACTTTTCCTACTCAGACAAGTCCAAGATATAAACAAATAAACCAAAAGCCTGTTCACGTGAAAACTCAACTCATCTAAGAATTCTTTCCAGACTAACTTCATTCCAAAATGATCTTCCCTTTGTTTTATGCATCACGAATATTTACATAGGGAGAAGAGTAACAAAGCAGCTGAGAAATAATTTTTTTTATGGCCGCACCTGCAGCATATGGAAGTTCGTGGGCCAGGGATCAGAATCTGAGCCACAGCTACAACTCACACCACAGCTACAGTAACACCAAATCCTTAACCTACTGTGCCACAGTAAGAAAAATAATTTATTCTCTTTGTTTTCTTCTTTTTTGGCTGCTTCGTGGCATATGGAGTTCCCGGACCAGGGATCAAATCCAAGCTGCAGTTGTGGCCTACACCACAGCTGCAGCAATGTTGGATCTTTCACTCACTGCACAGGGCTGGGGATCAAACCTGCATCCCAGTGCTCCGGAGACACCACTGATCCCATTACAGCATATCAGAAGTCCAAAAATAATTTATTCTTAATAAAACAAAGGTGCTAAATTCAACTCAACTTGCCCTCTCCATAAATGCCATGCAAAGAATACACAGCCAAATACATGCCTTATTCAGAGAATCTAACACATAGACAGGAACAAGAAAAGGCATCTGTTGTACTTAATTATTCAATTATTTCCTTTTGGAAACTGTAACCACATCAACAAATGTAGGACAGGACTATATTACACAAAATAATACCTTATAAATATTAACTGTTAAGAGATTTACCACAAAAGGTAAATCTCTTATCAGTGCTAGTCAAAGTGTGGTCTGTGAACCCAGTGCCATTTCACCATGAAGAACAGAAACTCAGAATAAATGTTTAGACACTTTTGAGCAATTCAGCAAAATAACTTTATCTCTGATGACTCTAATAAAAATAAAAATAAGGACTTGTAGGAGTTCCCGCTGTGGCACAGTGAGTTAAGGATTCAGTGTTGCCACAGCTGTGGCACAGGTTGCAGCTGCAGCTCAGATTCAATCTCTCGACCAGGAACTTCCATATCCCATGGGTGTGGCAAAAAAAAAAGGGACTTGTAGTTCAAATGACTTTTTAAAATCTAATTTTTTTTTGTCTTTTTTTGTCTTTTGTTGTTGTTGTTGTTGTTGTTGTTGTTGCTATTTCTTGGGCCGCTCCCGCGGCATGTGGAGGTTCCCAGGCTAGGGGTCTAATCGGAGCTGTAGCCACCGGCCTACGCCAGAGCCACAGCAATGCGGGATCTGAGCCGCGTCTGCAACCTACACCACAGCTCACAGCAACGCCGGATCGTTAACCCACTGAGCAAGGGCAGGGACCGAACCCGCAACCTCATGGTTCCTAGTCGGATTCGTTAACCACTGCGCCACAACGGGAACTCCTAAAATCTAATTTTTGAAGTAATTTGTTTTGACTGTATTAATACAAATATTAGTCTCCAAAGGACTCAAGGGAAAAAAGTCAGCTGGACTTTCACCACAGATACTTCGAGGCCTGGTCTATCCCACATCATCATCATCTTACCAAGGATGCTTAAGCCGTTTGCATTCCATATATTCCCCCCAAAGTACCTAGTCCACAAAGCAGATGCTGAAAATAGGTTTGGTAAATCAATTAAACAACTAATAATACCTGAAAAATAACAATAAAAGAAGCTAAGAATTTTATCATCAATTGGAAAGTAATGCTATTAATCATTGTTCTATATTATTATATATGCATATATAATGGACTATATATATATTACTACTGCCAATTATAGGATAATTTTTTTTTTTTTTTGGTCTTTTGGCCTTTTCTAGGGCCGCTCCCACAGCACATGGAGGTTCCCAGGCTAGGGGTCGAATCGGAGCTGTAGCCACTGGTCTATACCAGAGCCATAGCAACACAGGATCCGAGCCGCGTCTGCAACCTACACCACAGCTCATGGCAATGCCGGATCCTTAACCCACTGAGCAAGGCCAGGGATCGCACCCTCAACCTCATGGTTCCTAGTCAGATTCGTTAACCACTGAGTCACGATGGGAACTCCTTTTTTTTTTTTTTTAGGATAATGTTTTTAAATTTCTTTCCTCATCTCAGGAGAATACGGTAAATAAAATAATATTTTGAAGAGTGTGTCTTAGGAGTAGTTTTTATAAATTGCTTTACAGTTCTTAACAATCAATATTTTAGCAAATAAACTGGGTTAGAAAGAAATAAAACCCTGTCAGTCATAGATGTTAATTTTTTAGACATGGATGTCACCCAAAATAAGAAGCCAGTTTCAAAAAGCACAACCCAGAATAGTTTTGATAGGTAAGTTAAATCTCTAACAAATACAACTTACTTCCTAGCAATGGTGGTCACTCGGATGCGTCTCTGCCCACTTGAATGCTGATACTGAGTCACAAACTGGATTGCACCACGCCCTCCTTGAGGAATTGGAGCATTGTGCTATATAAAAACAGAAGAGTAGAAACTGAGCAAAATCTATAACATTATCATATAGTCATGGACTGCATATCCAGCACTAACAAAATTCATTCTATAATCTATCAGGATGCTTACTTCTAGTGCATACAGTGGTGATTTGCCAGACGAAAGAGAAATGGATTTAAGAGAGAAGGAAAAATTATGAAGGATAAGAGGAATAATCCTTCATAATTAGCTAGGAAACCAATTTTAAATAACATAATTCAGAAAAACACAAAAAAACACAATGAGGGTAAAAGTGTAAAGAAATTAACAGGTAAGAAAAGGCCTAAGTGAGGGTAGTTTTGCCTAACAGTACCTGGATAAAGAGAAATTGAACTAAGTTCTCCTCCCCTTGGTGCATAAGAGGAAAACAAAGTTTTTAGGAAGATAATCACATGACAAACAGATTACCAACAGAAAACCATTAATGAGATGGATAGTAATATATGATAATCATCTTCAGAAAGAAACAGCAGGTGGTCAAAAGGGAAACTTTCCTCATGTCTTTTGACAGCAGACATTCTTGCTTTGTTTTGTTGCTGCTGTTGTTGTTTGTCAGTAAGAGCCACTATCTTTTTCACAAATTTTAACTGTTACCAAAAAAGTTTCCTGCGCAGTTCTTAGGAAGGCTGCCTACTAATGCTGTGTGGTTCACTTTATGCCTAATAACAAGTGGTATATAATTCAATAATTTATACATTATATCATTCTATAATATGGTAACTTTCTCCAGCAGAAGAAATCTTTGCAAATATTGTTGGCACCTTTACCTTCTAATCTTTTCTATGGATTTTGAAACATTAAGTTTTCTTGTAGGAGGACTCGAATATCATTATACACCTTGCAACAACTAGGAGAAGCTAAACACCTAATTATAAAAATGCATAACTAGGGAGTCCCAGTCATGGCTCAGCAATAACGAAACCCAACTAGTATCCATGAGGACGTGGATTCAATCCCTGATCTTGCTCAGTGGGTTAAGGATCCTGAGTTTCCCTGAGCAGTAGTGTAGGTTGCAGATGTGGCTCAGATCCAGCACTGCTGTGGCTATGGCTGCTGTGAGGGCTGGCAGCTACAGCTCCAATTCAACCCCTAGCCAGGGAACTTCCACATGCCGTGGGTATGATCCTAAAAAGACAAAAATAAACAAAAATAAATAAATATGCATAACTAGACAAAAATTTTAAATTCTATCTATGCTTCAATTTCATATTAAAAAAAGAAAAAAGAAAACTGAGACTAAAAGCTGAGTTGCCCAAGGCTGGGCACTTGCAGGTTTCCCTGATTTCTCTATTATAATATGTCCTCTCACCAAGGAGTTTGGCCTTGAGAAGAAGAAAAGGATAAACAAAAACTCCAAAACAGAATAAGCTTTGGGTCACAGCTCTAGAAATATTCACAGCCTAAATTAAGTATTTTTTTCAAATATACATTTCAACATTTAAATATGGAAAGTCGGAGTTCCCGTTGTGGCACAGCAGTTAAAGAATCCGACTAGGAACCATGAGGTTGCGGGTTCGATCCCTGCCCTTGCTCAGTGGGTTAAGGATCAGGTGTTGCCGTGAGCAGTGGTATAGGCTGCAGACTCGGCTTGGATCCTGTGTTGCTGTGGCTCTGGTATAGACCAGTGGCTACAGCTCCAATTAGACCCCTAGCCTGGGAACCTCCACATGCCGCGGGAAGCAGCCCTAGAAAACACAAAAAGACAAAAAATTAATAAATAAATAAATAAATATGGAAAGTCATACCTGATTGACAACTTCAAAATAAATGGCTAAAGTTGTAGTGGGACTGAGTCCACAAATCTTCCATTGACAAGTGCCTCCTGTTCCTATCTCCTATAAAAATAAAACATAGTATGCTTGATATACAGAGACTATAATTTATTACTATACATACAGTTATAAATAAATATAATTTATTACAATGTACTTTATATATATAAAAAAGTTAAAAAAATACTAGTAATAAAAAACATAATTTCAGGTTTCTACTTCAATAAATGTTAGTAGCATAAAATTCTTTAAGAATGTATAAATACATCAAGAAACAAAATTAAGCAATTTTTACACAAATATAATTATAAAATAATTCAAATTCTTACTAAGTAAATTATAAAAGTACTGATAAAAATTCTTCGTACTGTAGACTTTAAAAGTATACATCACTTAATGATTACAGCTAAACTTGTCCTTCTATCCAACTATTTAATCTGTGTAAAGAGATACTGATTTAACACATAACATATGCATATGTGAATGAATACAGGTTCTCTGGATCAGAACTGTGTAACTTAAGCAGTCTGATTCCCAAGAAAACTTCTTAGATATAAATTTTTACCATGAAAACTGCTTAAAATTTTTAAACTGTCATTATAAAGGTGATTATACACTCTGTTATTTGTCCCATCATCCTCTCCACAGCTACATGATTCTACTATTTTAAACTGTGTTATAATCCACTAGATGCGATAACAGAAAAGAAAGGAATTGAAATTTAAATATGGCTAATTTGGTTACTGTGATTGAAGTTCAACTAAGGAAAAAAACTTCAGAATTATTTTTGACTTTTGATAGTCTCCAAATTTCTAAATCATAGTTTAGAAATTTTTTAGGCACATTGGGGCAAAGAATAACTTAGGCATAAAATATAAAAGACAGGTGACAATATAAAAGTTTTCATTTAGGAGTGGATACAGAAAGAACATTCACAAATAGAAGCATACCAATGGAAGCTGAACCACATTCTAGTGAAAAACAGTCCACACAATAATTTTCAAAGGAATGCCACAGACTGCCGCCCCAAGTCTCTGTTGGATCTGCCCTGAGAATTAATTGTATTTTCTTTTTGGAATGAAGTTGTGACTTACATTTTCAGACACACAGGGTCCTTTAGAATTGAGAGATACACAGGGTCCAATAGCTCCTGAAATCTTTATTTCCCTTGAGGTCTGCAAAATAAGAATATACAGTCAGTCCTCCATATCGGTGGGTTCTACACATCCTGATTCAACCAAATTTGGATTGAAAATATTTTTTAAAACTTTTTTCATAAAAGTTCCAAAAAGCAAAACTTGAACTTACTGTGCAAAGGTAACTATTTACACAGCGTTTACATCTTATTAGACATTATACGTAATCTAGAGATGATCTAAAGTATTTGGGAGGATGTATGTAGGTTATAAGCAAATACTATGCCATTTTGGAAGCACAGGGGTGTAGTCCTGGAACCAATCCCCAACACATCACCAAAGGACGACCCTAGCACACTTTGGTATATCATCTTCTGTTTTTCCTCTCATTGAAAATCTGCCACCAAGATTTCTTTCTTTTCAGCCACTGCTAAGTCCAAAATTTCAGATAATGTTACATTCTATCTAAAAATGAGAAAGCCCAAATCAAGTTCTCTTACATGAGGTTCTTTTTCCTAACAAATCCTGAATACCACCATCAAGACAAATTTACCCAAAACAATGTTCTTCATTAAACTACGTCTTCTTCTGCCTTCACATGCATCTCCAAACTGTAACCAAACCACATAATAAAACTATTTCACTTACCTTCCAATCTAACTGGTTTTCCCAAATACCATGCTGATTCCCACCTCGATGCCTCATTGCAAACTGTGCTCCTGACTAAAATCATTCTCCTCAACCAACTTATATTCTGCCACCTTACAAACACTATTCTAAGTCACTGTAAAACCATCTATCTTCTAGGATAAATTGCCCACATTCATTTCTCTTCTCTAAATATAGCACTTTAATAATCTACTATTGTTTCATTCTATCGTATGTGTTAATGTTACCTTTCTATCAAGACTAAGTTCTTTATAAGAAGACCTATGCTTTATATATCCCCTGAGATCTCTACAATTTCCTAGCTTATTGCAGGACATTTAGCAAGCATTCAATAAAATAAGAAGATTAACAAGAAATATTTAATAAATATTTAAAATCAATGTGCTTATAGTAGACTTTAACACTAAACCTTTGAGTTTCTTCTTCTTTTTTTTTGTCTTTTTGGGGTGGCACCCTCGACATATGAAAGTTCACAGGCTAGGGGTCAAATTGGAGCTGCAGCTATACCACAGCATCAGCAACATCAAATCTTAGCCCCATCTGTGACCTACACCGCAGCTCAAGGCAACACCAGATCTTTTAACTCACTGAGCGAGGCCAGGGATAAACCTGCATCCTCATGGATACTAGTTGGATTCTTAACCCTCTGAGGCACAATGGGAACTCCAGGCTTTGAGTTTTTTAAACCCAAATTTGAAATGAATGATAGAACTGAATAATATCAACAACCTACCAAAAACAATGACTGATTATCCAAATGGAATAGAACAAGTTTCTCTTAAGTTAGATAACAATTTCTGCAATTAAAGAAGATTCTAACATAAGTAAATTTAACAATAAAAAACATAAAACAGGAGTTCCCTGATGGCCTAGGAGTTGTCACTGCTGTGGCTCAGGTTACTGCCCTGGCCCAGGAATTGCTACATGCTACAGGCACAGCAAAGAAAAAGAAAAAAAAAAAGATAAAACACACAAGCATACTTTGGGGATAACCATGGGTTCAGTTCCAGGCCACCACAATAAAGTGAATATTGCAATAAAGAAAATCATATGCATTTTTTTATTTCCCATAGTAACGTTATATAACATTGTTACATAAAGTTATGTTTACATTACACTGTAGACTATTAAGTATGTAATTCCATTATGTCTAAAAAATGTCCATAATTTTAAAATACTTCATTGCTGAAAAATGCTAATCATCATTTGAGACTTCAGTAAGTCATAATCTTTTTGCTGGTACAGGGTCTTGCCTTGATGTTCATGGCTGCTAACTGATCAGGATGATGATGGTTGCTGAGGTTGGGGTGGCTGGAGCAGTTTCTTAAAATGAGACAACAGTGAAGTTTGCTGCATGAAGTGACTATTCCATCCACAAATTATTTCTCTGTAGCATGCAATGCTATTTGATAGCATTTTACCCACAGTAGAACTTCTTTCAAAATTGGAGTCAGACCACTCAAACCCTGCCACTGTTTTACCAACTAAATTTATGTAACATTTTTTTTTACGTAACATTTTAAATCCTTGGTTGTCACTTCAACAATCTTCACACATCTTCACCAGTGGATTACAACTCAAGAAACCACTTTCTTGGAGCTCCCTTGTGGCTCAGTGGATTAAGGATCCAATGTTGTCATTGTTGTGACTCTGGCTACTGCTGTGGTTTGGGTTGATTCCTGGCCCAGGAACTTCTGTATGCCATTGAGTATGGCCGAAAAGAGAAAAAAGAAAGAACGAAACCACTTTCTTTGCTCATACATAAGAAGTAACTCCTCCCCATTCAAGTTTTATCATAAGATTGCAGCAACTTAGTCACATATTCAGGCTCCACTTCTAATCCTGGTTCTCTCGCTGTTTCCATATCTACAGTTACTTCCTCTACTCAAGTCTTGAACCCCACATAGTCATCTATGAGGATTGGAATTACCATCTTCCAAACTCCTGTTAAGGCTGATGTTATGACCTCTTCTCATGAATCATGCACGTTCTTTTTTTTTCAATGATTTTTATTTTTTCCATTATAGTTGGTTTAGAGTATTCTGTCAATTTTCTACTGTACAGCAAAGTGACACAGTCACACACACATATACATTCTTTTTCTCACATATCCTCCATCATGTTCCATCACAAGTGACTAGATACAGTTCCTAATGCTATACAGCAGGATCTCATTGCTTATCCATTCCAAATGCAATAGTTTGCATCTATTAACCCCAGACTCCAAGTCCAACCCACTCCCTCCCCCTTTCCCTTGGCAACCACAAGTCTGTTCTCCAAGTCCATAAGTTTCTTTACTGTGGAGAGGTTCATTTGTGCCATGTACGAGATTTCAGATGTAAGTGATATTGTATGGTACTTGTCTTTCTCTTTCTGACTTACTTCACTTAGTGTGATAGTCTCTAGTTCTGTCCATGTTGCTGCAAATCACATTATTTGTTCTTTTTTATGGCTGAGTAGTCACGTAATGGCATCTAGAATAATGAATTCTTTCCAGAAGGTTTTTCATTTACTTTTCCCAGATTCATCAAAGGAGTCACTACATATGGCAGCTAGAGCCTGACAAGACATACTTCTTAAAGAGTAAGACTTGAGGATTTCCTGTCATGACTCAGTGGTAACAAACCCAACTAGTATCCATGAGGATGCAGGTTTGATCCCTGGTCTCGCTCAGTGGATTAAGGATCCAGCATTGCCATTGTGGTGGTGTAGGTTGCAAATGCAGCTTGGATCTGGCATTTCTGTGGCTGTAGTGTAGGCAGCAGCTGCAGCTCCAATACAACCTCTAGCCTGGGAACTTTCATATGCTGTGGGTACAGTCCTAAAAAGACAAAAAAAAAAAAAGAATAAGACTTGAAAGTTGAGGGAGTTCCTGCCATGGCTCAGCAGTTAACGAACCCAACTGGTATCCATGAGGATGCAGGTTCAATCCCTGGCCGTGCTCAGTGGGTTAAGGAGCTGGCACTGCCGTGAGCTGTGGTGTAGATAGATCACAGATGCGGCTGGGATCCTGAATTGCCATGGCTCTGGCATAGGCCAGTGGCTACAGCTCCAATTTAACCCCTAGGCTGGAACCTCTATATGCCCTGGGTACAGCGCTAAAAAGAAAAAAAAGAAAAAAAAAAAAAAGACTTGAAAGTTGAAATTACTCCCTGATCCTTGATCTATGGGCTGCAGCAGCAGAATGGATGGTAAGTTAGCAAGCATGAAAGCAATTTTGTCCATCTCCATCAAAGCTCTTGGGTGACCAGACGCACTGTCAATGAGCATAATATTTTTGAGAAGAATCTTTTTTCTGAGCAAACCCAACTAGTAACCCTAAGGATGCAGGTTCGATACCTAGCCTCACTCAGTGGGTTAAGGATCCAGCATCGCTTTGAGCTGCAGTATAGGTCGCAGACGCAGCTCAGATCTGGCGTGTCTCAACAATGGGTTTTAAATCTTCAGTAAACCATGGGGTAAAACAGATGTGCTGTCATTCAGGCTGAATTGTTGCATTTATAGAGCACAGGCAGAGTTGATTTAGCTAGTTCTTAAGGGCCCAGGGACTTCCAGAAACGGTAAATGAGTACTAGCTTCAACTTAAAGTCACCAACTACATCAGCACCTGTCCTTTGAAGCTCTTAAGTGAGCCACTGACCTCTCTCTAACTATAAAAGTTCTCAATGGCATCTTCTTCCAGGAGGTTGTTTCATATACACTGAAAATCTGTTATTTAATGTAACCACTTTCGTTATCTTACCTAGGTCTTCTGGATAATCTGCTGCAGTTTCTACATCAGCACCTGATGCTTCCCCTTGTATTTTTATGTTATGGAGATGGCTTCTTTCCTTAAACCTCCTAAACCAACTCTGCTGGTTTTAAACATTCTTTTCTGTAACTTCCTCACTTCTCCTAGCCTTCCTGGAACTGAGGAGAGTTAGGGCTTTGCTCTGGATTAGGCTTTGGCTTAAGAGAAAGTTGTGGCAGGTTTGATCCTCTATCCAGACCACTAAAACCTTCTCCATATCAGCAATGAGGCTGTTCGGCTTTCTTATCATTCATGTGTTTACTGGAGCAGCACTTTGAACTTTCCAAGAATTTTTCATCTGCATTCACAACTTGGCTAAGTGGCTCTAAGAGACCTGGCTTTTGGCCTGTCTTGGCTTTCAACATGCCTTCCTCACTAAGCTTTTGACTTAAAGAGACAGACCTGCAGAAGTTCCCAGTGTGGCACAGTGGGTTAAGAATCCAAATGCAACAGCCCAGGTCACTGTGGAGGCACAGGTTCGATGCCCAGCCTGGCAGTGGGTTAAAGGATCTGGCATTGCCTCAGCTGTGGCATAGGTCACAGCTACAGCTCAGATCCAGTCCCTGGTCCAGAACTTCCATATGCCATGGGTACGACCATAAAATAAATAAAGTGATAGAAGTGCAACTCTTAGGGTTATTAACTGGCATAATTTCAATATTGCTATGTCAAGGAATAGAAATGCCTGAGAAGAAGAAAGAAAGGAGAATGGCCAGTGGGTTGGGCTGTCAGAACACACACATTAAGTTCACCATCTTAAATGGGGGCAGTTCATGGTGACCCAAAACAATTATAATAGTTAACATCAAAGACCACTGACCGGGAGTTCCTGTCATGGCTCATCAGTAACGAACCCAACTGGTATCCCTAAGGATGCAGGTTTGATCCCTGGCCTCACTCAGTGGGTTAAGGATCCAGCATTGCCGTGAGCTTTGGCATAGGTCGCAGACAGACCTCAGATCTGGCATGGCTGTGGCCAACAGCTGTAGCTCTGATTTGACCCCAAGCCTGGGAACTTCCATATGCCACACCTGGGGCCCTAAAAAGTAAATTTAAAATTAAAAAAAAAAAAAGACCACAGATCACAGATCACCTTAACAAATATAAAAATATAATAAGAATGAAAAAGCCTGAAATATTATGAGAACTATCAAATGTGGCACAGAGACATGAATTGAGCAAATGCTGGTGAAAAAAAAACAGCACCAAAAGACATGCTCCACACAGGATTGTTACAAATCTTCAATTTATAAAATACACAGTATCTGTGAAGCACAACAAAATAAGGTATGTCTATACTTAAAAAGTTTAACCCAGGAGTTCCCATCATGGCTCAGCAGAAAGGAATCTGACTACTGTCTATGAGGATGCAGGTTTGATCCCCAGCCTCACTCAGTGGGTTAAGGATTCAGCATTGCTATGAGCTGTGATGTAGGTCACAGACTAGGTTAAGATGTGGCACTGCTGTGGTTGTGGCACAGGCCGGCAGCTACAGCTCCATTTCAACTCCTAGCCTGGAAACCTCCATATGCCACAGGTGCCACCTTAAAAAGACAAAAAAAAAAAAAGTTAAACCCTATACAAAAAAAAAACAGAGTTAAAGGAAATTTTACCTATACAATTTCTTATTTAACATTTAGAAATGTTCCAGTAAAATTTCATTGTACATTTAATGATGACACCTTTTTCTGGTGAACAAAATCTCTAACTTCGGTTTCAATATAAAATAACCACTATTTTTAAAGAATATATTGAATTTGATTGATGATATTTTAAAATCAGGGTCAAGCCTACAAATCTCTCTCTTGTTAACATATGACACATGTCATGTTTTGGTTCTTACCTTTATTTCCAATGTACCACCAAAGCCCATTTTAAACTGTCCATGCATATCTTTGGTAAAAACTCTTTGAAAAGTTTGTTTGAATAAGGAAGTGTTGAAAGAGTCGCCCATTACCATGTATCCTCTGCATGGAAAGAAAAAATAATGTGACACAGCATTAGGTCCAGGTGTTAAAACCAGAAAAGTAAATTATTTCTCAACAGACCAACAATTTTAAAGATATTTCCCAAAATGTGCAATATTAATATTCAGTTTAAAAACTCCCACAAGGTCCTACTGTATAACACAGGGAACTATAGTCAATATCCTGTGATAAACAATGTGGACAAGAATATGAAAAAGAATATATATATGTCTAGCTGAGTCACTTTGCCCATACAGCAGAAATTAACACAACATTGTAAATCAACTTTACTTCAAGAAAATTAAAAAAAAAAAGAACAACTCAAATATATGAAAACACCCCCAACCTCACAAATAATCTCAATCCTGAGGGTACCTGAGTGCCCCTAACACTTGTATTTGTTCTCAGTAACTTTTTTAAAATCTTTTTTTAAGTAGATAATACATCCACACATTACAAAATTCAAAAAGTATAAAGGGGTACACAAAAACAAATGTGTCTCTCCCACCCTAGTCACCCAGTTCTCCCTACTGGTGAAGACAGATGACAATTCATGTCATGCATTCTCATTTTTATAAACAAGCATCTCCATGTGTATGCGTATATATGCATATACTGTGTGTGTAACAGTGAATGAGAACAGAGGGACATTTGGGGAGCATTTTCACTTTGTGCACTTAAGCATGTACCCTTATAAAATTTTTTTAAGATTTAAAAAACATTAACTGTCAAATAAAAACTACTCTGAGATAACATTTCTATACTAATATATCAGCAAATCAGACAACTATTCCACTGATGAGGCTGTGGAAAAACAAGCACTCTCATAATTGCTGATGGGAATGGTGCAACACCAATGCCAGAGAACTTGACCATATCTAACAAAATTACATATGTATTTTCTCTTTAATCCTGTCACCCCACTATTAGGAATTTATCCCAAAGATAATCTGGCAAACAAAAACAAAAAACAAAATATAGGCATAAGTCTATTAACTGAAGTACTACTGATAACAGTAAAAGACTGGAAACAATCCAGATAACTAGCTATTAGATTATTTCAATAAAATATGGTACATCCACACAATAGAGTAATAAACAGTTGATCCTTGTACAACACGGGTTTTGAACCACTTATGCATGGTTTGTCCACTTATGTGTGGATTTTTTCACTAGTATATATTACAGAACTACACTACTCACAGATGACTGAGTCTGAGGACGTAGAGCTGCAAATATGGAAGAACCACAGATAACAAAGGGCCCACTGTAATTATACTCAGATTTTCCACTACACAAAAGGCCAGTTCTCCTAATCCCTGCATTGTTCAAGGAACAACTGTACTGCTTCAGCCCCATTTCTAGGATGTAAGTAAAAAATGCATAGTAGGGGAAAGTATGTAAAACAGTCTTTTCTACTGTTTAAATTAAAGATGGAATAAATAACCTATAAACTCACATGCATACAAACATCTATATGTATTTGCTCACATTTTTAAAATATTTTAAGAAGTTTTTAAACAATAAAATGATCAAAAATTAGACAAAAGAACAAAACTGATATGGCATAATTAATCAATGGTAAATTTTATTTTTGATACTGTAAAGTCCTAATTTATGTTATCTCTGATGCTATTATAGATTGTATGTTGTTAAATTTTCTTTCCTCTTTACAGTTGACCTTTGAACAATGAGGGGTTTGGGGCACTGACCCTTAGGCACAGTCGAAAACCTGTGTAGAACTACAGTCAGCCCCCTGTAACCACTGCTCCACAACCTTGGATTCAACTAGCTGTATATTATGTAGTACTGTAGTATGTGCTTATTATCTGCAGTCGGATTCTTAACCCACTGTACCACAGAGGGAACTTCTCATTTTATTGCTTTTAAAAAAAATCAATATTCTGACAACTCCCACATTTATATCTCCAGATATAAATCCAGACCTATCTTCTGCATTCTAGGTTCTAATATTCAACTGCCTACTCAACCTCTCCTCATGGACTAAACATCTACTGGCATCTTAAATCAAACATGTTCAGAACTGAACTCCTCATCTTCTCCCCAAATATTCTTCCTCCCAGTCTTACCCATTTCAATAAAGGGCAACTCAATCCTTCCAGCAGACTACTTTGGTTTTCTCAAACACCAGATGTAACATATCAGCAAATCCTCTACCTTTAAATATATCCAAAATCCAACCACTTCTCACCCACCTATGATGCCGCCACTGAAGACAAATGAAGTCAAATGATCCTTTTAAAACATTAAGTCAGATCATGTCACTCCTCTCCCCAAACTCTCCAATGACATCCCATCTCACTCAAAGTAAAATCTAACAAGTTATGAAGAACTTATTCAACCTGATAAAGGCATCTACAAAAATCCACAGCTAACATCATACTGCATGGTTAAAGACAAAATGGTCCCCCTATGATCAGTCTACAAACCTACAGAGACAGAACATAGGTTAGTGGTTGTCTAGGCTAAAAGGGGAGGGAGGAAGGAGGAATAGGAAGAGACTACCAATGAATACAGAGTTTCTTGCTGGGATAACAGAGATGTTCCAAAATTAAATTATGGCATGATGGTTAGAATATACTAAAAACATTAAATTATAAGCTTTAAATGGCTAAATTTTATGGTATGTGAATTATATCTCAAAAAAAGCTACTAAAATGGAATTCCCTGGTGCCTTAGTGATTAAGGATTCATCATTGTCACTGCTGTGGCTTGGGTTTGATCCCTGGCCCAGGAACTTCTGCAAGCCAATGAGAATGGCCAAAAAAAGAAAAAGAAAAAGAAAAAAAAAACTGTTAACAGCTGTTGTCCTGGAGTGGCACAATGATGACTTTTTTTCCCCAAAACTGTCATTATTGGTTTACATTTATAAACTGTCATTATTAGTCTAAATTGCAAACCTCGTAAAAATTTAAATACATACCCAGTAAGGTTAGGACAGCATTTCATCTCCAGGAGACCTGTCTGATCTAATGCACATGCATAGATATCAATAACATGACCAGTCGTAGCAGCTCGATTAGCCAATGCTTCAAAATGCTACAACAAATTTTTCAAAATTAAACCAAAGTAACACGTATACTTAATCATCCTATAAATCTTTTGCCATTTATAGATCAAAATGATCCAAGAAATACTAAAAGAATAATCCATAACAATTTAAATGTGACTTGTTCTAATTTAATTTTTATAATGTCTTATAAAATTATGCAATAGGTTCTAATAAGCCTAACACTTTCATATTCTTTTCTATAAAGACATTCTTTCTAAATAAATTCCTAAATTAAGCTAGCCTTGAAAAAAGGCATAATAAACATCTTTCTCTTCATATATAAACATGGTAGAGGAACAACAAAAGAACTCTTTTTCATAGCTAAATCCATACCCAAGTAACATAAAAAATAAAGAGACTTGGGATTCCCATTGTGGCTCAGTAGTAACAAACCCTACAAGTATCCATGAGGATGTGGGTTTGATGCCTAGCCTCCTCACTCAGTGGGTTAAGGATCCAGCATTGCCGTGAGCTGTGGTTTAGGTCCCAGACACAGTTTGGATCCTGTGTTGCTGTGGCTGTGGTGTAGGCCAGCAGCTACAGCTCCAATTTGACCCCTAGCTTGGGAACTTCCGCATGCCAAAGGTGCAGCCCTAAAAGTCAAAAAAGAAAAAAAAAAAATGCAGAGACAATAACAAGAGCATTAAGATAAACAAATATAAAATTTTTTTGAAGCTCTAAGAAAACTTTCAAGTTCAAAAAGGAAATTAGGTGGCAGGAAAAAAGCATCTGTTAATAGTGACAAAAATTATTACAATTATTACCTGCTATTAATTATACCTTAAAAATATAATAAACAGCTCCGACTGGACCCCTAGACTGGGAACCTCCATATGCCGCGGGAGCAGCCCTAGAAAAGACAAAAAAAAAAAAAAAAAAGGAGTCAAGAATCAACTGTAGTGAAAATGTACTGACAAATACAGACGAAACTGAAGTTACATGAACAGAAAACAACTCATGAGAAAATGATGGACTATTCAAACTATGAACAATATATACATGTAAAGGACAGGCTCTTGGAAAAGGAAAATTGAAAAATTCAGGAAATTCTTGCTGATGGGAAAGACATACTTTTGGTTTTTGTTTTTGTTGGGTTTTTTTTTCCGCTTTTTAGGACCACACCTGTGGCATACAGAAGTTCCCAGGCTAGGAGTCAAATCAGAGCTACAGCTGCCAGCCTACACCACATCCACAGCAAAGCAGGATCTGAACTGCATCTGCAACCTATACCACAGCTCACGGCAATGCCAGATCCTTAACCCACTGAGCGAAGCCATGGATCCTCATGGATAGCAGTCAGATTCATTTCCACTGCACCACAACAGGAATACTCAAGACATTCTTTCAATATAGAAAAGGCACATTTCTCTCTGGAGGAGTTTTTAAAGAAGTATCTATTGGTGCCCACTGTTAAGTTTTTAAATATTTAAAACCAGAGAAGTTACAACAAATTATCAAGAAAAAAAAAAAAAAGATCTTTTCTCTAATCCTACATAGCAGTTGAAGGATCATTTTATCATAAAGTATTTGTACTCTTCCTTTCCACTAAAGGAATTTCTCTAATTAAGCAAAAAGACTTAAAAACAAAACTTACCTTAGTTCCCTTTTTAACATATTTGGCATTGTCTTTTTCAATGTCATGCCATGATCTTATAGGTGTCTTCAGTTCATCTCCAACCACCATTCCAGGACCCTGAGTGGCTGGACCACCAATGAACATCATGATACGAGCACCAGTGTTGGGAAAAGTGCACTATCAGAAAAAAAGTAACTCATCAGAGGAGTTTAAAGGAAAACATATGGATATACATTTCTTTGCTTTCTTCTTTTTTTTTTGGTTTTTAGGGCCACACCCACCACATATGAAGCTCCCAGGTTTCATATCATATCAGTCATATCAGAGCTAGAGCTGCTGGCCTATGCCACAGCCATAGCAACAAGGGATCCAAGCTGCATCTGCAACCTATACCACAGCTAACAGCAACGCCAGATCCTTAACCCATAGTGTAAGGACAGGGATCGAACCCCCATCCTCATGGATCCTAGGTGGGTTCATTACCATCGAGCCACGACAGGAACTCCCTAGATATACATTTCTTAGAGAGAATTTTGATATATTCTTCCTAGCAATTAGAAAAGCATACATTTTCCAAGAAATAAAATAATCAAATGTTTAAAACAAAATTTAAAAACAAGATGCTTAAATATCTTTCTTCTGAAATCCTATTCTTATAGCAATACCTTCCTAATTTTAAAATAATCTATAAACTTGATCCCTATAAACAAGGATGGTCCTCTTGCTTAACCAGTACTAGACAGGGAAGAGAGAGAAAGAAGAAAAGAAGGCATCTTCTTCTATTTTGCTGTTGTTATTTTGTTTCCTACACTTCAAACATGCACAGGGAGTTCCTGCTGTGGCACAGTGAGTTAATGATCCAGCTTGTCTCTGTGGCATTGCCAGTTCGATCCCTGGCCTGGTGCAATGGGTTAAGAATCCAGCATGGCCACAGTTGCAGCATAGGCCACAGATGCAGCTCAGATTTGATTTCTGGCCTGGGAACTTCCATATGCAGCAGGTGCAGCCAAGAAAGGAAAACAAACACATGCACAATGTATATTTCTAGTTCAAGTCGATGGACTGAGTACTCCAATCTACCTCCCCTTCTTACCAAGATGCCAGTGAAATAAACAAATATATTGTTTAAAAAATAAATAAGAGTAGTCTAGAAATTCTGAGGAATCCAAATAACAGACTTTAAGGGAATGACAAAAGAATATTTTTAAAATCCCAGACACCAAAAGTAAGCCTAATCTTCCCAAGGGAATATTTTAAAAGCTCTATATTCAGCATCAAAAAAAACACAAAAAGCACAGTATTATAAAACTACAGAAATCAACACAGTGTGGTACTAGTACAAAAACAGACATAATGGAACAGAATGGAACAGAAGAGTGAACCCAGAAATAAACCTAGACACCTACAGTCAACTAATCTTTGACAAAGGAGGCAAGAATGTAAAATGGGAAAAGGACAACCTCTTCAGCAAGTGGTGCTGGGAAAACTGGACAGCTGAATGCAAATCAATGAAACTAGAACACACCCTCACACCCTGCATCAAAATAAACTCAAAATGGCTTAAAGACTTAAACATAACACAAGACATCATCAAACTCCTAGAAGAGAACATAGGCAAAAAACTCTCTGACATCAACTGTACAAATATTTTCTTAGATCAGTCTCCCAAAGCATTAGAAATAAAAACAAAACAAAAAAAAGGACCTAATCAAACTGACAAGCATTTGCACAGCAAAGGAAACCATTAAAAAAAAAAGACAACCTACAGAATGGGAGAAAATAGTTGCAAACAATGTAAGTGACAAGGGCTTAATCTCCAAAATATACAAACAACTCATACAACTCAACAGCAAAAAAGCAAACAACCCAAATGAAAAATGGGCAGAAGACCTGAACAGACATTTTTCCAAAGAAGACATACAGGTGGCCAACAGGCACATGAAAAATGCTCAACATCACCAATTATTAGAGAATGCAAATCAAAACTACTGAGGTACCACCTCACACAAGTCTGAATGGCTGTCATTAATTAGTCTACAAATAACAAATGCTGGAGAAGATATAGAGAAAAGATGGGGTTTTGGTGGGAATGTAAATTGGTTAAACCACTACGGAAAACAGTATAGAGTAACCTCAGAAAACTTTTTAAAGTATAGAACTACCATATGATCCAGAAATCCTACTCCTGGGCATATATCTAGAAAAAAAATTTTCATTCAAAAAGATACATGCCACCCCTATGTTCACTGCAACTCTATTCACAATAGCCAAGACATAGAAACAATCTAAATGGCCACTGCAGATGAATAGATTAAGAAGATGTGGTACATATATATATAATGGACTATTACTCAACCATAAAAAAGACAAATTAATGCCATTTGCAGCAACATGGATGAAGCTAAAGATTCTCATACTAAGTGAAGTAAGCCAGAAAGAAAAAGATAAATACTATATGATATCACTTATTTGTGGAAAAAGATAACATGGAACATGGATGAAACTAAAGATTCTCATACTAAGCGAAGTAAGCCAGAAAGAAAAAGATAAATACCATATGATATCACTTATTTGTGGAAAAAGATAACATGGAACATGGATGCAACATGGATGAAACTAAAGATTCTCATACTAAGCGAAGTAAGCCAGAAAGAAAAAGATAAATACCATATGATATCACTTATTTGTGGAATCTAAAATATGGAACAGATGATCCTACGTAAAAAAAACAGACACAGATCATGGCCAAGGAGAGCAGACTTAGGGTTCCCAAGGGGAAAGGGAGAGGGAGTGGGATTGGGATGGGCATTTTGGTGCTTTGGGGGATGCAAACTGCTATATTTGGAATGGATGGGCAATGGGGCCCTACTGTACAGCACAGGGAAATATGTGTGATTGGGTCAATTTGCTGCAAAACAGAACTTGAAGAAACACTGTAAATCAACCATAATTTAAAAAAAAAAAATGACGTGATACATATACACAAATGAATACTACTCAGCCATAAAAAAGAACAAAATAATGCCACTTGCAGCAACACGGATGGAAATAGAGATTCTTATACTAAGTGAAGTAAGTCAGAAAGAGAAAGACAAATACCATATGATATCATTTATTTGTGGAATCTAATATATGGCACAAATGAACCTACCTACAGACCAGAAACAAACTCATGGACACAGAGAACATAGAGACAAACTCATAGAAACAAACTCAGGACATAAAGAACAGACTTTGGTTGCCAAGAGGGAGGGAGTGGGATGGACTTGGAGTCTGGGATTATTAAATGCAAACTATTGCAATGAGGTCCTGCTGTACAGCACAGGGAACTATATCCAATCATTTATGATGGAACTTGATGAAAGATAATATGAGAAAAAGAATGTGTGTGTGTGTATATACATAGATATATATATATTCTGGGTCTCTTGGCTATACAGCAAAAACTGGCACAACATTATAAATCAACTATAATTTTAAAAATTAAAAAATAAAAACATTCAGTGGGAAAAATAAGTTTCCTAAAAAGGACTGAGACTATATCAAATGATCATTGGGAGTTCCTGTTGCGGCTCAGCAGTAACAAACAAGACTAGTATCCATGAGGATTCAGGTTCAATCCTTGGCCCCACTCAGTGGGTTAATGATCCAGTGTTGCCGTGAGCTGCAGTGCAGGTTGCAGACATGGCTTGGATCTGGCATTGCTGTGGCTGCAGCATAGGCCAGCAGCTGCAGCTCATATTTGACCCCTAACTTGGGAACCTCCATATGCTGCGGGTGCAGCCCTAAAAAACAACAAAAAAAGATTATCATCAATAAACCATCTGTTAGAATACTAGTGAGGAATGACTCAAAGATCCTATTGAAGATTATTTTGAACCTACAATTCTACAACCACCTGAAGTACAAATGAAGTGAGAGGGAAAAATTATTTTTAATTGTAGATATGCAAAAACTCAGAAAATTTATAAAAACTAAAAAACCAAAATGAGTACAATTCAAAAGAAATAAAGCTCCAGAAAAAATGTGAAGGATTCATAAGACTTTGACACATGAAAGATTCCCTATTAAGCTTCAAAACTGCAGTGACAAAGGATTATATCTCCTTTTCTATTTGTTCCACAAATAATAATATTTATATATCATGAACAAAATACTATTATTTGTCATTTCTATAAAGCAGTTATTGGACAAAAACACAGAGTGCATTTTCAAACTATATTATAGCTTCAAAATGTAAATGATACAAACTTCGATAATTTTAACAATTTTGTGATTGGAGTTCCCTAATGTCACAGCAGGTTAAGGATCTAGCACTGTCACTGCTGTGGCTCAGGTTGCTGCTGTGGCACAGGTTTAATCCCTGGCCTGGAAACTTCCACCTGCTGACCAAAAAAAAAAAAAAAGTCATGTAATTAACAAATCTGGGCAAGAGCAAGGAATACTGCCTTTTACTTTTTGTTTTCATACATCCTTGCATATTGTTTGAATGTCTTCATCAAGAATACTTATTACTTCTGTAACTTTCTTAGACTACACTAATAAACAAATAAAAATACTCTTTTCAGAGTTCCCGTCATGGCTCATTGGGTAACAAATCTGACTAGCATCTAAGACGACGCAGGTTCAATCCCTAGCCTCACTTAGTGGGTTAAGGATCCGGCATTGCCGTGAGATGTGGTGTAGGTGGCAGACGTGGCTCAGATCTGGTGTTGCTGGGGCTGTGGCATAGGCCAGTGGCTACAAATCCAATTCGACCTCTAGTCTGGGAATCTCCATACGCCACAGATGTGGCCCTCAAAAGACAAAAGGCAAAAAAAAAAATACTTTTCATTGTGGGTATGTGAAGTAACAGCAGTCATGTAAAACCACAGATGTGGCCCTCAAAAGGCAAAAAAAAAAATACTTTTCATTGTGGGTATGTGAAGTAACAGCAGTCATGTAAAGCCAAAACATCAGTAAAGTACAAGAACAAATAAAACTATACAAAACACACACCTTCATAACCAGAACATAAAAAAACACTCAACCTTCAAATTACTTATAAGTAAAAAAATAAACACTAAGTCCCAGTGAGCTATCTCTCATGCAAGTCTTCACACAGAGTAAGGGCAGTTTGGGGCAAAGTACATGGAAGAACAAAGGAAACCAGCAGCCAGAAGAAAACTGCCAGATTCAAAAGAAAACTTATTAAGGGGCATTGAATAAAAGCAAGAAAATAACCAAGGGCATGAAAATGAAGTAAGTATACAAGATAAAAGTGGTTGAAATGGAAAACAAGCAAAGATCCAATATATGTATAATTGAAGTTCTTTCAGAAGATAAACCAAACAATGATTGAAAATACTTAAAACTATAATTGCACAGTTCCCACTGTGGCTCAGCAGATTACAAACCCAACTAGTATCCCTGAGTTCCCTTAGTGGGTTAAGGATCTGGCATTGCCATGAGCTGTGGCATAGGTCAGAGATGCAGCTCAGATCCCGTGTTGCTGTGGCTGTGGCGTAGGCCAGCAACTGCAGCTCCAATTCAACCCCTAGCCTGGGCACTTCTATGTGCTGCAGGTGCAGCCCTAAAAAGCAGGAAAAAAAACACCATAGTGCAAGAAAATTCTATAGAAATAAAAGATTTGAATATACATACAGAAAAGGATCACCAGGCACTAGAGAAAATTAACCCATAAGACATACTATTAATATGATAAGATTATAAAGATACCTTCTTCAAGACTTCTAAGCAAAATGATCACACAATTTACATGGGCAAGAGAATTAGATTGGCATGACTCTTCTCAAAAACAACATCAAAGCAAGAAACAAGGGAGCATCATTTTCAAAAAACTACATGAAAGAAAATGAGAACCAAGACTTTTTATAGCCAACCAAGCTGTTCCTCAAATATAAAAAAGGCCATAGAAGAAGTTTAAACATTCCACAGCTTTAGGAAATTCTGTAACCACAAGTCTTAAGAAATTACTGGAGACAAATTTCACCCAACAAAGAGACTGAGTGGGAATGACACTACTCTAAGTATATCATTTTGTACAACTCTGATTTGGGATGATGTTAATGTTTCACTACACATATAAACACATGCAAAACAAGAATGCGATGTTTAATGAAGAAATGCACAGAACATACAGCAAATTAATAACATAACCACATCAAGAGGGAGGAGGGTGTTGATAACTAATTCACTTTCCATATTTTGTCCTATATATCCTCAGAATGCTAAATATTTAACTCTGTCTCCTAGGCTTCTTTTTCATAGAGGTCTGAGCTAGAAATTCTAAAACTATTCTATCTATATTCTAGAACTGAGTGAGTAAGTAAATATATTTTTGAATAATGGGAGACAGCTTTTTTTTTTTTTTTTGGTTTTTAGGGCCACACCTGCAGCATATGGAAGTCCCCAGGTTAAGGGTCAAATCAGAGCTGTAGCTGCCGGCCTACCCCACAGCCACAACAATGCCAGATCTGAGCCATGACTGCAACCTACACTACAGCTCACGGCAACTCCAGATCCTTCACCCACTGAGTAAGGCCAGGGATCGAACCTGCGTCCTCATGGACACTAGTCAGGGTTTGTTAAACACTGAGCCAAGATGGGAACTCCAGGAGCCAGCTTCTCCTAGTCGGAGAAAGGAGTTACAAATATAGAGAGTGGGAAGAATAGAATAAGCCCTTTGATACTGAACTGAAATTAGAAATATATGAAAGAACTCTTCAGTTTGTTTGTGGGGGTTTTTTTGGTTGTTTGTTTGTTTGTTTTGGCCACACCTGCAGCATGCAGAAGTTCCCAGGGCAGGGACTGAACCTGCTCCACAGCTGCAATGCAAAACACAGCAGTGACTATACCAGGTTCTTAACCCTTGTGCCACCCAAGAACTCCAAGCTCTTGGTTTTTAATATGCATAGTGTTTTGTGATTTTAATAGAGACAGACATAGATGTATGCAGGGATGCATAGATATATGTGTACATATGCACACATACATATTTAATTATATGAGTATGTGTGTATACATACATTTATAAAACATACATACACATACATATGCTCATGCACCTATTTCTTAGTTCCATCCACTAGGACCTACAAGCAATGACATTCCAGTAGCAGCGAACACATGAAGCATCTAGATCTGCCTGGTGGAGCCAAGGCTAAAAAGAACCAAGGCTCTAAATGGCTTATTTCAGGTCCAGGGCAGGGAACATGTAAGATGAGCCTTGAACATCTTATTGTAATAGAAAGCGAGGAAATGTTCAATGATGGGCATATATAAAAAGGACCCAGGAGTCAGGCTGAAGGGGTTCCCACTGGGACAGTCTGAGTATCAAAATAAATAATAATAGCAAAAGGATGTAATCCACTGGATGAAATAAGAATCCACACTGATATAAATAAAATACATAAATGGGGAAGAATGGAAAGTTCTTTGTCAAGGAGAAAGCCAACTAACACATGGAGAAGAAATGATGGAATTAGAAAGTCACTACTTAGCGCCCATAACAACAGTAATTGATCAGGCAAAAATCATGCATGGATGCTAAAACTATTGAGTAGAAGTTTGATGAGTACACAAAGTATCTCCCCATAAGATGCTTAAAATTACAATGGGTGGAGTTCCTGTTGTGGCTCAGCAGTAGTGAACCGAACCAGTATCCATGAGGAGGCAGGTTCAATATATGGCCTCACTCAGTGGGTTAAGGATCCAACGTTGCCGTGGGCTGTGGTCTAGGTTGCAGACGTGGCTTGTATCCTGTGTTGATGTTGCTGTGGTGTATGCCAGCAGCTGTAGCTCCGATTGGACCCCTAGCCTGGGAACTTTCACATGCCACAGGTATGGCTCTAAAAAGACAAAAGAAAAAAATTACAATGGCAAAAATGTAATTTAACAGTGATGAAACCTGGTAGAAACCCCCTTAACGATGTCATCAAAACTAAGTAACATTAGCACTAATAAAAACAAGTCAACATCATGGGCTTCCTGATATGTTGCACTAAGCAGAACACAAATCAATTTTTATAATATTCCTGCCAAAATGTATAACCTCAATCTGCTCCTGAGGAAAGATGAGGTAAACCCAAGTTGAGAATCATTCTACAAAATAACTAGCTTATAGTCTTAAAATGTATTAATGTCCTGAAACACAAAGAAAAACTGAGGAACTATTCCAGATTAAAGGACACTAAAGAGACATGACAACTGAATGCAATAAAGAGTATTATTAGGATAACTGGTAAAATCTGAATAAAATTTAAAGATTATAAAATAGTGTTACACCAATGTTAACTTCATGATTTTGTTAACTGAAGTGCAGTTACACAAAGGAATGTTTTTATGTAATTAAGAAATGCACATTGAGAGTTCCCTGGTGGCTCAGCAGGTTAAGGATCCAGTATTGTCACTCTTGTGGCTCATATCACTGCTGTGGCTCAGGTTCAATCCCTGGCAGAACTTCCACATACCACAGGTGCAGCCAAAGGAAAAAAGAAAGAAAGAATTATTAGAGAAATACATATCAAAACTATAATGAGGTACCACTTCACACCACTCAGAACAGCCATCATTAGTTAGTCTACAAATAACAAATGCTGGAGATAGTGTGGAGAAAAGGGAACCCTCCTACACTCTTGGTGGGAATGTAAACTGGTACGACTACTATGGAAAACAGTATGGAGGTACCTCAGAAAACTAAATATAGAACTACCATATGATCTAGCAATCCCACCCCTGAGCATATAACCGGATAAAACTTTCATTCAAAAATATAACTGCACCCCTATGTTCATAACAGCACTATTCACAATAGCCAAGACATGGGGAAACAACCTAAATATGCACCAACAGTAAATCAATTAAGATGTGGTATCTATACACAATGGAATACTACTCAGCCACAAAAAAGAACAAAATAATGCCATCTGCAGCAACATGGATGGAACCAGAGACTCTCATACTGAGTGAAGTAGGTCAAAAAGAGAAAGACAAATACCAAATGATATCACTTATATCTGGAATCTAATATATAGCACAAATGAACCTATCTATAGAACAGAAACAAACTCATAAACTTGGAGAAGAGACTTGTGGTTGCCAAGGGAGAGCAAGAGGGGGTGGGAGTGGGATGGACTGGGAGTTTGGGGTTAGTAGATGCAAACTATTGCATATGGAGTGGATAAGCAACAGGATCATGCTGTATAACATGGGGAACTATATCTAATCACTTGTGATGGAATTGTTGGAGGATGATGTAAAAAAAGAATGTATATAAATGTATAACTGGGTCACTTTACAACAGAACCGACAGAACATTGTAAATTAAATAGAAAGAAAGAAAGAAATTGCACATTAAAGTACTTAGAAATAAAGGGACATCATGTTTGCAACTGACTTTCAAATGTTTTTTAAAATGTGTATGCGATACACAGATATACATATATATCTATATTTATATAGAGAGAATGCTAACTACATAAATATCCAAAGAGAGGAGGATAAAGCAAATGCAATAAAATGTTAACACTTGAGAAATATGGATGAAAGGTACAAAGGAATTCTTTGAACCATTCTTGTAACTTTCTTATATGTTTGGAATTATGTCAAAGTAAAAAGTTAAAAGAATAAATTATGACAGTAATAATAATTTACTGTATAAAACAGGAAACCACAAGTCCACAGTGCTATTAATAAATAAAGTCTGATGAAGAAAGGGTTATTTGGGAGTTCCCGTTGTGATGCAGCAGAAACAAACCCAACTGGTATCCATGAGGACACAGATTCAATCCTTGGCTCGTTCAGTGAGTTAAGGACCCAGCATTTCCTGAGCTGTGGTGTAGGTCACAGACGTAGCTTGGATCTGGCATTGCTGTGCTGTGGCAAAGGCCAGCAGCTACAGCTCTGATTTGATCCCTAGCCTGGGAACCTCCATATGCCATGGGTGTGGCCCTAAAAAGCCAAAAAAAAAAAAAGAAAAAAAAGGGATATATGCCTCATCATCTAATATTTATTACAAAGGGAATAAAACTAATTTTACAGTGGAGACACCTGGCAGACACAGCTTAATGAATGATCAAGGAGATTTATCGTCAATAATAGGGCAAATGTAACTCATATGCCACCTGATAGGATACAATAAGAACACAACAATACTTCTGTGATATTCCTGCCAATGATGCAAGACCTCAATCTAATGATGAGGTTAAGTCAAGACAAAGCTAACTTGAGAGACATTCTATATAGCAGCCTGATTCTTCCAAAGTACAAAGGTCATGGAAGTTAAGGAAAGGCTGACTATACTTCAGCAGTACCAGACTGAAAGAGACTAAATATACACAACCACTACATGCATGCCTCTGAATTAAATCTTTTTAGTAAAATAAATTATTGAAATAATCAGCAAAACTTAAATGATATCTGAGAGTTAGATGGTAGTAATACCTCAGTGTCATTTACTGTATAATATATCAGTGTATGTATTATATACTTCGAATCTGATTTTGGGGGGGGGGCACCTGCAGCATATGGAAATTCCCGGGCTAGGGTTGAATCAGAGCTACAGCTGCTGGCCTACACCACAGCCACAGCATCACAGGACTCAAGCTGCCTCTGTGACCTACACCACACCTCACAGCAACACCAGATCCTTGACCCACTGAATGAGGCCAGGGATCGAACCCGCATCCTCATGGATCCTAGTCAGGTTCGTTAACCACTGAGCCATGAAGGGAACTCCTCAAATCTGATTTTAAAAGTTGTAGCGGGGTTATGTGAGACTATCCTGGTTTATAGGAAATACAACTAAAGTATTCAAAGAGTTGAGAACATCATGTCAGAAACTTAATATGAAATAGGAAAAAAAGTCCTTTGCAACTTCTCTATTAATTTAACAACATTTAAAAATTTTTGTTTGTTTGTTTGTCTGTCTTTTCCAGGGCCGCACCCACAACATTTTAAATTTTAAAAAACATATTTTAAACAACTTTTTTCTAGTTATAAAGCTAAGATATGTCTAAGTATAAAATTTTCAAATTCTATTTAAAAGTAAAATTCTCCTTATTCCACCACTGTTAACATTTGGGTAAATATCCTTCCAGAAGTCTCTCTGTACACAAAAAGACATACCACAGATCAAACTTTAAATAAATCACATACATACTGTCCTATGACCTGATTTTTCCACTCAACATTATCTTGTGCATATCATTCCATATACACACATACACATTTATATTCCAAAACAAAGCTATTGTCACTACCTCGAGTAGTCCTACAGCTATGGAAAGTGCCACCCCAGAGGAACGCAAGGGTCTCTTTCCCTGTGGTACAGGCCACGGGTCTCGCTGTAGTTCTCCCAGAAGATCTGTAAGATTCATGTCTATTTTCTGTACTGGCTGCAAGAACCTGCAAAGCAAAATTAAATAAAAAGTCATTTATAAGTGGATGAAGGTTTAAGAAATAAGTTACCCACGTTCTTAAAAATAGGGAGAAATAACTTGGATACATGGCAGACCAACAGTTCTCAAACTTTTGTATATATCAGAATCAGCAGTTGAGCTTGTTTTCACACAGGCTGCTGGTTCCAGAGCTTTGTTTCAGCAGGTCAGGGGTGGTGACCAAGAAGTTGCAATTCAAATAAGTTTCCAGGTAATGCTGTCAATTGATGAGGAACCATGCTGTGAGTATAACTATGATAAATGAAACACCCAAATCAAGCATTACTTCAGGACTGCATTTTTCATTTACCAATCTAGTAACTTTTAAGGCTACTGAATTAATTATGAGAAGACACATTAACTCAATTTTAGTAATACTACCTCTAATTGGTAAATTAAGTAGAAAAAGCTACCTACGGAGTTCCCGTCGTGGCGCAATGGTTAACCAAACCGACTAGGAACCATGAGGTTGCAGGTTCGATCCCTGGCCTTGCTCAGTGGGCCGATGATCCAGCGTTGCTGTGAGCTGTGGTGTGGGTTGCAGACGCGGCTCAGATCTGGCGTTGCTGTGGCTCTGGTGTAGGCCGGCGGCTACAGCTCCGATTTGACCCCTAGCCTGGGAACCTCCATATGCGGTGGGAGTGGCCCTAGAAAAGACAAAAAAAAAAGAATTAAAAAAAAAAAGCTACCTATAAGGCTAAGAAAGCAAAAAGAAAAGCTTTTAGGGCCATATTTTTGCTTGGCTCCCCTCAACCACAAAAGTTTAGAAAATTAGCAATATATCAAAATTAAAGTAATTCCTTTAATCATGAGAAACTGTAATCATGAGAAACTAACCATTCCAGTGAAGTGCTTTTACCTCAACTCTTTGAAAAGTACCTAATGCAATATTTGCATTCCCAAGAACATTTAACAATATACAATCAATGAATGCCTACGTTCAAGGCATAGGCGTAGGATGCTTAAACCAGCCGCATGAATTGAAAAATTCTCTTTGCCATATTTATTACCTATTGGAAGGAGGTGGCTGTTGTACCTGAGGACCACGTGTTGCTTGAGTAACTGGCACTTTAGAGAGTCCCAGCATTTCCTGTAAAGAGATTATTCCTGTAATACCCATTTAATTACTCCTACAAAGATGTATCAACTATTTACCATATAGCAAGGTACTTCCCTAGGCATTAGGAACACAAAAATAAACAACACAAAGTCTCTTTCCTCAAAAAGCAAAACTTCCAGTTGGGGACTCTGTCAGAAAAACAGTAACACAATAAAATAATCATCATAAGAGAACATAGTCCAAGGTGCTATGTGAGCAAAGAGGGATACTAGCTCAGAAATACTTTATTTTAATGAATAGTCAAAATAAATTACTGTGTACCTCTAATGTCTTTATATCTTAATCTGTACTCATTCATCCCTTTCAGCAACAACATGTCAAGTACCAGCTATGGGCCAGGCATCTAGTGGTGAAAAAAATATTAGCCTGACCATGTGGAAATTTAAATCTTGTGGAAACAGAAGAGAGTTAAATCATTGGCTAAACAGGAGTTCCCATCGTGGCTCAGCAGTTAACAAACCCGACTAGCATCCATGAGGATGAGGGTTCGATCCCTGGCCTTCCTTAGCAGGTGAGGGATCCAGTGTTACAGGGAGCTGTGGTGTAGGTGGCAGATGCAGCTCAGATCCTGTGTTTCTGTGGCTGTGATGAAAGCCAGCAGCTATAGTTCTGATTCGACCCTTAGCCTGGGAACTTCCATATGCCACGGGTTCGGCCCTAAAAAGCAAAATGTGTATACACACACACACACTCATGGTTCACCTATAAACTCTCAAGCCTTAAAATATCTCCCCTTGCCAAACATAATTAAAATGATTAGTTCCTAAGTGAGAAAAGAAACAAGAGCTAAAATTCTGTGGTTGCCTTCTCTCAGTCTTCAACACGACCCTTCCATCCACCCTTCAAATCTCTACTAAAATACCCTCAGTTTCACTCTAAATTTTAAAGATACCTTTAAAAGTGAAGGGTTTTCAATGTGCACAATAACAATTTAAGGCAAATGAAAGAAAGCTGATGCCATCACTAAATTTAAAGGCTTTGTTAGAAGTCACATGTAACATTCAGGAAACCTCCCTAAAGAGAGAGGACACCTTTTCTGCTCTTCTCTCCTTTCTGCTGGCTGAATGAGAATAAGATGTCTGGAACTTGACAGCCATAGTGTACCATGAGGAGATGTGCTAGGAATGGTGGAGCAGCAAGACAGAAAGAGCGTGGGCCCTGATACCTGGAGCCATCACCCCAGCCCTGGGCTACTTCTGTTGGCCCTCTTTGCCTTAAGAGAGAAATCATTTCTATCTCATTGAAACTACTATTATTTTCATTTTCCTATCACAGGTAAACAAACCTAATCCTAACTGATAATCTATTTTTAAAAGGCTTTGTTATGATATAATTACACTAGTCATTTACAAGACAAATATTTTCTAGAAAAAAAACTTATATCTAGAAGTCATTTATAGACATACATAGAGTGATGCACACAGATGGGCTAAAATGACCACTCTCATTTACCTGCAGTTGTTTGGCAGACAGATCTTTTGTTCCTCTGAAGACATAGCTTTTTGAAATGCCCTCACATCCAAGCTCATGAACCTGCACCATTCTACCAAAAGTAATTAGGCCGACCAAAGCAGTAGGTGGTAAAAGACTTAGTGACATCTGCATAGATTCTTTCAGGGCTTGCAAATCTTCATCTTCCATGCAAGTATCAACCACATAGAGGAATATCAAAGGCATCTGAGGTCCACGCTTTTAAAAATGGTATAATAAGAAAAAAAAATGTTGCTTTAAAAGTATTAACAATTCAGCACAATACACAAGGATAACCAATAGAGGACTGATTAAATAATTTACAGTACATTTATAGAATGGAATCCTAATAAAGCCATTTCAAAAATCAAACATGTTATATATGCACATGCAGAGATATCCAAGACATCACCAAGTAAAAAATTAAGTTTAAAAACATTATTTAGGGGAGGTCTTGCTGTGGCACAGCTGGATTGGTGGTATCCTGGGAGCCGTTGGGACATAGGTTGGATCCCCCGCCCAGCAGGGCAGGTTAGGGAGCCGGCATTGCCGCAGCTGTGGCTCTGATCTGATCCCTGGCCCAGAAGCTCCATATGCCGCAGGGCAGCCAAAAATTACAAAAAAAAAAAAAAAAAACACAAACCATTATTTAGGGGGTTCCTGTTGTGACTCAGCAGGTTACAAACCCAACTAGTATCCACAAGGATATGGGTTTGACCTCTGGCCTTGATCAGTGGGTTAAGAGTCCAGCATTGCCATGAGTTGTGGTATAGGAGACATTCTCAGCTCAGATCCAGAGTTGGCGTAGGCTGACAGCTGCAGCTGCAATTAAAGCCCTAGCCTGGGAACTTCCGTATGCCACAATGTGCCACTAAAAAGCAAAAAAAAAAAAAAAATTAATAAAAACATTTATAGTTACATAGACATGTTTTGTTTTTGTTTTTGCTTTTGCTTTTCAGGGTCAAAGCTGTGGCATACAGAAGTTCTCAGGCTAGGGGTCAAATCGTAGCTGTGCCAACCTACACCACAGCAACGCCCAATCCGAGCTGCATCAGCAACACAGGATCCTTAACACACTGGGTGAGGCCAGGGACTGAACCCATATCCTCATGGATACTAGTTAGGTTCATTTCCACTGAAACACAATGGGAACTCCAAGGAGATTTTCACTTTCAGTTTTAGTTAACTGCATGAAGTTTCATTTCTTTTTTTTTTTTTTTAATTTTTTTTGTCTTTTTGCTATTTCTTGGGCTGCTCCCTCGGCATATGGAGGTTCCCAGGCTAGGGGTCGAATCGGAGCTGTAGCCGCCGGCCTACACCAGAGCCACAGCAACGCAGGATCTGAGCCGCGTCTGCAACCTACAACACAGCTCAAGGCAACGCCGGATCGTTAATCCACTGAGCAAGGGCAGGGACCGAACCCGCAACCTCATGGTTCCTAATCGAATTCGTTAACCACTGCGCCACGATGGGAACTCCAAGTTTCATTTCTTATAACAAGCATTCACTTCTTTAAAAATAAGAAAATACTAATTATAAAGCTTAAAACAAAATAAGGTGATTTTTACAAAATAATTATCTAACCCAGAATTAGACTGTAAGGGAACTGGAAACACCTAGCCAGGGTGTACAATTTACTGATTAGCTCAAGTGAACCATATTCTGTTCTTTCTACAATATTCATAAAGATACAACCTTAATACTTAAATATGTAAAAAGCTATATAAAGCTGTTCAGAAAAGGGAGAAAAATGATTTCCCTAACAAGGACCAATACAAGAGTAATTTCATTGACTTGGGGACATATCATCAGGTTCCACCATCATATTGACCAAGTATTTGTGAACTGACTTTCCAACTACAAAGCAAGATTGATACTTTGCTGATCTATTCCGTATAGCAAATCACACCACCCTTTAAGTAACAAGAGAAATTATCTTGCTCAAATTGACCTTGACAGTTCTAACTTTTGAAATGCTCCATCAGTTCAATGTGAGAATCAAGAATGACACCTTTTAAGTCAACTTGATTTGACAATTATTTTGGTATAAAGTTGATTACTAGACACTTAAAATTTTCTTCAAGATTTTCTCTTATGTTCTTACCAGAACTACATATTCAATGCTAGAAAACTGAGGTAAAAGTTCAGCAGGTTGATTCAGTTCAGATATACCAGCATAAGTAGGTGGAAACTACAGGCAGAAAAAAAAAAAAAAAATTTTTCACAAATTATTTGCAAGTAATGAAATTTTAAACTGAAAATAATTATTTCCTGATCATTTAATTTTTAAAAAATATTTTCATCATATAAAAGTTAATTAATCTTTACTTTTAAATATGCCTTTTTCTGCATAGTTTGACCAGTATTATAGCATCAACATCAGCAATGGGGGTTTTCTTACCTGATTCCTTTGATAACAAAAGTTGCAAGCCCAGAGTTTTGCTCGATAATCCACTTGACTGTTTTAAGAAAAGACACACAACAGCTCATGGTTCAGTTCAAATGTACAATAATCCTAATTTCAATAAAACTAATTTCTTTCTATAACATGAATGCATTCAAATGATAGTCAAAGTGATCTTTAAAAGTCATGTATTTTTAGGTGTTGCCAATATTTAATTCATACTTTTACACATACAAGTTCACCAAAATGAATATAACTTAAAATATATAGAAAATATCAACAAAATTAAGATAATCCTATTGTCTTTCTTCTCCAAATGATTCTATTACTTCTACACTCAGATCTAGAAAGCATTTATTCCATAAAAATATATTTACTGAATGTCATTATTCTAGGTGATGATAAATAGTAAACAAGAGATAAAGGTCTCTGCTATTACAGAGCTTATATTCTAGAAAAGACAGACAATAAACATGTAAATGCATAAGCAAAGAAGATGCTTTTCAATAGTGATAACAAAGATTAAAAATAACAAAGCATAACATAAGAATGTATTTGGAAAGGCTACTTTTAAGGAAGGCCCTTGGGATCTGGCGTTGCCGTGAGCTGTGGTGTAGGTTGCAGACGCGGCTCAGATCCCGCGTTGCTGTGGCTCTGGCGTAGGCTGGTGGCTATAGTTCTGAGCAGACTCCTAGCCTGGGAATCTTCATATGCTGCGGGAGCGGCCCTAGAAAAGGCAAAAAGACAAATAAAAAATAAAAATTAAAAAAAAGGAAGGCCCTTGCTAACAAACAACCTAAATGTAACATAAATGAAAAGAAACCAGTCACAGGAAAATCTGGGGGCATGGCAATCCAGGTGGAATATACAGCTACTGCACAAAGTTCATGCTAGAAATAAGTTAGGCATATCCAAGAATCAGAGAGAGGGTAAGTGTAACGTAGATGAGAATAAAGCAAATGAATGATACAAGATGCAGGCAGAAATATACAGAGGCTAGATCATACAGGGCTATATAGGCCTTGTTAAAGGGTTTTGATTTTTTAGTCCAACTGTAATAAGAAGCTACTGAAGGATTTTAATAATCTAAAATCCATTTGTAAAACTCTAGCTTTTAGGTAGAGAATAGACTGCTGAAAGGCAAGAATAGAAACAGGAAGACCAGTTAGGAGGATAATGAAACCATCCAAGAAAAAGATGGTTTATCTTGAAGTATCATGTACTAGCAGAGATTGAGAGTAAGAGACAGAATCAGTAATGTTCTGGCAATACAGAACTGACCAGATTTGCTAGTGAAGTGGGTGGGGAGAGAGGGAGTAGAAAAAGGAATAAAAGATAATTCTTGAGAGTCTGATTTGTGTAACAAGAACATTTTTCCAACACCAATTAAGACTCTTCAAATGACATAGCACAAGTTGATACACAGCCAGCACCACTATCTAAAGCATACTAATAGGCTCTAACAGTTTACACAGTGACAATTTTGCATTTCGTTTCTTATCCACTCATTACAATTTAGAATGATACTAAAACTTCATAGCTCTCTGGATTTGACTATCTTAATTTGAAAAAAAAAAAAAACTACAAACAAAAACAAAGATTTTTTAATATAAATGACCAAGAAAGAAACTCCATTTTTAAAGTCATACAGACACATTCATTTTTTCCATATACTTTAATTACCATAAAGGATTCAAAACTGCACGGCAAGTGGTCCTACTACACAGAACAGGTTCATATTGAATAGGTGGCAAATCTGGTCTCTCCTTTAGTGGTGTGAATAGGGCTGCTACTGGAACAACCATTCTTGTAGCTTCTAGTCGACTTGATGGCCAAACATTCCAACTAAATCGGACTCCATCTCGTTCTTCATTTTGCTGGATGAATTCCAAATAGGTTGTCATTGTAGAGCTGATTCTTATTTCTGTAATAAAATTAAAAGATATTTTAAAATCCTCTCCAAAAAATTCAAAATAAGTGTATTTTTCCTACTTCCTGCGATATTAATCTAGCGGAAATCATGACCAAATGAATATTTATCTCAGAAAAAAAATCAGCAAACAACGACCTCATTTATAACAAAATAATGAATGGCTGTACAGACTCCAAGGCCAATTAGGTCCCATATGAGGTACTTCATCGTTTTTTACTCATTCTTGAAAAAACTATGGCAAAAAAAAATAATAACATAGATATTCTATTTAAGTCAAAGATGGGGGGAAATCTAGATCCTAAGTTTTTCATATCAGCCTCGTTAGTTACATTATTCTAATACACAGATTACCAAAAAATTAAATTCTAAAACTTACATGCTTTTCTATCCAGAAAATAAGAAGTTTCCACTAAACTTTCTAAGAGAGAATGCTTCAGGGTACATAACAAAAAGATTTTTCTAAAACCGGTTACTCTATTTTAGATAGCTAATTTTATATTGTGCAAATACAGGGTATTTGAGGAACAATAAATAAGTGTGTAAGTGGTGTCCCATATGATTTATATATCACTTACCCTCTTTTGCAGTAACTTAATTCAGAATGCTACTAACATTCCAACTTACGAGAGTATTTTAAATTCTAATGTGAGATATACAATTTTAATATAATCATTTAAATTTACTACCAGAGGAGGAAGATGCCAGTCTGGTTAGGGTCCAGTATCAAGAGACATCTCCATCTTGTTACCCTCTCACTGCCTGACTAGGATGCCCGCTCTCCTACCTTGGCAACAGTTCTATCTCAAACTCTCAAACTGCAACATTGGTTAATGATGGAAGGAAATTGTAAAATTTAAAGGTCTGAGAGGACAAAGTTTCAAGTACTTGTGGCTGGGCAAAAGATTTGTGGGAGGAATGAAGGACATGGAGAACTGAACAATTATGAAAGTAGAATGCCAAGAGAGCCAACATGGATTCTAAGAACAAAGAGAGGATGAGAAACTGATTCCAAAATATAAGCAACAGAGTTCCCGTTGTGACTCAGCAGTAACGAACCCAACTAATAGCCATAAGAATGCAGGTTCGATTCCTGGCCTCACTCAGGAGGTTAAGGATCTGCTGTAAGCTGTGGTATATAGGTCACAGATGTAGTTTGGATCCTGCATTGCTGTGGTCATGGCACAGGCCAGCAGCTATAGCTCCAATTTGACCCCTAGCCTGGAAACTTCCATATGCCACACATGAGGCCCTAATATGCCAAAAAAAAAAAAAAAGTGAGGGAAGAAAACATATTATTAGATATAACAATTTTAATTTGAGAAAAATGTTCAAATATATTTTGATAATACAAGTTATAGAAAGTGAAGCTTAACAAACCTAAGTATCTTAAGAACTTTCCCTTCTTTAAAAGATATGAATATTACGTCAATTATATCTCAATTTTTAAAATAAGAAAATTAAAATTAAACACTATGGAGTTCCCATCGTGGCGCAGTGGTTAACGAATCTGACTAGGAACCATGAGGTTGCGGGTTCGATCCCTGCCCTTGCTCAGTGGGTTAAGGATCCAGCGTTGCCGTGAGCTGTGGTGTAGGTTGCAGCCGCGGCTCGGATCCCGCGTTGCTGTGGCTCTGGTGTAGGCTGGTGGCTACAGCGCCGATTGGACCCCTAGCCTGGGAATCTCCATATGCCGTGGGAGTGGCCCAAGAAATAGCAAAAAAAAAAAAAATTAAACACTATTTCCTATCAGAATTTCAGAGACAGCTAGAGTTTTATTGAAATAATAGAAAGTGATCATGGATTTTTTTTCAAAGATTGATAAGGGATAGAGGAATCTTAGGGTTTGTTCAGAAAAGATTGTATTAAAGGTAAATACAGGAGACAGCTTTGAGAAAGATAGTATGAGCTTTCAAGAAAAAAATGTCTGTTGAAAGACAATGATTAAAAGAAAGATCTGGGGAGTATCTGTCATGGTGCAGCGGAAACAAATCTGACTGGGAACCATGAGGTTGCATGTTCGATCCCTGGCCTCGCTCAATGGGTTCAGGATCTGGCGTTGCCATGAGCTGTGGTGTAGGTCGAAGACCCGGCTCAGATCTGACATTGCTGTAGCTCTGGCGTAGACCAGCAGCTACAGCTCCAATTAGACCCCTAGCCTGGTAACCTCCATATGCTGCAGGTTCGGCCCTAAAACGACAAAAGACAAAAGACAAAAAAAAAAGATCTGGGATAATCGGAGGGGAGTTAGAAGACGCCAATCTTGGTTTTAACATAGGCAACATCAAGAGGAAAACCAACCTTCTCTGGGAGACAAATGGTTTTTAGCAATAGCTTCATGCTACAGATGTGAGTATAAATTCTAGGACTATGGAATCCCACCCATTATTCCTACAGAATGTAAAGCAAATAAAGTTTTCTGCCTATTACTTAATTGCGAAAAGGATTAAAATACTATTAAAATATTCTCAACAAATCAGGTTTGTTCATCAGAACCACAAAACACAAAACATGTCTAGAGAGACTAGTTCCTCAATTCTCTAAGAATTGTATATAAGTAATACTTAAATAGCACTAGTAATATATTAGTAGTATCTATTACTAGTATTAATATTAATGCTATAGTAACACTATAGTATATAACTAGTACTTGGGTATTTGGCATATATTTTCTCAAAAATGGCTGAAGTGAGCCTTGTTACCTGGAAAATCATTCACACTATTTGTTGTCAATTCTTCCTCAAATTTAAATTGAAAAATTAAAATTTTTGAAAACATATCTAATACCATGAACTTCAGAGCTTCCTAATATGTAAAGATTTTTCTGATGAGATCAGCAGTGATAATATTTGTTTATATATTGTATAATAAATATTGCATAATGAAAGATGTCAACATTTGGAATATACAGTGAAGTAAGGTCCCCAAATGATCAATTCATGATGTTACAAAAGTCACCCATGGGTAAATGATCATTCAAAATGTAGGACAGACCAATGGATTTTAATGAAATAGAGTACAAAAAGTTCAATTCTAGGGTTTCACATTCCACACTGCAATTAACCCTTGATTCCTTTTTCTTTTTTTAATTTTATTTTTTGGCCACACCCACGGAATACAGAAGTTCCTGGCCAGGGACTGAATCCTAGCCATAACTACATCCTACACCAGATTCTTTAATCCACTGCATAGGGCCAGGGATCAAACCTGCACCTCTGCAGCGACCAGTGCCTCTGTACTCAGACTCTTCATCACTGTGCCAAGCTGGGAACTCCAATCCTTGATTTCTTAATTAAAACTGCTGAGGAGTTCCCCTCGTGGCTCAGTGGTTAACGAATCCGACTAGGAACGATGAGGTTGCGAGTTCGGATCCCTGGCCTTGCTCAGTGGGTTAAAGATCAGGCATTGCCATGAGCTTGTGGTGTAGGTTGCAGATGCAGCTCGGATCCTGCATTGCTGTGGCTCTGGCGTAGGCTGGCGGCTATAGCTCTGATTCGACCCCTAGCCTGGGAACCTCCATATGCCGTGGGAGCAGCCCAAGAAATAATATAAAAAATTAAAAAAATAAAAAAAAAACTGCTGAGTTTTGGTATAGTATCAAAGAACATGCACAATTATCTGAAAAAGCTATTAACCTCTCTCTCCTTTTTCCAACTACATATCTATGGGAGGCCAGATTTCCTTCACATAATCCAACCAACATATTACAATAGATTGCAGAGAGTAAATATGAAAATCCACCTGTCTTCTATTAAGTCAGTTTTTTTTTTTTTTCCCACTGGATTCTCAATAACGTTTAAGAGTATAAAGGGGTTCTCAGAATCACCTCCTTCGAACTCCAGGGCTTAATTCAAAATCAGGAAGCCTAGTAGAAAAAAGGCTCTATGAAACTATTACACACAGAAGAAAACATTTACATACAGGCAATGGCCAGATTTAAGTTTTTACAACAGGTAACAAATCTAGATTCTAATTCTACAGCCTTACTATTTTACCTCTCCTCTTCCTCACTCTTTTTCCTCTCAATATTTCTGCACTAAGATTATACTTGCTCATTAAATTACACCTATTCTATTTCTTACATTCTTGCTTTCCAGCAGGAATTTCAAAAACATCCCACCTGTTTCTTCCTTTTTTTTTTTTTTTCTTTTTAGGGCCATACCTGTGGCCTATGGAAGTTACCAGGCTAGGGGTCAAATCAGGGTTGCAGCTCCAGGCCTAAGCCACTAGCCAGGTCAACAAAGGATCCAGGCCTCAGCTGTGACTTATGCTGTACCTTGCAGCAACACTGGATCCTTAACCCATTGAGTGAGGTCAGGAATGGAACCTGCATCCTCGTGGACACTATGTGGGGTTCTTAACCCCTGAGCCACAAAGAGAACTCCCATCTGTTTCTTCTTAACTGGTCCAATTACATGGCCATGCAAAACACCTCCCCAACTTACCTTACCTTTCCAAGGGAGGATGGTATTATTTGATAAGCATATAATATTCCCTAATATTACATTTGTATAAAGCATAAAACCAAATAAATATGATTAAAACGCTATATTAGGAAGCAGCCTTAACTTACTAGTCATTACACTTTTTTTTTAAAGTGGTACAAAACACAAAAGGCCATTCTAAAGAAATGCCTCATTTTTCAGTACAATTTATAATCACTGAGAGTTACTTTAGTTAAATAAAAAAGCATTAGTCACTTTAACCTAGCATATCAAATATGTGCCCATATATTTTAAAAGGCTTTACCTATTCAATAATAAGTAAGAGTTTTTCAATACTTAAATGTTAGCCCTTTTGCAAATACCTAAGTAAAAAAACATCAGGTAAATTACAAGTAAAATTTGATTTCATTCCAATCAGATGTATTTGTTAATAATTAAATGTGCCTCTCCAACTCTCCTGTCCTAAAAATCCTCAATAAAGTGTCCTCAACTAATTCCCACGACTAGCTTTATTATATTAGACAAATAACCTCTATATTCCTCAGTTTCTCATCAATAAGGTGAAGGGTTTACGTTAGAAAACTACAAGGCCCTTTCTAAATCTAAAATTCTGAGCCAATTAAAAATGACTGAACTTCCAAAAACAACCGTCAATCAGTCCACTGGAGAAGGAAGACTTAACATGAATTTATGTTTAAATCTGAAACTTTTTAAACCAAGTTAAATTTGGCTAGTTATCCACAGCTTTGATGAGTGGAACTTGACGTCCACGTGAAAACGTGAATTCAACATACTCCAGTGATTACATGCAGACTTACTACGGCTTTTCCTTTATCACCAAAACGGAAAAACACGTAGGGTCAGACTAAAATAATGACTGATCCGATCTGAAAACTAAACTCTATTTCTAATCAAGGCACAAGGTGTTAGCTCTACCTGGCACTTTTCTCCTTATCCCCTTTAATTCCCAAGGCCAAACTACGGGTGACGAAGTCACCTCGGTTCAAAGTCTAGGGCTCTTTAGATCAGGAAAGGAATGAACCAAGAAGCCAAAGTACCCTGAAGCGGTGACGGGTGGGGTAGGGAAGGCAGATTGGCCCGAGCGGAGGGTGGGGTGCGGGGGAGATGCCCGAACTGCTGCTTTTCACCCGGGACTCCCATCTTTCACACCTGATCCAGGGGAGCTGGGTGATGGGGTAGCCCAGGCCCAGGTAGAACTAAGCAGAGAGTGGTGGGTGAGAGGGTGACAAGTTCGGGGCTCAAGGCAGCCCCCGCCGGGCCCAGTCGCCGCCCCAGCACACTTGCCTGCCCGAGGTACCAAGAGGGTAGAACCGACACCACGCTTGAGACCTCCGCCCGCTGCTGACCCGCCGCCGCTCAAGCCGCCCCTCCCCCGCTTCCCACCGAACACCCGCGGCCCCCCAAGGGAGCCTAGAGGAGGCGGCCCTGAAGTCGAGCCTTACCACAAGGGCACCTGGTACAAGATCCGCGCCTGTCGCAGCCTCCGCCTTACAAAATCCGTCCTCTCCGCCGAGCCGAAGCAGCCGTGGCACCTCAATCAAGGCCGGCGCCGCCCCGCCCCCGGCCTCCGCGCAGAAGCCTGCTGGACCAACATGGCTGGTGCCGCCTCTGCCACGTCAAAGGGAGGGGGAGGGGCGGGGCGAGAAGGGGAGAGGGGGAGGGGACGACCCTGGAGGCGGGGCGAACAGGCCAGAGAACATCAGGGAAGGGTGCGGGACTCGGCCGGGCGGAGCGGCGAGTGGGGAGGGGATGGGAGGAGAAAGGGGAGGGGAAGAGGCGGGGACGGAGCCGAAGGGGCGTGGCAACCGTGACAAACCTGAAGGGACGCTGGACCCGCGCGGAACTGGAGCGCTAGGGTGGGGCTGCGCGGTGGCGCTCCTGTCCGCTCTGCCGGGAGCCACTGCGGATCCCACTCCCTGCAGGCCGCAAGGAGGTAGGAAGGAGCTCCTGTCGCTAGATCCTCAGTTCGCCGAGAGAAGTGGAGGAGTCCTGTGGGACACTCTCTCCTCTAGGTCCCTGGTTGGTTCCAAGAACCACAAGTTCGTTTTTTCACTTAGTGCAGCAAATGTCTACTGAACATCTGTCTACATTGGGCCAGACACAGTAGTGATGTTGGTGATATGACACAGGCAAAACAGGCCAAAATCCCTGGTTTGCAAGAATTTGCATACTATTTATATACTACTTAGGTATGCCTAGTCATTTTACCACTTTCCTCCACTGCCTGTGTCACCTCTGCCCCTTACACACAGCCACACACACACTACAATGTTTCGCTGATTAATCTTGATGTGTTTTCTGCTTCTCACTCCACAAAAAGAATTGGGAAAAATGGGACAGGCAGAACAGGCTGGAAAGACATTCGAGCTTGGAGGTCTCAGGCAACCCCATCCTTCAGTGACTGGGTTCCTCACAAAATTGACTCTAGATATGACAACATCTAAAATCCTGCAAAGCTTAGCCCTGTAAGCATTTTATGGAATAGAGAAAAAGAAGAATTTTTTTGTTCTTCAAAGCTTATATTCATAAGAAATAAGATACATGTCAAACATATATTTTTCTTTCTCTAAGCTTGTTTTGTAACGTAGAAGAGAATGAGTTTACTTGTCAAATTTTAGTACAATCCTGAAGAGGAAATGGGAATCAAAAACCAAAATTCTGGTAGGCCTGCAAATAAAGTGAGCTCTGGGTGCTTACCTTAATAAGGATTCTTAATTGAAAGTGCAGCAAGAAAATAGCTGTGGACGATGATATAAAGGTTGCATAAAGATGTTCACAAAAAGAAATATGGTCTAAGAATGAGTAGGGTAAATAGACATAGATGAGAGGATCCACAGGAGTCCTAGAATTCAATGAGGAATAAACCAAAGTATAGTACCTTTGGTAATTTCATTCATTTCATGATTCCCAGAAAAGTATCTTTGCCATTTAGGTCACTGAAGTCTAAGAAGTCATAATCCCTATGTTTTCATCTGAAAGAAAGGTTTTTGTTTGCTATTACAATGAAATAAATGTTAGGATGGTAACAAAATCATTTATATCTGTCTTTATGTACTTTAAAGTGAGTGAGTTTCTCAGTGGTAACAAACACAACTAGTATCCAAGAGGATGCGGTTTGATCCCTGGCCTTTCTCAGTGGGTTAAGGATATACCATTGCCATGAGTTGTTGTGTGGGTCGCAGATGTGGCTAGGATCTGGTGTTGCTGTTGTGGTGGCATAGGCTGGCAGCTTCAGCTCCGAGCCCTAGCCTAAGAATTCCATATGCTGCAGGTGCAGCAGTAAAAAGAAGGGGGAAAAAAAAAAGATGTGGTAATATAAGCAATGGAGTATTACCCAGTCATAAAAAAGAATGAAATAATGTCATTTGTAGCAACATGAATGGACCTAAAGATCCTCATACTGAAATGGAGTTTTAACTAAAGAACAACCCCCCTTGGCTAAGAAGGCAGCTGCAAGTCTTTCCAGCTGTGCTCATCACTATGCCACCCTTCTTGTAATAATGTAACAACTGTGTGCCCTATGTCCAAGCCAGCAGCCCTGCTAATCATGTACCCAGCATTGCTTATCAGTTCCGCTTCTGTAACCTTGCTTGCTCAGTTTCTTAGGGAGGAACACTATCTGCTTGGGGATGGGGAGAGGTCCGGGATGCTTACATGGGAAAATCAAGACCTTGTAGTGCATGAAGGTTACTGAGAACAAAGACCTGGTGCTCAGACTCTGGAGGTGACTCCTCTGAGCCCGCACTGGTGCTGAATAAACCTTGCTTTTCCATATCTCCGAGTGCTGTTTGTTTCCTTCCGTTGCCACGGTTTTTGCGGTTTCCGCAACAATACTAAATAAATCATTTCTTTTCATTATCTTCGAGAAATACAAATACCATATGTTATCACTTATATGTGGAATCTAAAATATTACAAAAGTGAACTTATTTACAAAACAGAAAGACTCAGACATAAAATTATGGTTAGGAGTTTGGGGTTAGAAGATACAAACTACTACATATAAAACAGATAAACAACATCGTGGTCAAGGGAACTATATTCAATATCCTGTAATAAACCATAATGGAAAAATATGAAAAATTAAAAAATAATAAATAAAGTGAATGAGTTTAAGGGTTTAAACCTTGGACATATCAGACCAACTTTAGTTTTCTGAGGTTGTCTCTTTTGGGAGTTCTATTTGTAAGAATTTATTTTTTGTGAGTTTTACTCTTTCCTAAGGGCTTCCAAAGAGAAAAATTATTTTTAAAAAAATAGGATAAAACTTATTCTATTTGTACTTGTCATATGGGGGTCCACTGGACTCTTGTAAATCTAGGATACATCATGGAATCTTACTGATCTTATTTTTCCTTTATCTTTTTTTTTTTTTTTTTGCAATTTTTAGGGCCACATCTGTGGCATATGGAAGTTCCCAGGCTAGGGGTCAAATCAGAGCTGCAACTGCCAGCCTACACCACAGCCACAGCAACATGGGATCCGAGCCCAGTCTGCAACCTACACCACAACTCACAGCAACACCGGATCCTTAACCCGCTGAGTGAGGCCAGGGATTGAACCCAAATCCTCATGGATAGTAGTCGGCTTTGTAACCCGCTAAGCCACAACAGGAACTTGCTGTTTTTACTGTATCTTGAAACATTCTGCTATTTCATCATTATTTCATCATTACTCACCAATTGTTCCAAACTATGCTTCAAAATATACTAAAATAATAAGAAAATAGAAAATGATAATAGTATCCAAGATGATAGAATCTTCAAAACCAGGAAAATATGGAATAAAAATTGGGGTTTTCTATGTTTAGATACTTATTTAAATTTCCATTAAAGTTGTTTTTCATTACCCCTTTACTCTTTTTTATAACAGCTCTATTGAATATTCCTTTACTCTGCGTATGAATTATTCATGAAATGACTTAAAGACATAAAAATTAAAACAGATCCATTGGACCCAGATGGTAAGTGATGAAGACTATTTTTTCTGATATACTGAAAGTTAAGAGGTTTTCATCTGAGGAAGAATAGAGAGAAAATGGAAAATTTCTTAAGCTCCTGAGAAAAGAGTTCAGACTACGAATTGGAGAAAGGGAAAATCTCCAAAAACAGTCTTTACTGGCTTTCTAACATAATCTATACACATCCCTAGACCAAGTCGTTTGAGATCAATCTGTGAACCTGAGGATATTTGTTAAACATTTACTAACGTGGAACTGATTATAATTACTTTAAGTTACACCTCCTTGTGCAGGTCCTGGCACAAAATGAATATTCCCTAAATAATCATGAATTGTGTGTCAAGACCTAAACAATTACAAAACATTATTATTAACATCATTTTTATATATTTAGATCAACTGTAAAAATATAAAATCTGACATAAGTCTCCCCACCAACAAAAGTCTTTTTAAAAGCAAATATTCCGGAGTTCCCATCGTGGCGCAGTGGTTAACGAATCCAACTAGGCCATGAGGTTGCGGGTTCGGTCCCTGCCCTAGCTCAGTGGGTTAAGGATCCGGCGTTGCTGTGAGCTGTGGTGTAGGTTGCAGACGCGGCTCGGATCCCACGTTGCTGTGGCTCTCGTGTAGGCCGGTGGCTACAGCTCCGATTCAATCCCTAGGCTGGGAACCTCCATATGCCGCGGGAGCGGCCCAAGAAATAGCAACAACAACAACAACAACAACAAAAAGACAAAAAAAAATAAAAATAAAAGCAAATATTCCTAAGATCATTACTTCTTCAAAGTGGCACTTGTTGAAAATGCCAGAGAATATTAAAAATAGGTGAGGGGGTAAGGTCCTGTTGTCAAATAATGTCAGAAAACACCAGTAAAATTATGTAAAATAGGTCTCTTGGGGAGTTCCCTTCGTGACTCAGCAGTTAACGAACCTAACTCGGATCCATGAGGATGCAGGTTTGATCCCTGACCTCACTCAATGGGTTAAGGATCCGGCGTTGCCTTGAGCTGTGATGTAGGCCGGCAGCTGTAGCTCTGATTCCACCCCCAGCCTGGGAACTTCCACATGCTGAGGGTGCAGCCATAAAAGGAAAAAGTAAAATAAAACAGGTCTCTTGACTTGGCAAGAGTTTTAATATGCTAATAGTCACTGTGAATCTTTAAGAGTGGTATTTGCATACATTTCCCAGAGATACTGACCTTGGAACTTTTTCCATGGACAATTGGGGGCAAGTATTCTAAACAATCTATACTTTGTCTTCAGTCATTAATTACCTCAATCACTAGCTAATGTGTAACAGCTAGTATTTTCCTTCCTACTTTTGAACTCACAGATACTTCCAAACTGGAGATTCCAGTAATACATGGTCAGATAAGTATGAAAACACACATTTCTTGGAATTTTTTATGGTCACCACCAGGTGGAGCTTTCACCTCTATTTTTTGGTTTAATCCGTTTTTTACTATAAATGATGCACTTGCCATTTTTTTAAACTTGAATTCTCTTCCATTTGTTCAGATGATGACATTATAAGGCACTGGCCAACTATTTTTGGACTTCTCACTAGAAAAAGTAATACTCAGCATCAACAGTGTGTCAAGTCCATATATGTATATTTGGATATATATAGATATATATCTTTCTGATGTCCTAGTCTGCAAGCACAATGACTACAATTATATCAGGTATAATAATAGTAAATAAGGCAAATTAATAAATTACTCATGAAAGTTATAGAATTCTAAACTCAAATAGACCTTAGTGATCATTTGGTCCAATCCCTATACGTAACAAATAAATATGAAGATAGAGGCTGCGGCACCGCGCGGGCCCTGGGAAGGTTATCAGTCTGTGGTTTCTGTGCGGTGTCGGCGGTAGCCGAGGAGGAGGGTGTGCGATCGCCGAGGCTCCGTCCGCAGACTGGGGAGAGGCCCGGCAGCGCAAGCGTGAGAGCGGCCCAGCGCTCGGCACCTTCCCGGCGGGTGGGGACAAGCGGGCCCGGGGGCGTCATCCGCGGCGAGGAGCCGCGAGCGTCGGCCTAGTAAGTTGGAAGTGAGGAGCAGCCCAGGGAGACGACGGGCGCCACCGAGAACCGACATGAGGCCGCCCCCGAAGGCGAGTCGCCCCCGGGATCTGCGCCGGCACCAGGATTGGTGCCGCAGCGGGCTCTGAAGGCGGGAGCGGGCCCCGCCCCGCCGCAACCAGAGCCGCAACCAGAACCGCATCGAGGGCTAACAGATCAAAGTCAGCAAGAACGTAGAGGACGAGGGAAAAATGTTCGTTGGTGGCCTGAGCTGGGGTAACAGGAAAAAGGACCTAAAGGATTATTTTACCAAATTTGGAGAGGTCATTGACTGTACGATAAAAATGGATCCCAACACTGGCCGGTCAAGAGGGTTTGGGTTTGTCCTCTTCAAAGATGCAGCCAGTGTGGAGAAGATTCTAGACCAGAAGGAGCACAGGCTGAATGGCGATGTCATTGACCCCGAAAAGGCCAAGGTAATGAAGAACGACCCAGTAAAGAAAATTTTTGTAGGGGTCTGAATCCTGAAGCCACGGAGAAGAACAGGGATATTTGGCGAGTTTGGGGAGATTGAAGCCATTGAACTTCCAATAGATCCAAAGTCGAACAAAAGACGAGGCTTTCTCTTCATCACCTTTAAAGAAGAGGAGGAACATGTGAAGAAAGTTTTGGAGAAAAAGTTTCACACCATCAGTGGAAGGAAGTGTGAAATCAAGGTGGCTCAGCCCAAAGAAGATTATCAACAGCAGCAGTGTGGCTCTGGGGGTCGTGGGAATTGCAACGGAGGAAACCAAGGCAGCGGTGGTGGTGGCGGAAGTAGAGGAGTTCAGAGCAGTACTGTTGCGGTAACTGCAAAAACCGTGGCAACGGAAGGAGACAAACAGCACTCGGAGATATGGAAAAGCAAGGTTTATTCAGCACCAGTGCGGGCTCAGAGGAGTCACCTCCAGAGTCTGAGCACCAGGTCTTTGTTCTCAGTAACCTTCATGCACTACAAGGTCTTGATTTTCCCATGTAAGCATCCCGGACCTCTCCCCATCCCCAAGCAGATAGTGTTCCTCCCTAAGAAACTGAGCAAGCAAGGTTACAGAAGCGGAACTGATAAGCAATGCTGGGTACATGATTAGCAGGGCTGCTGGCTTGGACATAGGGCACACAGTTGTTACATTATTACAAGAAGGGTACAGAAGCGAAACTGATCAGCAATGCTTAAAAAAAAAAAAAAAAAAAAAACGGTGGTATAGTGACCAGCATAGCTGGAAAGGCTTGCGGCTGCCTTCTTAGCCAAGGGGGGGTGGGGTGTTCTTTAGTTAAAACTCCATTTCAGTACAAATTACAGGAAGAGCCAGCAACGTTGTGGCCATCAGAATAACTACAAGCCATACTGAGGCTTCGGCAGGAGTACCTGACTGACCACACACGCTTTGTTTGTTTGGATATTGAGTGAAAACAATTATGTGCCAATTTGAACTTGGCAAACTTTCCATGTCCTGTCCCTGACTTATTTAACCCCCATCCCCAACCCGGGAAATCACTCTGTTTAATATTTCCAGAGCTCTAGTTGGTTTAGGCAGCGTGGGGTGTCTCAAGATGCCAGAACAGCATTATGGGCTGATTTTTTATTACTGGGTTACCCAGAACCAGATTGGAGGCTTTGCTTCCTGCTGCCACTGTGCAGCCTGGACCTGTGGACCCTGGTTGTAAAGAGTAAATTGTATCTTAGAAAATCAGTGTCACCTTTTTTTCACCTTTAAATTTTATATTATTTGTCATACATTTCCTGTAATGGAAGTGTTAATTTTACTGTACTTTTTAGTACCTTTTGGGAATCTATTGTATTGTAAGATATTTTACACGTGTCCTGATTTTGCCACGACCTGGATATTGAAGCTATCCAAGCTTTTGAAATTAAAAATTAACCCCCCCAAAAAAAACAACAAAACCAAATAAATGTGAGGATAAGAGTTTAAGTAGTACATCCAAGGTCAAGGTGTTGATGTCCATTTAAAACTTACAACACTAAGTGTTGATTTCATGCCTGTCTTTTCCTCTTTAAATTGTGACAAGACTTGGCATTAAAATTGCTAGCTCTTGTTCAAAGGGCAATTGCTTCTACTCCACAGTGTGATCCACCAGTATTATATTCCAATACCATTTCATTCTGCCACTCTAATCAACTCTAGAATTATTACCAGGAGTTCATTTAATCAAACTTAACAAATGAGATCCTACGATCTGCTCTTAAACCAATCATAGGTAAAAAAACAAAACATAATTATCTACAGTTATTTTTTTCTTCTCCCTCTTCCCCCGAAAGTAGTAACCTTTATTGTGTATGCTTTTTTTTTTTTTTTTTTTTTTTAAGGGCCCCACGTGTACATAAGGAAGTTCCCAGGCTAGGGGTCGAATCAGAGCTTCAGCGGCCGGCTTACACTACAGCTCATGGCAACACCAGATCCTTAACCCACTGAGCCAGGCCAGGGATTGAACCCTTGTCCTCATGGATACTAGTTGGGCTCTTATCTGGTTGGAACTGGCTCTTCCCTTTAAAAGAAAGTCACAATTGTAGTACATAACCCCTTTCTATCAATTTCCTCCTCTACAATACCTGGATAATACCACTTCGAAAGGTTGTAAAAATTAAAGAAATGCACGTGAGGAGTTCTCTTGTGGCGCAGGGGGTTAAGGATCCCACTATTGTCAATCCAGCCGCTGAGGGCACAGCTGTGCTGCCAGTTGGATTCCCTGGCCGGGGAACTTCCACATGTTGCAGGTCCAAGAAAGACAGACAGGAAGGTAGGAAAAGAAGTAAGTGGATGCGATGTGTCTACCAGGGGTTTAAGAATTTAAAGTTCAACAAATGATAATTACAGTAACTTGCTCGTTAAATTTCCCTCACTATCTACTAGGGATGCCTAAAATAACCCGCAGTCTTTACTTGGGAGAGTAGAGAGGGGAACACCCAGAAACACTTCAGAACCACTTCTATCAGGAACTAACTTCGCAGTCTTCATTATTCCCCCGGAGCCTTAAACTTGGAACAATCAGCGGGTTCGCTCATGCGCAGATTCGCCCCCTAAGCACGTCATCTTGCTCATATCCCAGCCAAAGGTACCCGCCCACACGTGCGGCTGCGCGGCGATCTAGACTTGGCGCATGCGCTAAGCGGCGAGGGCCCGGCCGGATTGAAAGCAGTGGCTTGGGTATCCTACCCTTCTGCGGTGGAAGAGTTGATGCCCCGACTCTTGCGAGTGGAACACTGCGACTTGATAGAAAGTTTCAGTAGCAACGTACCTACCAAGAACTCCTTAGGAATACCTGCGGCTGGTCCATTGAGCGATTTGACCCTGAGCAGGTGGGCTGGTCGTCCTCTGTGACCCTGCGCACAGCACCCCCTGCCTCCTCTCTCAACCCTCTATTCCTTCCCAGTTCCCCTGGCCGAGTCAAGATCCCTTGATTACATGTGTGTGTGTGAATGAGTTTCTGCGAACTTAACTTTGTTAGACCTGATTACTCGTGACAAGGTGTATGCTATTAGATTTGTTTTCAGTACAGATAATTTCAGAAATACATTTTAGTATCCCAGTTACAATTTTGAAGTTTTTCTGGTTTTACAATGAAATAGAAGTGGATCACTTGTTTCACTGATCTCAGAGAGGCAGCAGTGAGTGATGGCTTGGAGATCTTAATTTTCTGCTTGGGAATTGAACCTGGGCGGCATGGTTGAAAACCAGGAATCCTAGCCACTAGACTAACTAGAGGCTAAAAACAGAATTGCCCTGATTCTTACCCCCTGTTGAAAGCAAGAATGTTTTAAAGAGGTAAAGACTGCGAAAACAAGTATAAAGTTTATTGTTAGAATCAGTACAACATGTGGAAGAGCACACAGAGAAGTAACATTTGTCAGAAGCAAAGAAGTAATACACACCCCAAAGAGAAGTGCGCCTGCGGGCGTCACCTGGGCGATTTAAATCACTTATATAGCACAGTTAATACGGGTCATGCGTCTTTATTTCCCTTTAGCCAATCATCTTTTTTATTTCTCACACCTTACTAGACACAGGACTCTCACTGATATGTGTGCACATCTTTTAGCAAAGAAGGATTCCAGAGCAAAGGGTGCCTGGTTGGGATCAGGACTTATTATGGCCTGGCGCCCCCTCCCTTTCTGACCCCAGGAGTCTTACTGCTTAAGTGTAATTGCGGAGCTCTCCTTGACCCCAGGAGTGATTGAAGTGGTTATTGTATCTTTTTACTCCAGCAGAGCTCAGCTCCTGCAGTTAACTTTCTCCTTGAACTGAAGTTAAGTCAGAAAGAGAAAGACAAATAACTTATGTTACTTATATCTGGAATCTAATATATGGCACAAATGAAACTTTCCACAGAAAAGAAAATCAGGGACTTGGAGAACAAACTTGTGGTTGCCAAGAGGGAGGGGGAGGGAGTGGGATGGACTGGGAATTTGGGGCTAATAGATGTAAACTATTGCCTTTGGAATGGATAAACAATGAGATCCTGCTGTATAGCACTGGGTATCTAGTCACTTATGATGGACCATGATAATGTGAGAAAAAGAATGTGTATATGTGTGTGACTGGGTCACCTTGCTGTACAGTAGAAATTTGACAGAACACTGTAAACCAGCTATGATGGGGGGAAAAAAACCATTTAAAAATAAATAAATAAAAATAAAAAGTTGGAAAAAAAACCTTTCTCCTTGAAGTGTCAAAGAGAAACAAGGCCCAGTTTACTCAGCCTGACAGGTCCCAGCTGTTCTCTGCCCAGGAGCCCATCTCCCTCCTACCTCATTACTACACATGAACAATAGTAATCATGTTTCTTGCTTTTATTACTTATTTGTAGTATTGAAGCTGCTCAATGCCCAGATGTTGTGGTAGCTCAGATTGACCCAAAGAAGTTGAAAAGGAAGCAAAGTGTGAATGTTTCTGTGAGTTTTATTACCTGTCACGGGATTACCCCCACACACCACAAATTGAAAGACCAAGGCTCTCCCTACAGTATCAGTATCAGTTATGATGTAGGTAAAATGTGACTACTTGATACTAAATTAGACATTTGCATCTACTTTTTCCCCTAAAAGGACATCTGCCATTTACTGCCTCCAGAAAGGTTTTCAGTAACCCTTCATTCCTGAAGATTTGCTCATTATACTATAAGAACACTATCAAATCCCAGAGGGGGCTTTAAATATGTTACTTATGCTATCCTTTATTTTTAAGGTACGTTTTTCCACTTATTAATAATTATTACTGGACTGATGTTTAATCTTAGTGTAGTTTACATGTTCTGAATTTGACTGGGTTTTGTTTTTAAAAATAGAAATCCAAATATCTTAAACTTTTCTAGGTACTTGGCCACTGTAGACCTTTTCATTCATTTGTATATCCAGCACACTTTGTACTAACCAACTATATTGTACCAGGCCCAGAGGATGAGACAAAAAATGCCCCTACTCTTGTAGAGTTTACATTCTCCTGAGAAAGACAGTTAAAAAAAAAAGCAAACAAATTAATTACATATTGTGAGTATTGCTGTGAAGAAAGTTAACATATAATGACCAATAAGCAACAGGGTGTAGCCTGCAAAAGCTGTCTTTGAGGAGGTGCTATTTAATCCATGTTGAAAGGAGAGGATTTGGTTTTTTGTTTGTTTATTTTAGGACAGTACCTGTGGCATATGGAAGTTCCTAGGCTAGTGGTCAAATGTGAGCTACAGCTGCCAACCTATGCCACAACCACAGTAACGCAGGATCTGAGCCGTGTCTGTGACCTACACCACAGCTCATAACAACGCTGGATCTTTTAACCCACTGATCAAGGCCAGGGATCGAACACACAACCTCATGGATACTAGTCAGGTTTGTAACCCACCGAGCCACAACAGGACCTCCAAGGATTCATTTTTAAATTATAATAATTCCTTTTCTTTTTTTATTCTAAGTAATTACTTAATCTGATGTTTATAGTCACGAGATTTTAATTCAGACACTATGCTTTTCATATAATTCCTTTTCAGAAGTTTTTAGTTGCAGAAAGATGATACCTTGTATACCTGGATTTTAAAAAGTGACCACCCTAAGTTTTATTTCAAGGCAATATGTGATCAGTTGTGACCTATGTACTGTTACGAGAAACAGAAGTAGGCCTTGTAAAGTCAAGCATCTTAAATTATTTGAGTACATTCTGTTCATACCAGAATTCTTTATTTGGGATATATCTCTTTTTGTTTCAAACTATTTTGCTATTATAGAAAGGGAGGACTAGATTATATCTTCAGGGTTCATATCATTTTGATTTCTAAATATGTATGTTTTACATATATACTATAAACCATTTCAGACTGCTCTTACTGAATTGATTATATAAGGGGTCTTTTCCTAATGTCTTAAACTCATAGTAGAGAATTCCCTCCTTCTTTGCATCTGAAAAAAATTTTTTTACAAACTATCTTATGTAGTCTCATTTGCTTTATTATTCATTTTTCATCTTTATTCTGCTTTTACTTCAAAGAGTCATGAGATTCTACTTACAACACTAACGTTGATTTATGAACTGATTTCTAGCTTTCAGGATGCCAGCCTGCGCCAAAGCATGTTCCCCCACACTTCAGTGGCAACAGCAACAGGTGGCACAGTTTCCAACTGTTCAGCAGTAAGTGTACTTTATCATTTAGTTAGTTTAAATGCCTCCCTCCCTTCCTCCCATTTATTTCTGTTTTTAGACTGAGGTTGGAAAAATACAATTTAGGATTCTAATATATGAGATAAGAATATTCATGAATCAATTACCAAGTTATTGTTATAACCCTTAGACATAATACAGTTTGAAACGTATTTTCCAAACTTTAGGATTGTTAGATTATGGTGCAGCAGTGATTTCTTTTCAGTTATCCAGTCTCTAAAGATCATTTGTCTACCTTATTTTCCTTTAGAGTGTGAACAGACGTAGAAGTCACTGGAAACCACAGCAGTTGGATAGTAACATGACCACAGTATGTTTCTCTGTTTAGGTTGTACAGTGTATAACTATTTGAAATAGTCCATATTGGAGTTCCCTGGTGGCTCAGCAGATTAGGGATCCAGCATCATCACTACTGTGGCCTGAGTTCACTCCCTGGTCCCAGGAACTTCCCCTTGCTGCAGGCATTTCCCCCACCACCACCCCCCAAAACAAGAAACAGTCCATATTTCCTCATTGTTCTTAAAGATTCACTTGCTTAATCCATATTATTTTCATTCTCTCCCATCTACATTAATAGTAATAATTCCATTATCTTAGTAGCCTGAAAAGTATACAATCAGTAATGCACATTATTTTCACGACAGTTTAATCCACAACATCTTGAGAGACTTTGGATTGGTTTCCACAAGTTTTTAAGGGTTCTTATAGACATTTGCTTTTTATGAACTTCAGTGCATGTTCAGTATTTACAAAAAGACCGAGTAAAGGCTTATTGGATTTTCCTGATGAGGTATGTTGTCAATACCAGTGAGTGATATTTTAGTAAGGCTTGTCATGCTTAATAGAAAGTAGTATTTCCTACTTTCACTATCTTAGATATACTTTTAAGCTCTTTAGTAGATATGTTATGTTTGGCCTAATGGATAAAAAAGGGTGTTGGGGAAGAGGTGGATCCCATTATTCCAAAACAATACTTTTTATTTTATTATTTTTTTTAATGGCCATAGCCAAGGCATGTGAAAGTTCCCAGGTCAGGAATTGAATCTGAGTTGCAGCTGCAGCAATGCTGGATCCTTTAACCCACTGTGCCAGTCCGGAGGATCAAACCCGCACCTCCACAGCAGCCTGAGCCACTGCAGTCAGATATTTAACTCTCTGCGCCACAGCAGGAACGATACTTTTAACCCCATATTGTTCCTGAGAATCAAATGAAAACTATCTCTTCAGAGGGAAAAAAAAAATCACCTATACATACAGTTTTGTTCACAGTTCCAAGTTATTCAGATTTCAGATTTTAGTTTATTCTAGGCAGTGCTTCCTAACATCTTTTACATGATGACACATGGGGATAAATGGAAGCGGCCACTCCTGTAGCCTAAGACTACCAGTTGAAAGATGAGAGATTCAGTGTGATTCTCTATATGCTTCTGTATACCAGTTGGGAGCTCTGTCCCAGGGAAAGTAAAAGACACTAACATCACTTACCAAAGATCATTTAACTCATAAAAGGTATAGCTGAGATTCAACCAGTCTTTGTCTGCTTTGTCTGACTCTGAAGCTTTCAGCTGTGCTGTGAGGCCTCTTACTGAAAAGAGAAGGAAGTAGGTAGGTAGATATATTTTTATCTTGCTATTTTTAGGCAGAGTGTATACTTACTAATTCAAAAAGAAGCTGCATCAGTAACATGATGATATAATTTTGTCAAAATGGAAATGACTGAACATAATTGATTCAGTAAATGAAGGTCATTCATCAAGGCAGTGGGATATTACATAACAATAACATACGTTCATCAGGGCAGGTGTAAACATTATGTAAATAATAAAATAAAGACTATTTAAAGCACACTCTGGTGGCAGCTGTATAAATATAACAGTTGACTGGTTTATCCAGTCATTTATTAAGTACCACTACATTTAGTAAACAGGATTTTCAGTGCTACCTGAAGCAGAAACTGGTCTCTGACCTAATGGAGTAATGAGAAAAGATAGATATATTGTTCTAGGACAATAGGTTTTAACCTTATAGAGGTCTCATGTTCATTTTGAGAATCTAATGAAGGTTATTTATCCTCAAGGGAAAAACTACATGTATATGTAAAATAATCTGCAAGGCAATGTGTCCAAATAAGAATTGTTCTGGGAGTTCCTGTTGTGGCTCAGCTGGTTAAGAACCCGACCAGTAGCCATGAGGACTTGGGTTCTACCCCTTGCCTTGCTTAATGGGTTAAGGATCTGGGGTTCCCACAAGCTGTGGCATAGGCCTGCAGCTGCAGCTCCAATTCATCCCCTAGCCTGGGAATTTCATATGCCTCAGGTGCAGCCATAAGAAGAAAAAAATTGTTCTGTTCACTGAATCACTTTGCTGTACATTTGAAACTAACACAATATTATGAATCAACTATACTTCAATTATATATATATATATATATATATATTTTTTTTTTTTTAGGTCTGTACCCACAGCATATGGATGTTCCCAGGCTGGGGATTCAAAGATGCAGCTGCTGGCCTAAACCACAGCCACAGCAACACTAATTCTGAGCCACATTTGCGACCTACACCACAGCTCATGGCAACACCAGATCCTTAACCCACTGAGATTGAACCTTCATCCTCATGGATGCTAATTGGGTTCATTACTGCTGAGCCACAATGGGAACTCCAAATAAATAAATTTTTTAAGAAAAATATTTAAAAATTGTTCTGTTCAGGGAGGATTATTGAGCTAAATGGTCCTCCTTTCCCCCCAACCCCCCCACCTTTGGCCAGGCTGAATACAAAATTTCCTGGGCCAGGAACTCATGCTGTAGTGGCAACCCAAGCTGCTGCAGAGACAACACCAGATCCTTAGCTCACTGTACCACAAGAGAACTCCTAAAAGGTCTTGCTTTTTTTCATCTGACAGTACAGAATAAATATTCCTTCTGTGATTGGATAGCCCTTTAAGTATGTGGAATATGTAATCATGTCTCCTTCCCTGAGATTATCATCCTTCATTCTTGTAAGGATTTGATGTAAATTTTCCCATTTAATAATAACCATAAAGTTCATATAGATACTATTATTATTCCCCTTTTAGAGATGAGAAGACTAAGGCTTAGAGTTGCCCAAGTAAATTAATGAGGCTTAAATGTAGATGCACTGATTGCAGAACCTGTGGTCTTAACCACTGTGATACACTGCTGTATGGTTGTTTGTTAGTGGTGTGTTTTTCTCTTTTATTTACCCAAAAGGAAAAACTATTAAAAACTGAATGTAGCCTTTCTGATTTCAGGCATATGGCCTAATTTATTGCTAGAGAGCTCGTTGTTTTGTTGAGGTGAATATCTAGGTGGGATGGACCTTTTTTTGGTTTGCTTTTTTTTTTTTCTTTTTTATGGCCATACCTGCCACATATGGAAGTTCCCAAGCTAGGGGGTTGAATTGGAGCTGCAGCTGCCAGCCTACACCACAGCCATAGCAATGAGGGATCCAAGCTGCCTCTGCAAACTGCACCACAGCTTGTGGCAACACTGGATCCTTAATCCACTAAGCGAGGCCAGGATTCAGACCCAAATCCCCATGGATACTAGTCGGGTTCTTAACCCACTGAGCCGCAGCGGGAACTCCTAGATGGAATTTTTTGATTGAGAAAGGTTAACTCTCTGGTTTAGCCTAAGTGGGTCAGGAGGATACAAAGAGAGATCAGTTATTCCAAATAATAAGATGAAAGAAATCTGAATTTTCATTGGATGCCCTAGAAAAAGAGAATGAGGAGTTCCCGTCGTGGCACAGTGGTTAACGAATCCGACTAGGAACCATGAGGTTGCGGGTTCGGTCCCTGCCCTTGCTCAGTGGGTTAACGATCCGGCGTTGCCGTGAGCTGTGGTGTAGGTTGCAGACATGGCTTGGATCCCGCGTTGCTGTGGCTCTGGCATAGGCCGGTGGCTACAGCTCCGATTCAACCCCTAGCCTGGGAATATGCCGCGGGAGCGGCCCAAGAAATAGCAACAACAACAACAACAACAATAACAACAACAAAAAAAAAAAAAGAAAAAGAGAATGAGACCTATGAAAGAAAAAAGTGGAGGGAGGATGGCGAAAGGGACTGAGATGGGATACATGCCAGAAACATGGCAGGAGGCAGGAGCCTACTGGAGGACAGGGCTGGTGAGGAGTTTCCTGAGAGAATGGCTGTCACATTTCTATCAGCAGTCACGTGTGCACTGACCTTCAAGTTTTCTGCTTTCAGCCATAGCTTTCCATTAACTCTAAATCTTTTGTGCGGTTTGGATAGATCTGATTATCTTGGTGGTGGACCATTTGGAGGAATGAAGGATGAGGAGTTGTACATCATGGACACAAGGGCAGTAGCTAAAGGAATGGGAGACAGTAGACAAGCAGACTGCATCGTGGTCTAACCCAGGAGATTCAGTAACTCTTAGAGAAATTGAGGTCTCAGGGCTGACCACAGTGGTTAGAAACAGGGCTGAGGCCACTTTTGTACTGAAAGAATAACCACTAAACATGAAATTGTTTGGAGTTGTCCAGATTGGAAACTTCTCAATTATATTCAAGTGAGAAAGAACTTTGGTTGAGCCACAGTAAAGGAAATTTAGTGTATTAGCAGCATTTGTCAATTTCCTCCCTGCCATATGTACTCGGCTTCCAGAATACCAGTCTCTTCCCATTTTCCTTCTGCACTATCAGGCACTCATCATGTTCCTTTGCTAGTTCCTCTTTTCTCCCTGATCTCTTAATGACACTGTGCCACAGGGCTCAGGCCTCCATACTTTGCTCTGTCAACAGACACACTCAGTCACTTGGTGATGTCGTGCTTTTAAATGCCATCCCTGTGTTGACAGTTTCCAAATGTGTATCTCTGAGACCTCTCTCCTGAACTCCAAAGCCACATATCTGTTGCCCACTCGACATCCCCACTTGGATGTCTAAAACTCATCCCAAACTTAACATGTGCAATTGTACATTTCTGATCTTCCTTCCAAAAACTACACCACTCATGACTTTCTCCATCTCAGTGGATGGCAACTCTATCCATCCTGTCAAGCCAAAAAACATGAGTCATCCTTTATAACTGTTTTTCTGTTATCCTCCAGCTCTAATCTAACGAGAAATTCTGTTGTTTTTAATGTCAGAATATATCCAGAATCTTACCTTTTCCACCTTCTCTGCTTCTACTACCTAAGTCAGAGCCGCTGTCATCTCTCAACAAGATCGCCCCAAAAGTCTCCTAACTGACCTCCCTGCTTGCAGCTTTCCATCTCTTACAGCCAACAGTGATCCTTCTAAAGCCTATGTAATAAAACTTACTTTTTTACAAAATTCACTCTTTTGCTTCTCATTTCATTCAGATTAAAAGCCAAAGTTCTTACATGGTTTTAGCTGAACCTCACTGATTCCTGCTTTAGACATAGAGACATCTTGGTAAATCATAAGTTATTCATTATAAGGCCAGGCTTTATCTATCCATCCTACCAATGGCCAAAAACACAATGTTTGAAGGGTGAATGCAAACCTGGAGAAATTACAGATCAGTAGCTTCTCTGCCTGCAGATAGATAAAGCATTCCTTATTCAAATTAGCCATTGAATAAGATAGGACTTAGAGGGTGATAGGTAGAGAGAAATCCTGATATCAGCCACTTTCTTGCTAATGAGTCTAGAGCATGTTATCTGTAGCCTTGGAGTATTCTTTGGAGGTTTCTGATATGCAGAATGATCTACTTCTAAAGGCTGTTTTCTCTAGGCCGTTAAGTTCTTTGGCACTGATGATGAATTTCCTGTGGCAAGGAAACCGTTTTTACTTTTGTCAGCTATTCTAAACATCAACAGATTGATGCAGTTCCTTAAGAAAATACCTGCCAACATACTGAGGTCCAAGCTCTTACCTCCTGCCTTTAGACCAGTGATTGTCAACCAGGGGAAACGCTGCTCCCCAGGGGACATCTGGCAATGTCTGGATTGTTTTTGGTTTGTCAAAACTAGGAGTGGGAGGTGCTACTGGCATCAGGTGGGTAGAGGCCAAGGATGTGGCCAAGCACCCTCCAATGCCCAGGATAACTCCCACCCCATAACAAAGGGTTTTGAGCCCAACTGCCAGTAGTGCTGAGGTTGAGAAACACTATCTAGACTGTTCTGGCCGACTTTTAATCTACCTCGTACTCCATCGCCAAACCTACACTCCTAAACGGTCACAGAAGCCCCTGTAACCTTTCATTGCCTGTAAGATGGAGTCTCATTCCCATCCCTGCCTTCAGATCCTGAGGGATTTTGCACACCTACATATCCATTCCCCAGAGGGAACTCTCCTTCTTCCGAGCTTTCACAGGCACCATCCTCCCTCCACACCACCATCCTTTTACTGATGTTACCCCCCGCAACACATCCTGTGAGGATCCTCCCCCCACCTCTCCCCCTTCTGCCCCTGAGTCAGTCTGTACCACTCCCTTTTATATTTTTCAGGGCTCACAGGTCTTACACTGGTACATAGCTATTCCCTCTGTCCTGTCTCCTCCGAAAACTCTTTGAAGGGACCCATATCGTATTTCTGTCCTGCCAATCTCTGTTCCCAAAGCATAAGGTTTGAAAACTGTATCGTTGTACTGAGAATTTATTGTAGTGAGAGTCAAGGGAGCATAAAAGTCACCTGTATAGGACCCAGTGCCCAGTTTGGTGCTCAGAAAATTATAGAATTGTAGATCTGTAGAAACATACACTCAGGAATCCATAGAAAGTGTGTAATAAATCTTTTAAATGTAATTACAGACTGGAGAGAGCATGCATTCAGGCTAGCCTGTATTTGGAACTAACTAAAAAAAAAAACTTCCATCAGAAATTCTACACCAAATGGAGTTCCCGTCATGGCGCAGTGGTTAACGAATCCGACTAGGAACCATGAGGTTGTGGGTTCTGTCCCTGCCCTTGCTCAGTGGGTTGACGATCCGGCGTTGCCATGAGCTGTGGTGTAGGTCACAGACATGGCTTGGATCCTGCGTTGCTGTGGCTCTGCCATAGGCTGGCAGCTACAGCTCTGATTAGACCCCTAGCCTGGGAACCTTCATATGCCGCAGGAGCGGCCCAAGAAATGGCATAAAGACAAAACAAACAAAAAAAAAGACAACAACAACAGCAAAAAAAGAAATTCTACACCAATTAACACTCCTCCATGCTAAAGTGGATCCAGGAGCAGTGGGTGTCACATTTTCCCACAGTGGAGCCTAAGCCAACCTTTCTGCGTTTAACAAGTTAATGGCCCACTTGTGAGTAACGCTTTCCCCACTCTGTCCCAACCTAGAAGGATAAGGATCCTTATCCTGCCACAAGGATAAGATGTCACTATGCCACTCTGTTTTGCGGGGGTGCCAGCTGCATTCTGCCTAATGCTTTCACCTTCAGCCACTAGCAAGTCTGATGTCCCTAGAGAAGTTGGCACCAGTGGGATGAGGCTGCATTGAGGGCTTGGCCTTTCTCCAAACGGCAGAGAGCCTGGTCCCAGATCCTGTGAGCAGTGAGTGGGGCATGGTGTTCCAAGCAGCCGGGGATTGACTTTGGGCCAGGCACTGAGTGGCAGACAAGAAGAAACACGTTCCAGGAAGGCAAGGAGCCCTGCCAACGCCAAGATGGCCCAGCAGTCAGCGCCTGCTGGGCGCCAGGTGCTTCTCGGCTCTTTGGAGGTCAAGCAGACAGAGGATGAACTGAGGTTACTCTGGATTATCCTCTTAGAGGCTTAAACGCCTCTCTCACCCTCACTTTCAGTGGGCAAATCCTATGTAACCATTAAATTTGAGTCCTCTCTGCTCTGGGGTCCAGCCCTTATCTCTAAATGAAAGTAGGAAGAGAAAGCATGAAATCACACCTTTCTGTAATTCTGCGCTCTGAATAAAAAAAGATGCTACTGCAAACGAGGGCAGAGCAGGGGGAAAGCCTGGGGGTTTTGTGCCCTTTTTGGAAGCTGAGCTCCCCACTCTCCCTCAGGTTCCCCACCACCACCACCACCACCAACACACACACACACACGTTCCACTTCTGCTTTCTGAATGACCTCAGAACATCTGCAGAACCCTTGGCAATGAATGCTTTTCTCTCAGAATCACCTCAGGCCTTTCTCCTGGGATATGAAAGGAGAGAAAGGACCAAAGTGTACTGGGGAGAAATTGCCACAGGAGCCTGCCCAGCTTTCCTTCTGCCTCTGCCGTGGCCCAAGTTCCTGGTGGACTTTACTGCCATCTAGTGACCCAGTGGCATCTCAGCCCCTCAGCCTAAGGATCTGGCTTGGCCCAGCCTAAGGCTGGCAGGAGAGCCTTCTCTGAGAAGCTTCTCTGCCCTAGGATGCCCTGATTCTGCAGCCCAGCTGCTTGGACAAAGGAGCGTCACAGGGTCACAGCCTTACCCAGTTTGATAAGTGTCCTAATGCCGTGGCCACCAAGCAGGAGGATCAGGGCTGGTTGGCTGGCTGGGTTCCTGGGAGTGGAGATGGGAATGGTTTCTTACTCCCAGGATGTCTCTGATGAGAAGCAGGTCTCTGGGAGCCGGCCTCACTCCTGGATGCCCTTATATAAGAACTCCTGCTCCCTCCTGCGACCCTTCCTCATCTGGCTAAAGCCCATGTTACAAAACTGAGGCTCTTGCATGAAGTGTGTGTGTGTGTGTGTGTGTCCCTCCTTTTTTTCCTGAGGCTCTTGCATGAAGTGTGTATGTGTCCCTCCTTTTTTCCAAATGTAAGGCAGTTATTTCTCCCTTATAAAGTTAGCTCAATTTAAACAGTATAAAATGATATGCCCTCACTGTGATGCGGCTGCTGTGAACCACTCCCTGGAAATAGTGAAAAGGGGTGTATGGCCACATTCTTCTGCATATTACATCCACAAGTTTATTTCCTCTAGCAAAAGAAAGCACTTGGTTTCAGCAACCACTGAATTTACCAGCTCCAAATTTTCAGATCTAAGCCGCAGTATTCAGGGAATGTATAAAATCCAAACTCCCTTCTTCTGCCTACCTCTCCAACCTCTTTTTTCTTTTCTTTTTTTACTGTAGTTGATTTACAATATTCTGTCAATTTCTGCTGTACAGCAAAGTGATCTAGTTATGCATATATATTTTCTTTTTCTCACCTTATCCTCCATCATGTTCCATCACAAGTGATTAGATAGATTTTCCTGTGCTATACAGCAGAATCTCATTGCTTATCCACCCCATATGCAATAGTTTGCATCTATTAACCCCAAACTCCCAGTCCATCCCACTCCCTCTCCCTCCCCCTCCCCCTTGGCAACCACAAGTCTGTTCTCCATGTCCAAGAGTTGTTTCTGTTCTGTAGATGGGTTCATTTTAGCCATGTATTAGATTCCAGATATAAGTGATATCATATGGTGTTTGTCTTTCTCTTTGACTTACTTCACTTACTATGGGGGTCTCTAGTTCCATCCATGTTGCTACAAATGGCATTGTTTTGTTATTTTTTGTGGCTGAGTAGTACTCCATTGTGTATAGGTACCTATCTTCTTAATCCATTTATCTGTTGGTGGACATTTAGATTGTTTCCCATGTCTTGGCTATTGTGAATACTACTGCTATGAACACAGGGGTGGATGTATCTTTTTGAATGAAAGTTTTGTCTGGGTATATGCCTAGGAGTGGGATTCCTAGGTCATATTGTAGTTCTATATTTAGTTTTCTGAGGAATCTCTATACTGTTTTCCATAGTGGTTGTACAAATTTACATTCCTACCAAGAGCGTGGGAGGGTTCCCTTTTCTCCACACCTTCTCCAGCATTTGTTATTTGTAGACTAATGATGGCTGTTCTGACAGGTGTGAAGTGGTACCTCATTGTGGTTTTGATATGCATTTCTCTAATAATTAGTGATGTTGAGCAGTTTGTCATATGCCTCTTGGCCACCCATATGTCTTCTTTGGAAAAATGTCTATTCAGGTCTACTGACCATTTTTCAATTGGGTTGTTTGGTTTTGTGCTGTTGAGTTGTATGAGTTGTTTATATTTTGGCTATTGAGCCCTTGGTGATTGCATCTTTTGCAGCTATTTTCTCCCATTCCGTAGTTTGTCTTTTTTTTTTTTTTTTGTAATGATTTCTTTTGCTGTGCAAAACCTTGTGATTTTGACTAGGTCCCATTGGTTTATTTTTTTTTTTTATTTCTATTGCCTTGGGAGGCTGACCTAAGAAATAATTTCTACAGTTAATATTAGAGAATGCTTTGCCTACATTCTCTTCTAGGACTTTTTATGGTGTCTTGTCGTATGTTTGAGTCTCTAAGCCATTTTGAGTTTATTTTTGTGCATGGTGCGAGGGTATGTTTCATTGATTTATATGCACTTGTCCAGTTTTCCCAGTACCATTTGTGGAAGAGACTTATTCCCATTTTATATCATCGCCTCCTCTGTCAAAGATTAATTGACCATAGGTGTCTGGGTTTATTTCTGGGTTCTCTATTCTGTTCCATTGGTCTGTATGTCTGTTTTGGTACCAATACCACCACACTGTCTTGATTACTGTAACTTTGTAATACTGTCTGAAGTCTGGGAGAATTATATCTCCTGCTTGGTTTTTGTTCCTCAGGATTGCTTTAGCAACTCTGGGTCTTTTATGGTTCCATATAATTTTTTGGATTGTTTGTTCTAGTTCTGTGAAAAATGTAATGGGTAATTTGATAGGGATTGCATTGAATCTATAGATTGCTTTGGGTAGTATGGCCATTTTAACATTAATTCTTCCAATTCAGGAGCATGGAACATCTTTCCATTTCTTTGAACCCTCTTTAATTTCCTTGATTAATGTTTTTATTTCTCAGCATATGTCTTTCACCTCCTTGGTCAGGTTTATTCCTAGGTATTTAATTTGGGGGGGGGGTGATTTTAAAAGGTGTTATATTTTTATATTCCTTTTCTAATATTTCATTGTTGGTATACAGAAATGCAACTGATTTCTGAATGTTAATCTTATATCCTGCTACTTTGCTGAATTCCTTGATCAGTTCAAGTAGTCTTTGTGTGGAGTCCTTAGAGTTTTCTATATATAGTATCATGTCATCTGCATAGAGTGACAGTTTTACCTCTTCTCTTCCAATTTGGATACCTTTTCTTTCTTTTCTTTTTTCTTTTTTTTTTTTTTTTTTGTCTGATTGCTGTGGCATCCTTGCCTTGTTCCAGATTTTAGCGGTAAGGCTTTTGGCTTTTCTCCATTGAGTATTATATTGGCTGTGGGTTTGTCATAAATGGCTTTTATTATGTTAAGGTATGTTCCCTCTATACCTTCCTTGATAAGAGTTTTGATCATGAATGGATGTTGTATCTCGTCAAATGTTTTTCTGCATCTATTGAGATGATCATGTGGTTTTTGACTTTTCTTTTGTTAATGTGGTGTATGATGTTGATTGACTTGCATATGTTGAACCATTCTTGTGAACCTGGGATGAATCCCACTTGGTCATGATATATGATCTTTTTTATATGTTGTCGGATTCAGTTGGCTAAAATTTTGTTGAGAATTTTTGCGTATTTATGTTCATCAAAGATGTTGGCCTGTAATTTTCTTTTTTGGTAGTATCTTTGTCTGGTTTTGGTATTAGGGTGATGTGGCTTCATAGAATGTCTTTGGGATTATTCCTTCTTCTTGAACATTTTGGAAAAGTTAAGAAAGGTGGGTTTAAGTTCTTTGTATGTTTGGTAGAATTCGCCTGTGAGCCTATCTGGTCCTAGACTTTGGTTTGTAGGGAGTGTTTTGATTTACATATTCACTTTCATTTCTAGTGATCACACTGTTCAGTTATCTCTTTCTTCTTGATTCAGTTTTGGCAGGATGTAATTCTCTAGAAAGTTGTCCATTTCTTCTAGGTTGTCAAATTTGTTGGCATATAATTGTTCATAGTATTCTCCTATGATTTCTTGTTTTTCTGCAATATGTATTGTGATTCCTCCTTTTTCATTTCTTATTTTGAGTTCTTATTCTCCTCTTCTTGGTGAGTCTGGCCAGAGGTTTGTCAATTTTGTTTACCCTTTCAAAGAACTAGTTCTTGGTTTTATTGATTTTTTTCCTATTGTTTTTTGAATCTCAGTTGTATTGATTTCCTCTCTGATCTTTTATGATTTCCTTCCTTCTGATGACTTTAGGTTTTGTTTGTTCTTCTTTTTCTAATTCTTTTAGGTGGTAGGTTAAGTTGTTGATTTGAGATTTTTCTTCTTTTCTGAGGAAGACCTGTATTGCTATTACCTTCCCTCTAAGAACTGCTTTTGCGGCATCCTATAGATTTTGAATAATTGCATTTCAAGTATTGTTTGGTTTTGATTTGTGGTGCCCTGTTTTTCAAGTATGTTAACCCCTTCCTATATCTGCTTGCTTTGGCCTGATAGTCATATAGCCTCAAACACATTAAAACAAAAGAAGTCTAGATTTCTTACTTTTCTTCACATTTTATGATTTTTTTTTTCGTCTTTTGTCTTTTGTCCTTTTAGGGCCACACCTGCGGCATATGGAGATTCCCAGGGTAGGGGTCTAATCGGAGCTGTTGCTGCGGGCCTGTGCCTCAGCCACAGCAACACCAGATCTGAGCCACATCTGCAGCCTACACCACAGCTCACAGCAACGCCAGATCCTTAACCCACTGAGCAAGGCCAGGGATTGAACCTGCAACCTCATGGTTCCTAGTCAGATTTGTTAACCACTGAGCCACAATGGGAACTCCAGATGTCATTTTTTTATTATTATTATTTTTTTTGTCTTTTGTCTTTTTTTGTTGTTGTTGTTGTTGTTGCTATTTCTTGGGCTGCTCCCGCAGCATATGGAGGTTCCCAGGCTAGGGGTTGAATCGGAGCTGTAGCCACCGGCCTACGCCAGAGCCACAGCAATGCGGGATCCTGAGCCGCATCTGCAACCTATACCACAGCTCACGGCAACGCCGGATCGTTAACCCACTGAGCAAGGGCAGGGACCGAAACCCGCAACCTCATGGTTCCTAGTCGGATTCATTAACCACTGCGCCACGACAGGAACTCCCAGATGTCATTTTTTAACACCTTCATGTTTATCCTTTTGCTTTTCCTTTTTGATAATGTGTTTATCATTGCTTTTACAATAGATTTTTTTTTTTCCTTTTAGATCTGTAACTGGCTTATTTAAGCGATTACTTCCAATTGTGATTTCTTCCATCATGTTTCTTATGTCTTTTTTATTTGGAGGAACCCTTTCAGTATTTCTTTTAGAATGGGTCTAGTTCTTTTTTGGCCACCCTGCAGCATATGGAGTTCCCAGGCAAGGGATCAGATCCAAGCCATAGTTGAGACGTAAGCCACAGCTGCGGCAAGTCCAGATCCTTAATCCACTGTGCCAAGCTGGAGCTCAAACCTGCGTCCCAGCACTCCCAAGATGCTGCCAATCCCATTGCGCCATAGCAGGAACTCCTCCAACCTCTTTTTATTTTATTTATTTATTTATTTATTTATTTATTTATTTATTTTGGTCTTTTCTAGGGCTGCACCTGGGGCATATGGAGGTTCCCAGGCTAGGGGTCTAATCAGAGCTGTTGCTACCAGCCTACGCCAGAGCCACAGCAACATGGGATCCGAGCCACATCTGCAACCTACAGCACAGCTCATGGCAATGCCAGATCCTTAACCCACTGAGCGAGGCCAGAGATTGAACCCACCATTCCTATTCGGATTCGTTAACCACTGTGCCATGACAGGAACTCCTCCAACCTCTTTTTTTGGTTTGTTTTATTGTGGTAAAATACATATAAAATTTATCTTCTTAATCATTTTAAGTGAATAGTTCCACAGTATGAAGTACATTCACATTGTTGTGCAACCATCATCACCATCTCCACAACTGTTTATCTTACAAAACTGAAACTCTGTATGCATTAAACAGTAACTCATTTCTCTTCCCCTTAACCCATGGCAACCACTATTCTTCTATTTCTATGCATATCACTTCCCAAGTTACTTCATATAAGCAGAATTATACAGTACTTGTCTTTTTGTGACTGGCTTATTTCATTAAGCATAATATTCTCAAAGTTTATCCATATTGTAGTTTGTGTCAAGACTGTCTTCATTTTGAAGGTTGACTATTATTTCACTGCATGTTTACACCCCATTTTGTTCGTCCATTCATCTGCCAGTAAACACTTGGATTGTTTACACCTTTTGGCTTATTGTGAATAACATTGCTGTGAACATGGGTGTACAGCTCTTCAAGCCCCAGCTTTCACTTCTTTTGCGTATATACCCTGGAGCATATGGTAATTCTATTTTTAATATTTTGAACTTCTGCATTGTTTTCCATGGTGGTCTCACCATTTAACACTCCTACTAGTAGTACACAAGGGTTCCAATTTCTCCATATCCTCACACCTTTTGTTTGACGTTTCTTTGGTAGTAGTCATCCTAATGGATATGAAGTGGTGCCTGATTGTTGTTTTGATTTGCATTTCCTTAAAGACCAGTGATGTTGAGCATCTTTCTCATTGGCCATTTGTATATCTTCTTTGGAGAAATGTCTGTTCAAGTCCTTTACTGACATTTAAATGGGTTTATTGTTGCCAAGTTGACCTCTCCAGCCTCTTTTCATGTCTCTCTTCCACTGACTGGTATTCTAGACTCACGAACAGACGGTCTCTCTGTTCATCAGAGACATAAGCATCTTTCCTATCTTGCAGTTGCTAACCCTTGGCCAGGAATGCTCTTTTCCAGGCTCCTCCCATGACTGGCTCCTTATCCTTTAAAAACCAGCTTAAATGTCACTTCACAGAAACTTTTCTGACCACCTATCTAAAACCATCTCCCTATTTACTCTGTTTCATATCACTGTTTCTTTCCTTCTTGGAACTTAATCACAATCTGTAATTACCTTCTCTGCTCATTCTTTACCTGGAAATTAGTTTCTGTGGAATGTTAAGTGCCCTGGGACATGCAGAGATGTTGCCTGACGTGTTCACTGCTCTATCCTTAGGATCCTAGTCATATATTTTTGTTCTGTGAATTGTCTGATCATTCTCCTAAAATCACAGTACCTTGCTCATAGTCTGGGCTCAATATCTACTGAATGAACGAATCACTGCTAGAGCGGGCCTCCCAGGGAGAAAGTTGATGTGGCCCAAATTGGAATTTAACCTAATCTAGGCTTTTGATGTCATAGAAGAGGACACAGGAGTTTTCTAGCTCTGAGTTCCAGGCTTTAAATCCTGAGTCAGAAGCACAGTACTGTTTGCTTTGGAGTTGCTCAGGAGAAACGGGGAAGCATTCCCAGTGTCCACCCAACAAAGGCAGGAGACTGGTGGTTTGCTGTGGCCATCCTTGCTGTTCCCCATTTGCCTGAGTGAAATTCGCAAAGTACTTGGGATTCTGTGAGTGACTTGGGTTCCATCAATTTCCTTGGTGCCAAATATGTCAGTACACAGAAGATAAAAATGAACTTTCCACACCACAGGCAAGACACTAGAAAAATCAGATTTTTTATTTAAAATTATTTTCAAAGGCTAATGCCATAGTGGAACAACTGAAGGATAGTTGAGCCAAACTCTCAGGGAGTTAGAGGAGCATTCGCCAATGCAAGCAGGTCTTTATAAATACATATAGTTTATAAATGAGCACAACAGAAGGTATGCTGGCCAGAGGGACAGACACACCATATCACTCAAAGCCCTGGACCCCCAAGAGGGTCTCCAAAGCTACCTACTCTACTGCATGCCTCTTGCTGTCTCTGAGCCTGGGGCATGTCTGGAGACTAGGCTCACCAGCATGTTGGCACAGCCTATCATGACTTGGCACCTCTCATGGCCTCTGGCTCAACCCAGCAAGGCTCAGAGAATGGACCTGTTCTCCCTGCCCTTCAGCAAAGACCAGGGAGGGGAGGCAGTAGGGTAAGTAGGATTATTTCCCTGAAAATATGATGGAGAAGAGTGATGAAGGGGGCTGGTTCCAAAAAAAGGACAGGCATTCATCCAGTGTGGCACTGTGGGGAGAATGGGCACAGTGAGTTTCACCTGAGACATAAAGATTTGGTGCAAGCAACCCACAAGGCCAGGCTCTAAACCAAATCCTAGAACCTGCGATGGCAGAGAATGAAGAGACCTCCAGTCTGAGTTTCAGGAGTTGTCACCTCCTGTTAGTCCCTCCAGTCTTCATTTGGGTTTTTCATAAACCAGACAGACAATCAGAGCTCCACAATAAATAATTTCCACGTGAATTTATCCCCAGTTAACCTCTCAGGTGTCTGAAGAGGGGAAAAGTGGCAATTTCTGACAGCACCCACCCCATCACCAGTGACTGTCCCTGATACTTCTGGCCTCCTCACTAAGGCCTTCCCAGAACCTCCAAAGGCACTGTCTTAGCAGATCAGAGTTTTAAGGCACAGAGAAACTTTTTAGAATTGAGAAGACCGTGACGGAGAAGGAGGACTCTAAGACAAAGCCACCACCAAGTCCACTGTTCCTTCTTCTACCTCTCTTTTCCCCAGAGGTATCAGACAGATCCCCTTGGCCCGGTCCTCACACTGTCCCAGGCACATCACGGACACCTCCATCCTCCCACAGTGATCAAAGGCCCTGTTCCACCTGTCTCACCAGGAGGTGGCAGCTGAAAACACAGAATGCTGGATCTCCCTTCTCCTTCACAGCCCCTGCCACTGTCCCCCGCTGCAGGTGGTGTCCTCCCAGATGTAGCCAGCCTCCTCATACAGGGCTAGAGCAGGAACATTCCTCTCTTGCTGGAGTACTGGCCACAGGCCCTCTTCCCACTCATAGCTCACCTCCCTCCAGTCTGCCCTGCATGGGTCCCTGGCTGCCTGCAGAGAAGTCTTTGTGCCCCAGAACAGAGACTCTCAGGGGCCAGGCGAGAGTGCAGGATGCTGGGAGAGATCAGGGCCCACACTGGTCATTTGGGTTCTCGCCTCTGTCCCACCACTGGAGTGAGCCATGTGACAGGTATCAAGGCATGGCCTTTGCCCTTGACGTGGCCTTAAGTGCTCTGCCTGTGTGCCAGAACTATTTTCAAGGAACAAGTTGGTTGTTTTTTGTGTTGTTTTTTTTTTTCCACTCAAGTGTTTGCTGAAGCTTAGAATATAGAATTCCTCAGCTAGTTCCAAAAGTCTGACTTCTTGTCTAAGTCCCAAAATTGTAGGAGCTTTGTAAACATGTACTTCAGAATACTCATTAAAGGAGGGGCAAGAGTTGCAGGGGTCAGGGGGAGGGTGCGGGGAGGGGATCCAGAATAATTTCCTTCAGACTAAGTCTCAGCACAGCAGCAGCATAAACCAAGGGAATCGTTGGTGGCACCTCAGCACCTGGAGTTGTCTTCTTAGAGGAGTGGGGACAAAGGTCAGGTGGCTGTTACCTGCGCACAGGAGAGGTAGCCAGGTCAGACAAAGGGCCTAGAAGGCAGACAGACAGGTTGGTGAAGACTCTCCCCACATGAAAGCAAGTCAAGGGGGATCTCTCTACTCTGCATACCTGCCTGACCTTGCTGAAGGCCATCAAGCCTGCTCAAGGGCAAGGCCAAGACCAACCAGAGTAACAAGCAGCCTGGCAATAGGTTTTGGCTCCTGTCCTTAACCCTCAATCCCGGAGGCCTGAGAAAGAGAAAGGGCATCACCTGTGCCCAGGGACCGAGCCATCCCAAGTCAAGGAGCATAACTGCTGTTCCAGCTGGGAGATGCGAAATGCCAGGTAGGAGGAAGACATGACCAAGAAGCAGATCCTGTAGAAAGAGGGGTAGCAAGGAGTTGAATCTCTCTTCTAAAAACGGGGCATTTTTAGAGGCTCACCAAAAATAGGAATAGGACTAAGCTAATTCCTGCAATTGGAGGAATTAACCCTTTGCCTGTAGCTATATGTTCAGACCTGTGCATCCTTCTTCCCGGAGGCCACGTAGGGGTCCCTGAGGCTTGTCCTCATGGAGGTGTCCTCAGAGCCCAGAAGGAGTTCCAGGTCCTTCAGCTGAGCAGGTATCTGACCAGATACCTTGGTCCTGCACCCCCCCTGCAAGGCCACTAAGATAACCCGGAGGCAGCAGCCCTTCCCCCAGCAAGTGCTCAGGGTGACAGAAACCATCAGAGCCAGAGGAAGGTGATGAGGTGAGTGAGAGAATCCAGGGGCTGGCTGTTCATAAGACATCCCACCACGCTCACTGCTCTACTAGTTCTTAGGGGCCGTGGGAAGGGTAGGGCTCTCTCCTAGTCTATCTGATGGGCCTCTCAGATTTCACCAGCCCTCCTCCTCCCCAGTCCTGTGCCACTTTGTCTTTCCTCAACAGTTTCATATCTTGCCCCTCCCAACCACACAGGCTAAACCTCAAATTACAGGGTTGTAGGCACAAAAGCTAGAGATATTTTATCTTGCTCCAGAAGGGCCTGCTGCCTGGCCACCAAACGCCACCCCGGAGTTTGCAGTTGACTCAGAACCTTCCCCTCACTCTGGACAGGAACCTCCCCACACACCAAGGCCCCTGCTCTAACACCTAGACACTCAGGCTGGTCTGCCTCCCCCAACCCCACATAGTCACCTACAGCACGAAGAAGATCTTCAGGAGCCGGTAATCCCAGAGCCTCAGCTCCCTGTCGCTCCTGGCTTCCTCCTCCAGCTTATCCTCACAGACAGCATTCTCTGCAACAGGACAGTATGAGGGCTCTTACTGGGGCAGAAGGCAGGCCCCCACCCACCCTCACTCTCTGAAGCCACTTGGGCTTTTGGCTTTCCCTTATGGATTTGGACAAGGAAATAGCTCTGCTGGTTGTGATGACCCCTTTTTGCAGAAGTGGGAGGAGGGAAAGCCTGGTCTTCACAAGCAGTTGCCATGGACAAGCACACTGAACTCACCAGACCCTGGAGGCTTCCTGGAGGGGAAGAGGCCGTCTGCAGAGTCCACGGATGCCCGAGGGATACAAGGGATGTTGTCTGGGAGGGACAGGGACCTGGAGGCAGGGCACACTTTTCTCCACTTCATCTCGGGGATGAGGACTTCCTGCAGAGAAGGCAGGAGAAGCTGGCTCACCATGGTCCTTGGGGTCTCACTTGCACTAAGTAGTCCCTGCCAGGTTTATCAAAGCCTTTCCAGATATTATCAATGCTAGGATGCCTAGCAAGCATGAAACCAGGTACCCAGAAGCAGGGGAAACCACTGCCTTAGCAATCACATGTCTCTCATATCTGCTCCCTTGCTGTGCCCAGCCACTCTCCAAGAGGAAAGTGGCTTTGAAGACTGCTAGTGTAGAACCACAGTGGAGTCTTAAGACATGAGCCAACCCAGGTACCCAGCTGAGTCCAAGAGAGCTCAGCACTATGTATCTTAGATGAAGTAAGTCCTGACTCCGGCTAATCTGCGTTCTAACCCTAAGTAGGTCACTGACCTTTGGCAGGGACAATAAAAATGGGAACATCACCTTCCATCCCCTGCATGGCATTGTGCATACTGCATGCTTGACTAAATGCTTAATGGTTACTGAAGGAGACTTCAAACACCCTAGAGTCATTTCCACCCCCCACCCCTACCCTTGCTCTAGAAACTCTGCTTACCCAGGACTCCAGGATCAAAAGAACTGACTGGGACCTCGGCAAATCTAAAATGAGCCTGCCTGGGTTCTACAATGACCTCTCCATCCCCTTGAAGGCCCTCCTGACTCTTCTAAAGGACAACATGGGTTGCTGGCTCTGTGCCTGTGAAGGTGCGGGGTCCAACCTGGGCAGTGATCCAGGGCCTGGACATCTGCTGAGAAAGCCAGCAAGTCTGTCTGGGACCTCTAGAGGACCCTCTGACACGGCATGGCCACTGGCTTTTGAGCCTGTTACCACAGCTCTGCTTTGTGGGCCTCTGCCTGGGAGGCCATGAAGCCTGAGAGCTGTGGGCAGTCTCGGGCCAGCTGCTCTTGCTCCCAGTCTCAGCTCTCACCAGAGACTCGCACTCAGGTTCCTCTGGAAATTCTCTTACACTCAGACTCTTCTTGCTGGAAGGCTGAGGAAGGAAGGGGACAGGGGTCACTTATCCATCTGGAACAGCCAAAGCCAGGCATGAGACCAAGAGAGATTGTCCTCCAAATAAGGTACTATATAGGGGCACTATTGCCTCTAGTTTGCAGGGGGAGCCCTAGTTAATGCTGGAGCAGAGAATAAATCCAAGGCCCCATATTCCCCCAAAGCTGCTGCCCGCCCCCCTTCCTCACCATAGGCCAGAGAGAGTTACAGGCATATTGGGACATGGCCACATGCTCCTATCTCTGCACTGAGGTTGCACAAGTGAGGGCTATACATGGGGACACTCAAGGGCCCCCTGACCTTAATGAGACAGGCTCACAAGCATAGACACACAGTCCAAGCACTGCCTCTGACTGACTGAGCCTGAGCCACTACTCCCCTGTCCCTGCCCCTGTTCCGTGTGCTGGAGAGACGGGCCAACCTGCCCCACCAACTATGCCCCAAGACCTCAGTCCAGGCCTCAGCAGCCTCCCCAGCCCTCCCGCCCCCAGGCTCCATACCTGTAGGTGGGTGCAGACCCTCCTTAGCATGTCGTACACACTGTCCCGGGAGAGCAGGGACACAAAGACATACTGGAACACAGAACACAGAAAAGGGTGAAATAAGGAAAGACTTGGGAGTGTGCCAGAGCCAGGCTGAGGACTCCTGGGCTGGGACAGGGGAGCACTGGCCCAGAAACTCACTGACCTTCTGGCTGGTGTTGGTGGTGATGGCCAGGCCATTGGGAAGGAGCCGTGCCATCTTGTGTTTTTTGATCATTTGCACAGACACCACGGGAATGACCACCTGGGAGGGGGAGAGGCATGCTTCTCTCAGGACTTGTCCCCAAGGACACAGTCCCTTTGCTTCCTGCTTAGGGCCACAGCTGGCAGTGAACCAAGTACTAGCACCACAGAGAAGCTCATCCCACATGGGAGGGTACCTGAGCCTTCCACCTTCTCATGCGGGCTCCTTTCCCATTACCCTCCAGCCTCTGGCTGCACACAGTGCTCTGGGCTGTCACCCCATCACCCAGGCAAGAGTGGATGGGCCCTGGTGAAGCCCATTCTCCAGTAACAGAGTTCCCTGAGCCACCACCTGGCCACATTATGGCCCTGGTAAATGTGACTTCCCACAGTGATTCTGAAGGCATTCTGGAGGTACCCGCAGACAGAATAATTTGGCAGTGAACTCTTCATGCAAGATGTGGAGTCTAGATAGGAGCCCCTGTTTAGAAGTGGTGTGGCTACTTCCCTGGACACCAGCTGGGACACCTCACAGAGAGAGGATTCACCAGGTGCCAGGTGCAGAGGGACAGGCCTGGCTTGAAGCACGTCCGCAGGGCAGGGGTTTCTCTTCCCTGGGCTGCGGCAGCCCTTACCACTTATCACTACCTTGATATCCTTGCCAAAGAGGCTAGCGTGGAAGCAGAGCCAGTTGGGGGAGATGTAGAGCCGGCCCTGGAGAAGAAGGTCCCGCTGGAGGGCGCAGGAGCACACTGGGAAGTCACAGGAAAGAGACAGTCATGAGCAAGGCCAGCCTGGGAGCCCCAGGGCCTGGATCCTCCCACTCAAGAGTCCAGAATCCAGCCTCAGGGACTGACCTCCTCAGTCCCCCTCCCAATCTCAGGCCCCAACAACCCATTCCCCCAGCACCCTATCATCCCTTCCTGAGAATCCCCCCTCTCCCCCAGGACTACTAGATGTTTCCTATTCCTCCACCCACGCCCTAGAAGGCCCAGCAGTTTCTGCCCCGGTCCCCCAGAGGCTGTTCACTCTTGCAGGCAGAACTCCTTGCCCTGCAGAGAGGGCCTTGATTGTGCAGACACTTCCACGCTCAGTGAGAGGCCTGAACAGGAACGAATGGTCATGGACAAGAGCAGAACAGAAATAAGATTTGGAAGCCCTGACATTTCCTCAAGAAAACTTTCATAAATTCACCTTCCTATTTCAAATCAGCCCAGGCTCCTCACACTTTTGAAGAAAAAAAGGACTAACCACATTCGAAGGGCAGCTGGTTCCCGTATCTGATTTGTGCCCAGAGGCTCTGGGGGAGAGGACCCGGGCCACGGGCACTGCAGGCACCTGTCCAGCCACACTAGGAGACGGCTCACCTTTGAGAACCACCTCCTCCAAGGGGATGTCCTTAAACAGTTTGTGGTATTGCTGGTTGTATTTAGTCAGTAGTGTCTGCAAACACACAAGCTGGGTCTGAGAAGTCTTGGGAGATCAGGCCACCAGAGAGCCCTGCTCCAGCCACCAGGAGATAATGGCACAGGAGGGGGGTGCTGGGGGGTCCGACGGGGACTTGGCTTGAAGCAGCCAGTAATCAGCCAGGGGGTGTGGAGGGCTGAGTTCCAAGCATAGCCTGTTTCCCAGTAACACAGGGTCCCTACAGGCAGCCTGTGACTAGAAGGAGACACAACTCTCACCCAGGAAGGGACACCCACTCAGGTTTCCTGGTGACAGGCCAGCGGCCAAGGAGCCAGCAGTCACTGAATTCAGGCAGCCCAGGACCCCTCCACTGGTGGGCGGTGAGAAGTGGCCCTTACATACTCACCCCTCCTTGGCTGCACTTCTTTATGTCTTCACCCTTCAAGGCTCGTGGCCAGCGCAGACTGCAAAGGAGACAAGCCATTCCAGGGATGAGGATCTCTTGGGTCCTACCCATGGTGCCTCAGTGCCAATTCTGCCCTGGCCTCAAGACACAAACTTGGGGCAGAGACTGGAGACGGAGGCCCTTCTCTAGAGGCTGCAGCAAAGTGGTCAGCTCATCCAGCACACAGCTCCCCAGGGGAGGGCACTCCTGATGCAGGCGGGGGTGGAAGAGAGCCCTCCTCCCAGACAGCCGTCAGCAGCAGCCCCCCGCGGAGGTGCTCAGCCCAAGCCTCAATCTCCCAGAGGTATGTAGGGGCTATCCTCCCACCCTGTGTCAAAAGCCCTCTCCCGCATTTCTCTAGCCAAGAGGCACGCAGAGGAGCAGACCCCAGAATGAATGAGTAGGAGGCCCAGGGACGGGGGACCAGCATGGGAAGTGGGTGAGGCAGAAGTATCAGACTCAAGGCTCAGGGGCCTGGCCGTGGGCCATGATCCCAGCAGGCCTGCCCTCCTTGCAGCCACCTCCCCTGGAGCTGGGCAGACCCACCTGACCTGACGGAGGCTACCGAGGCTGGCCGAGAGGGTTGGTGCTGAAATGCAAACCTCGGCCCTAACCAGGTTGGCCTGAGGACAGGTGGGCAGGGAGACAGTTGGTAACCCGAGAAGCCTGGACTCTTCTAGGTCCCAGTGCACCTAGGACAAGCCTGGGGGTGGGAGGGAGAGGCCCCCGGCCTATGCCCAACCGACCCCCTGACACAGCCTTAAGGCTACCTCCGGAGGGCTTCCCACCCCCAGTGTGTTTGTATGTGTATAGCTGCCTGGGAGAAGGGCCTCACCTGGAGTCTGGGGGTGTCTGGACCCTGCCTGGTTTCTCTGTGCTCTTCAGAGAAGCCATCTTTCCATGCATCTGTTGGTTGCTGAGGAGAAACAGGCCCACATGAGGAAGGGGAGCTCTTTGGGGACAGCTTTCCCAGCCAGCCCCACCCTGCCCAGGGCAGCTTCTGCCTGCCTCCCAAGACCAGCCCCATTATTGAGGGTGAGGCTGAAGGTGTCACAGTCCAGAGGCAGCAGCCCAGGCAGAGGCGGGGGACAGCTGATGGAGGGAATCTCACTCCTATCTTTTCTGGAAGCCTGAAGTTCAGCTCATGCCTGGGCACGAAGGAAAATCCATGTACCTGGCAGCTGCTAGGCCTCCAGGCCCACCCTTGGGAAGGCAGCTGGGAGGAAGGGAGGACCCTGAGCTTGCTCAGGCTGAAGGCAGTGCTACCATAAACCTGTAGATTCTGGGAAAGGAGTCTGAGCACCGGAGGCCTTATTGAGGCTGAGCAGCTGATGCAGCGCAGGTGTGGACGCGAAGGCCAGTCAGCCCACAGGTGAATGTGGGCCAAGGGGGCAGGGCTTCCCCACGGCAGAAGGTGGCCTCCACACCACAGTCCGGGGAGCTTGGCCCTGAGAGCCAAACCATCTCAAAAATGTCCCAGAGGGCCTGCGATGGAGGAGACACCCTCTTCCTGGGGGGTGGGGTGTCAGGCCTCCCCAAAGGCTTTTGAGTTCATGCCTCCACTCAACAGCTCTAAAGTCTAGTGTTCTGTCTCCTCTTTGTGCTCCTCCAAAGCAGCAAGACTAGGAATCAGTAAAGCCTGAGCGGTCAAACCAACCACAGCTGAGGGGATCCAGGGGCTGATGAGAAGGGAGGGGAGGGTGGCCAAGGCAGGATAGTGTGGTGCTTATGAAGAGGCAACAGTGGTCTCTGAGCAGGTAAGGAGGTGGAACCTGGAGGCTGCAGATCCCAGAGCTCCGTCCCTGTCAAGTAACGTAACCTGGCAAAGTCACGGATTTCTTCTTCAAGAACAGAGTGACCGCCTCAGCTGAGACCTGCCAAGACCCTCCAAGGTTATTAATCCAACCCCCCACCCTCCCACTACACGGATAGAAAACTGAAACCTGCCAAGGGCCAGGCTGTACCTAGTGTCACACAGTGAAGAGCCAGGTAATCTCACCCATCAAATGAGCCCAACCTCAGCCACGTGGCCTATTGACCTCTGCCCTCAACCTTACGGAGAGTTTTGGTGCACACATCATGCATTTCCTGAATCTTGCAAAGGGACAGGTTGTACCAGTGGTCTGACCCCTTGACATCTTAAAGCTAAGTTCTGGATTAATTGGTTCCGTTGTTACCCATTTCACAGAGACTTCCCCCTACCCTTATTGATTCTTTTAAATGCTTATTATAGAAAATGAGAAATATAAAATGTGTAAAGTATGATGATCAAAATTAACCATAAGAAAAAAATTCCCGAGAGTTCCTGTCGTGGCTTAGTGGAAACAAATCTGACTACTATCCATGAGGATGCAGGTTTGATCCCTGGCCTCGCCCAGTGGGTTAAGGATCTGGTGTTGCTGTAAGCTGTGGTGTAGGCTGGCAGCTACAACTCCGATCCGACCCCTAGCCTGTGAACCTTCATATGCTGTGGGTGTGGCCATAAAAAGAAAAAAATATTCCCCCCAAAATCATCCAAAGAAAATATGCATAAATGTGTAATTTATGTCAGTGGGATTATGTATCATATAATTTGTATGCCCTACTTTTGTTGCTTAACATGATTTCACGAGAAATTCCCAATGTCACTGTTCATTCCTCAGATAGATTCTCAGAAGAAATTACTGGATGGAGAATAAAGATTTCTCAGGATCTTTAGACTCACTTCCAAAATGCTTTCCAGATGCTGTACCAATGAGCACAGCCATCAGCACTATACGAGGGTGCCTGTTGCCCTACATCCAGGCCCTGCACTGGGTACTATCTTTTCTCACCTTTGCCAAGTTGATAGGTGAAAAGATATAATTTTCATTTCTATTTCTGCTTACTGATAGGGTGAACATTTTTGCCAAATACACATTAATCATTGTGATTTCATCTGTAAATTGCCTGTAAGGAACTTCATATCTTTCTTATTGATCTATAGACATTCTTTGTTGAGAATATTAATCCCTAGTTTATCTTTTTGCTAACATTTCCCCCAGTTTGTCATTTGCCTTTTAGTTCTGTCTGTGATATTGTTACTGCACTTCTGTTTAATTTTTGAGTGGCAGGTTCCATCCCTCTCTTTCATCTCTCTGTTTCTTTCTTGGTTTGTGTGCTTTGAGAGGAGAGGCCCCCAAGGCAAGGAGTGTACAAGACAAACCACTAAGTCCTTAAAGAGCTTGAACCCCACAGCCCAGGAGCTGCCAGAGGAGAAGGGTGTGGGCTCTGCTCTAAGGAACACACGCCAGCCTGGAGGACCAAGGTAAAAACAGGACCCCAAAAGGTGGAAGAAGGAGCTTGGCCATGGTTTCAGAGGCAGGGAGCCTGTCACTCGGGTACTGGAAAGTGTGATTTGCCAGGGTTGCAGGGGCTCAGAGGACACGCAGAGTAAAAGAGTTACAGAAGGCTCCCAGAGAAAAGGAAGCTAAGCCTTACTAACTGGGTAGGACTATAATCCTGCTTGGCTTCCATCATCTAACCCGCATGGATAACCACACCACTGCATGCATTCTAAACCCAATGGTCCTTAGGTTCCAAGAGGACCTTCTCAGCCCCAAATCCCAGACTCCCTCTCGAGTACCTGTCACACTGTGTCGGTGAGCTCTACCTACCCATCTCCAGGGGCTCAGGGACATCAGGAACTCTGCCTCCTCTACACCCGCTAAGCCCAGGGCAACACTAGCATGCATTGGGCACTCAAGACAGGACTGAGGAAGGGCTATGAACAGTGTAAGCAAGGTCAAGGACCGAGGCTGGAGAGAGGGGCCATGAGAATAACAAAAGGCTGTCACATTTCCCACAGCATCTCCATGAAGAAAAGAATACCAATAAAACAGGAGTTGGGAGTTCCCTTTGTGGCTCAGGGGTAAACCAACCCAACTAGGAAACATGAGGATGTGGGTTCGACCCCTGGCCTGGATGTAGGTTAAGGATCCGGCGTTGCTGTGAGCTCTGGTATAGGTCACAGACAAGCTTGGATCCTATGTTGCTGTGGCAATGGTGTAGGCTGGCAGCTGTAGCTCCAATTTGACCCCTAGCCTGGGAACACCCACTTGCCGTGGGTGAGGACCTCAAAAGCAAATCAATCAATCAATCAATCATTCAAACAGGAGTTGCTTGGGGGAAATGACTCAAATATGTTTAAACTAAAAGCAGCCCCTTTGTGTGTGATGAACAGGATGGTCACAAGCCATTCTTTCATATCCACTGACTAAAGCCAGCCCCTCTCCTGGCTGTCATGATAATGCTGTTGACACAGAGACCCTGGATATGGCCAAAAATGCACTGCTTTCAAGAACACCTTCAAGTCAGCCTTTCTACTGACTCCTCTTCTCTCCTACAGTATTTTTTTAGATGAGTGCAAATAAAGAGATGGGAGCAAAGTCAGATGAAAAGCTAGGTCTGGGGTGATGGTCATGGAGAATTCACCAACAGAACCACTCAGGCAGGGTCCACTCAAGGACCAACCCAGAGGAGGGAGGTGGCAAGAGCAGGGAGCTAGAGAGTGGGCAGCCAACCTGGGTCCCCCACCCTGCTGTCAGCCTCTCTCTGCTCCCACATAGACCTCCTCTAGAAAGTTGCTCTTGCTCTGTAGGCTGTGGACTGCACCCTCTGCCACCCATCCCCATCCCATCTCCACCTGCAGTTAATGTCAGGGGTCTTCAAAGCCATATGCATTTTTCAAAGCCACAAAAATTGCCATTATGGTCATGAAGGGGATGGAGCAGGGGAGGCCTAGCATTTTGGATATTAAAGGAATTTCCCAGTGGCCTAGCAGTAAGGATCCGGCGTTGTCACTGCTATGGTGCGGGTTTAATTCCTGGCTCAGAAACTTATTTATGCTGCAGGCACAGCCAAATGAAATAAAATAAATAAAATGAAATGAAATGAAATAAAATAATAAAATAAAGTGTAGTAAAGATTTGAAAATTCCTAGATGAGGCCCTTTCACCCTGTTTCGCCTGGTCCAAAGGCAAGACACCTGTCCAGAGGATGGAGCTGGTACTTGCCCTGCCCTCGGGCCTCACGGGCCAGAGTGGGAACTCAGGCTCACTGCCCATTCCTTCATTCCTTCCACACATACTTGCAGAGCTTATCACCCCATAGGCCCAGTATGGGCCTGCCCAGCCTTGGGGCTGCTCAGAGGGAGGGGATGGGCAGCTAGCACTGAGAGATGTCCTAAGAGGAGCCAGGCCCATCAAGAAAGGGGAGGGACAGAGAGGTTAGGAGAGGGAGAGGGAGTGCATAGGGGACCCAGAGATGCAAGCGTCTGGCTGCTTCCCACACACCTCATGGACAAAGCTTCTCAGGACACCTGACACATGCACCCTTGCTCTGGATGCCTCACCCCCAACCCCCGGCTCCAAATATCTGCACCAGGAAGACACTCCCCAGTCTAAATCCCAAACCTTGGACGTTCTCGTGTGACACAGAAGGTTAAGGATCCCGTGCTGCTGCAACTGTGGGCACAGGTTCAGTTCCTGGCCACGGAACTTCCATATGCTGTGGTTCACAGCTAAAATAAATAAAAATCCCTAACCTTGACACTTCATCCCTCCTGACCTGCCATTTAGATGAATCCATCAAGATGAGCTCAGCATCATCCCCCCGAATTTGCTTCTCCCTGAAGGGCCCCAGCCTCACAGTCTCCCAGGCCAGAAGCCTCAACTCATGCTTCTCCCAAACCCCACGGCTAGGCAACCCCCAAGGCTCTGAGAGCCTTCCCACTAAGCAGAAGCCCAGGGTACCAGCCACTCGCCCCACTCCTGAGGTACCAGGCAAGCCCAGGCCACCACCATCTTTTTCCTGGAGGCTAGCAACAGCTTCCTAACTAAACCTGTCTCCAGCCTTGCCCTCACACACCTGGCCTCCTCCCACATCCACACTGTTCACAGAGCCATTGGGTGCCCAGATCTGAGCCCAGCCCACTCCTCTGACTTTCCTTCTGTAGTCCCCATCTGCCTCCTCAGCTGCCCTTTCTGCCCTTCCTGCTCCCTTTCCAGCCTCACCCAGGCAGCTCAGCTGAGCCCCTTAGCTCCCTCACCACAGTAGCCCCTCAACCCCCATGGTCACTCTATCTGGAATTCCTTGCCATACTTTTCCACCTGGGGAATTCCCAGTCATTTTTCAAGGCCCAGTTCAGAGGTCCCCTTCTCTGTGAAGCCTTCCATGCTTCCCCCGCTGCAGAGCGGGTCATCCCTCCTCTGTGGTCCCATGTCCCTTCTTTCATGCTTCTGCTCCAGCACCTACCACACCAGACTATGATTGTCTGTTTATACCTCTGAGCTCCACCAGAGTGTGTCTTACCCATTTCTGCATCCCCAGCACACAGCCGGCACCCAGGGTCTGCTAAACCAATGAGCTAAAGAGACAGAAAGAGATGTGACAGTTCAGGAGGGAGGAGGGGAGAACAAAAGCCAGGCAGTAAGAGTGAAGGAGGCACAGAGAATGATGGGGGCCCCACAGTAAGGGGAGAGAGTGGCAGACAGGAGCTGATGGTGTCACCCATAGATGGGCCTTTCCCTCCAGGAGCCCCAGCCCATGGAATAGGCACAGCCCTGGCCCAGTAGCACAGGGCACTCAATCCATGCTGGTTGACTGGTCAAAGGGGTGCTCGGGTGGGAGGTGTAAGACACAGGGGAAAGGGTCAAAAGGCTTAGACGAGTAGATAGAGTGGAGAAAGGCCAGGCTGGGCCCCTCCCTCCCCCAGAGCCGTGCACACTGGCTGCACTCCCAGGAAACACTCCCCAGCCTACCCAGCCCCCTTCACCACAACCTCCCCAAACACAGGGCAAACCTCCCACCCCAGCTCTTCAGGGTTCTGGCAATAGCGGTGCCCGCAGCTGATGCTGAAGCAGAAAGCTCAGCCAGGCCTGGCAGCCCCCGCCAGCTGGTCCTTTGTGGTCACAGGTGGGTCTCTTGTGGCATCTCCTCCCTCAGGAAGGTGTCCACACCTTCCCCAGTTGTCTTCCAGTGAACAGAGCATCCTGTTACCTGTCAGCTCCTCTCAAGGCGAGGAACAGCTCCAGCCTCTCCTGCAGCCAGGATGCTGGGCCCCATGCAGCTCCAAGGAGACACCTTCTCTTCCAATCAAAAAGCCCATTTTAGTAGCAGGGCCCTGAGAGCGCAAACCCAGAGGCCACAGAAAGAGACATCTAGGGACGGGAGCTGAGGGGTCCTGTCCTGGAAGGAACGTCAGCCACTAGTGCTCAGCAGCCTGGACCTTGGGGCTCTTCCACATTCCCACAGGTTACCCCACCCCACCTCTGCCTCCTGGCACACAGCCTACCACCTACCCAAGGGAAAGAGATCATTCTGTTAACTCTAATGTACAGCCTGTGGTACCCACTAGGATCACCTGTAGAGCTTTTTATTTATTATTATTTATTTATTTATTTTGTCTTTTTGCCTTTTTTAGGGCCACTCCTGCAGCATATGGAGGTTCCCAGGCTAGGGGTCGAATCGGAGCTATAGCTGCCGGCCTATACCACAGCCACAGCAATGCGGGATCCGAGCCACATCTGCAACCTACACCACAGCTCACCACAACACTGGATCCTTAACCCACTGAGCAAGGTCAGGGATCGAACCCACAACCTCATGGTTCCTAGTCAGATTCAGTAACCACTGCGCCACGATGGGAACTCCCACCTGTAGAGCTTTTTTAAAAAAAACAAAAATGATGCCTGATCCCTGTTTCAGACCAATTAAATCAGAAGCTCTGGGGGTAGCATTTAGGTAACTATATCTTTTTAACTTGTTACTGACGTATAATTTACATATTAAAAAGTGCACATAAAGCAAGTGTGCAGTGCAATGAGTTTCACAGTGGAGCGCACCTGAAAACCCAGCCCCCAAGAGCCCCGCCTGCTCCTTGTGCCCCCATCAAGGGGAACCACCATCCTGACTTCCAACAGCACAGATGGTCCTTGCCTCTTCAGGGACTTTCTATGGATGGAATCACACAGGGCGGGTTTTTACTCAGCAGCGCGTTTGTGAGATTCATCCATGGTGCCATGTGTGGTTGTAAACTGTGCATTTTCACTAATGTTAAGAACCCCATTATAAGGACCGGTTGCAACTGATTTATTAATTTTACTCTTGAGGGGCAACCTACATTGTGTTTCCCATTTTTGCCGATTACAAAAATCACTGCTACAGACATTCCAGCACCTGCCTTGTGGACACAGGTATTCATTTCAATGAGTAAACACTCAGCATTGGCATTGTTGGGTCATGAGTTTCAGCTTCAGGCTTTTTTTTTTTTTTTTTTTGTCTTTTTGCTATTTCTTTGGGCCGCTCCCGCGGCATATGGAGGTTCCCAGGCTAGGGGTCCAATCGGAGCTGTAGCCACCGGCCTACGCCAGAGCCACAGCAACGCGGGATCCGAGCCGCGTCTGCAACCTACACCACAGCTCACGGCAATGGCGGATCGTTAACCCACTGAGCAAGGCCAGGGACCGAACCCGCAACCTCATGGTTCCTAGTCGGATTCGTTAACCACTGCGCCATGACGGGAACTCCCAGCTTCAGGCTTTTAAAAGGTCGGATGATTTTAAACCCCTCCTTTCTTTGTGACTCAGAGAAAAATGCATATGTCCTGGTCTCCAAGGCCAATCCTCCTGTGTGAGTTCTGAACCTGAGGCCCTGACCTGCCTATACCTTCACCCAGCCCTTTGGAGTTCCAGGAACATCCTCGCCGAGACAGGGCATCACACTGTTTATAGAGATTTCCCTCATCTGTTAAGGTCACAGAGTACATTTCCTATGCTGTGCCAAGGAAGTAAGACCAGCCTTCCTGAGTGGCAGCGGCTGGCTTTGAGCCACACTGTGTCTTTCCCAAGAGCCTCCTACCTTTCTCTAGGGGCCACTGTCCCAACACACTACCCAGAAACTGGTTGACAGACCTCCCCCCAAGGGAAATTGGAATAATGTGGATGGAGTCAGCTTCATCAATACACTGAAACTTGAAAGACACCTTCCTTCTTTTTGAAAAATAACTATTTCATCTTACATCGAAGCTGCACATACACACTTCCACAGAAACTGTCCCTTACTTTTTATTTCCTAAGCTGATATTCCATATCCTGGGCAACAGCTTTGCCCTTTCCATCCATTCACAAAAGGGGAGAAAATCCCACAATTGAGTTCCATACAGAGTGCGAGGGGGCGGGACTCAGTGAGTTGGGGGTCACATGCTGGGTCCCAATCCTACTGTCTTGCTCAGCAACCCTGGCAAAGGACTCTAGGTGGGGCAGGCCCTCAGCCTGGTCACATACCTGCTTCCCAGGAGCTAGTCTGAGAACCCCTGGGCCAGGAACAGGCTTCGCTTCCCTTGACTACATTGTGGCAGATTTGAAATGATGGGGGATGTGGCAGCAGAAGCCCGGCTTCCCAAGATGGCCCAGTTTATCCCAGGTGACCCTGACCATGGCCAACAGAGTCACAGGTATGCTCCAGACCCAAGCAAAGCCACCCACAGGCTGACCCATGGCCTCTTTAGAACAAAAAGATGGGTGGCCCATCAGAATCCCTTTCTGGTGAATCCTAACTGGGAAATACAGGATGTAGAGGTGAGTGAGACAGGGAACAGGCAGGAGAGAGCGGCAGGTGTGTGGGGGCGGAGTCACCAGGTGCACCAGGAGACTGGGTCTAAAATGAGCAAGGGAGTGGAGAGGCAGGTGGGCCATGGGCCAAGCTCCCCCACCTCTGCCCCTGTCTGGGAGGCAGCAAAGGGGGTCCACCCACCTCAGCTGCTTTTTAATTTTCCATCCTGCTTCCAGGGCCCGGCCTTGCAGCCAAGACCCGAAACCCCCACAACTGGCTTGCCCAAAGACCACAAATGACACACAACTGGAGCTCAAATCCAAACTCCAGACTGGCCGAAGGTGTGCACTCTTCCTACCTGGCACACTGCCCTCTCCTAGAGCTTTCCCTGATGCAAGCCTGGCCCCCGCTCTCCCCACAAGCCCCATGCAGGAGGATGAGGGAAGACAGAGGTGGTGGTGGGGGGTCTTTTGGGCTAAGATGACTATGCAGAGTCCCTCTGGGGAGTGGGGTTCCCCATATCAGACATGTACTCCCCCCGCCCCCCGCTTTTATCTCCCCTACTCCAAGAACCAAACTGGGAGAGCTCGTTGCTCAGGAGATGTGGGCTGGACCAGCCCTCTTGGGGGAGGCTGGATTCAGCTGGAATAAGGACCTCTTTGAGCTCTGGTGCTAATAAGAACTCCTACCTACAGGCATCTCAAAAACTCTGGTCCTCTCATCCAATGGGAGCTGGGAGAGCCAACAGCAAGGCTGGGCCCGTCTCCCTCACTTACTCCACAGCCAAGCTGCTTGGGTGACTGGACCAGCACACTGGTTAAAGGTCCCTGACCTCCTTTCCCTGCTCCCTGACCCCCCCAACCCAGGCCTGGGCTCTCTCAGCGCACCAGAAAGGCAGATTTTGACAACAAAGTGCTCAGGCTGATTCCTCTCCTCCTAATGGGCTGCCCCTCCCGCTCTGCCTGAGCCCCGCTCGGCTAAGCTGCTCCTGTCCCAGATGGAGCTCCCCTGGCCCTCATCCATTAGCACCTCTCCTCGCTGAAGCCTGGCCACCAGTACCTCCAGGGAGAGCAGACCCTGCCCTTGCTCTGCCCACCCGGCTGCTCAGATGGCTTCCTTTGCTGCACTGCCTATTGCAGCTGTGTCCCCACTAGACCGTCTTAGTTAACTTCTACCCCAGGGGCCTCGCACAGCCTCAGGTGGACAGTAAGTGCCCAATAACTGTTAACCAAATAGACAAATGCCCCCTGTCGAAAAGTCCTAGTAGTTTGTTCAGCAGCAGCAGGGCCTCAGGACTCAAACAAGAGACCTAGAGTGAGAGAACTCACTCAAGTTCACCTCTCGCTCCACCTGACCCTCTAGGTGTCCCACAGGCACCTCCCTCCTCGAAAAAATGGGGAGAATCCCCTCTCTGGCCTACAGATTGTCTGGGCTGCTTTCAGGATATGAGAGAGGCATGGCCTAGCCCTGGGGAAGGGGCCAGTCCTCACCACCTTGCCCACTGAGTTTCACACCCCTGCCCACACCACTGAGAGTGGAGTTGCCCCCACCCTGTCCTATCATGTCCCTTGAAGGATGCCTAGAGGTGAGCTCCCCCTGGGAAGCAGAAATGCACCCACAAAGCTCCATACGTGTCCTACGTGCCTGAATCTTTGCCCTGGGACCACAGCCAGAGAGCGTGGCTGCGAGCAGGGCCCTCTTTATACCTGGATGGCACCCATGGACTGCCTCTCACCACACCCCAGGCCCAGAGGGGCTCCTGCAGTGCAGGCCCACCCATACTCAGGGTCCCACTCTCTCCCTCCCACCCATCAGAGGTTTGAGACCAGCAGTTGCTGCCCCCTTCCTGGCCAGAGCTCAAAGGCCTGCAGTGAGAAGAGTCCCCAGAGAGACAGACAGACAAATAGCCAAAACCTAGAAGCTTGGCTCCTGGACATCTGCAGGACTTCCTACAAAGCCCAGGCTGCCACAGAGCAAGGAATCAGTTCTGCAGAGCATGCCAGCCTATTGCTGGCCTCAACCCTCGGTGCCCACTGCTGGAGCAGCATCTGTTTGAGCTGGCACCCCAGCCCTGGTCACAGACCACTTTTTCTTGGCAGGCCACTCAGAACCTGGATGTTTCCAGACAAGAAGCTGGTCATTCAGGTCTAAACACAGGATTGCATTCATTCAGAAACAGAGCACTCCTGTGCTCCTAGGGGCCACCCTCTGCCGGGCCTGCTGAGAGAAGGGACCACAGACACCCTCAGATGCTCGCCCCCCACGCAAGGCTGCCAGGAGGTGTGGCAGAATCACTCTGACTTTGGGGACCCACCCAGCTCTTCTGAGGGATAGGCAGTCTCAAGTGGTCTCAGAGTCCCGAAAGAGCCTGGTGTGGGGGCAGGAAGACAGGGAGGCAGGCCTGGAAGTGCCTCTCAGCACTGAGGGGCCTTGGGGAAGCCACTCTGTCCTTCTGAGCCTCAGTTACTCCTCTGCGAAATGGCAAGAAAGTCTAAGGCCGGGAGGAAAAGCAAACTTTCTGGGGGAATAACAAAGCCAGGCTGGGAACCTGCTTTGTGGCAGATGGCCACTGGCTCCCTGTGGTCAGAAGAACCACAATCCCAGGAGAGGCTGGCAAAAGTACAGCCCTCAGAAGACTGCTGGCCCCTCTGCCTCCCTCCTAGAAATGCCAGCTGAATGTCTGCATTCCTCAGCTCTGTGTAAGTGCTGTGTATATGGAGAATAAGGCAAGGTACTATCCCCAAGACGCCTGGTAGGAGAGGCAGACATGACATACATATTTATAGAGATGAATACATAATTATAACTGTGCAATGTATGCTATGAAGGAAAAGCACAGTGTCCTAGGAGGACCTCTGTCAAGGAGCCCTGATCAACTATGCAAATCAGGGAAGACCTCCCTGAATCAGCAGCAGCAGCAGCATTTGAGCTGATAGCCAAGGGATGCTAATCAGACTGGGGGAGAAGGGTCGCTGTAGAGGGTTTATTATGTGCAAAAGCCCTGAGGTGTGTGGCATATATGAGAAACAAACAGAGCCTTTGTGTCTGGAGGGTAGAGGTGAGCAGTGAAGTGCTGAGCTATGAGGCTGGAGAGGTTGGCAGAGCTGGATGGACCCTAGGAAGGGTTTTTGTCATTTTCTTAGAAGCAATGGGGAACCAAGGAAGAGATTTAAAGGGGAAAATACACAATCAACGTTGTATGTTAAAGAGCATGGAAGAGCATCTGTTTGAGCTGGCATTCCTGGACATGGTCACAGATCAGTCTAATAGATTCCTTTCAAAGCAGTCCAAAGGGGGCGGGGGCAGGAGGAGGAGAGGATGTACATAGATGAGGTAGGAACAAGCTTATGCTGGTGGTTATTGTAGTTGATGGTGATGGATACATGGGCGTCCATCCTATAACCCTCCTCCTCTTTTGTATATGTTTAAAACTGTCCGTGGAGATAGGCCAGTTAGGAGACTGTATTCCAGCAGAATAATGATGTCTCAGATTTCGTGGCAGTGCTGGTGACAGAGGATGAGGGATGGATTCAGGATATATATTTCCAAAGAGAAGTCAACCTAGACTTGGTGATCAAGTGGATGTGGGGCCTAAGGGAAAAAGCATCAAATATGACTCCAGATTTCTGGCTTAAGCAAGTAGGATCCTGCTCTGTTTTGCTGAGACAAAACAGGGTGGGGGGAAATGCATGGGGAAAAGAACATGTTTGAAAGAGACAATCATGAGTTCAGTCTTGAACATGTGTGAGAAACATTTAAATGGAGATATCAAGTTATATATGAGTAAGGAAGGTTGAGGCTGGAAAGATACGTATCTGAGTTACTGGCCCATGGTTGGGTACAGGAGCTAGGAAGATCCCCCAGGGAAAGTGGGTATATAAAGAAGAGAATCTATCAAAAAGGGTACCAAGACCAATTCAATGGGAGAAAGAACATTCTTTTCAACAAATGTTCAGGGATAACATGAAAAAGAATTAAGGTGGACCCCTAATTCGCATCATATACAAACGTTAACTCAAAAATGTCAGAGCTAAAACTATAAAACTCTTAGAAGAATCAGAGGGGTAAATCTTTTATCAGGCAATGGTCCCTCTCTCTCTTTTTTTCTTTTTTGGCCACCCCACAGCATATGTAGTTCCTGGACCAGGGATCAGATCAAATCTGAGCCACAGTTGTGACTTATTCTGCAGGTGCAGCAATGCCAGATCCCTAACCCACTGTGCCAAGCCAGTGATCCAACCTGCATCCCAGCACACCATAGATGCTGCTGATCCTGTTGCACCACAGTGGGAACTTCAGGCAATGGTCTCTTAAGATATGACACCAAAAGCACAAGAAACAGAATTTAAAAATAGATAAATTGAATTTCACCAAAATTAGAAACTTTTGGAATTCCCTGGTAGCTCAACTGGTTAAAGATTCAACTTAGTCAATGCTATGGTTGTAGTTACTGCTGTGGCACAGGTTCAATCCCCGCCTCAGGAAGTTTCACATACTGTAGGTGCTGCCAAAAAAATAAATGATTTTAAAATAAATAAATAAAAATAAAACAAAATTAGAAACTTTTGTGCTGCTAATGATATTAAGAAAGTGAAAAGAATAAGAGAAAATATTTGTAAATCATATATGTGATAAGGGACTAGTATCTAGAATATGTAATGGACTATTACAAACTTGAAGATATTAACTAAGTGAAATAAGCCAGTCACAAAAAGAAAACATTGTAAGGCTCCACTTATATGAAGTATTTAGAGTAGTCAAATTCATAGAAACCAAAAGTACAATGGTGGTTGCCAGTTAATGGAGAATTATTTAATGGATATGAATTTCAGTTGTGCATGATAAAAAAGTTCTGGAGATTGGTTATGAATATGAATATTTAACACTTGAATTGTACAAATTATCTTAGAAATGGTTAAGATGGTAAATTTTATGTTATTTTTTTTCTTAACCACAATTAAAATTTTTCAAAAGAACACTTAAAATTGAACAATAAAAAAACAAAGAATCTGACTAAAAATGGGCAAATATTTAAACAATTTTCCAAAGAAGCTATCAAATAATCAATAAGAGGAGTTCCTGTTGTGGCTCAGCAGTAATGAACCCAACTATACAGTATCCATGAGGACATGCGTTCAATCCCTTGCCCCTTTCAGTGGGTTAAAGATCTGGGATTGCCATAAGCTGTGGTGTAGGTTGCAGTTACAGCTCAGATCCAGTGTTGCTGTGGCTGTGGCATAGCTTGGCAGCTGCAGCTCCAATTCAACCTCTAATCTGCAACTTCCATATGCCATGGGTGTGCCCTTCCCCCCAAAAAAAATCAACAAGTGCACAAAAAGATGCTCAACATCATTAGTCATCAGGAAATACTCATCAAAACCATAATGTGATACCACTTCACACCCCCCAAGAAGAATGTAATCAATATCAGGTGTTAGTGAAGATGTGGAGAAACTGAAACCCTCACTCACTGTTGGTAGGACTATAAAATGGTGCAATTGGGCTTCCCTCTAGGTGGCAGCAGAAAGTGGGAGCCGTGACTGCCAATGGTACAGAGTTGGGACCACTGAAACCTGCTGTGCTTATGCATGCACTTCCAGGGACCCACAGCACATCACCAAAGCCTCTTAAGAAACTGAGGGCAGGAGTTCCCGTCGTGGCGCAGTGGTTAACGAATCTGACTAGGAACCATGAGGTTGCGGGTTCGGTCCCTGCCCTTGCTCAGTGGGTTAACGATCCAGCGTTGCCGTGAGCTGTGGTGAAGGTTGCAGACGCAGCTCGGATCCTGCGTTGCTGTGGCTCTGCCGTAGGCCGGTGGCTACAGCTCCGATTTGACCCCTAGCCTGGGAACCTCCGTATGCCGCGGGAGCGGCCCAAGAAATAGCAACAACAACAATAACAACAACAACAAAAGCCAAAAAAAAAAAAAAAAAAAAAACCTGAGGGCAGATCCCAGTCCTCACCAGATGGGAAGGCTAAAAATCCAATAGAAAATCTGCAATCTTGCTGCCTAAAGAACCAGAGGGCAAGAATATGGAGCAACTATAGCCATGAGAAAGTGAGAGAAGAAATATAAGAAAGCCTTCTCTACTAAGAGTATATAAAGAAGGAACTGTCAAAGAAGTAAAAGAAGAGGAGAAACGGTCACAGATTACAAGAATTTTAAGAAGTTCAAGGAATGTATCAACTTCCTCTAATGGCCGTTGAAGCCTAAAGATGGAGAAATTTGGTATTGTAAAAAATGTTTTAAAAGTATTCATGGGAGTTCCTGTCGTGGCTCAGTGGTTAACAAATCCGACTAGGAACCATGAGGTTGCGGGTTCGGTCTCTGGCTTTGCTCGGTGGGTTAAGGATCCAGCATTGCCGTGAGCTGTGGTGTAGGTCGCAGACGCAGCTCAGATCCTGCGTTTCTGTGGCTCTGGTGTAGGCTGGCGGCTACAACTCCGATTCGAACCCTAGCCTGGGAACCTCCATATGCCGCGGGGGGAGCGGCCCTAGAAAAGGCAAAAAGACCAAAAAAAAAAAAAAAAGTATTCATGGAGGAGTTCCCATCGTGGCACTGCAGAAACGAATGCAACTAAGAACCATGAGGTTGCAGGTTTGATCCCTGGCCTCGCCCGGTGGGTTAAGGATCTGTCATTGCCATGAGATGTGGTGTAGGTCACAGATGCAGCTTGGATCTCATGTTGCTGTGGCTCTGGTGTAGGCTGGTAGCAACAGCTCCAATTAGACCCCTAGCCTGGGAACCTCCATATGCCACAGGATCAGCCCTAGAAAAGACAAAAAAAGAAAGAAAGAAAAAAAGAAAGAAAGAAAAATAGCTAAGTGATCTGGAGATTATCAGCCTCAATGAAAAAGGCTTTAGACTGATGATAGCAGAGATGATTCAAGATCTTGGAAATAAGCTGGAGGCAAATACTGATAAATTATAAGAAACATTAAGCAAAGAAATAGAGATTTAAAGATTAAATCCTTTTTGCAGACAGTAGGGTTGTAGCCTCTCTTGCTTCTGATGTCTGCCCGCCTTGTTGCTGAAGTTGGTACAGGCGCTTTGCAAGCAGAGATGCAAAATACAATAATTGAAATAAAAAATTCACTAGAAGGAATCAATGACAGAATATAGGAGGCAGAAGAATGAATATGCAAGATGGAGAACAAGGTGGAAATCATGACATGGAACAGATAAAGAAAAAAGACTGAAAAGAAATGAATACAGGCTAAGAGAATTCTGGGACACTTTCAAACACAACAACATATATATTATAGGGGTGCCAGAAGAAGAGAGAGACAAAGGGCCAAAGAAAATATTTGAAAAGATAATGGTCAAAAATTTCCTAACATGAAAAAGAAATCACTCACTCAAATCCAGGAAGCACAGCAAGTAGCATATAAAATAAACCCAAGGAGGAACGCCCAGAGACACATATTAATCAAGCTGACCAAAATTAATAACAGAAAAAATATTTCTAGCTGCTTTGCTAGAAAAAAGAAACAAATAACATACAAGAGAACCCCGATAAGGTTACTGGCTGATTTTTCAGCAGAAACTCTGCAGGCCAGAAGGGAGTGGCACAATACACTTAAAGTGATGAAAGGAAAAAAACTCCAACCAAGATTACTCTACCTAGCGAGGCTCTTCTTCAGATTTGAAGGAGAAATCAAAAGCAAAAGCTAAGAGAATTCGGGACCACTAAACCAGTTTTACAACAAATACTAAAGGAACTTCTCTAGGTGGAAAAAAAAGGCCACACTAGAAATGAAAATATTATAAATGATAAGGCTTACCTGTAAAGGTATACATATATAGTAAAGGTAGGAAATCATCCACACACCATAAAAAATATGCTACCAAAACCAGAAATCATGAGAAGAGGAGGGTACAAATGCAGGATACGGGAAATGCACTTGTAATTAAGAGACCAACAACTTAAAATAACTATAGGAATATATATACATTCCTATATCAAAACTTCATGGTAACTGCAAACCAAAAATCTACAATACATACACACACAAATAAGAAAAAGCAACCCAAAGACAATACTAAAGATAGTTACCAAACCACAAGAGAAAAAGAGAAGAAGGGAAGAAAAAAGACCAACAAAAACAAGTCCAAAACAATTAATAAAATGGCAATAAGAACATACATATCAATAATTACCTTAAATGGGAGTTCCCATCATGGCACAGTGGAAACAAATACGACTAGGAACCATGAGGTTGCAGGTTTGATCTCAGGCCTCACTCAGTGGATTGAGGATCCAGGATTGCCGTGAGCTGTGGTGTAGGTCGCAGATGCAGCTCAGATCTGGCGTTGCTGTGAATGTGGTATAGATCAGCAGCTGTAACTTCAATTAGATCCCTAGCCTGGGAATCTCCATATGCCATGAGTGTGGCCCTAAAAAGCAAAAAAATAAATAATAAATAATTACCTTAAATGTAAATGGATTAAATGCCCCAACCAAAAGACATAAACAGGCTAAATGGACACAAAAGCAAGACCAGTATATGTGCTGCCTTCAAGAGATTCACTTCAGTTCTAGGACACATGCAAATTGAAAGTAAGAAGATAAAAGAAAATATTTCTTGCAAACGGAAATCAAAAGAAAGCTGGAGTAGCAATACTCATATCATACAAAAGAGACTTTAAAACAAAGACTATTATAAGAGACAAAGAAGGACATTGCATAATGATCAAAGGATCAGTCCAAGAAGAATATATAACAATTGTAAATATATATCCACCCAACATAGGATCACCTCAATATATAGGGCAAACTGCTAACAACCTTAAGAGGAGAAATTGACAATAACACATTAATAGTGGGGGACTTTAAAACTCCACTTACAGCAATGGACAGATCATCCAGACAGAAAATCAACAAGAAAACACAGGCCTTAAATGATGCATTAGACCAGATGGATTTAGTAGATATTTATAGAACATTCCATCCAAAAGCAGCAGAAAATGCATTCTTCTCAAGTGCACATAGAACATTCTCTAGGATAGATCACATTCTGGGCCACAAATCAAGTCTTAGTAAATTTAAGAGTATTAAAATCATATCAAGTATGTTTTCCTACCACAACGATATACAAGTGGAAATCAACAACAAGAAAAAAAACCTAGAAAAAACATAAACACCTGGAGACTAAACAACATACTACTAAACAACCAATGGATCACTGAAGAAATCAAAGAGGAAATTAAAAAATACCTAGAAGCAAATAACAATGATGACACAATAATCCAAAACCTATGGATTGCAGCAAAAGCAGTTCTAAGAGGGAAGTTTACAGCAATACAAGCCTAACTCAGAAAACAAGAAAAAGCTCAAATAAACAACCTAACTCTACATCTAAAGCAACCAGAGAGAGAAGAACAGACAAAACCCAAAATTTGGGAAAGAAATCATAAAGATCAGAGCAGAAATAAATGACACAGAAATGAAGAAAACCAGAGAAAAGATCAATGAAACTAAAAGCTGATTCTTTGAAAAGATGAACAAAATTGATAAACCTTTAGCCAAACTCATCAAGAAAAAAAAGAGAGAGAGGACTCAAATCAATAAAATTAGAAATGAAAAAGGAGAAGTTACAATGGACATCACAGAAATACAAATCATCATGAGACTACTCCAAGCAACTATATGCCAATAAAATGGATTACCTAGAAGAAACGGACAAATACTTAGAAATGAACAATCTTCCAAGACTAAACTAAGATGAAATAGAAAAGGTGAACAGACCAATCACAAGTACTGAAATTGAAACTGTGATTAAAAACTTCCACCAAATAGATGCTCCCATCATGCTCAGCAGTTAATGAACCCAGCTAACATCCATGAGGATGTAGGTTCAATCCCTCGCCTCACTCAGTAGGATAAGGAACTGGCATTGCTGCGAGCTGTGGTGTAGGTTGCAGACACAGCTTGGATCCTGTGTTTCTGTGGCTGTAGTGTAGGCTGGTGGGTAGAGCTCTTATTGGACCCCTAGCCTGGGAACTTCCATATGCCACAGGTGTGGTCCTAAAAAAAAAAAACTTTCGGTGAACAAAAGTCTGGGACATAGATGGCTTCACAGGCAAATTCTATCAAACATTTAGAGAAGAGCTAACACCTATCTCTCTGAAACTATTCCAAAAAATTGCAGAGGAAGGAACACTCCCAAACTCATTCTATGAGGTTACCATCACCCTGTTACCAAAACCAAAGATATCACAAAAAAAGAAAATTATAGGCCAATATAACTGATTAATATAGACACAAAAATCTTCAACAAAATACTAGCAAACCAAATCCAACAATACATTAAAAGGACTGTACACCATGATCTAGTGGTATTCATCCCAGGAATGCAAAGATTTTTCAGTATTTGCAAATCAATCAGTGTGATACACCACATTAACAAACTGAAGAATAAAAACCATATGATCTTCTCAACAGATGCAGAAAAATCCTGTGACAAAATCCAACACCCATTTCTGATAAAAACCCTTCAGAAAGTGGGCATAGAAGGAACCTACCTCAACATAATAAAGGCCATATATGACAAACCACAGCTAACATTATTCTCAATGATGAAAAGCTGAAAGAATTCCTGCTAAGATCAGGAACAAGACAAGGATGTCCGCTTCTGCCACTATTATTCAATATAGTTTTGGAAGTCCTAGCCACAACAATCAGAGAAGAAAAAGAAATAAAAGAAATCCAAATTGGAAAGGAAGAAGTAAAATTATCACTGTTTGCAGATGACATGACACTATACCTAGAAAATCCTAAAGATGCTACCAGAAAACTGTTAGAGCTTATCAATGAATTTGGTAAAGTTGCAGGATACAAAATTAACACACAGAAATCAACTGTACTTCTATATACTAACAATGAAAGATCAGAAAAAGAAATTAAGGAAACAATCCCATTTACCATTGCATCAAAAAGAATAGAATAGTTAGGAATAAACCTACCTAAAGAGAAAAAAGACCTCTACTCTGAAAACCATAAGACGCTGATGAAAGAAATCAAAGATGACACAAAGAGATGGAAAGATATACCATGCTCCTGGATTGTAAGAATCAATATTGTCAAAATGACTATACTACCAAAGGCAATCTATAGTTTCAAAACAATCACTATCCAATTACCAATGGCATTTTTCACAGAACTAGAACAAAATATTTTAAAATTTGTTTGGAAGCACAAAGACCCAGAATAGCCAAAGCCATCTTGAGAAAGAAAAATAGAGCTGGAAGAATCAGACTCCCTGACTTCAGACTATACTACAAAGCTATAGTCATCAAAACAATATGGTATTGGCACACACACACACACACACACACACAAACAGAAATATAGATCAATGGAACAGGAGAGAAAGCCCAGAATTCACCCCAAGCACCTATAGTCAGCTAATCTATGACAGAGAATAAAATAATATACAATGGAGAAAAGATGGTCCCTTCAATAAGTGGTGCTGGGAAAACTGGACAGCTACATGTAAAAGAATGAAATCAGAACACTCCCTAACACCATACACAAAATTAAACTCAAAATGGATTAAAGACCTAAATATAAGATTGGTACTATAAAACTCTTGAAGGAAAACATAAGCCAAACACCCTCTGATACAAACCACAGCACTATCTTCTCAGAACCACCTCCTAGAGTAATGATAATAAAAACAAAAATTAAAAAATGAGACCTAATTAAACTTAAAAGGGTTTTTTTGGGTTGTTGTTGTTGTTGTTGTTGTTGTTGTCTCTTAGGGCCACACCGTCAACATATGGAGGTTCCCAGGCTAGAAGTCCAATTGGAGCTATAGCCACCAGCCTACACCACAGCCATAGCAATGCAGGATCTGAGCCACATCTTCAACCCACACCACAGCCCATGGCAATGCCGGATACTTAACCCACTGAGCAAGGCCAGGGATCAAACCTGCGTCCTCATGGATGCCAGTCAGGTTCATTAACTGCTGAGCCACAATGCGAACTCCTAAACTTAAAAGGTTTTGCACAGCAAAGAAAACCCTAAACAAAGCAAAAAGACAATCCATGGAATGAGAGGAAATATTTGCAAATGAAGCAACTGATAAGGGATTAATCTCCAAAATATATAAAATGCCTCCTGCAGCTCAATACAAAAAAGAAAACAAAAAAAAAAACATCAAAAGATGTGCAGAAGGGAGTTCCCTTCATGGCTCAGCAGTTAGCAACTTGGATCCATGATGACATGGGTTCAATTCCGGGCTTTGTGCAGTAGGTTGAGGATCCAGTGTTGCCATGGGCTGTGGTGTGGGTTCCAGACGTGGTGTAGGTCACAGATGCAGCTCAGATCCTGCATTGCTGTGGCTGTGGCATAGGGTGGCAGCTACAGCTCTGATTTGACCCCTAACCTGGGAGCTTCCATGTGCTGTGGATGTGGCCCTTAAGAGAAAAAAAAAAAAATGGGCAGAAGATCTAAATACACAATTCTCCAAAGAAGACTTACAGATGGCCAAAAAACACATGAAAAGATTCTCAAAATCACTAATTATTAGAGAAATGCAAATCAAAACTACTGTGAGGTCCTACCTTACACCAGCCAGAATGGCCATCATCAAAAAGTCTATAAACAATAAATGCTGGAGAAAGTATGGAGAAAAGGGAACCCTCTTACACTGTTGGTGGTAGGAATGTAAATTGGTGCAACTGCTATGGAAAACAGTATGGAGATTCCTCAATAAACTAAAAACAGAATTACCATTACCATTTGATCTAGTAATCCCACTCCTGGGCAACTATCCAGAGAAAACCATGACTCGAAAAGACACATGTACTCCAATGTTCATAGCAGCACGATATACAATAGTCAAGACATGGAAGCAACCTAAATGTCCATTGACAGAGGAGTGGATAAAGAAGATGTGGTACATATATACAATGGAATATTACTCAGCCATAAAAAGGAATGAAATAATGTCATTTGCAGCAGCATGGATGGACCTAGAAATGGACCTAGAAATTATCATGCTAAGTGAAGTTAGACAGTGAGACACAAATGCCATATGCTATCACTTACATGGGTAATCTAAAAAAAAAAAGGGGGGGGGATACAATGAAGTTATATGCAAAACAGAAACTGACTCATAGACTTTGTGAAACTTATGGTTACCAAAGGACACAGATTGGTGGGGGGAAGGATGGGCTGGGGGTTTAGGATGGAAATGTAAAATTGGGTTACACAACTATAAATATAATAACATTCATTGAAAAAAATGGTGCAATTGCTTTGGAAAGCAGTTTGGTGGTTCCTCAAATTCTTAAACACAGAGTTACAATATGACCCAGCAATTCTATCTCTGGGTATGTACCCAAGAGGACTGAAAATATATGTCCACACAATATCTTTTTTTTCTTTGTTTTCTTTTTTAAGGCCGTACCCGAGGCATATGGAAGTGCCTGGGCTAGGGGTCAAATTGGAGCTGCAGCTGCTGGCCTACACCACAGCCACAGCAACTCCGGATCCAAGCCACATCTGCAACCTATGCCACAGCTTGTGGCAAACACAGATCCTTATCCCACTGAGCAACGCCAGGGATTGAACCCACATCCTCACGGACACTACATCTGGTTCTTAACCCACTAAGCCACAACAGGAATTCCATCTCCACAATATCTTGTATACGAATACTCATAGCATTATGATTATTACTATAATGCCCCCCAAATGGAAACAACCCAAATACCTACCAACTGATGAAATGGACAAACAAAATGTGGACAAAATTTTATAATTCAACCATAAAAGGAATATACTATCGACACACGTTACAACATGAATGAAGCTTAAAGACACTCTAAAGGAAAAGACAGTCACAGAAGACCAAGTATCATATGATTCCACGTGGAAGAAATGTCCAGAACTGGCAAATCCTCAGAGAAGGAGAGTCATTGCCAGGGGCTGGAGGGAGAGGGGAATGGGAAATGACTAATGTGCACAGGTTTTCTTTCTAGGGTGATGAAATTGTTCTGGAATTAGACAGTGATCATGGCCACACAACTTTGTGAATACCTAAAAGACAACTGAATGGCACACTTTAAAAGGGTGACTTTTATGGTGTGTGCATGGTATCTGGATGATGAGGATGGGAAAGGGGAAAGGGAAGGAGAAGGAGAGTAGTCTGGGGTCTCAAGGACCCTAACATTTACAGGCTGTGTAGAGGAAGAGGAGTCCTCTAAGGAGATTAGGAGAAAGTGGTCCAAGAGGTAGGAAGAAAACTGGGTGTTGTCATGGAAGACAAAGGAGTGCTTCAAAAAGGAGGAATGGGAAAGCAGTGAAGTTCGCTGAGAGGCCAGGTAGGAGGAGGATGAAAGGCAGTTACCAACTTTAGCAACAAGGAGAGGATCTGCAACTTTAGCCAGGACCCTATGGTGCAGTAGTTTTGGGGGGGGGGGAGGTGTCTGAATTCAGACTTTAAAGTCTGCCCCTCCTTCCTGCCTCCCACGCTGGTGACTGCATCTCAGGGACAGACAGTGAGGACAGGCCTCTGAGCCCAAGAGGAGGTGCTGCTGCGCACAGCTGAAAGCCCAGGCCACCGGCCAGCTCAGCGCCTCACCAACCTCAGATCCTGCCTTCCTCCCAGTGAAGGACCGTGGCAATTCTGGGGGATGGGAAGGAGAAGGGACTGCTCCTCCCTCTCCTGGTCCCCTGAGGGGTGTGTCTGCGGTCGGGAGGGAGGGGTGGTGCCCTTGCCCGTAGCCTCTCCCGTGGACGAGCCTTCCCCTGCCATCCTCACCGGACGCTCCTCCTCAGCCCCTGATACGTCTCTGCCTCAGCCCAGGAACCACAAGTCTATTTTCTGTGCCTGCCTTTGGAAGGACTGGAAAGCCCAGAGCCACCAGTGCAGAGAAGGCAGCCACACCCAGAATTCCAGCACCACACTTAGCGCCCCATGCCAAAGAGTCTGCCCCGCCACCCACTACGGCTTGGTGGGGGCTGGCGGGTGCTTAGGCAGAAGAGCAAACACTTGCACAGACTCTGGGGCTGTTGAAGTGCAACTGTCGCGCCTGTCCCTCCTGCTCCCTGAAAAGGAAGCCCAGGCCCCGATTGAGAACCAAACCCAGTAGCTGACCCGTATTTGGGGCATCCCAGGCATGGTCCAGCTCTGCGAACTGCCGCAGGCTCCAACTACCTCGAAACCCTCAGGCGCGTTCGAGTGAGCGATGAACTACTCCTAAAGAGCTCACTGGGTCCTGGGACCTCTTCCTCCAGAGAAAACCCCAGATTGTCTAATAGTGGAAAACCCCTAGGAATGCCTGTGTATACCACTACAATTCAACATTATTCTGGAAGTTCTAGCCACTGCACAAAGACATGGGGAAAAAATGGTTCATGTATTAAAAAGAGATGATTATTATTTGAAAGATGGTAACATATATACTAGCTAGAGGACATATAATCAACTGGAAAATCATAAGACAGTGGCATGCATACTCTTCCATTCGGGTACTGGACTAGGCAGCTGTGATGAGAATACACATATAATACACTCTTGCAAAGTTAATTGCTACTCTAGTGGTTACAATATGAACATAAAAACCAACAGTTTATCAGTAGACCTGCAATAAGGTTATAAAATATAACTAGGGAAAAAATTCCATTCATATGGCCACAACTCATATACCTGAGAATAAACTTTTAATATGTAGAAAATCTATGAGAAGAAAACCACAGACATTTTCTGAATGATGTAAGATGTGAATAAATGGAGAGAGAAACTCTGTTCTTGAGTGGGAAGATTGAGAGCTTTAAAGAAGCAAATTTATCCCAAATTGCATGCAGAGGCTTTGCCCCACCAAAAGTCTGAACAGATGACAAAGCTAGAGCAATTAAACTTACTACTTCAAGAAACATTAATATGTCAATAAAACAGAAGAGGGAGTCTAGAACATGAGCTAGGGGTATCTGAGATTTTTATACAATAAAGAAGCTGTTTCAAATACATACATGAAGAATGGACTGTGCAATAAATGGTATTGGGCAATTGGTTACCTCACATCATTCACAGAAGTAAATTCCAAATAGACTAAATAACCAAGTATTTTATAAATCAATTAAGAACTAAAACTAAAATAGAGGAGAACATTATATCAGGAAAAGTATTTCTAAACAAAATATAAAATGCAGAGCACAGGAGTTCCCATCATGGCACAGTGGAAAAAAATCCGACTAGGAACCATGAGGTTCTGGGTTCAATCCCTGGCCTCGCTCAGTGAGTAAAGGATCTGGCGTTGCTGTGGCTGTGGTGTAGGCCAGCAGCTGTAGCTCCGACTGGACCTCTAGCTTGGGAACCTCCATATGCCATGGCCCTAAAAAGCAAAAAAAAAAAAAAAATGCAGAGCACAAAAAAAAAAATTTAATTGCCTAAAAATTAAAATCCTTTGTATACCAAAATTTAAATTAACAAAGGATTGGTGTTTTTAACCTGCAATGAGTTCATCCAAGTCAATAAGAAAAAGATAATCTAGTAGCTACCTGAGTAAGGAATATGAACAGGCAAGTCACAAGAGAAGAAATCTGTCTCTTGCCTGTCTTATTGGTAAACATTAAAAAATTATGGTGCTCATCCCACTCCTGGGCATCTACCCAGAGAAAACCATGACTCAAAAAGACACATGTACTCCAGTGTTCACTGCAGCACTATTTACAATAGGCAAGACATGGAAACAACCTAAATGTCCATCGACAGAGGAGTGGATCAAGAAGATGTGGTACATATACACGGTGGAATATTACTCATCCATTAAAAGGAAGGAAATAATGGCATTTGCAGCAATGCGGATGGACCTAGAAATTATCATGCTAAGTGAAGTCAGTCAGACCATGAGACACCAACATCAAATGCTATCACTTACATGTAGAATCTAAAAAGGACACAATGAACTTCTTTGCAGAACAGATACTGACTCATAGACTTTGAAAAACTTATGGTTTCCAAATGAGACCAGTTGGGGCTGAGGGTTTGGGATGGAAATGGTATAAAATTTGGTTGTGATGATTGTTGTACACCTATAAATGTAATAAAATTCACTGAGTAATTTTAAAAATTATAGTGCTCAAAATTACCAAGGGCTCAGAAAATAAGCATCCAGACTGAAAACTGAGTTAATCTTTCTGGCATGTATCAAATGCCTTAAGAAATGCAAATTCATTGATCTCAAAACTCCACCTCATGGAATATGGTATAAGGAAATAAATGGACAAGTAGGCAAAAATTTATATTCATGTGGCTAACAATTACTAGGAAAAAAGGTAGAAATACCAAACAATATTTTATCAGTACAATAGATTCCTATGCAATTGACTAAAAGAATATAGCTGCGTGTGTTAATATGGAAAAAAGTTCAAAATGTGTTATTAAAAAGTAGGTACAAGTTAGTAACTAAAATAGAATCCATTTATAAAATTTAAAAACCTATATCAAACAGTAATGATTATATCTCAGGGGAGAATTATGGGGTGATTTTCACTCTCAATGATTTCTGTTTTGTTTGAATTTTTTTGTTTTTACCATTTTTTAAAGTTTTATTGAGGAGTTCCCATCGTGGCTCAGCGGTAAACAAATCTGACTAGGAACCATGAGGTTTCAGTTTCGATCCCTGGTCTTGCTCGGTGGGTTAAGGATCCAGCATTGCCGTGAGCTGTGGTGCAGATCGAAGATGCTGCTTGGATCCCGCGTTTCTGTGGCTCTGGCATAGGCCGGTGGCTACAGCTCCAATTCGAGCCCTAGCCTGGGAACGTCCATATGCCGTGGGTGCGGCCCTAAAAAGACCAAAAAAAATTTTTTTAAATAATTAAAAAAATAAACACAGGGTTTATTTAACCTGGTACCTACTGCATAGCCCATGACCATATATGAAAAAAAAAAAAAAAGGAAAAAACAAAACAAAACAAAACAAAGATTGTTCACCGAAGTGTATTTAGAAGAGGAAAAAACAAAACAAAAAGCAACTGTGGTGCAATGAGATCAGTGGTGTCTTGGGAGCCCTGGGACACAGGTTTGATCCCCAGCCCCACACAGTGGCTTAAGGATCAGGGGTTGCCACAGCCGTGGCTTAGATCGCAGCTGCGGCTCAGATCTGATCACTGGGAACTCCATATGGTGAGGTGGCCAAAAAAGAAAAAAAGAAAAAACAGGCATGAACAAATTATGGTTAATTCACAGAATGAAAGGCCTTATAACTATTAAAATGATATTTATCAAGTTATTTAATAAAACTGATTACTAAAAATAAGTTTATTAACATGAAGGGTAGCATTATATAACACTGGAAACAGCATTATGTAGAATGGCATGAGTAATAAAATATAAGTGGGAAGGATGCTTATCAAAATCCTAACACTATTTTTCTCCACAAGTTGGGATTTTGGATGTTTATTTTCTTCTTTATACTTTGCTGTATATACTTTGCCTAAATTTTATCATCACAATAAACAATTTTCACTTGGTAAAAGAATGAAAAGGAAAAAGGAAAAGGATACAGGAAAAAAAAACAAAAAACCTTGTTCCAAGGGTATCCAAATATTAACTAATATTAACTAATAGACACCTCTGAAATTCCAGACGTCTAAAACCTCATGCTTCTTATATAAAAATCACCAGATTCCAACAGTAAAAGAAACCTTGATTTTTTTTTTTTCTTTTCCGTTTTAGGGCCGAACCTAGCCTACGGAGGTTCCCAGACTAGGGGTCGAATCAGAGCTGCAGCTGCTGGCCTACACCACAGTCTCAGCAACTCGGGATCCAAAACATGTCTCCAACTTACACCACAGCCCATGGCAACGCTGGATCCCCAACCCAATGAGGGTGGCCAGAGATCAAATCTGCATCATCAAGGATACTAGTTGGATTCATTTCCACTCTGCCACATGGGAACTCATGAAAGTTGATTTTAAAAATGAACTTTAGGGAGTTCCTTGTGTGGCTCAGTGGTAACAAACCTGACTAGTATCCATGAGGACACAAGTTGATCCCTGGCCTCACCCAGTGGGTAAAGGATCTAGCGTTACCATGAGCTGTAGTGTAGGCTGGCAGCTATAGCTCTGACTTGACCCCTAGCCTGGGAACTTCCATATGATATTGGTGCAGCACTAAAAAGCAAAATAAAAATAAATAAAAATGAACTTCGCCAAATTTCCACATGTGATAAAACTGCACAAAACTAAACAAATGCACACACGCAAATGAGTATACATAAAAGTGGAGAAATCTGAGTAAGCTCAATGGATTATCTCAGGGTCAATGGGTGGGAGAAACTGGGTGAAAGGTACATAAGATCTCTGTATTATTTCGTACAATTGCATGTGAAGCTACAATTAACTAAAATTTTTTAAATTTCATTTTTTTAAAAAAATGAACCTTGCACCTTGAATAGGAAAACAGACCAAGCTTTTCTTAAAGCTGAGGCTTCATCATCAGAGAAGTCTTGTCTCAGATTCTCAAAGTTGGAGACACTGTAGGGAAGCTAATTTTTGGTGAACATCTACTGTGTCCCAGGTCATTACAACCTGAGAATCTCTGAAGTGAGCCAGATGTGACTCTGTTTTATGGATGAAGGAATGGAGCCAGTAGTAATTCAGCAGTAAGTTATGGAGCAAGGATTTGAATCCAGGTCTTTCTAAAAAGCTCCGGCTCTTCCTATTATTCTATCACAGTAACTACATACCTGAGAGTAACTTAAAAGGAAAAAAAGTATTGAGTGTTATCTATATCAACGTATTTAGTGTGAGGAAATAAATATTTGAGTGGGTGAAAAAAAAGGTGGAGTTTCAATTAGGCACAAGGAATTTCAATATGTGTGCCTACCTGGCAGTACCATCCCTTAGGGACATCACTGCAACCCTGATTATTACAGAGTTCTTTCCAACACCCAATGAAGCTTACTCTATCTACTGCTCCTTCACCAAAGAACAAACCTTTGACATCACGTTCCTTTCTTGATAAAACCAGCTCTGCACTGCTGGTGGGACCCATACAGAGTCAGGGCCATGACTACTCCTAATCTCTCTTCTCCTGGGTCAGATACTGCAAGACCGATTAGCTTTCCCACTTAATGCTTTTGCATGGGGCCAAATGGTTATTTCCAGTTCTCTCAAGTCTTCCTCCATCATTATGGACGCTGGCTGACAAACTAATGGAGCCTGGAGTCCAGGCAAGGGTTATAGTGCACCCTTGGAATTTTGGGCAGATTTGTCATGTCTTAATAAAGGGACATGTCTCTGGAAAGAGAATATTTCACTTTTATGAGATTTTTAATATAGACCATGACTCTCCAGATGATAGGAAATACAACTTTAGTTTGATCAGCAACAAAATGGGTTTGAAATATAAACTACAAAACTGGTGTCTTTAAAAAGTAAACACTCAGCTGGCAATGAACACCCCTGGTACTTGGATTATGGTGTCCAAATACAATTTCCCACTAAAAGGAACCAGTGCTCCTTAGATAAATGGCTGGTTCCAGATTTGGGGCAGGAAATACACAAATGAGCCTCAAATATCTAATCATACCAGAAAGCAAGGAAGCCATCAAAGACTGAGGTCATAGCACGAGTATTCAGGAGCCAACTTGAAGATTGGACAAAGATGGGACATAAGAATGGTGTCTACACTGGGCTTAAACACATCAAATATGTTTAAATCCATGAGATTTTAGTAATATCAAAATGATTCATTGGTCACCTTTGGTGAATACTATGTGAATCTCATTTTGAAAACTTGTAAGTAAAAAAGGAAAGAGTTGAGGATTTATTCTGCCTTTCTATGGTACTAGCTATACCTCAGGCTAACCAAATAGTTGAAGAAGGGTTTTTTGTTTGTTGGCTTTTTAGGGCCGTACCATTGGCAGATGCAAGTTTCCAGGCTAGGGGTCAAGTCGAAGCTGCAGCTACTGACCTATGCCACAGCCACAACAACTCAGTATCCAAGCCCCATCTTTTTTTTTTTTTTTTTTTTGTCTTTTTGCTATTTCTTTGGGCCGCTCCCACGGCATATGGAGGTTCCCAGGCTAGGGGTCCAATCGGAGCTGTAGCCACCGGCCTACACCAGAGCCACAGCAACGCGGGATCCGAGCCGCGTCTGCAACCTACACCACAGCTCACGGCAACGCCGGATCGTTAACCCACTGAGCAAGGGCAGGGACCGAACCCACAACCTCATGGTTCCTAGTCGGATTCGTTAACCACTGCGCCACGACGGGAACTCCGGATATTTCTTTCATAAAAAGTTTCAAGCTACTAAATAATTACAGAGTAATAGAATTAGAGTAAGACTCTTTTTTAATCCCTAATGAAATAATAGGTCTGCATGAAATAACCATCAATGGCTGCTAACATCCCCTAAAGATAAATAACCAGACCTTATGTGCTTCCTCAAGTGCTCATTACCTCCTGAATCCAACCAACCTCTAGATCCAACAGCCCATTTATAGGAAATACAGGAGTCAGAGGAACATTTCCAACAATAATAGCAAACTGGAAAATGGTTTAGGAAAAATAACCCGTTTTTTCCCCAACAAATAAATTGCAAGAAAAAAGAAGACACGGAAGGGGAACTTAGAGATTATAAAATATTATAGAGATATAGATATACAGATTCAATGTTTCAGCCAGTTATATAAACCTCATTTGGATCCTTATTAAAAATTTTTAGGAGTTCTCATTGTGGCTCAGCGGTAATGAATCTGACTAATATCCATGAGGATGTGGGTTCCATCCCTGGTCTCACTCATTGGGTTAATGACCTGGTGTTGCCGTGAGCTGTGGTGTAGGTCACAAACACGGCTCAGACCTGGCGTGGCTGTGGTGCAGGCCACCAGCTGTAGCTCTGATTCGTCCTCTAGCCAGGGAACTTCTATACACCACAGGCGTGGCCCTACAAAATAAAAACAAGAACAAACAAAAATTTTAAATGGCACGAAAACATTTATGAGATGATGGGGGACCTTTAAATGCCGGCTAGCTATCTGATGATTTGAAAGAGTTATTATTTTTTAGGTGTGAAATGGTACTGTAGTTATATTTTTTAAAGATCTTATCTTTTGGAGTTCCCGTCATGGCTCAGTGGTTAACAAATCTGAATCTGACTAGGAACCATGAGGTTGTGGGTTTGATCCCTGGCTGCACTCAGAGAGTTGAGTATCCAGCATTGCTGTGAGCTATGGCATAGGTCACAGATGCAGCTTGGATCTGGTGTTGCTATGGCTGTGGCATAGGCTGGCAGCTATAGCTCCGATTGGACCCCTAGCCTGGGAACCTCCATATGCCCTAGGTGCAGCCCTAGAAAAAGACAAAAAGACTTAAAAAAAAAAATCTTATCTTTTATAGATACACACTGAAATAGTTGTGGATGAAATAATATATCTTAGATTTGCTTCAAAATAATCCAGGAGTGATGGAGAAAGGAGGCCCATGATTTGATAATTGCTGCAGCTGGGTAAGGGGCACATGCTGCTTTTTGTACTATTCTCTCCTTTTGTACGTGTGGGAAATTCTCCACAACAAAAAGACTCAACAATTAAATATAGAAACATTTTTCAATTTGTTTGGTAATCAAGGGAGCCATATGAATATCAATTCTGAGATACTACCTCTGGGTTATTCTGGGTTATTTTAGAATAAAATTTCTGAGTAGTCCTTCAAAATTCAAAAATTATTATTATTATTATTATTAGATGAAGGAAAGTGCAGCGTTTATTGCAGGGCACAAGCAAGGAATGCAGGCAGCTCACGCTCAAAAGGCCTGAACTCCCTGATGGCTTTCAGGGAAAGTTTTTTTTTTAATTCAATGAATTTTATTACATTTATAATTATACAATGATCATCACAACCCAATTTTATAGCATTTTAATCCCAAAAAATTATTTTAAAATAACATTTTGTGTGGCCCTGGTGATTATGGCCAAGTTTCCAATAATTTGATTAACGTCAACGCATATTACAAATATTTAATTAAAAAAAAGAAACACTGGAGTTTCCTTGTGGTGCAGCAGGTTAAGGATCTGGCATTTTCACTGCTGTGATATGGGTTCAATTCCTGGCCCAGGAAGTTTCACACGCCACGGATGCAGCCAAATTATATATGTGTGTAATTTTTTTTACTATAGAAGAGGAAGTGAGAAAAACACTCTTACAACCAGTCACAGCTGTTTGCTCAGGCAACGCACTCATGCTGCTGCTCTGACCCTAAGTCAGTGAACAAAGGGACACCAATTAAATGAAGTACCAGTAGGATTCTGACAATCTTTTACTGTACTGTGATGTGCCAGTCAACACGTGAGCGGGAAAAGCAATTTGTGTCTGATTTTTTGTTTTCTTTTTAGGACCGCATCTGCAGCATATGGAAGTTCCCAGGCTAGGGGTTGAATCAGAGCTGTATCTGCCAGCCTACACCACAGCCACGGCAATGCCACATCCGAGCCCCTGAGTGAGGCCAGGGTTCAAACCTGCATCCTCATGGATACTAGTTGGGTTCTTAACCCGCTGAGCCACAACAGGAACTCCCATGTTTGATGTATATGCTTTTTAGTTAGTATTTTTTAAAAATAGCATCAGCCAAAAACCAATGTCCTATTAAAAATGAACAGTGTGGAGTTCCCGTCGTGGTGCAGTGGTTAACGAATCCGACTAGGAACCATGAGGTTGCGGGTTCGGTCCCTGCCCTTGCTCAGTGGGTTAACGATCCGGCGTTGCCGTGAGCTGTGGTGTAGGTTGCAGACGCGGCTCGGATCCCGCGTTGCTGTGGCTCTGGTGTAGGCCGGTGGCTACAGCTCCGATTCGACCCCTAGCCTGGGAACCTCCATATGCCGTGGGAGCGGCCCAAGAAATAGCAAAAACAACAACAACAAAAGACAAAAAAAAAAAAAATGAACAGTGTGATTTTAAACATCACCTGAGGAAACACTAATTTAGGACAAAGACTTAAAGACTGGTGCAACCTCCACAGGTTATTGAAACACTCCAGTTCTAAATCATGACCAAGCATTTCTGAACTAACGAAAATGTCTGGGAGTTCCCATATCATGGCTCAGTGATTAATGAATCTGACTAGGAACCATGAGGTTGCAGGTTCGATCCCTGGCCTCGCTCAGTGGGTTAAGGATCCAGTGTTGCCGTGAGCTGTGGTGTATGTCGAAGACGCAGCTCGGATCCCGTGTTGCTGTGGCTCTGGCATAGGCTGGTGGCAACAGCTCCGATTAGTCCCCTAGCCTGGTAACCTCCATACACCATGGGAGCGGCCCTAGAAAAGGCAAAAAGACAAAAGAAAAAAAAAAGAAAATGTCTGGTTGTGGTGGGGAGAAGGAACCAGCTTGCCCTGTAGACACTTATATTCATGGGAACAGGGATGCCCTGGGGAGGCAGGTACTTCTTAGTTACAAAGGAAGATCTGTTCCTAGGGCCTTCTGTCCTCCCCTTCCTCCTCCTTTTCCTACATTATTAAACAGCTGGGAAATTAATCAAAGCTTCAAAAGTTGGTGATAACAGGTGGTGAGAGAAGGATGCCCTGCAGCCCAGGCGAATAGCAGCACCATGGCCAAGACTGACTCCATGCCAGAACTACCCTTGTATAAGAGATAGCTGCAGAATTGGGGGGAGGGGAATTATTTTCACTTCTCAGGAAAGGAGAAAAGCAAATTATTTTCTGGTATCTAGACTCACACACTGGACACCAAAGTGGAATGCTGCATGGGTATGAATTCATGGGCTTTCCACAGGTAGTCATAGCAATGAAGCAGTTATGTAAGAGATAAAATACCTTCAGAAATCAAGGAGGAAACAGGCTAGTTGGCAGAATCACTGAATGACTGCCTGGGGAAGGCCTTTAAGGAGCCAGCAATCCAATCTCCTTACCTCATGATGGCAAAGCAGTGTGGGTACCTAACTTGTCCCAGGTCACAGCAAAATAGGAACTTCTGATGAGAGAGGCTCTTCACCTTGGTCTGATAAATATGGTATGTGGCATTCAAGGGCCACAACCTCACCAGGTTAAGGACTGGGAGGGGCCACCCAAGCAGGCACTTGAAAGAGCTTCAGGGAGTTTGGCTGGCATAGCCTATCTTGAGTAGTGCCAACCACAACATCAGGGGGTCCTCCTAGGTGGATAGATTGGCACACAGATCCTTCTGGTCTGCACTAAGGCTTCGAAGACTCACCTAAGCTCAGAAATTTCAAGCAACCAGTAACATCAAGGCATGGATAGGACCTTGGTTGTCCCCTCTAGGTTATTCAGAAAATTCTCCCAAAGGTAAGTTGGGAAAGAGAAGTTCGATTTGGTCCCAGCAGAAATGCTCCTGGAAGCTCAGTGGCAGCTTGTGGCAGCTTTGGGCTCTAAACCTGCCCATTTGCCCCAGAGATGCTTACTGTTGACTGGTCCTGTCAAACGACAGCCTCAGACCTGAGGGCAGCTGCCTGTGCAAACAGAGTACTGTGATAGGAGCATACTGGCCACCTCAGTGCAGGAGGGGAGGGACACCCTATCCTCCACTCCCTGCAACCCCAAAGTCTTCAGTCTGAAAGGAGCTGGACTTCAGAGCCATCTGGAGGTGTACATGAGGAAAAGGCAGGATTGTCAGGACAGTCTCTCATTCCCTAGAAGCCGAATTCCTCCAAGGATGGGTGGGGCAAGCAAAGCAAAGAAGGGCAAGTGCCAGCTGGGTAGATCTCCACCAGCCTCTCTGGGGACAGGACAGAGAGAGCCCTTAAACATTCCACTAGCTCCATATAGACTGGGCACTGGGCTCACACACTTTCACCCTATCTGCCCCAGTGCTAGCTGGCCAGGGGTGCCAGGCACCCTCCAGAGCTCAGGCTGTGGGGGTTGAGACCTGGGCAAAGGCAGGAATTTACAGGTTCATCCACTGGCTCTTTTTCCCAAAAACCTCTACCCCCAGGGCCCCAAGACCTCAGGGGACAGAGACCCCAATTCTTGGTGTCACCTGAAACGCCACCTCCCGCCTTCCCTGCCTCCCTGCCCCTTCCCTAGCTCCAAGTATTTTGCTTCCTCCGAGGGCGAGGGTGGAAGAGATCTTGAGGCTGAGAGACCGGCCCCAGCCCGCCCGACCTGGGCCGTCCTGACGCGCAGGTGCGGCCGTCGTGCTGGGACAGCTCCACGTTGCCTCCTGGGCAGCTCAGCGCCGCTACAATTGCACACCTGGTTAGGCGAGGAGAGAGGCTGACCCTTCCAAGGGCCAAAAGGGATGCCCCGGCCCTTGGGTGGGGGGCAGTCAGGACTTGGGGTCGATATGGCTGGGGAATGAATGAATGACCGACCAACGACGGCGGAGAAGGGTGGTGGTGGACCCTGGGAGGTACCCCGAGGAGGGTGACCTCCGCCTCCCTGAGGTCGCCCAGACGTGCCTCATCCCTCAGGGTCAGGGGGTGCAGCACGAAGCGCCGACAGACGGACATCCCGCCTCCACGCGAACACCTAGCAGCCCAGGAAGCGCTCGGGCCCGCGCAGCGCAGTTTTGGAGCTGAGCCCGCATTCCGGCGGCTGGGAAGTGCCTGCCCCGCGGGCAGAAAGCTCGGAAGCGCGGCGGCCGCCGGTCCAGTCGGACAGCGTCCCTTCGAGGCGGCCTCTGGGACCCCGCGCGGTCCGCGAGTCACAGACCCTTACCTGCAGGACTCCGCAGCCTCGCCTCTGCTCACGGCGGTCATCTCGGAGCCTCCAGGTCGGTGGAAACATCGCGGCTGGATTGAACACTCACCCACGATCTCCTCGGAGGACACGCCCCCGAACGCCCATTGGCTGCCCGTGCGGGGCGGGTCCAGCCCATTGGCAGTTCCTCCCTCTCTCCAGATCTAAGTGGGGTCCCAAGTTCTGCTCAGATCCTACGACTCGGTCCACCCGATTGTCCGTCTGGGTCTACTCTTCACAGCGAGGGCCTTGGGTGCCTGCTCCACGTTCTTCCTCTTTAGCCCATTAGCCTTGGAGCCCCAGGCCTCTGCAGCAACCAATTCCCGCCCGCCTCCAAAACCTCCCAAACCTAAGTTCCAGGGCAGTTTCAATTTCTCTTCACAATAGAAGAGGATATGAGTAGGGAACACCAGAGGGAATTTTGAACAAGAGTCGGATGTCGGATAGCTCCGGAGATGAAATGATTCATGTACTTTTCCCAGAGTTGGGGGCTTGGCAATCTCCCCAAACAGAACGCTTTCGGAGGTCTCTAGGGAGGGACCGCAGATGGCCAGAAATCAAGAGTAGGGCAGCACAGGTGAAGAGATCAGATTGGTGGGGATGTGGCAAACTGACCTTTGGGCCCTTTCCCTCAAATCCCCACCAGGAAAGGCTTGGTCCTTGGGACTGGTCTGGAGAAAAGGTGCAAGCCAGATGCAGTTTCATGCCCAGCCCTCTCCCCTCCCCTTGGCCCTGCTTTATTATGGAAGGTGGGCGTTAGAAAACAGAAGGAACACAAAAGCAGCCCAGGTTTCCATAAATTTTCTGGAATCTGGCCTCATCCTTCCATTAGAGGCCTCTACTCCAGGAGAACCTAGGGGGAGGGGGAGGGCAAGGGCCATCTCACTCCCCAGTTTACTCAGGAGCAGGAGGAAGAGGACCTTTTTGCTGCCTTCTCTGAGCTTTTAGATCCCCGGGTGCTGCAAAGGGTAATGTGTATCCTCAAGACAGTCAGCAACGGCTTTCCCAGCACCTCAGCACGGTGGGAGACAGGATGGCAGGTGGCTTAAGTTGTTAACACAGGAGTACACAGCCACAAGGCTCTTGCCATTTTCACCCCACTCAGAGGGCAGGGTTCAACCACCCCCTTAATCATCAGAAAAGAGAGGAAACAGGTGCTTCAGCTGTTGTTTATTGACATACAGGTAGACTCTATAGCAACAGGCCTGGAGGCGGCTGCAGTAGTCGGGGAAATGGGAGGCGGAGGGTGGAGTGTTTGTCTGCAGCAGCAGCTAAATGGAGTGAAGGAACAGAAGTGCACAGTGCACAACAAAGGGGGAGTGAGGGAGGCTAAGGGGGTTGGAGAAGTAAGTAAGGGCCAGGGCCAGAGTCTGCTTAAACTGGAACCACTGCTTCATGCCCCATGCCCTAAGGCCCCTGCTCTTTGCTGATTCCAGGCCAGGGCTGGGAGTTCTCTGGGTATCCATTTTCTACAGAACTACAGGAGTACACAAAGGAAGAGAAGCAGGAGCTGTTGCCCTCTGGGGACTCCAGTCCTGCCTGCACCCTTCCTTCATCCCTTGCTTGGATGGGGCCACTTGATGGGAGGTCCAGCTCTGAACTACCCCACCCAAGCAGGGTCTTAAAAACAGCCATGTTTCACAGAGGTGTCCCTGGGTCCCAGCCCACCAGTGCCACACACAGCCCCAAGTGAGCACTACAAGCATTTCTGGCCTAATGGATGGAATGAGGGAGGGGGATGGGATGGGGCTGGAGTAGGGGCTGCAGGGTGCATCACGGCACAGGCACTACGCGCATGGTGTTGGTGAAGCCGGAACCAGGGCGCCACCCGGTCAGCACAATGACCACATCTCCCTTCTTGAAGAAGCCTCGGGCCTTGCCTGGGGAAAAAGAGAAGAGAGGCGGGTGAGTAAAAATCACGCCAGGAAGGTATGCACCTAAAAGACGGCCCCACAATCAAAAATAGCAAGCAGGACAGGCAGGCCTTTACTTCCTTACACCCACAAGGTGGCGCCAGCCCCATAGCCCTGATATTTCCTTATCATTAAGAGCAGAGCTGGCAGGGACCTTTGGACAACATTCATTTTCTACTCTAGAGGGTGGAGAGCCCAGCTCAAGGTCACAGCTATAGCTGCTTCCTCTGATCCCACAACACTCTGCTCTTATACTGGACAGAAGCCATATGTGTGCTGCCCCACAATGCAGGAGCTCTGGCTAAATTTATGAAAAATCTCAATAATGAGCAGATGCCAAAGAATGAACAACCCTAGCTCTCCAGGATCCCTTGCTTTGGACCCCAGACTAGAAGAGAGTGAGGAGAGGAAACGGGTGGATCAGACCCTCCTGGTCTCAGTCCAGAGGCTTCAGGGAATGGGATGGAGGATTCAGAGAGAACATTCAGCATTAGAGAGGGACACCTTCCCCAACCCCCACCTCTAGCCCTTGCTTCCCAGCCACGCACCAACATTCATGGCCAAGTTCACCCGGAGGTCCACGTCCTCGGCCCAGGCCTCCTGCACTGGGTCCTTACACACCACGGGGAAGATGCCGCGGTACAGGTGGGCCTGGCGAGCTGTCTGGTGATTTCGGGTCACAGCAATGATGGGGGCTCGGGGGCGGTACCTGGCCACCTGATGTGCAGACCTGAGATGAGGGACAGGCAAGACCATTAAACAGTGTCCCAGGAAGCCCCTAGGGCCTTTAGCAAGAGCTCACCCTCTAATCCAACTCACCATGCCAGCCTGAGGCTCTGACCAGTTCAGTATCTGCTCCCAAAGCTGGGCAGCCCCTCATCCTTTATCTTCCACAGCATATAGCTCTTCTTCACAGCTGTGCTCCCCATCTATGCTGCACCCCTCCCCACAGGCCTGGGACTGGGGATCATGCTGACCCAGCCTGGTCAGGCTCACCCACTTACCCACAGGGCCCATAGTTGGCAGAACCCCCCTTCCCTGAATTTTTCCATTCTGGCACAGGGAGGCAGCCCTGCCCAACCTCACCACACCCATTTCTTTTGCTGCCAGCAATGCTACATACAAGCCAAGCAGCATGTGAATAGCACCTGACTCTTGACATCTGCATAAAACAGGAGCAGAGCCCACCAGTCCCCCTGGGACTTTATAACGCAAGCCTTCCCTTCTGCTGCGCCCTCTCCCGACCTCACATGACCCCTGAAACAGTCCCAGCAACTGGGCTGTAGAGCTCAAGTCAAACCCAAGCGAGGTTTAGAAATATAGGTGCTACCCAGGGGTCAAGACTAGGAGATTGGAGTGCTTAGCGGGGAAGGCTTTGCCTGTGGAGGCTCCTCTGGAGGGGTGAGGCCCCCCCTAAAACCCTAATGCTGGCACTTCTTTCAACACTGACACTCTGCACTTGTAGCTGCAGATGTGTCTTAGGGGTTAGAAGGGCCTGCAGGGGGAACTGGGCCCCAGAAGGCAAGCTATGAGGGCACTGAACAGGTGTCAGGGAAACTTAAGCCATGTCACAGCAGAGGATGCCCTGCTTAAGGCCTGGCCTCCATACAAGGCTTTCGGAGGGAAGCAAGTGCTGAAGTCAGGACCCACTGAGTGAAATCCCAGAAGACTGGAGTTAAAAATAGCCAAGTAGCAAAGGTTGGACCTTTTCACAAAGGTCAACCCTAATGGTTGGAACTGTTTATCCCGAGCCCTCTGCTGAGGAAATCTGCATCTTGTGTCATGGTCCCACAGCAGCCCCATCTGCTGCTCCTCGGTGTTCCTTCCTCTCCACCCTCCTCTTCCAGGAAACCCTAGCTGCCCTGGGAGGAGCACATCGCCAGGCCCTAGGAGCAAAGTTGATAACTCAATGTCCCGAATTTGGAAGGGACCCCGAGTCTGAGGTCAAGCAGAGGCCTCGGCGTGGCTGCCCAGTCCCACAGTGCCAGCAAGACAACACGGTGACCTTTCCTGGGCAGCACCCAATTACTTGTCTTTGGGACTCAAAGACAGATGGGATGAGTGCACCAACCAAAGCATGTAAGCAAGCAGCACTAACTTTCCAAACTGAACTTTTTAAAGAGCATGTAGTAACTAAAATAAGCAAAAGTGGTAGCTGATTATCTCCTACTTTTTGAGAACAGCTTTTAATGTTGAATAACCATTTGTCACCACTCTATCTATCTGTAGTTATGCAATTAAGTCTCTGATTTATCATGAGGATATAAACTTGATTTGGACCCAAACGGTCGTCCTATGCATGCTGCCTGGGGTCCCATCCTTCAGGCCCAGGGCAAGGGCTAGGCTCGCTCCCAGAGCCTGGCCAGTGGGGCTGGGGGAGCTCCTTCCCTGCAGGGTCCGGGGCGCAGGCAGAGGGGTCTTACCTTGGCTCAGTGCCATCTGAGCACCATTCAGTGCACTGCTCCCAGGACCCCCAAGGAAGGGTGCCACTGAGCGGGGCGTTCCTGGGGAGCCGCTGCCACCTCCTACCTGCCAGACTTGGTGAGGACGATTATGGCCCCACTGCAGCACTTGAAGGAGGCCTCCACGGCGCCCACGGCGGCAGCTTCGGTAGGGTCGCTGGTAATGGGCGCCAGGCGGCGGAGCTCCTCAAATAATTGCAAATGGTAGATGGCGGCCTCTGCCTCACGGGCAATCTAGGGGGGCAACATCCGTCCGGATGGACGAGAGGGGGACAGAGCTTTATCAGAGCCGTGTCACACGGGAGAGGGAGGGGAAGAGTCGCACAGACAGCTGGTGAGGAACATGTCCCTGGGTGCAGAGGCCAAGAGGAGCCCAAACATTGGGGTGCGGGGCTAAGCGAGATCAAGGCTCCCCAGGAACCAGCCCTTCACCAGGTGCCTGTGACATTATGTCCCTACGGGGCTCAAGGACCCTGCAGTCCTGTCGTGCCCTGACCTCCCTGGCTGGCTTCCTGCAGATGAGAGAAGAGGTCCTGAGCACAGGGCTAGGCCCTGGCTGTCTTCTAGAGCAGCTGGAGCAAGAGGCTGGTTATCCTACAGAGTTACCTGCTCTCGGGGCCCTACCTGCCAGACTCCGTCAGAACTATCAAAGCTGCCGCTAAACACTTATAAGAAGCCTCCACGCTGCCCATGGCCATGGCTTCCATGAGGTCTGTGGAGTGACTGGAGGCTCGCACAAGTTCTTCAAACAGCTTGCGGTGGAACATGGCTGCCTCAGCCTCACGAGCTATCTGTAAGGTTTAAGGAGGAGGGGAGGCAAGGAAGAGGGAAGGAGGAGGGGAAAAAAAAACGAGAGACAACAACATGGAAAGACAGAATGGGGAATTAATCAGAGAGGAAGGTACCTTAGGTTAATTGGCTAAGTCTGTCCTTTAGGCAGATGCAAAGAGGCAGGGTGATGGAAGCCCACTCAGGGAGGTGTGGTCCAAGCACTGACTGCTGCTGCTTCCCTTCCAACAGAAGGGAAATTGGGCCTTTTGATTTTGGAAGGACTTTTTGACTGGCGGTGGGAGACAGTATGGCAGCAGACCCTAGCGCCTTGGCATGGAAACATACATAGGCTGGGCCTGCATGGCTCCCTGGTAGGACTTGACCACGCTGCCTCATGACACAGCTCACAGAAGGAACAGGCCTCCTTCCTCACATGGCTGTTTGGTTACCAACAGGGCTTCCTGCCGGCCTCCATGCATTCATGGAGCACTTGCTTGGCTTCAGGCACAGGGACGCTACGAGCCTTTGCAATGGCCTGCCATGGAAGCACACTGAGCTGCGCTGGGAAGCTGGGTCAGACAAAGCCAAGGCCACGTGGCTTGACCACGTTCTAAGCAGGCAGGTGGAAAATCGGTGAGCTGTGAGGGGGCACACTGAACAGCCATGTGAAGAGACAGGTGCCTGTGGAAGCATGCAGGTAAGTGTAACAAGACATTTCATTAAAATCAAGTGATTAAAACACCCAGGAGAAAGCCACTGAGTTATTCACAAACCTGCTCAGACCAAGAAATAGAAAGAAAATGTAAGCTTTAGAGGTTATAATGCGATTACCAGCACCTTAGAGAATGATGGACGAGGGACAATTGGTAATGCCATCTCATTAATCAGATAGGATAAGCAGATGAGTGGCAGAATTTGCTCGGTTATTAAAGGTTTTCTCCCTGCAAGAATGGAAGGCATGCAGCCCACAGGACAGGAGATGTGACAGGAAAGAGAACCATACCTGGTATTGCCTAACCCTTAGTTATGGGATATCGACTGCCTCGGTTAGATATAGGAGAAAGCAGTGGACAGTTAAGAGGGGAAGCTGCTGGCCAGTGTTAACTGGTGACATGGACAGGAGAGGCCTGCACTGCCTGGCCCAGACTCCATAACTTATCTCCTGAGCAGTGCTTATGCAGTCCCAGCCTTGCAGTTCTAAGGTGTCTGTTCAAAGGAAAGACAGGGATATGGAAAAACATACATGGATTCAAAGCCCAGAGCCTGATGCCTCGTCTCTGGCCTCTGCACAGCCCCCACATGGAAACCTGTCCTGATCTCCTGCTAGACGAAGCACCATATTGCAGAGGAGAACACGGGTTTTGGAGCCAGCTGATCTGGGTTCAGACTCAAGTCCTTTCATCAGGGACCCTCCTCTATAACAAGGGGTGACTTCTATCTCACTGAAGTTATGAAGATTACATCAATCTACACAGGAAAATTTTGGCAGCAAAATTTAACTCTAAGGCTCTAACTAAACATATCTCCCATCCCAGGGACAGGGATTGGTCTCTATCAATTTTGTTATGGGCAAACCCACCCAGGAGGCCAATGACAGCCCAGAGAGCCTCTTTAGTCAAGATGTCTTGTTTCACCACTGAAAAAGTGATTTAGTGTAAAAAATGATTTAGTCATATCTTCTTTGGAAGCTACCAAAGCCTAATAATTACACAGAAAGTGAAGGAAAAAAGGATCCTATCTAGTCTAGGGGTTCCTATGGGGTATGTGTGGGGGGGTAAATTTGGGCGGAATGCAGGGGAGAGGGTGTCACACAAAGGGCACAGGGTCTTTTGTTGGCTGAAAAGCAAATAGAAGCTTAAAGAAACACCATTTCAGGTTAACAGGCAAGTTCATTCACTGAGCTATTATCGACAGTGACCTGGGACTGCTCTGAAAGTTCACTTGCTTTCCCAGCTCTGATAGCTGATCCCTGCACTAACTCTTCAGTAAGCTCTAGAGCAGGAGCAGACACAGGAACCCAGCCTCAAGCCCTGAGAAGCAGCCAGGCTGTGGGACATGGCTCAGTGGGAGAGCCCTGAAAAGCTAGGTCCTAGGGGAAAAGGACGAGTGGCCATCAGGGCTCCTCCAGATGCTCTCACCCCAGAGCCAGCCAGGATCAGTCATCCCTCCAACTGTCTCTATTTGTGGCCCTGTCACCCACCACTTAAAAACCCCACTTTGTAGTCTGAGGCGAGTGCAACAGCTCAGCAAAGCAGGCGCTGCTGTAGGCACCATGCAAAGCCAGCTCAGTCGACTCAGCGTGGGCAACAGACTCCAGTGCAGGCCGCAGGCCCAGGCTCCTCCTGCAGGCGGAGGCAGCTGGCTTGGGACAGGTGTCAAGTCAAAACAGAAGCCAAACAAAGAACAGCTGGGAGCAGGAGCCTGTGGCCTTTTCCAGAATAGGGCAGAGGTACTCAGGTCCTCTGGGCTGTCCAGGGACAGATAGATAGCCCAGTACTGGAGCCAAAGGAAGAATTCACAACCCTGAAGACAGGAGTAAATTGTGCTACGTCTGCTGAAGGAGGCCACCTCCAGAACAGAAGGAACTGGGAGAGGGGTGTGGGCAGGAAGGTAGAACAGAAAAAAAATAAGACATCTCCACACCCCCAGCACACACCTCCTCACTCTGGCTTGTGACTTGGCAGATAAAACCCTGTAGGCATAGAAGCCTAAAAGGTATTGCTCAGTGCCAGAGCGCACCTCCATCCCAGCCCAAGCCCAAGCTGAGCTGAGTGGGGAGATGGCAGGCAGAGAACTCACCAGGTGCTGCATGCGAACAGCCTCCAGGGGGTAGTCCCCTTTGGCCGTCTCTCCAGACAGCATGATGCAGTCAGCTCCGTCCAAGACTGCATTGGCCACATCACTGCCCTCAGCCCGGGTGGGACGGGGCTTCTTGATCATGCTCTCCAGCATCTGGGAGGGGACAGAGTACTTGTGAGACGTGGCCTGGACTGTCTCCGGACACAAACGACTGCAGGCTAACCCCCCTAGAGAGCATGTATGTGCAGACAGAATGGCTTTGTGTAGGGATGTGGGGGAAAGGGGGTGTGTGTGTGTGTTACGTGAGATGTGGAGCAGGGAAGAGATGGGGGAGACCTGGTAGCCACCAGTGCTTCCCCATGCAAGGTTGTAAGCTCCAGGAGAGACACATGCCTGCGTGGCACAGATGACAGGCTTCCCAGCTCGGTTGCACCGCCCAATCATCATCTTCTGGGCAAGGAAGACCTTCTCTGCAGGAATCTCAATGCCTAGATCACCACGAGCCACCATGATACCATCGCTGGCTTCTAGGATCTCATCAAATCTGACAGGTAAGTTGGAAAGAGATAGAAGTTATATGGAATAGGGGCCAGAAGAATGGTGATACAAAGGACGTTTTCCTGGGATTCTCTGACTCAGCCGTCCTTGCACCAAGACAAACACCCATGCATGATGTCATCATGGGTACATAGAGGTGGTGGGTCTTCCAGCTACCTCAGTACCTCAAAGAGGGTCGACAGTTCTGCTTTCTGGGATTCGTCGGCACCAGTGTGGACACTTTACTGGGGGAAATGGAAGGGAGTGAGGTCTCTTCCAAAGTCCCAGGGTCCCATTTCCTCTCCATCTCCTTCTTATGAGGCCCCTCTTAAGGTGTTTCTCTACCACCTCCAGTCCAGTCCCCGCTTCTGGAGCAAAGGGAACCCAAGGTGGTTGACTGCTCCTGACACAAAGGTCCACGGCCTCTTCCACCCAAGGACACCTGAGGGCTGCTCCTTCAGGGGGCACCTCCAACTTCCTGAAGGCAAGGGGATATGGCTTTGCTTGGCCTGGAGACAAGGTCAGCAAGTACCCATGGCTTTTCTGGATGGCAAAGGGAGGACCCCAAATTTCCCAGTACTAAGGACATCTATACAAAGCTAAGGCGGGCAAACACACATACTGAACCCACACGAGCAGGTCAGGGGGTCACAGCACTGAGTTGTGTTTCTAGAAGGGAGCCAAAGAGGAAGTGATACCACCAAGCTGGCTATGCTCATGGGGCTCTACCTGGTGAGCAATGGGGAGGTGGAGATGAGCTGGGACAACCTGGACCTGGAGGAGAATGACATGCTTCCCCCTGGGAAGCTGATACCATGCCAGAACTGGCCCATCCCAAGCCACGGCCAGTGAAGACTAGGAGGCCACATGCTTTGGTGTCAACTCCAGGCCCTGAGCTTCCACGTGGCTCCCAGGGGAGGGAGCACCCCCAAGAGTCTGCTGCCTTCCCTCTGGGTGGCCCAATTCTAGCAAACACAGGCTGTGTTAGGAGCACAGCGTGATGGCTCCCAAACTGGGAAGCAGTGGCCCTGGGCTCTCTGGTGCTGGTCCCGGGGCCTAGGAACAATGTCAAGATACCAGCATCCTCATAAATGAATGCTTCCACAGAAAAGAAAATCATGGACATGGAGAACAGGCTTATGGCTCCAAGGGGGAGAGGTGGGAGTGGGATGGACTGGGAATTTGGGGTTCATAGATGCAAACTATTGCCTTTGGAATGGATGAGCAATGAGATTCTGCTGTATAGCACTGGGATCTATGTCTGGTCACTTGTGATGGAGCATATGATAATGTGAGAAAAGAATGTATGTGTGACTGGGTCACCATGCTGTATGGTAGACAACTGACAGAACACTGTAAACCAGCTATGATGGAAAAAAATAAAAGTCATTAAAAAAAAAAAAAAGATACCAGCATCCCAGTCACCTAAGTTATTGGTTTGTTTTTTCCCCCTTGAAAAAACCAACACTTTCCACTCCCCCTCTTAGGATATTCTGATTCAGTGGCTCTGAAATAAGCTTGAGAGCCTCTAAGCTGATGGGCAGGGACGCAGGTATTTACAGGGACATCTTGCTCTTCAAAGAGCTGGGCCGGGGGCTGAAGGAGGCAGGGGACAGGCAGGAGGACTAACCTCCGAACTCCCTCGTGATTCTCGATTTTGCTGATTATCTTGATGTTCTTTCCTTTCTCTCCCAGGACCTTCCTGACTTCATGGACGTCGGCCGCCTTACGGATGAAAGATGCGAACACCATATCCACGTCCTGCTCCACCCCAAACTTCAGATCCTGGATGTCCTTCTCGGACACGGCAGGCAGGTCCACAGCAGCTCCGGGAAGGTTCACGCCTTTCTTGCTGCCCAGGAAGCCGCCGTTCTCCACCTCCGTCACCAGGAAGTCAGGACCTGTGGGAAATGGAGTAGGTGGGGTGGCAGGGCCATGGGGGCCACGTCTTCTCCAGGAAGTAGGCTCTCTCCAGGAGACAGAACTGGGTGACAGCACGTGGTGGGTGCTGGAGCCACATTGCAGGGTTCACATCCACACTCCACTAGCTGTGTAACCTGGGGTTAAGTCAGTTAACCTCTCCATACCTCAGTTAAATAGGGATAATAACAATATCCACTCATAAGGTGTTTGTTTGCTTGCTTTTGGCTGCACCTGAGACATGCCAAAGTTCTGGGACCAGGAATCAAACCTGTGCCACAGGAGCGACCTGAGCCACAGTAGCAACGATGACAGATCCTTAATCTGCTGTGCCACCAAGGAATTCGTGTTGTTTTAAAATTTAAACAAATTAATATGTTAAATGCTTAGAGTAGTGCCTGGCACTGAAGTGTGAGCTATCAATCACAGGCATACTGGAGTCCCAGACATGCCACACTGGGGAGATGGAGGAGAAAAGCAGAAAACCTCAAGTAGTGAGGACAGGGAGAAAAGAAATCCTCTCATCTGCTTCCCAAGAAGTACGACAGAGCTGCTTTTGAGGATAAGGAGTTTATTATAAAAGAAATTCCTGAGGATGCATGGATTCAATCTTGCTGCCAGCCAACCCACCACCTTCCTATCTTCTGCCAAAGAAATTTAGAGATGGGAGCTGCCTCTAGACAGTTAGACCCTGGCTCCCATATATACCTTTCTGCTTCACCAGCAAAGAAATAAGTCCATCATCCACGTAGACCTTGCTGCCCACATCCACCACCTTGCAGATGTTCTTATAGTCCAGCCACAGGACATTCTCGTCACACTTTTCCATGTAGGCATTATCCAGGGTGAGCTTGAGCGTGGCTCCTTTCTTGAGCTCCACCTCAGCAGTGCCGCTCTGCAGACAAGAGGAAGCCACAGGTCCAGAGAAGCCAGGCCCTCCTGGCAGGAGAAGAAAAGCTTTCCTCCAGGGAGCAAGGCTCAAATCTCAGCTGGAAGTGACAATAAAGCTTTTTTCTTTGGAAAGAAATGATCCCATTGTCTAACTCAGTATAATTTCAAGGGAATGACCCAAGAAAAACCCACAAGGTTTTAGTGATACTATTTCATGATAGGGGAAAAGAGACAAGTTGATCCCAAAGGTTAGGAGAGTCTTGGAAGCAGGTTTTGAGAGTAAAAAAATCATTCCTTCTGGGTATTGTTTCTAAGCAAAGTAGATCAAAGTTTTTTGCAGTGATGGATAAAACTCATGTATAGACCTCAGCTCTGAGAAACAAGGCTTCCGGGTGGGACAGGCTGCAGAGGATGTCTCTGGGGCCCCAGCTCCCTCCCCCCTCCCCTAGGATACTCACGCCCTTGATGAGCCCGGTTCGGATCTCAGGTCCTTTAGTGTCCAGGGCCACAGCCACTGGCCGGTAGAGAATGGGATCTGAAGCAAAGCTTTCTGTAGCTGTACGCACGTTCTTGATGGTCTCTGCATGGTACTGGGGGAAAGGAGTGAGAAGGATAAGCCACCTTCCCTGCCCCAGGGTGGAGCACCAGAGCTGAAGCTGAGCACTCAGGAAAGAGCTGTGGACGGACGCTCTGGACCCCTGTCGCCATCGGCTAGTCTCAGCGCCGCCCACTCACCGAGCACCTTCCACCCACCTCTACCACAGCACTCCCCCGCTCTCAGAGCCAATCTTAGGAACTTTTAGACTGCCACCTAAACCCTCAGCAAATAAAGCAGACACTTGGGCTAAAAGACCTAGGACTTATGTTTGGAAAATACCAGTCTGGTGGCCATCAGGGTCAGACTGACAGATGTGGTAATTCTGAGCTGTTCCTCTATTGATTATGACTGCACTTCAAACTCAGTTATTTACTCAAGCTAACAGTGGCCCAAGCTAAATAACTCATTGCGGAGGTACTACAGACCTGGTTCTGATAATCACTTCCTCGAGTCTCAAAGTGCAAAAGGCAACGGTGGGAACACACCTTTCTCTGAACTAACTAACCTTTGCTATTTCTCGCTTGCAACAAATCCTGGTTTTAATCTCACCTGTGAAGCCCTTTCTCTTTTTCTTTTTTTATTGTTATTTCCCTCAACACACTTTTTTTTCCCCACTATACAGAATGGGGACCCAGTTACACATACATGAATACATAATTTTTTCTCCCATTCCTTTTTCTTTTTCCATTTGCCACAACTACTTGACTAAAAAGGGACTCAGAGGCAAGATGTCAAAAGCTCTTAGATAAGAGTTATTGAAATGACACTGCTGATAAAAGTCTCCCAACTCAGCACTTTGTGGGCCTTGTCATTTAACCACCACCGTCCAGGAGAGTGCCACGCACGAGGAGGGGACTGGGGCGGGGTGGCAGTGAATTCCATCAAACCAACACTGTCCTTGTGGAAGGTTCTACGTTTAGTTTGTTCAGAAGTCTGTATTTCTAGCCCACATGGCACAATGGGACCACACAATCAGTAGGAACACATCTTGCCCATGAGAACTGCCAAAAGTGGGGTTTAGAGGTGCTATGGCAAAGCTGTCAAAAGATCAGATGCTGTAGCAACAACAACCCCACAAAAAGATCAGATGCAGACACTGGAGGTCCCATTGTCACAGTGAGGGAGAGAAAGCCACTCCAATGTTCTGCTTAGAAGAATACTGAAAACTGTCACGAGCTGGAAAAGGATGTTCCAACTGCTTGTCAAAATAAGACTGCTTACGCTATATAATTAATATTAGAACAATTTCAGATCAGTTTCTAAAATGCCAATCCCAGGGACAACCCATTTCATCCTGGTCAAAAATCTCAAAATAAATCCACAAGGTAGGCGTGGGTTTTTGTTTAAATCCCAAGTCTCATCTTGGAATGAGAGTTAAAGCACAGAGAACCTCCAAAAGCCTCTTGGAGTTAAAAAAAGCCAAAATCCCTGAGCCAGCTCCTTTCCAGCAGGTGCACCAGATACCACTGGCCCTTGCCATTTCAGAGCTGTGTGGTGTTATTTTACTGGATGGAAGAAGCCATAAAGCCTAGCTAAAGGTCAACTTCTTAAAATCTATTTCTGTTCCTTCCCCTGCACAGAGGCCAGCAGGAGCAATCAATAGTGAACTGACCTTCACTGATATCTTCAGCTCTCTCCGTGGACTAAGCTAATACCTGCAGGAATGCCCAGTGACTTCCTGCTGAGGACTCCCTGCCTTTGGAAAATTACAGAATGCCACCACGGACGTATCAACCTGCCCAAGGGGCCTGCTGAGCACAGTTCCTCTGCACTTGGTCAGGCCCTTCTGACATTTGGAGGCTGGATACCTGCCAGACCATAGGCTGTTTATGAAATATTGGTTAGGGAACCTCCAATGAAGAGCCTCATGTTTCCAGAAAGGAGGAATTCAGCTCTTGGATTGCACTTTCTAAGCCTTTATTTTTAATTTAAACTTAACACCAACCGCCAAATGCCAGAGGGCAACCCCTCACCACTTGACCTTATGGGGTAGCATTTTCTTTATCCTGAATAGGAAATACAGAGATTAAGAGTGAGAAAAATTTATCTCATCCATTACCCTCTCATCAGCCCATGGCCTGTGGTTGAAACTGAAGGTCTTTTTAAAAGGCACTGTCCCTCAGGGAGCTCCCCACACTCCTCAAAATAAATTTGTTCTGAACTTGGGAATAGAAGCATGAGGGAGTGCTTCCCAATAGCTTCCACCTCAACCCCAGGTAAGGTCCCACAGGTCAAGTCTGCTCATAAACAGCCCCAGCTAAGATATTCCTACCAGGCTCCTGGGGAAACATGCTGGCTTCTTTATTTCAATGTACCAGAATCCCTGGGAAGGGAAAGGCTGGCAACACAATGCTGATGAAGTGGGGTAGGATACACCAGACGGCGTTAGAGCATTAGACTCAGTCCTTCACTGGCAACAGTGGAAACCCTTCTCCTGGACCTGCCCAGTTTGTCTTGGGTCTAAACTTGGCCAGAATCAACCTGCAAGGTGAGCTATTGGTTCATCACTGCAACATGAGCTGTTAGAGAAACGCTGGGGTGGGAATGTCAAGCCCCATGGCTTAGAGGGCTTTCCAGAGAAACCCTCCCACACGTTCCTTACTGAGGGCTAATGGAGCTCGGCTGTGGGGGAGAACCATGGCCAATGACAAAGCAGGTCTTGTTTGCTAGAGGAGACTTGGCCACTTGAGAGGGCAGGAGGAGGAGAGGGGAAAGGAGCGTGAGGATGGGCGGGTGAAGACAACCTTCCCACTGGCTGTAAACCAATCTTTCTTGCCTGGTCCACCGTGGCTAAATGAACATGGCATCCCCCGCCCTGTTGCCCACAAGGTGCCCCAGTGGCCAAACTGTCCAGCAGAGGCTCACCTCATGAGTTCCGTGAGAGAAGTTCAAACGAGCCACGTTCATTCCAGACTTAATCATCTCCTTCAGTGTCTCCACTGATCGGGAAGCTGGGCCTAAGTTAAAAAAAATTAAAGTGATTAAGTATTAATTATTCAAAATAAGAATAACACTTTAAGTTTGCTTCAGTATAAGAAGAAAAAAAAATTTTTTTCCCTCCCCTTAAACTTTTCCTCCCCCAAATAACTCCTAATTCTTTTAGGAAAGCCTAGCTAAGACTAGACCAGCGCTCTTTGCTCTCCCTGAAGCCCAGCCAGATGTCCAGCTACAGAGTCTTGGTTGTACACAGCATGTCAAAATCTTTCCCAGGTAGGTTTCTGAGATGTTCCTACAAAGATCCACTAAGGAAGATACCCTCTAAATTTCACCTTTATCATAAAGCATAGAGCATGCGTAGAGCATACCAGTGCCTCACTGTAAATTCCTACGACCTCAGTTCCCATAAGGATCTTTTTAGCATCTCACTCAGCACCCAGGTTTGCTACATTTACTTAGTCTTTCCAGGAGAGAAAAGATCCCTTGTCTCATGAAGCCCTTGTTTCCGGGGGAGGGGGGCACCCCCACTCACCGATGGTACAGATGATGCCGGTGTTCCGGGCCGTGATGGGTGGCGAGTCAATGTCCAGGCGGCACATGTGCTCCAGGAACGTGTCAGCCATGGCCGCATGCAGCTGCTGGGTCTGAATGAAGGCGGTCCCGGCATCACTGTGGGGCTTCGGCATGGCTTCTGAGGTCTTGGGTCCAGAGGAACTGAAGAGAGAGAGGGATCAGTCTGAGAGGCCTGGGATGGCTAATATACAGCTTGGCACAGGAAGCCGTTTCCTGCTTACACATTAACTCAACAAGCACGCTCTGTGCACAGGCCACAGGGAGCCCTGCCACGCTCTGGCTGTGTGGGTGCTCCTCAGGTAGGTCCCCAGGCTTGTCACCGTGAGCAAGTGGAAAAGATGACAAACAAACAAGTTAAAAAGCATGGCCAACGCAGGGGACTTCCCAGGCATCCACTGTAAGCATACCACCCTCACCCTGGGCTAATCCTATAAATATCATTTTAAATGCACTGAAGGAGGCTGCAACCAATCTCCCAGTGATATCAACAACTCACCCCTAGTTTAGTACCTTGGTCAAACTAGATCTTTGTACAAAAAGCTGTCTCAAAGCTACAAATACCTGCTACAGGATAGGGCGCCCACACTGCCTCTTAACAATCTACACCCAAACCCAAAGTGACTTTCTTAATCATGGAGATAACCACCATCCAGGCATTCTTCCTAGTTCTGGAGTCCAAGGTTTTCACTAACCCACAGGACTACATAAGCACATTCCTCAATTCACCCTAGGCTGGAGAGGAGGTCCCAGGCCACGGACAGGCAATAAAAACCAGTCCCAAGAATCTGTACCCAACCCCATCCTGTAACTTTTGGTCAGGACTTTAGGACATGCAAAGCAGTTTGCATCAAGCCAAGGATAACCACAGTGGCACTATCTGATTCTAAAATTACTACAGTTACATTAACAGGACAGTTGCAACACGAGGAAGTGAAGGTTGCTTGTCAAATCCTCTCCACAGCAGATCTTCTGATGCACCACCCCGATTGCCTTTCTAAGTCTGACAAGCACACCACCCACAGTAACAAAGACCATCTGTTCCAGGTAATTAATCAGCACAGGTCACCCTCCTGACAACTGCCCCAACCTTTGCTTTTCTTCATTACTTACAACTAAACTCACTCAGCCGGTTAGCTAGCTGATTGTAGACAGAGACCTGAGAAGCTTCCAGGCAGCATTTGAAGAACCATCAGGCAAGGATGTGAGCCAGAAGCTTGACACGCCTTGTCAGCAGACCATCTCTTTCCTCCAACCCTCAGACCAAGGGCTACTCCTTCTCAAATCCCTGTGCCTGGGTGCTTCACCCAGGCTCAGGAACAAGCCAAGCCCTTCTTCTGCCCTGTCCCACCTCCTCCTAAATCTCAGGGCTCCAAATCAAGGCACCCATACATTTAACCCCACCTTTTTCTCCTCCTCCATCCCTAACTTTGTAGCCTCTTTGGGTGGCTTGAGCAGAGCCTGCATCTAAGTCGATCTCTGCCACTTCCTAGAAGTCGGGTAAAGGCCAAGAAGTTTTGAGACCAGTTGTGAGTGAATCTCCTGCAAGCTAGTGAAAGCCAGTGGCTACAAGTCCTCAACTACAGACACACAAGCCTTGGTGTGGCCTCCCAGTGGGAGAAGCCATCCAGCCTGGGGGCTGTATTGTGACCTCAATGAGTAGGCTAAAGTAACCAACCCCACTCTTCTTAAAACTCATCGGTTGGATCTTCACTCTACCTGAGACATTAGGGTCTCCTTGCAAAGACCTGGCTGGGGCCACTGATTACTGTTCATACCTTGTGTTCTCAGGGCTTGGGCTTCCGGTGATATAATGCTCTTTTGTTGGTTCAGGGTGGCTCCTTGGCCCCACTTGCAAAGACTGCTCGGATCTGAGAAAGGTTTGCCCTGCAGAGCTGTACAAGGATCAAGGTAAAAGCTGAGTGCAACTAAGGCTCTCTGGGGTAATAGAGAAATTACCTTAATAACCAGGTATCCAGGTAGTAGTTGGCAATAGCTGCTTCTAGAGATTCAGCCATGTTATAAAGTAAAACACAGAAGCCTCCCAAGAAAATACCAAGAAACTGATTAACAGAAAATTTGCAGGCAAAAATGAGTTCTTATTGGTCCTTCTGTGGGACCATCTCTTTGGTATTAGGCTTATCACTCCCCTAATACTCCAATGACTGCTCTCCTTTAAAGTCTCTTTAGGAATTCCTATTGTGGCTCAGCAGTAACGAACCAGACTAGTATCCATGAGGACTTGGGTTTGATCCCTGGCCTTGCTTAGTGGGTTAAGGACCCGGCGTTGCCGTGAGCTGTGGTGTATGTAGGTCACAGACATAGCTCAGATCTGGCGTTGCTGTGGCTGTGGTGTATGCCAGCAGCTACAGCTCTGATTTGACCCCTAGCCTGGGAACCTCCATATGCTGTGGGTGTGGCCCGAAAAAGACAAAAAAAAAAAAAAATCTCAGAAGAACCTGGTCCCTCCCCTTTGGGGGAGAGTAGGGGAAGGGTCACTAAATTAAACATACAGAACAGGACTGGAAGGATAGTTACCAAATTACTATCAGCATGTTATCTGGGTGGTAGGATCACTGTAAATTGCAAATTTTTCTTCTCTTATTAAAAAAAGTTTACTGATGTGAAATACTTTCATAATAAGATAAATTACAAATGTACCTCTTCCAAAAATGATAGATTTACAAGCATCCTGGTAAAAGTGTTGGAAGTGAAAGCAATGAGAAATTCCCAGCTCCATTAGTCCATCGCTGCTCTATGCACTTCAGGAATACTGTTTAAACATGGCCTTGGTGGGATAATGCACCTTAAGCCCTAGGTCACAAAGGCACTGCAGGATAATTTCACTGACTTAAGAAGGTCAACCTTGATCCCTTTCAGAACCTCAAAGGGGTCGGGGGTTGGGGGACAATTAATACAGTCCATAGGACAGTTCTCTGCCAAAAAGCCTGTTATGTGCCCAAACCCAGCAAACTTCCTTTCTTACGTAGTCTGTCCTCAAGCATCAGAGGAAAATATTTGTGATAAGAATGTTCTGGTAGGAGTTCCTGTCATGGTGCAGTGGTTAACGAATCCGACGAGGAACCATGAGGTTGCGGGTTCGATCCTTGGCCTTGCTCAGTGGGTTAAGGATCTGGCGTTGCTGTGAGCTGTGGTGTAGGTTGCAGATGTGGCTCGGATCCCGCGTTGCTGTGGCTCTGGCAAAGGCCAGCAGCTACAGCTCTTATTTGACCCCTAGCCTGGGAACCTCCATATGCCGCAGGTGCGACCCTAAAAAGCCAAAAAAAAAAAAAATGTTCTGGTACAGAAGGGCCGTCTCAAGGACATAGAGCAGATACAACTATACTGCACTCAAACACTAACCCTATTTCACCATCTTGAATTAAATCTGAGGTCTAAAAGCTCTCATCTTTTGCTCACCCAGGCTATTAAGGACAAAAATAACAAATGAAATTTTGTTTGGCCTTTGAGTGGGTTTACACACCAGCAATCAAAAAAACCTGGCTTGTCAGCAAGTCAGTCCAAACTCCTACAAAATCTCAACATGTCCTTAAAACCCAGACCAAACCAGAGACTTCATGACTCATGCTCAGGTCATCACTGGTCTCCCTCCCCTCAGACTCCGCCCCAGAGTCTCCCTTACAGGGAGAGTCAGGGCTCTCCTGCTTGTCTCCACCTACAACACCCTCTGGGGTCTCCCCCAGCCCCAGGACAGCAGCCTTGGCCCTGGTTTCTCAAGGCAGGCCTCTGCAAAGAGCTCCCCTCCCCAACATCAGCTGTCAGGACAGTGCCTGCCAGCACCCAAGGCCCAGCCTGTGCCAGGCTGACTCATTCCTTCATCCTCCTCAGGAGGCACAGACATGCAGAGCCAACCTCAAGCCCGCAGTGGAAGCCGGGCATATCCACTGACGGCAGCACATGCTGTGCCCTGTCCGGGGAGCCTTATTCTTGAGCCTGAGCCCCTGCAGTAGGATCTTCCTTAGAGCCATTTCTCCTCTGTGAGAAATGAGACACCATCAGAGGCCCTGGTGGGGGCCAAAACGATAGAGCAGGCAGCCAGCTCAGCTCCAGCGGCCCCTATTCCCACCTTTCATCTTAAGTGGCTGCTGGTTCTCAAAAACTCAAGTTTTGTTGTCAGACACAATCCTTTGGTCACTTTTCAGAAACCAAAGGGTGAAAATCATATAAGAAAAAATGCCCAGCATTCCTGCCATCGTGCAGTGGATTAAGAATCCGACGGCAGTGACTCAGGTTGCTTCGGAGGCTTGGGTTCGATCCCTGGCCCAGAGCAGGGGATCCAGCATTACCACAGCTGCAGCATAGGTCACAGCTGAGGCTCAGATTCAATCCCTGGCCTGAAACTTCCAGATGCCACAGGTGCGGCCAAAAAAATTTTTTTTTAAATAAATTAATTAAAAATACCCAGCATGTCACTTAGAGCCAGTACTGTTGGCAGGTTGTGCTGGGAAAAGTCATGCTTCACTCAACCAATTCTTTCCTTCATAGGGGCCCAAATCATTCCGCCCTAGTAAACCAGCATGGCCTAGGAGCTGGCATATACTTAAGCCAATCTTCCACTAGCCAGGGCTCTGTGTACCAATTCTGCTTTGTTGCCCATCTCACCACACAGACTAACCCAATGATGATGGCACCTGATGTCCACAACTGTTCCTTGTTGCAACATCAATTTGCTACCCACAGCTCCATGTCTCCAAGCCAGCATGAAGGCCCGATTTCCACACTTTCAGAACTCCAGCATCCACTAGAAAGTTTGCATCGGAATGTGCCGGACTCTGTTCCTAGATGATGGAGCAGAACATAATTCCCAAGACTGGCCCTAATCTGACAACAGCAGAACCCAGTAAGGTCTGGAGTGAATGGCTGTTCATCCTTACATACAGTTAGAGTAATGATGACAGTATATTTGCATATGGAGTGGGGCCAGGACATGCAGTTTTTAGCCTAAGAAATGAGACTATTAAGTCCATTCTACCCTCAGCAGGCCCCATACCAGAAAGCAAAGTCTGCTGTTACTAGGTTACATAAAATGAGCCCACCTATAGGTTCAAGTAAAATTCCTTTGCTCTTTTATTCAGGGCTAGAAGTCGACTTAAACTTTATAAGCAGGAGCCCAAGGCCCTATTTCAAATCTGAGGTTGAATAAGTCACAAAAGCTGATACTAAATGGGCCCACCCCCAACAGGACCACTCAACTCCAGGGCAGAAAGTCCCAAGTCACAGAAATCTTGCTGTCCTCAGGTATCAAAGATTTCCTGGTTTGATCACAGACACTAAGAGCAGAGAACTGGTTTCAGTCTAAAGGAGGAAGTTTAGATGAAATTTTTGCTGTGTTGTGCTCCTTATGAGGCTTAAAATTATAAGGCAGTGTCTGAGGGCAAGATATTTACACTCTGGAAGCAGCAAGGGATCTGCAACCCTGATTTAGAGCCCTTCCAAGTCAGGTACGACACCAGGATGCCTGAGGGCCTCAGCAAAAGGGAGGCACTGGCTCAGCATTTAAAGGAGGAACTGCTCAGCATCACAGCTGTGGGGAGAAGGGGGGATGGAAGGAAGAAGAGCAGTGCCAGCTCTGAGAGCACTGACCTAGTTAGTAAGCCTGGTGTTCCTATAGTGACTGTCATAGATTTGCTTCTATTTTGTTTTGCTTTGAACTAAAGAAATATTAACATCTGTATTTCTACCACCCAGAACTGACCATTAACATTTAGCCAAATTTTCTCTAGACTCTTAAAAATAAGTTCATTTTCCTCCATCCCCAGGTCCCTCCAGTCCTTCCACACCCCATCATAAACTGTGATAACCAACCACTGTCATGAACTTCGTATTTTTCCAGTTCATTTGAGGGTGTGTGTATCTATACTGAACTCCATTATATTATTTAAAATTCCCTAAGTAGTGTATTATAAGGTACCATCCTACAACTTGCCTTTCCAGCACATTTAAGATCTATCCAGTTGGTATACAGATCTAGTTAACTTGTACGAACTGCTATACTAGTCCATTGTATGACTAGTCCATTCATCTATGCATTCCCTTACTAGTTGGTCATTTCCCCCATTAAACCAAATTTTTCCTCATTAATCAATACTCTCCTAGTACATGTGTCCTAGTCCAGACGTGAGTTTCTATACATCCAGAAATGAATTCCTGGGTCACAGGGTAAGTTTACTTTCTACTTTACTAAATATTGCCGAACTGCTCTCCAAAGTGGTTATATCCACTTACAATCAACCAGTAAAGGGAGCTCTTGCCTCCCTACACCTTTGCCAACACTTGACACTGTCAGACTTTTAAAACGTTTGCCCATCTGATGGGTGCCATGTGTTAATCTGCTCTCTAATGTAAAAACAGAAGAGGGATACTAGATTACCAGGATGGTTTTGTTTACCAAGTCTTTACTCTTCTGCCTCTTAACTAGATCAAAACTCCATGATTCCTCCAAAATGCGCAATTTTGTCTCCTATACTAAGCCTGACTCAGCTGACTAATTATTTTAAACTCATCACCCAAGACAGAGGAGATACCAGTTGTCTAAAGTTAAACAAATATTATCTACCAGTTGATCAAGTGTTTGGAAGGGCTGGGGCTCCCTTCAGAGAATTTTTTCCCCCCTGGATCAGCTGAGCTGGTCCTTACTTTGAAATGCTATGACCAGCAAGCTCAATGCTCTATCATAGCGGCTCTTGGCATCTCCCCCACCAGAATCCTTCCAAATACAGCTTGCTGGCGTCAGGAAAGAGAGGCTTACAGCTCCCCAGGAGTTCTGCCTATGGACAGAGTGGGGGAGGTGAGTCCCAGAGGCCACCAGAAGTACTGCAGCCTGGCCTCCCTCCTACGTGCAGACTGGCACAAACCAATGTAGGAAAAATGGCTGCAAGGGGCGGAGCTGAACCACTTGGTGGCCCTGCCAACCTCCCCTCCTAAGCTGAGCAGTCATACCAGGAGGCCAAAAAGTCTGACAGAGGCTGCATATTGCACTCACCACCCACCCTGGATCACCTTCCCAAAGCAGTTTCTCTAACAAAGCCCCAGATAATCAGCCTATTTGTTTATCATCTAAGGCTGGCTCATGGTTAAAAGAAAAAAGAAAGAAAGAAAGAAAAAAAAAAGTTCCCAGAAAGTATGGTAGTAGTCTTCATTTAGCTCTGCTCCTCTCCATACCAGAATTGATGCTAAAGTGAGGACTCAAGGTCTTATGAGAACTTTTATGAAATAAATCACTTACATTATCTCACAAGATCCTCAACAAAGTTACAAGAAAACTATTGCTTCTAGCATGGGACGACTCATTCTTGTGGTGTACCAGTTAACTGGGATTGGACTGTGGATATTTTGAATGATTCAGAAATAAAGATAATGTCAGATGAGTCATTTCCCACTACCTTCACCTAAGTCTCAACTCTTAGCCAAAATAACACACCCTAGCTTGCCTTCATAAAAGCTGAAGCAAGTTAAAACCACTGCAGTGCAAGTTCGTAATGCAAGAGTTACATTTTTTCTACCTTCCTGCTCCCAACCATTTCCTCATTTCTTCCACTGCCTCAATATTAAGACATAAACAGTTTTAAGACATAAAATGGCTTTTCCTGTGACCCCTGCATTATGTCACAATACTCAGGACAAAGAAGCACCTCCCAAAAGGTGCTAGTTCTGCTTGGAGTCACTTGCCAAATCACTGAGGGTGCAATTCTTAAAGACCCAATAGTGCTCTTGGTTAAACTGTGAATTCAACACTAAAATCATCTGCTTTTAATGCAGTGCTTAACAAGAGCGCAGTGTCCTAGAGAAAAGACTAATGTCCATATATCTTGGCTCAAGTCCAGTAATTCAGAAGTGAGTTAAAGGACATTCTTTAAGTCATTGTTATTCATATCCACTACAACTTTTATTCCCCAAAGGGCTACCATGCCCACTGCATAAGGCTCAGGAATTCAGGTGCACAAATTATATTACTTGGGCATGGGGCTCTGCCGTGCTGCACCTAAGCATTAGGGCGGTATACAGCCTGCGGACCTGCGCTAATCATTTTTCCACTTAGTCGAGATACTTAACTGAGAGAAATTCATGCTTCATTATTTGACTCACTGAAAGGGGAGAGGGGAGTTTTTAAGCCTGTGGAAGCCCATAGTGCAGTCTCCCCACTCACCCAATGAAGAGAGTTCTCTTAAAAGCAGATATATTCAAAGGTTGAGCCATTGTCCCCAAAGCCTTCCCCTCCCCCACAGACCAGGTGATGGGTTACACTCTTCCCCTCAGAACAGCCCCACTGCATTCCCAGCAGCATCCTCAGGCAACCTGAGGGCAAATTATTTGCTAACAATGCTTCAGAGTCCTGACCTAAACTGTCCTCTGTGCCTTAGGAAGTGGCCACACCCTTGCACAGCCAACAAGGAGCTACTGTCCTTTGCCTCCAATCCTAATCTCACACTCACCAGCTGGCTAAGCAGGTCCTAGAACCCTACCTGTAGTAGGTGGGAGTGGAAGGCGAAGATAGATTGCCATCCCCATTTGCAAATTTGATTCTACTCTTGTAGCCAAACATCAAAGGCTAAAATCATCCCCCTCCTTGCCTTTCTTTGTCCAGAGGTCCCCATTTTCAGGAGACCAAAGAGCCCCTGTTGCAAGCGGGGAGTTGCAACGTAACATTATTAGTTACTTTGTAAACACTATACCAGGATCCCTGAGGGAACTGGTTTCCAGGAGATGTCTGGTATTTAGAGAGCCTGACTCTCAAAGATTAACTCTGAGAGTTTGGGGATGGCAGGGAGAAGAAACTTCACCCTCAGTTATGGATTAAGTAATTGCACTCAGTGACCAAAAGAATACATTTAGGAGTTCCCATCGTGGCTCAGTGGAAATGAATCTGATTAGTATCCATGAGGCTGCAGGTTCGATTCCTAGCTTCACTCAGTGGGTTAAAGATCCAGCATTGCCATGAGCCATGGTGTAGGTCGCAGACACAGCTCGGGTCTGGTGTGGCTGTGGCCTAGGTCAGCAGCTACAGCTCTGATTTGACCCCTAGCCTGGGAACCTCCATATACCCTGGGCACAGGGGTATAAAAAGCAAAAAAAAAAAAAAAAGAAAGAAAGAAAAGTATACGTTTAGAGCCATTCCACGAGAGATTAGATACTGCACTGAGTAGTCAACATATTTCCATGTAGTTGTGTACAAAGCAATCCTTTCATCAGGAGGAAAATGCTACAATTTATATGTGGGAAACTGTGGTGCTGAGGCTGAATTCCCTCCATTACCCATAGCAGTATGTTAATGAGTTAGACCTGACTCTAACAGCCTATTTCCAAGTTCCCAATGCCACTATCATGTCTGGACCTTAACTATCAGGCACGGCATGTGCAAGGGCTGGGGGGTGGGGGGGAGAATCAATGTTCTGGGTTTGAAGAACACAGATATGAAGCCAAGGGATGCCTTTCCATTACTGGGTCTTTACATAACCTTCAGATTGGAAGGTGCTTTCCTGCTTCAAACCCAATGTGATACCACCTTATAAGGCCTCCGGCCGCCCTCCCCCCTCACAGGGAGTGTGTACCTTCCTCACAGACTTTAGCACTGTGTCCCCTAATTAGATTGTGAATTCCCTGGGCTATGACCATTCTAGCCATCCTGGTCTCCACGCCCCTTCCCCAAACAGCCCTTTGCACACTTTACATACTGAGTGGGTGCAGTACTGGGCACCAAGCTCTTGACAAATTCCTCCTCTCCCCATAACCTGCTCCTGGCCCCACCCCGTGGCCTCCGCGTTCTACAATCGGGAGTATCTGTTAACGTGAAACCGAGGCCAGGAGCCAGGTGACTGCCTCCAATGTTAAGAGGCCCCCGAGCAGCATGCACAGTCTTATCAGGCCAGGGGTGATGCCTGGCCCGGTAACGGGCCGGAAGGTCAGTAGTTGGTGATCCCGCGGGGCGGGGCGGGTCCTGGGCCGCTACGTGCAACCCCGCCGAGGCGGGATGGAGTCTTGTAACCCTCTTGGAGCTAGTGCAGCGCTGCTGTCGCCCCATCTTATTAAGGACCGCACAAAACAGGAACACGCCACAGGGCAACCACCCTTGCTTCCTGTGCAGTGGAGAAGGCCAAGGGTTACGTAACCCTTTAGCGGTGCCGGGCGCCGCTTCTGCATCCCCTGGCCACACGGGAGCCTATGTACCCGCAAACCACTGTACTTCGCACAGTGACCTCGGGACGCAGGTCCGTGGCTGCAGGAGTGCCCAAGACTGAGTGAAGAACCGCGATGGAGGAGACAGAACTAGATGTGAGGCCAAGGGGCGGGGGCGGGAAAGCAGGCGGACGTGACTAGAACAGAAGAGGAGGGGCGAGGACGCGGGTGGCGCGAAGGAGGGTGCGGAGGAGAGGGATGCGGAGGAGAGGACGTGACCAGAGAGGAGGGGGAGGGGCAGGAACCAGGCATGAATGCGGGTAGGCATGTGGAGGGGACCGAACCTGAACGGAGGAGGGACCAGGGAGTGGAGCTAGAGGAGTTTCAAGGAAAGCATCAGAATGAAGGGGGCACAGTCAGGTTGAAGACGAGATGCGAGTATTAAGGGGGAAGGGGAGGAGGCGAACATGGGAGCAGAGTAGAGAAAGGAGAAACGAGGAGGGTCGAAAGGAAAGGACCAAATTAGGTGAGAATAAGGGGAAGAAGATGAGGATGGGACCAGAAAGAGAAGGGAAGGAAATGGAGGCGAGGTTGGAACCAGAATGGGGGTGGGGGAAGATGAAGGACTGCGGCAGGAAAGGAGCTGGCCAACGCATCTGCCTTCCGAAAAAGCAGGAGCTGGAGGGTTTTGAAAAAGAGGCCCTAGGCGCAAGCAGCTTTTCTCCTCTCTTCCGACCCCAACCGGGTGACTCCAAGATGCCCAAGTTCCTGCGCTGTCTCCGATATGGGTGCCCTGTGTGCGTAGGCAGGTCAAGATTCCGCACTGGCCGGGCAGATGGAGCCCTAGTGGGGACAGATGGCCCAGTGTCTCCCCCTGCTCACCTCCGACGTGGTCCGGCTTGGGATGCGATGCTACCGCAGAGACGTCTGGAGGCTCACGACGCGTCGCTCCAATGCGGGTATCGGCTGCCTCAGCCTCAAGGTTATCTCCACTGCAGGGCCGCCGCAATCCCTCCGCCGCCCCGCCCCACACCCAATCCTGGCTCCCCTCTCGCAGTGCCCCGCCCCTCTGCGTCCTCGCGGGGCACAGTCACCTTCTGCAGGAAGTGCCGCTGAGGCAGAACAGGCAGGCAGGTTGCCCTTTTGGGGAGGACTACATTCCGTGGCGGAAGGACACATTACATAAAATACTGAGCATTGACATTCCGTAGAGACCAATGGGGAAGCGGCGAGGAGCAGGACCCGCCCTCGGAGTGCCGAAGACCTCCCTCCCAGACCTCCCGGCGCCCAAGGCCACCTGTTGCCGCCAATTTGGGATCCTGGACCAGCGCTCTTCTCTTGACCTTTGGCCCAGGCCACCCCAGCTGAGCTACCCTGGTCTACCCAAATTTATGGGTCCCTGGACAGCATTCCCCAAGTCCTGTCCTGCGACTCCCCGCCCCCCACTCCGCCCGGGTGCCCGCCCCAGCGCGCACCCTGGAGACCAAGCCGAGCTGCAGGTTGAGGAGCCTGAGAGGGTATCAGAGGTGGGGAGGGACGGAGACAATGGGCCGCCTTCGAAGGGGCTCCGACACTGGAACTGGGGTAGGGAGAAATAGAGAGGGCGGAGTTTGCGTGGAGCGGGAGCACGGGAGCACGAGGCCCTTTTGTTCTTAGGGCTAGAACAAAGGACAAGTTGGGCCAGGCAAATGCTTTGGTGGGGACTGGAGTCCAGCAGACAGTAGAAAGTGAATAGAAAGTTTTCGTGCAGAACTCAACCAACAGGAAATAACAGTTAGACTTAGATCCCGTAATCTCTGCTGGAATAAGCACTTCTGTTTTCAATTTTGTGCGTTTAAATCAATATTGTTGGAGGTTTTCTTACATTTTTCTCTAAAGCATTTTCTGATTTCCCAGTAATTAGGCAACAAGTGATGGCTGCAGTTATCAACGAAACACCTATAACTCTTGCCTGCTTTCAGCCAAGTTTTAAAAGCAGATAGTGTTGCCTCGTTAAAAATCGTGAATGCTATTCTCTTAGATTCTTTCCTTTTCCTGGAAAATGAGACCAATGGGTGTGACCTGCTCGCTCAGGCAGACACGCTGTAGCTGAATCACAGGCGTTCATTATGCCTTCCTGTTAGCTCAGATAAGCTTTGAGGAGAAAGTGACAACTTAAATTTGAGATAAAATACTTTATAATTTCTTCTGTAATCTTTTCCCATCCCCTTAGTTTGCAGATAGGAAGTAAATGCTTGGTTATTGAGATGGTGAGAGCACATGAAGTTGAGAGGGGAAAAAAGCCACATGTCCCACCAGGGAGAATCAGATCCCTCCCTGTCCAGAGAAAGGAATGGTATAAATGACCAGCTGTGGCCCCTGAGCTAATGATGAACTAAGAACAGTGGTGGACCACAATGGAGTGGCAAAAATCTGGCTAATGCTAGACTATGTTGCACTTTAAAGATCTAAACTAGGTATATTCCCAGGATGGAAAAGCATATGCATTAAGCTAGAGAGCTGATGGCAAACTATTGCCCTTCGGTTACAGATATTGATCATCCAACAGTTATTTTTTTAAAATGCTGTCCATGAAACTGGCAGACCCTAATCCAGTTTTTTGGATCCCCCCGCCCCTGGCCACCCTGTGGCATATGGAATTCCCAGACTAGGGGTTAGTTCCTAGTTGTGACCTACTCCTCTAATCCATCATAATTTTGTTCACATTAGATGCATGGTGAAAATCTGTCAGAGTTTAAGGTGGTTGTCATTACTTTGATGAGGAACAGAGTACAGAAGCAAGCTTGGGTTCTGTGGTGTTTAGTTACAATTCCACTCACTAGCCCTATGACCGTATCTTGTAATTGAACGTGAGTCCAGTTCATTAAAGGTAAACTGAAGAAAAGTCATACTTCTTGGGTGGGGTTTGGTTAGATGATTATGTGAATGAGTATTAAAACCAGTGCCCAGCAGGCATCTTCTTTGAGAATTGACTAGTCCTAGAGATTTTTCCTTGTGGCTTGTACCAGAACATCTTTCTCAATTCAAGTAACTCTGCCATTCTCTGATCCATCCTCTTGAACCTTTATTCCTTAGACTCAGCAACAGGTAACCCCAGGACTGCATGAAACTAGGGAAACTAAGGAAGGACACAGACTCAACTAGAAGCTAGGCTCCTCCTCCATAAGCCAGCCCTCCTACTATGCTCACAGACCTGGCAGATAGGAGGGGGAGCTGCTAGGTTCACTGGACAGAGGTGTGAGTGAGGGTGTAGATTGCTGTTACCTGTTTGGATTCTTAACCAGGGAATCAGACTCTGGAGCTTAATGATTTCTTTTTTTTTGTTTGTTTGTTTTGTTTTTTTTTCCCCTTTTAGGGCTGTGCCCTCAACCTATGGAAGTTCCCAGGCTAGGAGTTGAATCAGAGCTACAGCTGCAGGCCACAGCCACAACAACACAGGATCCAAGCCATGTCTGCAACCTACACCACAGCTCACGTTAACGCTGGATCCTTAACCCACTGAGTGAAGCCAGGGATCAAACCCACCACCTCATGGTTACTAGTTTGGATTTGTTTCTGCTGTGCCACAGCAGGAACTCCTTAATGATTTAAGTCTTGATGGTCATTTGGAGTCACTGGCAAGGTAGGTGTGTAAGCAAACAATATCTGACCCAACTCTGGAGACCACAGAAAAGCTTTGGCCCTGACAAAGAAGGCAAGGTTACAAGTTTTATTTACCGTTATGTTAACTCTTGGCTTCTGCCTGAAACAGCAGTTAGTTTTCTCAGGCCAATATAAATTCCCAGGACAACCCATTGGCCTGAATGTCAGGTTTAGAAATGCTTATCACTTTGGAATTTTTTTTTTTTCCAGAGCCACACCCATGGCCTGTGGAGGTTCCCAGGCTAGGGGTCTAATTGGAGCTGTAGTCACTGGTCTATACCACAGCCACAGCAAGGCCAGATCCGATCCACGTCTGCGACCTACACCACAGCTCACGACAACACCGGATCCTTAACCCACTGAGTGAGGCCAGAGATTGAATCTGCATCCTCATGGATACTAGTCAGGTTCATTTCCACTGAGCCATGACAGGAACTCCTCACTTTGGACTTTATATGCCCTTTCCAGAGCCAGAAGAAGTAGCCTTTTTAATTTCTTCTTTGCTTTCCTTCAGATTCCCAAGATCTCTTCAGGCCCACCAGAGGTAGGTGGAAGGGTGGCAGAAAAATCTTAATTCCAGACAAATCCTGGAAGAAAGAGAAAGTTGGCCTTTTGGAGTTAAGGGAAGAGGTTGTGGGGAAAAGGGAAGGAGACGTGAATGTATGTATGGAAAGACCCTTTCAGAGGAAAGGAAGAGTGAAAAAAAAAAATGTTTTCTGGATCAAACTGTGTATCTAGGTCCCCCTCCTAAGGAGATGCCTCATCAGCACTTAGATGGAGAGATTTTTGAGGAGTCCTTGTTCATTCCAGTGAAGTCCTGCCCCAGCCAACAAGACCTCCAGCAATTTTTCTATAGCCCAGAACTGCTAGTGCTTACAGGACAAAGCCTCCTTAGGGTGGGTTTGTCCTATCCACCAAGCCTCTACCTTTTCCCACTGCGGTGCGCTCTCCTTTTTCCCTATAAGTACAGCCAGAGCTCAGGCTCCCTAAGATGCAAGTGGAATTGTATGCAGGCCTTGTTACCCCAAAGTAATTAAGATCTGGAAGACCAAGAAAGGCATCAGCAAACAAGAGATCAAATGCCTCCTTCCCCAGGATGTCCTCCTGCTGTAGTTCCATCAAAGTCACATTGTCCTTAGCACCATATTTCTAGTCTCCACTCCATGCTCACTGGCTACCAGCTAGCCTGATCTACTTGTCCCAGGAAGGAGAGCTAGGACAAGAGAAATTTTGATCTCTTTTCTACATAAAACAATTTTTGTAGGCAATGCTTTAACTTAAAGGTAACATCTTTGGGCCCACTGCAGGGTGGCTCTGAAATACTTGGGAAAATTCCTATACTCCAGAGACTGATGTCACTTCAGATGAACCACTTTACTCCCACCCTTTCTGGGGGAAGAGGGCTCTGAAGGAATTGTGTGACCCCTGAAGCTTCCTCCCTGCCACTCCCAAATTGATTCCAGAAACTGAGACAGCACCCAAACCTCCATCTCAGAATCCATCTTGTGAGAACCTGGTAAGTTACCCAGTCATGACTCAGCACCAGCCTCTTCCCTCCCTCTCCCCACTGGCCAAGATGAAAGGCAGAATCTAACAGAAGGCTCCTCCTCTCTGGATGGCCACATCCTCACCACAAACTGAATCATGGCCACACCCTGCCTGGATGGAAAATTACCATAAGAGGGAAGGGGAAGTTTAAACTCCAGGAGTTTTAAGTTCTCAATCCAGAAATCATAGCTATTTACTCTCCCCCTAGAACTAATTGAAGAAAATAGTTATTTTCCCAGACCTAGTACTAACAAAGCCTATCCAGGTCTGAAAGGGTGAACCAGGAGTAGGTGAACCTCTGTGTGTAGGATTTGCAACAATCTTGGCTTTGGTGAAGGACAATCTCTGGCACAGACTTGGCTTTCATAGGCTTCACCTCCCACCTCTAAGGCAGCCAGCCCTGGGTGGGAGAAAGGGGCAATGGTCCTTCAATTTCCACTCCAGGCTGTGGGAGGACTCCTCTCCAGAAACTCAGGGCCCTGTGCAACTTTCTGGGCAATGCAAGCATTCTTGTTATAGGAATGCTGCAGGTTTTAATTAGATTTGTTTTATACCATACATGTTTTGAATTTTTTTTTTCCATGCCTGCGGCATGTGGAAGTTCTGAGGCTAAGGACTGAACTTGTGCCACAGCAGTGACAATGCTAGATTATAACCCACTGAGCCACCAGGGAATTCCTGAATTTTTTCAGATATGGTTATGTACAGCTTTCTAACTTTTCAGATTAAAAAACTCCTGTTGCTGTTATGAAGAACACTATAAAATGGTACATTTAATTTCGTTATAATTTTATTGGCATTAAAAGACTTGCGTATATCCTATTAAAAAAGTGACTTCCATGGGGTCAGCTCAGGTATTTTAAGTTTTTCTGCAAACATACACTATCTGTTCATTACTTCTTTTTTTTATCTTTTTGCCATTTCTTGGGCCACTCCCGCAGCACATGGAGGTTCCCAGGCTAGGGGTCTAATTGGAACTGTAGTCACTGGCCTACGCCAGAGCCACAGCAACATGGGATCCAAGCCACGTCTGCAACCCACACCACAGCTCACGGCAACACCGGATCCCCAACCCACTGAGCAAGGCCAGGGATCGAACCCGCAACCTCGTGGTTCCTAGTCAGATTCATTAACCACTGAGCCACGACGGGAACTCCTGTTCATTACTTCTCATTCCACCATTTGCTAGTACTTGCTCTGTCAGATGTTACTGATACAGAAAAACTGTAAGAAATGGTTACAACTGAGAAAAATCTATTAATATTTCTGAAAACTGAGCAAAAATGTTATACCATTTGAGTAGCCAAGCACGTAGGTTCAACTGTTGGAACACCAGTGCAAACAGTTTGAGAACTGCTGGGGAAGTAAAAGAATGGTTAAGAGGTCAAGTCCTGGAGTTGAGCAAATCTGGTTAAAAACCCAGCAGTGGCCACTAACCAACTGTGAGACCTTGCACACATTACTTATGATCTCTAAAAACACCTATCTTCCATCTTTGTTGTCAGGATTAAATGAAAAAAACAAAAATTGTGAAGTTTGAAAGGATATATAGCATAGAACCAGAATAGCAATTCTGGAGTCAGGTTGCCCCGTCAGTCACTAGCCATGAAATCTGAGCAAATCACTCATCCTTGTGCCTGTTTTCTCATCTGCAAAATGTGAATAATGACATCTACTTCACAGGCTTGTTTTGAGAATTGTATTAGTCAATGCACGTAGAGAGCTTACAACAATACCAAGCACTTGGTAAGAAAGCCAAAGTGTTATAAACTTAATGATCTACCTAAAAACTAAAAAATGTTAGTAGCTATCTCTGATACTACACAGATGAGCTGCAAGGGTCTTCCCAGGAGGCAGGATTTTCAGTTAGGGTGGGTCACCTGATGGGGTCATTTACTTAGAGAAGAGGTATTCTAGACCTGAAACCAGATTGGGGGAGAGAGCCTTAGGAGACATGTAGAGTCAGAATGGCAGCAGTCTTGTTCAAAGAGTAAAGCAGTTTAAGAAACAGCTCCTAGGAGATGGACCTTAAGAATGGTACTTCCATGTTAAGTTCAGGCCTTGTAGTCGTAACTACAAAGCAGGTAAGGCACCCAGGCAAAGAAGGTTATTTCCGAAGTAGGGTGAAGATAATGAAAGGAAACAGGTAGTCCAGCATCAAGACGTTATAACAGAATTAAAAATCTATACTTAAAAACCAGGCTTGTTCAGTGCTTTTTGTAGTCTCTATGCTTATGTTCCTATTTTTCATTAATAGTTCATAAAATATTTTTTAATGTCCAACTGGTCTCTTGTAACTAATTTAGGATTTTAGGTACATGGAGCATAGCCTAAAGGCCAGCAGAAGGCTGGCAGTGGGAATTTCATCAGGGAGATGGCTTTCACTGAAACAATTAGGTCTCCTAGGAACAGCTGTCTTCCCTCCCATTGCTAACCTTGGAGAATTTGGATTTCATTTCACTAAGGGAAACTGATTCCTTAGGATTTCTTTATAGATTTTGAATTAGAGACCAACCCACTTCCTGTACCTGCCAGCTCTCCCCTCACCTCCCTATCAAAAAGAAACAGCTGGGAGGAGGAGGCGAATAGGGATCAGCTTCTGATATATACGGCAAAGGAGAGCGGAGAGGTTTTATGCAGAAAGTAGAGGTTCTAAGCATAGGAAATCTGAGGGGTTTTGGCCTCCATTAGTCCTTTTAAATTGTGAAGAACAGTCATCAGTGGTATTCTATATCCTTCTCAGTTTATGTCATCTGCATAACTGATAAGTTTCCTTTATCTAATTTGTTGGTTAAAATGTTGACAGATCTGTAGTATACTATACTAGACAGATTCAGCTCTGATTCCCACAACATAAACAGTCCCAACCCTCGTGATGTTCCACTCTCCCCACCCCCACCTCCATTGGGGCTTCGGGCAGGTGCTGGGCCAAGGCTAGTCAGACCACAGTGATCATATCCAGTCCACAGCACCTTCCATTTTATTGTTTTATTTACAAACAGGGTGAAGTCAACTGGGACAATCAGGGGTAGGGAGTCAATCTGGGCCATCCAAATGTGGAGTAGTTCCTGGGTCAATTTCCACCATGAAGGCCGCCGCTTTTATCCTTTTCCTGCCCCTTGATAATGGCCCCTTGTCCTCAGGGCAGCCCTGTCCGCTGCTCCTGAGCCCTTTTTGTGAGGGTGGATGGATCCCGGGGGAATGGGGGTGGTACGAGGGCTGGGGCCCCCTCAGTTTGTGTAAACCTGAGTTCCGATCACACGCATGATTTCCTTCTGTATCTTGGGGTCCTGAGTATTAATGTTGGCATCGCCCACCTGACCATCCTCATATCTGCCAAAGATAGGGCAAGTGTGAGCGCAAGAGGGAGAACAATACCAGAATAATGTCAACCAATGGAACTGCATTCAGAAGTGTGGCCACACCACCCCATAAGTCAAACCCTTTCTTGCTACTCTTTAGTGTGGAAAAGATTCAGCTTATCTGGTTTCCTCTAAACGGACCCTGATCTATACCCATCCCTGTCCTCCAAGGGGCAAGTCCCAGTGCTAGCACCACTCAGGTAGCCAGGGACAAGTCTCTGATAACAGAAAGAGACTTTCCCCATAGTCACACATCGTCATGCTCCCAGTCCCATCATGCACCCTCACTCCTCCAAGGAGTCCCCAAGGTACCCTCCTAGACTTACACAAAGAAGAACCGTGTGCAGACATGGTCAGAGACAGGGCACACCCAGATGTTCCCATGCTTCTGGAGGTCCTTGGATGTAATCACTGGGAAGAAGAGGGCCAGAGGTTACAGATATAATGTTTAGGCAGGGAAGAAATGGCATCATCATTATCCTTGGTTGGATCCATGTGCCAAAGGGGCACCAGAAATAAAGACAGAGGGCCCAGAAAAACAGGGCTGGGTAAGCTACATACCTTCACAAAGTGCTATACAGTTTAGATTCCGACTCTGCAGGAACCTCGACTGAATGGATCGGGTCTGGAAGAAGAAAGCAGAGCCAGGTAGACTATTACACTTTCCCTAGAGAGGCTGGTTAGTAGGTGATGGTTGGGGATGGGTATTGGGATATCCTGGGCTCCCAGTCACCCCCCCCAAAATTTTTGCTTTCCCATAATGAGTCTAGATGAGTCCAAGCTTCCATCTTTACATTTTCATGTCACTGCATTTAAACTCAGTCTCTGCTTTCATACTTATGACTGAGGCCACAAATGACTCTGGAAATGTGTTCATCTTAAAACATATCTGATTCCTTCAAAATGATCTTTAAACCCATCCCACCACTACCACTGTTTCCCCATCCACCCCTGTAGCCTAAACTTATCCCAGAGGAAGGGTTCTGCCTCAGTGGACCAAGGGCAACTAACGAATAATACCTGGGGGATGGTATTCATTCTGTTATATCTCTGGACCAGCTCATCCTTGGAGGGCATCCTGTGCTGTCCTTTTCCCATTCCTGTCACAGAACAACAAACCAGTTCAGTCACCCATTCCTTAATCAAATATTTACTGAAGTACCTACTATGTGTCAGGCACTAAGCTAGAGATACATGGTAATACAACAGCGAAGAAAACAAACAATGTATCTGCCCTCACAGACTTTAGTTTTATAGAGATTACAGGAAAGGAACAAATAATTACAACACAGCATGCTAAAGGTTATGATGGGAAGGATACAGAACACTGTGTGGAGCCAGAGGAGGGGAACCAGCCTAGCCTAGGGGTTTGAAGAAGGCTTCCTGGTGACAGCTAGGCTGAGAAGTATAGGATTAGGAAGACTTAATTAGTTAAATGAAGGTAGGGAAGTGTTCTAAGCAGAGGTAATATGACATGAATGGCCTGGAGGAAAAGCAAAGCCTTGTGCCTTAGTTTGTATGGGGTATAGTCAATGGTAGAGAAGTGGTGAAAGATGATGTGGAAGAGGTGGGCTAGGATAAAATCAAGCACGCCTTGTAGGCCATGTTAAGGCAACTGGACTTTATCCTAAGAACATCAGGGCATCACTGAAGGATTCTAAGATAGGAAGTAACACGTGAAATGAGCCAGGAATGAGCGGCCCAGGAGAATGGTGACATCAATGCCTCACGTCAAATGCCAGGCTGAGTGAAATGAGTGGAGAGGAAGCAAGCAGAGCAAATCAGAACTACTCTAGTTTCAAAGTTACATAAAAAGCTCTGACAAGAGTCATTCAGGGTAAAGGGATAAAGCACAACATTAAGAGATGAAAAATTTTCCACAGGTAACCATAACAGTAACTACCTTGAAGAGTTCTGCTTCCTGCAGAAAGTCTTCCCAGACTTAAGGGAGAGGTGCCAGTTCACTCATTTTCACCCTATCTAGATCCATAAATCCTCCACCCTCCTTACCCCTCACTGAATAGCCCTGTTTATAACATTTATAGACTCATTCCAATTCTTCCTGTTTAGATACGAAAAGAGTGCCAACTCTTTCTGGCCTATGATTAGGACTTCAGTCTCTGTATTCAGCTTCATCACAGGCACAGCCTTATGACAGTTGGGATGAGTCTGTGTATGTGCGTATGAGACCATGACACTGAAAGGAAGATGAATGAGGATGGAAAATGATGCCATCATTGCAGGTCATAAGCAGGGGCCCTTATCTGATCAGCCCACCCTGGAACGTTCTATTTCTAACTCCAACTAACTTCTGCTGCAAGTCTTGGTTTTGTGATAGTCATGGTATAGAGGTAGAAATGATAACCACTGGACTGACATTCTTCACTGCTCAGGCTGTCAATTCATCATGCACTCATACTGAAGTCCCTGACAAAATTCAGGGCAACGAGAGCCTCAAGACTTGAATTTCCAATTTCCTCCTACAGGACAACTACCACCCGTTTCCAACTTCTCCATTAGTCTTGACTAGGTTTAGCTCTGCGTCCAAATGTTACGACATTTTTAGATTTGAGTATTTCAGTGCACGGTCCTAAGTGAAATTCCCACTTAGGTTCTACCCCAGAGAACACCCTGATTTCTACAGCTAGTCTTAGAGATGGTCCTTATGATATAATCTAAATTTTGTCCCATTTCAATCCTGTTGCACTGTCCTGTCCGCAGTGACCCAATCATCTTCTGTGAGATTTCCAATGCACACTGAGAACCTGGAGCCAAGGACAGTCCCTAAAGACTTGGCGTCCAGAGTATATACTTGTGAGAAGTTTCTACACATGACTAAATAAACAGACGAAGTTTACCATCTCCCACTGTGCCTCATTTTAACCTGCAACCATGGCAAAGTCATCAGTTTCCGCTAGTCAAATGGATGCTCTCTATTTATAATGATGTCCAGAGGGTGCCCGGTGACACTAACCTACAGATACCCTGAGGAAGAATAAAGAAAATCAGAGCAGAAAGGAGCAGAAGGAAACATACAATGAAGACAGAGCTGGCCAAATGCTAGAGTGACTAAAATAAGTCTGGACATTACCAAACATCCCACCCAGTGGTAGAGACTCTCACATATCTATGGGGCCCTCAGAAACTCAGTCATTCAAGCAAAGCCTACCCTGTCAGTCCTGTAACTGGCCTAGAGGTTAAGAGAACTGGATCTGGGTTCTAGCTCTGCTACTTCAAGCCGTATGACCCCAACAAAGTCATTTTTTTCTGTGTGTCTGCTTTCTTATCTATAAAGTAATAAAAGATTGAATAAGATGACCTGTAACTCCAACAGCAAAAGCATATGGCATTTTGTATATATAATCAAATTGACCTTTGGAGAGGATGAAGAATGGTGCCATATGACATTTTACATAAACAGTAAATAAAGAAGAAAATTAAAAAGTCAATAGAGATTTCTGGCTTCAAATGATAACTAAAGTCATTCAGGCACTCAGTAATAAATAAAGGCCAATGGGAGAGAAGAGAGAGAGAGAATAGGGAGAAAATAGACAAAAAGAAACTCTGTGGGTAGCGGGAGCCAGAGGAACCTCACTACTTAGAACAAGAGCTTAATTAGAGGGAAGCTCAGGCAGGGACAAAGATAAAAACTAGGAACCTAGACAAAGCCAAAAGACTATTCCAACCCCACCCACACTTTGGACCCCAAGCACACAGAGTAAGACTCATTCACACATTCAATAAATATTCACTGAGCACTTACCCTTCGTGGATCACTCATGACCTTTGGTTCATTACACACTTTTATTTAATAGCACAATGAATACCTACAGACCTAAGCTAATTTCTCCCAAGTTGTTGAATGCCATTGTTGGCTCATTTTCACTGCTGAATAACCCAATGCGAGAATATATTAAAATGTATCTACCCATTCTCTCTCTCTTTTTGACTTTTTAGGGCCGTACCTGCAGCATATCGAAGTTCCCAGGCTAGGGGTCAAATCGGAGCTGTAGCTACCACATCCACAGCAATGCCAGATCCAAACTGCGTCTGCAACCTACACCACAGTTCATGGAAACACTGGATCCTTAATCCACTGAGCGAGGCCAAGGATTGAACCACTATCCTCATGGATACTAGTTAGGTTCGTCACCACTGAGCCATAACGGGAACTCTATCCATTCTCCTGATGATGAGAATTTGCGTTGTTTCTAAGATTTGCTGTCGCAAACAGTATTACTCTGAACATACATGTATATACCTTTGGGTGGACATATGCAGAAATGAAAATGCTGGATTGCAGGGGTAAAATTTTCTCACTTTTATGAAATTTACCACCAAATTATTTCCAAAGTGGTTGTACCAATTTATATTCCCATATGCAATAAAAGAGATCATGCTGATCTACAACCTCTGCTACAAAGGTATCAGATTCTCAAATTTTGCCAATCCACTTACATGCTAAATGGTAAGTCATTTTGGTTTTGTTTTACTTACTTGATTAATAGAAGCTGAGCAGCTGCTCATGTTTCTTTGGTCACATCTCCAGTGAAATGTCTGTTCATGTTGTTTGCCTATTTTTTAACTGAGTTGTCTTTTTATTATTTGTGATTTTTTTTTTTTTTTGGTCTTTTTAGGGCCTAACCCATGGCATATAGAGGTTCCCAGGCTAGGGGTCTCATCGCAGCTGTAACCACTGGCCTAAGCCATAGCCATAGCCACAGCCACATGTGTCTGCGACCTGCACCACAGCTCATGGCAATGCCAGATCCTTAACCCACTGAGAGGCCAGGAATCGAACCTGCATCCTCATGGATACTAGTCACATTCATTTTCATTGAGCCACAATGGGAACTCCTGAAAGAATTTTTTTTAACACATTTTTACTACTAATCTTTTGCGGTTATATGTGTTGCAAATGTTTTCTCCTGCTCTGTAACTTAACTTTTTACTTTTTTTTCTTTTCTTTTTTTTTTTTTTTTTGTTGTTGTTGTTGTTGCTATTTCTTGGGCCGCTCCCGCGGCATATGGAGGTTCCCAGGCTAGGGGTTGAATCGGAGCTGTAGCCACCGGCCTACGCCAGAGCCACAGCAACGCGGGATCCGAGCCGCGTCTGCAACCTACACCACAGCTCACGGCAACGCCAGGTCGTTAACCCACTGAGCAAGGGCAGGGACCGAACCCGCAACCTCATGGTTCCTAGTCGGATTCGTTAACCACTGTGCCACGACGGGAACTCCCCTTTTTACTTTCTTAAGGTGTCTTCTGATGAAGATTTTAGTGTTAATAAAGTTAAATTTATCAATTTATTATGATTTGCAATTCCATTTCTTTCTATTCTCTGGATGATTTTGTTTAAGATTGGGATAATATGTTCTTTGAAAGTTTGACTAGGACTCACTAGGTAAAATTATCAGGGCTTGGTAACTTTTTCTGTTTTGTTGTAGAAAATTTTAAACTACTATTTCAATGTCTTTTATAATTTTAGAGCTATTCAGACTATTTCTTCTTGAATCAATTTTGTTGTTATATTTTTCTAGGGATTCATCTATTTTGACAAAGGTTTCAAATCAGTGGCATAAAGCTGACGGATTTCCACCATTAACTTTTAAAATTCTGCTACATCGATAGTTATGTTCCTTTCTTCATTATTTAATTGTGCTTTTTATTATTAATTGTGCTTTTTCTTCTTAGTCAGTCTAACCAGGTTTATCTGTCTTGTTAGTTCTTTAAAAGAATCATCTTTTGGCTTTTTTGGACCTATCTAATATATCTGGCTTTTCTTTTTCCACCACCCCGAGGCATGTGGAGTTCCTGGGCCAGGGATCAGATCTGAACTGCAGCTGCGACCTACGCCAGAGCTACAGCAATGCCGGATCCTTTAACCCACTGTGCCAGGCAGAGGATCAAACCTGCATCCTGGTACCACAGAGACACTGTCAATCCCACTCTGCCACAGTGGGAACTCCTATTGATACCTGTTTTTATTTCACTGATTTTGGCTCTTACCTGTATTATCTCCTTTCTTCTACTTTGTTTGGTTTATCCTATTGTTAGAGAATTTTCTGGTTTTGCGATTCTGGACCCAAGTTTCCTTATCTTTATAACAGTTATAATTACTGGAGGATACTAAATAGTAATCTATAAAGGATCTAGCACTGTCCCCTTCATATGGTAGACATGCAGCTACGTGGTGGCTATCTTTTATACACAGACAATACAGAATAAGAACAAAAGAAGACTGAAAAGGAACTCAGACATAAACCTGGAACAAAGACAGAGCTTTAAGTCAGATTTTCTGAACTGGACAAAGCTTAACTCATCTCCTAACTAAACTATGAAACTTGGTCATGCCTATCTTTGAAATAAAATGCTTTCTATTTAAAGTGACTAATACAACAACGTGTAATCACAGACAGTTTAAATTGTAAAAGGTGGTTGACAGGGAGAAGAACAATGTCTCCAGAGATATAAGCCAGTGGAAGGGACTCAAGCTTTCATATATAAACCCATACACATGTGTACACACACACAACCTGTAATGACAGGCTACTACCAAAAATGTGTTCTCCAAAAGAGCCTAGTTTCATCTACCAGTTATTCCATAACCCATTCTCAGAGCCAAGCCTCTCCAGTGAATAAAACCATCCCCATGAAGAAGAGGACTATCTAAGAGAAAGGGAGACATGGCCTCACTTTGCAAAGAATCTAAATTTCTAAGGAGAGAAAGTAGAGAAGATTATGTATCCATGATTGGGGAGAGAGCTGACACAGACCAAGTATCCATGATGGAGGAGACAGCATAGGATTATGTATTCACAAAATGGATGCAATGTAAATAGAGTCAACGTGGCCAGAGATTATTTCTTACCTGAGTATCCAAAGGAAATACTGGAGATGGGGCTCAGGTAGATGCCTTTGCCATAGGCTGCTCCATGCAGCTTGCAGGGAAACACCAGGATGAGCAATATGAGCCTGGGCCCTCCCATGGCTGTATATTAGGCAGCCACAAGGCTTATCCAGCCCTCTGTCCCCCCATTTTATCTTCTCACTCATTCAGATAATTTTAGGCACCTACTCTTGACAAGCTGCTTGGCTGAAAAGTGGATGCAGGTTAACCCTTTGCCTATGAAACACTAGATACTGATGCCTTGGAGAGGAGTAATAGAGCCGCTGAATCCATTCCCTCAGAATCCATGCTCCTGTCCCTAGGCCTTGGGACATATGCAGATTACCACCCCCCAAAAAGGAATATAGGACAGCAGCCAGGACGAGGGACAATAACCATTCTTTAGAGTCTTGCAGAGCAAAGAAATATGTCTCCTATATCAACTCTCTGAATGAACAGTCAAATAAATGGAAAAGTTCTAACAGGTTAATTGATCACAGTGGCTGCAATCAGCCTACAGCTGATTCCTGCCTAGAGCTACATTCCCATTCCTACAACACCAAAAAGCACAGCTTAAGGTCAAATATACAACAGTCACATTCATTCTACGTGGCTTCAACTTCCTCCCTAGGGAAGCCTCACGGGAGGCTAGGTTTGAGGATGCTGAAGCAAAAGACAGCTGGGTACTCTAGGGCAGACTTCCCCAAAACTGAGTGGGGCAGGGGGCAGGGAGTGGAAAGGGAAAAGGGACACAGCCTCACCTGCAGTTTGGTGTAGGATGCATTGACCAGCCCATTGCGCAGGATCGAATGCCAGTTCTCAATGTGGGACCCACTGCAAGGCAGGGTAGAATATATGTCTCCTCATGGTATGAGGTTCCCAAAAGAACTTCCAAGACTGCCACTCCCACCCATTCTCACCCACGCAGGACATGAAGATGGACACAGATACACCTAGCAATGGACATGCACATGGGTGTCATCACAGGCATGCAAGATGTGTGTGTGTGTGGCTAATATTCAGTCCCACCCTCTTTTCTGTGCTTTGGCTAATCCCATCCTAAATCCTCAACTGCTGGTTCAATATTTTCATTTGTCTATTATCCTGCTATTTCAAATTAAACAAACTCATCTTGAATTCAACAAGCTTATCACTGATTCCAAATATGGCTTCCAGTCATGACTTCACATCTATCCTAAGGAAGGGTACCACTGACTCCCCTTGAAATTATCTTTAATCTCTCTTTTTTTCCCCTCTCTCTCCTCCTATAATTAGGCATAAAGTGATTTCCTTCAAAGTACCTTTCAAATCTACCCCTGCCAATCTGTTCTTTCAACCACATCTTTTTATATGTAAATATCATTTCTCCTCAACAACACTGTAAGTAGCTTGAGAGTAATGACTTTATCTTATGTATCTCTATTCTCTACAATGCCTATCACAATAGCATTTAATAAGTATTTGTTCACTGACTGGTTGATGGACATAGTGTAACATAAACTCATATTCCTCAAGAGAATCTACCCTCCCATCCCCCTATATTATTTTTGCCTCATCCAGCACCCACGCCCAGCCCCCCCCCACTCCTCACTGGAAGGCAAAGGTGCTGCCATAGAGCTTCTTGGCGGTCCGGAACCGAGCCTCCTTAGCAGGAGGGCTGCTCAGCAGGAGGAACTGGTGTGAGGTGTGCATGAACTTCAGCTGCTGCCCAGGGTGGGGGGGTGGTCAGGAAAACAGAACAGAAATCGAGATCAGGGAGGGAAGGGTTGGGGATAGGGAGCAAATCAGGCTTGTACTGACCCCAAATAAAGGATATATACTTAGGCGCATAGACTATTACTGATGGACAAGACAACCAGGCAGGTCTAGGACTAATGTGGTTAGCTGGTTTGGAGCTCCTCCCTGCCTCTCACCAGAAATTTAAAGAGTTTAGCGGGAGAAAGGTCACTTACCCTGCTGAGAGGTAGTTTGACAATGTGTGACCTGTTGCTAGAGATGATCCTAAGACAAAACAGAGTAAAAACAAAAAGGATAGAATAAGTGTGTGGTTAGGCCACTCTGAACAAAGTAGCAGCTTGCTCTGCCTCTGCGAGAACAAGCAAAGATTCCAGGGCTGTGTGAATTAAAGTCCAGGTCACTATATGGATATTCCTACAGGTAGTGTTTGTGTATAAAAACTTAAAAAAAAGTGAAGTTACTGACCAGAGACTAGCTAGTTACAAGGTATAGTTAAAAAATGGATAAAAGAAAGCAAGAGGTGGGAAATGGGCTGCCTATATCTAGGGAGACTAAAGAATAGAATGAAAGGAAGTGAAGAGTTCCCACTGTGGTTCAATGGGTTAAGGACCAGACATTGTCTGAATGAGGATATAAGTTTGATCCCTGGCATCACTTTGTGGGTTACAGATCCAGCATTGTCACAAGCTGTGGCATATGTTGCATATGCAGCTCGGATCTGGTGTTGCTATAGTTATGGCACAGGCCCCCGCCGCAGCTCAGATTTGATCCCTGGCTCAGGAACTTCCATATGCCATAGGTACAGTCATAAAAAGTAAAAACAAAAAAAGAAATGAACAAGAGGTAAGCTACCAAAAAAAAAGAAACTAGAAAGGTGGGGTCTGTATTACGGTGTGACAACTGACACTTGGGATTTAGAAATTTAGAACTAGGGCTCAGGGCTATCCTGAGAGGAAGCCTGAAGCCTCCGAGATGGGGAAGATGAAAAGTTACTCTTTGGGCTGGAAAAAGAAACAGAAGAAATTAGCCCAAATTTCCTGAGGATTCAGGGACAGACTTGGCTGTATGTAGGCTGAACTCAGATGACAGGAGAGAACAAAGGAGTAAACCATTAATGGCTCAGCAAGGGAGCATTATCTCCTATGGATATGGTTTGGTTTTTGATGCTTCACGCCAGTACCTGTGATGCCATCCTGGACGGTCTATGCCTGGCCATTCCTCATGCTAAGAGAGAGCATGCTGCACTGAGAAAGTACTAATGTCAAAGGCTAACCAGACAGAGAGTAGTATAGAAGGGGAAAGCTCTGTCAGGAATAGAGAACGGAATCAAAATCAGGGAGAGAGCAGGGGGGTGGAGGAAAGTAGAGAAGGGCCAGAACCTTGCAAGGAAGCGGGGGTAATGATAGTGCTTCAAAAGGCTCTGGCCAGTCAACCAGTCAACAACAGGGAAGGGCTTGAAATAGGGAAAGGGAGTAGAAATAGGGAGACAGATCTCTCTGCATGCATAAAAAAAGAATTGAATTCAACAGCATTAATTCCTACATGCAAGCGGCACTCAAAAGCCTACTAGGAAACAGGAAACACCTACAGAAAACTTGAGGCATCATGTCAGAACCTGTGGGCTCTTTGTCAGAATCTGAGTTCTTGTCAAGTCCAGGTGTATCAATAAAGCCCCAAGAAAAAGCAGCCATAAAATATATAACCTTGGGAAGGATGCTGAAACCACCTCTAAGAGAAAGATGCCAAGAAGAGAAGGCTCCACATCTGGTACTATGCCCTATTCCCCCACCCGCTGAAGGATGAACCATTCTACTCGTACCACTGCAGGAGAGGATGGGCCAGGGGATCCAGCTTGTCCATCTGCTTCTTGATTTCCAGATATGAGCCCTGTAAGACAACAGCCATAAGGTTATCTCCCAGGAGAGGTGGGAGCCCTCCCATTTTCCAAAGACTATCAGCCCAGGGCAAGGTAGGCACTGAAGGCCACACCAAGGCAAGAGGAGATGGGGTTCCCACCCTCAAGGACCCCAGTCAGGTTGGAAAGACTAATAAATAAATAAATATGAAAATGACTGAAGATGCTTACAAAACAACATGCAGGTGGGTCTCCCTCATTTTATGCAATTCCTACAGCCCTAAAAAGTTTACTATAAATCAAAAAAATAAACAAAATCAATGTCGCAGAAAGATTAGGCTAAGGAATCCTGTGGTAAAACTTGACATAATGCAAAGAGTTCTTCTGACAAGTAAATTATCCCTCCTAGGTGTATCTTATGTGTTAATCTGAATTGTGATATATAGGATTTGCTGAGAAGAGGCCCACCTGTCAATGTGAGTACAAATGAATGTCTATTCATGCAGAGATTGCAGACGAGGGGTGGGGAAGTCTGGTGAGGGACAGCCTTGAGTCAAAGGATGATCACTGCTCCATGTGGCTGCCCCACCCCTAGAAGGATAGAAGATGTAGGCCCCTGGATCTAGTTCCTTACCTCCAAGCCCCCCTCCTCACCCTCCCAACCCTGGGCAAAGGGCTTCCCCTCACCTCTCTGATGCCCTAAGAATTATGGGAAAAACATTAAATATGAACAACTTGCGAATAAATCAGCAATAAAGGTAAAGGTTAAGAGAGACATAAGGAGAGAGAAAGAGGTGTAACAGAGCTAACAAAACAGAGAACAAAGACTGGGAAGGCTAAAAAGGGAAGACTAAAGAAAATACAGTGAGAGATTTGAGTAACATTTCTAAATCTTCATTCCACTCCCATGAATTCCAAGCAGAATAGGGCATATGAGCCGGCAGGCATAACACAGGGGACAGGCAGAGGGCAGAATACCTGGGTCATCTCCCGGATGGACATCACACTATCCAGAGCTTTTTGAAGTCGCTCATAATTCTTCTTCTGCAAGGAATCAATGGGAAGAGAAGAACCAGGTGAAGAAAAGAGGAAGAGAGTGAGATGTGATGCAAAGGAGGGTGAGATGTACAAAAGAAGACTAGGCCCTTGGGAAACAGCATAGTATTTCATGGAAAGAACATATATTTAGTGTCAGGAAGTTCTAGAATAGTATGTACGTTCTCTTCTACCAAATGAGCATAATAGGGTAAGTTATAAACCTCTTAGGACCTCAGTATCTCTGTGTAAGTGAAAATACAAAATCCCACTATTCTCATAGAGCTGTTCTGAAGATTAACTAACATATGTAAAGAACCTGGTATAGTGCCTGATACACAGCAATGAGTAATAGTGAAGCACTCTGCTGGGAACACATGATGGTTAATTTTGTCAACTGTTAATTGTGCTAATTTGACTAGGCCATGGACTGCCCAAACATTTGCTCAAACATTATTCTGGGTGTGTCTGTTAAGGCATTTCTAGATGGGATAGTAGACTGAGGAAAGCGGATACCTCTCCCTCTTCAGATGGGCCTCATCTAAATCAGCTGAAGGCGTGAATAGAACACAAAAGCTGAGTAAGAAGGAACTCCTCTTGCCTGACTGCCTAGAGCTGAGACATTGGTTTTTTTTCCCTGCTTTCAAACTGAAACAGAAAAATGAGCTCTTCTTGGATGTTGAACCTGCTGGCTTTTGGGTTGGACCCTATACCGTCAGCTCTCCTGAATCTCCAGCTTGCCCACCACAGATCTTGGTATTCTCAGTCTTCATAATCACATAAGCCAATTTCTTACAATAAATTTCTCCATATATTAACTACTGGTTCTGTTTGTCTGGAGAACCCTTACTAATATAGTATTTTATGTTATCTCTTATTTTTACAATAGGCATTATAAGGAAACTGAGGTTCAGAAATATTCAGTGATTTGCCTAACACCATTAAGCTAGGATGCAACGGAACCTAAACAGAATCATAGTGTGTCTTGAATCAAAGTCTATATTCTTTCCTATCACGACAAAACTAATATTAACTCTTCTCCCTTTCTTCTGACAAACTCAGACGTTATTGTTTATGTTATATTACAAGTTATGTTTACTTATTTATTCACTAAAACAACCAAAGTTTAGTGTTTAAGAGTTCCCTTTATTCCAACCTGTTGTGTACACTAGAATGATAGCCCATAGTCTCCCATTATCTTTAGCATTTCTGTTCCTTTGCCCTGACTTTCTTCCCAAGCAACTATACCTTAGGGTTAAAGGCCAGAGTCTTGGGATCAGTGGGGTCCACCACAGAAGGATAAGGCTCAAAGATGATGCTCTTTCTAGGGGACTCCAGAGCTGCCCTACACATGGCCACCAGCAGATCCACCACCTTAGGGAAAAGGAGAGAAAGAGATAAGAAGCGAAATGATTTCCCAGTGCTGGGAGTCACACAGTAGCCAGCATAGGTCTACCTTATGGAGGCTCTCAGCATTTTTTTCAAAAGCAAGTATGTGTATCATTTTTTCATTAGAAAATATAAACTCCTAATAAGAATAATATTTAAAAGAGTGATTTTAAAAAGATAAAAATCATCCCCTCATCCCCAAATTCCATTCCTCACAGGTAACTACAGCTAAGTTTGATATATACTCTTCCAGATAGTTTTCCTAGAGAAATAGTTATTATATAGGAAATACAACAAAAAAGAACTGTGCTATACATACGGTTGTATTTTCTTTTTATATGTAATTTTCTATCCATAAATAACAGCTGTATAGTATTTCCAGTGTAAGAAAATACCATAACTTAAATGGACTTCATTCAGATGGGCCTGTATCCATTTTTAAAAAAGCTGTTATAAACAATCCTACAGTGAATATCCTAACATAGGAAAGCATTTCTGGACATTAAATTCCAAGCGGTGAAACTGCTAGGTTCATTGGTCTTTCTTGATCCTGGGTCCCCAGCAGCTTTTCTCTCCCCCATACCTCTGCTCCAGTGGCCACCTCCTCTGCAGCTCCAGACATGACTCCCAATGTGTAGAAGGAGAAAACACACAGTTCGCGAGTACAAACAGCTGGCTGAATGGAAATATTAAGAGATGGTGGTGGTAAGAGGTGTGCAATAAGAAGGTAAGGAGTGAGGGACAATCTTGACCTCAGACAACTCTAGAATGATAATGACATATCCTTATCTTTCCAAGTACCATTGATGAGATTTCTAAAGTCTCAAGGAGTAGAGACAGAATTCTACCTTTACCACAGACCCAGGAAAAATAGAGATGAGGTCTGAAGCGGTCTTAGCCATGGGTCTAAGGAAGAGGGTCACATTTGAGGCATTTACCTTGAGCATTGACCCATTCTGAAAGACATGCTGCTCATCACACACTACACAGTACTCATTCAACGTTGGAATCCTCTGCTCTGCATATTTCATGATCTGGAGGGAGAAGAGATTCTATTAAGTCTTTCAGAAGTACAGACCCAGATATAGGAAATAATTTAAACTTCTTTCTGTTACTCTCCCACCTCCCAGACATGTAAGTAAGGTAGAATCTATTCTTAGGTTCTACACTTAGTTAAACTGATGGCCTGACTCTAGAGCTAAGACTGAATGTTATAGTAAAAACAAGACCAGCCATGGTAGATGACTTTGGTTAAGATCCCTCCTCTACTAGTTTTTCTTTAGTATGGGATTTTTTGACTGATCTTTATCTATCAATCTATCTATCTATTTTCTTTTTAGGGCCATACTCGTGGCATATGGAGGTTCCCAGGCTAGAGGTAGAATCGGAGGTGTAGCCGCTGGCCTACACCACAGCCACAGCAATGCCAGATTCAAGCAGCATCTGCGACCTATACCACAGCTCACAGCAACACTGGATCCTTAACCTACTTGAGCAAGGCCAGGGATTGAACCTGCATCCTCATGGATACTAGTCAGATTCATTTCCTCTGAGCCACAATGGGAACTCCCCTCCTCCGCTACTTAATATCATATATAACTTTGGGCAATTTAGTTAACCTGAGCCTTGGTTTCCTCATTTACAAAGTGCACATTATTCACCTCAAAGAGGTATCAAGAGTAATGAGATGAATCTGGAAATATTTCATAAACATTTACAGGTACTAATCAAACTATTAACCTTAACTGTAGTCATTAAAGACTGTGCCTGTGTGGCAAACGAGTATTCAGTCCATGATTAGATGTCAGGGGGCCAGAAAAGCCATTTTTACTACCAAGAACAATCTGCCTGTAAACTGATCAATATCATAGATAAAACCCTATGCTGGGCAGACAGCACAAATCCAGAGCTCATGCAGCAATATTCTAATGTATTTTTTTACACACTGTCTTAACATGGCTATTCCAATCACGTATATACTTTGTGTATAAATCAAATTGTTTCCATTTCACAAACTTTTGGTATGGTAAATGGACATACAAGGGCTTTTACTCATTCCTTTAATGTGGATTTACTGAATGCCTACTATGTACCTAACTTGGTGAAAGGTCTCCTTGATTACTCAGTAACAAAAGTTTTCTCAGACACTACAGTCCAACAGGAGAGATGTGGTATGTACATAAATTAACTACAATCCAAGGCAGCATGTGGCACACGACACATCAGTGCCATATAAAACAAAAAGTGTTATGTGAGTTCAGTGAGAGGAGACATATTTCCAGCTAATATATTTCAGGTAAAAGGGAAGATTTTATGGAAAAGGTGGCATCAGAGACTTTGACTGCAATAGGCAGACACAGGGAAGAAGGCCACTGGAGGGAATGAAATGAACAAAGGAATTGCAGATGCAAAAGTGAAACTGTGTCCAGAAAGTAAAAAGGTTTTAAAAAGAAGCAAGCGACCAGTGGTGGCCAAGCAGGGAAAATTTGTGAGGAAATGTAAAGACCACATGAGCAAGGATGTGTGGGAATCTAAGAAAATTAGCTTCATTTTTAACTCTCATCTTGGCACCTGTGCACTTAAAATTTGCAGTGCCTCATTTGGCGCTAGATTGTAAGTAGTCTGTGAATGTTGTCTTCCCAGTAATGCTACAAGCTTCTTGAAGATGGGAACTGTGCCTTCTTTTTTCCTATCTGAACAGTTACTTAGTTCTGGAAATAGAGCAATTCAGGAAATGTGTGCTAATTGACTAAAAAGCTGGGAGGTATTGGGGAATTAGATGGGTCAGAAAACAGGGGAAAGGCTTATGCATGAAGCTTTAGACTTGATTACCTGAACAAGGAATCCATATTCCAGAGTGGGGATGTTCTTGCAGTGACCACTGACCTGATGAGATTAAAAAGACAAACCCCATGAGCCTCCTATGAAGCTGGTGCCTAGAAAGACCTCACTCATACCCATTACCTAAAATTCTCCTAAAGTAGCTATGCCCTAGCTCTGATCAGTCTAAGTAGTCCCCAAGCTGGAGAGAAGACCTTCAGACATTTTGGCCAAAGGCTCTTGAAAAAGGCTCACCTGTCCTTAACCCTCTCCAAAGTAGGTGGAATAGGTCTCTATAGCAGCTGACTACCAAGTCCTAACCACAACCTAGTAAAATTATACATGACATCTCCCTGAGCTGCCCAACCCCAGACTCTTTGCCTACCATCAGAGAAGCTTGCCAGACTGTTTAAATATAAGTTCACAGCTACTAAATGTGCTCCATTCTACTCCCTCATGATTCATATCATGGTTTTTGATACCTGACAACCAGATCCCCACCTCATCTTGAGAAATCATATTCCCACATTTTCCCTCCCATCCTCTGATACCCAAGTCAAACCCTAACTCAGCCCATGTACCAAAGGAGAGGTCCGTGCTGGGGGAGGGAGGCCTGCGTGCTGGGGGCAGAGGAGACCTGCCTGGGGGCTGGGAGGGTAGCCAAAAACCTCCACTTTGGGGTTCTTCATGGTGCAGGAGATGGAACGGTTCATGAGGCGTCCAACCCGAAGCTCTGGTACACCCAGTTTGCCTTTCAGCATGGAGTCCTGTATGATAGGGAAGCTGGGAGACCTGAAGAGAAAGTAAAGAGAAGTGATGAAACTGGGGATTCAGTATGAGTCCTGGAAGAGGCCTGGAGATAAGAAAGTACCAAACAAGCTAAGCCAAAGAGCAACTCACATCTGAGGAAAGTTTCATTGGATCAAATTGTCAAAACAAGGAGATCACCAGACATCTTATGTCATTACCTGTGTGTTCTTAAGATTAGAACATAAAGTTGCAGGCAGAGGCAAAGCCTAGGTCAATCTCTACGGCATCTAGGCCAGGTAAGGAGAGGATTCCTAGTTCACCTACTGTGTGTGTGTGTGTGTGCACACGTGCATGCATTTGTATATATGTGATTAAACTAGGCAAGAGGCAGCTAGACCCCAAAGAGCCTAATGTTTTGACTGACAATAATTGTGTAAGGAAAACTACAATCTGGGTTTGTTTTTGCCTCTGAAAAGATCAGAAGGCACCAGGGAGGGGAAAATGTAGACCTGGGATCAAAGAATGGAAAAGAATTTATTTCTAGAACCTAGATAATAAATCAGTGTATCCTTCCAGAAAAGCAAGGATTTGGTGCTCTGACTCTGCCTCCTTAGCATAGGGAATAAGGATGAGGGTCAAAGACAGGATAGGTGGAGAGATTAGCATACATTTCTCCAAATACATACCATGAGCTAGGTACTGGGTTTTACATAAAGGACAAGGTATGACTACTGGGCCAGGAGTAAAAGGGTAAAGACACATAGGGGACAGGACCATGTGGATGGTGTTAATAGTTAAAGACACAGAATTCAGAGGACCTGGGGAGAGGAAAGAATATGTAAGTTTATCAAGGTGAGGTAGGGGCTTAGAGGAGATTAAGGTGATTAGAGATAATCAGCTTATGGAGGAACACTTACTTGGGGATGGGTGAGAAGATGCTTAGGCCAGCTCGGAACTTCTTGATGGTACCACTTGCCTTGAACCAGCTATGCCTCTTTTCCTGCTGGGTCTTGAGGAAATCATTGCTGAGATGTTTCCATTGTTGGGATGTAAACATACCCAGGATCCTAAAGAATCAAAGAGGAACAGGCTTAAGGAAGCCCAGGCAGGGAAGTGATCAAGATATAGGACTGTGATGCCTTGTGAAATGATTCTCTGCAGTAAATGAACTTTTCATTTATTTAATCATTCAAACTTCTATTCATATCTGCGTGATTACAGAAAACATGAGGTATGTAGGCTACTAACACATAAGAAAATTGCAGTAAGGAGTTCCCGTCGTGGCTTAGTGGTTAACAAATCTGACTAGGAACCACAAGGTTACAGGTTCGATCCCTGGCCTTGCTCAGTGGGCTAAGGATTCAGCATTGCAGTGAGCTGTGGTGTAGGTTGCAGATGCGGCTCAGATTCCCCCGTTGCTGTGGCTCTGGCATAGGCCGGCGGCTATGGCTCCAATTCGACCCCTAACCTGGGAACCTCCATATGCTGCTGGAGCAGCCCTAGAAAAGGCAAAAAGACAAAAAAAAAAAAAAAAGAAAGAAAGAAAGAAAAGAAAATTGCAGTAAGATGGTAATGAAATCCTGTCTTCATCTTACATGTTTCCGATCTGGGGGTTGGGGGACCAGGATCACAAAAGGCAACTAATCTAAAATTCAGACCCAGGGACCACTAAGCTAGTTGTTACAAGGGAATGTGGATCTAAAGAACCCCCCTGTTAAAACCTTAGCACATGGAAATGTACTGTCCTAAAGTACCTCTTTACCTCAGTGGATATATACCCACTAGCTAGCAGGCCTCATCTAATGGACCAGAGAAATTCTCAGATCCTCTGCCTTTAGAGGTGTGTCTTCCAGGGCTGTGAACCTGGCAATTTATTGCCAAGAATAACTATACTGAGAATGGAACAAAAGTGGTGGGATAGTGAGTACCACCCACTGCCTTGTGAACAGTGAAGAAAAAGACAAGGGACATGAGGGGTTCTGACTTTGTTGGGCAAAAAATTACATCCCTAAATTTATGGTTTCCAACTTGAGCTGGGCCCTCAGCTGGTCTTGTCAATCCTTTCACTTCTCTTTGATCAGTTCTCTCTCACATCACTCTACACTGTTATTCTAAATCCTATCATCTTCTTTAAGCTCCTAACTTCACCTACAACCCTACAACTGATGACCTTTCTTCTCAATAAAGAAAACTGAAAATTCTGCAACCCTACCACAAAATCCATTTCTACCCTTACCTTGATCCCTCCATTCTCCAAAGACAAGGTGACCCTCCTATTAAGGACAAATTGCTCTATTTGTACCCTAGATCTCAGACCCTCTATAGGGACCTTGATCTGTCAACCATCCCCCTTTCCTGTCAGTTCCTTTACCCAAGTCTATAAAAAGTTTCAACTTTTGGCACCTCAGCCTAGCTACCTCTCTTTTCCTCTCCTATCTGCAACCAAATTTCTCAACCCATACTTACTATTTCTCTTTTCTTGCCAATGACGAATTTTTACTTAGTACAGTCTGGTTTCTACCTTCACCACTGCGCTACAATTGCTCTCACCTTGATGTTAAATCAAACAGAAATTTCGGCCCTCCTTGTAGAAACACTCCTCTTTGCCTTCTATGACACTATTCTCTTCCCGTTCTTTTCCAACTTCTCTGTCCTACCTTGAGTGTTTCTCTCCCTCTACCTACTTTTGGCATTCTGTCTGGGTGTTAAAGGGTGTTTTGCCCTTGATCCTATTTTCTTCTCATTCTATCATGCTCTCCCTTAGCAACCTCTGAGCACCATATTCTATGATAGCTGCAATTCTGACCCGTATAACTAATATGAATCTTCAACCTGAACCTCTCCTTTAAGTATCAAATCTATATATCTCTCTACTGAGCTTCTCCACTTGAATAACCCAAAGTTACCTTTAAACTACATGTTTAAAATGGAACTAATTATTAATCTTCATCCTATGAACTTACTCTTCTTAAGCCCCTATTTAGATTACTGGTATTACAATATACATCCAGGCTGGAAACACATGAGTAATATTCCACTACTCCTTGGCTCTTGTCATGTATAATATACCCAACTCAGTCATCAAGTCTTATCAATTTTATACCCTGCAAATAATCTCTCTAGCCTTTCTTCTTACCTAGAGTCATACCTAGCTCAGGTTTTCATCATCTCATGGATGGATTCCAACAAATGTTGCCTACAAAAATAGTTCTGGTCTCTTGTCTCATCCTTTCTATCTTTGCACAATGCTACCAAAATAATTTTTTTAAAACTAAAACTGATCAAGTCCTTTTCTTGCCTAAAACCCTTCAATCTTCCCACTGCCTACAAAATAAAATTTCAAGATCCTCTCTGATTTGGACTCATTAGTACTTCTTTAGCTTTAGATCCTACTCCCTTTGCATTTTACCAGCAATATATAACTACTTTAAGCTTCCTACACATGACTGTGCCCTTGCAAATGTTACCCTCAGAACCTGTCTTCATGGGCAACTCTTACCCATTCTTGAAAACCATTAATTACCTCCTTTCATCTTTCATTCATTCACCTGCCACCAGACTGAGTTATAACTTCCTCTGTGTCCTTTCTAAACCTTACATATTCACTTGTATTAGAACATGTATCCACTGGACTCTATTTGGAACATGACTGAGGGGAGAATCTATAATTCACTTCTCTTTGTATACCAAATACTTAGTAAGGTGCCCCACACATTCAATAGCTAAAACTCTCTGAGCTCCTAGAGCCCTACTCTGAGTAAACCACACAGGAAATGTGATAAGCATGACTCAAATTCCAGGGTTGTGCTTTTCCTCAAGCCTATCTTCTCACCTCCAAGAAGTCTGAAGGGCAGATACCCCAAAAACATAAGCGTCCCCACACAACCAGAAATTTGGCCCAAATTAATTTTACTCTTTCTTGGGCATATCTCAGAAATACATTTTTGGAAAGAAATAGTCTATTTGAGATTTCTGTCTGTCCATCCACATATCCACATCTCTTCCCCTCAAATGTTCATAACCAAGGGGTTTCTGTTGTGGCTCAGCAGAAACAAACTCGACCAGTATCTATAAGACACCCGTTCAATCCCTGGCCTTGCTCAGTGGGGTTAAGGATCTGGCATTGCCGTGAGCTGTGGTGCAGGTCACAGACAGATCCCATGCTGCTGTGGCTGTAGCATAGGCCAATACCTGTAGCTCCAATTCAACCCCTAGCCTGGAAACTTCCATATGTCAAAAGTGTGGCCCTGAAAAGCAAAAAAGAAAAAAAAAAGTTCATAATCAGAAAGATCAAAGTTCCTACTTTTCCTAGAGTTCCCATCATGGCTCAGCAGCTAACAAAACCAACTAGTATCCATGAAGGTACAGGTTCAATCCCTGGCCTCGATCAGTGGCTTAAGGATCCAGTGTTACCGTGTGCTGTGGTGTAGGTCACAGATGTGCTCGGATCCCAGGTTGCTGTGCCTGCGGCAGAGGCTGGCGGCTATAGCTCCAATTTGACCCTTAGACTGGAATCTCCATATGCTGTGGGTGCAGCCCTAAAACAAGATTAAAAAAAAAAAAAAAGTTCTTACTTCTTCAACTGAAGACCCAACCCAAATCCTTCCTTATTCGATGGCTGGAAAACTTCAATCGATGGTTCTGCAAAGAGAAGAGAAAGCTCCTACATATGCGTGTCTATCCTCTTGGGAGTCCACAGCTCCAGTTCAGTGGATTAGCTTCCTCAGATTCTAAGGATGCTCTAAATACCAATGATGGAGAAGGAAAACATCGAGGCAGAGGGTAGAATCTGGGAACTATCTGACCAATTTCAAATATTTCCTTAGAGAAGTTGAGGGGAAAGAAGGAATAAATAATATCCAGGGACTAGAGAAAACAATTTCATTAACCAAAAAGGCCTTTAAGGGATGTTCTCTACCTGAGTTAACTTAAGATTTTGGACTAGACCACATTCAAAGCACCCACTTGCCTGAAGTCACTGCCTTTACCTGGTCCATCGAGGTACTGGGAGAGAGAAAATCGCAGCCTCAACACAATAGGTTCTGTCCGGAGGACCTTCCAGGCTGTAGAAACTTCCTCCTAAAAGAGTAAGGGAAACAGTTTCCAGTGTGGCAACAGAGAGGAATGGACTTGACATTTTCCCTATGTGACACACATGCACACACCACTGTATGCTGATGGTCAAGGAAAGACAAAGATGAAGAGGATGTGCTCTGAATACAGTACTCAGAAACAAGATTCTCAGCCTACAAGGCAAAATCCAATCCACAAGCCCAACAGACATGTTGTTGGCAGCTACTAGCACCACTTACATCGAGGAAGCTGATGTTGATGTGGAGGTCAATGTCCACGTCATCGATAGTTCCATATTCTCTACAGAGATACAGGCGACCAGAGGTGAGACTCATTAAGGGAGAAAGAAGGGAACAGAGACTGAAGTGGAGAGAGAAATGAGCCTGGGGACAAGGGAAAGGGAAGGGTGGAAGGCAACTCTGTATTTAGGCTCTTAGCTATAGTCTCATCCCACTTTTATGATCAAGGTCTTCTCCAGGTCAGAAGCCCTTCTTACCTCAAAGGGGAAACAGCCTAGAGGAGTCTAGGATAAGAGGGAACTTCTAGGAAAAGTGGCTGCACTTCCCTATTTATTCCTGTCAGCCATCCTTAAGTATTCTGAGCCACTCCCACCATCATTAAGCTCGTAACTCATCAATATCCACAGACCACACCCAACTCATCACACCATAAAGAAAAAAACCTCTAGTCATTTTAACAACTTGGAAAGATGTGGTTGATTCCCTTGCCATCCCAGAAAGTCGAGTCCCACCTGATGAATACAGAGTTCTCACTGTAGATCTCCTTCACGGCTTCAATGTCTGCATCAAGCTGTGGGTGTCGATAGAGGTCAGCTGCACAGCTCCCCTGAGTCAGCAGCAAAAACAGTGGAGAGAGGAAAGATACAGGGAAAAGGAAACAGATGAAAATAGAACATGAAGAAACATCAGGAACAGGAAAATCAAACTACAGCAATACATATAAGCAAGAGCTGCTTATATGAAGGTGCTCTTGGTGGTGGCTCTAGCTGGGGATCTGAGAGACAGGTCTCCCTCCATCACCACTCTAAGAATTTTCAGTAGACCAACTGAGGGCTTTGCTTAAGGAGCTCACATCCATAAGTCTCAACTCTTCTCTCAGACCTTGACCAGGATACTTAGGTATCTTTTCTATGAGAACTCAGAACATGCTGAAGAGTACAGAATTTAAATCAGATTGGTTCTGACTTTAAAAGTCCAACATTCCTGTTCAGGATCATGCACTGGACAGTGACAGCATTAACCAATCACTGGCAGAATAATCTGTTAAAATTTTGATGAATAAAATTCTCCCACTGGCTAGCGAGGAAATAGTCAGAAAATTATTTCCAACTAAAGATATGAGTAAGCTCCACATACAGAGGATGCAGTTTACCCTGGGAAAAGTATGAGTCCCAGGCAAGAGCAAAGATATGAAATTAGCTCTAACATGACAATCCTCAGACCACACCGACATTAGGTCTTCATCTTATCTCTGCTCCAAAATAATCTTTTTCACTTCCAATGTATCAAGAGAGAAACACACATTCAGATCATGCAACATGGGTTTTGGGGGCTAGGACCTCACCTGAACTCCATAGAGAAATTCCTCTGATTCATTATCTCCCTCCGAATCATCATCATTCCAGAACTGGCCTTTGATGTCCTAATAAGAAATAAGGGTACAATGCTTTGCTGGGTCCATGTTATTCCACGGAACACAGTCAAATTAAGCTGGGAAACAGATTTCCACAAAGAACGGGAGGTCTCTTGGAACAGAATAACTGAAGCCCTAATCCCCTTGTTCCCTTCACCTTATCTTTTGGAAGGGTCTCAGTCTCTTCCTAAATCTGGTCACATCCATGGCCCATCACTGACTTGGTGGCATGGAAGAAAACAACAGGGAATTTTGGCCTTCTTTAAGTACTGGTATGATGACTGAGGGTGAGGAACACTTTGATGTCAGAGTTAATTTCTAGGATATCTAGGTTCAAGTACATACTGGCCACTTCTAGGGTCATTACCTAAGGCAGCTCCCCAGCCTACCTAAGCTCTTTTGTCTCATAATTCCCTTTTTTTATCCCTTAAGTATTTAACTCTCCCCTTCCTTCCCAAGAAAACTCCCTCTGTAGACACCAAGTAAGACTGTTCCCATGCCCCTTCTCTCTAACTTCAAATAGCCACTCTACTTCCCAAAGGGTGGGAAGGAAAATACTAGGAAAAGGTGGTCTGCAGTCTGTTCCATCTGCCCCCAGTGATCAGTTGAAGAAGTGGGCAATCAGTTCTCACCATTGGGTCAGAGGGTCACACACACTCCCAGGTCAGTGCTAGGCAGCACCCCTCCATACCACCGGATGAACCCAGGCTAATGAGATGGGCATTTAGGAGGCCACAAGGGAGAAGGGGGTGGGGATGATGTCGGGAGCTGACTGGAGATCTGCTGGAGAAGGCAGGCTCTGTTGTGGTGGTGGTAATAAGTCACTCGCTGTCCTATGGAAAGTAGAAAACAACTGATTTCATCCTCACTTAACAGCTAGGGGGCATATACACAGGTACACGTTAGCATATATTTTTATTATACACATGTAGGCACCTGCACATAAGAAGACATACTTGAATGCATGTACACACAGTTCTTTAAAGATAATGAAATATGAAAGCACTATACAAACATAAGATACTACTGTTCCAATTAAGCTGGAAGGCTGGGATTGAATCAAGTCCTTGCTCTAGTTCACAATGCTGCATCAAACCTCTGAGGCCACAAGTGATGGTGGCAGAACCAGACGCTTATGCTACTCAGTCTAGTCAGTTCATTTTAGAATATTCTTCATAGTACCAACGCCCATCAGAAGCAGACTCTTTTGGAGTCTTTACCCCTGGTGATTTTTCCAAATATAGAGTCATAATCTCTTATTTAACACTAGCATCCCTCAAAGCCATCATATAACAATCACAGCCAAGTTAAAAAGTCCTCAACAACACTGACCATTCTCTGGTACACATAGTCTGAGTTGTCATAGTCAAAATAAAGCCATGGACTCATCTTGGAACCCACTCCCCAATTAATGTAATAATGATCCAAAGAAATGCTCAGAAAAACACTAACTCCTAGCCCTTTCACAAAACTAAAAACCACTGTCCTCGGCCTTCTTGGCTCTACATTTATCTCAGTTTCATCCATCCCAACCTTAAACAGAGATGTTCTTGGTCTGTAACATGGTTCTATTGAATCTTAGGTTACTAGATCCTTGGTTCTGTGGATCTGCAGAATCAATATCACCTGGGAACTTGTTAAAAATGTAAATTCATGGAGTTCCTGTTGTGGCTCAGCAGAAACAAACCCAACTAGTATCCATGAGGATGTGGGTTCAATTCCTGGCCACACTCAGTAAATTAAGGATCTGGCGTTGCCATGAGCCGCGGTGTAGGTTGCAGACATGGCTGGGATCCCATGCTGCTGTGGCAGTGGCATAGGCCAGAAGCTGGAGCTCCAATTCGACCCCTAGCCAGGGAGCTTCCATGGGCTCCAGGTGTGTTCCTAAAAAGAAAAAAAAAAAAAAAAAGAGTAAATTCTCAGACCTCATACTGAGACCTACTGAACTAGAAACTTCAGAGATGGGGTGTTTTAACAAGCCCTCCAAGTTATTCTGATGAATGATAAAATCTGAGACCACTGTTCTAAATCCTTGTGTGTTCCAAGGGCTTGTGGTCTGTTCCTCAGATACCAATTTAAACCTGGTAACTGACCCAGAATGGGGACCTAAAGCACAATGCCAGGGCAAACAACATAGCAGTCCTCCAGCCAACAGTGCTGCCTGACCCATTACAAACAAAATGCACAAGGAAACTGCAGCTGAAGTTCTTAGAGATGAAATGCTTGATATCTTTAAATATTCAAATCTTAATTTAAATATTTGCTTTATTTATTGTCTTTTTAAGGCCGCACCTGCAGCATATGGAGGTTCCCAGGCTAGGGGTCCAATTGGAGCTGTAACCACTGGCCTACACCACAGCCACAGCCACGCCAGATCCGAGCCATGTCTGCGAACTACACCACAGCTCACGGCAACACCAGATCCTTAACCCACTGAGCAAGGCCAGGGATAGAACCCACAACCTCATGGTTCCTAGTCGGATTTGTTTCCACTGCACCACGATGGGAACTCCAAGATTTGCTTTAAAATACTATTCTAGCACAAATAAAACGGGGAACAGATGAAATGTTCAGATGAAAATCGTAAAATGTTGATTACAGACAAAGCTGAGTGATAAGTACACAAGGGTTTGTAAACTCTCTACTTTTGTATATAGTTGGAAATTTTCATTCTAAAAAGAAAAACAAACAAACCCAGAGGCTACTCTCATACTTTTTAAGGGGTCTCCTGTCAACTCTAAATGTGAATGAAGAGTATCACTGAAACTCTCTAACTTGCTGTTCTTCCAACATATCAAGCATATTCCCACCACAGGGTCTTTGTGCCTGCTTGCCACCCTTCTTGGAATGCTTTTCACCCATATTCACTGGGCTTGCTCCTTTACTCTTTCAGATCTCTGCTTGAAGGTCACCTTGACTATCCTACATAAAACAGTAAAATCACAATACACAACACACTAGCACTCTCCAAACCCTTTCCTTGCTTTATTTTTTCCTACAGCACTTACCACTCTATCACAAAATATTTATTGTATTTACCTCCCATCAGAATGTAAGCTCTATTGTGGCAGAGGCTTTGAGCATTTTCACTGTCTGTACTGTCAGTCTCTCATAACATAGCTAATTGAATGAGTGAATGAATGAACTGTGACCTAAGCCAAAGGGGAGATAAATACAGCTACACATAGACAAAACCATACAAAAATGATTTTAAAAAGCAAGACTCCATTCACCTTCAAGAGCAGCTGAGAACCAAACTATGAAGATCTGGGGTGGGGTTTGTGAGATTTGAAAATAAACAGGTGCTGATCTGGACGGTCTCAGAGGAACAAAGAGGGAGGCACTAATGTCCTGGATGACAATGGTGTAGCCCAGAAGTGCCAACTTTCTCAAGCTCTTTGCCACTGTGCCACTGTAGAGGTCAAGAAAGCTTAGTGTCTCTCCAAGGGCTGTTGCTGCTTGGTTTCTGCTGTTACCACAAGGAGAAAAAAGTAGTTCAGAGAGAATTTTTCCTGTCCAGTGAAGAGACAATTTAGAGACTACCATCTTTTTCAAACCAGGCTGTATATAACCTATTTTAAACCTTTCACACTACAGATAGAGTATGCAGGTGCAGAGAGGTCAAGCAACTTGCTTAGGGTCAGAAGTATAATAGTGTACAGTGGAACTGGGGACTATAGCACATTTGTCAGATTCTAATGACATCCACTCTTCCAGTGATGAGATTACAACCCAATTAAGGGAGCTGTTAATGAACTAGTAAGAAAGACCTATTTGATTTATCTAAACGAGGTAATCAAGGGAACCCTTTCAAGAAAAGCCAAGTCAAATACTGACTGTATGAAGAATGCCCAGGGAAGGGTGTCAGCGCTAGAGAGCAGCTAACAAAAAATTTGCATAAGAATAGGCCAAAAGTAAATAAGCATCAAGTCCGGATCACAAATGTCCTGGCCTAGGTCCAAGAGCGCTTCTCCGCGTGACAACTTTGCATCTAGTCAAAGAAGCCTCCGATCTCAACGTTTGATCCCGGCTTGGCGGTCCTGGGAAAGAAGGTGACTCCGCTCTGCAGCGAAGTGCTCCTTTCAAAAAGCCTAGGCCATGGAACAAAGAGTGCGGGGGAGAACCCACCGCCCGGCGATGCCCGCTTCCCAGCGCTATCTCGTGTACCCGGCAGAAGAAGAGGCCGGGGTGAGCCCCCAACATTGGCCGCCACTCGTGCTTCCAGAACAGGCCCTCACTGAGGCCTCCCTTGGGGAAGCACTTAGAGCTCTTCTCCGGTTTCCCCCGGAGACCTCGAAGACACCCAACACCTGCCTCCCGGGGAAGAAGCTCTGAGCCCGATCTGTGTCGCCAGCCGCCCGGCCATAAGCGAAGCCTGTTAAACTCAGAAGGCCTCTCAGAGCCACCGGGTCCAAACCCTTCACTTCCTCCACCCTGGCCCCGCACCCTTCCCGCGGCTCGGCCGCCCCGCCCCGTCCCCGTGGCGGCCGCCCCACAAGCTGGCCTCGCGAGTACTCACGGCGACCCCGGGCCGCGCGCGGCCGCCGCTGAGGGGACGAGCGGCCCGGGACGCCCCGCGGGGGCGGAGCGGCAGGCCAAGGGGCGGGGGCCGGGGCCGGGCGGGAGAGGTCGCGCACCCGCACGCCTCGTCGTTCCGTCACGGCCGCGCTGAGCCACTCTGCGCACGCTCGCGCGGCGGGCACCATGGCCACGTGGTCCGCTTCGGACCAACTGCCACGCGGCCTGCCCCTGGGCACGCCCCCGCCCCCGACGCCAGGCTTGAGATGCCTGCGCAGTGGTTGCCGTTTGGGAGGAGGCACGGAGCAGGGGGGGGCGCCTGCGCTGTGAGTCGGGGGCGGATGTGTAGAGAAACAAGAGGGGCCCTGAGAGGGCGGGGAGAGCCCTCTGAACCAGACGGTTGGGCGCCCCATGCGGTTGGGAGGAAGGAGCAGGGAAAGCTCTCCGGAAGCCTCTTTGGAGCCCAGGCGGCGATAGAGATTGAGAAGGTACTCTTGAGACCCTCTTGACTCCAAGAATCTCTAGTTTGTAATACCTCAGGGTCTTTTAATTCTTAAGTTTAATTCATTTGCGCCCCTGGTAGCTGTGGTGTGCTGGAAAGCACTCTGGCCTTATATTCAGAAAATCTGGATCACAACTTTCTTTCAGGACTTACTCTTTCAGCCTTGAACCAAGACTTTCACTTTCTAGAGTTTCCGTCAAGTCTTAATTTTCTCATCTGGGAAGTGGGGACCATAATACCTGTTTAATAGGGCTCTTGTGGTGAGGATGAAATGAGAAGGTATGTCGAATTGTATGAATGTGCGAGTATTTGACTCTTCATATTTTACAAAACAAAAAATTTATATGGTTCAGCCTAACATATAAATGGAAGCTGTTGACTGGTTATTGTGGTTATTGACCTCAGACATGGCCAGACCTCCCTTCGTCCTTACCAGAATCAGGTGTTTTGGAGTTACTACATGCTCGTCTTTTCCATCAGCACTATTGGGGAAGGCTTATTGTCTATCTACTTACCTTCCTCCTTCCCTCTTTTTAGCTAAACACAGCATACACAAGGAAGCTTTGGCTCTGAGTGATATAAACACATGACATATGCAGCCCTCCTGAGCCGGTGTCAGTCAGAATTTTCCCAATGATGTTTTTTACATTTGGATGTCCTCAGCATCTCCCTTCTCACTCCTTTCTCCCTTTGATGCCACTGCTTTTCTCACCTGGCCTCTCAGCCTGGGCCACAACACTGCTTTAGTATTAGTTTGTTACACACGTTTTGTATAATAACTGAAAAAAAGTGAGAGAATAGGGAGTTCTCCTTGGGGCTCAGTGATAACGAACTCAACTAGTATCCATGAGGACACGGTTCGATCCCTGGCCTCGCTCAGTGGGTTAAGGATCTGGCATTGCCATGAGCTGAGGCATAGGTCTCAGGCATGGCTCAAATCTGTCATTGCTACAGCTGTGGTGTAGGCCAGGAGCTGCAGCTCCATTGGACCCTAGCCCAGGAACTTCCATATGCTGCAGGTAAAGCCACAAAAGGCAAAAATTCTAAAAAAAAAAAAATGAGTGATATAAAATCAGAGGATTTGGAGACTTAGGCCCAGAGTGTAGAAGTTCAGAATAGTTGGGGAAGGAGTTGGCTCTGCTCCCTAAAACAGCTCACTGGCAAAGGCTCTGTGGCAGCTTTGGGGAGCCAAACATACAGGGGAATGTATGAATAGAAGCACTTGGTTGTAAGCATGGGAGGTCTGTCCCCATGAGTGAAATGTCAGAATCCAGTATACCATAACCTTCCAGAATTTCCCCTGCTCACTCCCTCCCATTTCACACCACCAGCTCTTTTACTCATCATGAATCACATGAGTCACAACTGCCTCATAGTTGATCAAGATTTTCCTGGCTTTGCCTCTTTTTCCATCTAGTCTATATCCTATAGTCGGTTACTCTAACCACATTTTTGCTAACATGCTTGCCCTTAAAATCACAACCCTGGATCATTCCTGCCATCTACTTTCTCTATTTTCCTATCCTAAATCAGGATAAAGGAGATCACCCAGTCCTGCAAAATTGAGCTTCAAGTGCACACCATCTTATGTTAGTCCAGCCCACAAGCGCTATCCTTTGGGAATTATATTTTCTACACTCGATTTCCAGATCTGCAGGCCCAGGGTTGTATTCTTCTTATGTGACCCCTGGTGCCCTGACTGCAGTTCATCAAACTGTGAATGGATTCCTAATCCAAGCTGAGCTAAACAAATGTTCTCTCCTGGGAATCTTGGAATAGGGCTGAAAGATTATGATTCTGAGTGGACTGGTTTCTTGAGCAGAAGATATATAAACCTAGGAGCTGTGGTGCTCCCAACTCCCAGCTACTCTAAGGAATGAAAAGTGAAGAAAGACTATGTGTGGAAAGAGAATGAGCATGGAGAGGCAAAGACCGGAAATTATAAGACTGTTCTCTGGTTCCTGAAAGTTTCTGAGGCCCTCCGAACTTGGAATCTATGAGTCACCTTTACCTTGAATAAATCTTAAGAAAACGTAACCTTGAACCCAATATGCAGATACTGCAAATTCAGTCTCCTCAGCTAGGCCCTGAGTGTCCCCAGCAATCCTTCCACACATCAGCTCTGCCACCGTCCCCCATTCTGCTTCGCAGCTGAAGTAAAGGCAACACAGAGGAAGCTGCCTTAATTTTCAGCCCCCTCCAAACATCTGAATCTCTCCCACCTTTTTTTCTCAGAGGTAGAGAGGTCTCAGATCCACGTTTAATCCTTTCACCATGATCTGTTTTTCTCTCCCTTCTGTCTCTTCAGGAACTTTCCTCCTTTACTTACATATCTCTTTCATGAATATTCAACTTTTTCTTCTCGCCTACTCTTTGATCTCAGCATATAAACTTGATCAACTAGCTCAACCTAAAAAAAAAATCCATCCCACACATTACTATTACACTTTTTTTTTTCTTGCTTTCAACCAAGCTTCTAGGGAGTTGTTTACACTCTCCATTTCTACTTCCTCACCTCCCATGTTTTCCTTAAATATAGTGTCAACTGACCTCTCCCCCAAATCTCTACTGAAAATACTTTCACCAAAGTTACAGATGTCTTCTGAGCTGCCAACCCCCTTGGAAAATTTTGAGCTCAACTGATTTGACCGTTGATGTCAGTTGGCATTGTTGATCAGCTGTCCCTGCATCCCTTTCCTCTGTTGGCTCCTGTGGGGTGTGTTCTTCCAGTTTCTTTCTGCATCTCACATGGCTCCTTCACAGCTTCCTTAAGACTCCTTTTCTGTCATTCACTATTTAAATGATAATAACTAAAAAAAAAAAAAAAAACCCCAGTTGAGTCAACACCCATTTCTTGTTTCATTACTCTTCCCAGTGACCTCAAAAACACCCCCTGAAACAGACCCCGGTAATTTGGAGCTTCCCAGAATGTGATTCCCCTTCCTGTATTACAAGTCTTGGAGGTAAGCAGAGCCTGCCTTCCATGACAGACTTTGAAAAGGTTGGGTTGGAGTTCCTGTCGTGGTGCAGGTGTTAATGAATCAGACTATGAACCATGAGGTTGTAGGTTCGATCCCTGCCCTTGCTCAGTGGGTTAAGGATCCAGCGTTGCCGTGAGCTCTGGTGTAGGTCGCAGACACGGCTCAGATCCCACGTTGCTGTGGCTGTGGTGTAGGCCGGTGGCTACAGCTCCAATTCCACCCCTAGCCTGGGAACCTCCATATGCCACGGGAGCGGCCCTAGAAAAGGCAGAAAGACAAAAAAAGAAAAGTTTGGGTTTTTTGCCTTCCCAGCTCTTAATTTTTATGTTATTTAAATTTTTTTTTTATTTTTTCTTTTTAGGGTTGCACCTGTAGCATATGGAGGTTTCCAGGCCAGGGGTCCAATCGGAGCTGTTGCTACCAGCCACAGCCACAGCAATACAGGATCCGAGACACACCTGAGACCTACACTGCAGCTCAGGGCAACACTGGATCATTATCCCACTGAGTGAGGCCAGGGATCGAACCCGCATCCTCCTGTATACTAGTCAGATTCATTTCCCCTGAGCCACAATAGGAACTCCACCTTCCCAGCTCTTTAGCAGCTAAGTCAGAGGCATGTGACCTAGGCCTGGGCAAGTGGCCCCCAGAAATGCAGATTTAGAGTAAATGATTCAGAGAGATAGAACCATGGAGTAGTCATCCTGGTGGCAGTGGCTGCAGTGGGGTCAGCTCTGTCCTGTGCTTGGGGGCTGTAGTGGTGTGGGTACCGGTAGTGGTGACATCCAGTGTCCAATGGTGATGACACTGGCAATATTCTCACTGGCCTGGGCTGGCATCTGATTTTAGCTTTTGCTCTGGTGGACTGACCTCCCATTGTTCCCAGTTATTTTTCAAGCTTACATGTCCTGCTTGGCCATCCCATGACATACCCAGTGCCCTTTCAAGAAATGGCTTTTCTGTTTAAATCATCCTTTGTGACACACTGACTGTAGGTGACTGGGACTCCTGAATGTATATCTCCATCCTTATTTCATTTCAAGTTGCCTTTGAGACAAGTCTACTTGTATGTCCCACAGGCAGACTCATCTTCTTCCTCCCAATCGGCATGTCTTTCATGATCCTAGCTTAGTAAATAGCACCAGGACTTGTTCAGCTAGAACTCTGAAAGGGAAATATTTTAGACTTCTCCCACCCTCGTGTAAATGGAACCAATTTTCCCTCATATGCTTCTTACATGTTACCTCTTAATACATCTTAAATAAGCCCTTCCTTTATATCCTACTCTCCTCACCAGGACCATTGCACTAGCCTCCTACCTAGACCTGTTACCTCACTATCTACTCCTCTGATCTATTCTGCACTTAGCTGCCTAGGGGAATCTTTCTAAAACCCAAATCTGATCATGTCATTTCTCTATCAAAGTTCTCCCATAGCTCCCAACTGCCTCTAGGATAAAACTTGAACCCTTTCTAGGGCTCCTACTTAGCTCTCAGCACTCCTTCACCTGCGTCCTATATGCCATCCAGGTCAAACTGCATGTGTTTACAGACCATGCAGGACATATTTTTACATTCTTTTCCTTATTGGGGCTGACAGCCACAGTGCCACCTCTGCCCCCTCCCTGCCTCCGTCCCCCAGAGATCCATGATACATGACCCATCAGGCCCTGCAGAGGACTCCATCACCCTGACCAAAGTGATTATTCAGGTAAGGGTTTGTGACCTAAGTAGAGCCAATGAAAACCTTCCCTTTAAACTCTCTTGCTTTTGAGGCCATGGTGCTAAAAGCATATAAGATTGAAGCTGCTGGCACCCAGCTCTCTACCACATGGAGAAAGTGTTTTTGGCAGGAAAGAGAATAGGACAAGGAACAAAGAGAAGCAGAACCCTGAGAGATGGAGAGAGATCTGATGATATTGTTTGAGCCTTTGATTTCAGCCCTTCCTGAAGTCAGTAATATAGCTACACTCCTCAGCTCCCTTCTTGTTGGTTTGTGTTGACTGCTATTGCTTATAGTTCAACCAGGCCTAATAGACAAAAGGAATGGCGTGTGCAGTCAATAGACTCTAGAACATGAAATTGGTGGAACCGAAGTGAAATGGAGGCAGTGTGGGGATCTGATGATCCTTGAATGGGAAGTTAGAAATCCCTGTTAAGCGATATCAAGTCAGCTGGCTAAATGATCCTTTATTTTATCTGGAGTTTTAGGTCATGCATCCATCCGAGATGGAGATTTCAGGGACACACTGGAAAAATGTCTGGATGTTGGAGTATGCTGGCCTCTTGCAAGATTTCTAGAAAGGTCCTGCAGTTCAGCTTGCTTCTCTGCTGATAGAACCAGGCCATATGAAGCATTGATTTTTTTTCCTTTTGTGCCTGTGGCCAGCTACCTAGACTGCCAAGGGTTGGATCATCACATGTCTCATAGCTTATAAAAGCCAGATCCACTACCCCAAACTAAAGTGAATAAGGACAAAGGCATAGAGGCGGGATATCCAGCAGGAGACACTGGATCTCAGGGCTTGGGACATTCTAGAAAAAAAGGCTGATGATACTCCTGATGATACTGAATGTGTCTTTTTTCTCCCAGATTACATACTATTTATTTCACTTGGAATCCAGACAGTGCTGGAGTTTCTGGTGCCTGGGACCCTTGCTCTGAATCCTGTGGGAGAGAGTGAAATGTATAAGTCACAAACGTCATGTACCTTTCTGGACTTCCTAGGTCACCTCCTTCTTTCTCTCTCTTGGTTGGCACCCCCACCTATGCTGAGTAGCCACTTCACTTCCACATCTGTGGCAGAAATGGCACATGGCAGGCATGGGATCTGACTTCCCATGCAGCCACCCAAGAGGCAAATGATGCAACTCAGAAATGCAGTGGAGTTAGCTCTTGCTGGGGTTCACCTCAGCCAGTGGGAAACAGGAGATGAGAGGAGAACCAATGGATAAAGTCTCTTAGTGAATTGACCCAAGGTACAGTTTCTCCTTGCAGATACCATGCGCTTTATCAGACAGGCCTGTAAAGTCACCTGCTTCCTCCTCACGGTGCATGTGAAACAGGCCAGCACAGCAATGCATTGTCCTGCATTGCCTCAAGTCTTTCCTTGCCACACATCTCTTCTCCCCTCCCGTCATCCTGGGCTTCCATCTCCCCAAACAGTGCAAGCACTTTATTTTATTTCATTTTGTTTATTTGCCTCCCCCCTTTTTTGCCATGGCATGCAGTGGCTTTATGTGGGATCTCAGTTCCCAGACCAAGGAGTGAACTCAGGCCACAGTGGTGGGTAGAAGCACTGAGTCCTAATCACTAGACCACCAGGGAACTCCCCAGTTCGAGGACTTTAATCCTTGCCTCAGAGTCTGCTTTGTGGAGCACTTGGGTTAAGACGTGGAGCCCCAGTCAAAGCCCCTATCCCAATGCTGAGTCCCAACAGTAGGGTAGCAAGAAGGTCCTGAGGATACAACTGATTTTTCCTGTTCATGTGCAGGGGACCCAGCCCAGACTGCTGGATCCTGTTAGGGGCCCAGTACCAAGGTTGCTGGGTCAGGCCATTTCTGGCCTGCTCTCTAGGAGAAGCTGAGGCTCATTTCTCAGGCTCGTCTGTGGTTACCTGCATATTCTCCTGGGACTTACCTTGGGAAGAGTCAAACCCTGGCTTGCAGCACATTCTGCCTCCTGAGTCCCTGTGCTCTTAGGCCACTAGAGGGCAGGAGGCTAGAGCCTGGAAGTTCAAAGTGCCCTCTACAGATGGCCAATCAAAGGCTCTGATCAGTCCAGGCTGCCACCCCATGATGGCAGTGTCTGAAGCCGGGACTGGAGAGAAAAAGAGTGTTTCTGAGTTTGCACTTGGCGTGGACTTGGTCACCTCTTTGTGGACCCCAGGTGGCTCAAGCTCAAAGGCAGCTGCAGAGTCTGCATTGGCTCTGAGCTCCCTGAGCCCATGAGGTTTCTTCCTTCATTGGTTCTTCCAAAGAACACAAGGATGTGTAAATGCTTGTGCAAATACAATGGTTGAGGGAGGCCCAGAGGCCTAAAACAGCCTCAGAATCCCTGCTGGATTTGGCTGTGTCACAGTGCAGGCAGGTCCAGTCAGGACAGTGGATGCCCAAAGATTTCAACCAAAGCTGGAAAAGATGAAGAGAGATTCTGTGATCTCCCTAACTTTAGCAGCCTCTTTTGGAGGGTATTGCATGCATGTTCTGTTCCCCTGAGCAGAGGTGAGACCCTAGGCCTGGTCAGAGCACAAAGCAGGTCCAGAGATGCTTTCAAGGTCAGAGGTTATTGGTCCCATCTCAGCCCAAAGGTCTTTTCTCTCTCCATTCAAGACACCCAGGTTGCATTCAGAGAGAAAGATAGAAATTCCAGGGGCCCTGTTGAAGGCTGAAGAAAGACTCTGCCCACAGCCCACAAGTTATACAAGTTCTCAGAGCCACCACCTCCCCCCCCACACCATTCACTGTCCACTGACTCCTCTTAGGAGCACTTTGCTGATGTGGCCTCAGTGTAACATGGCCATGGCCAGAGGGCAAGGAGTGGAGCAAGCTACAGACTGGCCAGAATGAGTGCTTGTGTGATTGCCTCACTCCTGTCCTAAGCATCACCTTGGGGCTGAGGCCTAGAAGCCAGTACTACTTAGGGATTTTGACTCTCTGGTCAGGGTCACTGGAGCATAAGCCTGCCTAGTGTTGAATAGGTAATCTCTCTCTGGAGGCACTGAGCAGATTAAAGTTTACTTATTATCATAGACACCAGGAAAGCCATAAAGCTGAGGGGGAAGGGAATGGGCCAAATATAACCTATTGCTAAGAGACAGAAACCACAAGGGTTGGATCTAGACTCTAGAACAAGGACTCAGCAAGAATCCTGATGATAGTTACTAGCTCACAGAGAGCCCTGGGATCAAATTAATCAGTCTGGAAGGAATTATCTAGAGACTCCTCACCTAGAAATTGGGGGTCTGGGAAGGCATAATCTCCAAGGCAACCTTTAGGTGCAAAACCATGTCCAAAGGGAAGAGGGATGTTTCAGTTCCAGAAGGGGCATCTTCTCAGGGATGTCCATAAAGGACAATGGATAAAGGAGATATTTCCCAGTGGAAAGGACCACAAGTAATCAGTTTTGTTGACCAAGAAATATGCTCCATTGTCCAAAAGGATGTGCTATAAGCTATAGAGTAGTGACCATTGTTTTCTCTTTAATGAAGGTGGTTTTTTCCTTGTTAAAAAAAAATGGTTATCTGGAGTTCCCCGGTAGCCTAGCTGTTAAGGACTCAGCATTGTTACTGCTGTGGCTCAGATTACCGCTGTGGCTTGGGCTTGATCCCTGGCCTGGGAACTTCTGCATGCTGAGGGCATGGCTAAAGCAAAATGGTTATCCTGTTTCCCTCCACTATTTCATATTGGTTATATAGGGATAGCTACATTTATCTTTAAGCATAGATTGCAAAATCTCAAGAAGTTATATCCAGATCCAATCAAGGATTGCACATCACAAAGGGATCCAGGCCTGAGGGATCAGTAAAGCAACTGAGCATGATTCTGTATTGTCTCTCACTGAGGAGTAGGTGAGTGTGTTTTTTTTGGGCCTAGGATCATTGTGTTGCTAGGTATGTACTTTTTTGTTTTGTTTTTTGGTTGCACCAGATCCTTACACCTGCTGTGCCAGGCCAGGGATCAAACCTGTGCCACTACAGAAACAATATTGGATCTTAACCTGCTGTGCCACAGCAGGAATTCCAGCAGGCACATTTTTGAAATTGTATGTTTGTCAAGAAAAGTATAGGTGAATGCTGAGCAGTAAAGGGGTAGAATATTATGGATGCAAATTGCTTATAGGCCTATCATCCCTTCTTTTGGAGACCCATTTCTCCCCTCCACCCAGTCCTGGTGAAGTTGTCAATTATGGTGGCCTACTTTTCTACCCTAGAGGTGGACACATGTCCATTCTGGCTAAAGTCCTCCTAAGGTCTTTAGAGCTAGAACTAGTGAAGCCACCAAATAGAAAGAAGCAGAGCCAAGAGATGGAGACATGATCATTTGGTCTCCTAAATCCAGGCATGCCCAAAGGCAGATACATCCTTCGATTTATCAATTATGTAAGCCACCTAATTTCCTCTTGGCTTAAGCATTTTTGAGTTGGGTTTTTGACACTTGCAACTGAAAGGATTTGGACTAATACATGCACACACGACAGAGACACAAACACCATTGTTGTATAAACTAACTAGACATTTTACATGTCTTCCATGATCTTATGGGGTGAGCAAACTTTTTTATCTAAAGGACCAGATAAATCTCTTAGGCTTCGTGGGCCACATTTTGTCTTGTATTCTTTTTTCTTTTATTTTTATAGCCCTTTTAAAATGTGAAAAACATTCTTAGTAGGCCACACAAAAGCAGGCTGTAGGCCAGATTTGCCTACAGTCCATAGTTTGCCTAACCCTGATCTAGACCTTGCCAACGTCTGCAGCATTTGTACACAGTCTGCTAGTCCTTACCATGAAACAAAACACTTTAAAGGCCATTTTTGTTCATGTCTTGACATGACTTGGTAATGATATAAAGTTCAGGGTAGAGTTAGAAATGGGAAAGGGTCTTATCTTGGTTCCCATTTCTGCCACATAACGGGTACTGTAGTAAACAGTCATCGTTATTGCTTGGTAGAGATAGTTTATGAGAATGATGCAGCTGTCCAAATGGCTTTGTACAGATGTGCCAGTTCATTCTTGAAGACCCTTCCTCTCCTTCAGTAAACCTTTCTCTGACCTGCTTTACCAGTCAAGTCTGAATTAGGTACTCTTCCTGCTATCTCAGACCCTGTGTGGCCTTCCAGTATAACTGCATTTTTGGTCTACCTTTCCCCCTAACTCTTGAGTGCCCACAACATGCCTGAGCCCCAGCTCCCAGCACAATGCTTAGCACCTAGCACTGAGGGGCCTCTATGCCTCCAGGTGGATATCTGAATGTGCAGGTATTACATATTCCTCTCTGTGTCCAGGGTGGTCAGTCTCTGTGTCAGCATGGTGCTGGTGTACAGATGCCCTTGACACTGGTTCCTCCTTCAGTTGGACATTGTTTGTTGACAGACACCATACCTTACCTGTTAATGTTTTTTTTCATTCCATTCCCTCCAAAAACGAGTCAAAGACAGAGGAACAGGTGGGAACAAGTTTTCTTAGAAACTCTCATGAAGGAGGAACCCTTCGACCCCACCCCCACATCCTTTATTGTCTGATGTGCTATCAGATCAGAGGCCTCCAGCCGTAGCAACATCTGGGGACCAGGGAGCCCACCATACAGCTGGGGCCCCAGGCTAGTTTGATCCAGGTCTGTGGGGTGGAGGGGAAATTGTCCTCCTGGGAAAAATATGTGCAAGGCCCTGCAGGCCCAGGAAAGGCTGACCAGGCAAGGTGAGTCATGGTGTTCTAAGCTGAGTCTTTTGCCCATCTCACAGAAGCAGGCAGAAAGCACCACCGTTGATCAGCTTTATATGGCACCCACTGTATACAACAGACAGACAAAGACAGACAGACAGAGCACACACCACTTCTAAGCTGAACACTGCTCACCATCTAGAAGCACCTTGGATAAGCACATGTGAGACACTCTTGCATAGGAAAGATGTAGTTTTTAAAGGAATGAAGAAGTATTTTGGCAAAACATCTACTTCCCTCCCAGGTCCTGGGTAAAGAGGGACCTCTAAATTCTGAAGCTTCTACATATTGAAATTTATCCCCTTCTCAATGGCAGTATATACAGTAGTAGCAAACCTTCCAAGTCTGTTGTCACAGCCCTCTACATATATCCTGAATCTACTTTACAGGTGGGCAAACTTAGACTTAAAGACAGAAGGTGGCCTGGAGCAAGGGGACACTGGGGCTGGCTCAAGGTGAGGGGAAACAGGAGGTGTCTCGGCTCAGCCAAAGGCAGGGACTCTGTCTATCTGGATGGGGGAAGGGAAAGCTGGGGTGATGCACCCTCCCTTCCTTCCTGCCTGGGGAAGCAGTGGTTCCATGGGAAAGGCTGTCAAGAAGGAAAGGCAGGTTCCCACTCCTGCTGGCTTAAGGGCCTTTCAGAGGTGGCGAAGATCAGGGTGGGCCAGAGCTCCTCCTGGGGCCTCTTCAGGGATGCTGAGTTTGAGGATTGTGGGTTCACTGCTTCCATAACTCTCGTTACCTGCATGTGAGCCTAGACCTCAAGTCCTTACTTATTTTTAAAGGGTGGGGGTGGTTTAAGAGGGAATGAGACATAGAACAATCTTTCCACAGCCTCCCTCTGCCTAGGCTGGGGCCTTCAAGGGTCTCCTTCACCCTGTCTCCTAGGGATATTTAAAGGCAGCTTTTATGAGACTCTATACAGTCTTTTTTTGTTTCCTTGTGTTTTTTTTTTCTCATTTTGTTTTTTGTTTCTTTGTTTTAATTTATATAGATATATATATTATTAAAAAAGCAATAGTCCTTTGGTCCCTAAACTCTAAGGAATGATATGATTTTGAAAGAAGTAAATCTGGGCTTCCCTTGTAGAGAAGCCCTTGGCACCCCCAAGGCCCTCTGCTGGTTCCCCTAGACAGTCAGTCCTTAGCCAGCCCCTGCTGCTTTGCCAGCCTGAGCTCTACGCCACAGGCACAGAACAACCCACTTGGTAAAAACAATCCTTAAAGTGGCCTGAGCCCAGGTGCCGGCCTTGGGTCCGTTCCACCTCCGTCTGCGGCTGCTCCTTCAGGAAGGGCTGCTCAAGCAATATCTGTGCTGTGCTTTTCCTTTCTTCTCACTCTTCAGTTTCCACTGTTGGGTATTAATTGATAAGGACAGAGGGGGGGGAGGGAAAAATTACTCTGGAGAGCAAGAAAAGAAGAGGAGCTTGCCCCATCAGGGACATCTCTGGGGAGTGGCTGGACCTCAGGCCTCCACTGAAGCCAGACCCTGGGTCCCGGGCAGATGACCTCAGCCCAACAGCCTCTCCAGAGGGCTCCCTGAGGGTAGCTCAAGTGAGGCAGGGTCCTGTGAACCTTCTGAGAGAGATAATCCCCGAAAGTTGAAGGAGCCAGACCTACCAGGAACCTAAGAGAGCTCGACATCCTCCTCCCCATCACCACCAGGCCCTGTAGATCCTGCTTCTTCAGCATTTTTGTCTCATCTCCATATTCACTGCCATTATCCCAACCCTTACATTCTGTCCCTTCTTTGCTTAAACTCATCAATGGATCTCTACCATCTTCAGGATAAAGTCCAAACTCATAGCCTTTAAGACCCTCCATGTGCTGGCACAAACCTACTTTTCTAGCCTCATTCTCCCCCAACCAGGGCTCTCTTCACACGTGAATTCTCTTCTGTGGCCCCTTTTGGCTATTTCTGGAGTAGAACTAACTGGTTGGATCTTACTGTAATTGTCTCTCCTAGACAGAATAGGGCAGGAAGTTTGTCTAATTTATCTCAGTCCTTAGATTGAAGGGAAAATCATGGTCTCCATCTGAGGATTCATCCTAACTCCTGGCTCTTCTCTCCCAGATTTTTTTCAGATATGGGTACCCCCAACATTCCAAAAGGAATATCTAAGCTGAGAGTGCCTCCATCATTCAGGCCACATCTGCCTAGGGTTTGCCAAGGACTCACCTTTCTGTGGCTGGTCAGTGAGAGCAAATCAGTAAGGCCGGTTGGCATCCTTGGGCCTCTTTAACTGGACCTTGAGCCTCTTCATGCCAATTTGAAAGCCATTCATGGCCTGAATAGCTGTCTGGGCACTGGTTGGATTGTCAAAGCTAACAAACCCTGGAGGGTGTGGGCAGAGAAGTTAGGTGGGAACTCTGCCTGACAGGGCCTCTTTTCTCTATGACCAGCCCCTTCTCCCTGCCCACTCAGGCCAGTTCCATCAAACACATACTCCTCCACCCCCCAGCGTTTGTACATGCACGCACACATGGATACACACTCATACTTACATGCGTAAGTGGCCTGAGTTTCCTAAAGATGTAATTCTTGGAAGAACAGGAGTGTGTGTGTTGGGAGGCAGGTCATGTGTTAGTTGGTGTGTTTCCCTGTCTTTCCTTGGAACAGGAAAGGCTCTCTCCCTCCACAGCTCCCATTCTGGTTCTCTGAATTGCAGCTGGACTTGGAGGGGATCTCTGGTCCCAGACCCAGACTCCACCTGCCCTGGCTAGACTCTAAAGCCTAAATGGCTGAAGATCTACCAGACACCTAACCGTCCCAGGTGAACCTGAAATAGACTTGTTCCTGGTCTGGGCTTAGCCCCATCACTGATCTGTGACCCTGCTGAGTGCTGTACACTCAATTTCTGGGAATCATTGACTTCTGGAGGCACAATCTTAGGGCCTTTAGGGAATTTCAAAGTTAGGAATGGGAGAGGCCCAGGAATGGGGTTCTGCTCACCAAAACACTTGCTCTGGTTGGTGGCTCGATCCACAAAGACTTTGGCAGAGACAACGGCTCCAAAGGGCAGGAATGTCTGGATGAGTTCTGCATCACCAAACTCCTGAGGCAGGTGATAGATGAAGAGGTTACAGCCTTCGGGGCCTGCAGGAATGGGAGCAGCTGGTTCAGGGGAGGAATCCTGAGTCCAGCCCCACCAGGCCCTGATCTCCAGACCCCTGTCCCTCACCTTCTCTTTGCTGCTGAGGCAGGGCTGAAGGCTGCTGGGGAAAAGTTGTGCTCACTGGGGCATAGGCCGACGGATAGGCTGCTGGAGGCAAGGGGGAAGTGGGCAGTGACCCCCAGGAGCCATCCCCCAACCAGGGCCCCATCTGCCTGGCCATCTTTGACCAATTCAGCCAGTCCGCAGTAACCCTTACCCCTAGAAAAGTTGTTCTGGGTCCAACGGTGAGGAAACTGGAGGGTCGACTCAGAACAGAGCCTAACCCCCACCCTACACACAAATCTCCCTATTACTTTCCTCGACCCTTAAAACCCCCCAGGCCGCGGAGCGCCAAGTGAAACCTGCGTAGTGGTGCATCCCAGCATAGGCCTGCTGCAGGGGGTCAGCCACGCCAGGACTCTGGGCTGGGGAGAGAGGGGCGCAAGGCCCACAATGAAGTGGGCTGCAGGCAGGGTCAGGTGAGAGCTCAGGGAATGTGGAGGGAGGCTGCGAGAGGCTGAAGGGAAGGAGAAGGCCCTTCCCAGGGAGGCCAGGCCCTGCCCCCCATTTCCACCCCCCACTTCCCCCCACCCCGCTTCCCACTCCTTTTGCAGGGAGAGTTGGACCAAGCTGCGGGGGGTGGGGAGGGAACCCACCTGGGTAAGGAGAGAGCCCGTTATTATAGAGACTGTCGGAGCCAGGCTGCCCGTTGGTTTGGGGGGTCAGGGGGCCGAATCCATTGACCCCGATGGGCGCCGGGAGACCCGGAAGCGTGCCAGGGCCGCCACCCGGCGGGGAGTTGGCTGCGGGTGGAGGAGAAGGTGGGAGAGTTAGGCCGCAGCCCCGCCCGGACCCGCTGCAGCCCCGGCCCTCTGTGTGCCATACCTGCCGCGGGCAACAGCGGCGCGGCTACCAGGCTGAAGGCCGCCACGTGCTGCATCTGTGCTGCCACTGCGGCCACCGGGCCTAGGCCCGGGCCCTGCGCCGCCGCCAGCAGGGCCGCCTGGTGCTGCAGGATCTTTGGGAGGGAAGAAGGGCTGGTGTGGAGGACCCAGGAGCCGGCAGCTTCACCGGCTCCCGACATCCCACCTCACCTGCGGTCTCCCGCGCCCATCAGGGCCAGGCACCTACCGCTGTGGTGTAGGCTCCGCAGGCCCCAAGTGGCAGCGGCGCCGGGTGGAAGGCGCCCAGCTGGCCTGCCATCTGCTGCATCCGCCGCAGCGCGCGTTCGCGGTCGGTGTCCGCCAGCTTGACCACGAGGCTGGACGAGGCGCCCTGCGTAAGGCAGGGGAGGCTGCAAGGACCGGTCCAGACCCCAGCCCCGGCCCTGGGCTGAGCTCCTTGCTCATCATGCCCTTTCTCCGGGCATGTTGGGAAGAGGAACCCGTCCCCACCGCTGCTGATCCCACCCTGGGCGCAGGTGCCTGCACTCACCGCCATGGTCCGGCTTCCGTGCAGACTCTGGATGGCCGCCTGAGCTTCCCCTTGACTCCCGAACTTCACAAAGGCACAGCCTGGGGCAGGATAAAGGTGCCTCAGGTCACAGAGGCTAGAGGGTCATGTGATCCAGAGTGAGATGGGAGCATCAGGAAATCCAGGGGTCAGCCCAAGTCACCTTTACTGGTGCCATCAGGGCTCCGCAAGACAGTGCATTCCTCTATGTGGCCGAAAGGCTGGAACAGGCGTCTGACGTCCTCCTCACCCTGCTGCTTGCCCAGCATTCCCACAAACAGCTTTCGGTCCTCTGGGGACAAATCCAGGAATCACTTGGGAACCCTAAATCCTCTTGGACCCCCCCTCCCCCAGAGTAACAGGAGGCACTTAGGAAGGTGGTTAATCACAGTCTTAAGGAATGAGGAGGTCCTACTCACTTGGGGCTATAAGCCTGGGTTTTTTTGAGGGGCAGGATGACCTACAGCAGATATGAAGGAAAGGAATTCCAGCCTTCCATCAGGAAAATCTAGGGCCTAGAAAAACCCAGAAAGACTCATTGCTGCTCTTGTGGGAAGTGATTCACTCAGTATCTTTGGTTCGATAGAGCCCTAAATGCATCATTTAATATGTTTGACCTTTCTGTTCTTAGAGTTTGGGAAATGTTATTTTGGACCATTTCAGCCCCATTAAGGGAGGGTGTCCTCAGAGGACTCCTTTGTATTCAGACTGGGTCTGGAGAAGATAAGTCTACCCTGTAGGTAAGCCTGATGGCACTGGCTAGACTCAAGAGGGATTCTGGGTCAAAAAAACAAAAAACAAAACAGCACAGAAAACAGTTGTCTCATCATTCTGCCTCATCCACAGACACTGAGCACTAGAATGATGAATCCCCACCCCCAGCATTAAACTCAACCTGGGCGCCCCTCCCAAGGACTTGAAGAAGACAGGAAGCTTGGGTTCCTGAGCTTTCAGTACTATCATTTCCCCCACTACACTTACTGAACCCATGACTCCTTTCCTTGCTTCTTTTATTCCCTCACTATGCCCTCCTGCCTCCTCTCTGACTTCCCCTGTGTTCCTGCCCTGATCTCTCCCCAGGTGTTCATGCTATGGGAGAACAAGTTCTGCCAGTAGACCAAGAGGGCCACCTGAGGATCTTTCCCTGTATCCACCCTTCCTTTGCAAGTGATAGAGATGCCGGGAAAAGGGCTGCAACCTGGGCCTATATTGTTGGAGAAAGCTGGCAAGCTGGGGTCTAGAAACCAGATCTCAGCTACATTTCCAGCAAGTCAGGCCTCAGGAGCACTGTCCAGGAGCATGTGAGAGAGGAGGAGCCCAGCCCACTGGTCCTGCTGTCACAGGCCCTCTCATTTCTGCACCAAGGTAAGTCTCTGAATTTGAGGTGGGACTTCATCAGGGCATTACAAGTTGAGACAGAAGGAGTGGGTGGGAATTTGGCTTCAGGCTTCACCTTTGAGATCCTGGAGCCCACTACCCATCCCAACTCTTTTACTCCTCGATAAGCTTGGCTAGGCCAGTGGGGGGGTCCTTGGATCCTGAGTAAAGAGGAAACAAGGCTGGTGAAGATCGCAGACTGAAGCCTGGTTTAGACTGACTAAAATTAACAATGGAGGGAATCTCCAACAAGGCGGTATATATGTCCATATTTCATCTGGATGGTGTGGGGTTCAGCCTAGGCTGCCCTGAGTAACCTGCTCTCTGTCACCCGCCTGTCAATGGTGTGTCTGAATGGAGGGCAGGGCCTGTGGTTTACATGGGCCAGAGAGAGCATGTTTCAGCAGAATGCTGCCCTCCGTCCAGAGGATTGCTGCCCAGAAATCTTGTTGGGGAAGAGATGGATAATGTACTTGTGGTTGGAATTCCAGTGGAGGTACCAATCTTCTGTGGTTGAGAGTACAATCCAGTAGATGTACTTCACTCCTAGGAGTGTTAGGCACAGAATAGTGCCCTTGGAGTGGATCACTGATTTCCTAACCTTTTTTTAAAAAGCTGTGGAATCTATTGTTCTAACAGAAATATTAGGGTAAAGCTCAAAACGAAAAAGAAAAGCAGAACTTTTCTAGGACCAAAGTCAGAAAAGTAGGAGGGCTGGAGTTTCTCTTGCTTCATCTTCCCCTAGTATTTCGTACATGGGGCTGCAAGGAAAGATCTTTGTAAACCACTGACCTAAAAGATTGAGAATAGAGTTCCATACAGTGTATGAAGAGAGGTCTGAGATCATTCTGTTCAGGAACCTGAAAATATGGGAAAGGTCTTTCCTGACTGTCTTGAATAGTCTGATGGTAACTTTGCCTTAACATTGGAAAACAGGCCCTATTTGGTCAGGGAATCAAACCCTCTGTGATTGTGTTATTGTTCTGAGCTATGAAACTAAAGTATGCCCACGTGTCTACAAGAGGCCCGGTAGGGGCTAGAGACATCTTAGGGTCTCCAGAGGCCTAGGGCTTCATGATGCCCTAATTTATAGTGCATTTCTGACACTGGCTAGGGTCTGCAGAAAGATGATAGCACCTGGGTAAGCTCCTGTGCCACATGGAACAGCATTCAGGTAGCCCTAGGTAGGAAGAGAGATGTCATGGCTGAGACAGAGCCCCCAGGATAGGAAGGAGGTTTGTGTGGATAGTGGTCTGGCCCTTCAGAGGTTGGGCTATGGACTGGACCCTTATGCTGCCTGCTTCACAGTTACTGCCTTGAATCCTGCTGTCCTCATTGCCACTTCACAGGGACCTTGATGGTGTTTGACAGGAGGATGATCTGGGTCACAGTGAATATAAGCATCAGATGACCCTGAAATGTTGGGATAAGTTTCTTAAGACATCCGGTCAAAGAGAAGTACAGGCTAGACCTCTGAAAGTAGCCCCCAAATCCATAGTCCTAAAGATTCTGAGGGCTGATCCATGACTCAGAGAGATAATGATGATAATGGGATTTAGCCCAAAAAATTCAACATCCACAAATTCAAACTATACCAGTTTGGTGAGAAGAAGACTCAGTAAGAAGTAGGTCAGAAATGTCTGAATAAAAGCACCCCATGAGTGGTGGGTGGGTCCTTAGAAAGATGGACCTATCTCACAGGGAGCCTCAGCTTTCCTGGAGTGGAAGGAACTGGAAGATGGCTTTAGTGTTGAGTTGAGACATAGTAAGAAAGACATACGATTGAATGGTATAACTGCATTTTCCTCATGGCAACCACTGTGTACTTCTTTCTCTTCTACCAAATGCTGTTTTTAACGCAAACCAAGTTGCTTGGATCTCACAGGTCATTCTCCATGAATCTGCCTATGTAGCTGGTCATACAGGTCAGGGATTCTAATGCAGCAAATAATTGGATTGAGAGCCCAGAGTCAGAGTCAATCTACTCCATCTTCCTCAGGAAAGGTATCAAGATGGTGTTCTAGGAAGGAGGCTTTGCCTCAGGTTGGCCCAGAGGAATTCCTGAGGTGCCCAAGCTTCTGGCTTCTAGGCCACTCTCACTTACCTCCATGTTTGGTGGGATATCATGATTATAGAGACCGTATAGGGACAAGGTGTCAGCATTGGGGTACCAACCACAAAACACATCCTAATACCTTTCCATCCAAATACCAACCCAGGAGATCCTGTTGATGGCTGCATTTGATGTTCCTGCTGTTCTTAGTGATGAGTTCTTACTGCACTGTAAGGAGCCAAGGAAGACTAGGAAATGAGTGATGGAAATATCTGGGGGATACAGTCTCCTGACCAGATCTGATGAGTATCAAGGAGGGCTTGAATACTGTTAGAAACAAAAAAATTAAGCAAAATTCCACTATACAAAGTAAACAAAAAAAATCAGTTGTGTTTCTATACACTAGCAATGAACAATCTGAAAAGGGAATTTAGAAAACTATTTCAGGGAGTTTCCATTGAGGCTCAGCAGACATGAATATGACTAGTATCCATGAGGATGGGGTTCGATCCCTGACCTCGATCAGTGGGTCGGGGATCCAGGGTTGCCACAAGCTGTGGTGTAGGTTGCAGACACAGCTGGAATCCCACATTGCTATTGGCTGTGGCGTAGGCCAGCAGCTGTAGCTCAGATGGATTCCTAGCCTGGGAACCTCCATATGCCACGAATGTGACCCTAAACAAACAAACGGAAAAAAAAAAAACTGTTACATGAACATTATAGAAGATAGTATGAGAAAAACAATGTACATATATATGTGTATGTGTGTGTATGACTGGGTCACTTTGCTGTACCGCAGAAATTGACAGAACATCCTAAGTCAACTATAATTTTTTTTTTGGTCTTTTGTCTTTTTTAGGGCCGCACCTGCAGCACATGGAAGTTCCTAGGCTAGGGGTCAAATTGGAGCTACAGCTGCCAGCCTATGCCACAGCTGCCGCCACACCAGATCCGAGCCACATCTGCTACATACACCGCAGCTCACAGCAATGCCAGCTCCTTAACCCACTGAGCGAGGCCAGGGATCGAACCTGCAACCTCATGATTCCTAGTCGGATTTGTTTCCGCTGCGCCATGACGGGAACTCCTAATTTAAAATTTTTTAAAAAAGAAAACTCTTCCACTTACAATAGCATCAAAAAGAACAAAATACTTAGGAATAAATTTAAACAAAGATAAAAAAGACCTGTTTCCTGAAAACTACAAAACATTGCTGAAGGAAACTGAAGACACAAATAAATGGAAGCTCTCCTGTGTTCATGGACTGAAAGACTTAATTAATATTTAGATGTCAGTACTACCCAAAACAGTCTACAAATTTAATGCAATCTCTCTCAAAATTGCAATGGAATTTTAAAAAGAAATATAAAAATTGATCCTGAAATTCATATGGAATGTCAAAAGACCCTGAATAGCAAAAATAATCATGGGGGAATAAAGAAAGTTGGAGGTCTCAGACTTCCTGATTTCAAAACTTATTACAAAGCCGATAATGATCAAAGTGTGGTAATGGCATAAAGACGGACCTATACGGACGAATGGAGGAAAATTAAGAGGCCAGAAATAAGGCCTCATATATATGCTGAAATGATTTTTGACAAGAGTGCCAGTCTTTTCAACAAGTGGTGCCGAGAAAACTGGACATCTACATACAAAAAAATGAAGTTGGATCCTTTCTTTGTACCATATACAAAAATTAAATGAAAGCTGATCAGAGATATAAACATAAGTGCTAAAACTATAAAACCCTTAGAATAAACAGGTGGAAAGTTTCAAGACCTTGCACTTGGCAATGATTTCTTGGGTATGACCCCAAAAGCAAAGGCAACAAAGGTAAGAACAGAAGTTTTGGACTATAGCAAATTTTAAAACTACTGTGCATCAAAGGACACAGAGTGAAAAGGCAACCTACAGAATGGGAGGAAAATATTTGCAAACCACATATCTGATAAGAGTTTAATATCCAGAATATATAAAGAGCTCTTATAACAATAACAACAAAAGTAATTCAATTTAAAAAAATGAGCAAATGATCTGAATAGACATTTCTACAAAGAAGATATACAGTGGCCAAAAAGTATTTGAAAAGATGCTCAACATCACTAATAATTAAGAAGATGCAAATCAAAGTCATAATGAGATATCAACTTAAAACCATTAGGATGACCACCATAAAAAAAAAAGAGAAAATAATTGTTGACAAAGATGTGAAGAAATGATATATATATATATGTGTGCACTAATGTAAAAGGTGCAGCCACTATGGAAAATGTATTGATGGTTCCCCAAAAAATTTAAAATAGAATTACCATATTATCCAGCAATACCAGTTCTGGGTGTATATCCAAAAGAATGAAAACAGAGTCTCAAAGAATATTTGTACACTCGTGTACACAGTAGCATTATCCACAATAGTTAAAAAGGTGGAAGCAACCCAAATGTCTATCAGTCAGTGAATGGATAAGCAAAATGTGATATATACATGCAGTGGAATATTATTCGGCTTTTAAGAGGAAGGAGATTCTGACATATGATGCAACGTATTGATGAAACTTAAGGACCTTATGCTAAGTAATGTAAGCTAGTCACAAAAAGACAAATACTATATAATTTTACTTAATATGAGGTATCTAGATTAGTCAAACTCATAGAAACAGAAAGTAGAATGGTGGTTGCCAGGGCCTGGAGGAAGGGAGAAATGGAGAGGAGTTTTTTTTCTGGTTTTTTTTTTTTTTTTGTCTTTGGTCTTTTTGTATTTTTAGGCCCACACCCACAGCGTATGAAGGTTCCTAGGCTAGAGGTTGAATTGGAGCTGTAGCCACCGACCTACACCAGAGCAGTGTGGGATCCAAGCCAAGTCTGCGACCTACACCACAACTCACAGCAACGCCAGATCCTTAACCCACTCAGTGAGGCCAGGGATCAAACCTGTGTCCTCATGGATACTAGTCTGGTTCATTAACCACTGAGCCACAACAGGAACTCCAACTCCTGGAGAGCTGTTTAATAGGTGCAGTTTGAGTTTTGTAAGATGAAAAAGTTCTGGAAATTGGTTGCACAGCATTGTGAATATTGCTAACACTACTGAACCGTACTCTTAAAAATGGTAAATATAGTGATGTTTATTTTTTGTCTATTTTACCACAATTAAAAAAAAAATAAAGTGAAGGAGGCCTGCAAAATAGGGACTTAGACCAAGAAAGAACAGGGACTCCACTGTTCCTTCATCCTGATCTAGGAGAGCCGGGAGACAAGAAAAGTAGACCAAGCCCAGCTTTTTGGGTTGTCTTGAGAGAGAAGGTCTTAGCCTCCAGAGAAGCATTTCTCTTCTGTGGGCTGTTCACCTGTACCTGAAGGGCCTATCAGAGATTCAGCCAGATCCACAGCCTAAAAGTATTATAACCATCAGCTTTGGGGTGATCTGCTCAAGTCGAGTGGCAGGAAAGTGCCACTCTTTACCTTTTGGAGGCAGCATGCATTTCAGGAAGTAAAACATTACCTTGACATTAACAAGGTTTAAGCAGTACTGTAAGACTTATCCAGTCAGGTCTTGTTGGAAGAACACTTTTTAGAATTAAGTCAGGGAGTTCCCATTGAGGCTCAGTGGGTTAAGAATGCAACTAGTATCCATGGGATGTGGGTTTGATCCCTGGATTTGTTCATTGAGTTAAGGATCCGGCATTGCCTTGAGCTGAGGCATAGGATGAAGGCATGGCTCAAATCTGGCATTGCTATGGCTGTGGTGTAGGCTGGCAGCTGCAGCTCCAATTCTGCCCCTAGCCTGAAAACTTCCATATGCCACAGATGTGGCTGTAAAAAGCAAGAAAAATAAATAAATAAATAAATAAATAGAGTTAAATCAGTATAAGGATCAAAGACAGATATTAGTATCAACTACCTGATGGAACAGTTGTTGCTAAGGTCCACATTTGATTTAACTCAGAGAATATGTCCCAGTATTAAGAAAATAGGAAAATTCTAGCTCAAAATTTAACTTTACCTCAAAGTTTAGTTGTTAAACACTGAATAAAAGAGGATCTTAGGGAAAAAATTGGAAAAGTGGCTTACCTAGTTAGATAGTAATATATGTTTAATACTTAAAACCCAGGTTTATGTTTAACTAAATCCTTGCAGATTCAGGAAGAAATTACTTAAACAATTATAGGATGGTGATAGGAGAGTTAATGTGATAACAGAGAATTGGCTTTTGAGGTAAACCAAATTTGAAGATTTAAAAAGAGATGCATCACCTCAGAATATTTTTTGTTTTTTGTCTTTTTTTTTTTAATTTTTTTTGTCTTTATAGGGCTGCACCTGCAGCATATGGAGGTTCCCAGGTCAAATCGGAGCTGTAGCTGCCGGCCTACACCAGAGCCACAGCAACGCTAGAGCCAAGCCGCATCTGCGACCTACACCACAGCTCAAGGCAATGCTGGATCCTCAACCTACTGAGCAAGGCCAGGGATTGAACCCTCAACCTCATGGTTTCTAGTCAGATTCGTTAACCACTGAGCCATGATGGGAACTCCTCAGAGAATATTTTAAAGTTAAAAAACTTAAAGTGAAAAGATTGCATGGATAGATTACTTAAAACTATTTCTGTACCTTAGGCATTTTGGATACATAAATATTTACTTTGTGAAAAATACAGCCAAGTTGGGGAAATGAACTAGCAGAACAATCACAATTGTGATTTATAAATTTATTGATTTTATGTTATGAAATTTGAAATATAGGAAAGAATATACAGGAGTTCAATGATTTTTGAAGATTTTGCCTTAGGACTAAAAAACACTTTTTGTATGAGATTGGTACTTACAGTTTAACTTATTTTTACTCTCTCCATAGTAGAGATAATGTAAGTTAGGAAAAATCAACTAACTGGTCTTTATGCTGAAGAGCAAATAAAAGTCCTATCTAGTTACCATTGTCTGAAGGATTTGGGGATCCCTAGCTCTGACCTCGTGTCATTTGAGGTTAACATTTTGAGATACATGAACCTTGAATTTTCATTCAGGCAAACATTTTAATGATCACATTCAAATAAATCCAGATGCTGAGGGAAAACTTTTTGGCACTATGTATAGTTAATGTACAAATGGATGCATTTGGTATACTATGAGATGATTTCATTATGGAAAATTACATTCATTTTCTGTGAAGAGTGTACTTTTCAGGAGTTCCTGTTGTGACTCAGCAGTCAACAGACTCAAGTAGGGTCCATGAGGGTGCAGGTTTGATCCCTGGCCTCCTTCAGTGGGTTAAGGATCTGGCGTTGCCATGAGCTGTGGTGTAGATCGCAGACATAGCTCGGATTCTCCTTTGCTATGGCTGTGGCTTAGGCCGGTGGTCGTAGTTCCGATTCAACCCCTAGCCTGGGAACTTCCATGTGCCACCGGTGTGGCCCTAAAAAGCAAAAAAGCAAAAAAAAAAAAAATGAAGAGTGTACTGTACAATACCACAGGATGTAAAATATAGGTATGAAGTATGGAATATATGAACAGAGTGGAACTTGGCTGCAAAATCATGGGAAGTGGAATACATTAAACATATGTATAAACATACATAGGGCTGGGGTATATTAAAAGGCTGCTATAATATAGTCTATGAAGACCTGGATGCACTCCGAGTGCCACCAAGGCTGCAAGGGATGGCCATGGAAAAAGAGGACCCTAGCACCTTCTATCAGGCAAGTCTTATAGTATTGCTACCGTTATTGCATTGTAGGCATTGAATGTGCAAGTGTTATCAATAACTTCTAAAAGGAATACAACATACAATTTATTTAAAATTAGGTTATTTCAACCACAAACCTCATGTCTATTGATTAAAAATTAGTAACACGGGAGTTCCCGTCGTGGCGCAGTGGTTAACGAATCCGACTAAGAACCATGAGGTTGCGGGTTCGGTCCCTGCCCTTGCTCAGTGTGTTAACAATCCGGTGTTGCCGTGAGCTGTGGTGTAGGTTGCAGACGCGGCTCGGATCCCGTGTTGCTGTGGCTCTGGCGTAGGCCGGTGGCTACAGCTCCGATTAGACCCCTAGCCTGTTAACCTCCATATGCTGCGAGAGCAGCCCAAGAAATAGCAAAAAAGACCAAAAAAAAAAAAAAAAAAGAAATTAGTAACACTACTCTGTTGCAATGGCATCAAAATTCAAGAGACAGAATGTAAAGTAACTATTTTTGTCAAAAAGCTCATGCGTGCATAATAGAATACTCCTATGTGGCAGATGGGGGGAAAATGACTCTTTGGAGCAAAGAAGCAAATCTGATAGGTTTGGTTAGGCTCTCACAGTGCTGGCCCACTTTTAAAAACTGAATTACTTGCCAACATTTAATATAATTAAAACAGAAAATTTTTTTCAGTCATGGAAGTTTCACCCATTTAGGGTTACTTACCTGACTCCTGTAGCATTTGAGTTAGTGATCTCTGTTTTATAGGAAGAAAAATCTAATAATCCCTTCCAGAAAAAACTGGCAAAATTGTGGAAGATTATATTTGCCCTGATACCTCTTTGATTATGTCTGCAATGATGCCAGTATTTTTATCAGATATAGAAATAGTTATTAGACTACTGTAAACAAAGGATTTAATTTCAGGAATAATTTTAAAATATGCAAGTTCATGAGTTTAACTATATATCAGGGCAGGTATGACCATTAACTCTGAAGGTTTATAGACTGTTTGGGATCACAGAGATAAAACTTGAATGAGACAAGTTGTTCCAAACATTATCAAACACTACATTTCAAAAGCAAAATTCAGTAACATTTTAAAAGTTGAGTTTTCTAAAGCATTAATTTGTGTTAAAATTCAGCAGAGAGTTGAACTCACTTTAGAAGAGATGTATGATAGCATTGAAGAGAAGGAACACATTTTGATTAGTGTCTAAACGGATCAGTTAGTAGTAAAATACTTATAAATTGTAAAGGCCTGACTGTTCTGCAAATACTTTGCATATGCCTCCTCTCTCCCAAATGCGTACCAGGGAACATTTGGTGGCTTTGAGAGGGAGCAGGAAGGAATTGAGAGATCTGGTCATCCAAACCTGCAAGAAGGATTATCCATGGATGCATTTGGAGTGTATGCTCTTTAAGAGCCATCACTTGTCAAGAAATATCTCTGTTACATGTAACTACTAAAATTATGAATTCTGCTGCCAGGCAGACCTCTTTTCAGCTAGATTTGCTTTTCTTGCTCTCTTGAGCTGCCCGGAGTCTGAACGGGTAGAGGTGAGATGCCATGTGTACAGAATTTGTCAATAATATGACACGTGAAAAAGGTATATAAGAGGGTAGAAGAAAGTTATAAAACTCACACTGATGTCACTGCTGGGAGCCCAGGTGACCAGGACACCTGGCCCAGGCTAAGCAGAAGCAATATCGGCATGGAGGCCTCTTTTGCACAGTGGCCCTCACCCTGACAAGCTGGGCTGGGCTCCAAACAGCAAGTGTGCCCTCAGCATTGTGGACTTAGTTCCTGTACCAGACTCCAAGTTGCATCATGTTCTTCTGAGCTCTGCACATGTTCTTTCCTCTGCCTGAAATACTTGCTCCCTTGCTCACCCCATCATAGCTCCAGGGCTCCATGAGGCCAAGTGCCAGGTCTGCCTTGCATTGCTAATGTAGAGTAAGTTACTCAAAAGATGTTGATTGAATGGTTGAATAAACTAGCCCAACCTGTCGGCTTCTTAGCTCACTCAAGTACTCTCAGGTGCCTTCTCAGCTGTGGGATTGTGTAGCGTTTGTGGGCAGGGCTTAGAAGATGGCCAGCATTGGCCTTAATGCCTAACAGTTGCCCATGAAGCAGAAATTCTTGGGACAGATGAGCCAGAGATTTGGTATATAGCCTGGAACTTCTCAAAAACCAGTCTGGAAAGAATGAGATGGGAGAGAAGGATATGCATTTGGAGGGAAGGGAGGAAGCTTGAAAATATCTCTTCAGGACAAATTGCGGGTGATAACATCTTGACCAGAAGTTGAGAATCAAAGACCAGAGGCCAGAAAATCTAAAAGGATGAAGAATCTAGAGGAAAGAATTCCACAATGGAACTATGAAGCTAATAGAGTCCTCTGTAGGAATGAACACCGAGCAGGATGGTGTACAAAATTAGTAGGAATCAATAAATGTCTGTCAGTTGGGTTCCATTCTCTCCTTGATCTGGGAGCTTTTTTGTTTGTTTGTTTAACCTATAAAGCCATGGCTGATTTCCCTAAGGTGTGGAGAGAATCTTATTTAAGGGAAAGTCAGCAGACATCAGGGAGGGCTACAGGCAGATATCTTGGAATGAAATAACACCCAAAGGCAAGAAAGACACCAAGCACTGACCAGAAGACAGTACTGCTTTTGCTGCATGGAAGTTTGCCAGAACATGGCTGGTTATCAAAAAGTACAGGCTTTCAAACCCTCCTGTTCTTAAGGAGCATTTATCTTTCTGCACTAGCAGACAATGAAGCTAAAAAAACTTTCAAAGATTTTCCATGGTCCTCAGCATACAGTCAAAGTCCTTAATATGGCCTGTAAAACCTGTCTTACCAGCTTCATCTTTTACCACAAGTACCCAGGCAATTGCAGTGAAGAAACGAGTGGCTTCAGCCCAGATTGGACTGGGTTCTCTATAACTGGAAGAATCTGGAAAAGGAGACTAACTCTAGCTTGGTCCTTCAAACAAACCTGGAAGTTCCACCCTCTAAAACAGGAATGTACTCTCTCTAAGGGCTAGTTAGCAAGAACACCCTTCCTCTATGTCCAGCCTCTATCTCCTGCCCCTTCTGTGTCTGGGGACCCCAGGACCCCATCCCTACAGTATGAGCTGGAATGGCTGAGCTGTTTCTAGTGCTGAGTAACTCTGGTCCCTACTTGTCCCCTTGACTCAGGGAAGCTCTAGTAATAAACCATGGGAAGGACTGACTCCAGGAGGGGGCCCACCAACCCCTACATGGATGATACTTCTGAGGTTTAACAAGCAGGCTAGTTACCTCCTCGGCCCTCACTGGCAGCCGGCTTCACTTGGATGGGACGATTCATCTGAAAGACATTGGACCAACACATTCAGTCAGCATGGCTGCCTGTTCCTGGGGCCCCAGGCTTCTCCACCCCTGGACTCTCTCTCAGGATCCAAACCCTGGCCCCTTTGAATTCTACGCTTTAACACTCTCACATGGAGATTACAGGTTTTCTCCAAGATTCCGCCCTTAAACCTAGGGATTTAGAAGGTGATGAAGCCTGAAGGATTAGGTGATAGGAAACTCAGTGGCAAGCATGGCAAGATGGGCTGTGGAAGCTAAAGAGATTCTCTTGCCTTGGGCTCTGCAGGGACCATATGAGGCCTGTCCCTCTGGCTCCTAGACTTCCTTAAAGGCTTTGAGTGAAAGGAATTGGGTAGGAGGGTAGGGTTGATACTGCAGATTTGTGTTTTGTGTCTAAAACTGAGAATATAATTCTATGCGTCATTTAAATTAAACAATCCAGGAATCAGATTTAGTACTGTCTACCCCCAACTCTGCCATGTAATGGTATTATGAGTAAGCCACCCTCTCCCAGATTCAACTTGTCAAATGAGAAAAACCTTCCCCAAGCTTCCGCGTCACCGCAGTCTCTACACTCACCCCCTCAGTCCCCTCTGTGGGGCCCCCTTTCCCCTAAGGACACTGAAGTTCTCAGCCCTGCTCATCCCGCTCTACCCTTTCTTCCTGGGTAATCTCATCCACATCCGCAGCCTCAGCTCCTTTCCCCACAGGGATGACTCAGAGCTCTGCGTCTCTAGCCCATACCTCCCTCCTGAGCTTCAGACCTGCGTGCCCAGCTGCTTGCTGGACACCCAGACTAGAAGGTCCTGCTGGCACCTTCCACTCGACACTCCCAAACCAGAGCTCATCTTTTTGCCCAAATCTGTTCCTTCCAGTCATCCAAGCTATAAACCTGAAAAGCAGCTTGACTCCTCCCTCCCTACCCTTCCCCACCAACCAATTTCACCTTCCAATTGAGGGGTTCCCTGATCAGGGGTCGATAAGAATCACCTGGGAACCACATCAGACTTTCAAGTTGGGGGTCTGTATAATTTGTAAAAGCTCCTAGGTGATTTCGATATGCACCCCACACACTCCCATCCCCCAACCACCCTGAGAGAATTCATGATTGAATCCCCATCTCACCTTCCTCTCATGGGTGTTGTGGGGATCACATGAGATAATGGGGACGCAAAGGGTCTTTGTAAACTGCCAAGAGCTGGGTGCGTAGGATGTGAGGAATTATTGTTGGGGGGCAGACAGCTGAGTGCCGGGAGGAAAGAACAGCGGCCTTCCTGTTCACGGAGGAAGGGGTACTGATGCCCATCTGGCCTGAGAAGGTGATGATCTGAACCCCTCCCCTCAGGAAATGCAATGCCTCTGCACCAATCAGGGGCTACTCCATCCCCTACCAATATGCTTGTTGCCGAGACAACAGGCAGCTTCCTGTTACCATAGCCACAAGTGCTACCCAGTAACCATGGTAACGCCCTGGCAGTCACAGTTGAGCAATTTCCTTTGGATCAAATTTGGGGGTGGGGGAGTGGGGAGGGCTCATTTAAGAAAAAAAAAAGGAAAGGAAAGGAAAACAGGCCAAGCCTAACCAGCACATCCTCCTCCCACCCAGGGCTCAGGTTCTTAAGTGCTCTAACACACCCACCCGCCGGTGGTGGAGCACCTGCAGTGTGCCAGGCTGTGGGTGGGGGCCGAGACACCGACAGGACTCAGGCTGCAGTCTAGAGGGGATGACAGATCAATCCGAGCAGATCAGGGCGAGCTGTACAGGTCTGGACTGGCCTGGACCAGGGACCAGGAAGACGGGACCTGTCCCTGGGCATGGCCACCTGTGATTGTGGAGGAAAGACCAAGAGACAGAGACATGGAGAGCAGAGACACAGGGAGAGATAAAGAGATACAGGAAGACAGAAATGATAGAGTAAGAGACAGACCTACTAAGGGCAAGTAAAGAGAGACACTGGTGGTGATGGGAAGGAAATGAGGGGATAAGGGGTCAGGAAGGAGCTTCAGGAAAGGTGGGGAGGAGTGTGGCAGGGAGAAGGAAGGAAGGGTAGAAGCCTAAAGTGGGGGGCAGTGAGAGTGAGCAAGACCATCATTATTTTATTAGTTCTTAAACAGATTCTGAGAATTTCTCTCTGGAGCCTAGAGTGACGAGCATATGTGACAGCAGTGGTTTCCATGGCAGCTGCCTCCCTGGCTGGGTTTCTGGGGAGATAGAACCTGTTAGTGCTCTGGGGGACATCCCTTCTCCCCTCCTCTACTCCACCGCTGTTTGATGGAGAGTGAGCATTAGGTGGTATGTACATATCCCACGTGGACCTGGCAGAGTCTAGGTCTTGGAGGCTAGACACCTACACTTTCTACCACCCAGGCATGTTGCCAGTATTTCCACAACTCTGTGAAGAGCCCTTCAAAGGAGAGAACAATGAACCTGGGACCCTGTCCTCAAAGGCTTACAGAGGGGATGATGCTGCCACCGTTTCCCGAGAGCCCACTATGTGCCAGGCTCTTCCAGTGGCACTTTACATACATTGACTCTAAATTCCTTCCAATCACTCTGCAAGATAATGCCATTGTTCCCATAGTACAGATGAGAAACCCGAGGCTGAAGGAGGTTAAATCACATATCAGAGATCCCATGGTGGCTAAGTGCTTGAGCTGGGATTTGCCCCGAGGTCTGTCTGATACTGAAGTCCATGATTTTTTTGCATTGTGCCATTCAACTCCGTGCTTGAGACATGAACACAAAAAAACGAGGCACAGAGGTACCAGGACTTTAGGAGGAGTGCAAGGTGAAGCTCTGTGAGAGAGGCTGACTCTAGCTGGAGAGGTGGGCTCAGAGAAAGCTTCATGGAAGAAGCTGAGTTTGACCTGGGTCTTGCAGGACTGGGCCATTAGACCATGTGGAGATCGGGAGCGAGGTAGGCCCGGAGGCTGAGCACTCCAGATGGCTGGGGGTTGGGGAGGGAAATGCAAGTCTGAAGGAGCAAAGATTTTCTGGTGAACAGCTGACACTGAGGGAGCCAGAGCAGAGCAAATTGCTTCCAAGTCAGATAGACATGGATTTAAACACTGGTTCCACCACTGGCAACTTCCTTAAGGTCTCTGAGCCTCAGTATCCACATTAGTAGAAGAGGGAATCATGATTCTACTTTGCAGGAAAGTGGCAAAGGCTAGTTCTTAGTAGCTGCACCAGATATAATAAGTTTTTCTTTTGGGGGGTGTATGTGTGTATGTGTGTTTTAAGTAGAAGGATATGAAACTGAAAGGTAGGCAGGGAGCAGATTGGGGCAGGTTGTGAAAACCATGACAAAGAGTTTTGACTTTATTGTATTTCAAAGGCGGTAGGGATCCAGGGGAGGATATTAAGTAGAGGAAGGATCTATTTTACGAAGGATCCCATGAGCTGTCACTATGCAGAGAAAGGATTGGAAAGGGGAAGATTAGAGGCAGGAAGAAGAGTGATATAGGTAAGGAGTGAAAGTGACCTGGACCAGGGCAGAAGGAAATGGACAGATTTAAAAGACATTTAGTGAAAATTTACTGGACTAAATTTCGATTGGGTATGGGGACAAAGGAAGAGGAGAGAATTTTGGCTGACTCCAGATTTATGGCTTAGGAGTTGGGAGTTAGGGGGTGCAGGGGAAGCCCGAGGGAGGAGCCTAATGTGGTGAGGATGGAGTTGGGAAGAGCAGTGCTCCCCAGGGCTCTGGGCCTTCAGTCTCCACTGGCAAGTGGTTAGGGAGGACACTCAGCACTGGGGTATGTTCTCTGTGGCTGGAAGAGAAAGAGAGCCGCCCACGTGAGCTCCCTGGGCACGCTTACCCTGTCTCAGTCCTGCCACAGCCAGGAGAGGGATGTGGGAGTCGGCTGCCATGATCACCATCTTCCTTTGAGCAAAAGAGGATGGTGCTTTCTTGGCCAAGGGCCTGCCATGGGACCTCAGGGAGCTCTTGCCCTTGACTGAGCACCTATTCCTGAGAGTGTCCCAGGTCCAGGAGGAGAAATCAGGAGAAAGTGTGTCAGAAAGAGGAGGGAACAACCTACTCCAGGCAGTGGCACGCAGTCCTGGTCCTTCTGGCCCTCTAAGCAGAAGGAAAAGCATGACCTTACCCCTTCTTCCTGCTGGACTTGCCTAAAATTCCTGCCTTTGAGGCTCCGCATTACTCTCTTCAGACTCTTCTGTCCTGATGCCAACTATTCCCTCCACTCAGCACTCATGCCCTCAGCCCCTTCCCCTTACCATGGGAAGAATGTTTACTGGAACCTCCCCATAGAAGGGACTGCTGGTGGGTCTGAGAGAGGTGTCATGGGTGCAAGAAAAAGTGGAGCGGAGAAAAAAGAAATTTGGCCATTTTCAGCATTTTGTTCTACCTCATCGCCTTGCTCTAATTCAATCCACTACAAGTCCTATTGGTTCTAGAATCGATATGGATATCCTAAGCAGATCTCAGGTCTGTCCTGTCATCTCTATTCCTGCCCTAACCCCAGCTCCAGGCTAGTATCATCATTCACCTGCACCCGAGCAACAGTGTCCAAAGAGTCACCAGCCTCCAGCATTGCTTCCTCTCCACCCAACCTTCACATTGTAGCCTAAGTGATCTTTTAACACTAGTTCTTCACTCTTCCCTGCTTAACCCCCCCCCCCAATGGTTCTTCACTGCAAGCCTCTAGGTAAAGCCCAAGACCCTAAAACTGGGAGTCAAAACCTCTTAGTCCTGTCTCCCATGCTGCCCAACATGCATGATGCTCTGCATTCACTCAGAGCCTTAGCTATCTTTGCTGGAACCTTCCCTTTGAGTTCTCACACTGTCCCCCGAATTCCAGAAGCAGCCTTCACTTTTAGGTTTCCAGACCCTCAGACATGAAGTATGATGAGGATTCAGCTCAGATAGCATCTCCTCTGTGGAGCATCTCCTCCCTTTCCACTCCTGATGCCTCTTTTTTTGTGCCCAGATGTAAACCCCACTGAAGAGCCATGAGCTATTTCTCATTTGGAAGCTCCTTGAGGGCCAAGGCTCCAACTCATGCACTGGGCAGCTGCTGGCATGTAAATGCCTCTGTGTGAGTTACAAAGAGGCAACCCTGCAGACAAATTAGGGAAAATGCACCCCTTTCCTCTGGGCTGATGCAGCCCTGTGATAATGTGCATGGCTTGATCATTAGAGGCTGGCTGGATTTCAGTCCCCATTTGCCTTTCCCACACAAGCTGTTTTGTGCAGGACACAACCTGCGAAAGCAAATGTACTCAGTTATGTCTGTCTCCTTCGCTGTGTTTGAAGGGATGAATGCCCAAGGGAAAGAAGATTATGAGCATGGAGAGAAACAAATGGGGGGAGGCACCTTCTGAATCCTAGAAGGTGGAGCTGAGGTTGGGCCTCACATTCTTCGGGTAGATCCCAGAGCCTAAAATGAGGCTGAAGGAAGTAGCTCCAGCTTCATGAGGAAGAAGCAGCAGAAAATGGGACAGAACACTGAGGTCCAAAGGAAGTCCTGAGTAGGGGGCCAAGCTTTGATAGGTGACAGAAATTAGCAAGGGGCTGGTGGAGGGGAGGTGAGGGGAGGTCCCAGTCCAACAGATAACTCTCCTAGAGGCCCAGGTTTTCTCTTTGGGGTTGATCCAACTTTTCCTGATAGTGATAGTCCTGCCTTCCTCCAGTAGGAGCCCAGATTGAAGTTTTGTCTTTGCTTCTCCAGCAGATGACAGGTGTGCCCAGGACCCTGTGCCTAGAGAAAACTGGGCACCCTCCCTTCTCCATGCTGGTGGGCCTGAGTCCAGGTGACTAAAGCTGCTGCAGCCCCTGGCAGGCCCAGAGGAAAGATTGATGGCGTGGCCATTGCTGGGGCTGGCCAACAGGACCATTGATTTTCATTTAGGAGAATAATTAAATATTAATTTTCACTTTGTTAAACGAAGGCAGTGAATAAAGCCAGTCCTGGCAGTAGCAGAGGAAGCCAGGCCATATTGGAAGCCTGTAGAAGAAAGGGAGGAGGGAGAAGATGTGCCCAGTCACTATCCTCTCCAAGAGCCTTCGACCCCTGTCTGCCACCCGCTTGGCTCAGATCACAGTGCAGTGGTTACGTCATGAATTCTGGAGCTAGACTACCTGGGTTCAAAACCCACATCTTCCCGTTAGTAGCTGCATGACCTTGGGCAAGTCACCTGTTTCCTATGACTCAGTTTCTCATCTGTAAAATGGGAATGCCAGTAACAATATCTTCTTCACAGAAGATTAAATGACTTTGAACATGTAAAGTGCTAGGAACACTATCTGGTATCAGTATATGTTAATTATTATTTCTCTTTTCTACCCCAGGAATTATCCCAGTGGTATAGGGCTTCACTGCCCTTATCTCAGGTACCCTCAGCTGTATAGAGTTCCCCAGGTACCCCTTATCTTGTGGTATCCTGTGGCTGGTTGAGGAGAGGATTTTTTTTCCTCCCAAAGTTCATCCTAATTCTTTTGGTATCTTCCATTTGCTAACCCCCTCCGCCTGGAATTGGAAGTCTCCCCTTCAAGCACTGCCCTCTGTGGAATTTCTCTCTGGTCTGGCCCATTGCTCACCTGGGCCCTCCACTTCACTTCCAGTCCCATTTCACAACCAGTGGTTCCTCCTGTCTCTGCCCCTTTACCATGGTGTTTCCCGCGTGGAGTGTTACTGTATGTCTCATAGACTCTTTTAATTCCAGTGACAGAAGTCATTTACTCCTAAGGCTGGATGAATAATGACTTTTACTATTACTCCTACTACCACCACCACCACCACCACCACCTCTACTAACACCTGCTAACCATATTGAGTCCTTACTGTCTGCCAAGACCTATGCTAAGCACTTTATACAACTTAGTTCATTTAATTATTACAATAACCCTATAAGTTCAGTTTCATGGATGATGAGGCTTAGGCTTAGAAAGGTAAAGACTTGCCCAGAGTTAGTGAGTGGTAGGGCCTGGATCCACACCCAGATCTGCCTCCAGAGCCTGCAAACAGAGGACTAGTGAGGGTGATGACTTGGTGGTACTCGACATTGAGTCTTCAAGAGGGAAGCTCAAGTTCCTTCAATTATTGGTATTGGTTCTAGGATCTGAAACCCCATTAACAGCTTCATCAGCTCTAAGCAAAGCTTGTCCTATTGCTGGAGAGCTCCTATTCAGAGAAATGACTTCTTTATACTGAGCTGATATTAGTGTCTTTTTTGTTTGTTTGTTTGTTTGTTTGTTTGTTTGTTTAGGGCTGCACCCATGGCATATGGAGGTTCCCAGGCTAAGGGTTGAATCAGAGCTGTAGCTTCTGGCCTTCACCACAGCCACAGCAACACTAGATCCTTAACCCGAGTGAGGCCGGGGATCGAACCTGCATCCTGATGGATGCTATTCAGCTTTGTTTCCTTTTAGCCACGATGGGAACTCCTAGTGACTGTTCTTTATGCCCACTGATCCTGATCCTGCCCTGTGGGGCCACCCATAGAAAATCAAATCCCTCTTCAGACTCTGAAAGCGGTTACCCACCCCAACAGTAATATTTATCGTGATCTTACTCTGTGTCAGGCACTTGCGAAGCTTCAGTTAATCCTCACAGTAGCCCAGTGAGCTAAGTGTTAGTATAACCCACTCCTTATAGATGAGGAAATTGAAGCTCAAGCATCTGAGTCATGTATCTGAAGACACAGAAGTGGTAAATGGCAGAGCTGGGATTCAAATCCAGTCTGTGAGAAACAAAAACTAGTATTCTTAATTATTATGTTATGATGCCTCCCTATTGAAGCTCCCATAAACCCTATCTTCTCCAGCTCAATATCCCCAATTTCTTCAGACTCTCATTCCGTAATACATGTTATGTCCCCATCCCATCCTGGTCTCTTCCTGATAGGCTCTTTACCCTCTTAAATCTAAAGCCTGGAACTGGATACAGTCCTAGATTCAGACTGCCCAGGACATTGGAATAGCATTCTTGTTCTAGACATATCACTCCTTGGACAAGAGAAAATGAGCCTGGTGTAGGATGACTTTCTCTTGGTGAACCCACACTAGTTCCCGACAATCAGTTTCTTCCTTCAACAGTAGGTCCCACTTTGCCTTTTGTCCAGTGATTAGCCATTAGCCAAGGCCATATCAGGTGCCACTGATACACAGTGGCCTAGCTGCCTGTAGAATCAGGTCTCTCTTAACTTTAGCTAAGTGTTTGGGATGTGGAGGGAAAGCAACCTTGATGAGTCAAAACACCCCAAAAAAATTACAGGTAGAGGGAAGTGCCATCAAGGACCTGGAACTGGAGAAATGGTATCCTAGCCCAGCAGAGCCTCTATCCCATGTACCTGCAGATATGCTCACACCAGTGACAAATGACACCTCAAATCAGGATTTTAGCCATGGTGGACAAATTATGGCATAGCCCACAACAGTGATGCCTCTCCTAAAATATGGGGGTGGAACACTTGGCCCAAGAGTCCTGAGTGCATTTCTTTGGGCCAAAAGACTGAATAGAATAAATAACCTGTAGCTGTTAAGGGTATAGGTAAGTCTTCTCCTAGAAAGATGACTCTTCTGTTTCCTGGTCCTAGCCCAGCCCCTACATGCTGCTTTGGCATGCACACAGGGCTTGTCCCCAGCCTGAGGTGATTCCCACCCCCCAGCCCTGGTGGACTTACCCCTGGCAGGGTCTTCTGCTCGTGCAGTGCACTCTGGGCCTTGAGAGCAGAGTCCCGGGCGCAGTAGGTGAGGAAGGCACAGCCTGGGGAGGAAGAGGCTGGCTCAGGGGGTTTCCTGAAACCCCCAGATACTCTTCCTGGAAAGACCCCATTAAGTTGACAAACTCAAGGCCACTCTCCTCTAAACAAGGACACTGCTTCTGAAAAGCCATCTCTGCCTCTCACCTTCTCTGAAGGGAGAGGCTTCATGTGCCTGTTTCCCAGGCTCTGGCTGCCTCTTACTTGCTTGTGGCCTCTTGCCCAGGGAACATGTGTACCCACGTACCCACACCCAGTCACATGCTCATACAATCCCACATCTCCCCTCCCCAGTCCAGCTAGAAGTCCTGTTGGGGTTAAACCTCCCTAAGCAGCTTTGCCTTCAGCTTTAACCCCAGCGTCTCCCTTCCTTTTTGTATTCATTCTCCCAGCATCTCCCAGAATCAGTCTCAGTTCCTTCCCAATTCAGTTTTAGATGGGAGGAGACAGAAGAGGAGGAGAAGTGTTGGGAGCTAAGACCAGGACCCCACAACTCCTTCCTAACACCTCCTTCAAGTTTGAGTCTGAGGACTGGATTAATTTGATACTTGCAAGATGGGACTCTTTGAAGGGAATCTTGTAGGTGGGAACTTCCAGGGGCTTCCAATGCTACCCAAAGAGCTTGATCTGTCAGCTCTCCCAGGAGTTCAAGATAGGGCCTTTTAAAGAATTACTGTGTACCAAATCTGACTTCTCTAAATGATCCAATAGATATAGGGCAGAGAAGGAGTCTGGGTTGAGCCAAAGAGTTAGTCCTACCCTCTCTTTTTTCAGCCTTAGAACCCATAGCCTGCTAGGAAGCACAGGGCCAAGATTTCTTCCTTTCCAAAAGTCATTGAGCACTCACTCGTTCAGAAAAGATCTATTGAATATTTATTATGGTGGGACATTATGATGGGCTTGGGGGTAAAGTGGCAATAAGACAGACACATTCCCTGCCCTCATTCGGATTATGTAAAGGATCATAAAGGGGATGTAACTGAGTCCACAGGGTTAAGGAATGTCTCAAAGAACACTCTGAGTTCTCAGTAACAAAGGGGGGTTAACGAGGTGACAAAAAGGGTGGTGATTATTTCAGGCTGAGGAAATAGTACATATGACGGACTGAGTGAAGAATTCAGTGTGTTGAAGAAACAGATGGAAGGCTAGTATGGTTGGAAATTGGTAACTGGGGGCAGAGTGGCCCGTACGGTATGCAAGGATCAGCTCATCTATAACCTCATCATAGTCTGGATTTTGAACATTTTCCTTGCAACAATGGAGCGACTAAAAGGTTTGAAGCAGGGTTGTGACATTAGGTCTGTCTTTTCAAAAAAAAAAAAAAAAAAGGCTTCTGAGTATAGGAAGAAGAAAGACTGAAGGAAGAGAAAGTGGATATGGAAAGCCAGCAGGAGCTTGGTGTAGTCTTCCACTTAGACCTCAGCAGACTAGAAAGGCAAATAGGAAATTTTTCTCCAATTACTTCTAGGTGGCTGCCCCCTTAAGGAGGGTGGATATCCGCATTCACTGGGTTAAAGCGACCTTAGAGAATTTCTGAGACAAACTTTTTGGAGGAGTGGGCAGGGGTGTGCCTGCAGCACATGGAAGTTCCTGGGCCAGGGATTGATCAAACCCTAGCCACAATAGTGACAATGCCAAATCCTTAACCACTAGGCCACCAGGGTACTCCACAAATTCTTATCCTTAGGGAAACTGAAGCCCAGAGAGTGTGTAAGTGGCAGGATAGGGTTTGAAATCTCCAAACTCTTAGGCTGAGCTTTTTTTCAAAGCACTGTGGCTGCCCTCCTGTATTCAGCCATCAAAAGGCAAATGAGTTACTCCAGCTTTTAGATGTCACTGTTGCTGGGGAGGGGTGGGTACATGTTGACTTGGAGACCTTCCTCAATGATCTTGCAAGGCAGTCCCACCTTCAGGAGTTGCGGGTTGGTTTGGGGATAAATCACCAAACATCTGATCCCTCTTACATCTCTGCTCCATCTTCTGCCATAAGCTGTATTAGCTGACATGAGAACTGGGCAGGACTGGGCTGCTGTCTGAAAGGCTAAAGGAGTCCTATGTGACTACCTGGGATAGGGAGTGGAAGAACAGAGGGATAGAAAGACAGAGGAGCATGGCTTGAAGGACAGATGAATGAAAAAAAAAAAAAAACCTGGAAATAATTAAAGCTAAGTGGAGAGAAAGAGAAAGGATAAGGGAATAGTTCAGACTCTGATGGTGTTTAAGTGAGAAGAGTGAGAATGAAAGGTATTCTGTACACTTCCTGTACTGTACAGATGGCCTAGAAAGATTAGCTTGTACTTACATAGTGAAATAAATGTCTAAAAAATAGGAAAATAAGTTGTTATGGATAGGTGGAGAGCCAAGTAGCTGGATGGTGTGGTCTTGTCCTTTTCATGCACCTTTAAAAATGACCCCACCCCATAGGGTAGAAGATGCACTGCTACATAGCTGGTCCCAGATGTTTTATGGGCATTTTCCTGTAGCCCCTACAGTAATGTGCCTAGAAATTCCCCAAAGCCTACCAGGCAAAAAGGTGACAGCCTGATTCTAGCTTTCAGCCCTTAGGAAAGTACATTTAGCTATTATCCAGGGCCTACCACTTCTCTCCTAGAAAGATCATGGGGGATAGTTAGAGACCCTCCCCCACCCAAACCCTGAAACTGCAGCACGGTGAAGGTAGGGAGAGAAAAAGGTGTTTTCTTCTCAAATCATTTCCTTCCCCTGCTCATGTGTGACATGTGACTCTGGCTCTCTTACTCCAGCCCAGCCTGGACAGACTTTTCTGCATGTAAACAAGCCTCCTCCCTCGCCCTACAAGAAGAAAGGGGTGTGGTTGGACAGGACAGTGGTGCCTCTATCTCTCTAGCAAGGGTAGGGAGAAGACCCCTTATTGCCTCTTGAACCTGACCCACCCTGAGGCTCTGGTCCAAGATCAGCCTGTGAGGGAGGGAAAACAGAAGGCCATAAAGAGGATTGGGAAGGGACAAATACGTGGCAGAGGAGTGGTGACACTGGAGGGTGAAACAAGCATGGGTTCAGCTGAGAGGATACCTGAGATGACAGAGCACAAGGTGGCTGGAGTTCCCAACTGAGGTCAGATTCAAATCAAAAGAGGAAGAGAGTATTGGGATTCTGGATGGGAGTAGTAGAGATTGGGGTTATTGTTAACATGAAGGTGGAATTTGGAGCTGAGAGCCTCCTTGGAGGGGAATTGGATTTTGTGACTTAGCCAGGCCTGGGTTCTGAAGAAGGAGAGAATTTAGTCTATCAGGCTTTAGGTTGGCAGTCTGAATCAAAGGAAGTCTCTAGGGATTGGCTAGTCTTGGAGGCCAGAATGAAGGGTGCAAGTTCAAAATGTGTGTTAAGTTGGTTAGGCCTGAGTGGGATGGCACCAGAGGGGAGGATGGTGGTTCAGGAATGACTGGGTCCAGGGTTTGGAATATCAAAAGAAGGTGGAATAAATTTCCAGATTCCAGAATTTGGGATGTCTGATGGGTAGGATGAAGGGAAGTCCAACTGAAAGGCAGGGACTGTTGGGATGTGTGAGGTGAAGGGTAAAGAGGTGGAGATTAGAGTGAAGAACATGTCAGGGGACCAGAGTGATAATCAGAGTGAAGATGTCAGAAAATTCTGGGTTGGAGGGTCTGTGATATAGGGAGAAGACTGGGCTGAAGTGGGCTAGAATTGGACTGCTGTTGGACTGGCTGTAGGTAGGGCTAGGGTTGCGGCTGCGATTGAGGCTGGGATTTGGGCTGGGCCGCACTCTAATCGGATTGGGGCTGGGCTGGGCTGGGCAGGGCTGGGCTGGCCTGGGCTGGGCTGGGCTGACCCCGCGCACCTTTGTGGAGGCCGGTGAGCCGGTCCTTCAGCACCGTCAGCTCGTAGATTCGGCCGAACTCCTCGAACAGCGGCTTGAGGTCCTGCTCGTCCAAGCCCCGCGGGATCTGCCCCACGAAGAGCTTGATGGCGTCGTGGTCCTTCATGGGCACGGCAGGACCGGGGTTTAGCCCGCTCATGCCGACGCCGCTGTCCGCGGTGCTGAAACCCAGGCGTGGGCCGGGGCCGGCGGGCGGCGCAGACCCTCCGGGCGCCGCAGCCATATCCCCGCCCGGTCCGCCCTCCCGCCGGTCCCGCCGGTCCCGCCGGTCCCGCCTGTCCCGCCGTCCCCTCCCTGGACCGGCGGCGAGGGCAAGGGGGGGAGGGGGCGGGTCCCAGGCAGAGAGGGCGGGGGGTAGCTGCACAGGGGGCGGGGTCCGGGTGGAAGGGCGTAGAGGGGGTGGGGCGGGCTGGAAAGGGGCGGGGCAGGGGGCGGGGCAGGCCCAGGCCGAGGCGGCGGGACGCTGGGGTCTGGCTTGAGGTCCCCGCGCGGCGCTCTCTGGGCTCCCGCCCGAGCTCTCTCGGAGCTGAGCCCCGAGCCCCAGCCCCCGTGCTTGATGACGTAAGGTAGCTGGCCGCCGGGTCTACGCAAATGATTTGCATAATGAGGAAGCAGCGACCAATCAGAGTTGGAGTTGACCGGGCTCGGCTGAGGGCGGGAGGGGCGCCTGGGCTCACGCGCTCCTGCTCGCCATGGCAACTGGACCCTTGGATGCCCTGTGTGTGTTGGAGTGTGTGCGGGCGTGGCGGTGGATCGCGCTTCTGCGCCTTGGACCGCGTGAGGGGGAAGTAGCTTCGTCATGCGTGGTGATGTCTGCGGGAGTCAGAGCTAACCCCCACCTCACACCGGCACACACAGGCACACACACCTCCAATCACTGTAGCATTTCCTGCGGGGGTGGATTGGGGATTCCTCATCTCCATTCCCACTACTAAAAGCCAGTTCCTCCCAGCTGATCCCACCCCACCCTGCCCCGTCACACGGCTCTCTCTTGGGTGTCTTCAACCACTTTTGTAGCCACGAGCCTCAAACACTTTTGTCTCCCCTGAATCTCTAAAAAATAAAAAATAAATTTTAAGAAAGAAAAACAAAACAGAAACTCCAAAAGACATTTAACATGAATTCCTCCTCTGGAGAGTGAGGAAAGTTACATTAACCGTATTTGCTCAGGTGCCTAGTTGATTCCAATTCCGTGAGCTCGGGAGTGTTATCCTCCTTTTCTGGAAAAGGAAGCTGAGGGTCTGAGGTCAAGGAGGTTAGGACCAGGCCCACCTCCAACAGCTGGGCACAGGGCAAGATAAGAAATGGAAATAGACACATCGTGTGTATAAATACTTAAAATATATAAAGTTACAATTTGTTAAATATGTTCACTTATTTTCACAAATACAACTTCATAAAAGTGAAAAATACGTGTAAAACTGTTTTTATATGCTGAAAGTTGGCAAAATATCAGAGCTGATGGAATTTTATTACTCTTGCTCATGTCTGAGTATTCTCTTGATGGGCTGGTGATGTCTGGACAGAGAAGTAATACAATAAAGATAAATAATTCATAAATTATATGTTTACTTCAAAAAAATTTTCTGGCCTTCTTTCAGTAAAATTGCTAACCTCTCTCCATGGACTATTTCAAGAAAATTCTCAAGAGCAGCGTAGCAATTGGAATCAACAAAATGTCTTAGAGCGATATTCAAGTTCAGAAATGAACTATGATTTTTTTAAAAATCATTTTTTGTCTTTTCACAAAAGTTATTTCTTCTAATTACCTGATTATGGGACTGGTTACCAGAACATTTCATTTTTAATGAGCTCAATGTAGTTTTTAATTTCTTTGAAACTTCCTTTTTGAGCTATGGATTATTTATAAATGTATTGTTTAATTTCCAAGTGTTTGGAGATTTTCCTGTTCTCTTTCTGTTATTGATTTATAGTTAGAATCCATTTTGGTTAGAGAACATACTTTGTATGATTTTAGTTCTTTTACATTTGTTGAGGTATCATCCTCTGATTATGATCTATCTTAGTGAATGTGTTTTTGGTGCACAAAAAAAATGTATATTCTGGAGTTCCCATCGTGGTACAGCAGAAACGAATTCGACCAGGAACCAGGAGGTTGTGGGTTCGATCCCTGGCCTCTCTCAGTGGGTTAAGGATCCATCATTGCCGAGGCTCAGATCTGGTGTGGCTGTGGCTCTGGCGTAGGCTGGGGCAACAGCTCTGATTAGACCCCTAGCCTGGGAACCTCCACACGCTGCAGGTGCCGCCCTAAAAAGGACAAAAATAGGAAAAAAATGTATATTCTGATGTTGCTGGGTGGAGTGTTCTATAAATGTTGATAATGTCCTCTTGGTTGATAGTGCATTGAGTTCTGTTTCTTTGATGACTTCATGGCTATTTATTTTAACAGCTGTTGAGAGAGGGGTGTTGAAGTCTCAACTGTAATTGTGATCTTATCTATTTCTCCTTTCAGTTCTCTTAGCTTATTCTTCACATATTTTGCAACTTGGTTTGTGCATACACATTTAGGATTGCTATGTCTTTTTGGTGTGCCTCCCCCTTTTTTATGTTGCCCACACCTGTTGCATGTGGAAGTTCCCCAGCCAAAGACCAAATCTTCGCCATAGCAGTGACAACTCAGGATCCTTAACCCACTGCACCACAAGGGAACTCAGTGGATTGACTCTTTTATCATTATGTAAAGTCATTCTGTTTTTTTCTTTCTGTTTGTTTGTTTTTTTGTCTTTTTAGGGCTGCACCCATGGCATATGGAAGTTCCCAGGCTAGGGGTCGAATTGGAGCTGTAGCTGCTGGCCTAAATCACAGCCACAGCAATGTCAGATCTGAACCCAATCTGCGACCTATACCAAAGCTCACAGCACAGCTAGATACTTAACCCACTGAGTGAGGCCAGGGAGCAGACCTATGTCTTCCTGGAGTTACCGTCATGGCACAGTGGAAATGAATCCAACTAGGAACCATAAGGTTTCAGGTTCAATCCCTGGCCTTCCTCAGTGGGTTAAGGATCTGGCATTGCTATGAGCTGTGGTGTAGGTCACAGACATGGCTTGGATCCTGCATTGCTGTGGCTGTGATGTAGGCCAGCGGCTATGGCTCTGATTCGATCCCTAGCCTGGGAACCTCCATATGCCTTGGGTGTGGCCCTAAAAAGCAAAAATAAAAAATAAAAAAAAAACTACATCCTCCTGGATACTAGTAAGATTCATTTCCACTGAGCCATGATGGGAACCCCTCATTCTCTGTTTTTTGGGGGTTTTTTTGTGGTTTTTTTGTGTTTTTGGTTTTGCTTTTTAGGGCCACACCTGCAGCATATGGAGGTTTCCAGGCTAGGGGTCAAATCAGAGCTATAGCCACTGACCTATGCCACAGCTGCAGCAACATGGGATTGGAGCCGTGTCTGCGACCTACACCACAGCTCACAGCAACGCCGGATCCTTAACCCACTGAGCAAGGCCAAGGATCCCACTGCAATCTTATGGTTCCTAGTCAGATTCATTTCTGCTGAGCCACTGCAGGGACTCCATCATTCTCTGTTTTTGACAAATTTCTTGCTCTGACATCTACTTTATCTGATATTAATATAGCCTTCTTTTGGTTAGTGTTACATAGTCTATGTTTTTCCATCTTATTATTTTCAACTTATGTAGACTATTATATTTGAAGTGAGTTTCTTCAAACTATGTGTGGTTGGGTCCTTTTAACAATTCAGGCCATCAGTCTTTGTCTTTTAATTTTTGTATTTAGACCATTTACATTTAATGTAATTATCAATATGTTTGGGCTTAAATCTGCACTCAATTTTTTTGTCTTCTCTGTTCTTCATTTCTGTTTTCTTTCTTCTATCTTCCTAAGGGGTACTCGTTCCTTATTCTGGGTACATTATACATACACATCAAAGTTTACTGATGTTGACATTTTACCATTTTGAGTGAAGTATAGAAAATGTACCTACCTTTAAGTCTTTTTATCTTTCCTCATTTATAATATAATTGTCTTAACTATGTCTTCTACACATTTGAAAATCACGTCAATATTATTAAAAAAAAACAACTTGGAAAATTCAAAAGGAGGGGACATTAAAGCCTATTATATTTACCCATATTTTCTTCTCTCCATTGTTTTTTTCTCCTTACAGATAATACAGAATTCCTTCTTTTATCATTTCCTTTACCTTTTAACAACTTCTTTAGCCATTCTTTTAAGGTAGTTTTTCTGGTGACAAATTCCCTATGTTTTCCTTCATCCTAAAATATCTCAATTTTTCCCTTTCTTCCTGAAGGGTATTTTTGCTGCCCGACAGTTATCTTCTTCCAGCACTTTAAAAATATGCCACTTCTTTATGGCCTTCACAGTTTCTGATGAGAAATCTATTGTCATTCAAATTATTCTTCCCAAATAGGTAAGATGTCCTTTCTTTCTTGCTGCTTTTTCAATTCTCTATCTTTAGTTTTTAGAAGTTTGATTATGAGGTGTCTTGAAGTGGATTTCTTAGGCTTTATGGTGTTTGGGGTTTGCTAAATTTGGGCAGTTTTAGCCATTCAAGTACTTTTTCATCCCCTTCATCTTTCTCCTTTTTCTTCAGAAGTGTAATGACAAGAATCTTTTGTTATAATCCCATAGAATCCTGAGACTCTGTTAAATTTTTTTTGATGTATTTTCTCTCTCTTGTTAATATTGGATAAGTTATATTCTGTCTTCAAGTTCAGTGATTCTTTCCTCCCTTATCTAAATTATGATGTCAGGCCCATCCAGTGAGGTTTTGATTTTAGTTGTATTTTTCAGTTCTAAAGTTTCTATTTGGTTCTTATTTATATCTTCTATTTATTTGCTGAGACTTTCTATTTTTTTGTTAAAGCATTTTATGATGGCTGCTTTAAAATATTTGGTAGATAATTCTAACATCTGTGTCATCTCAATGTCGGTGCCTATTATCACGCTCTGAATATGTTATTACGTTACTCTGAATACTTAAATTTTCTGTTTTTTACAGTCTTCTTTGATCCTACACTAGTTGAGAATCAGAGACACTGGCTTGTTACTGACAGGTAGGGGTTTAAGTTTGCATTTCCTACTAAATCTCTGCTAAGACAACCCTAAATAGGAGGGAAGTAATGTCTCATGACTGAATTACAGAATGGGAGGGAAGTAATGTCTTATTACTATTGGATGGAGGGAGAGGAGACTCATGTGGTCTCCAGTGAACCCACAGAAAGAGAATTTGTTAATGTTAGGTGGGAATGAATATCCCAGTTCCCCATTCGACCTCCCTGACACTACTTTGATGATGGGGAGGAAAAGGAGTACATTGCTACAGCCACAGCCAGCCTAAACTAATTGAATCAGAATTGCTGGGATGGGGCCTAGGCATAAATGTGTTTTAAATGTGTGTGCCCTGTTGATTCAAAGTGCTTATAAACACAATTAAGAACTACTGCTTTTGAAGTTCCTCCATTTAATCTTGTTTGAAGATATAAAGCATTGTTATTTTCTCTTGTGTTCCTTCTAGTTTACTTTTCATTTCAGAAATAACTTTCTGTTTATTCGTTTTTCTGAGTTTTATAACCTTACTTTTTAAAATATTTACTTTTTCCAATTATCGCATATGTGATTTTTCTAATTCTTACTTATACTGATTTTTAAAATAACTTCTTTTATTTTCTTAATGGTTTTCTCCTGATTGTTTTGTTTTGTTTTTTCTCTTTCTGGGTAAATCTTTCCATCATGCTTTCATTGTCAATATGGACATTGCTGTAATTCTTATTCTCTTCTTTTTTAATAGCGATTATAAATGAGATTTAATTGAGATCAGCTTCAATTGCTAATGTCTAAGTGCAATGAGTTTTTCTGTTTATGAGGAGCAATAAGAAGAACAGATTTTTTATCTCTAAAGCTTTAGAATTTTCTTTATTTTTCTTTAAAGAAGAGAAAAATAAATAAACTCTGACATCTGAGATCTGCATCTTCTACTGTCCCATCCATTTTTACCACGCCCTTCTCCTTTTGCCCTTGATGTCCCTACCCATCTCTGTTTGGATTCTGCTCCCATCAGTTTTTCCCCAGTTTAGGCTTTGTCTTGGAAGTAGGTTTTGATTTGTTGGCATCAAGACGTTATAGGGTTCATCCCCCTTCAACATCTCCAACAATTATTGGAGTTCCTTTGTATGCACTTTCAAATTGAGTCTTCATGACTCCTCCCAGTTTTTGCACTATTCTCAGATTGTACTTACCATTTACTTCCGTCAATGATTTGGGAGTTCTATTCTCAGGGTTTTTAGACCCTTCATTGCCTTCCCTTCCCTTTCTCCTACACAGATGCTGAATACATATTGGTTTATATGCAAATGATAGTATTTGTGAGTTTTTAGGGCAATATCTTGTTCTAAAATAGCTTCATTGTTGTATAACTGAATATAGTGAAACATACATACAGTATTATGAGTATATAATTTGATAAAATTTGACATTTGAGTCCACGAAATCATCACCACAACCAAGATAGTGACTACATCCATCAGAGTCAAAGGCTTAATTGTGCTCCTATATAATCTCTCCTTTCTGTTCCTCCCTGTTTCTTCCATCCCCCAGCAACCACTGATATATTTTTTACCACTCTAGATTAGTTCACACTGTCTATAGTTTTATGCAAATGGAATCTTACTGTGTGTATTCTTTTTCTAGCTCCTTTCACTTAAATTATTTTTAGATTTACCCATGTTGTTGTACACATCAACAGTTTACTCCTTTTTATTGGGAAGTAGTGTTCTATTGTATTTATAAACCACCCTTTGTTAATCCATTTACCTTATGATGGACATTTGGATTGTTTCCAGTTTGGGGCTATTACAAACAAAGCTGCTATGAACACTCCTGTGCAAGTCTTTTTATGGACATGTATTTCCTTTCCTCTTGGGTCAATGCCGAGGAGTGGAATGTCCATAGGTGTGTTTTTAGCTTTTTAAGAAACTATCAAATCATTTTCCAAAGTGACTGTTATATATTATATTCTCACTAGCAGTGCATGAGAATTCAAGTTCTATATTCTTGTTAACACCTGTAATAGTCAATCTGCTAAATTTTAGCCTTTTTTTTTTTTTTTTTGCCTTACCCTCAGCATGCAAAAGCTCCCAGACCAGGGATTGAACCTGCACCACAGCAGCAACCCTAGCCACTGGTATGACAATGCCAGATTTTAACCTGCTGCACTACAAGGGAACTTCTGTTGAGACTTTTAATTACTCTCAAGGTTTATTGATTCTATTGTTTTGTTTTGTTCTTGTCTTTTTAGGGCTGCACCTGCAGTATATGGAAGTTCCCAGGCTAGGGGTCAAATCAGAGCTGTAGCTACAGGCCTATACCACAGCCACAGCAATGCCGGGTGTGAGCTGCATCTGTGACTTATATCACAGCTCATGGCAATGCTGGATCCTTAACACACTGAGTGAAGCCAGGGGTCAAACTCACATCCTTGCGGATACTAATCAGGTTCATTACTGATGAGCCATGGCAGGAACTCCCTCTGTTGATATTTAGAAAGAACCAGCATTTGCTTTTGTTGTTTTTTTCTGTTTACTTCTGTTTTTTTTTTTCATTTTATTTATTTCTGCTTTAATTTTTACTATTTTCTTTTTCTGCTTACATTGGATTAAATTTTTTCTAGTTTCTTCAGGTTGAAAGCCTAGATTATTGATTTTATTGTTTTCTTTTTTCTTTTTTTTTTTTCTTTTCGTCTTTTTAGGGCCGCCCCCATGGCATATGGAGGTTTCCCAGGTGAGGTGTCTAATCGGAGCTACAGCTGTTTGCCTACACCAGAGCCACAGCAACGCCAGGTCCGGGCCACATCTGCAACCTACACCACAGCTCACAGCAATGCCAGATCCTTAACCTACTGAGCGAGGCCAGGGATGGAACCCACAACCTCATGGTTCCTGGTTGGATTCGTTTCCACTGCACCATGACGAGAACTCTAGATTATTGATTTTAGATCATTCCTTTAAAACATATTTAGATCCCTGTGAACTAAGATATAAAATATAAATATATAAATATAAAATTTCATAGTTCCCACGGAACTATGAAATTAGTTCTATGTTCTCGTGTACATATATACACACACACATATACATTTAATGCTGTACATTTTTTTTTTGTCTTTTTAGCGCCACACCTGCAACATATGGAGGTTCCCAGGCTAGGGGTCAAGCAGCAGCTGCCAGCCTACACCACAACCACAGCAACTTGGGACCCGAGCTGCATCTGTGACCCACACCACAGCTCACAGCAATGCCAGGAATCTAACCTGCGTCCTCATGGATACTAGTCAGGTTCGTTAACCACTAAGCTATGACAGGAACTCCTAATGCCATACATTTCTACACTGCTTTTACTGCATCTCAAAAATTTTGATACATTGTGTTTTTATATTTATTTAGTTTTAAATATTTAATTAATTAATTTATTTTTTATTTTGTCTTTTTAGGGCCACATCCACAGCATATGGAGATTCCTAGGCTAGTGGTCCAATCAGAGTTTAGCCGCCAGCCTACGCCACAGCCACAGCAACGAGGGATCTGAGCCACCTCTGTGACCTACACCACAGCTCACAGCAACACTGGATCCTTAACCCACTGAGCAAGGCCAGGGATGGAAACCGCATCCTCATGGATGCTAGTTGGGTTCTTTGACTGCTGAGTCATGACAGTAACTCCTAGTTTAAAATATTTAAAATTTTTTTCTTGAGATTTTTTTTTACCCAAATGTTACTCAGAAGAAGCATGTTATGTAATTTACAATTATCTGTGGATTTTTCTGGCTATATTTCTGTTATTCTAGTTTAATTCCATTGTGGTCTAAGAGCATATATTGTATGATTTCAGTCTTTTTAATTTGTTAAGGTGTGTTTCATGCTCCAAAACATGGTCTATCTTGGTGAATGTTCCATGTGAACTTGAGAGGAGTGTATAGATCCACTTGATTCATGGTGTTGTTCAGGTCAATTATGTCAGTATTGGAGTTCCTGTCATAGTGCAGTGGAAACAAATCCAAGTAGAAACCATGAGATTATGGGTTCGATCCCTGGCCTTTTTCAGTGGGATAACGGTCTGGCGTTGCCATGAGCTATGATATAGGTCGCACATGTGGCTCAGATCTGACGTTGCTGTGGCTGTGGTATAGGCTGGCAGCTGTAGCTCCAGTTTCTAGCCTGGGAACTTTCATATGCCATGGTTATAGTCTGAAAAAGCAAAAAAAAAAAAAAAAAGTCAGTACTAATTTTCTACCTGCTGTGTTTGTTAATTACTGAGCAGGGAGTTCCCATTGTGGCTCAGTGGTTAACGATCCGACTAGGAACCACGAGGCTGAAGGTTTGATCCTTGGCCTTGCTCGGTGAGTTAAGGATCCGGTGTTGCTGTGAGCTGTGGTGTAGGTTGCAGATGGGGCTCGGATCCTGCGTTGCTGTGACTCTGGCGTAGGCTGGAAGCTGTAGCTCTGATTAGACCCCTAGCCTGGGAACCTCCATATGCCACGGGAGCAGCCCTAGAAAAGGCAAAAAGACAAAAAAAAAATTGAATAGCGGATTTGTCTGTCTCTCCTTGCAGTTTTATAAATTTTTCCCTCATGTATTTTATGCTGTATTGTTAGGGCATACACATTAAGGATTATGTCTTCTTGGAGAATTGATCCCTTTATCATTATATAATGTCTCCCTTAATTTTTATTTTTTATTGAAGTATAATTGATTTGCAATGTTGCATTAGTTTCTGATGTACAGCAAAGTGATTCAGTTAAATATATATATTCTTTTTCATATTCTTTGCCATTATGCCTTGTTCCAGGATATTAGTTCCCTGTGTAGTACAGTAGGACCTTGTTGTTTATCTATTTTATATATAGTATTTTTGTTATCTGCTACTTCTAAACTCCTAATTTATTCCTCCCCCAGTCCCTTTTCCCTTTGGTAATCATAAGTTTGTTTTCTATGTCTATGTGTCTATTTCTGTTTTGTAAACAAATTAATCTGTATCATATTTTAGACTCCACATGTAAGTGCTATCATATGGTATTTATATTTTTCTGATTTACTTAGTATGATAATCTCTAGGTCCATCATGTTGCTGCAGATGGCATTATTTCATTCTTTTTATGGCAGAGTAATATTCCATCGTACCACATCTTCTTTATTCATCTGTTGTTAGACATTTAGGTGGCTTCCATGACTTAGCTATTGTAAATAGTGCTGTAATGGACATAGGGATGCATGTATTCTTTCAAATTATAGTTTTCTCTGGATATATGCCCAGAAATGGGATCATTGGATCATATGGCAACTTTATTTATACTTCTTTAAGGAACCTCCATACTGTTTTTCATAGTGACTGTACCAATTTACATTCCCACCAACAGCATAAGAGGGTTCTCTTTTCTCCACACCCTTTCCAGCACTTGCTATCTGTAGACTCTTTAATGATGGCCATTTTGACTGGTGGGAGGTGGTACTTTATTGTAGTTTTGATTTGCATTTCTCTAATAATTAGGGATATTGAATATATTTTCATGTGCCTATTGCTGTCTGTATGCTTTTTTGGAGAAATCTTTATTTAGGTGTTCTGCCCACTTCTCAGTTGGGTTATTTTTGTTGGTTTTGAGTTGTAAGAGCTGTTTGTGCTTTTTGAAAATGAAGCCATTGTCAGTTGCATCATTTACAAATATTTTTCTCCACTTCTGTAGTTAATTTTTTCATTTTATTTATGGCTTCCTTAACTGTGCAAAAACTTATAAGTTGATTAGATTCCATGTGTTTATTTTTGGAGGTTTATGGTATCATGTCTTATATTGAAGACTTTAAGCCATTTTTTTTAAAGGACTGCACCCATGGCATATGGAGGTTCCCAGGCTAGGGGTTGAATCAGAGCTGCAGCTGCTGGCCTACACCACAGCCACAGCAACGAGGGATCTGAGCCACGTCTGTGACCTATACCACAGCTCATGGCAATGCCAGATCCTTAACCCACTGAGTGAGTCCAGGGATCAAACCCAAAACCTCATGGTTTGTAGTCAGATTCGTTTCCACTGTGCCATGACGGGAACTCCAAGACTTTAAGCCATTTTGAGTTTCTTTTTGTATATGGTGTGAGGGAGTGTTCTAACTTTATTGATTTATATGCAGCTATCCAGCTTTCCCAACACCACTGGCTATAGACCTTTTCTCCATTGTATATTCTTGCTTCCTTTGTCGAAGATTAATTGACTGTGGGCATGTGGGTTTATATCTGGGCTCCCTATTCTGTTCCATTGATCTGTATTCTGTTTTTGTGCCAATACAATGCTGTTTTGTTTTATTGTAGCTTTGTACTATTGTCTGAAGTTTGGGAGGGTTATGCTTCCAGCTTTGTTATTTGTCCTTAGGATTGCTTTGGCATTTTTGGGTCTTTTATAGTTCCATACAGATTTTTGGATTATTTGTTTGTTGGTGAAAAAAAATGTTATGGGTAATTTGATAGGGATTACATTAAATCTACAGATTGCCTTGGGCGGTATATGTAATGTCCCCTTTTGACCCCTGACCATTTTCCTTGCTTTGAAGTTGTCTCTGTCTGAAATGAACATAGCTACTCCAGCTTTCTTTTGATTAGTGCATCATGAAACATCTTTCTCCATCCCTTTACATGTAATCCATCTTGTCTTTATGTTTATAGCAGGTTTCTTATAGACAGCATGTAGTTGGGTGTTGCTTTTTTTTTAATTTTTTTTTATAATTTTTTTTTGTCTTTTTGCCATTTCTTGGGCCGCTCCTGCAGCATATGGAGGTTCCCAGGCTAGGGGTCGAATCAGAGCTGTAGCCACCGGCCTATGCCAGAGCCACAGCAACGCGGGATCCGAGCCGCGTCTGCAACCTACACCACAGCTCACGGCAACGCCGGATCGTCAACCCACTGAGCAAGGGCAGGGACCAAACCCGCAACCTCATGGTTCCTAGTCGGATTCATTAACCACTGCGCCACGACAGGAACTCCGGGTGTTGCTTTTTTATCCACTCAGACAATGTGTCTTTCAGTTGGTGTATATAGACCACTTATGTTTAAAGTAATTATTAATAAAGCTGGATTACTAACATATTTGTTACCCTTTTCCATTTGTTGCCCTTTTGCTTTGTTCCTTTTTTTTAATCTTCTACTCTCTTTCTGCCTTTTTTACTTTTAACTGAGCATTTTATGTTTCCATCTTCTTTCCTTTCTTAGGATATCAATTATACTTCTTTTTGCACTTTAGTGGTTGCCCTTTTAGGGTTTGTACAATACATTTATTTACAATTTATCCAAGTATACCTTTTTTTCCTTTTTATGGCTGCACTCACAGCATATGGAAGTTCCAAGGCTAGGGGTCAAATCGGAGCTACAGCTGCTGGCCTACACAGCCACAGCAATGCCAGATCCAAGCCACATCTGTGACCTACACCACAGCTCACAGCAACAATGGATCCCCAACCCACTGAAGGAGGCCAGGGATCAAACCCACATCCTCATGGATACTAGTCAGATTCATTTCCACTGCACCACAGCAGGAACTCCCTATCCAAGTCCATTTTCAAGTAACATTGTACTGCTTCACAGTAGTACAAGAGCCTTAGACTATTCCCAATTTCCCCCTCCCATGCTTTATAGCATTTCATAAGGTATCATAACCAATAACATTGCTGTTATTACTTTGAGCAAACTGTTATTCCTTAGATTAAGAAAAAAATAAAATTTGGATTTTAATTGGTGTCACATTGAATCTACAGGTCACCTTAAAGTCCTTACAATATTGAGTCTTCTGATTCATGAACATATTTCATATCTATATCTGGGTCTTCTTTTAAAAAGACTTATGTGTCTCTGAAATTTTTAATAATTTTCTGTATAAATTTTTTATGTCTCTCTCTCTCTCTCTTTTTTTTTTTTTTTTGGTCTTTTTGTCTTTTTAGGGCCATACCCGTGACATATGGAGGTTCCCAGGATAGGGATCCAATTGGAGCTGTAGCCACCAGCCTACACCACAACCATGGCAATGTAGGATCCAAGCTGCATCTGTGACCTACACCACAGCTAACAGCATCACCAGATCCTTAACCCACTGAGCAAGGCCAGGGATCAAACTGGGTTCATTAACCACTGAGCCATTACTGGAACGCCCATATAAATTTTTCGTCCTTTATTAGATTTATTCCTAGAGTCATGTAATTGTTGACTCTTGTTACATGAAGCAATGTTATTTATTTATTCATTTATTTTTATTTAAGCCAGTTTGAGTTGTTTCCTTGCAACTAAAGGAGTCTTGACTAATATATTGTGTCAGGAAGTGATAATGGAGAGCTCAAGGGACACTTCATTTGAAGTGGGAGACTAACATAACCTGCCAAGTGAATTAGACAAGGGAGCAGCTTGGAAAAATTAAAAGCAGGAAATTGATATAATCTGACTTCAGCTTAAAAAGGTGACTTGAGAAGTTCCCTTTGTGGCTCTGCAGAAATGAATCTGACTAGTATCCATGAGAACATGGGTTTGATCCCTGGCCTTGCTCAGTGGGTTAAGTATTCAGCATTGCTGTGAGCTGTGGTGTAGGTCGCAGATGCAGCTCAGATCCTGCATTGCTGTGGCCGTGGTGTAGGCTGGCAGCTGAAGCTCCAATTAGACCCCTGGCCTGGGAACTTCCATATGCTATGGGTACGGCCCTAAAAAAAGATGACTTGAGGCAGGTGTATCAGGATTACATTCCAAGTTCAGGGAAGATGTAATAGGCCAAAAGAGAGTGGCTGTGAAGATGGAGAAGAGTAAATGGCTCTAACAGTTATTGATATAGAGTGGACATGACTTGGTGAAAGATTAGAAGGTAATTAATTATGATAGGTAGGAAGGAGTTAAAGAAGATTCCCTAGATTTTCGCTCAAATGACTAGCAAAATAGTGGTACAGAAGTAGGGTAGGGGCTAGGAAGATGATAAAATGTCTGGCCCATGGGCTTATTATTATTTTTTGCTTTGGAGGGCCGAATGTGCATCATATGGAAATTCCCAGGCTAGGGGTCGAATTGGAGCTGCAGTTTCTAGCCACAGCCACGTGAGATCTGAGCTGAGTCTGCGACCTACACCACAGCTCACGGCAATGCTGGATCCTTAACCCACTGAGTGAACCCAGGAATTGAACCTGCATTCTCATGGATACTAGCTGGGTTCATAACACACTGAGCCACAAGGGGAACTCCTGGTTCATAAGCTTCATGTGATCTGCAGTATATGAGTCTGGAGCTCAGAGGATATAGATATAGCTGAAGTCTTCTTTGAGTGTAACTGAGATTGTTGAGAAGAAGGTAGAGAAGAGGAAAAAGGAAAAACCCTTAAAAACATGACTAGCTGCGGGCGAGAGTTTGCTTGAGGAGTCAGTGATGCAGGTTGAGAAAAAAATCATGAAAGATGTAGGAGGAAACTCAGGGAAAGATGGTGTCACAGAAATCTAAGAAAGAATTTCCAAGGAGTAATCAAAATCTCACAATACAAGAAAGGGTCAGGTGATATTTTACTTAATGAGAAATGTCCCTTGGCTTGGCAACATGTAGGTTATTGTTGAGAACAGCCTTCCTGGGGACTGAATGGGAAGTCAAGAAATGGAGACAAATTTGCAGCTGTTTCAGGCAACTTGACTGAGAAAAAGCAGGACAGAGAGTTAAAGATAAGGGAGATGGTGTGTGTGTGCTGAAAGAAAGGAACCATTTGTTGGGAAGTTTTGAAAAGTGGAAGGAAGTGGACTCAAGCCTAGATATAGTTAAGTACCCAGCTTTAGCTGTGTGTCTGAGTGTGGTGTTCAAGCCCAGGAAGATGCCTGGGTTAGTGTGGGGCGGCAGCTGATGGCCAGGTGCAATATGGCTAGAATTAACAAGATGAGCTTGGATCCACAGTCCCTAAGCACAAATCCTGAACCGGCCTAGCTGTGTAACCAGGAACAAGTCATTTAACTTATGTCTGTTTCCTCATCTATCAGGTGAGAATAATATTGATACCTACCTCACTGACTGTGATGAAGATTAAATTAACATCCAACCAAGTGGACTTATTTTTGGTTTGCAGTTACTCTGAAGTTTTGATGTAAGAGTCTATATATACATGAGATTGTTTTAAGTTGTTGGTCTCTTAATTGCAAGTGCATCTCCAGTGTCCTGCATTTGTACTCTCCTATTCTCACGATTTCTGATTTTGGTGGCATAATTGTGCATGGATGATTTTGTATCTTTATTGTATATATACCTTTACTGGTGAGCCTTGTCACTTGTGGTATTTTTGTTTCTGGTTGTGGCCTTTTCTTTTCTGCCTAGAGAAGTTTCTTTAGTGTTTGTTGTAAAGCTGGTTTAGTGTGGCTGAATTCTCTTAGTTTTTGCTTATCTGTAAAGCTTTTGATTTCTCCTTCAAATCTTAATGAGAGCCTTGCTGGGTAAAGTAACCTTGGTTGGAGGTTTTTCCCTTCATCACATTAATATATCATGCCACCCCCTTCTGGCCTACAGGGTTTCTGCTGAAAAATTAGCTGATAACCTTAGTGGGGTTCCCTTGTATATTATTTCTTTCTTTTCCCTAGCTGCTTTCAGGATTTTTTCTTTGTCTTTAATTTTGGTCAGCTTGATTAATATGTGTCTCGAGGTGTTCCTCCTTGGATTTATTTTATATGGTACTCATTATGCTTTCTGGATTTGAGTGAGTGGTTCCTTTCTCATGTTAGGGAAGTTTTCAGCTATTATCTCTTCAAATATTTTTTCTGTCCCTTTCTCTCTCTTCTCCTTCTGGCACCCCTATAATTGGATGTTGATGCGTTTAATCTTGTCCCAGAGTTCTCTGAGACTCTCTTCATTTGTTTTCAATCTTTTTTCTCTTTTCTGTTCCACATCCGTGATTTCCACTAATCTGTCCTCCACCTTGCTTATTTGTTCTTCTGCCTCCTGTATTCTGCTGTTGGCTGCTTCTAATGAATTTTTTATTTCAGTTATTGTATTTTGCATCTCTTCTCACTTAAGTTTTATATCTTGTATTTCTTTGCTCAGTGTTTCCTGTAAGTTATCCATCTTTGCCTCCAGTTTATTTCCAATGTCTCGCATCATCTTCAGCATCAACAGTCTAATGTCTTTTTCCTGGAGGCTGAGAATCTCTAGATCATTTAGCTGTTTTTCTGGTTTTTTTTCTTTCTCCCTTATCTGAGTTATAGTTCTCTGTCTTTTCATTTTTATAGGTTTTTGGTGTGGTGACCTTTTTACAGATAATAAGAGTTGTAGCCTCTCTTACCTCTGGTATCTGCCCCCCTTGTGGCTGAAGTTGGTACAGGGGGCTTGCTGTAGCCTTCCTGATGGGAGGGACTGGTCCCTGCCCACTGGTAGGTGGAGCTGATTCCTATCCTTCTGGTGGGTGGGGCTTTGTCTCTGGGTGAGATTAGAGGCAGCTGTGTGCCTGGAGGCTCTTTAGGCAACCTGTTTACTGATGGGTGGGGCTGTGATCCCACCAGGATTATTGTTTGGCCTGGGGCTTCTCAAATGAGTGGGGCCAGATTTTCCCAAGTGACCATCTCCAGAGAAAAGCATGCTGATGAATATTCCCAAGAGCTTTGCTTCCAATGTCCTTCCTCCACAACATGCCACATTAATCCCTGTTTTCCCAGGAGATCCTCCAAGAACTGGTCAGGTTTGACCCAGATTCCTATGGAGACTTTGCTTTGCCCTGGGACCCAGTGCATGTGAAAGTGTGTGTGCACCTTTTAGGAATGGGGTCTCCATTTCCCCCAGTTCCATGGAGCTCCTGCACACAAGCCCCACTGGCCTTCATGCCAGATGCTCCAGGGGCTCTTTCTCCTGATGCCAGATTCCCAGGCATGGGGACTTGATATGGGGCTCAGAACTCTTCCTCCTATAGGTGAGTCTCTGTAATACAGTTACTTTCCAGTCTGTGGGGCTTCCCACCCGGGAGGTATGGGATTGCTTATATCCTATAATCGTCCCTCCTACCTCTTGATGTGGCCTCCTCTTTGTCTTCTGGAGTAGGATGTCTTTTTGAGAGTTTCCAGTCCATTCGATTAAAGATTGCTCAGCATTTAGTTGTAATTTTGTTATTTTTAGGAGAGAAGTTGAGCTCCAGTCCTTCTATTCTGCCATCTTAATTCTGCCTCCCTCCCAACCAAGTGCATTTAACTATGACTGACACAGCAAACACATAAACATTTGAATAGTTTTCTCTGAATATTTTCTTCTTAAATATCTTCTCTTTTATAACAGTTATCCAAATACCCTCAGCCTGCTCTCTTAACTTCAGCAGCACATCAACATAGCACAGATATCCTGCTTCACAGCCTGGGTCTGCCTGCCAGCTGGTCTCTCTACACACATACACACACAAACACACACACACTCCCCCTTTTTTGAGTGGCTTCCAAAACATCCTTTCCTAATTTGCTAGGAAGTGAGCCATAAAGAATTTATTAGCAATGAAGAAAAATCATAGCTAAGTATCAGTTATTCTAGAGGAAATGAGATTTAAAATAAATTCCAGAAAGTGGTTATTTTGGGAAGCAAGAGAATGGACCTAGGAAAGGGGGGGGCATACCTAACATTTCGTCTCTTAAAAAGAAAACAAATCTGAAGTAAATACAATGACTGACGTGATAAAGCTGACTGGTGGTTATATTGTGTTTACTATTTTATTTCTACACTTTCCTGTTTGAAACATTTGAAATCATTAAATAAATGTTCTTACTGTGGAAAGGAAGACCTAACATGGATGTGGTTAGAATCAGTAATTACTGTGAAAAAGCAAGGTTCATGGACAATTTCATTTTTAAAAAATCTCACTGAAAAATGCAGGAATATTCACACACATACAACTGCTTCAAAAAGGACTTTTAAAGACAACTGTGAAGATATAAACATATATATATATATACACATACAGAGAGGTATGTATATATAAAAAAAAATCAAGTAAATGTTTCACTGAATAATAGCCACTGAAGTTAGTTCATATATATTTATATATTTATTAATGATACAAAAGGATACTATACTTTCAGTTTAAGTTTATAAAAGAAAAAATACAGAATGATTTTAAGACAGAGTACCCAATTCCCACTTATTTTCTTTCTTATTGGAAAAAAAATACACAACTGTCACAGCCTGTACTGATAAATCTTACAAGTGATAATTGACGAAAACCATAAAAATCTAAACTTTGGAGTGTAAGCATGTAATATTAATTAAATTCAGTCTTTATCTATATAATCCCCTTTTTGCTTTTCCCCATCATCATTCAACTTTCCTCACCCGTTGCTGTGTACCACAACACAGGTGCTGTGGAGCAGTGCTTTCAAGTCCTGGGCTATCCTATCCCTGCCCTAAACCACTGAGGTGTACCTCAAAACACCAGATTTCCAAGAAGGGAGGGGAGCTTGGAATACTTCAGCTCCACCCAGGGAGCTGGTGCTGAATGTCCTCTCAGCTTCCATTCACTCCTTTACTGAGGTTCCCATTAAGGTTGCTTTGCATCCTTAGGAGAGTCACAGGCGAGCAGGGGGAGGCCCTTGTGCCCTAAGATCGCTAACTAGAGCCAGTAATCAGTCTAGGCACTTCCACGCCCCCTGGTGGTGTACGGAGAACACAGCGGCCAGAGTCACCTGAGCTGTGTGAATACTGTGTTCCCTAGAGGATTCTGCAGAGGTGTCCACCCTGTCGCTATAGTAACAGTGCAAGAAGGCAGGGCTGGTGCACCTCCAACTGCGCCCCAAAGAAGCATGATTGAGGGACTGAAGAAAACTCTTTAAGGACCATATTTTACTGAGATCCCTTTTCTTACCTGCTTTCCCTAAGTTGCTGGATCCACAAATTGGTACCTTTCTGAAAGAAACACCTAGGACCTCTCCATTGTCCTTCTACCCCAGGACCAGGTAAAATGACTGAGATAATGTTCAAAGAAATTCTTATCTCAAACAGCTGCTGTCCGTTATTGCCTCAGCCTCTGGGCTGCACTGTCAATTCTGAACATGAAACTACTAGGGGGCAGTCAGGGTCCACCTCCTAGGGAAAACTGGTCACTGTGCAAAGACCCTCTTCCAGAGCCACAGGCCCACCTCTTGGTTCCCCAAGGGTTTTCCTCTCATTGTCTCTCCTGTGCCATCAGTTCTCTGAGAAGATGCTACTGGACTGAAAAGGGATGGGAAGAGGGGTAGAAGTTGCTGGCATTTTGAGAAGTTGACCAGGGCATCTGGGGAACCAAGTCCTTCAAATTCAACACCTACCACATTGTGAAGACCATGGTATGCATTCAGTATTTAATGATGGTTGTGTGAAACTGAAGTAACAAGAAACCTAAAGCAGAGGAAAAGCTGTAGGAGAGGGAAGTTTATAAGCATGCACAGAGGAGGGGCTCTTCTGTGAACGGGTTGGAGCTGGAGCCCCTGCCACTTCCCAGGACTTCTTTGGTCCCCTATGTCTTCTGTTTACAGAGGCCTTGGGGGTCTTAGTGACCTCCCCACCTACCCCCCTAAGAATGGGGTACGTGTCTGGACCGTGTGCAGGGTGGGAGAGACTTCAGAACTCAGGTAGAGCAGGATAGCACAAAGGCTACGGCTTCCACTCCCAGCCCGCAACTTATAAGAGCCCTCCAGGAACAGATACTGAGCCCACCCTGGCTGGGCCCTGCTGAGCCCTATCACCCTCAGGACCAGTCCTGGCAGGTCCCCTAACCCAGGGCCACACACACTTGTTTCTCTCACAGGTAATTTACATTCATTGTAAAAAAAAAAAAAATACCACATCACTCTTTATTGGACACCAGCTCCAGCACCAGCCCCCCTTGTCTCCAGGCACAGGGGCATGTGGGCAGGGGCTCTGTCCCCCGGGGCGAGGTGCAGTGGAAGCTCTCCTAGGGCCAGCACCCTCCTTGGTGCCTGGTGCTGCTTGCTCAGGTTTGTTCAAACTCCACATCACAGTAGCCTACGCTGAGGGGCTGGGCCTGGACACCCCGCCTGCAAGAGGACATGACGAAACAGGGCATGACGAAACAGGGCATGGTGAGCCCCTCAGGAGATCAGTCTTTAGGCCCCAGAAACATCATCTCCACTACAACCAACAGCCTCCCCTTTGCCCAGTTTCGGTGGATTTCAAACTCCCATTCTACACCACCATTCCTTGAGGGGCTCACTGCCAGCGATTCTTGTTTGGAGTGAGGCCACGTGTGGACAAGAATCTGCAATCTAAACAGGTGCCTCAGGTGATTTTGATACAGGGATATCTAGGGACGTGGGGGACTTTGGTGACAGGGAACTGAGAAGCTGTCCAGGGTGTGGGCCTGAAATCCCATCCTTAGATCTGAGCCTCACAAATTTCAGGACCTGACCAATTTCCTTCGGGTACCTCTAGGCATGCCTTCTTTATTATCCAGATGAGCTTCGTGTTCAGAGATGGTAAGAAACTAGCTCAAAGTAACCCAGTAAACCACAGAAAGTGGAGGCTCAAATCCCACCATGCTCAGCAACAAGGCTGGGACTCTGTCCCAACTAAGCTGTGTCTCCCAGGTCCTCAAGACCTAGTCAATGAACGAATTAGGGAAATGACGGTCTTATGCAGGGCACGAGTGTCACAAGACCCCATGAAAGCATGGCCATGGCTAAGAGCACAGACTCTAAAGTCCACCTGGTTCAAATACTGGTTCTGAGCAGCTCTGGCCAAGTTACTTAACTGCTCTGTGCCTCAGCAGTCTATCTCTGAAATGAGGATAAAACGACATCCCCCTTTAGGGTTGTCGTGAAGATTTAATGAAATAATGCCTGCAGAGGGCTGCAAGCAGGGCTTGCCACACAGCATGCCTCTACAAGTGTTAGATATTACTGCTCTTCTTTTCTAGTCAGTAAGGGGTCCTCAGCCTCCGACCTGCTCATGCAGGCTTACCTCAGCAGTTCACATCGGAAGTGTGTCAGACGTTTAAAGGCAAAGTCCAGGTTGGTCACCACCTTGTTGCTCCACAGCCTCTCGGCAACAGCCCCTGCTCTAGGCCTGCAGGAAAGTGGACATGCACCAGGTTGGGCTCTGGATTCCTTGCAAGGCTGGTGGACACCCACAGCCTCTTGCTTAGGCACCCTGGACTAGCTGAGGACCAAGGGATGTGATCGACACCTCAGTCAGAGCAACAACCCAGCTGGAGGGCTCCTAGGGACGTCTAGGGCCCAGCTCTGTCTTCAGTAAAATGGGGGTCATGATCCCACCTCCGCCTCACCCAGGGTGCAGGAACCAGAGTGTGTTCTAAAGGCATCATGAACAGTTAACTGGCAGCGGCAATGCAGCTTTTCTCAAAATGGAAACTCTACACACCCAATCAGGTTTAGTGAGGGGCTGCAGCCCCTGAAGAAACAGCATTAGGGGAGTCTTATTATAGGGACCAGGCATTGCAGGGCTGGATCTGAGCAAGCCATTCTGAAAGCAACATTTTTTTTTTTTTGCCATTTCTTGGGCCACTCTCACGGCATATGGAGGTTCCCAAGCAAGGGGTCGAATCGGAGCTGTAGCCACCAGCCTACACCACAGCCATAGCAATGCGTGATCCGAGCCGTGTCTGCAACCCACACCACAGCTCATGGCAACGCCAGATCCTTAACCCACTGAGCAAGGCCAGGGATAGAACCCGTAACCTCATGGTTCCTAGTCGGATTTGTTAAACCACTGTGCCACGATGGGAACTCCAGAAAGCAACACTCTTTCAACCTACTTGTTATCTCTATCTGTGAAGTGGGGACAGTAATCTCCATCCAACACACCTAGTAGATTGGAGGAGCAAATATGGAAGTCAGGCAGGAAGTGAACGTTACACACAGCAGAAGCAACACTGCGATGCCCCTTCTCTCTCAGGCCTGGAAGGAGGGTACTCAGCTGGGGGTGGCTGGATGAGATTGAGCCTGTGAGGGAGAACTCCGCTCACAAGTGCAGCCCTCCGCGTCCCCGGAAAATGCTTACCAGAGTCTGGGGACCAGGTTTGTGCTGTCCACATACTCTCCCCACATACAGGCCTCTCCACCAATCACCAGAGCCTTCTGCTCAGGGGTGCCTGAGGGGAGACGAGCAACGACAGGCCTCGACCACCTTCCCAGTGCGGCCCTCTCCTCGGGTCATCCTCCCTCCCACCTGGTGCCTACCCCCCAGCTTCCTCTTGGGTCAGCAAGGAAAGCTCCCTGCTTGCACCTTCAAATGCCAGGGGCTCCACCATGTAGACCTCCTTCCAGTCAGGGCCATATGTTATGTGGTTCAGGTACCAGGGGGCAGACAGCAGGGCCCGGAAGCCAGCAAGGGTGACCAGTTCCATCTCTTTCATGTACTTTACTGGTATCTCTTCTCGCCACACCTGGATGATTGTGTCTGGCCGAACCTGTCATGAAAGGTCAAATGGCAGTAACTGCATGTAGCTGAGGAGATCTCTGGGCCACATTCTCACACAGGCCAAGGCATGTGTGCCCCATCTGTTTCCTAGCAGCAAAGCATTTCTCTGTGACTCCTAACCAGTGAGTTCCCAAACCAGTGCCGAGGCCAGGGATCCCACAGGCCCTAGGAGAGCTCCCTGCTGCCACCTCCCCCCACCCCAGTTCTTCTGCAGCGTCCCTGTCTACACTGGGGTGGTAACATGGGCTGTGAGCCAAGGGAGGCAAGCAGTGGGGCCCAGGAGACTCATCAGAAGTTACCAGGCTCCTGAGGATGGGACGAGGTTCCTACAGAGGCCCTGATGTGGCAGAAAGTTGGGATCTCACTGATCAACAATGAGGGAGAAGGTAGCCCTGCTCCCAGAACTGGAAAACCCAACCCATCATGCCAGACCCAGGAATCCCAGTCACCTAGCAACAGAAATAATAACTCCTGATCACTTTGTAGTGAAGGGAGATAGATAGAGGTTCTAACCTCTGCAACCTTTCTAGAGGGAAAAGGAGAAATGGCCCCAGGACCCCCAAACATTAAGCTTAAGCCAAGCCAGGGGGCTCAGTCTGCACAGAATAGGGAAGGGATGGGAGACCAGAGGGAGGCACTGCAGGCAGCTCTTCCTCTCTGCCCCTGGCTCACCTTGACTTTATTGTCAAATACCTCCTGCCACACCACATAGCCCTTGCCATAGCCAGAGACAATGCCCAGTAGCCTGGAGAGTAAAAAGAGAATGTCTGCTCAGCTCAGATAGACCCTCGACTGCTGGTGCCAGTGCCCTGGGGCTGAGCCAGGCTGGGGTCCATTCCTGACTGAGCAGGGCCTTCCCCATTTGGGAAGTGGCCACCCCCAACCTGAAAGGACAGGACAAAGGAGCCCTTCAGGGGCCCAGAGCATGGTCCTGCAGATAGAGAGTGAGGACTCCACAAGAGGTGACCCCCAGGGACCCTGCCCATCCTCCTTCCTTCCTTACGTCTGGATGTAGAAGGACTCCAGCTTCTTGAAGTCCTTACCAAAGCCTTTCTGCTTCATAAAATCCTGGATATCTGGGTTAGACTTCCTGAATCCCAAGAGAAAATGAAGATTAATTCTTTCAACATTCTCGAAGCCTGAAGTTTGGGGATTTGTCCCTTGGCCTCCTACAACTTCCTTTTTTCCCCTGAAAAACCAATCAACTGAGGATCTCAAAAAGCCACAAATTTGGGCTGTGTGGCTGAACAGAGCTACACGAAGGAGGGCCACTGACAGAAGCTGAGAAAGGCTGAGTCTGGGCCTGAAGAGCTCCAAGTTCAAACTCTCAAAGAGAACACATATCAATCTCTCCGGGCTACGACATGTGACTCTGAGGTCTTAGCTTGGCGCTCCAGCAAACCAGATTCTGGCTTCCCTCTATAACCCCCCACTTCAGGCATATTCTGCTTTTCCCTTAATGTTTATTCTTTATTCCTGCCAGATGCAAGCCTTGCTGTCTGTCACCCACTGCAGCTCCCTTGTCCCACAACATCTCCATTTTGTTTCTCCCCTCCTCCACGCTTTCCCCAGATCCAGCTCTGCTGCCCACTTCTCCAAGAAGCCCCTCACCCTCTTTTGAGCTAAGTAGATCTGAAGGTTGGGAACCTACAGTTTAATAGTAACTAGACCCTGTCATATATTAGCCTCAAGTTCATGCATTCCTATCTCTTCAGCCAGATTGTTTTAAGCTCTCAAAAGCAGGGACTGTTTCTCTTCTGATTTTTCCAAGACAATTATGTGCTTGGAGCACAGAGAGTTTTCCTATAAATATCTCAAGAAATATCTCAAAGCTATGCCAGGAGGAAAGGAGAGGTTCACATTCACAGACTTGCCAAAATCAGGTAGGGCTTCTCTGTAGGTGGAGAGAAAAGGTCAAACACCTGAGCCATCTGTATAGAGATGGATGAGGAGCACTGAGGCAGGTAGCCTCTCAAGTGCTGACCTCTATTCTGAGTAAGCAGTTCATGGGGCCAGGATGGGGAGGTCACAGAGCTCATACCAGCAGGTGAAATCCACCTCATCTCCTCCAAGGTGAAGATAAAAATCTGGGAAGACAGAGCTGATCTCTGAGAAGAACGTGCTCATGAACTCATAGGTGTGGTTGAGAGTGGGATTCACTGGTCCAAAGGTGCCAGATGGTTGAGACCCAGAGTAGCAGGGAGTTAATAATCCAGGGACACCTAAGGCAACAGAGAGCCCCACACAAGTGTCACAAACACAGACCCCCAACACAGTCAGATACATGATGGCAGTCATGTTCATAGACATTACACGCACCCAGGGAGGAACACTGAGGCACTCAGACACAGGTAATTATGAGCATTTAGTGACAATCAAAGAAATACAAATATGTCCACAGTCATACACGGTCAGGGGCTGGGTTACAGCCATACAACTGTCAAACATACATTCTTGCCTTGACACACTCAGCCGGGGTCACCCTTGCTCCCAAAGCCTGCTCTCCTCATGCAGCCAGTAGGAAACCCTTGCTCCCAGAGCCTGCCTTCCTCATGCACCCCTGCTCCCAAAGCCTGCTCTCCTCCTGCAGCAAAGAGCCTGATCCAGCCAAATTGGCAAATTCTTTGTTTCGCTCTAGGGCACAACAACATACAAGGGCATCACTGAGACAAGGATATCTTAGAAGAATTTGCCCATATTTTAACAGTAAGAATGGCCTCCTTTAACCAAAGTAAATTCTGACTATCTAAATTTCCAGCCAAAGGAGTTCCTGTCATGGCACAGTGGTTAAAGAATCCAACTAGGAACCAAGAGGTTGCGGGTTTGATCCCTGGCCTTGCTCAGTGGGTTAAGGATCTGGTGTTGCCGTGAGCTGTGCTGTAGGCTGCAGACGCGGCTCGGATCCCACGCTTGCTATGGCTCTGGCGTAGGCCAGCATCTACAGCTCTGATTAGACCCCTAGCCTGGGAACCTCCATATGCCGAGGGAGTGGCCCTGAAACACAAAAATAAATAAATAAATAAATTGATTGATTAATTTCCAGCTGAAAAAGCTGATGAAAAACATTTCTTCCAGAGACCAAGTCTGGGGCATGCCACATCGAAGAGCCAAAATCCCAAAGCCCCACTGAGGGGAATCAGTAAACTACATCTAACTGCAGACATTATTCTCACCTGGTCCCCAGGACTGAGTGTGGCCAGGAGTGTCAAACTCTGCCAACACACGGATACCCCGAAGCCGTGCATATTCAATCACGTCCTTCACATCCCGTGCTGTGTAGATGTGGGTGGAAGGGTTGTAGGAGCCCTGAAAGGCACAACACTGTTCAGGATCTCATTTCATGAAGCTAGCAGAGTAGAAGATATCCAAAATCACTCAGGACCCTCTGGACATCCAAAAATCTACCACAGGCCTTTGGTATCAGGGGCTATCTTCAAGGAACTTTATCCTAATTTCCACAAGCTATCATTGCCTTATCTCAGTGCCCTGATGCCAGCAAGATGAGTAAAGTAGGTATTATGCCCAGCTAACAGAAAAGAAATAAATAAAAAGTAAACAGGACCAGGAGAGATTGTCTCCTGAAGGTCACAGCAAATTAATGCCATAGTTTGGAATGGAATTCAGGTCTTTGACTCCAAAGCCACTGTGCCCTTCCCCCATATGTCAGTGTGTCCCTAGAACTGGCTGGTTAGGATGAGAGCCCATGTCCTTGCCAGCAGGGCCACAGCAGGTTCAGACTTCAAGCCATGAATTTGGTCTGTGCGAAACTGAGACATACCTTTTTGGTGAGGTCTGGAAAAGTGAAGCTCTCGTATGGGAAGGAAGAGTCATCAACCAGATGCCAGTGGAACACGTTGAATTTATTGTATGCCATGACATCCTGTAGGTCAGAGCACACACTGTGAACCCTCAAAGCTTCTCCAGCTTCAGCTCAAGCTTGGGAAGCTGGGCAGCCTGGTGGGCAGCTCCACACACTGATCAAGTGCAACCTGCCCCAGCTTCCTGCTAAGTGTTCACAGGGCCTCTCCATCAAACCTTCCCATCAGGGAGTACCTGGTACGGAGGGGACAGGGAAGACCCTCCACATCCAAAGATGGATAGGGAAGCAGGAGCTTCTCTTTGGGGGATGAGAGGAGGGCTGCAGAAAACCCCACAATACCCAGATATTTCCTTCTGGCATATGTTTTGGGTTGTCTGACTAGTGTTTATCCAAACTGTGAGGTCTGTTGTGAATTTAGTAGCACCATAATCCACAAATCTCAGATGCCAAGACTGGTGGATGTGTCCACTTCTTTGGTTCCATCAGAAGAGCAAAGGAAAAATTAGATACATAAGCTAGATCAGCAACTGTCAAATAAGACCGCCCACCAAATTCAAGACAGTTAGGAATATCCCCAGTTAAGGCTTCTGAACATCTCTTCCCTATGACTGTATTAACTAGTTAGCTCTGCTCAGTCAAGGAAGCCAATTCCCTAAACCATCTCTGCATCACAGGAGAGAGCCTCGACATCAGTCCTCAGTAGTCAGTGGGGTAGGTTTAAATCACTTTTTTGTGTGTGTCTTTTTAGGGCCTGACCCTCAGCATACGGAGGTTCCCAGGCCAGGGGTCAAATCAGAGCTGTAGCTGCTGGCTTATGCTACAGCCACAGTAACACGGGATCCAAGCCTCGTCTGAGACCTAAGGTGTAGGATCCTTAACCCACTGAGCGAGGCCAGGGATCAAACCTGCGTCCTCATGGATGCTAGTCAGATTTGTTTCTGCTGAGCCATGATGGGAACTCCTAAATCACTCTTATTTTATTTTATTTTATTTTATTTTATTTTATTTTATTTTATTTTATTTTATTTTTTGAGTCTTGGAGCAGGTCATCTTTTACATTTTCCCCAGGAACTCTGAAAGTTACATAAATTCTCTCTGTAACTCTTTAGGAACATGGTACCTGATCTATCCATTGTCCCATCACCCCAGAACCCTAAGGGCAAAGAAGGCCTTAAGGCCTGGGTACCAGAGTGTCCAGGATGCTAGCCAGTGGCAGGTAATGGCGAGATGTGTCCAACAACAAGCCCCGGTGGGGGAAGCGGGGGAAGTCCTCGATCTCCGTCCTGTTGATATAGAACTGCAACAACATTGACCACGTCAGGATTCAAAGCGAATCCTCTCATGGGGTGGAGGGAGATAAGAAAAGTCTTCAAGATCCCTGAAAAGCCAGTCTGTGACTGTTCTGCAGGGTAACTATCTTCACAAACATGCTACATCTCTACCTCAATGACTTCAAGCAGGTACCTGTCCGTAGAGCGGCTGTCTTACGCTAGCCAAATACAGCTGTCCACACACCACTCAGACCACACATTCTAGATTTTCACTGACTGTTAATATTTTCTTCAAAGCAGTGTGGTCTCTAGGTCATTACCTCAGGGGAACTAAGTTAAACCCCAACTGGCAAAATCTACCAAACCAATTTCCCATCTCTCTCCCCTTGTGTACTCTTTTTGGGGCCATCTCAAGCCACAAGGACTTTTTTAAGGCAAAATAAGATGTTTCCAGGACTCTAAACATTGGGAGCAAACCCTAGAGATTTAAAAGGAGACTTTTTTGCGGGCCCATACTCACCGTGCCCTCAGGAGATCTCCAAATAAGCTGGCTAAAAGTCTCCAGACCTGCAGAGAAGTAGAGAGGCAGATGGAAAGACTTAGGGAGGTGGGTAAAGGGTTGGAACCATTTGGAAGGTAGCAGAGCACAATGCTTGGACACACAGTGAGAGGGGCTCTAGTGGAAGCCTGATGATTCTCAGTTATGAAAAGGGACATTAGGAAGCCAGGATCTGTTTTTACTCTATTTTATTTGGGAGGTGGCAGTGTAAGGGGTTTCTGTGCCCCTCCTCACAACACACTGTATTTCCTAAGCCTTGAATTCACGATATCAAGAGGCCAACATGTGTGCTTATGAGGACGGATGCAGGGACAAGCCAGCTCGCAAAGGGTTAAAGCTTTCCATGGATAACACCCATCAGGACCTTAGGGAGCTGAGAATAGAGGGTCCTCAATCTGCTCCCTTCACTTCTGAGACTGAACTGTGAGACTGTGATTATAAATTTGAGTTTCATAAACTCAATGAGCTCCTAAACCTGCAGGTCCACAGCTGGATCTGAAGACAGAGAAGCATCCACGCTTCCTCTTCGGAGCTTGGGAAGAGAACTGGCTTTAGGGGGCCGAGGTGTGGGCAGGCAGCACCAGAAGGCTGGATGCAGACACCCAGACTCCAGCAAAGCCCGAGGACAGGCAGGCTGAGTCCAGAGCACTCCCGGTTCTCAGTGGCTGGGCCTGACTTCTGAAAACCCATGATGGATTCCCAGGGTCCCAAGTTTTCAGAAGTTAAGATCTGAGACCTTCGTGGTCACTGAGCACCTCCCCTGAGGCTGACACTGGTGGACTAACTGGGCTTCTCTCCAGTCTTGCTGTGCCTGGCACTCAGGGTCCCCTGTCTCCCCTGCCTGAACCTGACTGATGGTCAGCACCCATGCAAAAGGTACAAGAGGGCAGAAAGGGGAGTCGGCACACTGTTTCTCCAAACACAGGGAAGAGGAGAAGCTAGAGGATACAGATAACCCAAACAAGGTCTGGGGTTTTTGAGAATTTCCCTCATCCTTCACCAGCAGAGCCTTTACCAAAAGCAGGAGGGTATTTGTCCGTCTGTATCTAGGGAACAAATACCTTTTCAGTAAACCAAGAAGGGAAGGGATCCATCATCCGTTAGCCAGCAAAGGCCTCATTTTTCTCCCCCAATAATGGAGTCCTACATATTCACCTCATTTTCAATATTTTTTCTATTTCTTTTGATCTATCTTTCCTTTTGAAAGGAGCTTTCCAATCAGGTGTCTTTAGTAAGAGCTGAACAGGCAGTGGCTGTGGCAGGCTGGGCCTCTCCCTGTGGGTACCCTGATATCAGCCTGCAGGGACTCCCACTGCTTCCCTGGAGCACTGCTGTCCCACAGAGGCTGACACCTGCCAGGTCCCAGAGACCACTGTAAGGAGGACACCCCCAGTGGTCTCCATAAAGCAAGCTTCCTGAAGTGGGGGTATTCGATGGGCCCCAGTGCAGCCCACCAGCACCAGCCTTCCCACATCATCCTTTGCTCTCTCCCAGCGTTGGCCCCATCTTGTTACCTCGGAGGGCGCCCCAGACAGTCTCTGAGAGGAGGAAACACTGCTCATCATTTATAGTCAGCGTGTCTGAAATGACAGGAATGACCCCATATGGTTAAGGGTTTCTATTCTCAGGTTACAATCACATGTTCTACATAAACTCTTGGATGAAAAAGTAAGAGCAAGGAGTTCTTGTCATGGCTCAGTGGTTAACAAACCCAACTAGTGTCCATGAGGACGCGGGTTCCATCTCTGGCCTTGCTCAGTAGGTTAAGGATCTGGCATTGCCATGTACTGTGGTATGGGTTGCAGATGAGGCTTGGATCCCTCGTTGCTGTGGCTGTGGTGTAGGCCAGCAGCTACAGCTCTGATTTGACCCCTAGCCTGGGAACCTCTGCATGCTGAGGGTGGGGCCCTAAAAAGACAAAAGACAAAACAAAAAACAAAAAAAAAACAGTAACAGAAAGATCATATATTTTCCCCCAACAGAGGGTATGTTCCCTGAGCAAGCAGGGTGGCACTTAGGCCTGAGGCCAGAATGTGAAGGTGGACACCCAGCAGCTCTACAGGCCCTGAAAGGTGATGTGTGAGGAGAGTCAGGTTGACTTGGAGTCCTCTGGAAAAACCATCCGCCTGTGGGTCAGTGTCCCCACCAGAAATGTGAATTACTGCCAGGTTTTATCTTGATGTATGAGGATGCCTAGAGGGGTGAGTCAGGTTACAGAGTTCTCAAAGCCTTTGAAGTCACCCTCCTTTCCCTCAAGCTTCAGCTACTCCAAGAAGAATAGGAGGAAGAAGCTGAAACTTGAATGTTCACTTTGCAGACTGATAAGTCCCCAGATGCCCTATTGAGGGAAGATGGAGGCAGCCACAGGACTGAGGACTTGGATTCATCTCAGTTCAGATGTCCAAAACCACCTTCTCTCTCCAGTGTGGGGTCTAGTAGAGAAAATCAGCAAAGTATACAAAGTTTCTAAAATGCTAATGGGGCTATATTTAGTCCAGATGGGGGGGGGGGTCCCGTGAGACTCAGTGAAGAACCAGTGCGATGCTCACAGTCAGCATTCAAACACTGGCTAGGGTGTAAGGGAAAAACTTACCTTCAATGGCTCTGGGTGCTTGGTGACCCCTGGTTCCCACATCCATGGAGAGCTCCAGGCCTAGCACCTGCAACTCAGGCCAGGCCATCTAGAGTTACAACTCCAGATGAGTGCTTGCACTTCTAGAATAGGGAACAAGATAGTACTCACAATTCTCCACCGACTCCAAAGAAGGAAGCTGGTCACATCCAGGAGTAACTACGAGGACAACCAAGGAATTCTTCTCTGATATATGCCATTTTTCTGCAAGGACAGAGTAAACTCAGTGTGGCTGACCTGCCACCAGAAGCAACAGGCAAAACAAAGGCCCTACAGGAGGGGCCCTAGCTCTAGGCCCTTTGGCTTGTATGCCTGTGGTAGAGGGAAAGGGGGATGGGACACCTGCCCTGGGCACGGGCACTGCCTCATCATCTGTTCAGCTTGCTCATTTTGGTTGTACTCCTCTCTCCCCAATAACCCACCCTGACCCATGTATGACCCATGTTTGAGCCCCAGCTCTCTGGAGCTGGGGCTCTCTGTTTCTGGCTTGTGCGGGTGAAGCACATGATTCTGAGACCTCAATAACTGCTTCTAGAATACAGGCGGTTCTAGAGCACTGCTAGTCAGAGTGTGGCCTGCAGATTAGCTGCTGGTTTGTAAAACTGTATTACTGGTTGGTCACCAGGTCAGAAGTTTATATGACTTCAGAATGTAAATTAGTTATGTCAAAGCAAACACACTGTTTAGTTCTGGTAATTTTTATAAAAAGGTTTTTCTTGATGAAGGGTACAGTTTTACATTCTGGTACGTATGCTTCTCATGTCATTGCAGACTTGCACTTGAGGCAGCACTGCCCTGGGGGCTCCAGATGAAGCAGATGATAGGAAGATTGTTCCATGCCGAGGAGGCCTAAGATGATCTAACTGGCGCTCTGCCAAAGGTACGTGGTCACCAGCCCATCCTGCTTCCTTCCTTCCTCTTCCCTAACAAGTTCTCTGTCTGAGGCAGACTTCTGGCCAACAGTGGAAAGCCACTCAGTAGGAGCTAACACACTATCCAATATAGTTCCAGATCCTAGTCTAAGTAGGAAAAAAAAAAAGCCAAAGCCAAAACACTAATGTACTGTCTCTTTCCACCCTCCTACCAGTTCTTCTCCATGACCTTCAAGGTAGTTCTGATTGTACCACCCCAAGCCTGAACCTCAAGGAACTCCCTTTCTCTCTTCTTTTTCTGGAGCCACATGCATCCCCACTGGTGCCACAACCTCCATAATGCCCTATGGAACCACAAAGCCAGGGAGAAGATGGTCTGGCAGAAAGCAGGGAGTGAGGATTCAGAACAAAATTGGGGTCCCAAACGTTATCTACCTCTAGGCAGAAGGCACCCAGAAGCCTTGAACCATCTCAAGGAAGCCTGCTCACACCTGATCCCTACACCATATGGCTGCACCTCGGCTCTCAGGCCTGCCAAGAGGCAAGCCAATGAGGGGCCTTTCCTACCATCATGAGCAAACATACTCTTTCCCCTCCCTGTACATACTCTGTTGCCCCACACTAATAGCTGTCTAAATCCTGCCGGGAAAAGAGAAATTGAAGCTACTCTGGGCCAGGCCAACTCACAACTCCATTGTAAACCCTGAAAACTCCACCCTGAGACACAGGACAAGCAGGCTTTCAGGGCAGAGGGCACGCTCAGAGAAGAATGTGCAGGACCACCCCAAGCTCCTAAGCAGACAGACCCAAGACCAGGGAAAACCTCACTGAGAGGCAGGGGTGAAGAAAACTATAGAAGAATATCCCTCCTCGACTGGAATCCTCATCCCTTGTCTCCTTGTCCCCACCCTGACCCCACACATCCCGGAACCCCAAAATCAATGTGTGGGGGGCACATATACATATCTACAAGGTGGCATCCAACAGAGGGCAAAAGTCCTGAGCTTTAGTCTTAGGCTACTGGACCTCGGTCTACCAAACTGAGGAGAAATCACAATTGTCCATATTGCAACTGCCACCCATGGTCACTGTGCTGATGACAAGAGAGGCTGTGCAAACACCAGGTTATCTGAACTATTACTTGGAAGACAAGAAAAAATCTAATTGTTGTTGTTCTTGATATTACACATTTGTTTCTCTAAAACGCATCTGGGGAGTTCCCGTCATGGTACAGCGGAAACGAATCCGACTAGGAACCATGGGGTTGCCGATTCGATCCCTGGCCTCATTCAGTGGGTTAAGGATCCAGCGTTGCTGTGACCTGTGGTGTAGGTCACAGACGCAGCTTGGATCCCACGTTGCTGGGCCTGTCATGTAGGCCGGCCTAGGAACCTGCATATGCCACGAGGAAGGCCCTAAAAACAAAAACAAACAAACAAAAGCATCTGCACTCCATTCTCTAAATCCAGGGTCTTTTAGAGGGGGAAGAATCCTTTGAAGATCTGACAAAGATGAAAGGACTTTTTCCCTAGAATAATGCCCCCTAATTTAAGAGCTCATCCCTCCACCCCCAGCCACCAATCTCATGGTGAAGAATCCCCATCCTAAATGCTTTCAGTGACTCCTATGGGGTTTAGGCTGATAAAGAGGACACAGAGTCAAGGCTGCTGCTTAAACAAGCTATGAGTGGGAAGGGCCGGGGGAGGTGGTGATGTGAGAGCTGGCAAAACAGGAGGGACACTGGGTCATTTCAAAGGATGTAAATAGAGATGATCATTGTGGTTTTCCGCCTGCAGAGAACAGGAAATAGGCAGGGGACAGGCCAGCTGCCTCTATGCACACCCACACACCCTGCACCAGGAAGAACGAGACGTGGGCAGCGAGGTCTGGCAAACAGCCTGCTCAGCCAGCAGGAGCACAGGCACACTCACAATAAGCCCCAGTGGGACAGCAGGAATCTGAAGCCTCAAATACTCAGGAAGCAGCATGGGAAATAATACTGAGCTGGGAGATCAGGAAGGGTTAGTTCTGGTTCTGGTTCTGCTGCTGCCAAGCTGAGCAAGTCTCGGGGCTGGCACTTCCCTCCGGGGTAAACAATGGCAGGGTGGGACCAGGTTCCAGCTGATCCTCTTTCAGAGCAAAGACCTCATGGTGCCACAGACAGATCACCCCCCAGGTCCCGATCCAGACCACCACTTCCTATCTCCATAGTTCCCGCAACCCCCTGCTTTCATGAAAGCCTGCTCACATCTTTGGGTTCATTGAAAAATTTGTTTTTTTCAATTTAAGAAGTTAAAAAATTCAGGAGTTCCTGTCATGGCTCAGTGGAAAAGAATCTGACTAGTATCCATGAAAATGCAGGTTTGATCCCTGGCGTCACTCAGTGGGTTAAGGATCTGGCGTTGCGGTGAGCTGTGCTGTAGGTCGAAGAAGCAGCTCAGACATGGCATTGCTGTGGGTGTGGCATAGGTTGGCTGCTAGGGCTCCAATTAGACCCCTAGCCTGGGAACCTCCATATGCCGCAGGTGCAGTCCTAAAAAGACCAAAAAAAAAAAAAAAAAAAAAAAAAAGAATCAAACAGCCTGAACTGTTTACAACAAAAAAATAAGAGTTAGTTTTCTACCCTTGTGTCCCATCCCTTTTAGCACAATTTAGCCTTATTCATCACAGACAGGTCAGCTCTGGCTATGGAACTCTGAGATCAAGAGGACCCCAGACCCTTTTACTACCAAAATCCTACTGCTGACTTTTGTCTGCTACTATGCTGGAACTATGATCCTTTCACTTCCGTTCTGTTCTCCACCCTCTCCCTTCTTCACTTCCTTCTCTGCTGCCCTAGATGTGGTGACTCATCACCTCAAACACTATCTGGACAATACTCTCAACATCCGGAACCTTTTCTTCTGTTTCATGCAGTGGGCAAAACCCTCAACCCCGGATCAATCGAACCTCTGCCTGCTGTGTACTTCGTCCTGGTCTCTCATCTTGGTTGGGCCTTTAATGCCATCCTGGAAAATCTCCTTTTCCACCACTTTTTTGTTCTCTTCTCTGCAACATCTATTTCAGTTAAAGAACTGGGACCTCGGACTTCAAGTCCGTAATTGGATCACCACCTCCTTTACTCTTAGACAATCCGAAGGGAGCTCCCATCCACCTCTACCTCTCCCCTCTCCTCCCTGATGGAATGACTGCAACACAGCCCTGATCTTGACCTTCTCCTCTTCCTACCTCAGTGGAAGGGGTTTCTGTTCAAGTGTGCTCTGGAAATCTCCTCACGCTCCTCTTGTATAAATTATTTCCCTTTCCCCCAGAATCTTTTGTTTTTCTCATTTATAAAACACTTATTTATTTATTTATTGCATAATGATTTTTATTTTTTTCCATTATAGCTGGTTTACAGTGTTCTCTTTTCTACTGTATAGCATGGTGACCCAGTAACACATACATGTATACATTTTTTTCTCACATTATGATGCTCCATCATAAGTGACCAGACATAGTTTCCAGTGCTATCCCCAAATCTTCAAATTACTTCTTTTTCCTGCTTCTCTCCCATTAGCATTAAAATATTTGCAAGTCTTCTGGTCTCAACTCCATGTTATCTCAAAAAGTCACGATTTCTTTCTCCTTCTGGTCACAAAGAAGTTCTAGAGGAAGTATAGCTGAGCAGTTTAGTGCTGAATTTCATAGTCAGACCAATCTGGGTTCAAAATCTTGGCTCCAGCTCTTTCCAGCTGTGGGATCCTGAGCAAGTTATTGTCCTTCTGAGCTGCGGGTCCCTCATCTAGTGATCGTGACAGTATCTACACTCTTGGCACTGAGATTAAATGAAGTAATGAACGTAAAGTGCACAGCTCAGTGCCTGGCACACAAGAGGTGCTTTAGTCCTCCTTTTGTCTCCACTTCCTGACATCCTATCTACTCCTCAGTCTACTATAATCTGGGTTTCCTTCACCATCACTCCTGTGAAAATGCCTTCACCAAGGGCCTGTATTCTGCAACTAAACACAAGGGATCCTTTTCAATAAACTCATTCATTCATTCAACAGTTATTTATTGAGCACTTACTATATGCCAGGCTATTCTAAGTGCTAGGGGTACAGACGTCATCAAAACAAAGATCCCTGCTGTAGAGAGGTAACAATCTACTGACCACTCACTTTTGGAACCTCTTGGCAGCCACAGACATCCCTTACCTTCTTGAAACTGAACTCCCTTTATATCACTTATATTGTGGAATCTAAAATATGATACAAATGAACTTATTTACAAAACAGACTCACAGACTTCAGAAATAAATTTAGGGTTACCAAAGGGGAAAGGTGGGGGAAGGGATAAATTAGGAGTTTAGAATTAATAGACACACATACTATAGATAAAAAATAGATAACCAACAAGGACCTACTGTATAGTAAAGGGAATTCTTCTCTCTCTCTCTACATATATATATATTGAGCTTCAACCTACACTGTGTCTGCAACCTACACTGCAGCTCACAGCAATGCTGGATCTTTAACCCACTGAGCAAGGCCAGGGATTGAACCTGCATCCTCATGGATACTAGTCAGGTTCATTTCCGCTGAGCCACAATGGGAACTCCTCGATATTCTTGAATAACCTATATGGGAAAAGAATCTGAAAAAGAATGGATATATGTGTGTGCATGTACATATGTATATATAAAACTGAATCACTTTGCGGTACACCTGAAACTGATACAACATTGTAAATCAACTAATACTCCAATATGAAATTAAAAAAAAAAACAGAAAAAGAAACTGAACTCCCTTAGCTTAAGGGACTTGGCTTTCCTTCTAACTCCTGAACATGCTTCCTCATCCTCCTTTTCATTCACCCACCCGTATGTGCTGGTGTTCCCCAGCATTCCAAGCTGCTCTTTTTCTCCTCACTTCCACACTGTCTGGGCAGTGTCACCCACTGCCACAGCAGGCAGTGATTTGCAAGTCTACCCTTCCAGGCCAGCTCTTCTTCTGGAGCTCTAGATCATGCACCTCCACTCAGATATCACTTTGAATCTTAAATACGGAATGGAACTAACTCTTCAATCCTCCTCCTGGCTGACTTTCTCTCTCAGTTTGATAACAGCACCATCTATGGATTTACCCAGACCAGGTACCTCCTTCTTCTCCCATCTTTCTGAGTAGAGCACGAGTTCATTCACGCATAGTATTTCTGACTGTCTACTAGGTGTCAAACACTGTGCTAAACACTGGGATTACAAGAGCAAAAAAGAAAGACCCAACTGAGTGTTACAACTACAAAATCCTTACTAGCTCTTAACATCATCACCATCTTCTCACCCCACTGGGTCCATGCCCTGCTGTAGCCTCTTGTGAATTCTCACCTGGATGGATGACCATATAAATGTATCCCATTTCAATCCACTATGCTTTGTGATCGTTTAATATGAAAGTTAGACTATGACAATCTCTGCTCAAAATCCTACAATGCTTCCCCAGAAACAGCTTCCAGATAAAGTCCAGGATCCACTGGATGATTATACAAACTCCAGCCTCGTATTCTCTGCTGCTGTGCAGGAACTCTCACAGGAGCACAATGAACTCTTCACAGAACTCTGTACATGCCACGTTTTCTCCCCTCTCCCTCTTTTTCTTTGCGTATTTTGCTTCCTCCAGTTGAAACATATTTCGTCTCCATATCTCACCTGATTAAGAAACAGCTCTGATTTTCCTTTTCTAAAACTCCTTTGTTGGTCCCCCACCCTTTCCTAAGAGACCTTCCTATGTGCTCCCGAAGCAACATATACATACATTTCTCATAACAGGTATCTTAATATATGCTGTTTATTTGTCTGTCTCCTCACCAAGGCTGTGAGCTCCTCAACAGAAGGGACCAATCTCAGTGTCTTTGTATCCCAAGTGCCTGACACACGGTAGTCATTCAATAACTGTTTGCTGAAAAAAGAAAAAAACAGACGAATGATGCTAGAACCTTTTAAATGCATATTTAAGGCTATATATATGCATAATGACTGTGCTACACAACAATCAGGTATAAATGGCAAACGGTTAATGCAGTTTATATAACTGGATATAACGGTTATATATCCAAACCTAGTATTTCTGAAGTTCTGGGATTGGGGTAGGAATGATTTCAGACACTGCTCTGAAGAGGGCTAGGTTCACAAATCCAGATTCAGGTCTTTTGACTTCTTCGGAAGAACTCATTCCTGCAACAGGGTACCCGGAAACTAGTCTTTACCTCAGGGCATGTTAGCCTCTCCCTCGACCCGCCCTGCTCCTCCCTGAAACAAAACATTACCATCATGTGGATGTGTTTAAATCACAGAATCTTAATAGCAGGAAGAAAACACCACTCATTTTGGTTATAAAGTGGCATTTGGTTTAGCTTCTGGGGTGTAAACTAGGAGTGTCAACCCAGTCTTTGGCACCGTCCCACTCCTTCAGGTCTACCCTGCCTCGCGTGTCCTGACAGGCTCCTCGCTGGGGCCACCACTGGTTCTCCACACCTGCTTTGTTCCCTCCCACATATAGGTGACATCCAGGCTTCCTCTCCTCTACGTGGCCTAATGAGAGCCCTTGGAATCATTCCTCTCCCACTCATTTCTTCATTCCAGCCAGGATCCGTGGAGCACTTACTATGCATCAGGAACTGTGCTACGTGCTGGGGCAGTTAAAAAGCAAAACGAGCCCTGGTCCCTGCCCTTGAGGAGCTCACAGTCTAGTGGGAGAGACAAATACAAACAATTACAAAACAGATACAACAGCTGCCTCCTGAGAGGAAGGCTTAACTTTGGAGGGGGCCTCTGAGCAGGACCTTGAACCCTGAATTGGTATTTGCCAGCTACCCAGAGGAGAAAAGGTATTCCAGGCCTGGGAAGCAGCTGAGATATATGAGCACGGGTGTGTTTAGGGGAAGAGGCAAGGCCTGACCCCCTCAAACTTCTTCCAGTATAGTGGGAGCCTGAGAATCCAACCGCCCTGAGCCTGGAGCCTGTCCCTAGTGCTGCTGGATTCAGTTTGGACCATGGTGCCTCCTCCCACAAGTCCCAAGATTATTCACCTCCGGAGACTACCAGTACCTCCTTGGAAGTATAATCCATCAAGCCCACAGATGAATGCTCAGTGTTTTCCCTCCCATCTGCTTTTGTGAAAGTTGTAATTAAAAATTTTCTTTTTTTCCCTACTTTTAAAACTTAATCTGTTCTCTTCCCTGCCTCCTGCTGGAAGGAGAACATCTCCCTATAATTCCAGATCTTCAGAGATAGCTTTGGGAGTTCCCATTGTGGCTTAGTGGGTTAAGAACCTGACTAGTATCCCTGAGGAAGTGGGTTAGATTCCTGACCTTGCTCACTGGGTTAAGGATCTGGCGTTACTTGGAACTGCAGCGTAGGTCACAGATGTGGCTCGGATCTGGCCTTGCTGTGGCTGTGAAGTAGGCCAGCAGCAGCCTGGGAACTTCCATGTGCCCAGGTGCGGCCCTAAAAAAAAGAAAAAAGAGAGATAGCTCTGGTTAACATTTTGCACAACCTTTCCAATTTTGAAATGCATAATTTATTTTTAAACGAAAAATGAGATGCTAATACATAATAGTAACTTTTTTCCACTTACCAAAAATGATTTGCAGATCTTTTAATGTCAGTGATATATAGAGCTACATTGTTAGTTGTTAGTGCTGAATAGAATTCCATTTTCAAGATATACTTTAACTTAAAAATGCTGAAATTTGGAGTTCCCATAGTGGCTCAGCAGTTAACGAACCCAACTAGCATCCATGAAGGCGCGGGTTTGATCCCTGGCCTCGCTCAGTGGGTTAAGTATCCGGCATTGTTGTGAGCTGTGGTGTAGGTCGCAGATGCGGCTCAGATCTTGTGTTGCTATAGCTGTGGGTAGGCCTCCCCACTGATAACCACGAGTTTGTTAGTCTGCCTCTTTTGTTGTATTCACAAGTTCATTGTATTTTTTAGATTTCACATACAAGTGATATCATACAGTATTTGTCTTTGTCTGACTTATTTCACTTAGCATAATGCTCTCAAAGTCTATCCATGTTGCTGCAAATGGCAAAACTTCATTCTTTTTTTATGGCTGAGTGGTATTCCTTTGTGTATGTGGGTATGTATACCATGGCTTCTTTATTCATTAACCTGATAATACTTAGGTTGCATCCATATCTTGGCAAATGGAAAAAATGCTACTAAGAACACTAGGGTGTCTGGCTCTTTTTGACCTAGTGTTCTTGTGTTTTTCAGATATACACCCAGGAGTGGAAATGCTGGGCAATATGGTAGTTATATTTTTATTTTTTTGAGAAACCTCATACTGTTTTCCATAGTGGCTGCACCAATTTTACATTCCCACCAACAGTGTATAAAGCTTCCCTTTTCTCCACATCCTCACCAACATTTGTTATTTGTGTTCTTTTTGATGACAGTCATTCAGACATTTGTGAGGTGATTATCTCAACCTGGTTTTGGTTTGCATCTCCCTGATGATTAGCAATGTTGAGCATCTTTTCATGTGCCTGTTGGCCATCTGCATTTTCTCTTTGGAAAAATGTCTATTTATTTCTTCCGTTCATTTTTAAATTGGTTTTTTTTTTTGGTGTTCAGTTGTATGAGCTGTTTATATATGTTGGATATTAATCCCTTATCATTCATATCATTTGCAAATATTTTCTCCCATTCAGTAAAATGGTATTCATTTTACCAATAGTTCCTTTCCTGGACAAAAATTAGGTCCCATTTGTTTATTTTTGCTTTTATTTCCTTTAGTTTAGGAGATGGATCCAGAAAAATGCTGCTGGGATTTATGTTAAACAGTGTCCTGCCTATGTTTTTTCCAAGGAGTTTTATGGTATGTGGTCTTACATTTAGGTTTTTAATACACTTTTAGTTTATTTTTGTATATGCTGTTAGAGAATGTCCTGATTTCATTCTTTTACATGCAGCTGTCCGGTTTTCCCAGCACCACTTATTGAAGAGACTGTCTTTTCTCCATTGTATATTCTTGCCTCTTCTGTCATAGATTAATTGACCGTAAGTGCATGAGTTTATTTCTGGGCTCTCTATCCTGTTCCACTGATCTGTGTGTCTGTTTTTGTGCCAGTACCAAACTGTTTTGATTACTGTAGCTCTGCAGTATGAGACTTTAAATTCTTTAAGGACAGGGGCAGCTCATTAATATTCTTTGGACCAGTGCTACTGACAAATTATAGTTGCTTAATAAATACTGTGTGTACTAAGCATGAACGGAAGGGAGGAAGCCAACCAGAAATGCTATTAGCATCTGAGAACAATGGGCCAGGGATCAAAATATTTATAACATGAGTACTAACAATTAAAGCAATTAGATGTTAGAAGTTACTATTTGAAGTAATTAACACTGAAATGTGATCAGGGCTTAATCCCACCAGAGGTCAGTAGTTCTCCACATCATTACTTGGTGTAACGCTTGGTAACGGTATTTATCAGTAGACTGCCCCAAACTGCACAGTGAAAAGAGCAAAATCTTGGTAGATAAACAAACCTGACTGGAATTTTTGCTCCACCACTACTAGCTGTGTAAAACTGGACATGTTACTTAAACCCTTTGAGTCTCAGTTCTGAAAAATGGGTAGAACACCAACCTCACAGAGCTGTTATGAAGATCAGAGGGCACAACATACAGCAAGTGCCAGATACTCAATAAATGCTAGTTTCCTTCCCTTTTCTACTTTCCTTTTAACAAGTCAGTTTTGCCACCTGGCTGGAGGAGCCCAGGGGCAGAGTGCCTTGTGGGATAGCCACACCCTAGGAGCAGCTTCCCCGAGGGCTTTCAGGAGCATCTTTACAGAACTTCTTACAGGAGCCTGAGGGCTCCAGCACTGTGTAATGCTACCCTGTGCTGCAAACAGGCTGACAATCCAACATATAAAAGGGACATGGGCTTAGAACTCTGAATCTGCCTCCAGCTAGGATCGTGGCCCTAGTCAAAAGACCAAGGCCACACAGATGGGGTCCTAGAACTAGTTACTACCAAAACAAAGCTGAATAGGACAGGAGATAAACTTTTCATCTAGGACACAGGGTACCTGCTAAACCATCTCTCTTGCCCCATCCCAAAGCTTTCTGAAAGAAGGGGAGGCTGCTTACTGACACTCGAGCTGACAAGACTGAGCGTACACTTCCAGAGAAGAGAGCTCCGCAGTATACCAAGCCCCAGCCAACCTCAAGATGTAGACACAACACTAGCACCCCACTGGTAGCGAGCGATCAGGATCAGGACGGTGTGCATGGCCAGGGAGCTTCAGCAATAACAGAAACTTAAAACAGATGTAGGAGAAAGAAAAGAGAGAAGGTCCTGATCCAACAATAGGTCTTATTCACTACTGCCAGGGATAGAGAAGGAAAGCAGACCCATTTCTCTACTACAACAGACCTTGGGCCCATAAACTTTATTTATTTATTTATTTATTTATTATTTTTTTTGCCTTTTCTAGGGCCACTTCCCGTGGCATATGGAGGTTCCCAGGCTAGGGGTCCAATCAGAGCTGTAGCCGCAGGCCTATGCCACAGCCACAGCAATGCAGGATCTGAGCCACATCTGCAACCTACACCACAGCTCACGGCAACGCCGGATCCCCAACCCACTGATCGAGGCCAGGGATCGAACCCACAACCTCATGGTTCCTAGTCGGATTCATTAACCACTGTGCCATGACGGGAACTCCGGGCCCATAAACTTTAAATGCAGATCACAGAAAATCCTTCACCCCTATCCCTTTCTCCCCTCTACAGATCCAGCCTCTCAGCTGACTTTGCTGTCAGGGGCCCCACAAAAGAGGGAGCAAGCTCCTCTTCCAATTGGTTAAACCTCTCGATGTTGCCCATTGACTCTGTATCCTATCACTTATTTCCAGGGCCCACAGAGGAAATTTAGGAAAATGCAGAAACGTAAGCATAACCTCTTTCATGTCTAAAAGAAATATTAGTTAAGCAGTAAAACTCCTTTCCTTCTGTCGCCTAAAGAATATCATTCGCCATCTGGTTCTACAAGGATTGGGTGATTAGCCCCTGCAATCTCTGACATTCAACACAGTCTGATAGGAGTTCAGGGCAGAGTTCAGGAATGAGGCCCTCTGTGCTCTGAGAAAACTGGCAGAACAGGCCTTCAGATAGTTAGATATTTTCAGAAGAAAATTATATGAATCCAGATTCCCGTATCTTCCCATACTTAGAAAAGCACTAAAATCATGAACTAAGGTGTCTGTTCTTGTGACTGGTAGTATCCTTCTACCGAGATGTGTGCATGAACTGTACATACCTGTTCTCTAAAATCACAGACATACTGGCCTCCCTCCTTACCTCTTCAGAGCAGTTCCTTAGAGCTATCTGAGAGTGGTCTCCTGGGCTATAGTCTTCAGTAAGTACCCAAATAAAAGAAACTCACAACTCTCACATTGATGTGCATTTTTATTTCAGTCGACAAATTGTTAGGAAAAGGATTGAGGTTTATGTCTTTGACAGGCTAAGAAATAGACAATATACCCCAGCAAGACTGTGGAACTATAAGGAGAGTGGGAGCCCACCATCTACTGTTAAAAATCAAAAAAGAAGATATCAACTGGCCAAACCTCTCCAATGCCCTGCTTCATTCTGCGTGGAGGTGAGGAAGTGGAGTGTAAGGACATGGGAGGAAGGGAAGCGCTGGGGCTTAGGAATCTTATTTTTATTTTGTTTCATTTTTTAATTATTTTTTATTTTTTGCAATTATTATTTTTAATAGTTATTTCCCCAATACATTTTTTTTCTACTGTATAGCATGGTGACCCAGTTACATATACATGTACATATTCTATTTTCTCACATTATCATGCTCCATCATAAGTGATTGGACATAGTTCTCAGTGCTACATAGCAGGATCTCATTGCTTACTCATTCCAAAGGCAATAGTTTGTATCTATTAATCCCAAGCTCCCCAACCACCCCACTCCCCCCAACCCCGGCAACCACAAGTCTATTCTCCGAGTCCATGATTTTCTTTTCTGTGGAAAGGTACATTTGTGCCGTATGTAAGATTCCAGATATAAGTGATATCATATGGTATTTATCTTTCTCTTTCTAACTTACTTCACTCAGTATGAAAGTCTCTAGTTCCATCCATGTTGCTACAAATGGTATTATTTTGTTTTTTTATGGCTGAGTAGTATTCCATTGTGTATATATACCACCTCTTCCGAATCCAATCATCTGTCGATGGACATTTGGGTTGTTTCCATGTCCTGGCTATTGTGAATAGTGCTGCAATGAACATGCGGGTGCACGTGTCTCTTTTAAGTAGAGTTTTGTCCGGATAGATGCCCAAGAGTGGGATTGCTGGCTCATATGGTAGTTCTTTGTATAGATTTCTAAGGTATCTCCATACTGATCTCCATAGTGGTTGTACCAGTTTACATTCCCACCAGCAGCACAGGAGGGTCCCCTTTTCTCCACACCCCCTCCAGCATTTGTTATTTGTGGACTTATTAATGATCGCCATTTTGTTTCATTTTTTTAAGTCACCAAGTTCTTGGAGTTTACTTAGTGGCTCAGCAGTAATGAATCTGACTAGTATCCATGAGGATGCGGGTTCAATCCCTGGCGTTGCTCAGTAGGTTAAGGATCTGGCATTGCCATAAGCTGTGGTATAGGTCACAGACATGGCTCAGATCTGGCATTGCTGTGGCTGTGGTGTAGGCTGGCAGCTGTAGCTGATTAGACCCCTAGCTTAGGAACTTCCATATGCCACAGGTGCAGTACTCAAAAAAAAAAAAAAAAAAACCACACACCAGGTTCTTCCTTCTACTGTGGATCCTCCTTCAAAGTTTGTGAAGACACTCATCATTATCTCCTGTTCTTAGGAAATTCTTGGAATGTAGGCATATTTAAAAAACAAAAAGCAGCAGCAGCTGCTTACAAATTAGGCAATTTGCCAAGAGCACATGGTTAAAGAGGAGACTGATAAACCTTTTCTGGCTGATTCCAGAATAAATCATGTTCCAGTCCCTGAGTCCTCTACTGCAATTGGTCTGCAAGCAGAACACCAAGGCAGAGGGAGAGGGGGAGCAGTGATAACTCAAGGAAATAAAGACTAGAGTCTGTCATAAACTAGGTCCAGACTACCCAGATACATCTTGACCAAGCTGAGCTTCTTGGGCTCTGTACTATTTGGGGCTATTGGAAAAGCATTATGATTTAGCAATAAGGAAAAAAACAAGAGTTGTGAGAAGAGAGGACTACAGGTCAAGCTAATCTAGGCCTAGGGATTCAAAATGGAACACAATTATTTTGCCCTCACTTGAAAACTATGCTCCTGCTACCTATTCTTCCCAACTCAACCGTATTTCTCCTCATGTGTCCCTTTATCCTCCACATACTCCTTCCCAAGGAAAATAATTCAACTACAAAACTCTCTTCCTGCATTTTCTTCCTCTTTGTTTTTAAGACAACATACGTAAATGGCAATCAAGTCTTACACAAGGCTCTGCCTTGTCCTTGTTATGGGAAAGGTTAAAGTGGACATTTAAAGTGGAGAGAGCTCATCAGCATGCCTCTTTCTCCCCAGCCCAGTTGCTCCTTATCGGTTTTCCTCCTACACTCTCTAGATGTATCCCCAGCGTGTCTCCAACTTTGTGAAGAGCAGCCTGAGTTGGGACCAAAGCCTAGTGTAATTCTCCTTTCCCTGGAATCACATGCCAATACTCCAGATGTGAAACTTGAAAGACAGTCAATTCTAAATGAAACCTGCAAATCACCTCCTTTTTGATGATCTTAGAAATGAACAAAAACCATGGGGTCTTTTTACAAACTTTTATACAAAGTAGCCCTTTTAAGTTAACAATACCAACAAATAATTAAGAGTCTTCTAAGATCCAGGCATAGTTATAGAAGGAATGGCCAAAGGAGGTATTTTAGGAGATTCAGATTATAATGAATTATGCCATTTATTAGCTTGGTCACTTGTTTAATATCTGAGGAAGGACAAGTCAAATATTAATAATGGCTGCAGAATGATACTCATACAATAATCTTCCTTGCATTCTAGAACAAAAGGGCTTGGGGAGGAAGCCCCAATTATTCTGTTCAGGGACAATGGCATCCTAAGTAACTCGGGGATGTGTTGTGAAAATCAGGACAGGATGGGAATAACTCTTAAGGGCTATGACTTCAATCAACTAGTTTCAGGAGAAGTAAAGAAAAATGCAGTCATATGACATAATTGAATTTAGTCACTTTACCTGGGCTGTATCAGCTCCCCAAAAGTATTTGGAGCAACATTAGATGGGTGCACTCCCAAATAATCAGATCTTTGATTCACAAACAGGATGTGGTTTAATAATCAAAACAGAAAACTGGGTTCATTCAAGTATCTAGAGCCTAAAATAATTCCATTTAACAAGTTTAACATCATACAACACACATCCTCCAGGTGGCAGAAATACTTCTCAATTACAAAGACAGGTAGTAAATACTAAACACCCCCACAGACCATTTAGCAATTAATGGACTACCGGCAACAACTGAAGGCGAATTCAGACTAGAGTTGAACCTCAATACTAGACTTGGTTTTTAGAAAATGAAGTATGAACTTAACTGAATTCCAGATTCAAATCCAGAAATTGTGCTGCATTAAGCAAAACACTGGCCCAGAGCCTACCAGGAAGTTATTTGGAGGAAAGAGACAGAAAGCTTCAGCTAAGTTTTAACTTGCAAATGTGGTTTTCTTTACTAAAATCAACCCCATAGGGAAATATGGTATGGTTTGGGCTGTGCTGATGTTGTTTTCCCCCATAGATTCAGCCTTGTTTTCAAAAAATAGGATTATGGTTCAAGGCCTCCAAAAGCCTCTCTAGGAAGCTGTTCCAAAGAGAAGCCTCCATAGGCAGAACAGTAGAGAAGGAAGTTACTTGTCTGTCTTTGCTGATGTTCATCCACACCAGTTTTCATTCTCTCTCAATGGATAAGAACCCTCAACTAACAGAGCAGATTCACTTATAGGATGGTAATAAATTGAAATAAACACTTTATTTAGTTTCTTAGCTGTCTGTAAGTCTCTTTCATTAAAGAATTTACAGCACAGCAGAGTTCCCGTTGTGGCGCAGTGGTTAACGAATCCAACTAGGAACCATGAGGTTTTGGGTTCGATCCCTGGCCTTGCTCAGTGGGTTAAGGATCTGGCGTTGCTGTGAGCTGTGGTGTGAGTCACAGATGCAGCTTGGATCCCGAGTTGCTGTGGCTCTGGTGTAGGCCAGTGGCTACAGCTGCCTGGGAACCTCCAAATGCCGTGGGAGTGGCTCAAGAAAAGGCAAAAGACTAAATAAATAAATTAAATTAAATAATTTACAGCACAGCATTGTCATATAACCTCATTTCCATTTTCTTGATTAAGCTGTAGTCCTATAGCAAGGGAGATAAAAGCTTCATTTAGAAGTAGAAAATTATTCTAACATATAATAATAGTAAACATTCTAATTGTCTTTTAAGCATTTTATAACACACTGCATCCTTTTGCTTCCTATTCCCCCAATTGGACTGCAAAGCTTGGACCTAGGTTATATATCATTCTTGTAAGCACCAAATGAATAGGCATGTACCAAACCAAATAGAGGGCAGATCCAAGTCAGACCCTAAGTTTTCTATACCAAAATAAACATTCTGAGCACCATCCTTCTTCGAGGCAGTCTATTTTTGTCATGAAGGATTCAACCACGCACACAAGAGCAGGCCTTTTATCCTCCTCAGCCTAATGCATCTTACCTTAGCCTAATGCAACTTACCTTAGCCTAATGGAAAGAAATACCTTTGGTGTTATTTCTTTCCCTAAATCATCCGTCACACTCTCAGTGCCATCTGTTTAATTAAATGTTTTTAATTCTATATATCAAATGAGAACTTTTAAAAAGTAATTTAAGCGCTTTCACTGACATGAGGAATCTGAAAAAGGGAGAGACTGAACTTCTTTGCAGAACAGATGCTGACTCACAGAAATTGAAAAACTTATGGTCTCCGGAGGAGACAGTTTGGGGGGTGGGGGATGTGCTTGGGCTGTGGGATGGAAATCCTGTGAAATCAGATTGTTATGATCATTATACAACTACAGATGTGATAAATTCATTTGAGTAATTTAAATTAATTAATTAATTTTCAACATTAAAAAATAAAAAGTAATTTAAGCATACTTAAAACGCCAGACAAAATGCTATTACCATATGGCCCAACCCCATAAATATGGCTTCCCTCCATAAATACCTCAACACCAGAGGACTAGATTGCAGAAAGTTTCTAGAAAACTCTAAATTTTAAGCTTATAAAGTAGAATTTTATTTCTTTTCATTGCTGACTCTATTCATGACTGTACTCATCAATTTGCTGTGAAATAACCTTCCTCAAACACAACTCTCAGCAACTGCCTTAAAGAAAATTGCCAGCCCCTGCTATTTCATATGAAAGCCATATCCAAAGCACTCTGACTCTTCATTTCAATCCCACACTCTCTTGAACCTCACCCCTCCCCAGTTCCCACCCTCATCACACACCAGCCCAGCACTTTGAGTTCAATCATAATCTTTTGAGCCTTTGCTCAAGCCTTCCTTCCCTCCTGGAAAACCCTTCTTTCTCTCCTGGCCAATTATATCTACCACCTCACTTTATGTGGCTGCTCAAGACTCATTTCCTGATGGCAGTGTTCTATGATTTCTCTCCCAGTTAAAACATTTACCTAATATGCTACATGTCAGATGCGTTCATGTACTTTGCATAGGTCAACACATCTCTCTACCTTGTCTTACCAATTTGGGGTGTCAGCTCTGGTATCCTCTCCCCAGCCCTGGTCGCAACCTCACTAGAACCTTGGACACTTGAACAAGGTCAGAGGGATAACCTTCTATCTCTACCGGCACAATGTTTTCAGTAATTTTCCATCCTGATTGAATTGTACTCCTAAAGCAGACCTTTTTGGTGAAATACGTAGCTCGAGAGCAGGATTCCGGAGGAGCCCTGACCCCAGTGGTCAGCCCAGTGAAGAAATGAATGGAGGTGGGGGACTAATCCTTGGGGAAGCAGAGAGGAGAAAAGGGGGAGGTGGACGTGGAGCCCAGAAAGCTGGGATGGACTAGCGGATTGTGCAAAAGCCACAGGAAGGGCGTCTCAGGAGGCTTAGGGGAGGGTGTCCCAAGGCAGGCCCTCTCGGAGCCCGGAACCAGACAAGGCGGGTCCGACTTACCCACGCGATGGGGAAAGTGCAAAGTCACGGAACCGAAGAGCAGGTCACGGTAGCGTTGGAAGGCCTCGTCGAGGACGGAGCAGCCCACCTGCGCGGCCGAACTCCTGTGGTACTGGAACTGGAAGGTGTGCGGTACGATGGTGTAGCTCCAGTCGGAAGTTTTGATGTACTGGGGCCATGGCCACAGGGCCGTCGCCCGCCCAGCGGAAGCTGCCGCCAATAGCAGCGAAAACCAGAGCGTGGAGGCTGCCATGGCCCGCCGGTCTCTTCTCTCCCAGCTGGCCGAGTCACGTGACACCATGGTCAGGTGAGCGGCGTCCGCGTGACAATTGGCGGGTCACGTGACCAGAGACGGCTTCTCACCAGGAATTCCGGAGGACCTAGTCCTGGCCTCTCCAGTCCCGGCGTGAGACCGGAGTTCGTGCGGCCTGCGTTGGGTGGTGCGAACCTCGGTGATGGCCCAGATGCTGGCAGCTCACCCGCCTGCTGGGGCAGTAGCTAATGCGCCACCGCAGATGCCAGGCCTGCGGTCACAGAGTTATAAACGCACCAGAGGCTAGGAGCCCCTTGTCGGGAGGCCGAGTGGGCCAGCGAAAAAGGAAAGTTTCCGGAATCTTGAACGCGGAATAAGAGGTCGCCAGGCCTGCTGGGGGGTAAAGGACGTCCCAGCCCCGGAGAACTTCAGAAGCAGAAAAATGGAGGCTTGAAACCACAGGTCCTTGTGAAGTGAAATGCTGTGGGGCATACAGGGGCTGGCAGTCAGAATGGCTCAGCTAGGGAGAGCATCATAAAAATGACAAAAATGGGATCTGCTTATCCCTGGGGGCGGGGGGGATGTGCATTTTCAAAGCAAGCTTGAGGCGTCCCATTTCCTGCCTCCGTGGGCTCTTTCTTGATGGTTGATAATCTCCTAGTAACTGCCCCCAAATCACCTCCTTGCAGACAAAACTCCACAAACAGGGTAGGTCCTGTACCTCCTGCAAGCAGTAAATCATTAAACTTTGCATACAGGTTGGAGAATGCTCAGAGATAAGACCCCAAAATAAGTCCCGCAGGGATTTTCATAGGAAATCTGATGGTCAGGACTTTAGGGAAAGGAAGAAAGCTGTAGATCCAGAAAATAGTGGGTATCCAGAAGCAGAGGAGTTAATACAAGAGAGGCTTGAGGGCTGATCAGTGAGAACACCCAATTCTGAGTCAGGGACCCAGTCTTCCTCATTCACCACTGTATTATGGGAGCATAGTTTAGCCCCTCGCTGAAAAAGGAGAAAAAAATAATACTGTGTGTCATTATTTAGCCAGTAGGTAATTTTTTTATCATGAAATTGCATTTTAGCTTTAGAATAAGTGCAAAGATCAGGAAAGTGAACTCTTTAAAATATAGGGCTCTTTAAAATCACGATCACTTACATTTAGGTTTCAAGTACCTAATTTAACAGTTATATATACATGGCTCATAATGGGAAATCAGGTAAAGAAACATTGTCTTTCACTTTTGTAACTTTCTAGGGTTCATCAAGAAGTTTCTCTCAGGGAGTTCCAGTCAGGCTCAGTGGTTAACGAATCCCACTAGGAACCATGAGGTTGTGGGTTCGATCCCTGGCCTTGCTCAGTGAGTTAAGGATCCGGCGTTGCCGTGAGCTGTGTTGTAGGTCACAGATGTGGCTCGGATCCCGCGTTGCTGTGGCTGTGGTGTAGGCCAGCGGCTACAGCTCTGATTGGACCCCTAGCCTGGGAACCTGCATATGCTGAGGGAGCGGCCCTAGCAAAGGCAAAAAGACAAAAAAAAAAAAAGAAGAAGAAATTTCTCTTAGAAGGCTATCGCTTAGAATGGCCCTTGTAACAGAGGAAGGAGAAATTAGATTTCACAATTACAGTTACAGATCCTACAGTTGGATATTTACACTAATTTCTACCGCTAGCAAGTCTATAGGTATTCCACCAGTCAGGAGAGACATTTACCCAAGGGACTTAGGAAGGAGATCCAGAATCATTGTCAGAAGAACCAACTTCATAATAAGCCCACTGTCTCACAGGATGGGTAGTTTGGGGAGAGTTCAGAGCAGGTTCGAAGGTGAGAGCAATTGGTTCAAAGGGGGTCTCAGGATTGAACAAATGCCAAGGCACCCCTTAAAGTGTGACACTCACCCTGGATCAGGAGAGAAGTAATTTACACAAAAGAGTGGCAAAATAAAGGAACCGAACCCAAATAAGAAGACTATAAAAATTACTAATGAAAATACTTAGAGATTTTTGCTGAGAGAGTATTGCAAACATATTATTCTAATCATCCTCCTTCTCTGACCAGTATATCAGACAATCAGAGACGTCTTGAACAACCACTAAAATCTTTTTAAAAATCATCATAATCCAGATAAATATTCAGAGCCAAGCAAAGAGATAGTACCCAAAATTAAAATTAATAGTTATTTAAGAATATGTAAACTCTTTAGTTTTGTGCATATATAACATTGCCATCAATTTTGACAATAGATGAATAACAAAAATAATGACAGATAATATTTGGTGTATAATATCTGGTGGTTTTCTCTGTTTTTCCTTTTATTAAGACAATGTGTTAAATGATTAAAACATTTAATTTCCATATGTATAGCTTCTAATAAAATTAGTTTACATATCAGAAAAAGAATTCACTGTTAGACAATGTGTCCAGATTTTTGGCTCATAGATTTGAGTCATCAGTGTGGAAAGAGATGAGGGAATGACTCATTTTCCCTGGGGAAGTCTATCAAAGAGGAAGTGACTTGAGCTGGCTCCCAAAACATTTGTGTTGGCAGGGAAGGGGAGCATGGGCAAAGCACAGAAATTTGGAAAAAGATGGTATATTGAGCATAGGGTTTATGGAGATAGTGAGAAGCGAAAAAGGGCCATAATTATCTCACTTCTGCCATATTCACTTCTCTCTGGAATGCCTTTCCCACCTCCCACTCCCACCACCTACTTGAAGGTCTAAACTTATATTTTACCACCCTGTAAATCTTCTCTAACTCCTCAAATCTGGATAAGGTTCCATACCTCTTTGAGCTTATCTCCATTGGAACACTTACCTCAGTATTGTAATGGCCTGTCCATTTGTCTGTCTTATCCACTAGAGTAAAAGCTCCTTTGGGGCAGGTTCTGTGTTCATTGTTGTATTCCTAGCCCCTCGCTCAGTGTCTAGCACATTGTAGATTCTCAAAAAAAGACTTGTTAAATGAATGAGTGAAGGGCCCTGAGTATTTCCTCTTCTACTTAGCCTTTTTTTATCCTTCAGGTCTTAGCCTAGAACAGACCAACAGGTATGCTGTGATGGAGTACAGGTGTACTGAGACAGTGACACCCTCCTACCCCAGTCCTCAGGGTGGCCAGGCAGAGCATGGGGGCAACTAGATATCTAGTCAGTCATCTCCAGCCAAGAGGAATCTCCTGTGTGTGCTACAACGTGAGAAACTTTGGGAAGCACTTAGACATCTCCTCTAGGGCCTTTCTTTCTTTCCTTCCTTCCTTTCTTCTTTTGTCAACATGTCAGAGAGCCCTTAAAATTTATTTATTTATTTATTTTGTTTTTTCCTTTTAGGGCCACACCTGCGGCATATGGAGATTCCCAGGCTAGGGGTCGAATCAGAGCTGCAGCTGCTGGCCTACACCACAGCCACAGCAATGCAGGATCCAAGCCACCTCTGCAACCTACACCACAGCTCATGGCAACACCAGATCCTTAACCCATTGAGTGAGGCCAGGGATTGAACCTGCATCTTTATGGTTCCTAGTCGGGTTCATTAACCTCTGTGCCATGAAGGGAATGCCAAGCAATGCTGTTTGGCTGGAACTAATAGGGAATAAAGAGAAACAGTAACAAAAATAATGTTAGAAAAGTAGGTTGAAGCCAGGTCGTGAAGTAAGGAAAGGAGGAAGTTCTTGATCAAGGTACCGTGTACTAGATATATGCTGTTTTACTGATCTCTCACAACAGTTGTATGAAATTTAGTATTACCTACATTTCACACACAGGTAAGTAAACAGGCTCTGAGGGTTAAAATAACTATGGCCCCATAGATAGTTGTCAAAACCAGTATTTAGACCAAGATTTTCTGTGCCAGAGCCTATTGCTTAAGACATCTATCACACTTCCTTGAAAGCTGGCTGAAGACTGTGTTGGGATCTTACTCTTGAGTAAGCTAGTTGAATTTGTTTACTTGAGGAGTGACAAGACCAGAGTTGAAATTTGCTAAGATTAATCTGTTAATGTATGTGGAGGAATTGAATGAGGAAATCCGTGGGCAGGGAGGTTAGGTCTGCGGCTAAGAGCTGTCTAAACAACCTGACCATTTCTGTGTGCTGTGGAACTCAGAGAATGCAGAGCTAAATTCACTTGGTGTTCATGGCTTCATTTCTCTTCTCCTGCACTGGCTAGCCAGACCAGTGAGACTTAAGTTTTGTTTAACTTGTCAAAGTTTACAGTAGTGGAGATGGCCAAAATTGTTTAGGCCCCCTTATGGAGTTTAGACCCATTCCAGTTCACATGAGGCATCCCTACCTCTGCTGTATACTGTTACCGCCAGCCCCTCCCATCCTATTTCCAGAATTACAAAATGCTTCCCAGTTTCCCTCTACTGAACATGTACAGCATTCCTTGGGGTTACTAAAAATATTCCGTGTCCAGTTTGTCTTCCTTTTTGAGCTTTATCCCCTCTTTTCTCATATCTATCATATAACCACCCAGGTATCTTATTCATATTTAGTTCCTAATTCATTCTTAACAACTTTTCCTAACTCTAAATATATATCTCTTGCAATAATTGTCTTACATCTATCCAATTCTAAGCAATACATAAACTTTTTTCTTTTTGGTCTTTTTAGGGCTGCACCCACGGCATGTGAAAGTCCTGTGCTAGGGGTCAAATTAGCCTATACCACAGCCACAGCAACACCGAATCCCTTAACCCACTGAGCAAGGCCAGGGATCGAGCCTACGTCCTAATGGATACTAGTCAGATTTGTTTCCACTGAGCCACAACAGGAACTCCCACATGAACTTTTTTTTTTCAGCCTTGAGCACGGCATGTTGAAACTCCCCGGCCAGGGATCGAACCCTCACCATTGCAATGACTCGAATCACTGCAGTAACAATGCCAGATCCTTAACCTGCTGCACTGCAAGAGAACTCCAACACATAGACTTTTCAAAAAGAATTTCCTGAGTATTTATGCAGGTGTTTTTCTATGGTCAGAAAATTAGAAAAACAGAGTTCTTGCTGTGATGCCATGGGATCGGTGGCATCTCCAGGGCCAGGACACAGGTTTGATCCTCAGCCTGGCACAGTGGGTTAAAGGATCTGGCATTGCTGCCACTGTGACATAGGTTGCAACTGTGGCTCAGATCTGATAACTAGCCTTGGAACTGCATATGCCACAAGGCGGCCAAAAAGGAAAAAAAATTGGAAAAATTAAAGCCCCAAGGGAACTTTCAGCAGATCTGAGCAAAAAGATTGACAGTGGGAAAGAGGGATATGGCTCAAATGCAATATTTCAGTACAAGATGATAGAACTCAACTACCTGAGTGGGGTGGGAATGAGGACAGAGGGAAAAGGAGAGAAAAAAATGTGAGGGTGTACGCGTCTGGTTTCCCGAGGGAATGATGGTGCCATTGACCAAATACAAAAGGAAGGGCCAAGTTTGGGGAAAAGATGATGGGCTCTGAGACATGCTGCTTTGTGGGGGAGCTCGAAGGACAGCAAAGTTGGGATATTTAGCGGGGCCAAGAGAGCTCTGGGCATCATCTGCTTTAAGATGACAGTTGAGATCATAAAGATATATGGAACAGTCAAGGGAAATAGGAAAAGGGAAGGAAGGCTAAAAATTTGGGAGAAAGAGGACTCTGGTGAGAGAGAAGTTTGTGAGGGTCAAAAGGAGTCCAGAGGAGAGATGGTAGCTAGTAAGAGTAAGCTGAGATTAGAGGTGTGGATGAGGATGAAGGGCTTACCAGAAAATCTGACTTCCTTTGCCTCCTACCTTTAAATATAGATAGGTCCTAAGTCCTCATGTTGTCAAAATGTATTGACTTTATCTCCATGACATGGCTTTTGCTTGCAAGGATTAATGACTTATTATGTCATTGCGGAGAAAAGGAGGTCTACTGAAGTGATATGCATAACAACCCAGAAGAGCAGAAAACCTAACTGCAGAAAGAGCAGAAATCAAGGACCTGATGACTCTCTCATCTCCCTCTCTCTCATGGCTTTTCTGTTCCTCTCTATCTGTTTCTCTGATCAGTTTTTCCACATCGCTTGACAGTTACATCAGCTTCTTTATAACCTCTGTTCACACATGACTTGGCATAATAGATCTATAATTTTCCATAAATTTCCAGCCCCCGAGTCCTCTCATTCTCCTGTGTATGCTTCTGGAGAGTCTGCTATCTTTCAAAGTTCTGTGTAAGTCAACATTCTTCTGATCTCCCCGGAGGAATTGTGTGCACATTCTATAATTTCACCAATTCCCTGTTGCTGCACATTTAGGTGGCTCCCAGGTTTTCTCAGTTAGAAACAATGCTGCAATGACCATTATAAAGGATATTGGTTGTTATGCCAGCATCTATTACCATCCTTTCTCACCATGAATACTTTGTTTTTCATTTGGAAATTTCATCCTTCAGTTTGCTAGCTTAAATGAGACTTAGAGTAGCCCCAGGCCCTCCGTGGTTTCTGTCTACTTTTCCCACCCCCTCACTATAAACACTTGGAAACAGGCGATAAGATTTTACATTTCCATCAATAATGTATGAAAATGCCGGGTTTATTACTCTCTTCCTACATTAGTATTTATCTTCTCATCACTACTGATAATGCCTTGGAATTAATTTTTTAAAAGATGTATCTAGTAAAATTGACATGTAAACTCAAGCAAGAGAGAAACAGGATTCATGCCTTCTACATATTGTAGAAAAAGAAGCTGGATCATTCTGAAAAAAATAAGGGGGGGAGGGAAGGAAGCAACATGACTATATATTTAACCAAAAATACAAAGAATAAGAGGATAGAAATAAGCCAACTATATCTAAACTATCACTGTATATGTAAATAGGTTAAATTCCCCCATAAAAGACAAAACAACTCAAATTGAGCAAAGAACAGGATAAATCTTGGTAAGAGACATTTTAAATGAAACCAAAGTGATGACAGTAAAAGAATGGTCAGAGATATGCTAGGAGAATGCAAACAAAAAGAGCAAGGAAGGCTTTTATTAACATCTGACAAAACCCAGGACAAAAAAATTAAATTGAAGATGAATATTTTTAATGATAAAAGGTATAATTCATAAAGAAAATAGACAGCATAAACAATCAGACACCTAACAACAAAGAAATATGTATAAAGCAAAAACCAGAACAAATATATGGGAAAAGAAAAAACTATAATCATGGTGAGAAACATTGACATTTCTCTGAAAATATTCTATCAAGTGCAGAAAAAATAAGAATGGAAACATCTTGAATGATATCATTAGTAATTTAAGTATAATAGATTTTGGAGTTTCTGTTGTGGTTCAACGATAATGAACCCAACTAGTATCCATGAGGATATGGGTTCAATCCCCGGCCTCACTCAGTGGATTAAGTATCCAGCATTGCCGTGAGCTGTGATGTAGGGCCCAGGCATCACTCGGATTCCTGAGTTGCTGTGGCTGTGGTGTAGACCAGCAGCAGCAGCTCCAATTCCACCCCCTGGCCTGGGAACTTCCATATACCACACATGTGGCCCTAAAAAAAAAAAAGCAAAATAATAATGATGATTATAATAATGTATAATAGAATCTTATATCCTACACAAATATATTTAAAACTTTTTATCTTATACAGTTATTAAATGTTCATAAGACATTTAGAAAAACTGGCAAAAAGGCAAATATTACTAAGTTCCAAAAATTAGAATTCTTTTCTTTTTTTTTTTTTTTTTTGTCTTTTTGCCTTTGCTAGGGCCGCTCCCTCGGCATATGGAGGTTCCCAGGCTAGGGGTCCAATCAGAGCTGTAGCCACTGGCCTACACCACAGCCACAGCAACGCGGGATCTGAGCCACATCTGCGACCTACACCACAGCTCACGGCAACGCCGGATCCTTAACCCACTGAGCAAGGCCAGGGATCAAACTCGAAACCTCATGGTTCCTAGTCGGATTCGTTAACCACTGAGCCACGACGGGAACTCCCCAAAATTAGAATTCTTAACGGACGTTTTCTTTGAGCATAATATATTAAAATGGGGGGACTTCTAAATACGTGGATATACTTTTTAAATTCTAAATAATTCGGAGTTCCTGTTGTGGCGCAGTGGTTAACGAATCTGACTAGGAACCATGAGGTTGCGGGTTGGATCCCTGGCCTTGCTCAGTGGGTTAAGGATCGGGCGTTGCCGTGAGCTGTGGTGTAGGTCGCAGATGAAGCTTAGAGCCCATATTGCTATGGCTGTGGTGTAGGCCGGCGGCTACAGCTCCAATTGGACCCCTAGCTTAGGAACCTTCATATGCCACGGGAGCAGCCCAAGAAATGGCAAAAAGACAAAAAAAAAATTCTAAATAATTCTTGGGCCAACTATAAAAATAAATATGCCTAGAAGTATATCAGAATAATGTGACCTGTCCAAACATTTTATTACAGGAACGTGAAACTAGATAAACAAAAGGAAGAGTATTAAAGGCAGTGTTTATGTTAAATAGATTAAAAAATTTGATACAGCTCTTCTAAATTAGAAATATAAAATAGAAGTAGAATGAAACTTCATTAACATGAAAATGAATGTACATATGAAACAAAAAGCCATAGTCAGTTTCATTGAAGTCAAGAGCAATCACAGTTCCCATCGTGGCGCAGTGGTTAATGAATCCGACTAGGAACCATGAGGTTGCAGGTTCGATCCCTGCTCTTGCTCAGTGGGTTAAGGATCCGGCGTTGCCGTGAGCTGTGGTGTAGGTCACAGACTCGGCTTGGATCCCACATTGCTGTGGCTCTGGTGTAGGCCGGTGGCTACAGCTCCAATTAGACCCCTAGCCTGGGAACCTCCATATGCTGTAGCATAGGCCCTAGAAAAGGGAAAAAGACAAAAAATAAAAAATAAGAATAAAAAAAATAAAGTCAAGAGCAAGATAAGGTTGCCCACTACTCTTAATAAACACTATCCAATCAGTGTAATAAAACACATTTTATAAAGGAAGAGAGAGAATTATCAATATTTGCAGATGAGACGATGTTTACTTAGAAGGCTCAAGAAAAATATCTGAACAAATGATTGGAATTAAAATAATTTAATCAAATACCCTAGTAAAACATAAATACATAAGAAAAGATAGCTTAGGAGTTCCCGTTGTGGCCTAGTAGGTTATGAACCCAGCTACTATTCATGAGGATGCAGGTTCTATGCCTGACCTGCTCAGTGGGTTAAGGTTCCTTGCCTAGAGCTGTGGTGTAAGTCCCAGAGGCAACTCAGTTCCTGCATTGCTGTGAGTGTGGCTGTGGCCAGAAGCTGCAATTCTGATTCAACCCCCAGCATGGAAACTTCCATATGCTGCAGATGAGGCCCTAAAAAGCCAAAAAAGAAAAAGAAAAGAACAAAAGAAAAGAAAAGAAAAAGATAGCTTATTTCCATGTTAACAATAACAAATTATGAAATAAAATAGAAAAATTGATTCACAAAAGCAATTGGATTAATGTATGCAAAGCACCTAGCAGAGTTTCTAGTAGATAAGAGGTTATGTAAATAAGCCCTAATAATAAAATATTGATGTTATAGATTCTTAGAGGTGAAATTACCAAAGATACATTTTAAGATTCTTGATTTTTTTTAATAATTTTTTTTATTTTCCCACTGTACAGCAAGGGGGTCAGGTTATCCTTACATGTATACATTACATTTTTTCCCCCACCCTTTGTTCTGTTGCAACATGAGTATCTAGACAAAGTTCTCAATGCTATTCAGCAGGATCTCCTTGTAAATCTATTCTAAGTTGTGTCTGATAAGCCCAAGTTCCCGATCCCTCCCACTCCCTCCCCCACCCATCAGGCAGCCACAAGTCTATTCTCCAAGTCCATTATTTTCTTTTCTGAGGAGATGTTCATTTGTGCTAGATATTAGATTCCAGTTATAAGTGATATCATATGGTATTTGTCTTTGTCTTTCTGGTTCATTTCACTCAGTATGAGGTTCTCTAGCTCCATCCATGTTGCTGCAAATGGCATTATGTCATTCTTTTTTATGGCTGAGTAGTATTCCATTGTGTATATATACCACCTCTTCCGAATCCAATCATCTGTCGATGAACATTTGGGTTGTTTCCATGTCCTGGCTATTGTGAATAGTGCTGCAATGAACATGCGGGTGCACGTGTCTCTTTTAAGTAGAGTTTTGTCCGGATAGATGCCCAAGAGTGGGATTGCGGGGTCATATGGAAGTTCTATGTATAGATTTCTAAGGTATCTCCAAACTGTTCTCCATAGTGGCTGTACCAGTTGACATTCCCACCAACAGTGCAGGAGGGTTCCCTTTTCTCCACAGCCCCTCCAGCACTTGTTATTTGTGGATTTATTAATGATGGCCATTCTGACTGGTGTGAGGTGATATCTCATGGTAGTTTTGATTTGCATTCCTCTTATAATCAGCGATGTTGAGCATTTTTTCATGTGTTTGTTGGCCATCTGTATATAAGATTCTTGATTTTAAAAGATATATATTCTTGATATGTTTAAATTATTTTTTAACTTTTTATTGAAGTATACATATAGAACTCTGATAATCAGTGCCCAGATCAAGAAATAGAACAGCTCTAGCATCCTAAAAGTCCCTTGCTTATCCCCTTCTAGTCCCTAGTCATCTTTCTCCAAAGAGTACTTCGGACTTTTTTTTTTTTTCCTCCCCGCAGAATATGGAGGTTCCCAGCCTAGGGGGTCAAATCACAGCTATAGCTGCCGACCTACTCCACAGCCACAGCAAGGCCCAATCTGAGCCGTGTCTGGGACCTACACCATGGCTCACGGCAACACCAGATCCTTAACCCAGTAAGTGAGGCCAGGGATGGAACCTGCTTCATCGTGGATGCTAGATTTTTTTCCACTGAGCCACGACGGGTACTCCCGAGTAGTTCTGACTTCTGACAACACAGATTAGTTTTGCCTGTTTTGTACTCAATTTGAGTGGAATCATACCCTTTAGTGTCTGGCTTCTTTTGCTCAGCATTGGGTTCATGACATTTATCCATAGTTCCAGTGTGCTTATAGATTGTTCATATTGCGGTGTGCTATTTCGTTGTATGAATGTACCCCAATTTTCCATTCTTCTGTTGATGGGCAGTTGAGTAGTTCCCAGTTTGGGACTATTATGAAATGTGCCACTGTGAGTGTTATAATACATGCTTTTTGGTGGATGTAAGGACACTTTCCTGTTGCATACCTACTTGCAAGGAAGAGGGCATGTGTTTACTCAGCTCCAGCAGATGCTGCCAAGCATTTTTCCAAAGTGATGATACCAATTTACACTGCCAAGAGAAGCATAGGAGAGTTCCAGTTGCTCCACATATTTGCCAATAGTTTTTCCTTTGAGCCATTCTGATGGAAGTGTAGTGATAATTGCACTTGTGTGATAATTGTGGTTTGATTTGCCTTTCTCTGATGACTAATGAAGTTAAGCACCTTTTTGTATGTTTATTGGCCATTTTGATATCTTGCAAAACAACGATTAAGGACTTTTCATCTCTCTAATACTTTGCTTTCCTTCCTCTTCACTTTGAAGAGCCCTGCGGCATATGGAGGCTAGAAGTCTAATCAGAGCGGTAGCCTGAGCTGTAGGCGCCAGCCTACACCACAGCAATGCAGGATCCGAGCTGTGTCTGCGACCTACACCACAGCTCATGGCAACGCCGGATCCTTAACCCACTGAGCAAGGCCAGGGGCTGAATCCACAACCTCATGGTTCCTAGTCCGATTCGTTAACCACTGAGCCACGACGGGAACTCCCAACTTTTAAGAGTTCTTAATGTATTCTTGCTACAAGCCCTTTGTTAGATAAACATGTTGCAGTTATCTTAACCCACTCTGACATAGATTATGTTTCTCCCATTTTAATTCTTGGTTCTTCTGTAGAAAATTCTCTCGTGAAACACTATGTGTTGTATTTGTCAAACATGCAAATATAAAAGGGAAGGAACACCATTCTTGTGCTATCATGATAGGACATTGCTCTTAAGTATATGACAATGCCTTGTGCTTTTCCAGTATGACTTACAGTATGGTCTGCACCAAGATCCTTTACACCCAGTATTTCCAGCGTTAAAGAAGAGAACTCTGGGAGTTCTCTTGTGGCATAGTGCGTTAAGGATCCTGAGTTGTCACTGCTGTGGCATGAGTTCAATCCCTGGCCCAGGAACTTCTGCATACCATGGTGTGGCCAAAAAAGAAAAGAAAATAAAAGAAAGAAAACAAAAAACAACAAGAAGAGATATCTGTGTGTTTTCAGCACAATTTTCCAGTTTCTGCACATTATAATATGCTTTGTCATCCACATTTTTTTTCTCCTTCATCAATGACTTTTAGGATCCACTGCAAGGTCAAATTATGGTTTTTTGTTGTTGTTGTTTGTTTTTTTTTTTCTTTTTTTACATTTTAGGGTTGCACCTGCAGCATATGGAAGTTCCCAGGCTAAGGGTTGAATCAAAGCTACAGCTGCCAGCCTACACTGCAGTCACAGCAACTCAGGATCCCAGCCACATCTGAGACCTACACCACAGCTCATGGCAACACTGGATTCCTGACCCACTGAGCAAGGCCAGAGATTGAACCTGCATCCTTAAGGATACTAGTCAGATTTGTTTCTGCTGCACCACAAAGGGAACTCCCTAAATTATGACTTTTTTTTTGTCTTTGTCTTTTTAGAGCCACACCCACGGCGTATGGAGGTCCCAGGCTAGGGGTTGAATCGGAGCTGCAGCTTCCGGCCTACACCACAGCCATAGCAACGCAGTATCCAAGCCACGTCTGCAACCTGTACCACAGCTCATGGCAACGCCAGATCCTTAACCCGTTGAGCGAGGCCAAGGATCGAACTCAAGTCCTCATGGCTACTAGTCAGGTTTGTTAACGACTGAGCCACGATGGGAACTCCCAAATTACGATTTTTCATAGCAGCTTCCCATCCATTTTTTTCTTCTCAGTCCCCCATGTGGGGGCCTGGCTTGCCGTCCTTACTGGGAATCTGTGAAGTCAGTCTGGGGCCCAGAAACAAGGGCTGCTCTGCTGGTGCACAGACCTTCTGTTGTTCATTAGCCACAGGCTGATGGGGTGGATTATCATGGTATATATAGGCCACATTTTTTTTTTCCAAAACTGCATTCGCATCAGTCCAATTGTTTTCACAGAGACTGATTCTTTAACCAGCTTGAGCCAGTTCCACACTGAAGGCCTTCAGTGCAAAAGCAGAGCTTTGGGATTCTGCAGGGAAAATAAATAGCCATCATGATATCATTTCCACAGCAGCTCCATCCAGTAGTGATCTAAGGAGTAAGGCACTTGGTGCACTGGCTGTGGCCATGCTCCCCTGGGACCCCACGGGCCTGGAAGTGGAGCCTGTAGCACAGACTGAAGACCCCACATTGCTTTTTAAAGTAAGTGAATGACAGCTGTTAGCTGTGAATAAGTGCTTATTTTGTCATATGCATCTCAGGCCCTGGCAAGTTCCCTGTCCTGAGTTACATTTTTTTATTTGTTTTTAGGGAACTGTGTCTTATTTATCTGTATATCCCAGGATCTAGCAGAAAGCTTGACCCACAACAACTGCTGACAAAATATTTGTGGATTTATTTAATCAAGGAGTTGGGAGGAGTCAGAGAAGGGAGGGTGAGGAGCATCACACATACACGCACATGCGTAAAATGTAATGATTTATTTATTTATTTATTTTTTGCTGGTCTGACCAGACCCAGAATATGAAACAGAAATGGGATCTGTGCTATGGTTTCTTTTGATTCTGCCAGTGTATATAAGGCAGTGGTGAGACAGATTCCGTGACAGTTAGAAAGTGAACTGGCTGCCAAGATGGAGCGGGAAGAACAAGTAACCTTTACCTTCTACAATCCCAAGGTTCCCAAGGTCAAGGGGAACAGAAACTACCGAAGGGTGAGGCAGTACCCAATTGTAGGTTCTGCAGGGAGAATAAATAGCCATCATGATATCATTTCCACAGCAGCTCCATCTAGTAGTGGTCTGGATGGAGGAAGATGGGAGGAAGTAGACTTACTTAAAGGCGGGCCCAGAGTTTCCTAAAGATAGGGAAAAGGTGACCTTGAAATGTCCGGTTTTTATAGATGGGGTAGGGAAAGATAGCCACAAATAGAACCCACATGGGGATACTTGAGCTGGAGAAGTGCAGGAGATCCCGGGGATCAAGGATTGTCTTTTTGGGTAGGCAATATCTTCCTCATCCCTCATCCTTGTAGCCTACCCTCCCCACCAACAAACATCCAAGTGCCTCGATGCCACCCGAGAGGCGACAACAGCATGTGGATCAGACACACGCCTACATCCGAATGTTCTGTAGCGGTCTCTGTGGTTTTAGCCTCCTAATGCTGATCTTCGTGTCCCCACTGAACTGGGTGCAGCTCCTGGTGATCAAGAATGGCCTTGAACTCTATGCAGGACTCTGGATCTCATGCGACCATGAGCTGTGCTGGAGCCACACCCCCAAGCCACCCTGTGAGTGCCACTAAATTGAATGCCATAGGCCCCGCAGTTCTCAGAGCTTTCTCAGAAATTGTTATTCTAATGTAGCTTGCAGAAATCAAAGTGATTGTTCTTAGCTGGGAGATAAAGCAAAGTGTCTCAATCTCCATCAGATTGAACTTTCAAGGTCAGCTTGTTCTTCTGCTAGCAGTAGAAGAGGAGTTGAGTGCATGTCAGATATATAGTGTAAGAAATGCCAGCTATTTAGAGAGTAAATTATCCAGTTTTATGTGAATTTAAGTAAATCTGAAAATGCGAGACATGGTATTTTAGGAAATATCATATGCATGAGTTTTTCAATCAGAACCAAGGTATAGAGGAAAGATACAACTGCAGGAGTTCCCATCATGTCTCAACGGAAACGAGTCTGACTAGCATCCGTGAGGACACAGGTTCGATACCTGGCCTCACTCAGTGAGTTAAGACTCCGGTGTTGCTGTGAACTACGGTGTAGGTCAGATCTAGTCTTGCTGTGGCTGTGGTGTAGGCTGGCAGCTACAGCTCTGATTCGGCCCCTAGCTTGAGAACCTCCATATGCCCCAGGTGCGGCCTTCAAAAGACAAAAAAAAAAAGATATAACTACACTCAACAGTTTCCCAAACATTCACAAGAGATACATTTAAACAAAGGAAGAGGTATTGTGAAAGAAAAAATAACATGAGTAAATGTTTATTTCTCCTTCTTAGATAAACAGGAGTTTCAGAATGTGGCAGGAAAGGGGTACCTATGGCCAACCCTGAGGTAGAGCCTCACCTATTTGGCATGGGCTGTGGGTGTTTGGAACTAAGACTCAGGATCCTAAAACAAGATCTTGGGAAGAAACTAAATGCAAAGGCAGGCAGACAATTCAACTGCATATTCAACTAAAAAGAAAAACTGGAGAAAATATGTGCAACAAATACAAAAGATAAAAGGTTAATGGCCTTAATATATAAAAAAAAGATATACAAATTATTATTATGAAGACGAATACCCCAATAAATGTTTTTGTAAATAGAAAATTCACAAAACAGAAACTACAGATGTCAATAATCATAGGAAAAATAACTTTAACCTCAATCAGTCATTAAATAACGGCAAATCAAATGAATGATGAGATAGGATTTCTCGATCATGACATTCACAGAGATTTGCAAATGGCAACGCACAGCGTTGCACACCCCCCATACGCGCTGGGATTGTGTAAATAGGTACAACCAAGGCAATGTGGTTATGTGCATCCAGAGATTTACAATTGCTAATTTCTTTTCTAGAGATACTGAGTAAGAGATGTAGGCATAAAAATTAAGTTGCCGTTTTATTTATGTGACTGAGTACCCAAGCTAAACTTCGGGCCGTGAGGCTATTATTTAAATCTTTAAGGAGTCAAAATCTTGAAATGTTGTCTCTTAAATAATCAGCAAATAGCTTATTTCTTGGAGCCTTGAACTCACCTGAGGCCAACTGTTAATTCTTTAAGTGAGTCCTTAAGGACACAATTGTAAGTCAAGTATCCATCCTATTTCCAATGTTATATAGGCCTATTTCTAGGGTTAGTGATCAGTCTGCAATACAGATCTCATAAGGAATTCCCCAAGTGTAGTCAGTATGTCCGGGTCTCATCAGCCTATGACATTAATGTTAGTGTTACCCAAATACATTACTGCCGAAGTTCAAGAATTTTAGACTTGGAGTTCCCAGTGTGGTTCAGCGGTAATGAACCCGACTAGGATCCATAAGGATGTGGGTTCAATCCCTGGCCCGGCTTAGTGGGTTAAGGATCCGGCATTACCGAGAGCTGTGGTGTAGGTCGCAGACGCAGCTTTGATCCCACATTACTGTGACTGTGGTGTAGGCCAGCAGCTGAAGCTCCAGTTCAACCCCTAGCCTGGGAACTTCCATATGCCACAGGTGTGGCCCTAAAAAGACAAAAAAAAAAAAAAAAAGCTTCAAACTTTTGCTGACTGAATTGCAAGAATTTATCCCACTGTCCCATTGTGTCCCCAGTCATTTCTGAGAGTTTCACTGGGGCTTTCTCAGGCTCAAGAATGTGACTCACTTCAGACCATTGTTTTTCTGTCCTGGATAGACTGTCCTCGACTCACTTCAGGCCATTGATCCTCTTCTGGTTTTTTGTTTTTGTTTTTTGGTCTTTTCCGGGGCCACACCTGCAGCGTACTGAGGTTCCCAGGCTAGGAGTCAAATCAAAGCTGTTGCTGCTGGCCTACGCCAGAGCCACAGCAACACAGGATCTGAGCTGCGTCTGCAACCTACACCACAGCTCACAGCAATGCCGGATCCCTAACCCGCTGAACAAGGCCGGGGATCGAACCCATGACCTCATGGTTCCTAGTCGGATTCATTAACCACTGCGCCATGAAGGGAACTCCTGTTCCTCTCTTCTTTTTTTTTTTTTTTTTTGTCTTTTTACCATTTCTTGGGCCGCTCCCACGGCATATGGAGATTCCCAGGCCAGGGGTCGAATCGGAGCTGTAGCCACCGGCCTACGCCAGAGCCACAGCAACACAGGATCTGAGCTGCGTCTGCAACCTACACCACAGCTCACAGCAATGCCGGATCCCTAACCCGCTGAACAAGGCCGGGGATCGAACCCATGACCTCATGGTTCCTAGTCGGATTCATTAACCACTGCGCCATGAAGGGAACTCCTGTTCCTCTCTTCTTTTTTTTTTTTTTTTTTGTCTTTTTACCATTTCTTGGGCCGCTCCCACGGCATATGGAGATTCCCAGGCCAGGGGTCGAATCGGAGCTGTAGCCACCGGCCTACACCAGAGCCACAGCAACACGGGATCCGAGCCGTGTCTGCAACCTACACCACAGCTCACGGCAACACCGGATCATCAACCCACTGAGCAAGGGCAGGGACCGAACCCGCAACCTCATGGTTCCTAGTCGGATTCGTTAACCACTGCGCCACGACGGGAACTCCCTGTTCCTCTCTTCTGACTTCACCTGGTTCTAGGTAACTGATGGCCCCTGTGCTGTAGCTATTGCTCATGCGATGAAGAAAGGATGAGGAGTAAAGGACATCATCCTTCACTTTTACTACTAGGTCTCACTTCTAATTTCTCACATTGCATAGGTGAGATCAGACCGTAATGTAAAAGAATGTGTTGCCACAGAGAATAACCTGAACTGTTTTGTTGAGGGTGGGGAAGAAAGCCTTGGTCTTTTGGTCCAGAGTCAGGACCCCAGGAACCATCACACAGTCATCACCCACAAGCTGTGTAGGGATTTTTATCCTGATACCAACCTGTTGCAAGGGAATCTAAATACTAAGCAGAGTTCAAAGCTTCCTCTTCAGGGTGTTAGGTATCCATCCAGCATCTTTTCCATTCCAAAACCACCTCCTTTGGGCATTTTTCCTCAATCTGGGGGAGTTTGGTCTTGACCTTACATAATGGAGCGTCTAGAATGAAGGCATAATGGCAGCAGCATGGAGGTTTAATTTTAGTTGAAAAAGATTATCTCCAATAGCACATTCCTCACCCTCAAAATCAATTCTACATCCCACCTCCATCCCTTCAGTCTGCCTCCTTCAAAGTTAAAAGGGACTAGAACCTTTGGGAGCACTGCTTTCCTATCCCGGCTTTGATTTTTGCTGAAGGACCTAGAGTTAGGTGAGGGGAGCCCCTTTGGAGCATCTGAGTGCCAGGTGGCTTCTTTCTTGTACTCTTTCTTCTCATGTCATCTTGGCTTCTCCACTGCTTCCTTCCAGGGTGTCAACAGCCTTAAAAGAGAAGAGCAGCGAGTGCGAAGCAAACCTATTTGTTCACAAGAGTGGGGTGGCTTATAGTCCTGTACCTCCCACTTTTCAGTAACTCTTGGGCAAAGTTTTACTTTCATAATAGTAGAAGGAGATCCTGTCCATCAGTTACAAACTTCCACATGGTTTCTCAATTCACTGAGAAATGCTACTGCTTTCTGGTTGAGTAGCATTCCCTCTAATCTGGGTAGCTTTTACATCCTACCTAACGGTGCTCTGAAGTGCAGAAACAGTGACCGGGATGATTCTGAAAACGAGGATCTTACCAAGTTTCACAAATGATTTAGACTTCTCTCCAAATGGAAACTGACATCCCCTCTCTTCCCATGGCGTTAATTTCATCGCCTTCATTATCTGGGAGCCTTGCCTTGCTGTTCCTGCAACTGATGCACGTCTTTAGGGAAGGCTTCAGAAATGTTTGCGTGCAAGAGACCCCCATCGGTGTTCCTTATATCTAGGGCACTTCTTTCTCTGGACCAAGGTGTGTGTATGTATGTATTTATTTATTTATTTCTCTCTTTCTTTCTGACTGCACTGGCAGCATATGGAAGTTTCTGGGTCAGGGACTGATTCCAAGCCACAGTTGTGACTTATGCCACAGCTGTGGCAACACTAGATCCTTAACACACTGCGCCAGGTCAGGGATCAAACCCACACCATCACGGAGACGACACTGGGTCTATCTATAACCTGCTGCACCACAGTGGGAGCTCCTGAACCAAGGTTTCTTACCGATATGTACAAATAGGGTCTTTTGTTTTGGACTTAGGTCCTAAAATTTTTGAAACTTTAGTGGGTAAGCTGCTGTACAAACTGTTGTTTAAAAGTTGAAATATGTTATGTCTAAGAGGAGATAAAGGTTTGAATTCACTTTTCAGAACTTTGTCTCATTACACAAATTTAAAAAAACGATGAAGTTAACTGAATGCAGCTGTTTTAGACTCTGAAGCTGTGTTTAGTTTGCCTAGATAATTTGTTGTATATCATTATGACTGATAGTCTTGGTTCCTCATGGGACCAGACTATACTAGGCTGCAAAACTTTAATTGTTCCTGTGGAATTATGGGTGATCTTGTTTATGCAGTTTTCAGGAGAAGAGAAGCTAAAACAGAGCAGATTGTAATAAGAACACGAAGGAGCAGTCTTCCCCTTGTGGTAGAAGAAAGGCTGGACTGTAACATGTCTAGGAGTTGGACTGGATATCTTAGCAAGTACTCTTTTGTGTTTTAAATATCAGAACACATTCAAACTAGCATAAACTAAAGAGTGAATTTATTTATAAAGATTTAAAAGAATCTCATAGGCTCCCAGAGGCAGGAAGTTTTCTGGACCTTAGGGGATTTCAAAGGAGGCTGTGATCTCAAACAAAATCAAGCCAGCCAGTCATGCAGTCTCTCTAGAGCTCCTTTGTCACTTATCTTTGTTTATGTTTTCTTTTCTTTTTTTTTTGTCTTTTTAGCTATTTCTTGGGCCGCTCCTGTGGCATGTGGAGGTTCCCAGGCTAGGGGTCAAATCAGAGCTGTAGCCACCGCCCTACGCCAGAGCCACAGCAACGCGGGATCCGAGCCGCGTCTGCGACCTACGCCACAGCTCACGGCAATGCCGGATCCTTAACCCACTGAGCAAGGGCAGGGACCGAACTCGAAACCTCATGGTTCCTAGTCGGATTCGTTAACCACTGCGCCACGATGGGAACTCCATTTTTTTTTTTATGTTTTCTTTTATCTCTGCAGCTCAGTCTTTCCTGTTTATCAGTGTATAAGTGCCCGAAAAGTGATATCCCAGGCTAGCTTTATATCTTCTTGGTTCAAGCAATCAAAAGGGGAAATTAGCATCAATCAGTCCCAAATCCAGATATCCAAGATAAGAATCAAATTCGTCCAACATGATCAGACACCCTTCCTTGATCCTATTAGCTGTAATCAAGGGAGTTATAATCAAGCATCCAGAGCTCTAGACAAGAGCTTCTAGAGCCCATGGAGGACTGTGGGCCACATACTGCAAAAGATACTTAAGACATTGGGCTTCATGCAGCTGATGGTTCTGACTGACTACATATACTCTTACTCTGAATGACACGGTTTTCAGAAAATGTGCTGCCCTTGGCTTACCAGGTTTTAATATGGATAACTTGTTGGGGCCAAAGAACTGACCTCTGTGGGTAGGAGTGTGGTTTCTTTTAATGGAAACTACTGTTATTGATCATGTTGGCCAGTGATGTGTTCTAGAGAACAAAACAAAACTTAAGAGGCAGATCATAGACTGGGATAAGCTTAATACTCTTCTCTCTGGGTTACTCGGAAGTTGGATTTCAATCCTTAGGCATAGATGTGCTTAGAGAGCTTTCAGTGGTGGATGAGCTGGCCGTTGTTACACTGAGACAGAAAATAAGCTAGACAAGGAAGCACCCTATAAAGGATGTTGAAGATATTGATGGGCCTGCGGTATCTCAGAAAGAATACATCTACTTGTAATTGTTAGTTACTCTATTTCTTAAATCTTCTGTAAAACATTGCTGGGGAAATCAAGGCAAGGATCTATTCCACATCACGGATGTGGTAGTGAAAAGTAAAATTAGTGTGTCCCGTCTTCTCTCTTACCAGCATCCAGGCTGCAGAGGCAGAGCCAAAGAGCAGAGTCTGGAGCCAAGAGATGAGAGAGAGAAGGAGGAGTGTTAGCACACTTGGGTCAGAGCATTGGAGCAAGAGAACTTTAGCAGGTCTTTCCTCAAACACATGTGAGATGGGACCTTGAGAGACTCTGGGGCTGGGAGGAGGGAAGAGATATTTGCGGGGTGTTAAGTTCCTGCAATCCATGAGGGCTTGAAATCACTACAATATGGGAGTTAAGGTAAATGTGACTTCATTTTGTTGTCACAGGCTGACAAGGACTGTACATGCCAGATACATTTGAAAGAGAAAAAATAAATGGAAACAAACTCCAATAACCGTAAAATCAGGAGTTTCCGTTGTGGTACTGTGGAAATGAATGTGATTAGTATCCACGAGGATGTGGGTTCCATCCCTGACCTTGCTCACTGCATCAAGGATCCGGCATTGCCATGAGCTGTGGTGTACATTGCAGACATGTCTTGGATCCTGAGTTGCTGTGGCTGCGGCATAGGCCGGCATAGCTCTGATTTGACCCCTAGCCTGGGAATTTCCACCTGCTGTGGGTGGGGCCCTAAAGAGCCAAAAAAAAAAAAAAGGGGGGGGGAAATATGTTGAGATGACAGACTTTTTTTGGGGGGGGGTCTTTTTGCCATTTCTTGGGCTGCTCCCGCAGCATATGGAGGTTCCCAGGCTAGAGGTCCAATTGGAGCTATAGCCGGCAGCCTACACCACAGCCACAGCAATGCAGGATCCGAGCCGCGTCTGCAACCTACACCACAGCTCACCGCAACGCTGGATCGTTAACCCACTGAGCAAGGACAGGGATCGAACCCACAACCTCATGGTTCCTAGTCGGGAACTCTGACAGACTCTTTTGTAGCCGTTAAAAATGATGTTGGGAGTTCCCGTCATGGCACAGTGGTTAATGAATCTGACTAGGAACCATAAGGTTGCAGGTTCAATCCCTTCCCTTGCTCAGTGGGTTAACGATCTGGCGTTGCTGTGAGCTGTGACGTAGGTTGCAGACACAGCTCGGATCCCGCATTGCTGTGGCTCTGGTGTAGGCCAGCAGATGCAGCTCTTGTTCAACCCCTAGCCTGGGAACCTCCATATGCTGCAGGAGCGGCCCTAGAAAAGGCAAAAAGACAAAAAACAAAAACAAACAAAATAAATAAAAATAAAAATGATTTTGGGCGTTCCCTCATGGCTCAGCAGATTAAGGATCATGCATTGTTGTTGCTGTGGCTCTGGTTATAGCTGTGATGCAGGTTCAATCCCTGGCCTGGGTACCTCTGCATGCCGTGGGTGTTGCCAAGAAAAACACAATGTTTACAACAGATGATTTGGGGAAAATCTTACCCTAAGATCATAAGAAAAACCCCCACAAAATTTAGAGTTGTATTCACTATGTACAGAGGATAGAAAAATACCAGAAAGAAATCAAATAAAATACTAGCAATGATTGTCTCTGGGTAGTGGGACTGTGGCTGATTTTCTTCCTGCTTCTTGATACTTTTGTAGTCTCTCCAGTGCTTATATTGAACATGTATTCCTTTTGTTTATTTCTTAAGTTTACAAAAAAATTTTAGTTGAAGTATAGTTGATTTACAATGTTGTGTTAGTTTCTAGTGTACAGCAAAGTGATTCAGTTGTACATACACATACACACATATATATTCGTTTTCATATTCTTTTCCAGTACGTTTTATTATAGGATATTGAATATAGTTCCCTGTGCTATACAGTAGGACCTTGTTGTTTATTTGTTTTAAATGTGGTAACTTGTAGGAGTTCCCGTCGTGGCTCAGGGAAAAAAAAAGTAGTTGTTTGTATCTGCTAATCTCAAACTCCTAATTTATCCCCCCATCCTTCTACCCCTTTGGTAACCATAAGTTTGTTTTCTATGTCTGTAAGTCTGTTTTTGTTTCATAAATAAGTTCATTTATATCTTATTTTATTTTATTTTATTTTGTCTTTTTAGGTCCACACCGACGGCATATGGAAGTTCCCAGGCTAGGGGTAGAATTGGAGCTGCAGTTGCCATCCTACACCACAGCCACAGCAACACCAGATCCGAGCCATGTCTGCAACCTACGCTTATGGCAACGCTGGATCCTTAACCTATTGACGGAGGCCCAGGATCAAACCGGCATATTAGTCAGGATTGTTACCAGCGAGCCACAAGAGGATCTCCTGTCAAATTTTAGGTTCCACATATAAGTCACATATTTGTTTTCCTCTTTCTGACTTACTTGGTATGATAATCTCTACGTCCATCCATGTTGCTCCCAATGGCATTATTTTGTTCTTTTTTATGGCTGAGTAGTATGCCATTTTATGTATGTATGTGTGTGTGTGTGTGTGTGTGTGTGTATATATATATATAATCACATCTTCTTTATCCAATCATCTATCAATTGACATTTATGTTGCTTCCATGAACATGTATTACTTTCAGAATTAGAATTAGGAACAAGAGAAAGTTTAAATTTATGTTGTGATGTTATAGTCACATCTCATAAACTAATTTATGTCCAGCTTAATGTGTTAATGTACAACTGTTTGCATATTATCTTTAGTTTTACAGCTAAGGGTTTGCTTTCATAGTAAAAAATTCAAGTATCAATGAAGAACTATGAAAAAAGATACTTACTTAGGCCCTGGATGCCACTTAGCAAGTCCCTTCTCTAAGACTCTGTCTGGTTTTTTTGCTTGTTTGTTTGTTTTTTAAGGGCCACACCTGCAGCATATGGAGGTTCCCAGGCTAGGGGTTGAATCTCAGAGCTACAGCTGCTAGCCTGTGCCACAGCCACAGCAACACTAGATCCAAGCTGCGTCTTCGACCTACACCACAGCTCATGGCAATACCGGATCCTTAACCCACTGAGCAAGGCCAGGGATCAAACTGACAACCTCATGGTTGCTGGTCGGATTCATTTCCCCTGTGCCACAATGGGAACTCCTGGTTTTCTTATTTTTTGTTTTATTTTTAATTTTAAAAATTTTTTTGTTTTTTACTTTAAGGGAGAATTGCAATGATTTTTAATTTTTATTTATTTATTTATTTTGCTTTTCAGGGTGGCACACTTGGCATATGGAGGTTCCCAGGCTAGGGGTCCAGTTGGAGCTGCAGGTGCTGGCCTGTGCCACAGCCACAGCATTGCAGGATCCGAGCCGCATCTGCAACCTACACCACAGTTCACAGCACGGCCAAATCCTTAACCCCCTGAGCGGGGCCAGGGATCGATCGAACCTGCAACGTCACGGTCCCTAGTCGGATTCGTTTCCGCTGCGCCACGACGGGAACTCCTGTCTGGTTTTCTTAAGGAGAGGTTCCCCACTGGACTAACCAAGCCTTTCTCTTCTTCTCCTTGGCAGATTACCTCCAATATTCCAGGGCCTTCTTCCTCATCTCTGTCTTTACCATACTTGTTGTCCTTGTCTGGCTCCTGCGCTCTTGCCTCCCTAAAAGAGAAAGCATGGCTGCTAACTTGGATCTGAAGGTATCCATGCTCACCTTCATCTCAGGTACAGACCTAGACTGATAAGATAACACCATGGTAAAATTGTCAAGGGACCAAAGTTCCTCTGTGGGGGCTTTCATCCTCCTTTTTCTTGTCCTTTTTCTCTCCTTCAGTATCACATCAAGTTGCCAGTTACTTCCCCTGTCTTATGGTATAAAACATGGATTAGTTGACTTATGCCGGGGGAGAAGTAGAGACCCTTTCTGTCTCCCATTTTGGTCAGTCCCCCAGTGTTTCTCCCTTTGATCCTTTCCAGACATTATGGTGTCTGGAAGTAGAAGAGTTGGGGGTGGCAGTCAAGGCAAATTGAAGACACTGATGGGATGTGACATATTTTCTTCTGGTCCTAGCTTTCTGCTTGCTCCTCTGCCTCATCCTATTTCTGGCACAGGTTCGTGAGCATACTAGGGGTGCCATGGAGTCAAATTTACTATGGACCTATTATCTTACCTGGGGGAGTGACTTATTATACACGTTTGCAGGTGAGTCAGTTCCCTCCCTGACTTATGCAAGAAGGATGGAAGGGGAAATCAGTTCTTGAGAGGGAGGTGGAATCTAGGAGAAATAGAAGCACTAATTGTTCCTATTAAGAACATTTAGGAGTTCCCATTGTGGCTCAGGGGAAACGAATCCGACTAATAAGCATGAGGTTTCGGGTTCAATCCCCAGCCTTGCTCAGTGGGTTAAGGTTCTGGTGTTGCTGTGAACTGTGGTGTATGTTGTAGACATGGCTTGGATCCTGCTTTGCTGTGACTGTGGTGTAGGCCGGCAGCTGTAGCTCCGAGATTCAACCCCTAGCCTGGGAATCTCCATATGCCACGAATGCAGCCCTAAAAAGCAAAAACCAAAACCAAAACCAAAAACAAACCCAAAAAACATTTGTATGTGGAGAAGCACTGTGGTATGGTAAAGAAATCATGAATTTTGGAGTCTGGAAATCTAGAATTCATAATCTGTTGTACCACTAACTGAGGCACAGACAGGTTGAGTAGCTTGCTCAAGACCATGCAGAAAGTAGTGGAACTATGCTTTGCACCCAAGAGGTTCAAGCTTTGTCCTAACCACATGAGAAATACTATAATGAACTAGGAGCACAGGAGGGAATCAACCCTGGTGGGGGAGGGTGGGTTGGCTTTACTGAAAAGAGGCCTTCTGAGTTGAGTATGTAAAAGATGAGCAAGATTTTTAAAAACTAAAAGACCACCTGTCTACTGAAACTCATCTCAAATTCTTCTCTTCCCTTAGGGATCCTCTTCTTCCTCAACTACATAACTTCCAGAGCTCCTCCCCTTGATCAAAATGTCTCTGCAGTTCCCATAGAAAAGTCAAGGCTGGGAATTGGTCCAGTGACTACAGTATCGCCTGCTGAAGATGAGGAGTTAAGGTCTCCGATAGAATCTACAAGTGAAAGAGAGACAAAACTACCAAGTGCAGAACTGTGATGGCGATAGGACAACCCAGCTACTCCTTGTCTTTAAAACAGGGGAGAAGCCAACTGAGTAGGGAGTAGTTGTGCAGATTGGAGGAAACTCTCCAAACATCATGTCCATGTTACTGAAGGAGACAGCATTAAACCTGATGAAATGTCCTTTGCGTATATTGCATCCAAAATGTGTATGACAGTCATAAAGTAATGAAAACTCACTTAAGAAAAGGTTTCTGAAAGAAAACATCAGTGTTTAGGGTCATAAATGAAAGAAACTAGCAAAAGATGTGGTACGTGGATCAGAGCTCTCTTTGGGCATCAGGGATCTCATGGACCATTCTGGTCCATGAAGAAAAATGACACCAAATTCTGTTTGAAATTTTCTTTATCATGTGTGGCTTTGGGCATACTCAGGATAGAAGGCATTTGGACAACGTTGTTGAATATGAATTGGAGAAATGGAATGAACAGCAATAGAGATGATATCTACCACCCAGAGGAGTTGAGAGGTGCTGGATAGATTCTGAGGAATCTATGAAATCCCACTTCTCATAAGGATTGGTCATTTAAAGCCCTTATAGGCTATTATGTAAACCCAATACTTCTCCCCAGGCTGGGGGAAGCATTAACCAAGTGTCTACAAACTCTGACACTCTGTATAAAACTTGTATGCTCTTTTCTGTGAAGAGGGCCATAGGTTCCATCAGATTCTTGTTTTTGGTTTGGTTTGGTTTGGTTTGGTTTTGGGGGGAGAGGCTTTTTTAGAAGGGAGAGGTTTTTTTAGAAGTAAATTAGAAGAGCTTTATTGAATACACTGCTAAGGGAAAGCAGAGGGCAGAATGAGAGAGCTCATCTGTCCATGGGCTCTTTTTACACGGGAACTGGCTCCAGAGCCCCCCTCTTCTCTCAGATTCTTGACAGCCTGTGACTCTTTTGATTCCTTAGGCTACAGTTATGTTTCACTGAGCCAAATGAAGTTAAAGGGCTTTTTTCAATCTAAGTATATACATGGACCAAGTTAAAAATGTTTCCAGGAGTTCCCGTCATGGCACAGTGGTTAACGAATCCGACTAGGAACCATGAGGTTGCGGGTTCGGTCCCTGCCCTTGCTCAGTGGGTTAACAATCCAGCGTTGCCGTGAGCTGTGGTGTAGGTTGCAGACGCAGCTCGGATCCCGCGTTGCTGTGGCTCTGGCGTAGGCCGGTGGCTGCAGCTCCAATTAGACCCCTAGCCTGGAAACCTCCATATGCCGTGGGAGCGGCCCAAGAAATAGCAACAACAACAGCAAAAAAGACCAAAAAAAAAAAAAGTTTCCATATTTTTATATACTGTGTAACACTGAGTAAGGGTGAGGCATTCAGGCAATCACATGGATCTTTTGATGGCTAAAGATCTCTTTGTCCCCTGGCATTTTGCTTTTTTGTTTTTGTTGTTTGTTATAACCATTTTTAAAATTGGAATATAGTTAATTTACCATGTTATGTTAGTTTCTGGTGTACAGCAAAGTGATTCAGTTATACATACATACATATTTATATTCTTTTTCAGATTCTTTTACATCATAGGTTATTACAAGGTATTGGATATAGTTCTTTGTGCTATGCAATAAGTCCTCGTTGTTTATCTATTTTATCTATAGTAGTGTGTATATGTTAATCCCAAATTCCTAATTTATCTCTTCATCCACCCCCCACCACCCCCTTTGGTAACCACAAGTTTGTTTTCCATGTCTGTGAGTCTATTTCTCTTTTGTATGTCATTCATATATATCATTAGATTCCACATATAAGCAATATAATATGGTATTTTTCTTTCTCTGTCCAACTTACTTCACTTAATATTATAATCTCTAGGTCCATCCATGTTGCTACAAATGGCATTAGTTCATTCTTTTTTATGGCTAATATTCCATTGTGTATATATATTCCACATCGCCTTAATCCATTCATCTGCCAGTGGACATTTAGTTTGCTTTCATGTCTTGGCTATTGTAAATAGTTCTGCTGTGCAGATTAGGGTCCATGTATTTTTTCCTTTCCTTTTTTTTTCTTTTTTTTTGTCTTTTTGCCTTTTCTAGGGCTGCTCCCGAGGCATATGGAGGTTCCCAGGCTAGGGGTCAAATTGGAGCTGTAGCTTCCAGCCTGCGCAAGAGCCACAGCAACATGGGATCCGAGCCGCATCTGCGACCTACACCACAGCTCATGGCAATGCCAGATCCCTAACCCACTGAGCAAGGGCAGGGACCAACCCTGCAACCTCATGGTTGCCAGTCAGATTCGTTAACTACTGAGCCATGACAGGAACTCCCAAGTATATTTTCGAATTAAAATTTTCTCTGGATATACACCCAGGAGTGGGACTCCTGGATCATACTGTAACTCTATTTTTAATTTTTTTAAGGAACCTCCATAACGGCTGTACCAACTTACATTCCTACCAACAGTATAAGAGTGTTCCCTTTTCTCCACATCCTCTCCAGCATTTGTTATTTGTAGATCTTTAATTTTATTAAATTTTTTTTGGTCTTTCTGCCTTTTCTAGGGCCACTCCTGTGGCACATGGAGGTTCCAAGGCTAGAGGTCTAATTGGAGCTGTAGCTGCCAGCCTACGCCAGAGCCACAGCAACGTGGGATCCGAGCCACGTCTGCAACCTACACCACAGCTCATGGCAACGCCGGATCGTTAACCCACTGAGCAAGGGCAGGGACCGAACCCGCAACCTCATGGTTCCTAGTCGGATTCGTTAACCACTGCGCCACGACGGGAACTCCCGTTTGTTTAGCTTTTTACCTGTTGTTACACTGGAGTGACAACTTCCAACTTCTTTGCATGCCAAACCAGAAACCTGAAGTCCAGTCTTTCTTTTTTTACCTTTAAAATTTTCCTCCAATCCAGAAACCTCTCCTGAATCATTATGATGTTCCAAGCCCCGTGCTAGATGTCGAGTATGCACAGTTGTATAGGCTATATCCTTGCTACTGAAGGAGGTCACAGACCAGAAGAACATACAAACTGCAGAAATATGTGATAAAGGTTGTGAGAGGGCAACTGCAAAGTGCTGTAGGAGTACACATTCTGGGATTGAGGGTTGGTTTCCGGGAAGGCTCTCCCCAAAAGGTAAGACTAAAATGAATTTGATAATGTTAACAAATGAAGTGGGAAGTTTGATAGATACCATGCACCAGCTACATAACAATTGCACCGTCTGCAAAAGAAGGACCATGCTGGGTTAGGAAGCTGCAAGAAAAATAAAATTGGAGCACCAGGAGAGAAGGAGGGAGAGAATGAGCCTAGTTGACGCTCAACGTTTTGTTCCATGATACTAAGAACCACATCCAGCAGGAAACAGATGGCTTGGCACAGACTGACTTAAGGGACTATTTACAAGCTCCCCTTAGAATTGAAAAAGATTTGGGGAAACCATCAGTGGGAAGAGTCATTACCACTCCTAAGCCTGATCACTTAAGTGAAAGCAGCAGTGACCATAATAGAAAAGGGTGGCTCTGTGGAGAGGGCTGCCTATTAGGAACTCTTCCTTAGTTAAAGGACATGGACACCCCTCGGCACGCTGGCAGGGCGGGAATCAGTGAATAAACACACTGATTTCTACACCTCTGATCTGCCCATGCCTGCCTATTGGTCAAGTCTAATCAGAGACTGGATGGCAAGAAAACCCACTGAAGAGTCCAAATCTGTCAGCCTCCTTGAGCAAGGGTGGAGAGTGGATCTGGATGGGGTGCATGGAAGATCTGCAACAAACCACTGCACCCTCAGTACCTAACACCATACCTGGCACAGAGGAGCTACCGAAGGACTGAGTGAGGCTTGATAGTGAGCAGAAACCCCATCTTCCTGAGTTTTGCCAATTCATGCTAACGTGGTTTTACTTCATAGTAGTGGGGAGCAATCCGAGTATTTTAAGTAAAGGAGAGATGCAGTCAGATTTGCCTTTTAGAGGCACCCACCTTGTGACTCAGTGGAGAATAAACTGAAGGAGAGCAAACCTGGTGGAAGAGAGACCAGGTAACAAGCTTTTGCAGCAATCCAGGGTAGGAATGACAAAGAGATTTTTTTTTGTCTTTTTTTTTGCCATTTCTTGGGCCGCTCCCGCGGCATATGGAGGTTCCCAGGCTAGGGGTCTAATCGGAGCTGTAGCCACCGGCCTACACCAGAGCCACAGCAACGCAGGATCCGAGCTGCGTCTGCAACCTACACCACAGCTCACAGCAACACCGGATCGTTAACCCACTGAGCAAGGGCAGGGACTGAACCCTCAACCTCATGGTTCCCAGTCGGACTTGTTAATCACTGCGCCACGACGGGAACTCCGATTTTTTTTTTTTTAAGTGGCCTTGAGATGGGCTTAGGACATTAAAGATACAGGATGAGATACAACATGAGCTTGAGAACATTAAAGACGTGGAATTGGCAGAACACATTGTGACTGACAAGTGGGAGATAAGAAAACCGTACAGGATGAGGGTGCAGGGTGGAAAGAGGGTGGCTACATTTCACAAAGACCTCTCGGGCATTGGTGTGTCTGAGAGAAACCTGGGTGCAGCAGGCAGGTTGCTATAGGAGTCTGGAGTTTGGCAGAGATCTGTTCAGGAGAAAGGGATTGGATCCGTTCTGGCAGATCATGGGACAGAGATGTTGTTCCCATGCTTTATGTTCTGACTCCTGTTGGTTCTGGTCCCCTCTGGTGGAGGAGGGGCAGGAAAGGGTGTCAGGACCGAGGGGTGTTAAGTTCTATGGCAGTTGAGCAAGAAGCCAGGATGGAGAGAAGGAAACGACAAGATCTTCCCGAATGTTTACAATATCAGCAGAATGAGTGTCCCAACCTACAGAGTGAGGAAGCCTTTTGTAGGCTAAAGTGGGTGGGGATCCTTTTGGAAGAAGCAGCTTGTGTGTGTCATGGGGAAATTGTTGAGGTGGGAGAGGCCAAGGTCACTCCGCTTTTTTTTTTTTCTTAAAAAACTGGGGACAGGTGAAATGGAATTTTTTTAAAGTTAATATTGAAAAATAAAAATTTGTGGGAGGGAGTTCCTGTCGTGGCGTAGCTGAAACGAATCTGACTAGGAACCATGAGGTTGCAGGTTTGATCCCTGGCCTTGATCAGTAGGTTAAGGATCCAGTGTTGCCATGAGCTGTGGCGTGGGTTGCAGACAAAGGGCTCGGATCTGGCATGGCTGTGACTGTGGTGTAGGCCGGCAGCTGCAGCTCTGAGTGGACCCCTGGCCTGGGAACCTCCATATGCTAAGAGTGCGGCCCTAAAAAGCAAAAAAAAAAAAAAAAAAAAAATTGTGGGAGGCTCTGGAACCAAAAAAGGAAAAGATGCTGAAGTGTGGAGTGAGGAGGAGTTTTTCTCAGCACAAGATGCCGGGCTTGTCTTTTCTGTGAATGGAGATGGAGACGCCTGGAAGAAATTCCTTTCCTGATGTTCCCCTCTCTTCCCCACCACAGCCAATTTCTCTCTCGCATGCACCGCTTCTCTTCCATGCCAGCCCTCCAGCATAGGCTCCTGGAGAAGATCCGCAGCTGCATTCTCCTTCTCTGTACTGGCCTCTAGGTCTTCAACTGTGTCCTGCTGCTCTGCTTGTCCTCTTTACACTTGGGTGTGGTTCATGGTGCTGACCAACAAGCAGAGGGTCCTGGCAGGGTTCTGGACCGTGTGCCACCACAATCTCTGCTGGAGCCACAGAGATCCACAGAGAGGCACCCTGTGAGTGCTTTCCAAATCCTAGCGCTACCCCCAACCTCCCCCCACCCCAACTTTGGTAGACCCAGTCAGATCCCCCACAGCTCACCATTCTCCTTTCTCCTTCCCACAACACTGCCTCTTCTTTCCTGGACTGATTCACCAGCCCCTCCAAACAGGAGAAATGTGCCCAAGTTTGTCTCATCTCGGCTCCTCCCATGACTTAAAAGCCAAAGCTCCTTCCCTGTTGGAAGCTAACGTCTAGTGACCTTTGCGCTCACAACTTCCCTCAGAAAAAGAAATGTTGGTCATTTACACCCTAATATAATAGTTACTTCATAATATGCCTCTCCAGTTAATAAGTATAATATCCACTTTCCTCTCATTGTGGAATAAATGATTTATTTCCTAGCTGAAGGAATTCCACATGTCAATAAGGAAATGGAAGGAGGGTCCTATAAAGCCACCCACTTGGTGGCTCCTTACTCTTAAGACTCCACTGCAAGTAAGACACTGAAAGTAAGACAAGTTCCCAACCCCTTTGTTCTTGGCTCCTGCCCCAAGACCCTGTCCAGCCTTCTTTAACAGCGGGTCACCTCTGCCCCAGCCAAGCCTTTCCTTTCCCACTTCCCGGGCAGACTACCTCCAGTATTCCAGGGCCTTCTTCCTCATCTATGTCCTCTCCATCCTCATTAATATTATGTGGCTCAGCATCTCTCTCACCAAACGGTCACAGATCTGGGCATATCCATCTTCTGTAGTACAGCATGATGAGGTTGGAGAAATTTGTCCCTAGAGTCCTTGTATTTCTTCCATTTCTGGTGCCATTACCCCTTCTTTTATCAAGTCCTTCCCAGCCTTACATGGATACTACTATCACAGGACCTTTGTGTCTTCCCAAAGGGAGGAAAACTTCCAATAAATTTTCACTCCTTACAGGGCCATTGCCTCTTAAAGAGGCAGCCTTGAAAAGATTATGCTTAATCCAATGGAAACATCTCTAAGAGTTGTTATCTGAGGGACTCCTGAGGAGATATTATAGGCTAGAGGCCCTTCTGGCACCCAGAAAATTACCATGTAGCTTCAAGCTACCTGTTCTGTCCATCTTATCTACAGGCTCCACTGTGACAACTTTATTCCTGTTAAAGCAGAAGGCCTTTGCCAAATGGGTCTTCCCATGACCACTGCCATGTAACAGGCCTCCATGGCATAACTGAGATGGCTGAGGGTGACAAGAAGTGCCAAGAAGAGAGGGAAGGGGTGGAATGGGAGGGATGGCAGAAGAAGGGTTATCATGGGTTTTAACAGCTTTCATTCCAACCCTAGGCACCTGCCTACTCCTCTGCCTCATCTCATTCCTGATGCAAATGAAATTATACAGTGGGAATGTCTTGGAGCCCTATTTCCTCTGGTCTACCACATCAATTGGTGGGGCGGTATCTTCTATGTGATAGTTGGTGAGTTAATGCTCTTGTTAAGTAGTGAAGGCACAGGAAAAAAACCTCTTGTGATTGGCTTCTGTGCTAGGTCCTTCTCTCTTTTTCTAGTCCCTTTTCTTTTGGTTGGTTGCTTGGTATATTAGAATCTCACAATTTGGAAGGGCCCCACAAGTGTCATTTCTATGTTAAACATCCATCCTAAAGCAAGTATTCCAATTTTATCTGAAACATTTTTTTTCTGTAATGATACTTTACCCTGAATGGACAGGAGAAAGATTAGGAAGCAGAGGAAGAAGGTAAAGATATAATCGAGCTACTCTGTAGATCTTCTGTTTTTCCAAAAGACAGTTTCTAAATTCTCCTCTCCTTGTGTCATATCAAATAACCTCTCCACCTTTGTGACTCTCCAGAATAAAGTAGAACAGTAACATAGGATGGGTAACACTTCTCCTTGAATCCTTCTAAACCATGTACTTATTTTTATGAACTACAATGGTGGTCTCCAAACCATTGTACCACATGCTCTGTTAGTAAGACATTTTTTTAGCGAGCATTCCAAAATGTTTATTTATAAAATATGTATATGTATTATATTATTTATATAGTCATGACATTGTAAACACTCAAAAAGAAAATTTAAATCATTATTTTCTAAAAATATGAAAAGAAATTATTTTCTTCCTGTGCCCCAATAAATTGGCTTGCATACCCTCCAGGAAACACTGTACTACAGAAAAGCTGATGCTAATATTTTGAATCCCAAGCTCCATGAAGATAATGAACAGGATATTCAGAAATGTATTATTGATCAAATTACACTATAATTAAGCCAGTGTTACTCTTCAGGGGTGTTTGATGACTTGAGATTCTCTCCATTACTTGTCCAACATGCTTACCCTGAGCTTTTATTTTTCTCTAGGCTTCCTCTCTGGACTCAGTCACATAAGTTCTCAGGATTCTCTTCTGGATCAAAATCTCCTCATGGTCTCTATAACAAAGACAAGGCTAAGAACTACAACCGCAGAGGAATTGGGTCTCCCTGAGGCAAATGTAGGTGTTTCTCCGTGGGTGAGTGAGACACCAGAAAGACAGTTAAGTGCAGTGGCACAAGCGAGAATCCAGGCAGAGTCAGAGATACAGACAGGGCCAGAGATAGGAGATGAATCAGTAATAAGGGATGGGTTTATCCCTCGGGCAAGGTTAGCTGCTGAGGAAGAACCTCTGCTGACCCAGTAGAAAAAAGACCTGAGGCCGAGAAATACGTTGCAATAGACTTGAGGGTAATCAAAAGCAAATGGCCGAAAATAGGAATGATGGAAACAGATTCAGCTGAGAGAAATGATGACAACAAGACAAAAAAAAAAAATTTAACCTTAGATGTCAGGTAGTCAAGGGCAAGGGGAAAAAAAGCAATCCAGCGGAGATATTTCCATTTGGGGTTGAAGACATTTTGTTGAGTCTGTGTGAGGAGCAGTAGGGGTATCCGATGTAGTTCTGAGAGGATGGTATGAGGACTGTCGAATCCTCCCTACGTTACACCCTGTTCACTGAACAGATTGATACTGTGGATGATAATCATTCGTACCATTTAGGTCAAAGGCACCAACAACCTAAGAATCACAAAGTGATTAAAAGCTGATTAAAAGAAGTTTCCATGTTCGTGTTGTGTGCTGTGATGGGAAAGGCTGCAAAAGATGGGGAGCCCAAGCCACCAAGCCTTTACAGATTTTCATGACCACCCAATGGGATCTCTTAGCAGAATGGAAAGGGCATTCTGTTTGGAAATTCAGACTCTCGTTTTTTGGGCTTCACTCCCCTAATGAATTAGGCTAACTTTTGGCAAATATTTAAGTTTCTTGGGCTTAAGATCCTCCATTAACCAGCAAGGCTCTGAAATTTCTAGTGCTGTTTATTGCTAAACACAGTAAATAATAGAGAAGTTATTCCTGTTGGCCTCTACAACCCCAGGTTATTTTAGTAAGTAACTTGGAGTAATTAAATTCAATTCTCTACCTCCAAGGTAACTTTTGAAAAGTTGTCTCTTATTTTTTATTCAGATACCTCATTTTAAAATGTAGGTGATGGAGTTCCCACAGTGGTATAACAGGATTGGCAGCATCTTAGGACACAGGTTTGATCCCTGGTCTGGCACAGTGGGTTAAGGATCTTGTGTTGCCGAAGCTTGTCACAACTGCAGCTCGGATCTCATCCTTGGCCTGGGAACTCCATATGCCGTATGGCGGCTGAAAAGGGGGAAAAAATGTAGCCGATTCCTATAATTTCCGACTATTTGTAGGAATTGGAAAGGAGGGAATAAGATACAGGCAAAAGGAACAGACTCTCTGCAAGAGAGTATATCATCTAGACTCAGGGAGACTTTAAATGGTTTTGCACAAAGGATTGTGGTCTTTGAAAGTGGAAGCTAATTTTTTGGTTGGCTGTGTTAGTAGTTCACTGTGAAAACCTACTTTTAATTCCTTAGACTCCTAAAAGCTGTTATACTATTTCTGCCTGCCTGTACCCCTCACTAGGTAAATTCTATAGCCCTTAATTTTATCATCTTTAAAAGTGGCTTCAATAAATAATATCACCCCCATTCAACACATTTTACTTTCTGGAATATTAGATGAGGAACCAGGAGAGAGAGTAAAGGATGGACAGGGCAGGGAGCATTAAAAGATATACCTCCTTGTAAAAATGAATGAAAAAAATGTCTGTATTAACATACAGATTCTCTATGGGGATAGTTCAAATTTTAGTGATATTTTAATTTAAGTTGATTAAATCAATTAGATAATTTATATAGCCAAATACTACTGAGCAGATGTTTTGATAGTTGAGAGAGGAGGAAGAAAAAGGAACCTTGCAAAGGGGAGGTCTAGATGCTCGTGTGGGGGTAGAATTTGGGAGCTCTTAGGCAAGATCAAAGAGCCAATTACTTGGAGAGCAGGGACACTGAAAGTGTTGAAACAAATGTGAAAGATTGTTAAAGACAAAATTTACTTTCCTTATAAGTATGCCTAAAACCATGGAGATATTTGACTGGTTTGGAAACCTGTAACCTCCATCATCTTTTAATCATACCCAACTTCTCATGCATCATCCCTTCAACAAAAATTTAACAGAGGTTTATTAAACGTTAACAAGTAGTTCACTATGCAGTGGGGTATAAAGGTAGTAAGAGCAAAGGGTAAGACACAAGTCTGTGGAGCTCTAACAGAACACTGAGGTCCTGCACACCCAGGTCAGTCTAGGGCCTTAAGGGAAAGTGCTCAGAGTTGCTAAAACATGAACGGGCTTATTCTTGAAAAGGAAAAAGTAATGACATAGACTTCATCTAGGAGAAAAGTTACACAAGTCATTAGTGTGAAGCTGACTTCTCCAAAGGTTTTGGGAAACAGAATAATACTATGTCAACACAGTGCCTTAAAATTGTATTTATTTGGAGTTCCCTTCGTGGTGCAGTGGTTAATGAATCTGACGAGGAACCATGAGGTTGTGGGGTTGATCCCTGGCCTAGCTCAGTGGGTTGAGGATCCAGCGTTGCCAGGAGCTGTGGTGCAGGTCACAGACGAAGCTTGGATCCCGAGTTGCTGTGGCTGTGGCATAGGCCAGCGGCTACAACTCTGATTAGAGCCCTAGCCTGGGAACCTCCGTATGCTGTGAGTGCAGCCCTAGGGGAAAAAAAAAAAAAGACAAAAAAAATTGTATTTATTTACTTTTCTCTTTTTAGGGCCCCACCTGCTGCATATGAAGTTCTCCGGCTTCATTGGAGGAAGTTACAATTGGAGTTACAGCCGCTGCCATACACCACAGCCAAGCAATACCAGATCCGAGCCATGTCTGCAACGTACACCACAGCTCATGGCAACGCCAGATCCTTAACCCACTGAGTGGGACCAGGGATCGAACCTGAGTCTTCATGGTTCGTTAATGCTAAGCCACACCGGGAACTCCTAAAGCTGTAATTAAGCAAACTTGTCCTTAAACAGTAAAGAGCGAAATAAAAACAAAACTTCCTCAGCCATTTTTCTCCTTGGACCCAAGCCTCTTGGCATAACTGCCTGGCTTGTTTAATCTTCCATCTTTGTTTATCCTCTTTAATTCTTTGCTGCCCCTTTGAGAAATACCCATCTTCTTCACATTTTCTTACACACAGAAATTTTACCTTTTCCAGTCATGTTCCCAGGGAGATCCAGGGGCTCAACTAATTACTTGAAAATACTGTGTTTAAAATGCCTAACTTGGAGTACCCACTGTGGTGCAGTGGGTTAATGATCCAGCTTATCTCTGTGAAGGCACTGGTTTGATTCTGGGTGAGCGCAGTGGGTTAAGGATCCAGCACTGCTGCAGCTGTGGCGTAGGTTGCAGCTCTGGCTAGGATTTGATCCTGGCCTGGGAACATCCATGTGCTGCAGAGGCAGCAGAAAAAGAAAAAAAAAAAGGCCTAACTTTTTTATAAAAGGTCTCTCCTCTGCTATCATAGAAGGAGTTTAGTTTTTGCAGTTACATTTTCTCTTTGCAATATTTTGCAAAACTGTTCCACAAATTCCCTTTCCAAGAGTAGTTGAGGACAAAACACAATATCAAATTGTGATGCTTTTCTTTCTTGTCCTTCTGTCCTGGGAAATTACTATAGTAAAGATAGATGCACATAAATGTACCCAAATGAAATGCAAAGACAATTTAATGGAAGAAGGATAGATTTATCAACAGATGGTGCTGGAGAATTGGACATCCTGGGGTCAAAACAATGAACCTCAACTTACCATGTACCTTATGCAAAAATCAACTCAAAATGAATTGTGGATTTATATGTAAATTGTAAAACTATAAAGCTTTTAGGATAAAAACTAGGAAAAAAATCTTCAGGATCTAGAGCTAAGAGTTATTAGATTTGACAGCAAAAACATTAATAAAAGTAAATATTGGTAGATTAGTTCCCATGAAAATGAAAAACTTTGCTCTGTGAAAGATTCTATTAATAAGAAAAACCGGAGTTCCCATCGAGGCTTAGCAGTTATCAAACCTGACTAATATCCATGAGGACGAGGGTTTGATCCTTGGTCTCACTCAGTGGGTAAGGATCCGGTTGCAGCGAGCTGTGGTGTAAGTTGCAGACACAGCTCCGATGTTGCCTTACTGTGGCTGTGGCATAGGCTGGCAGCTGTAGCTCCAATTGGACGCCTGGCCTGGGAACCTCCATATGCCACAAGTGGGGCCCTGAAAAGACAAAAAGACACCCCCCCCAAAAAAAAAGAATAACAAAAAAACAAGCTACAGATGACTGGGAGAAAATATTTGCAAACCATGTTACAAAGGACTAGTATCTAGACTATGTAACTCCAAAACAACAATTTTAAAAAAGATGTAAATGAAATAATCCAATTAGAAAATGTGCCCAACACATGAACAGGCATTTCACCTGAGAGGATATACCATTGGCAAATAAGCACAGGAAAAGTTAATTAACATCATTAGACATCAGGTAGATGCAGGTTAAAAACCACAGTGAGATATCACTACATACCTATTAGAATGCTTAAAATAGGAGTTCCCGTTGTGGTGCAGTGGTTAACGAATCCGACTAGGAACCATGAGGTTGCAGGTTCGATCCCTGCCCTTGCTCAGTGGGTTAACGATCCAGCGTTGCCGTGAGCTGTGGTGTAGGTGGCAGATGCGGCTTGGATCCCGAGTTGCTGTGGCTCTGGCGTAGGCCGGCGGATACAGCTCCGATTAGACCCCTAGCCTGGGAATCTCCATATGCCACAGGAGCGGCCCAAGAAATGGCAAAAAAAAAAAAAAAGAATGCTTAAAATAATAAAGTCATCCTCCCGAATGCTATTGAGGATATGGAGAAACTAAATCACATACATATTGCTGAGGAGAAAGTAAAATGTTAAAACCACTCTGGAAGATAGGATGGCAGTTTCTTATAGAACTAAACATGCAACTGCCATATGACTCAGAAGTTGAAATCTAGGGCATTTATTCTGGAGAAATGAAAACTTATATTCACACAAAAAATGTACACAAATGTTTCCAGCAACTTTATTCAGTTTTTTTATTAGTTCCAGGTGACAGTATAGTGATTTGATATTTCTGTACATTACAAAATGATTACCACATTGAGTCTAGACTATATGTCATGATACAAAGTTATTACAATATTAATGACTATGTTTACCATGTATATTCCCCATTTCATCGTCATGACATTTATTGGGTAATTGGAAATTTACACCTGTTAATCTCAACTCACCTATTTTGTGCATCCTCCTTCTCCCTTCTCCTCTGACAACCACCTGTTTTTTTTTTTTTTCTGTATTTATGAGTCTGCTTCTGTTTTGTTGTTTGTTCATTTGTTTTGTTTTTTAGATTTCACATATAGGTGAAACCTACAGTATTTGTATTTCTCTGACTTATTTCACTTAGATTATATTAGGTCCATCCATGTTGTCACAAATGGTAAGATTTCATTCTTTTTATGGATGAGTAGTATTTTATGTATATATACATATGTATATATATATATATATATATATATATATATATATATACACACACACACTTCTTCTTTCCCTTTTCATCCATATTAATGGACATTTAAGTTGCTACTATATTTTGGCCATTATAAATAATGCTGAAATGAACATAGGGGTCCATAAATCTTTTCAAACTAGTGTTCTTGTTTTCTTTGGAAAATTACCCAGAAGTAGAATTACTGGATTGTATGTTAGTTCTATTTTTAATTTTTTTGAGGAGACTCTATTGTTTCCCATAGTGGCTGTACCAGTTTGCATTCCCACTAACAGTGCACAATCCTTGGCAATGCTTACTATTTGTTGTCTTTTTACTTGATGAATAGTGAATGTGAACATCTTTTGATGTGTCTGTTGGCCTGTCATATGTCTTTTTTGGAAAAATTTCTATTCAGGTTGTCAATTTTCCAATCATGTTGATTTGTATAAATTATAAATTATTTATAATAATTCCATGTCAGATATAGCATTTGCAAATATCTTCTTTCATTCAGTAGGCAGTCTTTTCATTGTGTTGATAGTTTCCTTAACTGTGCAAAAGCTTTTTGGTTTGATGTAGTTCCATTTGTCTAGTTTTGCTTTTGTTTCCCTTGCCTGAGGAGACATATCCAAAAACTTTTGCGAAGACCAATTGTCTAAGAGTGTATCGCCTGTGTTTTCTTCTATGAGTTTTATAGTTTCAGGTCTTATGTTTGCCTTTAATCCATTTTGAGTTTATTTTATATTGATTCTTTTGCATATCCAACACCATTTATTGAATAGGCTGCCTTTTCCCCATTGTATATTTTTGCTTCCTTTATTGTAGATTAGTTGCCCATTATAACGTGGGTTCTAATGAGTTTGGGGCTTTCTCTTCTGTTTCACTGAGTTATGTGTCTGTTTTTGTGCCAGTATCGTACCATTGAATTTTTGTTGCTTTATAGTATAGTTTGAAATCAGGGAGCATGTTACCTCCAGCATTGTTTTTCTTTTTCAAGATTGTTCAGGCTATTCAGGCTCTTTTGTGTTTCCAGAGGAATTTTAGAATTACTTGTTCTAGTTCTGTGAAAAATGTCATTGGTATTTTGATAGGAATTGCATGGAATCTGTAGATTGCCTTGGAGAGTATGATCTTTTTAACAGTACTAGTTATTCCAACCCATGTACAAATTTGTCTTTCCATTTGTTTGTATTATCTTCAAAATTTCATTCATCAATGTCTTATAGTTTTCCAAATACAGATCTTTTACCTCCTTGCTTAGATTTACTCCTGGAAATTTTGTTCTTTTTGTTGAAGTGTAAATGGGATTGTTTTCTTAAATTCTCTTTACAACAGTTTGTTATTATTTAGAAACTCAATAAATTTCTATATATTAATTTTGTGTCCTGAAACTTTACTGAATTCATTTACTAGTTCTAATAGTTTTTTAGTGGCATCTTTAGGCTTTTCTATATGCAGTTTCATGTTATCTGCAAACATGAAAAGAAGATATCTGAAAAAGAACTTGAACTGTAATGAAGGAGTTTGGTTTGTAATTTTTTTTTCTATGGGCTATCCTCTGACTGACCAACTCTACTGCTTGGTTTATTCTCAACAGAAATGCCTGATGCATTCACTAAAATCCATGTATGAGAATTTTTATAGCAGTTTTGTTCACAGTAGCCACAAACCAGACACAACCCAATGTCCACCAAGAGAGGAATGGATAAATATATTGTAGTATATTCATACAGATGGAACATTATAAAGCAATTAAAAAGTAAGAACTATAGAATCATGCAAAAAAATGGATAAACCTCACAGACATTATATTGAGCAACAGAAGCCAGACACAGGGAGTTCTCTTGTGGTGCAATGAGTTTAGGATCCGGCGTTGTCACTGCAATGGCTTGGCTTGCTGATGTGGTGCAGGTTCAATCCCTGGCTGAGGGACTTCAACATGCCATGGGTACAGCCAAAAAAAAAGAAAAAAAAACAGACAAAAAAGATTACCTGGGTACGATTACACTATAAGAAGTTGAAAAGCAAGCAAAGTGAATCAATAGGGATTAGAAGGAAGATGGCTGGTTACATTTGCCTAGGTACAGTAATAATGGGACTACTGGAAAGGTACTATATTGTTATCTTGCTGGTGATTATATGCAAGTATTCATACGTAAAAGTCAACAGACTAATAAATGAGTTTGTGAAGGTTACAGATGCAAGATCAATATGCAAAAGCCAAGTGTATTTCTAGGCACTAGTAATGAACATTATGAAAATGAAATTTAAAAAACAATCCCACTTATGATAGCATCAAAAAGAGTCAAATTTTTTTTTGGAGGGGAGTTCTTTTTTTAGGGCTGTACCAGCCACACATGGAAGTTCCCAGGCGAGGGGTCAAATTGGAGCTGTAACCAAAACTAAAACTCCTTATTCCTTTAAGTGGAAATACATTGAGAGGATCAGCAAGGTCAGAGAGAGAGAGAGCAGGAGCAGGTGGGGATAAAAGAGTAAAGCCCTTTGCAAATAGGCACACTTATACAAACCGAAAATAGGTCCTTCAATCTCTGTGAATCTTCAATCCGTCTATATGAATTAAAGTGTATTTGCTTGCCATCCTTTTCGTTCTTTGGAAAAACCTTTTAGCTACCATTATAGTTATTTTGGCACTTCATATTTTTGCATCTTCTTTTTTTTTGAGAAGTCAGTAGTAAAGGAGAAAATAAGCTTAAAAAAATTACCAGTTATGCATACCCATTGTAGAAGTATAAGAAAATACAGGTAAATAAGAAAAGAAAAAAAATCTCTTTAGTTGAAATGGGATAGTTGCACAACCTGTAAATGTATTTAAAATCATTTCGTTGTACATTCAAAATGTGTGGATCTTATGATTAGTAAATGAAAAAATAGAGTTTTAAAAATTCACCTAACTTTGCTCATACAAATGCACATAAAACACAGGATCATCTTTTAACACTGCTTTGCAGCTGCCTTTTCTTCCTTGTTTAACTGCATTTCATGACCATCTTTCCAGATCAATTAATAGTTTTCTATCATATAATTTAACCTTTTTTTGGCCACCCCCCCAGCATGTTTCTACATGCTGGGCCAGGGATCAACCTGCACCACAGCAATGACCCAAGCTGTTGCAGCGACAATGCCAGATCCTTAACTTCATACAGCCAAGGGAATTCCTATCATACAATTTCAAATGGCAGCATAGTTTTAAATTTTTGTAATTTGTTAACCAATTCATTCCTTGAACATTTTGCAGCTAGATTTGGGTACAAATTTTCTTAGGTTAAGTTGCTAGGAAAATACTGCTGGATAGAGGGTCCACTCATTTTAAGATTTTTTTTCATATTTAAAAATTGCTCTCTAGGCATTCCCACTGTGGTGCAGTATGTTAAGAATCTGACTTCAGGAGTTCCCGTCATGGTGAAGTGGAAATGAATCCGACTAGGAACCGTGAAGTTTCGGGTCTGATCCCTGGCCTCACTCAGTGGGTTAAGGATCTGGCATTGCCATGAGCTGTGGTGTAGGTTGCAGACTCGGCTTGAATCCCACGTTGCTGTGGCTGTGGTGTAGGCTGGCAGCTGTAGCTCTGATTAGACCCCTAGCCTGGGAACCTCCATATGCCATGGGTGTGGCCCTAAAAAGCAAAAAAATTAAAAAAATAAAAAATAAAAGAAAGAAAGAATCTGACTTACTTCAGTGGCTTAAGTTGCTGCAGAGGCATAGGTTCGATTCCTGGCCCGGCACAGCAGGTTAAAGAATCTGGCATTGCTGCATCTGCCATGTGGGTCACAGCTGTGGCTGGCATTCAATCCCTGGCTAGAGAACTTCCATATGCTCCAGGTGTAGCCATAAAAATAAAATAAAATTTTTTAAAAGTAAAATAAATTACTCTCTGATTGCTTTCTGGGAGCTCCCATGTGGCTCAGAGGGTTAAGTATCCCGTGTTGTCATAGCAGTGCCTCAGTTGCTGCTGTGGCATGGGTTCAATACTGGCCCTGGAACTTTCTCATGCCACAAGTGCAGCCAAAAAAAAAATGACCTTGAGAAAAGCTGTACCAATTGGTATTCCCACACAGTGTCATTCTGTCCCTGCTTCTCTCCCATTAAAATCAATATTAGTATTTTATAAAATATCTACCATTCTGACAGGAGATAATGGATTATTATTATTAAATTCCATTTCAATTACTAATAAAACTAAACTTTTTGGGTCATTTATTGGGCATTTGTATTTCAGTTTATGTCTTAGTCCTTCTCACAAACACACTAGTTTGTATTTGTATTTTTTTATTAATTCACGTGAGATACATTGAAGATAAATAGCCTTCTGTCATGTATGTCAAATATTTTTCCCAGCTTGTCTTTGTTTTTTATTCATGATGTTGTTTTTGCAGAAGGAAACTTCAAATAATGTAGTCAAAACTAGTCTTTCGGGAGTTCCCATCGTGGCACAGTGGTTAACGAATCCGACTAGGAACCATGAGGTTGCAGGTTCGGTCCCTGCCCTTGCTCAGTGGGTTAACGATCCGGTGTTGCCGTGAGCTGTGGTGTAGGTTGCAGACGCGGCTCGGATCCCGCGTTGCTGTGGCTCTGGCGTAGGCCAGTGGCTGCAGCTCCGATTAGACCCCTAGCTTGGGAACCTCCATATGCCTCGGGAGCGGCCCAAAGAAATAGCAAAAAGACAAAAAAAAAAAAACTAATCTTTTGCTTTATAGATATTATTGTTGGTACTATCTCTGATAAAGCTTTTCTCATTCTCAGATGATTAAATATTCGCCAATATTTCTTCTACTAATAATGTTTTCTTTCCTTATACTTAAATATTTCATTTATCTGAATTTTATTTTGATATATGACATAGGGTAAGGATCTAATTTGGTAGAAAGAATGAATGGGGAAACAAATTAAGTTAGATCTTTACCTTATTTATTGTATGCCTTCTAAGTATTGAAAACTACATTACTATATGTAGTCTATAGTAATAAACACTAAGAATAGTCTCCTCTGAACTATGGGATTTAGCAACTCTGAGAGAAAACATACTATACAAGTTTGATGAATGCTATGGAAAAGTGCCAATTTCTAAGGTAGTGTGTATGTAGACTAATCAATTATTCTATTGAAAAACTGATTATGTAAAAGGAGGTACTTTGGTTGTAGTGAAGGAAAATTCAGTTTAAAACAACAACAACAGGAAGTTCCAGTCATGGCACAGAGGAAAGGAATCCAACTAGGAACTATGAAGTTGCGGATTCGATCCCTGGCCTTCCTCAGTGGGTTAAGGATTTGGCATTGCCGTGAGCTGTGGTCTAGGTCACAAATATGGCTCAAATCTGGTGCTGCTGTGGCTGTGGTATAGGTCAACAGCTGCAGCTCTGATTCGACCCTAGCCTGGGAACCTCCAAACGCTGCGGGTGTGGCCCTAAAAAGCAAAATGACAACAACAACAAACATTTATTATCTCAGAGTGTCTGTGGGTCAAAATTTGGGTGTGGCTTAGTTGGGTCCTCTGTTGCAGGATCTCTCACAATGGTGAAACAAGGTGTTGGCAGTCAAATAGGGCTGAAATCTCACTTGACTGCACAAAGATTCACTTCCAAGCTCCAATCAGGGGATTGTTGGAAGGATTTAGCTCCTCCTCCATTTCTGAACCGAGGCCTCCACTTCTTTTTTAAGGATTCAGTTCGTTACAGGATGCTGGCTGGAGGCTTCCCTCAGTTCCTTGGCATATAGGCCAGGAGAATTCAGTTTTACTCTGGGGTAGGTACTTTAGCTTTGATAAAATGATTTGTAAAGAAGGGCTATATGAAGTAAAAATTAGCATAGCATTCATATTCTTACTTCTAGATTAGGGACTAAAATGAATGTGTATACATTATGAATTTTCTGGTAGATGTACACTTCTGGCCTGTATATAAATTAATACATGAGTGATTTAAGCATTCACAGAAAATTAATTAATTGCATATTGCAGAGAACAAACACAATTTTTTTCATTTTTTAAAGTTTTATGGAAGCTGGGAGTTCCTGTCATGGCTCAGTGGTTAACGAATTTGACTAGGAACCATGAAGTTGTGGGTTCAATCCCTAGCCTTGTTCAGTGGTTTAAGGATCCAGTGTTGCCGTGAGCTGTGGTGTAGGTTGCAGACGCGGCTTGAATCCCTCATTGCTGTGGCTCTGGTGTAGGCCGGCGGTTACAGCTCCGATTAGACCCCTAGCCTGGGAACCTCCATATGCCATGGGAGCAGCCCTAGAAAAGGCAAAAAGACAAAAAAAAATTTATAGAAGTAAAGTTGATTTATAAGGTTGTGATAAATAATTTCTGCCATACAACAAAGTGATTCAGTTACTCACGTACACACAAACACATAATTCTGTACAGGGTAAGACAAGTTTAAGTCAGGACAAGTTTAAGTCAGGACAAGTTTAAGATGATTATAGTGGGCTAAATTGAAATAATTTATAAATTTGAGTTTCTCTTTCAACCACATTGTGGATATAGCTTCAAATCATTTTTCATTCTCTCCTTCCCTTCCCACCAGATACTATATTGTGAATACACTGCCCTGGAGTTACGCAATGTGGCAGCCTGAGCTCAGCTACACAAGTACACACACAAGAACGTACACGATTATTTAATTTGTTTAAATCTAAGGCTCTGGGTTTTATTCTTCACTCAGGAAATTTAAGTTATATTTAACCTTTGGGTAGATATTTACTAAAACTCCAAAACTGAAATTTGACTGTTAGTCTTAGACTTTTGAAAGTGATAGCCTTAGCCAAGTGCATATATTCTCAACATGGGCGACACTGCCTCCTAGGGGGGCAAAAAATGGTTCTTGAGGGATGTGTGTGGCAAAAGAAAATAACTCCTTTTATGCACAAAATATACATCTACATACAGTAGATGAATAGATAAACAGTATATCTGTGGTATTATAATTTCATGAGAGGAGGTGATTAGGGGGTGGTAATGAAGAAAAAAAGTTGAAAAACACCGTCTTAGTGCTAAGCTTAACAGAAAGGCCGCCTTGAATTGTTTTCCTGTAAGTCTCATTTCCTCTATTTGATTGTAAGCTTCTTAGGGATAGGAAATGTAACCTGATCTGTATTTTCAATAACATCTAATACAATGGTTTATGTCCAATTGCATTCAATAAATGTATATTTCATTGAATATGGAACACATCTTCCTCTCCTTGCACCCATCCCATTGCCCAATCGATATAATCTAAACGCAATGATCAAAATGAGTTTAGCAAGCAACCTGACATAACTTCTCTCACAAAAATCCTCAGAAAATAATGACAAACTATTTAAAAAGCAAAAAATCTTCAAAGTAGCATAGCAAAAGGAGACTCTGGAGATGGAGGAATCAGGGCTTTGATTTCTAGCTCTACCATTTGCAAGCTATGGAAACTTTAGCCAAGTTACCTATGGAGGAAGGGGAGAGAGGATTAGTAGTCTTGCATACACCCTAAATTTCAAGTGTGTTGACAAAATGGCAGTTCCCCAAACAGGCTAAGGTTCAATTATACCATATTCTTTCAAGCTTCTATGTACATACATACTCCCTCCATCCAGAGCATCATTTTTTTTTCCTCCAGTCCCCAGCACAGGCCACACCTCCCCTAGGAAGCCCTCCATGATACCCTTGCCTGCCTCCCACACTGAGATGCCTATCTTCTTGCTTCCCTGACATTCCGATCATACATCATTACAGTACTTGTCATATTATAGTGTAATTAATGGTTTACACATTTCCCTCATTAGTCTGTGAGCATTCTGAGAGCTGAAATGGCTTTATCTTCTTATTCTCAACATCTAGCATGGTACCTGACATACTGTTGGTGAACAGTCGTCATGGTGAATTAACTAATAAAAAGACAGGCATACAAAAAAAGCACAGCAATATTTGACGAACAATGGTCTGTACCCTTCAAAGGACATTTTTTTTTTTTTTTTTTGCTTTTTAGGGCCACACCTATGGCATATGGAAGTTCTGTCTGGAAGTTCCCAGACTAGGGGTCGAGTTGGAGCTGTAGCTGCTGGCCTACTCCACAGGTACAGCAACACAGGATCCGAGCCACATCTACAACCTACACCACAGCTCACGGCAACGCTGGATCTTTAACCCACTGAGTGAGGCCAGGGATCAAACCTGCGTTCTCATGGATACTAGCTGGGTTCATTAACCACTGAGCCATGAAGGGAATTCCCAAAGGCAAGGGCCTTAAGTTGGATAGAATCATCATCATTGTATATTCTCAGGTCTAAAATAAAACATTGTATATTTCCTGTGTCCAATAATGATAATGTAATGAGTCCTTTTAGTAATTTAATGTTACAATCCAATGAGGAAAATCCTATTCTTCTTCTTCTTTTTAAGATTGGAAAATGGGCTCTTAAGTGGTTAAATAACTTGCCTAAGGTCATATAAGGGGAGCTTCTAGCTCTGAAGCCTAGGGTGCTGGCTGGCACACCATAGTACCTCTTAAAGTTAGCTGAGTAATATTCACTTTTGCAAAACATCCCTCTGACCCTCTCCACCTGCAACCTCCTACATACAATCACCCTAGAAGAAAACAAAGACTCATAGCTCATACATGCAGTTTGTTTACTTTCACAGAAAATCTGTCCGCATACACCCAGCTTCGCTTTATGTAAAAACATACCAATCAATGATAGGGTAATGCTTTGGGACTATACCATTTTAATAACATTTAGAGACAATATAATGATTATAATTATTTCAGTGACCTTTCAAACTCTTTAAAATGGGAACTCTATTCAGTGCTTCAGCATTCGAGTGTGTCAAAACAGGCATCCAACATGCTAAATTATCATTTCATGAAAGCAAAATGTGAAGTAGCTCATAAAGAATTCTGGACAAGAAGTCATGTATTACAAGCCCTCCATTATTACTTTACTGATGATGTCTGTGAGGGTATAGTTGGAAAGACAGAATTGAAAAACCGGTTCTTGCCACATTGCAAAAGGAGTGGCATCTGGTTCCTGGAGCTACAAGAGGTTACTATGCCTTTTAAATCATGGTATTGTCTCAAACAAAACAAATGAAAAAAAAAAACACAAAAAAGCTAAGAGAGAAACAAAAATAAATAAATAAATTAATAAATAAAGGAAAAGTCTTTTCATTTCTGAAAGCTTTGGGGCTATGTGAACCTGTCAGATGCTATTGTTTGTGGGTTCCCTCAGTTACTTCAATCTTCAGGTCCTTAAGGCTTTTCTGTTTTGTCCTTTATTCATTCATAAACAGGCTGCATTGTATTAGTTGTGTCTGATGTGTTGAATTCTAACATCAATCCTTTCTTGCCATGCACTATGAAAAGCCAAAGTACTACTGGGTATGTGAGAAATGAGCTGGGCATTTGCCCTAGAGAAAACCTGGATAAGAGGTGCCATGGAGAACATGCGCATCAGGTCCCCTCCTCCTCTTCCATACAACCTCAGGTTTCCATGGAGACCTGGACGAATTAACAAATAAGGACACTAATGTTAATATAATATCAGCAAAATTCAGTCAACACACTTTGAGATAAGAAGACAATGTCTATTGGTTTATAGCTTTAGGTTTATATTAATTCATTCCAACACTATCAAAAGCTTGGAATTATGTTAGTAATGGGAGATACTCATGTTCTAGGCATCAGGTGCCAGGTTTGGAGTGGCTTGAAAAAAATAGTAGTTTTGAAGAATATGGATTAGTTAGAGGTAAGGAGTAGTTGGTAGAGGGAACAGTAGGTGCAAAGGCATAGAGGTATGAGAAAGTCCAGCATATAATGCTTTCTTAAAACATCTTAGTGACCTTTAGTGATTTTGTCTTTTGTAAACTCCTTAGCACTTACCATCTCTGCCATTCTTCTTGGTTTATTTTTCAACTACAGTTACCATTTTTATAACTAAACTTTCCTTCAAGTCTCTTTCACTTAAATAATGATTTCTGTTCTTTTTTCTCTCTCCAGGATGCCTAGAAAGGTGCTTTGCACTGAGAAGTCACTAATAACTACTGACAAATTTGCCAAACAATCAGGACATATATTTTGACTTTTCATTAAAAACACTAAGATTGTATCTACAAGATTAAAGCAAGACTATTTGAATAACACACCTTGCAACACATTCATGTGGCTTAAATACGTGTTTATATTACTGGAAAAATACACAATGGTTTTGTACATTTGTCTATTTGTACTAGGGCATGTATATACTCTACTTCTAGATCCAGCATTATCTTACCACACACTGTAGATAACTACTTGTATAAAATCTCTGGTTCAATAATAAAGTGCATAGACTGGATTCTAGACAAAAGGTAGAGTCTGAGAGAGGGGGTGGCAGTCAGGAATCTCAAGTTCTATTTTTGGTTATTTCTGTATCTACCAGACTTTGAATGAGGCACATAACCTCAGTTTCTCTAAATCTTATTATTATTTACCACATAGAACTGGTATGATGAGTTCTCTCTCTCAACAATGGTGTAGCACTTGTTGTTTGTAACAAAATATGAAGTACACAGATGTTTCTAAATAAATGCCAAGTATTCAGGTAGCTTACTAGAATCTCTCTTTGCACTTGAAATAAAATTTTATTTTATTTTTATTACTATTGTTTTTTGTCTTTTTAGGGCCCCACCCTCGGCATATGGAGGTTCTCATGCTAAGGGTTGAATCAGAGCTGTAGCTGCTGGCCTAAGCCACAGCCACAGCAACGTGGTATCCAAGCCGCAACTGCGACCTATACCACAGCTCAGGGCAACACTGGATCCTTGACCCACCAAACAAGGCCAGGGATCAAAGCCGCATCCTCATGGATACTAGTTGGGTTCAGCCACAATGGAAACTCCTAAAATTCGATTTGTTGTTGTTGTTGTTGTTGTTGTTGTTGTTGTTGTTATTGCTATTTCTTGGGCCGCTCCCGCGGCATGTGGAGGTTCCCAGGCTAGGGATCGAATTGGAGCTGTAGCCACCGGCCTACGCCAGAGCCACAGCAACGCGGGATCCGAGCCGCGTCTGCAACCTACACCACAGCTCACGGCAACGCTGGATTGTTAACCCACTGAGCAAGGGCAGGGACCGAACCCGCAACCTCATGGTTCCTAGTCGGATTCGTTAACCACTGCGCCACGACGGGAACTCCTAAAATTCAATTTTAAATTAAATTTATATTAAAATTAAAAATTCATTTTCTTACCTCCTACCTGTAAAACACAGAAACAACTCAATTTTTTTTAAAAAAGCAAAAAGTGCTGCATTAAAAACATTTTACAAACAAAATAGCAAAAAACAATTTCCACTTAGTTTTTGAAAAATCACACAAGAATTTTTGATGAGATGACCACATCCCCATTTGTCTGAGATTTCCTAGTTTTAACACGGAAAATTCCACATCCCAGAAATCCCCCATTCTGTCACCCTAGTGCCGTGCCATTACTAGAGGTTTTCCATAGCTTACAGCTATTATCTGCCCTCAGGGCTATTTTAACTTTTATTTATCTGAAAAGCACTTGCATATTTTTCCTGTTGGAATTTCATTCGTTAACCATTTGGTGAGCATATAAATACTTAAGGAGTTTTGCCCCAGGAATAGATATTTAATAAATGTATACTAATATTTTTGACCTTATCAGAACATTGAAACAATGGGAGTACCCAATTACAAAACAATTATTCTTTTGGCACTAAGGAAATACTAACTCGACTATTCCTTTTCAAGGAACTTGTCCTGTTGTTGTTTACAGACTACTATACTTCCACCCAGTAATCATCATAGCTGAGAAATCAGTAACACAGGCAATACCTTTAAGATCAAGTCACTTAAAAAACATTGTATGTGGGTCATCCCTTGGCCAATTAGTGGCCAGAGAGAAGTTGTTATACTGGTTTCCTTTAATAGCACTATAAACTAATCTGATTCTAAGGTATTTTTAAAAATACCAATGGAATGATTGTTGCTGAGAATCTGGTTATGATGGTTTAATCCATGAATCAAGACCCCAAAATTCAGAATCACTATGACATTGCCCATGATACTGACTAAAAAAAGTCATCAGACTATGGAAAAGATTTTTGAGAAACAAGCTGACCAGTTTTCTTTCCTGGAAAACAAGGATGACTTAGGCCATATACATACCTGTGTAATCAAAAAAAAATCAATTAAAAGGTTATAAATCCAATTAGCTATGGTTTTTTTTTCCCCACAAGATACAAGGTGACTTATACACACTTTTTAAAAATTCTAATTTTGTGAACACGTAACTATGTGCCAGGCATTTGATACTCATAAATAGTCCTATGAAAATTGGAATTATAATCCTTCAAAGTGAAGCTTTGTAATTTGTTCAAAGTTACAGACAACAACTAGCAGGGCAGAGGTAAATTCTGCTCTGTCTCCTTCAGAGTCTAACCTCTTAAACTTTAGCCTATGCTGCTTCTCAACATTGTTGAAATAAACTTTGGTGAAACTCTATCTCTAGCCCTAACTTCTGACCTGATTCAGTCTTGTACATTAGAATATAGAACTGCCTATTCAACATCTCTACCTCAATGTCTAGTAGCATCTCAAATTTAATATGTTTCAGTAAATGGAACCACCATTAACCCAGTTGCTCAAGCCGCAAATTTAGTAGGCATCCTCAATTCCTCTATCAACTTCACACTCTAGCTATTTGCAAGGACATCTCCACTGTCACAACTCTAACTTGAACCATTATCATTATTCACCTGACTACTGAGCCTCACAATTGGTCTCTGCTTTCATAGTCCATTTCCCACAAAGCACCCATAGTTGTTAAAACACACATATGGTTTCACTCTTCACTCTTCTGCTTAAACTACGTTAATGCTTCCCATTGTAATAATGTAAACCTAAGGCAGCCTACCAGGTCCTACTGACCTCCTGCCCTGATCTGCCCTCTCTAACTTTATCCAGTAACACTCATTTTTGCCCAGTATGCTTCAGTCACATTGGTCTTTATGATTTCAGAATTCTCTGTTATGTAAAGTCATGTACTTTAAGAGGATTTGGAAGGGCAGGGTTGGGGATTTGAAAAACTGGTGAAAGTTTGAAAAGGTTGCCTAGAGTAGGAGAATAATTTAGAAAAATTTAACAGGACTGCTCTGTGGTATTGAGAGCTCAGTTGTGGTAGGCGATTGAAATTTAATAACAGAATGCATGTGATTACGCAAATTTCTCCAGTAGTGGTCAGCTGCTCCAGTACCAAAGGGGAGGATATGGATGGTAGGGTTCACTCAAGGTAGAAGCAGATGAAAGGAAAGATGGGGCAAAGGAGTTTAGGGTACTGATAAGTGTGGCTGATTTTTTCCCATAGGTATATAACAATGGAGATGGGGTTGAGAGAAGGGTTGCTAGTATCCTTAGTTTGCCCCAGTTGTGGCAACAACCTATAATTGCTAAATAAAAACAGAACCAAAGGACCAAGACCTACCAGCATTGATGTTTCAAAGTTTTAATTTGCAAATCCTAAGATTACTTTAGGAAATCTGATTCTAAAAAATAAATTACAAAATGGGAGTTCTCTCTGTGGCACAGCAGGTTAAGGATCTGGCATTGTCTTTGCAGTGGTTCAGGTCGCTGCTAGGGCCGGGGATCCATCCCTGGCCCGGCAGAGTGGCTTAAGGATCCACTGTTACCACAGCTGTGGCATAGGGTGAAGTTGCAGCTGGGAAATTCCATATGCCGCAGGTGTGGCTAAAAAAGAAATTACAAAATGGACAAATTAGTAGAGGCTAATATACATTGTAAAGGAATTTTTCACTTTTCAAAATCAATTTCCAAAGGGAATTTGTAGGTTCAACATTAAGATTTATCAGTAAGTTAGGGATTCGGGCTTTAAAAGATTTCCAATCTGGCCAATTATTCAAGTTATCCCAAGAGGGAGTTTTCTTATGCTTCTCCCTTCAGAACATTTCTCTGGTTCTCCTGTTCTGCCAACAAAGAATTAAGTCTAATGTTAGAATGGCATAAATTACTCTTACTGTCCTGGCCACTAACTTGCCATTTGCCCTTCCTCAAACTAAACTACTTTACACCTACTGCGCTATTGTTTTTGCTGTTTTCTCCTTCTCCTTTTTTTTCTTTTTGCCCTGTGCCCTCCACATGTGCAAGTACCCAGGCCAGGGATTGAACCCGTGCCACATCAGCGACCCAAGCCACTGCAGTGATAATGCTGGACGTTTAACCTGCTGTACCGCCAGGGAACTCAAAATTCGGTTATTTTCTCAGGCTCGACCATCTTCCCTACCTTCCATTAAACTCTTAGCCATCTATCAACACTAAGCTCAAACAGCACATTTCCAGATAAAAGACAGGCACTATCTCTCTTCTTTATTTGGTCCCTGCAGATATTTCTTTTACCGGTCTTATGTTGTCTTACAATGCATTTTATATACAATGCAGTATGTAATAAATACTATACGTTATAAAGTGTTTTTATGATCGATATTTAAGGTCACCCAGGGTCTAAAATAGGGCAAGTGTTCTGTGGCCTTGGTCAAGTCTCTTCCTCTTTGAGTCTCAGGCATAACACAGGTACTGTGGCTCTGTGACGATGAGAAAAAAAATTACATATTTAATATGTTGTATTATATATTATATATTAATATTATAATTCATACGTATAGATTATAGATCTTACACAGTGCTCAACTAAGGCAAGCCACAACTTTGCCAATGTTCTGGCCTTGAATAGGCGCTTGATGAGCGGAGTTTAGAGACCGCTTCTTTTAAATGACGTCACTACAGGCGACTTAAATCACAGCACGTCTGTACCAGGGCACAGAGTCAAGTGAATTACTTAAAACGAGAACACCTGCTGCATGGCTGAGAGGTTCTGCATAAAACAGAATCCTCTGAGTAGCCCAGGCAACAGGAATATTAGCTCAACATCCAAGGTCTTCCTGGAATTACTCCAGGTTGGGCGGGAAGGGTCTTTACCGCCCGGTGGGAAGGCCGCCTTCCCCATTGGTTTGCGCGAATGGCTGGATCCCCATAGCCAGTGGCAAAAACCACTCCCGGGGCGGCCCAAGGGCCCCCTCTCGGTGACCAGGAGGCCACAGCCTCCTCAAGTACACTGTCAGCTGGTGTCGGCCAGCGTCCTTCCGAACAGCGAACGCAGCGGGAACCCAGCCGACGATTCCCGCGGCGCCTGGCTCCCAGGGCCAGCCCCGGCCGTGGGGTCTCCCCGCACTCCACACAGGGGCCGAGGGGCGGGGCGCGGTGACGCCAAGAACAGTGACGCCACGACGCAGCGCGACGCGGTGACGCACGCCCCTTTGTTGGCTCAGTAGCGGTAGCAGCGGCCGTGGAGGTGGCGCTGGGGACTGTTTTCTCTCCGAGGCCGGTGCGGAGCCGCGTCTGATTGAGGCGGGCGACGAGCTGCCCCCTCGCTCCCTCCCTCCCTCCTCCGCGCCCTCCCCGCCGCCGCCAGCCGCCAACCGCCAACCGCCGCGCCCGGGGAGGAGCTGCGGCCCGCGGGGCCGGAGCCAGGCCTGCGTCCGGACATCAGCCGGAGCCGGAGCGAGAGCCGGGGCCTCGGCGTCCCCGCCCTCTCCCCGCCTTAGGGCCAGCGTCTGCCGGGCCCCCGCGCGTCGCGCCATGGACTCGGACGAGGGGTACAACTACGAGTTCGACGAGGACGAAGAGTGCAGCGAGGAGGACAGCGGCGCCGAGGAGGAGGAGGACGACGACGACGACGAGCCGGACGATGATAACCTGGATCTGGGCGAGGTGGAGCTGGTGGAGCCTGAGCTGGGCGTCGGCGGGGAGCGGGACGGACTGCTGGGCGGGGAGACGGGCGGTGGCGGCGGCAGTGCTCTGGGGCCCGGCGGCGGCGGCGGCGGCAGTGGCGGCGGCGGCGGCGGGTCGGGGCACGAGCAGGAGGAGGATTACCGCTACGAGGTGCTCACAGCTGAGCAGATTCTGCAACACATGGTGGAATGTATCCGGGAGGTCAACGAGGTCATCCAGGTGAGAGTGGCCCCCACGCCTGCTTGATCGGTCTGGACCCAGGAGCGGATTCGTGCTGCTCGCGCGGTCCCGAGGGGCAGGCCTGGGCCTGGTGCTCAGCTCAGCCCGGTACCTCCCAGCCCTGTCTCCTCCGCTGCCCCTGCTGGGGGTAGAGCAGACATTTGCCGGGTGTGGGGAGGTGCGCTGGAGGCGGTGCTTTCCAGGTCCTGCTATGGCGGAGGCCTCCGGCCGCCTAAGACTTCTCTCTTGGACGCAGTTCCTGCCGGTCCTGGCCCCGGTGTTATTCCTCTGGCCCATGGAGCACCTACCAGGGCAGAGTGGAGAAGAGCTGGAAGAACTGGGCCCCTAAGACTGTTTCTCTGGCCTTCAGCCTCACTTGAGCACTTTTGGAAGGGGTTAGAGTAGGCCTAAGAGCTGCTTGGTGTACGGTTGCCCCAAGTGGACACCAGTTAATAAAGGAATGGATCTGCTTGGCAGTCTTAAGTGCCTACTTAAAGGTGGGGGAAGGGAATTGTTTCTTGGAAGAGGTGTTCGTGGGTCTTCTTTTCTGATGGTGAGGCTTCTGCTTGCATCTTTTTAAATCTTTGCTGTTTGTTTGGGACCCAACTACTACTTTTTTCAGTTGTAGCGTACTTAAGCTGTTGGAACAGTTGCAGCGAATTGCATACCCAGCCTTGCAGCTAAAACAACAGCAAAGCGTAGTGTTATTGTTTAATATTGGACAAGCCTCTATTGTGAGTTAGTAAGTAGAGGCTTTCTGCTTCTGGACTCACCCCCTTTCTCTAATAATTTGTATTTCGTGGTCATTAAGTTGGTCTTGGTTTAAATTGATAACCACATCTCATTTAACCTTCTTGTGGGTCGGACTTTGTTTTTGAGCTTAGGACGTCAAAAGTTTCTATTTGGGAAAAACAGTCATGGGGGTCAGGGATGTGATTGAAGAATAAAAATGAAGCCTTGATTCACTGCAACTTTTAGAAAACACTGGTTACATGGAAAGAAACTATATATACATAAACAGAAAATTACTATTGTCTTGTTGTATGTCAGTCATAACCAATCCCCCACCCCCTTAAAATTGCTTGGCTAATATTCACTGGTAAATTAGTAGTATGTCAACTGCCTACTTGTGAAGTTTGCATGATTTTTTACAGTATTGTTTAGTAGGCGACACTTTCTTTTGAAAATGGAACTATCTATGTAGGCCTATTAGAAGACCGTGTTTTGAATAATAGTTTAAAAAAATCTGTGATATCTAGTGCTATTACTAAACAGTGGAAATCTCAAACTTTCCTATAGATAATGTAGTTTGAGGAGGGAATTGAAGGGTTGTAGAAGAAAGATAAGTTTTACTGTTTTTTTCTAATCCTTAAAATATGACAGTTGGGGTCTTAGGTCACTAAATTGAAAATTTTTCTTTGAGGAAACTTGAATTTACAGTGAAACTTTGAATTCTTTTTTTCGTTTATTTACTGTATAAAGTATATAGCAAATCTATAAAGTGGTTTTCAAACTTATTACCTAGGTTTTTTGGCATTTTAGTTAGCTTTAAAAATTCATGGCTATTTATTTTTTAACTTAGGTGTGTTTTCATGTAGTTAAATCTCATCTAACTTTTCAACTCTTAAGTGTGCCCTTAATCACTGAGGTCAAACCTTACAAATTCTTTATGTCATTTCTGGAACAAAGATGTAGCTATCTTTTTTTTGTTAGTTTAGGGGGAAAGGAGTAAGTGCTGATGAACTGAACTAAGACCTACAAAATACTAGGGATTTTTTTTTTTTTTTTAGGTGTCCTGCTTTAACCATGTTTCCATAACAGATTTTTGATGAAAACTTCTATTCTACTCCATGTTAAGGATGCTCTTAAATAGAATTGCACAATATCTTAGTATCTTTCCCTTGTTAAAAGTTCATATTTAGGAATATCAGTAAATCAAAGGATAGGAGTTAGCCCAGACCTTTTCCTCTCCAAATAGTATACATTAGATCTAAACTAGGCTTTGGTTATGTTATAGGTTATGTTTGTTAAATTTAAACTTAAAAAGTTACATAGGTAACACACTGTAAGAAAACAGGGATTGGGTAAGGAGAAAAAAAGAATTATTTTACCTGCCATTTTGAGACATATACCAGAATTTGAACTGTGGTCATTATTCCAGACCTGTGACTAAGCTATAGATGTTTTTTTAAATAATAACAGAATCAAACCCTATATTCTCTTTATGTTTTCAGTAGAAAAAAGCAGATTAGAAAAAAGAATGATTTTAAAGAAGGAATGTCAGCAACTTTGTCATGTCAAAAAGTAGCTATTTTTCAAGTGCTTACATTTTTATAGATCTAAACTATTTAATCAGTCCTTTATTATTTTGCTCTTCCTTTTTAATGTCTAGTTTCTGTCTTTTATAAGCCTCTTTGGAAATATCCTCATAGGTAAATCTTTGAATGTCTATTTTTCAGAATAAATTGAATTGCTGAGTCAAAGAGCTTGGTTATTTTCAAAGCATGTGATACGTATTACCACACTGCTTTCAGAAATACTTATACTAGTTTTTCCCCCCTCTGGTGTTTGATTGAAATAAAATGGTCATCATTTTTTAAATTTCCTTTTTTTTTTTTTTTGAACTTCTAACATGTTAGAGGTTGAACTTCTAACATGTTTATTCTTTCGTAAATTGCCCTTTGCTTTTGCTGTTTTACCCCTTTTTGGGATGTTTGTCTTTTATTGATTTATAAGACCTGTTTATATTCATAGTGGCTTTACATATCACACATGTAGGTTTTTTAGTTAAAACTAATGTTGGTCTAATGTATATTTTAAGTAATTTTAGAACCGTTGTTTTATTTAGTTCACCTTAGGGAGCTTACTGTTAATTCTAAAAAATTTAAATCCCCTTCTCCCTGGTGCTACTTTTCAATATGAAATCAGGTATACTAGTGAATTTGAGAGAGAAAATGATTGAAATGTAATAAGGTCACCAAGTTAATCTTTCCTGGGGGAATTTGATTACTTTTTCTGAGAGTAGTTTTGGGCAACAACAGATTAATACTGTTATTTGTAGATATCTGCTAATTAGTTCTAGTCTCCAAATAAGTTAACACGTTTTCTTTTAGGAAATTCTTGGTTTTCTGGCTTTCTCTAACTCTTGTCATAGTTTGTTTAATTTGGCCTTGTTTTTTTAAAACCCTTTGTGGCTACTTAGCTTACCTTTTGAACTTTTAAGAAAAGATCAAGGATTTTCTTTAACTTTATATCAATGGTAGGTGCTTATAGCCTTTGATTTGCCCAGCTTTCTTTACTTAACTAGTATTGTTACTGTTACAATAGTTAACTTATTAAAATTACTGTGATCATTTAATGTAATTGCCTAAATAGCTAAGTAATTTATTGAACTAACATTATATAGCTCTGCATTTGAAGGATGTTAAACTTTGCCATTTTGTATTTCCATAGCAATATTCAGCAAATGTCGGTTGTGCCTTGGGTGTGTGCTTGTCACTGTAGAGGACATGGTTCTTAACTAAGAAGCATAGAGATGGGGAACACAGAGGTCCTTGGGCTCCATTCCCAGAGATTGTTATTCATTAGTCAAATCTGAATTGGAGCCTAAGCATCTCTATATTTTTAGTCACTCTGGTGATAATTCCAAACCTCTGGAATAGTCATAGTTCATCCAGTGTCATGATTTTGACTCACTTAGGAAGAATGAGTAGAGTATGACAGTACCCTTAATACCACATTTAAAAAGGATGTGCTGAAGAAGAGGCACATCGGACTATTGGATGTGAACAGAGAGGAGGCATAAAGAGAAGTGGATGGGCGTCTTGCTTTATTATAAGATTTATTATTCTAAATAACCTGTATTAAAGACACCTGAAATATGTAACCTTCATGAGGGAAACTTTGTTGTTTGTTGATTTGAAATCTTTTGTTTGTTTTTTGTCTTTTTTTGTCTTTTTTTTTTTTGCTATTTCTTGGGCCGCTCTCACGGCATATGGAGGTTCCCAGGCTAGGGGTTGAATCGGAGCTGCAGCCACCAGCCTACACCAGAGCCACAGCAACGCTGGATCCGAGCCGCGTCTGCAACCTACACCACAGCCCACGGCAACGCCGGATCGTTAACCCACTGAGCAAGGGCAGGGACCGAACCCGCAACCTCATGGTTGCTAGTCAGATTCGTTAACCACTGCGCCACGACGGGAGCTCCAAGTTTTGTCTTTTTATAGGGCCGCACCCGTGGCATATGGAGGGTCCCAGGCCAGGGGTCTTATTGGAGCTGTAGCTGCCAGCCACGCCACAGCCACAGCAACGCCGGATCAGAGATGCCTCTGCAACCTACACGACCTACACCACAGCTCACAGCAACGCAGGATTCTTAAACCACTGATTGAGGCCAGATATCCAGCCTGCAACCTCATGGTTCTTGGTTGGATTCTTTCCACTGTACCACGATGGGAACTCCTGATTTGAAATCTTAATTATTATTTCACCCATTTATTTATTTGAAATATTAAAGAACTTCTAAGGTAAAGTTTCATGCATAAATTAGAGGCAGTATAGTCCAGTGTATTGTGTATTGTATATTGGTTTGGAAGTCAGTTTTAACCATTACTTTCTTCTAAACTGACAGGTTAATTTACATCTCAGAACCTTGAGTTTTTGTTTGGCTTTGCTTTTTTTTTTTTAATTTAAATCTGGGAAGTTAACTACTAGACTGGCCTTTTTTATGTTAATGCTTTGTTTGTTTTCCTAAAGTCCTTTTAAAACCTCAGTAAATTGGAGATTCTCACTTTTTCCAAGAAATTGAAGTGTGCATATCAAGATTAATTTAAATTGATCAACTTGGAGTTCCTGTTGTGGCTCCGTGGTAGCGAACCCCACTAGTATCCATGATGATCCGGGTTTGATCTCTGGCCTTACTCAGTGGGTTAAGGATCTGGCATTGCCCTGAGCTGTGGTGTAGGCTGCCGATGTGGCTTTGATCCTGATTCTGTGTTTCTGTGGTGTAGGCCAGCAGCTGCAGCTCCAATTTGACTCCTAGCCTGGGAACTTCCATATGCCACAGGCCCTAAATAATAATAATAATGATGATAATAAATTGGTTCACTTGTTTGAGGGAGATGCGATGTGTGTGTGTGTTGTGGCTATTAAGGTGTCAGTATGGTTTATTCCTTTCGAATTTTTATCTTTTCCCAACTGATTTCTTTGAGCTCTCAGTTTTAAATAAAACTAATTCTTGTTGAATCGCTTATGGTTTTAATCCTCTGAATCAGAAACTGTGGTTTATCAGTCTGTTTTAACAGCCATTCCAGGTGATACTGATATAAGCTGAAGTTTGAGAACCACTGGTCTAGTTGAAATTTAACAGCAGTGCTCTCCATTATAATTACTAGTGATAAATTACTGTAGAGGTGCGATATTGATGGAAGGCAGTTTGTTCAAGAAATTTTAAGAGTTTGGTCAATACTCACTAGGCTAATCATGAAGCGGATTTATTATCATTACTGTTATTTTTCAGATAAGGTGATCTTTATTCAGTCATTTCAAACTTGCAAGCCAGACTGTTGACATCTTTCATTCGGGGTTGGAGGACTTGGTTTTTCTTCCACCCTTCCCCACACACTGGTGGTGGTGGTGGTGTTTTTTAAACAAAAATAGTTGTGTTTCTTTATTTGATACACTTGAAGAGATATGAGGTCTTTGGATACTGTCAGTGCACCTGCTTGGTAGTGCATTAAATATTGAAAAAAATATGAGACTTATTCTCTAGGAGTTCACGGTCTCTCTGAATTTAGACCCTCAAAGCTATTAGGTCAGTGCTAAATGGATAATAATAGAGGTCTGTGGATGTTATCTGGAAGATGTCTAGGATTTAGGTGGATAGAAAGGACAGATAGGAAGCCATTCGAAGAAATTGAAATAAAAATGAGGAAGGTGTGTTCCAGTAATGGTGAGGTCGGCTAAAGTAAGACAATTAATTATGGGTGATAATATTGTAGAAGCTCGGACAAAGGCAGAAATCATCAGACTAGATCACTTTCTTCTGGGCTTGACCTGTGGCAGCTGTATGTATTAGTTATCTTTAGCTCTATATTTTCCCTAAAAATTAGTGGCTTAAAAACACAAAACGCCTCACATTTTATATGGGCCATGATATGGCTTCAGCTTAGTTGGGTTCCTCTGTCTCAGGGTCTCTGTATCAGCTAGATTGCATTTATCAAGGTTGGACTCATGGGAAGATCCCCTTCCAAACTCACTTGTGTGGTTGTTGGGAGGCCTCAGATTTTTCACTGGCTGGTTTTTGGCCAATTCATGCCACGTGGGTTTCTCCAGAAAGTGGCTTACAACACAGTAGTTTCTTTTCTTCAGGGTAAGGAGTCTGATAGAGTCCCCAAGGTTAAAATACAGTCTTCTATAACTTGATCTCAGAAGTGACATCCCATCACTTGGCTGTATTGTACTGTTTTAAGTAAGTCCAGCCAACACTCAAGAGGAAGGGAATGCACGAAAGCGTGAAGACAGGAGGTGGATCCTGAGGGCCATTTTAGAGACTACTTACCATGATACATATAATCTGGCTCAGATAAGAGGTGAGTGTAAACTATTGTATAGTGCTTATTTATCCAATTTATCTACTAATGGAAGGGTATAGTAGTTTGAATTTTTAATTTTTGAATAACCATAAATTATTTGTTTGACTTTGAAAAATATTACTGTACCTTTAAATGATTACCTTTCAATGGCTGAGATTGAAAGAATAGTTAACCTCTTAGAATTGGCAGGAATTTGAGATTCTTCAGTTCATTGATTTTTTTTCCCCCCTTTTTCTTTTTTGTACTTCGGCTAGATAGTAGCATCACCTGTGATTTTTTTTTCTTTTGTTGTTCTTTCTTCTTTTTGGTCTTTTTAGGGCTGCACCTGTAGCATATGAAATTTCCCAGGCTAGGGGTTGAATCAGAGCTACAGCTTCTGACCTATGCCACAGGCACAGCAACACAGGATCCAAGCTGCATCTGCAACCTACACCACAGCTCATGGCAACGCTAGATGCTTAACCCACTGAGTGGTACCAGAGATTGAACCCATGTCCTCATGGATGCCAGTCTGGTTCATTAACTGCTGAGCCATGATAGGAACTCCTCACCTGGCAATTTTTTCATGACATTTTAAATTTTAAGATACAGATTAACGTGTAGTTGTAAGAAAGGTGCGCTGTACCCTTTACTGATTTGATTTTTTTTTTTCCTTTCTTTTTAGGGCCACACCTACGGCATATAGAGGTTCTCAGGCTAGGGGTCTAATGGGAGCTACAGCTGCCGGCCTACACCACAGCTCACAGCAACGCTGGATCTTTAACCCACTGAACGAGGCCAGGGATCGAACCCAAAACCTCATGGTTCCTAGTCGGATTCATTTCCTCTGCACCATGACAGGAACTCCGCCTTTACTGACTTTTCTACAGTGGTACCATCTTGCAGAACAGCGTAATATCATAATCAGTATATTGACATTGATGCAATCTACTCATCTTATTCAGATTTTTTACTTGAGAATTTTTTTAAAAGCTGGCACTCATAACCCAAGGCTAAGTGAATAGGTCTCTGGGAGTTTGGTCTAAGCATTATCATTAAACAAAAGGTCTTCCTCTGGTTTATTTTATGTACAGCCAGTGTCTCTAAGAATCCTCTCCATAACATTCTAATCTACTTCAAATAAATGACAGTGAGCTGTTTTGTGATGTAGCACATTCTAAATTTAAATCTTGACTTTTTTTTAAAAAAATGGAATTAACATTCTCCATTTTAGCTTTCACCCATTGTTCCTGTGGTGGCTTAGATGAAGATTGTTGTTGTTGTTCTCTTAACATAATTATCTTTTGGAAGCATGAAGGAAAACATTTTCTTCCTAAGGTTAATTAATCCCCCTCTTTTTGTTCTTTTTATGATAGTGGACCTATAATATCTTTAATTATGCATGTTGCCCATTTTTCTTTAGACACTTTCTTTTAATAGGTATAGTATCAAAGGCCATAACTTTGCTAAGATCTTGACTATCAGTATAGTCCATTTTGCAAATAGCTGAATTATTTGCATTATATGATGGGGTAAATAGAAGAACGAGTGTTAGGCTGACATTTGATCTGTTACCCAGAGCTGCTTCTAATCTGGGGTGACTGGATACTTTGGGGCCCATGGAGGTAGTAGAGGCAGTCCTTGCCTTATTTTATTTTCAGTGTTTAAAAAAGCCTACTCTATTTAAAACAAAGCAAAACAAAACTGCCAGGCTAATTAAAATGTGGGCCGTTGTTATATGTTCAATTTCAAAAGAACATGTTTTATAGTCAGTAGATTTCTAAAATTAAGTAATTTAAGTTTCTTCCTAAAATTTTGCTTTCTTCCTAACTTTTTATTCACCCAGTAGTAATCTGGCTTAATCTTGAATAATATCTCCTTTCTTGATGTATCTTGGTACGTAGTAAATGCCCAATTAATATTTGAGTTAAATAATGGATAATTTGGTATTTTAGAAGGCAGTTTTAAAAGGTCTTATTTGAGCTAGCAGCTGCTCTGGCAGATTAATTTTTTAGAGCCCTACTCATTTTTAAAAATGAGAGTATTGTTTTTAAGGCCAAAAAGTGTGAAGATTTAAATGAGAAATTGCCAAATATTGTATTGGGAGGTTGTTCTTTTCTTTTTCCCTGCACTTTTGGCAAACAGAAGTTCCTAGGGCCAGGGATTGAACCCACTCCATAATAGTGAACTGAGCCACTGCAGTGACAACACCGGATCCTTAACCTGCTGAGCCACCTGGGAACTCTGGGAGTTTTTTTAATGTAATTTTATTTTCCACTTAATGAAGACTTGCTCAATAACATCTTTTCTTTGTGCTGCGTTCCATTTAAAAGAAGTGTCACAAATGACCTGAGAATACGTTTTGGCAAAAAGTACTTCAGATGGGAGTTCCTGTCGTCGCGCAGTGGTTACCGAATTGGACTAGGAACCATGAAGTGGTGGGTTCGATCCCTGGCCTTGCTTAGTGGGTTAAGGATCTGGCGTTGCCATGAGCTGTGGTGTAGGTCGCAGACGCGGTTCGGATTCTGCGTTGCTGTGGCTCTGGCGTAGGCTGGTGCCTGCAGCTCTGATTAGACCCCTAGCCTGGGAACCTGCATATGCTGCAGGAGCGGCCCTAGAAAAGGCAAAAAGACAAAAAAAAAGTACTGCAGATAATGAACTATTAGGTAACATTTCCTTATTACTAAGATACTTGTTTAGACAATGCTAAGAATAGCTATAATCCCAGACATTTCTTCCAGGCTTGCTTTGCTGTCTCCTTTTAAACTGTCATACTTCTAATTCAAATATTAACCAGCTCCAATTACTTGATAATATATCCTTTCTCATTCACAATGGCACTCTTTGTTTGGAATTAAGAATAGGCCAGGGACTGAGAAATATTTTCTTATTATCCTAGCAAGTATTTATAAGTGGACCTCTAATGTGGACACACTGAAATTCGTGACATTTTGGATAGGTATTTCCTGAAACCCACTTGAAATCCAAACTTATGGCCTTCTCTCCTTAAGGCTCTTCTTCCTTTGATTGACTTACTAGTTGGTCATTCTTGGAATTTGAAAGTCATTCTTGATTCTTTTTCTCCCTGTATTTCCCATATCTGGTTGCCCTGATCAAGTTACCTCTGAAATTTATTTTATGTTATTCTTATCCCTTTTTTTCTAACTAACCTAACGTAGGGCCTCTTTTTATTTTGCCTTTTTGTCTCTGGGCTTCCAGTCTGTCATACTACCAAATACAAATATACCAGTTATTTTCTTGCTAAAATTAAAAAGAGACTTCATTACCCCCCATATATATATTTCCTTTTATATATCTAGTTCAGATTCTTTAATGTGGTCTTCATGGCTTCCCCATCTTGATTTCAACAAATTTTTTCATTCTTTGTTTTGGCTGCCCCATGGCATATGGAGTTTCTGGGCCAAGGATCAGATCAGAGCTGCAGTTGCAGCTTACACTGCAGCTGCAGCAACACTGGGATCCTTAACCCACTGTGACGTGCCAGGGATCAAACCTGCGTCCCAGCGCTCCCAAGATTGTGCCAATCCCATTGCGTCACTGAGGAGACTCCTAATTTTTTCAGCCTTAACTGCTGTTGTCCCATGTCCTCCCACCACCCCAAGTTGCACTAATAATTTCTTAATATATGATACACATCTGTGTTTTCCTGTTTTTGCTCATGCTGGTCCCTATTTTTGTGATGCTTTTTGTCTTTTTAATTGCCTGATATACTCCTAGACATACCCCACTCTGTGTTACCATGTCTCTTAATAGGTCCCTCTCCTCTACCTTCACTGCTTCCTTGCTTATGTTTGCATAGCACTTTGTATGGACATTTAGTGTGGTGTCAGTGAGGCTATAATGTAGCCACCCCGATTTCTAAGTCACTAGCTAACTATGAGGGTTTTGAGGGTGAGAGCTGAGTCTTCATCCATAGCATGTCACACAGTCTCTGACATAGTAGAAACTCAGTAAATACGTACTCATTGAAGTATATTCTTGTGTAGTAAGTGCTTGCTTCTTTGGTTTCCTTAACTGTAAACCAAAGGGGACCAGACAGTGTTTTCTTTTGGCACTAATTATTTTATGATTTCTAAATAATGCTACGGTGATAGTGTAAGAAGATGGCATGAAAAAAGCATTTAAATTGCAAGAGGGCAACCTTTTTTTTTTTTTTTTTGTCTTTTTAGGGCCACACCTGAGGCATATGGTCCTGCCTAGGCTAGGGGTCGAATTGGAGCTACAGCTGCCAGCCTGCGCCACAGCCATAGCAACACAGGATCCGAGCTGCGCCTGTTAAGTACACCACATCTTGGGGCAATGCTGGATCCTTAACCCACTGAGCGAGGCCGGGGATTGAACCCACTACCTCATCGTTAACTAGTCAGATTCGTTTCCACTGTGCCACAACAGGAACTCTGAGAGAACAAGCTTTTTAAGGCCTCTTTTACATTAAACTTTTATTTTCATGTAGTTCCCTGATAACTTTGTATGAACTGAGAGTGATGTTAAAAACAGTTTAGTCCCTCTAATATAGTAGTTCTCAAAGTATAGTCCATGAGAGCAAAACTTTTGTATAGAAGTATTTGTCTTTTTTAGAGCCGTACTTGTGGCATATGGAAGTACCCAGGCCAGGGGTCGGATTGAAGCTGCAGCTGCAGGCGTGTGCCACAGCCACAGCAATGCCAGATCCAAGCCGCATCTGCAGCCTGCAGTGCAGCTTGTGGCAATGCCAGATCCTTAACCCACTGAGCCACAATGGGAACTCCAGTATTTTTTCTTTTTAATGTGCATGGATTTGTATTGATGGTGCAGAAACAATGAGTGGGTAAAACCATGGGAAGCTTAGCACAAAGCAAATTAGTGGCTATACTAGTTATTATTTTTCATTGCCACACACTTAGTAAAAAAAAATCATTTTCAGAGTTCCTACTGTGGCACAGTGGGTTAAGGAGTTGATTGTATGTGCAGCAATGTGGATTCCATCCCTGGTCTGGTGCAGGGTTAAAGACCTGGTGTCGCTGCAACTCTGGTGTAGGTCACAGCTGAAACTCAGATTTGATACCTGGCAGGGGAACTTCCATATGCCAAGGGTGTGGCCCAAAAAAAAAAGCCATTTTCACCTATTGTCCTGGATGAAGCAGTAAAAATTATTAGTGTTGTTATATTTTATCCCTTAAGTACACGTCTTCTTAGTAGCTTATGTGGCAAAATTGGTGGCATGCATAAAGCACTTCAGTAAACTAGAGTGATTGTCTTAAAAACGTTTGTGCAGTTTGATTTGTGAGCTGAACAAACTGCTTGTTTGATGCAACACTGTTTTTACTTGAAAAAAATGACTTTACAGGGAGTTCCCGTCGTGGCGCAGTGGTTAACGAATCCGACTAGGAACCATGAGGTTGCGGGTTCAGTCCCTGCCCTTGCTCAGTGGGTTAACGATCCGGCGTTGCCGTGAGCTGTGGTGTAGGTTGCAGACGCGGCTCGGATCCCGCGTTGCTGTGGCTCTGGCGTAGGCTGGTGGCTACAGCTCTGATTAGACCCCTAGCCTGGGAACCTCCATATGCCGCGGGAGCGGCCCAAGAAATAGCAACAACAACAAAAAAGACAAAAGACAAAAAAAATGACTTTACATACTAGTTATTCAAACATATGGCAAAGAAACATATGGTAAATGTTTCTCCAGAATGAACGAAATACACGTTATTTGAAGGAAAATTGCTTATTTGTTGCCAATGATAAAATATTTAAATTTTTAAGTGAAAATTAGAATTTTGGAAAACTTATATCTGCCATTGTGAGACTGACAGCTTCTTGATGAGGTATAATATAGCAACATTTGGAAGATCTGCTTCTTCCAAATAGTGAACCAATATTTTTCACATGATAATTTTTCAGTGTCCAAATATGATATTTCACAGTCATGCATTGGTAAATGATTCAGAGTATAAAACAGATCATTGGATTTTAATATAGCTGGAGTGTGAAAAGTTCTTTTTTTTTTTTTGTCTTTTTGCTATTTGTTTGGGCCGCTCCCGCAGCATATGGAGGTTCCCAGGCTAGGGGTCGAATCGGAGCTGTAGCCACTGGCCTACGCCAGAGCCACAGCAACATGGGATCCGAGCCGCATCTGCAGCCTACACCACAGCTCACGGCAATGCCGGATCGTTAACCCACTGAGCAAGGGCAGGGATCGAACCCTCAACCTCATGGTTCCTAGTCGGATTCGTTAACCACTGCGCCACGACGGGAACTCCTGAAAAGTTCTTTAATATAGTTTCAGATTCTATGTTATAACTTATCCTTTTAAGAAACTACCACTTTTAGGGAGTTACTATTGTGGCTCAGCGGTGACGAACCCCACTAGTATCTGTGAGGATTTGGGGTTTGATCCTTGGCCTTGCTCAGTGGGTTAAAGGATCCTCCGTTGCTGTGAGCTGTGGTGTAGGTCGCAGACACTGCTTAGATCTGCTTGCTGTGCAGATTTGACCCCAGCCTGGGAACTTCCATATGGTGCAGGTGTGGCCCTAAAAAAAAAAAAAAAAAAAAGCAAAAAAAAAAAAAGAACCACTTTTGAGTTTTGGTGTAATACCAGAAAGAATATCCATAGTTATTTGAAAAGGCTGTGAAGGAGTTCCCGTCGTGGCTCAGTGGTTAACGAATCCGACTAGGAACCATGAGATTGTGGGTTTGATCCCTGGCCTCGCTCAGTGGGTTAAGGATCCGTCATTGCCATGAGCTGTGGTGTGGGTCGTAGACGCGGCTCGGATCCTGTGTTGCTGTGGCTCTGGTGTAGGCCGGCGGCTAGGTCTCCAGTTATATATACCCCTAGCCTGGGAAATTCCTTATGCTGTGGGTGTGGCCCTAGAAAAAGCAAAAAAACACAAAAAACAAAAACAAAAACCATAATTTCATAAAAAATTTTTTTTGTATAAGTTCTTCTGTGGCATGGTGGTTTAAGGATCCAGCATTGTCACTGCAGTGGCTTGGTTTGTTGTTGTGGCTTGGGTTCACTCGCTGGCCCAGGAACACAAGCCATGAGTGGGGCAAAAAAAGCGATTTTTGTATTAACATGAGGGTTTATTACTGATATTTCTAATGAATTAATAAATTTTTTAAAAATCGTTTTGAGGCGTTCCTGCTATGGTGCAGTGGGTTAAGGATCCAGTGTCTCTGCAGTGGCTAAGGTCGTTGCTGCTGAAGCACAGGATTCGATCCCCAGCCCAGCACAGTGGATTAAGGATCTGGCCTTCTTGTAATCAAGGTGTAGGTTTGCAGCTGTGGCTCGGATTCAATCCCTGGCCCAAGAACTTCCATATGCTGCAGCCGCCAAGAAAGGGAAAAGATATCTAACATCACTAGTGTTGATAGTTATAATTCACATAAACAAAACTCAGTACTTTTTAAGATAGAAAGGGGTTCTGAGACCAATCAGGTAGTGAATCACTGCTGTGATATTCTGAAATATTTATGAATCATTATGGAAACACAGTATTGGCTTGCAAACAGGAGATAAGACTAGCCACACTATATGAGTTTATTTTATTTTATTTTATTTTTTGTCTTTTTAGGGCCACACCTGTGGCACATGGGAGTTCCTAGGCTAGGGATTGAATCAGCTGTAGCTGCTGACCTATACCACAGCTCGTGGCAATGCCGGATCCTTAACCCACAGAATGGTGCCAGGGACCAAACTTTTATCCTCATGGATGCTAGTTGGATTCATTACCGCTGAGCCACGACATGAACTCCCTATGAGTTCACTTTAAATCTGCAGTGGGTTATGTATGACAAATTAAGTATTGCTGATTAATCAGAAACATATATAAGCTGTCTTAGATGCTCTGGGAGATATTAACAGAAATAGTAATACCATTAATAAATATGATTGAAATGTGAATCATAAGGTATGATAGGGTAAGATGTTTGGAAATGGAATGGATGCTTAATTTTCTCAAGAAGGAACTATTAGAGGTACCACCTGACATACTCCGTTTATTAATTTGCTTACATTTTGACTTTTTACATTAAAATGAAAGCTTTATGAAAGCAGTGACTGTTTTATTAATTGCTGTAGTTCTAGCACCCAGAACATAGTAGGCACTTAGTAAGCATTTTTTGTTCAAATATTTTTATTTTACTTCTATTCTTGAATATTTTGCTATATATATGATTTTAGGTTGGTAGTTTTTCTTTAAGCACTTTAAAGATGTTGTTTTCTGGTTTCCATTATTTGTGGTGGGAGGAAGCTAAGGAACCTTTAACCTGGGTATTTGTAATATTTTTTACTTTGTGTCTAGTTGTGGTTTTCTTTGTGTTAATCTTGTGTTTTCAGATCCTTCCGAATCTGTGGAGGGTGATGTCTTACCGATTTCGGAAATTTTCAGTTTTGTCTTTATCCCCTTTCCTTCTGAGATTCCAGTTACACATATATTAGAGCTTTTTCTTATGTGTGTCCAATGCCCTTTTGTGTATCTTACATTCACTTTTTTCTGTGCTTCAGTTTGGATGATTTCTATTGATTTATCATGTGGGTCTCTAAATCTGTCTTCTTTGTCTGATCTGCTCTTTGTTTTGAGCTGTACCCATGGCATACAGAAGTTCCTGGGCTAGGGTCAAACCCATGTCACAGCAGTGACCAGAGCCACAGCAGTGACAATGCTGGATCCTTAACTTACTGACCCACCAGGGAGCCTCTCAGTAAATACCCCTCAGTAAATTCTTAATTTCAAATAACATTTTTTTCCTCTTCTTTGTTTGCTTTTTTTAGGGCCAAACCCACTGCATATGGAAGTTCTCAGCTATGGATTGAATCAAGCTGCGGCCGCTGGCCTATACCACAGCCACAGTAATGTGGGATTGGAGCCACATCTGTGACCTACACCGCAGCTCACAGCAACACTGGATCCTTGGCCCACTGAGCGAAGCTAGGGATTGATCCTCTGTCTTATGGATTCTAGCCAGCTTCATCATCGCTTAGCCACAATGGGAACTCTACCTTTAGATCTTTAGTCTTGGCCCTGTACAATCTCAGGATTCAATAAATGTCCTGGATGGAAGACCAGCCATTCCTCCATTCATTGAGATACCCCTTCAAGTCTCGGTTTGCTTTTGTTGCTGTAATGACTTAACACAAATTTAGTGACTTAGAACAACAGAAATTCTTTATTTTACAACTGAGAAAGTCAGAAGTCCAAAGTGAATCTCTCTGGTCTAAAATCAAGGAATTGGCAGGTGGTATTCCTTCTGGAGAATCTGTTCCTTTGCCCTTTTCACTTCTAGAGGCTGCCTGCATTCCTTGACTTGTGGCCCTTTATTCCATCCTCAAAGCCAGCAGCATAGCATCTTTTTATTTATTTTTATTTTTTTGGTCTTTTTAAGGCTGCACCCATGGCACATGGAAGTTCCCAGGCTAGGGGTCGAATCAGAGTTGTAGCTGCTAGCCTATACCATAGCCACAGCAACATAGAATCCAAGGCGCATCCGCAACCTATACCATAGCTCACAGCAACGCTGGAGCCCCAACCCACTCAGCAAGACCAGGGATTGAACCCGTATCCTCATGAATAGTGGTCATATTCATTTCAGCTGCACCACAACAGGAACTCCTAGTTGGACTTTTTGACTGAACCAAATTCTCATACTTAAATTTTCTTCGTATACTGAAAACTTTACGAAGAGAATCTTTCATTGTAGCTAATTGACTGTTTTTAGATGTCTCTTGTATTAGTTATCTGTTGCTATATAACAAACTAACACTTTTGGCTTAAAACAGCAAACGTTTATCATATTACAGTTTTGAGTGGCTTACTTGTCTGATTCTGGGTCAGGGTCTCTGATGAGGTTATAGTCATCCTGTTAATTGAGGATGCATTTATCTGAAGGCTTGGTTTGTGCTGAACTGTTTTCAGTTAGATGGCTCACTCACATGGTTGTTGGTAGGAGGTCTCAGTTCTTTATCATGTGGGCCTCTCCAGTCCTCCCAGACCACATAATCAAAGAAAGCAAGATAATACCCTAACATTTTTTATGGCTTAGCCTTGGAAACCATACTTACTATTTCTTCAATGTCCTATTGGCTACGCAAGTCAGCCCTATTCACTGTGGGAAGCAACTACACAAATCACAGAAGGCAAAGATCATTGGGGGCCATCTTAGGGGCTGTTTACGACAGATATTATGTGGAAAGGAAGGGTAGATACAGGGATATGGCTGTCAGGCTAGATTTTGGTTCCAGGATCATTAAAAACTTTATTGGGTATATGCTTAATAAATAAAAACTGAACTTGAAAGCCCTCCAAACTGAGTGGAGGGCAGTCTCCTTTTATGTAGTACAGTAGGTTTACTGAGGTCACTGTTTAAAAGCTTCTATATGTGAGATAGCAGGTATATATAAAGGTCTTAAGTACATATCAATCACTTTGTTTAATTCACATTCCATACTATTTATTAAAATTCTTATACCTTATAGTGTAGGACTAGAGTGGAATTCCATCTGTATTACAAACTATAGTAACCTTAGACTAAATCAGTTTCGAGTTTGCGCCTGCTCCTGCAGAAGACAAGGTGTGGACTTGATGATCATTTCCAGAGTTCTTTTCCAGTTATAGAATTCAAATGACAGAATAGTGTGATTGCTTTCGAGATAGGAAGCTGAAAGACCAAAGCCTCCTTTCTGCCTGAGGCACTGTCTATGGTGAACTATGTTCTCTTGGATTTTACTCTTCCTAAAACTACTTCCTGTATGTCTTCCTGTCACCATGTTCTACCAAAACAGTTCTCAACTTTTACATCCATATGTCTCCCCTCAGTACATGTGCTTTGGCAGTAGGTTTACAAAGTGGAGAACATTTCTTTCTTTTCTAGGACTCCTAGTATAGGAAGGACAGACATGTACATAAATTCTTGATTATAAATAAAAGACAATAAATCAGGACCCATCATGCCCACTTTTATTCACATGTAGCCTTATCTCCTGTTTCTTGACTTGCCCTGACCTGGTTTTCATAGTTGAATATCTTAGTGTATTGTCAGAAATCCCACACCTTAGCAGTTTGTCTTTGGAAGTGTTACTTTTTATAGTAGGTCAACTTTGGCATGTTTCACTTTTGTTGTGGTTTGACCCTTCTTTACTACTTGGTTAAGAAATGCCCTGCCTTCTGAAAAGACTAGTTGGTTTTTATGAAAGAAGGAAAGTAGAGTCTTTTGTGTGGGTAAGTACAGTCCCCCCCCCCGCAGTGTACAGGAAGTTTTATTTATGGCCTCAGAGCGGGCGCCCTGGTAGGGACTGGCCAATAAATACAGTCTTGTTAGACACTATTAGAAGTAATTAGAAAGTGCTCAATGGCAAAACAGAAAAATTCAAAGAATGTGAAAAGGGTGATATTGATGGAAAATGGGGCTTTCTGAGTGTAGGATGATCACCACAGATTTTTTTAGGGAATGCTAAATGTCTCCTTTCCTTCCTGAGTAATCATCCTTCAGTTAATGGCAGTGTCAGAAATGTTCATGCTCAGTCGAAGTTTATGCCCTGAAAAAGTGTGCCACATCTTTACTATTCATGATAAGCAGTGGTTGGGAATGGGTCAGGAAATGGTGCTCATAAAGAACCTACTACTACCTAAGCCTGGGCATTTGGAGCCTAGGAGTTTCCAACAACTAGGTTACAAGAGGCTGCAGATTAGGATAAAAAGATTATATTTAGCATGATAGATCCGACTTTTCATACTTCAACCTCTGTCTACCTTATCTATTATTTCTTAACACTTACCTTGGTGTAGCAAAATAATGATGTTCCCTCTGAAATTTTTCTTTGAAACCTTCTGTTTGAGTGAGTCTCAGGGTTTTATATGTACTTTTATATTAAAAAGCTCTTTATTAAACTCACATTAAATAGACTCTGAAATCCTTGAGCTTAGGATCAGCCTACAAATGTACCATCCTCAAGAAAATATCAAGCCAAAATTGCTGTTATAACATATACTATTTGCTAGTCTAATATAAACATTTAAAAATGAAGTTTAACACTAAATAATTTTCCTACTTGATGTACATTATAGGTGCATATATAATGTAAAACTTAGTCGTGATTAATGTATGAAATTACAGACTGAGACCATTGTTCCACAAAGTTAGTGTACTCCTGACAGAAGCACAAAGAGATTCTGGAAGAATAGCATTGCTGAATTGTTACGGATGTGCCAGATAACACATACCTTTAAAGGGAGATTAGCTGACTTTACTAATTGAAGTTGTTTTTTGTTTTTGTTTTTGTTTTTCTTTTCTTTCTTTCTTTCTTTTTTTTTTTTTTTGGTCTTTTTATGGCCACTCCTGCAGCATATGGAGATTCCCAGGCTAGGGGTTAAATTGGAGCTGTAGCTGCTGCCCTACGCCACTGGCGCAGCAATTCACATCTGAGGCACGTCTGCCACCTGCCCACAGCTCATGGCAAGCAATGCTGGATCTTTAATCCACTGAATGAGGCTGGGGGTCGAACTGGCATCCTCATGAATCCTAGTCAGATTCGTTCCCTCTTTGCCACGACGGGAACTCCTTGAGTAAAGTTCTAATGTTCATTAAATACTAATAAAGTACTAACGTTTAGTAATGAGAAAATAGTTCTTTTTTAAAGTTATTAGAGGAGCATATTACTGATATTTGCCTTACTCTTTGAACCTGGTGTTTCCATAAAGCAAAAAACCTAGAGTGGGCTTCAAATTGTTACTCAATATGGAAGTAATACTCCCTTGAAAAGGAAGTATATATGTAATTTTACCTAGCAGTCTGATTTTTTTTTTTTTTGGTCTTTTTTTCTCTTTCTGGGGCTGCACCCGTGCCATATGGAGGTTCCCAGGCTAGGGGTCTAATTGGAGCTGTTGCTGCCGACCTACACCACAGCTCACAGCAACGCCAGATCCTTAACCCATTGAGTGAGGCCACGGATCAAACCCGCAACCTCGTGGTTCCTAGTTGGATTTATTTCTGCTGCTCCATGATGGGAACTTCCGGTCTGACTTTTTTTTTTGTCTTTTTTTTGCTATTTCTTGGGCCGCTCCTGCAGCATATGGAGGTTCCCAGGCTCCATATGGGGTTGAATCGGAGCTGTAGCCACTGGCCTACGCCACAGCCACAGCAACGTGAGATCCGAGCCACGTCTGCAACCTACACCACAGCTCACGGCAACGCCGGATCCTTAACCCACTGAGCAAGGGCAGGGACCGAACCCGCAACCTCATGGTTCCTAGTCGGGTTCGTTAACCACTGCGCCACGACGGGAACTCCCCAAGTCTGACTTTTTAAATCTAATTCCATTTCATTGGCCCTAAACATTTTATCTGTTTTCTATATTATCTCAACTCATATTGCATTGATATAGTTTTACTGGGTCTTTGGAATATACAGGTGCCAAAGCTTGATTTATAAGTTGCCTTCTAGCCAACTGTAAAGCCAAAAGGGTGAAAATAAAATTCACAGAAATCCTCTATTCACTCTTAGGAGTGAAAATATAATAACAGTAGCAAAAGAATGAAAGATTGCAGTAAACTTGCTTAGTATTTGTTTCATATCAGAGTCAACACAATTTTTGATTCACATAGGGTAATATTAACAAGGATGAAAACGTTCTTAAAGGTTATATCCTGGTCAACAACTTACCAAATATCTTGCCTCCCTGTCAAGTGATCCCTGACCCTATTCTTAGACCTCTATACTGACTTATACCAAATGGCTACAAGCTGCTCTAGAAAATGAGCACATTTCATACTTGAACAGCTCTGCTTTTGAGTTTTTCTGTATGTTAGTATCGGTCTCTGTAGCTTTTTACTTGAATTTACCTGGTTTTAATCTTTCCTCATGATAGCCTTGTATAATTTTTAAAGAGTTATTTAACACTTTGGAGATTACCAATGTGTTAAACCTTAGCCAGCCTAATATTTTGTGTGCAGTATCTGGAAAAACGCTTGTGCTTTACTTATGGATTGTTGCTTAGGAAGATTATTATGCACTGATATTTTGGATTCAGACCTATGTATGTCAGCTCAGAGTTGAGAGAAGATAGGACACTGCAGCAGCACATACAGACCCTGTTCAGTCAAATAAATGCTAGTCAAGGAAAAGGCAGATGTTTATTCATACCCCCACTGCAGACACTGGTAGGTTTTGAAGTAGCAAAGGAATAGATAACTCATCTGGTTATTATTCTGTTATTAATGGTATGGGGTTTTGAGTTCTGTATATTTCCTCTGTGTGTTTATAAAAGTAAAAGTAGTTGCTAGACAGTATTGACTAGTTAGCTCTGAATAAAATGTTTTCTACTGCCTTTTTGAAGCTTCTGGATCAGTTTAAGTGAAGTCCTGAAATTGCAATACTGACTTTTTAGCATTGTGAATCAGAGTTTGTCTTCATTCTCTGTAACCAAAACAAAATACAGAAATAAGTTGCATGCTGGGCCCAATATGACTGAATTCTCCTCCATAACCTCTTTTTTTAAAAAATTTGAACAGCCTTAGTCTAAGAGTGTTAATACATCTTTTTTTTTTTTTTAGAATTAAATAAATAAATTTTATTGTTTGACTATGCATGTATTTTCTTGCCCCAAAATTCAAAAAGCACAAAAGATAAAAAAGTAAAAAAATCTGTAGTTCCTGTCATGGCGCAGCGGAAACAAATCTGACTAGGAACCACGAGGTTGCGGGTTTAATCCCTGCCCTCAGTGGGTTAAGGATCCAGCATTGCCGTGAGCTGTGGTGTAGGTTGTAGACGGGGCTCGGATATGGCATTGCTGTGGCTGGTGTAGGCTGCTGTTGTATCTCCGATTAGACCCCCTAGCCTCCATGTGCCATGGGTGCAGCCCTGAAAAGACAAAAATACCAAGAAAAAAAGGTTAAAAACTCTCCCACCATAACATCTTAACTACCTTATTCCCTTCCTCAGAGGTAATCATTATTATTATCATCTTCATTTTTAATATTTTTCTCTTAAATGTAGAATCTATACCCTTTCCCTAACCTGATTTTTGTTGTTGTTGTTGTTGTTGCTATTTCTTGGGCCGCTCCCGCGGCATATGGAGGTTCCCAGGCTAGGAGTAGAATCGGAGCTGTAGCCACCGGCCTACGCCAGAGCCACAGCAACGCGGGATCCGAGCCGCATCTGCAACCTACACCACAGCTCATGGCAACGCCGGATTGTCAACCCACTGAGCAAGGGCAGGGACTGAACCCGCAACCTCATGGTTCCTAGTCGGATTCGTTAACCACTGCGCCACGACGGGAACTCCCCTAACCTGATTTTTATCCTCCTTTTAAGACCTTAAATATCATGATTATTTTATGAATTTCTGAGGTTAGTGGGTTCCAAAAAATAATGCTTCAGTTTAATTGGGAACAGTGTATAAAATGAGTACCTGATTGATTTTTGCCTACTTTTTTTTTTAGCTGCTACATTGTGCTGGGGGAATACAGGTATTGGACAACTCTTTTAAGGGGGCCTGTATAAATAAATGATAGTACAGTAATATGCAACAGTAGAATTACAAGGTCAGAGAAGGAATGTTTAGTGCCACCTTCTGGAAAGGACTGACAAATCCTAATGGAAGTAGGTCTGAAGCTAGGCTGTGAAATCTGCTTATTAGGCAGATGGTATTAGAGATGGCATTTTAGACAGAGGAGGAAGAGCAATAGAATGTACAAAGGTAGAGGCTACTAATGGTCTAGATTGTTGAATCTAGAATAAGGAATTGAATATTGCTAAAATTATTGGGAAGTAGTGTGATAGGAGCTAGGGCTAGATAGGCAGTTTATAAAGGCTTTTGGCATAGTGCTAAATGAGGTGGGGCCAGCTGAAACAACTTTAAACTTAAATTAGTATAGGATTAGTGTTTAGAAGAACTGCTTTGCTGGCTGTATAGGAAGTAAATAATATTAGGAATCAGGGAGTGTATTGAGAAATTTATTACAGTAATCTGAGCAAGAACTATATGGTGAGGTTAATTAGCAAGATAGGAATGGAGAGGAGGGAGAGGTATTCAAGGTATTAGGTGATACCATCAGTGAGAATTGGTAGATTATTGTTAGGAGATAAAATAATTTAGTGGTTAATTCTTTGGCAACATATAGAACTAAGTTTTGCTCTTTATCAGCTCTATGACTTTGTATAAGTTATTTAATTTTAATAAATTCTATTTCCTCATCTGTAATAAACGCAGTTGAAGCTTTAAGCAGCCTTCATTTAACTAACTTTCTGAATTAATAGTTCCTCTCTATTCCCTCAGTAAAACAGACCTATTTGATGTCTGTGACACGCTCTCAGCTTGTTGGCCTTTCTATGTAAGTAAAACCAAACGACAGAATTAACCAGTCACAGCAGGCCTCATACTGTATGATGCCGTTTATATGAAGAGTCCAAAATAGGCAAATCTATAGAGACAAAAAGTAGAGGCTCAGTGGGGAAATGGAGAGTGACTGCTAATGGGTATTGGGTTTCTTTTTGGGGTGATGAAATGTTCTGCAGTTAATGGTTGATGCAACTATATCATAACTGAATATAATCAAAATCACTGAATCACACACTTTGAAAGTGAATTTTATGGTATATGAATTATATCTTAATAAAATGGTCATAGAAAAAAATCTAACATACATATGACATTTATATTTTCCCAGTTGTCTTTTGTAGCTTTTCTTCTTCTAGTGTAGGATTTAGTCAAGGATCATGCATTACATTTGATTATCATTACTCATTACCTGCTCATGGTTTTAAGAGGTTACAGTAAGAAATGTATAAATGGTTAGATTTCTGGAAATAGTAGGGAAACTTTTCCCCTCAATCTTTCTTATACATGTAGCTTCAATCTGTTATTTTAGATGCATGCAAAACAAAATATTTCATTAAGTTGACTTTTGGAGTTCACATTGTGGCACAGTGGACTGCAATCCTGACTAGTATTCATGAGGTTGCCAGTTTGATCCCTGGCCTTGCTCAGTGGGTTGAGGATCCGGCATGGCCATGAGCTGTGGTGTAGGTTGCAGATGCAGCTCGGATCTGGCATTAGTTTGGCTTTGGCGTAGGCTGGCAGCTGCAGCTCCAATTTGATCCCTAGCCTGGGAACTTCCATATGCTGCCAGTGCGGTCCTAAAATGCAAAAAAAGAAAAGAAAAGACTTTTACGTGGATGTAAGTTTTTGATGAAGCTTAAGCCAAGCTGGCATTTTGAGATACAAAGGTGTTTTTTGGGAGGGGCCCCTCACTCGCGGCATATGGAGGTTCCCAGGCTAGAGATCTAATCAGAGCTACAGCTACTGGCCTGCACCAGAGCCCCAGCAATGCCGCATCAAAGCCGTGTCTGTGGCCTACACCACAGTTCAGGGCAATGCTGAATCCTTAATCCACTGAGCAAGGCCAGGGATCAAACCCGCAACCTCATGGTTCTTGGTCGGATTCGTTTCCTCTGCGCCACAATGGGAACTTCCTAAAATGTTTTTCAAAAAATGACTTCTAGAAGCTTCTTTAAGTGTGAATACTCATTTGAATGGATTTGAGGTAACAGGAGGACTCTACATGGCTTTTAGAGATTCTGTTGGCGTTGTTTATAAATATTTTACTCTATCTTGGTAATTGGCCTAAATGACACTAATGTATTTTTTTAAGCCCTCAAAAGTATCTAGATGTAGTACCAACAAACGTTTTTACATAGAAATAAAAATGTGGAATGACAAAATGCTAAATATGACTTTCACTCCATGATTCCCAGTAGTATACTTTAATCATGTAGGCCTTAACACTATAGTAGAACTTTTCTATGTGTAATAATGCCGTTTTAATTTTGTCATAGGAAGTTTTGTCTTTGGATGTGATAGTTTATTGTGTATTAAAGAGCAACCTCTATTTAAAGAAATTGTGTGGCATGGTTACAGAAATGCCTGCTGTATCTGTAACTGCCAGTAATATTTTGTCTATGGCAGTGGACGGTTTCTACTTGAAAGAAGGGAATAATATGGAAATCAAGAATAGTTTATTAGGGTGAGTGTGTGGGAGGGTTGCGTATCTGAAGTTCAGGTGTCTTACTATAAAATGTAGGTAGATATGTTTTCTGGTTTTCCCCTTCCCTTTATATACCTTGATTTTAATTTTTATCAAATCTATCTGGCCTTTGCCGCTGTGGCCCATTGATCTGTCCATCTGTCTGTTACAGTGCATATTGGGTACTTCCAGAAGTATGAATTCAGTGATGCAAAGGACAGGAGGGCTGCAGCAGCAAAGGTAGGACAGAATCATTCCAAAGACAAGTTACTAAAGGATAATTAAACACATATATGTGTGCACACATATTGGCAGCAAGTACCTATCCTGTAAAATTTATGGAAAACCTGTTGTGACATGAAGAATTTGACCTATTTATTTTATAAAGGGCACAATTTAAAAGTTTTTTAAATTAGAAGCTTCTTTGGCACTTAGGCAACAAAGTAAATTGATATTTGCCACTCTATTTCAAAAAATGCTTAGGAGTTCCTTCCCACTGTGGCTCGGCGGTAATGAACCCAACTAGTATCTTTGAGGACGTGGGTTTGATCCCTGGCCTCACTCAGTGGGTTAAGGATCCAGCATTGACACGAGCTGTGGTGTAGCTCGCAGACATAGCACGGATCCCGTGTTGCTCTGGCTGTGGTGCAGGCCAGCAGCTGCAGCTCCGATTTGACCCCTAGCCTGGGAACTTCCATATGGCGCAGGTGAGGTCCTAAAAAAAAAAATTAAAAATCCTAATAATAGAATAAATGATTAAATGGAGGATATTTATGATATTTACTTGGTTCGTGGATCTGATTGATTTTCAGAAACTATGGTGACAAAGGATACCATTTGTAAAACTGGGAGAAGCAAGAGATTGATCTGGCCATATATGTATATTTATATGTATATATATATGATTCTCTTGATAAAAATAATCTAAAGCTTCCAGGTTTTTTTTAACTAACTTATGTCAGGAAGCTTATGTGTTCTTATTTAGACATTTGTATCAATTTATTTGCTAAATGATAGCAATTAAATAGCAATTCCTGGTCTCTTTCTTTCTTTCTTTTTTTAAATGTTGGCTTAGAATGAGAGCAACAGCGCTTTTATACTATATCCTAAGACCTAAATCACAGGCAAGTTTTAAGAACTTAGGCAGTACAGTGCAAACATTTGAAGAAAAAGAAATTCTTAATATGATAATGTGTTGGAGTGCTTATTACCGTTGTATTGGCTGTAAAAAGTGAGATTTTATAGGGATAACTAAATGATACAGATATTTGCATCATTTTCTTTGTGGTTATACTTCTAAAGAAAGTGGCTATGTTTGTATAAATTGGTTAATACAGTGCTTCTCAAGACTTCCCAGAGAGTTTCCATTGTGGCACATCAGGTTAAAAACCTGACAAGTATCCATGAGGATGTGAGTTTGATTCCTGGTCTTGCTCAGTGGGTTAAGGATCTGGCATTGTCCCAAGCTGCTGCGTAGTTCGCAGATGTGGCTCAGGTTTGGCATGGCTGTGGCTGTGGTTGTGGCATAGGCTGGCAGCTGCAGCTCTGATTAAACCCGTAGCTTGGGAACTTCCATATGCCACAGGTGTGGCTCTAAAAGAAGAAAAGATTTCCCAAATGCAAAGGCAGATAAAAATTGTTAACTGGGAGTTCTTATCATGGCGCAGTGGTTAATGAATCTGACCAGGAACCATGAGATTGCGGGTTTGGTCCCTGCCCTCGCTCAGTGGGTTAAGGATCCGGTGTTGCCGTGAGCTGTGGTGTAGGTCGCAGATATGGCTCGGATCCTGAGTTGCTGTGGCTGTGGTGTAGGCTGGCGGCTACAGTTCCGATCCAACCCCTAGCCTGGGAACCTCCATACGTCGTGGAAGCGGCCCTAGAAAAGACAAAAAAAAAAAAAAAAGAATGTTGAAAAAAAAAATTGTTAACTGGTTTTCAGTAAAGATTGGATTGCTCGGTTTTTCAAAATGACTATAAAACCTAAGAACTCTGGTATCTACAGACTAAATTCTGTCCCCCAAAGCCAATATTAATAGTTACTTTTATAAACTCTGTACACCATAGTGAAGAGATCTAGTCTGTTGTCGCTTGAATGTGGAAACTAGTGAAGAGATCTAGTCTCTTGTTGCTTGAATGTGGAAACCTATTTTGAAGTGAAGTTTGATGGCATATCATGATTTTGAATTAATAGTGCTAACACAAAAATGTTTTTGTGCATTTTAAGATGCCCTCTTTTGTTTTGCTTTTTTAGGGCCACACCAGAGGCTTATGGAAGTTCCCAGGCTAGGGGTCAAATCAGAGTTACAGCTGCCGGCCTATGCCATAACTACAAGCAATGGGATCCGAGCCATGTCTGTTATGGCTCACAGAAATCCCGGATCCCCGACCCACTGAGCGAAGCCAGGGGTCGAACCAGTATCCTCATGGATACTAGTTGGATTTGTTTCCACTGTGCCCCAACAGAAACTCCTAAGATGCCTTCCCCCCCCCGCCCCTTTTTCGCCTGCCTTGCAGCCTGTGGAATTCCCGGCTGTCAGGGACCAAGTCTGAGCCACAGCTACAGCAGCGCTGGATCCTTAACCCGCTCTGCAAGGGCCAGGGATGAAACCTGTATCTCAGCCAGTGCTGCAGGGACACTGTTGATCCTGTGGCACCACAGCAGGAATTATAGGTCTTCCCTCTTTATGAGGGGGTTGTAGAAACCTTTTTGGTTAACTTTTTAGACTTTCATATTTAGCACTTCTTTCAAATGTAATTTAGGTATTTCATGGCCTGAGTAAATCATAAATCATTTTTTATCTTTTATTATGTGACATATTGAAATGAGTTTTAGTCATAAATCTATAGTTTCTTCACAATTGTCAGATCTGGCAGTCCAACTCAGTGTAAAGCAAAAACACTTGTGAATTTTGGAGACCTACGTATGTTCTAATCCTGACTGCCACTATTGACGTTTCAAAAGTAACTTCTGCTTTTCAGTTTTCGCCGCCTTAAAATGTATGTGGGAGGTACCTCTACAAAACCTGGTTAATCTATGTCTTCATGAAAAGGGATTCACAGTAAGAAAATGAAGATGGGAACTGTTTATCTAAATCATTGCAAAGCTTTGATTTTTTTAAAAAGTAGTTCTTATGTCGTCAGTAAACTTTATGAGTGAAATGTTTTATTTTTAAAGAAAGGTAATGAGCTATATTTGTATTCTTTCTCTCTTCCTTTTCCAATTCCACTTTTTCCTGCAAGTTGTTATTTTTTTCCTTCAGTGGTATACTATGGAATTAACAACTGTGTAGTATTTTCTAACATGACCTATTGTTGGTCATTTTGTGTGTTCTGTATTGTGTGCCTCCTTCCTTTCCTTTCCTTTCATTTCTTGACCTAATCTAACCTTGCCAGTGATCTTGCTGGGCCTTTTGGGTATAAACATTTACAATTTTTATAAATAAGTCTGTTTTCAAAAAAGGTTATGGAGTTTTAACGTGTGAACTATCTCTATACCCTTGCTGACACTATTAAGAATCCTAAAATTTTCGTTAGTCTGATAAAGAAAGTATTACTTGGCTTTTTGTTTTTGGGGTTTTTTGTTTGTTTGTTTTGTTTTGTTTTGTTTTTGCTGTACCCATGGCATGTGGGAGTTGAGCCACTGGACCAGGGGTTGAGCACATACCACAGCTGTGTGATAAGGCCATATCCTTAACCTGCTGCACTATGAGGGAACTCCTATTATTTGGTTGTTTTAATTTAATTTTTCTCTGAATTGCCTTTTCATATCCTTTGCACCTTTTCTTAGTTCTTAATGTATGATAGTTTTTGTAGCTCTTCTCTCCAATCTGTTATTTGTGATTAAAAAAAAAAAAAGGAGTAATACTTGCATATGGGAACAAATAAAGAGGTATTTGGTCTTCAAATAATTACATTTATAACTTTAATTAATGTACTTCTTTCTTGCTATCACCTTTTGCCATTCTCTTTCCTCTTCTCTCACCTTTGAGGATCCCACCTTATATCAGCTATACTTCTGTGTTATCATAAAGTTCTTTTGTGATCATAGCTAAGTCTCAGTTTGCTCATAGCTTGATTTTTTTTAAAGTGACACTGTTGGATAAAGTTTGTTTTTGTGGGTTATATCATTCAGTGACAGTTTAAGTTGTGTACTGGGATTATTGTTACTTTTTTTTTTTTAAATAGATTTAATGCCAAATGCTCTGGACCTTCCTGCAGTGCTTCTGTTATCAAGGTCATTTGCATTGTATTTACTCTTCTGGAGGCCTCCATTCCACTCTAATCAGGATGCCCTTCCTTATTAAGTCTCTCCTATCGCTGTCAACCATGAACTTTTACATCACTGTTCTACCTCTCTTTCTTAGATCTATGTCTTTTTTCTTCTTTTCTTTTCTTTTCTTTTTTTTTTTTGCTTTTTAGGGCCACACTTGTGACACATGGAAGTTCCCAGGCTGGGGTTGAATTGGAACTGTAGCTGCCAACCCACACCACAGCCACAGCAACTTAGGATCTGAGCTGCGCCTGTGACCTATACCACAGCTCACTGCAGTTCCGGATCCCTGACCCACTGAGCAAGGCCAGGGATCAAACCCCCATCTTCATGGATGCTAGTCAGATTCGTTTCTGCTGCACCACGATGGAAACTCCCTATGTCTTTTTTCTTGATTTAATCTCATTTTGCTGGACTACATTCTTAACTCCTACATTATTTTTCTAAGGATATTACTCATTGTGACTCTGATAATGTCTTTAATTTCCCTTTAAACTTGGTTGCTAGATTGGTATGTTTATAAAAGATACTACCTTCACATTCACTGTTGGCTATTAAATCTAATATCAGTCTGGTTACCATTTCTTCATGACTTTTTAAAAATTTTCAGCCTTTTCTCTTTATTCTTTGTGTTCTGAAGAGATGTATAAATGTGAATCTGCTGATTGTGTTGGGCCCTTATTGGACCCTTTATTTTATTTTATTATTATTATTATTTTTTTTTGTCTTTTTGCCTTTTCTAGGGCCGCTCCCGCAGCATATGGAGATTCCCAGGCTAGGGGTCTAATCGGAGCTATAGCCATCGGCCTACGCCAGAGCCACAGCAACTTGGGATCCGAGCTGCATCTGCAACCTACACCACAGCTAACGGCAATGCCGGATCCTTAATTCACTGAGCAAGGCCAGGGATCGAATCTGCAACCTCATGGTTCCTAGTCGGATTTGTTAACCACTGAGACATGATGGAAACTCCTGGAGCCTTTAAACTGGAAGACTTATTAGGTCCTTTTAGAGATTTTTGGAAATTAACTTTTAATACTATTTTGTGATTCCCTTCCCTTTCCCCTCTTTCTGGAGTTCTTTATATAAGAAAGATTTGAGTGGGGGGGGTGCATGCTGCAGTGCTGAATCTTCAGCTTTCACAAGGAAGGTGATAGAAAATACCTAAAATGAAAAGATAGTAATTATCTGACAGAAGCATGTTATCTAGGATTAAAATAAATATTAGAAGAAGCAGCTAAAAGAATTTCAAACAGTTGCTTCAGAGGATTGGAAATCAGTAGCAAGTGGGATATGGTAAAGATGGTTGTTAAATCTTGAGGTTACCATTAGCTTCTTTCTTTTTGTCTTTTTTGGCCACACCCATGGCATGCAGAAATTCCCAGTCTAGGAACTGAACTCATGCCAAAGCAGTGGCAACATTGTATCCCTAACCACTGGGCTACCAGGGAACTCCACCATTAACTTGTAAAACTGTACATAGAGTAATTTTTAAAAAATGTGATTAAGTGCAATCATGTGATTAAAGGTCCACATTGAGTGGTACCTTCATTCTTTAAAATCTCCTCTGCAAATATATGTAGTAGTGTTCTTAGTCTAAGCCTTCATGAAGGAAGATTCCAGTTATATGTGCCACATGTTCCTTTTTCATTATTCTTAACCATCAAGCTGTATGTTTTGAGAATAATTTGCAAGAGAATGTCCTGGAGATGTACATAATCTGTTACAGCTTGATTACAAAATTTTCCTTAAACGATGAGAGGAGTTCTCATCACGACTCAACAGAATCAAATCTGACTAGTATCCATGAGGACGCAGGTTATAACCCTGGGCTTGTTCAGTGGGATCCAGCATTGTGGTGAGCTATGGTGTAGGTCACAGACGAGGCTTGAATCTGGCATTGCTATGGCGGTGGTGTAACAGCTCCAATTCTACCCCTAGCCTGGGAACCTCCATATGCTGAGGGTGTGGCCCTAAAAAGATGAAAAATAAATAAATGATATAGGAAGACATTTGTGCCTTTCTTAAGTTCATTTTGATTTATAACTACTCTTTGATCTTTAAAGACCTTTAAAATCGCTTTATTTTCAAGTCCTACTTATTGGTGATATACAAATTTACGTAAATAAACTTTCACACTCCTTTTAAATATAATCACTATGATTTTCAAATAATCTCACATTCCTATTGTACAAAATGCTGTGTATCACATGTATAGAGTATGAATTAGTAAGTAGACAGCCAGTTGCTAATCAGAATCTAACCACTTATCCAGAGGTGCTTTGAGTTGCTGTGCTGGGAGTGGAATGGTATTAGTTAAAAGATACAGTTTGAGAAAGTACTAGTTCAAATCCTGTTAAAATTTGTTATTAAGAAGTAGTTGGAAATGTATATTTCTTTTTCTAAGTGCGTCCAGAGGAAGAAGTAACTATATATGAGACTTCCTAGTAATATTCAGTTCACTTTACAGAACTAATTTTTGTATGTAGGTTGTTTGGAGATGGCTGGGGGTAGTGTTAAGTGAAAGTACAGTAGCTATGTAGAATGCTAATACTTTGAGCTTAACCTAGGAATTCAGAGGTGAGACTATGAATAGATAACTAAAGATTGTTAAATAACCTTAATTATCTCTCAGAGTTCTGAATTACCACAAATTTAGAAGAGTAGCATAAGGTAGTCTATGTAGAAGTCTTCATTTGTGGTTTAGAGTAGCTCCATTATGCCAGGACAGTTTTTTTTTTGTCTTTTTCTAGGGCTGTAGCCGCCGGCCTATGCCACAGCTACAGCAACTTGGGATCCGAGCCACCGAGTCTGCGATCTACACCACAGCTCATGGCAATGCCGGATCCTTAACCCACTGAGTGAGGCCTTAACCCACTGAGCGAGGCCAGGGATCAAACCCACAACCTCATGGTTCCTGGTCGGATTCGTTAACCACTGAGCCACGACAGGAACTCCCTGTGCCAGAGTAGTTTTGATCGGAGTTTCCTGGTTCTTGACCTTACCTTTTTGTTCTTAATTTTTTTATCTATAGGGTTTTTTCCCCCACTCAGGAATAGCCAGTTAGAAGACTAAGACTAAAAAGTAATCTTGCTGAATGGAGCCTCATGTAATGGTAAAAGTTTAAAACTAGAGTTAAGATTGTTCAAGGTGACTTGGCTATTATTCAGCTAGCTGCTAAAGAGTATAGTGTATTTAAAGTCATGAGTTTCTTTTTCTGATGTAAAATAGTTTATAAGTTTAGGTAAATAGATCCTTTCCTTCACTTTTCCCCTTTGGTTTGCAGTTGAATCTTTACAGAATAAATTAAATGTTTAGACACAGTTTAGTATTCTTCCTTTCATTTATAGAAACATTTTCTTATCTTACTCTGATTAAACTCTTGACATTCTCTAGAGGTGAAACCTTTGACTCTTCAAATTTGAGATGACGTAGACGGAAATAATTTCCGTCTTAAAATTCCTGTACAAGGGCAAGTGAAGAAGAGCAAAGTCAAACTTGAAATGCTATTGATGGGTAGCTGGCTAGGTGCATTCATTAACAAGCTTTGGTACATTAGGATTAAATTTGTAGTTCAAATGCATACCTCAGCAGAAATTCCAGTTAAGTATCATATATGTACAGAATTACAGGTAGTTGGTCAAAGCTCGTCGGTGTTAAATTTATAAAAAGTAATTTGCAAGGGTAGTGAGTAAAGTGTGAACTTCTTGCTGAAATAATCTTCCAGGAAGCATCTTCAGTGGGAAGGTATCTCAAAAACATTACTGTGAACATTTCCCCCTTCTTTTACACCTTCTTTCTCCTGATGGTAGCTTAGAAGTAAATATTCAGAACTGGAAACTTTGAGAATTAGTGTTGTTTAGTTATAAATTCTTGGAGTTCCCGTTGTGGCTCAGTGGTTAATGAATCCAACTAGGAACCATGAGGTTGCGGGTTGGATGCCTAGCCTCACTCAGTGGGTTAAGGATCTGGTGTTGCTGTGAGCTGTGATGTAGGTCACAGACGCAGCTCGGATCCCGCGTTGCTGTGGCTCTGGCGTAGGCCAGCAGCTTCAGCTCCGATTGGACCCCTAGCCTGGGAACCTCCATATGCTGCAGGAGCAGTCCTAGAAAAGAGAGAAAAACAAACAAATTATTTTAATGCCTATAGCTTTTAAGCCATTTGGGAATTCTATTATTGTCTTCCTCTACCCTCCTAATTACTTCTCTGTATTACTGGACTAGAAAAGCCAAAAACTTTCTCAGATTAATTTGTATTTAAGCTTTTAGATGTGAAATAGTTGCTAGCAATTAGATACATATGTGTGTGTGAAGGTTTGAAAGGAATTCATTTTTCTTCCCTCTTCTGCCCCCACCTCTTTTTTTCTATATCTTGAAGATTTTTCTGCAGTTATCCATTGCCTTGCTGTGTTATCAAAGACTCATTTGTGGCAAAGGCAGCACCTGGACTGTTTTGTTGTGTACACCACCTTTCTTCATGGTTGTGTAGGGACAGTCGTGGCAGTGGCAGTGATGACTTTTCTCATTGCTTGGATCACTTTGTGACACTTTGGATTACAGTTATGTGTTGTTCTTGAATTTAGTGGTTTCATTGGTGGCTCAAGGGGGGGGAGATGGGAGTTCCTTGTGATTCAGTTGTGTGGTGTTCTGGTGTCATTCTTTTTTTTTTAAAATATTTTTATTTTTTCTATTATAGTTGATTTACAGTGTTCTGTCAGTTCCTGCCATATAGCAGAGTGACCCAGTTGTACATGGATGTATACATTGTTCTTCTCATATTATCCTCCATCATGTTCCATCACAAGTGACTAGATATAGCTCCCTGTGTTACACAGCAGGATCTCACTGCTTATCCACTCCAAACGCAGTAGTTCTCATCTACTTAACCCCAAACTCCGAGTCCATCCCATTCTGTCCCCCTCCCCCTTGGCAACCACAAGTCTCTTCTCCAAGTTCTGGTGTCATTCTTGTAGACACATGAAGCCTTACAATCCTATTCCTCCAATCCTTCCAACTGTTAAGCACCTAGTTGCTTTTATTAACCTATGCTTTGCTCAAAATATCTAGTGGTTTCTGTTCCTGGCACTTAATCCTGATTGATCAAAATCAAGAGCATCTTTTGGTGACAAGGTACTCCTCTTTTTTTTGGGGGGGGGGGGCATGCCGGCTGCATATGCAAGTTCCCAGGTGGCCATGGATTGAACCTGAGCCACAGCAGTGACAATGTGGATTCCTTAACAGCTAGGCCACCAGAGAACTCTTCCATTTTGTATACAGTACTGTGCAAACTTTGGATACCTGAAGAATTTATTGTATGTCACTAAGTTATATTGTAGCCTTTTAGTGACTCTTAGTATTCAAAGCTCTCAGCATTCTTATATACCTTTAAATGGAAGGCAAATTACACCTGAATTATACATGATAATTTCATTCCAAGTATTTAATTAAATCTGAGAGTTTAGTGATGAAACTTTTTACAGTTAGTGTGATGAGCCAAGAACATTGCTTCCTATAGCTTGTATGTATCACTGCTTCTTGTACTTATTAGCATGTACACATCACCTAAGGAACTTAAGGGTTTGGTTGAAATGAACATTGAGTAGATGTGGATTGAGACTGAGGATTCTGCATTCCTTTTTTCCTTTTTACGGTGTCACCTGCCGTTTGTCGAAGTTTCCAGGCTAGGGGTTAAATCAGAGCTGCAGCTGCTGGCCTTTGCCACAGCTAGAGCTACACGGATCCAAGCTTCGTCTGTAACCTATACCACAGTTCATGGCAATGCCAGATCATTAATCCCCTCTGAGGCCAGGGATTGAACCCACATCCTCATGGATACTAGTTGGGTTCGTAACCCAATTTAATATCACAAAGAGTTTTCTCCTAGAAGTGTTATACTTAATATGTTTTACATTTAGGTCTGATCAATTATGAATTTTGTATGAAGTCTGAGATATAGGTCAAAGTTGATTTAAAATATAAATTATTGGGAGTTCCCGTCGTGACGCAGTGGTTAACGAATCCGACTAGGAACCATGAGGTGGCGGGTTCGGTCCCTGCCCTTGCTCAGTGGGTTAACGATCCGGCGTTGCCGTGAGCTGTGGTGTAGGTTGCAGACACGGCTCGGATCCCGCGTTGCTGTGGCTCTGGCGTAGGCCGGTGGCTACAGCTCCGATTCAACCCCTAGCCTGGGAATCTCCATATGCTGCGGGAGCGGCCCAAGAAATAGCAACAACAACAACAACAAAAGACAAAAATATATGTATATATATATAAATTATTGGCATTCTCTTGTGACACAGTGGGTTAAGGATCTGGCATTGTCACTGCATTGGCTTGGGTCACTGCTGTGGTACAGATTTGGTCACTGGTCCTGGATCTTTGGCCAAAGGTGTGGCCAAAAATATATCTGTACATATATGGCTATTGGTAGTAGGTAGGAAGATATATAGATGGATGGAGGTAGGTGGTAGGTAGGTAGGTGGATAGATGGATGGATGTCTTAATCTAGCACTGTTTGTTGAAAAGATTCTTCATTTAACTCTTACAGCACTGTTGTAAAAAATCACTGCCGTATTTATGGATCTACTTCTGGCTTCTATTCCTTTGATCTACACAGATCAATTCTTTTGATCTACACAGATCTATTCTTTTGCTAGTACTGTAGCTTTGTAGTATATTTTGAAGTCATGTGGTGGTCTTTTCAAAATTACTTTGGCTATTCTGGTTTTCTTGCTAAATCCATATAGGTTTTACAGTCATCTTGCTGATCCCAAAATCCTATTAGGATTTTGATTGATCTTAAGTTGAATTTGCAGATCAATTTGGCAAGAATTAATATTTTAACTATATTGAGTTTCTCAACTCATGAAGATCATATATTTCCAGTTATTTAGGTTTTTAAAAATTTCCTTCGTTAGTACTTTGCAGTTTACATCATATATGTACTTCACATATTATGTTAAATTTATACCTGAATGTAATACTTTGGTGCTACTATAAATGGCACTTATAATTTTTTTGATTTCCAGTTACTCATTGCCACTGTATAAAAACATGTGTATTAAAAAAAAATTGGTCTTGTCTTCTAAAACCTTGCTAAACCATTTATTTTAGAAACTTGTTTGTAGATCCATGGAATTTTCTACATAGATCATGTCATTACCTATCTGTCTTTCTGTCTGTCTGTCTCTCTGTCTGTCTGTCTGTCTGTCTGTCTGTCTATCTATCTATCTATCTATCTGCTGCCCCTGTGGCATTTGGAAGTTCACAGGCCAGGAATCCAGCCAGTGCCACAGCAGTGACCTGAGTTGCTTCAGTGAATGTGTAACCCACCACACCATAAAAGAACTCTGATCGTATCACTTTCTACAAGAGATATTTTTTTTTTCTTTCTAATCTCTATGCCTTGTTTCTTTTTCTTACCTTAATGGATTTGTAAGGCTTCTTCCAATACAGTGTTGAGTAGGAGTGGTAAAAAATGGACATCCTTGCCTTGTTTCATATCTTGGAGGAAAGCATACAGTCTTTAGTCATTAAGTATGGTGTTAGCTGTAATTTTTCTAATAGGTTACCAATTTGAGGAAATTCTTTTATATTCCTAAATTGGTAAGAGTTTTCATGAGTACTGCATATTGGATTTTGCCAAATGCTTTTTCTCTATCCTACTGTTACTACATTCCTGTGGTTTTTCTTTTAGGCTGTTAATATGGTTAACTAATAATCCTGATTTTTAAATATTTAAATAGCCCTGAAATACTGCGATAAACTTCACTTTGTTGTGGTGTAATTATCCTTTAAAATTTTTTTTATTATAGTTGATTTACAATCTTCTATCTTTTTTTATATATAGCTAGATTTGGTTTCCTAATATTTTGTTGGTTTTTGCGCATGTATTTTGTTTGTTTTGGCTGTGACCACAGCATTCAGAAGTTCCCAGGCCAAGGATCAAACCTGAGCCACAGCAGTGACAATGCCAAGTCTTTAATTTCTAGGCCACTAGGGAACTCCTCTTGGGGATTTTCACATCTTTGATTATGTAGTGGTTTCTTAAAAAGTTTTTGTCTGATATTGATAGTAGGGTGATGCTGGTCTTATAATAGGAATTGGAGGAATTGGGAAGTGTTCCCTCTTCTGTTTTCTGTAAGAGATTATGTAGAATTGGTATTTTTGGGTTCTTTGATGATAAAATTTACCAGTGAAACCATTTGAGTCTTATGTTTTCTTTTACAAATATTTTCCTTGCTTTCCTTCCTTCCTTCTTTCTTTCTTTCTTTTCTTTCTTTCTTTCTTTCTTTCTTTCTTTCTTTCTTTCTCTTTCTTTCTTTTTCTTTCTCTCTCTCTCTCTGTCTCTTTCCTTCCTTCCTTCTCTTCTCTTCTCTTCTCTTTTCTTTATTCCTTCCTTCCTTCCTTCTTTATAGGGCCACACTCATGGCATATGGAAGTTCCAGGCTAGGGGTTGAATTGGAGCTGTAGCTGCTGGCCTACTCCACAGCCACGGCAACACCAGATCTGAGCTGGCCTACACCACAGCCACAGCAACACTAGATCTGAGCCACATCTGCAACCTACACCACAGCTCATGGCAGTGCTGGATCCTTAACCCACTGGTCAAGGCCAGGGATTGAACCCGTATCCTCATGGATACTAGTGGGGTTTGTTACTGCTGAGCCCACCATGGGAGTGCCCTGTGCAAAGATTTTCATTACTCGTTTGGTTTGTTTTATAGATGTAGAAATGCTTGTGTTAGGTATTTCTTCAGTGAGTTTTAGTAGTTAGTGACTTTTAAGGAAATTGGTCTGTTTCATTTATGTTGTGATTTGGGCCTTTTATCTTGGGTAGTCTTTCTAGCGTTTTGTTGATCTTTAGTACTAGTTTTTGGTTTTTCTTTTCTTTTGTTTTTCTCTTATTTTTGTTGACTTCTCTTTATTACTTTTTCTGCTTGCTTTTGATGCAGTTTGCTTTCTTCCAAAAAAAAAAAGGCATTTTTAATCTTCACTACTTATATAAACATTAAATACAATAAATTTCCCCCAAATGATGTTAGCTACATTTCACAAATTTTTGTGTGTTATATTTTCATTTTCTTCAGTTTCTTCAAAACTACCTCTTTGACTTGGGTTATTTAATACAAGACGGCTTATTTTTTTCCAAGTAGTCTGTCAACTTGTTCAGTGCATTAGTGAGAGAGTTGTCTTGAAATTTCCAAGTGTAATTGTGGATTTTCTTTTACTTCTGTCAGTTTTTGCCTTTTGTATTATGAGGTTTCGTTGGGTGCATATTTTCTTGGTAACTTGACCTTTCCACTGTGATGTTTTCTTTAGCAGTAGTAAATTTTCTTTTGAAGTTTACTTTGATACAAATATAGCTGCCGTTGCTTTCATTTGATTAGTGTTTTGCATGACCACATCTTTTTTCATCCTTTTAGTTTCTATATATCATTATATTGGAAAATGTATTCTTATAAACAACATATAGTTTTGCCTTTTATAGAAACTAAACTGTCTTTTCATTTAGTAGCATAAAGATTTATTTTAATTTAAGGTATAATTGACAACATCAGTTTCAGGTGTAAACATGATAACTTGGTATTGTATATCTATGTCTTTTAAATGAGTTTTTCACTTTTTACATCTAATGTAATTACTGATGTGGTTGAATTTAGTAGGTCTTTTAAATAATTTTTTTCTTTAATCCTCCTTTTCTGCCTCTTTTTTGGATTGAAATTTTTAAAATATTCCACTTTGGAGTTCGCTGGTGGCTCAATGGGTTAAGGATCGGGCATTGTCACTGTTGTCCTATGATGCGGGTTTGATCCCTGACCTGGGAACTTCCACATGCCACAGGTCCATACCCCCCCCCCCCCCCCCCCCCCCCCCCCCCCCCGCAAAAGGGAAAAGGGAAAATTCCACTTCATCTATTCATGTATCTCTTGGTGTTTTACGGACTAATATATAAATATTTTAACTCTTCACATTGTACTTGGAGTTATTTTTCTTGTTACTGTTATTGTCATTTTAGGGCCACACTTGCAGCATATGGAAATTCCCAGGTCAGAGGTCAAATCTGAGCTGCAGCAGCTCGCCTACCTGACAGCCACAGCAACACCAGATCCAAGCTGCATCTGCAGCCTAACCTACACTGCTGCTCATGTCAATGCCAGATCCTTGAACCCACTGAGCAAGGCCAGGGATCGAACCTCATCCTCATGGATATTAGGTTCTTAACCTGCTGAGCCACAACAGGAACTCCTGGAGTTAATATTTTGCCACTCCAAGTAAAGTGTAGAAGAAGCCTTATAGCTATGTAGATGCCCTTTCTCTCAGTCCCTTTATATTGTAGTCGTCGTGTGTAGTACATCTATATACATGTAAGTCTTCCTCTCACCATGATATGTTAACATTTTTGGTTTCAACAGTTTTAAATATTTTCAGGAACTAAAGAGGAGAAAAATAGACTGATACTTACTTACCATTTCTGTTACTCCTACTTCTTTCCTGAAGTTCCAGGTTTCCCTGTGGTACCATTTCCTTTCTACCCAAAGAACTTCTTTTAGTATTTCCTTTAGAGCAGGTCTGCTGCTGATGCGTTTTCTTGGTTTCTTTTGTTTGAGAATATCCTTATCTTCATTCCTTAGCTATGCTTTCACTGAATTTAGAATTCTAGGGTGATGGTTTTTGATATTATCCCACAGGGTCGTGAGAGACTTCTTTAATATATATAGATATAGTTGTTAAGACTGGAGAATTTATTGACATTTCTTTTTTTTGTGTGTGTGTGTGTTTTTGCTATTTCTTGGGCCGCTCCTGCGGCATATGGAGATTCCCAGGCTAGGGGTCTAATCGGAGCTGTAGCTACCAGCCTACACCAGAGCCACAGCAACTCGGGATCCGAGCCGTGTCTGCAACCTGCACCACAGCTCAAGGCAACGCCGGATCGTTAACCCACTGAGCAAGGGCAGGGACCGAACCTGCAACCTCATGGTTCCTAGTCGTATTCATTAACTGCTGCGCCATGACGGGAACTCCTATTGACATTTCTTTAAGTTACTGACTCCTCTGTTACCTCCTTTCTGCCCATCCAGTGATCTTTGGGTTTTTTGTTCTAAAATTTTCCTGGTTTTTTTTTATAATTTGAGACTCTTTCCTAAGGATTTCTTTCATTCATTTTAAGGTGTTCACCCTTAAATGTGTCATGTTTTTGAAAGCTGCCTTAGAAGTCTTTGGTAATTCTGATATTTAGATCATCTTGGTGTCAGAAGAAAACAGTTATCAGATTTTTGTTGTTGTTCTTTGGTAAGTTTGGATTCTGTCCTAGATGTTTGGAATGTTATGTTATATGAGATTCTACATCTTTTTAAAATCCTTTAGAGAATGGTGAGAATATTTTACTTGTTTTAGTAAACAAGTCAACCCAGTTAGGTTTTTTTTCCTTATTTTATGTATGGATTGGTTCCATTATCTATTCAGTTTTCAAAGTTTTTGCTATGTTGAGTTTGCCCTTCCCATTCCCACTTAGGTTGATGTAGAATTTGTGTAATTATTTATATCGTAGTTCTGTTCTGGAGGCCTCTCTTCCTATTCTTTGGCTGTGTTCCACACATGCATGGGTTGCATGTGAGTCCATGACTTACTTGGTTCACACATAAAATTAGGAAATCTACTTCTTCATCTCTCTCCTTTCAGTGTTTGCAGCTACACTCTCTTATTTCTCAGGGGCCCTGCATTCCCCTAGGCAGAAGTATAGAGTTCTTTCAGTTTTAGTTTCCTTCACCTTGAGGTGAAGTGTCAAGAGAAAAAAAGAAAAGAAAGTAATAGGCATTCTCCCACACTCTTCTTTTGACCACAGGGTCTCTCCTTCCAGTTCTTCTACTCAGAGCAGTGGGTTTATGCTTATGGTCTGCAGGAGTGTAGTTAGATGGCTGGAGCTGGCCTCAGGGCAGGGCTGGGAGGAATAAGGGACAGAGAAGAAAATATTCTCCCTACTTTCTCCAGCAGCCTTTTGCCTTAGTCCTCTGGCCAAAAAGATGCACTTGTCTCAGTTTTTGGTAATCATGCCTGCTATACAGTATGCCTGTTTGGCCCACTCTTGCACCAAATCCAAGAAATAAAGGGGAAAAAAATCGGGATACATACCATCATCTTATTTGTTCTTCACTTCCCTCATCAGTCTGCCTGCTGTTATTTAATTTTCAGTACTCTGATAGTTGTATGTTGTGTTTTGTCAAAAGTTTTTATTTAGTTGTAAAGTCAGAGAGAGATGCTATAATGAGCTTATTACTCCATTTTGGACAGGATGAGAATTCAGATTGTTCTGTTTTTAAATAAATACTATTGATGTATAACCTTTATATGACTAAAGGGTACTCATTTATACGTGTTTAGTGTGAGTTTTGATAAATGTTTTCTCTCATATAACCAACCATCACATTCAAGAAGTAGAACATTTTCAGTCACTTAGAAAAAGCTCCCTTGTGCCTCTTGCTTTCTACCATTCCCTCCTCATCCTGCCCTGAATTACTTTTTGGTGGAGAATATAAAGGATATTTAGACATATGATTAATAGTTAAATGAGATCTTTAATATTCTTTTGGATTCTCCTACATGGAATAATCAAAGGAATATTAGATCCAGGTTGTCCTAAACTAGAATTCACAACTATTCTACTTAATAAGGAGCATGATATTGGGTAGTTTTTGTAAGCTTCTGGAACCCAGTCATAGTTTTCTCATATTTAAAATCAGAGATGACTGTGTTTACAGAGTACTTTGAAGATTTAATGAGTTGTGTAAAATACCTTCTACAGGGCCTGGGATACAGTAGATACACAGTAAATTTTATTGCCCCATCACCTTTCCTTATATGCAGTGCACATAAACGACTTGAGCCAGCTGCACTGAGATGGTGACCTAAATATGTTTATTTAGTTACTGTTGTGAAATATCTTCTGCCCTATAGCATAGAACCCTGGCAGAATGTAGGTATTTTGACATTATCATGTGATTTAGACAATTTTTTTCTGTAATATTCTCTTGGGAAACATTTTTGAGCATGGGCGTCCAATACAGTATGTATATTTTATTTATTTATTTATTTATTTATTTATTTATTTATTTATTTATTTTTTGTCATTTCTAAGGCCACTCCCACGGCATATGGGGTTCCCAGGCTAGGGGTCGAATTGGAGCTGTAGCCATCGGCCTACGCCAGAGCCACAGCAACGTGGGATCCGAGCCGCGTCTGCAACCTACACCACAGCTCACGGCAATGCCGGATCGTTAACCCACTGAGCAAGGGCAGGGGTCAAACCCTCAACCTCATGGTTCCTAGTAGGATTCCTTAACCACTGTCCCACGATGGGAACTCCTTTTTTTTTTCTTTTTTCTTTTTTTTTTTCTTTTTCTTCATAATAATTTTTGAAGAAGCAGTAACAGGTTTGGGAACCTCTGGATAAGAGACCAATTTTTGATCTGGGAACTCAAGACCCAGAAAAGGCACTTAGCAACAATAAGTCAAAGAGGGCATTTCCCCTCCTGTCCCCTTTATCTCTTTGCAAGTTAAGACTCTTAGCAATTCCTGAAATATTTTTTCCCCAAGTGCACTGTCTAGTGGCAGAGAATATATAGTGCATAGAGTGCTGCAAAGCTATAGTTGCGGAATCCCAGTGGATACTAGTTGACCTAATTTTTCCACTTGATAGGATTATTTCCCTTATTGTACATATGACTAAATGAATTAACTATTTCAATTGCATGGCAGATCCTGTTGTGAAAACCTATTGTATCATATTTATGAGAAAGAGCTGGACGCATGACAGTGTTTATATATTCTATACAGATATTATGACTTTGGATCAGCTAGATTCATTTCTTTTCATTATTAACTCTTGTAGATGGGTTGTATTTTTTTGGAGTGCTGTGAATCTTTTAGGAGAATTCTTACGAGTTTCGGTCCAAGAAATAAGGAATAACTAGATGGATTAGCAAAATGTGCCTAGAGTGGAGGGTTGGGAGTTACCATGTCTGCATTTTTGACTTTTTTTAGGTATGTGAATGCATGTGAATTTTTCTGTGACAGATAGTATTATTGAGGATAATTGAGGATTTCTTTCATAACAATATTTTTATACAGAATTACCGTTTTTGTTTTTTTTTTTTGTTTGTTTTTTTAGTGCCACTTTCTTGGCATATGGAAGTTCCCAGGCTAGGGATCTGAGCTGAGTCTGTGACCTACACCATAGCTCATGGTGACACCTACCTGATCTCTGACCCATTGATCAAGGCCAGGGATTGAACCCACATCCTCATGGATACTAGTCAGATTCATTTCTGCTGTGCCACAACAGGAACTCCAGGCTTACTTTTTTAATACTATGATCTAACTATGGTGAAATAGTTTATATACAAAGACCTTTTTTGAAATGTTACTTGATGTAGTGAAATTATACATGAAGTAATACAAATAAGCAGACTCAGGTTTGAGTTTCACTTTTGATATTGTCACTAGCTGTAGTTATCTTTGAAAGAATCAGGTTTTGACTCCTCTCTTAGGTGCCATTGTATTTCGAGTTAAAATTCTGCTAATTTCATGGGAAATGGATATATTTGTGACATCGTTGAATGATAGGACAGTAAACTTTGGGTTTATTTCATGGTGCTACCCTTTCCTGAGATAGCAGTTTAAAATTATAAATTATCCGTACAGATATTTTGTCATTTTCATAAATATCTCTGAAGGACCTTCTCACTCAAAAATGGTTTGGACCCATTTGAACTATTCAGTACATAAGGTGTTAGAAGTTTTATTGATTTACAGTGTATTGATATGGCAGTTGGTTTTGAAATCTTTATTGCAAACAGTTCACTTTAATTAATGCTTTATTTAATGTAGTAGTTTTTCATTTAATTTCTTCTTTGCTTATTTTGAATTCTTCTTTAGAATCCCATGGAAACTTGACATTAGTTTGACAAACTATTTTTAAATAATCTTGATTATATAATTAAAAGTTTGGGAGTTCCCATAGTGGCTCAGCGGAAATGAATTCGACTAGTAACCATGAGGTTACAGGTTTGATCCCTGGCCTTGCTCAGTGGGATAAGGATCTGGCGTTGCCATGAGCTGTGGTGTAGGTTGCAGATGCAGCTCAGATCTGGTGTTGCTGCGGCTGTGGAGTAGTAGGCCGGTGGCTACAGCTGTTTGACCCCTAGCCTGGGAACCTCCGTATGCCGGGGGTGCGGCCCTAAAAAGACAAAAAAACAAAGTTTGTGTTTTCTTAATGGAATAAAGAAATATCTTAGGAATTTTGGGTGGGGTGTTATAGAAATTTAAGTTCAGCCTAAAAATTCACTAAATGTCAATGAAGTACTATTACCTTAAAATGACTTTTTTTCCCCCTTCTTTAGAATCCAGCAACTATCACAAGAATACTCCTTAGCCACTTCAATTGGGATAAAGAGAAGCTAATGGAAAGGTAAGGAATTATATTGTGAGCTTTGCACTTAGAGGTGACACGAAACTTTTGCCTTTGAACTGAATTTATGAGACATAGTAAGGAATTGATTTATGTACCAAGATATGACAAACCATCATACAACTAGTATTTGCTTTAATATCTCATATTCTCTGTCTCTGAATTTTGCAATAAACTTAGTGTTAAGGGAATTCAGACTTAATGTCTCTTATTTTATCTTAGAGGTGAAGTGTGGGGTCTCTCCTTCATTATATTCTACAGTGTATCCTCTTGCATACTCAGAACTAAAAATAGATTTAAAAAAAATCACTGGATATATTCTTGGAACACATGAATAAAATCTCTCCTTAATTATTCAGAACTTTCTTGCTCATAAACCTTTAAATTTATCTTAGGCATAATAATGACATTTATTCAATAAGAACAAAATAAAGAAGTTGCTCAGGATATCCTGACCACCAGAATAGCTCAGTTTGAACTGGTTCTGTGGTTTCAGGGCAAGATTAAAGTCCATTGGGTACTTTGTCTCTGGAAATGTTTTTGGTCCTAAAAGGGAAGAAGTTACGGAGACTGGAGAATACAATAATAGTGCCATTCTTAATCTTTTTCTTTTCCTTAGAAGAAATGTGGAGTACTTTGTGGTAGGATGACAGCTTTTATTTATTCTGTCAGCTTTGTTCTGTCAGTCTAAAATTAGTAATTCTTAATTATTGAGCCCTGTGTGCCAGGCATTATTTCATTTTATCCTAGTGATAGCTTTATGGAGCTACAAATTACTATCCCCACTTAATTGATAAGGAAACTAAGACTTAGAGCTTGATGCATTTATCTAAGTTTTTTGTCGCAAGGAATTAGCACTCAAACTCAGGTTTGTTGGACTCCAAAGCTTATGTTCTTAAACACATACTATACAGCTTTCCTGTGGTTCACTGAAGAATAAAATGCTCCTTGATTAGTATGATCTTTTTCTTTTCCCTTTTTCTTTTTAGGGCCCCACCTGTGGCATGTTGAAGTTCCCAGGCTAGGAGTCACATCAGACAGACCTAGAGCTGTCGGCCTATATCACAGCCACACCAAATCTGAGCCACATCTGCAACCTACACTACAGTTCATGGCAGTGTGGGATCCTTAACCCATTGAGTGAGGCCAGGGGTTGAACCCTCATCCTCATTGATACTAATTAGGTTCATTACTGCTGAGCCACAACGGGAACTCCCACTAACTAGTATGTTTAGATTTAACTACTGACTTACCTTAATTTATACAGGAGTACTATACTATTTATATCCATGCCCTGCACAAGACAAAGCCTGTAGCATACTTTTCTTCTCTATCCTTCTCTCTCCCCCTCTCTGTTGGATAAGTTGGTAATATTTGAATTTTCCATTTTATGTTAAGCATTTTTATTATCAATATATTTAACTTTTTTTCCCTGCTCGTTTGTTTCTTGCATCCCACTGTTTTATCTAGATTTACTTTTTTTCCCTCTAGAATAATACATCCTTCAGTCATTTAAGTTAATTACATGTGATTAGTTTTTGAGTGCTCTAAAAAGAAATCCATAGTATTCTGAAATTCAGGGGTAGGTTTTGAAAACATAGACAGTTGGGCACTTTAAGTCTGAGGACTCACATTAGTTTTGGGAAATTCTTAGCTGTTACTTCGTTAATATTACTTTTTTTCCATTCTCTTGATGCTTTCTACAATTCCTCTTGATTACATTTTGAAACTTCTGCATCTCTCTTTCACTTTTTTTCAAAATGCTTCTTTTTGTCTTCCTACTGTGGTCTGTGAAAGTTCCTCACGTTTACTTAATTCACTAACTTGCTTTTCTTTCTGCATCCATTCTGCTGTTTAGCCATCTTGAGTTATTTATTTCAACAGTATACAGCTTACTCATTTTAATTATTGTTTTGTGAGTGCTGTCTCTTTTGGCATATTAACTATGCTTAACACTAGTTTTCTTTTAGACTGTTTACCAATAGGTAAACATAGTGAGGATATAAAATATGTATTGGTATTTTGTGTACTCTTCAGAGTATATTATTTTCAAATTGGTCACATTCTGAGCTATAATACATTCCAAGAAAAATTGGTGTTCTAGTTTCACTTTACTAAATAACTCTTAGAATCAAAAAACAAAATTATTAAAATAATTAGAACCAAATAATGAGATGACAAATGTGGGATTCTGCTGAAGAGGTATAGGGAAATTTATAATTTTAGTATCTATAAGAAAAAGATAAATAGGTAGAAAATTAAGCCTTTGAAACAGGAGGTTAGAAAAATACAAAGTTAACCCAAAGAGAATAGAATAGGTATTCCTAAAAAAGCAACATTAATGAACTAGAGAACAAAAATAAATAAAACAAAAGATTCTTAACCCACTGCACAACAGCGGGAATGCCAAAAGATAAATCTTTGAAATGGATTTTTAAATGGGGGAATATCAAGAGAATGAGGATACAAGCCATAGATGGAGGAAATGTTTGCAAAAGATACCTGTTTTCCAGAATACACAAAGAATTCTTGGAATTCAATAGTAAGTAAACATTTAAAATGAGCACAAATCTTAATAGACACTTCGTCAAAGAAGATATACAGATGTCAGATAAGCATATGAAGAGATACTTATATATCATTAGGGCATTGCTAATAAAAATGACATTGCTAGTTAAAATCACCGCAACGGACCTGTTAGAATGGCCAAAATCCAAAACACTGACACAACCAAATACTGATGAGCATTTGAAGCAATAGGAGCTCTTCATTCATTGCTGGTGGGAATATAAAACGGTCCAGCCACATTGGGTCTGGTTTGACAGTTTCTTACAAAATGAAACATACTCTTACTGTATAATCTGGCAGTCTTGGTTCTTGGTATTTACCCTAATTAGTTGGAAACTTAGGCCCACACAAAACCTGCCCATGATATTCAAAGCATCTTTATTCATAATTGCTAAAGCTTGGAAACAATCAAAATGTCCTTCAGTAGGTGAATGGATGAATGAACTCTGGCACACTAGACAGAAGAATATAATTCATTGCTAAAAAGAAATGAGCTATCAAACCCTGCAAAGACATGGAAGAATCCTAAAGCATATTCCACTGAGTGGCAGAAACAAATCTGAAAAGGTTACATACCATGTGATTCGAAGGATATGACATTCTGGAAAAGGCAAAACTTTGGAGATAATGAAAAAAATCAGTGGTTGCCAGGGGTTAGAGAGAAGGAAGGATGAAGATACGGATCAAAAAGGATTTTTAGGGCAGTGAAAGTTCTGTATGAAACTGTCATGATGCATATATATCACTGTACATCTGTCTAAACTCATAGAATGCACAATACCAAAAGCGATCCCTAATGTAAGCTAGGTGATAATGATGTCAATGTAGGTTCATTGATTGTATCAAATATACCACTCTGGTTGAGATGTTGAGAGCGGGGAAGGTTGTGTGTATGTAATGGCAGGGAATATACTGGGAATGCTCTATACTTTCTGCCTGGTTTTGCTGTGAACTTAACACTGATTTTTAAAAAGTAAAGTCTATTTTGCAGTTCCTGTGGCTCTGCAGGTTATGAACCAGACTAGTAACCATGAGGATGCGGATTCAATCCCTGGCCTTGCTTAGTGGGTTAAGGATCCGGTGTTGCTGTCAGCTGTGGTGTAGGTCACAGACATGAGTGAGATTCCACATTGCTGTGACTGTGGTGTAGGCCTGCAGCTGTAGCTCCAGTTCAACCCGTAGCCTGGGAACTTCCATATGCCGCCAGTGCAACCCTAAAATAAAGAAAAGCAACCAAAAAAAAAAGTAGTCTGTTTTGAAAAATGGGAGGGAACTAACCTGTTGGCAAATGTGATTGGGGTAGGAGGAAAAGGCACAAATAAACAACATTGGAAATAATGCATAATTATGGATAGGAAAAATAAATTAATACTGTGTATGCATACTCCTTTTACCATTACATTTGAAAACTTAGAAATGGAAGTTATGGAGTTCTTGTTGTGGCTCAGAGGAAACAAATCTGACTAGCACTTAGGATGCAGGTTCAGTCCCTGGTAGTGCTCAGTGGGTTAAGGATCCAGAATTGCTGTGAGGTGTGGTGTAGGTCTCAGACGAGGCTCGGATCCTGCATAGCTGTGCTTGTGGTATAGACTGGCAGCTGTAGCTTTTTGGATCCCTAGCCTGAGAACCTCCATATACCGTGGGTGCAGCCCTAAAAAGACAAAAAAAAAAAAAAAAGAAAGAAATGGAAATAAGCTGCCCTAATGCTCCCTCAGTCTTTCCCACCCCACCAGGAAAAGAAGTAGGAAAACAGCCATGGAAAAATGTAGTAAATATTATGCTAAAAGATCCCTCTCCTTCTCCAAAAAGCACTAGGTGATTTTTATGGGCAAATTCTAAGAAACCTTTAAGGAACTGATAGTTCCTATTGAAGATTATTTCAGAACATAGAAAAAGGACATCATTAATTCATGTTAGCCAGATTAGAATAATCCTGGTTACTGGAGTTCCCTTCGTGGCTCAGTAGAAATGAATATGACTTAGTAACCATGAGGACACAGGTTTGATCCCTGGCCTCGCTCAGTAGGTTAAGGATCTGGCTTTGATGTGAGCTGTGGTGTCCTCGCTCAGTAGGTTAAGGATCTGGCTTTGATGTGAGCTGTGGTGTAGGTTGCAGACGTGGCTCAGATCTGCTGTTGCTATGGCTGTTGAGACAGGCCAGCGGCTACAGTTCTGGTTTGACCACTAGCCTGGAAACCTCTACATGTGGGTGTGGCCCTAAAAAGACAAAAACAACAACAACAAAAAAAACTGGTTATGAAATCTGACAAAAGGCAGCATAAGGAAATCGTCTTTATTATGAACATAGCTGTTGAATTCATGAATAAAATAATAATTGAATTGGAGGAATTAATGGTCTAGCAGGATTTCTTCTAGGAATGCAAGAATGGGTCACCACTGGGGAAAAACTCATCGTATAACATTTACCATTAACAGGTTAATGAAGAAAAACCAAAAGGTAATTATAATAAATGGTAGCAGAGTATTTGATAATGTGCATTTACCCAGGAGTTAGAGAAAACAATTTTTCCCAAACTATTAATTTCTTAGGTTAATAAAGGGCATTAACTAATAATCTGTGGCAAATTATATTTAATTTTGAAACATTAGAATATGCCCCTTAAAGTCAAAGTTACTGGCTGTCACCATCATTTAAATGTATTTTAGTGTTGTCTTGTGGCACAGTGGGTTAAGGATCTGACATTGTCACAGGGTGAAGGTTTGATCCCTGGCCTGGGAACTTCTAATTTCTGCATGCCATGGGCGTGGCTCCTCCCAAAATTTTAAAACTATATTTGGAAGTTCTAATCAATAAAATAATACATAAAAAATTAAATAAGGGTCATAAAGATTGTTTTGGGGAATAGGGGAATTATGGATTTTTTAAAGGTTCTTTATATATTCTGTGAATTTTCCTCAGAATCACAGGAAGGCTTTTTAATAACAAAATGACTTTTAATTCAGAAAATACAAGCACTCATTTGTGATGAAAATACTTTTTTTTTTTTAAAGCAAGAGAATTTCTAAGTGGACAATATAATCATTTACCTACGAAACTTCAGAGAATCAACTGATAAAGTATTAAAGTGGTTGTAAATTAGAATCACCTGAGAATTTTTTAACAGTGCCAATGCCTAGGGCACTTTCCATTCCTCCCTTTCCCTCCACCCTCATAATTCCTTGGAAAATGAAAAGAAACACGAAATATCAAGCATCTTAACTTCAGTGATAACTGTGCCTCCGAATTCTTAAGTATAAAAATGAAGGTTACTCATATGATACCTGTAACTACTTAGGATCCCAAGAATCACAAGAAAAGGTAGACAGTATGGTCAATAAATTTTCTTACCTAGCATTAAAAAAGAAATCTTGTGGAGTTTCCCATGTGGCGCAGCGGAAATGAATCCAGCCAGTACCCATGAGCATGTGGGTTCTATCCCTGGTCTTACTTAGTGGGTCGGGGATCCGGTGTTGTTGTGAGCTGTGGTATAGGTCGCAGACACGGCTCTGATCCCTCATTGCTATTGCTGTGGTGTAGGCCGGCAGCTCTAGCCCCAGTTCGACGCCTAGCCTGGGAACTTCATATGGCTTGGGTGCAGCCCTAAAAAAGCAAGAAAATAAAAAATTTAAAAATCTTGCTTTCCAGTTGGTAACACAGACTATATTCAAATATTCTTTATTCATTTTGATGTACTTAAAGATACTTCAAAATACTAAGATGAGAATTATTTTAAATTTTGTCCTCTCCATTATTTCTTTATGCTAGGCATATAAATGTTTCTTTTATTCATTAGTGAGCTGTAGTTCCTGCCCTAGAAGGAGAAACTCATAGTCTAGTGAGGGCAGTAAAGGTATAAATAGATTCTTGGCAGTAATTCTTCTTACTTGCCCCCTTGACTTAAACAAATCTGTCCTGACCCTAAATACTAATGATTTATTCTTTTTGTTTGGGGGCAGTTTAGGCCAGCAGCTGCAGCTCCAATTTGACTCCAAGGCTGGGAACTTCCATATGCTGTGGGTGTGGCCCTTAAAAAAAAAAAGAAAAAGAAATACATTTTGGTGAAGGTGTGGAGGGACTGGTTGACAAGGGGACCATTTTAACTTTTTGGTCTTTTTTTGTTTCTAGTAGCAGCTTTCCAGACTCTTGCCTTTTTTCTTCTTACTTAGCCTTCTGCTTTTTAACTCTGTAGATTAATTTCTCTTCTGTTTTACAAATTAAATAGAATTTTCTCTGTTCACTAGATTTTTTCCCATCCTCCTCCAGATAAGGCAAAACAGAGCAAATCACAGAATCAGAAGAGCAGCAGTAACAAATCTGCCCTTCTTTTAGGCCAACATTTATTTACATGTTGGCTTTGATTCTGTCATAATTTTGGTGGGATATTGCTTTCTTTATTTCATTTGTCGTATCTTGAACCTTCTTCTTTTCCTGTATATCATCAGGATTTTTAGTTGTAAATAAACTTTGAGGTTAAGTAGAAAATACATTAAATATTGAGAATTAGCCATGAAGTCTGTAAATCCTGGGAAATGCTAAAAATCACTGTGTCAGCTGTTTTAATGGAAGTGTTGTTGCTGCTGTCATTGGGCACAGGCATCACAGCTCATGTCATCAAATGTTGGGCATGTGGCACCATGACTCCTACTTCTTCTGTTACACCCTTTGAAAGATGGATTATATCCTTACCTCTTTGACAGAATTAATTCTTCATTGACCCTTCTTCAGTACTATGCTTTACATAAACTGCAGATCACTCTGCTCCTGCTAAGCCATTTATCCTCCCAGCAGGAGAGCCTGAGAAAGTGAGTTGTCCTTCCTTTTCTATTTATGACAAATCAGTTTCTGCCTGCCTTTCTAACTCTTCTCTTCATTTCTTATATTCCACTTTAGTAGTACAAAAGTTTTTAAAGTAGTCATCAAATCTTTTTTATGTTGTTTCAACTTTGGAAATGTTTCCTTTATCTGACACAGGGCTTCTGTGGTTATTACTGTAGGCTATTGGCTCTATAGCTCTAGGGAATACCTTTGGAATTGTGTCTTTGGCCTTCTCCTGGCATGCCTTCCTTATTGTCCTTTTTCCTAATCGTCTTTCAAAACTCAGCTTAAGGTTTGCCTCTAAGATGACTTTTCTTATTACTTTATATACTCAAGACTTTTAATTACTCCTTCCTTGGCTCTTTAATATGTATTTGGTGTAATATTTCACCACTTTAGTTAGAGGTCATTGTGTAGAAAATACCTCTTTCATTCCTAGCACCTAACACAACTCCTAATGTATAGTTAGTGTTCAGTAAGTATTTTAATTAAGTTCAGCCATTTCTAGGTTTTCTTTTCTACAGTAGAACTATTATATAACTTATGACATGCATGTAAATCAGATTTCATTTGGCAGGAGTTGGAGACAAAACCCACCCACCATCACCACCCTGTGCCAAATTAAGCTCCTTCAGAGTTGGTAACAAGTAAAAAGTCAACATCTTCTTTCCTGTGGCTCAGATTTCTTTTTTTATAGGTCTCTTTTGATAAATTTTAAAACTAATTTTAGTTGATAGCATAATAAGGTGGGTGTTAATGAGTAACTGGTGTCTGAGGTAAGGGGACATATAGATGGCTGATGGCTCACTACTTTTATTTATTTGTTTATTAAAATATTAAAGTATATTTGACTTACAATGTTGTACCAATTTCTGCTGTACAGTAAAGTGACTCAGTCATTGATATATTTATGTTCTTTTAAAATATTCTTTTCCATCATGGTCTATCTCAGGAGTTTAGATATAATTTTGTGTGCTATAGACTAACGACTTTAAAATGGACAGGTGTGATAAAAGAACCTTAAAAGCTGATAGTAGTCTTTACCAGACTGTGTTACAAAAAGCTTTCTTTCTACTTTTTGTTCTGAAGTATTAATGCCCATTTAGTGATTAAGTACTAGAGTGAGCCTTTGTGTGTTATGATAATATAGAGCTTTTCTTAAACACATTAGTAATATATTGTTTCACAGTTAACTGTTGGAATGTGAAAGTAAACTTGGTTTTTCAGACTCCTGAGTTTAGTGATAACATTCATCACTAGTCTTCTACAGTATAGTGGGGTTTTTCCTCTTTAAACAACTCAGGTATTAGTGGGGAACAGTATATGGAAAGCTGGAAATGTACCATCCTGTTACATACTATAGTGATTAAGAACATGGGGTCTTTGCTCCGTGAATTTATTTATTTTTGTCTGTTCTGTTGTCCTTAGCCTTCTTGTATCCTTACTACTTCATATATTTCAAGAATGTTTTTGACTCTCAGTTGTGTGTAAGACCTTGGGCATAGGTTTGACGATAAAGAGGTATGCACAGCAGTGTATCATACAGTTTCTACCCCCAGAGTACTTAGATATAAAGCGTTATGGGAATACAGAAAGGGTACTTTCTTTTTTTTTTTCCACTGCTAAAATGTCTTTGTCTTTTATTTTTTTCCTTGCCCAGCTCTAAACAAAACTATAGGACTGAAATTAACAATCCATTAGAATCGGCAATAATTTATGAAAATCATGACGTTTTCTCTTTTTTTCCTTTTTTTAGGGCCGCTTCAGCAGCATACGGTGGTTCCCAGGCTAGGGATCTAATCGGAGCTACAGCTGCCGGCCTATACCACAGCTCACAGCAACGCTGGATCCTTAACCCACTGGGCAAGGCTAGGGATCGAACCCGCAATCTAATGGTTTCTAGTCAGATTTGTTTCTGCTGCACCACGATGGGAACTCCATGACATTTTCTTTTTTAAGTAATTAAGAATCGTTAAATTATTCAAAGTGTACAAAGTCCAGAGAGTCAGGGTGAGGCTTCCAAGGCTTCCTGGGGTAAGAGAGAGGGCCCGAGGAGAACCTTGGAGTTTGAAAGACAAAGGGAACATGATGTCAAAGTGCGGACTAGAAATATCACTTAAAAGAAAATAACACTTCTGAAAATATTGATAAGAGCAACAGTAGCACCTGAACAGTGGGTTTGTGAGGAAGGAGAGAGAGAGTTTATAGAAAAACAAAAACAAATCTTTTTATTAAAATGAGACAAAGGCCAAACTTTACTAGTTAACTATGACAGTGTTTCTCCTATAGATATCAGAGGGTAACAGGTAATGATTTTAAAAGAAAACAAAAACTGCATTTGAGCTTTTTTCTGCTTAGGCTAGAACTCATTCATTTTGTGCACTATAGAAAATGAAATGTGAGATATTTTATCATTATCAAATTCTGCATAAAAATTATTTTTTCTGTGTGTTTTTCACTATAAAGGAAGTCTGTGTTTTTAATGGACAAGCTTTGAAAAAAAAGTCATTTTGGTTTTCAAAACATAACCAAAAACTGAAGTAATCTGAAGTAAAATGCTGCTGTGACTCAGACTTTAGCCTGCTAATCTGTGTACATAACTCTTTTGGTCCATGCAGACCAGAGGCACGTGGAGCTTTTTCCTTTGGGCCCCGTATTTCTGATTTCGGTGGGAAAGAATTTATTGATAAGATGGCATTTGATTGGACTTGGAAGGGCAAGACGCTTTAGGAACCTGGGCACTTCAGGTTCAGAAAACAAGTTGGCATGGGGGAATTTAAGGAACATATGTTGAGTGGTAATGAGATTTAGAGTGGCTAGAGTACATGAAGAATAGAGGGGAGATGATTGGATGTGTTGAGTAGGATGTACATTAATGGAGAACCTTGAATGCTGAGCAAATAAATTTGGACTTTTCCCCTGCTGAAGGGAGAGCTCTTGAAGGTTGTTTTATGGAGAAATGTGATAAAAAAGCATTATTGTAGGAAAAAATGTAGTAGCATTATGAGCTAATTGGAGGCAAGAAGACCAATTGGAAGACTGTTTCAGTAATCTAATTAAAAGAAAAATGTTGGCTTGACTTAGGGTGGTGACAGTTAATTGAAGGCAGAGTGTGGACAAGACGTGAAGGAGTTTTAACGAGAAAATACAGGAGACTCTGGGAAACTTTGGAAATTTGGACCATTCCATCCATCAAATACAAAACACAAGCTGAATGGAATATTGAAACATCTTTTAAAAAATCAAGAACATCAGGGAGTTCCCGTCGTGGCGCAGTGGTTAACGAATCCAACCAGGAACTATGAGGTTGCGGGTTCGATCCCTGCCCTTGCTCAGTGGGTTAACGATCCGGCGTTGCCGTGAGCTGTGGTGTAGGTTGCAGACGCGGCTCGGATCCAGCGTTGCTGTGGCTCTGGCGTAGGCCAGCAGCTACAGCTCCGATTCGACCCCTAGCCTGGGAATCTCCATATGCCGCAGGAGCGGCCCAAGAAATGGCAAAAAGACCAAAAAATAAATGAATAAATAAAAAATCAAGAACATCAAAGAATTAGTAAAATAGGAATTAGAGGGTTAAGCCTAAGAGAATTTGGAAATCTAGACAAATGAACCAAGCACCCCAGTCTGCTTTGCTCTGGAAGTATATGCCAATCCAGACAAGGTAGCTGGGAGACTGAGCTGTGATTTTGTTGTTGTCATTGGCCTTTTTTATTGAGAAAAAAAGTTGGAGCCCTCTGCCCACCGAGGGTGAGGATTAGGTGAACCAATTTTTCTAAAGACTGAAGTTAGTGTTCATGTCATCTGGGTGGCTCAGAAAAGCTTAAGCTTGAAAATTGGATTAAGGTGGTCCCAGACTGTTAATGTACCCAGGCATATGATGAGGCAATTGTAAATCTTTTCTAGGGAAAGAACAGTAAGGTCTCAAGCTATTTACTCAAATTAATTTTGTAATTAAAACATACTAATTTGGAACTCCAGATATTAGAATTACGTAGACTTACATGAAAATATTATGCTCTCATCAGAATTGAGAAGTATGAGCTGTCATACAGATTTGAAAAAACAACTTATTAAAGTAAGCAAAATTAGCTTTGAATTAGATTTACAGCAGATTGGACAAAGCTAAAGAGAGAGGTTCAGTGTGTGAGATCAAAACTATTCGGAATTAAGTATGTCATACTAAAAGATGGAAATAATACACAAGAGAAGTTAAGAAATATAGAAGATATAATAAGGTCTCCATTGAGCTTGTGAAAGGATGCTCAACATCACATGTTAGAGAAATGTAAATCAATATTACAATGAGGTACCACCTCACATAGGTCAAAATGGCCATCATTAAAAAAAATCTATAAATAACAAATGCTGGAGAGGATGTAAAGAAAATGGAAACCTTCTAAACTGTGGTTGGGACGTCCACTATGGAAAACTGTATGGAAGTTCATCAGAAAATTTAAGGATCGAGTTACCATATGATCCAGCAGTCTCACTCCTGGGTGTATATCTAGACAAAACTATAATTCAAAAAGATACATGCACCCTTGTGTTCATAGCAGCAGTATTCACAGTAGTCAAGACATGGAAACAACCTAAATGTCCATCGACTGATGAATGGATAAAGATTTGGTACATATATACAGTGGAATACTACTCAGTCATAAAAAATGAATGATGGCATTTGCAGCAACATGCAAGGAACCAGAGATTTTCATACTAAGTGAAGTAAGTCAGACAAAGACAAATACTGTATGATATCACATATATGGACTCTAAACTATGACACAAATCAACCTATCTACAAAACAAACAGACTCATGAACAAGGAAAACAGACTTTTGGTTGCCAGGGGGGAAGAGTTCCATTCTAAAGCATGGTGGAAAAGAAAACATTTTTAAAAAGAATGTATATATTCTTTTTAAAAAGAATGTATAAATGAATCACTTTGCTGGACAGCGGAAATTAACATAAAACATAACATGGTTAATACTTCAGTTAAAGGTAAAAACTATGAACATAGGTGAAATCAGCCCATTTTAAGAGCAGAAAATTGATCAAAATAAAATTTCAAAATTGAAAGAAAGCACAAATAACCATTTTAAAAAGAAACAATGAAGTTAGCTAGTGGTGCAGCTGGTGAAGGATCCAGCATTGCTGCAACTGTGGCCAAAAAAAAAAAAGAGTTCCCATCGTGGCTCAGTGGAAACAAAACTGACTAGTATGCATGAGGACAGGAGTGTGATCTCTGGCCTCGCTCAGTGGGTTCGGGATCCAGCCTTGCCGTGAGCTGTGGTGTAGGTCGCAGACTTGTGTAGGATCTGGTGTAGGCCAGTGGCAGCTACAATTTCACCCATAGGCTGGGAACCTCCATGTGCCGAGGGTGCAGACCTAAAAAAAAGAAAAGAAAAAAGAAACCAGGGTTCCTGCTGTGGTGCAACGGTATCAGCAGTGTCTTGGGAGTGCTGGGACAGAGGTTCAGTCCCTGGCCCAGCACAGTTAAGGATCTGGTGTTTCTCTGATATGATCCCTGGCCCAGAAACTCCGTATGCCTCGGGCAGCCATAAAAGGGGCGGGGGAAAAAAAAAAAGCAAATCTCTCCACGTTTTCACCACTACTTCTTTCCCTACCCCCTCCCTCTTCCTCCCTTTAAAAGAAATAAAAAGAGGAACTTTCTTAAGCTAATCTATAAAAACATCTGTAGGCAGTATCATAGTACATGCTGAAATGTTGGAAATATTTCCCTTTTAGATGGAGTTCAAGGCATGGATATCTGTTATCTTTATTTATGTTCAACATTATACTTGAGGAATTCCCGTCCTGGCTCAGCAGTTAGTGATCCCAACTAGCATCCATGAGGACTCGTTTTGATCCCTAGCCTCACTAGGTGGGTTAAGCATCCAGTGTTGCCAGGAGCTGTGGTGTAGGTCACAGCCACAGCTCTGATCCTGAGTTGCTATGGCTGTGGTATAGGCCAGCACCTGTAGCTCCGATTCGACCCTTGGCCTGGGAACCTCCATATGGCACTGGTGCAGCCCTAAAAGACAAAAAGACCAGACAAACAAAAATCATTATACTTAATGATCCTAGCCAGTGGTATACAAAAAGGGTAATTATAACAGTTGTAAGGCAGATGGTTAAACAGTTAATACTCACTGGTGATATGAATTACGTACAAAAAAAGAGTCTACAGGCAAGTTGTGAAATGATTTTAGAAAGAAAATTAATTTATCTCTTAGCATTTACATGCATATCTTTGACCCAGTAATTCTACTTCCAGGGGTAACCTAATAGAAATACACAAGTCTAAATTGAAAGTCATATGTAAGCATGTTTATAGCAGTATTACTCATACTTGCTCCAACCTACAAACAACCCAAATGTCTATAGATAGATAAGTATAGTTTATTTATATAGCTGTTTAGCAGTGGAAGATAAATGAACCAGAGCTACAAGTGACTACATATTTGAATCTTAAAAACTTGTATGTAGTGAAAGGAAGACAGATTCAGCAGAATACTTGTTTTCTGTATGGTTCTGTTTATATGACATTCAGAAACAGGGAAAAATAAGTTTTATTGTTTAAGAGTGCATATTTAGGTGGTAAAATCATAAAGAAAAATGGGGTAGTGATTATCTCTGGGGGAGAGAGAAGCTTGTTACTGAGATGTTTAGAGGGTTTCTAAAGTATTGGTAGTGTTCGGGTTCTTATCCTGGGTGCTCCATAGACCTCTTTATTCCCTGAGTTTTTATCACATTTACTGTTGAAATCACTTTGACTTACTGAAATTAGTTTCTTAAAATACCTGGCATAGTTTCAGATTTACCTTGAAAGTTAACATAGGAATGAAATTTTTTCCTTCCAAAAAGTCAGAGTTCCCGTTGTGGCTCAGCGAACCCGACTAGCATCCATGAGGATGCGGTTCCATCCCTGGCCTCTCTCAGTGGGTTAAGTATCCGGTGTTGCCATGAGCTGTGGTGTAGGTCGCAGACTCGTCTTGGATCTGGTGTTGCTGTGGCTTTGGGGTAGGCCAGCAGCTACAGTTCCGATTGGACCCCTAGCCTGGGAACCTTTATATGCCATGGATGCGCCCTAAAAGATAAAAAAAAAGACCAAAAAAACAAAAACAAAACCCAATACAAAACCTAAAGAGTCTTTTAATTAGCAGAATGTTGATAGTGGATAAAGCTGGGAGGTGGGTATAAGGAATTCATTTTATTGGTCTTTTGGCTTTTGTGTGTTTAAAGTTTTCTGTGATAAACGAGTGCGGGAACCTTTCGGGAAGGTGGCGTAGTTTATTGTTTCTCTTATGCTTTTGTTAATTCAAGCCTAGGTGGAGTTTCACTGTGGTAAGTTTCTTCATACACTTAACCTTCCTCAAAGCTCAAAACCAAAAGGATAAAGTATGGAAGAACAAATGGCAGAAAGGTTCTTAAAAAATTTTTTTCCCTTTTTCTTTTCTTTCTTTCTTTCTTTTTTTTTTTTTTTTTGGCTGCCCTGCGGCATAAGGAGTTCCTGGGCCAGGGATCTAATCTGAGCCAGAGTTGTGATCTCCACCTTCCTTAGCTGCAGCAACAGCAGATCATTAACCCACTGCGTTGGGCTGGGGATCAAACCTCTGTCCCTTCTGCTGTAGAGATACCTTTGATCCCATTGTGCCACAGCAGGAACTCCGAGATACAATTTTTGTACTGCAGCTTGAAAGTAGTATTTATTAACTTTTATGGCAGATGGTCTTTTGGAGAGCTCAGGAGGTTTTATTACCATGCTGTTTTTTAATTAGGTTGAGTTTTTCTGTATAGAGAAAAAATAATTTCAGAATCTCAAAAAGTATTCTTTTTCTATAAAATACAGTTTATTTATTTAGCTATAAACCGTATATAATAATAATATTAAAATGAGAACTAAATTTATTTTTTAATTTAGCATAAAAACCCCAAAACTTTTTTTTTTTTGTCTTTTTGCTATTTCTTTGGGCTGCTTCCACGGCATATGGAGGTTCCCAGGCTAGGGGTCTAATCGGAGCTGTAGCCACCGGCCTACGCCAGAGCCACAGCAACGTGGGATCCGAGCCACGTCTGCAACCTACACCACAGCTCATGGCAACGCCGGATCGTTAACCCACTGAGCAAGGGCAGGGACCGAACCCGCAACCTCATGGTTCCTGGTTGGATTCGTTAACCACTGCGCCACGACGGGAACTCCCTCAAAACTTTTAAAGTGAGTTTTTATTGGCCTATTTTAAGTCCTCATTAGATTTTTTTTCCTGACAAGGGCCAAAAGTTTTAGACAAAAAAAATTTCTATTCCTAAATTATTAGACAGTTAACTAGTGTTCTGGAATTATGAACTTTACCTACTAGAAGTTCATATGTTTGCCAGTTACGACATTCTAATTTTAGTCCTTTCTTTGAAAGAATACCTTTAAAAAACACAAATGCTATGGTAAATCTTTTAATTTGTATAAAGTTCACCTCCTACTTCAGGAGCCCTTTTTATTTTTTCGTTTTTACCTTTTTTTTTTTTGACTAGAGAAGGTATTGTTGTTGTTGTTTGTCTTTTTTGCTACTTCTTGGGCCGCTCCGCGGCATATGGAGGTTCCCAGGCTAGGGGTCTTATCGGAGCTGTAGCCACCGGCCTACGCCAGAGCCACAGCAACGCAGGATCCGAGCTGCGTCTGCAACCTACACCACAGCTCACGGCAACGCCGGGTCATTAACCCACTGAGCAAGGGCAGGGACCGAACCCATAACCTCATGGTTCCTAGTCGGATTCGTTAACCACTGCGCCACGATGGGAACCCCCCCGTTTTTACTTTTTAAATTTTTTTTTTTGTCTTTTGTCCTTACGGCCCGCACCTGTGGCACACGAGGTTCCCAGGCTAGGGGTCAAATCGGAGCTACAGCTGCCAGCCTGTGCCCCAGCAACGCAGGATCCGAGCCTCGTCTGCAACCTACACCACAGCTTATGGCAATGCCAGATACTTAACCACTGAGAGAGGCCAGGGATTGAACGCTCAACCTCATAGTTCCTAGTTGGATTCGTTTCCACTGCGCCATGAGTGGAACTCCCAGGATCCCTTTTTAAATTTAAATTTTTATCCATTTAACACAAAGTTTTAAAAAATCTTATAGTTTTAAAGGGGTTATAAATGAAAAATAATGCTCAAATTCTTAGTTCCAGTCTCATTCCCAAAAGAAAAATACTCTTACTTCAATGTTTCTTAATAACTCACTTATACTACTATACTATACTAGATCTACTGGCTTCTTTTTATAGAAAGTGAGGGTTAAGCTCTGAAACTAAGGTTTGTCTGTAAAGCCTGGAGAAAGCCTTATCATCTCATTGGTGTGTGTACTCTCTTGTTCCATTTTGCTGTTTTAAGGTTCATTTTCTTCATGCTTTATTATTTTTGCTTTTTATAAATATGGCAGTTTTTATTCATAGATTCAAATGAAAATCTGTTTTTTTGTGCCTTTGACATTTATGCTTAAATATACCTTTTCTAGAAGTGGAAAAGGTGACACCATTAGAAGCAGGTTAATGAGGCCAAAGGATGGTTGAAATGACAATTCCTGAAAGAGATGTCGATGCCACAAATCTTTTTTTGTGCTTTGTTGGAATAATTGTTACTGTTTTGTTGCCTTTTGAAATCGAAGTTTGGTACCCATTAAATGTCACAGGAGAATGTTGAAACAAAACCTATTTTGTTATTTAGAAGTGAAAGTGTATGTATATGCAAGTGTATATGTGGCAATACATAATATGTATTATATGTTTTTATGAATTTTCATATATGTGTGTGTTTGCTCTCTCTCAAGCTTACAGTAATAGATGATGGATGTATAAATATGTAACGGGAGCATTAATGGAGTATAAGGAGCATTGAACTCTGATAGCTCAAGAATATACAGTGGAAAAGCCCAGTATATAACTTTAAAGTAGCTTATTATTTGCTTTTCACATTCTTCTGTGAAAATAAGTACTACTTGAACAGTGGTCTTTTTATGAAGTATGAAGCACTAGTGGCTTTTAAGATAAACTCATAATGATAAAATTAAATATTGACATAGCAGACAAATGATGATGCCACTCAATTCAAGAAGAAACACTAGCAAGTGATATACACCCCACCAGCCATGTCTCCCCTCCCCATAACCAGACATAGTTATATTCCTGCCTTGAAATTTAATTCATATTACTTGGTATATTTCTTTCAAATAGTCAAGGAAAATGAAAAATTGGCTGTTTAGGTACCATTTTGTTTAACTATATTTCTATAAATATACTGAAAGAACAAAATGAACTGTGGAGGGAGGAGGATTTTTTTTCATTTAATCTTTTCAAATCAATTTTTATTTTATATTATAGTTGATTTACAGTGTTGTATCAATTTCAGATGTACAGCATAGTGATTCAGTTACACATATACATATATATCCATTTCTTTTCCAGGTTCTTTTCCTCTACAGTTTATTACAGAATATTGAGTAGGGTTTTCCTGTTTTATACAATAGGTCCTTGTTGAAATTATGCTTCTAATAATCTAGAGAAACCTAGGCCATGTGAGATATAAGGTGGGGTACTGTAATCATGCTTTTCTTCCATTAAAGGAAAAATGACACTGCCATTCTGTTTTTCTTTTCGTCAATATGATTTCTCAAAGGATGGGCAAATTTTGCAGGAAAGGAGGGTAGTAGTATCCTAGGATAAGCTTTGCAGCTGTTTACCAAAGTCAGTGAAGCAAGGAGAATATGTGTTATCTCATTAAACAAAGTGCCTGAGCTGCAGTGCTTCACACTGGATCAGTCGGTCTTCATTTTGGTCTGTTTTTCACAGGCAACGATATACATAAAAGTCAGCAAACTGAAGGAATTTTCAAATATATAGGGGCCATGTATATACAGTATGGGGAGTTAAGAATCCACCTATATTCTTAAGCATAGTATCCTGTAATAAAACTATCATAATTAGCAGAGATGGGCGAGTTTCCTTGTTCTCTTAAGAAAATTAAATGTAGACTCTAACTTGGGATCAAAGATAAACTGATAAAACAACAGAACAAGATTAAAAGGTGACAGAACTAAGAAAAAGAATAAAAGAATAAGTAGTAATCTTGCAGAAGTTAAAACCACATAAGCAACAGCAAGAAATAGTGCAGATTGGAGTTCCTGTTGTGGCTCAGTGGTAATGAACCCAACTAGTACCCATGAGGATGTCAGTTTGCATCCTGGCCTCTCAGTGGGTTAAGGATTTGACCTTGCCATGAGCTGTGGTATAAGTCATGGTGGAATATTATATACCAATGAAAAATAATGTAGACCCACACTACTTGACAAAGATGTTGTTACATATTATTTAGTGAAGAAAGCAGATAATAAGCCTGGAGTATGAAATTATATGAAACAAGCACCTGTCTGTTTGGCTGTATTTGCATAGAATGCTGTCTAGAATGTTTACCAGAGTATTAGGAGTTGGTAATCTTGTGTGGTCAAGTTTTGGATGACAAGGATTTATCCTTTCTTGAAAGCATGAGTATTTTTTATGAAGAGAAAGAGTTTGCTTTATTTACCTATTGATAATTAGTGTTAGATTCATATATGTTCTACCTTTCAGATAAAACTTGCATTTTTTTAGCGGTAACATTTGTAAAAAAGCATTTGATTTATTCGCTTTATATATTTCAATTAGCTGAATCATCAGGTATAACTTCATATGAGTTCCTCTTTTATACTGTGTTGACATTTGACATTTTTGATAATTTGATCATTTAATTGAAACATAACTATAGTCAGAGTATTTATAAAAAGATACTTTGGTGAGTTCCCATTGTGGCTTAGTGGTAACAAACCTGATTAGTATTCATGAGGATGAGTGTTCAATCCCTGGCCCTGCTCATGGGTTAAGGATTCGGCGTTGCCCTGAGCTGTGGTGTAGGTCACAGACGAGGCTCGGATCTGGCATGGCTGCGGCATAGGCTGGCAGCTGCAAGCTCCAATTCGAGCCCTAGCCTGGGAACTTCCATATGCCATGGGTGGGGCCATAAAAAAGACAAAAAAAAGTATATATTTATTAGTCTTAGAGAGTGATGTGGTTCATTTCATTTGAGTGGTTTTCTGGAGGTAACAGTAAATGCTTTGACACAGCCTGAATAAGACCTTCATTAAAAATATTGGAAATCTCTTTTGGGTGTTGATGGTTTTTTATCTTGAAAGCCTATTTATATACAAAGAACACTGTAGTTATTTAAACCTGGACTTCATAAGCTAAAAAGTAAATTCAGGAGTTCCTGCTGTGGTGCAACGGTGGCATCACTGCAGCATCAAGACGCTGGTACTTCCAGGCCTGGTGCAGTGGGGTAAGGGATCCACTGTTGCCGCAGCTACAGCATAGGTTGCAACTATGATCTGATCCCTGGCCCGAGAACTCCATATGCTGCAAAATGGCCAAAAGCAAAACAAAACAACAACAAAAAGTAAATTCACCAGATTCCACATTAGTATTTTTGTGGTTATATCGGTTCACAAGTTGAAAGTTTATTGCTTTTCCCTTTAGAATGTTGATATTTCAGGAGGCTAAAGATCATGTATTAACTGATTAGTGGGAAATACTGGGCTAAGTTTTTACCACTGTCTTTTGTCAAGAAGTTTACAATTTAGTTAAAACTCTGTATCTAGGACTTCCCATGCCATGCTGTCGATATCTTAGGTAGTAAACTACTTCTTTATATTTAGATAGATATTTATATGGGAAAAACTAATACATAATTTGATGTAAAAACTTCATAAAGATATACTTTTTTGTTTTCTCCTTTCCTAATGAAATGAAAATATTTTAAGAGACTATTTAGAAAGTTAGTCTTGTAGAGGCACATCATATTTTCTTTTTTTTTTTTTTTTGGCTATTTCTTGGGCCGCTCCCGCGGCATATGGAGGTTCCCAGGCTAGGGGTCGAATCGGAGATGCAGCCACCAGCCTATGCCAGAGCCACAGCAACGCAGGATCCGAGCCGCGTCTGCAACCTACACCACAGCTCACGGCAACGCCGGGTCATTAACCCACTGAGCAAGGGCAGGGACCGAACCCGCAACCTCATGGTTCCTAGTGGGATTCGTTAACCACTGCGCCACGACAGGAACTCCCATATTTTCATTTTTAACAATGATTTGTAGGATATAGTATGCTTTGTAGGCAGTTTACTTACTAATATATTTAAACTGGAATAACTAAAATTTAATCAGTAAAGTTAATTCATTTGTGTGAAATATAGCCTACCCTTTTAAAATATCATTACTCTTCATAAGGTACTGCTAGAGATAGTACAACTTTTATCCTTAGTTTTAGTTATGGTACTGTTAATAGCTTAACTTCTCAGGACAAAAACAAAGTATGTCAAAAAAAGTAACAAAAATTTCTCCTGCTTTCATACATATATATATATATATATATATATATATGTATTTCTGTTTGCTACAGTTTGTAGCCATACTACTCATTTCCTCTGAGCAAGAAGGGTTATAGTCTTGGTTTAATCACTTCATTGCTTTTCCCTGTAGAAAATCAGGTTTTTGGAGAGCTCTAACAGTTTGCTCTTGCTGGGCTCTCATCCTTTCTGTTTAAATAATGCAGGTACTTTGATGGAAACCTGGAGAAGCTCTTTGCTGAGTGTCATGTAATTAATCCAAGTAAAAAGTCTCGAACACGCCAGATGAATACAAGGTCATCAGCACAGGATATGCCTTGTCAGATCTGCTACTTGAATTACCCTAACTCGGTGAGTATCTGGTAGTTTAAGGTTAGCACAGACTCTGTATTTCAGAAGGTAAAGCAGCTTTTCATTTTTTAAAGAAAGGAAGATATGGGAATCTGGGGTTGTAGTAATTAAAGCAGTCATCTATCAAATATATTAAGGGAGAGAAAGAGTAAGCACTTGTTCTCTCTTCTTGCCCATTTGCTTTTTAAAGCAGCCACTTGTCCACATTGTCATTACATACCTAAGTCTTTTCCAGGTTTATTTTACCATCATAAGAGAATTGTGTAATAGGTAGCCAGGAAATAGAATTATTTTTCATCCAAATTATGATAGATTTAAAACTAAGTTTTTAGAATAAATATCCAAAACATTTATAAAATGTCCTTAATGCTAGTTTGACCAGGTAGCTTCTAGGGTTCTTCATAACAAAAGATTTTCACACATATAGTTCCATTTAACAGAGATTCTTAAGTACAAATGTTGTTCTTCTTAAAACCTATTGAATTTAGATGATTTACTTTGGCATATCTAGTGAGGAAATTTAAGGCCTAAATAAACACAGTCTTCCTATAAAGGCACTTTATTAGTATCCATAGGAAAATTATATTTGTGGCCAAAATGAAAATTTGTTTAGTTACTTGGAAGTCACCTCTTAAGGTGTTTCAATGTATCTAAGAATAATTTAATTCTATAATAATTATAATTATCTTGTTTATAGACTCTGCTTTAATAGTTAAACAGCTTTTTCTGGTAATCACTTTATACTAGGTCTTTATCACCCATATTGTATACGTTAACATATTGGAGCTTTTTCTTTCTTTACTTTTTGTTGGGGGGCTATGCTGGTGGCATGTGGAAGTTCCCCAGCCAAGGATCTGAAGGTTTTTCATTGTTTATGTTAGTTTAACATGTGTACCTCTAAAGATTTTCTTTTGAAGGGAACTGATTTGTTCACACATGCAAGTGCTTAGAAAAGAAGTTAAAGAAAATTAATTATGTGCTCATTAATGGAAAATCAGTAGTAGGTAAAATGCTGAATTGAATTTCCAGATTATCTAGTTTTGACCATTTGCTTCTTGGCTTTGGCTAGTTAATAGTTTAATCTTTCCAGGTTTCAGGTTTTTTGGGTTTTTTTGTTTGTTTGTTTCATGTTGTTTTAATCTTTCAAATAAGTTGAATAAGAAATTCTTTCAAATCTATCAGCCTGGGAATTGTACCATTTCCCCCTAAATCCCATTCTAACTTAAGTATTTAAAAGGAACAATCAGCACCACTATTAAAAATAATTAGGGAGTTCCTGTTGTGGCTCAGTGGGTTAAGAACCTGACTAGTATCTGTGGGATAAGGGTTCTATCCCTGGCCTCTCTCATTGGGTTAAGAATCCAGCATTGCTGCAAGCTGCAGCATAGGTCAAAGATGCAGCTCAGACCTGGCATTGCTGTAGTTGTGGCTGTGACGTAGGCTGTTGGCTACTGCTCTGATTCGACTCCTAGCCTGGGCACCTCCATATGCCATGGGTACGGCCCTAAAAATACTTCGGCACAGTGGGTTAATGATCTGGCTGTCTCTTTAGAGGTGCCCTTTCCATCCTGGGGCCCAGGAGCTTCTATGTGCTGTGGGTGTGGCCTAAAAGGGAAAATAAAACAACATTAAGTTTTGACCATTTTGTTATCTTTAACAGATTCTCTTTGCCAGTGACATTTGTTTCCCATTTACAGTTTATAAATGTTTCTGTGAAGCAATACTAAGACCCAAATAATTTGTCCCAGATTAGGCAAGATTTCCTTATTCCTTGGCATTTCCCCTCCTGCTCTGTTATAGCCAGCTCCTCCTCAGTTTAAATCTTAAATGTAATTTGAGTACCAAAGGTAGCTACTTACAAATATACCCTGTAACTTTCTCTGTACCCTTGGTATTGTTTGACAGAACAAAGTAGAATTGAAAGTCATCTATAGAGATTTGCAGTATAAATTGTGCTTGTACTTGTAATTGATAGTAGAGAACCTACTATTCATTCATTCATTAATTCAACATACCAGGCACTATTCTAAATGTTAAAAACAGTGGTGAGTAAAGCATAATGCTTACCTCAGATAATTTACAGGGGTAAGCTGGCAGATAAGTAAAGTGACATACTCAGAAAAAATGGTGAGTGCTCTGATGGGGCATCATACCATGGGGTTGTGTTAGAGAGACACCCAACCCAGTTACTGATTAGAGGCCTTCCCACAGACATTGACATTTGAACTAATCTCTCAAGTTAGGTAAACTAGAAAAATGTAGCTAAAGGAAGAGAATGCAGTTCCAAGAATGGTAAACAGTGCTAGCTTCAGAGAAAAGAATGGAAAGGTGAGTTTGGAATTAACAGTAGTTTACTGATGATCTTGGAAAGTTACTTTGACTATTGTGATAACATGGAAAGCCAGACTGCTTGGGCTGAAGAGTCATTGACTTGAAGATTGGAAAGGAAGTGGAGGCAATAAAATATAAACAAATTACTCTTTTAAAGGAAGTTGGCTATGTAGGAGACAGGACAAAAAAAAACCAATAGCATGGGTCTGAAAAGTAAGTGTTATGGAAACACAATCATAACAATGAAATTAGGACTTCTCATAGTTTTTAAACTAATAAAGAAGAATAATTTTAACCTCTTCATTTTGCGCATAAATGCTACCCTGAGATTCTTTGTTGAAGCTTTATTAATTGGATGTTTTCTTTATTTAGATTGTATAACTCCTGTGTTTTCAGTTTCCATTAGTCTCTTCAAACACTGATACTTACCTTTTATTATTATGCATCTTCTATACCTTTGTCCTTCTAGAAAGCAACTTTGCTACACAAAAACAGGTTTTAAGTAAATACTTCTGATAGTTTAGTTTATAATACTTTGAAATTAACTATTTTGGTGGTTTTTTTGTTTTTTTGTCCTTTTGTCTTTTTCTAGGGCCACTCCCGCAGCATACTGAGATTCCCAGGCTAGGGGTCTAATCGGAGCTGCAGCCATTGGCCTATGCCAGAGCCTCAGCAACGCGGGATCCGAGCCACGTCTGCAACCTACACCACAGCTCTTGGCAACGCCGGATCCCCACTGAGCAAGGGCAGGGATCGAACCCGCAACCTCATGGTTCCTAGTCAGATTCGTTAACCACTGAGCCACTACAGAAACTCTGGTCTCTTCTTTGAAAACAGTTTCCTAGAGAGTTCCTTGGTGGTCTGGTGGACTTGGCACTTTCACTTCTGTGGCCCTGGTCTGGGAACTGAGAACCCACATCAAGCTGCTGAATGCTGTGGCCAAAAAAATATTTTTTAATAAATAAAAATAATTTCCTGAGACTTTGGGACACTTTTTAAATTCAGAGAGTGTTTCCCCATCCCACTCTCCCCTTGTGTTGTGGCCAATTCAGGGGATTCTTAACCCTGACAGTAGTTACCATATAATAATGTTCCTTTGAATCAAAGCATAATATCTAGCTATATTAAACCCTCTCTCTACTAGAAAATAATATAGCTTGGGCTACCGTATTTCATTTTTGTGAAGTAAATTTTATTTAAGGATAAGGTATGTTAGATAAATGCATTAAGTTGAAGATTGCATAGCTTACTCTCTGGTTCCCCACCCCTGGAGCTCCTCTGAATCTTTGTGCTCCTGGGAATACTGAATACACCTGACCTAATTACTGCCTTGTCTTCCTTTTTAACTCGTTCCATTTTACAGATGAGGGAACTGGCGCCCTTTTTATTTGCTCAGTTTTTATAAACAAAATGGCTTCGGCTTTAAAGATTATATGGGCAGCTTCTGATGGAGGGAAGATCATTCTCAATGTTCTTACAGCTGTTTGACATTAGTTGCTATGTGTGTAAATGGTGGAGATAAAAGAAGCTTTTAAGAATGTGCATTGTTCTTTGACTACTTTTTCTTCAGGACCGTTAATTTCTGTTGATAATATTTTTTATATTTTCATGTATTCTTCATCAGATACATTTACAATATACACAGAGATAAGTTCGATGAATAGATAATCTGATCCCCTGAGTCAGGCCCAGGGAGCCAAGTATGTAAGTATAAGTTAGTAAGGAAAAACAAATTTGTCAGAGGAGGAGGAAGGAAAGCAAAATGAGGAATTCTCTTGTGGCGCAGCAGGTTAAGGATCCGATGTGGTCACTGCAGTGGCTTGGGTCACTGCTGTGGCATGGATTCCCTCCTTGGCCCAGGAGCTTCCGCATGCTTCAGGCACAGCCCAAAAAAGGGAGGGGGGTTGGATAAGACAGGAAGATACCCTGATATATCCATGATGACAAAACTCTTGAGCACAATGGCTATGTTGTATACAGGTTAGTTTTTGCTTTACCTTCAAACATATGAGTGTAATTTATTTCTAATTTATCTTGTTTAATCTTATTATTACGTATTTAAATTTTAAAAGTTATTGGAAAGAACAAAAGGCTTTGTTTTTGTCTTTTTATCTTATAGTGAACCCTGATGTAGAAATTCTAAAAGTAGAGATGTTACTTACAGTGATCACTTAGTAACCATTGTAATAACCTTTACTCTCTCAGTCTTAAGGATTCTTATTTGAAAAAAGAATAAAGCACTTGAGGATGTGTATGAGTTTTTAAGTTATGAGTAAAACATTTTAGAATTGCTATTACATGCCTGTACTGTATTTGTCCTTTGTAGAATGTCCTTCTCATTACAGCCTCAAAAACCAAATAAACTACATTGGTAATCTGGCAAGAGGTTAGTGCCAGATCTCTTTCACTACTGGGGAGTAATGAGAACAGATTTTTGTTTCCTAGAATATTTTTTAATATGTAATATTGATTTCCCAAATACTTAGCTTCACTCATTTTGTGAATGACCTAGAATCATTTTCAGTCCCTTTTTTGAGGGGGGTGGGGTCTTTTTAGGGCTGCATCCACAGTATGTGGAAGTTTCTAGGCCAGGGGAGATGCAGTTGCCAGCCTACACCACAGCACGGCAATGCCAAATCCTTAACGCACTGAGTGAGGCCAGGGATTGAGCCTGCATCCTCATGGATACTAGTCAGGTTTGTTGTCTCTGAGCCACAGTGGCAACTCCAAATAACACCATATTTTAAACTTGATGTTTTCCATGTCATTTAGTCTGTAAAACCAGTCACAAGACTCTGGTACATTTTTCTTCCATGACTACTTTCCAGGCATTTTTCTATCATTGATATGATATGCTATAATATAATATCTTCAGTATTTGCATTTATATCATAAGCAACATCAGAAATTTTGTAAGCATACTGTAAATAATAGCCCAATGGAAATTGTAAAAGAATTTAAAATGCCACTTATAAAAGGCTTGGAAGAGCCACAAAATTAATAAAAGAGCTTAGGGATAAACTTGGCAAAAAGTATGAAAGATCTTACTTTCATAAGGAAAGTAAGGGGAAGTAAATGGATGACAAATATTTGGAAAAATAGAATAATAATAAAAAGAATAGATTGATGGGGATAGGAGGGGAACTAATCCTGCTAAATTCAGGAATAAGCACTGCAGTGGAAAAGGACAGAGTGAAGTATACATGAGGATAATTTAGTATATAATAGAGGAGGAATTTTAAATAAGGTATATTATATAATAAATGCTGTTGGAACAACTTGATAGCCATTTGGGGTGGAATTCCTACCCAAGTCCTTATATCAGAGTTAATTAATTTAGAAGCCCTAAATTGTGAAACTAACACATTGTGCTACATATAAATAAATAGCTTCTCTGTTGCAGCAGAATGTAAACATTTAAACTGGGAGAAGATATTTTCCATACTTAAACCAGTTTTCTAAATAAGTAAAACTCCTCGGTTAATCAGTAAGAAGAAAAGCCTAGGAGTTCCCATGGTGGCTTAGCGGAAACTAATCTGACTAGTATCCATGAGGACACAGGTTCAATCCCTGGCCTCGCTCAGTGGGTTAAGGATCCAGCATTGCTGTGAACCATGGTGTAGATTGCAGACTCAGCTCACATGGCTCAGATCCTGCGTTGCTGTGATTGTGGCGTAGGCCAGCAGCTGTAGCTGTGATTTGACCCCTAACCTGGGACCCCTAACCTGTGAGTGGGCAAAATAGGTGATGAAAGAACACAGAAAAAGAAATATACAGCCTTAAATCTTTCTTCAGATGTTTAAACTTCACTCACAAAAAGAAATTAAAATTATAATTATAATTATAATTATAATTATAATGGTAATTGATGGAGTTCATTTTCACCTGTTAGATTGGCAAAGATTGAAGAGTTGGAATATTTTACTGTGTTGACATGGGTGTGAGAATTAGGTTCTCTTCAGTGGTGTAAATTACTACAACCTCTTTGAACAAAGCTTTGTAATAATCAAGTTGTAAATATATACTGTTATAATTTCACTTGTAAAAATTTGTCCTGAATACATGAATTTGATCACAAACATCATCAGTCATAATCATCATCATCATCATCAAGAAAACCAGGAGTTCCTGCTGTGGTGAAACAGGATCGATAGCATCTCTACAGCACTGGGATGCAGGTTCAATGCTATGTAAGGCACAGCGGGTTACAGGATCCAGCATTCTCTCAGTTGATCCCTGGTTTAGGAACTCCATGTGCCACAGGGTGGCCAAAAAAGAAAAAGATAAAGAAAACGAGAATGCCAAAGAGAGTTTGTGGTACTTTTTTGTATGTATCTATACTTGTGTTCATTAGAACATCTTTGGAAGAATATAATATGTAAATATATTGGAAATAGGGATTACTTCTGGGTAGCGAAGTAGAGGATGAGGAAGACTTCTTTTTCAACGTAAGTTCATTGTTAAATAACTGTTTTTAACCATGAGCCTGTATTACTTAATTCATTTAAAAATAATTTGGTAGCAAATATTATAAAATATTCATAAACTAAAATACAGTAACTATTATCTTTTGAAAGTGCAGTCCTCTAGACTTTTTTTTTTTGTCTTTTTGCCTTTTCTAGGGCCATACCTGCGGCATATGGAGGTTCCCAGGCTAGGTATTGAATCAGAGCTGTAGCTGCTGACCACAGCCACAGTCACAGCAACTCGGGATCCAAGCCATGTCTGTGACCTATGCCACAGCTCACGACAACGCCGGATCCTTAACCCACTGAGCAAGGCCAGGGATCAAACCCGAAACCTCATGGTTCCTAGTCGGATTGGTTAACCACTGAGCCACGACAAGAACTCCAAGACTCTCTTTAATATTACTTAAAATACCTCTTTTTAAGGTCCCGTTATAGAATATAGTATACTTCATTTAACTGTCTATCAAATTGGCAGTATTTCAAATCATGTAAGTAATGTTACTATTATTCTGTTCAAGTAAATATTTTAGTTTCCATAAGATTTTATTTATTTTCTAGATCAGCTATGTTCCATGCAGTTCCATGAAGTTCTGTATTTATGTGACATTTAAAAAATAATAGCTTTATTGAGATATGATTCACTTACCAAACAACTCATCTATTTAAAGTGGTCTTTAATATACTCAGAGTTGTGCTGACATTATCACAATTAATTAGAACATTTTTATAACCTCAAAAGACCTGTATCCTTTTATTGTCAATTCCCATTCCCCCCTGAAGCTTCCCAGCCCTAGGCAACTGCAAATCTACTTTCTTTCTCTATGAATTTGCCTATTACGGACATTTCATATAAGTGAAATCCAATAATATGTGGTATTTTGTGGTTGGCTTTTTTCACTTAACATGATGTTTTCAAGGTTTGTCCACATTAGAATAGGTATCAATACTTCTTTCTATGGCTGAGTTACACCCCGTTATATAGATACTCTACATTTTGCTTATTTGTCAGTTGATAGACATTTTGAGGTGTTTCCACTTTTGGATTATTGTGGATAATGCTTCTGTGAACATTTGTATACAAGTTTTTGTGTGGGGGACGTGTGTTTTCAGTTCTTTGGAATGGAGTTGCTGGATCATGTGGTAATAACTGTTTAATTTTTTGAGATACTGCCAGAATGTTTTCCAAAGTTCCTGTACCATGTTACATTTCCACCAGCAGTGTATGAGATTTCTAATTTCTCCACATTCTTGTCAACACTGTTATCTGTCTTTTTGATTATAGCTGTCTGTCCTAGTGGGTATAAAGTAGTGTTTGATTTGGCTTTGACTTAGATTTCCCTGATGACTAAGGATATGATGTTGAGCATCTTCTCATACTGGTACAGACTTGTCTGTGTTTTCTCAAAGTTATAAATATCTACTATAAATAAATGCATTCCTGGAGTTTCCGTCGTGGCCTAGTGGTTAGCAAATCCGACTAGGAACCATGAGGTTTCGGGTTAAGATCTGGCATTGCCGTGAGCTGTAGTATAGGTCTCAGGCTGGCGGGCTATAGCTCCGATTTGACCCCTACCCTGGGAACCTCCATGTGCCGTGGGTGTGGCCCTAGAAAAGACAAAAAAATAAAATAAAAAATACAAAATAAAATAAATGCATTCCTCATTAGGTATTTGCTGTTCAGTGTATTTGCATGTATTGATTTCACCACCTAGAAGTTCATTTTAGGAGCCCATTTAGTCTTGTCAAATTAGACATTTTAGCCACTATAAGAAATATGACTTAATAGAGCCTTAATAAGGGAGTTCTCTTGTGGCACAGCAGGTTAAGGATCTGGTGGTGTCACTGCAGTGGCTTGGGTTGCTGTTGTGGTGAGGGTTTGATTCCTGGTCCAGGAACTTCAACGTGCTGTGGGCATGGCCAAAGAAAAGAACCTTATTGAGTCACTATGTGTAGTGATTTTTCTGCTAATGTTTTTTTTAAAGTCCATGTATTATTTTTGTTGCAGTATTTCACTGGCCTTGAATGTGGACATAAGTTTTGTATGCAGTGCTGGAGTGAATATTTAACTACCAAAATAATGGAAGAAGGCATGGGACAGGTAAAGAATGCAATTTGTTTTTTAGTTTTTGTTGAGTTTCCTACAGTGTTTAGACTCTTACACAAACAGTTAAAGCATTCTGGATTGTGAATTGCATGGGGAAACTTTTTCCTAGATTAAAATGACTAAAAGATAATTGAGACTTTTTAAATTTACAGTGTGGCATTCCAGTTGAAGATACAGTCTGGGTAATGTATTTTCGGCAGGCATTAGCATTTATGTTTATCAGGTTAAACTTGTTTAGAACTCTTGTTTTGTCTCTTGCTTTTCTGTTCAAGTTTTATACTGAAAAACCAATCGTTTAGGTTAGCATTTTTAGTTACTTTATGGTGATAAACACATTTCCTTTAATAGAAGGGGCATAATTTAGGACCTATTGATGTTAAGGTATCTGCAGAACCAGTAAAGTGCGTGGCAGTGGTAAGCATTCAGTAAATATTTGTTGAATAAAGACATTAAATTTCTTTTTCAGACTATTTCATGTCCTGCTCATGGTTGTGATATTTTAGTGGATGACAACACAGTTATGTAAGTACTTTTTGTATATTCTGCATGTTGAATATTGATTGATTGGCTAAACCAAATTAATTTTTGCCCAATACTACAGAGGAGGTGAAATTTTAAAAAGTTGGAAAAGATTTTCTAATTTGCATTCCTTTGTAGCGCACAAGTCTGCTTTTAACCTAGTTAAATGCCCAGTTAATATTCTGGTAAACTTGGCAATACTAGATAGCTAGATTTCAGTAAACCTTGGAATTGGAGAACAGGATGTGTCAATGTGTCAGTTTATGTCCTCTGGGAAGCAGATGCTAAGAGAGTTAAAAGGGGAGGTGGTATTTATTGTGGGATAGCACCTATGTATGATAAAGAGGAGGAGAAGTAGTAGGCAGACCTTGATAGAGTTCTGACTCCTGTTACGGAGAGAAAGAAGGGAGGAGGATTCAGTAGGACAAGACACAGACTGTGCTGCAGCTGTTAGAGTGTCTGGCAGCCCTGTAGGGAACTCCATTGCATAGATTTCCCAAAGAGGAATGCCTCAATAAGCAGAAATGGCCAGACCCTGATACCTTTGTCATGCTTGGTCTTTCACTGAGAGCTAACCAGGGAGAATGTGGCCTCAGCTGGAACACTGCTATAGATCCCAAAGGCATTGTAACAGGAGGCTCTTGGCTCATTACCCACCTTGCGAAAGGTTCCCTTTTGAAGGGGAAAAACAAACTTGAAGAAACAAATGTAGTTAACTCCTGTGTGTGAAGTAAAATCCCAGGTTGCTTAAATTCCTGAGTCAGTGCTGTTTCATAACCTCAGGCTACCTAATTGACTTCAGTCTAGGAAAAAAAACAGATTGAAGGCCTGAATGATCCACAAACAAATTACGTAATTAGTCCTGGATAATTGCCTAAGGTATGTCTGTTTAAGCAATGGGATTTGAAGGTAATAAAAGTAAAAGCAGCCATGGGCTTTAGTGAGCAAATTTCTTAACTTAATGAAGCCATAAATTGACTTAACCAGCACAGTTTATAAAGCCCCTGATTCCTCTTTATTAATCCCAACCTTCTTTAGTTTACTAACACATAGTTACTGTTATTGTCAGCTTATGTTAATACTGTTGCTATCTTTCAGTAAGTCTTATCTCCATTATTGTTGTAAGCTAGTGGAAATAAACCATGTATCATCTTATGGTACCACCATTCCTTCAGCTGTCTTTATCTTATATTCTTTAATCAGTACATTTCATCAATATGTACTTGTATCCTTTCATTCATTCCACAGACATTTACTGGGAGCCTCCTTATTAATGCTCATATACACAGGAGAACAGAAAAATTAAGATGACATTTTGTTTCCCCAGGAAGTTCATAATAATAAATGCATAGTTTAAGTTTTATATATAAAGGTATATATAAAGTACAGTTAAAAAGAAGCAAATTACTAAAGAAATTAGGGCGATTTTACTTAGGGAGTAATACTAAGAAGTTCATGAGCTTCTCTATTAATGTATTCTGTAGCTAGAGCACAGAGTTAGCAGACTACTGGAGATGAGGATGAAAAGAATTTGACAATTTATGGTGCATTTCTTCATAGATGGTTTAGACTGATAAGATTTGCAGATTTGAGGCAATATTACAAATCCACAGTAATCATGACAGTGTGGTACTGGTACCAAAACAGACATTCAGACCAATGGAACAGAATAGAGAACCCAGAAATAAACCCAGACACCTATGGTCAGTTACTCTTCAACAAAGGAGGCAAGAATATAAAATGGGAAAAAGATGGTCTTTTCAGCAAATGGTGCTAGGAAACCTGGACAGTTGCATGTAAATCAATGAAGTTGAAACACACCCTCACACCATGCACAGAAATAAACTCAGAAATGGGCAAAAGACCTGAATAGACATTTCTCCCAAGAAGATATACAGATGGCCAACAAGCACATGAAAAAATGCTCAGCATGATTATTAGAGAAATGCAAATCAAAACTACTATGAGGTACCACCTCAAACCAGTCAGAATGGCCATCATTAATAAGTCCACAAATAACAAATGCTGGAGGGAGTGTGGAGGAAAGGGAATCTGCCTACACTGGTAGGAATGTAAATTGGTACAACCACTATGGAAAATAGTATGGAGGTACCTTAGAAAACTAAATATAGAACTCCCATATGACCCAGCAGTCCCACTCTTGGGCATATAGCCAGACAAAACTTTCCTTAAAAAAGACACATGCACCCCTATGTTCATTGTAGCACTATTCACAGTAGCCAAGACATGGAAACAACCTAAATGGCCATGGACAGATGAATGGATTAAGAAGATATGGTATATAAACACAATTGAATACAACTCAGCCATAAAAAGGACAAAATAATGCCATTTGCAGCAACATGGGTGGAACTAGAGACTCTCACACTAAGTGAAGTAAGTCAGAAAGAGGAAGACAAATACCATATGATATCATTTATATCTGGAATCTAATATATGGCACAAATGAACCTTTCCACAGGAAAGAAAATCATGGACATGGAGAAAAGACTTGGGGTTGCCCAGAGTGAGGGGGAGAGATTGATATGGACTGGGAATTTGGGGTTAATAGATGCAAACTATTGCCTTTGGAATGGATAAGCAAGGAGATCCTGCTGTATAGCACTGGGAACTATATCTAGTCACTTATAATGGAGCATGATAATGTGAGAAGAAAGAATGTATACATGTATGTGTAACTGGGTCACCATGCTGTACAGTAGAAAATTGGCAGAACACTGTAAACCAGCTATAATGGAAAAAAGTAAAAATCATTAAATAAAAAAGTAAATAAAAATAAATAAGTTGGTAGCATTGAAATTTTGTAATATTACAAACGAACGCGACCTCATTAAGTCAAAAGTGTAAAAAGAATTTGGTAGTATCTAATGTGAGAATTTAGTACAGTGGGGAATATAAACTGTTGCAACTTTTGGTAATATAGTTTGGTGGTTCCTACAAATGTATATGCTCTTTGGCCTTTTGTTTAACAGTTTCATCACTTTGAATGTGTCATTCTGCTGCCTCCTTGCCTCCATTGTTTCTACTAAGTCAGCCGTTAATCATATTGTCTGGTTTGCTGCTTTCCGGATTTGCTGCGTCTTGGAGTTCTCTCGTGGCACAGTGGGTTAAGGATCTGGCATTATCACTACAGTGGCTTGGGTTGCTAATGTGGCACAGGTTCATTCCCTGGCCAGGGAACTTCCACATGCCGTGGGAGTGGCCCCCAATTTTTTTTTTGCTGTGTCGTTAGCATAAGTTTTGACTGTGGTATATCTAGATGTGGTTCTCTTTGTGTTTATCCTTTTTGGGGTTTTTTTCTTTTCTTTTCTTTTTTTAGGGCCATAGGTATGGCATATGGAATTTCCCAGTCTAGGGGTTGAATTGGAGCTGTAGCTGCTAGCCTACATTACAGCCATGGCAAAGCCAGATCCAAACCCTGTCTGCAGCCTCCACTGCAGCTCTCAGCATAGCCAGATCCTTAGTCCACTGAGCAAGGCCAGAGATTGAACCCACATCCTCATGAATATTAGTCAGGTTCTTAACCTGATGAGCCACAACGGGAACTCTAGTTTTTGAGGTTTCTTGAGCTCTTTGGGTGCTGTATTCAGGCTGTTGCATGCAGAGAAAACTTTGATAATACTCATAAGAGAATTTTAATAATAATGTTATTAGCTGAGGGTTTAGGAATTGAGATGATAAATTTTTTATTTTCACCTTAAACAGTTGTATGCTGTGTGGTGTATGGCAACATAATATTAATAAATGAAGGTGAGGGTTTTGGTTTTTTTTTTTTCATGTAAACTCCAGTAACTGAAACACGCTTAATTGTTTTTCTTAGTATGAAAGAAACTAAATCCTCCCCAATTGTGGATTATAGTTTTTTAATTTCCAACTTGATAGTTTTAAAAATGGTTTCTTGTTTTAATTTGAACTAAATTCCTTTGGAACTTGAGACTGAAACCTTTTCCTTTCCTGATAATGTATTACCCTTTAACCCTCTCAAGTTGAAGCTCACTTTTTCCCTCTATGTGTACCTTATGGCCAAGAGGTGAAGTCATTCTCCCCCTTGGTCTCAGGGCTGTATTCAGACCATTTCTCTACTTCAGTTTAAAATCCCCATAAATCCTTTGAGACTTGTGTTATCCAGCTGTTTCATGGTCCTTTGTGCTTCGACTTCTTGGTTTGTCCCATTTAATTATTTGTAGTGCTAACACCTCACTCACAGGCTTTTCTTTCTCCCAAGGCTTGCTGTCAATCCAGTGTGATTTCATGTCTATATGTATTGTTCATTCTACACCCTAGCCCTGTAGCTCTCAAAGTGTAGCCCCCCAACCAGCCGCATCAGCTTCACCTTGGAATGTTATGAGAATGCACATTTTCAGGCCTAGCTCCAGACTGCTGAATCAGAAACTCTGGTTATAGGGCCCGGCAGTATGAACCACAAGCTCTCTTAGTATGGTTCTGATGCATGCTTCAGTTTAAGAACTCCTGTCACAGCCTTTCATTTCTATGTTTTACTCATTTCCAGTAAAATCTCCTTTACCTCAGCTACCTACAACTAAGGCCACCATCGTAGGCCTACTTTTCATCTACTCTAATTGACTTTACAAAATCACCTATCCTGCCTTTACCTAAAAGAGTACTCCTCTGAGTTCTGTTCTATTCACTATTCTCACTCTGTAATTTATACACTTTTCCTAGGCATACACTGGGAATTCCCTCTTTTGAGCTTGAGACTTATGTATCCCACTGCCTTTCAGGCATCTCCATTTGTGTATTCTTCTGGCTTTATCTGGTGCAGCCCTCCTACTACTTCTGTCAACACCAAACTCACTCATTCTACTTGCTTCTCAGTGTCAAAGAATGGCATCACTAGGTATTAAAGCCTTGACTAAATTAGAAATGTTGGTGGTATCCCTGATTCATTTTTGTCCTGCGTTTGTCACAGTAATCCTTGCACCAAAACTCTGTGAATTTTACATCCCTTAAATCCATCCATTTCTCTCTGTTCTTTCTGCCATTGACCTGATCCAGTCCATCATCATCTTTTAGCTGGGAATCTGCAACTGGCTCCTGAGTGATCTCTTGTCACCAATGTCATCACCTTTCAGTTCTTCTTTACAAATGGCTTCTGTTGTCCTATGCTGTTTACCTTTGCAACTTCATCTTTTGCCTCATCTTTTTTCACATTCTCTGTTTGAGCCACATAGAACTTGATTGTTTGAAAGCACTGTGCTTTTTTTTTTGTCTTTTTTGTTGTTGTTGTTGTTGTTGTTGTTGCTATTTCTTGGGCCGCTCCCGCGGCATATGGAGGTTCTCAGGCTAGGGGTGGAATCCGAGCTGTAGCCACCGGCCTACGCCAGAGCCACAGCAACTCGGGATCCGAGCCGCGTCTGCCACCTACACCACAGCTCACGGCAACGCCGGATCGTTAACCCACTGAGCAAGGGCAGGGACTGAACCCGCCACCTCATGGTTCCTAGTCGGATTCGTTAACCACTGCGCCACGACGGGAACTCCAGCACTGTGCTTTTTATTTGCATTTGGTTTGATTTTTGTTTACTTTTTTCCTACTGTATTCTGACTTTCATGTAAGTAGTATTCTCTTCCTATTTTATTCTTCATCTCACTTAACTTACTTGTCATCTTAGTTATTCTTTGTGCCACAGTTTTAACTGATTTTCATTTTCAATTTGGTAAGCATCCTCTCTGCTCTGAGAGCCCCCATATTTTCCTTACCATACACTTTCATAATTGCCTATATTCGTGTCTGTATTCTTTCTTAGGCTGTAAGTTGACTCCAGGTATCCTATTTATGTTGACCGAATTTCCATTCAAGATGTGTGGCTCTAATCTTGGAAACACTACACTCTGAAATTATTCACTGATCTCTCAGGGCTTCTTAGACTCACTTTTTTTTTTTTTCTTTCTGCTTTTTAGGGCTGCACCTGTGTCATATGAAAGTTACCAGGCTAGGGGTCTAAATGGAGCTACAACTACCGGCCAACACCACAGCCACAGCAACACTGAATCCAATCCATATCTGCGAACTACACCACAGCTCACGGCAACAGTGGATCCCCGACCCACTGTGTGAGGCCAGGGATCAAAACCCACATCCTCATGGATACTAGTTGGATTTGTTTCCTCTGTGCCACAGTGGGAACTCACTAGACTCACTTCTTAAGATTAGCGATTCATTGGGCTCACCTTTTTATTCCTTAGGAACAGGTGTGTAATAGGCACGAGTGTAGGCATGTATCCTTGAGTAAGTAACTGGAAATATATTATTCTCTCTGCTTTCATAAGCATATGTAATCATTGCAAACACCAGGGATTGGTTTGTGCTAAGATACCACTAAGGCTATTTGGCTAAGTAGGTCTCCCTACACAATGGCCTTGTATAGTATACTTTGAGAAATTTTTCGTTGTTCCAAGATTTATCCTTGACGCCATCATGAGATTAATGAAAACCATTTATCTAAATTATTTAGAGTTCCCTGGTGGCTCAGTAGGTTAAGGACCTTGTATTGTCACTGCTATGGCTTGGGTTACTCCTGTGGTGCAGGTTCAGTCTCTGGCCCTGGAACTTCTACATGCTGGAGGCACAGTAAATAAATAAATAAATAAATAATCAATCACTTGGGGCAAAATACAGGTTCATCTATTTCTGCTCATCCTAGCAGTTGGTTAGTTTTTTAATGTAGTTGTTTGGGCCTAAATTTCTTTTACTATATATAGCTTCTCTAATAATCTTAGGTACACTAAAAGTAAACATGTATCTATTTAGTCTTTAAAGACCTTCAAGTAATATATTTAATTTCACCTTGACTAATCATTATTAGCATTAACTACACACCTGGAATTGTGCTATTCTGGTTTATCCTGCTAGGTTTGTCTGAAAAATGGAATGATTTATTTTCACATATGGAAGTTTTAGAAACAGACAAGCGGAAATAATGTCAGCAACTCATTGCCATCACTTCTAGCAGAATTATGCCAGATTTTTTTTTTTTCCGTCTTTAGTGTAGCATATGGAAATTCCCAGCTAGAGGTCAAATTGGAGCTGCAGCCGCCAGCCTACACCACAGCCACAGTAATGTGGGATCCGAGCCATGTCTGTGACCTACACTACAGCCCACAGCAACATCAGATCCTTAACCCACTGCGCAAGGCCAGAGATTGAACCTGGATACTCCTCAGATTTGTTTCCACTGAGCCATGACAGGAGCTCTGCCAGATGCTTTTTTAATAGCTTTAACTGTTACATCAGATTTTTTTAAAATGGATCTTAGAATCTTAGTATGGACAATGCATACCTCTGTTGGCTCAATCCCTACTTGTCTGAGAAGGACAGAAATGTTCTTTTTAAAAATAAATTGTCTTGGGGTTTATGTTGTGGCTCAACAGGTTAAGAACCCGACTGGTATCCATGAGGATGCAGGTTCAATCCCTGGCCTTGCTCACTGATTTAAGGATCCTGTGTTGCTGCAAGCTTCATTGTAGGTCACAGATGTGCCTTGGATCTGGCATTGCTGGCATTGCTGTGGCTGTGACGTGCAGCTCTGCTTCGACCCCTAGCCTGGGAACTGGCCATATGCTGCTGGTTCAGCCCTTAAAAAAAAAAAGTTGTCTTGGAGTTGCTGGTGGTGCAGTGGGTTAAGGATCTGGTGGTGTCATTGCTGTGTCGAAGGCTCAGTCCCTGGCCTGGGAACTTCGGTATGCTGCAAATATGGACAAAAGGAAAAAAATAATAAATAGTCTTAATACATGCTTTTTAACTACTTAACTATGTAAAGTGAGGAAATTGCTGCCTCTGTGCTGTCACTTTCGTCTTTTCTATCCCCAAATTTCTGTTAGGTACCTAATTACTTTATACTGTCAGCTTTATAGTTATTCTTTTCTATTCTGGAACAGATTCTTTTATGTTTTGTCAGTCAGTTTATTTTATTTTTTATCTTTACAAAGACAACCTTTATTGATAGGTACTAGCCCCCAGGGCCAGCTCTGAGGTGAAGGAGGGCCCCAGCCCCTTCCCATTGCCTGGACACCTGCTGGCCAAGTGATAAGGTGAGGGGACTCCTGTGGTGCTGAGACTAGAAGTGGGGCCTTTCCTGCAGCCCATGGGTGTATGGAGGGCCTCAGAGGCCCTGAGTAGAACTGACCCAGAACCTGTGTGAGTGTAAGGCCAGGACACCCAGCTGGTGGGCTGCACCCAGGGCTTCCTTGTCACCCAGAGCTGGTGGCAATTGGCAGCTGCCTCTCTTGGCACCCAAGACAAGAAGAGAAAGTAGCCACTGCCATGAAGAACAAAGATGCTTTGAAGACAGATTGCTGGAGACTAAGGCCTGATGGGCACAGTGGAGGCAGTTCCCTCTACCTGTGGCCTTGTCAGCTGTCCTTGTCTCCATTGCTCTTCTGCTCTGGGGCTGTGGCCTTGTCAGCTTCCCTGATTCCCTCTTCAGGACACTAAGCAGAGTCTGTGAGCTCTCCAGGATCTTGAGGTAGGCAGCCTCTGTCTCTGCATGATGGTCCCATCAAACTCTTTACAAGAGGTGATCTTGTGAGCCAGGTTCTTGTTGACTTGGGCCAACTTCTCTTCAGCTGCCTCACTTCATTCTGCAGCCACTGTTTCTCATCCTTCTCCTGCTGGATCTGTTTGCACATCTCTTCCTGCTTCTGACACAGCTCCTTGATGCATTTGACCAGCTTGTTGTAGTTCTGCAGTGCTGTGCCCTTCTGGGTCATGGTGGACACTCTAGCCACTGCTACCACATCTGTCTGTTTTGTCAAAAAGTTTAGTCAAAAAATTGTAAACCAGTACTTTTATAATATTATAACTATGCAAATATTACATAAAACCAAATAATCAAATAGATCCAGAGAAGTATGTCTAGTCCTCAAGTCTGTGCTGCTCCAAGAAGAATATTCCAGACATCCAAGTCAGATGTTTATTTTTTGCATTCCATATAATATGTATAATGTATTATATATATAAAGGTTGTGAAGCCGCATAGATCCTTAAGTGAAGTCATACAGTTTGTACTATCTGAGGCAAGAGAAAAAAAACTAAACTTCGATAGATATGTTAATCCCAGTCTAGCAGAGCATCTCATCTTTTACAGTGGAAATGCATCATTCTTATTTAGTTATAATAAGTTCGATTTCCAATGTATTGGTTTTCACTGTACTTTTTTTTTTTAAGTTCTAAAATAAATTCAGGGAATTCTCTTTGTGGCTCAGCGGTAACGAACCTGACTAGTATCCATGAGAGTACAGGTTCGATTCCTGGCCTTGCTTAATGGGTTAAGGATCTGGTGTTGTGTGAGCTGTGGTGTAGGTCACAGATGCAGCTCGGATCTAGCGTTGCTGTGGCCATGTCATAGGCTGGTAGATGTCGCTCTGATTGGACCCCTAGCCTGGGAACCTTCATATGCCGCGAGTGTAGCCCTATATAAAAAAATAAATTAAAAAAATTCTGTAAAGTGTGTAAAGTACATTAACTTTAAAAGTATGTTTTGCTAACCACCCAGATCAAGGTATAGAGCTTTTCTGGTACTTAGGGTGTTTGTCCTTGTCCCCCTTCCCAGGCAGTATTCTGACTTTGCCTGTTTTTGAACTTCATTCAGGTGGAATTATGTAGCACATACTCTTTTTCTGTGTATCTACTTTGTTTAACAAAATGTATGTCTTTGAGATAATATGCATGTTGTTAAGTATATATGTTTTTTAGGGTTTTGTTTGTTTGCTGTGTAGTATTTCATCCTCTCAATAATAGACACTTGGAGGTTTTTTTGCTTTGACTACTGTGAAAAAAACTGCAAAGAATATTCCTAAATGTGGGTAGGCCCGTTGTGATTTCTTTGGGGTGTATACTCAGGAGTGAGATTTTTAACTCTTAATAGGTACTGCCAAAGTATGTATCTGCTTTCCCAAAGTGGTTTTACTTCTACTCCTCCTTTGTGTTACTACTTTAGTGTTTGTTCGCACTTGTATCACTAGTCTTTTTTAATTTTACCCATTCTCGTAGGTGTGTAGGAATATCTCATGGTGGTTTTAATTTGCATTTCCCTGGTAGATAATGAACACCTTTCTTTGGCTATCCCTTTTTATGAAGTACCCATTCTTAAAATTTTGTTATTTTGCCTATGAATTACTTTTTGAGAATCCTTTAAATACTCTGAAATTTAAATACTTTAAATACTCTTTGTTGGATAGATGCGTTAAGAACTATTTTCCCCAGTGTTGAGCTTACCTTTTTTCCCCTCTCTGAATGATTTTTAATAAACAAAATTTTGTTTGTTTATTTATTTAGTCTTTTTTTTTTTTAAGGGCCGTACCCACGGCATATGGAGGTTCCCAGGCTATGGGTCGAATCCGAGCTACAGCTGCTGGCCTACGCCAGATCCACAGCAATGCCAGTTCCAAGCTGTATCCGCAACCTACACTACAGCTTATGGCAACACTGGATCCTTAACCCACTGAGCGAGGCCAGGGATCAAACCTGCAACCTCATGGTTCCTAATCAGATTCATTTCCTCTTTGCCACGACAGAAACTCAAAAAAAAGCTTACTTTAATGGGATCTAGTTTATTTATCATTTCCCTGCATTTATGATTATTGCTACTTAAGAAATTTTTGTGGAGTTTCCTTGTGGCTCAGCAAGTTAAGGACCTGGCATTGTCACTGTTGTGATTCTTGCCCAGGAACTTCTGCATGCATGCCGGCCTGGAACATTCTGCATGAAGAAATCTTTGCATACTCCAAGGTGTATTTGTTTTTAAGGCAGGCTACAGAGGATTTATGAAGAATGCTTGGAAAACATATGACTTTTTATTTTATTTTTTTTTTTAAGGCCATATCTGTGGCATATTGAACTTCTCAGGCTAGGAGTTGAATTGGAGCTGCAGCTACTGTCTTACGCCACAGCCATAGCAACACCATATCCGAGCCACATCTGTGACCTGTGATGCAGCTTTCGGCAGCTTCGGATCTTTAACCCACTGAATGAGGCCAGGGATCAAAACCACATTTTCAGGGACACTTAACCCGCAGTCACAATGGGAACTCCAAAAACATATGACTTTAAAGTTGTATGTCTCATGGTAGAATAAATGAATGCCCCCATTATTTCTGTACAATGAAACAGAAAAGCACTACTTTTGTATTCTAAGTAGGAAATTTATCACAAATGTTACTGTATACTGTCTGTTATATATGCTTAAGGGATCAGAGTTCATACTGAAATAATTCCCTCATCTCATGAAATGTAAAATTAAATAATTTGTCAAGTTTTGGTAATAAGATAAGGTTTTACAGATTGGGGTTAAGTTACTGGTTATTATTATTAAAACTTTAAAAACGTTGGGTTTTTTTGTTTCTTTGTTTGCTGTGCCCATGGCATGTGAACATTTCCAGGCCAGGGATTGAACCCACGCCATTGCAGTGACAATGCCCTATCCTTAAACTGCTGCGCTACAAGGGAACTCCTAAAAATGTTTTTGGGCTATTAATGTAAAGTTATAAATTAAAGGGAAGCAGAGGAAGGTGTGGGAGAGCTGGGTGAAGTTGATTCTGTGGGGTCTTAGAGGCCATTATAAGGTCTTTGGCCTTTAAGATAGAGTCGTGAAAGGATTTTGAGCAGAGGTCATAGGAGATTGCTCTGACTCCTGGTATTAAAAAGAGCATAAATGGGAGCAGGGAGATTGGGAGGCTATTAAAACTGTTTTAATAGCCTCCCAGGTAAACCAATTGGGAGGCTATTAAACCACCAGAGACAATGGTTTGAATAGCCAAGGAGGTGGAGAGAAATGGTTGGATTTTGGTTCTGTTTTCAAGGTAGATTCGGTTAAGGCTTTGATAAAAGAAGGAGATGAGCCAGAGATGACTGTAAGGTCATTTTGACCTTTGATTGTGATTAGATGTATTCATATGATAGTAAATGTTATATTTCTTTCTCTTTTTGGGGGGGCCGTACCTATGGCATACAAAAATTCCTGGGCCAGGAATTAAACCCAAACCATAGCAGTGATAGTGCTGCCTCTTATAAAGATATTAATCATCACATTTCATAATCCTACAACCCAAATACCCGCCAGCAGGAGAAGATGGAGTGTGGTACAGCCATTAAAAAAAGATTTATGGAAGTTCTCCAGTGTCTTGCATTATTTTAATTAAATAATAATATAATTAAAATACGGATTATTTTAAGGCATTGGAAAGTACCTATAATAATGTTTTTAAAAAACAAAAAAAACTAAGATATACGTTCCTGCTGTGGTACCTTGGGTTAATGATCCGTCTCGTCTTTGTGGTGGTGCCAGTTCAGTACCCAGCTTGGCACAGTAGATCAAGGATCTGGTGTTGCTGTAGCTGTGGTGTAATTTGCAGCTCTGGCTTGGATTAAGTCCCTGGCCTGAGAACTTCCATATGCCATGGGTGTAGCTGAAACAAAACAAAACAAAAAAATAATATGTGGTATGGTCTCTATTTAAAATTATGTACCATACCCTTACCAAAAAAGAGGGAAGGGCCCAGATTCCTAAGAATGTTGAGTGATTAATCTTCCTGAGTGCTAGGGTTACAGATGATTTTTATTTCCTACTTTATATTTGTCTGTAATTGGAAAGAAACTTTTCAAAGAAAAGCATTTCATCATTAGTCCTAAATTGAAGTATGATATTATTGAGTTACTCAGGGTGATATATAAGGCATAGTTTAGTACTTGACATACCAAAAACAATCCTTGTGTTTTAAAGTTACCTGGTTTCAGAGTTTCCACTGTGGCACAGTTGGTTAGGGATCAGGCATTGTCTCTGTAACAGTGTAGGTTCGATCCCCAGCCCTGCACAGTAGGTTAAGGATCCAGCGTTGTTGCAGCTGTGGTGTAGGTCACAGCTCTGACTCGGATTTGATCCCAGGCCCGGAATTTCTATATGCTGAGGGTGCAGCTGAAAAAGCGGGAGAAAAGAAGGCATTCAGTAGAAGTCATTATGTTTACCCTCATAAAGAGCTGACTTCTATGATGAGAGTTGGCTGGCATATTTTCAACCTAAGTGATGGCAGCAGGTACTTCGTGTAGAGAATTAGCTTATCAATAGCCAGGTTGACACTTGCCTTCTTGAGAGTGCTTAGTATTTCCAAGATAGGGGAAATCACTTTCTTTTTCTTCCCTATCACCAAATTAACTAAGGCCTAGTAGCTATTGCAGACCTTTATTTGTTCAAGTTATAGTCATCTCTAAGATGTCATTAGAGTTTGTCATATCAGAGAAGCATTGTGGGTAATAGCAGTAAGGTATTTGAAAATCAGTAAGATTCGGAAATCAGGGATTCTTATTTTGAGTCTGATTCTTTCCAATTAATACTTTTTTCTTTTTACCGCCACACCTGCAGAATATGGAAGTTCCTGGCCTAGGGATTGAACCAGAGCTGCAGTGGCTGAGATCAAACCTGCACCACAGCAATGACCATGCTGAGCCACCAGGGAACTCTGTATTTCCACTTTTTGTAAAAAAAAAAAAATTTGTGTTATTATTTGATCATGTATGTGCAAGATTTTTATTGAACACCTTTTTTAAATTCTCTTGAAAATAATATGGCATGGAGTGGAATTGCTGAGTCATGTTGTAGTTCTTTGTTTAACTTCTGAGGAACTGCCAAGTACACTAATTCTTTTTATACTTCATCTTCAAAATGTTGAGGCCAGGCAGTGTATTGGATGTAAAAGATCTTTCCATCAAGCTTATTGTTAGGTTGGGGGAAAGGAAGCAGAAAGGCAGATATTAAACAAATGATTATACAGATAGCTGTCTAATGAAAATTGTGACACATTTTATAAAAGATTTATATTGTGCCATGAGAACTGAGGGGTGTTGATTTACATCTAGACTGCTGTGGGAAATTGTCAGAAAAGGCCTTGAGTAATAATAAATATTAGCTGCGTAAAATAAAATAATCTAAGTGCTTACTGAGTGATTACTATTTGCCATGCACTATTCTATCTCACAGCTCTTTTTCTGCTATCCATTTTATAGATTAGTAAACTGAAAAATAGAGAAGTCAGAGAATTTACCCTCAGTTCATAGCTAGTAAGTTATGAAACCAATATTCAAACCTAAGCTGTCTCACCTCAGAGCCCCACTGTGATCATCTTTTGTTTCCTTTCCAAGGGAGATCGCCCCAAACAAAAACCTCTGAGAAAGGGTGATCCATAGTATTTTGAAAGAATATAGATGTGAGAGGAATACACTGAAAATGGCACAGGACAGGATATAGGGTCTTGTGGAAGAAGAGCAGTGAGTGGGATAAGAAACTCAAGAATTACATGAGGCCAAGTTGTACTAAACTTTCTTGTTCATTGAAAATATTTTAGTGAAATTGTGTTATGCATTTTTGTTTGTTTGTTTGTTTGTTAGGGCCACAGCTATGGCATAGGGAGGTTCCCAGGCTAGGTATATAATTGGAGCTACAGCAGCTGGCCACAGCCACAGCCATGCCAGATATGAGCCACATCTCCAACCTACACCACAGCTCACGGCAATGCCAGATCCTTAACCCACTGAGCGAAGCCAGGAATCAAACCCACAACCTCATGGTTCCTGGTTGGATTCGTTTCTGCTGTGCCATGACAGGAACTCCTGTATTGTGCATTTTTTGATGACATTCTTGCTTTGTCAATGGTTACTCTTTTTCTGCTTTAATGTCATTTTCTTAAAAACACGAGAGTATTTGCCATTAAAACTAATGAAACTTAAGTTTCAGGGTTTTTCACTTTCCTGGGTTCCTATGAGTTCAAGAAATTCTTGTGAATTATATAGTGTTCTAGATGGACAAGGAAAGACAGGTTGCAGTTAGTAAGCATTTCTAATAAATTACCAAGAAATTTCAGAAGGAGGAGCCATCATAATTATATATACAAAACCTAGATCTGTTTGTGAACATTTCTGTTGATATTCCTTTATTTCAAGCACTGATTTTTTTGGGAGTACCCATTGTGGCTCAGTGGAAATGAATCCATCTAGTATCCATGAGGATGAAGGTTTGATCCCTGGCCTGCCTCAGTGGGTTAAGGATCCAATATCACCGTGAGCTGTGGTATAGATCCAAGATGCACCTTGGATCTGGTATTGGCTGTGGCTGTGGTATAGGCCAGTGGCTGTAGCTCCAGTTCAACCCCTAGCCTGGGAACTTCCATATGCTGTGATGCGGCCCTACAAAGCAAAAGTGGGGGGTGGGGGCACTGATTTGGGGCGGGGGAGGGTATCTTAGAATTTAAGAAACAGAGAGAGAGGTAGTTCCCTTGTGCTTTAGCAGGTTAAGGATCCAGTGTTGTCACTGCTGTGGCTCTGGTTATAGCTGTGGCACAGGTTCAATCCCTGGCCCAGCAATTTTAGGAATATATTTTTTGAAATGGTTAATAAACTTGAGTTCTCATGGAATGTTTTTTGAGCCATGTTTTGGCCTATAATAAAAATACTTCAAAAGTTAATATTTTGTAGGTAAGGACAAAAAAGAAAAGAAAACAGAGGGAAGCATCTACCAAAATAAACATAGAGACTTTGAAATTATTGTTTTGATTACTGCAATTATATTTGTTGACAGGTTATGTGTATTTTAGTGTTTTCAAATTAAGGCAGTTTTTATAACAGAGCATTGGAATTTTATAAATGTGGAAAATACTCTTAGCTGAAAATCTCCTAATAAACTGTTTTTATTCTCACTTTTAGGCGCCTGATCACAGATTCAAAAGTTAAATTAAAGTATCAGCATTTAATAACAAATAGTTTTGTAGAGGTAAGTGATTTCTTGTAAGTTTTCTTTCTTTAAATAAAAGGAATTCTGTTTATTAATAGAAATATCAGTATGTCTTATATAAGAAACACATTTACAGTGACTTGAGTTACTGTCTTTACTTATGAAGCATACCAAAATACCTTCATTCTCAAAGGAATGTAACAAACCAATAATTAGATGTCTTTTTATAGATCTTGAGCTTTGATAATAAAATTATTTTTGTAGTCTTCCTTTTCCCTAGCAGAGAAATATAGCTGATTATTGGTGTTGTCGTGTTTAATTATGTTCAGCACTCTAACCTTGCTGCATCTCTGTTTGTTTTAGCTTCCATTACCAGTAAACTCTTAATAAAGAATGCTGTAGAGTGTTTGTTTTATTAAATGTCTGTCTTAACAGAAGTTGGCAAACTATGGCCTGCCTGTTTTATAAATAAAGGTTTATTTGAACATGCCCATTTATTCTGTATCTGCTTCTGTGCTACGGTGGCAGAATTGAGTAGTTCCTAAAAAGGCCATTATGGTCCCATGGAACCAAATATCTTTCCTCTCTGGCTCTATGTGTAGGAAATTTGCCAGCCTCTGTACAAGAGCATCAGTATAACTTGGAATTTTAATTGTAGAAAGTAATTTTCATTTTTTATTGGAGTTTAAATTGAAGGTCAGATCTTCTAGGAGATAGCAATTTTTAGGAATACATTTTTTGAAATGGTCAATAAACTTGAGTTCTCATGGAGTGTTACTTAAGCCACATTTTGTGCTATAATAAAAGTACTTCATAAGCTAATATTTCTTTTGGAGAACTAAAATGCATTTTTTTCCTGTGGTATGGTAAGTAGATTTTGTTCTTAGAAGAGTTTTTTATGGTCAAAGAGAGATTCCATGTGTATCCCTTAGTTTCATACTATTCTATAGCATGTAAATTTCTTCTCTGAGTAGAAGCATATCTTGTTTTCTTTCATCTTTTAAAATTGCCCTTCAATAGAACCATAGGCACATTGATGCTTGATCACATAATAGGTAATTAGTTTATATATTTTATTATACCAGGTCTTCAAGGGATCTATAATCTTAGAAAAACAGTATATCCAAAAGCATTGGTGTAAAAGATTAAGTATTGACTGCAGATTTCATCCCCACTTTGTGAGTGTGGGGAGGTAATGTAAGTAATTGTTTGGTGTAATAGGAAATCTTCCATCATGATGTGATTTGCTGTCATTTTTTATTTTATAATTTGTATGTCAGTGTAATCGACTGTTAAAGTGGTGTCCTGCCCCAGATTGCCACCATGTTGTGAAAGTTCAATATCCTGACGCTAAACCTGTTCGCTGCAAATGTGGGCGCCAGTTTTGGTAAGCAAGTGATTCCTAAATTGGAATAGTGCATGTAGCTTTTCTAGTTATTTTCAGTAGTAAATAGTAGAAAAAATTCTTTACTTGAGGTAGGTGGGTGATGTTGATTTTAAATAGTATTATATGTTATAATATATAATAATAGTATATATTATTCATATATATATGAATGACTGGGTCACTCTGGTGTACAGCAGAAATTGGCACAACACTGTAAATCAACTATACTTTAAAAAATTTTTTTTAATTAAAAAAAATAGATTTAAAAGGTACATTTTCCTCTTTTGTTTTGGCCATACTCACAGCATGTTCAAGTCCCCGAGCCAGGGATTGAACGGCACCACAGTTGGGGCCTTTGCCACAGCTGCCGCAGTGCTATATCCTTAACCCGCTGCACCACGAAGGAATTTCCTACAAGTCACATATTGAAATAATTTTTCCTCTTTCTTTGTTGCTCTAATTTTTGGATTCATTTTCTTAGGGGGAAAAATGCAGCTGTAATCACATTTTCTTGTCTGCTTCACTGGAACTTATATAGGAGCAGACTTAAAGATCTGAACAGGAATTCACTTCTCATTTCTGATTAACTGCTTATTTTGTAAATTATGTTTGGTGCCTTTATGGCTTCTGATCTGTTTTTAGGTTATCTCAGGAAATAAAATAAACAGGTGTTTTGTTTTATTTGATTTTAAATTCCTTTGCTCTGACAAGTAATTTTACTCCTAAAAAAAAAAAAAAAAAAAGGCGGAGTTCCCATTGTGGCGAAGTGGAAACGAATTCAGTTAGAAACCATGAGGTTGTGGGTTCGATCCCTGGCATTACTCATTGGGTTAAGGATCTGGTGTTGCTGTGAGCTGTGGTGTAGGTCGAGGACGAGGCTCAGATCTGGCATTGCTGTGGCTCTGGTGTAGTCTGGCAGCAACAGCTCTGATTGGACCCCTATCCAGAAACCTCCATATGCCACAAGTGTGGCCCTGAAAAGATAAAAAAAGACTGAAAAAAAGTGCAAATACATTTAGAAAGATAAAACTCGGTTGATTAGATATACCGGGGATTTTTTGTTTGTTTGTTTTGTTTTGTTTTTTTAGGCTGCATCTGCATCATGTGGAAGTTCTTAGGCCAGGGATTGAACTTGGGCCATTGCAGTGACAATGCTGAATCCTTAACCCTCTGTGCCACAAAAAAACTCCTAGATGTGCTTTTTTTTTAACTAAGAGTTTTTCTGTGGGGCCTCTGGCCACAGTTCTCTTGGTAACATGCATTCTTGGGAGTTCTATAACATAGTCTTTAGCCTTTGACTTCTAGATTCAACTTAACAGGGTATTTCCAATACCCCATATTAAAGAATTAAAATGATCTTCCATTCCCTTTATGGATCTTTTAGGAATGAAAAGCTAATCAAGCCAAGAGGCTCTATAACTAGCAAATAGACTTTCTTTTTTATCTTTTGTCATTTTAGAGCCGCACACATGGCATATGAAGGTTCCCAGGCTAGGAGTCGAATTGGAGCTGCAGCTGCCGGCCTACACCACAGCCATAGCAATGCTAGATCCGAGCTGTGTCTGCAACCTACATACACAGCTCAGGGCAACACTGGATCCTTTACCCACTGAGCACGGCCAGGGATCAAACCCATGTCCTCGTGGATACTAGTCGGGTTCGTTCACCACTGAGCCACAATGGGAACTCCTAAATAGACATTTTATTGGTGTTCTGTATCATTCTTTTTCTCTCCAGACATCTATAGGATTAGACTTGCACTTCATTAAATACTAAATATTTCCGAAAAGAGTAGATAAACTCATAGTGGTTAAATTGGTGTAAAATACATACTATTTTGGTAAAAATTAAATAGGCATTATTGTTTCAGAGTTTCCTGTAGACAGAGAGTGTAATATGATTCCTTACCTAATTTCACATATGCATTTAGTATGAAATATTTTGAATGTAGACATTAGTATAGAGAATAACAAGCAATGGCTACTTACCTAGGTATAACCCAGCTTAATCAAAATCAGTATTTTGTTTTTGTCAAGAAATAGAACATGACAGATATATTTAAAGCCTCTTGGTGTTCCCTTCTCCATCCCATTCCTCATCTTCTTTTCCAAAAATTAACCATTATCTTGACTTAAATTACAGCACTTAATTCTAATTTGCAAAGGGTTTTTGGCATTTATAAATTATTTCATTAGCTAATCAATCAGCCATTCCATGTTTATTTTTTCACAAGCATTTGTGTTTATTATTAATTTATACTTGTTAAACATGTATTTACCATATGCCTAGAAAACAGAGGAATTAGCAGTTAATATTTGTCTTAGAGAATGTTTAGTTATAATCTTTTGTTTTATACTGTGGTACAATTTATCTCTGCTGGGCTGGGGTTCGTTTGTTTGGATTATGCAAAGATGTGACCTCTTTGCTTCCTACAGGTCACTGTGTGTTAGTACTAAATTATAGAATTACCCTATAAAGTCAGACTTTTATTCTTCATTTAGAGTCTTAAAATATTTCATATATGCCTACGAAGCATTGGTTAATTTTTTTTTTTTTTTTTGGTCTTTTTGCTATTTTCTTTGGGCCTCTCCCTTGGCATATGGAGGTTCCCAGGCTAGGGGTCAAATTGGAGCTGTAGCCACTGGCCTACGCCAGAGCCACAGCAACGCGGGATCCGAGCCGCGTCTGCAGCCTACACCACAGCTCACAGCAACACCGGATCATTAACCCACTGAGCAAGGGCAGGGACCGAACCCGCAACCTCATGGTTCCTAGTCGGATTCGTTAACCACTGCGCCACAACGGGAACTCCAGCATTGGTTAAAATTTAATTTCAAATTAGTGAAATGATTTTGTTTTGATTTCAGTTAGAGAATGGTTGCAGCAAAGAATTATACATATTAAAAACTATTTGAAAAATACAGATGTAACTAAACTGATTTCATTGTTTAACAGTTTGGTAGCTATTAAGATAGTCATGTATTATGAAATTGTTATCATAGCATGTCTTCATGCTTACAAGTGTCATTCCTCACTTCACACACCCAATATATGCTGATCCTAATACTAAATCCTAAATAATTTACTGTAGAATAAAATAGATATGATTCTTGCCCTTTTATTTGCCATTCACCAGAAACTGGTGAAAGTACTGAGGGACTATAAGGCATGAAGTTGTTTGTTTACTCACAGTATATAGGATAATTCTTTAACTCTTGTGACTCTTGTGTCACTTAACAGCTTTAACTGTGGAGAAAATTGGCATGACCCTGTAAAGTGTAAGGTGAGTTTACCTGGCTTCCCCCTGTCCCTTTCTTCATTGTTTTCTTTTTGGTCAGGGTGTGCAGCAGTTTGATGAGGGATTTCAGTTCCCAGACCAGAGACTGAACACAGGCTATTGTAGTGAAAGTGCCAAGTCCTAGCCACTAGACCACCAGGGAACTCCGCTGGCCTTTTCTTTTTCTTTTTCCTTTTTTTTTTTCCTGTCTTTTTAGGGCCATACCCATGGCATATGGATGTTCCCAGCCTAGGGGTCAAATTGGAACTGTAGCTGCCAGCCTACGCTCAGGATCTGATATGCATCTGCGACCTACACCACAGCTCATGGCAACACCGGATCCTTAACCCACTAAGCGAGGCCAGGGATCAAACCCATGTCCTCATTGATATTGGTCAGGTTTGTTACCATTGAGCCACAGTGGGAACTCCTGGCATTTTCATTTTTAAATAAGGTAGTAGAGTACTTCTAAGACATAATGACTGAAAGCCACAGCCCACAATTTTATTTATCCACTAGTGGATGAAAGAGTATGTTTTGTCCTTTTTATTTCAGATGATCTTCGCAATTATTCAGAGAACATTCCTTAGGAGTAAATCATCTCCTGATTATTATCAGGATACTGATGATTAAGTCTCCTCCCTTGGAAGGCTTTATAATTAGCTAACAGGGGTGACACACTTTGCAGCTGGGCTTCTCATCAAGCTCAAGGTTCCCCACTTAGCTTCAGCCAGAGAAAGTCTTCCTGTGGTTGGTTTTGTATTTACCTGGACTAGATTCGAGAATCATAGGATTTCTTGGTTTAAAAGGATGTAAACCCAGTGATAATCTTATCCTTTGGCTTTTACATTTAAGTTTGACTATTTAAGTGATGAAGTAATTTGCTCTTCTTTTTTCTTAAATCTTTTGTGGTACTCTATCTAACAGTTCTTGTTTTCAAACAGTGGTTGAAGAAGTGGATTAAAAAGTGTGACGATGACAGTGAAACTTCTAATTGGATTGCAGCTAACACAAAGGTTGGTATTTTCCCTCGGTAAACTCTTAGTATTGAAACTGATGAGGATAGGTGTAACAGCATTAGCAAAAGCAGTATGTTTACCTAGTAAAAGGCCTTGTTTTACTTTTCCTCAAAGTTTGCTTTTTCTTTTCAAAGTGATTACCTATTAATAATTTCCCAGAGTTCCCACTGTGCCTCACTGGGTTAAGAACCTAACTAGTATCCATGAGGATGCAGGCTCAATCTCTGGTGTCCCTTAGTGGGTTAAGGATTTAGTGTTGCCATGGCTGTGGTAGAGGCCACAGCTGCAGCTCCAGTTTGACCCCTGGCCCAGGAACTTCTGTATGCCATAGGTATAGCCATAAAATGAAGAAATAATACTGATTTTCCTTTACTGTTTATTAATTACTGCAATGTGCACAGTACTCTGCTTTAGAAGTTTTCTTCTATCAGAAAAATAGTGGGTAATTTTTCTGCCTTGGAGTTTGATAATGCCATTTCAAGTGCTTCTTGGGTATCTTGTAGTATACAAATGTATTGTACAGTTTATTCTACCTAGTTTAGTATTACTAGGTTATTTTATATTTCTGCTTTTTAAAAGCCCAGTGTTTAACTTTTAAGGAATCATTCTTTAGGGCAGTATTCAGTCAGAATAACTGAGTAACTTTTTATTACGTAATTGAATTGGGCTTAACAAATTTTTTTAACATGTTAAACTTCCAAAATATAATTTATTAAGAGACTTGAATCCTGAGAATTAGAAGCTCTGGGATAATATGAATATCCTTGAGGTTTTTTTGGTCAAGCCCACGTATTCCTGGGCCAGGGATCAAACCCACGCCACAGCAGTGACCTGAACTGCTGCAGTGACAACACTGGATCCTTAACCTGCTGCGCCACAAGAGAACTCCCTGTTTTTAATTTTTTGAATTACACTGCTTGTGATTCTGGTTTCAAAATTCAGTCTCACTGTGCCATGAACCACTTTAACCCTAGACAGATGTCTTACAAATGCAAGTAATCTTGAGTCCTATCTTTATGAGAGGACTTCTTTTCTATCACTAAGTAATAAGCAGGCATTTGAATCCCATCTGTGTAACCAGCCAGTTTCTTAGTAGAAAATTGTATCAACATCCAAACTTTAATTCAGTCTTACAATCTATCCATACATAGGAAGTGACTTGGGTGATGGATAGTAGGGTTATTATTCATGGGCTATCTATTTTTATTATTGTCTTTCACATGTGAAGATGATGCTTTAAAGAATACTAGGAGTTCCCTGGTGGCTCAGTGGGTTGAGGATCTGATGTCATCATTGCTATGGCTTGATTTCACTGCTATGGTGTGGGATTCATCCTTAGCCTAGGACCTTCCACATGCTGTGGACAAGGCCAAGAAAAGAAAGAGAACACAGAATTGTTTGACCAGAGTTACCCTTTCCATCACTCAGTCAGAAGACACTGATAAGAAGGAGTGCTGAAATGATAGCCATTAGTACATGATTTTATACCATCAGTACTCTGCTCAAATCCAAAAGATTAAAATATATGTATACATTTCTCTCACTCAGAAAGCATTAGCAGTGAAACATTGAGTCCTAGCTCATAAAATAAATGTCCACATATTTGAGGAATGTAGTGTTGAAATTAATATATCTGTGCTAAAATCATCATGTTAAATATAACTTAAGAAAACTTTACTATAGTATCTAAAAATAATTGATTTTGTTATTTAAAAAAAATTTCCTGGTGTTGCCATTGTGGCTCAGTGAGTTAAGAACCTGGCAGTGTTCGTGAGGTTGTTGGTTCAATTCCTGGCCTCGCTCTGTGGGTTAAGCTGCAGCTGCAGCTCTGATTTGACACTTAGCCAGGAACTTCCATATGCCTTGGGAATGGCCATAAAAAGAAGAAAATAAATAAATAACTTCCTAGCCAAGCATTCTTTTTTGAAAAGTGAAGATTTCCCTACCAGAAATTTCATTAAAGTCCCAGAATCCTTAAATATGCTGTCAAACTAATATTTAGGATAGGGCAGTTATATTTTCCCTGCCAGTTTGATTAAACTGTAGCCTTCTTTCTGCATCTAGAAAAATCCTTGAATATTCCAAGATGTTTAAAATAGAGAATTTAGGCTTGAATATGTTTGACTTTGTTTAGAAGGTAGAGTCAGAATGCAATTTGTAATAGATTTATCTGCTCGGCAGTTTTATATGAAACAGCATTTTTGGAGTTCCCATCGTGGCTCAGCGGTAACAAACCTGACTAGTATCCATGAGGACGTGGGTTCGATCCCTGGAACCACTCAGTGGGTTAAGGATCTGCTGTTGCCTGTGAGCTGTGGTGTAGGTCTGCAGCTGTAGCTCCAATTCAACCCCTAGCCTGGGAACTTCCGTATGCCATGGGTGTAGCCCTAAAGAGACAAAAAAAGAAAAGAAAAATAAAATGAGTTTTCTCTTGAGACTTTTCAGGAGTTTATTTTTGGTTTTAGTTCCTTTAGTACATTTTTGTAGGTTGTTGACATATTAAGAAATTAATAGGAGTTCCCGTCGTGGCGCAGTGGTTAACGAATCCGACTAGGAACCATGAGGTTGCGGGTTCGGTCCCTGCCCTTGCTCAGTGGGTTAACGATCTGGCGTTGCCGTGAGCTGTGGTGTAGGTTGCAGACGCGGCTCGGATCCCGTGTTGCTGTGGCTCTGGCGTAGGCCGGTGGCTGCGGCTCCAATTTGACCCCTAGCCTGGGAATCTCCATATGCCGAGGGAGCGGCCCAAGAAATAGCAAAAAGACCAAAAAAAAAAAAAATTAATACTATTAGTTAATTAAAGCCAAAAAATAAAGAATGAGATAGATATTTTAAGCCTGGAATTAGCTTCTTTGGGAAAATGTATTATTTCTTATGTGACTGATTTCAATAATTTGATTTAAAATGTATAATAAAAATTGCCATATTGATCTATTTTAAATTACTACAGTTTCTTTTATGGGCAGTGTAGTCTGTTCTCCTTTATGGGAGAAATAGTCATCAAACACAAATACATACAGCAGAAATACAAGCTTTACATTTTATTAATAATTTTATTAAAAATTATATGCCAGTTGGAATTTTCTAGATTTTTTTCAAGAGAAAAAACAAAACATGTACCTGCAGGATTATACCTTTGGCTCATTAGCTACCAAGAAAATGGTAAAGACTTGGGGAAAACGAAAAAAAAGAAAAAACATGATCTCTATATAGCACAGTTTTAAATAGACCACAATGAGAAAAATTTAAAACAAGGGTACTTGACAGAAGAAAGTTGGAAAACTCATTAGACACAAAAACAATTTACCAGTCTTGCCTGCCTGACTCTTGAGGCCAGATTGCTTGGGTTTGAATCCTGACTCTGCCATTTGCTACTTGTGTGGCCTTGGGCTAGTCTCAAATTTTTCTCTGTTTAGTTTATTCATCTGACAAAGGGAAATAGGAATAGGACCACTATGAGGATTATGAGTTAGTGTATATAAAACACTAAGAACAGTGTATAGGAAGTATTCAGTAATTACTTCTTGATGATACTAGAGGAGTACATTATATGAACAAATTGTTTTACCTCTCACAAAACTATTTCTATGTGTATAGTTAAAAGTTACTTAAAATATTTCCTCAACCCCACTAAAAATAACTCCTTAACATTTTTTCCCCAGCCGTCCAAAAAAAAAAAAAATCTTTAAAAGCCAGTAATAATAGCATCTCATTTTTCAGTAGTACTTATTAAATGTTTGACATTGTTCTAAGTGCTTTACATATATTAATCACAGTAAATGTAGTATTTAAAAATAAACCAAATCTAGAACTGGCTTCTCCTCAGTGTAGCATTGACACCAACTTTATAGTTTCTCTTCATAGGAATGTCCCAAATGCCATGTCACAATTGAGAAGGATGGCGGTTGTAATCACATGGTCTGTCGTAACCAGAACTGTAAAGCAGAGTTTTGCTGGGTGTGTCTTGGCCCTTGGGAACCACATGGATCTGCCTGGTAGGTTGGGGAAATGAAGGGAAGAATGTATTCACACAAGTATGTGATGTATGTGGCGTATTATGAATAAGGTTTCTATTGCATGGAAATCACCATTCACCTAGGGAGCTAAATAAATAAATGAATATATGTGTGACCAGTGTTAGAAATATATGCAAGATACTCAAAGAGATTAATTAGGCTTATTTCACAGGGGAGGGAACAACTGAGTTGAACTTTAAGGAGGATTGAGGATTCATTTGTTTTTAAAGTAGTAGGAAAAACATTCAAGGCAAAAGGAACAGCATGAACAGAGATAGACTGATGTGAAGGTACCTGACGTATTAAGAAAAGAGTTACATTGTTTAATATGTCTCGCTACACAATAGTTGAAAACTAAGAGACTATTGGAAAACCCAATCCACATTTGTGTTTTAGTTGTCTCGCACATTGTTAGACAAAAAATTTGTCCCATACTTTAAAAATTGGAAAATTGCCCAGTGCAATCCAGTTTGTAGCTTCTCTTTGAAATAAAGGAAGGGCTTGGCAGAAATCACCAGGAATGGGAAGTTTCCTTGTGGCACAGTGCATTAATGATCCAGCGTTTCTGCAACTGTAATGGTCACAACTGCAGTGCAGGTTTGATCCCTGGCCTGGGAAGTTCCACATGCTGCTGGCATGGTCAGAAAAATAAGTAAAATAAAATCCCTTGGAATTGATTAGTAGCCCTTTAGATAGAGCCTTTACCTTCTGCTTTAATATTTTCTCAAAGACTGAAGCTTATTGACATTTTCATGTATCATGATGGCACCAGTCACATTTGGTAGTAATTCTTATCTGTCCCATGCATGTTTCTAATCTGTTTGGGGGAAATGCAGGTTAGACTGCAGATGCCTTGATACATTTTTCTCAAAATGAGATAAATAGGAGCTAGTATATCTCTTGGTAAAAGTGAAAATACTTTGATGTGTTGTAATGTGCAGATTGCTTATTTCATTAATTTGTGTTACTTTCTGTCTCTTCTTGGTGTTTGAGTTTGTGGCCCTTCTTAAGTTGTGGGGAATGGGGGAAAAAAGTAGACTGGGACCTAAAGTATTCCGGACATTATTAGAAGGATTTTAACTGGGAATGGCAAGATTGGATCTGTAGTTTAGATGAGGAGGAAGGCTCTGTATTATGTGCTTCACATATATTGTCTCAACATGTATGTAAAGACAGTAAAATACATGTGGCTGCTTTGTAGAGAGTGGATGGGAGGGAAGAAATTGCAAGTTCAAAACAAGATGAGGATCTGAATCTAAGACAATGGCAAGTCTTCCCTTTTAGTTTCATTGGAATTTTCATTTGTTTCATTAGCGGAATAGTAAGAGGGAATACTTGTATTAATTCTAAACTGAGTAAAAACTAATTGGACAAGTGGAAATAAAGCATGTGATTTTACTGCTGTCAGCCGAAGAAAGGTGTTTAGGGTTTAGGTACTGTAGCTTTTAGGATGGCTAACTGAAAGATTAGAGTGTTCAGAGGAACTAAATTCACTTGTCTGTATTTAAACAAGCCTAGTGAAGAGGAGAGGGAATGGGGAAGAAGAGTTATGAAAGAGACTTTTGATATGTTTTTAAGGAAATCTCTGATCACAACTCAAATTTTAAATGTGCTGTATCGAAAACTAAAAAGGGTAAAAAACAAAGGCTGGATACAAAAGAGTGAAAATGGCCTGGACCAGGGGTATCAAAAATGTTGCCTGTGTCTTGCCTTTAGAATTAACACTGCAAATGAATCATCCTATGCTTTCTTGTTTAAATCTGAAAGTGCCTCAGAATCCTCAAAATTCTGGTTATATAAGTATAGATGGATTGATCTTACTTGCTTTCTTGGCCTTAAAATTCTTAATGATCTTTGCAGAGTAAAGCCCAGAATGAATTGAGGCTTAAAATATCAAAAGGAAAGCTTTTAAGGCTGTTATCATACAGGTAGAAGAGATATTAACAGTTGACTATTAGAGGGCAAGGAGAGGCAACCTTTGGGCTAAGTTGAGTAATTTTTGGTTAGGTGAGGATTATAAACCAATCTAGGGAAAAATTAATAAATCTCCTGACTCCAATGAATGTGGTCTGGGTTACTTTTAAAATCTTGAAGGTGAGATCAGTGAGCCATTTCTGAGTACTTGTAGAAAATAGAAAGGTACCAAAGATTGGGAGCAGAGAATGTAATCCCAAATTTCCAAAGTCTCTGATTGACTCTACAAACTGCATATGAACCACATAACTTAGTTTTTCTCTTATGTGAAACTTCAGAATCAAATGGTATTTTTTGGATGGTGTAAACGCAAGTGTTTTGTAGATTTCAGCATGGACTGAGAGGTTTGTGGCCTAGGTTATGAATATAGACAGGAACATTCAGGATTAACTGACCGTTTCTTGCAGTATTAATAATAGATTTGTGTCTTCCTAGTGGAATGCTTTAAAGGTTTGCTGAAAGGTGTTGTCCTCATCTCTTTTTATTTCACTTAAACTGTATACTGTTTTTCTTGGTTGTATTGATGATTTTCTTATACTAATGCAAGAATCTTATATGTATTTTGGGGTAACATCAAAGAGGTATATTGATACATAAATCATTATAATCCTGATAACTGGAATAATCAATCCAGTTTAACAAGATTTAAATTCAAAATTCCTCCTTTGCTTCTAAAAAGATGACTGTTGGAAGATTCTGAAGACATGAACTCACTAGTTAAGAGCATGAGCCTCAGTTGGCAGATTAAGTTTAATTTCCATCTCTGAACCTCTAGTTTTGTGACTGTAAGTTGGTTATCTTCTCAAAACCTGATGCCTCATCTGTTTGATGAGGATAATAAAAACATATTTGATAAGGTGATTGAGAGGATTAAATGTGATAGGACGGTTAAAATCCTTAGTGAGTGGATGGTATATAATAAGTTCTCTGTAAACTTCAGCTGCTCCCATAATGTAGGCCTCCAGGAAAGAAAGGGGGGAATATTCAGAGCAAGGGAAGTGCTAGTCTTACATCTTCCCTCTAACCCGACTTATCTGGATGGATTTCCCCTTGGTCCTCATTTTGTATGTTATTAAGTTTTCAGTGATTTGTGTAAACCGTAATAGCATGCTACTGATTCTCTTTAGTGTATAAAAGTGAAGATAAGCTGAGTAAATAACTGTTTTCTAATGATTATTGGTAAGTCGATTTGAATGGACTACCTCAGGAGGTGGGGAATTGCCTATTACTAGTAGAGAACTGCTACACTCTTATGGAAAGGATTCAAATACTAGGTGTTTTTTTGCACCTGTTTATCTGATTATTGGTTCTAGATAAAGCCAGCTAAATTCTCTGATTTGTTCCCTTTTCATTGATTTGTGGCTTTATGGAATCCTCTTCACTTATTTCAAGGTACAACTGTAACCGCTATAATGAGGATGATGCAAAGGCAGCAAGAGACGCACAAGAGGTAAGTACATTTATTTTCAGCTAACAGTTGAACAGGAACGTGCATTATAATAGGTTGATTAGGGAATAATTTAGTGGAAGTGTTCAATTCTGAAAGATTTGTTGAAAGGCACTCCAGTAAATTTTGTTTATCTGTGTACATATAGAAAGGGCATCTTATGTAAAATGTGTATCAAGAGCATTCCTCTTTATAGGTTTGTCTGCATTTTTTAAATTAATTAAGTCATGTAGAACACTTTCAGGTTTCAGTGGTCTTAGTGTCAAGATTTTCCCTCTCTAGCAGGAACACTGGAGCACAGTATTTGTTAAATGGCACTGCTATTTATATGCAGTCTTACATCTTTTTAATTAATTAATTACCTTGTAGCTCATCAGGAAGCACTGATGGTTATAGGTGAACTGATTTAGAATGAACTGTCTCAGGAGGTGGGGATTTCTCTGTTACTGGATAAGGAAATATGCCGCTATTATAGTAGAAGGGATTCAAACACTAGGTGTGGTTATATTCAATAACACTAAGTTCTTAGTGTTAATTCTGTCATAATTACAGAAGCCAGGAATTTAATCATTCCTTATATTCATCTGTTTGTATTGAAATCCCCAAGTTGTCCCCCCCCAAAATCTTTTTTTTTTGTCTCTTTGCTATTTCTTGGGCCGCTCCCGCGGCATATGGAGGTTCCCAGGCTAGGGGTCAAATCGGAGCTGTAGCCACCGGCCTACGCCAGAGCCACAGCAACTCGGGATCCTAATCTGCAACCTACACCACAGCTCACGGCAACGCCGGATCGTCAACCCACTGAGCAAGGGCAGGGACCGAACCTGCAACCTCATGGTTCCTAGTCAGATTCGTTAACCATTGCGCCACGATGGGAACTCCCCCCCCCCCAAATCTTTTTGAGTGATTTGTCTTGCCAGGATACAATCCAGAAACATAACCTATTTGTTATTGTTTCACTTTTTAAATGTTCCTTTTAAATTTATTTATAATTTAAATTATCATAAATACAAAGGAATATATTTATATAACCTGGGCTGTCGTATTTCACACTTTCACAATATTTATGGTCCTCTTAAAGGGGACCCCCCCCAATTCCATTATTGATTTAATTATATTTATTATAATATTATTTAAATATATTTAAACATAAAACCAGCCATAGGAGTTCCCATTTTGTCTCAGTGGATTAAAAACCTGACTAGTGGAGTTCCCATTGTGGCTCAGCAGAAATGAATCTGACTAGCATCCATGAGGATGCAGGTTCTATCCCTGGCCGCCTCAGTAGGTTAAGAATCTGGCATTGCTGTGGCTGTGGTGTAGGCCAGTGGCTACAGCTCTGATTTGACCCCTAGCCTGGGAACCTCCATATGCTGTGGGTGTGGCCCTAAAAAGACCAAAAACAGAAAAGAAGAACCTGACCAGTATCCTTGAGGATGCGGGTTTGATCCCTGGCTTTGCTCAGTGGGTTAAGGGTCCTGTGTTGTCACAAGCTGCAGCATAGATTGCAGATGCAGCTTGGATCTGGCATTGGTGTGGCTGTGGCATAGACTGGCAGCTACTTCTGATTCAACCCCCAGCCTGGGAACTTGCGTATGTTGAGGTTGTGGCCCTAAAAAGAATGAAGAAATAAAGCCAGCTGTAAACTTTTTTTAACACAGTCAACATATCACAATTATTTATTTGTTTTCTGATTGTTATTATTATTCTGTATGTATAGATGTAATTACATCTGTGTTTTAAAATCAAAAACATATCTGAATTGTGAGCCTGGTACTATCAGAGTCTCTTTTTTATGGTTCTGCAAATAAAATGACAATTAGGGACAGTAGTTTTCACCCTCTACTAAGATTATTTATTTTTACTTCTAGAGAAACAAAATATTTTAAAGGTAAAAGGGACCTTACAGATCAACTACTAAGGTTTCCTCCTCTTTTAACAAATGAAGAAATTGAGATCTCTGAAACTGTGTCTTTTAAAGTATTGCATTACCTTCCTCTAAAATTCTTTCCATTCAATAAAAATAAAATCATTGTATTTAATTCAGTTTGTTTTAGGTTAATTTAAATCATTTCAATCCGTAGCTGTAAACTTTCATGCAACTCTACAGCCATACCACGAAAACTACAAAACCAGTGAGATTCAAGACTAATTTGATGGATAAGTTGTTTGCTGATTAAATTGCTGTTGATAGATTGTTTTAAGATTGGGTGTTTTAGGGAGTTCCCATTGTGGCGCAGTGGAAATGAATCCAACTAGTAACGGTGGGATGATGGGTTTGATCCGTGGCCTCGCTCAGTCGGTTAAGGATCCAAGTTGCTGTGAGTTGTGGTGTAGGCCAGCAGCTGTAGCTCTGATTCATCCCCTAGCCTGGAAGCCTCCATATGCTGTGGGTGTGGCCCTATTAAAAAAAAAAAAAAAGTTCAGGTGTTTTAAATTCAGTGTTACCATACTACTAATTGCTGTGTGGTAACATGCTTCCCACCAGTTTTCAATATCTCAACTATTGCGTCTTCATTCCTGCAGTGCATTAAGTTTAATTTGGTCAGAATTTATTTTTTTCTCTTTTTAGGGTCGCACCCTCGGCATATGGAGGTTCCCAGGCTAGGGGTCTAATTGGAGCTGTTGAACCAGCCTACACCAGAGCCACTGCAACGCCAGATCCGAGCCGCGTCTGTGACCTACACCACAGCTCACAGCAATGACGGATCCTTAACCCACTGAGCGAGGCCAGGGATTGGCCCCACAACCTCATGGTTCCTAGTCAGATTCTTATCTGCTGTGCCATAGTGGGAACTCCAGAATTTATTATTGATGAATTCCCTCATCACTTATTATTCTCTTTCTCAACTCTGGTACAGTTAAGATAATTCAGCTTAATGCCAATTTTAGCCATTTCACAAATGTTAAGGGAGTTCCTGTCATGATGCAGCGGAAACAAATCCAACTGGGAACCATGAGGTTGCGAATTAGATCCCTGGCTTTGCTCAGTGGGTTAAGGATCCGTCGTTGCCGTGAGCTGTGGTGTAGGTTGCAGATGCGTCTCGGATCTGGCATTGCTGTGGTGTAGGCTGGTGGCTACAGCTCCGATTCAACCCCTAACCTGGGAACCTCCATATGCTTCCGGTGTGGCCCTTAAAAAAAAAAAAAAAAAAGGAAGAAAACCCCATAAATTTAAGACCTGAGAGTATTCTCATAAGTTTATTCAGATGGTCCAGAGTGTTTATGTTGCCTTTAGGTTATTGTCAGATTTTTAATATTTAAAAATTCCATGGTGTCTTTAAACCAGATCATTTGGTTCCTCTTTTCCAGTCCCATCTGGTATCAGATTCCAATTTAAGAAACATCAGCCCATGTCATCTTGGTATAAAAAACTTGGCAATGACAGTCATACTTTTTCCACCTCCCATTTGGATAAGATTCTGTGGTTGTATTTTTTTCTCTCTCTGTCTCTCTTTTTTTTTTTTTTGTCCTTTTTGGGCTGCACCCTCGACATATGGAAGTTCCCAGGCTAGGGGTTGAATCAGAGCTGCACCTGCCGGCCTACACCACAGCCACAACAATGTGGGATCCAAGCTTTGCCTGCAACCTACACCACAGCTCACAGCAATGCCAGATCCTTAACCCACTGATCAAAGCCAGGTATCCAACCTGTGTCCTCATGGATAAATTTTTTTTTTTAGTCCATAGAGAAATGTTCTTTTTCTCTTATTCTGCATTGTTTTTCCTAATTACCGTGGTGGTCTTTTCAGTTCTTACTTATCCTGAATAAAGGGTAGTCTATATCTAGCCATAATATGGCTAACCAAAAAAATCTGTATGGGTTATCCTTGGCCTTACCTGGTTTGCATTTGGGTACTGGTAGAATCCTTCCTTTATTGACATCCACAGAAAGTGTGGAGTATTGGGTGTAGCTTCTAGGCCCTTCTAATATCTAGATTGTAGGTGCTAGAATATTTTTCTAGCTCATTTCTATTGGACTAAACTAGAATCTTTTGATCCTGTGGTGGTACAAGGAAAGATTTCATACAAGTACCTTTGTTTGTTTATTTAGTGGGAGCCATACCTCCCATAATGGAGATATCGTTGCACATCTGTCTAATCTGTTCTTTCTTCACTTCCCCACTTCCATACTTTGGCTTAGTGTTTTCTAGGAGTTGTAGTTCTTAAAAAGTACTAGAAGGTTGACACCCAGTACAGAAGGAATATAGATGGTACTTTGAGTGCCTTGGTAAGGTGTACCTACATTTGTTGTGGAAAGTTGTTGACTTAATATTCTTGTGTGCCACGGTGCTCCCAGTGGTGAACGTTTGAGTTTTCTTACCCTCTAGACCAGGAGTCAGTACACTTCTGTGAAAAATTTCAGCTTTGCAGACTATGTAGTCTTTTGTTAGAACCACTCAGTTTTGTCCCTGCTCTCATAATGCTGAATCAGCCGTAGACCTAAAGGAGTAGGCATGGCACTTTTGCAAGTTAACTTTATTCCTAAGTCTAGAAACTATACAGTACCACTGTGTTCTGTGATGTTTCCACCTCCCTCCCCAAATTGAATTAATTCAGGTACATAGAATTAACCTCAATTTCAGGAAATAACAGGGACAGAGAACTTAATAAATGAAACCAGGGAGTAGCAATCAGCAAAAGCCAGAATGTGGAAAATTCTATAAGACAAAATGACTTAGAGTCACATCCAATTTGTGGGTCCTGATTTTAACCAACTATAAAAGTTACGAGATACATTTTTATTTTCTACTTTAAAATATGGATGCTACTTGCTTGTTTTATTTATACCGTATTGCATATGGCAGAACAAAGCTATCCAGTAGAATATTATCCAGTGATGACGGAAATGTTCTTCATTACCACTCTTCAGTTTGGTCGCCACTGACCAGAGTATGGCTGTTCAAATACGAGAAACTGAATTTTTTTAAAAATTTAAATAGCCACATGTAACTAATGGCTGCCGTATTAGAAAGTAAAACTATAGGACGTTCAAAACATTAAATAACAATGGTAACACTAAATGTCTCTTTGTTCCTGATTTTAGCCTGACTTCCTATACTGTTTCATCAGTAAAATGTCAGCCTTTGTGTATATATATTTGATGTAATTATGTGACCTTAATTTTTCTTAATGGGACAGCGATCAAGGGCAGCCCTGCAGAGGTACCTGTTCTACTGTAATCGCTATATGAACCACATGCAGAGTCTACGCTTTGAGCACAAACTCTATGCTCAGGTGAAGCAGAAAATGGAGGAGATGCAGCAGCACAACATGTCCTGGATTGAGGTGCAGTTCCTGAAGAAAGCAGTTGATGTCCTCTGCCAGTGTCGTGCCACACTCATGTACACTTATGTCTTCGCTTTCTACCTCAAAAAGAATAACCAGTCCATTATCTTTGAGGTAGGAATAGTTACTGAGTGGGGGAGAAAACCCACCTGTGTGTCATAGGACTACTAGATCTTTCAAAGATAAGATATACAGGGTTTTAAAGGTTCCTGTCTGCCCATGTGGATTAAAAGTTTAGTGTTTAGGAGGTTCCATTGTGACTCAATAGGTTAAGACCTGACTAATATCTGTGAGGATATGGGTTCAATCCCTGGCATTGCTCAGTGAATTAAAGATTCGGCATTGCTGCTGTGTAGGTTGCAGATGTAGCTCAGATCCTGCATTGTTGTGGCTGTCTTGTAGCCTGGCACTTGCAGCTCCATTTCAACCACTAGCCTGGTCACTTCTATATGCTGCAGATGTGGCCCTGAAAAGAAGAAGAAAAAAAGTTTAGAGTTTGGTAGAAGAAATTTAGATTTCTTGCTACAATCTATACTCAAATTGGTATGGTTTAGCCAGCTAGCTTTTAAGTTTGCAGGCTCTTGAATGAGCCTTGAATTTGCAATTTATCACTTTTTAGCTCTGCTGACTTGGAACAAAACACTTAACCTCTTCTATAGCTCTGTTTTTAAATGGGGATAGTACTTTTCTAGAAATGTTAAGAGATGTAAGTGAGACAGTCCCTGTATCATGCTAATATAACATCATAAGCTCTTTCAAAAGTCTTTATGAAAGCAAAATATATGGATGGCATTAGAAGTTAATGCGGTGCTTACCTTTTGTGGAGAGGTAATGACTGAAAGGGGATTTTTAGCAGTAAAGTTTTTTCAAGTAGAGATGCCCATTTAAAATTTTTTAATTTAATTTTAATTTTTTTATTACTCAAATGAATTTATCACATCTGTAGTTGTATAATGATCATCACAATCCAATTTCACAGGATTTCGCCCCACCTGCCCATTTAAAATTGATGCGTGCAACATTGATGTTGATAGGTGGCTTAGATAGTGACAGTGACTAGCAGATGAGAATTTCGATGGGTAAATGTTCAGAATTAGCCATAGTAGTAAAGGATAGCAAAATTTTAATCTTCCATGTAGTATTCTTTTAGAAGTAACTATAAAGTAGATAACCAGGAGTTCCTTAGTGGTGCAGTGGGTTAGGGATCCACCATTGTCACTGCTGTGGCTTGGGTTGCAGCTATGGCATGGGTTTGATCCTTGGCTCAGGAATTTCCACATGCCCTGGCCATGCCCCTCCCCCAAAGATATCCAGTACCACAAGTCAACTATACTCCAATAAAATTTTTTAAAAATAAAATGAAATAGATAACCACCAAGGACAAGATGTGTAGCATAAGAAACTCAATATTCTGTAATAATCTGTATGGGAAAAGAATCTGAAAAAGAGTAAATATATGTGTAGCTGAATCACTTTGCTATATACCTAAAAATGACATGATGTTGTAAAGCAGCTATATTCCATTTTTTTAGAAAACAGTAGAATCTAGCTAGATATGAAGGATAATGGATTTCTTTTTTTTCCCTCAAACTTTAGCAAATAGCAGTTTTCAGAACTAGAAGATTCTCAAAAATCTTTTTAAGTCCTTTCAAATTGTCTTTGATATTCTTCCAGATGCAGTGGATAAATCTTTAGTCTTTTAATATTTAAAGAATTTGTTCTGGAAAAGAGAGATCAAATTGTAAGAGGTGAAAGTAATGAAAGGCTTTACAGGTACAGTTAAACACCCACAGAAGTCAGTGGTGAGAGCAGTCTTATCAAGGAATCAGCTAAGATGTCTTTTATTTTTGAAGGCAAAATTTATTACATATTCTTCTTCCTTTTGCAGAATAACCAAGCAGATCTAGAGAATGCCACAGAGGTGCTCTCGGGCTACCTTGAACGAGATATTTCCCAAGACTCTCTGCAGGATATAAAGCAGAAAGTACAAGATAAGTACAGGTGAGGTTTTTTTTCATTAGTTGTTGAGCAAAAATGTCCGCCACTGGTGGTCTGGTATGCCTTAGTGGTGAAGTTAGATTATGGTGAAACTTGTCTTTAGCATATAACTGAGCTGCTGCCATGTTTTCACAGATTGCTTCTGTCTTTTGGGCAGCAAATCCCAGATGATGCTAGTCAAGCATAGGGCAAAAATGAGCTATTTACCCCATTAGCTGACTCTGCATCTTTCATACAACTTTATACAGTTACTGCCCTGAAAGGAAGAAGGAACCCCAAAAGGACAAGTATGAGGGGTGAGATTAGGATTCTTGCCCTGGCATAAGGATCCTGTGAATCATGGGTATTGACACGTGAGCTACCCAGACTTGTAAAAATCTTTTCAAAGAGATTTTCTAAGATTTATCTTTTTCTAAGATGCAATTTACTTTGTCCTAGGGATAGGTGATGCTTCAAGATATGCCACCTCTTAAGCTAAGAATACAAAATGTTTGCTTTCTCAACATGGAGCTCTTTCTCCCAAAGCTGTTTTCTGGTGGATACAAATATTTTTTTAATAGTAGTAGAAACTTTTTGGAAATTTTGGAAGGCTTGGAGATTTAGTGCTAAGTAACATTTTCACTTCCCTTAGCCAACTATAGCTACCATGTTGTGTTTAATAGTACCTTGAGATTTTACAGGTACAGATAGATAACCCTTGAAATTACTTCTTCCTAAAACTGTTTCCTTACCTATAGAATGACATGATTAAATCAGATGATTTCTAAGGCCTTTATTTTATTGCTCTAGAATTAATTCCCAAAACTGGTAACTTTGACTTTTGAAAAACATCTTTTTAAAATTAGAAATATTCGGGAGTTCCCGTCGTGGCTTAGTGGTTAACGAATCCAACTAGGAACAGTGAGGTTGCGGGTTCCATCCCTAGCCTTGCTCAGTGGGTTAAGGATCTGGCGTTGCTGTGAGCTGTGGTGTAGGTTGCAGATGCGGCTCAGATCCCAAGTTGCTGTGGCTGTGGTATAGGCTGACAGCTACAGCTCTGATTCGACCCCTAGCCTGGGAACCTCCATATGCCGCAGGAGCGGCCCTAGAAAAGGCAAAAAGACAAAAATAAATAAGTAAATAAAATTAGACATATTCATATCTTTATATCTAGACCTGAAAATGTGCCTATTAAAAACAAGTGTGACGTTCCCTCTGTGGCACAGTGGGATCAGCAGTGTCTCTGCAGCTTTGGGATGCAGGTTCGATCCCTGGCCCAATACAGTAGGTTACAAGCTCTGGCATTGCCAGTGCTCTGCTGTAGGTCACAACTGCGGCTTGGATCTGATCCCTGGCCCAAGAACTCCATATGTCACAGGGCAGCCAAAAAAAAGTATTTGTGGGGTTCCTGCTGTGGCACAGTGGGTTAAGGAGTCTGCATTGTCTCTGCAGTGCTGTTGGTTCAATCCCCGGCCTGGTGCAGTGGGTTAAGGATCTGACATTGCCACAGTTGGGGCATAGGTTTCAGATTTGATCCCCTGGCCTCTGAACCGATATGCCGTGGATGTGGCCAAAAAATAAATAAAAATACATGTTTGGTTCCAAGTCTGGGTATACTGTAGGGAACCTTAAAAAGATAAGTAAACGCCTCTTTTTAAAAAATTATTGGAGGCTGACAAGTTTTTTTTCTCTTTGATTACAGATACTGTGAGAGTCGACGAAGGGTTTTGTTACAGCATGTGCATGAAGGCTATGAAAAAGATCTGTGGGAGTACATTGAGGACTGAGAAATGGCCCTGCATAAAATGAACTCTGAAAACTTTACCATCTAGAGTGCTCATGCAATTAAAACAAACAAAACAAAGCAAACACAAACAAGGAGGCACTAAGCCTATTCTGACACCGCTGGTCTGTAGTACCAGAATTCTGTTTTGTTAACGGAAAGTTAAAGTAAATTATATTGTAATAATAAAAAAAAAGGTAGATAAACCATTGTACAACAGTATTCTAGGCCGCCAACAAAAGTGTGACAGACACACTAAAAGCCCTCCAACTTTAACTTGTAACGTAGCTTCATTCTCAAAGCTGACTCTTCTTTTTCTTTTTCTTTTTCCTGAGTGTAGTACAGTTAAAATTTAAAACAGCTCCTTGACACTGCTTTTCATGTCCAAACCAGCCATTTTGTTGTACTTTGGTAAAGGACCTCTTCCCCTTCCTCCCTACACATACAAATACACCCACACACACAGATTGTCTCTCTCTCATACCCCAAGGTCATGAGTAAATGATGATTAGTTCCTTGTAAAGAAAATTCTTGGGTTGGGGAAGAGGGTAGACAGAAAGAGGAATTAAACAAACAAAAAAAAACCACAAAAAAACTTTGTATATGACTTTTAAAACAAGAGGACAACACAGTATTTTTCAAAATTGTATATAGCGCATATGCATGGACAAAGCAAGCGTGGCACGTGTTTGCATAATGTTTAATTACAAAAATATTTATTCTTTAAAAATCTTCAAGATTATGTCTATTTGCTGTGCATTTTTCTTTCAGTTTGCTTTTTCTTTCCAGGGTTGAGGGTTGGGATAAAAGGCGTGTTGGTTTAGCACCTCTGGAAGACCTAACTAGAGCTCTTTGAGTTCCCTTTCCTGAGATTACTTTGCCCTCTCGAGTTTCGATGTGTCTGTTGCTAGGCATGGTGTCATGCCCTGAATTCCCAGCTCCTGGTCGGGGACAGGGGCATCAAGCTCTAACTAAATGCCGTGGCCTGATAAGGGTTGCAACAGGGAGCTTTGTTGCTGCAATTCCAGAAGGACGCTGTCCCCAACCTCATCCCTCTCCATGGCTTCATGCATCTATGTAAGCCTTTGTGTGCCCGTGTCATACACACAGCTGAAGGCTTCCTAGGCTTCCTATCACATCCAGAGGAAACATTTCAAAAAAATTTTTCCCCTTGATTGCTGCTTTGAGCCTTTTAAGATTTTAATTATGGCTCTTCTCTTACCCCTTCTTTACGTTAGGTGTCAAATAGAATGTTTTTGCTTTAAATATAAATAAATAGCCATTCACTTAGTTTCAGGTTGTGAATTACAAATGGCAGATACTGAAATTGCTTGTGTGTGTTGCTGTGGGTTCAGTTTGAAGGTAAACACCCCCAGAACTTGATGTTCCCATCTAGTGCATTTAAATAGAAATCACTGAGTTTGCTTCTTTTCTATTGTCAGCAGATAGGAGAATTAATAATGCATTTTAGCTGTGATGTCCATTTTTATGAAATTTCTACTAAGAGCTATGTTAAAAGTAAAGGATGGTGGTGGTTTTATTAACTACATATCTGTTCAGGCCATTCTGGCTGTGGTATTTTTCAACAGGTCATTGTCCCTAAATCTGTCAGTTTTATACAGGAGCACAGAGTGAACTAGGCAACTAGATTAAGAGGTCTCAGTGCTAAATACCAATTTTGGCTGAAGGACCTCTTTGTCTTCCAAAATGTGCCTAGGGAGTGTTTACTGTTTGTGAGGCAGCTTTGCCTGCTCTTGCATTGTACATCTTACTACTCCATTGGAAAGTAGGTTCACTTTCCTCTGGCCATTTGCCTAAGTTAGGCTTTGCTAAATCAACCCTACTTTTCCTTTTAGAAAAGGTGGTTACATGAGATGTACTTGCAACTGTTCTTTTCCCATCAAAAATCAGTGAATATTTGCAGAGTATATTATGCTGCTTCCTTAAATCACTTGTCGCTTTAGGATCAACATTACCTGTACCTTTTATTCTCCCCTTCCTTGCCACCTCAGGTGCAAATCTGAACTCACTGTCTGCTCTCACATTCTCTTCTCTTTTCCTTTCCCTGTCATCCATTTGACTTTATTTTAAATGACTGCATCAATCTTAAAAGACAATTATCAAAACTAAGGAATTTTTTTTTTTAAGAAAGTTTGAGTAAGTCCTTCCCCTCATAACTTTGAAAAGCAGCCAGAGTTTCTATCTAGATTTATGTGATTCCCTTAAAATGTTTTGTGTATGTGTGGTGTTTTAAAAAATCTTACCAATTAATTGCAGTATGTAGGTTTGAGTGTCATAAATCCTCTTTACATGGTCCCCTTAAAACAAGTATCCACAACCAATGTGTGCAATTCATAATATCAGCCCCCACCCGTGGAAGAACAGTGCTTTTTAGAGCTGCTTTGTAGTTCCAGTGTTGGCATATTACCTGAGGGTGCATTCTCTAATTTGTATGGATAAAGGTGAACTGGCCTTTAGAACTTCCAAGCTTTTACCTGCTATCTCCATATTTGATAGAATTCCCAGAATTAATTTCTTTCAATGTTAGTAACTTCAGTGGCCCCAGCTGGGATAGGCAAGCCATATTGTATGACAGCTTCCCTATTTCACCTACCTTAGTCTTTCTGTCAGAGGGCTCTATTCATGGTCAGCACCAGGGTCTCCCTGTCTTCTTGAGGGCAATTCTATTGTCTTCTGAAAAGTGCATGCTTCATTTGAACAATTTATTGAGCAGTAGATGGATTTTAAGTGATTTACGATATAATGTTGATCCAAAGTGCAGGATACCACAGTGGTAAAATTTGAGTAGCATATAGTATCATCAGACTCTAAATTCTGTGTAATCTGCTGCAACCCAGTTTGTATGTGTTTTATGTGTGTTTAAATAAATATATTAAATACACATGTGTATACATACACACATATATAATAGATCCCAAACTGACTAACTTGATTTGAAATGGTTGAATCTGCAGTGTAACATGTGGTTCAACCATGATTAGGAGCTGAAATTTAGTATAAGAGAGAAAAGGACTTGATGTAACAAAATCTTTTAGCTACAAATCCCGGTATAGAGCACTTGGGGGATGGGAGGGGGCGGGTTGGTGAGACAATCAGATCGGTAAATTGATTAAATGCTCCTAACCCTGTAATTTTGTGCATAGAGCACCCTGTGCTATGGAAATAACTGTTCTTAGATTTTCATTGTAACTGGACTGTTCAGGTTGCCCAGAGGGAAAGAACATTCCTAATTCTAATAAAATAAACTTTTATTTTGTTATTCCATTAGTTACTTATGTTTATTTTTATAGTTTAAAAAAGAAAAAAAAAAGAAAAGACATTGGTGGCCTAACAGTCACCTGTATTATGTGCCTTATTCACTGTTCCTACTTAACATAAAATGTCAAGATTTGGTTCAGTTTCTTTGCAGGGAACTGTGAATGAGACTATTCCCAACAATTAACTTGGTTAATGAAGCCTTCAGAGCATTTTCTGGAAGCTTTCCCATTTCTGTGTCTTGAAAATTGAGTTTAGATTGCTCGTTGTGTTGTAACAGTGATAGTAGATGCTCAGTAGGTCTTTGTTAATTTTTAAAGATAAAATATTTGAAAAGTCATTATCAACCTTAAAACTCCTGTCACATTTCTTCCATTTAGCTTGGTCTTAGAAGCTGATATCTCCCACAAGGGTGGAGGGAGAATTGTCTTAAAGAAGGTCCCCAAAGTTGAGATCTTTGTCATGGATATTCTAGTCAAGTCTAGATTATAGGACAATTTAATTTGGTCTTGTTTGGATCTATGATTATGAAAGTTCATTTATTACTCATATCTTCAAAGCACTTTAATTTGTATTGTCTAAAGCAAGTGGAAATAGTAATTGCTCTTTTAAAAAAAGAAGTCTCAAGTAACTTGCCCAAGATTTCACAATTTCTTCTGAGACTTAAGCTTTCTTCTTTTGATCAACATCATACTACCTCTTTGTATCATATTGTCTTAGTATGGTCTCAGAATGATCTAGCATTCAGCACCAGGAAACATGGTTCTTATCTATAATGTTGTACTTTAAAACTGTATCAAAGACTATAAACACCTGTCACTGCTACTGTTAGAGGAATACTGTATACTATTTCTACTCTTTAATTTGCTGTTACAGAGTTTGCAGCTAATGTAGCTCTGTTTTGCCTCATCAAAGAAATTAGTGATGGATAGAAGAATAGCTCTCCCCATCTTGGTGATTGGGACAGTATCATGAGAAGACTATCACATGTGATAGTTGAGAGTAAATGGTTCAGTATCATTTGGATAAATAGTGGCCAAGTAATTTGCAGTTGCTGGTCTAGTTATTTGTTCTAATGAATTTGCAGTGTAAAGAATTTTGGATAATTTATTGGAACTTGTTACAGAATTTGTTTTATAACAAAATGCACAGAACAGCCACTATCCATTTGTTTCTCAGCATTTTTCCTTGGAACTGGATGACCCATGGGACTTTTAGAAGATAAGCAGTGAGCACTGGGGGAAAATCTTGGCTCCTTCAGAAACAGGAAAAAGTATGGATGCCTTCATACTTTTTCAGCTTTCTTTGGGGATAAAGTTGGTGTATTTCTGGTTCATTTTAAGGAATTTGTTTCTCCACTTATCACCCAAGATGAAATTCTCAGAAATCCCCAACTGGAAATAATCAAATAGTACTTGCTGTAGGAGTAAAGAACTAAGGTTAATCTGTCTCTAAGCAGTAGCAGTAGTGGGGAAAATAATATGAGATTCTTTTGAAAAGCAGTTTTCAGACTCTAATTAAACTATATATATGCTTGTTTAGGGCCATTTTCAGAGTAGGAGGAGCCAATTAGTATATAAATCAATCACCCATTGGTATGTAGCAGCTGTAACAATTCCAAAAGAATTTATTACCACAGTAACCCAGGAGTTTCGAGTAGTAACAGGAGTCTCAAACTCAGATGTCTCTAAGAATCAGGTAAACATTTTAATAGACTAGCCTGGGTTCTGAGAGGATCCTGTGAAATAAACTTTATGTGAATTCTTTCAGTCTTGAAATGTTGATCATTAACTGAAAATATTTTAAAATGTGGGTCAAAGAAAAACAGCACATGGGCCATATCATTTTCTAACACTAACTTTTATTGGGTGTCACCTTAATGCCCTGTCCATCTTACACATTGAAATCTCTGAGAAATTTCATAAGGACAAAACCAAAAAAACTCTGCCTGAGTCCACTCCATAGAAATTATGATTTAATTGCTTTGGATTGTGTCCTGAGCATCAGTAATTTTTAAAAGCCTTGTCTTCAAGGCAGAAGCCCAACTCTGATGATTATGCAGTGCAGTTTGAGACCTGCAGGCAAGGTTAAGACTATTGATCTAGATACTTGTGTGTTTAAAGAGGAGAATAGCTGAGTACTCTAGGTCATAAGGGACAATCGGATATGTGGCAAATTCACAAGCTCAGGAAAGGGCCACAAGAGGCCCTAGCTGAGTGGGGTTTGTGGAATGGTGCCTCCTAAGGGTCTAATGTGAAGTGTTCAACTTAGTTTTTTGGTAAGTGTTCCACCCTGGAGAAAATCAAATTCACAAAACTAGAAAAACTGTAAAACTGACAACCTGAGTATATTATTCACATCAACTGGCAATATATTTTCTTAGCTAGGGCGAGAACCCTACCTGGAAGTAAATTGATAGAGAGTCTGAGCAGAGATCATTGAATTGAGAGGTTAAACTATGTCAAGTCAATGCACAATTAATCACTTAAATTCAGAGCACTTGAAAGTCATAAGTTTCTTGGTATTAACTTTCATTATTTTGACGATTTTTTATGTTAGAGAGGATCTTCCTGTTCTCATTCCCAATGTGGTTGGAATGGTAGAATATTAATATTTCTCAGCCATGGTTTTTCCCTTCTATAAAGTGAGGATACTAATAGCTGTAGTTTGTTGAGTGGTTCTTGCCAGATGCCTTACTTATGTTATTTGTATTTTCTAAGAAGCCCTAAGACAAAGTAGGCATTACTATCTTATTTTATAAATGAGAAATATAGGTGTATAGACTTTTAATTCAAAATTTACAGTTTATGGCAGAATCATGTTTGTTTGTCTGATTCCATGTGTTCATTCCATCATGTTACATTTTCTTTTATAGGACTATTGTGAGGATTAAAAAAAATAATGGGAAGACAAAGATTTGTTGTAAATGATGAGCATACTAGTACTAACTTAAGCCAAAAATAAGGATGCATAGCTATATCATAGACTCCCAAAGGCAGGATGAGATTGAATCCAGAATCTGGAAAGCCGTTTTGGACTCAAACTGGCATTGTCTGCTGTCTGTACATCCACATCATTCTAATGGCTTCTGCTGTTCCTCTAGGCTACTTTTACAACTTATAACTGTTCCAGACATGTGCAGCCAGAGTCAGACAGCCATGGGACAGGGTTGTTTGTACAGATGTGGCTTTTGGGGGCTTACCCCTGAGGATTGGGAGGTGGATCTTGGAGATCATGTTTGTCTGACTGTAGGTCACAGGTATCTTTGACAATACCAAAATGCCCTGAAAGTTTTCTTTTTTAAATAAATGTAAAGAATTAGTATATAATAGATAATTATGGACTAATTTGTGTAGTGTTTACTAAATGTTTCCTGTCCATTTATTTTAAACTCAAAATCCCATTAGACAGTTACCACCTCCATTTTATAAATAAGGAAATAGCTCAAATAAGGTCATTTTTTGAGGTCTTCCTTTTGTAAGTGGCAGAATGAAGATTCAAACCTAAGTTCCTTCAGTCAGCACTCATGGTGTTGGGCACTCTTCTAGATGCTGGAGGAACAGCAGTCAACAAAGGGGTCTGAAGCACAACCCTGATTCTACATAGAGACCAGTGTGTTGCCTAAGGTCACCCAGCCAGTTAGTGGCAGATCTGCAGGCACATTTTGACTACTACATTATATTTTCATCACACTAGCTGCTGTTCAAACAACCTTATTAAAAGTATCTGTTGAAATGATATAGCCTGATTAGAGGACTCTCAGCCTTAAGAGACTCAGTTACCAGTTCTTTGACTCTTTTCTGTACAAAACATGTCTCTTTCTGCTGTTGACCTCAGATACTCTAAGAAGGACCCAAAGTATGCCTTTTTCTCCCTCATATTTCAGAGCCACAGTAGTATATTAATGAGTTTAGAAGCAAGCCTCATATTTCCAAGCCATTCTTATTTTGAGCTGATGATGTGACTTTGTATGCACAAGGTAACATTTCCAGATGTACTGTCCTTATTTAGCACCTGTATAACCCTCCTCACTGACTCCATCTATATAAAAGTTTGGATATTTGCTTTTCAAGCTGCACGCTTTTTTTTTTTTTTTTTTGGCCATCTGACTGACCCTGCACCACATCAGTGACCTGAGCCGCTGCAGTGAAAATGCTGGATTCTTAACTTGCTGAGCCACCAGGGAACTCCTCAATCTGCGTGCTTTCTGTCATGGAGTATTCAAGTTCCTTTCAGGGTGGGAATTTGGAAGGTATGAGTAACTATAGTAGATAGCTAATTCTCCAGAAGGCTCTTTAGAATGAAAACTTGCTTCTGTAAATTTTATTTTTGCTTTTTTAGGGCCATACCTGTGGCATGTGGAGGTTCCGAGGCTAGGGGTCAAATCACGGCTACAGCTGCGGGCCTACACCACAGCCACAGCAACAAGGGACCTGAGCTGTGTCTGTGACCTACATAACAGCTCATGGCAACGCCAGAACCTTAACCCACTGAGCGAGGCCAGGAATCGAACCTGCATCCTCATGAATACCAGTTGGGTTCATTAACCATTGAGCCATGACAGGAACTCCGCTTCTATAGATTTTAGATTTTCTTCTGATGGTTAAAATTGGTTTCTATGTGCAAAACGACCAAGTCGTGCCCTAGAAACCACTTCAGTGCATGTTAAATGGCAATTTCTTAGAATTGTGAATCAGGGCAGTCAGGATCTGGTTCTCTGGAATCAACCAGCAAAGCTGGGATTCCTAAGGAGTGAGCAAACACACACAGTCCTAAGTTTTCTAAGGGACCCTATCCAAAAACATCACTACTTACTAAATTGTCCAACTTCCTCTTGCAGGGAGTCTCCCTGTGTGTACTCTGACCTCTGTAGGTCACATCCTTTCTCATAGTAAGTGCAGCATAAAATGATAACCAGATTTTATGGAGCACTTCATGTGGGCCTGTGTGGGCAGTAGACATTCTTAATGGAATGCTCTAAAATTGTAAGTTCTTGCACCTACTCTTAAGTCATTTATAACCTAATTGCTGGTCTTCCTGGTATGAACAAAATTGTTGCTTGTTAATAAATTCCTACCATATGACCCTGACTTGTGGTTCATTTCTATATAACTAGGGCAAATACTGAAGAGTTTTCTGACAAAGGAGAAAGCATGAGCAGTGTCTACTTGATTTGGATAGGAAATAGTATGTATCCAAAAATCGTGTGACTAGCTTACAGGTCACAGCAACAAATACCAGAGAATGAGTTTAATGAAGAGTAATAGTGTTGTTGTACTTGCTTTTGAAGAATTAAATTTTACTCCATTAATTCTTGACTACCTTTCAATAGAGTAAAATAAGTCTTTTACAAACTATTCATGTTAAAATCACATTAGTACAGGAGTTCTCTTGGTGCAGCGAGTTAAGGATCTAGCATTGTCATTGCAGCAGCCTGGGTCATTGCTGTGGCACAGATTTGATCCCTGGCCTGGGAACTACCACATGCTCTAGGCGCAGCCAGAAAACAAAACAAAAAACACATTAGTGCAAGTCAGTGCCTTACAATGGTCAGTGGTTGCTCTCTAATCAATGGAAATAAACTATTGGTTCCACAGAATTGCTTCACAGGTTCCAAATGCTACTTTTTAGGGATGCCGGATTGTGTGCCCTTTAAGATAAATCCCATAGTCAAGAGCCTAGCCCTAATCAGATTAAAGCCCAAAGATGACACTTAGGAGAACAGAATAGGTCAGTAAAGGGTTGGGGACAGATGCTTCTACTAGAATAGGTATCCTCTACTCACCTTTAAGTTGATAGAAATCAAAAATTGCACCCATCTTAAGTGTTCAGATTGATGTTTCAACAATTGTACATGTTGTGAGATAATGCAAAAGAAGCTATAGAACGTTACTATTAATCCAGAAAGTTCTCTTGTGCATCTTTCAAATTCTCCCTGCTCCCTTCCCTACTCCAAAGATCATTTGTGATCTCCCTAAAGATTTATCTTGCCTACCTTTGGACTTATATAATTAGAATCATGTAACATGAACTCTTGCATCTGGCTTCTTTCACTTACAATACTTTAACGACTCATCCATATTGTATGTATCAGTAAATTATTCTTTATTTCTGAGTAGTATTTGATGTATATATATACATAAATATATACATATACCACAGTTTTTTTAATCCATTCTCCTACTGATTAGACTTCAAGGTTTTAATTGGGGCAATTATGAATAAGGCTGCTATGTATATTCCTAAGTCTTTTTTTGTTTTGTGGATAAATACCTAAGAATAGAAAATTGCTGAGTTATGTGATAACTTTTTAAGAAACTGGCTTCATGTTTTCTAAAGTTGTTTACCATTTTGTACTCTCATCAGTGGTGTATGAGAGTTCCAGTTGCTTCATATCTTTGTCAACATTTACTGTAGTCAGTGTTTTTTATATTAGCCATTTTATTGGGTATGAAATAACTATAATTTTAATTTAATTTCTCTAATGATTAATGGTGTGCACTTTTCATATGCTTATTTTAATCTTTCGTGAAATATCTTTTGTGTCTTTTCCAATTTTAAAATTGAATTATCTTTTTATTATGGTTATTGTGTGTATTCTGGATACAAGTCCTTTGGTGGGTATATATGCTGTGATTTTTTTTTTATAGGCTCTGATTTGTCTGTTCACTTTCTTACTGGGATATTTTGATGAGCAGAAATTTTTGTTTTGATAAAGACCACTTTATCAAGTTTTTTGTTTATGATTTTAGACCCCAAGCTCACAAAAAACACATTTTCTTCTAGAAGTTTTATGGTTTGGGGTTTTATGTTTATGATTGATCATAAATAGTCTTGATCCATCTCACGGGTTTTAGGTTTTTCATCTATGGTTTGGAGTTTTATATCTAGGTATATGATGCACCTCAAATTATTTGCATAGAATGAGTTTTATTTCAACATGGATATTCAGTTGTTGCAGCAACATTTGTTTAAAAATAATTTCCTGCATATCCCCCTGTGGCTCACTGGGTTCAGAGTGGCTGAAGAGGTGCAGGTTCAATCCTTAGCACAGTGAGTTATGGAATCCAGTGTTGCCACAGCTATGGCAGTCGATCCCTGGCCCGGGAACTTCCATATGCTGTGGGTGCAGTCATTTAAAAACCTGATTTTTTTGGAGTTCCCGTCATGGCTCAGTGGAAAAGAATCTGACTAGCATCCATGAGGACGCAGGTTCGATCCCTAGCCTTTCTCAGTAGGTTAAGGATCCAGTGTTGCTGTGAGCTGTGGGAACCCCTAACCTGGGAACCTCCATATGCTGTGGGTGCAGCTGTAAAAAGATAAAAAAATTTTTTCCTTCTCCCATTAGATTGACTTGGCATCTTGGTTGAAAATCATTTGACAGGAGTTCCCGTTGAGGCACAGTGGTTAACGAATCCGACTAGGAACCATGAGGTTGCGGGTTCGATCCCTGGCCTTGCTCAGTGGGTTAAGGATTTGGCGTTGCCGTGAGCTGTGGTATAGGTTGCAGGTGCATCTCGGATCTGGCATTGCTGTGGTGTAGGCTGGAGGCTACAGCTCCGATTAGCCCCCTAGCCTGGGAACCTCCATATGCTGAGGGAGTGGCCCTAGAAAAGGCAAAAAGACAAAAAACAAAAAAAAATCATTTGACAATATGTGTGTGTAATTTCCCCACAGAATACTCCATTCCCCACAATACTTAATTGTTATTGCTTTTAGTATTTTCCAACAATTCTTTGGTTTCATCTGGTATATCTGAAGAACTTTTAGCATTTCTTCAACTGCAGATTTTCAAGAGATGAATTCTCCCAGCTTTTATCGGTCAGATAATATTTTTATTTTCCTTTTTGAGAGATATTTTAGTTGCATATACAATTCTGTTTTAGAGTTCCTGCTTTGGTGCAGTGGGTTAAGGATCTTGCTGCAGCAGTGGCCCAGATTCAGTCTCTGGCCTGGGAACTTCCATATGTCACAGGTGTGGCCCTAAAAAAAAAAAAAAAAGAAGCAGAGGCAGGTGTTCCCTTGTGGCACAGTGGGTTAAGAATCCAACGTCACTGCAGGCTCCTGTTGCTGTTGTGGCACAGATTTGATCTCTGGCCTAGGAATTTCTGTATGCCATGGGTGTGGCCACAATAAATATATAAATATAAGGTAGCTTGCACTTTTGAAAGGCTCAACTTACCCCAAGGAAAAGAGGGATCTGTCTCAACTCCCCTATTATTCATACCCACTTTTGGTCTACTACCTACATGTACTTTTTTAGTTCTAAGAGGTAAGATTGGTAGGTGGGTGCAGGCTTTCTCTGGATTTGAGTCCTTTAGATTCTAATGTCATGCAAGCCTCAACGGAGCTGTGATATTTTTTAAGTTTCAACTTGCTTCTCTTATTTTCTCCTATGGTGGATTTCTCATGGGGAACATGAGCAGCCAGTTATCTCTTCTCTCTGTGAAGGACTTAGCACTTTATGGAGGTTGGTTCACTTAGGTTTCTTTTCTCTCTCTCTCTCTTTTTTTTTTTTTTTTGGCGGGGTGGGGTGGGGAGCACACCTGTGGCATATGGAAGTTCCCAGGCTAGGGGTCAAATTGGAGCTGTGGCCAAAGCCATGGCAACTTGGGATCAAACCTGTGTCCTCATGGCGACTAGTTAGGTTCGTTACCACTGAGCCACAATGGGAACTCCAAGGTTCACCTAGGTGTCTTTGTGTCCTCAGCTTTCTGGTGAGTTAAAAATATTTTTGGGAGTTCCTATCATGGCTCAGCAGTTAATGAACCCAACTAGCATCCATGAGGACAAGGGTTTGATCCCCGGTCTTGCTCAGTTGGCTAAGGATCCAGTGTTGCCATGAGCTGTGGTGTAGGTCACAGACGCTGCTCAGATCCAGCATTGCTGTGGCTCTGGTGCAGGCTAGCAGCTACAGCTCTGATTGGACCTCTAGCTTGGGAAACTCCATATACTGCGAGTGCAGCCCTAAAAAGACAAAAAGAACATAAAAAAATTCTTTTTTAAAATTTTCTAGCTAATCTGGCCTTTGTTTGCTAGACTGGGAAATACATTCTCTTGGGGTTTTCTACATGCAAATGAGAAGTGAATTCCAGAAAAGGAAGTTTTTAAAAAAAATGGTTTCATTTACATACTTTAAAATTTTATAGAATGGTAAGCAATGTCAAGTGAATTACTTTTCTATTATAGGTCTCCTAGACCTCTCTATTCCCTCTACAAATATCATTACCAGTTTCTTGTGATTATTTTTCAAAATTCTATTTACAAAACATGTACACATCTTCCCCCTTATTTTTAATTAATTTATTTATTTTTTTGTCTTTTTGCCTTTTTTTTTTTTTTTTTTTTTAGTGCCGCACCTGTGGCAGCATATGGAGGTTCCCAGGCTAGGGGTCAAATCAGAGCTGTAGCTGCCGGCCTTCACCAGAGCCACAGCAATGCGGGATCTGAGCCTCGTCTGCAACCTACACTACAGCTCATGGCAACGCTGGACCCTTAACCCACTGAGCAAGGCCAGGGATCGAACCTGCAACCTCATGGTTCCTAGTCAGGTTCATTATCCACTGAGCCACGACGGGAACTCTCCTCCCCCTTATTTTTTTAAACACAAATAGAACCATACTATTTGTACATTTTGCTTTTTTTTTTTTTTTTTGGTTGCATCCGTTGGCATGCAGATGTTCCCCCAGGCCAGGACTGGAACCTGAGCCACACAAGTGACAGTGCCAGATCCTTAACTGTTAGGCCACCAGGAACTCCCAAAAGTTTGCTTTTTTCATGTAACCATTTTGCCATCTTGAAGTCTTTTACAGGCTGCATAATATGTCTTAGAGTGGATATACTGTGGTTTATTTAAACAATCCCTGGCGATGGACATTTAGATTTTTTCCGGTATTTTTCCTCACAAATATTGCAGTATATATGCCCACATTTGTGGTTGAGTATACCTGTAGAATCAGGAATGGGCATATTTTTAAAATGCTTCGTGAATGCCCCTGGAGTTTTATATTATTTCAAAGTGTTTCCCAAGGTGATGGCTGGGCTCTCAGCAGTTGTTGGTATGGGTTTGGGGAAGAATGGATACTGCAAAAGAGGCATGAGGTGCTGGAAAGTTGCCTGGCTGGTGATGTCAGAACAATGCTGGCTATAGACCCTATCAGAGTAGGAATGACATATTAAAATATTTAAAATGTAGGAACTCAACTATAATCCCTTTATATGTATATTGGGTATATTAAAAAGTTACAGATGCTTAATTCCTTTCTTGCCTCCTCAGCCCCTTCCATGGGGAAAAAAGTATAAATGCCATTTTGTTTGGAATGTCTTAACCAGCTATATGACTTGAATGATACTGATAAACAAGATTACATCCAAGGAAGTTTTCTAAGGGAAATGAACACTTACGTGTTATACAAGAAACACTCTCTATGTGATTCTGGGATCTTCCTGTTAAGATGTTACATTTTTTTTGAGATTTTTCTAAGTACCTATCTAATTAGCACATTAAGTGTGGCCATTGACATTTGAGAAACCAACGTGCTTTCTCATGAAAACAGCTCTTGCACAGAAAGTGCTCTTTCTTCTAAGATCTTGGGGTTAAAGGACAAATTTTAAAACCTATAATAATGGCTTATACTTATTTAATATCCATAAAAAATGTCACTTACAGGAGTTTCCATCGTGGCTCAGTGGTTAATGAATCTGACTAACATCCATGAGGACGCAGGTTTGATCCCTGGCCTGGTTCAGTGGGTTAAGAATCTAGCGTTGGTGTAGGCCGGCAGCAACAGTTCCGATTGGACCCCTAACCTGGGAATCTCCATATGCCACTAGTGTGGCCCTAAAAAAAAAAAAACCAAAAAAAAAAACCCAAAAAAAAACAAATAACAAAAAAAGAGCAGCACAGCAGGCGAAAGGAACCGTCTGTGAGAGGGATGGAATTATTTAAAAAAAAAAAAAAGTCATTTACTTCTCATAGGACCCCTTCAGGGAGGTTTTATTAATTGAGAAGTACGCTTAGCTTTCCACCAACATCTTCTTCCCTAAGGCTCCCTAGCTCAGTAACTGACTGTACTATTCACTCAGCTGCTTTTAAATTTAGAAACATAGTAGTCTTCCTCTGACATCTATATCTGTTCCCCTCATTCCCCCACATCCAATTCTATACCATAGGAAATTTGTTTTACCTCCTAAAATTCTTGAGAATCCATTCACTTTTTGTCCATTTCTTTTCCCTTCACTCTAGTCCAAGGGAAGTGTTGTATCATCTCTTGTTTGCAGTATCCTTTAGTCACCCATAGATTATCAGTTCCTGTCTCCAATTCATTCGTTACTTCTTAGCCAACACGAACTCATTAAATGTCAATTCTGTGTCACTCCTTGTTCAAAACTCTCTAGTGCCTTCCCAATGCCCTTAGAATAAAACCCCTCACATGGTGTCTCTTGATCTGCACACTAGTCTCTCATACCTCTCCAACTATTGCAACCAACTCTTCCCTTTTCTCTTTCCAGCCAGGCTGGTTTTTCTGTGTGGCAATGTGGCCAAGCTTCTTCCATCCTCAGGGCCTTTGTACAAGCTTTTCCTTTGCCTTAGAATTCTTTCCCTGCCTGCCCACTTACCCCTTCCCCTTTCCCAAGCTAATGCCTTATCTTTTAGGCCTCACTTTATTTCTTTTTTGGCCACCTCGAGGGATATGGAGTTCCCAGTGCAAGGATTAGATTCCATGAAGCTGTGGGGATTGAACCTTCGTCTTGTTACTGCAGAGATGTCACCGATCCCATTGCTGGGACATCGGGAACTCCAGGTCTTATTTTAAACATATCTTACCCAGGGAAACGTCCTTGTCCAGTCAAGTCTAGATTGGATCTTTCTGTTACTCACTTTTACTACTCTGTATTGCTCCTTCAGCATTTACCACAATTCTATGGTTATGTTGTTCTTTTAATTAATTTTTCTCTTATCAGAATAAGTAATACATCCATTTCATGAAAAATTCAAATTGTAAACAGGGTATAAAGTCTCTTCCCTTCCCTTCCCTCTGCTACCCAGTTCTCCTTACAAGTAACTACTTTTAGTATTTTGAATATCCTTTCAGAGATATTTTGAGTATATAAGCAATTATGTACATATTATTCATCTTTATTTCTGCCTTCTCTTTTTAAAAATTAAAAAAAAAAAAATTGGCTGCAGCATGCAGAGGCTTGTGGGATCTCAGTTCCTTGACCAGGTCTTGAACTCTGATGGCAGAGGTGAAGGCACTAAGTCCTAACCACTAGACCACCAGGGAACTCCCTGCCTTCTCTTTTATTTGCACAGATCCCATGTACATTTTTCTGCACTTTGTTTTTATGTGTTAATAATATATCTTGGTGGAGTTCCTGCTGTGGTGCAGTGGGTTAAGAAACTGACTGCAGCAGTTTGGTCACTGTGGAGGTGTATGTTTGATCCCTGGCCTGGCTTAGAGTTAACAGATCTGGCATTGCTGCAGCTGCGGTGTAGGTCATAGCTGTGGCTTGGATTCATCCCCTGGCCCAGGAATTTCCATAAGCTACAGGTGGGGCATATATATATATATATATATATATATATAGAGAGAGAGAGAGAGAGAGAGAGAGAGAACGTGTGCACAATTCTACATAAAAATGTAAATAGTTCCTTTTTCATGTATCATGCAGTATGGGCTCATCACACTTTCTTTAACCTCAATTAGTGGGCATTAAGGTTGTTTTCAGACTTTGGTTGTTATAACAATGCTGCATCAAATAACTCTGTATTTAAAGTCCTCTCCCACATTTATACCCATAGAATATATTCCTAGAATTAGTATAATGAAATTAAAGGTTATGTTATGTGCATTTTTAATTTGGGTAGTTATTCCAAACTGCTGTCAATGGAGGCTGTACCAATTTACATCTCCACTAGCTACAGATGAAGAATATATGCATGTTTACTCACAACTTGGTGAAAATTTTTGTTCTCTGCCAATGTAAGAGGTGGAAAGTATCTTTTGGAAACTTTAATTTGCATGTTTTTTCTTCCTTACAAAGTTATATTTTCATATGTTTAAGAGCTATTTGTATTTGTTCTTTAGTGAACTATTTCTTCATAAACTTTGCTTATGTTATTATTCAATGTGTGATTTCCTCGCTATACTCTAAAGTCAGTGCTCCTGGTGTAGAGTTCCAATGTATTTTGTCACAGGGCTTCTGGTACTGAAATGAATGAAGCTCAAAGAAACGCCTGGCTCAAGTCATGCAGTAGTCAAATCCAGACTACTAAGTATTGACTCCAAAGCCCAAGTATTTCCACAATCACTCAGTGCAAAGACTAAGCATTTAATTCACCACACCAGGTCCCAGAAAGGAAATGTACGAAGGCTGAAATGTGTTGCAAAGTGAAGACTGTAGCAAAACAGGTGAACAAATGCCTATATACAGTAGCAGCAGTTTTCAGATTTTACCGCCATGCAGGAACCCAGGCACGTTGTGGCATCTTTATTCATTGAGGCTAGATTTTTGGGTTTCTTATGAAATCTTCTAATTCTTAAATATTTGCAGTCAAAACAAGGCTGCGTTTAAATACAGCCCACCAGCTGCTAATTTGCAAACCCTAGCGTAAACAAAAGTGGGAGGCCGACGGGGCAGATAATACCGTAGCCAAGAAACAAGGAATTTTTATCTAAGGCGAAAATGAAGTTCTGGGTCCTAGGGTTTGGGGTTGAGGGCCGGGGCTTCCGGAAGAAGGCTAGAAATAAACGCTGGGTGGCGTTAAAGCAGGGCAGGGCCAGATGGGGCTGGCCACTCCACCCAGTGCTGTGGGGGGGTTTCGCAAGCAGCGTCCACACGATGGCGTGGGGCGGTAAGCGCTGGCCGGGATGAAGGAGACCACTGGCTGCGTATTCCCTCACCGGCTCCTTTAAAGTCAAGTGGACTGCAGCAAAGTGCCCAGCTCTTGCCTCTTTTCTGGAATCCTGGGCCTCCCAGGCAAAGCCTTCCGCTCGGCGATCTACTTCTTACCCTGCTTCCAGGTCCCTCCCTACTCCCCCAGTCCTATGATTTCCGTTTGCCTGGTTGTCTGGGAAACCGCCGACTTCCGGCCTCGCATTGTGGGGGCGGAGCTAAGATGGCTGAGGAGAGACTCGCTACGGTGAGCGCTAAGTTTCTGTTTAGTATTCCGGCCGCCAGACAGGGTGGGGAAGGGGTAGGTCTGCCGGGGCCGGGCGGAGCGGCTCCGGAGCTGAACGGCCAGGCAGGCTGGTGGGCAGGCAGTGTCCCACGCCGCTGCTGCTGGGGAAATGTGGAGCTGAGGCGGGAGCGGTTAGTCTCCTGGGAACTGCTCGGCCAGGGGACAGGCTGAGTTCTCTGCAGTTCTGGGCCTGTGCTAGGGCTAGAGCCCCTCTTGAGGTGCTCTGGCCGGAAAGGGGAGATTTTCATCAGAAACGGCTCTTTTCCTAGCCTCATACTTTCTGTCTCATGAGGTTTGGAAAGGAAGCACTACACACTGTGCAAAACAGTTTCTGTTAATCCCCTGGATTAGACATTGACGGAAACGAATCCTGGAAGCTTTCTGCGTCACTACCTTCTGCCGGTGGGGCGGGACAGTTTTCTCAAGTTTAGGAAAAGACTGTTTTGGGATTCAGCTGGTCTGAATTAGGTGTTGTTGATTAAACCCCACGTACTGCTAATACAAAATAGCTCAGGTTAATTCAGGATGGCCCAGTAATAGTTACTTTTGAGGCGTAAATTCATAATTAGATCTAACTTCTGTAACGTTCCAAGTGTGAAACTGTCCACTTTTTTTTTTTTTTTTTCCTTTTTAGAGCTGAACCCATGGAGTACGGAAGTTCCCAGGCTAGGTGTCCAAGAGGAGCTTCATCCACAGCAACACCAGATCTAAGCCACCTCCCCAACCTATGCTGCACCTTGTGGCAAACTGAATTCTTAACCCACTGAGTGAGGCCAGGGATCTAACCCACATCGTCATGGATGCTAGTTGGTTTTGTAATCATCCGAGCCACAATGGGTATTCCAAAATCAAATTATTGTAGTGTAATCAGAAAACTCAGAATACAGACTGGGAGACCTAAAGCAAAGATTTTTGTTAATTAAAAAAAAAATGAAAAGCATTATTAGTTCTTCTAGATTTTAGACATTGAAAACATAATAAAATCCTTGACCTACATAAATGTTAGGTATAACGGTAATATGACATTGCTGGAAACATACCTTATTCTCTAGTTCTCATTGCTGGTACAGGTTGGTGTTGATGAACAGAATATGAATGTGATGGCAGAATTTTCCTGTACTTTTGAGTCTCTGATAGCATATTAAAGAGAATGACTTTCTTGTTTTGATATAACTTTAGGACTTCAGTCAAAAGTTAACTATTTTCAGTATTATCAAGCTTATTGTTCACAGTGTTAGTGTATGGTAATCTTATCTTGCAGGTTATCACTGCATGGAAACTTTTTTTCTTTAAATGATTTTTATTTTTTCTGTTATCGCTGGTGTACAGTGTTCTGTCAATTTTCTGCTGTACAGCAAAGTGACCCAGTCACACATACATATATATACTTTCTTTTTCTCACTTTATCCTCCATCATGCCCCATAAGTGACTAGATACAGTTCCCAGTGCTGTACAGCACGATCTCATACTGCATGGAAATGTGAACTTCTGTTTTTTGGAAGTGATAGGGCATCTTGTAATAGAACTAAAAGACTTAGTAGTGCCACTCCTAGACTATATCCCATTGAAATAAAAGCAAAACATAAGCACCTGGTCCATGGTACTCCTTATAGTACCGTTAATAGTGGCAAAAAGCTGGAAACAAATGCCCATTAGTAGAGAAATGGATGATTCCTGGTATATCTATACTGAGGAATATTAGCAACCATTAAAAAGAATGTTAGAAGTATGTATATTGATGTGGAAGGACTTCCATGGTGTGTATTTAAGTAAAAGTTGTGGAGTGGGGTATTAAAAAACAAAACTCAACTGAATACATTTTATTTTATTTTATTTATTTTTTGTCTTTTATCTTTTGTTTTTTTTTAGGGCTGCACCTGTGGCATATGGAAGTTCCCAGGCTAGGGGTCCAATCAGAGTTGTAGCTGCTGGCCTACGCTAGAGCCACAGCAACGCCAGATCCAAGCTATGTCTGCGACCTACACTATGGCTCACGGCAATACTGGATCCTTAACCCGCTGATTGAGGCCAGGGATCAAACCCACAACCTCATGGTTCCTAGTCAGATGCATTTCTGCTGTACCACCTCAGGGATTCCCCTCAACTGAGTACATTTTAAAGATCATATTGGCTTTATTCAGTGATTCGTGAATCAGCATCTAATCTAGCAGACAGAAAAGCGCTTTGAGGAACTGTACAAAATAAAAGACTTTTATAAGCAGAAGGGAGCAGGAACAAGGAAGTTATAGACAAAAAAATGGGTTGGTTATTGCAGGGTCACTTTCCTTTAGGTGATGGCAGAAGTATGTCAGGCAGATTACATAACTATTGCTGATCAGGTGATTCCTGATTGACTGGTTTAAGATTCCATTTCTGGGAAAATTAAAACTGTAATTAAGTCTTCGTTTGGTGACATGGGATTTAGCATACCTGACTCCATGTTGCCTTGTGATTTTTTAACAGGGGTATGTTGTGTTATCTTAATTTTGTGACAAAAGGAAAAACACGTGGATCTGTAGATACAGATATATTAGATGTGGAGGAGAGAAGACTAAAAAACTGAAAACTCACAGAGTTTTGAACAGAGCCATAAGTAAACTTCTAAGAATTCTGCACTAAAGGCCTTGAGGCTAGGAGGCATCCCAGCAAAATGGAGTAAAACTAATCCCGCGTGGGTCACACAGAAATTCTGATATGCTACCCAAACTACTCAGGGTTATTACCTGTTCCTTTGGAAAACTGGGGGCTGATATTTAGGTTTTATTTAAGCATATATAATAAATGGTTTAGAGATTTTTTTTTTAAATCAAATAGCTATGGTTTCCATGCTCTATACTTATAACATTTTTTACTCCATAATTCCTATTTTTGATGTATTTGTAAGGATACCCATCTTTTTTCCTGTAAATTAAAAGATTAATTCTTTCAGAACAGAAAGCAAAAATTACTGTTGCACTAGTTGATTTGGCTCAAGTATAGTGCCAAGCATATATCAAGTGTTACATGAATATTTGTTAGATGAATGAATAATCACAGAATTACTTAAAAATGAAGAAAGAACCAAGAAAAGTAGATAAGTTATTCTACATACATATATATATATATCTCCATCCCAGTTATAAGATTAAATGGGCTAATAGAATCTTTTGTATCTCAGAATTCCTAGAAGATCTTTTGAGAAAAAGACTCATCAAAAAAATTATAATTTATTTCTACTTTGTGCAGAAAGAGGCATTGCTGACTCATGAAATTGCTTTTTGACCTTTTTAGATTCATTACTTAATGTGTTCTCCAAAAGTAAAAAAAAAATCCCAGCTGGGAGTTCCCGTTGTGGCTCAGTGGAAACGAGTCTGACTAGCATCCATGAGAATGCAGATTCCATCCCAGGCCTCACTCAGTGGGTTAAGGATACGGCATTGCCCTGAGCTGTGGTGTAGGTTGCAGATGTGGCTTAGATCCGGAGTAGCTTTGGCCGTGGTGTAGGCCAGCTGCTACAGCTCTGATCTGACTCCTAGCCTGGGAATCTCCACATGCTGTGGGTGCAGCCCTAAAAAGATCCCTCCCCCCGCCCCCCCCAAAAAAATCCCAGTTGGATCAAAAAATAGTTGGGTTCTTTAGCCTCATAAAAACAGCTTTGTTGAGGTAGAATATACACATCATGGCATTTACCAGTTTGATCAGCTATAATAAATTTATATAGTTGCACGACTGTCCCCACAATCTACTTAGGTCCATCACTCCAGAAATTTCCCTTGTGTCCATTTACAGCCAGTCTCTACTCATAACCCCAGTCCATGGCTGATCTGCTTTTCTTTTTGCCTTTTCTATAGTTTCATATAGTAGAATCATTTAGCATGTGCTTTGAGGTTCATTCATATTGTTTTATGTACTTTTTATTTCTAAGTGGTATTCTACTGTATGAATATAGACATTTATTCACAAATTGATGGACATTTGGATTGTTCCTGTTTTTGGTTATTATGAATAATGTTACTCTGTTTATTAGTATATGGATCCTTGCATGCATGTGTCTTCATTTCTCTAGAAGTGTAATTGCTGGGTTATATGATAAGTTTATTTTATTTATATATTTATTTATTTAATTTTTAAATTTTCGTTGTCTTTTTAGGACCACACCTGCAGCATATGGAGGTTCCCAGGCTAGGGGTCTAATTGGAGCTGTAGCTGCTGGCCTTCACCACAGCCACAGCAACGCCAGACCTGAGCCACGTCTGCAACCTACACCACAGCTCATGGCAACACCAGATCCTTGACCCACTGAGTGAGGGCAGGGATTGAACCCTCAGCCTGCTGATTCCTAGTCGGATTCATTTCCACTGCGCCGTGATGGGCATTCCTGATAAGTTTATTTAAAAAAACAAAAAAACAAACCCCGAAACTTAGGAGTTCTCTTGTGATGCAGCGAGTTAAGGATCTGGCATTGTCACTGCAGTGGCTTAGGTTACTGCTGTGGCGTGGGTTCATTCCTTGGCCTGGGAACTTCTGCATGCTGTGGATGTGGCTGAAAAAAAACACCCCAAAATGAAAGACCTACTAACCTGTTTTCTAAAGTGGCTATACTATACCATTTTACATTCCCATGAGCACTGTGTGGGGAATTCAGTTTTTACACATCCATGTCAACACTTGGTACTATCAAGTTTGATTTTAGCCATTCTAATGAATTTGTATTAGCAGTTATGGTGTTTTAATTTGTGTTTCCCTAATGAATAATGATACTAATATCTTTTTATGTGCTTATCCATCCTTATCTCTTTGGTGAAGTGTTTCTATAAATCTTTTGCCCATTTTAAAATGGATTATTTATTAGGTTTTCTGTATTTGTTAAATCAAGATAAATAAAAGGATACAGACTGCATCTGTGGCATATGGAAGTCCCCAGGCTGGGGTTGAATCGGAGCTGTAGCCCCAGTTTACACCACAGCCACAGCAATGCTGCATCTGAGCCATGTCTGCCACCTCCCCCAACAGCTCACAGCAGTGCTGGACCCTTAACCCACTGAATGGTGCCAGGGATCCAGCCCGCATCCTCATGGATCCTAGTTTGGTTCGTTAGCACTGAGCCATAATGGGAACTCCTTGAAATATTTTTTAAAGGTTTTAAAATCTGCCTTTTCCATTTTAGTCTTCAATCTATTGTCTGTTTTCCTGATGAAGCTTTTTTTCTTGAAGTCTGTTTTGTCTAAATGTTAATATTTCTACTTTTTCTTTTTTGCTTCTAATTTCCTGGTATATCTTTTCCCGTCCTTTTACTTTGTTTTCCTTTGCCCTTATGTTTTAGACTTTTTTTTTTATACAACTAGCATATATCTGGATATTTAAAAAAATCCATTCTGATAATCTGTCTTTTTTATTTTTATCTTATTATACTTTTTTGCTTCCTAGGGCCGCACCTGCAGCATATGGAAGTTCCCAGGTTGGGGTTGAATCGGAGCCATAGCTGTCAGCCTACACCATAGCCAGAGCAACATGGGATCTGAGAGGCTTCTGCGACCTATACCACAGCTCATGGCAACCCACTGAGTAAAGCCAGGGATCGAACCCCAATCCTCATGGATACTAGTCGGATTCGTTTCTGCTGTACCACAGTGGGAACTCCTGATAATCTGTCTTTTAACTAGAGAATTTCATTTATTTCTTCTTATTTTCTTTAATCTTCCTTAAATGAGCAGCCAGATTTAAAAAATAATACGTATTTAACCTAAAGTTCAGACTTAAACCTTAATAATACAGGGATCATGGAATGATTTATTACCATTTACCTTCTGCCAATTCATGCCGTTATTCATTTTTATTGTTTTTGTGTTTCTCAATTCAACATTACAAATTATATTTCTTGTTTGTTTTATTCAGTAAGTAAATACTTATAGTATACTTCCATATTTTACCAATTCTTTGTTCTATTCCTCCCTTCTGGGGTAATTTTCCTTTTTCCTAATATATATCCATTAAAAGTTTATTTCTTAATGTGTGTCCATTAAAAGTTTATTTATTTAAAAATGTCTCAAATTTTATTTTTCTGAAAGCCTTTTAAAATTTGCCACTGTTCTTGAAAATTAGTTTTAACTGGTGTGAGAGTTCAGATAGAGGTTGGTAAACTGCTTTTTTTTTTTTTTGTCTTTTTGCCATTTCTTGGGCCACTCTAGCGGCATATGGAGGTTCCCAGGCTAGGGGTTGAATCGGAGCTGTAGCCACCGGCCTACACCACAGCCACAGCAACGCAGGATCCGAGCCACGTCTGCGACCTACACCACAGCTCACAGCAACGCCGGATCGTTAACCCACTGAGCAAGGGCAGGGATCGAACCCGAAACCTCATGGTTCCCAGTCGGATTTGTTAACCACTGCTCCACGACGGGAACTCCAGTAAACTGCTTTTTAATGGACCACTGGTAAATATTTTGAGTTTCATGGGCCGTATATTATCTGTCACAAGTAAAACAGCTATCCATTTGCAGGGCAAAAGCAGCCATAGATAATAGTGTGACTGTGTTCTGCTAAAATTTTGGTTGTAGATACTGAAGTTTGAATTTTATATAATTTTCATGTGTTAGAAAATATTTAAAAAATTTAACCATTAAAAATATAAAAATCATTCTTAGCTTATGGGCCATATAGACATAGACTGGATTTGACTTGCGAGCCATAGTTTAATGATCTTCTGTCTAGATTAACATTGATTTTACTCAGTACTCTTGGGGATAATTGTAACGTCGTATGGTATTATTTTCCACTTCCAGTGAGAAGTCAGCTGTCAATCTAATTGTCCTTTCTTTGCAGGTGATCTGGTGATAGAGTTTTTTTTCTTTGGTTGTTTTTAAGAACTTATTGTTCCTGATGCAGGTTCCTATGATATATCTACGTGTGGATTTATTTTCATTTAATCTGGTTAGAATTGTTTTAGCATCCAGAATCTAAAGATTAATGTCTCTTATTGCTTCTGGGCAATTTCAGTCATTATTTTTGCTTATAGCATACTTTATCATATATAACATGGAAGGTTGATATAAGAAAAGTTCATTTGGGAGTTCCCTGGTGGCCTAGGAGTTGAGGACCTGGCATTGTCACTGCTGTAGCTTGGGTCACTGCTGTGGCATGGCTTTAATTCTTGGCCTGGGAACTTGTGCATGCTATGGGTGTGGCCATGAGGTTTTGGGTTCGATCCCTTGCTTGCTCAGTGGGTTAAGGATCTGGCATTGCCGTGAGTTGTGGTGTAGGTCACAGACATGACTCGGATCTGGCATTGCTGTGGCTCTGGTGTAGGCCAGCAGCAACAGCTCTGATTAGACCCCTAGCCTGGGAACCTCCATATGCAGTGGGTGCAGCCCTAGAAAAGACAAAAAAAAAAGAACCTAGCACGTTTATTTGTGTACATTTTATCATGCATTATAATTCTACAAACTAAACGTTATAATTTATATATTATAAATATGCATTATGCATTATTAGTAGTTTGGAAAGCAAAAGTACGACATGATATTTTTTTTGGTCTTTTTGCTATTTCTTGGGCCGCTCCTGCGGCATATGGAGATTCCCAGGCTAGGGGTCGAATCGGAGCTGTAGCTGCTGACCTACGCCACAACCACAGCTACACGGGATCCGAGCCGTGTCTGCAACCTACACCACAGCTCACAGCAACACTGGATCCTTTAACCCACTGAGCAAGGCCAGGGATCGAACCCGCAACCTCATGGTTCCTACTTGGATTCGTTAACCACTGCACCACGACGGGAACTCCTTGTTTTTTAAACCACTACGGGAACTCCTTGTTTTTTAAACCGTATTCAAAATAATTCTTTGTACCTGTATGCACTTAATAGATTACTTGCATGATTGGAGAGTTATTGATGATTGTTATTTGAATACTTCTTTAAGTTAGCAAGATTTATGGTGGTACTTTAACATAGACTTCTTGCATTTCAGAGAACTCAATTTCTTGCATCTGCTGAATCTCAAAAACCTCAGCTGAAAAAAGGTCTGTATGTAATTTTATTGAATGTGATATTTGCATAAATTTGTCTGTCTTATTAATTCTTCTATATATACTGGAGCTTTTAAAACTGTAATTTTTGGGGAGTTCCCATCGTGGTGCAGTGGTTGGCGAATCCTACTAGGAACCATGAGGTTGCAGGTTTGATCCCTGGCCTTGCTCAGTGGGTTAACAATCCGGTGTTGCTGTGAGCTGTGGTGTAGGTCACAGACGTGGCTTGGATCCCGCGTTGCTGTGGCTCTGGCGTAGGCCGGTGGCTACAGCTCCGATTTGACCCCTAGCCTGGGAACCTCCAAATGCCGCTAGTTTGGCTCTAGAAAGGGCAAAAAGACCAAAAAAAAAAAAAATTGTCTATAGATAAATATCTCACTAAAAATGTACATATAAAAAGATTAGGAAGAAATATGGTAAAACAATAACCATGATTATCTGTAAGTGCCGTGAACATGGGAGATTTTAATTTGTTGCTTTGTTTCTTTGTTTTCAAAACTTCTGTAGTATTTATGTATTTTTCTAAGTTTAAATATTTAGATTTTTACCTTATTTTTAAGCTGCTTAAATGTTTTAAATACACAAGGCATATATGAATCTATTCTTATTGTGAAAAGTTTCAACAACTTCAGGAAAGCTAAAATACTCCTTAAGTCACCATCCAGTCTAAACTATCACTGTTACCAGTTAGTGTGCTTCATTTAGACTTTTATACCATGTGTATACATGTATATGTGTATAGCAATAGAAATAGTTGACTATTGTGTGAGTGTTTCACATAAATGGTGATGTTACTGAGTCCAGACTTGTTCTGTTCATTGCACAACAGGCTAGTAAATCGGGAGATGAGGTACTGGGACAAGGGATAAGACTTTATTTGGAAAAACACGAGTCCCAGAAGATGGTAGACTAAAGTCCTAGAGAACCCTCTTACCCAAGTCAGAATTCAGGCATCTTGGTGTTCTCTTATGGTCCACAGGATTAAGGCTTGGTGTTGTCATTGCTGTGGCTTGGGTTCCTGCTGTGGTATGGATTTCATCTCTGCCCCCAGAACTTTCACATACTGCTGGTTCAGAGAAAAAAAAAAAGAAAGAAAATTCAGGCCTCTTTTTTATTAAAAGAGGAAGGGATGTGGTTGGTTGTTGCAAACTTCTTGATGTTAGAATCCTTCGTTCTTGTAGCTGTCTGTATAGGTCAGGCCAAAAAAGACAAAAGTTACTGTCCATTCTGCAACTTTTTTGAGGGGCCACATCTATGGGCACATGGAAATTCCTGAGACTGGGGTCACATCTGTGCCATAGACGTGACCTGAGCCATAGCAGTGATAACACCAGATCCTTCACCTTCTAGGCCATATTTTATAACTTTTAATCTGTGTATGAATGGAAGAGTATACTCTTAAAAGTCAGCACCTTGGGAATGGGCTATCCTGTATATTTCGGGCTATAGGCAACATTCTTAACTAAAAGCAAAAGTAGTAGAATACAAAGGTTAAAGTAAAAGAAACAGATCCAATGTGGAGTCAGATTTACTCTCTGCTATTACAGTAACATATATTTAGCTAGTTGGTATTTCTTGCAGGGCTTTCCATGAATGTTCCATGGTATGGATATATTACAGTTTCTTTTCCTTTTGATAGCGTGTAAATTGTTCCTAATTTTTCACCATTGTTTGCTGTAATAGTCTTATACATGAGTCCTTGTACATTGTTGTGGGAAAATGCACACTTTAAATTTTAATAATTCTACCATGTTAGCACTGAGAACTGTGTCTGGTCACTTGTGATGGAACATGATAATGTGAGAAAAAGGAATGTATACATGTATGTGTGACTGGGTCACCTTGCTGTGCAGTAGAATATTGACAGAGCACTGTAAATCAGCTATAATGTAAAAAATAAAAATCATTATAAAAAACAGTTCTACCATGTTACTCTCCAGAGTGGCTGTTTATATTTTTCTGTTAATATGGAGTATTCACAGCATTTCTGTCTGTATTATTTTTTATGATGTTTACAATAAAGAAATCTAGACTACTGAATTTTATGGAGGAAATGTTCAGTGTTTTTAGACCTTGTTTTAGCTGAGTTGCTTTCAACAATAAGTAGCAGAAAATCCAACTCAAATTGGCTTAAACAATAAGGAAATTTATTGAATTAGGTAAGAGTCCAGAATTAGAGTGGGCTCCAGGGTTGGTCAAGCAGTTCATGGATACATGAGGGCCCAAGTTCTTTTTGCTTTTTCACTCTTTTGCCCAGTGCCTGCCTTTTCCTGAGTTACAGCTGCCAATGGCATTCAGGCTCCCCCGAATTTTTTTTTTAGGGCCGCACCTGCGGCATATGGAAGTTCCCAGGCTAGGGGTCGAATCGGAGCTGTAGCCACCGGCCTATGCCACAGCAACAGCAACACAGGATCCCAGCTGCATCTGTAGTCTACACCACAGCTCATGGCAATGCTGGACCCTTAACCCACTGAGCAAGGCCAGGGATCGAACCCACAACCTTATGGTTCCTAGTTGGATTTGTTTCCACTGTGCCACGATGGGAACTCCCAGGATCCATTTCTTTCTTCTTCTTTTTTTTTTTTTTTTGCTTCTTAGAGCTGAACCATTGGCATATGGAGATTCCCAGCCTAGGGGTTGAATTGGAGCTATAGCTGCCAGCCTGCACCACACCCATAGCAACGCAGATCTGAGCCACATCTTCGACCCACACCACAGCTCGCAGCAACGCCAGATCCTTAACCCACTGAGTGAGGCCAGAGATCGAACCCACAACTTCATGGTTCCTAGTCAGGTTTGTTTCTCCTGTGCCACAATGGGAATTCCCTCAGGTTCGATTTTTCCAAGGCCAGAAATATGGTCTAGCTTCCCAGATTTCTCTTTTAATAATAAGAAAGGTTTTATTTCCCTGGAATCTCCTAAGAATACCTTTTTATTGGGCTAAATTGATAAGCCTGCCAGTCATGGACAAGGGAGACAGTATTACCATTGATCAGTTTGATTTAATCAACTGATAAAAAAGTGAATTTTGAGAAGTTAAGGATAGTTATTATTGGTTGCAGAGCACAGTTAGTCATATAAGTAAGTGATATAAGTATTGGAAGGATACAGGTGTAAATGAGGATGCATAGGAAACGGTCAGACAATGCTCTCTCCCTCGCAGTGTTGTTTTAGAAATCAGTAGTCACTGTAGCTCGATTCTGTTTCCATCACCATATGCTCCATCTCTGTTTTATTTCTTTGTATTTATTCAGACTCTGCTTGTTGTGCTGCTACTGATTATTTCTCTTTTAATTCTCTCTGCCTTTTATGATAAAAATATTTTTGTTATTTAAGTAAATATTGGAATCACACATTTTATGTTGTACAGGTATATCACCTGTTTGAGAACAGGATATCAGAAAATAGTTTGTTTTGTATAAAACTTTGTTTACTATTACTCATGATTTCTTGAGCTTCCAGTTAAGATAATGTAGTAAGTTCATGTTTTGGTCACTCCTGCTCCAGATATATGAAACAATGATGGATGAAATGTTAGTAGAAAAGATAAAGACAAAGCCAGCCTGAAGGAAAATTGTTTTTAAGAAAAAAAGATGAGGAGTTCTCTTTGTGGCGCAATGGTTAACGAATCCAACTAGGAACCATGAGGTTGCGGGTTCGGTCCCTGCCCTTGCTCAGTGGGTTAAGGATCCGGCGTTGCCGTGAGCTGTGGTGTAGGTTGCAGACGCAGCTCGGATCCCAAGTTGCTGTGGCTCTGGCGTAGGCCCCTAGCCTGGGAACCTCCATATGCTGTGGGAGCGGCCCAAGAAATGGCAAAAAAAGACAAAAAAAAATTAAAAAAAAGATGATAGAAAAGGAAAGGCTAATGGTTTTTATTTTAAAATATAAGTATGATTTTCTGATGAAAAATTGATATAAGCTTTATTTAGAAAATATAGGGAAGTAAAAAGAAAGCAGGACAAATATTAGCCTTAAGTATTAATGAACTTTAATTGACAAATTAAAATTCAATGTAGTAGTTTTAACAAAGAGCTTCCACATTTCACTGTGGAATCCTTTGATGTCTTTTAAACTTCTAGTTCAGATTTGCTTAGCCTTGGCACTACTGACATTTTGGACAAGATAATTGTTTGTTATGGGAACTGTCCTGTGTATTGTAGGATGTTAACAGCATCCTTCACCTCTACCTGGTAGATGTCAGTAGCACTCACCTATGACAACCAGAAACGTCTCATATATCGCCACATGTCCCCTAGGTACAGAATTGTTCCAGGTTGAGAACCACTGCTCTGGTGAAATAGTATGATACTTGAAAGTAGAAGGTAGGAAGTTGGTGAGTTGAACATGAGTAATTCAAACAAAAGTTGGATTAGCAGGACGACTTTATTTGAAAAAGCAGCAGTCATGGCATTTTGACTGAAGTTCTGAGTCTGGATTTGGCAGTTGTCCCCCACCTCGTCACCTTCCCTCCTTTTCTGAGAGACCCACATCCTAGCTTGACTCTGGGCTTGAGGGTAGTGAGCATCAACTCTGGAAGGGATAAACAACTTTCTATTTGGGATTTTTGTCCAAATATATTAGGATTTTTCAAAAACAAGCAACTTATTTGGAATTGTTTATAAAAAACTACTTGATAGTTCTGAGAAAATAATACCCTTCGTGGGGCTACTTAAGTCCTCTTCATTTTTCCCCATGATGTGACCTCAGATGACTTTCTTCTTGCTTTTAGTTGAGGACCTTATCTGTCATTGAGAATAATTAATTGATTTACTTTAGGGGTATTTCTGTCCTTAAAGGAGTCTTCATTGAAGACCTTACTTATTTTGGGGTGGCTATATAGCCCAGGAGGAGTGTTAGTTATCTACAACCTGAGACAGTATATTTATTATGTGAGACACTTGATCTCAGCTTGTGCTTTGATTTGAGGGTTATTTATTTATTTATTTTTTTCGTTTTTGGCCACCCCTAGGCATATGGAGTTCCCAAGCCAAAGATCAGATTTATACCACAGCTGTTCTGGACCTTTTTTTTTTTTAAATGATTTGTATTTTTTCCATCATAGGCAATGCTGGATCCTTAACCCACTGTGCCAAGCTGGGGATCAAACCTGTGTCCTAGCGCTCCAGAGACACTTCATTGCATCAAGTGGACACTTCAGGGTATTTTTTATTTTATTTTATTTATTTTTGTCTTTTTAGAGCTGCACCCACGGCATATGGAGGTTCCCAGGCTAGGATCTGAGCCACATCTGTAACCTACACCATAGCTCATGGCAACGCTGTATCCTTAACCCACTGAGCAAGGCCGGAGATCAAACTTGGGTCTTCATGGATGCTAGTCAGATTCATTTCAACTGAGCCATGACGGTAACTCCAGGGTATTTTTGTTTGTTTGTTTGTTTTTTGTCATGTTAGGGCCACACTCTTGGCATATGGAGGTTCCCAGGCTAGGGTCTAATCGGGGCTGTAACTGCCGGCCTATGCCACAGCAACGCCAGATCCAAGCCACGTCTATGACCTATACCACAGCTCATGGCAATGCCGGATCCTTAACCCACTGAGCGAGGCCAAGGATTGAACCCGAAACCTCATGGTTCCTAGTCAGATTCGTTTCTGCTGAACCACAATGGGAACTCTGAAAGGTATTTTTAAAAAAATTCTGGAAAAATAGGAGTTCCTGCTGTGGCACAGTGGGTTAATGATCCAGCTTGTATCTGTGGAGGTGCCAGTTTGATCCCTGGCCTGGTACAGTGGGTTAGGGATCTGGTGTTGCCGCAGCTGTGGCATAGGTCCCAGCCATGGCTCTGATCTGATCCCTGGTCTGGGAGCTCCATATGCTGTGGGATGGCTAAAAAGAAAAAAAAAAGTGCAATTCAGTGGCATTAATTACATTCACTGTGTTGTGCAACCATCACCATCAACTATTTCCAAAACTTTTTCAGTACCCCTAGCAGAACTTCTGTACCCATTAAATAATAACTCCCCATTTCTCCTTCCCTCTAAGCTCTGGTAACCTCTAGTCTATTTTCTGTCTCTATGAATTCGCCCATTCTAGATATTACATATAGGCAGAATCATACAGAATCATATAATATTTATCCTTCTGTGTCTGACTTATTTCACCTAGCATGTTTTCAAGGTTTATCTGTGTTGTAGCATGTTGGACAGAATTTCATTTTTTTTAAGCATCAATATTCCATTGTATGTGGAGATCCCCATTTTGACTCAGTGGTAATGAACCCAACTAGTATCCATGAGAATGTGGGTTCCATCCTTGGCCTTACTCAGTGGGTTAAGGATCTGGGGTTGCTGTGAGCTGTGGTGTAGGTTGCAGACTCTGATTGGATCTGACGTTGCTGTGGCTGTAATGTAGTCCAGCAGCTGTAGCTCTGATGTGACTCCTAGGCTGGCAACTTCCATATGCCGTGGGTGCAGGCCTAAAAAGCAAAAAAAAAAAAAAAAAAAAAAGAGCAAAAAAAAAATATCCCATTGTATGTGTATATCACGATTTGTTCTACTTGTTGATGGACATTTGGGTTGGGTCCAAAGTATGTTTTTGTATCTGAGGTAATTCTTAAAGAATTTAAAGGTTCTAGAGATTGGGAATGTTACGGATATTCTGGAAATATGTCATTTACTATATATAATAACTTATTCTTCAAACTAATAACTAATAACAAATAATATACATTTGATTCTAATGATGGGTATATATGTATGTGTGTGTGTGTGTGTGTATGTATATATATATTTGACGTCATTAATATTTTTTCCTTTCCCTGTATTTTAATTCCTGTGTATGGAATTGCCACCATGAAGTATATGTTTTTTGGGATACATGTATATATATACCTAGGAGCAGGATTATGGGCTCACCAGGAAGGATATAGGTTCAGTAGACAAAAGCAAACATTTTGCAAATATGTTTAATATAATCCCCTTTGTTTACATGTTATATGTATATTTACCCATGTGCATATATATGCATAGAAATTCCTGAGAAAATACTCAAGAAACTATTAACTCTAGGGAGGAGAAGGAATGGAGAGGGTCTTTCACTTCATACACTCTGTGCTCTTTCAGTTTTGTTTTACTGTATATGTTTTACTTTACTTAACAAATAATTTATTATAGTCGATGTACCATGTTCTATTTTTACTGTATAGAAAAGTGACCCAGTTATACATATGTATACATTCTTTTTCCCCCATAGCAGTGTGGGATCTGAGCTGCATCTGCGACCTACACTGTGGCTCATGGCAACAATGCTGGATCCCCAACTCACTGAGCGAGGCCAGGGATCGAACTGACATCCTTGTGTATATTAGTTGGATTTGTTTCCGCTGTGCCACAGCGGGAACTCCCCAAACACTTAAAGTTTGAAATTGGGAAATCCTTTATAATTTGTGCAGAAACTTGGTGTAGTTTAATGAGTAATTTCGAAGTCTTGCCTCTTCCATTAATTAGATGTAGAATGTGGGCAAATCACTTTTAATCTCTGGAGTCTTAATTTCCCTCAGCTGTAATGTTGGAATAGTCCCTGAATTGCATGATTCTCTAGCCTCATAGGAACATTCAGTGGAATAATAGGGAAGAAAACACTTTGATATAGATAGATATCAAGGAATATATAGATATGTATCAAATCAAAGTTTTGATTTGAGGAAGATAAACTAATCTAGGACATGTAGTAAAACCATAATTGATCATGTGACTTTTTCCTTTCTTCCTCACCCCATTTTAAGCTCATGAGAAGCAAACAAGTTGGATAGCTAGCAAGTTGTTATTTTTTTAAACAGCCATCTTAGGGAATTCCCTTGTGGCATAGTGAGGTAAGGATCTGGCGTGGTCACTGTAGGGGTTTGAGTTGCTGCTATGGCAAGGGTTTGATCCAGGCCTGGGAACTTGTTGTGGGTGCGGCCAAAGAAATAAAAGCAGTCATTGAGCATGTGTCCTTGGGTGACTGCTGATTCAGTCCAGTTTCTTCTTCTTCCATCATCATGTTCCTGAGAAGAGTTGATGTTTTTGCTGATTGCGGGCCTGTTTGCCCTGAGATCCATTCCTCACCTTTCCCTTCTCTTCTGAGTATTGTGAGCAGCTGACCCTTATGGGCTTCTCTGCTTCCCAGGTTCTGTTTTAGCAGTTTCTGGCTGGATTAGCAAATGGGAGCAAGAAGTAGTCAGGGCTTTCCCCTTTTTCTCACTACATATGGAAGTTGGAGGAGTTGGGTAATTTCTGGAAGCATCTCTTCTATTGTTTTTGCCAGTCAGGCCATCTTGTTTTCAGCTTCTTCCAGCTAACTTCAGCCTTGGATACTGGTAGCAATACATTCCCTCCCTTTTGCCCTCAGACTAGAGATGATAGTGATTTCTTATTCCCATGCTAACCTCTGATTTGCATCACTGTTCCCTGTTGGGCTTCTCATTTCTTGGTTTGAAATGAGAATTGAAGTTCACTGAATTGAAGTCCCTGTTTTATTTTATTATTCTTTTTAATGATTTTTATTTTTTTCCATTATGGTTGATTTACAGTGTTCTGTCAATTTTTACTGTACAGCATAGTGATCCAGTCACATATACATAAATATACATTCTTTTTCTCACATTATCCTCCACCATGCTCCATCACAAGTGACTAGTTACAGTTCCCAGTGCTATACAGCAGGATCTCATTGCTTATCCACTCCAAATGCAATGATTTGCATCTGTTAACCCCAGATTCCTAGTCCATCCCACTCCTTCACCTCCCTCTGGGCAACCACAAATCTGTTGTCCAAGTTCATGAGTCTCTTTTCTGTGGAAAGGTTCATTTGTGACACACTCCAGATATGTGATATCATATGGTATTTGTCTTTCTATTTCTGACTTACTTCACTTAGTATGAGAGTCGCTAGTATGAGAGTCTCTAGTTCTATCTGTGTTGCTGCAACTGGCATTATTTTGTTCTTTTTTATGGCTGAGTAGTATTTCATTGTGTATATATATCACATCTTCTCAATCCATTCATCTGTTGATGGACATTAGGTTGTTTCCATGTCTTGGCTATTGTGAATAGTGCTACTCTGAACACAGATTTTTGAAAGAAAATTTTGTCCAGATGTAGACCCAGGAGTGGGTCATATGGTGGTTCTGAATTTAGTTTTTTGAGGTAACTCCATACTGTTTTCCCTAGTGATTTTACCAATTTGCATTCCCACCAAGAGTGTAGGAGGGTTCCCTTTTCTTCACATCCTTTCTTAGCATTTGTTATTTGTGGACTTATTAATGATGTTTATTCTGACAGGTGTGAGGTAGTACCTCATTGTAGTATTGATTTGCATTTCTCTAATAATTGGTAATGTTGAGCACTTTTTCCTGTGCTTGTTGGTCACATGTATAACTTGTTTAGAGAAATGTCTGTTTAGGTCTTTTGCCCATGTTTTCATTTGGGTTGTTTGTTTTTTTGCTGTTGAGTTGTATACGTTGTTTGTTTATTTTAGAGATTAAGCCCTTGTCAGTTGCATCATTGGAAACTATTTTCTCCCATTCTGTAGGTTGTCTTTTTTTTTTGTTTTTTAATGATTTTCTTTGCTGTGCAAAAGCCTGTCAGTTTCATTAGGTCCCATTGGTTTATTTTTGCTGTTATTCTGTTGCATTAGGAGACTAACCTAAGAAAATGTTTGCAAGGTTGATGTCAGAGAATGTTTTGCCTATATTCTCTTCTAGGAGTTTGATGGTGTCTTGTCTTACATTTAAGTCTGTAAGCCATTTTGAGTTTATTTTTGTGCATGGTTTGAGGGTGTGTTCTAGTTTCATTGATTTACATGCAGCTGTCCAGTTTTCCCAGTTCCACTTGCTGAAGAGACTTTTTCGCCTTTTATATTCTTGCCTCCTTTGTTGAAGATTAAGTGACGATAGTGTCTGGATTTATTTCTGGGTTCTCTATTATGTTCCATTGTTCTGTATGTCTGTTTTGGTACCAGTAACACACTGTCTTGATGACTGTGGCTTTGTAATATTGCCTGAAGTCTAGGAGACTTATGCCGCCTGCTTGGCTTTTATTCCTCAGGATTGCTTTGGCAATTCTGGGTCTTTTATGGTTCCATGTAAATTTTTGATTTTTTTTTTTTGTCTTTTTGCTATTTCTTTGGGCCGTTCCCACGGCACATGGAGGTTCCCAGGCTAGGGGTCCAATCGGAGCTGTAGCCACCGGCCTACACCAGAGCCACAGCAGTGCGGGATCCGAGCTGTGTCTGCAACCTACACCACAGCTCACAGCAACGCTGGATCGTTAACCCACTGAGCAAGGGCAGGGACCGAACCTGCAACCTCATGGTTCCTAGTCGGATTTGTTAACCACTGCGCCACAATGGGAACTCCCCCCTTTTTTTTTTCCATATAAATTTTTGAATTGTTTGTTGTTGTTCTTTGAAAAATGTCATGGGTAGTTTGATAGGGATTGCATTTGTATCTGCAGTCTGTTGATTGAGTCTGTAGATTGTTTTGGGTACCATGGCCATTTTTACCATATTAATTTTTCCAGCCAAGGAGCATGAAATATCTTTCCATTTATTTGCATCCTCTTTAATTTCCTTGATTAATGTTTTATAGTTCTCAGCATATAAGTCTTTCACCTCCTTGGTCAGGTTTATTCCTAGGTATTTAATTTTTGGGGGTGCAATTTTAAAAGGTATTGTATTTTTGTATTTCTTTTCTAATATTTCATTGTTGGTTGGTACACATACATGCAACTGATTTCTGAATATTTATCTTGTATCCTGCTACTTTGCTGGATTTGTTGTTGAGTTCAGGTAGTTTTTTTGTGGGAAGTCCTTTGGGTTTGCTGTATGTAGTATTATGTTATCTGCATGGAGTGACAGTTTTACCTCTTTTTTTCCAATTTGGATACCTTTTATTTCTTTTATTTGTCTGATTTCTGTGGCTAGGAGTTCCAGTACTATGTTGAATAAAAGTGGTGAGAGTAGGAATCCTTGTCTTGTTCCAGATTTTAGCAGGAAGGCTTTCGGCTTTTCTCCATTGAGTACTGTATTTTCTGTGGGATGGTCATAAGTGGCCTTTATTATGTTAAGGTATGTTCCCTCTGTACACACTTTGGTAAGAGTTTTTATCATGAATGCATGTTGGATTTTTCAAATTTTTTTTCTGCATCTCTCAAAATGATCATGTAGTTTTTGACTTTTGTTAATGTGGTGTATGGTGTTGATTGATTTGCGTATGTTGAGCCATCCTTGTGAACCTGGGAGGAATTCAATTGTGGAGTATGATCTTTTTTTAAAATAAATTTTTTTATGTATGTATGTATGTATGTATGTATGTATGTATGTATGTATGTCTGTCTTTTTAGGACCGCATCTGTGGCATATGGAGATTCCCAGGCTAGGGGTTGAATCGGAGCTGCACCTGCCGGCCTACGCCACAGCCACAGTAACTCAGGATCTTTCAGGTCTGCAACCTAAAACCACAGTTCACGGCAATGCTGGATCCTTAACCCACTGAGCGAGGCCAGGGGTCGAACCCGTGTCATCATGGATCCTAGTTGGGTTCTTTAACCACTGAGCCACGACGGGACTCCCTGATCTTTTTTGTATGTTGTTGGATTCAGTTAGCTAAAATTTTGTTGAGAATTTTTGCGTCTATATTCATCAGAGATATTGGCCTATAATTTTCTTTTTTGGTAGTATCTTTGTCTGGTTTTGGTATTAGGGTGATGGTGGCTTCATGGGATGTCTTTGGGAGTGTTCCTTCTTCAACCTTTTGGAAAAGTTTAAGAAGGATGAGTATAAGTTCCTCTTTGTATGTTTGGTAGAATTCACCTGTGAAACCATCTGGTCCTGGACTTTTGTTTGTAGGGAGTGTTTTTATTACATATTCAATTTAATTTCTAGTGATTGGTCTGTTCAGTTGATCTGCTTCTTCTTGATTCAGGTTTTGCAGTCTGCAAGACTCTAGAAAGTTGTCCATTTCTTCTAGGTTGTCAAATTTTTTGGCTTATAATTGTTCATAGTATTCTCTTACATTTTTTTCTATTTCGACAGTATCCGTTGAGATTTCTCTTTTTTTATTTCTTATTTTGTTTATTTGGGTTTTTCCTCTCCTTCTTGGTGAGTCTGGCCAGAGGTTTGTCAATTTTGTTTGCCTTTTTGAAAAACCAGCTCTTGGTTTTATTGATCTTTTTCCTTTTGTTTTTTTGAATCTCTGTTTTATTGGTTTCCTCTCTGATTTTTATGATTTCCTTCCTTCTGCTGACTTTAGGTTTTGTTTGTTCTTCTTTTTCTAATTCTTTTAGGTGAGGGTTAAGTTGTCAATTTAAGATTTTTATTCTTTTTTGAGGAACCCCTGTATTTGCTGTGAACATCCCTCTAAGCACTGCATTTGTGGCATCCCATAGATTTTGAATGATTGTGTTTTCAGTATTATTTGTTTTGAGATATTTTTTCATTTTTTCATTTTTTTTTGATTTCCCCATTGACCCATTGGTTTTTGGGGGTTTTTTAAAAATTTTTTTTTGTCTTTTTGTCTTTTCTAGGGCTGCACCTATGGCATTTGGAGTTTCCCAGGCTAGGGGTTGAATTGGAGCTGTAGCCACCAGCCTACGCCAGAGCCACAGCAACGCAGGATCCGAGCTGTCTCTGCGACCTACACCACAGCTCGTGGCAACACCAGATCCTTAACTCACTGAGAGAGGCCAGGGATTGAACCTGAAACCTCATGGTTCCTAGTCGGATTCATTAACCACTGAGCCACGACAGGAACTCCAGATCCATTAGTTTTTGAATAGCGCATTTTTTAGTCTCCATTTAGTCAGTATTTTCTCATTTCTTTTCTTGTGGTTGATTTCTAGTTTCATGCCATTGTGGTCAGAGAAGATACCTGTAATAATATCTGTACTCTTAAATTTGTTGAGATTAGTTCTGTGCCCCCAGTATGTGGTCAATCCTTGAGAATGTTCCATGTGCACTTGAAAAGAATGTATATTCTGATTTTTTTGGACGTAATGTCCTGAACATGTCAATTAAGTCTAAATTTTCTGTTGTGTCATTTAAGATCTCTGTTGACTTATTGATTTTCTGTCTAGATAATCTGTCCATGGATGTGAGTGGGGTGTTAAAATCTCTTACTGAGATTCTGTTCCCATCAGTTTCTCCCTTTATGTCTGTTTGTATTTGTTGTTTCTATCTGGGTGCTCCTATATTAAGGACATATATATGGTGGATTGTAATATCCTCCTCTTGAACAGATCCTTTCATCATTGAATAGTGTCATTCTTTGTCTTTCTTTATGGCCTTCACTTTAAAGTCTAATTTTTGTCTAATATGAGTATTGCAACTCCTCTTTTTTTTCCTGTCTTTTCCATTTACGTGTAATATCTTTTCCCATCCCCTCACTTTCAGTTTATATGTGTCCTTTGCCCTAAGGTGAGTCTCTTGTAGGCAGCATATTGTAGACTCTTGCTTTTTAATCCAGTGTGCCCACTCTGTGTCTTTTGATTGGAGCATTCAGTCCATTGACATTTAACATAATTATTGATAAGTATGTATTTATTGCCATATTAAACCTTGTTTTCCAGTTAATTCTGTGTTTCTCCTTTGTTCCTTTCTATTTTTGGTTGATGATTTCCATTTAGTTTATGCTGATGTACTTCTCTTTTTGTTTTTGTGAATGTAGTGTTTGGTTTTGATTTGTGGTTGCCCTGTTTTTTAAGTATGTTAAGCCTTTCCTATATCTGCTTGCTCTAGCTTGATAGTCATATAGACCCAAACATATTATTAAAAAAAAGTCTAGATTTTATTACTTTGCTTCCCAACATTCTGTGATTTTGAAGTCCTTCTTTTACATCATCATGTTTGTCCTTTTGCCTGTTCCTTGTGTTTATTGTCACTTTTACAGTACTTTTTTTTCTTTTATTTTTTAATTTTTAATTTTTATTTATTTATTTATTTTTGTCTTTTAGCCTTTTCTTGAGCCGCTCCTGCAGCATATGGAGGTTCCCAGGCTAGGGGTCGAATTGGAGCTGTAGCCACTGGCCTATGCCAGAGCCACAGCAACACGGGATCCGAGCTGCATCTGCAACCTACACCTCAGCTCACAGCAACGCCCGATCCTTAACCCACTGAGCAAGGCCAGGGATTGAACTCGAAACCTCATGGTTCCTAATCAGATTCATTAACCACTGAGCCATGACGGGAACTCCTTTTTTCCTTTTAGATCTGTTTACTCGCTTGAGTGATTGCTTTCCAGTTGTGATTTCCTCCATCCTATTTCTTCTTACTTCTTTTTTATTTAGAGGAGCCCTTTCAGTATCTCTTTTAGAATGGATTTAGTATTTTTGTTCTCTTTTAGCTTTGTTTATTAGAGAAATTCTTTATTTCTCCTTCTATTTTCAATGATATTCTTTCTGGGTGGAGTATTTTAGGGTACAGATTTTCCCATTTATTTATTTATTTTTATTTAAGGGCCACACCTGTGGCATGTGGAGGTTCCCAGGCTAGGGGTCGAATCGGAGCTATAGCTGCCAGCCTACACCATAGCCACAGCAACGTCAGATCCAAGTTGCCTCTGTGACCTACACCACAGCTTATGGCAATGCTGGATCCTTAACCCACTGAGTGAGGCCAGGGATTGAACCTGGGTCCTCATGGATGCTAGTCAGATTCGTTTTCACTGACCCATGATGGGAACTCAGTTTTTTCCCTTTTAGCACTTTGAGTATGTCTTGCCACTCTCTTCTGACCTGTAGTGTTTCTGTAGAAATTATTTGATAGCCTTATGGGGGTTCCCTTATAATTAATGCTTTCTGTTTGTCTTGTTGCCTTCAGAATCCTCTCTTTATCTTTCACTTTTTTTTTTTTTTGGTCTTTTTGCCATTTCTTGGGCTGCTCCTGCGGCATATGGAGGTTCCCAGGCTAGGGATCTAATTGGAGCTGTCGCTGCCAGCCTACGCCAGAGCCATAGCAATTCGGGTTCCGAGCCGCGTCTGCAACCTACACCACAGCTCATGGCAATGCTGGATCGTTAACCCACCGAGCAAGGGCAGGGACCGAACCCGCAACCTCATGGTTCCTAGTCAGATTCGTTAACCACTGTGCCACGACGGGAACTCCGTATCTTTCACTTTTGCCATTTTTATTATAATAGGTCTTGGTTTGGGCCTGTTTGGCTTCAACTTGTTTGAGGCCCTCTGTGCTTCCTGTATTTGATATCTATTTTCTTTGGATTTGGAAAGTTTTCAGCCATAATTTCTTGAAATACAATTTCAATCCCCTTTTCTTTTTATTTTCCTTCTCGAATTCCTATTATGCCTAGATTGGCCTGCTTTGTGTTATTCCCAGATCTCTTATATTGGCTTCCTATTTTCTTTTGTTTGGTGTTCTGTCTTCTGTCCTGATTGGGTTTTTCCGTTATTCTATCTTCCAAGTGACTAATTCGTTCCTCTGCATCATTCATTCTGCTCTTCAGTGCTGTTAGCTCAGTTCACGTCTCTGCAAATGAATTTTCTAATTTTTCTTGGTTCCTCTTTATATTTTCTAGTTCCTTCGTTTTGTTTTATTTTGGTTTTTTGTTAGGGCCACACTTGTGGCATATGGAAGTTACCATGCTAGGGGTCAGATCAGAGCTACAGCTTCTGATCTACACCACAGCCACAGGCCACAGCAATGCCAGATCCAAGCCACATCTGTTTCCTACACCACAGCTCACACCTTAGCCCACTGAGAGAGGTCATGGATTGAACCCACATCCTCACAGATACTGGGTTCATTAACCACTAAGCGATGATGGGAACTCCTCTAGTTCCTTTCTAAAGTAATCTGCATTACTATTTATATCCACTCTTAATTCCTTCATATTCACCCACTTCATATTGCTTCAGTATTTTCATTATCTCCATTTTGAACTCAGTGTCTATTAGACTGCAGAGGTCTGTTTCATTGTTTGCTGCTTCAGGTGAATTCTCCTGTTCTTTTAACTGGGAATTGTTCCTAAGCTTCTTCATTTTGCTTATATTTTTCTTTTTCTATGAATTTAGGGAAACTAAACTGTAGTTTTTTTTTTTTTTTGGTCTTTTTAGGGCTGCACCCATGGCACATGGAGGTTTCCAGGCTAGGGGGTCTAATAAGAGCTATAGCCGCCGGCCTACACCACAGCCACAGCAATGCCAGATCTGAGCCTCGTCTGTGACCTACACCACAGCTCACGGCAATGCCAGATCCTTAACCCACTGGATGAGGCCAGGGATCGAACCCACAACCTCATGGTTCCCAGTCAGATTTGTTTCTGCTGTGCCACGATGGGAATTCCACCAAACTGTAGTCTTGAAGGGCTATTTCTATGTAAGATTGCCCCTTTGTATTTTGTGGGTGGTTACTGTTTTTTTTGGCATGGGAATTTGGGTATTGGTTGTCTCTTTCTTCGGTATGAGCAGGCTATTATCCCCAGAGTGCTGAGTGTGTTTCTAGCGAGAAGGAGGCAATGGGTAGGACTAGTAGGGAGTGCTTGGTTGCTGTGCTCTTGATAGTAGCAAGGACCTGCAGGAAGGTGGCACAGGTGTAGTTGCAGGGCCCTGGGAAATGGTGATGAGCCTCAGGCAGATTTAGGCCATGCCCAGAGCATTTGGCAGTGGCAGTGGCAGTGGCAGGGTGTGTGAGTTCCCAGGGGAGTGAGAGCAACAACAGGTGGTGTTCATTGGCAGTGCCCTCCTCTGTGGTGTCCTCTGAGGTGATTGGGCCTGCAAGTGGTGCCTGTTCGCGGACCCTTAGTGGTTGCGGGCCATGCCTACCTCTGAAGTTAGAGATAACTGTGGTGGTTTGGCCCTGCCTCCTGTAGACAATGCAAGAAGCACCCTTTCCCACTTAGCCCACGCAGGAGGTGCTGCACAGGCTGCTCCTTGTTGTAGGGTTCTGGGAAGGGAATGTGATCAAGCATGTGTGGGTGCTGCCCAGAGTGTTTGGCAGTGGCAGCAGGGCGGGTGTGTTCCCAGGGGAGTAAGAGCAACAATGGGTGGTGCTCAGTTGGAGTGCCCTCTTTATTTGCTGACCTCTGAGATGACTGTGGCTGCAGATGGAGCCTGTTCATAGACCCCTAGTGGTGGCAGGCCATGCCTTCCTCTGGTTTTTGAGATGACCGCTGTGGTTTGTCCCCACTGCCTGTAGATCATGCAAGAGGCACTGCATCACGTTTAGACCCCCACTGCCCTTACCCCACACAAGAGTTGCTTGGCCATGTGTAGCCTGCACAGGAAGCACCTGATCTCCTGTAGCCTGAGCAATAGTCCTCTTGCCACCCATAGCCTGTGCCAGAGGCGCCCTACCCTCTGAGAGCCTGAGGATGTGCAGGGAGATTGCTATGGCAGTCTGCCCCTCCTCCTCTTGCCCTCTCCAACAATGGTGCCTTGCTTCTTCTGTGGGTCCAGACCTCTTCCTGAGTTCCCTTGGCTGTGGCATTCTGCTCCCCAGCCTGTGGCACACTGCTCCCTAGCCCTTCAGGCTGTCTCCATACAGCCAACCCTAGTCCTCTCCCCAGAACTGACCGCAGGAGCCTGAGTTGCAGCACCCAGCCCTCGCCTGAGCGTCTTAGGCTGTGGTGTTCAGGGCAACATTGCAGATGATCCCTGCCATTCTCATTCTGCTTTCCCCTCCTCATTCCAGCTGCTGCACTTTTCTAGGCAGCTTTGAGGTCCCTCCATCTCTGCTGATCTCTCTGTAGGTTAGTTGGCTTCCTAAGTTGTGAGTTCCTTTTCTCTTTCACAGCTCCCTCTCAGGAATGCTAGTCCTGTGCTGATTCCTTTTCTCTTTTTTTATTTTGTTCTATCCAGTTATGTGGAGGGTTTCTTGCCCTTTTTGGAAGTTTAAGTTCTTCTGCCAGTGTTCAGTACATGTTCTGTGTGAGTTGTTCCACATGTAGAGGTGTTTTTCTGGTGTGTTTGTGGGAGCAGGTGTGCGCGACGTCTTACTCCTCCTCCATCTTGATCCTTGAAGTCCTTATCTTATTTCTTCAAGTGGTTTCATTGTTTCCTTATTAGACTGTCTGATGCAAAGTTCAATTGATAGTAATAAAAATATCTTCCATTTACATTCTTTTCACATTTTGTTATGACTTTTGATGTCTTGGATAACGAGGTAGAAAAATGTTATAATTCTTGTCATAACATGAAGAAATGAACATCTATTGGAGTTCCTGTCATGGCACAGCTGAAACAAGTCTGACTAGGAACCATGAGGCTGCGGGTTTGATCCCTGGCCGCGCTCAGTGGGTTAAGGATCTGGCATTGCTGTGAGGTGTGGTATAGGTCACAAATGTGGCTCAGATCTGGGGTGGCTGTGGCTGTGGCTGGCAGCTGTAGCTCTGATTGGATCCCTAGCCTGGGAACCTCCATATGCCGTGGGTGCTGCCCTAGAAAAGACCAAAAAAAAAAAAAAATTAACATTTATTGTATCATTTTTGGATTTTCTGTAATTGTTCAGTGAAAATTTAAGGGGGGAAAATGAAGGCCCAAAGACATTAAATAACTTGCTCTAAATCCTACAGAAAGCTAGTATTGAGTCAAGATGGTAGAATTGCACATATAAAAATTCTGTGTGCTACATGTCTTCTGGTCCTGGAGGAAATCTTTTACTAAAGAAGTGTTCATTTATAACGAATGTACTTGGAAAAGCCTTAGTCATTTTAGTAAATTTTTCTTTTTTCTTTTTTTAATCTTATTTTTTTTTCATTTTAGTAAATTTTTCAATAAGAAATTAAAGCACAATAATTTTCTGCTCAGCATTCATATATCCAAGATGCTATTCACTAGCACTTACCAGTTTAACTTTACTTAATATAAAGTTTTGATTTTTGGTTCTTTTTATGAGAATTTAGCACCTAGGGCAAATTACAAGGAAGAAAAATTCTTCCGACCTCATGTATATTCAGTTATTGAATTAAGATATGTCTGATGCATCCTTATAGGGGGAAAGAAAGAGATGTCACAAAGGAGTAGAATGGGGACAGGAGAGGAGAAAGGCAAGGGAATATTGTTGCCAGGTTACTAGCTTTCTGCCCCGACTGCCTTGGTGATGGTGGCAGGTCAGGTGGGAGCTGGAAATGTGAATGCGGTATTTTTACAGCTGACTGAAAGACTTCACCTTGTCTTCATCAAAAACGGTGGGAAGGGGAGTTCCCTTTGTGGCTCAGTGGTAATGAATCTGGCTAGTATCCATGAGGATGCGGTTTTGATCCCTGGCCTCAGTGGGATAAGGATCTGACGTGGCTGTGGCATAGGTTGGCAGCTGCAGCTCTGATTAGACCCATAGCCTGGGATCTTCCATATGCTGCGGATGCAGCCCTTAAAAAAAAAAAAAAAATGGTGGGAAGGGCAGTGTCAGAGCTAGGTCTCTTTTACAACCAGCTGAAAGGCTTTAACTTGTCTCCATCTCATCAGCTGGCTTCCTGACCTCCATGGTGATATAGGTTCCTAAATTGTAACATCAGAGATGACCACTTTGCTCTACTGTAAAATAGAGGAGGCTCTACTTTGGATAGGCTCTTACATGCCTATCTTTTTTAGAGGATCTTTCAAATAGGTAATTCTCATAATACTTGTGAAAGCATTTAAGAACCCGTATCCCTGTGATACTGAACCCAAGTTTGCTCTGCTTGCTACATGATAGGCCAGTGAATTCGGAAACTAGTTGTTGGGGCAAGGAATAATGACTTTAATCGGAAAGCTAGCAGACTGAGAAGATGGCAGACCAATGTCTCAATCATTTTCCCTCAGTCAGAATTCAGGCTCCTTTTATTCAGAGAAAGGGGAGGGGGAGGGGCCAGTGGTCACTCACCAGCTCTTAGTTGCTTGGGGGGAAGGCTCACTACCATGCTGACCAGTGGCTGAGCAGGACCACTAAGGATTACTCTCTTACAATTGTTTGTAGGGAGAATGGACTGAGCAATGATTTGGAATACAAGAAATTCAGCTTATACATTTACAGGTAAAATTCTAACTGTAAATTCTGGATTCATAGACCCTAGGTATTTCCATGGTATCCAGAGTTTCCTGATCTTTGTTTTTTTTTGTTTTTGTTTTTGTTTTTTTGTCTTTTTGCCATTTCTTGGGCCACTCCCTCGGCATATGGAGGTTCCCAGGCTAGGGGTCGAATTGGAGCCATAGCTGCTGGCCTATGCCAGAGCCACAGCAACTCGGGATCTGAGCCACATCTGCAACCTACACCACAGCTCATGGATCCTTAACCGACTGAGCAAGGCCAGGGATCGACCCGCAACCTCATGGTTCCTAGTCGGATTCGTTAACCACTGCGCCACGATGGGAACTCCAGAATTTCCTGATCTTTGAAAATGACAGCAACAACAGTTACACTTTTTTAGGGCTTACTGTGTACCAGACAGGTTTTGAACCCCTGTATGTATTGTCATTCAGTACTTATAACTCTGTAAGATATTTTATCCCCTGACCCTCCTATTTAAATGTGAGAAAGATATCGCTAATAAAGATATGTAACATTTTATTACCATCTATCCCTTCTGTTCGCATTCTCCGACCAACCCCCCCAACCTTGCTCTGATTAAAGCTCCCTGAAATAATCAGTTTTGTTCACACTTTATTCTCTTTTTTTGGCCGTACCCATGGCATATGCAAGTTCCCAGACCAGGGATCCTACCCACACTACAGCTGAGACGCCTGCCACAGTGGAGCTTCTGAGTTTTGTGCACTTTTATATCCCCAGTGCCTAGAATAGTGCCAGGCACGTGGTTCTCAGTGAATATTTGTTGAATGAATGCGTCTGTTTTATAGATGAGAAAACTAAAATTTCCAAGATTCCACAGTAAGAGGACAATTAGGAGAAACTGAAATGATTTATTAAAGTCCAATGAACCTAAAGTTCTTTTGGCTTTTTGAAAGATTGCATCATCAGGAGTATGAAATGACTTCTAGGCACTTGGCTTTGGTGGTGCTTTCCCTTCTAATACCTAGTACTCCATTTCATGAGCCTCTGGGCCCTTGAGATACTTACAAGTTGAGTATTTTTTTCCTCTATTCTTCACCAAGAAAACACAAAAAATCACTCCTCTTTTATTATAAGATTTTAATAATCAGCACAACTCAAATTTGCATTTTGTAGATTTTATTTTAGGCCATAGAAGCAATGATAGTGATATTGTAAACTCAAAGGATTCAATAGTGTTCTTCCCTTTTACTTTTTCCTTTTAGAGCGTAGGTAATAGGTAAGCCATATGGTTGAGACTTGGTCCAAGGTTGTATGAGCACACATTCACATCCCTCTTTTTTTTTTCGCTGTGCCTGTGGCATGTGGAAGTTCCCTGGGCCAGGGCTTGAACCTCTGCCACAGCTGCAGCAACACTAGACACTTAACCTGCTGCACCACAAGGGAACTTCCTCACATCCAACTTTAAGCTTGCTGATTTGTAGTCTTCAGGAGGAAATTTTAATTCTGGAAGTGATTAGGCAGAACATGAATGGCTAAGATCTGATCATTGATGGGGCTTGAGAGAAGAGAAGGAAGAATCTCAAATAGGGAGTTCCCATTGTGGGTCAGTGGTAATGAACCTGGTAGTATCCATGAGGACCCTGGTTTGATCCCTGGCCCCGCTCAGTGGGCTAAAGATCCTGCGTTGCCATGAGCTGTGGTATAGGCCAGCAGCAGCAGCTCTGATTCAACCCCTAGCCTGGGAACTTACATATATGCAGCTCTGGCCCTAAAAACAAAAACAAAAACCCAAACCAAACCAAAACAAAAAAGAATCAAATAGGCCCTTGCTGACTAGAAGATGGGTACTCCCGCTCAATGAGTGCGAGTCAGATGTTTAACATTTTACCGTTTTTCTTTCTTCTGGGATGTAAAATCACATCCATAATTTCTGTTATAATTTCTCTTTACAGATTCCATTGCTATTCCCTATTCTTGGGAAAGAGTAAGCATTACTCCTTAATTTTTTTTTAGATTTTTATTTTTTATTATACTTGATTTACAATGTTCTACCAGTTTCTGCTGTACAGCAAAGTGACCCAGTCATACATATATATACTTTCTTTTTCTCATACCATCTTCCATCATGTTCCACCACAACTGACTAGATACAGTTCCCTGTGCTATACAGCAGGACCTCACTGTTTATCAATTCCAAATGCAGTAGTTTGCATCTACTAACCCCAAACTCCCAGTCCATCCCCCTCCCACCCCTCTCCCCCTTGGCAATCACAAGTCTGTTCTCCAAGTCCGTGAGTTTGCTTCTTTTCTGTAGATAGGTTCATTTGTGCCATATATTAGATTCCAGATAAGTGATATTATATGGTATTTGTCTTTCTCTTTGTGACTTAACTTCATTTAGTAAGAGAGTCTCTAGTTCCATCCACGTTGCTACAAATGGCATTATTTTGTTCTTTTTTATGGCCAAGTACTATTCCATTGCGTATATGTACCACATCTTCTTAATCCATTCATCTGTCGATGGACAGCTTAGGCTGTTTCCATGTCTTGGCTATTGTGCATAGTGCTGCAGTGAACACAAGGGTGCGTGTATCTTTTTCCATGAAAGTTTTATCCAGATATAAGCCCAGGAGTGGGATTTCTGGATCTTATGGTAGTTCTGCATTTAGTTTCTGAGGAACCTCCATACTCTTTTCCATAGTGGATGTACCAACTTACATTCCCACCAACAGTGAAGGAGGGTACACTTTTCTCCCCACCTTCTCCAACATTTGCTATTTGTTGAGCTGTTAATTATGACCATTCTGACAGGTATGAGGTGGTTTTGATTTGCATTTCTCTAATAATTAGTGATGTTGAGCAATTTTCATGTGCCTGCTGGCCACGTGTATGTCTTCCTTGGAGAAATGTTTATTTAAGGCTTCTGCCCACTTTTCAATTGGATTGTTTGGTTTTTTTGCTATTGAGTTGTATGAGTCTTCTGTATATTCTGGAGATTAAACCCTTGTCAGTTGCATCATTTGTAATTATTTTCTCCCATGCTGTAGGTTGTCTTTTTATTTTTTTAATGGTTTCCTTTGCTGTGCAAAAGCTTATAAGTTTGATTAGGTCCAACTGGTTTATTTTTGTTCTTATTCAGTTTTTGTGGTTTAAAAAGTCGGTTTCTCAACTGATAACTTGCTTGAGGAGAAAAACTGAATCATTCTTTGCTTCGTCTCCCCATCGCCCACCTCTCTCCCTGGTTTTAGAAGGTGAAAAGATGACTTTCTAAAGGATATTTCAGGAATGTTACTACCAAATATATATATATATATATATATATATATATATATATATATATACACACACATATATATATATATATACACATACACACACAAACACACATAACATAGTATCACATCTGATCAGAGGACCAAAGTAACTAAAGCACATCCTCAGCAGTAGCTCAAATGTGAAACATTGCACTGCTGCCCAAGAATGAGAAGTCAACAGTGATAAAAATATTTGAGCCACTGAAATGATTAAAAAGAAGGCTTCAAAGCAATAAAAAGAAGGCTTCAACTCTGTAATGATTTATCAAAAAAATTAAAAGCTCTAAGGTATACCTCACTAAGTGTTTTTATTTATTAAATCTGCCCTGTCAGTACATGGCTGGCTGTATTTCTTATGCATTTTACTACATGTTTGAGGTATTCCCTGATGTTTGAAAATCTAAAAGAAATGGTAAAGCAGGGGAAAAAGAGGAAAATGAATTGATTTGTAATCATTCTGTTGCAGAACCTTAGGAAATACATCAAAAGTTAACTTAATACTCATATATCCATGTAATAAGAAGGAAAAAAAGCTTACTGTGACACCAAATTAATGTTATCAGAAAACGAAAATCAAGGAGTACCCACTGTGAGCAACAGGATCAGTGGCATCTCTGCAGCACCAGGACGCAGGTTCAATTCCCAGCCGGGCACAATGGTATAGGTCAAAACTGTGGCTAGGATCTGATCCTGGGCCTGGGAACTCCAGATGCTTCAGGGTGGCCAAAAAAGGGGGAAAAAAAAAACAAGACACAAAAATTAAGGAGTGGAGTGGAGAAGGATCAAGATAGAAGAAGAGTAAGACGTGACACTTACCTTCTCCCACAAACACATTAAAAAAAAAACCACCTACATGTATAATGATTCGCACAGAACATCTACTGAATGCTGGCAGAAGAATTTAACCCTCCAAAAAGGGCAAGAAACCCTCCGCACAACTGGATAGAACAAAAGAGAAAAAAGAGAGAGAGAGAGAGAAAAGGAATCAGGAAGGAACTAGCACTCCTGAGAGGGAGCTGTTAAAGAGGAAAGGAACCCACACCCTGGGAAGCCATCTGATAAGGAGATCACCTGAGACGGAGGGACCTCAAAGTCTCAAAGAAAAACACAGCAGCTGGACTGAAGAGAGCAAAGCAGAGTGAGAGTGGCACAGACCATATGCACCACTGCCCCCGGAAACCACAGCCTGAGACACTCAGGCAGGGGCTGGGCACTGAGACTCAGGTTCTGGAGGTCAGTTCCGGGGAAAGGACAAGGGTTGGCTGCGTGGAGGCAGCCTGAGGGGCTACAGAGCAGTGCGCCACAAATAAGGGACCCGGGGAGGAGGTCTAGGCCCGCAGGAAAAGCAAGGCTCCACTGCTGGGAAGGGCAAGAGGGGGAGGGGCAGATTGCCACAGGAATATGGTTCCCTGCACAAACGCAGGCTCTCAGAGGGTAGGGCACCTCTGGCACAAGCTACAGGTGGCAAGGCACCACCTGTGCAGGCTACAGGTGGCTGGGCACCTCTTGTGTGGGCTAAGAGCATTGGGGGACTAAGCATGATGCAGCACCTCATGAGTGGTCTGTAGACCATGGGGGCTTGGGGGGAGCCAGAGCAGTCATCTCAGACACCAGAGATGGGTGTGGTCTGCCACCTAGGGATATGTGAAAAGGCACAACCTGCAGCCCCAGTCACCTAAGAGGTTGGCAAAGAGGAGGGTACTGCAACTTGGCACCACTCGTTGTTGTTCTCACTTCCCTGGGAACAGACACGCCTTGCTGCTGCCATTATCACTGTCAAGGGCCCAGCAATGAGGCACTAGCTGCCCACTGCCTCCATCTTCCTGAAAGCACACACAGCACCCCCAAAATAAAAAGCTCTCACAAAATACTGAGGGGTGCTCATGCATATAAATAGCCCTCCAAGACTACAGTAGTTGTTTTCCCTAAACTCACAGAATAAGAAAAATATAAGCAAAATCAAGAAACTCAGGAGCCATTTCCAGTTAAAAGAACAAGAGAATTCCCCTGAAGGAGCAAACAATGAGACAAACTTCTGCAGTCTAACAGACACCGAGTTCAAAAGGAAACAGTGAAAATACTGAAGGAATTAAGAGCAAACATGAAGGAATTAAAAGTGAATATGAACAGTAATGCGGATTATTTTATGCAGCAAAAAAGTATTAAAAGCATTACTTTATCTAGTAATGCAGTTCTAGAAAGAAACTAGAAAACATAATGAAGAGCCAAGAAGAATTAGAAAATTCATTTGCAGAGACACAAGCTGAGTTAAAAGCACTGAAGAGCAGAATGAATGATGCACAGGAATGAAGTAGTGACTTAGAAGATAAAATAACGGAAATCACCCAATCAGGACAGCAGACAGAAAACCAAATGAAAAAACAGGATATCTACGGGATAATAGAAAGTGGGCCGATCTACACATGCTAGGGATTCCAGAAGGAGAAGAAAAAGAAAGGGGATTGAAAATATATCTGAAAAAATTATGTCTGAGAACTTTCCTAATCTAAAGGAAACAGATACCAAGATACAAGAAGCACAGAGCACCCCAAAGAGGCCCATACCAAGACATATCGTAATACAAATGGCAAAAGTTAAAGAAAGGATTATAAAGGCAGCAAGAGAAAAACAAAGAGTTAAAAACAAAGGGAACACCCATAAGGTTATCAACTGATTTATCTACAGAAACACCATAAGCTAGAAGAGAGTGGCAAGATATACTCAAAGTACTAAAAGGGAAAAAGTGGCAGCCTACCAGCAAGGATATCATTTAAAATAGAAGGAAAAATAGGAGTTCCCATCGTGGCACAGTGGTTAACGAATCCGACTAGGAACCATGAGGTTGCGGGTTCGGTCCCTGCCCTTGCTCAGTGGGTTAATGACCCGGCGTTGCCGTGAGCTGTGGTGTAGGTTGCAGTCGTGGCTCGGATCCCGCGTTGCTGTGGCTCTGGCGTAGGCCAGTGGCTGCAGCTCCGATTAGACCCCTAGCTTGGGAACCTCCATATGCTGCAGGAGCGGCCCAAGAAATAGCAAAAAAATAATAATAATAATAAAATAAAATAAATAAAATAGAAGGAAAAGTAAAGAATTTCTCCAACAAACAAAAACTGAGAGTACTCAAAACTAAATCCATTCTAAAAGAAATGCTGAAAGGCCTCCTCTAAATTAAAAAAGAAGTAAGAAGAAATAGGATGGAGGAAATCACAATTAGAAAGCAATTACTTAAATAAGCAAGTATACAGATATAAAAGGAAAAAAAACCTACTGTAAAAGCAACAATAAACACAAGGAACAGCAAAAGGATACACACGAAGATGTTAAAAAAGAACTTCAAAATTATAAAATGTGGGGAAGAAAAGAAAGAAAATCTAGACTCTTTTTTAGAATGTGTTTGAGCCTATATGACTATCAGGCTAAGGCAAGCAGTTGTAGGAAGGGCTTAATTGAAAAACAGGGCAACCACAAGTCAAAACCACACATTACATTCACAAAAACTAAAAAGAAGATGACACAAGGATGAAATAAAAAGAAATCATCCACCCCACCAAAAAAAGAAAAGAACAAAGGAGAAACACAGAACCAACTGAAAAACAAGGTTTAAAATGGCAGTAAATACATATTCATCAATAATTACCTTAAATGTCAATGGACTGAACGCTCCAATCAAAAGACACAGAGTGGGCAGACTGGATGAAAAAGCAAGAGCCTACAATATGCTGCCTACAAGAGACTCACCTTAGGGCAAAGGACACATATAAACTGAAAGTGAGGGGATGGGAAAATATATTTCATGTGAATGGAAAAGACAGGAAATCATAATACTCGCAATATGAGAATTGCAATAATCATATCAGACAAAACAGACTTTAAAACAAAGGTCATAAAGACAAACAAGGACATTAATGGTAAAAGGATCCATTCAAGAGGAGAGTATTACAATTCACAATATATATGCCCTAATACAGGAGCACCCAGATACATACAACAAATACTAACAGACATAAAAGGAGAAATTAATGGGAATACAATCACAGTAGACAACTTTAAACATCCCACTCACATAAATGGACAGATCCTTTAGACAGAAAATCAATAAGGTAATAGAGATCCTAAATGACACAACAGAAAAGTTAGACTTAATTGACATTTTCAGGACATTACATCCAAAATAATCAGAATATACATTCTTTTCAAGTGCACATGGAACATTCTAAAAGACTGGCCACAATAAGGGGCACAAAACTGACCTCAACAAATTTAGGAGTCTAGAAATTATTATAAGTATCCTCTCTGACCACAATGGCAGGTAACTAGAAATCAACCACAGCAAAAGAAATGAGAAAAAACTGACTACATGGAAACTAAACAACATGCTATTAAAAAATCATTGGGTCAATGGGGAAATTCAAGAACACATCAAGAGAAAGGATAATGAAAACATAACCATTCAAAATCCATGGGATGCCACAAAAGCAGTGCTGAGAGGGAAGTTTAAGCAAGTACAGGCCTTTCTCAGAAAAGAGGAAAAATCTCAAATCAACAATTTAACCTATCACCTAAAAGAATTAGAAAAAGAAGTCAGCAGAAGGAATGAAATCATAAAGATCAGAGAGGAAATCAATAAAACAGAGATTCAAAAAACAATAGAAAAAAAATCAGTAACACCAAGAGCTGGTTCTTTGAAAGGGTAAACAAAATTGACAAATATCTGGCCAGATTCACCAAGAAGAGGAGAGAAAGAACTCAAATAAACAAAATGAGAAACGAAAAAAGGAGAAATCTCAACACATACTGCAGAAATACAAAAAAAAAAAAAAAAGAGAGAGAGAGAGAGATTACTATGAACAACTACATCCCAACAAATTTGACAACCTAGAAGAAATGGACAACTTTCTAGAGACTTAACTGCTCGCCAAAACTGAATCAAGAAGAAATAGACAAGGGAGTTCCCATCGTGGCTCAGCAGAAAGGAATCTGACTATTACCACTGAGGACAGAGGTTCGATCCCTGATCTCATTCAGTGGGTTTAGGATCTGGCTTTGCTGTGAGCTGTGGTATCAATTGCAGACATGGCTTGGATCTGGCATTGCTGTGGCTGTGGCAAAGGCCAGAGGCTACAACTCCAATTTCCCCTAGACTGGAAACCTCCATGTGCCATGGATTCAGCCCTAAAAAAAGAAAGAAAAAAAGAAATAGATTAATTGAACACACCAATCACTAGAAATAAAATTGAGTATGTAATAAAAACACTCCCTACAAACAAAAGTTCAGGACCAGAGGGCTTCAAAGGCGAATTCTTCCAAGCATACAAAGAAGAAATTAATACCCATCCTTCTTAAACTTTTCTAAAAGGTTGAAGAAGGAACATTCCCAAAGACATTCTATGATGCCACCATCACCCTAATACAAAAACCAAAGATAGTACCAAAAAGGAAAATTATAGGCCAACATCTTTGATTAACATAGATGCAAAAATTCTCAGCAAAAGTTTAGCTAACTGAATCCAGCAACACATGAAAGAGATCATACACCAAGAGTGAGTGGGATTTATCCCAACTTCAAAAGGATGGTTCAGGATACACAAATCAATCAACATCATATACTGCATTAAAAAAGCAAAGTCAAAAACCACATGATCATTTCAATATATGCATTGCTGTGAGCTGTGGTGTAGGTCACAGACACGGCTCAGATCCCGTGTTGCTACAGCTCTGATTGGACCCCTAGGCTGGGAACCTCTATATGCCACGAGTGCATACCTAAAAAAAAAAAAAAAATTATATAGAACCATGGAAGATCCCAAATTGCCAAAGCAATCCTGAGGAACAAAAACTGAGCAGGAGGCAGAACTCTCCCAGACTTCAGATACTACTACAAAGCTATAGTAATCAAGACAGTATGGCACTGATACAAAAACAGACATACAGACCAATGCAACAAAGTAGAGAACCCGGAAATAAACCCAGATACCTCTGGTCAATTAACCTTCAACAAAGGAGGCAAGAATATAAAATGGAAAAAAGACAGTCTCTTCAGCAAGTGGTGCTGGAAAAACTGGACAGCTGCATGTAAATCAATGAAACTAGAACACACCCTCAAACCATGCACAAAAATAAACTCAAAATGGCTTTCAGACTTAAATATAACACAAGACACCATAAAATTCCTAGAAGAGAACATAGGCAAAACATTCTGTGACATCAACCATACAGATGTTTTCTTAGGTCAGTCTCCCAAGACAACAGAAATAAAAGCAAAAATAAACCAATGGGACCTAATTAAAACTTACAAGCTCTTGCACAAAAAGCAACACCATAAGAAAAACAAAAAGACAACCTACAGCATGGGAGAAAATAGTTTCAAATGATGCAACTGACAAGGGTTTAATCTCCAGAATATACAAAGGATTTATACACTCAACAGCAAGAAAGCCAACAGCCGAATCGAAAAACGGGCAGAAGACTTGAACAGATATTTCTCTATAGAAGATATACAGATGGCCAACAGGCAACATGAAAAATTGCTCAACATCACTAATTATTAGAGAAATGCAAATCAAAACTACTGTGAGGTACCACCTCATACCTGTCAGAATGGTCATAATTAACAGCTCAACAAATAGCAAATGTTGGAGAAGGTGGGGAGAAAAGTGTACCCTCCTTCACTGTTGGTGGGAATGTAAGTTGGTACATCCACTATGGAAAAGAGTATGGAGGTTCCTCAGAAACTAAATGCAGAACTACCATAAGATCCAGAAATCCCACTCCTGGGCTTATATCTGGATAAAACTTTCATGGAAAAAGATACACGCACCCTTGTGTTCACTGCAGCACTATGCACAATAGCCAAGACATGGAAACAGCCTAAGCTGTCCATCAACAGATGAATGGATTAAGAAGATGTGGTACATATACACAATGGAATAGTACTTGGCCATAAAAAAGAACAAAATAATGCCATTTGTAGCAACGTGGATGGAACTAGAGACTCTCTTACTAAATGAAGTTAAGTCACAAAGAGAAAGACAAATACCATATAATATCACTTATCTGGAATCTAATATATGGCACAAATGAACCTATCTACAGAAAAGAAGCAAACTCACGGACTTGGAGAACAGACTTGTGATTGCCAAGGGGGAGAGGGGTGGGAGGGGGATGGACTGGGAGTTTGGGGTTAGTAGATGCAAACTACTGCATTTGGAATTGATAAACAGTGAGGTCCTGCTGTATAGCACAGGGAACTGTATCTAGTCAGTTGTGGTGGAACATGATGGAAGATGGTATGAGAAAAAGAAAGTATATATATGTATGACTGGGTCACTTTGCTATACAGCAGAAACTGGTAGAACATTGTAAATCAAGTATAATAAAAAATAAAAAACACCCCACTAAAACTGGACAGAAGTATATATATTCAAAGTACATACATTGAATTTGTAGGATAAGTATCTTAGTTTAATGACACGTACGTTTTTGATGCACTGTGTTCTTATGGTCAGCAGCAGGAAGAACTTAACATGATGTTTCAGTATGCTTATGGTTAGTTTAGACACGAGGCTGATGCTCAAGGAGAAAACTTACAATGTCTCTGTTATTTGTTTTGTCAAAATGTACTACCTAGCTCCAGAATTTCCTATTTTGGAGAAGCAGAACTGGCTGATACATCTCCACTATATCCGGAAGGATTATGAAGCATGCAAGGTGAGAGGCTGCAGTGATAGAGAACATGAGAGTTGGTTAGGCACCTAACAGTGTCTGTACCTCGGTTTGTAGCAGTTTATATTTCACTAATAATGTATGAATTCATGTTTCCCTATATTTTGTGTATTAGTTAGTTTTTGTTATGATAATGCTGCCTAACAAACAGCCTCAAAACGTCAGGCCTCCAACAGCAGACACATTATTACTCATGGGCCTTCATACTGGCTATAGATTGGCTGAGTTTGACCATAGGCTGTGGGTCAGGTTCAAGTATGTTACATGTGTCTTCTCATTTTAAGACCAGCCCCAAAGAGCAGCCACTCTCTGGGGCTTGGTCTCATGGAGGAGGTCAGGTATTCAACACAGAGTAAATGTTTTAAGTTTCTGGTGAGGTGAAAATTGTATTTCATTGCATTTTATTTTATAATTCTGTTCCTATTGTGAGCTCGGTCATTTGTATATTTTAAAACCATTTGTATATTTTAAAACCATTTGTATTTTCTTTTCTCTATAAACTGTGTCTTTTTTTTTAGGGCTGCACCCACATCTTTTGGAGGTACCCAGTCTAGGGGTCAAATTGGAGCTGTAGCCGCTGGCCTATACCACAGCCACAGCAACGCAGGATCCAAGCTGCATCTGTGACCTACACCACAGCTCCCGGCAATGCCAGATCCTTAACCCACTTAGTGAGGCCAGGGATGAAACCTGAATCCTCATGGATGCTAGTCAGATTGATTTCCACTGAGCCACAACATTAACTCCTCTAAACTGTATCTTTGTTTACATACTATATAAGTTATACACTTGCTGGTAAAGAATAGTATCAGGCAAAATATATCCTTGGTACTAGCCCTTTTGTTTTTTGGCATTCAGAGCTTCGTAATGCTTTTAAGGTTATGGTTTTTATTTTTATTTTATTTTTGGCCATGCCCATGGGATATGGAGTTTCCCAGGCCAGGGATCAAATCTACACCACAGCAGTAACCCAGGCTGCTGCAGTGACAATGCCAGATTCTTAACCCGCTGTGCCACAAAACCACTCCCAGGGTTGTGGTTTTTAATTTATTCCTGACATTTGTACCAAGGGTAATGCAGTGAACTAGCACTGTTTAGTTCCAGTATGAGTCTTGAAAGGTTTTTTCTTCTCTTATATTATTCTTTTCTTATTTCAATTTTCCTTTATTGACCAGTTTCTCTGTTTTGTTTTTGTTTTTGTTTTGACTCATCGTCCTTTGCTATTTCTTAAGAGTTGGGGCTCTTCCTAGGCTCTGTCCTTGACCCTTTTCTCTGCTCATTCCACATACTTCCTCCTGATCTCCAGACCAATCTCATTCATAGTGAATGTTTCCCAGAACCGTCAAATTCAGTTTTTCTATAGCTGAATTTGCTTCCTTCCAAACCTATTCCTTCTTCTGTTCCCTGTCTCAGGGATAGGTACCATCATTCACCCAGCCATCTGTGTCAGAATCCCCTGACCCACTTTCCCTAATATAACATAGAAATCATCAAGTTCTGAAAGTTCTTCTCTTACTGTCTCATAAAATTGTCTAATTTCCCCCCCTCCACACCTTAGGTAATGCCTATTTTTTAAAATTATTATTATAGTTGATTTACAATGTTCTGTCAATTTCTGCTGCACAACAAAGTGACCCATCCATCATTCTTACTTGAATTATCCACAAGAGTTCTTATATCAACCCTTAATCTTGCCCCCTTTCCATCTATTTTCAACAATATTCCAAAAATAGAGCAAATAGAATCAGGTTATTTCCTGCTCAAAACTTATCAACATTTTCCCCATTGCTCTCAACCTTCTTTAGCATGGCATTCAAAGCCCTTCTCTCTCTGACTTTCTGGGCCACTTCAACCCCTTGCTAACACAGGATTTGATCTGTTTTCCTTTGGAAAGTCTTCCTTGATTCTTCAAGTCAGAATCACTTACTTGTCTTCTGAGCTCTCTAGCTCCCTGGTCTTAGCCCATCATGGTACAAAGATAGAGCCTATATTTTGTTCATCACAGAGCCCATAGCATCTGTAATGGTGCTTGGAAATCTTTTCATATTTTTCTTAGCTTGCCTAGTTAGATTCTAGATAGTAGTTGGCAAACTTTTTCTGTAAAGGGACAGATGATAAATATCTTAGGCTTTGCAGGCCGCAGTCTCTGTCTCACATATTTAACCTTTCTCTCTCTCTTTTTTTATAACCCTTAGAAAATATAAAAACCTGGGGTTCCCATTGTGGCTCAGCAGTAACAGACCCAACTAGTATCCATGAGAATGCAGGTTCGATCTCTGTCCTCACTCAGTGGCTTAAGGATCCAGTGTTGCTGAGAGCTGTGGTATAGGTTGCAGACGTGGCTTGGATCTGGCATTTCTGTGGCTGTGGTGTAGGCCAGCAACTGCAGGTCTGATTCATCCCCCTAGCCTGGGAACTTCCATATGCCTCAGGTGCAGCCCTATAAAGACTAAATAAATAAATAAATAAATAAATAAAATTTCAAAAAAATATAAAAAGCCCTCTTAGCTTGAAGGCTGTACAAAAATAGGGCATGTTGGAGTTCCAGTTGTGGCGCAGCGGAAATGAATCCAACTAGGAACCATGAGGTTGTGGGTTCGATCCCTGGCCTTGCTTGGAGGGTTAAGGATCCGGTGTTGCTAAGAGCTGTGGTTCGGATCTGGTGTTGCTGTGGCTGTGGTGTAGGCCAGCAGCTGTAGCTCCTTTCGACCCCTAGCTTGGGTACCTCCCTATGTCATGAGTGTGGCCCTAACGAGCAAAAAAAGAAAAAAAAAGAAAAAGCTGTGTGGGTTGGATTTGGCCTATGGGCCATACTTTGCTGACTCTTGTTACGGAAGAAATAATCATAATAAGAGTTGAAATTTTAAAGATATCCTAATTAACTGCTTTATTAGTAATTGTTAGTATTGTAGATTTCTTACACATGCTCCTTGTCTGGTCTGCCTTAAAAATACTTGAAGACAATTTAACCACTACTCAACAGTATTGTTTCTTTGTCTTCCAGGCTATTATCAAAGAACAGCTTCAGGAGACTCAGGGGTTATGTGAATATGCTATCTATGTCCAAGGTAGGACATATATCTCTTCTATTCTTGCTAGAGAAATGCATATTCTGAAAAAAGGGCAAACAAGTCATGAAATACTTAAAATGTTGCACAAGTCTCTTATCCAATATTATTGTTTTTTTGTTTTTTTGAAATCAGAACCTAATTCTTGTGCTGGATTTGAACTCAGAAATGACTAATTCTGTTAAAAAATTTGCCACCATCCTTCACACCTTTTCTAGTTTATGGCTAGTGTTTTTCAGAATGGATGTAGTTTCAGATTCAGAAGAGGCTTTTAGAAGGGTTCCTTGCAGTCAAGCTAAAAGAGATGAGGAAATGCTTGAGGATTTTTTGTAAGGTGAATCAGGATGAAGCCTACAAGTATATAGGATAAAACAGAATTAGTGAAATTGATCAGAAATCAAATATGGAACCACTGACTGAAAGTTTACCCTGTAGTACCCAAAGTAAGCACCTTAGATTTTCCAGTAACTGTCTTTGACTCTTTGGTATAAATGAGTGGCTTTGTTTACCACACATTGCATTGACACATCTAGGATGTCATGGCTAAATAATGCTCTTTTATTCCCAGTGTCACAAGTTCCAGTCTTAAGAGTGCCTCACAGTACATAAGCATGTACATTCTTTTGAAAACCTAGGCCTAGGGAAAATGGTTGATTCTGATTGGTTGCTATGCAGAAAACCAAGTCTGAAATGTTACTGCATTCTTTGCCAGCATCTCCTTGTTGGTCTTGAGGTATTGATTGCACTTGCCCCATTTGGTGTACTCTCTGAAAACTATTAAGTGGAAGTCTGAATTATGATAAATAGAGCATGTGATGGGGAGCTATAAGAATGTTCTTATTGTGAATAGTTTGTGGGATAGTTTATAAGGCACCCTATTTTCTTTGTAATGGAAGCTGGGAGTGGAGGAACACGCAGGTTCATGATACCTTATTAGAAAAGATTGCTTATCAATTTTGCTACTTATTTCAATCCATTGGACATCATATCTGATTGTATCAAAGACACAGTTATCCAAAGGATTACTGTGATATGATTTCCTACCTCCCTCTTCTACAATTTTTCTGATACCAGCCTCCATTCTTCCTAGAACATGATTTTATTTTCTGTGTTTTCTATTTCTTGGCAGCATTGATATTTCGCCTGGAAGGAAACATCCAAGAATCCCTAGAACTCTTTCAGACTTGTGCTATTCTCAGCCCTCAGTGTGCTGATAACCTCAAGCAGGTGGCCAGATCTTTGTGAGTATTGGCAGCCTAGACGCCCTAGGGCACTGACAGAGAACAGTGTAAAGTGCATTCTCAGGCTGGGGCTGCTTCTGGCAGCCTGAGGGAGGGTTGCTTAACAGGAATAACAGATTCACTTTTTTTTTCTTTTGTCTATTTAGGGCCGCATCTATGGCATATGGAGATTCCCAGGCTAGGGGTCGAATCAGAGCTACTGCTGCCACCCTACGCCACAGCCACAGCAACTTGGGATCTGAGCCACGTCTGCGACCTACACCACAGCTCACAGCAATGCCAGATCCTTAACTCACTGTTCGAGGCCAGGGATTGAACCTGCATCCTCATGGATACTAGTCGGGTTTGTTAACTACTGAGCCACAACAGGAACTCCCAGATTCATTTTGAAGGGTGTGGATTAATTTTGAAATTTGAGAACATGCAATAAGTAGTATAATAAAGGATCCGAATATTTCAAATATGTATATTTTAGTTTTATGTGAGAACACTGATAGTGTTTCCCATTTAAATGGTGACATTTTGTACCTAAATTACCCTAATTGTATTGGCAACCCATGGAATTTTTCTCATTTACTTTTCCAACACTTGACATAATACTAGATGCACAGTAGGTTTTTAGTGTTTGTTGAGTGAATGCCCTGAGGGTTCTTGGATGCAAGAACCTCCAAAGTCTCTATAAGCTGTTAAGTACTGATAGCTTTAGTACTCTAGAGTAGGAGAGTGTTCCCTGGGGTTCCCATACTTACATTGACATTCAAACCTGCACTGTCTTTGCATGGAGGCTGGTTTTCCTCTGTGTTTCCAGAATTATGATCCAGTAACAAGGAAAGAGACTAATGTTGGGAGAGAAGAGATGCCCCTTTCTCTATCATGGATGATGATAATAAATTGTGGCAGTTCTTGTTTAACATGGTAATTAACTAGGCTCATTTCTTTTATGGTCTACATTTGTAATACGTTGTAGAAAATAAAGTACAAAAAACTTTCACTAAAATTGGGCTAAGGTCTTGGAACAGCTGCCAGTTCTGTCCCTACCAAGAGAGCTTCTGCTGATAGTATATAGTAGCCTCACTGGCTAAACCAGAACAACTAGCTGATAGGGAAGAGGCTTCTAGAATTTTCTGCTGGCTGGGACATGAATCAAATGTGGGACTAGGGGGGTTGGTCTTGTAAAAGCTTGGCATTAACAGTTATGGAAAATGTATTTTGGAATGCCCATTGTGGTACAGTGGAAATGAATCCGACTAGGAACCATGAGGTTGTGGGTTTGATCCCTGGCCTTGCTCAGTGGGTTAAGGATCCGATGTTGCCATGAGCTGTGGTGTAAATGGCAGATGTAGCTCGAATCTGGCGTTACTGTGGCTGTGGTGTAGGCCAGCAGCTATAGCTCTGATTCGACCCCTAGCCTGGGACCCTCCATCACAAGTGTGGCCCTAAAAACCAAAAAAAAAAAGTATATATATGTGTGTGTGTGTGTGTGTGTGTGTGTGTGTGTGTGTATATATATATATATTTCTTCCCCAGATTTCTTTTGGGAAAACATAAAGCTGCTACTGAAGTATATAATGAAGCAGCTAAACTTAACCAGAAAGATTGGGTAAGTAGAAAACTTTGTTCTTTGTTTATTAGTAATATGCTAATGGCTCCATTTATAATATGGCTGTCTTTTGTTATTACTGAATTCTTGCATTCCAAAACTATTTTTATTTTATCCCAACACTTGATGACTTGGCTAGGTATAAGATCAAAAGTCATGTTTCCTTATAACTTAGCTGATATTGCTGCCTAGTTTGTTGGCAGTCAGTGTTGTTGATGAGCAGACTCTTAGCAGTCTGATTCTTCTTGATAACCCTACTTCCTCTGTAGAAACTTTGAGGATTTTCTTTTTGCAGTTCTGAAATGTCAGTAATAGTTGTCTAGATGTGTTTCTTTCTTTTTTTTCCCTCGTTTGTGGATACTCAGTTGGCTCTTTCACTTTGAAGACCCTTGCCTTTCTTTGCATCAGGGAGGTTTTTTGTTTTGTTTTGTTTTGTTTTCTTTTCTTTTTGGCTGCGCCCGCAGCATGCAGAAGTTCCCAGGCCAGGGATCAAACCTGTGCCACAGCAGTGACAATGCCATGTCCTTAACCTGCTGAGGCACTGGGGCACTACAAGGTTTTGTGGTGTGTTTTTTGTTTGTTTGTTTTTTAATTTTTCCTCCTTTTTAGGGCCGCACCCACAGTATATGGAAGTTCCCAGGCCAGAGGTCAAATTGGAGCTGTAGCTGCTGGCCTAGACCACAGCCACAGGAACACTGGATCTGAGCCACATCTGCGACCTGCACCATAGCTCATGGCGATGCCGGATCCTTAACCCACTGATCAAGGCCAGGGATCGAACCTACATCCTCATGGATACTAGTCAGGTTCGTTACTGCTGAGCCACGACAGGAACGCCCTTAATGATAGATTGTTTTCTTTTTTGGCATTTTTGGTCACTGCTTATGGAGCTCCTGGGCCAGGAATCAGAGCCACAGTTTTGACCCAAGCCCCACCTGTGGCAATCCAATCCCCAATGGATCCCTAACCCATTTTGCCAGGCTGGGGATTGAACCTGCGTCCCAGTGACTCTCAAGATGCTGCTGATCCCATTGCACCATAGTAGGAGCTCCTTTGTGGGCTTTTTGGGTAGTTTCTTGATTAATTTTTTCCTTCCCATTGTCCTTTTGTATCAGATTGTGTGTAACTGCAACTAAAATTTTGGCAAAACATTGGCTTAACAAATTAGGAGTTTATTTTTTCTCATGAAACATGAAATCCAAGTTAGTAGTTGCTGACATTGATTCCAAAGCTGTCAGGCTGAGGCTTTTTCTTCATGGTTACAAGATGACCACTACAGCTCTAATAACATTCCATCATCATCCTAGGAAGCAACAAAGAGGAAGCTACAAAGAAAAAGACAACCTTTATCAAGAAAGTACAGCTTTTTCAGAAATCCTCAGCAGGCTTCCACTTAGGCATATTAACTACTCCTTGTGTAAGGAAGGTTGGGAAATAGTTTTAAAGTTGGACACATTGTCACTCTAAACAAAATTAGGGTTTTGTTAGTAAGGTAAACGGAGAGAGTGGATGTTAGGGAGATAACTAGCAGCATTTGCCAGACTGTTTTCTACTCTGTTAGATATGTTCTATACCTGTTCTCCTCGTCTCCTAACTTTCTTCTCATATTTTCTTCTGTATATTCAGAGACATTTCCTCAGTCTTATCTTCCAGATCATTTTTGTTTTTAGCTCTGTTCACATTATGCTATTTAGTCTACCCATTCAGTATTTATTTAGGTAATTATATATATATATATATATATATATATATATTTATTTATTTTGGACACACTTGGGGCACGTGGAAGTTCCTAGGCCAGGGATCGAACCTGTGCCATAGCAGTGATCCGAGTCACTGCAGTAACAATGCCAGATCCCTAACCTACTGTGCCACAGGAGAATTCCTCAGTAATTATATTTTTAATTTCCAAGAACTTTGTCTCTCCTCTTCTTGCAGTAGCCTCTCCATGTCTCTGATCCTGTGAAGTTCTGTTCTGCTTTCCACAATTATCTTTTTTCTCTTTATTCTAGTTCTTCTTTTTCATGCTGTTGGTTTTTTCAAAATATCTGAGGATTCTTGGAAAGACATATCTGAGTGAAGGATTAGATTGATTAGTATAAAGAGCTAGTTCTTATGGCACTATTTTTTGGCTGAGCCCAAGGCGTGTGGAAGTTCCCAGGCCAGAATCAAACCTGCACCACAGTAGTGCACCAGAACTGGAAAGCTGTCAGTAATCAAGGTAGCTTCTCGACATTTCTGCTTGATTCTTTTCTTTCTGTAGGTCAGAGATTGGCAACCTTTTTTTGGTAAAGGGCCAGCTAGTAAATGAAAGCTTTGTGGCTTTAAATAGTCACCATTGCAGCTACTTAACTCTGAAGTTTTAGTGTGAAAGAATCATAACAAGCGATTGTGGCTATGACCCAATACGACTTTATTTACAAAAAAAGGCACAGGATGCATTTGGTCCATGGGCTACAGTTTGCTGACCTTTGCTGCATATTTCTGCGGTTTGGCTCCTAGTGGCCTCCAGATGGTGCTGTTGGTTCCCAAGTCCATATCACCTAGTGAATTCCTATATTCCTAGGAAAGGGACTCTGCAATAGACACATACATATTTATGTATGTATCTTTGTAGGGCTGGAGAATGGGCTGTGGTAGTCTCTTCTAAGAAGGCACAAAGGGTTTATACAGTGGGCAGCTCTTAGAGAAAAAGGTATAGGAATGCACCCCAGGTGCTACATAGACCCAGGAAGATCACCTGTTTATCCTGCTTTTATCTCTTATAATCTGTAAAATAGTCAAGTAAAAAACTAACCCTAGTGCATGTTTTAAAGTTTAAATTTTGCCGAGCAACAATAACCTCTAGATGCCTGTTTTTCACTCTAATAGTTAGTGTGGAATTTACACTTAAGTTGTTTTCCTTTCTTTTGTATGTAGGAGATCTGTCATAACCTGGGAGTTTGCTACATTTATCTGAAACAGTTTGACAAGGTAATGTATAGAGATGTCAGTGGTGGTTGAGCATTTGGCTGGGCATTTCATGGAGGGTACACTGGTTACAGAGGTACCATTGCTTATTTTGTCTTATTCCTACTGCTTGCAGAGATTTTTAGAAGTAAAAAATCGAAAGCACCGTATACATTTATCGCCATTTTTATTCTCATTTCTTTTTTTTTTTTTTGTCTTTTTGCTATTTCTTTGGGCCGCTCCCGCAGCATATGGAGGTTCCCAGGCTAGGGGTCGAATCGGAGCTGTAGCCCCCGGCCTACGCCAGAGCCACAGCACGCGGGATCCGAGCCACGTCTGCGACCTACACCACAGCTCACAGCAACGCCGGATCGTTAACCCACTGAGCAAGGGCAGGGACCAAACCTGCAACCTCATGGTTCCTAGTCGGATTCGTCAACCACTGCGCCACGACGGGAACTCCTATTCTCATTTCTATTCACCCATTTTTTTTTTCTGCTTTTAACAAGAAAATGACAAATTCTAGAAATATTATGAAGGAATGGCAATGCAGTTGCTTTCCTCTTCTTATTTTCCACCCCTCCCCGCCCCCCCATTTAATTTTCCAGAATAGAAACACAAATGTTCAATAAAACTTAAGATATCAAAAAGTGGACCCAGGAGTTCCCGTCGTGGTGTAGTGGAAACAAATCCGACTAGGAACCATGAAGTTGCGGGTTCGCTCAGTGTTGGTTAAGGATCTGGTGTTGCCGTGAGCTGTGGTGTAGGTTGCAAACACAGCTCAGATTCTATGTTGCCGTGGCTGTGGTGTAGGCTGGCAGCTGCAGCTCCGATTGGATCCCTAGCCTGGGAACCTCCATGTGCTGCAGGTGTGGCCATAAAAAGCAAAAAGAAAAAAAAAAAGTTGACCCGTAAGTCTTAAAAGTGTCATTATGAACATGTGAGCAATCTTATGCTCCAGCTGCAACTGAGTTTAGTTTTTAAGGTCATTGGAAATGAATATTTAATTTTAAGTAGATTTGATTTCTGAGAATTTTCAGGGGGTTTTTTTGTTTGTTTTTTTTTAAGGTGATTTTCCATGTGGGATTTTTTTTTTTTTTTTGTCTTTTTAGGGCCAAATCCGCAGCATATTGAGGTTCCCAGGCTAGGGGTCGAATTGGAGCTGTAGCTGCTCTCCTACGCCACAGCCACAGCAATCCTGGATCCTTAACCCACTGAGTGAGGCCAGGAATCAAACCTGTGTCCTCATGAATGCTAGTCAGATTCGTTTCCGCTTTACCACGATGGGAACTCCTCCATGTGGGATTTTATATTTCATTGTGATTAGGCTAGTGCCTAAGGCTCTTGGATCAGATAAAATATTTGAGCTTACATTGGTACTCAAAGGGAAGAATGTGTATTAATTGTGGGATAGACCAGTTTACTGAGAGCTCTAAAAGGTCATGATGAGGGGGTTGGGTAGAATTTCCTCATAAAGCTCCTTCTGAGTGATTGGGAAGTTTTATTCTCCTTTCTCCAATGCTGACAGAATTGAAACTCTGAATTCGTTGATACCCATTTGACAATGTTTAATTTGTATCAGTTTGTAAACTGAGACAACCTAATTAATCTTTCAGGGGCATGAAAATAAAATCTGTACATCAGCAGCTGAGGAGTGAGAATAACTTTTTCTCCTGTGAGATATGTAAAAAAAATTAATGTCTATTATCTATATAAATAAGGAGTTCCCGTCGTGGCACAGTGGTTGACGAATCCGACTAGGAACCATGAGGTTGCAGGTTTGGTCCCTGCCCTTGCTCAGTGGGTTAACGATCCAGCGTTGCAGTGAGCTGTGGTGTAGGTCGCAGACGCGGCTCAGATCCCGCTTTGCTGTGGCTCTGGCGTAGGCCGGGGGCTACAGCTCCGATTCGACCCCTAGCCTGGGAACCTCCATATGCCGCGGGAGCGGCCCAAAGAAATAGCAAAAAGACAATAAAATAAAATTATATATTTAGTGTGTCCATTAGGTTTTTCTGGGCAGATCTAGATCTACAGTATTTTATACTTGTTTGAAAGCTTTTTCTCTTGAGAGGATATTTCAAGCAAGTACATATCTATTCACAGTATTGCTGTGAGCCAAGGGAGAGGTAGGATTGATTTTTGGTCAGGCCTGTACCAAAGAGAAAGAGAATTCTATTTAGATTTTACCGTAAAGCTAACAGGCTAAGCAAACACCATACGAGGCATTTATATAAATACTTGTTGATCAGTGAAGGACTAAATGAAGCCCTTTTCATCAACTACAAGGATGTAGGCTCTTCTAAAGCAAGGAGTTTGCTCTGTTAGTTCCAGTATATGTAGTACCTAGAACAACAGGCACTTGATGAATACATGTTGAGTGAATAAATGAGAATAATTCATTCATTCATTAAAATATTGCTGAGGAAAATGAGGTCCACCTTGGGACGAGGTGTGCCATTGGTCAGTGTGCAGCTGGAGCAGTATTCTCCATGTACCATGAATGAGTCAGGGGTATAAGTACAAGAAACAGAAAACAGTCAGAAAGGTTAATCATCTTGTACAAAACCCCGAAGTGGGAGTTCTCATTGTGGCTCAGTGGGTCAAGCATCGGGCGTTGCTGTGAGTTTTGGTGTAGGTCGCAGACACAGCTCAGATTTGGCGTTGTGTGGCTGTGGTATCAGCTGGCAGCTGCAGCTCTGATTCACCCCCCTAGCCTGGGAACAGCCATATGTTGCAGGTGTGGCCATTAAAACAAAACAAAACAAAATCCTAGAGGCGTACACACCATGTTGCCAGCTATTCTGTAAGCAAGTGCAACTTGAGGATGTTTTGGTTTTTTGGATAGTGGGGTATTTGCTGAAACATGATGTTCCTACATTAGTGCAGTAGGAGTTCTGTCTTTACATTAGCTGTACAATGTCACTGTCCTTCCAAGGTAGTGACTTGGTTCTCTTTACTCTGTCAATCTTGTTAGGCACAGGACCAGTTGCACAATGCCCTACATCTTAACAGGCATGATCTCACTTACATAATGCTGGGCAAGATCCACTTGCTGGAGGGAGACTTGGACAAGGCCATCGAAATCTACAAGAAAGCAGTAGAGTAAGTATATCTGTTTCCTTTAGAGCAACGAGAAACTAAAACAAAAATGGGAGCAGAATGAACTCCCAAGCTTAAGAGGGAACATGTGTGACTGATGACTAGTTGTATGAGTTAGAGTAAATGTTAACTAAGCTAAGGTTTAGGGCTCCCAGTGGCTTCAATAAGGAAGACTTCTGTTTATCATCTATCAGTGTGGTCTAGCTTAGCTGGGCAGCCCTGCTCCACAAGGTCAGTCAGGGAGCCAGGTTTCTTCCATGTTAATCCACCATTCCTTAGGTTGTTGTTTTCTCAGTTGAACTGAATAAGCTGTGTCTGGCCACCTCAGGCCTCCCCAAGCTGGAGCTTTGGCCCCTGTGGTTCTGGTCTCCCCGTAGGTAACCAGCGACCTACCTTGTTCCTTAGAAACAGGAGACATTGTTCCTCGCCTTTTGCCATTTTCACTTTTGAAATTATTGGATGATCCTGTAGTTAGATCATCTCAGCTCAGTGTCGTTTTCATTTTGTGACAAAGACAAAAGTCAGTGAGAAGTTGGAAAGGCAGATATCTTTTTGAGCTAGTGTTTACTCCCCAAAGCCAATGGCTAATTCTTTCCTAGAACTGGTATGTGTCTTCCTTCTTTAGTTTGGTTCCTGCGTATGGCTTTTTGTTAAATGTGGAGAACAGAGCATTAGGGGCCTTGGGATCCTAAATTACACGGGAAATTATATTGGCTGGCATTTTGAGTACAGTGGGAACAGGAAAAAAAAAAAAAATCTCACAAGAGGGAAGTGGCTAAAACTGTGTGTGTTCTAGACTGAGTTGGTTTATGAGGCATCATTCTTTAATTCTATTGGTGTCATCAAGACGGTGACACATAACATTCTGTAGGTTCCTTCTGAGGACTTTGGCACTAAGAAAATTTCCTGAGAAAGGATTCTGGGTTCTAAGTCCCATTTCTTTCTTGCCCAGCAACCCACCCTATAGCCAGGGTTGCGGTGACCTACTTTTGAAGGAAATTTCCAAATCCCTTCAAGGGTTCGCACAGGAAGTGGGAGGCGCAGTAGTGTCTCCGAGGGTGGTGAACAAGGGCAAGTTCCTATGCATGTATCTCGGTGTCGCCCATACATGTCTTGTTTCCCTCTGAGCCTCTGTGTTGATCTGTGTTCCAGGTTCTCTCCAGAAAATACAGAACTTCTTACAACTTTAGGATTACTCTATCTACAGGTGAGAATTCTTTACTCATCCATGCATTGATGTTAAAAGTGCTTTTGGGTTTGTGTGAGTTGTGGTTTTCCTTCATTTTTGGTTTACACAGTTTACTAAAGGTCCTATAAAGCACGTGAACTTTACAGTCCGCATTTGATAGTCTTTGTTAAAGGAATTAATTTTCAGCACTCGAATGAGAAACAAATAAATGTATTTGATCCTAGTGCAAATGTAATTTTTATCCAACCAAGGAAAGAACTTCATACATGAGAAATAACTATGTGGTCAGAGAGGCTGGCATTTTGTTGTGGGAGGAGAAACTGGTGCTACCAGGGCTTTGAGGCATAGGTCATTTCTGTTGTTCCTTCTTCCCAGCCAGGCCCTATAGAATAAAGTCTCCTCTCTCTCCACATTCCTGAGTGGGAGTGGGCTTCTTCTAGCTCCATCACTTTCTTTTATTGGCTCAAGGCCCTGGGACCCAGGGATCTCCCGGCCGCACCCCATTCACTGCCCATTTCTCTGCTCAGCTGATCTTGCCTCCAGATCTACCTCTGTGGTGGCCTTTTTGTCTGCTTCAGTTTTCTCTCAAAGGACCTTAACCCTGGGCCTTCCTGGGCTTTGGCTTGGGACATGGGCCCCATGGAAGATGTAGCTAATCAGTCTGTTTCCTGCCAACAGGCATTAGTGTGTTACAGCACTAGTGTGGCAGAGATGGTTCCTGGCAGGATAGCAACTTTGACCCTATTAGGGGACAGATCAAGATAGGAGGGAAAACACTCACGTGGGAGTCTTGGTTTTCTTTTTGAAAAATCTGGTATCTGTAGCTCTTTGTTTTGTCAGAAGAACTCAAAAAAGCAAGGTGTAGTCTGTGAGAGTGTGGTTGGCCAGTCTTCTTAACTGCTATCTCCCCTGAGGTAATTCTCTGGTTTGCTTTTTTCCAAGCTTGGCATTTACCAGAAGGCATTTGAACATCTTGGAAATGCACTGACTTATGACCCTACCAACTACAAGGTATTGCAGCCTTTACACAGATGGTCCCATTATTCTTAGAGGTGATCTGGCCCTAGAAGGCATTTTTAATACTTGAGAAAGTACCTTTTTCTTAGAAAACTTATAGAATATATATTTTATTTGAAAATATTGTGAAGTATTGGTGCTCTGCTGCTTATCTTCTAAAAGAACACAACTATAACTTAAACAGAAAGCACAACTATAGTGCTGGTAAAGTTGTTTGTGTAACTTAGGAAATTAGTGAAGCCTCTACTACTACTATCAAGAATAAACCTGGTAGAATGACTTCCAGATTCCTGATGAATCTGAGGTTACAGCTCTTGTCCAGATATAACTTTGGGGATGGGAAGATCATCATGTGGATGAGTATCACTGAAGGAGGTGCAGCAAACAGGGGTTTGCTAAGGGTACAGACTCAGTCTTGCTTGGAAGTCATTAGCCTGATGCAGCACCACACCTTGACCCCCCCCTCCTTAGAGACATGAAAAGCTGGACTGACGAAGCCTCAAGCTGACTCACCCTCTGTCCAGGGGCCAAAGACAGGTGCATCTGAGTTGTGTGGAGCACTTGGTGTAAGAAGGAGGGGCTACAGGGAACGGATTAAAGGCAGCTTTTACTTAAAGGGCCCCGATACTCTGAAGAGAGAGCTACAGTGTGGGGTGTCAGATCTCCTCATAAGCATTTGTCCCAGTAGCTTGGATATGAGGTTATATAGGTCTCTGGAAGCTTTTCAGTCCCACCAATGCTGAGTATCCAGACTCAGGAAGGCTGTTACTGTGATGGTCTTTTGGCAATGACTGAATTACCAATTTTCCACATCCCATGTTTTCAGGCTATCTTGGCGGCAGGCAGCATGATGCAGACCCATGGGGACTTTGAGGTTGCCCTCACCAAATACAGAGTTGTAGCTTGTGCTGTTCCAGAAAGTCCTCCCCTCTGGAATAACATCGGAATGTGTTTCTTTGGCAAGAAGAAATACGTGGCAGTGAGTGTCTCATTTTCCTGGTTTGTGTTGAGAGTTACTGGGCCTGCTGCGCTTGCCCCCACCAATCACCGAGTGCCCCCTCTCTCCTCCAGGCTATCAGCTGCCTGAAACGAGCCAACTACTTGGCACCCTTCGATTGGAAGATTCTGTATAATTTGGGCCTCGTACACTTGACTATGCAGCAGTATGCCTCAGCTTTCCATTTCCTCAGTGCAGCCATCAACTTCCAGCCAAAGATGGGGGAGCTGTACATGCTCTTGGCTGGTAAGAAAAATTTATATGGAGAACCCTCTGCAGTCTGTAGCGAGGGAAAAATGAATTAGAATCATAGGAGGCTGGTGGTTAAATGTCCCATAGAAGCCATCCCCTTGCAGACCCCTTAGGAGTTGGATTACTACCCTAGAGCTTGGAGAAACGTGAAAGAAAAAGATGACACAGTGCCTTTTTGCTTCTAACGTGAGGGAATTTCACTCAGAGATCAATAGGTTAAATCAGGTTCATCTCTAGTTCTTTTTTTTTGTCTTTTTAGGTCTCCACCCGTGGCATATGGAGGTTCCCAGGCTAGGGATCTAATCAGAGCTACAGCTGCTGGCCTACACCACAGCCACAGCAACTCCAGATCCTTAACCCACTGAGCAAGGCCAGGGAATGAACCCACAACCTCAGGGGTCCTAGTCAGATTCATTTCCACTGTGCCACAATGGGAACTCCCTCTAGCTCATCTTTTAACAGTGGTTTTCCCTTGGCTTGACAATTCATTCATATATACACACACACACACACAGGGAGAGAGAGAGAGAGCGTGAGTGAGAGGGAGGGAGAGACTAACCTCCAGTTATTATCAAGTATTAAGATCTTGGGCTCTAGGTAGTATCCTGCCTCAACTACTTACTAGCCTCTCATCATAGGGTTAATGAGAGGACTACATGATTAAATAATCAGTGAATGGTAACTGTTGGTTTTATTGTTATTATATAATCTATTATTAATGTTTTGTTGTAAAAGTGCTGACTAAATATTCTTTCTGGGGGATATTTCTTATTATACTAAACTTACTAAATGTATACCTAAAAGCAGTTTCCATGTTCTCATTGACAGTAGTCTGCAGGTGGGTTTCTTGGTTGTCTCTGGTGGTGGGGGGTGGGGGGCTTCTGATTTATAACATAAGTTGCAGTAGCAAATAGAGTGGTGGTCATTTGAGGGCTGCCTGAATACACAGGTAGCCCAGTTGTCGGGGGAGGTAGGAGATGGCTGTATTGTAGGGCATAAGGAGCACTTCTGACTTCTTGAAGTAGAGATGGTCCTCACACTGGGTTTTGAAGGAGAAGCTGGAATTCAGTAGCACAGAATGGCCGAGGAGCCCAAGTGAAGGCATCAGCCCTACACCTGCGGGTACCCAGCAGCTAGTGGGCAGCAGTGATGCAGAACGCAGTGGGGATGAGTCAGGAAAGGAGTCTGGGGTCAGTGTGGAGGAGGGCCTGAGTAGAGCACAGGGGCTGCAGACTTGATCTGAGAGGCTTTGTTTTCCCAAGTGTATTCCTAGCTCTCGTGTGTCTGGTAGAAGTAGATGTGTGGATGTTGGGGAGGTGGAGTGGGCAGGGCTTCCAGAGCAGCTGTTTTTGTTTTTATAGATCAGGCTTTGCAGAAAATATTGATAAAAGAAGGGAGAGTGTTCTGTTGCTAAAGAGAAGCTTAAAGATCATGGTAGTGGGTGGTGGAGAACAGTGAGGATTCTTGAGTAGAAAAGTGATGCTTCAGGTTTGTCTGGAAGTCAGTGAGATACCTGGCAGCACTGTGGCAAGTAGATGGAGGTGGGGGGGATGGTGCGCGTGGGGAACAAAATGGGAAGCTCGACATGACCAAACAAGGGCAGTGTCACCAAAGAAGCTATAAAAAATGGGATTCTTGGAACTTGGCACCTAATTAACTATGGAGGGGGCTGTTGAAGATGACACCAGGAATCCAAGCTGAATGGCTGTGCCAGGGGCTGAGAGGGCACAGGAGGGGTTGCGTGTGAGGGCTGAACGAACTGCAGTCTTGAGGCACTGCCTATTTCCTATGCCAGACTCTTCACCCACAGCACTCACTTTCTTTGTTGCAGTGGCTCTGACCAACCTGGAGGATCCAGAGAATGCCAAGAGAGCCTATGCAGAAGCAGTGCGCCTGGATAAGTAAGCTGCCCCATCGGGAATGTGTTGGGAGGGCTGGACTCTGCAGATCCACAAGGTGGCGCCATGGCCTGTGGGTTGCCCGGGTCAGCTGCCTGCTCTCCACGCCTTTGTACACAGCAGGCTTAAGGGTGGAAGGACGGTTCCTGAGCAGGCAGTGGCTCAACAGGACCTAACACCTTCTCTGAGAAAATGATTCCAGCCTTAAGTAGTAAGGAGGCCAGGGAAAGTGAGAGCTGGCAGTGGGCTTGCTGGAATAGCCTGTGGGACCCTCAGCTCAGTTTCAAATAAACTTGACTCTCCTGCAATTTATTCCAGTGGCATCTCTTAGGCAGCAAGGAAACCCTTTTGGTCTCTCCTGGGGACTGAGATGTCAGACTAAGTCCCAGTACTTACTTTGCTGGTGGGGCAGTTAATTCCTGGATTCTTTTTCACAGGTCCACACAACATGTGTGTTCCCCACCTTGCTGTGGAATGGAGCTATCTCCACTTAGCCAGTTTTGTTGTTTGTAATGAGACGAAGCTTTAAATGCCATCTGTCACAGAGCCCCAGCTCCATACTATCTGTCCGTTTGCACAGGTGTAACCCTTTAGTAAACCTCAACTATGCTGTGCTGCTGTACAACCAGGGCGAGAAGAGGGGTGCCCTGGCCCAGTATCAGGAGATGGAGAAGAAAGTCAACCTACTCAAGGACAGTAGCTCTTTGGAGTTTGATCCGGAGGTATGTCTTGTCTTAGCTCCTTGAAGTCGGAAGTAATCTGTCTGGAGACTTTTGAATCAAGCCCAAATAACCCAAAGATAAGGATTTGTAGGCTCATGCCTGATTTGGCTCTGATATTCCTAGTGGCATGAATTCTTCAGTTAAGAACACCTTGAGCAGTGGGTTCAGGAGCCGGCAATGGTACTGCAGCAGTGCTGTAGTGGTGGAGGTTTGATCCCTGGCCTGCTGCAGGTGTGGCCAAAAAAAAGAGGAAAAAGAACAGTTTGTGAGAAAAAACTTTACTGAAATAATTAATGAGAGGAAATTTAAGAGTTATCTGTCATTGTAATACAGTGCATTTGAGTTGAGGTCTGTGTCTTTTTGTAGCTTCTTCCCACTTCTCCTCAGATAGGACAGGCAAGAATTTAGCCCAGTAATGTGCCAAACTTGGATTGTTCGGTTTTGAGAGCCTTTAAGGAGTCCCTTCCCATCCACTCAGGGCAGTATGTTCTCTGTTGCTTGAAAATGATTTCTTTGTAATAAGTACTTCCTCCCTCAAATGCTAAATAGTACGGCAGACACCATGTCAGCTAACCCCCGCTGGCCTGAGGAAGCCTCGGCTGAGGCGTGTCATACTCGTGATTCTCTTCTTCCTTCCCATGTGGGCCTAAGATGGTGGAGATGGCCCAGAAGCTGGGAGCTGCTCTCCAGGCTGGCGAGGCACTGGTATGGACTAAACCAGTTAAAGATCCCAAGTCAAAGCACCGGACTCCTTCTACCAGCAAAACCACCAGTGTCCAGCAGCCTCTGGGCTCTAATCAGGCCCTAGGACAGGCAATGTCTTCAGCAGCCACATACAGGAAGCTCCCCTCAGGTAGGAAGCTACACTTATGAAGACCTCTGAGTACAACCCCCAGGTGCCTGCAGAGAGATTAACTTTGAGTGAGGCACGTGCTTTTCAGACTCAGAACACATCCTACGTCGTGCTGCCTAGAAGGGGGAAAAAGCCTGAGGGTGGCCAAATTGTCACTTGTTTCCCTAAGGCAGTTGGCATAAGAGGTAACAGCTATTGGCAGGCTTAGTTGGCTGGTCCATACACTGGGTCTTTACAATATTCAAGCTTAGAAATAACTGTACCTTTCATTACGTGGTCTTGCTTTGATTCTCACTGCCTGATCATAAGTCAGCATGGTGCAGGTAACCATGATATGGTCATTGAAGGCAAACTACTTGTTTTATTTAGTCATGGTCTTCCTTCAGAGCTGCAAAGCCACACCACAGCCCCATGAGCCCCAGAAAGGAACTTAACAGTGAGAATAATGATTTCTTCTGGAACCAGAGAACTGACAATTGACGCTTTTTGCTTTGTTCCTAGGTGCCGGAGGAGCACCCCAGCCCACAAAGCCACCATCTCTTCCTCTGGAGCCAGAGCCCACTGTGGAAGCACAGCCAACTGGAGCGTCAGCACAAATAAGAGAAAAACAGGTGTAGGATGACCCCAGAGTTGGGAGTTTCTTTAGCGAGGATGTACCAGGTTAGGTAGGGAAGGTCAGTGACACAGGCAGCGAGGAGGCCAGCATGTTCCCCGGGCACCACGAATTAGAACCCAGAACGTGTTATGACAACCATGAGGAGCCTGCACAGCCCCCACTGCTCCGTCAGCCAGGAAGGGGAGAGAAGAAAGCCCAGACAGGTTTTTTTAAGAATTGAGAACAAGGCTTATGGCTCTGTGTATGTAGTTCCCAGAGCCAGCCTAGGCACGGGATATTGTTTGCTTTGAAAAGGATTTAATTTCCTGGCTGAGAGGAAAGTGTGAGACAGACCTCTGCTCAGTAGTCCTGTCGTGACGAAGCCTTGGCTTAGCTGAGGTGACCCTAGGGCTGTAGGGTATACCAGCCACCCAGGCAAATACAAATCTTGGATTAATAATTCGGCTCCAATAGTCTAAATTTAAAAGAAAAAAATGATGAAAAAAAGCTCTTTCGATTAAAGTCCAGCCTATTGAGTGTCCCAGCTGCATTCACTCAAGGAATCCAAAACAATATCCCTATGTCTCGTTCTTGAGCAGGTTCACAAGTGCAGAGCCAGATCATGTCAGTATGATGAGAAGTAGAGACCAAGGGCTGATTGGGTGTCAGCACCAAAGATTAAAAAAAAAACCCCAAAACTTCTTAACTGAGTTATTTTTATTTAAGACAATCTGTGATACCACTGACCAGATGCTACCAGTACATTATATATCCTTTTCAGAATAAAGATCATGTTGTCATCCCCTTGGGGAAAGTTGTTATTCAGGTATAAACATAAGGAATCACAATAAAAGCTTTTTGAAAGAACCTATGACCACAGCCTTCCCTTACCTACTTCCAAGCCTAGTTTGAAACTGGAGGAGGAACCTCAAGGCCAACTTCCCACTTGGTGTGGGCACAGCCCCTGCTGCAGCCCTGAGGGATGGGAGGCCAGCAGCTTGCTGGAAGCTAGTTGCCATTTTGCACATAAAATGCCCTTTAATCACCATAACTCGAAAGGGGAGGACTAACCTACTGCCATACCAAACTGTGTTTGGAGTTCTTTATATTATGACTGGGTCTGTTTTGACACTGAAGCAGCAGCTAACTGGGCAGAAAACTCTTGAGGTCTCATATCTCAGAAATAAAGAGCAAGGTGTCAGAAGCAAGGTACTCTTGCCCATGCAGCTGGTATGTGGCAGAAGTGGAGCAACTGAGAAAGCTCACTTCCATATCAGTGTGGAGTCTACTGTGCCTGTGACTGAAAAGGCCTTGGCGAGAGAGGAGCAGAGGAGGGAGGTGGGAGAGAGATTTAGAGGTAAAATCGACAGAACCTGGGGACTGACTGGATGTGGCCGATAAGAACGGACCATTGGATGGGAACCTGTTGCTGGGAAAGGAACATAAGTGAGAGAAGAGGAACCCTGGGGGACTGGGGTCTAGTTGTAGACAGGTTTATCTTTGAGACATCCAAATGAGGCTATGCATTAGATGTGTAAATAGCTGGATTTAGAGATTCAGGAGTAATTTGGATCTGGGTGATAGCTGAAACCATAGATTTAAAAGTAGTCACCCAAGGAAAGCTAGGAAGAAGACAGGGAGCAAACCCAGAAAACCAGTATTTAATGGAAGAAGCAGGTAACAGGAGAGAAGAACCAGGAAGGCTGTGTTAGGGAAGGCCAAGGAGGAAAAGGCTTAGGAGGGCAGTGGTCAGTCCCATGGAACCCTGACAGCACAGGTACTATAACCCCCATTTTATAAAGGAAAAAAGCTGAGGTTGCAAGAAGCAAAATGAATTTTCCCAGATAAGTGGAAGGACCAGAGTTTGAACTTACGTCTGGATGCACAGCTCCTGCTTTTCACCACTAACTGACCGTGATGTACCCTTGATGAAGTAGTTGTCAAGAGACCCCAAGGCTTGAAGCCTGAAGAAGGAGAGCTTGGACTCTCTTACTTCAAGGTGGAGCGGGAGAGGTTTTAGAGGGTGAAACTAAACTCATTAGCCTACTCTGAGAAAATTTTAGCATTTGGAAAGAGAAGGGTAAAAAAAAGTCTTTTCAAGTGAAACTTGGGGGGAAACTGAGGAAATGCAAAGCAGGACAGTTTTTCCACCTTCCTCGGGCAAGAACATAATGGTTCCTTGCATCCCAGGGACAGCAGTCAAGAAGCAATGCTTTCCAAATTAATTTGCTTAGATTTTCTAAAAAATACATACAATATGAGGCTTGTGGATTTGCAGTTTCTCATTCACTCTCGTGAGAAAGGAGATCTAATTTCATATGGGATTTGCTCATGTCATCACAATTTTTAACAGAATTAGAAAAATAAGGCCAAGTCCATAAATCACAGATAGAGACATGGTTTTAGACGGCTTGAATTAGAGGCAAGAAAGTGGAAGTATGAACTAGCAAAGGGCAAAGTGCCCTTCTTACTGAATAATATTAGTACAAGACAAAAATTTTGGAGTGTTTGATTACAGTGACTTTGTTCTTAAGGAAAAATCACTATTGTCTGATAATGGAGGGTAGCTCATGATGGGCCTGTCCTCCCAGACAACAAATACAAACCCATGGGTAAATAAAAAATACTATTTTGCTTTAGTTTAAAAAAAATACATATAACTTCAAAATTAAAACGTATGTACACACACACATATATAGGACAAATGGGTATTGGAAGTTTATGGTTGAAAGGTTTTCATATTTTACATGATGTGGTATGAAACTACCCCTAAATAGTTTGTGAAAAGTTAAGAATATATATTGTAATCCCTAGAACAACCATTAAAAAAATGAAAAGCATAGCTAAAAAGAGAAACTAAAATGAAATTCTAAAAAATATTCACTTAGCGCCCACTTCTCCTAAAAAGGGTGCAGAAAAGGAAGAATGGGAACAAGAAACCCAGAGGGAACAAAGAAAATAAATAGCGAAATGATAAATGTAAACCCAGTCATGACAGTAATTACATTAAAATGTAATTAGATTTCAAAATGTAACTGGACTAAACATTTCAATTAAAAAGTGCAGAAAGGATAAGAAATTAAAGCTAGTGATCTGCCATTGAAAGTAAAAGGATGGAGAAAGATACTATGCAGACTACAGCCAAGAGCCATCTGGAGTACTGTGTTAATGTCAGACAAAGCAGACTTTGAAGCAAGGGGCATTTCATAATGATAAAAAGCCAATTCAGTAGGAAAAAAAATCATAAATATGTGTGCACCTAACATTACAATACATCAGGTAAAAATGGATAGAAGTAAATCTACAATCGTAGTTGGATGTTAGCACTCTTTCTTTCAGCAATTGATATGAGACAAAAAGTGTGAAAAAAGGACTTTTCAGCCACCTTGACCTAGTTGACATTTATGGAAACAACAAGCAGTAACTGCAGAGAATGCATTCTTTGCAAAGGCACATAGTACAGTTATCAAGACAGACCATTTACTGTACCATAAAATAAGTCTCAAGAGTCAACAGATTGAAATTAACAGCATGTATTCTCTGAACACAAATGATACTAGAAATTAATAATAAGATATATTTGGAAATTAAACACTTGTAATGACTCATAAACAAGAAATGAAAGGAGAAATTTTGAATAATGAAAACAAATCAAAATTTATAGGATTCAGCTAAGAGCTGTGCTTACAAGGAGACTTATAGCTGTAAATGCTGCCATTACAATGGATGAAAGGTAAAAATCAGTAAAAAAAAGGTTTCTACCTTAAGCTAAAAAAAAGAGCAAAGTAAGCCCAAAGGAAGTATAGATAAACATTAAAGAAAAAAATCTAAAAAGCCAAAATTCCTATGCAAATAAAACCACAGAAATTGACAAATCCTAAGGAAACTGATGAAGGGAAAGAGAGGGGACAAATTGCCAATACCAGTAAAGAATGAGGGGTCCTACAGACATGAAAAAAACAATGTTATGAACAATTCTATGACAACAGAATTGACAAGCTGGATGCAGCAAAAATCTTTGAGAACTGTAACATACCACAACTGAGGCAAGATTAAAGGTAAAACCTTAATAAGTCCTATCAAATTGAATCTGGAAGTCAAAAACTACTCCTTAAAGCAAACTCTTGGCTCGGATGATTTAACCAGTGACTTCTACTAAATCCAATCCTACAAAAATTTTTAGAAAACAGGAGCAAGAACTTCCCAAGTTGTTTGAGGACAGCATAACCCTGATGTCAAAACTGGACAATCACATTAGAAAACAAAACTACAGACCACTATTCTGCATGAACACAGGTACAGAAGTCCTTAGCAATGTATTGGCAAATCAAATCCAGCAGTATACGTAAAAGGTACTATGTACCATGACCAGACTGGGGTTATCCCAGGAACTTGGTTTAATATTTGAACATCTTAAGTGCTTCCATGTATTAACAAAAGAGAAAAGCCATGTGATTTTAGTAGATACAGAAAAAGTAGATTTTAAAAAGTCACCATAAAAATCCTCAGTGAACTAGGAATACAGGAGAACACCCATTGGGGAAAAAAATGCAATGCCTATCAATTTAGTGGTAAAATATTGAATACTTTGTCCCTAAGACCAGGATAAGGATGGCCACTCTTGCCACTTTTATTCAGCATTATACTATAGGTTCTAGCCAGTGCAATAAAGGCAAGAAATAGAAAGTCATAAATATTAGAAAGCAAGAAATAAAACTTTTTTTTTTGTCTTTTTTGTTGTTGTTGTTATTGTTGTTGTTGTTGTTGTTGCTATTTCTTGGGCCGCTCCCTCGGCATATGGAGGTTCCCAGGCTAGGAGTAGAATCGGAGCTGTAGCCACCGGCCTACGCCAGAGCCACAGCAACTCGGGATCCGAGCCGCGTCTGCAACCTACACCACAGCTCACGGCAACGCCGGATCGTTAACCCACTGAGCAAGGGCGGGGACTGAACCCTCAACCTCATGGTTTCTAGTCGGGTTCGTTAACCACTGCGCCACGACGGGAACTCCCTTGAAATAAAACTCTTAACAGAGGACATAGTTTTATGTAAAAGATCATAATCCTAAAAATTAAGTAAATAAATAAAGCTATCACAACTGATAAGTAGATCTGGCAAGGTCACTAGATAAGAAGTGTACAAAAACCAATTATATTTTTATATATCAGCAAGGAACAGTTTGAAATGAAATTTTTAAATAGTTTTTAATTTTGAAAAAATTAAAATTTAAAATAATACACTCAAATGTTACTGACACTAAATATTTAGGAATAAATTGAATGAAATACATGTGTGGCCTCTACTCTGAAAACTGCAAAGCATTGCTAAGAAAAAGACCCAAATAGGTATGCTGTGTTTATGCACTGGAAAAGTAAGTATTAAGATAAAAATTCTTCTGAAATTGATCTACAGATTTCCTATCATAATCCTAGCAGGTTTGGGGGTAGAAATTGACAGGCTGGTTCTAAAGTGCAAAGGCCTAGAACATCCAAGGCCATCTTGAAAAGAAGGAAGTTGGAGGACCTCACTTCAAGGCTTAATTACCCTAACAGGAATTATGTGGGACTGACACAGGGATAGAACGATAACAGGACAGAGTCCATGAACAGATCTCCACTTACACACTTTGTCACTTATCTGATAAGGACATCAAAGCAATGCAGTGGAATAAGGAAAGTCTTTTCAACAAAAGGTGCTGGAACAACCAGACAGCTGTGTGGAAAAACGGAACCAGACCCTCACCTAACACCAGATGCAAAAAGTAACTTAAAATGGATTACAGACCTAAATGTAATACCGAAAATTATAAAGTTCCTAGAAGAAAGTAGGAGACTATATACATGACACAGGAATAGTCCAACATTTCTTAGAACATAGAACCATTATGCCATAAAACGAATTATCTACAGATTGAGAATTTGTTCTAGAAGAAAATACTCTCAAATTATACCCAGAAAATGTTAAAAACTACAACTCAATAATAAACTAATAAACAACATACACAAACCGCCCAAGTGAAAAACACCCCAAATTTGGACACCTCACAAAGACACATGAATGGCCAATAAGCACGTGGAAAAGTGCTCATTGTTCATCATCAGGGAAATGCAAAATAAGGCCACAGTGAAATACTATGTTCTCATCAAAATGGCTAAAATTAAATACGACTCCAAATGCTGGTGAGAATGAAAAGCAACCAGAACTGTCATGTCATTGATCACAGAGTGTGAAATGGTCCATCCACTTTGGAGAAAGGTCTGTCACCTATCCCATGATATATATGCATTCCAGCAATTCTAGTCCTGCGGATATTTACCCAAGAGAAATGAAAATACCCACGCAAAGACTTGTTAACAGCAGTATCTGTAAAAGCTGTAAGTGCAAACACTGGTGACAGTGAGATACTCTAAGGAGCCACAAGCTACATGCAACAACACTATCTCAGAAACATCAGGATGAATGAAAGGAGCTTTATACAAAAGGTCTAAATACAGTATGGTTCCATTTCTATGAAGTTCCAGGCAGAACTCATTTATGCTGACAAAAATTATAATGGGTGCTTTCGGGGTTGGGATTGAGGGTGGGGCTGAGGATAACTTGGAAGCGGCCTGAGGGAACCGAGATGATGGAAACATTCTGCATCTAACAGGCATTTGGGTTAGTCAGAGGTACATGCGTTTCTCAAAACTTACCAAATGGACTTAAAATTTGTGCAGTTATGCTGCTTGGAAATTTTTACCTGAGAAAAGACCAAAAAATAAAATGTTAAATTATCATTGTGGTAGCTTTTCATTGATTTTCAATAGGTCTAAAGAGACCCAAGAAATTGCCTGTTCAGTTTAGGGGTAGTAACCGACAGTTACTAAACTTTGAAATATGTGCCACAAACTGTTGCTGAGCATTTTACTTGGCATTTCTCTTTAATCAAGAATCTGGAAGTTCCCCTTGTGGCTCAGTGGGTTATGAACCCGACTAGTATCCATGAGGATATGGGTTCGATCCCTGGCCTCGCTCAGTGGGTTAAACATCCAGTGTTACGTTGATCTGGGTTGGGTGTGGTCCTAAAAAGCAAAAAAACCAACAAAAACCAAACCAAAACAAAAAACCTTATGGGGGTAAAGACCATTACTAGCCCATTTCACAGGTGAGGAAAAACGAGGCTAAGGAGGGTAACTTGTGCAATATGATAATATAATACTTGCTATTTCAAACCCTGGATGGAGGCGTTCCCATTGTGGCTTAGCGGAAACAAGTCTGACTAGCACCCATGAGTTACACAGGTTCAATCCCTGACCTCACTCAGTGGGTTAAGGATCCAGCGCTGCTGCGGCTGTGGTGTAGGCCAGCGGCTACAGCTCTGATTCGGCCCCTAGCCTGGGAACCTCCATATGCGGTGGATGCAGCTCTAAAAAGCCAAACAAATCAAACCCTGGATGGAATTTGGACTCCTCCCACTGATGAATGACCTCTGGCCCACTCAAACTTGACAGAGTCAGAGAATAACATGCAAACAATCTGCACCTTAAAGATTACTGATTTTTGGCTGAATTCTCATCTCTTGACAGTTGTGTGGTGTGCTGCAGCTTTTCCCTGTGTGTTAAATCAGTTTTGGGAAATGCAAGAGTGCGTGTTAGAACATTTTTAGGAAAGGTCATTTTTCACCAGGTATTTTTCATCATTCCTACTCCAGGGGATTTTCAGGTTTTTCTTGTGTCAAATCATACATGGAAATCTTTGTAAAATATAGTTCAGAGCAAAGGGGCTTGAAGCCCTACCTAGTCAGTTTATCCTGTCCTTCCAACTCACTTTCTGCATGATCTGTCCTAGGCCATGCAGCCCACTGAATCTTACTTCCAGAGCTTAGCCTCCTTCTCTGAAAGGTGGGACGGTCACAGAGGGATTCGGATACATTCATTCCACATACACACATTCAAAGATATAATACTTACTATCCCTATAATGTATGATGCACTTTGGTACTTTTTTGTAACCACCAAGTTGATCTAGTGATGATTAATAGTTCAAGACTCACCTTTTGAAAAACCACTGCTTTTTGAGGTACGTGGTGCCCACATCTGAACTGGCTTTCCTTGACATCAGTGAAAATCGGAGACGTTGCTGAGCAGGACTGACTGTAAGAAAAGGGTCATGTGGAGAATACTGCTTCTCAGGTTCACACAAATGATGAGCTATTGTATTTTTTTTTTTTTTTTTGGAAAATAGAAATCCCTTCTCACTTAAGCCTTTCTAATCAAAATAAGCTAGGAGTTCCCACTGTGATGCAGTGGATAACCGTCTCTGTGGTGGTGCGAGTTTGATCCCTGGCCCTGTGCAGTGGGTTAAGTATCCAGCATTGCTGCAGATGTGGTGTAGGTTGCAGCAACAGCTCGGTTTCAGTCCCTAGCCTGGGAACGTCTATATGCCACAGGTGTGGCCAAAACAGAAAAAAAATAAGCTAGGAGGTTGGTGTGTAATTACTTTTAATTGAGCCTGGAGACAGACTGATGAGGTAGCAGTCAGAGATTGCCTTAATAAGCTACCTGCTTTGAATTTCAAGCTGCATAATTCTCTAGGCTTCAGCTATCTTTGAAGGAGTAATGAAGCCTTTCCTTCGCACCCAAAGTAGGGGGGAAAGTCACAAACGAAGAACTGGAGGTAGCGTTGATATTCCAGAAGCTGCTGCTGTGAACCCAGCGTCAATGAGATTACCCCTGACCCAAGGGGACCTGCCACCAGCTGCCACATTGTCTAGACTGCTCTTTGGATAAACTGGCAAAGTTTCAAACTACTGGTTCACATTGGCTTGGCTACTTGATACTAGTTATTTCTGTCACTTTAAACCACAGAGGATAGAACTATAGCGCAGCTTCTGTGCAAGAGGCCGCCTGACTCAGTGATGGGGAAGACAAGATAAACACTTCAAGAGCTAGAGGAACATGTTAAGTCACAAGTCAAGATCAAAATGATTTACATTTTGGAGTTCCTGCTGTGGCACAGCAGGTTAAGGATCCAGCGTTGTCTCTGTGGTAGCACAAGTTTGATTCCTGGCCTGGTCCAGTGGGTTAAGGATCTGGCTTTGCTGCAGCTCAGATTTGACTCTGGGCCTGGGGGGCTTCCATACACTGCAGGTGCAGCTGGGGGTGGGAGGGGGAGGTTTATACTTTATCTGGCTCCAGAGTCATGGTAGAAATAAATCACAAACAAACTTTGGCCTCCTGAAATGTAAATTTTTAATATATTTAAAAGCACACGAAGTCTCCTTGATTTATAAAAAAAATAAATACGTAACATGACACATTTATTCATGATCCTGGGGCTCTTATGAGCTCAAACTCTTTAATGGATGTGATGTGTTAATTAAAACATACATGATCTGTTACACACACAGAGACATATTCCAGTTATAAAAGTAAATTCCTTCAAGGGTCAGAATGAGCACAGATCAGTCTTCTATTTCAGAGAGCACGTCCAGAGCTGGGCAGCGAGGTTGGGCCAGTGGCTCTGACCAGCCGGCCTACAGTTATGGAGCCAGGGCAGAAAGGTGCAGGCCGCCAGGCCTCTAAACTGCAGTGACTGGCTCCAGCCTCTGCCGTATTGCTGAAGCACAGGAGGGCCTGTTTTGTTCTCACTTGAGGTCCTGTCCTACGTTTGACAGCAGAAGACTGAGAAGGTGTGCTCGTTAAATATTTCCATTATAACACTGAATGGGAATTGTGATCCTGCCGTGGGCGCGGAGCTGAGAACAGAGAACCCACGCCGGGCTCTACCAGCCCCGCCAGGGGAGCGGTGTGTGAGCGAGCGCCTCTCAGGTGGGTTGGGAGGAAGGGAAGAGCTTTCTCCAGCAGACATGCTCGCGAGCACAAAGACGGAGGCCCGAAAATACCTGAAGAGGGGATCTGGGAATCAAGTTTTTAGCCCTGTATGCACAACATACAAAACAAAAACAAAAATCCAGTCTTGTTAGTAGATAAATTTTGATTAAAAACCTGAAACGTTTTTGTGTAATCGTCAGCAGGCTGGAATGTATCTGGCACAGTTGAATCTGCTGTTGTTTCTTTGGCTGTCTTTCAGGTGGATCCAGAAACCATTTTGACACCCCCTGTGATTTTCTAAACCACTTCACTCCTGTTGTTCTTGGGTGGCTAGTTCTCCTGCAGAAAAAGGACCCATGACGACCTTCCTAGTGGTGAGGGTGCACTTCTGAGTAGAAGAGGCCTTCGGCTGAAATGGCGTCCCCGAGGCCCACGGTTCGCACGGGGTCTTTACACACCAGCACTGGCGAGAAGTGGAAGGACACCCCCTCCCTGTGCCACTCGACCACGGGCTCGTTCGGGTTTAACACGATCCTGGAGCCAGCCTCCGAACGGGAGGTCACGAACTCGAGGGGCGCCCTCAGAGACACTCGATGGGTGTCTATGGTTGCTGTCGCGCAGGCCTGTGTCCCCGCCACGCGGGCTCCTGCAGCCACGGCCGCCAGCTGGTTGGCCCAGTGTCCGTCCACGGTGGCCAGGATGTGGTAGGCCAGTGTGTGGAAATGGATCCTGGTGAGGTCTGAGGCTCTGCTCTCGCTCCTCCCATGTTCCTTCAAGATCCAAAAGAGGATGTCGCTGACCATGCCCACGTCAGGCACACCGGTCCAGGCAGAGAGGGAAGAGTGCGGTCCAGAAGCCGACTGGCTGAGAAATAACAGCTCCTGTTCATTCAGCCCAAGGGAAGTCACGGCGGGAAAGACCTGCTAACAAAACCAGAATGGGGGTCTCTTTGTGATGGACATCCAGCTCCTAGGCTGTCCTAGGACACAGCCAATGGCTAAAGGCAGGGAAGGAAGGCAGGGTGGCGTATTTCTTCCTTAAGACTCCCTGCCCCTGGAGTCGGGGGTGGGGGACACACTGTGTATTTCTTTCCAGGGTGCCCGGCTTTTGCCTCCACACACACAGCAGAGCCTCCCACCACTGATGGGCCCTGATTCTCAGTTCCTGAGTGTCAGCGGGTGTTACACCAGCGCAGTGGAGAAGCCCACAGCCAAGGCTGCAAGGGTTTTGTGCAGACACAAAGGAAAAGGAAAGGGTTGGGAAGACTGTATTCCACAGTAACACTGTATGGAAAAGGGCACCGAACAGGAGCTGTGGTTTTCTAACTTGAGGGGAACCACCAGGTCCACTGCACTCTCTTACTCAGCATGTCCTTCCTTAGAGCTGGGGACATGCAAAGGACCTGCACCCCTGTGGTGCCGTGGGTTAGGATCTGGTGTTGTCACTGCAATGGCTTGGGTCGCTTCTGTGGGGCAGGTTTGATCCCTGGCCCAGGAACTTCTGCAGGCCACGGGTGAGGCCTCAGTCAAGGGCCTGCCCCTTTGCTGAAGTAACAGCACTCTGTTCACTGCACGTTCTTTACCGGGCTCTGAGCTAAGGGCTCTGGTTCATTCACTGCTTACTGTAGATGCTCCGCAGCTAAGGGCTGTCTCCATCTTACAGATAAAGGGACCGAGGCCTGGCAAGGTTGGGTCCCAACAGTTACACAGAAAATGAAAGAAAAATGGCTTTTTAAGAAAGTGGGAAAAAAAAGAAGACCTCAGAAAAACTGTGCAAATAAGAACACCAGGAGTGAAGCCCAGTGTAAACTCTGGACTTTGCATGATGGTGACATGTCAGTGCAGCTTCAGTGACTGACACACGTCCCATTCTGGGACAGGGGATGTTGGCAGGAAGGCTGTGGGTGTGGATAAGTGTGGGCTACATGGCAGCTCACATTCTGCTCACTTTTGCTGTGAGTCTAAAACTGCCCTAAAAAGGCTGTTAAAAAAAAATTCTGAAATATCACTTTTTACCTGTCAGGTCGGTAAGAAAGCATGTTTTAAATCACATTCCAGAGGCAAGGACATGAGGAAACAAGAACTTGTAAAGAATTCTAGCGGAAGTAAATGGGTCAAGTTATCATGGACGGTAAGTTTGCAAACTTAGAAGGGCTTTTTGTGCCGCAGTCTAGCAACTCTCCTTCCGAGAATTTATTATACATGTAGACCTGCTCCGGGGCCAGATAAACTCATGAACAAAGTTACTTGCTGCAGTGCCGTACGGGATGACGAAGGGCAGTGTGCCGATCACCAGCAAGAAGGCACTGCTTAAAGAAACTGGAGGCACCACATGCTTCTTCTAACCTCGTGGCAGCGAAGACTGAGGACGTGCTCCATGTGATGACGGAGAAGAGCCCTCCAAGATACATCCAGTGGGAAAAAGCAAAGTGTACAACAGTGTATTCAGTATGCTATGCTATCTTTTTGGGTAAAAAGGGATGAAAAAATAAGGCTATATTCTCATATTTGCTTATATGTGTACAGTAAACCTGGAGGAATCAGATGAAACTAACTAGTAACAGTGGCAGGAGGGAGACTTCACTTTTTAATACGTTTTGGGTTTTGAACCATATGAACATACTACCTACGAAAGAGGTAAAGTAACAATAAAATGGAAGGTTAAGTAATCCTGCCTAGGGTGGCAAAGCTGGTATTCCAACCCTGGTTGCTGAAGTCTGTGCTCTTAAGCATCATACTCCAGGGTTTATCTGATTATCGCTGCTGCCGCAGGCTCACCACCTCAGGCCTGACGGTGGGGAAGGGAGCTTCCCCCAAATTTCCTTTCTCTGAGTTTCCTGAAGTTCAGTAGAGAACATCCAAGCTGGGCTTTCAATTTTCTTCTTGAAATCTACCACAGAAGGCATTCACTTCCAGCTTCCCCATTCCAGGAGAAACGGGCCCCACACACCCATGAGTGACTGGGCTTTGCTTCTAACCAACAGGAGCTGCTCTTCCAGAACAGTTCTGGCTCCTGGCTTGGATCTCAGGACCCAGGTGTGAGTGACTCAACACCCACGCTGCAGTGAGGTTACCTGATGCACGATGCTGCCCATGAGCTCTCTGTTGGTCATGCTGGCCAGCTCCAGGTGCACTGGGATGCCGGTGGGGATGTCGGAAATGGAGGCCACGACCTGCAGAGACAAGAGGAGAGCGCCACTGCCGTCAGAACCACAAGGCAAGCAGCCAAGGGGTAAGGGGCAGGTCCGCAGAGGCAGTGCGTCCTCCTTGTCCTCCTCGTGCAAGCTCCCTGCCACGTGGGTGGTCCCGGCCTCTGCAGAGGAGGGAGGCTTTTGCCAGCAGGGAATCCTAGGCTCTGCAGAGGGGCTGTGGTTAAGGACTCAGCACGAGGAGCCGCCCCTCCACAGTCACACCCCTTCCTGGGGACCTGAACCAGACGGCTGGCTCCAACGGCCACGTGACTCTGCAGCACGGCCCGATGTGAATGAGATGATATGGAAAACACAAAAGGACACAAACTATAAACACTGCAGCTCGCAGCCACGTTCAGTTTAGCACAGGAAGCAGAGGCTCAGGCAAGAAGAGGTTCTGACCTGTCTGACTCAAGCTGCTGCCTGTGCCTCAAAGAGCACCGCGAGGTGCCTCGCTGGAGTGGGAGGCAGGCTTTGCAGCCCGCTTCTGCGACGCGTCCCCAGAGGCTGGGCTGAGGGCAAGGCAGCACAAGCTGCAGGGGCTGAGAGGCGGGAGTCTGAAGGAGAAACTAGCTGCGGTCCGTGAAATGCCGTAACGGTGCTATTACCTCCAAGAGTCTCTTCCTCTGGAACTCCTTGCTTTGTCCCTCCATCATGTGCAATCCCGAGAGGACCACCAGGTCTGGCTGAAACTCCTCCAGGCTAGACACAAACACCTCCAGCATATTCATGGCCCCGTTGGAGAGGTCGTGGGAGAAGATGAATCGGTTGGCGTGGGGAGCTTTTAACTGGCCCCACTCCTCCCCTAGAAAAGCCCAGTCAACACAATGGGAAGAAAAGGAAGAGGCTTTAAGTCTCCTACTGTGTGGGGGTTGGCGGGGACCTGGTAGGCTGGCTTCTGGCTGAGTGGGCCCGGCTGCCTGGGCCTGAGGGAGGCGTGGCGCTGCGGCCAGAATGGTGGTCAGAAGGACACCAACCCCCCCCCCAAACCGTGACCCCAAACACAGAAACATGGGGTGGGGGTGCTATACGCCTTTGTCAGGGGCTGGAAAGTGGCTTTCCTTGAGCTCTGGGAAAGCTCTCCTGTCCCCTGAGCTCTCAAACACAGAACGCCTGTGTCCCTGCCAGTCACAGAGCGTCATTTCCAAGTAGTAGTACTTGGCATGTGCCACGCACGTCCCTGAACGCAGCAACATGCGGCCTGCCCCAAAGGATGCGCCCCCTTGCAGTAGTGCCCTGAGCACCTGTCATTTAGTTTGCACCTGCAGAGGCTGGAATTCCAAGAGTCAGGCTGACCACACCAGTGGTTTCTGGGCACTTGTTCCGGAAGCTAAGAGTATGTGGCTGCTCTAGGCTCCTCTGTGCAAGCTGCTCTGGAGCAAAGACTAAGACCAAGTCCAAGCGTTCACCTTCCCTGAACGGCGCAGTGAGGTTACCTGATGCACGATGCTGCCCATGCTCAACCTGGGGTGTGCTCACACCACTCTGAGGAGCCACAGACTTTGCTTTACATGCTTTGCTGATTCATCATTTTGCTTTTCCTTCTCTCTTCTATTTGGAGCCAGTATTCAAAGCTATACTATTACTTGACTTTCAAATCACTGCTCTTCAAAGGGTACACGGTATGTCTGTGACTCCCCTAGCCCTGTCGCAGTCCCCTGCATGGGGTGCCCACTCAGCTAATCTGATCCAAGCAGAGGGAGGCCTTGGGCGGGGCCCTGGGTGGGGGTTGGGCACCTCTCAGCTCTCAGAATCTGGGGGTTGGGAGAGGGATCCTAGTTTCTGTGGTGCAGCCAGGTGGGGAGCCGCCAAGCCTTGAGAGGAGCTCGATGCTGCTAAGGGTGGGCGGGGGGGGGGGGGGAGGCACTGGGGGTGGACAGGCCCCTCCCAGCTCACTCTGTGGATCTCACATTCTTCTCCTTAAAGACTTGAAAATCCTGACACTCAGTCAGCCTAAGGGCTGCCTAGGCTATGCTGCTGCTGAGGGCAAGTCCCTAGAGGCCATGTCCCCTGAGCCCTGGGAGGAGTAGGCACCCCAGCATGGCTGGGGTGCTGCCAGAGACTGAGAGGCAGGATTTGTCATCTAGGTTTACACAGCTTTCCCTCCACGGAAAGGATCTGTCCCATTTATAAAATTAAAGTCTGTATGATGCTGAAACCTAGTTTTTCATCAGTTTCTATCACATTCACTTTTTTTTGGCTTTTTTTTTTTACATCTGCGGCACATGGAAATTGCCAGGCTGGGGGTCAAATTGGAGCTGCAGCTGCCAGCCTACACCACAGCCACAGCAATGCCAGATCCTTAACCCAATGATCGGGGCCAGGGATTGAACACAGGTCCTCAAGGATACTAGTTGGGTTCGTTTCCACTGAGCCACAATGAGAACTTCTCACTGGCTATTCTTTAGAAGTTTTTCTCCAAGGCAGACAAACCCCAGCAGAGGATTTCCTCAGGCTGCAGGCTGACCTGCCCACTGCGGTCAGTGCCCTGCTTCTGGCTTCCTCCTGGGCCTCTGTGAATAGAAACCCGCCTCCGTGGGGAACATGTGCTCATGTGTGAGGGAGGGGGGCTTACTCCAGAGCAGGTGTCAAGGCTGGGAAAACCCATCCATCCTTTGCTTTGAGTTCAGCTTCACTGAATCTATTCCTCTGAAAAAACACTATAAGTGGCTCACTTGTATAAAAATCTATCAAAGCAGGAAAGAAGACATCATCACCTATTTACTAAAACCTGATGCAATGGATATTATTTGTCAAACACCACAGTCCTTTCTTAGCTCCTGGCCCATGTGTTATTATTTTTCCGAAGAAAATACCCAATGGCATCCGCAGGGCTGCCTGCAGCATTCCAACTCTGCTTCATCTCTGAACGCGGGCACGGACTCCCCGGGAAGACTTTCCCAGCTCTGCCGCCCCCAAGCAGGCTCAATTACAGGGCCTCCTTCCCTGGGCCGCTGCTGGGCCCTATGACAGGGCTTGGCACATCATCTTACAATTATTTGTTCAAGAGTCCATCTCCTGCAGTGAACTGTGGGCTGAGGGCAGGGCCCGTGTCTTCTTCTATCATCTTTCTACTGCCTCACACTGTGCCTGGCATAGAGCCACGTGATCAAATCAGCGAAAGAATAAGGGAGGAAGAGAACAGAAATGACTGATGATTCAAATGCCCATGATGCAGGAAATGTGGGTATGGATTCTAAAGCAACGCTTCCCCAACTGACAAGACTCTGCACAATGGGAAAAACACGACATGGGTATTCGCCACAGGACAAGACCTGGAACTGACACTAGGAGGGAAGCTGCTAAGAAGCACTGCCTCACTTAACCGAGGAGAGAAGAGCCACAGGGCATTCAAAACAAATTAGCTTCCTCAGAAAAAAAAGTGAGAGAGGCAAAGACAAGGAGGGACATGGAGACGGATGGAGCATTTCCACAGTTTCCACAGGATGAGGGACTGATGGAGTGGCCAGAGAAACGGCATGACTGAAACACGGACAGGGTGAGCCCATAATAACAGTCAACATCCTTCTTTTCTCACAAAGCTCTGGGTTTATTTAAGCGATTCCTTCTCTCAGTTTATGATCTTGCCCTTCAGCCAGTAAATCAGCAAAACCTATGCAGTGACTCACTGGATCTCCAGCCCAAAGCCTGAAAATACGCTTCTCCGGGGAAGTCTGGTAGGAGAGGAGGAAAAAAAGTTGACAAATCCCTCTGGGAATTTATTCATCTAGGTTAGAGAGAAGCTGGGGATGGATTTAATTTAAGAGAGCTGGCCTAAGCTGCTGCCACCTGGCTAGGTTTCCTCCAGGGGCCGATGAAAATGTAATTTCACATGAAGTTGAGTCGAAGGCCACTGCTTTGTACTAAGAAAATAAGGCGCAGAAAAAAGCAACTGAAGTGGGAAGCTTGTAACCCCAAGGATGGAGATAATCTTTCAAGATAAGCTGTGTTGTCTTCTTAGCCACATGGATGGCACAGCCGTCAAATACAACAGCAAAGTCTTGGTGAAGAACCTAGTATCTTCACTCTGTAGTCACCAGGAAGGCCCCAAGTTCACGCAGTCAGCACCGTCATCGTGGCCGTGAGATGAATCTGGAGCTGGCAGCAGCAGCGGGAGAACCTCAACAGCACACCTTCCACTATTCTAGACCCTTCCAATCCACAGACTTGCTCAGGCCTCTCATTTAAGCAGCTCACTGTGTTTATACACACTGACCCCTTAATCTTTACCACCATCTTCGGGCAGTAAGAATTATCACTCTGATTTCCCACGAAAACTGAGAGAAACTCAAAAATTACGCATCCTTAAACTCATGAGGACTAGACAAAGTCTAACCTTTTGTCTCTAATTTTCAGACCCTGCCCTTCCTAACTTCCTCATTCTAGCAAGCACCCCAAAGAGGACCATGAATGAAACAATTCCTTTTTCGCACATGGAGGAAGGCATAATTTTTCAGATGCACTATGTTGCATCACGTTACACTCAAGTCAATTACTCTAGTAGGTGAGGTTCTCCTAATCTTCTGACTTGGAAGCAGTTCACTGACATGTATTATGTATTAAGTAAGTCCTGCATTAAGGTACCAATTAGTCTGTTTAGATGCTTGAGTCTTTTAACTTGAATTAATAATGTGTTGACTTAGGAGTTCCCGTCATGGCTCAGTGGCTTAAGGATCTGGCGTTGCCGTGAGCTGTGGTGTAGGTCGAAGACGCGGCTCAGACCCCATGTTGCTGTGGTTGTGGTGTAGGCCAGCAGCTGTAGCTCTGATTGGACCCCTAGCCTGGGAACCTCCATATGCCACAGGTGCAGCCCTAAAAGACAAAAAAACAAAAACAAAAACAAAAACTAATGATGTGTTGAATGAGAAATTCAGGAGTCAGTGCTGAGCAGGGGAAAGATACAACAGCAAATATACAGAATCAAATACACAGAACTGAAGTATGTTCAGGTATTTAGGATTCTCTCGGAAATCCAATCTGCAGTCAGTATAACAAATAAATGGGGTGGATTTATTTGGGAAAAAATATAAGCGTTGTTAAATATAAAACACTTCCACTTCCACACCCCAGGGAAAATGCAATGCTTCAAAGGAAGTCTCCCAGAGGCCTGGAATCAGTCCCAAGCAGCTTGGAACAGTTGGCCAGAAAAGCCCAGGGCAGAAGCCAGCACAGAGCTCAACAGATGTTACCTGCCTTTCTCTTCTCTTAGCAGTAAAGACAAACCTGATATGTGTGTTTTAACACATTCTCACTTTTATTCAAGACGCCTGCTTTCCTCTAGCCTGGTTTCTCTTGGGTTCAGATCAATTACGTTTGCAGCCCTGGGCATCTTCTTCAATGTCATAACATTGTGTATCACTCTCCCTTGAGACAATGGCCAGTATCAGCTCAGTAGAACCAGAGGCCAGGACACCTTTGGGAAGGCAAGAGCAGGATCCTGACACGTTACAAAGACGAATTTCTAGCATCATCACACCCCCATCTGACAACACCTTGACCAGTCTTCCGCCATTACTTACTCATTTGCTTCTTACCTGCTTGATACTCTAAAATGAGGTGGAACTCATCCATTTCCTGCAATGACTCTGGTGGAACAAATACATTGTCATCAAGAAGTTCATGCAGCTTTGGACCAACTGGGCCACAAAGAAGAACCTGGAGACAAGCAAGACGAAGTCCATCAGGAGGTCTGTTGTCCCTCTTCTCATGGAATCTGTGCAGCAAGGTACACCAGGCACTTTCATTCATTTCAACCAATGAATAAAAAAGTATGGATATGACGTACCCAGAAATGAGAGAAAGGCTGACAAAAGGCCCCAGCACACATGGTACACAGGCACCTAGGCTGCTGCCCGAATGCCACACACCATTAGGGACTGAATGTTTGTGCTCAGCATGTTCCTATGTTGAAGCCTTATTGCCAATGTAATGTCAGGGCTTTCCAGAAGCAAGTGAGGGCATATGAGTGGGTTCCTAATCTAATAGGATTGGTGGCCTTATTAGAAAAGGGGGAGAGGGAGAGGGAGGGCAGGGGAGAGAGACAGCATGAGCACGAGCTCTCTTTCTCCACTCCATCCATTAAAGAAAGTCCACGTGAAGACACACAAGTAGGCGGCTGTCTGCAAGCCAGGAAGAGAGCTTCATCATAAATCAAACCCTGCTGGACCTGTGAGCTTGGCTTCCCAGACTCTAGAACTGTGAGAAAATACATTTCTGTTGTTTAATAAGCCGGTCTAAGGCATCTGGTTATCAGGGCAGCCTGAGCCGACTAAGACACACTGTACCTCACTTTCTTTTTTTACCGACTCACTTCCCATGTAGGCAAACAGATAGGGGATCCTGTCTGTTCAGAGTTGCCAGATGAAAACAATTGTTTGAATTTTACACAGTATTAAAAAGAGCCTCAGAATCACAGTACTCTAATCAACCTGGTGACCTGATCTGTGGGATCAGACTCCCTGCTCTCCTTAGCTGCTATGTGGACAGGGCAGCCTTCCAAATATGAGAAGCAGAGAGCACCTCGATTCAGAAAGTCTGGGACATACACCATAGTTTACGGTGACTCCAGATCTTTAACCCACTAAGTGAGGCCAGGGATCAAACCCAAAACTTCATGGTTCCTAGTTGGGTTGTTTCTGCTACACCATGATGGGAACTCTCAATTTTTTTTCTTTTCTCTAATTCTTGGTGAGAACTTCAGCCTCCAAGATGAGATAACTAAGACCAGACTTACTCTCCTGCCTGACAATAATAACAAAAAACATATATATGAAACAATGGTTTTCAAAACATTTGGATACTGGGCAACAAAGGACAGTGATCCTTAACAAACACAAAAAAACTGAGTAAGCCCTGCAAATCCCTCCACAAATTAGCCTAAAACAGTTTCCAGGTACACAAAATCTGCAAAAATTAATCACCAGCAGATTTATAAGAAATATTAAAGGATATCCTTTAGGCAGATGGAAATATTGATCTAAACAAAGGAATGAAGAATGCCAACAATGGTAACTCTGCATAAGTACTTTTTCCAATGTCTTTAAAAGACTACTAACTATTTGAAGAAAAATATTGACAGCACAGTGTGAGATTTATAACCCATCTAGAAGTAAGTTTATGGCAATAACAGTATAAAGACTAAAGGGGAGAAATGGAAGAACACTACTGTAAAGTTCTTACATTCTATCTAGTAGTTTAACAGTATCACTTGAAAGCAGACTGTGATAAGCTAAAAACATGTATTAGAAACCCTAGAGCAACCACTAAAGAAAACAAGTAGCAAGGTGTCAGACTTAAACCTGACATAGCAACAATCGGATTAAATGTAAAGGGTCTAAATGCCCCCAATTAAAAGACCAAGAATGTCAAATTGTATTAAAAAGCAAGCCCCAACTCTATGTTGCCCACAAACAATTTTATTTTATTTTTGCTTTTTAGGGCCTTTCCTATCGCATGTGGAAGTTTCCAGGCTCAGGGTCGAACTGGAGATACAGCTGCTGGCCTACGCCACAGCCACAGTAACGTGGGATCTGAGATGCATCTGCAACCTACACCACAGCTCATGGCAACGCCAGATCCTTAACCCACTGAGTGAGGCCAGGGGTCAAACCCGAATCCTCATTGTTTCTAGTTGGGTTCATTAACCACTAAGCCACAGAGGGAATGCCAACAATTTTAAATATAAAGACACAAATGGGTTAAAAGCAGAAGGATGGAAAAAAATATATATCAAAATAACACTAATTAAAAGAAAGTTGAGGAGTTCCTGTCATGGTTCAGGGGTTAATGAACCTGACTAGTATCCATGAGGAGGCAGGTTCGGTCCCTGGCCTCACTCAGTGGGTTAAGCATCTGGCGTTGCCGTGGGCTATGGTGTAGGCCAGCAGCTACAGCTCTGATTTGACCCCTAGCCTGGGAACCTCCTATGCCACAGGTGTGGCCCTAAAAAGATTAAAAAAAAAGAGAGAGAGAGAGAGAGAGAGTTGAAATGGCCATTTTAATCAAAACGGATAACACAGCAAATAATATTACGAAATTATTTTCTTTTTTTTTTTCTTTTTGCTATTTCTTGGGCCGCTCCCACGGCATATGGAGGTTCCCAGGCTAGGGGTTGAATCGGAGCTGTAGCCACCGGCCTACGCCAGAGCCACAGCAACGCGGGATGCGAGCCTCGTCTGCAACCTACACCACAGCTCATGGCAACGCCGGATCGTTAACCCACTGAGCAAGGCCAGGGACCGAACCCGCAACCTCATGGTTCCTAGTCGGATTCGTTAACCACTGCGCCACGACGGGAACTCCCTGAAATTATTTTCTTTATCCCTGGTATGATAAAAGGATTGAGTCACCAGTGGTATGTAACAATCCTACCTATACAGATATGCATCTAATAACAGAGCTTAAAAATACATGAAACAAAAAGTTACAGAACTGCAAGGGAAACAGACAAGTCCATAATTACAGTTGAAGGTGTCAATATTACTCTCGATAGTTGATAAATCAAGTAGACTGAAAATGAGTAAGAATACAGAAGATTTGAACAACATTGACCAAATTGGCTTGACATTTATAAAAGTCTACCCTAAACAACAAAATCATACATACTTTTCAAGTATACACTGAACTTCACCAAAATGGACCATATTCTAGACAATAAAAAAGTCTTAATACAACAGGAATCTGAGAAGCATATTGGACCACAATGGAATTACTGTAGACATCAATAACAGATAACAGAAAGATATCTGGAAACCCTTTGAATTTTTAGAAACCAAGTTACTTTTAAGTAATCCAAAGATGGGCTATTAAATAGCTCATCTTAAGGAATCAAAGGGGGAGGCAGGATCAACACGGTGAAGGAGTAAGACATGGTGCTCACATTTTCCCACAAACACATAAAAAAAATTTCCATGTAGAACGATTCACACAGAACATCTACTGAACGCTGGCAAAAGACCTTAAACCTTCGAAAAGGGCATGTTAACTCTCCACACAACTAGGTAGAACAAAAGGAAGAATGAGAGAGAGAGAGCGAGAGAGAGGGAGAAAAGGAATCAGGACAGAACTAGCACTCCTGAGAGGGAGCTGTGAAAAAGGAAAGGAACCCACATTGTGGGAAGCCACCTAACTGATGGGGAGATCAGCCGAGATGGAGGAACCTCAAAGCCTTGGAGAAAAGCACAGCAGCTGGACTGAGGAGGGCAAAGCTGAGGGAGCACCACACAAACCATCAGTACCACTTCCTGGGACATCATGGACTGAGACACTCAGAAGGGGGCTGGATGCTAAGACTCAGGTTCTGAGGGTCACTTCTTGGGAGAGGACTAGGGTTGGCTGTGTGGACACAGCCTGAGGGGTTAGGGAGCTCTGTGCTACAGGCTGGGGAATGGAACACCACAGCCAAGGGAACCTGGGAAGAAGTCTGGGCCTGCAGAAGAGCAAGGCGCCATTGCTGGGGAAGCAAGAGGAGGAGGGCCGGTCTGCCATAGGGAATATCTTTCTCTGCACACCCGCAGAGTCGCAGAAAGTGGGGTGTTTCTGGGGGAGGCTATGGGCAACGGTGCGACTCTTCCATGGGCTATAGGTGAATAGGCACTTTTTGTGAAGAGTAAGGGCAGTGAGGTACTTTCTGTGCAGGTTAAGCATGATGCAGTGCCTCTTGCATAATTTACAGGTGGCAAGGGCAAAACACAGCAGTTATCTCAGACTCGAGGTGGGTGTGGCCCACCACTATGAGGGATCCACGAATAGGCATCACCTGTGGCCCCAGTCACCTCAGAGATCAGCAAAGAGGAGGGCACTGTAACTGAGCACCATCTGTTGTTGCTCCCACTCCCCTGGGAATGCACATGCCTTGCTGCTGCCATTACCAAGTGCCCTGGGTGCCACTTACACCTGCCTGAAGTTCACTGCCACTTCCCAGGGCCCTGCAACTAGGGGTGGCCTGCACCACGTACCCATGGGTCCTTGCCACTGTCAGGGGCCCAGCAACCAGGCACTGGCAAATAGCCCTGCCCATTGCCTCCATCTCCCTATCAAGGGGATAAAGCCTGCACACATTGCAGAGAGAGCAAGCATTCAAACCAAACCAAAGCAGCCCTCGCACCAAAAATAAATAGTAAGCCCTCACAAAATACCCAGGGGTGCTCTTGCGTATAAACAGCTCTTCACAACAACAGTAGTTGTTTTCCCTAAATTCACAGAATAAGAAAATATAAGCAAAATGACAAAGCTCAGGAACCATCCCCAGTTAAAAGAACAGGAGAATTCACCTGAAGGAGCAACAAAGAGACAGACCTCTGCAGTCCAGCAGACACCAAGTTCAAAGGGGAGACAGCAAAAATACTGAAGGAATGAAGAGCAAATATGAAGGAATTTAGAGTGGATATGAACAGTAATACAGATTACTTTAGAAAGGAGCTAGAAAATATAAGGAGGAGCCAAGAAAAATAAAAAATTTCATTTGCAGAGACACAAGCTGAGTTAAAGGCACTGCAGAGCAGAATGAATAACAATTCATTAGGAACGATTAGGGACTTGGAAGACAGAATAATGGAAATCACCCAATCGGGACAGCAGACAGAAAACCAAATGAAAAAACAGGAAAGCAGTATAAGATCTATGGGATTATACAAAGTGGGCCAATATACACACAATAGGGATTCCAGAAGAAGAAGAAGAAAAAAAAAAGGGGGGGATTGAAAATATACTTGTAGTAATTACATCTGAAAACTTTCCTAATCAAAAGGAAACAGATATCAAGATACAGGAAGCACAGAGGGCCCCAAACGAGTTGAACCCAAACAGACCCACACCAAGAAGTATTATTAAAAAAAAAAAAAAAGGTAAAAGTTAAAGAGAGGATTCTAAAGGCAGCAAGAGAAAAACTAAGTGTTAAAAAAAGGGGCAACCCCCATAAGGCTATCAGCTGATTTCTCTACAGAAACACTACAGGCCAGAATAGAGTGGCAAGATATAATCAAAGTGCCAAAAGGGAAAAACTGGAAGTCTAGAATACTCTACCCAGCAAGGATATCATTTAAAATAGGAGAAATAAAGAATTTCTCCAATGAACAAAAACCAAAAGAGTACAGCAATAGTAAACCAATTCTAAAAGAAACATGGAGGAATGAAATAGGATGGAAGAAATCACAATTCAAAGCAATCACTTGAATAAGCCAGTGTACAGATCTAAAAGAGAAAAAAAAACATATTGTAAAAGCAAAAATAAACACAAGGAAAAGCAAAGACAAACATGAAGAACGTTAAAAAATGACATCAAAATCATAGAATGTTGGGAAGGAAAGTAAGAAAATCTAGTCTTTTTTTTTTTTTTTGTCTTTTTGCCTTTTCTTGAGCCGCTCCCGCGGCATGTGGAGGTTCCCAGGCTAGGGGTCGAACCAGAGCTGTAGCCACTGGCCTACACCAGAGCCACAGCAACACGAAATCCAAGCCACATCTGCAACCTACACCACAGCTCACAGCAACACCGGATCCTTAATCCACTGAGCAAGGCCAGGGATCGAACCCGCAACCTCATGGATCCTAGTCAGATTTGCTAACCACTGTGCCACGATGGGAACTCCATCATTTTTTTTTTTTTTTTGGTAGAATGTGTTTGAGCCTATATGACTATCAGGCTAAAGCAAACAGGAAGCTGTTAACATACTTGAAAAACAGGGCAACCACAAATCAAAGCCAAACATTACTTTCACAAACACTAAAAGAAGAGGACACAAGCATAAAATAAAAGGAAATCATCCAACCAGAAAAAGAAAGGAACGAAGGAGAAACATAGAATCAACTGGAAAACAAGGTTTAAAATGGCAATAAATACATATTTATCAATAATTACCTTAAGAGTCAATGGACTGAATGCTCCAATCAAAAGAAACAGAGTGGTAGACTGGATAAAAAAACAAGAGCTATACAATATGTTGCCTACAAGAGAACCACCTTAGGGCAAAGGACACATAAAAATTGAAAGTGAGGGGATGGAAAAAGATATTTCATGCCGATGGAAAAGACAGGAAAGTAGGAGCTGCAATACTCATATCAGACAAAATAAACTCTTAAAACAAAGGCTATAAAGAAAGACAAATAAGGACACTATTTAATGATAAAAGGATCCATTCAAGAAGAGGATATTACAATTGACAATATATATGCCCCAATACAGGAGCACCCAGATACATACAACGAATACTAACAGACATAAAAGGAGAAACTGATGGGAATACAATCATAATAGAGGACTTTAACACCCCACTCACATCAATGGACAGATCCTTTAGACAGAAATCAACAAGGTAACAGAGATCCTAAATGACACAATAGAAAAGTAAGACTTAACTGACAATTTCAGGATATTACATCCAAAAAAATCAGAATATACATTCTTTTCAAGTGCACATGGAACATTCTCAAGAATTGACCACATACTGGGGCACAAAACTAACCTCAACAACTTTAAGAGTATAGAAATGATATTTCAAGTATCTTCTCTGACCACAATGCATGAAATCAAGAATCAACCACAGGAAAAAAAAAATGAGAAAACCTGACCACATGGAGACTAAACAATATGCTACTCAAAAGCCAATGGGTCAGTGAGGAACTCAAAAGGGCAATTAGGAGTTCCCGTCATGGTGCAGTAGAAATGAATCTGACTAGGAACCATGAGGTTGCAGGTTCAATCTCTGGCCTTGCTCAGTGGATTAAGGATCCGGTGTTGCCATGAGCTGTGGTGTAGGTTGCACACATGGCTTGGATACCGTGTTGCTGTGGCTCTGGTGTAGGCTGGCGGCTACAGCTCTGATTTGACCCCTAGCCTGGGAACCTCCATATGTTGTGGGTTCAGCCCTAAGAAAGCAAAAAAAAAAAAAAAAAAATTATAGGCCAATATCTTTGATGAATATAGACACAAAAGTTTAGCCACCAAATCCAACAACATATAAAAAAGATCATGCACTACAACCAAGTGGGATTCATCCTGAATTCACAAGAATGGTTCAACACATGCAAATCAATCAACATCATATACCACATTAACAAAAGCAAAGTTAAAAACCTCATCTCAATAGATGCAGAAAAAATACTTGACAAAATCCAACATCCATTCATGATAAAAACTCTTACCAAAATGTGTATAGAGGGAACATATCTTAACATAATAAAAGCCATTTATGACAAACCCACTGCAAATATAATACTCAATGGAGAAAAGCTGAAAGCCTTTGGGCTAAAATCTGGAACAAGGCAAGGACGCCCATTCTCACCACTTTTATTCAACATAGTACTGGAAGTCCTAGCCACAGCAATCAGACAAACAAAAGAAATGGAAGGCATCCAAATTGGAAGAGAAGAGGTAAAACTGTCACTCTATGCAAATAACATGATACTATATATAGAAAACCCTAAGGACTCCATACAAAAACTACTCCAAACTTATCAATGAATTCAGCAAAGTAGCAGGATATAAGATTAATATTCAGAAATCAGCTGCATTTCTGTATACTAAAAACAAAATATCAGAAAAGGAATATAAAAATACAATATCTTTTAAAATCCCACCCCCCAAAATTAAATACCTAGGAATAAACCTGACCAAGGAGGTGAAATACTTATACGCTAAGAACTACAAAACACTAATCAAGGACATTTAAGAAGATTCAAAGAAATGGAAAGATATTCCATGTTCCTGGATTAGAAGAAGAATTAGTATGGTTAAAATGGCCATACTACCCAGAGGAATCTACAGAGTTAATGTTACTCCTATCAAATTATCCATTACATTTTCCCCAGAACTAGAACAAACAATCCAAAAATTTATATGGAACCATAAAAAATCCAGAATACCAAAGCAAACCTGAGGAACAAAAACCAAGCAAGAGGCAGAACTCTCCCAGACTTCAGACAGTATTACAATGCTACAGTCATCAAGATACTGTGGTACTGATACCAAAACAGACATACAGACCAGTGGAACAGAGTAGAGAACCCATAAATAAACCCAGACACCTACGGTCAATCAATCTTCAACAAAGGAGGCAAGAATACAAAATGGGGAAAAGATAGTCTCTTCAGCAAGAGGTGCTGGGAAAAATGGACAGCTACATGTAAATCAAAGAAACTAGAACATACCCTCATACCCTGCACCAAAATAAACTCAAATGGATTAATGACTTAAACATTAGACAAGATACCATAAAACTCCTAGAAGAGAACAGGCAAAAGATTCTCTGACATCAATCGCACAAATGTTTTCTTGGATCAGTTTCCCAAGGCAATAGAAATAAAAACAAAAATAAACCAATGGGACCTAATCAAACTGACAAGCTTTTGCACAGCAAAGGAAACCATAAAGAAACCAAAAAGACAAACTACGGCATGGGAGAAAATAGTTTCAAACAATGCAACGGAGAGGGCATAATCTTCAAAACATACCAACAACACATACAACTCAATATCACCCCCCCCCAAACAAACAAACAAAAATATGAAAAATGGGTAGAAGACCTGAATAGACACTTCTCCAAAGAAGCTACTACAGATGGCCAACAGGCACATGAAACAAAGGCTCAACATCACCAATTCTTAAGAGAAATGCAAATCAAAACTACAAGGTACCACCTCACACTGGTCAGAATGGCCATCATTAACAAGTCAACAAATAACAAATGCTGGAGGAGGTGTGGAGAAAAGCTTACCCTCCTTCACTGTTCGTGGGAATGTAAATTGGTACAACCACTATGGAAAACAGTATGGAGATACCTCAGAAAACTAAATATAGAACCACCATATGATCCAGCAATCCCACTCCTAGGCATGCATACAGACAAAACTTTCATTTGAAAAGTTATATGCACCCCTATGTTCACTGCAGCACTATTCACAACTATAAATGGGTCACTTTGTTGTACAGCAGAAATTGACAGAACATTGTAAATCAACTATTACCAAAAAAAAAAAAAAGAAAAAAGAAGAAAGAAAAAATAAAGAAATCAAAGGAAAAACAGAATTTGAACTGAATGAAAATAAGAATACAAATCTCAAAATCTGTGGGATACACCTAGAAGTACTGAAAGGGAAATTTATAGCACTAAATACTATTTACCAGAAAACAAAAGTCTGGAGCTACCTCCTTAAGAAGCTAGAAAAAGAAGAGAAAGTTAAATTCAAAGCAAACAGAAACCAAGGAAATAGAAAAGAGAAAAACATAGCAGTTCCCGTCATGGCTCAGTGGAAACAAATCTGACTTAGCATCCATGAGGACTCGGGCTCGATTCCTGGCCTCGCTCAGTGGTTTAAAGGATCTGGCATTGCTGTGAGTTGCGGTGTAGGCTGCAGACTCGGATGTGATTCCCCCACTGCTATGGCTGTGGTATAGGCTGGCAGCTGTAGCTCTAATTCAACCCTGACCCTGTGAACTTTCATATGCCATGGGTGAGGCCCTAAAAAGCAAAAAAAAAAAAAAAAGAGAAAAATATAGAAAAAAAAATCACTGCAATTGAAAGCTCATTATTTATTGAAAAAATCAGTAAAACTGATAAACCTATAGCCAAACTGATAAAGGAAAAGAAAAAAGACATAAATTGCCAGTATCAGCAAAGACAAAGTGGACATCACTACAGATTCTATAGACCTTAAGGGATAAGGGAACAAACATTATGACTAACTTTATGCCAATAAATTCAACAACTTAGGTGAAATGGACAAATTCTTTGAAGATAAAACCAACAAAGCTCACTCAAGAAATAGAACATCTGAATTGCTCTACAACTATTAACTCAAAGTTGTTAAAAACATTCACACATCTAGCCTTCAGGCCCAGAGGGCTTCACTGGTGAACTCTATAAACATGTAGGAAGGTGTGATACCAATTCTACACAAACTTTTTTTTAAACTGAAATACTCCTTCAATAAGGTCAGTATTACCCTGATACTAAAATCAGACAGACATACAAGAAATGACAAATACAGATCAATATCTCTCAGAGAAATTGATGTAAAAAATTTTAAGCAAAATTTCAGTTAATTTAATCCGATATATAAAACAGGTAATATATCAGAAGCAAGCGAGGTTTATCCCAAGGGTACAAGGTTGGTTTAACATTTGAGAATCAGGAGTTCCCGTCGTGGCGCAGTGGTTAACGAATCCGACTAGGAACCATGAGGTTGCGGGTTCGGTCCCTGCCCTTGCTCAGTGGGTTAACGATCCAGCGTTGCCGTGAGCTGTGGTGTAGGTTGCAGACGCGGCTCGGATCCCGCGTTGCTGTGGCTCTGGCGTAGGCCGGTGGCTACAGCTCTGATTCAACCCCTAGCCTGGGAACCTCCATATGCCGAGGGAGCGGCCCAAGAAATAGCAACAGCAACAACAACAAAAAAGACAAAAAAAAGAGAAAAGACAAAAAAAAAATTTGAGAATCAATGCAGTTACCATATACCAAACTAAAAAACAAAAACCACATAATCATCTCAATAGACACATAAACAGTATTTTGACAAGATCCAACATCATCTACTAATTCTTGCTAAATTGCAAAATATATTTCATAAAGGCACTGCTTTTTTTTTTTTTTGTCTTTTTGCCATTTCTTGGGCCACTCCCTCGGCACACGGAGGTTCCCAGGCTAGGGGTCAAATTGGAGCTGTAGCTGCCGGCCCTCGCCACAGCCACAGCAATGCCAGATCTGAGGTGCATCTGCAACCTACACCACAGCTCACGGCAACGCTGGGTCCTTAACCCACTGAGAGATGCCAGGGATTGAACCCGCAACCTCATGGTTCCTAGTCAGATTCGTTAACTACTGAGCCACAACAGGAACTCTCTGAAAACTTTAATTCTTATTAATATGTGAATGGTCACACTTTAATATGCTCTCCACATCTAAGCACATCTCTCCCTTGGTGTACAGTGTGGCCCCATATGAATTTTCCCCTCTTGAACTGTTGATCATTTAGCTGTATTTCTGGACCCATCTCTGGGGCTTTCGGTTCTGTGCCCTGCCCCTATTTCTAGTTTCAGTCTGCTTGCCCCAAACTAGAGGCCTATCTGTGGTTCCCTTTCTCTATGGTTAGTAGCCACATCTACTCTGCACTTCCCACGTTCATTTACTCTGGAATCAACTTTGTTAAACCTATCTTTTTTGTCCTTATTTATGGTCTAGCACCAAGTGATTCCACTTTAGTAGGCTTTAGATAGATGTTTCTCTTCTTCCAGCGGCTCTGATCCAAACCGCAATCATTTTACAGCAGGACAACAGCAATAACCTCCTTGCTGGATTTTCCCCTCATACATATCCCACTGGGAGCAAAAGAACTTCTTAGATGTTATTTTGAACATAACAAAATAACAGGTATTATTTTGAACTCAGATGTGATTAAGAACCATTGTCTTAAACGGTGATTTAAGACTTGAAGACTTGTCTCTACTGACCCTCATCGAGATACCTTTGTATTTTAATGCTCTGGATCCAGGTTCACAGAACAGTGACTAAGTTTTCTCTTATCACTATATAATCCCCAGCCGCAGGCAATGACTCCTTAGCCCACAGGTTCTTAACCATTATGTGATAAGATACTCAAGCACGTGGACTCTGGGGTCCTAGGTTAGAACTGTTCAGAGTTCCTGTCATGGCTCAGTGGTAACAAACCTGACTAGTGTCCATGAGGATATAGGTTTGATCCCTGGCCTTGCTCAGTGAGTTAAGGATCCAGCATTGACTGAGCTGTGGTGTAGGTCACAGGTGCAGCTCGGACCCCGTGTGGCTGTGGCTGTGGCTGGTGGCTGCAGTTCCGATTCAACCCCTAGCCCGGAAACTTCCATATACTATGGATATGGCCCTAGAAAGACAAAAAAAAAAAAATTGTTCTATTTCTTATTAGCTGTGACCCTCTCCATGCCTCAAACTTCATGGGGAAAGTAAAACAGGACCAACTACCACGTAGCCTTCTGTGCTGCTGCAGGGATTAAATGAGGTAATCTTCGCAAAGCACTAGCAACATCAGGCATAGAGTAAGCCCTCAGAAAGCATCAGCTACTCCTCTCTCCCACCATTACAATATTCCTAACAAGAGCCCAAGGGGCTGGCACATAGTAGGTTGTATTCCTAATAAGAGCCCAAGGGGCTGGCACATAGTAGGTAGTAAGTAGAATCAAGGAACAGATACTCATTCTTGCTCCTAAAATTACTGAAACACTAGTCAAGGGCGCAGGTTTTAATCTGGGAATTTGACCTACCTTTAAATCTGAGTTGGCTGCAAATTTCTGTCCAATTAAAGCTGCATTTCCTCCTACATAGTGCTGCAAGACAATTCAAGGTTATTAGTTAGTATTTTAGTAACTATGTTACCAAAGCTTAATAATGTTTTAGCTTATTGAATTAATTTACAATTTTCTTTTTTCCAAAAATAATTCGAGGAGACTTTACGACAGGGACACACAGATGAGGCTGATAAATACATTACCCCCAACAGGTCAGTAGACAATGAGTTATAGGGAAAGATGAAAAAAACCAAGTTGCTACCCTTGAAAATAAGTAAAATTGCCTTAACTGTAGATCAAATCTGGCCTTGAGCTCTCAGGCAGCCAGAACAGATAAAGGAAACAAAAGGAAATATGACAAGTATGGACAGACCTTATCTTCTGCAAGACAAGATAATCTTTCTAAAATGAGTATATGACTACATCACTTTTCTCCTGAAAATCATTCAATAGATACTATAATGAACTAAAATCCCACTCTTCTTTTAATTTTTAAATAGAAGGAGTTTCTGTTGTGGCTCAGTGGTAACAAACCCGACTAGTATCCCTTCGCTCCCTGGCCTCACTCAGTGGGTTAATGATCCATGAGCTGTGGTGTAGGTCACAGATGTGGCTCAGATCCCATGTTACTGTGGCTGTGGTGTAGGATGGCAGCTACAGTTTTGATTCAACCCCTACCCTGTCAACTTCCATATGCTGCAAGTGGAGCCCCAAAAAGCAAAAAAAAAAAAATTTTTTTAAAATCGAAGTATAGTTGATAAATAACATTATATAAATTACAGGTGTACAACATAGTAATTCACAATTTTTAGAGGTTATAGCCCATTTATAGTTATAATATTTTGTATAATTCCCACGTTATACGATATATCCCTATAGCTTGCTTTATACCTAACAGTTTGTACCTCCTAATTCCCCTACCCCTGTATTGCTCTTCCCCCCTTCCCTCACTCCACTGGTAACCACTATTCGGTTCTCTGTAACTGTGAGTCTGCTTCTTTTTTGTTATATTCAGTAGTTTGTTGTATTTTTTTTAAGATTCCACATATAAGTGTGGAATCTTAAATCCAGTATTTTTCTCTGACTTATTTCACTTAGCATAATGCCCTCCTAGTCCATCCATGTTGCTGCAAATGGAAAATTTTCAAATTTTTTTTCATTTTTAAAAAACGTATTTATTAAATTTTCAATTTTTTTAAATGGCTGAGTAAAATTCCATTGTGTGTACACACACACACACACACACACACACACACACACACACACACACTTTCTTTACCTATTCAGCTATGGATAAGATTGCTTTCATATCTTGGCACTGTAAACAGTGCTGCTAGGAACACTGGGGTGCATGTACCCTTTTGAATTAGTTTTAAAATCCAACTCTTAACTGAGGCACACAGGCCTTTCTTATCTGTCCCTTGCTTTCTTTTCTACCTCCAACTCTGGCCCTCCCTTCCCCACCAGCCTATAGCTCTCCAACTCTGCCATCCTCTGGCTCCATGCCTTTGGCACTGCTGCTTCTTTTGACTAGGATGTCTCCCCTTTCTCACTCATTGGTAAGTCCCTGCTCGCTTCTCACACATCAGCAGCTGTGTCACCTCTCCTGCAACACACCCTGTCTCCCTTTTCCTAGGGCCACCTTCCCACCTCAACCCACCTCCCAGAGAGGATTACAGATCCTTTGCTACTCACCACCCCTATACTCAGAACAAACCCACGACAGCCTGGTCTGCCTGAGCTAGTGTCACCTGGGGGGATGACGTCTAGCTCCTTCAGGGCAGGAACTACCTTCTTAGAAGTGCTCAGTAAATGTTTGCTGCTGAATTTTGAGCAAGGAAGAAACACACTGATGCATCAGGAAATATAAAAGCTTTCCTGGGAGTAAGTTCTAAAAGCACTGGGCTCTAATAGAGGACAAGGTTTTCTTCTAAACATCTCATCCCTCAAGTGAGGACCTAGAGCAGGAGAACAGACAATTCAAGGCTAGCATTCCTTGTTGCTAAGGATGGATTCACGTGCTTTGGAAACTTGAAAAGTGACAAATAAGGCTGATGCTCTATGATGACAGGTGAGAAACGTCAGCAGCAGCAGCAGACTTGCCTGGACGGAACACAACCATCTTATCTCCCTCGTCCTCAGCCCCAGACAGACACGCAGACTAAATAATTCAATCTCAGATGCTAGACATCACTTTCAGCCCAACCAGGGTTTGTGCTGACCAATTGCTGGATTCAGGTGGTACAGTAATGACTTTCTATAGATAAATTTAAAACTTTCTGTGATATACAGGCTGAAATTTGGCCTTCTAATACATCAACCTTAATTTTTTATTTAACTTTGATGGCTAGAAAAATTTACTAAAAATTTTGGGGGAAACATTAAGATTCTATGAAATGGATTATAGAGTTTTCATATAACTGTTATTATTAACTGCTGTGTATCAGTCAATCTGTCTTATAATTTAAGGCAGTTTGACAAGGCACCAAATGAAGTGGAAGATAAATACCACATTTTAAGTTTTACAATATTAAGAAATAATGTGGGTGATGTAAAAGTTACGTTAAATTTCTGCAGGAAAAAAACTGTTTACATTATGGAACAAAAAGCAGGATCAAGGCAGAAGAGAAGAGAAAGCAAACTGATGGTTTAAATACCACAATCATAAAGACTTTTAAGCAGCAGACTTGTCATCATGTTAGAACTACCAATATTCTTTTATAAAAGATCAGAATCTTACTGCTGAGCTCAGCTGTCAAAGTGATTGTAAGTGAAATTTTTTTTTTTTTTTTTGTCTTTTTGCTATTTCTTTGGGCCGTTCCCACGGCACATGGAGGTTCCCAGGCTAGGGGTCAAATCGGAGCTGTAGCCCCCGGCCTACGCCAGAGCCACAGCAACTCGGGATCCAAGCCGCGTCTGCAACCTACACCACAGCTCACGGCAACGCCGGATCGTTAACCCACTGAGCAAGGGCAGGGACCGAACCCGCAACCTCATGGTTCCTAGTCGGATTCGTTAACCACTGCGCCACGACGGGAACTCCTTTTTTTTTTGTCTTTTTGCCTTTTCTAGGGCCGCTTCCTGCAACATATGGAGGTTCCCAGGCTAGGGGTCCAATCAGAGCTATAGCCGCCGACCTATGCCAGAGCCACAGCAACGCGGGATCCGAGCCGCGTCTGCAACCTACACCACAGCTCACGGCAACGCTGGGTCCTTAACCCACTGAGCAAGGTCAGGGATCGAACCTGCAACCTCATGGTTCCTAGTCGGATTCGTTAACCACTGAGCCACGACAAGAACTCCTGTAAGTGAAATTTTAACAGCCTGCTGTCTCCTCTAGAAACTCAGCTGGGTAATGCCTGTGCCCATTTTTAATGTTCAAACGGGCAACTTCAAAGGGAAAAAGAAAAAATTTTAAAGCTTAATAGTTATCACAATAAACGGTCACAAAGAATGGTCTGTTGAAGGTACCTTGAGCTTACTCAGAGAGAAGCATACCTAAACTGGGGTGACTGGAACCAGAGCCTTGGTACCAGCAGAGGCCCCTTGTGCCCATCTGCCTCTTCAGGGAGTCCAGACGAATTTGGCTGAGCCCCTTCCAGTTCTCAGATCTCCAGTATTGATCAATGACACTGAGTTTTATTTGGTGGATGTGTAACAGGCGGAAGATACTGGTTGGGGGTTGGGGTGCTGGTTGAAAGATACCTGGGAATAACCCCTCAGTGGAGATGCTGGGGGTAGGGAGGACTCAATTGAAAGATGCTGGGGGTTTGCTCAGTTGAAAGAGATTGAATGGTCTGGATTGAGTTAGGTAAGAGGCTTATATGACACTTTTCCTCAAGGCAGTTGCCTTAAGAGAGTTTGTCAGGATAGAGTGAAAGAATTACATCAGAGTGTTTGCCTTGAAGAAAAGGCACAAAGACTCCTCCCAGGTGGCTACAGCTTTCTCAGGTGACTGAGAAATTTATGGGAGTGGTGGAAGCCAAGTCCTCACACCGTCTAGTGGGCCCATAGGGAAACCCACTCATTAACTGAAAGCCAGCTCAACCGGGGACTTGAATGAGAACTGGCCATTTGGCGATCTGAGCACCTGTGTCCTAGAGGCCACTGGGAGAACCTGAGACACCTAAGAGGGGGTTGAAGCAACTCTGGGTAAAAATCTAGAGAAGTTAAGGTCTCAGGCAGCACACTGGCCCACCACACAATGTCATCAGTAAACTTTATCCCTGACAAATTCAACTTTAAAATGGGAAACAGAGTCTCTCAAATAGAGAAATGAGGGGTGTCAGGAAGCCAGCTTCCAACTAATACCTCAGCCAGGTTTATGTATGAACAAAACTTTAACTTGCAAGTATCTACTAAATTGGGTATTAAAGGAAATGTTCTGCCCTAAAAATAGCCAAAATGGGCTCTTTTATTGCATGTGCAGTTGTTAGAAAAAGACTGCTTAGGAAAAAAAAAAAATCTTTCCAGAATTCTGACTCTGAGGGAACAAGTCCTATGGGACAACTTGCTTCCTCTCCCTGTGCCTTGAGGCCAGAGCTCTCAGGAACACTTATCTAGACCATCTCTAATTCCTCAGACTGAAAAAAAAGGGGGATGGGGGAAGAAGTCTCTTTAAAACTTATTCAACTGTAATTTATACACTAGTGAGTTTTATATTGTGATATCTGACTCAAGACTAAGCTTAGAAAATGAATCTATGAGATCTCTGGTTGTGTCTGCCTATGTGTGTGCACTATATGTCTTAATCTTTGGATGGTATTATCACAATTAACTTGTAAATAAGCTCTACTTAATTGGCTTAAAGGAAATAAGTGCCTAAATAAATTCTCAAAAATACAGAAGTTAACTAGCCAGAATTAATTTTAGGTTTATGTGAACTAGGAAATATCTAGCATCAAACTAATGTCGGTATTAAAGTTTGTTGATACAATTAATATAGACAGATCTTTAGAGTCGTCAACATTAAGCACAATATCTTTATTGAACCTAGGTTTAATAGGAATTAAATACGATCTTATCACTATTGCAAAATTGCCAGCAAGAAAGATAACTTGGTATGATGAAATTTTTATAAGTAAATTAAATGCAAGTGAGATAAGAGCTTTTTTTTTCCCTTTCTTTTAAGGGCTGCACCTGAGGCATATGGAAGTTCCTAGGCTAGGGATTGAATGGAAGCTACAGCTGCTGGCCTACACCACAGCCACAGCAACATAGCATCCAAGCCACGTCTCATGGCACAGCTACATGGCAAAGCCAGATCCTTAGTGAGGCCAGGGATCAGACCCGCAGACTCCCAGATACTAGTCGGGTTCTTAACCTGCTGAGCCACAACTAGAACTCCCAAGATAGGAGCTTTTGGATGAACTCTTTAGGAATAATTGTTTTAGGAATATCTACTTAATAACGAGCTCTCCAGATATTGGTAACATGAAAATTTAGAGTTGTGCTAAATTTAAATTAAGTTACATGATGGAAGTTTATTCCCAAATAAAATAAGATACTGAGACATCAATTACTAAAGAGAGAAACCAAAGGTATTTAGGTATGTTTGGTGCTACCCTGAGATGCTCTCTGTAAGAAAACACATTTTTAGAAATTACTGGTACTTATGTTTACCAATCTACAGACTGCTTATATTAGAAGACTGTCCATAGTTACTTAAAGAAAGTTGGATTTGTGTTTTCAGTAAAGAAGGTATAAGGAATGGAATTGCATTTTATTAAGGGAAAAGAAAGTATGTCCCTCTTATAGCATTGTTTTGGATGGAAAAATAGGGACAGAAAGTGATGGAAGGTTTGTGGGAAGTGAACACTGAGAAAAGAGTTTTGTGCATGGTCAGGACTGACTTAAGTTTAGGATAAATTAAATTAAGTTAATTTTAAAAGTAAGCTGGTGCAAAACTTGAATTTGGCTTTTTTCTCTTAGAAGAAAACAAGGTTTTCTCGAAACGCTACTTCCGATAACAGATTATGTGAAGTCCTTTGCCTTTAAGTGATCTGTATTTGCTTTTGAGATCTCTTTGGTAACTTTGATTAAGGGAAAAGTACCACCCACAGTGACCTATGATTCTACATAACCAAGTATTTTTTAAACTCTGATATTTTTGATGGACTTTCTATCAAATTCTAATTAAAGTTCTTTGACTTGATAACTCTGGATGCCCCTGAGGCATCTCAGAGGGAAAAAGCAAGGTTAAATTAACTAGGATTATTTGGTATGTTAAAATACATGGAGAACATTATCAAAATGAGTGATAAGCCTCCTCAGATTATACAGATGAATAAATGATATTAATATAGACATTCTAGGGATTATATAGTTTCTGAAATGTGGATATGTCCTGGTATTATAATTGCAGTTATCATCTTAAAATGCTGTATGTCACAGCAGTAACAAGGTTTCTTTGTCAACTGCATTGTAATCTGATTTTATTTTTTTATTTTTTTGTCTTTCATCTTTTTAGGGCCGCCCCTGTAGCATATGTAGGTTCCCAGGCTAGGGGTCTAATCTGAGCTGTAGCTGCCAGCCTACACCACAGCCACGCCAGATCCGAGCCACGTCTGCAACCTACACCACAGCTCACAGCAACACTGGGTCCTTAACCCACTGAGCAAGGCCAGGGATCGAACCTGCAACCTCATGGTTCCTAGTCAGATTCGTTTCTGCTGCACCACGATGGGAACTCCGTAATCTGATTTTAAACATGCCTTCTTAAGTCTTTTGTCGTTACAGACAGTTAATGGTTTTACTCTGATGCCTTTGCAAAAACTGTTTCTCCATCAAGAGCTATAGAAAGGATTTTTTTCCCATTTATTCTTTTTTTCTTTATTTTTAAGGTGGCACCTGTGACATATGGAAGTTCCTACGCTAGGGGTCGAATCAGAGCTGCAGCTGCTGGCCTATGCCACAAACAGCCACAGCAATGCACGATCCAAGCTGCATTTTCAACCTATCATCACACCTCACAGCAACGCCAGATCCTTAACCCACTGAGTGAGGCCAGGGATCGAACCCCCATCCTCAGAGACACCATATTGAGTTCTTAACCTGCTGAGCCACAATGGGAACTCCTAAAAAGGACTTTTTGAAAAATACAAGTTTCTGACTTTCAGACCAGCTGGGTAAGAAATTAATTCTAACAGGAAATCGGATAGCTTCATAAACTGTTAACAAAATGGATTAGTTACACTGGACTGAGAGAACGGATGAGTATGATTATAATTTTTTTGGTTTCTATCATAACTAGTATTGGTTTTTTAATCTGTGTTTTCCAGGTATAAAGCTAATTATGACTCATAGCAATTTGGTAAATTATACTTTTGTAAACAGAACGGAAACATTTCTTTTTTCTTTCTACCCGGTCCCTCCAGAGACTGGAAACTCAGGTTCCCAGCAGTAGATAAATTAGGAAGGCCACTTCGCATGTGGATTACAGGAATCTCAAGGTATTTTGGAGATTTTGAAAAGGGAGGAATTCACCTTAATCTGTAAAGCAAAATCTCTGCCAAGCCCTTGGAATGACTTTCCTAGCCCTGAGAGGCCTTTAAAACTCAGTCTGAGATTCCTTATAAAAGTTCTAGCAAAGCACCCCCCCACCCTTTTTTTAAAGAAAGCCTATATGATCAATTGTGTTTATATAAATCATCAGGTCAAGTTTGTTGAGATGAGACTTTGTTTGCAAACAAATTAGTCTTAGTTTGGCTATATTCAATAAAAATGAGAGTAATTGTAGAGAGAAAGAGATGTTTCAATGGACATCTGTTAATCTCATTCTGTTAACTGAGGTCTGTATTCACTAAGATTCACTTCCCAGATAGTTCTCAGCTATTATGTTATACTGCTGCAAAGTTTAACTGAGCTTCTAAAAGGACATTCTAAGCTTATTTCTAAAGCTTATCACAGTCATCTATTTTTGGATGAAGATCAGATGCACCAGGACCTGCAACCAGGCGACTATGCATACTGGAAAAGACAGCATTTAAAGGACTACTGCCAAGCTGGATGGATAGGCCCTTGCTCAGTACAATTAGCTAGTTCATGAGCAGCAAAACTAAAGGGAATCGACTCTTGGATTCACAGAAAAGGTCCCCCCCCCGGGAGGTGGGGGTCTACAGGGAGGACTATAAAATCGTCTTAAAACAATGCTCACATGGAGAAGATGATGACATCAGCAGACAGCTGGCTCAAGATGCAGGACCTGACTCTATGATGACTTATAGTGCTTTCATGACTTCTGAGACTTTTTTTTTTTTGTCTTTTTGCTATTTCTTTGGGCCGCTCCTGCGGCATGTGGAGGTTCCCAGGCTAGGGATCGAATCGGAGCTGTAGCCACTGGCCTACGCCAGAGCCACAGCAACGTGGGATCTGAGCCGCGTCTGCAACCTACACTATAGCTCAAGGCAACGCCAGATCCTTAACCCACTGAGCAAGGGCAGGGACCAAACCCGAAACCTCATGGTTCCTAGTCGGATTTGTTAACCACTGCGCCACGATGGGAACTCCCACTTCTGCGACTTTTGCATACAAATCAAACGTTTTTTTGAATCAGAGGCATGATCCTATGCTAATTTAAAAAACTAATCCAACTGTTGGGTTTGTCGTCAACTACCTGTATTTAGTAGAAATACCTTGGTAGATTTCTCCCTTTCAAGGGTCTGACTGGATAGGACTCAGGAAATTATTTTATTACTAGGTGGGATTTTTCCCACTTGACCAATTAATAATACCTGCTCTGACCGTGACCATAAATAAGAATTTTCTTTTGGGGTCGTTCCAACTCAGTCTGAACAATGAGTTAAGTCTCAGTCGAAACTGTAACCTGTTTATTAGAAAAGGAACCCCCCACGAGTGTGGGATGGATTTATGTGGTTAATATCAGGCTATGGTCATTTTTTTTTTTTTTTGGTCTATTTGCTATTTCTTTGGGGCCGCTCCCACGGCATATGGAGGTTCCCAGGCTAGGGGTCGAATCGGAGCTGTAGCCACCGGCCTACACCAGAGCCACAGCAACACGGGATCCGAGCCGCGTCTGCAACCTACACCACAGCTCATGGCAACGCCGGATCGTTAACCCACTGAGCAAGGGCAGGGACCGAACCCGCAACCTCATGGTTCCTAGTCGGATTCGTTAACCACTGCGCCACGACGGGAACTCCAGGCTATGGTCATTTAAGTTTATAAACGCTCCCCTGCATTGGGAACAATTAAATCATACTAGGGATGACCAGTCTAGTAACATCAGGAAATCAGACCGGGTGCCTTATGAACAATGCCTATATATTACTACCCTTAGAGACAGTGGCTGGTATGGAACAGACTGGGTCAGATAACCAGAGATTCACTGGGTCACACCGTAATGGAACTCAGAGGATTTGTGGTACTAATTTATGGCTTTGGCTTCCCTTGGACTCAAGGCCATATACGTTAACAACTTAAAGATGACCCCAGCCAATCTACCATTGGTATGAGCCCGGTGGGTCAAGAGATTTGTATTCCACTGGTGTGACCATTTAGCAGCTATTTTTCTGCCTTCAGGAGGATTGGAGAGTGTAATCAGCCACAGCAAAGCCTTAACAAAATTCACTCAACAGATTTTAAATGACAGTATCCAGGTTATTAGCCAAGTGAACTCTGAGGTCTCTAGGCTGCTTTAAGTGACCCACTCCCTAGTCTTGACAACATCTTTAAAAACTGGTTTGGCATAGGACGCTCTTGGCTTAAATATTTACTTATAACTCTATTAATGGTATTAGCTATATTGTTTGTATTTTGCCTGTTTTAGGATATTATTGTTTCGTATACTATCAAATCTATGACTGAGCCTACAACAAAAATAATGATGACTAGGCGACTTGAAGCAGTTCATCAATATACAGTTCTTTACCAGATCAATGATTGTAACAGCGTAACTTTAGATATGGGAAGATGCAACAAGAGGGAGTATTTTCCTGGACCATAACAGACTAATAAAAACAAGTGGTCCAGTTAATACGGCCAGTCCAGTAATAGCACATTGAGAGGCCTATCAATGAAATCTTTGCCAGACGTGGGAATGAGCATTCCTAACACTGTGGGATGAAATGGTTTTAAAATGCTTCCCAAAACTATGGTCGAATTTATGGCCATGGGGGAGCCCTGTGAACTGGAGATCGGAACTTGTCATCTGCCTCTACATGGATTGAATGATGAGCCACTGCAGCTGCTGACCCTCAACAGCCCCTTCAAGGAGCTCAGGGTGGAGATCAGGAGGCAGGCACTCTGTGCTCTGGGAAAACTGGCAGAACAGGTCTTCAGACAGATATTTTCAGAAGACTTGATGAGCCCAATTCTTGCATCTCCTCATATCTAGAAAAGCACTAAACTCTTTCATGCACTAAAATACTCATTGTGACTAGTAGTAACCTTCTTGAGACTAGCAGCAAACTTCTGTAAAAATGTGTGCTTGGTTGCATGTGTCTCCCCTTTCACCTTTATCCCACATATATTGACATTTTCCTCCTACTGCTCTGGAGCGGTATTTCAGAGCTATCTAAAATGCTGCCTCCTGGGCTGTAGTTCTCATTTTGCCCCAAATAAAACCGATCTCTCAACTTTTAGGTTATCTCGTCTTTTAGGTTGTGCATGTTTTTTATGTTGACACCATACAAACAAGGTGTCTTTCCCCACCCTATCGTAATTTACCACTAGTGAACAGACCTGGGCTCCCGGGAACTCGGATGCAATCTGGGCGATGTCATGGAAACTCTCCTTATCACTGAAGAAGCGTTCAGCAGCTGCTCCCTTCCCCATGAAGTGAATGAAAGCTTCTTCCAGATCATTCCTTGAATGCAGCTCGGTGTGATCTTTCCCAGTCCCCGGATTCAAGCCAAGTGCCTGCAAGAGCTTCACTCCTGACAGCACTACATCCACACACGCATTGACTCTGGAAGGAAGGAAGAGACAGTGTGAAAGAAACAGGAGCACTGGGGCAGCTACTTGGCATTTAACAACAACAGGGAAAGGTTTCAGAGGCCTCCTGTGTTCAAAGAGAAAAACAGATGAAATGGATCTGAAACCTGAACTGGAAAGTAAATAGCATATGGCAGGAGGATTACTTTATCTGGGTGTATGTCTAAGGATCAGAATACAAGACTGTGCAACAGTTTGGCAAATTTTTATGCTAGTGACAAAGAAAGAAGAGAGGTGCTTATTAGCATTTCAGAATGAAGCCATCCTGGTAACACAAACATAGCACTTCTGAGAAAACACTGGCAGTGCCAAACTGTCAGGATTTATTCTGGCTGTGTTTCTTGGGCAAGTCACTTTTCTTTCACTTTGTCTCAGTTTCCTCATCTATAAAATGGTATTAACAGGAGTATTTAACTCATAGAGCTGCTGTGAAAACAAAACAAGTTAACACGTGCTTATTAGGAACACTGCTTGCTCTAGAGATAGCAAAATAAAATTTTGGCCAAGGGCCATCTTCCCTCCGAAGACACATAACAATAGTGGTAAATTACACTAACCCTTAAATGTCTAAAAACTCCCAGCTGAAACTCTTAGAGCTGAGTAAGCCCTTAAAGACTTGGATGCACCTGCAGCCTTGTAACAACTCATCACTTGGCAGGTATTCACTGGATGGATCCATGAACTGCAAAGGCTGGTAAGAGGCTGGTGGGTGCTACACACTAAGGCTGTCTGGCATGGCCTTTCCCACATGCACATGGACAAGTTCTGGCTTACATTTTCAGTGTTTCTTTGCTAAAAGCCATCCCTTAGGGGAGAAGTTCTGAATACTTTGGGTAGCTAGATGAGGTCTTCCTGCCTCCCCATGGGCACCTTTATTCCTGCCTCTGCCTATTGGGGATGTCATCCTTGCCAGTGGGGCTGGATGACCAACTGAAACAGCTTCTGGTGACAGGGTGGCTGGGCTTCCAGGTTAATTCCGAGCAGCTGTGAAACCAGAAAGTAGATTCATCAATAGAGAAGGCACAATGGATTGGATTTAAGAATATAATATTATAGCTATGATGCTTCCCTTCTAGTCTCCTTAAAAAAAATCTTTTTTTTTTTTGTCTTTTGTCTTTTGTCCTTTTTTAGGGCTGCACCCATGGCATATGGAGGTTCCCAGGCTAGGGGTCTAACTGGAGCTGGAGCTGCCGGCCTACACCACAGCCACAGCAATACCAGATCTAAGATCCATCGGCAACCTACACCACAGCTCACGGCAATGCTGGATCCTTAACTCACTGAGCAAGACCAGGGATCGAACCCAGAACCTCATCGTTCCTAGTCGGATTTGTTTCTGCTGCGCCACAACAGAACTCCTTAAAAAAATCTCTTGATCACCAAATCATTAATGGTGGTGAACTCCAAAATGAGGACTGAGACTGGGGTAAGGGAGAGGAATTTTATTTTCATTAGATGTATTTCTAACTTTCACAAGTATGCATTACTTTTAGCTTAACAAATAACAGTGTTTAAAAGGTTCTCATGTGGGCTAGATGTTACGTACATCATTCAAGGAAGGTATACAAGGGTAAGGAAGAGACATTCCTCCTTGTAACCCAAACTGACTGCATTCTCACCATAAGGATTCTTTTATTAATTCCCAAGGTTTTGAATAGGTTTTTGCCTACCACGCAACATTTAAATACTGCAATGTCCTTATTCTTTTTTTTTTTTTCTCTTTTTAGGGCTGCACCTGTGGAGGTTCCCAGGCTAGGGGTCAAATCAGAGCCTCAGCTGCTGGCCTACACCACAGCCACAGCAATCAAGGATCTGAGCCTCATCTGCAACCTACACCACAATTCACAGCAACGCCGGATTCTTTAACCCACTGAGTGAGGCCAGGGATCGAACCTGCAACCTCATGGTTCCTAGTCGGATTTATTTCTGCTGAGCCACGACGGGAACTCTGTATTCTTTTAAAAATCGAACACACAGGAGTTTCCACCGTGGCTCAGCAGGTTAAGGACCTGATGTTTTCTCTCTGAGGGTGCAGGTTCGATCTCTGGCCTCACTCAGTGGGTTACGGGTCCCACATTGCTGTGGCTGTGGTGTAGGCTGGCAGCTGTGGCTCCTATTGTTTTTGGCCTGGGAACTTCCATATGCTGCAGGTGAAGCTCTATAAAACAAACCAAAAAAAAAAAAACCCAAAAAAACCCCATGTATAATTACTCTAGTCAACTGGAAAAGCATAATCTAAGAGGGAGTATGACTTTCAGCATACAAAACCCATAGACGTGCAGGTAGCGGGTGCTCAACAATGTTTCAAACACATTCCTTTCACAGTCTTACATGATAAGGAAGCAAACATATCTTGTAAACAGGTCTCAATTCAACCTCGCGCAGACTGCCCTTTTTTCTTCTGGATGCAACACTGGATGTCTGAAGGGTAGAATCCTAACAGGAATCTGGGGATCTCTGGCTCTCAGACTCCAGCAGGCTCCTGAGGTTCATACAGTGAGAGTTTGGACTCTCAATATTGAGGGACACTATTCCCACCAAGCAGCGCTAACTAGAAAATGTATCCAAACGGATTTGGGTCCTGAGTGTGGACAACAGATACTTAGATACTGAGGGATACACCTACGTTTGGAAATAATGGCTTCAAAAATGACTTCAATAAACACATCACCTCTGTATCTAGTTGTGCTGAGATCTTAAAAAGAGTCTGGTTCTTTAAAGATGAGACTGGAGGAAGTTGAACTTGCAAAACTTACAAGACATTGCTGAAAGGAACAATATTTTGCAGCATATTTTGCAACACACCACAAATCCCAACAGAACTAATTTTGAGTTAAAACAATGTAACTACCATAGGAACATTTTGCATCCCTAACCTAATCATGTCATGAATATTAAAGGAAAAAAATTTTATTTGATAGCGTTTTATAATAAAAAAGATCACTGAACATCTACCATGTGCCAGATACCAAAGTTCTTTTACGTGTGCTTTTTGGTTATATTTTATAATACTTCAACCAGAACAAGAATCTTTCTCTGCACTTACCTCAATTCAACAGCATATTTAAATGTAAACAAACACACTACCTAAGGTGTTTTATTATCAGGGAAAATAAAGGGAAGGAGGACATAAATGAACCAGAAGACAAAATTATGCTCATTTGACACTTAGGCAGAATTTTCGCAGTTCAGTAAGAAGTGGATACAACATTACAATGTGAGTTTTGAGAAATCACAGACACAGATGAAACAACTGGAAAATAAAGCAAGGCAACAAATGCTGAATGCCCAAACAAGTGGCTATGCTAGCAGAGAGGGCTCTGGGAGCTGGGGCTACAAGGCAGATTATTGAAGACTTGTCAGAGGTGGGTTGGGGACAGGGGACAGTCTCCCCTTCTAGATCATAAATTCCACAAAGGCAAGGATGGTGGTTGTTATCACCTCTCTTCTGTTTCATCATCTGTAAAACATTTCCTAAAGTTCTTTCTAGGTTTCATACTGTACCTGAGGCATGGTGAGAGCTAATCACAATCACTCTAAGATACAGAACCATAGAGAAAAATCCAAGAGGGCTGGAGCAGCAGTCTTAGGTGGTACCCTGGACAGTGCTCTGAACAGAGAAAGAAGGCAGGCATTTTCAGAGAGACCACAGCACTCTGCAAAACGTTTAAGGTAGGGAAGCAGTCATCACCGCTTTCTGCTGAGAAAAGTGAGGCGAGGGGTTAACTAACATTCCAAAGGTCATGACTGGAGGAGCCTAATTTCAAAAATATCAGATTTATCTGATACTGAAAGCCACACAGGGAGTGCACACAAGCAAAGATGTGGACGAAGGGATTAACATTGTGTCTGGACCCAACAGGAATGCTGATCCAGTTAGAAGAGACGCTGAACAGGGGAGAAGAACAAGGCAGGTATCAAAGATCAGAGTGAAGCCAGGTATGGGGGAACGAACACTAGGATGAGGGGTTCATCATTCACCCAGTAAGCCTTAGGACCAGAGTCTGATTCTGAGGCAGGGGAGGCAGTACACGTTTTAGAAAGATGTGGCAGTGGGCTGGCCACTGACCATCCTCCTGAAACCTCTCCTACCCTTTATTTCTCTGGTCCTTTCCCACCAGCCCCTTACCTCCCAAATTCCACCTTTGCCATTTACCTTTCCTTATTGTTCACCTCCTAAGGGATGCTGTCCAGTCTCTGGCTTCAATCCAAGGGCTGCCAACCCTGCTCAATGTGCTTCTTAACACCAGCCTCTTGGTATCAGCAGCTGATGGCTCAGCTTCCACTAAAATCCCACAGGAATGGACATTTCCCCTCCTCTGAAACCAAACTGATTACCTTCCACCACAAACGTGTTCCTTTTTCTTAATCTTTCTTCATGGCAACAGCGTGACAGGAACATGGAGCCAGCAATAGGTTCAAGCTGCACCTCTGACACTTGACAGCTGTGTTATCTTGGGTAAATCAATATTTTGAAGCTCCAGTTTACTGTCTGTGAAAACTGGATGACAATATCTGTACCTGCCTACATAAGGTTGTTACAAACCACTTTATTATTTGTTTTAATGGCTGCACCTGCAGCATATGGAAGTTCTCAGGCCACGGGCTGAATTGGAGCTGTAGCCACTGGCCTACGCTACAGCCACACTGGATCTGAGCCACATCTGTGACCAAGCTGCAGCTTGTGGCAGTGTTGGATCTTTAACCCACTGAGAGAGGCTAGAGATCAAACCGGCATCCTCAGAGAGACAACACTGGGTCCTTAACCTGCTGTGCCACAAAAGGAACTCCAACCTGTCATTTTTAAATGCCTCTATTTACTACATCCAACCTGTTATCAAATCTCACCTGTTTAGCACCATTGCCAAAAAAGAAAAATATCTACAGCCTCTTTAAAAAAAAAAAAAAATGCATTGGCGTATAGTTGATTACAACACTGCATTAGTTTCAGGTTTACAGCAAAGCAAAGCAGTTATACATATATCCTCTATGGCCTCTTTAGTCAAGACTTTCCTCTTTGTGAATCACATTCAATTATGTGTTTTGAGGGAGTGTGTGAAAGACAGGGTGACTATACGAATTTTCCTGAAAGGTCAAACTATACCACGCCCGTCTCCACCCTACCCCCCACCCCCAAATGATATTCTGGTAGAAGTACCGCACCCACCTATTCCTTGCACATTTCCTTTTGGGTAATGAGATGTTGGTAACAACACATGTCTGTTACCCACAAAAATAATGAGAAGCAGTCAAACAGGTTAAAACCAGTGCTCAAATTTCACATTCCGCCAGTTACTCTCTGCGAAGAACTTAACATTATCTACCTGCTTATAAACCTTTACGGCTTTCCCATCACCTACTCTGACACAAAAGGCTCCTTTCAGCACCAGTTCTTTCCATCTGTCATGTGGCCAACCTGCTATTCCCAAACAAGCCATATACTTTTTCACATCTGGTTCTCTCCGCCCAGGTGGGCTTATTTCCCCATAGTTTTGTGGGGAAATTCTATTTCTACTCCAGGGCCTGTCCCACGCAAGTCACTGTGGCAGAATGTACTTTCCAAGATGGCCACAAGATGTCCCATCCCACATGTTCTTTGTATAATGTGATGCTGCCATTCCTCCCAATCAGGTTCTACATCCCTTCCCCTTAAAATCATTTGTACCTGAGATTGTGGTAGAAGAGACACCATGTGTGTTTAAGTTTAGCTCATAAAAGGTATTAATGTTTCTGCTTGGTCTTCCTGGGGGCATTCTTTTTCCAAACCCTGTCATCGATCTGTAGGAAAGCTAAACAGCTACATAGAGAAACCAGGTGTAGGTGTTCAGGTGAAACCACAGCTGAGGTTGAAACTGACAACCACAATCAACCCTTAAGATGATTCCAGTCCCGGCCATCATCTGCTTGAGAATGCACAAAACCCCAAGTGAGAACTGCTCAGCTGAGCCCAACTGAACCTCCGAATCATGAAAATAAAATGACCGTTGTTTTAGGTTACTAGGTTTTGGGGCGATTTGTGACACAGCAATAGCAAATGGAATGTCACCTTCTCAGATGGAGCTTTTCCTGAAAACTCATCTTGGGAAGAATTAGTCATTCTTCTTTGGGACACAGGCTACCTGGCTTCTACCACTAGTTCAGCAAAGCACTTTTTTTTAATTGTTATGGACAGCACTGTGCCCATCCCCATTGAAGCCCGACCCACAAATGCGACAGTGTTTGCAGATAGGGACTATTTATGGAGGTAATTAAGGTTAAATGAGGCCATTATCCAATATGACTAGCGTCCATTTAAGAAGAGGAAGAGGCATCAGAAGTGCTCACCAACAGAGGAAAGGCAAGCACGTGGTGAGAAGACAGCCATCTGCAAGTCTGGAAGAGAGAACCTGCTCTTGACTACCTGCTTCTAGAACTGTGAGAAAATAAATGCCTGTTGTTTAAACCATGCAGTCTGGGGTGTCCTGTTGTGGTAGCCTGAGTAGACTAAGAATGAATATATTTGTTTCCAACAAATGAGGCTGGGACCTCCCTTCATCCATCCCTGTATCCTGAGAACCTAGCACAAACCTGACACACACCATGTAGCTGACGATTATTTGTCGAAGGAATGCGCACAAAGCCATTCAATTAAGGAAATTAAGGATCAATTAAGAGCAATTAAGCTGATAAGGTTGTAGATCAAAGAGCCTGAACTTGAAAGAAGAGGTAAAAGATATTATCTGATGAAATAGCAAATGTGCTGATATAAAAAAAAATACTAGCTAACATTTGGTGTCTGCTCTTTAAAGCAGACACATGCTAGATAACATGAATTATTTCATTTAATTTTCAGGATAGCCTGCACTATCCTTCCTGGCCCCAATACTCATAGGAACTAGTAGAGTCTGGGTAGAAGGCTTGCTCTTTGATTGGTGCTTTTGAGGTGATGGCAAGATAGTCAACTCAGACTGAGACAAGAAATTAGTGTAAAGGGAAAAATTACTTACATGCAGGAGGGGAATACAAAGAAAGGAGGCACTGTGATTTGGAAGAACCCTAAATATGCAATGTCACTGAAGTCAGGGGAAAAGAGTTTCAAGAAGGGCGTGCTTAACGCGTGGAAGGCTGCAGAGAGTCCACACTGAAGACTAAAAAAGGCAGCTGAATATGAGAAGCAACAAGTCAGCCGTAAGCTTTGAGAGAGAAGTTTCAGCAGAATAGTGTTCTCCAGACTCCGGCATCAAAGGACTACGCCATTACGGAGGGGGAAGCAAGACAGCTAAAGGCAGCGACCACTCCTTTAAGTAGTTCAGCAGCAAGGGGAAGAACGCTGCCAGAGTAGTAAAATGAAGCATCTCTGACTGCAAAAGAGCGGTCGCCAGAGGAGCAGGTATTGGAATAAAAGAGGCTCGAACTTTAAGCAGTCAGGCTGAGCGGGATTTGCAAGAGTCGATTAGGCTGGTCCTACAGAGACAAGAAGGGCGCAGAGCCAGCCTAGAGGAAAAAGCAGTCTGTTGAGTCCCTGCAGCGGTGACGAATGGGGCTAGTCCCAAAAGTCCAACGCTTCTCGCCAAGGAGGCAGCGTGGACACTAGCGCCGAGGGGCCTCCAGCTGACCTCTGGGAACCTGTTTCTGCGCCGGCTCTACTTTCCAGCTCCCAAGCCGCCTGACGTCTGCCAAGGAGGCCCTCGGAGGCCAGGAGCGCCCGCGCCTCCTGGAGAGGCCCACAGAGGCAGACCTCGCAGGCACTCACCCCACGGCCACACGGCGCCAGCTCCGGGCCGGCCGCACGATGAGCGCGTCCCAGGCGGCTGCCAACCGGCCCTCAGGGGAGCCAGGTCCCAGGGGCGAGGGTACAGGCCCCAGCTGCAACGAGTTCCACAGCGAGCGCAGCGCCGACCCTGGCAGTTGCGGCTCCAGCAGAAAGACACAGCCCACCGCCAGCGCGAAGAAGCCGGCATACACTGAGCCGCGCCACAGCGCCATGGGAACGGAGGCGCTGGAGCAGCGATGTTAAGCTCCCTTCCCGGCCCGCGCCTCTTCCGGGCTCTGCGTGCGCCGACGTCAACACGCGCGTCACGTCACGCCGGCGCGCCGAAGTCCTTTGGAGGGGCGGGGTGAGGGCGGGGGGATGGGCGTGGCAGAGGAGCGGAGAACTGTCTTTCTCGGTCCAAATCCTGGCACATGGGGGCGCTGTTCGGCGGCTCTGGGGGAGGTTGGACAAAGGCAGCAGTGCAGGTCTGAGCGCTGTACCCCTTTCCAGAACTCCTCCAGTACCCCCAAAATAGAGGAACAAGGATACGTTTGTTTTCCCAGTAAGATGAAACAGATGGATTTTTTAAAATTACTCAAATGAATTTATCGCATCTGAAACAGATGGATTTTGAAGTCGCGGGTAAATCTCATGTTACTCTTTGAGCCAGTCTGCGTCCCCAGTTGAGCTACGCCTGAAGTTCCTCAGAGGGTGCACAAATCACACTCTCCTCGCGCCCTCCCCCTCCATTTTAATCTGTTCCTAAGCCGGTCTGTCTATCATCCATTGTTTACAAAACTCATGCTTTTTCAGGCCGGGGGCTTGGCGCTCTCCGAAGGAATCAGATGGCATCAGCGCTGCTGCGAGCCCTTGGGGCGCGCATGGCGTGGGGGCGGGGGGGATGATCTTTTGTCCCTTTGGAGGGTGGCCGACCACCCTCTGTACCGGGTCTGTACAGAGTCTGAGTAGATCCTGCAGTGACGGTCCTCGCTGGATGATCAGATTCAAACCTTAAAGTAATCCTTTTGGGGGCGCTGTTCCCTTTAACAATTTCAGAAAATGCGCAAATGCACACAATCTTGTGTACCACATAAGCGGAGTTCGGACCTGGGTTATCTCCTCTTTTCTTTGGGTTAATATGACCTAAACCCAACAGGCCCTGTCTTCATCGTGACTCTTCTATGTGTGAGCCTAGGTTGGGAGCCAGTGAAGCTAGCCTTGCTGCCAGCTCGTTCTCAGCAGCCATCACAACCGGCCTGGTCTTGTTCCCTGGCCTGTTTCCATTTTTCCAGTTCTGCTGGCTCCTGACCATCCTGACCTGGCTCTGTGTCCGATTTTCCACTCTGCCCCAACCTTTGGACTTGGCAGTGGATCTTTATTTCTCTAACTTTGATCTTGAGCATTAGGCTTCATTTCCCCCAGCCCGGTATCACCAGCATTTCCCTATCCTGGTCATCTCCCCTCCCCTGGCTCACCCCACCCAGCTCACCTGACCACAGCAGCTGCTTCAAAAGAGGTGTTCACACAGGATGAGATTTGGGCTCCATAGAAAAGAAAGAAGCCAAGGAGCCTGTGAGATCTGTGTGATGCTGTCTTCCCTAGAGTTGCCTGTCCCTTCTCTCTCTTCAAGGAGACAAGTCAATTAGTTACCAGAAAAACCCCTCCCCCAGGTGACCCCAGGTGGGCAGGTTTTCCTACCACCCCAGGGTTGACTGAACCAGCACTTAACTTAAAAGTAGTGAATCCACTGGCTGGCAAGAGATCATTTCTCTTTTCTGAGAATTCGACCCAAGAGTCAAAGAGCCTGTAACTAGTTGGTGCTGGTTGTGGACCTGCAAAGTCACATAAGATTGATGATCAGATAGCACCAATTAAATATATTTCCAAGGTGAAGTTGTGGGGGGAGCAGAGACAGCTGTATTGTGGGAAGACCAGGGAGTCGACAGGATTAGGAGAGCAGGGATGTGCTCTACACCAAAGAGATGTGAAGAGGAGTTCCCGTCGTGGCGCAGTGGTTAACGAATCCGACTAGGAACCTTGAGGTTGGGGGTTCGGTCCCTGCCCTTGCTCAGTGGGTTAAGGATCTGGCGTTGCTGTGAGCTGTGGTGTAGGTTGCAGGCGCAGCTTGGATCCAGCATTGTTGTGGCTCTGGCGTAGGCCATTGGCTACAGCTCCGATTTGACCCCTAGCCTGGGAACCTCCATATGCCTCGGGAGCGGCCCAATAAATAGCAAACAAACAAACAAAAAACCCCAAAAAACCCCCAAAGAGATGTGAAGAGAAAGCCACCTGGGGCCTTCCCTTCTGGCTCCTAGGAGACCTGCTGAACTGCTAGCACTTTGCGCTAAGTTCTTCTGCCTCTTTCTAGGCGTGCCAGAACTTTCCCCCTCCTCCAGTTTCACTGAGCTATAATTGACATTTAATATTGTAAGTTTAAGGTGTACAATATGTTTTTATACATATGTATTCTGTGTGATGGTTACCACAATAAGTATAGTGAACATCTATCATCTATATGGTTACTAATTTTTTTTTTCTTGTGATAAGGACTTTTAATATCTATTCTCCCAGCAACTTGAAAATTTACAATACTAGAACTTTGGGTTTACCCACAGAGATAAAGCAACAGCAGCTTGAACGAAATGGAAGTTTATTTCTCATGTAAAAGTCCAAACAAGGGGCTGGACCTATGGGCTACAACAGGAAGTGTGCCCCACCTGGTCATTATGGAGATGCTCTGGGGGTTCCTGTTTGTTGGTCTCTCAGTGTGGTGCCTGGGGCCAACCTCAACTCTAACAGAGCATTAGAGGCAGGAGCTGCAGGAATTGAAGAACGTGAGTGACAGTTGCCAATCATGGTGGAGCCTGACGTGGCTTCACACACACAATCACAGGGGCCTGGACTCCTATTCCTCACCAAGGGCTCACGAGCAGGCTTTCATCTCTCTTGGTACCACGGTCTGTCTTGAAAGATTCCTTAGTGAACAAGAGTCATTTCAGATTCTGATCTTCTGTTTAATGAGTCTGAAATGCTTTGCAAACCAATTGTTTTTCTAGAAGTTAGGAATTCCTGTTGTGGCTCAGTAGGTTAAGAATCTGATGCATTCTCTGCGAGGATGCAGGTTCGATCCCTGGCCTCGCTCAGTGGGTTAAGGATCCAGTGTTGCCACAAGCTGAGGTGTAGGTTGAAGATGTGGCTCAGATCCAGTGTGGCTGTGGCTGTGACGAAGGGGCTCAGCAGCAGCTCCGATTCAACCCCTAGCCCGAGAACTTCCATATGCCATAGGTGCAGCCATAAAAAGAAACAACAGCAACAAAAACCCAAAGCTAGGAGTTAGATTTCTAGGGGAAATTATGCAAAAGAGTCTTGAGTGGGCAGCTATGGTTCCATTGCGCAGTCTGAACAAAGACAAAAGGGCTGGATGGGCCTCAAGACACCCCTCCCCCAACTCCGTGCTCTGGACATGGTCTTCGTTATTTGTTCTCTCTCCTAGGACCTTAATTGAGAGAAAAAATAATTCTACACCAGAGAATTCAGAGGCAAACGAAGGCTCTGGGTGTCCCACCCAAACCCTGACCTGGAAGGGCAAGGAACAGATCCCATATTTGTATAAGGAATTAGCAGAGTCCTGTCCATTCCCAAATTAGCTTAAGGCTTTAGCTTCGACAGGAATGCCAATCAACACAACCCATGTGATCTGAAGGGTTTTAAGGAGCAAGTTTGTTCTCACATTGGAACAGAAACTAAAGTAGGACCAAACGCTCCTTGTGAAAGCTGGGCTAACCCACTTTTCCCACAGTTCCAAGCCTCTGGGGTTTTATCCAAGTTGTTCTCTGAGGTCTGCACTGTGTCAAGGCCTTTGCTGTTGCCAGCAACACTGCCCACCATAGGTAACACCCAAAGGCCAGAGTCAGAGTACAGCTTTCAAGGTTATAAAAAACTCCAAGGAGACTAAGGAGAAGGAATGTTAGGATCCCAGGATCCAAAAAGAGAAGGTGTTGTGTCTACAGCCACAGATCTAGGCAATGAGACAGCCTCCCCCTAACCTGCCATCGGTAGGGCACGTGCAGAGGTAGGAGGATGGATTGCTGGATGGGGAAAGCCATGGGTGATGAAGGCATGGGGGCCTGGTGACAAGACCGGGAGCAGCAAAGCAGTGAGGAGGGCACGATAGTTCCTTGACAGTGACAGGACTCCCTACACAGATTGGGAGCAGAGACCCTCTTAGTTTGTAGGTGGGTAACAGCATGGCGGCCCTGGATTTCCACTTCAGGATGAACTGCCTTGGACTCAGAGGCCCTGCTGAGCAGGGGAAAGTGGGAGGTGCAGAGCTGTCTGAGCTTCTATCCAGCAGGGACCTAAGAGCCTTACAGGGCAAAGGAGTCAGGGGGCAGGGTGAAGCAGGGGCTGGTCCCATGGTGCTCTTGTGGACAGCTCAGGCTCCCTGGACCACTCTTATCACACTGCCTGTGTAGCCTTCTCCACTCCCAGGGTGCCCTGCTTGGCATCCCTCTGCCGTCTCTGTCAACTAGTCCTGTCGTACATTGTAGTCTTCTGATTTGGGTTCTGTAATCCCCGCAATGTACATTTGATAGGGATGAAGTAGGCACAGTAGTCATAGAAATCCTGATAAAGGGCCATAGTTAAAGAGGGAAACTTAGTGGACATTGGGAGATCACTGTAAGTTAATAACTGCTCAAGAAAGCCATCAGCACAAGGCTTGCCTGACTAGTGGAAGTGTGAGAATTGCCTCAGGTTGGTTGGATGGGGGATGGGAAGAGGCCTGCATTCAGATACCCCGACTGAGGGCAGGAGTTTGAGGACAGCCCTTCTGCTGCTTTGAATACACACCTTACTGGATACCTAGGAGGAACCTCTATTTCCAGTATTCCCAGAAAGGAAGAGGCGGTCTTTTCCGACCCCCACTCCCCTTGGATGATAAAACCAGAGCCCACCGGATTCTCGGGGCAGAGCTTCCTTACCTGCCCACTTGCATCACTCACAAGCGTCCTATCCTAATAAATCCATTTCTTGCCTATCACCTTGTCTCTCGCTGAATTCCTTCTGCGTGGAGGCATAAAGAACCTGAACCTCAGTTAAGTCCAGACACAAGGTGAGTGATTCTAATTTAAAACCAAGGACTCAAGTCCTAGTCTGGGTTTAGGCCGGGTTCAAGTCCCAGCATGTGGGTTCAAGTCTCAGTTTGTGTTCTGGCTAGGATCAGGCCATTAGTGCTGTCAGTTTCACACTTGGAAGGAAATGGAAAGTGTGCCTTCTAACTGCATATATATTTTTAAGGGCCACCCCTGTGGCCTACAGAAATTCCCAGGCTAGGGGTTGAATCAGAGACAGCAACACGGGATCCAAGCCGCATCTTCAACCTATGCTGCAACTCACATCAAGGCTGGATCCCCAACCCACTGGGTGAGGCCAGGGATTGAATCCACATCCTCACAGAGACGTGGGGTCCTTAACCTACTGATGCACAATGGGAACTCCTGCATTTCCTTCTTGATTCAAGAACCTTAACAGTTGTAGAACCACTTAGCCTAAGAGCTGTTTTCCAAACTAAAGAAAAAAATTAATGAAAGGGAGCAAAAAAAATCTACCTGGTAAGGCAAGACGCCGCTGCTCTCCAGTCATCAGGCCTCAGGCTTCTTCTATCTTCTGCGCTACCATCCCAAGGGGGATGGCACAGACAGGGCAGGGGAGGGTACTTCATGCAAAAATCAGGGTTCTGAAAGAAAGGAGAGGTGGTGAATTTTTGTTGCCAGGCAAGCGACACTTTCTGCTCCAATGGAGAGAATGTGGGGTGTAATGCTTGGATTTAAAACTCCACTTCTGCCACCTGTGTGACCTCAGGCAAGTCATTTAACCTATTCTGTTCCTCAGTTTCCTTAAGAGCACACAGAGAATTCCTACTTTGCTGAATGGTTGTGGGTGGAAGGTAGAGATTTCTTTTTTTTTTTTTTTTCTGGCTGTGCCCATGGCATGCAGAAGTTCCTGGGCCAGGAATTGAACCTGTGCCATGGCAGTAACCAGCACCACAGCAGTGACAGCCGAATCTTAACTGCTAGGCTGCCAGGGAACTCCAGAGCTATCTTAAAAGAGTCTAGCACAGTGTTTATTACATGCGGACGCATGCTAAAACTCTCCCTGCCACTGCTATGGTTGGCTCCTGAGAACTTTCATTAACTTTCTTCTCAGCCCTCCCGGTCTGTCACTTTCTCACTCTAAGAAGCACAGGCATGACTGCATAGGTTACTGTGCAGTGACTTTTCCTAATTTTTAGCTGCTCAATATCTATATAATATTCCATCAAATTAAAACACTGAAATTTATTTATCCTTACTGTATATAGAACATTTGGAATTTTCCCAATGTTTTACTGTTAATAAGTATAACATTGATCTGCACATACTACCCATGTACTTGTATAGAAGTTCTTTCAGGGTATCAACTAAGTGAAATTTCTGGATCAAATGATTCTCCTTGTCCTCCTCAGTGTTTCTAGATAATATCAGACATCTTTCCAAGTGGTGCATCAGTTTCCCCTCCCACTGGAAGCATATGAGGTTTTCTGTTGCTTCACACACACACCAACAGATTCTTAAAATTTTGCCAATACGTATAGGATGTGTATTGGTGTCTCCCTGTAGTTTTGACAGGTTTTTATCTGTTAGTTTTGAATATCTTGTTCTTCACTCCGTCACTTGTCTTCTCTGTATAATATCTTTAGTGAATAAAGGTCTTAATTTTAATGTAGTTAATAGTGTCTTCCTTTTTATTACTGTCGTTTTCTTTATTGTTGGTGCTTTTTGTTGGATGTTTTAAAAAATATTTCTCTACTTGAGGTCATGAAGCTATTCCCCTCTATCACCATTCAGAGCTGTATGGTTTTATGTTTCATGTTTGGAGTTGGTTTTTGTGTATTGTGGGAGGAATTTTTATAGGTATCCAGTTGACCCAGTGCCTTTTATTGGTCCCTTCTTAATGATCCTGCATTCCCACCTCTGTCCAATATAAAGTGTCTATAGATGCAGATCTGTTTTTGGGCTCTTTGTTCTGTCCCATTGGTCTATTTTTTTATCCTCATACCAGAACCTTACTATTTTGATATGATAATGAAAATTCTTTTACCTTATTTTTCGAGAACATTTGGTTATCCTTGGCCTTTTTAAATTTCCGTATACATTTTCTTCTTTCTTTCTTTCCTCCTTCCTTCCTTCCTTCCTTCTGTCTGTCTGTCTTTTTAGGGCTACACCCTAAAACCCTGTGGAGGTTTCCAGGCTGGGGGTCAATTCAGAGCTCTAGTCACTGCCCTACGCCACAGCCACAGTAACTCTGGTCCAAGCTGTGTCTGTGACCTACACCACAGTTCACAGCAATGCCAAATCCTTAACCCACTGAGCGAGGCCAGAGATCGAACCTGCAGTCTCATGGATGCTAGTGGGGTTCGCTAATTGCTGAGCCACGATGGGAACTCCATCATTCCCATGTATATTTGCAAATTGACTTGACAAAAAAAAAAAAGAACAGTTAGGATTTTGATCAACTTCAGTTTGAGAAGGATTGACATCTTTTAAATATTGAGTTGTACCATCTAAGACTACAAGAGGTCCATGTATTTATTTAGGTACACCTAAATGTCTTACATTAACGTATTAGATTTTCATGTGTAGAAGCTTTGCATATCTTTAGCAAGCTCACTCTTTCTTTCTTTTTTTTTTTGTCTTTTTGCCTTTTCTACGGCCGCTCCCACAGCATGTGGAGGTTCCCAGGCTAGGGGTCAAATCGGAGCTGTAGCCATCGGCCTACGCCAGAGCCACAGCAACTCGAAATCTGTGCTGAGTCTGCAACCTACACCACAGCTCATGGCAACACCAGATCCTCAACCCACTGAGCAAGGCCAGGGATCAAACCCGAAACCTCATGGTTCCTAGTCGGATTCGTTAACAACTGAGCCACGACGGGAACTCCCTTTCTTTCTTTCTTTATTCCCTCCCTTTCCTTTTTTCTTTCTCCCTCCCTCCATCCCTCCTTCCTTTCTTTCTCTCTTCCTCTCTTTCTTTCTTTCAGCTGTTCCCAGGCCAGGTATTAAACCTGAGCCACGGCAGCAATGCAAGCCGCTGCAGTGACAATGCCAGATCTTTAACCAGCTGCGCCACAAGGGAACCCCCTAGCATGATTTATTTCTATGTATTTAATGTTTTGTATTACCTTTTTATTGAGATGAAATTAATCTACAATAAACTTCACAATAGAGTATACAAATTAATAAGCTTACCATATATATATATATATATATATATAATCCTGAAACCAGCACTACAATCCAGATGGTAAGCGTATCCATCACCCTACGAGACGCCTCATGTCCCTGTGTTGTCCTTCCCTCCCACCTCTTCCTGCTCAAACTCCCTGCTTCCTGTTCCATACTCAGGCGATTGTTGCTATACTTTCTGTTGCTCTGGATCAGTTTACACTTTCCAGAATTTTATATAAATAAAATTGTACAGTATGTACTCTTTTTGATCTGGATTTTTTCACTCAGCATAATTATTTTGAGACTCATCTGGGCTGTCATGTATATCAATACACAATAAATCTTTTTATTTTTAAATAGTTATAGATTCACAGGAAGTTGCAAAAACAGTACAGAGAAGTCCTCTGGCCCCTTTCTCTGGTTTCTCCCCTGGATCTCTGCATGCCTCATTGCATTGCGTTCTGCTTTTCATATGTCTGCTCACATACAGTCTGCTCATGAAGAGCTTCCCTGGCCACTGAATATAATAGCATGAGCCTGTAGGGCTCTCTCATCTTGCCCTCTTTTCTTTTCTGTTTGAAACTTATTAATACATGATTTTTCCCATTTGTGATCTCATCCGATTAGAACATGGATTCTCTGAAAACAGGGACTTTGTCTATCCTTGCCAGTGACTAGAAGAGTACCTGGCATTCAATAACTACTGGTTGAATAATAATACATCTTCCAGCAGCTACACAATATGAATATTGTTCTCTCCACTACACAGATGAGAAACTGGGTTGGGAAAGATTAAGCGACTTGCCCCAAGCCACGTGGTTTGTGGTAGTGGTGGTATGTGACATTGGGTGCTGAGATTCGAATCTCTGATTTGTAATGACCCACTCCACTCTCTTTAAAAAAAAATTCTTAGGAAGCCTGGCAGAATGAAGCCACTTGCATCTATCTCCTTCTATGGCTGCAGCCCTTCTTTAGACCACAGACTTAGAACATAGTGCCCAGGCCAAAGGCAGTGCAGATCCCAAGTGGTCAGTTCTTGGGACCACCGGCCTCAGCAGCAGTGGAGGGGCCTGCAGGTCCCAGGGTCGGTGTTACATCCCAAGCTCCCAGAGAGAGCAGGCAGTTCACTTCCCCCCACCCTCATTCATGTTTATATTTTTGTTAATGAATTCATACTTCTAGCAATTTATTTCTAAATCTTTCTTTAAAAGATCCTTATAGTTCACTACAATTTATTGCAAACAGAATTCTGTTGAAACTCTTAATACATGTTTTTCTTAGATTTTGGCACTATTTAGTATTTGGTACTGTTCAGAACAACAGAGAATAACTTTAAAAATAAAAAGTGGATAGTATACTTCACTGGGAAAATAATCTAACAATTAGATTTCATTTTTTGCACACAAAATGCTACATATCTTCAGGTATATTATTAAGGTCATAATATTGTTTTAAATTTTTGGTTTTTATTTTTATTTTAAATTATTCTTTTTCTTTTTCTGGCCACAACGCAGCATATGGAAGTTTTCAGGCCAGGGATCAAATCTGAGCCAGAGCTGCCAACGCTGGATCCTTAACCCATTGTGCCACAGTGGGAACTCCTAAACTTATATTAAAAAATGAATTTTTGGCATTCCTGCGGTGGCACAGCAGAAGGGAATCCAACTAGGAACCATGAGGTTTTGGGTTTGATCCCTGGCCTTCACTCAGTGGGTTAAGGATCCGGCGTTGCCATGAGCTGTGTTGTGGGTCGCAGACATGGCTCGGATCTGGCATTGCTGTGGCTGTGGCATAGGCCGGTGGCTACAGCTTCAATTAGACCCCTAGCCTGGGAATCTCCATATGCTGTGGTTGTGGCACTAGAAAGAAAAAATAAAAATAAAAGTTAATTTCCAAAAAAGACACAAGCTTAATAAGTCATGATAAAAGTTAGCTGGGTTTTCTTGAGAAATGAAAAACACCACACTCTTAGTTTTCAGAAATTTCTGTTTTAAGTTTCAAAAGGGAAAAGCCTAATATAGTTTTCAGTGTTTTTTCCTTGCCTGGGAGAATCTGGAGGACCCGCTCTTTCTGACAACCTGCTTTGTCACCACCACTCCCAGTCACAACTGCATCCATCAACACGATGGCTTCACATGCTCACCACACTAAGTCTAGAGCTGCAAGCCCAGGTTGGTGCAGATAAATCCCATTTCTTCAGGGGATTTCAGAGGTTGCTCTATGTGTTCTAGTCAATTTGCATGGAGCTAGTACAAGAAAGGAACCACATTAGTGCATATTTGTCAACTTTCTGGTATCTGGCATATTGGTCAGTTACTTGATCCATTACAACTTGAGTAGGTATCCAAGAGCAGTTTTTCTTTCAGAGCTCCAGATCTGTGCCCAAATGCATGATCCACCAGCTGAGTCATGTTGCAAACTGTGTTATAGTCAACACTTTGAAAAATGTATCCCACTATCATCTTCTTCAAAAGGAGCAGTTCTTGGTGACTATGATTCCTGTGGCTGTCCTGGGGTGGGGGAAGAAGATGCCCCAATAATCTTCTTTCCTATTCCTTGATCCAGGTCTTTAGGCTGCTTTATCTGGGGTGGGTAAGTGAATATTTAGCTTTCTATGTTTAAAAAATAAATAATAAAAATAACACATATTCAGTACACATTATTTAGAAAACACAGAGAAATATAAGCACTTTAAAAATCACCCTTATTCCCACTGATCAATGTGAATTTTTTGGTGTATATTTTTGCAGACATTTTATTTAATGCATGTACATGAAGATATGCATCTTCACAAAAATGGAATTTTATTATTGTTTATGTTGTGTTGTAACTTGATTATTTCCTTAACAATATAATGAACGACACCCTCAAACCATGCACCAAAATAAACTCAAAATGGCTTAAAGACTTAAACATAAGACAAGACACCATCAAACTCCTAGAAGAGAACATAGGCAAAACATTCTCTGACATCAACCATTCAAATATTTTCTTAGGTCAGTCTCCCAAGGCAACAGAAATAAAAGCAAAAAGAAACCAATGGGACCTAATCAAACTTACAAGCTTTTGCACATCAAAGGAAACCACATACACACACACACAAAAATCCCAAAAAGACAACCTACAGAATGGGAGAAAATAGTTTCAAATGATGCAAATGACAAGATATTAATCTCTAAAATATAGAAACAACTTACACAACTTGACAGCGAAAAACCCCAACAACCCAATTGAAAAAAGGGGAAAAGACCTGAATAGACATTTCTCCAAAGAAGATATACAGATGACCAAAAAGCACATGAAAAAATGCTCAACATCACTAATTATTAGAGAAATGTAAATCAAAACTACTATGAGGTACCATCTCACACCTGTCAGAATGGCCATCATTAAGAAATCAACAAGCAACAAATGCTGGAGAGGGTGTGGAGAAAAGGGAACCTTCTGCACTGTTGGTGGGAATGCAAATTGGTACAACCACTATGAAAACAGTATGGAGGTACCTCAGAAAACTAAATACAGAACTACCATATAACCTAGCAATCATACTCTTGGGCATATATCTAGATTAAACTTTACTTGAAAAAAATACATGCCCTTGTATGTTCATTGCAGCACTATTCATGATAACCAAGACATGGAAACAATCTAAATGTCCATTGACAGAGGAATGGATTAAGAAGATGTGGTACATGTACATAATGGAATACTACTCAGCCATAAAAAATAATGCCATTTGCAGCAACATGTATGGAACTAGAGACTCTCATACTAAGTGAGTAAGTCATAAAGAGAAAGCCAAATACCATACGATATCACATATCTGGAATCTAATATATGGCACAAGTGAAGCTTTATGCAGAAAAGAAACTCATGGACTTGGAGAACAGACTTGTGGTTGCCAAGTGGGAGGGAAAGGGAGTGGGATGGCCTGGGAGTCTGGAGTTAATAGATGCAAATGATTGCATTTGGAATAGATAAGCAATGAGATCCTGCTGTATAGCTCAGGGAACTATATATAGTCACTTGTGATGGACCATGATGGAGAATAAGGTGAGAAAGAGAATATCTATATATGTATGACTGGGTCACTTTGCTGTACAGTAGAAATTGACAGAACACTGTAACCCAACTATAATGGAAAAAATAAAAATCATTAAAAAACAACATAATGAACATTTTTATATATCACCAACATTTTTTTAATCCAATATAATTTTTCATGGCTGCATAGATTAGTAGTTATTTAACCTACTGGTAGAGAGTTAGATTGTGGGCAAGTTTTGGCTATTACAAACAACGCGGGATGCACATTCTCCAAGCAAAATCTGCTGAGTTTATTAAATGTCTCCTTAGGATAGAGTCACACAAGTGAAATGGCTATGTCCAAGGGCACTCCGGATGATGCTCTCAGATTTGCTTCCAGCAAAGTTGATGTACCTCCCTTCTGTAGTAGACAGTAACCCCACTCCACACGCACTCCTGTCCACACAGCCTTGCCAGCCCATTTCAGGAAGGATGATGCTCAAGGCGACCTTTCTGGTTCTGAGAAAACCTGGAGAGTAGGCACGTAGAGTGCACCGTATACCACGGAGTGTGTGCCTCACCTAGGCTCTCTAGGGAAAAGGAAGGGGTCTAGGCGGAAAAGACCTGTACCGGGGAGTCTGGGCTTCAGGATTCCGGAGACGCCCCCTAGTGCGTGTGGATGCCTCAGGCTCGGTCTTCGAACATTTGCTTCCTTATCTACGGAACGGGGATAGGATCCCTCGGTGATGGAGATGTGTGGATGCGGCACCTTTGGGTATGCAAAGAACCAAGCCCCGCCTGCAGGAGCGTCCCCAGCATCCAGAGAGGGCTGAGGGCTACACTGGCCGGTATCCTGGGGGCGCCCCTCCTGCTCCTGCAGATGCCTCCCGGGGCTGGCCCGCGCCAGGAGGGAGAGCGGCCCAGAACCCGCAGGGGGCGCCGAGAGCCCACGGCAAGAGTGGCCGACGCGAGGCGCGGGGACCCTGCGGGCAGAGGGGAGGGCATCGCAAGCCGCGCAGCTCCAGGCTGGTGGGCCAGGCCTGGTGCGGGGTCTTCATCTCGTGGTGGGATTTCTTCTTGCGGGAAACAAAAGCTCTATAAGCTCAGCTGGTCCGCGCTTGAAGGCCTCGGCTTTTTTCCTCCACTGCTCGGGCCCAGGGCCGCTGTGCAGCTTCTCCTGGGCTTGAGGTTTTGGCTCCAGGGTTTCTGAATCTCGGCGCAGGGGCCACCGCCTCGGGGCAGCCTTACTGGTCTCTTCCAAGACTCGGGGGCGTGGCGCCCCGGGCAGCGCCAGGTTCCACTGGGATGCAGCCCACTTCCCACGCTGAGTTGTCTCTGAGGTTGGGGCTTTACCTGCTTCCCTAAACTTTAGTCCCTAACGTGGCACCGGAGAGCCACTCCGACTCGGGCCCAGGGTTACAAGTAAGGGGGCCACCGCTTCTCCCTGCGCTGCACAGCTGATGGTCTAGAGGAAGGGACTACGCTCCACCACCCACCCCTTAAGCAGCTTTGCAATAGAGAGAGGCTGTGTACCGGATGTGTGTGTGTGTGTGTGTGTGTGTGTGTGTGTGTGTGTGTGTGTGTGTGTGTGTGTGTGTGTTGGGGGTTGGGGGGGGTGTCCCGCACTTGTGTGGGAGTTTGTACATGTCAGCAGGGTGTTGGTGCATGTGTGACTGTGTGTATATACATTTGTGAGACCGCATCTTCTAAATTAATGATAGGTCTATATGGAGTAAATACTCAAGTCAAATTGGAAATATTTCAATACTTGTTACTTGATGATGTAGGTAAAACAGACAAATTTGAGGGCTGGGCTTGGTATTATATTGGCAACCACAGGCACCTAACCTTGGGCAAATCTCTTTCTCAACTGGCGTTCATTGTCTCCACTTTAACAGATCATTGTTTAAATGGATGAATCGTAATGCATAAAAATATAAAATGAACATGCGTCAGACTTTATTTATCGGGGAATCAGTAATGTGTTAAAAATTCATTCAAAGGACAATGCAAAGCCCAGATACACATATTGGCAATCAAGAATAATGAAATGAATTTGTTAATTGATCCAAAATCGGCTTCTTCCACAGTAGGGGGAAATCAATTGTACCTCCACTCAACAAAATTCATTTGCTGCTGTGGCCAAGAGTCAGTTGTTTTATTTTCAGTTTTCTACAACTTACAGGCTCAAAGACAATGACAGGTAGAGACTATAATAGAGTCAGATTACCTGGAAGTTTACACTAGCCCACTATCCATAAGGTATTTTTTCTCCCTATTTCAAAAGTCTTTCACAGTTTTTCCCGGCAATTTGTACACTACAGTTGAGTTGCATAAAGGGTTTTCAAAAAAAATTTTTTTTGAACAGCTCTATTTTATTGCAAATTTGCCATTTTACCTGGTGTCATGTTAAGGGTCTTTCTTTTTCTTTCTTTCTTTCTTTCTTTTTTTTTTATTTTGCTTTTTTTAGGGCTGAACCTGTGGTATATGGAATTTCCCAGGCTAGGGATCAAATCTGAGTTACAGCTGCCGGCTTACACCCAGCTCACAGCAACACCAGATCCCAGACCCACCAAGTGAGGCCAGGGATCAAACCCACAATCTCATGGATACTCGTCAGATTCGTTTCTACTGTGCCACAACAGGAACTCCAGTTTTTCAAAATTTTTAGTGGCGAAGCTATTTTTATAAGTGAAGTCTTACAGGAAACCCGAATATATTTTTAAAAAATCTCAGTTAAAATAGTTTCTTATATAGTTAATACATGTTCATTGTAAAAATGTTAAATAATACAGAATGTCATTAGGTAAAAAATTAGTCTCTCTTCTCTTCTACTCACTCCCTCTCCCCTTTAAGCCAGAGTTATCTCCTATAACAGTTTCTTGTATACCTCATAGACATCTTCTATGCATATGCATATGGTTTTAAAAAGACAAATGGGATAAAAAGAATGTGTTCTTCTGTACTTTACTTTTTCTTCAAATAAAAATATATTGTGGGAAAGTAGTGTGGAACTTGCTCAAAAATCTGAAAATAGAACTGTAACAATCCAGCATTTCCACTCCCGGGTATATAGCCAAAGAAAACAAAAACACTAATTTGAAAGGATACATGCACCCCAATGTTTATAGCATTCCAATGTTTACAATTGCCAAGCTATGGAAACAAGCTAAGTGTCCATCAATAGATGAATGGGTAAAGAAGATGTGCTGCATGCACAGTGGAATACTACTCAGCCATAAAAAATGAAAAATTGCCATTTGCAACACGTGAATGAACCTGGAGGGTATTGTGCTAAGTGAAATGAGTCAGACAGAGAAATACAAATATTGAATGTTATCACTTGACTGTGGAATATAAAAAGTACAACAAACTAGTGAATATAACAAAAAAGAAGACTCACAGATAAAAGAAAACACACTAGTAGTTATCAGTGGGGAGAAGGAAGAGGGAGGGGCAGAGGATTAAGAGGTTAAAAACTGCTATGTATTAAAATAAATAAGCTACAGGATATATTGTACAGCACAGGGAATACAGCCAATATTTTATGATAACTATAAATGAAGGATAACCTTTAAAAATTGTGAATCTCTATGTTGTACACTTGAAAATTATATAATACTGTAAGTCAACTATACTTCAATAAAAATATATCATGTACTTATTTCATGTCAGAGCTATAGAGATCCACCTCAGCATTTTAAACCACAAAGCAGTAGTCCATGTATACCCTTAATTTATTTGGCCAGTTTTCTATTAATGGATTTTTTTAAAGATATTTCCAATTTTCTGGTATCATAAACAAATACTGCAATGAACTTCTTTCAGTATTTGTATGTGGTGATCTATCTATATCTATAGGTATATAAAAATTTTATAAGTGGCATCATTGGGTTTAAGAGTAGCTGCATTTAATGTTTTGACCTATATTGCCAAGTTACCTACCCCAGAAGTTGTAATCCTTTATCTTTTTCTGCCAAATGGCCTATCTTTACACCCCCGCCAACACTGGATATTATCAAACTTTTAAATCTTTGCCAATCTGATAGAGGGAAATGCCACCTCATAATTTCAGTGTACTTTTCCACAATTACCTCTAGCAGTTAAAATCTTCCCTTTGGTGGGAAATTGCTTTGTTACTTGTGTGACTTCTTTCTGCAGAATAATTCACATGGCGTCATTTGAAAACCTTTGAGCTAGATTGATTCTCTGGGATCAGAGGCAGTTTCTCTGGGGGTTAGGCTCTGCTGTGTCAGCATGGACATGTGTGTCACAAGCTTGTGTGTCCATGTGTCTGATTGTGTGTCCAAGTGCCAGTGTATTCTTGTCACTGAGTGTCCATGTCTCCCTGGGCAGTGGGAACAGAGCCAGTGCTGGTTACAGGGGTGGGGGCACTTGTTGTAGGGCTCAGAGATCTCTTGCAATTGGGAAAAGAAGACTAGCTGGAACTTCTGTGGCCTAGAACTGCAGATGGGAAAGGGGCGGAGGACAGAGACAACCTCGTGCTCTCTGTCACTCTCACCACGTTCTGCTTCTCCTGGGGTGCTGCTCCCTTCTCTCTGTAGGCTCATCAACTTGCTCAGGGGCCCAGAGCAGCCACCTCTGTCTGACTCTGCATGCCTTTCAGCTGAAGAGGCCACTGCTGCCTGGAACAGTGACTCGGTTTCCCAAGAAGTCAACCACTCAGTGTGACTGGAAAAGAGCAAACAGCCACCAAGGGGGTCTGTTTGCAGGGGCTGAAGGAATGATTGTAAATCTCTGCTTCATCATAGGCTACATTGTTCGGAAAGCGGCTGGAATCTCATTTCACTCTCCACTAGCTGTGTCAACAGTGTGTCTAGAAGAAAGAGCAGGAACTCAGGAGGTAGATAGACCTAGGCTCCAATCCCAGTGCTTACCAGCTGTGTGACCAAGGGCAGGTCATGTGATTTCTCTGAGCCTCTAGCCCTCATTTGCAAATTGAGGTTAAGAGTGCCCCCCTCATGAAGTCATTGTGAAGATAAAATGAAATAATAAATGTTGTAGATCTTAATAATATCTCAGTTGGCATTCCCCTAAAAGCGACATTTTGATAATCAGACTTTTCAAAATGAGGATCTCACAGAAGGTCCCCAGATGTCAGAAATGGAGAAGGTTCTTCCTCCTGTGGTGCACCCATTCGCCTGTAGCCTTGTGCCCCTAGACGCTTGTGACTCTTGTGAAAATGGGAAGATCTGACTTTGCTTCCCCTCCTGTGCCTTTTGCTGCTGCACCCTCTTAATTTTCTCTGCATTATGCCACTTCATGTCTCTGTGCCTTTGCACATGCAGATCTGCCAGCCTGGCGTGCTCTCTCGACCTCACTCCCCCTGGCAAATGTCTACTTACACCTCAAGACATAGCAGGGCAAAAACTATATTATTTAATCTGGCACATCTGGCTACCTGTCTGGAATAGAGTTAGAGTAGACTCCTATCTTACCAAATACAAAAATAAAATTTCATAAAAACAGGGTTACCATATGATTCAGGGATCCCTGGGCATCTATCTGGAGAAAACTATAATTGGAAAAGATAAATGCACCCCCATGTTTATAGCAGCACTATTCACAACAGCCACAACATGAAAGCAACCTAAGTGTGCATCAACAGATGAATGGATAAAGAAGATGTGTTACATGTATACAATGGAATATTACCTAGCCACGAAAAAGAATGAAATTATGTCATTTGCAGCAACATGGTTGGACCTAGAGATTATCATACTAAGTGAAGTAAGCCAGACAGAGGAAGACAAATATCATATAATATCACTTATATGTAGAACCAAAAAATAATACAAATGAACTTATTTACACAATAGAAACCATAGACATACAAAACAAACTTATGGATACCAAAGGGGAAAGGGTAGGGGGAGGGATTAATTAGGAGCTTGGGATTAATATATATACACTAATATATACAAAATAGATGACCAACAAGGACCTACCATATAGACAGGGAACTGTATTCAATATTTTGTAATAACCTATAAGAGGAAAAATTTGAAAAGGAATATGTATGTATGTATGTGTATATAACTGAACCACTGAGCTGTACACTTGAAACAAACACAACATTGTAAATCAACTATACTCTAATTAAAAAATTAAAAAATAGGAGTTCCTGTGGTGGCGCAGTGGTTAACGAATCCAACTAGGAACCATGAGGTTGCGGGTTTGGTCCCTGCCCTTGCTCAGTGGGTTAAGGATCCGGCGTTGCCGTGAGCTGTGGTGTAGGTTGCAGATGCGGCTCGGATCCCGCGTTGCTGTGGCTGTGGCGTAGGCCAGTGGCTACAGCTCCGATTAGACCCCTAGCCTGGGAACATCTATATGCCGCGGGAGCGGCCCAAGAAATAGCAAAAACAACAATAACAACAACAACAACAACAACAAAATTAAAAAATAAAATTCAAAGTGAATTAAGGGCTTAAAATGTAAAAAAGAAAATATTAAAAATCTGGCAAGACAAATCACAGTGCAACATTAGGATATACCCACTTAATGAGAAGATCAGATGATACCAAGTTTTGGGGTAAATGTAGAGCACCTAAGACATTGCTTAATGACTGGTGAGTATGATTGGTACGACCACTTCGGAAAACTGGTAATACTAACAAAACTGAATATACATGTCCCGTGATCCAAATTACACTCTTGGGTAAATATCCGACAGAAATGCAAACATAAATTCATCAAAGTTATGTACAAGAATGTTCACAGCAGCACTATTTGTGATAGCCCTAGAAGCAACACAAATGCCCATCAACAGGAAGACAGACCAATGAAGTGTGGTATATTATACAAAGAAATATTGCACAGCAATGAGAATATGTGTATGGATCTCGCAAACACAGTGCTGAGTTAAAGAAGCTAGACGCAAAAGAGGATGATTCATTTAAATAAACTTTCAACACTAGCCTATGATGTTAGAGGTACAGATAAATCTTTGGGGGGGGGGTAGTGACTAGAAGGAGATGTGAAGAAGGTTCTAGGGTGCTGGGAATGCTCTGTTGCTTGAGCTGGGTCCTGGTTGCATGAGTGTGTTCACTTGTGAAACAAATGTGTTCATGGAGCCACAAAAATATGTGCACTATTTCATACGTATGTTATCCTTCAATAAACAGTTTGGCAAGGGAGGCCTCATACAAACTAGGGTACAAAGGCCTTCCCAACCAAGATTGTATGTATATTTTTAAAAGCATTTTTATGACAAAAGATACTACAAACAATGTCAAGAACAAGCATTAGATGTGGATAAAAAGATTTGTAATGCAGCTGATAGTCAAAGCTATAATATGTAAAGAGTTGTTATCAATTGATAAGACAATCCTAGTGGAGAGATAAATAAAATGGTATAAATAGGCAAGTCAGAGAAGAAAATTATCCAACAGTGTGGAAAGATGCTTAAGTTCCTTCGAATTCAGGGGAATGTCAGTTAAATTGTATCTTGGTAATAAGATAATGGTTTGTACCCTTCAGATTTGCAAAATTGAAAAGAGCGTCTATACCTATTGCATGTGGGGGAAAAGCATGCTTTTAATCATTGCTAGTGGAGATGTAAATTATGACAGTGTTTTTCGAAATCAATCTAGAAAAATCCATTAAAATTAAAAATACATATGCCCTTTGACCTAGCAATGTCGCTCCAGGGAATCCATTCCTGAGAAATGAAAGCATCACCTAAGGGCCCATGTACAAGGGCGTTTATTGCAGCATTGATTGCAGAGGTGCACCATGGTGCCTGTGTCATCTCCCCCCACACACTGGGAACAAAGCAAATGCCTCCTATCAGAGAAATGGTATAAATGACAGTACTTTCCCTGAGGCTGGGGTTAAACTGATCTTTTTAGTCCACAGGAAGTCTCTCCCTTAAGTGGGTGGCAGGGTTGTGGGGGATGGGAAGCCCTCTCGCTCCTGTCCTTAGCCAGCAGCACTGATTCCAGAGCAGGACCTGGAAGAGTAATCGTCTGGGACAGAGACATCCTCTCGCAGCAGGGCTCAGATCCTGTTCTTCCAGGATCAAAGAAAGGACACCAACAAAGGAGGAGGATCACAGAGGTGGCTCTTACGGATCCCCACTGTCGCTCACACTTACACTGGTTTCTCAAGCCAAATCCAGATAAAAATCTGTACTAGCTAAAGAATAAATGAGACATGAGATCAATTGCAAATAATTATTACGTAAAAGCCATGCTTCTCTTCAGATGTTTGTGTTCAAGTCACATCCCCATTTACCTGACACTTTCTCTTAAGCGAACTGAAGTGTAAAGTGAACTCACTGACATTTAGCCGTCTGCTGGGCAGCCCATGCCTGGCTCAGGAGGACAACCCTACACAGGCCTCTACCGTAAAGGGACGCCCACACAGGACATGGGTACATATTCATTCATTCATTTATTATTTATTTATTTTTGGCCCTGCCCTCGGCATGCAGAAGTTCCTGGGCCAAGGGATGGAACCCACACCACAGCAGCACCCGAGCCCCAGCAGTGACAATGCCAGATCCTTAACCCACAGAGCCACCAGGGAATTCCCAAATATTTAAAACTATAAACAAAGCCAATATGGAGTTCCCATCATGGCTCAGTGGTAATGAGGTGGTAATGAGGTATACCAACTGGTATCCATGAGGACACAGGTTCCATTCCTGGCCTCACTCAGTGGGTTGAGGATCTGGCATTGCCGTGAGCTGTGGCGTAGGTTGGCAGCTACATCTCTGATTGGATCCCTAGCCTGGGAACTTCCATTGCTATGGGTGTGGTCCTAAATAAAGAAATAAATAAAGCCATTAAACTGTTAAATAAAAATGTTCTATTCTCCTACCTTGAAAAATATACCCTCATAAAATCAAAAAAATTTTTTATAGTGTAATACTGTAGTTTTTATATGATGAAAGTTGGCCAGCCAGTAAAGATGACAGAATTTAATAATTTTTGCACATATTGGATATTCTCTTGATTGACTGGTGATGTTTAGATAATAAGATGAAGATCTATATCAATCGTAAATTATTATATATATTTTCATTAACTCTATTTTCTTGCTTCCTTTATTGTAAAATTCCTTAATTACATTGTTATAATCAAAAGTTTCTTTGTCTGCTCCCATGGTATGTGAAAGTTCCCAGGTCAGGGATCAAACATGTGCCATAGCAGAGGCCCTAGCTACAGCAGTGACAACGCCGAATGCTTAACCCACTGCACCACAAGAGAAATCCAAGATTTTTGCACTATTTATGTTCTATTAAAAATGATGAAAAATTATATTATCTTTTTGGAATCAATTTAATTCTTAGATAATTTAAAAAATTCATTTCAGTTTGGAGAAAATTTCAATAATAAGTGAGACTGTCATCAAAATCTTAAAAACAACATTTAAATTTGTAAGTGAATCATAAATTGTACACATCCTGTTCTAATATTTTAATGGAGTTAAGATAAACTATCATTACTGTGAACATGTTACAAAATATTTTAATTTCACAATATAAATCTCTACCTCTTACATTGTGAATTTCATCATTTCTTAAAGTAATATCTAGATGCATGCAGTGATGAGAAGAATTAGTGTCATATACTTAACATATACACTGTTTTAAAGGTACAATGCAGTGTGAATATTGCAAAACGTTCCTCTGCTGCCATGTACAACTGTCAATACCACACAAATTTATGAGTAATCCCTGGACCACGAGCTGTGCACAAAGATGTATGGCCCTACTGGGAAATGGTGCTTCACCTTGCAAGAAACTTCTGCATTCATGCTATCTGAGAAAAAGGATTTGACAAGTTAATTAATTTGTCTTTTTTTTTTCCCCCTTACCTCAGTGCTTCTGCCACTCAAATCTTCCTCTCACTTTGAAGCGGTGTCTGTCTCCAATGCTGGCAGGGGCACAGTCTGGAAACCTTTGTGACATTCAGACACGGTTGGTTTTTGTGTCGAGGGTCTAGGACAGCAGTGTCTCTTGGGGCCTGAATGGTGGTGTTACCTGCAGGCTGTGCTATACCCATGCTGAACACTAGAGACCAAGTGATCCTCAACTGATTTATTTTTTGTGTATTTGTGATGTGTGGGGGCCTTCTAACTCAGGGCTTCGCCAACTTTCTGTGGTGCTGGATTGTTTTTAATTTTCCAATCCAATCCAAACCAATTATTTTGTAAACATCCAATAAAAAGAAATCACTAGAAAAGTGAAATTCAAAAATCCATACAAAACACAAGGCTAAATTTTTACAGATGCGACAGCATAAATTTACTCTTGGTTTCTGTGTATACTCATCAACTACCAGTAACAGACCGTTTGTGGGCTGGCATTGGTCCACAGATCACACTTCTTGGAGCATTGCTCTAAGTCACATCACCTCCCTGGGCAGGGGCCACTCTGCCTCTGTCTAAGGGTGGCACCAGAAACCAGCAGGATAAATCCTACAGTCACCGAATGAGCTTTCCTCGGTGTCATGAGGCTCTCATTTCAGGACACTGAGTCCTCTGTTTGCTCACTGTCCTGACAGGTGCAGATCCCATCCTTCTTCAGCATCTACTTGTCCCTGAGACACCCCACATCAGTGTATGGTGAGGGCCCTTGAGTGTTATGCCCAGACAGGAGGCTTATGGAGCCAAGGATCACGCTGAGAATGTGATGCTGCCTTCAACACAGCCAGCACCTCTCCTGGGCCTGGTGGTCAGTTCCAGACAGTGCTAGGAGAGGAGTCAGGCTCAAGGGGGCTTCTTGGCCCCTTGAACTCAGGGAATGTGGCTGCTTATTTGACAGGGCCACCTGCAGAGGGCAGGTGCCTTTCTGGAGTTGAGACTAACTCATTTACCTGCCTTTACTCTTAGGGGCTGATGCTAAAACCTGAGGCTGAATCGATTCAGTTGTTGCGTCTGGTGGAGGAGTCTGGACCCTACATCCAGGGCAAATAGTGATGCATCTTGAGGAGACAGGAGATGTTTGGACCTGAGGTTTTTATAAAGATCAGACCAGAAACCCCAGAGTCAGTCCCCAGACAGGCAGTTGGTGAAAGAAGGCCATGTAGAGCTGGTCAGAGTGGATGTCCCCCTATGTTGGGAAGAGCAAACGGGAGAGGAAAGAGGTTCCCAAGATGCTCTCAGGGTTCTTAGCGGAGGTAGGAACTCCCATTTCGAGTGGGGTCAGCTGCAATCCCAGAGTTCACAATCTGCCTCCAGAAATTCTACATGGGACAGACATAGGCCTCTAAAAGCATCCATTTAAAAAAAATCACCCACCTATCTTTTCATGACCCAATTCAAATTTTCTATGCTCTCATTTCTCATCCTCATAGATATTTCTACAATGGTCTTAGTTTTATTCTTAACCAACTACTGCCAATTCATTGAAACTTTCTCCTTAAATGTTTTAAAATTACAGAAGGAATTCAGAAGTTTACAAAATAGAGGTCTACATCATTCCCACATTCCTGTCCTCCTCAACCCCACTCCCAAGAGTTAAGAATTTTTACCAACTGTTAATAGCATGTCCTTCCCAATTCCTGCCTACATATTTACAAATACCTGCCTCTCTTATCACCCACCATGAGGGAAGCAATGCCATGAGCAAATCCTAAGGAGAGGCCCAAGTGGAGAGGAACTGAAGCAGCAGCCAGCAGCCATGTGATTGAGTTCAGAAGCAGGTCCTCCCACGCTCATCAAGACTTCAGATGAGACTGCAGCCCCAGCTGACTTTTGCTAGGGGTCAAATTGGAGCTGTAGCTGCCACCCTATGCCACAGCCACAGCAATGCCAGATCCAAGCTGGTTCTGCAACCCACACTGCAGCTTGTGTCAACACCAGATCTTTAACCCACTGAGTGAGGCCAGGGATAGAACCCACATCCTCATGGGTACCTGTCGGGTTCTTTTATTTTTGCTTTTTTCAGGGCTACACCTACAGCATATGGAAGTTCCCAGGCTAGGGTTCGAATTGGAGCTATAGCTGCCAGCCTACCCCACAGCTACAGCAATGTGGGATCCAAGCCATGTCTGAGACCTCAGCTGTGGTCTATGACACCACAGCTCATGGCAACGCCAGATCCCCAACCCACTGAGCAAGGCCAGGGATTGAATCTGTGTCCTCATGGATGCTATTTAGATTTATTTCCACCATGCCACAATGGGAACTCCCTCTAGTTAGGTTCTTAACTGCTGAACCACAATGGGAACTCCCTGTTTGTTGTTTTAAGTTGCTAAGTGTGGAAGTTGTGGGTTATACAGCAACAAAATTAACACGATTTTCTTTTTTTTTTGTCTTTTTTGTTGTTGTTGTTGTTGTTATTGTTGTTGTTGCTATTTCTTGGGCCGCTCCCTCGGCATATGGAGGTTCCCAGGCTAGGGGTTGAATCGGAGCTGTAGCCACCGGCCTACGCCAGAGCCACAGCAACGCGGGATCCGAGCCGCGTCTGCAACCTACACCACAGCTCATGGCAACGCCGGATCCTTAACCCACTGAGCAAGGGCAGGGACCGAACCCGCAACCTCATGGTTCCTAGTCGGATTCGTTAACCACTGCGCCACGACGGGAACTCCACGATTTTCATCTCCAATTTTTGCATCCTTCATAGCAAAGCTCTTCAAAAGAGTTGTCTATACTCATTGCTGCCTTTTCCTCCCTAGTCTTTGGCCCACCCAATCCTGTCGTTCTGATATGTTAGCCAACGACTACTGCTGTGGGACGAGGATGGGAAGTGCAATGGCAAGTTCTGATTAGTCAAAATGTTCTCCTGTGAGGTACCTGTTGCAGACCCTGAGAGGAGAAGTCACCTGCAAGAGATTTACTAAGGAAGAGCTCCTAACAGAAGTGGGAGAGGGAGTGGGGGAAGCAGGACAGGGAAGAAGCAGAGGTGAAGCAAGAGTGAAATCTCAGGCAAAGTCCAAGTCTCGGAACAATTCTGGATGGCTCTGGAGAAAATTACACCTTCAATTCATTCCACCTTGAGGCAGGAGAGCTGGGCTTTCATACTGCCATACTAGTCAGTCGTTGTGTGGGCTACCCCAGGGGAAAGAACTCCCAGACATTTCTGGCTGTCTGTTTGACCAGGCAGAACAGCTCCAGTAACCCAAAGGCAACAAAGGATCCAAGGGAAGCTGGGTAGACTCTAGTCAATATTTGCTTCAGCAGTGCTTCTTCCACTTTCCTGTGCACTCAACTCTTCAGGGGCTCTTGTTAAAGTGCAAACTCTGGCTTAGTGAGTTTGAGATGGGGCTGAGATTCTGTGTTTGTAACCAGCTTCTAGGTGGTCCTCAAGCTTTGAGTAGCAAGGAGCTACAGTACCATTTATGGGAACTCAGTCTTATGGGAACTGATCCTTCAGTGAAGTGAAAACATGTCATGTGGGTTCTGGTTATCTACTGCTTTATATCAAACCACTCCCCAGACAGAGTGGTTTAAGAGCCAATTTATCGTTCTGTGGGTTGACTGGGCTCACCTTAGCGGGGCTCACGGGGCATCTCTCATGAAGTTGCAGTCCGCAGTTGGCTGGAGCTGTGGTTTTCTGTGCTGAGTGTCCAGGAGGACTCCCTCATATGGCTGGCAGCTGACACAAAGTGTTGTCAGGGAACTCAAGTGGGGCTACTTACTGTCATGCCTTTGCATGGTCCCTCTCTGTGGCTTGGGCTTCTCATAGAATGATGGCTGTCCTGAAGTATATCAGGATTTGTCTCAATCAGGTTTGGTAAGACACACAGACATGGAAATGACTGTCACAGAGGAAGGGGTTTACTCTCAGATCCCTAGAAACAGGAGGCATTGGGTGCCATGCAGGGCCACAGGAGGGAGCACTGGGGTCAGTCAGGAGGAGAAATCAGGGGAGGAGAGTATGGCCTAAACCCTTTATGGGATTTTCACAGAAGGCATGGGTGAGGCAGGGTAGGCATAGTGAGTAAGTTTAGGATTGAATAGTTTGAATTATCTCACTGGGCTCTAGCTATAGGGATGAACCTCAGTTGCCTGGCACTTGGCCCTGGGGTGATTTAGGGCAGGAGAAATACTGGCTTAGTGTGTAAAAATACAATAAAGAAGATGATAGAAGTGTGGGCTCTAGATTTTTTGGTTTGTATATCAAAGGCACACTGTATGGGAGGATGTGGGGATGAACTAACTCTTGGAGGGGCATTCTCTCCAGGATCAAGGCCTCAAATGCCAGGGAATTAAGAATATAGAAAATAATAAAATATAGTCAATAGTTCTGTTCTGAAAGCAATAATCCCAAGAAAGCATTCCCAGAGGCAGGAAGCAGAAGCTACTAGACCAGTTAAAGCTAAGCCCAGAATTGGTACAATATCACTTCTGCTGTATTCTATTGGTTGAAGCAAACATTGGATATCTTAGACACAAAGGAGAAATGAACTCCACTTCCTGATGGGTGTGTGTCAGGGTTACATCACAGAAGGACATGTGGGATGGGTGATATTCCTGTGGCTGTCTTTGGAAAGTACAATCTGTTAGATGCATGTCTCATTTAATGTAAATATCTGTGTAAATATCTGACAACAGCTGACTGGTGCATTCTGCAGGTTAAATGCCCCCAAACAAAAATATCTTTATATATGAAGGTTCTGCATGCCCACCAGTCTAAATAGAAGGAAGTCCAATCCTTCCAAAGGTTTCCTTCAGTATTTCCAAAATTTCCCATAATGCACAAGTCATCCTACAAACAATTCCTGGATCTTGCTCATTGCTGCCTCCTGATGGTGAATCAGAAATTCAGACACTCTCCACCAGCCAAGACTCCAAACCACTGCTCCCATGGTCATTCTAGCCTCCAGGTGACTCTAGGTCATAGGCTTATATTCAAGTGCCATTAAGGTGATCCCTTCCTAGGAGTTTGGAAATGAGACATCTATCTGGGGCTGCACCAGTCCATTAGATATGTTTTTCTAACATTCTCTGCTGAATAAGAGTGATCATTATATTTTTCCCAGGGCAACGTGTGGGTGCAAACAGATACTAAAGACTCAGTTGAACCCTTCTGCCAGCAGCTTTCAGCCTACCCCTGTAGAAACAGCTATATTGGATTACCTCAGTCAGATCAGCGAGGCAACCCTAGATTTCCCAGATGGAAATGGGTGAGCAAGACTTGAAGAAGAGAGGAAGGATGTAGTCATTTCCTTTTCTCAAGGCACATGGGAATCCAGCAGTCATCTAATCCATATGTCCTGTGACTTTAGATTTTAGGGTTTATAGAAACTACCTACAGGCAATTGAAGCGTGGGCATCTTTTCCTGTAAAGATCCATTATACCACTTCCTTGCTTTTGTCTGGTTCTCTTTTTCCTGTGGTTTGGTGAGGATTTTGCACATTTGGGGCCTGAGCCCAATTCAGGTGGAACAACCCTTGCTAGGATCTTCAGAAGGACCTCAGGGGCAGCCTGGACAGGAAGGTCCAGGTGGATTTGGGGAAGTTCTGTGGCCAGAGTGACCACTTAAGCTGCTCACTCATCCTCAGCCAGGTATCAAACATGTTTTCCCCACAGAGTTCTGGCACTTGTTCATAAGGCAAAAAGGTCTGATATGGAAAACTGCTAAAGAAGATGGAGCTCAAAGACTATTGAGTGGAGTCATGGAAGAGAGACTCTAAAATTGGAAGCAAAACAAGGAAGAGTTAATCTTCTCTGTAGGGAGAGAGAAAAATGTATGGGGGTGGATAGCAGAAGTAGAGGATGAAGCTTTGAGGAGAAGGTTCAAGGGGGAGGGGAATATGTGTGGCTGTTGAGAAACTTTGCAAGGAGAGTGTGATGTATAATTAGAATTTCTCCCTTCCTCCTTTCTCCCTCCCTCCCCCTCTCCCTTCTTCCTTCCTTCCTTCCTTCCTTCCTTCCTTCCTTCCTTCCTTCCTTCCTTCCTTCCTTCCTTCCTTCCTTCCCCTCTCTCTCTCTCTCTCTCTCTCTTTCTCTTTCTTTTAGGGCTGCACACGAGTCATATGGAAGTTCCCTGCTAGGGGTCGAATTGGAGCTGCAGCTGCTGGCCTACACCACAGCCACAGCAATGCCAGATTTGAACCGCATCTGCAACCTACACCACAGCTCATGAAAATGCCGGATCCTTAACCCACTGAGCAAGGCCAGGGATTGAGTCCGCATCCTCATTAATACTGCTGAGCCATGATGGTAACACCCTCTAACTGGAATTTCTGTGCAGTTTGCTCTGTGTTCTAGCTTGTGACCTTCTACTCTGTCTTTCCTGTTGAAACTTTAGAACAAAATCAGTTTCTTACAGTAGTGCATTGTGTGATGGAGTTTATTAGGAGGAACAAAGAAGAAGACTTCAAGGTTGGTGAGGGGTGGATCAAAGGCTCCCACTGGAAGAATACCAGGCCTGGGTTCAGGGCTACACGGAGCACGGGTACCTCTACACTATGTTCTGCAATCTGACTCTCCCCTTCTTTAAGGAAAGGACACTTTTTTTTCTTTTTTGGCTGCCCTGTGGCACATGGAGTTCCTGGCCCAGGGATCAGATCTGAGTCACAGTTGAAGCCTATACTGCAGCTGTGTCAATGCTCTATCCTTTAACCCACTGTGCTAGGCTGAGGATTGAATCTGCATCATGGCGCTACAGAGACTTCACCGATTCTCTTGCACCACAGTGGGAACTCCAGGAAAAGAACATTTCAAGTAGAGGGCCCAGCTAGGGCAGGAGATGAGTTTGGAGAAGGATGAAGAGACCCTTGTGGTTGGGGAATGCAGCGGGGTAAGGAACAGAGAGGCAGTAGGTGGGTTAGGGCTCTGGGTAGGACCTTGCTTATCTTCCATATCAAGCATTCTCCTAGATATCCCAGTAGTCAAAAATCTTAGGGTAATCCAAATAAACCTCAGTGCTCCATGTGGTCCTGGCTTGATTCAGCATCACATCCAAAGAGCAAAAAAGTGCATCTCTGTTTTGTGAGCTTCATCAGCTCTAATCATCCACTGGCTTCCTTCAAATGGAACATTCAGTTCTATAATGAAGGAGGCTCCCACCCTTGCTCTATGTATCCTGCAGAAGCAACCACCATGTTAGGATTTGGCCAGGGCACTGGACAATCCTAGGCTTCTCTGGACCCTTCGTAAGGCATATTCCAGTGGGAGATGGACTGGCACTGACAGGCAGTGTCCTGCTGGCTATAGGGAGGCATTTTTGGACACCTCACTCCTCTCTCTGCATGTTCTTGCAAAGGTCCCCGAAGAGCTTTCTGGCAAAGATATTTCACACTTTTTAACTACTTGGCAAGTGGCTTACAAATCCTTCTAAATACCAGCAGATTAGTCCTTAGAATCCAAAATTTTAGAAAAAAATAATAGAAAGAACTATTGAATTGAGGAGGTTTTGCCTGAGTAAATATTTTCTCTATGGAATTCTGATCTATTCATTTAGTAATCCTAATTATGGTTTTGCTAATTTGGGGGTAGTTTCAGAGAAAGTGCTTTATTCCATCAGGGGCCGTCACTAGGTTAAGAGGATTTTGTTTTTCATTTGTAATGTTTCAAAGGAAATTCATTCTTGGAATAGCTTTAGCTATGATTTGCTTCTATCTACTGCTTTGGGGCTCAAGGTTGACAAGAAAATACCCCTGGCTTTTGTTCATTCTTGTGGCTGGTCCCTTGTATGCTGGCCACATTCTCTCTCTCCCAGCCCTCTTGGGGGCTCATGGCAGATAACAGGCAGAGGAAGATGTGCTGCATTTTCCAGGACTCTCCATTTTCTTCATTATCTTCAAAATGAAGGTGAGACTGTCAGAGCAGAGGTCAATCCTCTCAGGTCTTGGGATCTTTGTTCATGAGGTGCCTTCTACCTGAAACTCTCCCATTCTCTTCACTCACCTCTAAGTCATTCTTGGGTTCTCAGGTCAGCTATCATTTCCTCCAGGAAGTCCTCTCTCATCCTATGTCTGTATCCATAATGCATCATTGTCCTTTCCTCTTCACCTCCATCTCTTCCCTCTCCTCTGCTCTCAACCCATGTCTTCTGGAGTGTTCTGTGTCTCCAGTGAGACACTGTCGGCTATAAAGTTACCAGTACCAGAAATTCGAGAGTTATTCCAGAATCTCCCCTTTCATCCCTCAATTCTACTCCATTCCTGAATCCAGTTGATTCCACCTCTTAAGTTTCTCTTAAATCCATTCTTTCCTTTCCCTCTATTATAGATTTAATGTTTGTACCTCTTCAAAGTTTATATGTTGAAATCCCAGTCCCCAGTGTGATGATATTTGGTGATGGAGCCTTTGGGGCTTTCTTATAAGGAGAGACACAAGAGGGCTTGCTTCTTTCTCTGCTCTCCACCATGTGAGCAGAGAAAGGTAAACTGAGAAAATGGCCATCTGTAAACCAGGAAGATGGCCTTTACCAAGAACCCAGCCATGCTGGTACTCTGATCTTGGGCTTCCAGATTCCAGAACTATGAAAAACAAATGTTGGTTAAGCCACTCAGTCTGTGGTAATTTGTTACAGCACACTAACTATATAACTTAGCTATAACTATAGCTAAGACTCCTTCCTCTTCCTAGCTTAGGATGCTATCTTTGTTTGATTAGATCACTGCACTAGATTGTTTGATTGGATCACTCCTAACTGGCTTCTCTGCCTCTGGTCTCATCTTTCCCTGGCCACCATGCTAATCTTTGATGTGAATCATGTAAATCATATAATTTTACTCTTTGCTTTGGATTCTTCAGTTTCTACAACCCTTATCCCATTCGATATAATCTAAATTCCCACCTGGCTTTTGCCTACTTGTCTAACTTCATCTTTTGTCACTTTGGATCAGTCAAGACACAAGGAACAGAAAATCCAATTCAGATGGACTTAAGGTAAAAGGACATCTATTGGTTCACATAATTGAATGTCTAGGGATAGATCTGACTCAGCTTCACCTGTGGCTGGGTCCAAGGGCTCAAGCAATGTCACCAGATCATCTCTCTCTCAGCTCATCTGCAGGCTTCTCTTCAAATTATGACAAGATAACTGCCCCAGCTCCAGGCTACTATCTCCTACAGGAATAAATCCAGCAGAAAGAGGGTCCCTCTCCTGTGGGTACTTGGCAAAGTACCGGATTAGCTCTGGTTGGATCTGAATGGCTTGCCTTGGGTCAGATGTTTGCCTATTAACCAATCACAGTGGTGAGAGGACGGTGATGCTCTGATGGTCCAGGTCTTGAACCCATCCATGGAGCAGGGCTTGGAATTAGCTTTTCAAGGGTGGGGCAGCTGGGGGAAAAATGGAGAACTGACTCTGGGAGAAGCTGGAATGGAGATTGGGCAAGCCAACACAGACATGCATGCTCACCCCCTTCCTCAAAGGAACAATCCTCCTGCCAGCTCTCTTTCCAGCTCTCCCTCCCAGCTGATTCATTTCCTGTCAAGTTACAGCCTAAGTTCTGTCCCCTCTGGGGCAACTTCCCCAATCCCCAAGAGACTTGCTGCCCTTCCTCCCTCTGTTTTCATGTCCTTTGCTTTGCAGCAATGATGCTGCTACATTGTAACCTTGGGTTTTCATGTCTCTCTCCCTTCAAGACTGTGAGCTCCTTGAGGACAGGGACACATTCTTTACATTTTGGTGTTGCCTGTACCTGGTATAGGGTCTGGCCTACAAGGGATGCTTACCAAGGGTTAAACAGGTGAGGATTTAAAGAGACTGCAGATGTCTCTTCAAGGTAGGAAGAATAGCTAGCATCATGGATAACAGAATCAGGATCCATAAAGAATTCGACAACCTGCAAAAATGGACCAAATCTGACAAGATGAACTGAAATAGGACTAAATGTGGAGTTCTGTAATTAGGTCTAAAAAAAGCATTTATTTAGGTGGGAATGGTAGGAATATCTGGAAAAGAAACCTAGGGAGTTCCTGTCATGGCACAGCAGAAACGAATTCAACTAGGAACCATGAGGTTGTGAGTTCAAATCCTGGCCTTGCTCAGTGGGTTAAGGATCCAGTGTTGCCATGAGCTGTGGTGTAGGTTGCAGATGTGGTTTGGATCTGGCATTGCTGTGGCTCTGGCATAGGCCGGTGGCTATAGCTGCGATTGAACCCCTAGCCTGGGAACCTCCATATGCTGCAGGTGAAGCCCTAAAAGGACCAAAAAAAAAAAAAAAAAAAAAAAGAAAAGAAAAAAAGAAAAAGAAACCTAGGAGTCTTTGTGCGGCTACTCAAAATGCTAATATGGTCTTAGGCAACATTAATGGCACTATGCTATTCATTTGACCTGATTGTCAGCATATCACTGTCCTCAATTTACACAAGGTCTTTATCTCATTTTTTTTTAATTTATTCTTTTCTCTGTCCATTTCTCACCTGCCTGGAATACACTCTTCTTGTTTGTATGTCTTCTTATAAAGTGTGTGTTACTATTATTTAAAATTCATATAAATGTATCATATCATAGAGCTCATTCTGTGTCTTATTTTTCCCAAGCAGCATTTTGTTATAAATTTTCAGCTACGTTGCCACACGTACATCAAGTTCATTGCTTCTGAATGCTTCTAAATGCTGAATCCTCCCACATCTCACCTATCTCCATTCCCAGTGATGAATGCTCAGATTGCTTTCAACATCCTACAATCACAAACAGCTGTATAAACATCCTTGGACATGTCCTTTATGGACCCGTATGAGAACACATTTGGGGTATATACGCAGGCAAGGACCTTCTGGGTCAGAGGGCAGTGCATCCTCACTTTACCTGGGCAGTTCAGGCTGCGGTGCCCAGTGGTTGCATCATTGACACTCTCATCAGAGGTGATAGTTCCAGTAGCACATCTCTGCCAATACATGGCATTATTCAGCTTCTCTTTTTGCCAATCTAACACACATAATGTCATCTTTCATCACTGTTTTAATTTGCATTTCTTTGATTACTAAGGCAGTTGAAGCATCTTTTCAAATACTCCTCAGCCCTTTGAGTTTCCTGCTCTGTACATTGTCTGATTGCTCTCCTTTGCCAATTTTCTTGCTGCCTAGCTTTTTTGTATTGATTTGTAGAAGTTCTCAGAATTTTCTAGATATCAGTCCTTATTCCTACCTTGTTTTGGACACGGCTAATACTTCTCAACTGTCCTGCCTACTCTGATCTGACTGAGTCTGGGGAATCGTGTTTAGTCCTGGGGGTCATATTTCAGGAGACCAGGAGAAAGCTGGCACAGAGAAGAGGATCATGGTTTGTGAAAGCCATGAGATAGAAGCTGTATCAGTAAGTGGTATTTGCAGGTATCCTTATTTCAGGTAATATAAGGAAGTCATCTCCAGTGAATGGAGCCACCTAATAATGAGATGTACTCCCTGGAAGTGCGGTGAACACCCTGGACCCCGTCAGGAATGTTTAAACAGAAGAAGACAGTTGTTGGCGATGCTGCTGAAGGGTTTCAACCATTAGATGACTCCTCCCAACTTTGAGATTTTTCAGAACTTTTTTGAGTCACCTTTTTTGAGTCACCATGTGTTGAAAGTCAGAGGAGGAATACAGAATAGGAGAAGGGAGAGACAGTTTTACTTCCTGTCTCAGTCAGCTTGGGCTGATGTACCAAAATATCACAGATGGAGGGGCCTAACCAACATTTATTTCTCACAATTCTGGAGGCTGAGAAGTCAAGGCGCTGGCAGATTTGGTGTCTTTCCAGAACTCTCTTCCTGATTCACAGACAACAATATTTTTGTTGTGTCCTCACATGGTGCAAAGGGAGAGAGAGCTCTTGGGGGGTCTCTTGTATAAGGGCACTAATCCAATTTATGAGGGTTCTGCTCTCATGACCTAATTACTCCCAAAAGCCACATTTCCTAATAGCATCACACTGGGGCTCAGGATTTCAACATGTGAATTTGGGGGGGGGGAACACAAAATTTTAGTCCATAAGAATTTCTTTTTCTTCTTTCCTACGAGTTCTCTATATTCTTAGCATAGTATGGCACCCATTCCTTTCTTGTCCTTCGTAAGAGTTGTGCTCATACATGCAGACACAGCTTGCACCCAGTCATGTTCATACAAACACTTGCACATTAGTGGACCCCCATATATACACATGCACCTACCCACAAGCACATAGGCACACACACATATATATTGCAACTAATATTCCATGTCCCTCAAACCCACATGACTGAACGAACACACATACCTCTGTTCCCACACAATGACTTATACATACTGTGGGTGTGAGTGCTCTCAAAGCGTGGGGGATGGTTTTGGGTTCACAGTCAGGCCACAGTCCCTGACTCTTTTTGTTGTGGAGGCTCCATCTATGAAGGTTCAATCCTCTCAGCACATATGAGGAGGTGGGGCCTGTGCTCTGCAAGGAGGTAAATATTCTTTTTGGAAAAAAAATTATTTTTATTACAGTATACTTGATTTACAGTGTTGTGTCAATTTCTGCTGTACAGCATAGTGATCCAGTCATACATATATACATATATTCTTTTTCTCATACTATCTTCCATCATGTTCTACCCCAAGAGATTGGATATAGTTCCCTGCACTGTACATTAGGATAAATATCCTATAATTCATCTCACTCCATAGGCCAGAGGTCTTCTCAGGCACAAGGAGCCCTGGGTTATTAAGGTTTTGCTTCAACTCTCTCCACTCCCAACTTGGTGTTTTCCAGAAAAATCCTTCAGTCTTTCCTGATAGGGGCTAAATAAAACTCTGGAATTTGGCCTTTCCTCCCAGGAAGCCCACCCACCAGAAAAACTGCTCCCTAATGTAGCATCTCAGTCACTGAGCTTGTGGGTCTGGCACATTCTTCACTCTGGTTTAGGGCTACTCACTTATCTAAGCTCTTGTGGGTAAGACAATTCAGGAAGCAGAGTGTCCAGGGAAGGCTGCAGCTCTAAACTGGGGAAGCTGTTTCTGTGGGTGGAGGTGACTCTGAGGCCGACTGACTCTTTTGTTCCTAAGAGCCTCTGGGCAGAGACAAGCAGCTGAGAAGCACCCCACAGAACCATGGGCAAACACTAAGGACCAATGTATGGAGTAGGGGACTCAGAATGCTAAGGAGTATTTGAAAAGATGTTCAAACTGCGTTAGTAATCAAAGACATGCACATTAAACCAACAAAGAAAGATTGTTATGGGTTAGACTGGCAAAAAGAGAATTTGATAATACCAAGTGCTGGCAGGGATGTGGGGATGATGGAATGTCAAACGGTGCCACCGCCTGGCTCCGTGCTTGCTCTGTGCCTGCAGACACACAGAGGTGCTAGCCACATGTTCCTTTCCAGGGAACTTGGGGCACATGGGCCTAAATACCTGTGAGCTGAGAAGGCCCAGGGCAGTGCCACAGAAATGCCCTGGCTGATTGGAGAAGAGAGAAGAGAACAGATGTGGCTACATGTCTTGGCCTGGAGGAGGCTTCCCAAAAGATGTGATGGGAAACCTAAGAGAGATGTGCCACCAGGAGGCCTGCCCTAAGTGGTTACCCACTGAGTCTCCATCTGACCTGGGGAGGGACAGAAGTCCCCAGGTGATTCTGTGTTCTTTCTGATCCCCTTGAGCTCCAGCTGTGGTGATTCACAGCCTCTGGAGGCCTGCAGGAGGCAGCTGTGAGCTCAATAGGCTACCTGGACAGGTTGAATACAGGTCCAGACAACACCTGGAGAAGCATGGGTGTGGGGAGACAAGAGGACCCAGGGCAGAGCATGGAGAAAGAGCTTCATCTAGGCACGGCCAGAGAGGAAGGAGAGGTTGGCAGGAGGGGCAGACAGAGGATACTGGGCAGGTGGAGACATTCTGAAGGATGAGGGGTGAGAAGGGGCTGCTGCCCTTCAGGATGAGGAAAAAGACTACAAGATACCATAAAAAGGCTTTTCCCCTCATGAGGTGTACTAGAGACTAAAGGGTATTTAAGCATAATTGAGGAGATGAAAAATTCTGATATTGTGAACTGAACATTAGACTTAAAATACATGTGCCTCTAAGTCTGAAGCTCATTCAGGAAAAAAACAAGAAGTTTGCCCAAGGGCATGAATGGTCCATAAAACTTTCATTTTTTACTTGTAAAGGCTGGTTTCCTTGATAGATTGTACTGGCCTTCCTGATGTTACTATAGGTGGTAAAGCCTCACCTGGCGACACAGAAGCAGCAGAAAGCTCTGTGAGAGGGAGAGCCACTCTCTCCACAAGGGTCCTGGCCTTTCTGACCTTGGTCAAACTCCTGTGAGGCACAGGACAATCAGTGTGGCTTTATGTTCGACTCTGGGTGTTCAAGGACCAGTAAGAAAGGTTGCTTTTTTTTTTTTTTTTTTTACAGAGAGGTAGACTTTATATGGAGTCTAATCTATTAAAAATATTGAATTGTTATGTTGTGCACCTGAAACCAATATAATATTGTCATTCAACTATACTTTAATTAAAAATAAATGAATAAAATGGGAGGCAATATTAAGTTGAAATTTTAATTTTGGTGAGTAAGAATGTGAAGAAAATACAAATAACTCATACAACTCAACAGCAAAAAACCCAATGACCCAATTGAAAAATGGGAAAAAGACCCAAATAGACATTTCTCCAAAGAAGATATACAGATGGCCAACAAGCACATGAAAAAATACTCAGCATCACTGATTATTAGAGAAATGCAAATCAAAATTACTTTGAAGTACTACCTCACACCGGTCAGAATGGCCATCATTAACAAGTCAACAAAAAACAAATGCTGGGAAGGTGTGGAGAAAAGGGAACACTCCTGCACTGTTGGTGGGAATGTAATTTGGTACAACCATTATGGAAAACACTATGGAGGTAACTCAGAAAACTAAATATAGAATACCATATGACCCAGCAATCCCACTATTGGGCATATATCTGGATTAAACTTTCCTTGAAAAAGACACATGCACCCGTAAATTCATTGCAACACTATTCATGATAGCCAAGACATGGAAACAAATGCCCATTGACAGATAAATGGAATACTACTCAGCCATAAAAAATAATGCCATTTGCAGCAACATGGATGGAACTAGAGTCTCTCATACTGAGGAAGTAAGTCAGAAAGAGAAAGCCAAATACCATATGATATCACTCATATCTGGAATCTAATATATGGCACAAATGAACCTTTCTATAGAAAAGAAACTCATGGACTTGGAGAACAGACTTGTGGTTGCCAAGGGGGAGGGACAGTGAGTGGGATGGCCTGGGAGTCTGGGGTTAATAGATGCAAACTATTGCATTTGAAATGGATAAGCAATGAGATCCTGCTGTATAGCAAAGGGAACCATACCTAGTCACTTATGATGGAAAATTATGGAGGACAATGTGAGAAAAAAAGGTATATATATATATGTTTGTGTGACTGGGTCACTATATTGTACAATAGAAATTGACAGAACACTGTAATCCAACTATAATGGAAAAAATAAATATCATTATTAAAAAAAAAGATGAAGAAAATCCCATCATATCATCAGAGATAGGAAGCACAGAGCACAAAATTAAAAGCCAGATCTTTGAGGAAGTTCCATTGAGACACGGTGGGATAAGGATCCAGTGTTGCTGCAGCTGTGGAGCAGGTTTGATCCCTGGCCTGGGAACTTCCAAATGCCTGGGCTGCAGCTTCAAAAAAAAAAAAAAAAAAAAAGGACAGCTCTTTGAATGTTACATGTTTAGTTTAGGTGGAGCCCAGGGGTGACCAAGTGTCTGCCCCTGCCCATGTCCACGCTGGGGCAGAGCTCAGCATGGTCATATCTCCCCAAAGCCAAATAGGACTCCACAGATTATTAGCAAGTGATGCAGGTTTTACTGATAATTTGATGACACAATGGGACAGAGGGTGACCTTGTGAATCACAAAACAGAACTAGAGTCAAATATCCTTGGACATCTCCAGTCTACCCCTGAATCTCTCTTTGGTAGCCAGTTGACTCATCTCCATCTCACTGTTCCCTGTGCTGCTTCCACCCTACCCCGACCCCCAGAAAGGCAGAGGTAGACACAAAATGACAATTTATTGCTTTGTACTTAAAATCTGCAGACACAGGAAGCAAAATAGCTGAAATCTATAATCTAGATGCCTCCCCATTACAGCTTTCTGGGTCGACCTTTTCATTAACTTCAGTAAATCAACCTCTGTGTGCTGGCAGGACAGAAAGCCAGTGCTGTGTCACCCTCCCCCTTGTCAGGGCCAGGAGGGCTATCAGAGCAGGGAGCTCCTCCCAGCTGCCTTTTCACCTGGGGCCTGATTTCTCCCTTCTTGCTGGAGACCCCTTACCTAGGGCAACCTCCTCAGAGGGTTCCAAAATTTCTGTGAGTTTTTACTTAGTGCAATTCAGCTTCTCCTTTGTCTCAAGTTTCCCCATCCACACAGGCCCTCGGGCTGCTCTTTGAATAATTAAAAGCTCCATTAAGGTGTTTTCCCAAACAAAAGAGCAGCTCTCTCCCTCCAAGGAATTCTATCATCCTCTTAGGACCAAGTCTCCACTGCAGTCAGATTTTAAAATAATTAAAAATCTCTGTCTTTCTGACACACACACACACACACACACACAGAGAGAGAGAAAGAGAGAGAGAGAGAGAGAGAGAGAGAGAGAGAGAGAGAGAGAGAGAGAGAGAGAATGACAGAGAGAAAGTGTTAGGGCTGTTTCTCTCTATGGTCAACGTACATGTGAAACAGAAACCAATCATAAGCTGCACTGAATTCCCCAGTTCTGACCAGGAAGGAACCTGTGGTCAGAACCATGTCTCTGTGTCCCAGGCCAAGAGGGAGCGTGGAGTCAGCAGAGGGAAAGGCTGGGCGCTTCCACCTTGGGATTAGGGATGTCTCACCTCCAGGGCCGGAAGGGCCCCTTCTCCCAATGCTGTGCTCTTGTGTTCATCCTCAAGCACAAAAAGCCTCAAGGCCACGGCCAACAAGCCTTTCTCCCAGCACACTTTGCCATTGCCCTGCCCTCACCTCCCTTTATGGCCCTGCTGGTTCCTGTGTTCTTTTTGGGGACCTTTCCTAGTTCTCCTGAAGAACCGACCCAAAGGCAGGTTGGTTCTTGTGTGTTACAGTGCAGGCCTGGCCTGGATGTTGTCCCTCACACCAGGGGCACTCTTTACATGCTTGTGGAGCTGGCATCAGAGATGAACTAAGTGGTTAGTGCTTCATCACAGCACCCAAGTGCCAGCAACCTGATGCCCCACGTTATAGCAAGAAGCATCGGCCTGAGGAGTGACAGAAATGTTGGAATTTTTGAAGTCTGAAGCATTTATTAAAGTTAGGGGGCAATTAAATGATCAGCACCGGGAGTTTCCACTGTGGCTTGGCAGGTTAAGAACCTGACATTGTCTTCAGAGGATGTGGGTTCGATCCCTGGTCTTGCTCAATGGGTTAAGGATCTGGTGTTGCTGCGAGCTGTGGTGCAGGTTGCAAACGTGGCCTGGAACCCATGTTGCTGTGGCTGTGGTGTAGGCCTGCAGCCGTAGTTCTGATTGACTCCTAGCCTAGGAACTTCCATATGCCATATGTGTGGTCCTTAAAAAAAAAAAAAAGATCAGCACATCTTGTACATCTCAGACTGCTGGGTTCTAAGATGCTCCTGTAGGGGAGGAAAAACTTTCTTCTACCCTCTTAGGTTCTGTGGCTGGCCTGAGAATTAAAGCACAAGATAGATTAACGGGTGAAAAGTATACAGATTTATTTAATATTTCTATGCACACGTGGGAGTCGTCAGAAAGAACATGGAAACCCAAAGAAGCCTTTAGGTGCAGAAGCTTCTATCCCTCCTTATACAAAGGACTATAAATTGTAGGGGTGTGATAAGACAAAGGGGATTGGGCAGTAAATTGTGGGACAGTGACTAGAAAATATATAGGGGAAAGGCAAGGAAGATAAGGGGTATTTTAGTAGGTTTGCTTGTACAGGCTCATTTAGACATTGGCGCCCAGGCTCTGCTGATGAGAATGTCCTCTTGGCACACGGAGGGCACCTTTCTCAGGGGAAATTTTATGACCTGCTTTCAGGTAGAAAGGGGGGGTGGTGCAGAGAGCCCTTCCTGCACCTGCTGTTTCTCAAGTACCTTTAGCTCAAAATAATCAAAATGCCAAAGCAGCATGCAGGGGGCTGGCTCGTTCTGAACCATTTTATGCCCTTAGCTGCCCCAAGGGGGACCAGAGTCCCTAACAGGTCCCCTAGTCCTCAGGGCTGCCTGGGAGCCGTCCCTCCTGCTTTGTGCCAGCGAAGACACGAACCTGCTCTTTGAGGGGCCTCTTCTCTCCCAAGAAGCCTCTTCAGGCTGCCTGAGCCTGAGAAGAACACACTTGGGGATGATGTTAGCATTGCCTTTGAGAAGAGTGTGGATATTTGGATGATGTCCAACCAGAGGCCCACTCTACACTCAAACATCCCTATAAAAATACAGAGGCCACAAGCAATAGGCTAAAGCCTTTCCAGATAGAGTCACTCAGGGCCAGACTGAAGGGAAAACGTGGCTGGGGTGTGAGCAGAGTCCCTGGGGAGGCCGGTCACCAAGGCTATGGGGCCATCAGTCCTCAGGGCCTGTCTCAGAGCACCAGGGTGGGGGCTGTGAGACTCAGCAAGGGTCCTAAAGGCTAGACTGGAGCCATGAGGTGGGGGTGGCTTCTTGGAGAAACGTTGGTTTCCAGCAGGAGTTGGTAATCCCTCCCTTTTTCTACAGCAAAGGGTTTTATTTATACGGAACAGAAGTGAGCAGGGGTGAGAAATGTGGGCGCCTAGGTCCTCTGCCTTTGCCCCCCCTGGCAAGGAGGGAGGTGGTGGTCAGGTTTCAGTCTTCCTCAGAGCACAAGGATCTGCCTCTGGGAGATAGTGTTCTTGTCCATCAGGCAGTTTCAGGTGGAGTTAGTGGTAGGTGGCGCCAAGCCAGGACTTTGCTTCTGACATTAAGGTGCTGTCATTACTTCTACAGGCTCAAAGGCATCTGTGTATCGTGGGGCTTCTTGGTTGATCCAAACCCATGTCCATCTCCAGAACTCTGACAAGTTTAGGTTAGATATTTCTGGCAACTGGCGAGACAGCATCCTCGCATCCTCTTTCATGGAGATTGCTAGTCCTTTGGGAAGAGGTGACCAGCCAATGGGTGTGCCCGGCGGAGGCCTTAGAGGCAAGTAGTTCTGGATCCATCCTCGCCTCTGTCTCCATTACCAGCCCTCATGGGCTCATGTCTGGACGCTAAGGCCCGAGAGAGGGGATGGCTGGGATGCACAGAACGGCAAAACTTACTTCCCTCAAGTTCTGTAAGGCGATGGGGCTTCAGCAGCCCTGCTCTGGACCCCTCGGACTGAACATGGTAAGGGCGGAGGGAGGTTTGCCTAGCTCTGGGAGAGGCTCTGGCTCCACAGAGATGCCAGAGGGACCCAAAACTACCCAGCAGAAGTGGTAGTGTCAGATGTACACTGTCTCTAGCAGATGAGGAATCAATCTGGAGGTGTTGTATAGCAACTGGCCGGCTTTGGCCATGAGCACAGGGGAGTTACCTCTGGAGACGCCCAGAAACACTTGGGAAGATGTAGCAGGAGTGGGAGTCCTGCATGAAGCAGGGGTCTCGTGTGCTTACTGGGGTCTTCCTTTCTAGACTTTGCAGCAGCCTTGGCATTATGTGAGCCGATAAAGATACCAGATTTTCTGTTAAGACAACATAACCCCATCTTAGTTCACAGACAGGTCCTTGCAAGCAGCTGCTCTCTCAGAGGCTGGGCTACGTGTGCCAGGGCTGGGAGGCTGCCTGGATGAACTGCTGGTGGCTGTGGCCTGGGAGTCCGGGTCTTGGAGCCTGGAACTGTGTGATGTGACCCTGGGCTGCACAGACAGCCCAGCCAAGGCTCACAGTAGCCGGAAGCTGCCGGACACTGCAATCCCTCAAGGTGAAGGCACTCTCTGGTGGGTCATTCTGGCTGCATCTGAGTGGTTTTCTGTTTGCGGAATCATTTATTTCTGGTGTCAGGGAGGCCCAGGGTGGCTTTTCCCACTGGCTGTAAATGCTCTGAGCATCATTGATTCTGCTGCTCCCACTGCCTGAAATCTGCTGGAGTAGCAGGTCTGCAGCTGGGATTCCTAGGGGTGGGAAGGCAGGGAGGTGGGGAGCGCAAGGCTTTGGCTCCCTTCCTCTCAGCAGAGGCTGGTAGTGGGATGCTGAAGCCCCCTTGGCCAGCCCCTGGTAGTAGCCCCAGTCTGGACACTGGGTTGGAGTTTCCTGGCCTTCAGTGGGGGGAGTGCGGGTAGCTGTACGCTCCCAGACTGGCAGTCACCTGACACTTCTTTTGGAACCTCCCCTGTCCCAGGGCCACTGGGTGCATCCCTCAGCCTGGATAAGGACTTCCTTGGAATGCATCTTCCTCCCTTTCTCCATTTCCCCTCTTTCTGTCTGCAGCCCACCCATGTCAGAATTAACATATGCCTTTTCTATCAAAGGAAGCCTTGGTTACTCCATTTTGTTCCTGCTTTGTCTGAGACACCCTCCTCCACCCCCCTCTTTCCCTCTTCTCCCAGTAACAATTTGTTTCAAATTAGTCAACAGAGAAGAATGTGTGCCCAGACCTGACCAATGGGAAGGGGACAGATGTACCACCTGCCTTAGGGATAAATAGTGGCTTCTTCCTTCTTCCCACGTGCTTTTTGGGCACTCACGCACTTCTGCAGAAGTAAAGAGCACTGTTGAGATCTCCCTGTGTTCGTGTCTTACTTTCTGACACTGACGGATCTGAGCCAGGGTTACTTTTCCCCAACACCCAGGAAGGGGCTGTGCTACACCCCAGGCTGGAGGGAGCACCACCCAGTCCCAGGGTAGAGCCAACATGATGCACTATCCATTGTGATTGCGAGACTTGGGTACCTCATGCAACCTCGTCTGCACACAAGTGTCTGTGTGTCGTGGCCGCGGCATGTGTGTGCCTCTGCATTATTGTGTTTGCATATGACCCTGCGTGATGATATGAGTGCCTGTGGCCTCTATGTAGGTGGGTATGTTTGTGTGTGCATTTACCTAGCTGTGACTTTGTGCAGGTGTTTGTGCATGTAAGTATGTGTGTGTACAGTAAGCTTGTGTGTGTGTGTGTGTGTGTGTGCGCACGTGCACATGCAGCCGTGTCCCTGATGTTTACGTCTCCATGTGTGTGCCCGTGTCTGAGGGGGATGTGTGGGCCTGAGGCTGTGTGTACATGAGGCTGCCTGTGAATGTGTGCCTCTCCAGTCCTCCCTCACTCTCCTTGGTCCTTTTCTTCCTGTCACCCAAGGATTTATGGACAACCCCAGGGAGGAGGTGGTGGCTGGGGAGAGGGACCTCAGATACCATCTCTTTGCCCTCAGAGCTGCTCTGGACGCAGAGGGGTCAGCATTTCCCAGGCTCTAAGAGCCTCTCCTGAGAGGAAAGCATCAATCTGCCTGTCAGGGGGAAAATGGCTATTTGTCCCTGTCTGGAAGGACCCGAGGGCCAGGCTGGCTCTGAGTCATCACTGCCCCTGGGCCCAGCATGGAGGAGGGGCGGGGAAGGTGACTGACTGAGGAGCTCAGGGCTGGGCGCTCTAGGGGCTGACCCAGGTGGGCAGCCTGGAGAGGGTGGGAGCATCCGGAGAGGTGGGGGCTGAGGGAATGGGGTCAGTCAAGGTTATGTCAGGGCTGCCTCGGTTGGCAGCCGGGGCAAAGAGGCTGGCAATACGGCATGACCACTGAGGGGTGGCATGTGGATGGCATTCCCCTTTGACAGACCAGCAAGAACCAGCAAGTTCAGGATCTAGAGATACTTCCATGGCATGGCCCTGCTTCAAGGTGACCCTGCTGACAGGAGGCCCCAGGTTGGGGGGAAGATCTCTGGGAAAGGGAGAGACTCCTCTCTTTCCTCACTCTATTGCCCCTGCACCCTCTCCTCAGTGCTGGAAGCAAGTCCTGGCAAGCTTTCCCATCCAGGTGAGGGTTTGCTGCAGAGTGACCCCCTTGAGAGAATGAAAGAACTGCTAGAGGTCAGACCCCCCAGGCCTGGGTGCGGCTCTGCCACGGACCAATGACCAGAGGCTCCTCTCTGGGCCTCCACTGCCCGCTGTGCAGTGGCTGGGATGCTTCATGCTCTACTGGTCTGTGGCCAGTGAGGGCCTGTTGTGATGGGGACCTTCTCCTGCATGGTCTTGCCCATCTTCCCCTTTCTGTTCTTTGCCAGTGTTCTGGGTCTCTGGCCCCAAGCTGCTGTGCTGCTGGCCTTCAGGGAAGAGCCCTTTTCTATCCTGCTAACACAGGCACGATGACGCTAAGCAGTGAGTGGACCACTGGGATAACCCTTCCAGTCTTGGCCCCACATCTAGAAGTGAGTCGGGGAGGGGGAGGGAGCCAAAGTCAGAGCTCTCAGTGAGGGGGGCTAGGGACACAGCGAATGGAAGGGCTGGGGGACTTCTTCTGGGCAAGTGACTCAGTCAGCAAGGAGAGCAGGTGGCATGCATTCATTCGTCAGTGTTGACTGAGTGCTTAATCTGGGCCAGAGCCTCTCCTTTGGCCTAGAGGGACTCAGGCCACTTCCAATCTTTTAGGCTCTTGGAAGAGCATTAAGAACCAAAGCGCTGAATTCATGTCCTTCTGTAGTTCTCTTCCATGTTGAGTCTGGGCTGGCCAGAGAATGCAGAGAGAGGGATGTTGTGCAAATTCTGAGCCTGATCCTTAAGAAGTCTTTCATGACTCCCTAGTTTCCCTGTAAAGGAGCACATGATGGCTTCCTTGAAGATAAGAATCCTTGTGTAGAGAATGGGACCCAGGTCATCTTCAGCCATGTCATTCACCCAGGCTGAATTCTAGGCATGTGAGGGAGGCGATCTTGGTTCCTCCATCCCCAGTTGAAGCGCCAGTTGGCTGCAAATGCTTGAGTGAGTCAGCTGAAACCATCCGTTGCAGAGACAAAGTGTCCAATTGAGCACAGCCCAGATTTCTGATTTTAGGCACCAAGTTTTGGGGTAGTTTTTTTTCTTTAATGTATCAAAGATTAATTGAAACAGAACTTTGTACATGGGAGTAGAAGTGCTATCACAATAAAAATTTTAAGCATGGATAGACTTTGGGGCTGAGTAGCAACTGGAGGCTGAAAGGATGATGAGGATGTGGATGCTGGAAAGGCAGTGAGAAAACTGCTATTGGGATCTAGAGAAAGGATAACCTGTATCACACTGTAGAAGGACAATTAATATTATCTTTGAGAACAGAAAATGTAGCTAATGAACCTGGCTAAAGAGATTTCCAGGGACAATATTGAAAGTACTCATTGACTTTTGGAGTCAGACACACTACCATGAGGTCCTGCTCCACTGGCTTCTTTTAGTAGCATATAATAAGGTATTGTAAAAGAAAGAGGAACTCAAGAAGGAACTATTCGGTTTGTAGGGAGAATTTAGAGGCAATATGGAAATTCCAGGACAGTCTCAACAGCAAAAGATTCTCAAAGTAAAATGTCGTCTCAGGTAAAGAATGAGTCATTATTGCGACAATAAGATTTTGTTTAGATCTCAGAAAAATTTAAGGTGATGCTTATAGATCTTCTCAGATAGACAGATGGGCTTCTAACACAATCTGGATACCAACCTAAAGCAGAAAGATGCATAGCTTGGAAAGTATGAATGTGGCCTTTGAAGCATGGAGTGACTTCTAATCAGATTCATTGGAAACCCATAAAATTTTAAAGAGAATTGTACTGGCAAAAATATTACTAGCTCGCCCAGAAATAAACCCACACATCTATGGTCAATTAATTTATGACAAAGGAGGCAAGAATATGCAATAGAGAAAAGACAGCCTCTTCAATAAATGGTGCTGGGAAAACTGGACAACTAAATTTAAAATAATGAAATTATGAAATTAGAATGCTCTAGCACTATGCATAAAAAATAAACTCAAAATAAATACCTAAACATAAGAACTGAATACTATAAAACTCTTAGAGGAAAACCCAGGCAGAACACTCTTTGACATAAATCACAGCAATTTCTTTCTTGGTCTGTCTCTTACAGTATGAAAATTAAAACAAAAAATAAACAAATGGGACCTAATCAAACTTAAAAGCTTTTGCACAGCAAGGGAAACCATAAACAAAATGCAAAGACAACACATAGAATGGGAGAAAATATTTGCAAATGAAGTGACTGACAAGGGATTAATCACCAAAATATACCCACAACTCATGCAGCTCAATATCAAAAAAACTGAACAACCCAATCAAAAATGAGTAGAAATTTAAATAGACATTTCTCTAAAGAACTAATGTGGAAAGCCAACAGGCACTTGAAAAGATGCTCAACATTGCTAATTATTAGAGAAATGCAAATCAAAACTGCAATGAGGTAATACCTCACACCAGTCAGAATGAATGGCCATCATCAAGAAATCTACAAACAATAAATGCTAGAGAGAGTGTAGAGAAAAAGGAAGCCTCCTACCATGTTGATGGGAATGTAAATTGATGTAGTCACTATGGAAACCAGTATGGAGGTTCCTTAGAAAACTAAACATAGAGTTACCACATGATTCAGCAATATCACTCCTGGGTGTATATCCAGAAAAGACAAAAAGTATAATTCAAAAAAATACATTGCACCCCAGTGTTTACAGCAGCAGTATGTACAATAGCCAAGACATAAAAGCAACCTGAATGTCCATCAACAGAGGATTGGATAAAGATGTGGTAGATATAAACAATGGAATATTACTCAGCCATGAAAGAATGAAATCATTTGCAGCAACATGGATGGACCTACAAATTTTCATGCTAAGTAAGTCAGACAGAGATAGAAAAATGTCATATGATATTGCGTAAATGACACAAAAGGACTTACAAAACAGAAACAGACTCAAAGATTTTGGAACCAAATTTATGGTTATCGAAGTGGAAATGTGAGGTGGCAGGGATGATTGGGGGGGGTTGGGATTGACATACACACTACTATATATGAAATAGGTAACAAGTACCTACTGAATAGTACAGGATAATCTACTTGGTTCTGTGTAATAAACTCTATGGGGGAGTTCCCTTTGTGGCACAGAGGAAATGAATCCAACTATTATCAGTGAGCATGTGGGTTCCATCCCTGGCCTCTCTCAGTGGGTTGGGGATCTGGCATTGCCATGAGCTGTGGTGTAGGTCGCAGACACAGCTCGGATCACATGTGGCTGTGGCTGTGGCATAGGCTGGCAGCTGCAGCTCTGATCCGACCCCTAGCCTGGGAAATTCCGTATATCACAGGTGTGGTCCTAAAAAGACAAAAGACCAAAAATAAAAACAAACATGTATGGGAAAAGAATCTGAAAAGGGATGGATATGTTTATATGTATAACGGATTTACTCTGCAGTACACCTGAAGCTAGCCCAACTTTCTAAGTCAGCTATACTCCAATAAAATTTATTTTAAAAACATTACTAGCTTTCATTAAAATGAACAGGAACACCATAATGAGAAGAGGTCTTTGGGCTTTCAAATTTTCACAGGCAGGAGGCAGGTAGAGTGAGATGCCCAGATATAAGTATGATCCATTATTACTGAAATGGAAAGATGTATTGGATAGCAGAGTCTGGAGCCCAGAATGTGAAGCCAAGAACTAAAGAGAACAATAGCTAGGGAACTACACCCAGGAGGCCAAAAACAGACCCCTTAATCAAGGAGCACTCTTTGTCCCTGGAATTGGGGGACTGCTGACATGTGCCCAGCTAGATTTTTAAACTGCTATGACACAGTGACTATTAATATGCCTCCCACTTACTCTCTTTTTAAATGGAAGTGCCTGTTGGGGGATAGACTATCCCTGTTTCACCATTTTCTGTAAATTGCGTTGAGGTCAAATAACTTGTCTTTTTAATTCATAGGTCTCTGGATCAACATGAGCACTATCAAAGGAACTGCATCCAAGGAACCCCACCTACATGTGAATCTGATTTAGATGATGAGCCCTTGGACTTGGAAACTGGTGCTGTAATTGACTGAAGATTCAGGGTTCTTATGAGAGGGTAAGTGTATTTTGCATGTGGGAGGGATGTGAATCATGGGGACCAGAGGGCGGATTGGGGGTAGACCCTTATAACAGACCCCAATGGACCCTGCCTTCCCATGTTCACACATCTTTACAAGTGATGTTGCCTCTTCTTTTATCAAGAGGTAAATCAATTCTCTACCCCCTTGAATTTGGGCTGGATTAATAATTTGCTTTTTTTCCAAAGAACATGGCACAAGTGAGCTTGTGTGAGTTCCAGAGCTAGGCTTTCAGAGGCCCTGAAATGTCTGATTTCCCTTTCTTAGAATGCTGCCCTGAGCCCACCATGTAAGGAAGCCAGCTGAGCACACTGGGAGATGAAAAGTCACATGAAGGACAACCAAAATGCCCCAGCTGACATCTAGCCCTAGACATGTGAATGAGGCTATCTTGGAACTTCCAGCCCAGCTAAGCCTCCATCTGAATGCAGCCAAATGAATGAGCCCTGGGGGAAACGCAGAGATGACTTTCCCAGCCAATCCATATAACCATGAAAAAAAATAAATAATTTTTTTGGTTTATTTTTTTTTAGGGCAGCACCTGTGGCATATGGAGCTTCCCAGCTAGGGGTCAAATCAGAGTTGCAACTGCTGGCTTATGCTCACAGCAGAGCTCACAGCAACGCTGGATCCTTAACTCACTGATCAGGTCTCATGGATACTAGTTGCATTCATTACCACTGAGCCACAATGGGAACTCCTAAATCATTGTTTGTTTGTTTTTTTTTTTGTCATTTTGCTATTTCTTGGGCTGCTCCCGTGGCATATGGAGGTTCCCAGGCTAGGGGTCCAATCAGAGCTGTAGCTGCCAGCCTACGCCAGAGCCACAGCAACACGGGATCCGAACCGCGTCTGCGACCTACACCACAGCTCACGGCAACGCCAGATCATTAACCCACTGAGCAAGGGCAGGGACCGAACCCACAACCTCATGGTTCCTAGTCGGATTCGTTAACCACTGCGCCACGACGGGAACTCCTAAATCATTGTTTTTTAAGCCACTAAATTGTGGGGGTGATTTGTTACATGGCAATGGATCTAGTGTTCATGAATCTAAGGAAAGAGCTCAATTATTTATAAGAAGATTCAATGGCTTAATCCTTTTTTATAAAGACGATTTGTAAACATTTGGATAGATAAAAATTTTGGTCCATGCACCATCAGAAATACACACATTCTTCATTTCCTTTAAAGTAACCTAATGATGATGATGTGTCTTCATCCTACGAGGGTAATGGAAAATTCCATTTCAGTAATTATTGAGCCTCCTTTTCCTCTTCAGGATCTCACTAGCATCTGGAGATTAATGTGGTACCTGGAAAATAGGGGAGGGTGTCTAATTGCCAATCTGTCATGATTGCTGCTGATGCCTAAGCCCCTCAGCCTCTGTCTCTGTGGTCCCCTGATGTTCCTCTGCTGAGAGAACACAAATTTCTGCTCAGGGGCCCTAATGGGTACCACTTTCTTCAGGGGAACCACAAGTAGCCCTGCTGGCTGCTAAGCCCCCTCAAAGTCATTCTTGTTTTCTCTGTGTTTTTCAAGTTTCAGGTTATTTATTAATCATTGTAAACCCCAACAAAATACACCAACATGATTTCGTGCATTTAGAGGAGAAATATTTCCTGGTTAAGTGGGAAATGGTGTGGATAGCTTTTGGAAGACCTTTATTCTGAGCAGCTTTATAGTGAAACATTTCATTTAAAGGCCTGGACCTTATTTCTTCAGTTTGCTGTAATCTACATTCACCGAGTAGAACTTGTATTGATCACTGGGACTCAGTTTGTTTCAAGATTCTGAGTCTTTCTTTCCCTTCCTTTCTTCCTTCCTTCCTCTCTCTCTCTCTCTCTCTCTCTCTCTCTCTCTCTCTCTCTCTCTCTCTCTCTCTGTCTATCTCAGCCATCCACAGCATATGGAATTCTCAGGCCAGGAATCAGATCCAAGCAGCAGTTGCAACCTATACCACAGCTTTGCCAATGCAGGATCCTTTAACCCACTGTTCTGGGCAGGAGATGGAACCTGAGTCCCAGTGCTTCAGAGGAGCCACCCATCCCATTGCACCACAGCAGGAACTCTTGGGTTATACTTTCTGTCCCAACTGACATCTGGATTGAACAATTCCAGATGTAAGACATACAATGCTGCTCCAACATCTTTTGCACCAATAAATACGAAGAGGGGGATCAGCTAGGATGCTCCTTGGCCTGACTGATGATATAGTGGAGCATGGTTGTGACAAACTCAGGTCCAGACAGAGAGGAAGATTAACCTGCAAGGCCTAGGACTGAGCAGTCTCTGCCCATTCTTCTCTTTTCTTGAAAGATTGCACATGTTCATAGCTGAGTAGCTCTATTGTCTGGTTTCCTGCCTATAGAATCCCAGAAGTCAACAGTGTTCCTTCATTTCGTGCCATCTCTGTTCTCTTTGGCCCAAGCTGGTAGTGTTTCTGGTGGTATAACATCCTCAAAATCCTCATGGGATCCATGTCATGACACATGAAAAGTTCCCTATAGATCCTTCCTGGATAAACCCAACTCTATTGTTGACTTCTACTGAGATGGTTAGTTGGACCAAAGAGTTACACCCCAAATCTCTTGAGTAGAAGGTTGTCTGGTCACATCCTTGGTGTTATTGTCAGCCTCAGCATCTTTTATGATATAGATAGGCTGAAAATTTTTTCAAATCATCAAGTTCTGGTTCCTTTTTGCTTTATATTTCCTTGTTAGTTTATCTCTTTCCTCTCACACTTTACTATATGTAGCAAGGAGAAACTAGGGTGCATGTTCCATATTTTCCTGGACAGTATCCTTTGCTAAATAGCCAGGTTCCTCACTTATAAGTCATACTTTTGACCCAGCACTAGACCACAATTCAGCCAGGTTCTCTGCCACTTTGTAACAAGGATCACTTTTCTTTCAGTTTCCAATAACATGCTTCTCATTTTCATCTGCGGTCTCACTAGAGACATCTTTAATGTTCATATTTCTATCAATTTTCTGTACATGACAGTATATGTTTTCTGTCTAAGGTAATAGAAGCATTCTCTACTGTCCTCAATGTCCTTCTGAGCTCTCAACAGAATCTCCTTTAATGTCCATATTTTTACTAGCACTCTCTTCAGGGCAGTCTAGGCTTTTTTAAAAAACATTCATCTCAAAATTCTTCCAGCCTCTACCCATCGCCCAAGGCCCTTCCACATTTTCTGTATTTGTTATAGCAGCACCGCTTCCAGTTACCAAGATCTATATTGGTTTCCTATGATTGTTGTACAAATTCCCATGAACTGGGTGGATTTAAAAAATAGAAATTTATTCTCTCGTGGCTCAGGGGGATATAAGTCCAAAAGCAAGGTAGTGTCAGGGTTAGTTCCTCAGGGAGAATTTGTACCATGCCTTTCTCTTAGCTTCTGGAGGCTGATGGCAATCCTTGGCAGTCCCGGGCCTGTAGCTCCATCACTCCAACTTCTGCCCTATCTTCACATGGCTGTCTTCCACGTATGTCCTCTGTGGCTCTATGTGGCCTTCTTATTTTATTTCATTTGTCTTTTTGCCATTTCTTGGGCCGCTCCTGTGGCATATGGAGGTTCCCAGGCTAGGGGTCCAATCGGAGCTGCAGCTGCCAGCCTACGCCAGAGCCACAGCAATGCGGGATCCAAGCCACATCTGTGACCTACACCACAGCTCATGGCAATGCCGGATCCTTAACCCACTGAGCAAGGACAGGGATTGAACCCGCAACCTCATGGTTCCTAGTCAGACTCGTTAGCCACTGCGCCACGACGGGAACTCCTATGTGGCCTTATTATAAGGGCACCAGTCATTGGATTTAGGACCCACTGTAATCCAGTATGACCTCATTTTAACTAATTACATCTGCAAAGACCATATTTCCAATAAAGTTAAATTTGGAGGTTCCAGGTAGATGTGGATTTTGGGGGGACACTCTTCAACTCAGTGCAGATACTAACTAATTTCCTAACTCTTGTGAAAGAGAGATATTGGCCACATTCACAAATGCATAAGCAAGAAGAATAAATTTACTTCAAAAATAACTAGAAAACACCTAGTCTCCTGTTCCACCCTAGGCTGTGTTGCCCTCCACAGCACTGACTGCGGTCTCCCACCCCTTCCCAGGTTCTTTCAACATGGTGTCCTCTGGTCATTCCAACTAAAAATTCAGCCCTTCATACGCCTTGACATTTTTTCTTTTTAGGGCCACACCCGCAGCATACAGACAGTCCCAGGCTAAGGATCGAATTGGAGCTCCAGCTGCCGGTCTACACCACAGCCACAGCAATGCCAGATCCAAACAGCATCTGTGAACTATGCCGCAGTTTGTGGCAACACTGGATCCTTAACCCATGAGTGAGGCCGGGGATCAAACCCGAATCCTCATGGATACTAGTTGGGTTCATTACTGCTGAGCCACAATGGGAACTCCCCACCTTGACATTTTAAATTCCACATCCCTGCTTTATTTTCTCCCTAGCATTTACCTGCATTTAGTAAACCTTGTATTCTGTTAGTCTTCCCCACTAGAACGACCTCTGTGAAAAAGATTTTCATTTATTTTATTCATTTATCTATTCCCAGCACCCAGAAGAGTATCTGGCACATAGTAGGTGCTCAATAAAATTTTGTCAAATAGGTGAGTGCATACTTGAGTGAAGAAATTCCTGGAAAGTGGGCATCAAGCTGCTTTGGACAGGGAGCCGATTCCTCCACTGGGCAAAATTTTGCCCTTTTAAGTCATTCTGGTGAATCATTAGAAGCGGCAGTGTCAGGCTACTAGAGTCCTCACTTAGAGTTCCTGGGGTCTGTTTGACAATATTAGACTTTTGGAAGACAGTTGGGATGGTTGGTAAGCTGGGAGTAAGGGATAAAAAGAGAGGTGGGATGTTCCAAGTCTGCCACTGACCCACCGGTCATCTTGAGAATTTTGTTCCATGTGTCCCTGGGTCCCTGGTCCCCTCATCACAGCTTCCTTAACTTGACTGTCAGGCAAGCAATGGATTTCTCTCCTGGTCCCTGTTTCCTCTGCCTGAAATGTGAGAATTAAAGACAAAAATTCTCCACATCACTTTGAACCTCATGGAGGAGGGTGCCAACTAAGCTGAAGATGTTATTAGTAAAAAGATAATTCCTTTGAAAATGGAAATTGCTGTATCACACAATCTCCCAACCATGGGGTGGAATTAATGAGGAATTTGCTCAAGATTCACAACTTCAAAATGATCTTCCAGGTGGCCAAAGGAAATTCACATTTACACTTCAGTCAGAAGTTCCTTTGTAGAATGTAAGAGGGGAGGGTTTAATTTTCTGGGATCACAAATGGCCATCCCCTTCCAGAGGAGAAGAGAGCCTGTGATAAGGACCGCCCCGGTGTCTGCGAACTCTCCAGCTAATTAGAAAAGCGAGTCTAATTTCACGGATTTCAGCTCCTATTAATTTATTCTGAGCTTTTTGGTAATGAAGCTGTGTGTTTGTTTCTTATGAAGAAAACATCAGAGAGGAAAAGAAAGGGTGTGAGGCTCTGCCATTTATTCCCCTGACTTCATTATGTTAATTGAGGAAATAACATAGGAGTTAATGTATACTACAATGTCATACACATCACGTGGGTTAGCTACTAAAAGAGCCCTGCGTGGTGAGCCCAAAGGGGGAATCTATGTTAACACGACTAAAACACAGACTTTCTGGGGTCACTGAGCACCTTCCATGTCGGTCAATATGGATGTAATTGTTTCCAGCCACACGGTCCAATCATGATCGCCTCATCCTGTTGTCAGCACCCACGTTTCCCTGGAATGAATGGCAGGTGTTCCTTGGGAGCTTAAGTTCCAACCAGGGGCTGATGTTGAGGAATATTTACATCTCCTGAAACAAGTGGCACTGGAATGTCATGCTTCTGTCTAGACCTAGACCTCACTGCCCATTCTTGTCTGTATGGGGACTGTATCTGGAATTGATCTTCTCTCATCTTTGAGGCCAAAGCCTTCATTTTGCTTGGGTTAGTACCAAGTTTGCCCAGATACTGCGGATACCAGCCTGTATTTCAACACTTCCTAAGCTTTATTTATGAGTACCTCGGTGAGCTTTGTCTTATAACCACCACAGAGGAAGGAAGGCTCAGGGCAGTCTCTGATGCCTCAAGTTTCTTATCAGGCTGGCGGACAAGAGACATATGTGGGAGTTGAAAGGCCAGAATATGTTCCTCCTTTGTAAATGCCTTGTAGCAATTGTAAATACATAGTTATTTATAATGATTCTTTGTTTAAGGCTGCCTTTCATAGATTCTAAAATCCCCATCTGTTTTGTTTAGTCTAGCTTGCCTGGAACACTGGAGATGCTCAATAATTCTTACTGAATGCCCCAGGAAACAGTCAGGCAGTAGAAATTAGAAAAGGTTAGGGTCTGTAGCAGACCTCATGGGCCACTTCCCTATCATGTATTTATTCCCTCCTTTTTCTTTCTTTGCTGTGGCAGACAGTATATAAGCTGTTTCATTCACTACCTATTCCATCCCACTTCAGCTTAGCTTCCTATGTGATGGAGGCTACAAAGCTACAAACAAATGGCCAAGTATCCCTTTCAGTAGGGCTCTGCAGGGGACCTAGATTCTGCCAGGTAAGACCTAGATGTGGAAGTGATCAGAGTGTGGGGGTGGAGGGATGGGAGGCTGTGCAAAGAGTGACAGGATCTTCTGATGCAACAGATTGCTTTTTCCAAAAGTGGCCATAAGGATCAGAGCTTGTTATTGCCTCATCAAGAGGTAGATTCCATGTCTCCTCTCTTTAAAGCTGGGTGAGACTTTGTGACTTTCTCCAGGGGTATAATGGGGATAGAAGTGACACTACCTGACTTCTGAGGCTAGGACAAGAAAAGAGATAGGACTTTCCTCGGGTTCTGTCTGTCCCTCTCCTGGTTGCTTGCCCTGGGGACCCAGAAGGTGCTGTGAGGCCACAGGAGACACGAAGAAAAGTCTGTAGCTTTGGGGTAAGATTTCCTCATTTTTAATAATAAATTGCATCCAGTTGTGATGCCAGGAATGTTCTGTGACCATCTTGCTTCCAGCCAACATGTAGAGTAGGGCAGCTCTCTGAAAACCAGAGAGAAATTGGAGTGCCTAAGTCTCCTATCTGGAGCCCTTTCTTCCTATTTCTGGGCTTCCTGATATGTGAGATGATAAACTCACTCGAAGATACTTTTTTTTTCCTTTTCTTTTTAGGGCCACACCCACGGGATATGGAGATTCCCAGGCTAGGGGTCAACTTGAAGCTGCAGCTACCAGCCTACACCACAGCCATGGTAATGCTGGATCTGAGCCGTGTCTGTGACCTGCTCCACTGCTCTGGCAATGCCAGATCCTTCACCCACTGAGTGAGGCCAGGGATGGAACCCGTATTCTTAACATGGACACTATGTCATATTCTTAACTCACTGAGCCACAACGGGAACTCCGTCTCAGAGATACTTTGAGTTGAAACTTTCTATTACCTGCAGCTGAAAACATTCTAACTGGCTCTGACTTTGCTCTCTGATGGCTGTGGTCAGTTCCTGCCTTCTCCATATGTTCCGGGGATGAGGGTTCTCCCAGAGGAGCTATCAAGCTACAGAAAGCGCAGGGGGTCACATGGGTGCAGAGAGTTCTGAAAGTCAACTCTGAAACTTCTGGGGTTTGGATCCATTTTCTAGAATCTTCCTAATTTTGGCAGGACATTCTTTGTCCTTTCTTCTGAGGACATATGTAAGCTGAGCCTCCTTTTTACATTACAGATCATTTTCTGGAACTGAGATGTGGAGAAGGAGGCAGGGAAAGGAGTGGCAGAGCAAAGAAGCCTTGCCAAAAACCACACAAAGCTAAAACTGTACATTTCCCAGCCCAGTTCTGTCCAATAAGAGATAAAAGTTTCAATGAAAAATTTGCTTTCCTTTCTTCCTGTGTAGATCATGATGATTAGAGCTGTAGCAGCCATTTTGTGACCATGAGGAAAAGCGGAGAATGTAGACTTGGCATCTTTAAACATAACACCACTACCTACCTGTCTGGTTGTGTGTGTGTGTGTGTGTGGGGGGGACTCTTATGTGTTAAAATTCCACCTCTCTTTTTTTTATGGCCGCACTGGCAGCATATGGAAGTTCCCAGGCTAGGGGTCAACTTGGAGCTGCAGCTGCTGGCCACAGCCACATCCACACCAGATCTGAGCTGTGTCTGTGACCTATGCTGGACCCTTCAGTCACTGAGTGAGGCCAGGGATCGAACCTGCACCCTCATGGATATGAGTCAGGTTTGTTTCCAATGGGCCACATTGGGAACTCCCACCTCTGTTTTTCTTAGCTCAATGCAAATCCTAGTTGATAAACTATCCTTAAACCTGGGGCTGGGACTGGGGCAGATGGCTGAAGACATGCCTGTTTGAGATCTTCCTCCTTCCCTTTTTCCCCCCCTTTGTCTCTCCTCTCCTCCATTTCTTCTTTCCCGTTGAGCCTATGGTACGCACTAACCCCTGGGCCATGCCCTGGGAGAGGGGAGTGAAACTTTGGGCGGCCCTGGGGAGTGCTTGCCACCTTTTCTGTAGGATGATCTTATTCCCAGAGATAAGCTTGGTCTCAGAGGTGCTTTCTAGGGCTACCACCCCTGCAGGTAGATTCTTTTTCTTCTTAGGGAGATAGGAGATAGAGAGGGACGAGGATAAATCTCTGAGTCGGACAGATCTGGGTTTGAACCCCGGCTCTGCTATCGGTTGGCTGTGAGAGCTTGGATAAATCACTGAGCATGGTATAAACTCTTCTACGTAGTGAGTTTATGTGTGGATGAAATGATACAGCAGTAGCTTACCAGTAGTGGTGCCTAGTCTAGCCAAGTGAGGCTCAAATGAGGGATCTATTAATAAAAAAGGAGGAGGGGATGGATATCAAGTAGACATCTGGCAGTATCTACAATGAAAGGGAAAACAGGACCGAATTCCTGATTCCTGTTGGACCAGAGCAGTGCTCCCAGGTCTGGGGGTAACTTGCACACTCTCCTGGCCTCTGCTTTGCTCCAGGAATGAGAGGCTTCCCCTGCCTCTGCCCCTCCCCCTGCCATGACCCTGGGAGGGTTATCCTCACTCATCTCAGGGCCCCATGATTCCAGCAAGACGGCTGGAGAGAATCCATGTGCCTGAGGACAGCTGGACCACAGCCTCCCTGCCCTGGCTGCACACCTGTTAGAAACTATAGTTAGAACAGTGGATCTTGGAGCAAGGAAAAGAGAGAAGCCAATGGAGGAAAAAAAAAAAAAAAAAAAAAGAAGGAAAGACAGAGGATGTTATTCCCATGCAGCAAAGCCATGGAGCTCTCTGCCTCCTCCTTAGGAAGAAGGAATTGCCCATGGACACTTGCGGGGCTAGCCTGGAATTAGGAAAACCATGGCTGATATGATGTAAACTCTGCCTATGCTGGCACAAAGCCTTTCCCTGAGAAGCCCTAAAAAATCCCTTTACAATCAGGGCTCCTGAATTTTTTGTTGTGCTGCCTGTTGGCTTCTATAAAGCTTTGTGCTCAACTTCCCCTCCAGTTTCCACTAGGAAAAAACTCAATTACACAGAAAGAGAAGAAATACAGCAAGTTGGATATATCATGTCGCCAGCAATATAAATGATTCACTTACTAGTTACTTTAGAAGAATTTGAACATACCTATTAAATTTTTGTGCTATAAAACAGTTTCCTGGGAGTTCCCATAGCAGCGCAGTGGAAACAAATCTGACTAGGAAACAGGTTGGGGGTTCGATCCCTGGCCTTGCTCAGTGGGTTAAGGATCCAGCATTGCTGTGAGCTGTGGTGTAGGTCACAGATGCATCTCGGATCTGGCGTTGCTGTGGCTGTGGTGTAGGCCGGCATCTACAGCTCCGATTTGACCCCTAGCCTGGGAACCTCCATGTGCTGTGGATGTGGCCCTAAAAAGACAAAAGACAAAGCAAAAAACAAAAACAAACACCAGTTTCCTAAAAACTGAAAAATTAGTCAGTAATTTCATTGTACTTATTAAAGTAGCCAATATTCACCAGCAGTCGTACACATATGACACCTTCCCCCATTGGCAATAGAGAGGTAAGTTATTCACATTTGAACGTCAGCAGACATGTAGGGTCTTGAAGTTTATTGTAGGAATATTACTGGTTAAAAATTATTGATGCTAGGACTTCCAAAACTATGTTGAATAGCAGTGGTGAGAGTGGGCATCCCTGTCTTGTTCCAGATTTGAGTAAGAAGGCTTTCAGTTTTTTCCCATTGAGTATTATATTTGCTGTGGGTTTATCATAAATGGCTTTGATTATGTTCAGGAATGTTCCCTCTATACCCACTTTGGTGAGGGTCTTGATCATGAATGGATGTTGGACTTTGTCAAATGCTTTTTCTGCATTTATTGAGATGATCATATGATTTTTGACTTTTGTTAATGTGGTGCATGACGTTGATTGATTTGTGTATGTTGAACCATCCTTGTGAACCTTGGATGAACCCTACCTGGTCATGGAGTATAATTTTTTTGATATGTTGTTGGATTAGGTTGGCTAAGGAAGTCTTAGCCACAGCAATTAGACAAACAAAAGAAATAAAAGGCATCGAAATAGGAAGAGAAGAGATAAAACTGTCACTGTATGCAGATGACATGATACTATACATAGAAAACCCTAAGGACTCAACCCAAAAACTACTTGAACTGATTAATAAATTCAGCAAAGTAGCAGGATATAAGATGAGCATTCAGAAGTCAGTCGCATTTCTGTATACCAGCAATGAAATATTAGAAAAGGAATACAAAAATACAATACCTTCTAAAATTGCACCTCACAAAATCAAATACCTCGGAATATACCTGACCAAGGAGGTAAAGAACTTATATGCTGAGAACTATAAAACTTTAATCAAAGAAGATGTAAAGAAATGGAAAGATAGTCCATGTTCATGGATTGGAAAAATCAATATTGTAAAAATGGCCATACTACCCAAAGCAATCTACAAATTCAATGCAATCCCTACCAAAATACCCATGACATTTTTTACAGAACTAGAACAAACAATCCAAAAATTCATATGGAACCACAAAAGACCCAGAATTGCCAAAGCAATCCTGAGAAACAAAAACCAAGCAGGAGGCATAACTTTCCCAGACTTCAAGAAATACTACAAAGCCACAGTCATCAAAACAGTGTGGTACTGGTATCAAAACAGACAGACAGACCAATGGAACAGAATAGAGAACCCGGAAATAAACCCTGACACGTATGGTCAATTAATCTTTGACAAGGGAGGCAAGAACATCAAATGGGAAAAAGAAAGTCTCTTCAGCAAGCATTGCTGGGAAACCTGGACAGCTGCATGCAAAGCAATGAAACTAGAACACACCCTCACACCATGCACAGAAATAAACTCCAAATGGCTGAAAGACTTAAATATACGACAGGACACCATCAAACTCCTAGAAGAGAACATAGGCAAAACACTCTCTGACATCAACATCGTGAATATTTTCTCAGGTCAGTCTCCCAAAGCAATAGAAATTAGAGCAAAAATAAACCCATGGGACCTAATCAACCTGAAAAGCAAAGGAAACCAAAAAGAAAACAAAAAGACAATTTACAGAATGGGAGAAAATAGTGTCAAATGATGCAACGGACAAGGGCTTAATCTCTAGAATATATAAGCAACTTATACAACTCAACAGCAAAAAAGCCAATCAATCAATGGAAAAATGGGCAAAAGACCTGAATAGACTGTTCTCCAAGGAAGATATACAGATGGCCAGCAAACACATGAAAAAATGCTCAACATCGCTGATTATAAGAGAAATGCAAATCAAAACAACCATGAGATACCACCTCACACCAGTCAGAATGGCCATCATTAATAAGTCCACAAATAACAAATGCTGGGGGGGTTGTAGAGAAAAGGGAACCCTCCTGCACTGTTGGTGGGAATGTAAATTGGTACAGCCACTTTGGAGAACAGTTTGGAAATACCTTAGCAATCTATACATAGAACTTTCATATGACCCTGCAATCCCACTCTTGGGGGCATATATCCGGACAAAACTCTACTTAAAGGAGACACGAGCACCCGCATGTTCATTGCAGCACTATTCACAATAGCCAGGACATGGAAACAACCCAAATGTCCATCGACAGATGATTGGATTCGGAAGATGTGGTATATATGTACAATGGAATAGGACTCAGCCATAAAAAAGAATGACATAATGCCATTTGTGGTATCATGGATGGAACTAGAGACTCTCATATTGAGTGAAATGAGTCAGAAAGACAGAGACAAATATCATATGATATCACTTATAACTGGAATCTAATATCCAGCACAAATGAACATCTCCACAGAAAAGGAAATCATGGACTTGGAGAATAGACTTGTGGCTGCCTGATGGAGGGGGAGGGAGTGGGAGGGATTGGGAGCTTGAGGTTATCAGATACAACTTAGAATAGATTTACAAGGAGATCCTGCTGAGTAGCATTGAGAACTATGTCTGGATACTCATATTGCAACAGAACAAAGGGTGGGGGGAAAATGTATACATGTAAGAATAACTTGATACCTATGCTGTACAGCGGGGGAAAAAAATTATTGATGCCAGTCCGAATCACTGTAGACTGTGAAGTTTACCTAACATACTACAAAAAGCCAAATGGATAATGTTAAATCTAAACTAAGAGAGACTTACAATAAAAAGAACAAGGCCATCAGCAATGAAAACAAAAACAAAAACAAAAACAAAAACAGAACAACCCACAGCTGGTTCAGGGTAACACTGATGAAATACTGACAATGCATCCTTCCCCCTAAATGTGACATTCTTTTCTTTCAACTTTTTTTTTTTAGGGCCACACCCACAGCATATGGAGGTTCCAGCATAGGGGTCGACTCGGAGTTACAGCTGCTGGCCTACACCACAACCACAGCAATGCCAGATCCTTAACCCACTGAGTGAGGCTGGGGATTGAACGTGCAGCCTCATGGATGCCAGTCAGATTTGTTTCCGCTGAGCCACTACGGAAACTCCACTAACTGTGAAATTCTAACCATCTGCAAGTGTGTATGTGGGGTAGGAGTTTGATAACATTGCTAAGGGTTGGGTGGCAGCCAGATTTCTTAGCGAAGGACACAGATTCTGGGGTCATTTTCCTTGATGAACAGCACATTTAGTAAGCTTTCAGGATGCATTCATTAGGCTACTAGAAAGTAACTCTTAGTTGTCTCAAACTATGAGGGTCTATAGAAGCATGAGTCACTGGGCTGTAAGAACGGAAGTGAGAACTTGCAGTGTGGTGTCCCGTGGCCCATCAGGGGAGAACTCTGTGGCCTGGCAGGGAGCCTCAGGACACTTGTGGAAAGTGCCTTCAAGGAGCAGGTCTAACCTCCTGAAGGCCTTTTCTCCTGCAAGTGTTTCTTCTCAGTATTATAAAACATTTTCTCTCGACTGGATTACTTCCATCAGCACACATCCACGGGCCATAAGGACTCCCAGCTTAAAACTTAAACTTCCTTGACTTCACATCCCCTCCGGCAATTCCCACGATCCTCTCCTTACTACAACAAAACTTCTCAAAAGAGTTGACTATGTTATGATCATTATACAACTACAGATGTGATAAATTCATTTGAGTAATAAAAAAATAAATAAATTAAAAAAAAAAGAGTTGACTATGGAGTTCCCATCATGGCTCAGTGGAAATGAATCTGACTGGTATCCATGAGGATGCAGGCTCGATCCCTGGCCTCACTCAGTGAGTTAAGGATCCGGTGTTGCCATGAGCTGTGGTGTAGGTGCAGATGCAGCTGGGATCCCATGTTGCTGTGACTCCATATGCTGTGGGTACGGCCCTAAAAAGACAAAAATAAAAAAAAATTTTAAATTAAAAAAAAGAATTGACTCTCTGCAGTGTACCCAGTTCAAATTCCCAACATTCTGCTGAAACAGCTTCTGACAACCTTGCCATTGACTTCCACAATGGGCCCCTATTACTCTTGTTAGTGTCATCAGGAGGGTAGCCAGCTGATCCCTGCTCGTCTGGAAATTCCTCAGTTTTTAAAATGGAATGTCTTACATCCCGGGAACCACCTCAGTCCTGGGTAAATCCAGACAGTCAGTCGCTCTAGACTGATAACCTCCATGTTACTAAATCCATTCATGAAGTCCTTTTTTCACTTGATTTTTTTTCAGCAAACTTAAAAAAAAAGCTTCATAGAGTTATAATTGACAAGCAATAAACTGCAGTATTTAAAGTGCATACATCAGTAAAGTCTGACAAATGTACACACCCATGAGACCACAGCAATCAAGATGTGAACATATCCAGCACCCCCAAAAGTTTCTTCATGCTCATTTGCAATCCCTCTCTCTCACTTGTCACAGCTGCCCCTACCCCCAGTCTACAGATGTATTAGTTATTTATTGCTGTGTAATGAATAATCCCAAAGTGTATCAGCTTAAAACAACAAACATTTATCAGCTCTCATTTTCCACGGGTCAGGCACAACATACCTGGATGCCTCTGCCTCCAGGTCTATCCCAAAGCTGTAGCCAAGCTGTTGGCCAGGATGGTGGTCTCCTCATAGCTTGACCGGGGGAAGGGCCGCATCTATGCTCACTTGCTGGCAGGATTCAGTTCCTCAGAAGGGATGAACTGTGGACTTCAGTTTCTCATCAGGCTGTCCTTAGGGCAGCTTACAACATGGCAGCTGTTTTCATGAGAGAGAGAGAGAGAAAGAGAGAGAGAAAGAGAGAAAGAGAGAGAGAGAGAGAGAGAAAGAGAGCGAGCGAGTCATCATTTCTTTATAACCTAATCTCAGAAGTCAAATTTCATAACTTTTGCCATATTCTGTTCCTTAGAAATGAGCAGCCAGGTCTAGCCCACTCTCAAGGGAAAGGAATTACACAAGGGAGGTGGCAGTTATAAGGAGGCATTTTGGAGATTGCCTGTCACACCAATCATTGATCTGCTTTCTGTCAATATAGATTAACTTACGTTTTTTAGAATTTTATGTAAATGGAATCATTCACTATGGATTCTTTCTCATCTGTATAATTATTACTATCATTTTTAAATTTATTGAAGTATAGTTATGTACAATGTTGTGTTAATTTCTGGTGTATAGCAAAGCAACTCACTTACACATACATATATATGTATGTATACATTCTTTTCCATTATGTTTGATCACAGGATATTGAATATAGTTCTCTGTGCTATACAGTAGGACCTTGTTGTTTATCCATTCTATATAAGCTAGTTTGCATGTGCAAATCTCAAAGTCCCAATACTTCCTTTTCCAACCCCCGGGCATAATTATTTTGAGTTACTTATGTTGTTGCATCTATCAACAATTCATTCTTTTTATTCCTGTGTAGTGTTCCCTTGCATGGTTTCACTGAAATTTGTTTTATCTCTTTATCTGCTGATGGATATTTGAACCATTTATCATTTTTATCTATTACAAATAAATCTTCTATGAATATTCATTTATAAGTATTTGTCTGGATATATGGTTTTTTTCCTCTTGGGTAACTATTCAGTAGTAGAAAGGCTGAAACATGCTGTAGGTCTATATTTATCTTTAAAAAGGCCTGACAAACTATTTTCCAAAGAAGTTGCATGATTTTACATTCCTACTGGCAGTGTTCCAGTTTCTCCACATCCTTTCCAATATTTAGTATGGTCAGATTTTTTTTTTTTTTTTTTGCCATACCCACAACATGCAGAAGTTCCCAGGCTAGGGATTAAGCCCTCATCACGGCAGTTACCAATCCGTAGCAGTGACGATGCCAGATCCTTAACCCACTTAGCCACCAGGGAACTTCTGGTCAGTCTTTTTTAATTTAGGCATTTTAATAGCTGTGCACTAAAATCTCATTGTGGTTTTAATATTCATATCTCTAATGATCAATTGTGTTGAAAATCTTCATGTGCTTATGTGTTATGCATATGTATTCTTTGGACTTTTAAAATCTTTTGCAATTTTTATTTGGGTTGTTTGTTTTCTTATTTAGTTTTACAAGTACTTTGTATATTCTGTATTTACAGAATAAATGATAACATTGTTCTGTATTACAAAATAAATGATTTACAGAAGTTTTCCTTGGGCCAATGGTTTGTCACTTATTCACTTAACGGTATTTTTGAAAGAGCAGAAAATTTTAATTTTGGGGAAGTTTAGTCCAATCTATCAATTTATTTATTTATTTATTTTTGCCTTTTAGGGCCGCACTTGCAGCATATGGAAGTTCCCAGGCTAGGGCTGAATTGGAGCTACAGCTGCCGGCCTACACTGTTCACAGCAATGCCGGATCCTTAACCCACTGAGCGAGGCCAGAGATCAAACCTGCATCCTCATGGATCCTAGTTGAGTTCATTAACCGCTGAGTCATGAAGGGAACTCCCTACCGATTTTTCTTGATAGATTGTACTATCAGTGTTATATCTAAGAAATCTTGCTTCACATAGGGTCACAAAGATTTTTCTATTTTTTTTTAAGTTTTGTAGTCTTAATGTTTACATTTAGACCTATGATTCATTCTGAATTAATTTTTGTAAATAGTGCAAGGTATGAATCAAAGTTCATTTTCTTGCATATGGAGGGCCAATTGTTCTAGAATCATTGAAAATAATATTTTTCTTCATTAAATTGCTTTTGCGCCATTGCTGAAAATCAACTGTCCATGTGTATATCTATTTCTAGATTCTATTTTTCTGTTTTACATATTTGCCTGTCTTTACAGCAATATTTACCTTGATAACTGTAGCTGTACATAGTTAAGTATTAAAATTAGGCAGTTTGTCACTTTGCTGTACAGTAGAAATTGACAGAACACTTTAACTCAACTATAATGGAAAAAATAAAAATCATATAAAATTAGGCATTTAGTTGTCCCACTTTTTTCTTCTTTTACAACTTTGTTTTGGCTCCTCTAGATCATTTGTATTTAAATATGAATTTTAGAATCAGTTTATCAATTTCTACTTAAAAAGCCTGCTGCTATTTTGGTTGGGATTGCTTTGAACCTGTGTATCAGTTTGGGGAGAAATAACACTTTATTTAGTCTTCCAGCCCATGAACACAATATATCTGTCCACTTACTTATGTCTTCTTCAGTTTTTCTCAGAAATGTTTTGCAGTTTTCAGTGTTTATGTCTTTCACATCTTTTGTCAGAGTTGTCCATAAATATTCATATTTGTGTATGCTATTGTAATTGGTATTTTAAAAAATTTTGACTTCTGTTGTTCATTGCTGATATCTAGACATATAATTTATTTTTGTGTATTGATCTTGTACACTGCAATTGTGCAAACTTATTTATTAGCATATTTTTTGGTAAATTTCATTAGATTTCTACTTAGGTGATAGTCACCTACAAATAATGACTAGATGCCTTTCATTTCTTTTCCTTGATTAATTGCTCTGGCTATGACCTTCAATATAATTTTGAATAAGGTAAGTGGAAAGAGCAGGCATCCTTGCCTTTTTCCTGAACTTAGGGGGAAAGCTTTTGGTCTATCACCATTACATGATATTAGATGCCTAGATTTTCTTTATCAAGCTGAAGAACTCTCTTCTATTCTTATTTTGCTGAGAGATCTGTTTTTTTAATCACAGAAGGATACTGGATTTTGTCAAAAGCTTTTTCTGCATCTATTGAGATGATCATATAGTTTTTCTTTTTTCTTTATTAATATGACTCATATAATCTTAAAAAAAATCAGGACAATATGAGAAGTATGGGTCAATATCACATGGACAAAAAAGTAAAAATCCTCAACAAAATAGTAGCAAACAGAATCCCACAAGAGATAAAAAGATAATGCATTATTATCAAATTATATTTATTCCAGGAATGCAAAGTTGATGTAAAAAGAAGTCTTTTTAATAGGGCAGAGATTCATTTTTGTTTTACTTGTTTCATTTTAGTTTGGATTCTTAGAGATTTATTTTAAAATTGAATTTTATTTTATAATTATGGAAAACATTGATATGGTTCCAAAGTCAAACCCACAAAACAAGGAACATTCAGAGAAATTCAGTTTCTATCCTTGTTTCCTCTACTATCTTTCCTTGCTCTTCCCTTGGGTAATCATTTTTAAATAAAAAAGCTAAGGTTTATGCTTTCATTAAAAATGTAATTGTTTTCATTCCATTTTAGATAAATTGGTAGCATACTACACACACTTTTTACCATCTTACTTTATGAAAATACATCTTGGAAATCTCTCTTTGGTAGTATACAGGAATGGTTCTTATCTACTTTTACAGCTGCCTATAATTCCATGATATAGATATACAATGGTCTTATTCGATAATTGCCTATTGTTGGGTGAGTCAGGGAGATTTTGCACTTACGAATAGTTTTGTAATGAATAGACTTGCTCACATGTCTTTTTGTATTTTTACCATTTTATCTTTGGGATGTACTCCTAGAAATGGGATTGTTGGGTTGAAGAGCGAATGCATAGATAATTTTGCTAAATTACTTTCCATTGGGATTGTACAGTTTTGCATTCCCATGACCAAATTATGAAAGTGTTTATTTCTTAGAACTTCACTAGCAGAATATGTCATCAAAATTGGAAGTTTTGCAATCCTAGTAGATGAGAATGAAATCTCAGTTTGCATCATTTCTTTTATTGTGAGCAAGGTTGAGCATTTTTTTCATATAGTGAAGAGACATTCATTTGCATTTTTTTCTTTCCTTTTTTTTTTTTTAAGAGCTGCAGCTATGTCATATGGATGTTTCCAGGCTAGGGACTGAATCCGAGCTCCAGCTGCTGACCTACTACATAGCCACAGCAAGCCCAGATCCAAGCCTCGTCTATGACCTACACCACAGCTCATGGCAACACCAGGTCCTTAACCCAATGAGTGGGGCCAGGGACTGAGCCATATCCTCATGGATACTAGTTGGTTTTGTTACTGCTGAGCCGCAATGGGAACTCCATCTTTCCACTTATTCTTGACAGGGCAAGGTTTCTGGGGCCCTTATCTTCCCAACCTGATTGCTCTCTTCTGGAAATGCTCCTATCTAGCAGTATTCTTTCAAGACAGGATCCAAGGGGGGGAACAGAGATTTCTAGATGCCATCACACATTCCTTGCCGCAGATACTAACTCTCTACCGCTGCCCCTGAGACTAAATTCCCTTTTGCAGCTGTGAACCCAGCTACTGGTTCACCATGAGTTTGAGACACATCATAGGATGGGAAAAAAGCTGAATCTTCCATATAAGCTAAGCTCGCCCATTCCTGATGGTGATGGTTGGTTGGCTAGCTCATCCTGCATTCCAATCTCCTTCTCCTTGCCCATCTCCACTCCAATGGCAGGAAAAATGAAGCATTTTCTTTCTCAGTTTTCTCTGAACCTACTTCTGGCCAATTCTATATGAATGCAAATCTGTTGGGGGCTTCTGAGAAAGCTTTTACCTTCTTGATAAAAGGGATAGATGATTCTGGAGCCATCCCTTCCTGGTCCTACATGCCTTTAACACAAGTCATCATGTGACTCAGAGAAATGCCTAGAGAATCTCAAAAAGGCTGACCTTGACACCTTTGGGCCTTTGAGACAGTGCTGACAACTCCCTACTTCTGGCTTTCTGATGTTGGGGAAAATGTCTGAACAAACACACTGATGAAAAAACACTATCAGGAGATCCCCTCATGGTACAGCAGAAATGAATCCAACCAGGAACCATGAGGTTGTGGGTTTGATCCCTGGCCTCGCTCAGTGGGTTAAGGATCCGGCATTGCCATGAGCTGTGGTGTAGGTCACAGATGTGGCTTGGTTCTGGCATTGCTGTAGTTATGGTATAGACCCTAGCCTGGGAACCTCCATATGCTGTGGTGTGGCCCTAAAAAGCAAACAACAACAATAACAACAACAACAAAACACAAAACTCTCAATTTATGTTACAAAAAGTTAACATCCCTAATATTTAATAGAGTTTCCAAAATAGAAAATCAACAACTATTTAGAAAAATAAGGGAGAAACATGAACAGACTATTAATAGAAAAGAAATGAGGAATTCTCTTTATGGTTCAGGGGGTTACAAACTCAACTAGTATGCATGAGGATGCGGATTCCATCCCTGGCCCCATCAGTGGGTTAAGGATCTGGCATTGCCACTTATGCCTTGGATCTGGCATGGATGTGGCTGTGGTATAGGCTGGCAGCTGCAACTTTGATTTGACCCCTAGCTTGGGACTTACATATATGCCATGGGTGGGGCCCTAAAAAGCAAAAAAAAAAAAAAAAGTAGAAAGATTTGGAGATGTTATAGTTAAAATTTATGAAAGGGAGCAAGATATATCTCTCTGAAAACCTGAAGGACTAGCATGTGGAAAAAGTTAGATTTGGTTTATGGTAACAATTGGTGCATGTTGGAGTGAGGCAGATTTCAATTAATTTTAAACAAGTAATTTGGGATAGGTTGCTTCATTACTAGTAAGCTTCCTATCAGCCATGTGTTGCTGTTCTTATGGTTCTGTCCTTGAGTTCTCCTAGGTTTTATCCTCCACCACTATGTCAATGACTCTCCAAGCTGGCTCTCTAATCCATCCTCTCCCCTACGGTCCCAAGGCTCTATCCTCTCTTCTCCACAGAGGACAGTGAGATGACTCAGAGAATAACAATAAAAGGAAGCTCTATCACCCCCAGGCTGGAAGACACCCAGTAAGAGTTTGAACCAAGTGGGCTTGTCTGCCAGGAACTGGAGGGATGGGAAAGACACAGCAACTGCCAGAGATGCAATTAAAGCAGAGACAGAGGGAGAAATAGCCTGGATCCCCCCACCCCAATTCAATTTCCTGCCACTGCGCTCCAGTGGCCAAGCACCATCAGAAGCCAGATGACACATGAACCTGGGAAACACAGCCCAAGAGATTAGGAGAAAGATGAGGGAAAGTGGGCGGAGGACAGGTATACCTGTGAAGGAGGGGTGGAAGGTCCTTTAGATTTGTATTCTTTTCTCCCTCTGTACCCTGGGCCTGAGGTTGCAGAGGGAGCTGGGAAAGCTGGATAAAGCAAGCATGTGGGCCAGAGTCCAGCCATTGGTACCCTCTGTTTCAAAGAACCAGCAGGGAGTTCCCTGGTGGTCTAGTGGTTAGGATTTGGCACTTTCACTGCTGTGGCCCAAATTCAATCCCTGGTTTGGGAGGTGAGATCCCACATCAAGCTGCTGCATACTGCAGTCAAAACAAAAAGCAAAGAAGCAGAAAATTATTCTGGAGATGCTGGAAGACATTTCCCAGGAAGGGCAATATTTGGGTTGGGTTTTGGAGGATGAATATGAGCTCTTTAGGTGGATGAGGTAGGAAAATGCATTCCAAGGAGAGGTTAAGAATGCATATTAGGAGTTCCCGTCGTGGCGCAGTGGTTAACGAATCTGACTAGGAACCATGAGGTTGCGGGTTCGATCCCTGCCCTTGCTCAGTGGGTTAATGATCCGGCGTTGCCGTGAGCTGTGGTGTAGGTTGCAGACGCGGCTCGGATCCCGAGTTCCTGTGGCTCTGGCGTAGGCCGGTGGCTACAGCTCCGATTCGACCCCTAGCCTGGGAATCTCCATATGCCGCAGGAGTGGCCCAAGAAATAGCAAAAAAGACAAAAAAAAAAAAAGAATGCATATTAAAGCCCAGAGGTGGGGAAAAACCATGGTGTATTTCAGGAGCTACAAATGATTCAGTGTGGTTGGAGCCCCGGGTCTGAAGATATTAAATTTATTAAATATAAAATAAAGCAACCTGTTAACAGATTTTATGTGGGGTGAGGAAGATGGAGGATCTGAGAATGCTTTTAGTTTTCTGCTTAGGAATTGGAGAGGATGGTGGTGTCATTAAGCCTAACAATGATAGAGACTACCTGCGCTGCAGTGGCTGTAAAGGTGTGTGTGTGGGGGGGCGGGGACAGTTAAATGCATTTTAGACATGTCAAACTTGGGATTCCTATGGAAAATCAAGATGGAGAGATCTAGGAAGTGTATAAGCTGGACTCTTGGGAAACAGGTCTGGTCTGGAGATGTCAACTTGGGGATCTTTGGAGGTGGGTTAAATCTTGGGAGTCTGTGTGATCATCCAAGGGAAGCGTGATGAGGAAGGAAGCATTATGGCAGAAGGCAGATCCCTGGGAAAGCATTAAGGGGCAACAGAGGAAACAGAGGTAGGAAGTATCCTATGAAGGCATAGTCAGAGAAGCTGGAGGTGACCCAAGAGAAAGCAACATAAAATTGAAGACCATGACTAAAACGAAGATTAAATGAATCAACTGTGTTTGGAAGTGAGGAATTTATAGATAACCCTGGTGAGAGCTGTGTCCAGAAGAGGGGTGGGGTGGAAGCCAGGCTGTAATGGACAAAGGAGGAGAGGAAAGGGGAAAGGGAGAATAGTCTGTTTTTCAGAAAAGTTTGGCTATGAAGGATAGAGAAAGTCTCAGTATAGCTTGAGGAGACCTGGGTCCAAGGATGACCAGAGACACCATGTTTTAAAATATGGGAGATATAGGAAAAGGGGGGTAATTGATAAAAGGGGGCTTTCTAGGGGTTACATTGTTGTGAGGGCAAGGACAGGTGTACAGGTATGTTTGGGGCAGGAGAAAATGTAGCTCTTCCTCTGAGATTGAGAGCAAGAGAATGCAAGGCATCTGGAGCAACATATATACATTATGTGCACATTCTCTCTGTGAGAAATTCACAGTCTAATACAGAGAGGAAACATGGTGTCCTCATGAATACTTGGCTTCAAGACAGAAAACCACTCAGAAGTTTAAGGCTAGTGTGAAACAATGGAAAAGATACGTATTGGTCTCTGCCCCCAGTTTCTGGGCACAGAGCTTCTAAAACCCTTAGAATTTACTAGGTGATAGGAATGTTTTTTACTCTAATGAGGCAATGCTGGGTTAGGCTCCGGGATGGGGCTTGTTCTCCAGAAAGAGCAAGCTGTGATTAGAAGCTTGGAACTTTCATCCCTACCCTGCATCCTCCATGAAGGAACAGGGGAAAGGGGCTGGAGATTTTGTTAGTGATGGATCATGCCTACTTGATGAAGCCTCCATAAAAATCCCGAAAGTGTGGGGTTTGCTGGGCTTCCAGGTTGGTGAGCACATCCATGTGCTGGGAGGGTGATGCACCCCAACTCCATGGCGACAGATGCTCCTGTGCTCTTCTGGACCTCACGCTATGAATCTCTTCATCTGGCTCTTCATCTGTACCCTTTATCACATCACTTATAATAAATTGGTAAGTGCAAGTATTTCCCTGAGTTCTGTGAGCTTTTCTAGCAAATGATTGAGCCCAAGGACAGGGTTATGGGGAGCTCTGATTTATAGCTGGTTGGTCAGAAGCACAGATAACAACCTAGGTTTGTGACTGCCCTCTGGGGTGGAGGCAGGGGCAGTCTTGTGGGACTAAGCCCTTAACCTGAGTGGTCTGACCTAACTCTGGTTAGTGTCAGAACTGCATTGAATTGTAGCACACCCAGCTGGTATTGCAAAGACTTGCTTGGTGTGGAGACCCCCCCCCCATCTAGTGTCATAAATGTTGTGAGTGTGGTGTTATGAAGGTAGAGGAGGAGAAACACAGGAGGAGGGGGATCCAGTTTATCAGGAAGATACAAAGGAATATCAAGTGGGCCCAATTAGGAGGTTTTATTTTTAAATAGTTCTACTGAGGTATATTTCATATGCCATAAAATTCACCTATTATAATTTCACTGTTTTTTTTTTCCAGAACATTCTTAACACCCTCAACAGAAATCCTGGATGTATGAGCAGTCATACCCCATTCCCACTAGCTTCCTCCCCCACATCTCCAGGCAACCACTAATGTACTCTCTGTCTCACTGCCTTTTGCTCTTCTTCTTTTTTTTTTCTTTTTATTTTTTTGTCTTTTTAGGGCTGCATCCATAGCATATGGAGGTTCCCAGGCCAGGGGCTAAATCGGAGCTGTAGCTGCTGGCCCACACCACAGCCACAGCTAATGCCAGATCAGAGCTGCATCTGCGACCTATACTATAGCTCACAGCAATGCCCGATCCTTCACCCACTGAGCGAGGCCAGGGATCAAACCTGCATCTTCATGTATTTTAGTCAGATTTGTTTCTGCTAAGCCACGATAGGAACTCTGTCACTGACTCTTCCTGACATTTCACATAAAATTAAGTCAAGCAACATGTAATATTTTATATCTGGATTCTTTCACTTAGCTAATGTGTGCAAGGTTCATTTATGTTAAAGCCTGTATCAGAACTTCATTCTTTTTTATTGCTAAATAATATTCCATGGTATAACATATTTAATTTATCTGCTCATCAGCTGATAGATACTTTTTTTCTACTTTTTTGGCTACTGTAAATAATGCTGCTATGAACATTTGTGTACATGTATGTTTTCAATGTGTATGGTTTTTTCTCTTGGGTGTATACCTGGGAGTGGAATGGCTGCATCATACGATAGCTCTGAGTTTAACATCTTGAAAAACCCTTAAAATGTTTTCTAAAGTGGCAGTGCCATTTTACACTCCCACCAACAATGTAGAAGGGTTCTAGTTCCTTTACATCCTCAATGACATTTGTAAGTCTGACTTTTTGACACTTACTAGCCATCCTAGTGGCTGTGAGGTGGTATCTTGCAGTTTTGATTTGCATTTCTCTAATGATTAATGATGCTGAACATTTTTTCATGTGTTTTTTGGCATATACTTCATGTTCCCTAAAATCAGTATGTTGAATCCCTAACCCCTAGTGTGATAGGTATTTAGGAGATAAGGACATCAGGGTGAGGGTCTCAAGATGGGATTAGTGCTCTTATGAGAAGAGACTCCAGGAGTTCCCTGGTGGGTCAAGCAGTTACAGATTTGGCATCATCACTGCTGTGGCTCTGGTCCAGTTCCTGGCCCGAGAACTTCTGCATGCTACAGGCACAGCTGCTGCCCCTGTCCCCCCCGCCCCCCCCCCCACCCCGGAAAAGAGAGAGATTCTAGAGACTTCGCTCTCTTTCTCTCCACTACATGAGGACACAGTGACAAACAGGTTGCCTGAAAGTCAGGAAGAAGGCTCTCACAAGGAACTAAATCACCAGTACCTTGCTGTTAGACTTCCAAGTCTCCAAAACTGTTAGAAATAAAAGGCTGTTGTTGAAGCCATCCAGTCTATATGCTATTTTGTTGTAGCAGCCCGAGAAGACTAATACATTACATAAGAAACCATTGCCTAACCCAAGGTCCAAGGTCAAGAAAATTTATCCCCATGTTTTCTTCTAAATGTTTTTTAGTTTTAGCTCTTATCAATTTTTGAGAATTTAATCAGCTCTGATTGGGTTAGAAGCCCACCAGGTCTAATTAGCTGTGGCCAGGGAGGTAAAGTCCTATGATATGTAGAATTGCCTTTGCTGGGGCTGTGGGCAGAGCTGGGACACTAGGAAGAGAAGCAGCCTCTCTTCTCTCTGAGAAGCAACCTCTGAGGCAAGGATTTGAGTGCAAGTGATTTGTTAAGAAAGTGTTTCAAGGAGAAATAAGTAAAGGGGTGGGGAAAGCAGTATCAGAAGGGATAGAAATCAATGAAAGGAAGGATTTCAGTTGAAGCCAAAACCTCTGTCTGACTCTTGGGGAATCCCTGGAAGATAAATTGCATATGAGAATTTGCAGGTAAGAGAGGTGGGCTTTTTAAGTCTGTACCAGCCAGTCATTGCTGGAGGGTGGGGAGGAGATGGTGAGTAAATTCTCAGGCACTCTTAGACCTATAATGCTAGATATGTGGATATGTCTGCAGCAGCTCCAGGAACCCAAGGGCAAGTCTCCAAGGAAGGTCACAGCTACAAACAGTTAGTAGTAGAGTACACAGAAGCTGGGGGATGGGCACTGCCGAAGGGGATCTGAGGATCTAGGTGAGGGGGTGCTGAGGCTGCCCTCTAAAGGGCTTGTAGGTGGAAATGTGCACGATATGCCATGAGATAGAAAGTAACACATGACATCAGAGAAATACAGATAAAGTGCTGGGGGTGGCTATGGGAAGGAGAGGTTTTCTCTTTTTCGCTCTGTTGCGTAATGAAAAATTAATTGTGGTGCCTGTTGGAGATGTCAGAAGGGCCCTTGGGATGTTGTAAGAGTCTTATGAAAGTAGATAAAAAAATCACTTTGTTGAGACAGTACCAGAACTCCTCTTCTGATCACTGAGTGAGCTCTGAATTCTTTGGGGACTTCTCACTGGGCACAGTGTCCTTGTTTCCTCCTGGCTCTGGGGTCTCATTCTCATACCCTGAGGACTGAGTCTGCTGCCTGCTGGGGATGTCTGCGGTAGGCCATATAGACTTCTGGTGTCTGTCTCTGCCCAGCACCCAAGTATTTTGAGTGGCATCCTCTACCACTTTTTCCTTTCCAAATGGTATCCCCTCCTCACCATGCTACAAATAACAGAGCTCTCTGTTCTATCTCTTTAAGAAGCTCATTTCTAAATATGATCTGGTTTATTATGAGTAGATGTAGTGATACAGTTAATGAGTCTCTAATGTGGACAATTATAACCTAGAATGCAGCTTGGCTTAGTTCTCTCCCACTCATGTGCACAGACTGCTTCAGTAACACACACCCACTCACAATTATACTCTTGTCTCTGAGAAAATACCAGACTCAGGCCTCACAGGCGGCAGACCAGAGCTGAGCACATGCATGCATACACAGGCACAAAAATGCCCACAGGCACTCACACCTCTTAGAAAAGTCTACTGTGGTAGATGTGTTTGGGGTGTCTTCCCAGACAACACTCCTTCTTAGAAAGGACATGCTATTATACCTGTCAAAGAGGTGGCTCAAGGCAGCTGTTTGTAGAAGGTGGTCCTGTCCCCCTCTCCCACCAGCTATGGCTAATGGGACCAGATAGTCACTTCCCCTTGGGTTCCATAAGCACAAATACTTTTAGGAATTCCTTGGTAGCAAGAAACAGAAACCAGCTTAGGTATCTTATGAATCAAAGGCATGCATAAAACACAAGGACAGGAAAGACAGAGGGCCTTACAAGGGATTGGAACCAAAAAAAAAAAGGAAGCCAACCATAGCAGCTACTTTCCCTTCTTTCTTTTTCCCTCTGGGAAAACGAAGGTCTTTTCAATGCTCTGCTCATCTGCTTTCCTTTTCTCTCTTGCTGAAATACCTGCATTCAAATCATTTGGCACATTTGTTAAAAATTCAGAGCTCCACATCTCTGGGGATGGAGCCAAGGAAAGCACATTTTAAATAAACACTCTACGTGATCCTTTGGCATGCAAAAGTTTCGGAACCACTGTGCTAAGGCACAACATATTCAAACATTGGCACATAGTTTTGAGATGTGTCCTCCTTGGTACACCACCACAAATGAACTAACTCACAGGTCTGTGTCCCATCCCAAATTTCTGGGAGTGAGAAACCAACCGATGTTGCATAAGTCAGATGTCCCAGTCCAATGGGCTGTGACTGTCCATGAGGGGATGATCTGGTCCAACCAGAAGGTGTAGACTCTTACAGGGTAGGGAAACTAACAAACTTGCCAGTTACAGTGAGATATTCCTGATTCCTTCTAATAAATTCCCTCTTACTTAAGTTGGTTTGGGTGGGCTTTTTGTAGTGAATGACTTCTGTCACAAATTCTCAGAAACATTCAGGCACATGCATTCACACATGCACATACATTGCATGTAGCAGCTCACAAGTACACACCCATCATCTGGGGCACTGTGGAAAAAGTTTGTCCTGGTAATGATCTCTTTGCAGATCAGTAAGACTATAAAAAAGGTGGGGGACCTTGATTAATTATATACCTTACATTCAATGAAACATAGTATTTAATTTAAATAACTGCTGGAGGCGGCTTTGATTCTTTGATTCACTTCTGAGAACGAATGGCTTCTCTCCCTCCCTGGCCTGCTGAGCTGATCTCTCATGATGAAAGACTAACCTGGTCTGTCCCTTTCACAGGATTTTTGTCCTAGAAAATGAGGAAATGCTTCTCTGAATGAGTACAAAGCAGGGGTTGCAGTCACTTTGCCAGCTTTGAAAGGGAAATGCCAGGGAACTAGATCCATTTTATCTTTTTGAAACAACAGGTTGGGGAGACGATGCAGAGAACAGGATGCTTCTGAGCCACAGTCTGAGAGGCTGATTGCAGGAGGCAGGTGTTATGTGCAGATGGCCCCACAAGTGTGTTAATACTGGGCTCTAACTCCCAATCTCCCTCCCTCAGATCGGCCAGGTCTCCTGATCTTGGTCACACCTTCCTTTGTGCTAGGCACTGTCGATCTCCGTGGGCTCTCAGCAGTCAAAAGAGAAACCATCTTCTCCTGCAAGGTCACTGGAGGTGAAAGCTTGGTGCCCTGCTGACAATTCCAGACAATCTTAGAACCCTATAATACTACAACCCCCCATACAAAACTAGAACCCTGATAAAATGGGCTAGGGATTCCTGTTTTGATAAAAACTTCCAGAGTTCAGGTGGCCAGAGGGCTCATGCCAAGATATAGTTGGAAGAAGGGACCTCAGGATCCTTCCTTTGCGGGGAGCTTCCAAAACAACGCATCTGGCTAAGTCCGGGCCAGCTGGCTGAGCGCATCCCTGGAATTGCCTCTTTCCCCTTCCTGAAAGACAAGAGACTTGGAACTGAATGTAGGTCAAGTCTTTGTCCAAGATTCTTTCCTCTTTTTTCTAAGACAAAGTCTGGGAAGTAGCTGGGCTGGGAGTAGCTGGGGTCATGCAGGAGGGAATACAAAGTTTGCTGGGTGTCTCTAACCTGTCAGAGATGGTCCCTGGGGCAGGAACATCATCCCACTTGATCCTCACCAGTCTTGTGAACAAGGGAGGCTTAGCCCCACATCACAGATAAGGAAACTGAGACTCTGAGTAGTCACTTGCTAAGGTCACACTGTAAGAAGCAGAGCCAGGGTTTTAAGTTGTATTGTTTGGTCCCAGAGGGCCTCCCTTTTTCGCTGCACCTGCTGTAGGATGTGGGGCTCCCTTGGTTGGAGCTTGTTTCCCCTACTCCTAAGGGCTCATAGTGGTAGAGGGGGTGCCCTGGCAGGGCTTCCACAGGGCCACACCTCTTTGTTCCACCCTTATCTGTTCTCCCTCCTGAGTCTTCCTTCTCTCCCTTTGCCAACAAGACACCCTCCTATCAATCTGAGGGTAAAACAGCAAAGAGCAATGGCCAACAATGGAACCACCTTGACCTTCCTCTGCTTCCAGCTACTATTTTATTTCTATGGGCTGATGCAGGCACCTTCTCAGCTGAGCTTCTTAAAAAAGTTATCTTCCTGCCACGTCCCCACTTCCTCCTCCTCATCCCTTCACCCCATTCCAATCTGGTCTCCTTTCTCTCTGCTCCACTGAAATCGCCCCACCATACTATTAATTTCTTTCTTGTTGCAAAAGTCATTTTCCATTCTCGTGATATTTGACCTCTCAGCAGCACTGACTTTTTGACCTCTTGGTCTGTTCACTTTTTCTTTTTGTCCATGACAACTTTATCTCTGGATGTTCCTCCAACCTCTTGGCTACTGCTTCTTGCTCTCCTTTCCAGCTGCTTTCTCCTCCACCCAACTTTCAAGTATCCAGGTATTCTCAGGGCCCGACCTCAGCCCCTCCCCTTCTCACCCCAATCTCCCCAACCCTTCTAACAACGCCCACACTTATATCATCAGCCTAGATGACCCTCCTGAGCTCCAGATCCATGGATCCAACTGTCTGTGCAAGGGCTCAGCAAATTTGTTTGTGTAACAGGCCAGATAGTAAATATTTTAGGCTTCGTGGACTAAATGGTATCAGTTCCAATGACTCAACTCTGCTGTTACAGTGCAAACTCAACCACTGACAAGGTGACAATGAATGGGCATGGCTGTGTTCCAGTAAAATTTTGTTTATGGACCCTGAAATTAAAATTTTATATAATTCTCATGTGTTAGGAATCATTATTCTCCTTTTGATTTTTTTTGACTGTTTAAAAATTAGAATCTAGCATTATTTTCACGTCAGGAAATATTATTCTCTTTTGGATTTTTTCCCCAATCATTTAAAAATGTAAAAACCAGATGGTAAGTCAGATGTGGTCTGTGGGCTGAGGTTGTTCACTCACGGTTCACTTAGGTGTCTTGTAGACGCCTCACACCAGTGTGTCCACAATATAATTTGGGACTTCCACCTTCAGATCTTAGTGTCCCCAGCTCAGGAGAGGACACTTGTATAAAAAATCTGAGAGTCTTTCCTAATGGATTCTTTTTACTCACTCCTCCCTCTCTGCTCCCAACATTCAATCACCAAGTCCTGCCAGTTCTCCCTCCTAAGTATAGGTGGCAGAATAATATTGGGACATATCTGCCATGGTTTTTATTCTGTGAATTTGCCTTGACTCACTCTCCCATCTCCTCCAAGTCTTTTATCAAATGTCACCTTTTCCATAAGGTTTGGCTTGATTGATAACCTCTCTCCATCCCTCATCCCTTTACCCTCTTTTTCTCCGTCCCCCTAGCACTTGGAAATGTATTATGAAATTAACTGCATGTTAATATTATTGTTTCTAGCCTGTCTCTCCTGGTTAGTATGTCATCTCTCCAAGGGCAGGGATTTTTGTCTGTCTTGGTCCTTGCTGTGCCCACAGCACCTAGAACAGGGCACAGAAGGGGCTCAAGTACCAAGTGTTGAATCAGTGCATGATGCTGCGGCTTAGATTTCCTCATGGGGAAGACAGGATTAGCAGAGACAAAAGAAATTATTGCTATTCATAAATGAGACTGTTTAAAGCAGTGGTTCCTGACCCTGCCTGCACACTGGAATCATCTGGGAGCTTTAAGAATCCTGCCGCCCAGGCTAAGCCCCAGACCAATTAAATCAGAAGTTCCCGGAATGGAAACTTTTCAGGTCCCTACAAAGTGCAGCCAAGGTTAAGAACCACTGCTTTATAGTGATGGAAATTATCATGGTCATAAAAGCAAGAGTTTCATTTGTGAAAGTCAGACTTTGTGGTGAAGAAAAAAGCATTTGTGGGCTCTGAAGATTCCGAGCTCAGGGGACTGGGTGTTTGACGGGGAAGAAAGAGGAGTAGGTAAAAGGAGATAAAATTCAGGCTGGGGGATGAGAGACGAGGACCAGGGAGAACTTAGTGGGGGTGGTACCTCACGTCATGGTTCAGGCCATGGATGGGTTTGGGGATGGGAAGATGGGGAGACTGTGTCTCATTTCTTCTAGGATGTAAATGGTGCAACATCAGAGAGAATGTGAATTAACCACTCCTTCCACCTCACCCAGACACGTTTTCACTTCCAGTGGTTTGAGAAAGGGATAAGAAAATGCCTCTGGGCCCTGGAGAGGGGCCAGGCAGGTGACTGACTATGGTGTGTTCCCATGGCTGCCAGGGGACTCCAGGGCAGAGGCAGTGGGAAGGGCAGCCCTGGGCCAGCACAGTATAGAGATGGGTCAGTCTCAGGATGGAGAGGGTCAGCCATTGTTCCAAGGGCAGAGGGCAATAGACTGTACTCTGTCTGCTGAGAAAATGGACCATAAGTCACTCCAGCAACAGATGCTGTTACAGGAATGGATTGGGGGCCTCCGCTGACACCCAGACAGGCCAGCTCACTTCTGCAGGGCTTGGCAAGGACCAGAGGACAACACATTGACCAGGAGCCCCCCTTCTCTGCCTCCGTCATGTCTTCCAAATCATGCTAGCTTTTTTCCCCCTCAGCAGGTATGAACTATTCTGATTTTATTTATTTATTCATTTATTTTCTTTTCTTTTTAGGGCCATACCTGCAGCATATGGAAATTCCCTGGTTAGGGGTCAAATCAGAGCTGCAACTGCTGGCCTACACCACATCCACAGCAATGTAGGATCCCAGCTGCATCTGCTACTTATACCACAGCTTGTGGCAACACTGAATCCTTAACCCACTGAGCAAGGCCAGGGATCGAACCCACCTCCTCATGGATTCTAGTCAGGTTCTTAACCCACTGAACCACAATAGAAACGCTCCTGGTAGCTTTTACTTGTGTTTTTCCTTCAAGTCAATTTCACAATTGCCATCAAATGCTGAGTAAATAACCTTTCAGGGATTATTTACTATTTGAACTGGAGAGTCTCTGAAGGCAGGAACCACATTTGTGTCCCCAGAGCCTAATGCAGTGCCTGGCACATAGGCGTGGATATTTACTGAATGAATGGTGACATGAATGAATGAGAGTCACACCCTTAGTGCCGGCTGAGGGGTTGGGGCAGGATTCCAACAGAGGGACTGCTTGCATAGCCAACCAAGGTGCTGCTGGGAAGAGGGAAGTCCTTCTTGGATGCCTTGAGGACAGGGACTGTGCAGGCTTTTGATCAGTTCTGCCAATTTGCCTAGGTCTGGGCTTGCTGCCGCATGACCAGGCAATGCACGGGATTTGTCAGCTTCAGACTCAGGTGTGTAGAACTGGGCCACCTGCCACACCACATCTTGCCTCAGCCCCAGCCTCTACAGCGCTTGGTTCCTTTGATACCCAGAAGGGTCTTGTCTCAACCAGGGGCTCTCACAGCTCCCTTTTCACCCCTGCTCTGTCCTTCCCACTGGCTGCAGAACTTCCCTTCACCTCCCTCCTACGGGAGGTCCTGCCTTCCTATCTCTGGACCCATAAAAAGTCACTTTAGCTTCAATCAATAGGCTGTCTCTTTAACAAGGGAGATGCTGGTTTGCAGAACAGAGCCGTCTTGCCAAGGCAGGGGCAGAGCTAGTTTCCTCAGACAGCTCTGCTTTTCAGGATAAGGCATTAGGCTGCATCAGCAGATTTTTGCTTTTTATGAGGACATATATATGAGTCCCCAAAGCAACCTCCCAGAGAGGGTACAGGAGGGTGGGAGGGTGGGGAGAAGGAGGAAGAAACATATTTCTGAAAGTTCAGAGACAGTGCTGCTCAGATTCTGTCCTCTCTGCCACCTTCCTGTCCCTTCTTTCGAGTCTCTGTGTGTACTGAGTGGTATTGTTTACCCACAACGTCCACTCATACAGTGTAAACACCCAAGTCTGCCCAGGACCAGAATGCATGTGTGCGTGCATGCGTGCACATGTGAACACACACACGCACACACACATGCTCTTGGCCCACACGCACCCCAGCGTGTCTAGATGATGCTGTTCCTCTGGCCAGCTGTGCACTCCCTGCCACTCCCTCCTGCGTTCATCACCCAGCTTATGCCTGGCCTTCCCTCACATGTTAGCTCGCTTTCCTGTCATCCCTTCCCAGGGAGGCCCTGGCCCAGCGCCCTGGTGAAATGCTCTTATGGTACCAAGTGCTGTTCCATCCTCACCACTCACCACCTCTTGGGGGCGTTTTCTGTAGTAGCTCTTGACTTTCATTTGTGTGTGTTTCTTTGGTTAATTTATGCGTCACCTTCCAAGCCATAATCTTCAAGTGACAGTCACCATTGTGTTCTGTCTTCCACCCTCAGCATGGACAGAGCAGGTCCACATTAAATAAATGCTGAATGAATGAATGGACATGGTAGGCAGCTTCCAAAACAGCCCCCAAGGATCCCACCTCCTGGTGTTCAGTTTCTTGTGCAAGTCTCTCCCCTGAATGTGAGCTGGAGCTAGTGACTCACCTCTCATGAGTAGAATGAGGCAGAAATAATGGATGTCACTTCTGAGATTAGGTTACACAAGGTGTCACTCCACCTCTCTCCCTCCTCCCCCTCCCCCTCATTGACTTGCTTGCTCTGATGAAGTTAGATGCCATATTGTGAGCTTCCCTACGGAGAAGTCTAGGTGGCAAGGACCTGAGAGTGGCTTCCAGATGATGGCCAGTGAAAAGCTGACCCCTGTCAACAACCAGGACGGTTGGGCTTTGAGGTGACTGCAGACCAGGCAGACAACCTTGAGTGCAGCTTCATGAGATGGTTGAGCCAGACGACCCAGCTGAGCTGTGCCCTGATTCCTGACCCACAGAAACTGTAAGATGATGAATGTTGTTCATTTAAACCACTACGTTTTGGAGTCATTTGTTATGAAGCAGTACGTAATGAATATAACAAATGGATGACTGAGAAACAAGCTGTAAGAACCTGCCTATCTATCTATGTATCTATGTATGTACATATCTATTGTTTATCCTCATTTCTGTATCATCAGTGGCCAAGTAACCCTACATATCAAGAAACTCATAATCTAATTAAGGAGACCAAGATTGCAGGTGGGTGGTGGGGGTAGGCGGTGGTGTCTGGTTGGCCCAAACACACCCTCTACACCTGTTCTCCAGTTGCCTGCTTCCAGGTCCTTGACCTTCCACTTTGAACCTCTCTCTTGGCCTCCTCCTGTAGTACCCCCAAACTTTCCTCCTCACCCAGCCCTCCAAGAGCCTCTCCTCCGTTGTCCCACAGTCCTGTAAAACCCAACCCTGCCTGGGCAGAGCCATTTGGCTTCTGTGTGCCTATCCCAACACTGCTGTGCATGGCTCCGAAGTCTGTCACAGGAATGCACCCCAAGGACACTGCACATCCATGGTCTGTGGTTACCTGGTTCCTCCACAGGTCAGGTCATCCCTTTAGGTTTCCTCAGGGGCTCTGTTTCCTGTTCTCCGCACAGGCTGTTCCAATCCTCCTCAAACCTCCAATCTGACCATTCCTCCGCCCATTACCTCTCAGCCTCCTGCCACCATCAGCAATGATCTCGCTGCTACCTCACAGATAAAATTCCCCTGCTTTTCTGCCATCAAACCTCAAACATATCTGAATTTGTGCCTCCAATCCCCTCTTTATCTCCTGTTACCACGGAGGCCTGCCTCCTAGATTCTGGCCCTTCCCACCTTCCCCGGGACCTCTCTTTCCTCTTCCTTACTTATAGCTGCAGTCTTTACCTCCCTGTTGGTCTCTTCCCATCCATATTGAAATATGTTCAGGTCTTCATTATCTTAAAAAAAATCTTCATTGATACCACTGTGTCCTCTCCAGCTGTCGTCATCCCACCTCTTCTCCCTTTGCAACCAAATCTCTTGAGGGTTTCTACACTTGTTGTCTTTCTGCCTCACTTACCCCTCAACACTTGGTCATCAAAATTCTGCCCCTTCTTGTCCATTGAGGCTACTTTCATCAAGATCACCAGGGGTGTTTCGCCACTGAATCCGATGGAATTTTCCTTTTCTTTTTTGCTTGGTTCTCAGCGGCACTTGATGACATTGACCATGCCCTTCTCACAAGTCTCACTTCCTCTGTCTTCCAGGATCTCATCTTCCTCATTTTCTCCCTACCTCTCTGACTGCTACACTTCAGTCTCTCTTCATGCTTTCTCTGCCTACTGCTCAAATGTTCCTGCTCCATGGGCCTCTGCCTTTGTCATTTTTGCTCTCGTCAGCCTATATATTTAGCATCTAATTGCTTCTGTTAGCATCTAATCATGATGCCATTTATATACTGAGGAATTTTGGCTGCAAATGATAGAAGCTCAATTCACACTAGCTCAAGCAAAAATAGAACATTTTGGCTAGTATAACAGACTAGTTTAGAGATGGCACTGACCTCAGACATTTCTGGATTTGGGCACTCAAATAATGTTGTCAAGCATCTCTCTCCCTCTTTTTTTTGGGGGGGGGGCAGCAGGGCTCTGTTTCTATCACTATATTTGCATCATTATCTTCTACTGCAGACTGGCTTCCTCATGTGGTGGGAGAGAGGGGCAGAGGAGTGGCTATAGATAGTTCAAGGTTTTATCACTCTGGAGGAAGGAAAGAACTTCTCTCTCCCAAAATTGTTATTTCATTCCCAAGAAGGGGCTCTGGTTACTCTGGAGTCATACACCTACTCAATGGAATTTGCAAGGAATTTGGGGTGGTGGTGGTAGCCCTTTGTTGCCAACCTCCCAGGACCACAAGAAATTATGGAAGATGGATTTCTACAGGAAGAGTGAGGTCCTGTTAAAAGAAGAAGAGAGAAGTATACAGAATGAACAAAACAGATCCTCACTATAATTGATTCCTCCAGTCCAGACCTTTCCTCTGTGCTTCAGTTTTAACCACCTGATATTTATCTCTACTTGAATGTCCCCAAATCAACATGTTTTTGCATAGATATCCTAGGAAATATATCCTGAGTCAAAATGCATATAATAAGGCTTCATGGGAGATGCAATTTCATGGTAGCACAGATTGATATAAAAAAGGTAAACGAGACAGGGAAAGCAGGAAGCAAATACAAGTTGGTATGTTACCAACTGTTTGTTATTGAGTTGCATTGTGTCCCTCAAAATATATGCCAAAGTCCTAACCTGCAGGATGTGTCAGTGTGCCCTTATTTGGATATCGGGTCTTTACAGACATAACTAGCTAAGAGGAAGTTTTACTGGATTAGGGTGGGCCTTATATCCAATGTGTTTGGGGTCTGTCTTAGAAAAGGCAAGGCCACACAGAGACACAGACACAGAGGGGAGAAGGCTTGTGGAGACAGAGGCAGAGACAGGAGTGATGTTGCTATAAACCAAGGAACATGTGTGGCCACTACAGGCTGGAAGAGGCCAGGAAGGACTCCCTCCTAGAGACTTGGGAGGGAGCACAGCCCAGTCAACACTTTGACTCAGACTTCTGCCCTCCAGAACTGTGAGAGGATAATCTTTCATTATTTTAAACCATTCACTTGTGGTGCTTTGTTATAGCAGTTCTGGAAACTAATACACCAAACTAGCCACAGCTTCATGTTGCCTGGGCACATGGAATGTCCTGTAAACAGGTCTTACAGAAGAACTTTGCCTTGGAGGACACTCCTTTGGGGGAGGAGGCATGGAGAGAGAGATTTATCTGATGGCTTCTTCCTTTCTCCTCCTGTACCTCATGGATCAGGTCTGCTTTATGATTATTAACTCCCATGCATTTCGGGTTGTGTTGACTGACCCCTCCAGGCATTCGCTGGAGAAACTAGATCACAGGCTTCCAGTTTGTTACTCCAGTTGAACCTAAAGTTGATCAGAGAAGCCAGAGCTCCAGTGTGTCCAGCCAAGTCTAAGGAGGGCTGGAGCTTGAAGGAGCTATTGATATAGACAGAGTGGGAGGAGGCAGAGGTGCTGCAGTGCATTATGGTATACAGAGAATTGGGAATGGAGCATCACCTGGGAATCTGCTGGTCAGGCTGCAGGACCTGGGGTGGGTGGGATAGACTTGACCATTTGCGACAGCTGCCTGTGGAACATGTGGAGAATGTGCTGGTGGCAGAGCCACCCCAGTCCTGTCTATTACACTGCCTACTACCCGTCTACTACCTGTCTACTACCTTGAAGCCAGTGCCGTGACCATGGCAGCCCTAGAAGCAGTTCAAATAGCTAAAGAGTACTGTTCCAAGTCCAACCTGATGAGAGATGAGGTGAGTGGGCACTGGTGATTGCAGCTGGGGATCTCCATTGAAATGGTGACTAAAACCTGGGGCAGGTGAGGATGAGAAAATCTTGGGCAGTGTGCATAAACAGAGTCTGGTATAACATCCAAACTGCAGTCATCATCACCCTTCTCTAAATCCAAACCTGCTATGTCTATGTTTCCCAACTCAGTGAGTGTTAGTGCCATGGACCCCGTAAACCGAGCCAGGAATTTTGAAGTGGTCATTAACTTTTCTCTTTTCTCCCATGTTTAACCCATTGCTGTGTGCACTCAGTTCTGCCTCCAAAACATCTCCAGTTTCTGAGCACTTCCTTCCAACCCCCTTATCTCAGTACTCTTCTGGGCCACCATTTTCTCTAGCTTGGACATCATGATGGGCTCCAGATGGGTTCCTTACCTTTTGTCTTGAGTACCTCCAAAACTTGCCCCTCCCCAAACCCAGCATAATCTTCCTGAAACACAAATCTAGCCAAGTTATATCCCTGCAGACAACTCTTCAAAGGCTCTTCATTCATCACAGGATAAAGATCCAAGCACAAGGCCCAGCATGTTTAGCCTCCCACATAATCCTCTTGCCTCATCTGGCTGCTTCCTCTCTTGCAGTTTATGATATAGCCACCCTGAATTTCTTGTAGCTTTTCTACCATGCTAAGCTCTCACTTCATCTCTCTGTTTATTCATCCAGCAGGTGTCTGGTGAGGGCTTCTATGTCCCAGCACGGTTGTCAGCCCTAGGAATGCAGCAGGAATGCTCAAGCCTTTGCACATGCTGTGCCCCCTGCCAGAAACGCTCTCTCCCCCACTCCCCCCTGGGGAAGACAATGGGAATTGGCTACGCAAAAGCTTCTCTAGAACATTCCTATTATAGAGCTTGGAAAACAAAAAAGACTGTTTCCTTGTGAGTAGAGGACATAAGACATACAGTTCTGACCAATGAGATCAAGGCAGAAGTGTGTACAAAGGGTGTCCTTTCCTGCATAAAAGTCTCACTAAGAGCCTTTTACCTTTCTTTTTTCTACCTGGAATGTAGATGTCAAGCCTAGGGCTACAGCAGATGTCCTGCAACCATGAGGAGCCAAGAATGTGGACAAGGGCCTCCATATTAAGGGGAGTGAGTGGAAATAAGGCAAGGGCCTGGTGCTGAGGCCACTCTGCACACTCATGTGGATTGTGTGTTGCACAACTCTAAGGGGGACCATGATCACAGACTCTGATGTCATTTAGCTGGTGCGGTGGTCCTGGGTCTGGTTTAATCTCCAAAGAGGGGAAGTATAGGGAAGGACAAGAAGCTTCAAATTCTGTGAATTGTGAATACCCCCAAATCTCTCCAGCAACCAAACTGTTTCCATAACCCTTGGTGACCAGACTATTGAAACTCCAAGACTGAGAACTGCTCCATCTTTTGCTTTGTCGGCCTCTCCCTAAAGCAATGAAGGATGATTCCCTTAGTTCAGAGGGGGGAAAGGAATCTGGGCTGCAGGAAAGTATGAAGAGAGGTTAGAATCCACTGGTTAATATTTCAAACAATTACCCTGCAACAAGTGTACGTAAGTTAGGTCTGTGCCAAGAAATACAAATACTCTTAATGGCACAGCAAGGATTCTGCTCAAGTTGGGGGAGGAAATGAGAAAAACCTGGAGAAGTCTCCCCAAAGAGGATGACAAGTGGACTGGACTTTGAAGACTGAATTTATTTTCATAAGACAGGGAAGAGCCTTCTCGAAAAGGTCTGGCTAAGTAAAGTTAGGCCTAAGTGTGCCTGGCACACTGGAGGAAGTAATTAACTGTGGCAGAGAATGGCAAGAGAATGGCTGGTAAGGAGTTTGGGGACTGAGTGAGAAGTTTCTTGAACGTGCAACTTTCAGAGACCTGAGAAAATGGTGAAGTCCTATCTTCTTACAGACATTCCCCACCTGGTCTCAGGTGTCTGTGCAGCCCCTTTACCTGCTCAGGAAGCAGCTGGCCATCCTGGGGGGGAGTATCATTGGATTCTGAGCTGTCTTGGGGAGTTCGTGCACTCCAGGCAGTACTCTGTGTGCCCAGCCCAGAGATATAGATCGGGCTCTATGATGCATTTAGCCCCAGTGTAGAGATTCCTTCCCTTGCCCACCCCACCCCCATTCTTGGGAATAAGTGATTGGGAGCCTTTCACATCTCTGATAAAGATATGACCCCCCAAATAGGCAAAAAGAGTGCTGAGGCTGGGGAAGCACTCTGGGTGCATCTCTCCCCATGGCTCCCTGCGTTCATCAGTGGATGGCAGATTCCTGTCTGCTGTCCCAGCAAGGGCTGCTTCCAGAGACCTGAGGGAGAACCCTGTGGGCATGGGATCACTACGGGCTTCATGGAGGCACTTGAGCCAGGAGGAGAGAAATACTACTTGACAGAACTACAATTCCCATGGAATCAGGGAATATTTTTCTGAACCTCTTTTACCCTGTTTGGAATAGAAAGTAAAGACAGTAGTCTTTTGCTTCTATTCTCACCTTGACCAAACCCCCATCTTCCGGGGTCTAGGGAGTCAGCCTCTTCATGGGTGTAGACCTTCACACAACCTACTCCAGTTATCTACAAGTCCGTAAAGCCCAGGCCAGCTCCTGCTCAGTTCACAGTACCCACTGGGATAGGTCTATGGAGCGAGATGTATTAGTTTTCTATCGCTGCTATAACAAAATTGCCACAAATTTATCAGCTAGAATGACACCTTATCATCTCAGTTCTGTAAAGCAGAAGTCTATTCTCATCTTACTGGGTCAAAATCAAGATGTTTTCAGGATGCGTTCTCTTCCAGAGGTTCTAAGAAAGAATTCTTTTTTTCTTTTTTCTTTTTTTTTGGTCTTTTTGCCATTTCTAGGGCCATTCCCGCGGCATATGGAAGTTCCCAGGCTAGGGGTCGAATCAGAGCTATAGCCACCGGCCTACACCACAGCCACAGCAATGCAGGATCTGAGCCGTGTCTGTGACCCACACCATAGCTCACGGCAATGCCAGGTCCTTAACCCACTGAGTGAGGCCAGGGATCGAACCCCCAGCCTCATGGTTCCTAGTCAGAGGAACCACTGCACCACGATGGGAACTCCAAGAATTCTTTTCTTTGCTCATTTGGCTGTTGGCAGAATTAACCAGCAATGGTGGGTTGAGTCCAGTCATTGAAGTCACTTTAATTTTTCCCTGCTTCTTCTTCCCTTGTATCTCTTTGAGGTCAGCCTGCTAAGGTTCTCTTCTTTCAAGGGCTCCTGTGATTAGCTTGGGGCCACTCAGATAATCCAGATTAATCTTTGTCTCAAGATATGTAATCTTAATCACATATGCAAAAAAATGACAAGGAATTAATTTCCAAAATATAAAAACCATTCATACAATTCACCACCAACAAAATAAACAACCCAACTGAAAAATGGGCAGAAGATCTAAATAGACATTTCTCCAAAGAAGACATACAGATAGCAAACAGGCATATGGAAAGATGTTTAACATTGCTAACTATTAGGGAAATGCACATCAAAACTACAATGAGGTAACAACTTACACTAGTCAGAATGGCCATCATTGAAAAGTTTGTAAATAACAAATGTTGGAGAGGGTGTGGAGACAAGGGATTCCTCCTACACTGCTGGTGGGAATATAAATTGGTACAACCACTATGGAGAACAGTATGGAGGTATCTCAGAAAACTAAATATAGAACTACCATATAATCCAGAAATCCCACTCCTGGGCCTCTATCTGGACAAAACTACAATTCAAAAATATACATGCACCTGTATGTTCATAGCAGCACTATTCATAATAGCCAAGACATGGGAGCAACCTAAATGTCCATCGACAGATGAATGGATTAAGAAGTGGTTCAGATAAAAAAATGGACTCAGCCATAAAAAAAGAACAAAATTATGCCATTTGCAGCAACATGGATGCAACTATAGATTCTCATACTAAGTGAGGTAAGTCAGAAAGAGAAAGACAAATGCCATACAGTATTACTTACATTTGGAATCCAAGATATGGCACAGATGAACCTATCTATAAAACAGAAACAGACTCACAAACATAGAGAACAGACTTGTGGTTGCCAAGGGGGAAAGGAGAGGGAGTGGGATGGATGGGGAGTTTGGGGTTGGCAGATGCAAATGATTACATTTAGAATGGATAAGCAATGAGGTCCTTCTGTACAGCACAGGGAAATATATCCAGTCTCTTGGGATAGATCATGATAGAAGATAATATAAGAAAGGGCATGTGTGTATATATATGTGATTGGATCACTTTGTTGTACAGCAGATATTGGCACAACATTGTAAAGCAACTATAATGAAAAAAGGAAAAAAGTTTAAAAATGCTGAAATTTAAGATTTTTTTTTTTAAAAAAATCACACATGCAAAGACACTTTTGCCATGTAACATAACATATTCACAGGTCCTGAGTGCAGACATCTTTAGAGGTCACTACTCAGCCTACCACGGTATGATCTGGGAGCTGTCTCTATACCCTTTTTCCCTTTCCCTTTCACAAACTCTGGTCCCTTTACCTCAGGGCAGAGGAGAAGCACAGAGCTCAAGAGAAAAGTCCAGTTCTCTTCTTGGCTTACAAGTTAAGGTTGCCCTTCTCTGAAGTTGTCTGTAGGATTTCTCCAAAGGGAGGCTGGCCTCAGAGTGGGAATCTTATTTATGATGTAACCTTATTTTGAAAGTAGGAAAGAGTGAGGAAGAACTGGGGCCCTGCTTGCCATTCCTGATCTCTTCTTCCCTGTCCTGCCCTGGACCTGAGCCTTTACCTGTTTACTGGCCACATGGAAGCAAATGTTGATACTGCATAGACTTCTCTCACCAGCCTTTAACTCCAAGCAGACTCTCCCTCCTTGCCAGGGAGCCCAGGCCAGACAAGTTTCCAAGAAAGCATTTACATTAGTTTATTAAAGTTTTTCATATGTAAAAAATGTAATTTTGAGAGCTGTTTGGAAACATAAAGTCTCTCCACCAGAGGCTGGTTGAGAGCCAGGGGACCCTGCAGGGACAGCGCTGTGGGCTGCCTCTGGGCACCCTCCCTTATGTCTGCTTGACCTTCTGCTCTCTGGAAGGCTCTGTTAGTCTCACTGGCCAGATAGCAAACCCGTAAGATGCAAAGCTCTCTGCAGATACTCTTAAGGACCAAATCCTTAGCTATCTGCCCTCAGGAGAACTGGTGTTTGTCCCACTGGGCTGACTACTTCCACTCCAGCCACTTGGAGGGCTGGGGAGGCTTTGGCTGGCTACTGGGTTGGCTTCCTTCTCTGGCTCTTGAATTCTCAGCCCAGGGGCTATGCCATCACCTCTCAGATTCTCAGTGATGTAAACACACTTTGTGATCAAAAGGATGGAGAAATGTTAGGTGGTACCTTACTGGGTACAGGGCCAGGAGAATAACCTCACATTACTACAGTCACTTAAACATCTTCTCCATCATCAAGGGGATCTGATGATTGAAAAGCACTAATCAATCTTTTCAGGGTTGTTTCTTTCAGGAGCCTGAACTTCATCTTTTGACCTTCCCGGTATCCACTGTCTCATCTCCTCTGTCCTGGTTCTTACCTTCTTTATAGCTTCATTATAAATGATGCCACTAACATTTCATGATGAAAAAAATCACTAGATGCATTTTTTCATAGTAAAAATGTCACCATATGAGTGATCCTCAGACTTTGGTGTGCTTGGGAGTTGCTTAATAGCAACCTAGTGGTAGCCTGCGTCACCCTGAAAATTCTGATCTGGGTCTAGGGTGGGTCTGAACTTCTCCATCTTTAACAAGCTCTCTTTTTAACAACTCCCCAGGTGACTGATTCAGCTCACTGCCTGTGACCTGGATGATCAATCAGTGTGGCAGCGTGACCTCATTTTCTTGGGGTAGGTACTTTTATGCTCTTTGTTAATTTTATTTTAGCCTCTTTCCTTCATAAGTGAGAAGTACCTTTGACTTGGACCAAGTTCAATCCAGTATTTGGTACGGATCTTAGTATACTTTAAATTTTCAGTAAGTACTTACTACTTGAGTTATTTTTGTTTGAAACTAGACTTTCCACTCTAAATCAAATATCTATCGGATACAAATTCATTTTGAAAGGATATATACATAGATATATTTATTTATATATACACATATTTATTTATATTTATATGTTTTATTTTTGCATATGTTGCAAAAGCGAAAGTACTCTTGATGTGATTTCAGCAGAGGATGATCAATTTTCATTCATTCATTCATTGGTTAAACAGAGACATAAAGATGAATAATGACCAAATACCTTAACAAGTCCTGTGTGCTCTGACCCTTACCTATTTTGAAAGCAAAGGAACCCCCAGCCATGCCCCAGCCGCATTTGATTCTTCTAGGTCCTTGAACTCGCTAGGCTTAGTCTCATCACTGGGTCTTTGCCTGTGTTAGTCCTTTTGCCTGGAATACTCTTTCCTCTTCTTTATAGTTAATTTCTACTCTATTCTTCAGGTTTCAGTTAAAAGGACACCATATCTTGAAGGAAATCCCTCTGGTTTCCCAGATCTGCGTTAAGTTGTATTCTTACAGTTGTGTATGCTTCTCTTTAGCTGCTTTTATATGCCTAATGCCTAGCAAACTCTCAGTAAATAGTTGTTGAATGAATGGATGCATGTAAGCATGAGGATCTTTGAATCCTTAGGTCATTCATGGCCTTTGTAGGAGAAATAGGTGTGTAAAGTGATATTGTGATAGGTGTTATAATAGAAGAACATATGAGATTCATTGGAGAAAAAACACAAACATGGTTTGATCGGTATCCCTTGTGGAGTTGGGCCAGGGATGATTTTACAAAAAAGGAGATTCTAGAGATGGATTTTGAAGAAAAACTAGTTTTCCAAGCATATAAGAGGGCATTCCTGGCTAGAAAAGATTGTATGCCTTGGTGAAAGGTTGAAGTGTAGTGATGTTGTGGAGTAGCCTTGAATAGACCCTGCACTGGAGGGATGGGGTTTGGGCTCAGGGTCAGGACTTCACCCAATGCCATTTTGGGGCCAGATTCTACTCTGTAGTGTGTTAAATTGTGCCCACCCCCCAAGATACCCAAGTCCTAATTTACCATTCATGTGAATGTGACCTCTTTTGGAAAAAGCATCTTTGCAAACATAACTGAATTAAGGATGTAGAGATGAGATCATCCTGAATTAACTGGGTGGGCCCTAAATCCAATGACAAGTCCTTATAAGAGGAGGAGAAACACAGGGAAGAAAGACATGTGAAAGTGGAGGCAGAGGCTGGGGTGATGCAGCCACCAGCAGGGAATGCCAAGGATTACTGATAGCCGTCAGAAGCTAGAAGAAAGGCATGGAATGAATTCATCCCAGAGCTTCCAGGAAGAACCCGCCCTGAGGACACCTTGATTTTAAATCTGTGACTTCCAGAACTGTAAAAGAAAAAAACATTTCCATTGTTTTAAGTTGGTGGTAGATTGTTATGGCAGCCACACATTACTAATACATACCATTAGGTGCCCAGCCTGGATCTAGCCAGGCTCTACAACTGGCAGCATTGTTACTGGAATCAGAGAGGGATTTAAGAGTATTTGATTCCAGGTCTGGCTTTCAACTGCTTAACACAGATGAAACCATGGCCATAACAAATATGTGATTGTAAACAGGCAACCTTTTCAGTTAGGAAAGGGCAGTCTCTCTGGCTGGGAAGAATTTTCTAAAATCCTTTTTATCTGTATTAGCTCCATTTTCTGACTACTCAGTGAGGTCGTAGGGCTTTGGCATCATTACCTTCATGAATCTGGAGATCTGTGAGCACCTTTATAAAGATAAGTATTTACCTGAGTGGCTTCTGAGATCTTTTCATCAGAGGGTATCATTGGTGATATATTTTTTTGTCTTTTTCTAGGGCCATACCCGCGGCATATGGAAGTTCTCAGGCTAGGGGTCTAATCAGAGCTGTAGCTGCCAGCCTACGCCAGAGCCACAGCAATGCAGGATCCGAGCTGCATCTGCAACCTGCACCACAGCTCATGGCAACGCCGGATCGTTAACCCACTGAGCAAGGCCAGGGATCAAACCCACAACCTCATGGTTCCTAGTCAGACTCGTTAACCACTGAGCCACAACGGGAACTCCAAGATTTTTTTCACCCTTGTAATTAACCCAGCATATGAGTTTTTTGGTGTATAGTGGGGAGGGGGTGATAGAATAACAGCTCCCCAAAGAGTCTTTGCCCTAATCCCTGGAATCTTTGAATATGTCAGATGATAGGAGGAAGAGAATTAAGGTTGTAGATAGAATCAAAGTTGCTAGTCTTTAAGATAAAGTCTTAAAGGATGTAACTAGAGATTCTCATACTAAGTGAAGTAGGTCAGAAAGAGAGAGACAAATATCATATGATATCACTTATATGTGGAATCTAAAATATGGCACAGGTGAACCTATCTATAAAATAGAAACGGACTCGCAGACATGGAGAGCACACTTGTGGTTGCCAATGTGTGTGTGGGATAGGGCGGGGAGTGGAAGGGACTAGGAGTTTGGGGTTGGTAGATGCAAACTATTAGTTTTAGAATGGATAAGCAGTGAGGTCCTACTGTACAGTACAGGGAACTATATCCAGTCTCTTGGGATAGAACATGATAGAGGATAGCATGAGAAAAAGAATGTATTTATTTGCAGGACTGGGTCACTATGCTGTACAGCAGAAATTGACACAACACTGTAAATCAAATATACTTTAATAAAAAAATAAAGTCTTAAAATAGAGAGATTATGCTGAATTATCCAGGTGAGCCCAGAGTAATCACAAGGGTCACTGGAACAGAAAGAGACAAAAGCATCAGAATCAGAGTGGTGTAGTGTGAGAAAGAGCTTTCCTTTGGCAAAATGCTGGCTTTGAAGATGGAAGGGGCATGAGCCAAGGAATGTGGGTGGCCTCTAGGAGCTGGAAAAGGCAAAAAAAAGTGTATTCAGCCCTAGAGCCTCCAGAACGGAAAGCAGCCTTGCCACACCTTGATTTTAGCCCAGCAAGACCCATTTAGGACTTCTGACCTCAGACTGTTAAGATCCAAGATCCTAACTTTTTTGTTGTTGTTAAATTACTAAGTTTGTAGTAGTTTGTTACAGCAGCCAGAGGAAACTAACCTAGTAGGGTGTGTGTGGTGGGAATTAGGAAGAGGGAGGTTGGAGGGAATTCTCTGCCGTTTTTTAACAACTGCTCTAAGGGGAATTGTTGATGAAATATAGGCCTGGGCTACCTTCAGCCTCAGAAGGAGAAGGTGATACAGTGTCACAGCCCCCTGATCCATGTGAAGAAAACTGACAGGACCCCCTCACCAGCTTCCCTGGAGTGCTGCTGTCGCAGATTTTTTTTTTTAATGGCTGTACCTGTGGCATGGGGTCACTCCTGGGCCAGGGATTTAATCCACAGTTGTGACCTATGCCTGATTTTTTTTAACCCACTGCATCAGGTGGGGATCAAACCCTCACCTCCGCAGTGACTGGAGCTGCTACAGTGGATTCTTTTTTCTTTTCTTTTTCTTTTTTTTTTTGTATTTTTAGGGCTGCAACTGCAGCATATGCTGGTTCCCAGGTTAGGGGTCAAATCAGAGCTGTAGCTACCAGCCACAGCCACAGCCACAGCCACAGCAACAAGAGATCTGAGCCATGCCTGTGACCTACACCACAGCTCACGGCAACGCCGGATCCTCAACCCACTGAGCAAGGCTGGGAATGGAACCCATGTCCTCATGCATGCTAGTTGGGTTTGTCAACCACTAAACCACGATGGGGAACTCTTGCAGTGGGATTCTTAACCCACTGTGCCAGGGAGGAAACTCCCTGTCTCAGATTTTTTTGATTGCAGCAGAACTCCAAGGGGTTCCAGGCTGGGAAGGCCAGTGTCCTGACCTTGGCTGCAAAGTGTTAGGGATCCATAGGGCTCTCCTCTCACAACCCTGAGAGTTTTGGAGGAGGGTGTGGCCTTGCCAGCTGCTCTGACCCAAGGAAGCCTGCAGCCTCCTGTGGTGTCTGGTTGCTCTGGCAAAAACCCCCAAGGCTTCCATGTGTCTGCTGCTCTCTTCTGGTTCTTCCAAAGCCCTCCCAGTCCGAATGAGATATCTGAGAGCACCTGTCATGACTGGCCCATGTGCCCCACTCTTCCCCACCCCTTCTCCTTCTCGGGAGGGTATGGAGAAGTGGCTGAACCTGCAGATATTCTGGGCATGCCCTGTCACTTTTCCCGACAGCTTTTGTCTTCATCTTCTCAAATGTCTCTTGGAGCGCTGGCTCCCAGCCTCCTGCTGCCAGAATTGAAACTTGTCAGGATTGGCTTTGTCTGCCTGGCCTCAGAGCTTCCAGAGCAAAGACAAGAGGGGAAGGGCCTGTGGGGCTGGGCAGCTCTGGGGCTGCATGGCCCAGTGGAGTCAGGAGGGCTGAAAACCACTCTGACTCGACTTGAGCTGGCACCTTCCGGTGCTGGAGGAAACTCAGGGCTCCCGTAGTCTGCTCTGGAAACTCCCAGTGATCTGGTTAAGTGTGTGGGCTCTGAATCCAAATCGCTATCCCACCACTCACTGGCTCTATGACCTAGCCCAAGATGCTTAGCTTTTCTGAGCTTCAGTTTCCCCATGTATGTAAATACAAAATAGTATGCAGACAGACAATAAGCATTAGCTATAATAACATTTATTATCATCATTATCATCATCATTTTCATCATTATTACTTAAGGCTGCACCTATAGCATATGGAAGTTCCCAGGTTAGGGGTCCAATTGAAGCTGCAGCTGAGACCTATGCCACAGCCATGGCAAGACCAGATTGGAATCACATCTGTGGGATCTGAGTCACATCTGCGATAGCCTGCAGCAGTTCCAGATCCTTAACCCACTGAGTGAGGCCAGGGATTGAACCAATATCCTCACAGACACTATGTCAGCTTTTCAACCCACCAAGCCACAATGGGAACTCCAATACTATTTCTAATATTATCAGTTGCATCCCTCATCTTTAAGAGTTGTGAATCCCAAACTACCCCCCAATGACTTTCCCTCAAATCTCAGGCCATCCTTTCCTAGTTCTCCCTGTTTAACAATTTTATTAAAGTATAGTTGACTCATTAAAATGTATAATATGATATATTTTGATACATATGCACACTTAGGAAACCATCACTACAATCAAGATGATGAAAATATTCATTGTGCTTAAAAGTTTCCCTTGGCAATCCTTTCCGTACCTCCCTGTCCTACATCCTTTGCCTTCAGTCCTCAGGCAAACACTGGCTTGTTTTCTGTCCCTATAGATTAGTTTGTATTTTGTAGTGCTTTATGTAAATAGAATTATACGGTATGTACTTTTTTGTCTGGCTTATTTCACTTAGCATACATCTTTTGAGATTCATTCATGTTGTTGTATGTATCAAGATTTATTGTTTTTTATTGCTGAGAACTATTCTATTATAAGAATATATCATAATTTGTTGAGCCATTCACCTGTTGATTGACTTTTGGGTCATTTCCAGTTTTCAGCTAGTTTGAATAAAGTTGCCGTGAACAACATTCTTGTGCAAGTCTTTATATGAACATATGTTTTCACTTATTTTGGTTAAGCATATAGGAGTGGAATGGTTAGGTCATGTGGTAGGTATAAGTTTAATGCTTTAAGAAACTGCCAGACTGTTTTCTGAAGTGGTTGCATGATTTACATACCCACTAGCCGTGTATAAAACTTCTAATTGTTTTGTTTCCTCTCTAATGTTTGGTATGATAATCTGTTTAATTTTAGACATTTCAGTGGGATACAGCGATTTTATGAGTTTCCTAGATAATTAATGATTAATGATGTCAAGCGTGTTTTCTTGTGCCATCTTTATATTTTCTTTGGTGAAATGTCTCTTCAAATCATTTGTCTATTTTAATATTACGTTTTCTGTTTTCTTTTTTTTTGGGGGGGGGTGCACCTGTGGTATATAGAAGTTCCCAGACTAGGGGTCCAGTCAGAGCTGCAGCTGCTGGCCTACACTACAGCCACAGCAATGCCAGATCCAAGCTGCATCTGCAAACTACATCATAGCTCATGGCAACACCGGATCCTTAATCCACTGAGTGGGGCCAGGGATCAAACCTGCATCCTCATGGATACTAGTTAGGTTCATTATCACTGAGCCACAAGGGGAACTCCAGCCAAAACCATCTTGAGAAAGAAAAATGAAGCTGTAAACATCATGCTCCCTGACCCCCAACAATATTACAAAGCTATAGTAATCAAAATAGTATGATATTGGTGTGAAAACATAACATATAAATAATGGAACAGAATAGAAAATCCCAAAACAAACCCATACATATATGGTCAATTAATTTATGACAAAGTGGCCAAGAATACACAATGGGGAAAGGACAGTCTTTTCAATAAGTGGTGTTGGGAAAACTGGATAGCCACAAAGAATAAATTTGGATCATTATCTTATACCATAGATAAAAATTTGCTCAAAATGGATTAAAGATTTGAATGTAACACCTGAAACCATAAAATTTCTAAAAGAAAACATTGGTGGTAAGTGCCTTGATTTAGGTCTTGGTGGTGATTTTTTTGTATCTGATACCAAAAGGAAAAGCAACAAAAGAAAAACAAGTGGGATTAATCAAACTAAAAAGTTTATGCACAGCAAAAGAAACCAGCAATAGAATAAAAAGGCAACCTACAAAATAAGAGAAAATACTTGCAAATCATATATCTGGTAAGGGGTTACTGTTTAAAATATACCAAAAAACCCTCAAACAACTCAATAGCAAAAAACAATCCAATTAAAACATGGGCAGATTATCTCAAAAGACATTTTTCCAAAGAAGACCCACAGGAGTTCCCACTGTGGCACAGTGGATTAAGGATTCGAATGCAGTGGCTTGGGTTGATGTGGAGGCATGGGTTTGATTCTTGGCCTGGTACAGTGGGTTAAAAGATTGCTGCTCCTGTACAGTGGGCATTGCTGCAGCTATGGTGTAGGTCACAGCTGCAGCTCAGATTCAGTCCCTGGCCCTAGAACTTCCATATGCCTTGGGTGTGATCATAGAAAAAAAGAGAAGACCCGCAGATGATCAAGAGGTATATGAAAAGATACCGAACATCACTAATCATCAGGGAAATGTAAATCAAAACCACAATGAGATGACACCTCACACCTGTTTACTACTATTATCAGAAAGGTAAGAAATAACAAGTATTGGCAAGGGTGTGAAGAAAAAAGAACACTTACACACTGCTGGTAGGAAGGTAAATTGGTGTTGACACTATGGAAAACAATATGGAGATTCTACAAAAAATTAAAAATTGAATTACCATATGATCCCTCAATTCTACATCAGGTATTTACCCAAAGAAAACAAAAGCAATAACTCAAAAAGATATATGCACCCCTACATTCATTACAATATTATTTATAATAGCCAAGATATGGAAACAACCTAAGTGTCCATTGATTGATAAAAGAATGTGGCATATATACACAATGGAATATTATCCAGTCAAAAAAAAAATGAAACCTTGACTTTATGACAACACGGATGGACCTCAAGGGTGCTATGCTAAGTGAAATAATTCAGACACAGAAAGGCAAAGATTGTATGATCTCACTTATATGATATCGAAAAATATAGAGAACAGTTTGGTGATTGCCAGAGGTAGGGGGGAAATGGGTGAAGGGTGTCTAAAGGTATACATTCCCAGTTATAAAGTAAATAAGTCATGGGAATGTAATGCACAGCATGGTGACTATTGTTGATAACACTGTGTTGCGAAGTTTCCAAGACAATAGATCTTAAAAACTCTCATCACAAGAAAAACAAATTTTTTTTTTGTGAGTATTTATGGTGATGGACCTTAACTAGACTTATTGTGGTGATCACTTCTCAATGTATATGCAAATACCAAATCATTATGTTGTACTCCTGAAATTGATACAATGTTATATGTCAATTATACCTCAATAAAAAAGTAATCAATTTTTATTTACTGATTTTTATCTTGCAACATTGCTAAATTAATTTGTTCTGGTAGTTTTGATAGATTGCATGGTATTTTCTACAAAGATTTGCAGATGTTGTCTACAAAGAGAGTTTTATATTTTCCTTTCCAATCTGTGTGCTTATTCTTTTTATTGCTTCATTTCACTGGCTAGAATCTCTGTACAATGTTGAATATAAATGATGAGAACTGACATCTTAGCTTTTTCCGAGTTTAGGAGGAAAGCATCAGTCTTTCACCTTTATGTATCATGTTACCTGTAGGTTTTTGTTGATACTCCCTATTGGGTTGAGAAACTTCTCTTCTATTTCTAGTTTTCTGAAAGATTTTATCAGAAACAGATGTTGGGTTTTGCCACATATTTTTTATGCATCTACACAAAATAACTATATTTTATTCAGTGATTTTTAAATGTTCAACCAATATCAGATTATTAGCATAAACTCCATTGCATTATGATATGCTTTTTATGTACTTTAGATCCAATTTCCTGTAATTTTTGTATTTTGTCAGTGTTTACTAGGGTTCTGGGTTGGTAGTTATTTTCTGTCTTTGATTTTGGTATCACTGTAATAATAACTTCCTCCCAGAATGAGAAATTATTTCCTCCTCTTCAGTATTCTGGAAAAAGTTTGTGTAGAATTGGTATTATTTCTTTTTGTGAAAAGTTTGATAGATTCATCAGTAAAGTTGTTTAGGCTTAGCATTGGTTTTGTCGGGGGGGGGGGGCAGTATGTTTTTAACTACACATTAAATGTCTTTAATAGTTATTGGGCTAGCCAGATTAATGGTCCCTTATTCTTTTAATATCTTTAGAATCTGTAGTGATGTCTCTTCCTCATTCTTGATAATGGCCATTTGTGTGTTCTCTTTTGTTTTGTTCTTTTTCCCTGATCAGTCTGGCTAGGGGTGAGGTTGTCAATTTTATTGATCTTTTTAATAAATATTGAGCTTTTGGTTTCATCGATTTTTCTCTATTTTTTTTTCTGTTAACAATTTAATTGATTTCTGCATTTTGGGGGTACATTTTGCTATTCTTTTTCTAGTTTCTTAAGGTAGAAGCTCAGGTCATTGCCATGAGATCCTTCTTTTTCTATATAAGGCGTTATGTATTATAAATTATCCTCTAAGTATTGCTTCTCATTGTATCTCACAAATTTTGATATGTTGTGCTTTTATTTTCATTCATTTCAAAATAATTTCTAATTCCCTTTGATTTCTTTGACCCGTGGGCTATGAGAAGTGTATTATTTAGTTACCAAATATTTGGAGATTTTTCCAGAGATGTTTCTGTTATTATTGATGTATAATTCGATTCCACTGCAATAAGGTCATGAATTGCATGAACTGACTCTTTTTAAAGTGATTGAAACTTGGTTTATGGCCAAGAACATGGTCCATCTTGGTAAGTAGTTTGTGTGCCCTTGAGAATAATAATATACATGCTGCTGTTGTATGGAATGTTCTATAAATATCAATTAAGTCAATTTTTTGGATAGTGCTTTTAGGTCTTCTATGTTTTACAGATTATTTTTCTACTTATTCTATCCATTATCAAGATAGGGGTGTTGAAATTTCTACCTATAACTGTGAATTTGTCGATTTATCATTGTAGTTCTATCAGTTTTTGCTTCGTGTGTTTTGAAATTCTGTTCTTAGCGGCTTAAGCATTTAAACGATTATGTTTCGAGTAATTGATCCCTTTATCAATGTGAAATGATATTATTATTCCTGGATAGATATGTTGCTCTGAAATCTACTTTGTCTGGTATTACTATGGCTACTCCAGGTTTCTTTTGATTAGTGTTAGAATGTGTCATGGGTTGAATAGCATTCCCCCCCAAATTGATGTCTACCTGGAACCTCAGAATGTGTATTTGGACATACAGTCTTTGCAGATGCAATTAAGATAAGGATCAAGATGTGATCACACTGGGTTAGGGTGGGCCAATGAGAATGTCTTTATGAGAGACAGAAAAGGACACCCAGAGACCCAGGGGAGGCCATGTGAAGATGGAGGCTGGTATTAGAGTAATTCTGCAATCAGCCAAGGAACACGAGGAGCCATCAGAAGCTGGAAGAGTGAAGAAGAATTCTTCAATAGAGTCTCCAGAGGGACCATGGCCCTGCCGACACCTTGACTTCAGACTTCTAGTCTCCAGCACTGAGAGAATATATTTATGTTTTCAGTCGCCAAGTCTGTGATAATTTGTTATGGCAGCCCCAGGAATCTAAGCAGTATGGGCTATCTTCTATGATCCCCCCTTTTGTTTTTATTACTCAATGAATTTATTACATTGATAGTTGTACAATGATCATCACAGTCCAATTTTTTTAGGATTTCCATCCCATAACCCCAGCACATCCTCCAACCTCCCAAATTTTCTCCTTTGGAAACCATAAGTTTTTCAAAGTCTGTGAGTCAGTATCTGTTCTGCAAAGAAGTTCATTGTGTCCTTTTTTCAGATTCCACATGTCAGTGAAAGCATTTGATGTTGGTGTCTCATTGGATGGCTGACTTCACTTAGCATGATAGTTTCTAGGTCCATCCATGTTTCTAAAAATGCTGGTATTTCATTCCTTTGAATGGCTGAGTAATATTCCATTGTGTATATGTACCACATCCTCTTGATCCACTCCTCTGTCGATGGACATTTAGGTTGTTTCCATGTCTTGGCTATTGAAAATAGTGCTGCAATGAACATTGGAGTACATGTGTACTTGAGTTATGGTTTTCTCTGGATAGATGCCCAGGAGTGGGATTGCTGGATCAAATGGTAGTTCTATTTTTAGTTTTCTGAGGCATCTCCATGCTTTTTGCCACAGTATAATAGGTTCCTTTTTCTCCACACCCTCTCTAGCACTTATTGTTTGTAGACTTTTTGATGATGGCCATTCTGGTTGGTGTAAGGTGGTACCTCAGAGTGGTTTTGATTTGCATTTCTCTAATAATGAGTGATGTTGAACATCTTTTCATGTGTTTTTTGGCCATCTGTATGTCTTCTTTGGAGAACTGTCTGTTTAGATCATCTGCCCATTTTTGGATGGGATTGTTTCTTTGGTATTGAGCTGCAGAAGGTATTTATAAATTTTGGAGATTAATCCCTTTCCTTCAAATCTATTTGTGTCTGTATATTTAAAGTGGGTTTATCATTCCTATAGTTGGAGTTTGCTTTATCTATCCAATCTTATAATCTCTTTCTTTTTGTGGGGGAGTTTAAACCATGTATCTTAATTTGATTAAAAAATTTTTTTTACAACTTTAATCTAACATTTTGCTGTTTGTTTTCTGTATTATTTTCCTGCTCTTCTTTAGAAAATAGTGTATTTATTTTTTTCTTATTTTATTTTAACCTTTATAGGGTTACTAGCTATGCTGCTTTAAGCAACTGGTTGTGATGTTTCTTACACTTGGAATTCATTGAGCTTTTTGGTTATGTGAGTATATGGTTTAATCAACTTTGGAAAATTTACAGCCATTAATTCTTCAACTTTTTTTTGGTCCTCTCATCCTTCGGAGATTTCAGTTCCTCATGTATTTAGCCACAGCTCACTGATGCTCTGTTTATTTTTTCAGTCTTTTTTCCTCTCTGTGTTTTATTCTGGATGGTTTCTATTGCTGTGTCATCAAGTTCACTGTTCTTTTCTCTGTGCTGTCTAATCCCATCCAGTTTATTTTTCATCTCAGACATTACAGTTTTTTAATCTCTAGACATATGATGTGTGTATTTTTTGTATCTTTCAAGTCTCTCCTAAACATGCTCAATTTTCTCTTTAGCCTCTTTAACATATGGAATGCAGTTATAATAACTTTTAATATCCTTGTCTATTAATTCTGTCATCTGTGTCATTTCTGGGTCATTTCAATTGGTTGGCTTTTCTCTTCATTATGCACCTTATTCTCTGACTGTTTTTCAGTCCTCATTTTTAATTAGGTGTCAGGCATTGTGAATTTTACCTTCAAATATATATTTTTCTTCCTGTAAGATTCTTGAGATTTATTCTGGGATGCAGCTGAATTACTTGGAAAGAGGTTTTTTTTTTTTTTTTTGGATCTTACTTTCAAGCGTTGTTAGACTGAACCAGAACTGAATTTATCCTAGGGCTAATTCTGCCTCACAAATTAGGCAAAACCCTTCCTGGTACTTTTCCCAATGTCCCATGAATTCTGAGGTTTTCCAATCTGGCTGTTGAAAACAAGAGCCATTTCTAGCCTCGTATGAGCTCCATGAATTTTTCCTTCTACTCTTTTCTTTTTCCATGGTTTTAGATTATTTCTTCCCGTGTACATACTGAAGACTCAAAGAGGGCTCTCTACAGATCTTCAGAGATTTCTCCATGCACAGCCCTCTCTCTGCTGGTTGCTGGCCTCCTTGCCATCCCACCGCCATATCCTCAACTCAGGAGACTGCTGGATTTGGCCTGGGCTCCCCTTTCTGCCATGTGACCTGGAATCTCTCTGGGCAGGTAGGTGGGGCAATCAGAGGACTTAATTGTTTCCCATTTCCCAAGGATCTCTCTTCTTCTCTTTCTTTTTTTTTTCTTTTTTCTTTTTAAGTCCATACCCACGGCACATGGAGATTCCCAGGCTAGGGGTCGAATCAGAGCTACAGCTGTCAGCCTACAGCATAGCCACAGCAATGCAGGATCCGAGCCAGCATCTGCGATCTGCACCACAGTTCACCACAACACTGGATCCTTAACCCACTGAACGAGGCCAGGGATCAAACCCACAACCTCATGGTTCCTGGTTGGATTCATTTCTGCTGCACCACAATGGGAACTCCTATCCTTCTCTTTCTGACATCCAGTATCTTAAAAAATATTCTTTCATGTGTTTTCTCTGGGTTTTTCTTAATAGTTTTAGGACAGAAGGTAGCCTGCAGCAGAAGTCATACACTTGTCTCACTCTTCACCCATTCTTCATTCTTTTGTCTGCCCCCTCAAGCCCTGCTATTACCAGAAATGTCATCTAGGTAGAACCTTCCTTTAGATCAGCAGAAGGCAATGGATCAGCAATTAGGAACTGCCCTTTGAGTCAAACATACTGTGCTTCAGATCTTGGCTCTGCCAGTCCCTGTGTTATGTTGGTCAAATTATTTCACCCACTCAAGGCTGTTTCCTTATTTGAAAAAGAGGAAAAATGAAACCTAGCTGCAGAATTAAGGTAATGCATAGAAAGTCACTAGGACCAGGTAATGGGCTCAGTAGTATAATTCAATGACTGTATGATGAAGTGAATGCAAGCAGGATTTGTTTGTTTGTTTGTTTGTTTGTTTTAGGGCTGCATCTGTGACATATGGAAGTTCCTGGGCTAGGGGTCTAACAGGAGCTGCCGCTGCTGGCCTACACCACAGCTATAGCAACGTGGGACCTGAGCCACATCTGTGACCTACACCACAGCTCATGGCAATGCCAGATACTTAACCCACCAAGCCATGCCAGGGATCAAACCTGCATCCTCATGGATACTAGTTGGGTTCATTGCTGCTGAGCCACAATGGGAACTCCAGAATTTATTTTTTTAAATTGTCTCACATTGTTTCATTGTCTGCTCTGTTTCTGGGGACAGTCCTACCATTACTCTAGAGCTCCCAGAAAGGGCAGTACCACCAGCTCTAAATTTCTTGCACCAACAGAGGGGAGCAGTCATGTGGAGAACTTCCAATAGCACATACTAGAAATATCATGGACATTTGGCTGCATGAAGCATTATAATGATCTTTTCTTTGCGGCAGATTGACTTTACTAATTAGGTTGGGTTTGAGCCAGTGTTAAATACAGTTTGCATGTAGAGAACACAAACCAATTGGCAGAACCAGGGGGAACTCAGAAACATTTTAGGTATCAGGACAAGCCAGCTATGATTAAAGCTTTGTTTCAAATAATCCTTTCTCCCTCTCCTGGCCTCCATTTTTATGAGCTCGTTAAATATTAAGCATATTAATGCTTTATCACAGTTGCTACAAACATATCCTTCCCACTTGTTATTCAGTTCTGTTTTTAAATTCAAATCTGTTGTAAACAGAATTTTAAAAATTGCAGTTAAACTATCGATCTTTTCCTTTGTAATATCTTCTACCACTTTTAGGCCTCAGAAAAACCCCATCCAGAGATCAAATAAACATTCGTCTTTATTTTCTTCCAGTTTTTAACATTTAACATTTAACTTAATTTATCTAGAATGTATTTTTATTAATGTGTGGCATAAAGTGTGAAGGCATTGTATTTGAGATAATTAATGCTAGCTGCTACAACTGTTAAACCTCAAAATCTCAGTGCCTTAGCACCACAAAGCCTTAATTCTCACTGATGCTGAGCCTAGTGATGGTCAGATGGCACTCCTGAGTGTGTGGCTACAAGTGATGACTCAGGGACCCAGGCTGTTTCTGCCTGCAATTCCATCATCTTAGTCTTTTGCTTCCAGTTGCGGGGGGAACCCCACAGAATATTGAATAAGAGCTAACTGGTGCTGCCTGAAGACCTAATTTGATTTTTCAAATAGCTAACTGATTACATGGCGGCATTTACCAGTTACATATGAACTTGTTATATGTGTATTGTGGTCTGGACTGCTTATTTGTTCTCTTGGGCACTGTACTAGATTTTTTTCAAACTTCCTTTACAATATGTTTTAGTATCCTTTATGGTGAACTCCTCCCTCGTTATTTTCCTTTTTCAAAGTTTTCTTGGCTGTTACATAATAGGTATTGAGATAGGCTGGGAGGTAGAACCTAGGACATGGTGCTGTTTGCTGCAGTAGCTGCAATGCTTGCACATAGAAAAACATCTCCTCAAGCAACAAAATACAAAGAAACTATAAGGAACTGAAAATAACTGCATGCATGTGCAGTTGAGACAAATTATGGACAAGAAGATACAAAAGAACTAAAAACCCAACTGCCACATCCAAAGAATTGAGAGAAAAAAGAGAGTACTATGCATGGCCCCTGCATACAATATCACCAAAGGGGTGGGAGGACCACCTAAACCATCCCTCTGGCCTGACCCCTGGCCCCACTCCTACACTCACCCCATGTAAGGAATCAGATTGTCCCCTGAGTGAGTGAGCAAGGGAAACAATTGCTGATTTTCACTACCCTCTGCTGCAGCAGGGCCCCAATAAAGCCTTGCCTGAATTTTCCTGTCTGGCCTCTTAACAATTTCTATTGATTAAGGATGTCAAGATGGTAAAAATGTTACATATTACTTATGATCTATTGGCTCTGTGAGTGCATGCATGGTATTAGCACATAAGAGGCTGCACCCATCCCCCAATGTTCAATGAACAGGTGGAGGATGTCTGCTATGTTCTGAATGTTTGCACGTCCCCCAAATTCATATGTTGAAGGCCTAATATGATGGTATTTGGAAATGGAGCTATGGGAGGTAATTAGGTCATGAGGGTGGAGTTATGAAGAGACTGGTACCATTATAAAAGGAGGAAGACAGCTGGCCCTCTCTCTCTCTGCAATGTGAGGACAAAGAGAGAAAGTGGCTGTCCCCAAGCCACAAAGTAGGCAATCACCAGACACTGGATCTGCCAGTGCCTTGAGCTTGGAATTTCCAGCCTCCAGAACTGTGAGAAATAAATGTTGGCTATTTTAGCCACTCAACCTATGGCATTTTTGTTATGGCAGCCTTAGCTGACTAAGACAATGTCAAAATCCATGTCTCCAACTTTTAACTCTCTCCCAAACATGAGGCCCACATTTCCAGATACCTGATACATAGCTGGAAATACCTGGAAGTTTAGCTAGCACCTCTGGGAAGAGCTAGATCATGCAGTAGCCAGTGGCAGATGTTTTTTTAAAGTCAGAGGTAGAAGAAAGATGGGAGAAGGAAAGAAGTGGATGCTTCAAAATATTCCCATCTCTGCATAAAAATTGGAGGAATAATAAGGAAGGAATGATAATTCAAGTGTCTCCTTACTTGGAAGGGCCTGCACCACCTTGGAAAACTTAAGAAAGCTATTTTGGCCCCTCCTGAGTCTACAGTCCGCTCCCTGTGGCTGGGGTTGAGGTGCAGGAGGAAAGAAAGTACAGCAGGGGCTCAAGAAACAGTTTGGACCTTGGCCCCTGCTTCCAGCAAGAGGGCCTTCAAGAAGATTTGGGTGAGAGGCAGGATTAAGATGATAGGGAACTAAGACATGGCACTCACCTTCTCTCACAAACATCTTAAAAAAATCCACATGTAGAACAATTGGCACAGAACATCTACTGAACACTGGCAGAAGACCTTAAACCTCCAAAAAAGGCAAGAAACCCTCCACATAACTCAGTGGAACATAAGGAAAGGGAGAGAGAGAGAGAGAGAGAGAGAGAGAGAGAGAGAGAGAGAGAGAGAGAGAGAGAGAGAGAGAGAGAGAGAAGAGGGGGAAAAAAGGAATCAGAATGGGACCAGTACTCCCATGAGGGACACGTGAAAGAGGAAAGGAACCTGCACCCTAGGAGGCCATGGTCCCATAGGGGGAACATCAAAGCCTCAGAGAAAAGTGTAGCAGCTGTACTGAGGAGGGCAAAGCAGAAGAGAGCCACACAGACTACTGGTACCATCACCCTTGGACAGAGAAGTCTGAGATGCTCATGCAGGAGCTGGGTACTGAGACTCAGGCTTCAGATATAGTTCCAGAGAGAGGACTAGGGTTGGTGGTGTGGAGACAGCCTGAGGGTCTAGGGAACAGTGTGCTATGGGCTAGGGAGCAGAGAACCACAGCTGAGGGAGCACAGGAGGAGGTTTGGGCCCTCAGGAGATCAAGGCACCATTGTTGGGGAAGGTGAGAGGAGAATGGGGCAGGATCACCGTAGGAATCTTTTTCTCTGCACATGGGGACTCTCAGTCAGTGGAGGGCATCTTGTGTAGGCTATGGGTGGCAGGGGCAAATTGTTGCAGCCATCTCAGACTCCAGAGGTGGGCATGGCCTGCCACCACTAGGGATCCACGAATAGGCACCACCTATGGTCCCAGTAACCTCTATAGGTCACTACAGAGGAGGCCACTTCAAACAAGTGTCACTCATTTCCCTCACTTCCTTGGGAACACACACACCTTGCCGTTGCCTCTACCAAAGGCTCTGGGCACCTCCTAAACCTTCCTGAGGGTCACTGCCACTTCCCAGGGTCCTACAACCAGGAGCAGTCTATGCCACCTCCCCACAGGTCCTCATCACGGTCAGTGGCCTAACAACCAGGCACTGACCATAGGGCTCTGCCCATTGCCTCCGTCTTCCTGGAAGCAAGTGCAGGCCTTACACTTGCACACCCCCATCAAGAAGATAACAGCCTGCATACACTGGGGAAAGAGACAGCAAGCATCCAAACCAAAAGCAGCCCTCACACCAAAAAAAAGTAAGCCTTCACAAACTACCCAGGGGTGCTCTAGCAATTAAATAGACTCCAAGATGACAGTATATGTCTTCCCTAAAATCACAGAATAAGGAAAATATAAGCAAAATGAAAAAGCTCAAAAACCATTTCCAGTTAAAAGAACAGGAGAATTCCCCTGAAGGAGCAAACAATGAAACAGACCTCTGCAGTCTAACATATACCAAGTTCAAAAAGGAGATAGTGAAAATACTGAAGGAGTTAAGAGTGAATATGAAGGAATTAAGAGCAGATATGAATAGTAATGCAGATTACATTGGAAAGGAAATAGAAAATATATGGAGGAGCCAAGAAAAATTAGAAAATTCATTTTCAGAGTTTCAAGCTGAGTTAAAGGTATTGAAGAGCAAAAGGAATAATGCACAGGAACGAATAAGTAACTTATAAGATGGAATAATGGAAATCGCCCAATCAGGACAGCAGATAGAAAACCAAATGAAAAAACATGAAAGCAAAATAAGAGATCTAGGGAACAATAAACCGCATAAGAGGAATTCTAGAAGGTGAAGAAAAAGAAAAGGGGATTGAAGACATATTTGAAGAAATAATGGCTGGAAACTTTCCAAAACTAAAGGAAACAGATGTCAAGATACAGGAAGCACAGAGGGCCCCAAACAGATTGAATCTAAACAGACCTACATCAAGACATATAATAAAAATGGCAAAAGTTAAAGATAAAGAGAGGATTCTAAAGGCAGCAAGAGAAGAACAAAGAGTTAATTATAAGGAAACAACCATAAGGTTAATCAACTTATTTCTTATTTTTCTACAGAAACATTACAGGCCAGAAGGGAGTGGCAAGATATATTCAAAGTTCTAAAAGGGAAAAATTTGCAGCCTAGAATACTCTACCCAGTGAGAGTATCATTTAAAATAGAAGGAGAAATAAAGAATTTCTCCAACAGGAGTTCCTGTTGTGGTGCAGTGGAAACAAATCTGACTAGGAGCCATGAGGTTACAGGTTCAATTCCTGGTCTCACTCAGTGGAGTGGGGATCTGGTGTTGCTGTGAGCTATGGTGCAGGTCACAGATGCAGCTCAGATCTGGTGCTGCTGTGGCTCTGGGGTAGGCTGGCAGCAACAGCTCTGATTAGACCCCTAGCCTGGGAACCTCAATATGCTGCATGGGTGGCCTTCAAAAGACAAAAAAAAAAAAAAAAAAGAATTTCTCCAACAACCAAAAAAGCCCAAAGGAATACAGCAATACTAAACCCATGCTAAAAGAAATACTGAAAGTTCTCCTCAAAATAGGAAAGAAGATACAGAAAGGAGGGAATCACAACTAGAAAGAAATCACTTAAATAAGTCAATATACAGATCTAAAAGGAAAAAAAATCTATTTGTAAAAGTAATGATAAACACAAGGAACAGCAAAAAGAATAAACATGAAAGTGTAAAAAAAGACATCAAAATCATAAAATATAGGGAAAGGAATTAAGAAAAGCTAGATGCTGCTTTTTTTTGGGGGGGGGAATGTGTTTGAGCCTATATCACTATTAGGCTAAAGCAAGCAGATACAGGAAGGGGTTAAAATACTTGAAAAACAGGGAAACACAAATCAAAGCCAAACAATATATTCTTAAAAGCTAAAAAGAAGAGGGCACAAGCATTAAAATAAAAGGACATAATCCAACCAACAAAGAAAGGAACAAATATAAAAATCAATTGGAAAACAAAGTTTAAAATAGCAATAAATACATATTTATCAATAATTACCTTAAATGTAAATGGACTGAATGCTCCAATCAAAAGACATAGAGTGGCAGACTGGATAAAAAACAAAAGCCTACAATATGCTGCCTACAAGAGACGCATCTTAGGGCAAAGGACACATATAATTTTAAAGAGAGGGGATGGAAAAAGCTACTTGATTCAAATGGAAAAGACAGGAAAGCAGGAGTTGCAATACTCATATCAGACAAAACAGACTTCAAAACAAAGGCCATAAAGAAAGACAAAGAAGGACACTATTTAATGATAAAAGGATCCAATCAAAAAGAGGATATTACACTTCTCAATACATAGGAGCACCTAGATACATACAACAAAATTATAGGCCAATATCTTTGATGAATGTAAATGCAAAAATTCTCAACAAAATTTTAGCCAACCAAATCCAGCAACATATAAAAAGATCATACACCACAACCAAGGGGATTCATCCCAAGTTCAAAAGGATGATTCAACATACACAAAGAAATCAATGTCATATACCACATTAACAAAAGAAAAGTCAAAAACTACATGATCATTTCAGCAGATGCAGGAAAAGCATATGACAAAATCCAACATCCATTCGTGATAAAAACTCTTACCAAAGTATACAGGGAACATACCTTAACATAGTAAAAGCCATTTATGACAAATCCACTGTCAATATAATACTCAATGGAGAAAAGCTGAAAGCCTTCCCACTAAAATCTGGAACAAGACGAGGGTGCCCGCTCTCACCATTTTTATTCAACATAGTATTGGAAGTCTTAGCCACAACAATCAGACAAAGAAAAGAAGTAAAATGTATCAAAATTGGAAAGGAAGAGGTAAAATCGTCACTCTGTACAGATGACATGATATTATATATAGAAAACCCCAAGGACTCCACACAAGAACTCGAACTGATCAGCGAATTCAGCAAAGTAGCAGGATACGAGATTAACATTCAGAAATTGGTTGCATTTCTGTACACTAACAATTAAATATTAGAAAAGGGATATAAAAATACAATACCTTTTAAAAGTGTATACCCCAAAACTAAATAACTAGGAATAAAGGAGGTGAAAGACTTATCTGTTGAGAACCATAAAATATTAATCAAGGAAATTAAAGAGGATTCAAAGAAATGGAAAGATACTCCATCATTAAAACAGCCATACAACCCAAAGCAATCTATGATTCAATGCAATCCCTATCAATTTTCCCACAGAACTAGAACAAACAATCCAAAAATTTATATCAAACCACAAAAGACTCAGAATTGCCAAAGCAATCCTGTGGGAAACAAAACAAGGAGGAAGCATAACTCTCTCAAGACTGCAGACACTACTACAAAACTACAGTAATCAAGGCAGGGTGGTACTGGTACAAAAACAGACATATGGACAATGGAACAGAATAGAGAGTCCAGAAATAATCCTAGACACCTACAGTTAACTAATCTTCAAAGGAAGCAAGAATATATAATGGAAAAAAGACAGTCTCTTCAGCACTTGGTGCTGGGAAAACTGCCCAGCTGTGTGTAAATCAATGAAACTGGAACACACCCTCATGCCATGCACAAAAATAACACAAAAATGGCTTAAAGACTTAAACATAAAACAACACACCATAAAACTCCTAGAAGTGAACATAGGCAAAACATTCTCTGACATCAGCCATACACATGTTCTCTTAGGTCAGTCTCCCAAAGCAACAGAAATAAGAACGAAAATAAACTAATGGGACCTAATCAAACTTACAAGCTTTTGCACAGCAAAGGAAGCCTTAAAAAAAAAAAAATGAAAGGACAGCCTATGGAATGAGAGAAAACAATTTCAAACAATGAAACTAACAAGAGCTTAATCTCCAAAATATGCAAACAATTCATACAACTCAACAGCAAAACAAAAACAAAAACAAACAAACAAAGAAAAAAACAAAAAACCCAAAAAACCCCCCAAAAAAACCCACACACACAAAAAAAACCAATCAAAAAATGGGTACAAGACCTAAACAGACATTTCTCTAAAGAAGGCATAGAGATGGGCAACAGGTACATAAAAAAATCCTCAACATCACAAGTTACTAGAGAAATGCAAATCAAAACTACAATGAGGGGAGTTCCTGTTGTGGTTCAGCGGTAACGAACCAACCAGGATCCATGAGGATGTGGATTTGATCCCTAGCCTCGCTCAGTGGGTTAAGGAGCTGGCACTGCTGTGAGCTGTGGTATAGGTCACAGACATAGCTTGGATATGGTGTTGCTGTGGCTGTGGTGTAGACCAACAGTTGCAGCTCTGATTTGACTCCTAGCCTGGGAACTTCCATATGCTGCAAGTGCAGCCCTCAAAACAAAACAAAACAAAACAAACCTACAATGAGGTACCACCTCACACTGGTCAGAATGGCTATCATTAATAAGATTACAAATAACAAATGCTGGAGAGGGTGTGGAGAAAAGGGAATCTTCATACACTGTTGGTGGGAATGTAAATTGGTACAGTCACTATGGAAAACAGTGTGGAGATTCCTTGGAAAACTCAACATAAAACTGCCATAAGATCCTGCAATCACACGCCTGGGCATATATCTGGACAAATCTTTCATTGAAAAAGATACATGCAGTCCTACGTTCGTTGCAGCACTATTCACAATAGCCAAGACATGGAAACAACCTCAATGGCCATTGACAAATGAATGGATTACGAAGATGTGATACCTATACACAGTGGAATACTACTCAGCCATAAAAAGAACAAGATAATGTCATTTGCAGCAACATGGATACAACTAGACATTCTCATACTAAGTGAAGTAAGTCAGAAAGAAAAAGACAGATACCATGTGGTATCACTTATATGTGGAACCTAAAATATGTCACAGATGAACCTATTTACAGATCAGAAAGAGACTCACAGACATGGACAGCAGACTTGTGGTTGCCAAGGGTCTGGAAGGAGGGAGTGGGATAGACTGGGAGTTCAGGGTTAATAGATGCAAACTGTTACATTTAGAAAGGATAGACAATGAGGTCCTGCTGTATAGCACAGGAAATATGTTCAATCACTTGTCATAGAACATGATGAAATATGAGAAAAAGAATGTATATATATGTATGACTGGGTCACTTTGCTGTACAGCAGAAATTGACAGAACGTACGTCAACTATAATAAAAAAAATTTTTTTTAAAGATTTGGGTGCTTTTTCACAATCTGCAATGAAGAATGGATGTCAGTAAAATAGTAATCATAGCAATTGCTCCCAGTTTTTGTGCACCTGCTATAAGCTGGGCATTTTTTAACATTAACTCATTTGATCTTCACAAATCCTGATAAGCTGACTAGTGTTACTCTGGGATATGGACATGGAAATTCAGGTTCAGAAGTATCGAGTAGCTTACCCAAGGCCACAAAGACAATAAGGAGCAAAGTCAGGAGTTACATTAGGGCAGCTGGCTCTAAAAACTGTGCTCCATCTACTAAGCTGTGCTGTATCTGCCATCTTTCAAAATGGTAGGGAGACCCAGAATGTTTAAAAGCAGGTAAACAGAAGGGAAAATTGTCTTGAAAATTTGTTATGGTTGCACGGGACAGGTGATGCTCCATCTTACTTGTATGGTGGAGGAAGAATTTAATTCATGCTGAAGAAGAGTGACTGTGTATGGTGAAGTGTGAGCAAACCTGCTAGAATCACCAAAATGGAGTTTCTGAACATTAGACAATTGCTGATATTTGCGCTTTGCTTCAACAGATAGAGAAGCTACTATAGAAGAGGGCCATCATCTCTAATGTACAACAGAGAGGAACCGGTTAAGAAATCTTAACGAGCTGAACTTGGGCTAGGAGAGAGTACTCAGGCCTTCTAGGTGACTGAAGGCCAAAAAGAAGTGAAAATGCTTTGTGTCAAAGTAAACTGTCTGTGTTCTGAGGCGACCCCTCTTCCATGGCATTCAACATTCAGAGTATTAGGACTTTAAATACAGAAAAGCAATGGTCTTAATTGGCTTTTGGTGGTCATGAACCTGGGTGACCACATTCCTTTAGCCTAAAACTTGATGGGTTATTCTGCCCAGCTTGGCTTAAGAAGCAGAGAGAATCCTTATTCATAGAGCATATTGCAACAGAAACGCATGTAAGACAGAGTGGAATGGGTTTAGTCCTGGCCATGATCCCTCTAATGCTTTTGATAACTCAGGCCAACCACACAGTGAAAGAGTCTCAGACAAAGGGAAACCTCTAGGGTGTTTAGGATTTGCTGGGCATAATGCTATTTCTGCAGTGTTCAGAGCACAAGAAAAAATTATGCATTTTGTCTGCTATGCTGTTCCCTTAATGATTACATCCATGTGCATTTTAGGAGAATTTGTCTTCTGTTTCTTATTCATTTACACTTTACACTTCAAAAGATTGTTTTGTAAGAGCCACTCAATGCGCAAGAAGTCTCATGAGTTTTTCTTCTAAATGAGCCAGCAACTTTCCAAGAATCAGGAAGCTGCAAGTTGCCAAGAATAAATAAATGAACTCCAGAAGGTTCAAGTTTGGTTTAAAACTCTGTAAGGTTTTAAGTAGGTTCTATATCTGGCTTAACTCCATGTCCTCATCTAAGACATAAACCACCGGAAGGAAGACTATTCCTGGAAGGCAACTTTTACCCAAGCATTGAATTTAATGATTATTTCCAATACTGATTAATTAGAAAAATCACAGCAGAAGAGTCATAAAGCCATGATGTAAGGAGGTATAGGGGTCTGGTGGAATAGTTCTTGTTTGAAGGTTAGGCAGCCACAGACTTGGTTCTGCCACAAAATTTGCTGGACGAAGTAAATCTTGTACATCTGTGCCTTAGTTTCCTCATCTGTGAAATGAAGAAATAACAGTAGATGGTCTCTAAGATTTTGTGATGAAAATTAAATTTTTTTGGAATTCCAATCCATGGAAGCAAAGAATCTGGGGTTTCAGTAATTGGATCAAGATTGGAATTAGTTGATTATATCCATGTCCAGCTATAGACTGGATGCCTTTAATGACAAACATTTATTTCTCACAGTTGAGGCTAGAAATCTGAGATCTGGAGGCCTGCATGGTTGGGTGATGGTGAAGGCCTGCTTCCTGGCCGGTAGACAGCCATGTTCTTGCTGTATCCTCCCGTGGCTGAAAGAGCTCTCTTCATTCCCTTTGAAGGACACTAATGCCCATCACAGGGACTCTACCCTCGAGATTTCATCCAAATTCGATTACCTCCCAAAGCTTCCATCTCCAAACGCTACCACACTGGGGATTAGGGCCTTAACATATGAATTGAGTGGAGAAGGGTGACACAAATATTCAGCCCATAGCCGGGGGTGTAAGAGATGTTGACGTCTCACCCAGATCGCCTGTGCCAAGCTGGTGCTGCTGGATGTTGGCTGCTAACAGCTCATACCTACATCTTGCCTGGAAGCATGCCTTTGGCCAATTAAAACTGGGGGTGTGAGAGTCTATAAGTCTCACCCCTTCAGGAGGTAACTTGGTTAATGGCTGACCAATGGGGGAGTCTAGTACCCCGGGCTTCTTGTCTCTGATCACTTGATGACCCGGGATTCTCCATGGAGCAGGCTGTGGCTAGATTTTACCTGTGTCTTTGCTAAGCTTCCTCCCTTGCCTTCTCCTGCTTCTCTTACTTATCTCCAGGTTTCTCCTGAGAGCACTCCCTTAACACATCACTTGCCCAGGAATACTTCTTGGGCTCAGCTTCTAGGGACCTGACCTACAATGAAGGGAAGAAGGAAAATGAGCTGCGTGAGTAACTCATTTGATGTTAGAAGAGTTGTGCTGGGCTCACCTGGTCCTGGGCCTGGGGTAGACCAGGTTTCAATGGAGAAAGCAGAGGTGCAGGGTATTAGAGAGCTCTGGAAAACAGCTCTGTGGTCTGGGTAGGAGTTTTACACATGCATGCATGCATCCAGCCAGTCAGCCAGCAGCCATTCGCAGAGGATTATTGCTGTGATGGCTCTGGGCCTGCCAGCAGCTTCGCTCAGGTCAATTCAGTTCATGCTGTAACTTGACCAAGCTGGGCCTGGCGTGTGCTGAGGCCTCAGCAGCAGGCTGAGGAAGGGAGGGGATGGGCACTGTAGCAGGGGATGGGCAGCATCTGTTCAGCCCAGGAGACAGACAAATGCAGGACTGAGGGGACTGGAGAAGAAGGAAAGATCGCACTCATCTCCAAGATCAGAGAAAACTTTCTGATGGAGATGGCATTTATTCCAGACCCTGAAGGATGCGTCTGATTTTAAAATGTGGAGACATGTGGTGGAGTGCTTCCTAAGTGGAAAAGGAGTCTTATCTACATGAACAAGCTGTTTTTATATTTTTCTTTTTCTCCATGAACTATACAAAAGTAGAATTTCAACCTTGGGCATGATTCACGGGCCTGAGACTCTATATGGGGAATTGAAAGATCCCCTGGGACTGAGATCCCCAGGATCTGTTTTCTCCCTGGTGGAAGCTCTACGTCCCTTGTGAGCACTCTCAAATACTTTCCAGGATGCACACCGCATACAGTCCCTTGTGATGGCATATATAACAGTAGGGGATTCATTCAGGGAGGGCTCCAGACCTTAGTCCCCAAGGGGAAAAGCTTAGGGTGATGCTAAGCGAAGGGGAGAGATTGTGAAAGCTCCGTAGAAATAAGGACCCAGGCTGAGCCAGGGCAGGAGAGAATACCACGTGCCTGAAACAGGGAATTCTCAGGGGAGATGAGAAAGCTAAGACTAGACGGCAGCTGGTGGTAGACTTCAGCAGATGGTCTGCCTCGCTGCCGGAGATGGAACGGCAACTGCAGACAAAGACACCATCCTGGAGAGAGGAGGACAGCCACACTGGCCCTTCTGCAGGAGTTCTGGGCCAAGCTGGGGAGAGCAGCCTCTCGCCTTCTGCCAGGGAGTGGGATGAAGGGAGGGATAAAGGCAGGGATAAAAAGGCCTTCTCTAGCTTTCATCTCTAGGACCGTCAGGAAGCAAACAGATGGATGGAGGGTACTGAGAATTGTAATTGCTGTATGTCAAGGTCAAGAAAGGAGCCTGCTGTACTAGAACCCTTCAGGTTGTCTTACAGGAGAGGTGGGAGTGGAAATGAATAAACAAGTGCCAATCTGAGCCCTCACCAAGAAGAGGGGATGGGAGGGCAATGACATCACACAGTCTGATGGGTTAAGAAGCCTTATGTTGGCATTTCTTTCAAGTGTGAAGTCACATCCTTGGGCTTCAAGTTACTGACTTTACGATATTATAGAATTTTTGTGCAGCAAATCTTTGTATTTGTGATTTCACTTCGTATTCATATGTTTAGAAAAGTACCTCCTTCAAGAGGTTTGATTTCATATTCTCCAAGTTTTGTACAATTTGAAAAACTAAGTCTTTAAAATCCTTGGAATTAGTACATAGAGTGATGTGAGGATCTTGTTTAAAAAATAATCTAACTCTCTCATTGATGAAAAAAGAAAATTGGCGTTTCATTATTATAGCAGTAATTAGGAAAATAGGGAAGGATTGAAAGAAGGAAAAAACATGTTCTTACCACCCAGAAGTGATCATTTTTGGTACATTCCCTTTCTTTTGTTGTCTGTAGTTTTACTGATTGTGATCACATGCTACATGCAAAATTATATGCTGATTCCTAAACTTATAACTATTTTGATAAAATAATGTATGCTCATGAGAGAAAGTTTGGAAATTATAAAAATTTATGAAGCAGAGATTCAGTTTTGTGCATTTCCTTATAGTAATAGTATAATTTTTATAACTATGCTTTTCTGTTTTTTAAATCGTTGAGACTGTTTAATATATGCTGAACTTTAAGCGTTGTGAACACATATTAGCAGGCTCTAGATAGAAGATACTACAAAGAGGAACATAGAAATATACCTACATATATATCTAATCTATGTCTTGCTATACAGAACCTATGATTTATTAGTCCTTCCCAAATAATAAAGCAGTAATCAGGTTGCTCAATGTAATTTTTTCAACTGCCTTAGTAATGTTTTATTTCTTGAGGTGGACATTTATCATATTTTTTTAAATTAAAATTTGGGGGGCATCAAAATGTGTTTAGCTCCTTTTTAATTTTTGTCTGGTAAAAATTTCAAAGTTATAAAAATAGAATAAGAAACATCCATATACTCAGATTTACTCATTTAAAGGAAAAACATTACTTATTTTAAACTCATTTGATTTATCATGTTCCCTCTCTCCCCATAATTTTTTCCTGAACCATTTAATGGTAAACTCTATACCTCATGGTCTTTTACCCCTAAATACTTTGGTATTACCTAAGAATAGAGATATTCTCCTACATAACTACAGTACAGTTATCAACTTGATACACTTGCAACTTACACTGCTATATAATTGTATCTAACCTACTGTCCATATTCAAATTTTGCCAGTTGATGTACTAATGTCCTTTATGGCATTTTCCTCTCCAGCACAGAACCCAGTCTAGGGTCAACTACTGGCTTTAATTATCATACCCCTTTAGCCTCTTTTAATCGAGAACATTTCCACAGCTCTTCTTTGATTTATGACATTTGACACTCGTTAGGAATATAGTTCCTCCCACCTATTTTTTTTTAACTAGTATATTCCTTATTTATACAAATGCTGATTTTGATCAAGCTGTGGTCATGAATTCATGACCAGAACATTGTATTGGAGATGTGGTGTCCTTTGCAGGGTATCGCATTTGGAAGTGTACAGTGGTCACTGGCCCCTTCAGCTGTTGTTAATTTTGATCATTCTACCAAGGTGTTGCCCTATTTCTCTCATCATAGAATTAGTGTCCTCCTCCCCTCATTGCAACTAATAAGCAACCTGTAAATAGACACTTTAAGATCACTTAAATATCCTGCTTCTCACCAACACTTTCCCTGTTATTAGTATCCACTGATGATTCTTGCCTGATTCAATCTTTATAATGATGATTGCAAAATACAAACTTTTCTAACCCTACAATTCACTCCATGTTCTCCAGCTGGTCTTCAGGAGACCTCCTTGGCATTCAAGAGACCCCATCCATCACCCCACCTATGTAGTTATTTATTATATGTTACTTATCAATTTTCACTATTGATCAGTGAAAATTGTCACAAACAAGCTCACAAGCTCTTGTTTTTTCCATGGTTTACAACATATTATGGCATCTAAGTATTTTGGGCACACTGTCCAAAATGTGGCCAGTGGGAGTCTCTTCAATCTGGCTCCTGTGTCCTCGTGCCATGCCCCAGTATTCTTTAAGCACTTCCTTACTTTCTGCTGTAGCAAACTGTTCCAGGCTCATCTTGTACCTGTCCTGTCCTTAGCTTTGGGATCAGCCGTTTCTCCAAGGAGCTATGTGTTATGTGCTTAGTTTTGAGTTCCACGTGGCTTATTACAAAAATTGTAAACTCATTACTCCTTCCCTTATTTTCCTCCTTCCCAGAGGCAACTACTTTCAACTCTTTAACTGATTCTATTTACTTCTGAATTACTAAATAACATGCTTCTGCTGCTACTTCTAAATTTTTCACAAGCTCCCATCTCCTCGTGCTCTCAATTCACTTATATCATAAATTCGGTTACCTCAATATTCAATGTTTACATCATGACGATGTAAATACTGTTCATGGTTGAACTGTGCACGTCCTGTGATGAAGATTACTTTCCCCTTCCTGCCTAAGGTTTTATTTGCCCTGGAATTAACTGTCTTAATTTTTCCATTTGCTTAGTTCTTTGTGTACTATTATTACCAATTCAACCCCCAATCCTATGCGGATTCTCTAAATCTTCTCATGACAGCTCCAGATGGTCAGAAACACACTCAGTTTCACTTTCTGGAAGTACCTGTCCCAGAAGCCTTCTGATCTGCTCCAGGTGGGCTGGTTGTGATATAGATATGATCTTTGTTTCCTTCACCATCATCTTGGGGAGTTCCCATGTCCATTTTTGGATCCCTTTGTCCCTGATTCCCATTTCTTTCTATATTTAGTCCTTTGTTTTGATGACTCACAACCTATGGTAATTTCCTAAACAAACAAAGAAGCATGAAGAAGAGGACTTTTTTTTTTGGAGACCTTGCACTTTTGAAAATATCTTTACTATACCCTCACCATTATTATAACTTCACTTGATTTAGGATTCTAGGGCAGAAAAAATTTTCCGTCAGAATTTTGAGTGAATTATTCCCTGCTTTCTAGCTTCTAATGTTAGAATCAAGAAACTTAAAGAAATTCTGATTTTTGATTCCTTGTATGAAAATGCTTTTCCCCTTTTTGGAAATCTCTCTCTCTCTTAGTTCCTGAAATTTTATTTTGACATACCTTGGTGTGGGTCTATTCTCATCCACTAGACACTCAATAGGTTCTTTTGATCTGGGAACACTTATCAGTCTACGTCCATACCTCTCTGTACATATCCCGTCTCATCGGGAAACACTTATCCTCCAGTTCTGAATTTTTTCCTTGAGTTATTTCTTTGATGATTTCCTCCTCTGTTTTCTTTCTACTCTTTTTGTGGAACTTCCATAACTCACATCACAGACCTCTGAAAATGAATCTTGATATTCTTTTCTATTTTTTGTCTTTAAGTTTTTTCCCCTTCTACTTTCTGGAAGATTAAAAAAATAAACTTACAACGTTTTATTTAGTTAGAAATGTTTTTTGGAGTTCCTGTTGTGGATCAGTGGAAACAAATCTGATTAGCATCCATGAGGATGCAGGTTCCATTCCTGGCCTCGCTCAGTGGGTTAAAGGATCCAGTGTTGCCTTGAGCTGTTGGTTTAGGTCCCAGATGCAGCTCGATCTGGTGTTGCTGTGGCTATGGTGTAGGCCAGTAGCTACAGCTCTGATTTGACTCCTAGCCTGGGCATCTCCATATGTCGCAGGCGTGGCCCTAAAAAGACAAAAAAAAATTTTTTTTTGCCCTTTGTACTTTTAATTTACAAGAGCTCATTTTTTTGGGGTTTTCTGAATATTCTTTCACTATAGAAATATTTCTTGTTTTGTAGATGTTGCATCTTTTTTTAAAAATCAACAGAAATTTATTTTCTCACAATTAAGGAGGCTATAATTTCAAGACCAAAGTGTAGACATGGTTGGTTCTTCTGAGGTCTGTTTTCTGGGCTCGTAGATAACCCATCTTCTCCCCATGTCTTCACATGATGTTCCGTGTGTGTGTGTGTCCAAATTCCTCCTCTTATAAGGACATCAGTCATACTGGAGTAGAGCCCGCCCTAATGACTTCCTTTTCACTTAAGTAACTACTTAAATAACCTATTTCAAAATACAGTCACATTCTCAAGTACGGAGTTAGGACTTAACATATGAATTTTGTGAGTATACACCTCGGCCTTTTACATCTATCTTCCAGTTCATGAATTCTCTCTTTAGCTGAACAGAATTTGATTTTAACTGTTCAATTATTTTTTAAAACATTGAAGTATAGTTGATATACAATGTTTCAGGTATATAGCAAAGTGATAATACACATAAATATATTTATAAATATATATTTATAAAGATATTTCAGATTATTATATATTCTTTATATATATAGGATGTATATCCTTATATATAAATATATTTATACATTTATAAATATATTTCAGATTCTTTTCCATTATAGATTATTACAATATATTGAATGTATTTCCTTGTGTTATAGTAGGTCCTTGTTATTTATCTATTTTATAGAGAGTAGTATGTATCTGTTAATCTTAAATTCCAAATTTATCCCTCTCCCCTTTCTCTTTTGGTAACCATAAGTTTGTTTTCTGTCTGTTTAGAAATAAGTTCACTTGTATCATTTTTATAGATTCCACATTCCACATGAGTGATCATATGATATTTGTCTTTGTCTGACTTACTTCACTTAGTATGATAATCTCTGTTTCATCCATGCTGTTGCAAATGGCATTATTTCAATATTTTTTATGGCTCAGTAGTATTCCATTATATATCTCTCTCTATATATGTATTCCATAAAAATATATTATATATATATATATCTTCTTTATCCATTCATCTGTTGATGGACATTTAGGTTGCTTCCATATCTTGGCTATTGTAAATAGTTGTGCCCTAACGTTGAGATGCATGTATCTTTTCGAATTAGTTTTCATCTTTCCTGGATATATGACCAGGAGCGGGATTCATGGGTCTTATGGTAATTATATTTTTAGTTTTTTGGGGAACCTCCACACTGTTTTCCATAGTAGTTGCACTGATTTACATTCCAACCAACAGTTTAGGAGAGTTCCCTTTTCTCCACACCCTCTCCAGCATTTGTTATTTGTAGACTTTTTAATGATAGCCATTCTCACTGGTGAGAGCTGGTAACTCATTGTAGTTTTGATTTGCATTTCTCTAATAATTAGCAATGTCGAGCATCTTTTCATGTGCCTATTGGCTATCTGTATGTCTTCTTTGGAGAAATGTCTATTTAGGTCTTCTGCACATTTTTTTTGATTTTTTTTTTTAACTATTAGCTATATAACCTGTCTGTGTATTTTGGAAATTAAACCCTTGTTGCTCATATCATTTGCAAATATTTTCTCCTAGTGCATAGGTTATTTTTTCATTTTGTTTACAGCTGTGAAAAAGGTTTTAAGTTTGATTAGGTCCCATTTGTTTATTTTTGTTTTTGTTTCTATTACTCTAGGAGAGGGATCCAAAAAAATATTGCTGGAGTTTATGTCAAAGAGCGTTCTGCCTATTTCTCTCTGGGAGTTTTATAGTATCTGGTCTTTTATTTAGGTCTTTAATTCATTTTGAGTTTATTTTTGTCTATGTTGTTAGAGAATGTTCTAATTTCATTCTTTTATATGTAGTTGTCCAGTTTTCCCAGCAGTACTTATTGAAGAGATTGCCTTTTCTCCATTGTATAGCCTTGCCTTCTCTGTCATAGATTAACTGATTCTAAGTGCGTGGGTTTATTTCTGTGCTTTCTATCCTGTTCTATTGATCTATGTGTCTGTTTTTGTGCCACTACCATACTGTTTGGATTACTTTAGCTTTGTAGTATAGCCTGAAGTTGTGCAGTGTGATTCCTCCAGCTCCGTTGTTCTTTCTCAAGATTGTTTTGGCTACTGGAGGTCTTTTGTGCTTCTATGAAAATTTAAAAAATTTTTGTTCTAGTTCTGTGAAAAATGCCATTGGTAATTTGATGGGGATTGATTTGAATCTGTAGATTGCTTGGGAAGCATGGTCATTTTAGCAATATTGATTCTTTTAATCCAAGAACACAGTATATCTTTCTGTCTGTGTGATCTTCAGTTTCTTTCATCAGCATCTTATGTTTTGAAGTACATGTCTATAGCCTCCTTAGGTAGGCTTATTCCTAGGTATTTTATTTTTATGATGCAGTGGTAAATGGGGTTGTTTCCTTCATTTCTCTTTCTGATATTTCATCATTAATGTATAGAAAGGCAACAGATTCCTGTGTATTAATCCTGTGATTTTATTGAATTTGTTATTGAGCTCTAGCTGTTCTCTGGTAGCATCTTTAAGATTTTCTATGTGTAGTACCATATCATCTGCAAACAGTGACAGATTCACTTCTTCCTTTCCAATTTGAATTCCTTTTGCTTATTTAGGACTTCTAAAATTATAGTGAATAAAAGTGGCAGGAGCTGGAATCCTTCTCTTGTTCCTGATCTTAGAGGGCATACTCTTAGCCTTTCACCATTTAGTATGATGTTAGCTTTTCACCATTTAGTATGATGTCATATTATGTTAACTTTTACTATGTTAAGGTATATTACCTCTATGCCCATTTTCTGGAGAGTTTTTAATAATAAACTGATGTTAAAATTTTTAATGGTTTGAACAGCTTTTATTGTTTGCAGCAGGAAGTGGAAGAGGAAGGATATGACAGCTTTGGCTCCTGGGGTGGGTCCACACTTGACTTCTGCCCTCCAATGCATATCAAAAGCTTTTCCTATATCTATTGAGATGATCGTATGGTTTTTATTCTTCAATTTGTTAATGTGGTGTATCACATCAATTGATTTGGGAATATTGGAAAATCTTTATATCCCTGGGATAAATCCCATTTGACCATGGTGTATGATCCATTTAATGTATTGTTGGATTCAGTTTCCTAGTATTTCGTTGAGGATTTTTGCATCTATGTTTATCAGTGATGTTGGCGTGTAATTTTCTCTTTTTCTGTGATATCTTTCTCTGGTTTTGGCATCAGGATGATGGCGGCCTCATAAAATGAATTTGGCAGTGTTCCTTTCTCTGAAATTTTTTGGAATAGTTTCAGAAGGAAAGGTGTTAACTCTTCTCTAAATGTTTGGTAGAATTCCCCTGTGAAGTCATCTGATCCTGGCCTTTTGTTTGTTGGGAATTTTTAAATTACTGATTCAAATTCAGTGCTGGTAATTGGCCTGTTCATATTTTCTATTTCTTCCTAGTTCAGGTTTGGAAGGTTGTACCTTACTAAGCATTTGTCCATTTCTTCTAGGTTGCCCATCTTATTGGTGTATGCTTATAGTAGTCTCATGATCATTTGTATTTGTGTGATGTTGGATGTAACGTCTCCTTTTTTCATCTATTGATTTTGGCCCTGATGTTGCATCATTTTTGGAAGAAAAATATCCTTGAGGATATTAGCGGTCAGTTTTCATCACAAATATATTTTTGTCCATATACAGTTGCTATTTTCTTCAGCTTACCTTTTCTGTTTGTTTCTCTTAGCCCCCTTTTCCCTTATTCAATGCTTTTCTTAAATGTTCAATGATCCTTAGCATCTGCTGAATTTCTAAAAAAGTAAACTTTATGAGATATAATTTATATTCTTGTTCCAATGGTATAGTTTACATACAATAAATGTACCAATTTAAATTATTTACAGGTATATACCCATGTAACCAAGACGACAATCAAGATAATAGAATATTTCTATCACTCCTGGACACCTTTATAGTCACTCTTTCCCCATCTCTGCCTTAGGCAATCACTGATCTGCTTTATGCCACTACAGATTAGTTTTGCTTGCTCTAGAATTAAAAAAAAATGACTTCACATGAAATATTTTTGATATGTATTAATGATGTGTGACCCTGTAGTTCACTTTCCTTTTTATTGCTGAATAGTATCCTGTTATACTAATACACTATAATTTGTTTATTCATTCATTTAATGGTATACATTTGCTTTGTTTCCAGTTTGAAGGTACTAAGCATAAAGCTGTTATGGACATTAATGTACAACTGATTATATGGACAAAGGTTTTCATTTCTCTTAGGTAAATACCAAGTTGTAGAATTGTTGGGTTTTGTGGTAAGAAATTCTTAACTGTATAATAAATGGTCAAACTATTTTCCCAAAGTGGTTGCAAAAGTTTTACATTCCCATTAGGAATGTATGAGAGTTCTAACTGCTCTACATCTTTATCAACACTTAGTATTAACAGTCTTTAAAGTTTAGTCATTCTAGAGGTATGTATTGTTACCTCATCATGGTTTTGATTTACATTTCCTTGGTAGTAATGATGCTGTCTTCATATGATGTCTGCTCAAGGAATAGTGCACTGAAAAGATGACTGGATAATCTGGCCAGGGAGAAAGTCTTGTCAACTGAGGCTTCACTGTATAGCGATTCTCCTGAGCCATTGCTGATAATTCTGTGATCAGTTTCATAGCATTTTTCTCTTAGAATGGTTAGATTCCCTGTAAAAGCTTCTCCCAGTTGCCCACCAGAAGCCATATATGGTTTTTAGGATTCTGAAATCCAAATGTGAGGAGAGAACTGGATGCTTTAACTTCCAGGATATAATTCCTGCCTTCAATCAAGTCTGGTGTTTCTTAGTCCAGAGAATCTGTTTTGCATTCTCAGAGAATAAACCTACAGTTCTTTGCAGAGTGAGGCAGGGGCTATTCTGTAGCTGAAATGAATGGATGAAAGCTTGGGGAGGGGGCAGAGGCGAGCTGCTTCTGTAGCTGACTTTCTTGCCCTTTCCTCTTTTCAGATCTACCTTTACTTCTATTTCCAGAGGTATCTGGTGCTGCCAATTTCTGAGCCCTTTCAGCATTGTACAATGTAATTGATTAGCTTCCCAGCTATGCAGTTTCCCAGTTATGAAAATGATTGCTATGTTACTTCATGCAGTCCTACTTTTGTAAAGGGAAAGTTTAAAAAACACGTTTAATAATTTTCTCAGCATAGGATACCAACAGCACAAGGATGCAACCCTTGTTAGTAAGTGCTGTTAGTAAGCACTGGGCCAAGTTGTAAAGGAATAACAAAACCAGAGTTCAGACCTGGCTGCAGCTTAAAGAAAACAGGAGAAAACTCACCAAGGAAGCACTTTGAGTCCTAGCTTTATCTTCAGCTTATGGAATGTCCCTGAATACATGCAGTTCAACTGTTGCTATATTATTATTTTGATATTTTAGGTCAATTCAGAACAAGAAAAAGTTTTAAATTTATCTTCACATTTCTCCTTCAGTGATCTTCCTTTCTTTTTGTAGATCCAAATTTCTGAACTATATTGTTTTCCTACTTTCTGAAAAACTTTTAGTTTCTTATAAGGAAGTCCACTGGCACAAAGTCCCTTAAATTTTTTTTTCTCTGAAAGTCTTTATTTCTCCTTCATTTTTGAAGGATAATTTTGCAGGATACACAGTTCTAAATTGGAGATTTTTTTCCTTTCAACACTTGAAATATTTTACTCTAGTCTCTTATTGCTTGCATAAATTTATGAGAAGTGAGATGTAATTCTTATCTTTGTTCCTCTGCAGATAAGGTGTTTTTCCCCCTCTGGCTTCTTTCAGGGAATTTCTTTATCTTTGATTTTCTTAGTTTGTAAATGATGTGACTAGATTTAGCTTTTCCTGCACCCTCCACCTCCCCGCCAGCATTTATCCTGCTTGTTGTTCTCTGAGCTTCCTGGATCTGTGGTTTGGTGTTTGACATTAATTTTGGGAAATTCCCAATCATGGTTTCAGATGTTTTTTCTGTTTCTTTCTCTCTTTCTTCTCCTTCTGGTATTCCAATTACATGTATGCACACCATTTATAGTTGTCCCACAGCCCTTGGATATTCTGTCCCGCTTTTTTTTCCCAGTCTTTGTTCTCTTTACTTTTTGGCTTTGCAGGGTTTTACTGATATATCTTCTAGCTCAGAGATTCTTTCCTCAGCTGTGTCTAGTGTACTAATAAGCCCATCAAAGGCATTCTTCATTCTGTTGCAGTGTTTTTGATCTCTAGCATTTCTTTTTGGTTCTTAGGATTTCCATCTCTCTGCTTATATCGCCCATCTGTTTTTGCATGCTCTTACTTTACCCATTAGTGCCCTGAGCATGTTAATCATAGTTGTTTTAAATTCCCAGGATGAAAATTTCAACGTTCCTGCCTTGTGTGGTTCTGACACTTGCTCTGTCTCTTCAAATTGTATTTTTTGTCTTTTATTATGCAATGCAATGTTTTCTTTTTCTTTTTATGGCCACACCTACAGCATATGGAAGTTCCCAGGCTAGGGGTTGAATTGAAACTGCAGCTACAGGCATATGCCACAGCCAGGGCAACAAAGGACCTGAGCTGCATCTGCAACCTACACCACAGCTTGTAGCAATGCTAGATTCTTAATCCACTGAGAGAGGCCTGGGATCAAACCTGCATCTTCATGGACACTATGTCAGGTTCTTAACCTGCTGAGTCACAACAGAAATTCCAATTTTTTCCTTAAAAAATTTTCTTTTAAAATTACAGTTGATTTACAATCTTGTGCCAATTTCTGCTATACAGCAAAGTGACTCATATATATGTGTGTATATACATACACATTCTTTTTTAAAATATTCTTTTCCATCATGGTCTATCACAGGAAATTGGATATAGTTCCTTGTGCTACACAGTAGGACCTTAGTGTCTATCCATTCTAAATGTAATAGTTTGCATCTACTAACCCCAAACTCCCAGTCCATCACATTCATGATGGAATGCATGAAAAACTCCAATCCCTAATAGGTATTGTTCCCAGGACTCCTCCTGTTTCCAATTCTGCATTCAGTGTTCTGTGGGAGTAACATCTTACAAAAGAAAAGATGCCACCAGAATCCTTCTTCTCCTACCTCTTGCTCTGGTGTTCTCTGGAAATTAGAACATCAGGGGGAATGGAAGCTACCAATCGCTGGCTATCATGCCCACTGACCACATTTCTCCTTTGATAGACTTACTAGATTGAAATATAAGAGGATATTTTAAATGGCTTTCATGGCATATTGTATTTATTTATCTACAAGGTATTTATTGAGCTGTTGCTGTGTATAGGTCCTGTTCTAGGCAATGAAAATAGAGCAATGAGCAAGGCGGACATGGTCCTGCCTTCAGAAAGCTTTCCTCTTGCTGTGGGGTGGGGTGAATATTAAACAACTGCTTAGATAATTAATCATTGTAATTAGAGTTATGATTGGAGTTTCAGAGAAAACATCCTGCTCAGGGGGCCAGAGATAGGATCAGTGCTGTTGGTGGCTCCAGGATAGCCTTCCTTGGAGAATTGTCTTTGAGTTGAGCTCTGAGAGATCAGAATGAATAAGCTAGGAGAGAAGGAGAGTATGGATGTTTCAGGCACAGGGAAGAACGTGTACACAGCCCTGGGCAGGAGGGAGCCAGGTGGGCTTGAGGGTAATATAGAGAGTCGATGTGGCTGGAGTGTGGAGGGGAGAAACCAGAAGAGGCGAAGCCGTGTTCATTGTTGCCTGGGCAGAGCAGGGGCTCTGTACATGATTTTGTTTAGTGGATGAAAGAAGGCAGTTGTGGCTGGTTTGTAGAGAGGTTCTTGATGATGGTGGTGGGGCGGGGGAGGCTTCCTTCAGCTTCCTCTTGTTCTCCTACCTTACCAGTGACTAGAGTGAGAATGTAGAGACTTGCTCAGTTGGCCATGAGACAAGGGAATGGGTGACTGCTGATCAGAGAAGGGCTAAATGAGGGTCAAGCAACGTGTCACTAAGACCACAAGGAAGAGAGACCCTGGTGATGTGAGGAGGCCTGGGGATTTTGTGGGAGATAGCTGGAGAGGCAGGTCGTGAGGAGTTGGGGGCTGGGGGTGGGGGAGGGAGAAGGGACCCCAGCAAGTAGCAGGGCTCAGAGAACAGATGAGTGTGAACAAAAGATGCACAAAAGAGAGGCTTGGGTATGGAGGTCCCGCTGGGCTCCAGGACCAGGGTGTGCAAGGCAGGCAGGCTGCATCATGAAGTAGACGAAGCAGCATCTCAGCTGGTCTGAGATGTCTACCTCTCCAGACGGACTACCTATGTCCCCTTGCTGGAGCATCAAGATGAAGCCCAGATCAGCCTTCTCCATCTACAGTCCTGAGGTCCACTGCATTTCATATTCAAGCATTGGGCTTATGGCTTTGGTTCCTGGGAGGTGAAGAAAAAGAGCCAAAGCTGGGGAAGCACCACTTCTTCAAATACAGATGTCCTACTGCCTTTCAGTAAACTTGGGAAAGAATTTGTCCCATCTCATCATTCAGATCTCATCCGATCTGAGACCTTGGGAAAACCCTGCCTCAAAAGTCCTACAGAACATGAGAAAAGGAAAAGAGAAACCAGCACAGCTGTGCCTGCAAGCCATTAGTTTTGATAAACATCGTGTCTGCGGAGCCAGGGTCATTCATTCAACAAATGTTTCCTGTGTACCACACACACTAGCTGGCATCAGCTATCTCTGTTGATGCTGAGAGATCCCCTAAACAGTGCCATTTGGGACATGAAACACCCTGGAGAGCAGCATCTGAGGAAGTGGCTTGGCTTCTCTGAGCTCCCAGGAGTCTTTGGCATCCACTCTAAGCGGAGAGGATGCCTGAGAGGGGGATTGGAGGCTTTCTCAGAGACCAAGAAGCCAGGAGGCTGCAGCACCCCAGGAGCGGACAGAATTGTACAAACTCAAATGAATTAGGAGTATAAATGGAGCGGTTCAACTTGGCTTGCACAGTACAATAAAGATCTGCAAACTCTCAGCTCCATATTGAACTCGAAGCAGGGTGATTAATTCATTATTCACTTCCCAGTCTGGAAGGGAAAGCGTGTATACCCAGGAGCCAGCATGGATGAGCACAGCCATAAATCACGCCATTTACAAGCCTCTCCGTGAGGAAATCAGCTGGCTGGAGGGGGACACTCTGCAGGCAGTGACAGTGGCCAGAGAACTGGCCTGTCTAGGCGGGTCAGTCTGCTCCTGGAGATGCACCAGTTGGCCAGTCATTCAGCCCTCCAGCCAAGGTAGCCAGCCTCTCGGCCACCCAGCTTGGCGCTTCCTGGCCAGACCACAAGGAAACAGACTCCACTCCACCCAAGAGGAGGGCTTCTGTGACCTGAGGTAGCCCCTCCTGAAACTGGACAGAATACTAGGAATAGCAGCAGGATCTGCCTGAAAGGCCTCTCTGGTCAAATAGGGATTAAACTGCTACCTGCTCCTCTCCCTGGGCTGTTCTTGGTCCCAGGTCCTTCTCACCTGGCCAGAGGGCCAGGCTTGTGTCTACTCAGCGTCTTCCATCCAGGGCCCTCGATGCTAAACAAGAGTCACAGCCTTTATCCTCCAGTCTCTGCTGCCTTCAGGGCAGAGCCCTTTGAGGGATCGAAATTTCATTTTGAGCTGCAAGGTACCATCCAGGTCAGGACACCCCTGTCAGGTGGCTGTTTAGCCTCGGTTGAAATACAAGGTAGCCCTTCACATAGACAATTCTTTCTTTCCCAAGCAAAACACTCTCAGTTTTCCCAACTGTTCCTCATATTTCAAGATTTCCAGGGAGTTGCTGTTGTGACTTAGCAGGTTACAAACCTGGCTAGTATCCATGAGGATACGGGTTTGATCCCTGGCCTCACACAGTGGGTTAAGGATCAGGCCTTGCTGTGAGCTGTGGTGTAGGTCGCAGACATGGCTCAGATCTGGCATTGCCGTGGCTGTGGTGTAGGACGGCAGCTGCAGTTCCGATTTCACCCCTCGCTGGGAACTTCCTTATGTCATGGGTGCAGCCCTAAAAAGCAAAAAGCAAAAAGAACCAAAAAACAAAAAACAAAAAAAAATTTCCAGATCTCCCATACCCTGACATTTTGTCATTGACTATTTCCCACTTTATATTTCCTCTAAAAAGCCAAACCCCCCAAACAGGATGTAGCACCTCCTGTGTGTTCTTACTATGAAAGCAACAATAATTAAGACTTGTTACTGTGGAGTTCCCCTTGTGGCGCAGTGGAAACAAATACGACTAGTATCTGTGAGGATGTGGCTTCGATTCCTGGCCTTGCTCAGTGGGTTAAGGATAAGGTGTTGCCCTGAGCAGTGGTGTAGGTCACAGACATGGCTCGGATCCTGAGTTCCTGTGGCTGTGGAGTAGGCTGGCAGCTGCACCTCCAATTTGACCCCTAGCCTGGAAACTTCCATATGCTGCAGGTGTGGCCCTAAAAAGCAAAAAAAAAAAAAAAAAAAAAAAAGAAGAAAGAAAGAAAGACTTGTTATATCTTCATCATCTGTTCACTGTGGAATCTTGAAGAATACAAATGAACTTATTTGCAGAAGAGAAACAGACTCACAGACTTCGAAAACAAACACACGACTGCCAAAGGGGACAGGTGAGAGGTGGGGAGGGAGGGATGGACTGGGGGTTTGGAACTGGCATATGCACACTGAGGTACATGGAATGATTGGCCAATAGGGATCTGCTGTATAGCACAGAGAACCCTACCCAATTGTCTGTGATCATCTATGTAGGAAAAGAATCTGAAAGAGAATGGATGTGTATATAGTATAACTGAATCACTTTTTGTACAACAGAAATTATCAGAACCTTGTAAATCAACTATACTGCAATGAAACTTTTTTTAAAAAAAGACTTCTGATTTGCTAGGGAGTTCCCGTCATGGCGCAGTGGTTGATGAATATGACTAGGAACCATGAGGTTGCAGGTTCGATCCCTGCCCTTGCTCAGTGGGTTAATGATCTGGCGTTGCCGTGAGCTGTGGTGTAGGTCACAGACGCGGCTCGGATCCCGCGTTGCTGTGGCTCTGGCATAGGCTGGTGGCTACGGCTCCGATTCGACCCCTAGCCTGGGAACCTCCATATGCCACAGGAGCGGCCCAAGAAATAGCAAAAAGACAAAAAAAAAAAAAAGACTTGTCATGGAATTCCCGTCGTGGCGCAGTGGTTAACGAATCCGACTAGGAACCATGAAGTTTCAGGTTCAATCCCTGGCCTTGCTCAGTGGATTAAGGATCTGGTGTTGCTGTGAGCTGTGGTGTAGGTTGTAGATGTGGCTTGGATCCTGCGTTGCTGTGGCTCTGGCGTAGGTGGTGGCTATAGCTCTGATTCGACCCCTAGCCTGGGAACCTCCATATGCCGCGGGAGCGGCCCTAGAAAAGGCAAAAAGACAATAAATAAATAAATAAATAAATAAATAAATAAATAAATAAATAAAAGATAAAAAGACCTGTTATGTCTTAATGCTTTAGGTATATCACCTCCTTTAGTTCTTAATGACCTGGTGATGTACTGATTAAGTCGAGTTTACAGGTGAGGCCTGGAGTGCTAACATGACTCGTCAGGATGCAACCCTTGGTCAGTTTGACTCCAGAGATTGTGCTTCTAACCTTTTCCGTACACTGGCTCCCTTACCCAGATCCTGGTGGGTTTATTAGCTAAAACACTCACTACATCTGCATCAGGGCCTGCCGAACTTGGGAGCATTCTTCCTCAGAGGCAAGCTGAGCTTCGAGAGTCTGGCCCAAATCTTTTTCATCTCTACCAAATGCACCATCACAAATAATAATAATAAAATAATAAAAGCATTATCCACATGGCTTTCTACTCTTTTTAGAAAAGGATGAGGAGCTCTTTATTTCTCTCATTCTTCTCTCAGGATTCTTATGACTCAGGATGCCATCTGTTTACACCTTCCTTTTGCCTTGTTTGGGACACAGAGGAGCATGATTCTCCCTAAACTGTTTATGGTGCAAAAGAGCAAGCAAACAGGATTCCTTAACAAAATGGTCTCTAACCAGAGGATTAATGGATAATGCGCTTTCTCCTCAGAGCTCCCAGATGGATATCTTACAAAAGAGAGCACTGGGACGTGGCCTACCTTAAGAACAATAGATCTAATCTATTGGTACCTTCCCTTCCTCTAAGAAGGGAAAAAATGTTACATGGCCAGAACTGGGGGCCTGGATTTTATTGGGGGATTCTACTGAGATAGAATACTGTGCAGGTATTAACAAAGCTTCCAGTGAATGTTTATTTATGGAGGAATATTTTGGTTACTTCCATGGGCTGCACTTGACATTATGGTTAAGGAGAAAGGACTGGGGTTTGGGCTGGTGCTTATACAACATTCCCTCATCCTAGGAGAAGTTGGGCATCCAGGTGGGCCCTCCAGAACCTTCCCCCTGACCATACCAAACCAACCTGAGAGATGGTACCTGGAGTGCAAGGCGGTTATAGTTACTCAAACCTGCCCAGTGAGCTGGCTTTGCTCCAAACAGACAGGAATATAGAAGCAGGACCCCAGCTGGTGCCTGCCAACCCTCTGTTAGAATCAGCAAGGGATGTGGGTGGGTGAGAGCTGTCTATTTTGGGCAAGGGCATGGAGACCGAAATTTGTGGAAAATTGCTTGTGGCTCAATCCCAGATACAACTATCCACAATTACCTGAACTCTGGACATGGTGTGCTGATGTGTGTGTTCAGATCCATCACCCAGCATGACTTTCCCAATTAGATGTTAGGAAAATTAAACTGTCACAGAGCTGAATGTGCTGAGAGATGCAGCACAGTCTACTATTCCAATGACATGAACTCACAAAATAGGTATCAGCCTAAGGGTGTGCTAATTTTCCTTCCATATTAAAATTGTATCCCCAGGAGTTCCCATCATGGCACAGGGGAAACAAATCCTATTAGGAACCATGAGGTTGCAGGTTCGATCCCTCGCCTTGCTCAGTGGGTTAAGGACCTGGTGTTGCTGTGAGGGGTGGTGTAGGTCACACATGCGGCTTGGATCTGGCATGGGCTGGTAGCAACAGCTCCTATTAGACCCCTAGCCTGGCAACCTCCATATGCCATGAGTGCGGCCCTAAAAAGGACAAACACACACACACACACACAAATGGTACCCCCCAAAAAGTTTGTAAAAATTAAACTTCAAACTTGGTGTGCCTTTGAGAGGAAACTTACATGTGAAATATAAAGAAATTTAAACAATCACTTAGCGAGGTGTTTACATATAGTAATATGCATAAATCTTGGGAGCAGAGCTTTGATGAGTATGCACGCTTTTTCACACATGTGGCCACTTCCCAGATCAAGACAGAACATTTCCTTGCCCCAGAAAATTCCTTTATGCTCCTTCCCAGTCAATCCGTACTTCTGGATAAGAACCATACCAATTCTTTCACTGTATTTTAATTTTCGAGTGTTCTTGGACTTCATATAAAAGGATTATTCCTGACTTCTTTTGCTCAATATGATTTTGAGATTAATCCATGTTGTTGCATTATCAGCACTTAATTCCTCTTTATTGCTGAGTAGAAATTCATTGTATGTATATAATTGCATTTGTTTATTCTCCTGTCAATGGGTTCTAGCGCTATTTCCAGCATTTGGTTATTATGAACAAAACAGGAATGAGTTTTTTTGCTCATACATGTTACACAAGTCTTTTTGTGTAAAAATATTCTGGTTTCTCTAGGGTATATACCTAGGCATAAAACATTACTGGAATCTGCCATGCGATACACCATTAAGTTTAAAAATAACTTCTAGAAATGTGAAATAAAAGTCCTGTAAAGTTTGCTTACAAATGTATAAGCTATTTAAAAACAGATGCAATAGGAGGAATCATCCAACATGCAAAATGATTCATAGAGACAGTGATTTTATTCTTAAGAGCCACAAATGTGCCCTTAAGATATAAATTTTCAACAGCCGCAACTTTAAGCAAATTGTCTTTAGGCAAACTGGTCTTAGGCAAATTGGCCCAAAGGCTCAATGTAGATTCTCGTAAAGAGAATCCCCCATTCTGTACTGCTGTAATTGAATTTTTAAACAATGCAGAGGTGACATTCATCCCTGGAAGATTTCATACCGGTGGGAAGTACATGTATATTTAGGCATATGGATATATGGGATTAGGATGTTGGAACAAGTAGATACTTGGTGGATGGGGGAAAAGGAATTCCTGGCCCTGTTTGTGAAACTCTGGGGAGGACTAATAATGGGCCATGAGCTGGCAAGTTGCCCAGGGAGTTAAAACGTGGCTGAGCCAGTGTAGGGGCCTAAGCCTGGAAGGTCTTGATGGAGCCCAAGTGCAGCAGGGGGCTTTGCCTGGCAACATTGAGCCCTGTTTGTGGGGAGAGGTGGGGACATCATTACGTTAATGAGGAGAATAGGTAGAGGCTGACCCTGGAGATGGTGGCATAACCAGGTAACCAGGAGATCCCCCTGAGTCAGTGGGCTGTGCCAGTTAGCATTGGTTGGAGAGAGTAAAAAGACTGGGCTTGAATCCCCTCTAGGCTGGCTTTGTCCTGGTTGCTGCTATTTCAACCTTCGTTGCCAAAATGTGTCAGCAGATATGACTGCAAGTTTTAAAAAATTTATAGTCTTTCACCTGAGTTCACTATCTCTTCTGCCTTAGTGTCTTCCACGCTTTGGATAAAATTGGCTTCTTTGTCATCTTCCAAGTTATTAATAAAAAATATTAACCTGGCCAGAGCCAGAACAAAGCCCACTGGAATGCCGCCAGAGACCCCCCTCCAGGGTGACAGGGATTCATTCATCAGCACTCCTGGAGAACGATTGTTCAGCCGACTATAAATCTGCCTCTCAGTCCCCGCTGACAGGGCTCTGCTTTTGCACAAGAGAATTGGGAGGGATTTAGTAAAAGGCCTCGCAGAAATAAGACCCTGGTCTATGACATTCTCTCGATCCACCAATCTAATAATTCATACAAAAAAGAGATGACGTTAGACTTGTTCTTAGTGATTCCACACTAGTTCCTGTCAAACAATACTTCCTTTTTAAAGTACTCAGAAAAACACCTGTTTAATAATCCCATCTAGATTTTTGCTGGCGCTGGCAGCACTCATTGGTCAAAATGTAAATTTCATCTACCGCCCCATTTAAAAATCAGGACATTGTCATTCTTTTGGCTACTCACTCAATTTTCCAGGACATCTCAAAGATTTTACAGGTGACTCTGGTGGCCAACTGGGAGGTCGTTTGTCTGGACTGGCTGGACTTAAACTCATTTAAGCAGGCGAGGTAGTTTATTTCGTCTAAGTGAGCTTCTGGGCTGTAAGCGGAAAGCAACTTGATGTTGTCTCTGCTTGTGGCTTAAAATTAGTTTAGTAAGGATATCCTTCTGTTTGTGGCTGAAAATTCTTCAGTCTTGTGAATTTCCTTTTTCTTTTTGTCTTTTTAAGGGTGCACCTGTGGCCTATAGAAGTTCCCAGGCTAGGGGTCGAATCGGTGCTGCACCTGCCAGCCTACACCACAGCCACAGCAATGCCAAATCCGAGCTACATCTGTGACCTACACCACAGCTCATGGCAACACCAGAGCCTTAACTCACTGAGTGAGGCTATGATCAAACCTGCATCCTCATGGATACTAGGTAGGTTTGTTGCCACTGAGCCACAACAGGAACTCCAGTCCCATGAGTTTTCTGATCACTCATGATCAATCAAAGTACTATTATCACTTTAAGTCACTAAATACATCTCCCTTTAGATACTGAAACTCACTCCTACATAGGAGCAGAATTGTGAGCTTTGTTTCCAGTTAAATCTTCCTCATCAGCTGGGGCCTGGTGCAAGCAGGATGCTTACAGCTCATCTGTGTGCTAGGCATCTTCTTTTGGGGGCCTCTCCTCCTACCTTCGCTTGCAAACCTGAAATCCTGAATCCTCTGGGCTGGGGAGGTGCTGAGAGATCTCGAGAGTAGGGAAGTTCTTCTCTGGTAATTTTGTAAACCAGCTCTTCACTCCCTGGGCCTGGCAAGAATTTCAAGCCTTCTCATTCTTTAGATTTTTCAGGCAGGAATCAGACCCCAATTTCCTGTGTCCTGCCCTCAGCCTCTGCTCTCCTTTGACGCTCATTCTCTCTCTCTCTGTCTCTTTCGTGATGAAGGGCAAGTACCCACAGCACGCAAACCATTCTCTCCAAAGACCTCTTCCTCCCAAATCCCCTCCCACCGCCCCTCCCCTGACCCTTGATGCCCTCAGTGTGGTTTGAAGGGGTTCAAGAAAAATTCCACCAGTTCAAAGACACTTATGCAATATTTGAACAGTGACCTCCTATGGAATGTAACTTTGCTCTTCATGTTGCAGCCAAAGGGAGGCAGAGTCCAACTTGGATATTTGGTTAAAGCAGTTTTCCTCTATCTGCGCTCCTATCTTGGCCCTTAGTTTCCTCCAGTCTGGTTTGATGGCATTTCTTCTTGACAGGGAGACAGATGAAAATAGAAGTTAAGGACATCTGCGTTCTCTCTAAAACCTCCCCTTGTTTCCCGCCGCTTCCTCCAGCACAGAGACTTTCCTCCTTTCTGAAACACGTGCTTTTAAAAACCATAACTATCAGGCCATGCAATGAATTTATAATGAATAAGATAATGGTACATAGATCTAAATACTCACATTCTTTTTGGTAAAATTAAAATAGGAGTGGGGAGGGGGGAGGGGGGAAATCCAATATTTATTGAACACTTACTATGTGCTCATCACTTTATATTCACCTTATTAAATAATCAAAATAACCATGGGAGGTAAATATTATCATCCCTATTATGTAGATGAAGACACTCAGGCATAGAGAAAAGAAATAACTTACCTAAAATCTGCAGCTAGCTGGGTATGTGTTTTTTTCTGCTATATCTCTGCATTCTAAAGTACTGTCATAAGATAAATTGGTGAGCTTGGTAAAAATAACAAATAGATCCAATTATTTTGATAAACAGGCAACAAAAAAGCCATCTCTCTGGTGGGGGATACAAAGAAGAAAGTAAAAATCACCAGCTTTGAATACCCAAGAAGTTAATATATTTCTTTTTAATGTTCTACTTAGGAACATGCATGTAATAATTTTGCAAAATTAAAATAATACTGTATGTGCAGTTCTGAATCCTATTTCTTAAACTTACTGTAATATGAACCTTTCCCATTGCCAATGCAATTATTTGAAAATCACTTTTAATGGCTTCATTATGGTTCAACATTTGGGTATACCATTATTTAATCTTCTTCTCTTACTCTCAAACATTGAGGGTTTTTTTGCCACTTTTCACCACTTTGGGAAACACCAGAGGTATGCTGTTGAGCATAAATGTGTTTGAATTTATGATATTATTAGAAGAGGAGTTGCTGGGTCAAAGTGGATCGATTTTTTTTTTCTTTTTGGGGGCCACACCCAAGGCATACGGAAGTTTCCAGGCCAGGGGTCCAATCAGAGTTCATCTGCTGGCCTACACCACAGCTCACGGCAATGCCAGATCCTTAACCCACTGAGTGAGTCCTGGGATCAAACCCGCATCCTCATGAACACTATTTTTGGATCTTAACCCACTGAGCCACAGTGGGAACTCCTAGACTTTTTAAAGGCTCTTGATACCATGTGTCCTGTTGCTTTCTGGAAAAAAAAAGATTTGTAACAGTGGGCTTATCTTAATGGACAGTGTCATCATCAAATTCCATTAGTTTAAATACCCATTTCCACACTAGGGCCAGCCAACAAAACCAGAACATTTATACAGGCTGGCCAGGTCATCCCTTTCTCTGGACAATGTCAGAGACAGAGAACAAAAGTAGTTTTGGCTACAGTAACCATTATCTCCAAACTAGGAATCTGTTTGGAGGGAGCAGAAGGAGGGAGTACATTTGTACAGCTGCAGATTTATAGTCAAGGCTCTCCCAGAAGGCTGCAGCCTCCTCTGACCCAGTCTGCCTTTGGGTCATTGCCCTATAACACAGCCCTGCTTCAGCGGGGTGGGCCAGAAAGCCACAGGCAAGGCAGCTTTATTTGCTCCCAGTCACAGCTTCCTGCAAGGAACTTCAGGCCCCTCCGTGGAACAAGAATCTCCCAAGAATCCCTGGCAACACGTCTTCATAAACACATCTCTAGGTGGGTTTGCTTTGCTTTGCTTTGTATCGACCACCGGTTAAACTGCCTTCAAGTTTTTTATCCAGAGCTTATTCTAAACCTTGCCCATTTTCTACCCCAGAACCACACTTTTAAGACGGAAAGACCACAAAAGCAGCACATGTTTTAAGCAGAAAACTTAGGAAAATTCGGGAAAGTAAGAAGGGAAGCCTGCAGAGTGACCACCATGGACTGTGGCCTGCTCGGCAGATGGGGCGGACATCTGTATGGGGTCAGCAGGGGTGATGCTCAGCTCAGCAGATGTTGGTGGACGTACAACACAGACTGAGCACGCGTAAGAGCTCGCGCACTTGTCACTATGTAAGCCCTAAACTGACACAGACGGGGGAAACTTCTGAAATGATTGAGGAGAAAATCACAAGAGCGGTAGAATGGCGCTTGATACAGAAATTAAGTTCATTTGTAAGAACACAAAGAACACCAGAGTCTAGTTTTGTACTCTCTTTCTAGCTCCCTCGAGCATCTGATTTCCAGCTTCAGGAGAACCCACCACCATCCTCTGCTGGTACCTCAGCTAGGTTCTGTCCTGGTACCTGAGGGGGTTGGAGGGACAGAAGCAGAGTGTCTTGGGCTCCCCAGGGGAGCTAGCCATGTAAATCGCCATGGAAATGGAAGATCTTGTGATTGTTCATGCTGGACTTAGATGGTGAAGGCTGGGAAAGAACTCTTCCACGGCCCTCCATCTCTGAGGATTTTCTTCCCCTAATTTTCCTCATTGGAACTGGGGGGACTAAGTTTCTGAAAGCAGCAGGTGGATGTAAAACAAGATAAAATAAACAGCCCAATAGGGCCATAATCCTTGTCACCAGCAAGAAAGGAAACTGGTTTCTCTGAGCTGTGATACTGGACCTGGCTCTTTATCCTACAAGGGTTCTTAGAACCACCTGGCAGAGTTACCTTTCTCTTGGGGTCCTTGATTGTGCATTCCTGCATCCTTGGCAACATCTCAGTGGAGCCCCAGGGGGTAGGGCAGCATCCTGTCAAGACGATGCAGCATCAGAGAGAACCACTGAGGCAAGCTCTGGAATCCCTGGAGACCTCCAAGAACAGCACTCAGGTCTGAGGACTGCCACTGCAGAGAGGTCTATAGTTACAAAGAACTTGAAACATCAAAAGTGCTGATCCACAAGAAACCACTTAAATTAAGGTACATTCATACAAGGGAGCACCCAGCAGTCATTACAAAAGGTATAGATTTATGTAAATGAAAAGGAAACATGACTTCATAATTCTGGTGTAAAAAACATTTAAAACAGTATGTAGAGCATGATCTTATTTTTCAATAAAAAGAACATATTTATAAATGTATATAGAAAATCTCTGGTGGAATAACAGTGATTTCTTTTCCTTTTCATACTTTTCTATGTGTTTGAAATGATTATGATACATGTGGTTGGCTTTAATTTTTTTAAAAATCGTAACCTTTGTTGAAGGAAATGTTGCTAAAAATCTGTTGTGGCATCCATGGAAGTGTGCCACAGGGCATTTCCTGTCAAGAAAGAACTTGATCCTACTGTACAGGTCAGGGAACTATATCCATTCTCTTGTGATAGAAGATGATGGGAGATAATATGAGAAAAAGAATGTGTGTGTGTGTGTGTGTGTGTGTGTGTGTGTGTGTGTGTATGAGTTGGCCACTTTGCTGTATGGCAGAAATTTACACAATATTTTAAATCAACTACACTTTAATTAAAAAAAAATTTTTTTTGTCTTTTTTTTTGTTGTTGTTGTTGCTATTTCTTGGGCCGCTCCCGTGGCATATGGAGGTTCCCAGGCTAGGGGTCGAATCGGAGCCGTAGCCACCAGCCTACGCCAGAGCCACAGCAACGCGGGATTCGAGCTGCGTCTGCAACCTACACCACAGCTAACGGCAACGCCGGATCATTAACCCACTGAGCAAGGGCAGGGACCGAACCCGCAACCTCATGGTTCCTAGTTGGATTCGTTAACCACTGCGCCATGACGGGAACTCCTAAAAAATTTTTTTTAAAAAGAACTTCATATCACCATGAGTGCAGTCAGCCCACAGCTTCTGGCCACAGCGCCTCAGGGACCCACCGCAGCATTTGCCCCAAGCTCTCTCTATGACATCCCTGAGCAGCTCCCAGCAATGACTGAGTATAGAGGGCACACTCATTCCCACTTTTGCTGCCCCACATTGCTGATGCTGGAGCTCCCTACCCAGCTGATGCCTTTCTCAAAGCTGCCCCTAAGTTAGAGTGTCTTCCACCAGCCATTCCTCTTCCCCCTCCTTCTGTGGGTATTGTTAGACCTGCATGGCCACCTTAAGTCCTTGCCTGCTCTTTCTCCCTCTCCTACCCCTATTCTATTCTATTCCATTCCATTCCATTCCACTCCACTCCACTCCACTCTATCCGTTCTTCTTTCCTTCCTTCCTTCCTCCTTCCATTTCTTTCCCTCTTTCTCTCTTTTTCTTTCTCTCTGACTGCACCCATAGGCATGTGGAAATTCCCAGGCCAGGGATCATATCTGAGCCACAGCTGTGACCTATGCCTCAGCTGCAGCAATGGGATCCTTAACCCACTGTGCCAGAGTGGGAACTCCACTGCCCTTTATTCTCTATGGGTATCACTCCAATCACCTCTCACATATCTAACTCTATTGCTATCTGCTTTCTGGAAGATGTAACACAATGTTTCTGTGTTCCTAAACATGTAAGAAACTTGGACTTGGGTTGATATTCTTTACATAGAAATACTATCTCCCCACTCCCTGCAAAGAATTATTATCCCAGATGACCCTAAGTGGCCTCACAAACAAAATGAAGTGCCTTAAAAAAAAAAACAGAATTTTCTTCTGATTGTTGCCTGAATTTACTCCCTTTAAGCCCACCTTTCAGCCCTCCTAGTGCTGATTCAGAAAGGCTGACAGTGGCTGGGTCCACCTCCATGGCTTACATTACTTCCAGAAGGAGAAAAGCCAGCTATCAAAAATGAAGCTCTGATAGTCACGGACTTCTGCATGTCTCAAAGCAGTGCATGAGGTAACTCTAGAAAAATGTGGCCAGACTTTGCTCTCTGAATGTTGCCACCTTCAAGCCTGATCAGTTCTTCCCAGATCAGGGGGCTCCTGAGACACAGACCTGCTCTTCCTAGTGTATAAGGCTCAGGTTTCCTCCAGCATCCCACACAGCATCCCAGGCTCTTCCAGAGCCCGTGGCAGACACAGGGAACTTCTCAGGAGGCCACACAGAGTTGGTAGACGGTGACACTCCCACTCTTCCTCACAATTCTGGCCTTAAATAGCCTGAGGCTCACAGCGTCAGCCCAACATGAGAAACTGAGAGACACAGAAGCAGAGTACAGGGCAATCACAGCGCATGTGAAGGGTTAAGAAAGTCGAGTCAGAAGAGGATGGAAGTTGTAACCAAGTGTGACTGTGGGATGAAGAGCACCCAGATCCTTCTACCTTCCCAAGAAGGCTGCTGACCCACAGAGCATCTATTGCTGTGGGTGGAGAAGCGGTTGCCTCTGCTGGGTCAGTGCTGGGTGCCTGGCTGCGACAACGGCGCGGTCATAGGACCTGCCCTGAACATGACATGGGGACGTGGCCCTGGGTGGAAGGGCTTCACACTGTTTCTCTAACCCACACAGAGAATCTGTGAACTGCTCACTATCTTTTTAAGAGGCTGCTTAAATCAGCCAGAACTGGTTTCTGCTGCTTGTTGAGCACTCTGGCTGACACATATATGTAATATACAGCATTTTTGTGTATGTTAAATTGGCACAGAGAATAATACCATAGTAACAATGAACTTGAACCACCTGGTTACTAACCTAGATTGTACCTGAGAGGGGGATGGGGTAAAGATGGAGAGGAGAGGAAGAGGCAGGCAAGTGAAAATAGGACAAGGGGAGGGAGTTCCTGTTTCCGCGCAGCGGAAACGAATCCGACTAGTAACCACGAGGTTGCAGGTTCGATCCCTGGCCTCACTCAGTGAGTTGGGGATCCGGCATTGCGGTGAGCTGTGGTGTAGGTCACAGATGCAGCTTGGATCCCAAGTTGCTGTGTCTGTGGTGCAGGCTAGCGTCTGTAGCTCTAATTGGACCCCTAGCCTGTGTGAGGATGGGATCACGTGTACGTATCCACATAGTACATTCACACACCAGCTCTACCCCGGATCTACTGAAAAAGAAATTTCCCAGGATTACACCCACGCTTGAGAGTTTTTTTGGAGCTTCTCAGGAGAGGCTGATCGGAGACAGAGCTGCTAAGTGGTCATTTATCAATGTGATCCTGGACCACCAGCATCAGAATCAGCCAGAGGTTTATTTAAAATTTCACGTTACTGCATTCCACTGCAGACCTCCCGAGTCCGAATCTGCAGTGGGGGGATATTTTCCACCCAGGGCGAGGGAGCTTGGCATCCTGTGGCCACAGGACCAATTCCCTGGGGCCTAGAACAACCACAGGACTCCATGGCACCAGGCCAGGTCTGGTACAGTGGGCCCTATCTTTTCAAAGACTCGCTTTTAAAATCTTTAATGATGGTTTCACCCGGCAGCCCCACTTCTTGGAACTTATCCTAAGGAAATAACCACACAACGTGAAAGGATGTCTGAGGAAGAACATTCGTCAGAAACCTTGTTTATATTAATGAGCATCTGGAAACAACCCAAATATCAATCAATAGGGGGATAATTAAAACAATTATGACACTTCCTACAACTGAAGGCTACGGAGCTGTTAAATTGAGAGATAGATCTCTATGTACAGAGATGGAAATATGACCACAATATAGTGTGTTCAGTGGGGGACAAAATCAGATGGCAAAAGAGCAGGGATATTTCACATGCAACAGATGGCATTCACATGGATGGCATAGCTGTATGTCATGCATAATCTTGAGGACACTTTTTTTTTCACCTGACAAAACAGATCTGAATGTTATTATGGAGGACCTTCGGTCCACTCTATTTTTTACAGATGCACATACACATATTTGCATTTTACTATGAAAAATTTCAAACATAAGTAAAAATAGAGTGAGACTATATCAAACTAAAAAGCTTCTGCACAGCAAAGGAAACCAGCCAAATTAAAAGGCAACCGATGGAATGGGAGAAAATATTTGCTTAAGTATTTGCTGTTAAGGGGTTAATAGCCAAAATATATAAAGAATGTATACAACCCCATAGCAAAACCTAAACAATCTGATTAAAAAATGGTTCTAGGAACCCAACAGATGTTTTTCTAAAGAAGACACACAAATGACCAAGAGGCACATGAAAAGATGTTCAGCATCACTCATCATCAGGGAAATGCACATCAAAGCCTCACTGAGCCAGCCCCTCACACCCACCGATGGTGTAGATATGTTGGCCTCAAAAGTTTTGTCACAGTGTTTTATATTTTGAGCATGTGTGTCCTTTAGAAATATAATAATTTTCTTTATGGCTTATTTTATTTGGTCTCTTGTTTTGGGGGTATATCTTTTGAATTTAGGCAAGTTTGCATTTTTGTTCTAATGGCTACATGAATACAAATTCTAAAACTTATACTCCTAATCGCTTCTTTTTCAGGCTATTTTCTATTGGCTCCCTTCTCCCAGGAGCAGTATCAAAATTATCTGCTAACTTCCTCTTTCTCCCCCACACCATCTCCTCAGCATCTAAGTTGAAGTGAGACCTTTTACTCCCAGTTCAAACCCACAAACGAAATTTGTAAGCTTATTGAATTATCAATTTTCTCTATTCTCCTCCCATTTTTTGATATTGTACTGTCTTTACATCATCAGAACACAAAGACCTTCATATTATTCTCTCTTGAAAATCATCATTTAGTCTTAATTCTAAGGGAAAATATATCTGTAATGCTCACCACTGGTCTTTATGTTGGTACCTCTCTGGTCATTTTGGTTTTTTGAAACTCATTCTCTAGCAGATTCCTCAGGAAGGGCATGGAACAATATCCTCTGAGGTTTTGTTTTTTGTTTTCTTTTGTTAAACAGTGTCTGTGCTTTTATATTTGAAGCCCAGTTTCTTTGCTATAAAATTTTTTGCCTCAGTTTCTTTCCTCCAGTAGATTCAACATGTGGCTTCAACCTCTGCCTTAAAGCACTGGGTCCAGAGTCTGGTGGCAATTGAATTTTCTTTCCTTAAGTGACTTGGTCTTTTTTGCATTCAAGTTTTTTTTCTTTCAAGTCTACTAGTTTTAAGCACCAGAATATTCAGTGTTGTGGGCTGATTTTCCCAGATATGAGATGGACTTTTCACTATGAAGTTTTAAGTCTGTTTTATTTCAGAAAGTTTTTCTTAATATAAATATCTTTATATTCATTTTATTCTGTTACTTTGGTTTTCATTTTCAAGATTTCAAGTCCCTGTGCATGAGGTCTTTATTGTCTAACGTGTGTGTGTTGTGTGTGCATGCCACTTTCTCTTGAATCATTTTTCACTTTCTTCATTTCTTTTTTATTTAAAAATTTTGATCCGTTGCAACTAGGGTTCACTCATTTGTAGGTTCCATGGTGGCTTTCAAACATGGCCATAAAGAGGCATGAGAAATCACTTGAAGGTGAGAGGATTGTTCTAAATCTTGACTATGCTGGTGGTGACAAGACTATACAATTACCCAAAGTCATCCAGTGGCTCAATTACAACAGATGAATTATATTGTATGTAAATTACTCTTTAATAAAGCTGAGAAAAATGGACAAAAATTCTTTGACATGCCTCCCAGCAAGAGGTAGAGTCTATGTCCCCTCCCTTTCAGCTTCAGTGGGCCTGTGACAGCTTTGAATGATAGTTTATGGTGAGAGGGATGCTCTGTGGTTTCTAAGGCAAAGTCAGAAAAGGTCCAGCTCAGCTGCCTTGGTCTTTGGGACACTCATTCTTGGAAACCTGAGGCACTATGTATAGAGCCCAACTCCCTGAGGATGACATGCAGGACAGGCCACCTGTCAGCACTCCAGCCTCCAGACCCAGCTGAACCCAACCTCCAACCAGCCAAGCCCAAGTGCCAGGGATGACATAGAAGGCACTGCCTTGGAAGTAGACCTTCAACTCCCAGCTGTCTCAGCCCACAGCCATTCAAGTCACCCTAGCTAAGGCCAGGATCCATGAGTCCCATACAACTATTGCTTTTTCTTTTCCACTGAATTTGGGTGTAGTTCATTGGGTAGCAGTAGATAGCTGAACATGTCTCTTCCACTTTAGTCTTAATTTATGAAATTGGTTTCTTTTATTTCTCATTCCTTTCTGAGTTTTGTCCCTTCTCTTTTCAAATCTTTCTTTTTTTCAAGTCTCTCATCGCTAAGTTTTTCTAAGCTTACTAGAATCTAATCGTATTATGGTTATTCTTCCATAACACCATTTTTCTTAATTTATCTTAGTTCATTTTACATATTAGGCTACAAGTTTATCTGTTTCATGGACAGTGTCTTTCTAGCATGCCTTCATTATCTCCAGAAACAATATCATGTGACTTTTTCTTTTCTTAGAGCGACTTTGCGTGGCTCATGATCATTTTCTCTTGCTCATTTGAATGAGAGGAATTTTTTGTACCTTTAGGAGGGAAAGGGAGATTAGGATAACTTTCCTAGACTCACTACCCTGGAAGTTCTCCTTCCACTATTTTCACAACATGATTAAATCTGGTGAAACTTTATCTATGTATCATCTATGTATCTATCATCTATCTATGTAGGTACCTATGTATCTTTCTATCATCTCTCTCTCGCTCTCTAAATGTTTTCCGAGCTGTGTCTTTACTGCTCATCTTACTTTATCTGAGACATTTGTGAGTTTTTGTTTTGCTATCCCGTCTGTTTTGTCTATGTGTACGGAGGAGACCGAGGAACTCAAAAATTATGCCACAGCCACTTTGGAAAACAATCTGGCCGTTCCTCAAAATGGTAAACATAGAGGTACCACGTGACCCGGCAACTCTACTCCTGGGTAGGTACCCAAGAGAAATGAAAACATATGTCCACCCAAAAACTTGTACAGTAAATGTGTTCAGCAGCATTATCCCCAATAGCCAAAAGGTGGAAACAACCCAAATGCCCATCAACAGATGAGCGGAAAAACAAAATCTAGTATATACAAACAATAGAATATTATTTAGCTTTAAAAAGGAAGGAATTTCTGACCTGTGTTATAATATGGATGGGCTTTGAAGACATTATGCTAAGTAACATAAGCCAGACACAAAAGGGAAGATATTGTATATATCCATTTATATGAAATGTCCAGAATGGGTAAATCTCTAGAGACAGAAAGGAGAATAGTGGTGGCCTAAGGCTAGGGAGAGTGGGGGGAAATGCAGTGTGACTGCTAATGGGTATGGGGTTTCATTCTGGGGTGACTGTGGTGATGGTTGTATAACTGTGAAAATACTAAAAGCCACCAAATTAGGCAGTATAGTTGACTAATGCTATCTTAATAAAGCGGTTACTAAAAAAGCAACTATGTTGCCACAACTGCCCTCTTCCCAGAATCCTCTTATTTTTAAAAACTATTAATTATTTCTATTCCCTGGAACAAATTTCACATAAAAGTCCTTGCAAACAAGCACACCCAGCCGTCTAAGGAGGGCACCCGGAAGAAGGCTTTGAGGCTCCAGTGTTGCTCCTGGTATAAGCTGTGCTGATGCAGAGTGGGCTTTGCCGTGATAAAGCCATGTGCCTGGCCTCAGAACAAAGCCTCTGGGCTCCAGGAGTCCCGGCCCTTCCCTGGCCCTCAGTGCAGCCCACAGCCGGTCGCCCAGGCCATGAAAGGAAGCAGACGCCTCCATCACAGCCTATTCTTTGCCCCTCTACAGCCTCCTTCCCAGCCCTTCCCTTGGTTCCAGGGGCTGTCAGGGTCACCCTCCCTCTCCCCAAATCCCCCACCCCCTGCCCCGTTAAGACACATTCTGCTTTCCATCTTGTCAGACAACAAAGACACTGGAGGAATTTATTTATACCTCCAGCCAGCTAATGAGACAATTCAATAGAAAAGCAGCCCCCGCTTGCTGGAGCCTCCTCAGGCCTTTGATGGCCTCTTCTGGGTTCCAATTCCCAGCATTTACTCTACATATAAATTTTCCACGGTGAATAGACACCATTCTTCCCGGAAACCCATTTGTTCCCCTGGCTATTTCATTTCAATCTCTTGCTTTGCTTTTTATTATTATTGTTAAACTGTAATTAATTCTTCTCCTATCAGCTCCTCTTTAGTGTACAATGCCTAATGCACCATGAAGTGTCTTCCCTCACCCCAGCCACACACCTCTTCTTGAGAAAGAAAGGAAGTCTCTGACATTTGAAAAACACACACGCTGTTAAATCCTTTCCTCTCTGAGACTGGGAGTCAGGGAGGGAGGTTTGCGCAGGAGGAGTTGAAATGATTTCATAGTAAAGAGACCGTGGATTTCAATTTAGCTGAGATATTTCTAATTTTCAGCACACAGACACTGAAAGGGCTAAGAGCGGTGGAAAGACTGAGAGAAAAGCCCAAGTGCTCTTTGAAGTATGGCCCCTGCTAGAGTTCCCATTGTGGCTCAGCAGTGAGGAACCTGACTAGTATCCTTGAGGATGCGGGTTCGATCCCTGGCCTTGCTCAATGGGTTGAAGATCCGGCATTGCCATGAGCTGTGGTGTAGGTCTCAGATGTAGCTTGGATCCTGCGTTGCTGTGGCCGTGGCGTAGGCTGGCAGCTGCAGCTCTGATTTGACCCCTAGCCTGGGAACCTCCATGTGCTGCAAGTGAAGCCCAAATAAGAGGAGGAAAAAAGAAGTGTGGCCCCTGCCTTGCTGCTCAAACTTGAGACTACTGTCCTCCTTCCATCTCCAGAGGAACTTTGCTGCAGTGAACACCCTCTGAGTCTTGCAGAATTCTCTCAAAGTCAGCATCTTTGAAAGGGGTACCAGCACCATGGACAATTCTGTGATGGTAAGCAGTGGTCTGAATGGGGGCTCCCAGATATTGTCCACATCCTTATCCCCAAAACTTGCCAATGTGATCTTTTTGGCAAAAGGCTCCTTGCTGGTGTTATTAAGGACCCTGGATTACTTGGGTGGGCCCACTATCCAATGACAGGTATCCTTATAATAGACACCCCAAGGGGAGAGACAGACAGAGGAGGCTGTGATGTGAAGTCAGAGGCGGAGGTTGGAGTGATGAGCTACAAGCCAAGGAAGACCAGGGATGGCTGGGTGGCCATCAGGAGCAAGAAGAGGCAAGGGATAGATTCTTTCTCCAGAGGGAGTGAGGTCCTGCTGGCACCTTGATTTTGGACTTCTCGCCTCTGGAACTGTGGGAGAACAAGTTTTTGCTGTTTTAAGCCATCTGGTTTGAGGTATTTGTTGCAGCGGCCCTAGGAAGCTCATATTGCATTCGCAGTTTGCCAGAGTCACCATGAGCAGAAAACACGGGAGAGAAAGGGCTGGATGATATCAAGTCATGAAAACTTCAAATGTCAGGCCATTTCCCTCAGATGGTGACAGACTATGTTGTCAGATCCGATGAGGCCGTCCATATACCTCAAGCCTCATGCATTTTTTGGATGCAAAGAAATGAGTCCCCAGGATTCAGATCTTGCCAGAACCGGCTGCCCACCATTTTGCTTTTCGCTTGTGCACATCTGGCATGGCGTGTTGTTGCTCAGCTGTGACTTTTTGTTTATACCTAAGATTCCTCCATCCAGGAGATCTCACAGATCCAGGTTTCTATATTTCATCCTCCCCATCCCCAATTTTCTATATGGCTGGAGATAACGCAGTCATGAGGAGGGGAATGTCCTGGAGTCATGGTCCTGCATGGGATCCTTCTGAGCCGTCAGGCTAAGGATCTGGCATTCTCATGCTGTTTGGGGCTGGTTCAATCCCTGTCTTGGGAACTTCCTTACGCTGTGAGTGCAGCCAAAAGAAAAAAGAAAAAAAAAATCTGGCTCTTTGTTTATTCATTCATTCAAAAAAAAAAAAAGTCTGTTTTTAAATATTTTACATTTTCTCATCAGTTGATGATACCTTACAGGCATCCACTACTCTTTCTCACGCTCTTGGTTCAGCTCACTTCTGGTCATTCCCCTAAAAAACTTCTCCTTAGTTCACTTGCCTCCCCCTGGTAATCCCTTGTCCTGTCCCCAGGACTGAAGTCCAACTAATTGGGGTCCATATTTGTCACCTCTCGGTAGAAACAGTGCCTGCACAGGACCCGGGACACAGTAGGTCCTTACGAATGATCTGTTGAATAAAAGGCCAAGTTTCCACATGTCCTTGCCATATACAGCATCATTTTGTTATACTTTGATTTTATCTTATGGGAAAATGTTTGAAAATTTATATTTAAATTGCCTATTTTTCTGTTATTTTAAATAACCTCTCGCAGCTTACAGGGTGAGGTTTCAGCCTAAATGACTGGCTGTGTGTGTCTTGTTTGATTTGCTGTCGTTGTGCATGTGTGGGTGTGTTGCTTCTGTGTGTGCATACGCGTGTGCCTGTTTACACACAAAATCCCCCCAGTGACACAAAGTTTATTTTTCCTCATCCCGTCACTCAAAGTCCAGTGAATGAACTTAATTTAAATTACCTCTCCTGACCCAAATACATAAATAAATAAAATATCAAAGGGTAAATTCTGGCCTAAAACATTCTTTCTTATTTTCGAAAAGTGAAAAGCTGAGGGTAATTGAGTTTGCTGCTCAAATCATAGCTCTCACTCTTGGCAACACCCTGAAATAACACTTCCTACCTCAGTCCTGTAGAAGCCAGGCCCCGCTTCTCCTCTGATGAAAGGTTTTCATTTCTGGCAGGGCACGCTGAGCCATAAACCGAGGCCCACAGCAGTGAAACAAGAGGCGATGTGGAATTTACAAAGCTCACAGGGGCACTCTGCCTCCATTTGTGGTGATTAATATCTCCTTCCTGTGGGTCGAATGCCAGCCTTCAATTAGAAACAGAAACAGAACCGTGTTTTTACGGAGCAGCCGCCAGGAGCCCCTGGAGGCTGGAAAGGCAGGCCTGGTAAAATGGGAAGAGAAGAGGGGCGGAAACCCCACCACTAACAGAGGGCACCGAATTCCTGTGTCTTCCAGGCTGTCCCTGCGGGACCCCTTACGACATGGCAATCTTCCCAGTGACCTCAGGAAGGTGATGGCTTTAAGGAAGGATAAAGACTCAGCAGACTGGAGTTCCCATCGTGGCATGGTGGAAACGCATCTGACTAGGAACCATGAGGTTGAGGGTTTGATCCCTGGCCTTGCTCAGTGGGTTAAGGATCCGGTGTTGCCGGGATTTGTGGTGTAGGTCGCAGACGTGGCTTGGATCCCACGTTGCTGTGGCTGTGGTGTAGGCTGGCAGCTACAGCTCCGATTAGACCTCTGCCCTGGGAACCTCTATATGCCGCAGGTGCAGCCCTGAAAAGACAAAAGGCACACAGACAGACACACACACACACACACAAAGACTTAGCAGATTTTTTGGTGACTATTTTTATTAAGGGGAAAAAAAAAAATCCCAGGAGTCTGGGGGAAGTTTCTGAGGTACTCCCAGCCCGACCTCCTCCCTTCATTGAATTCAGGTACTCCCTCGTTGGGTCCATTAGGGTTCTTCTGCTTCTAGCTGGGTTGAGGCTGAGCTCACCAATGCCAAGACGAGTAAAGAGGAGAAAAGGACCATTGGGAACATTAATTTCCAAAATGTTTGTGTGCTTGTTGTGGGCATGTGAAATATAACACAAATTCTGATTCCTTATGACAGCCTTTTCTTGTTACCCCAACTTTCCCTCACCTTTGGGGTTAAGGTATGTACTTGTGGCTCTAGAAGTTGAGTTGATAGGACTCTTAATCTAGGCCTTGGTGGGATTCTGGCCCAGATGCAACCAGAACTCATTGGTAAGTATTGGTTCCTGCACTTGGCTGTCAGGTGGACATGGACTGCTGGCCTCCACCCCTCCATATTCACTCTGCACTTTCTCACCCACATTGTCTGTGCCAGGCTCTGGGGTTACGAAAGGGAATAAGAGAGGTGGACCTCCTCCCCCACAGGGTTTGTCTCCTCATTACGGAGACACATACTGAACACATCCATCAATCATTTCAGGTGGGTCTAAGTGACATGAAAAAATAAAACAGGTTAGTGTGCTATTGAGTAGCTAAGAGATGAGCTAGGTGTTTTTTGGGTTGATCAGAAGAGGTCTGAGGAAGTGGTATTTGGGCTTGGGACCCCTGTGATGGTGTGTATATAACCTCCAGGTGACATTGAACCAGTCTGGGAGGTCATGGGTCAGTCACAAAGCAGGTGTCTGAGTCTGTTGCCAGGAAGCCAAGTAGAAGAGGAAGGCAAAGAGGCATGTTTTCATCCTATATTCCCACCCCCCCCCCAGGTCCCTCCGCTATACACACTGATGCCACTGACACCCTGCAGGGCAGCCAACACCCCGTTCTGGAGCCTAGGCCTGCCCTGGGCATTCAGACCACCAACCCTGGCAGCCAGGGGGTCCACTGGCCATGCTCACTCCTTTGGGTCCCATCACATGCTGTCCTTCCAGGAAGAGCAACAATGCTGGCCATGCATGTCCTCTACACACTTGTCATTGCAGTCCAGCCAGAAGGAAATTACAACCTGGCAAGCTATTTACACACAGACAGTCATAATCCATTGTGCTAAGTGCAGATGAAGTGAGGGCCCAGTATGGCAGGGACAACAGGCAGGAGGGTATGAAGGAGGCCTCCTGGGAAGGTGGACCATTCCTGTTCATCTTCAGCCCATCTTCAGACTTGACTCTCTGTACCAGCAATCGTCTTGGCTCCATTTGACAATGACTCTAGTTCAGCACCAGCTTAGGTTGCCATGGTGAGTACATCAACAAATTTGACCTGCTCTGGAGGTCTGTCCACTACTCACCACCCTGGTGCTGCTCTGCAGGAGGTGCTCTCACTCGTGGTCCCTAAGCCCAAGGGAGAAAGCTGGAGAGTCCTCCCCGTATCAGGACCAAGCCCCAGCTCCTCCACACCCGACACATCCAGGCCTTCCAGCCTGGCCCAGTCACATCCTCTGCATCTGCTCCTGTCTCCTGCCCAGTGCCCTGCTGGGATTTACCTCCAGCAGTAAGCCCAGCCCCAGGCTGGATCTCAAGGGGCTCTGAGAAAATGACTCCAAGTGATCATTCCAGCTGGGCTGGGCTGGGCTGGGCTGAAGGATCCAGGATGGCTCAGCAACACACCCTGCCCACTTGAACTTTTGTGCTGACCCCGGGGCCTGATCATGAACAGGAACTGTGGTCAGGGTCAGGATGGGGGCAAACCCCTCCTTAGGCATTGTCATCCCAGCAGAGTTGAAGGAGCACTGATCAGGGACCGTGAGCCTTTGCCCATGCTGGGAGTGTGGGTCCCCGGTCTGGGTCTCCCAGGCAAACAGCAGCAAAACCCTTGAATGCAAAGGGCTCCTGGGCTTGTTCTTAGAGTCAGCAAAGAAGAAGGGAGGGGTGGGTGTCTGTCCTTTATGCCGGAGTCTAGCTGGAGGGATCAGGTTTGAGTCTGAGGAAAAACAGTGGGGTTTGGCAGAGAAATCCCGCATGGGGTCTGTGGGTTCTGACATGCCTCTTCCCTGCCTCTCCCTGGTCTTGGCTGCTGGCTGTGGGGTGTCACCCTTCTGCACTGAGGTTCAAGGTTCTCCAGAGGCACAATTTATTCTCTCCCTATGGATGGCAAGTGGGTGGTTTCCTAACTGAACACTGCTGGTTTTTTTCTTTTCTTTTTTTCTTTTTAGGGCCACAGGTGCATCATAGGGAAGTTCCCAGGCTAGGGGTCGAATCAGAGCTATAGCTACCAGCCTATACCACAGTCACAATCATGCCAGATCCAAGCTGCATCTGCGACCTACACCATAGCTCACAGCAACACCAGATCCTTAACTCACTGAGTGAGGCCGGGGATCGAACCCACATCCTCATGAACACTAGTTGGATTTCCACTGTGCCACAACGGGAACTCCACCATTGCTGTTTCTGAATGATGCTGGCGTGAAAACTTCTAAAAGATGGGCTGCAGAACCACAGGTACATAATGAATTTAGATACATTTCACCCACAAGTGACAGTTACATGTATCTCCATATGTATGGAAAACACATAGACAGGAGTCTGGCAGGCACCCCCCGCCCCCCTCCCCCACCCTGCCCGGGAGGAATTAGATTGTCGGAGGGAGTGGGAGGTGTTAAGGGCAAATGTGGTTTGCCCCGTGTGGTTTGAAATTTTTTTTTTTCTTTCAGCAAGGAGGTGTTCACATACCTCTTAGAAAAATTTTTAAAAACTAAAGTTTTCAAAACATCTCCCTGTTCTCTGCATTGCTGAGGGCGTCTGCCCAGGATGACTGGCTGGGGTGGATGGTGTTACTGATTAGAATATTCCATAAGGGGCTCATCGTTTATGAATAGGGTAGTCTAAATGAACAAAAATGGAAACCAAACAGAGCTAGATTACTCTGAAAAGGTCACCAGTTTTGTCCTGGCAATCAGACAGAGAGGGTCTCCAAGGCCCTGGAACAGGAGAAAGATCTAGAAGGGAGATGGTGAGAAAAGAGGAGAGCAAGCCCAAGGAATGGCAGATGCCAGGGCCCAAGGAAAAGGCTGGCCACTGACATCCCTACAACATCCCTATGGTGGGGATGGCCCAGGCCTGTAAGAGCCCCTTGGTCTAAAATTGCTCCCTGCTCTGTCCTATAGACCCCTTAGTGAGATCCCCAAATCTTTAGGGAAAAAAGTCTGTTAAATGTAAATGTTACATGTTAGTGGAGCTTTAGAAAATCAAAGAGAACATAAAATCATCACTCAAAGGCAGACAACGAGAAAAGATCAGGAATTCAGAAGGATTGGGGATTTGAATTTGAGTTTGTTCACCAGGAGTAAGTGAAACTCTTTGGATCCTTCAGAAATTCTATGAAGGGCCTGAAATTTGCCATTGGCACAAGGGATGGAGGCTTGAGCGAGTTTCATGGGCTACTAGGGTTGTGGTGATTCCAAAAGACTGGACATCTTGAGGCTATGTGAGTTAATATAAGTAAGAACATGATAATTGATTTTTAAAAATCAGAAACCTATAAAGAAGTAAAAATTGCCAGCGTAGCATTTCCAGCCATTTGGTGTAATACATTCATGCATTAAAAGGTAAACCCATGCAAGGCCCCCTCAAACTTTCCCCTCTGCAATTGCATCTGATGGTCCAGCTTTTAGAGTAATGCAGTCCATGGAGTCAGAAGCCCAGAGATCCATAAACCATCCAGACATCTAATAGTGCTTTAAAAGGGGCCCTGAACACTGGAGGGCAAGTGGCCAGTAAATGGCTGAGCTGGGAGGAGAGGGGAAGGAGAAGGGGGGTCGGGGCTTCAGGGGAAAGTGAAGTAGCCAGTGAAAGGAGAATTTTACAGCGGCTATAAAAACAAGCCTCATGCACACACAGCTAGATTTTGAGTTGGCCAAATAAACTCAGGCCTCTCGCTGTTTCAGTTGCCAGCCTTGGCTTCAGTTCTGACAGCTACTGTCTTAGAGACCCAGTACAAAATGCTTGGAGAAAGAGGCACCACCACCTCATTGTGGAGCCCGTGTAAGGATGGCTCTCAGAAGGGCTCCCTGTTACCAGGAGTTACAGGCAGCAGGCAGTCCTCCTGGTCAATAGGCTCCTGGCAGGTGATTATTACTATTCAACACCAGCCCTTGCTTCCTGGGAGCCAAACAATAGTTTGGCCTTCTGAGCCAGGGCCATGCTTTGCAGACATGGAAAGGGAATGTCTGTATTTGCAAAATGCTATGATTTGGGGTTGCTGACCCTGCAGCCCATTCCCATAGGAATCCAAAATGGAAACGCTCACCCATCAGTACTAAACTCCCTACTCTTGGCCCATCGCTGGTGACAAATGGGAATGTCCTGCATCAGCCCTGCTCTGGAGAGGTCACAACACACTTGCCGGCTTCACTGAAACTCACAGTTTAGATGCACTGGGAGAGGGAGGCCAGACCTGGGCTGATGAATGTTCAACCACCAGCTCTACGGGGGACAAAAGCCCTGATTTGCAGCATTTGCTGATTTCCATGGAGTAAATACTCCCACCAGCTACCAAATAATTTCTCTGGACAGAGTCGGAAAAGAGGAGTTCAGTAGCATGCCGGGCTATAACAGTTGGAAATAACCCCCGGACATACAGAAGAGCGAAATGCGGTACATCAGAAATCACGCATTCTGAATATTTATTTTCTTTGTCTTTGATATAATGTATTTAACTGTAACCTGATAATAATTTAATTCTTAATAATCACTGTGTTTAACAACTGGCTTGCAAAAATCTTGAAAAGTTTAGCAAGTGACTCTCATGTGCTGATATGTGGGGGCTCTTAGCAAATCTGGGACCCTGAGGTCCTTGCTTTAGGTTCTGGATCTCCTTTCCTTCTATAAATTTCCTCTATGCTTCTTTGTTCTTCTCATTTCTCTCCCTCCCTCCCTCAAGGCCTCTTCTCTCCACTTTGGTCTATTTATCAAGCACGTTGCCCCTGTGCTGAGTGTGGGGTAGGCTTACCATTTGTGCTCTTCTTTTGGCACCAGGAGGATGATACTGCTCTATCTCCCAGCAGTTAGGGCCGTATGGCCAGGTCTGATCTCCCATTGGTTGTAAATGGAAGTGACATGTGTCACTTCTAGACTGAAGCATTTAATTGATGGTGAGAGACTTTCAATGCTCTTTTCCTGCTGCAGTGGCATTAGAGAAGGGCTGGCATTAAGATGGCAGGGCCAAAACGTGGAAGGGCCTCAGGTCACTGGGTCACCACATGGAAAGTGGTTGCCCTAAAACACCATCTGGACCCGCAGTGGATGTGCATGAGTAATAAATGAGTGCTTGTTGGAGAGGATGTGGAGAAAAGGGAACCCTCCTACGCCATTGGTGGGAATGTAAATTGGTACAACCACTATGGAGAACAGTATGGAGGTTCCCCAGAAAACTAAATATAGATCTACCCTATGATCCAGCAATCCCACTTCTGGGCATATATCCAGACAAAACTACAATATGTTCCTATGTTCATAGCAGCACTGCTCACAATAGCCGAGACATGGAAACAACCTAAATGTCCACTGAAAGATGAATGGATTAAGAAGATGTGGCACATATACACAAAGGAATACTACTCAGTCACAAAAAAGAACAAGACGAATGCCATTTTTAGCAACATGGATGCAACTAGATATTCTCATACTAAGTGAAGTAAGTCAGAAAAAGACAAATACCATAAGATATCACTTATATGTGGAATCTAAAATGTGGTACAAATGAACTTATTTACAAAAACAGACTCAGAGACATGGAGACCAGATTTGTGGTTGCCAAGGGGGAGGGGCCGGGAGTGGGAGGGACTGGGAGTTTGGGGTTAGTAGGTGCAAACTATTACATTTAGAATGGATGGGCAATGGGGTTCTGTTGTATAGCAGAGAGAAATGTATCCAATCTCTTGGGATACAGCATGATGGAGGATGATAAGAGAAAAAGAACGTGTGTGTATATATGGGTCACTTTGCTGTACAGCAGAGATTAGAACGACACTGTAAATTAATTATACATTAATAAAAAATAGATTAAAAAAAAGAAATGAGCCTTTGTGCATTAAGCCACAGAGCTCTTGGTGTTGCTTGTTTTGTTTTGTTTTTTCTTTTTTAGGGCTGCACCTGAAGCATATGGAACTTCCCTGGGCTAGGGGTTGAATCAGAGCTGTAGCTGCAAGCCTACACCACAGCCACAGCAATGCAGATTGGAGCCACCAGATCTTTAACCTACACCACAGTTTGTGGCAATGCTAGGTCCTTAACCCAGCGAGGAAGGCTAGGGATGAAACCTGCATCCTCATGGATACTAGCTAGTTTCTTAACCCGCCAAGCCACAGCAGGAACGTCTGGTGTTGCTTATTAATCTAGTATAAGCTCCTTATCCTAATTAATAACCCTCCTTATAGTTAACGACCAGCTATATGCTTGTATTATCAGGAAATCCAGTGTACCTCTTTCAAGACTTCCTGCCCTGCCCCTAGCAAAATCTTTGTCTAGGAATATCAATGTGCTGTAAGTGATAGGGTTTTATTGTTCTTAAGGGGTTGGACAATCCAGTTTGAGCTTTATATTAGTTGAGATGTAGGCAAACACAGTCTCTACCATGATCTATTGTGTTGTCCCGACATGGGTGGAGCTCTAGCTGGTGTAGAGAAGCAGAGTAACTGGTTCTCTCTGGCTTACCCCATGGAACAGGACATTTGGGGTGTAGGTGATGTCACTTCTCCAGTATCATGGCTCTACCTCAAAATGGCCAAGGCCCTCAACGTCATAGTGCTACCCATTTCTATCCCCAGACTTGGCCAGGGTCAAAGTCTGTTCTGGTAAGGCTGCCTGCCACAGAGGTCCCAGGTAGAGGACAAGAAGCACCTGTCAGACTGTCTACAGGGAGGTGGCCAAGGAGTGGTGGGATGTGTGGACTCTGGACTCTGGACTCTGGAAAAGTGCTTAATTTTTATTGTCCTAGACTTGTCATCTATAAACAGGGACTATGATGGTACCAAGGTCACAGGATTGTTGGGATTGTTAAAAGAGGCAATGATGTAAAAGTGCTGAGCAGAGTGCATTGATACCCATTAGCTGTGACTGCTGCTACTACTACTACAGTTATTGGCTCTTCCCATGGTAGGGAGTGACAAGTTCTTTCACACTGAGCTGCTTCTGCAAGATGGAGGCCTCCACTAGAAGAAGATGCAGCAAGCTCCAGCATGCCTGGTGTCCCAAACCCAGAACCATCCTCTCCCATTTCTCCTTTATGACTCATATTGAGCAGCCTACTGGTCCATTTCTCTTCACATGGTAGCATTGTTTCAGGGTTCTTCTTGTTCTTCCCTGGCACTGGGCCTTGGGCAGGGGACCAGCCCCCTTGGGCAGGGTACCAGCCCTGAGTTGGGCTCTCAGTTCATTTCTCTGAGAAGGGTCTATGAGTGCTTTCTGCAAATTGATTCTCCTTCTTACCAACGTTCTGCCACTCAGGGCATCACCTGGCTTTGCGACATCAAACAAAAGTCCTGTTACCTCTTTTCCCAAGGGCTGGCCTGACAATGTGCATAGCACTGGCCTTAAAAATCCTGATGCTTAGGCCACATCCTAGACCAGAGAAGTCAGAATCTCTATGGGTGGGACCTAGGCATCAGGATTTTTAAAACTTGCCAGGTGATTCCAGCGTGCAGCCAGGATTGAAAGTCAGTGTTCCAGTTTCCAGGTCTCATTATTAAAACCTGTGTTTTATGAATACACTGATTAGGCCAAGGTCCAGCCCAGCAGTTCCGAGTGCTGGCATGAGCTGTGTACTTGAGGGGTGAATCTCAGCCACTGCTCTCCTAAAGGCTGAGCCAAGGGTAGGCCACCTGGGCCCTGAAAGAAGTCTGTGGACATTCACAGTTCAACTCAGAGCTAAGAACCAGGCTTGGCTCAAGGGAAGGGGACAACACCCCAAAGGGCCAGGGACACGATTGTCACCCTCTTAGCACAGCTATGGCCCTATAAGTACAGCCCATGGTCTCTGAGGGCCCCTGGGGTAAACTCCTGGCAGGATATCAAGTGGGAGGAGGAGGTGGTGTCCCCCGAAGGAGGGGGCAACATCCCACCCAGAGCAATGAGGGATTTATCTAAGAAAAAGCAGCCAGTTGCTTACTGCAGTGGGACCAATGAGTCTCAGCAGAGAAGGGTCTGATCTGTCAAACACAGCCTCAGCCTTCCAGCATCCATGGTGGTAGGCAAGTGCCAGAAAGACAGACGGAGACGCACTGTATTCTGGGTGTTGCCAGTCAGAGTCCCCCTGTGCTGGAACGGGTGGCAGGACTCATCTGCTGCCTTTGGCACGTCCCCCTGCTACCCAGGGCCTGTCTCCCCTGCTTATAATAAAGGGGCTGCATGACAAAAGGATACCCCTGAGGTCCTTTCCTGGAGGTTATTGCAGGGTCTACTTCGATGTTTGATGAATGGTTTCCTTTCAAGAGGCCGCCCGTCCAAGCTCTGCCCTAACATCTGTCGTGAAGGGGAGATCCTTGAGGTGCCCCTGGAGCTGCCCTTTCCACTCAGAGTCCAAGGCCACTGCCCTGGTCTGATGTCAGACAGTCCCCATCCACATCCTCCGCTGAGCCACCAAGATGCTCTAGGGAGATGTCAGATCAGGTCTACCTCGAGGACCCTGGGCTCTGAGCAGTGCAGGAATCTCCCCTGCTGCCAGCCTGCACTGTCCCCAGCATCCAGGACCTCTTGGCAGCTCTCCTGAGCTACAGGTTTCTCTGGCCCCATAGGACTCAAAGATGGAGGATGCACTGGAGTTTCCCTCGAGTCTCTCCAAAATGTGATTCTCCCAGGCTCAGTCCCTTGCAGAATTCCTTACCCTTCATGCTAACCAGAAACCTTGTTTTCTTATCTGGAATCTGGTCTTGAAGTTCCAGGATGTGACACAGATCTTTCTCGCACATCCCCCCTCCCCTCTTGTACCCAGGTCACTGCAACAACCTCTTAGGCTATTCCTGTGAGGCTCTCTCCTCTCTCCTCCCGCACCAGCCTAGTACTGGGTCCTCTTCCTGAAAGAGCCTGGCCTTGGGGCAGCCAGCCCTCCTGCTCAAGAACCTCCAGAAGGTCATGTATCCATCTGCACTCAGTAAAATTCACTGCACACCATCCAGGCCCTTGAGCCACTCTGTGGAGACAGCCTTCTCCTGGGCAGGCCCGGGAGCCCTTCAGCTCAGCCTGGCTACCTCCACCCTGGGGAGCCCGGTGTGGTCAGCATCTTGTCTCCAGGCTTCATTGCTTAGCCTGTGTGTGCTCCCCCAACTCGGGAGGTCCTCCTTTAAAAAATTCTACCATCTCCCGCTCAAGCCTCCTGCTCTGTTCTCACAGCTTCCAAAAGCTTCTTCCGACTATTCCGGCACATCCTGGTCATTTCTTTTCTAACTCAGTACCCTCATTTTGGTTGCCCTTGACTGATACTGAGCGCCTTGGGGGTAGAAAGCTCGGCTTACACTTGCCATGTGTCTCCTGGTGATGCCCAGCAGCAGGTTTTGTGCAAGAGAGGCAACAATGTTGCCCACCCAACAGCAACACTTTCTTGCTGGCCCAGCCAGCCTCCCTGCAGGATAGTGTCCAGGAGGGAACCTGAGAGCTGCATTTGCCAGCCTCCTGTGCAGCAAGGGAACCAATGTAGGAACCTATTTTTGCCACTGGAGCTGGAAGGGAATTCTGATGAGGGGGTTGGGAGATGTTGGGGAAAGATTCCTTCCTATGTGAGGCAGGAAATTCTTCTACTTCTCAATCTATGGAAACCAGAATGGAACCAATGGATATTGGCATCGATACTAGTTCCTCCCAGCCTCGAGTTAGGACCACTGACCTGGCGTGACCCCCAGCATTCTGGGTAAGTCAGTGAGACCTTGGGAACAAGCCCGAGAGAAGCACATAAATCCATAGGGCTTTGTTTGTTCCCTTTCTGATCCTTTCAACAAATCAGTGACCAGCAATTAATGCCTCAGAAGAAGGTAAAGTCTTCAGATAACAGACCTACCCACTTGTGTAATCCTAGAAAATATGCCTTCCTGACCCCTCCAGGCAATCAGCTCAAACCATGAAATATGAAATCCATGCATGCATAACTGTGAATGTTATTAACGATCATAAAACCATCCAACTCCTTCGAAAATCTAAGCCTTATTTCCGACGCAATTATCCCCCTGCAGCAGGCTGGTTATTCATGATGAAAAGATACATTTCCTTTCCTTTGTTAAAATATACCAGTCATTAACTCTACTGAATAAGAGGCTTCTCATATTATGGACAAGTTAAAGCTCCTCTAGGCAGGGAGAGCTGCACACAGAATGTTCCCTGCCTGGGTCTGGAGATGACCAGAGGGAGCCTTTGCTAACCTACAAGAGTTCTCTCTGTTCCATTAATACTGTCTCTGAGTGTAAGTTGGTATCTCAGCCAAGCAGGATCTGGGCACCACGTGCTTTTGGGAGTGGAGATAATACCAGCAGCTCAGTATCTACTTGAGAATACTGATTAACATGATAGGAAAATGGTTTGGTAAAAACCACAGAATATCACATAGGTTTTCTGACCACCTTTGCCTGTCCCAGTATTCTGGGAGCTCCCTCTCCTTTACTGAAACATTTATATTTCAGTTGGAACAGCCAGGTTCCCACCAAAGACCCTGGTCCCCTGCCCCACTGTTGACTGGACCAGGGTCAATGACACCTGATTAGAATTGGGCCAACCAAGACTTCTCCCCAAATATTTGACACTAGAGCTGAGAGAGATCATTTTCTCGATGGGGAGTTCCCGTCGTGGGGCAGTGGTTAATGAATCCGACTAGGAACCATGAGGTTGAGGGTTCGGTCCCTGCCCTTGCTCAGTGGGTTAAGGGTCCAGCGTTGCCGTGAGCTGTGGTGTAGGTCGCAGACGCGGCTCGGATCCCTCGTTGCTGTGGGTCTGGCGTAGGCCGGTGGCTACAGCTCTGATTCGACCCCTAGCCTGGGAACCTCCATATGCCACGGGAGCGGCCCAAGAAATAGCAAAAAGACAAAAAAAAAAAATTTCTCAATGGACTCCCTGGTTGTGTAAGTTCAAGAGAGATGGCCGTGTTTCCCATAAAAGCTGATGTATGAGAGCAAGAAACTGGAGAAGGAGAGCGGAAAACAGAGGCCAGCTGGAGGGGAGGGGCTTCCAGTCCTCCTTACACAAGAGTCTCAGTGTATAATCTGGTCCTCAGGTCTGGCTCATCTCTGCCTTTAGTTTCCAGGCAACATTTCTGATCCCCGTAACAAATGTCTCCCATTAAAAAAAAAATTTTTTTATACTCACTTGAGTAGGTTTCTGTGACTTTCAATCAAAGGACTCCTAACTAATGCACATAACATTGGATATTACATAACCACTAACAGTTTGCTTATAAATAATTTTTGGTGTCAAGAGAAAATACTTATAATGGTGAGTCATTTAAAAAACAGACTGTAAAATCACATAAATAGTGTGATCTTAATAATGTAAAACAATGGAGCAATAAAAACCTTCAAACCATTATTTGTGATTATTTCTAAGTAGTGGGATTACAGGTGAGCTTTATTTTTGTCACTGCGTCTTTTTTTCTCTATGTATTTTACATTTTATAGAGTGTTACTAATTTTATCTTAAAAGAATATTCTTTGTTTAAAAGTAAAAAGACTTAAGAATCTTTACCTCCTTGCCCCCGGCCAAAATCTGTAACGGGAGACCCAGCTTGAGTTCAACTGTACTAACCACTAAAATCTAAACACGCCTCGAGAACTTGCAAGGGGTCTCTTGGCCTGAGGGGTTGAAGAACCTGCTAGGAGGGAATTCACTCAACACCAGAGTCAAGTATATCAGGCTGGCCCATTAGTGGAGCCTTGGTTTTCAGCAAGGAGAGAAAACTCCAAATACAGCTGGGCGCCCATCACTCAGACCTGCCCCAGCCAGTCTCCCGTGGCTCAGGTCACAGCAAAAGAGCATGAATTGAAATGGAAAGCTCTTTTGTCAAATACTCTGAGAGACAGGGGGGTATAAGTAGCCCTCACTTGGGGATCCTCCAACTGACTGTGACATACCAAGGGGTAGAAGCCCTTTCCCCCCATTTTCCTATAAACCACTGTACAGCTTTGACACCCTGGGACCTGTATTGGCAGTGGTGCTGCTGATGGTGGCAGCCACACATGGCAGGGGTGGCAGCAATGAGGAGGAGCAGCAGTCATGCAGGCAAGCTACAGCAGTGCCCAGAAGATGTAATGCCAGTTTCCAGGTAATGCAGTGGGGTCAAGGAGTCTTACTGGATCCACAGTGATGTCTCAAAAAGCCACCAATGCCCGGTAGGTGTGGCAGTGTAAGGATAGGAGTAAAGGAACAAAATATTGGTAGCTAACTGAACAGCTAAATGGAAGGCTGAAAGCTAAAGAGTTTCCAGAAACCCTCAGTAGACTGCTAATGCCTTACTGACCAGAATATTCCCACATGGTCATCTTTGCTAAAGATCGGGTTGAAAAAGCAAGTTTTCTACTTTTTTCTTCTTAATCTAGAAGCAAGCAAGGAAGAGGAGAAATAGGAATGAGTATTGACTTGATCAAAGGTGAGTTAAAAACAGGATCAAATTAAGGATAGGCAAATATTATGGGGGAAAATCTCTAAGCATTCTGCATTCCGATTGTCATCTTACCACACAAAAAATGCCTTAACCTTATATCAAAAATGGTAAAAGGGTGTTCATGTATGTGTTTTAAATTGAAATAAAATGTTTAACATATGTCTATGTCATTCTTTATGATTCTCCATGGTAGCTGACATTTTACAGCTTGTCAACCATGGGTCTCATCACATCAAGTTGCCTTCCACCACATTTTTTCTTTCTTTATTTTGAAAATAGCCTTATTCTGTTAAAGCTTCATGCTCATTATAAACACTGAAGTAACACAGAAATATTCAAAGAATAAAGTAAAATGCAGCTATTAAGGTAAACATCCTTCCAGACATCTCTATATATGCACTTATTAAAATATTTTACAAGTGGGACCATGCTGTTCTATTATCCCCTTTTTTGCATTCAATCACGTGTCATAGGCAAATTTCCATGTCATCGAATAAAGAAGGGCATCATCATTGATATACTATCTGTATGGAAGTGCTAGAATTTCTTTAACCAATCACTCAACTCTCTGGATGACTATTTAGGTAAACATCTATTTTTTAATATCATAAACAAAGCCAAGATGGAAATCCTTGCCTTTAGATCACTGTAAGCTTGGTAATTATTGTCTTTGGGAAAATTACAAGAAGTGGGATTTGTGGGTCAAAAGTACACTCATTTAAAATGTTCTTTCCTCCCATCCTCATGCACTCCATAAAGGCAGGGCCAATTTATGTCACCACCAGCAGAGCATGAAAGGGCTGAGCTCCAGCCTCTCACCAGTCCAAGGTTTTGTCATTCTTCTGTTTCCTAGAGTAAAATTTCAGAAGAATTCTCTTCATTCATCTTTTGTCTACTGTCATCTTTTATTGTAGGCACTTTTTTGCATAGGTTTCATGCTGAGTTTTTTTCTGCTTACTTATCTTTAATTGACAGCAGTTCTATTAGGGTTTACCAGTTGCTTAAAAATACTATGAATGAAATCTCCTTGATGCCATTCCCTGTTGTTTGGGTTGCGTTTAGATCTTCTTTTAGGATTTGGGGTAAAAGGCTAGAATCAAAGCAGAATTTTTCTTTGCTAATTTATTAATTTGCCATAAAGATTTGGTAAAAGGATAGAGCCCTAATTTCCTTCCTAAATTGTCACCACTCCTGCTACCTGGACAACGTGGTCAAGTTGGAGGTGTTTGGGTTTCTAGAAAGACTGACCTCTGGAGTGAGAATTTGGTAATACCCCATGGTTCATCAGATGAATCTGCTCCTCTTTAAAAACCAATTGAGACGAATATAGGTAAAAACCCAGCTGCACCAACATTCTCTGGCTAACTGAATCCAACCTGAGAAAGGCCACCTTCTAGACCTCTTGTGTCCACGTGGTATCCCCAGGGGGCCTCTCATGAAGGCCTACCCTCGGCTGATCGCACAGCTCAGAGTTGATATAATTCCCTCTGACCTGGTCTCCAGGAGGATTTCTTAGCTAATATGTCTGTCCTAAGGGTCTAGAATCACACCCTTAAAGAAAAGATATCTTTGATCATCACAACTCTCTCCTTTTGGGGCACAAATTATGTTGTCCCTGGCTGCACTAAACATACCTATTCCCTGCCACTCTTTCTGCTTGGAAGGCCTCAGGGCAACTGTGGGGTCTCCTTATCCAGAAAGCCATCTATTAGCAGATGAATGGGGCAATGACTGCCATAGGAGGGCCCAGTGTCATCCGTGACAACAGTGTATGAGCAAGAGGCAGAGAACCCCAAGAGGCTGGTAGAGCATTCCAGTGAGAACTGGCTTGTTTTGGGGGAACTCTATTTATCAGCACTTGAAGGAAGTAAAGAAGGCCAAATGGACTCCAAGACTAAGGTCATACATAGCCTGACTCTGCAATTCCTCTAGCCTTCCACTTCTGTGTTAGTTTTCAATTGCTACCATGACAAATTACCACAAATACAGGGGCTTAAAACAATACCCATTTATAATCTCCCAGTTTGTAGGTCTGGAGGTTGACATGGGTCTCACCAGGCTAAAATCAAGGATTCAGCAGGGCTGTGCTCCTTAAAAGGCTCTGGGGGTAAGATCACTTCCAAGCCTGTGAAAGTTGTTGGCAGAATCCAGTTGCAAGTTGCAAGTGGACTGATGGGGCCATTCTTAGATTTTAGAAGCTATTCACTCCTCGGCTCATGTCCCCCTTCATCTTCAAAGCCAGTACCAAAGGTTCAAGCCCTTCTCATGCCTTATCTTTCCTGCCTTCTTTTCTGCTATCTCTCTCTCTCCTTTCAGCTGTGAAAGTTCCTTCAATGTTAAGAGCTTATATATGTCTGTTTTGGTACCAGTACCACACTGTTTTGATGACTGTGGCTTTGTAATATTGCTTGAAGTCTGGGATAGTTATGCCACCTGCTTGGTTTTTGTTTCTCAGGATTGCTTTGGCAATTCTGGGTCTTTTGTGGTTCCATATACATTTTTGGATTGTTTGTTCTGGTTCTGTGAAAAATGTCATATGTAATTTGATAGGGATTGCATTGAATCTGTAGATTGCTTTGGATAGTATGGCCATTTTTACAATATTAATTGTTCAAATCCAGGAACATGGAGTATCTTTCCATTTCTTTATGTCTTCTTTAATTTCCTTGATTAATGTTTTATAGTTCTTGGCATATAAGTCCTCTATCTCCTTGGTCAGGTGTATTCCCAGGTATTTGATTTTCTGGGGTGCAATTTTAAAGAATAGAAAACCCAGAAATAAACCCAGACACCTATGTTCAATTAATCTTTGACAAAGGAGGCAAGAGCAAAAAATGGGAAAAAGAAAATCTATTCAACAAGAATTGCTGGGAAAACTGGATAGCTGCATGCAAATCAATGAAACTAGAACACACCCTCACACCATGCACGAAAATAAACTCAAAATGGCGGAAACACTTAAATATAAGACAAGACACCATCAAACTCATGGAAGAAAACATAGGCAAAACATTCTCTGACATCAACCTCATGAATATTTTCTCAGGTCATTTTCCCAAGGCAACAGAAATAAGAGCAAAAATAAACCAATGGGACCTACTCAAACTGACAGGCTTTTGCACAGCAAAGGAAACCAAAAAGAAAACAAAAAGACAACTTACAGAATGGGAGAAAATAGTTTCAAATGATGCAATGGACAAGGGCCTAATCTCTAGAATATACAAGCAACTTATACAACTCAACAGCAAAAAAGCCAACAACCCAATGGAAAAATGGGCGAAAGACCTGAATACACAGTTCTCCAAGGAAGATGTACACATGGCCAACATGAAAAAAATGCTCAACATCCCTGATTATTAGAGAAATGCAAATCAAAACTACCATGAGATACCACCTCACACCAGTCAGAATGGCCATCATTAATAAGTCCACAAATAACAAATGCTGGAGGGGGTGTGGAGAAAAGGGAACCCTCCTGTACTGTTGGTGGGAATGTAAGCTGGTATAGCCACTAGGGAGAACAGTATGGAGGAACCTTATAAATCTATACATAGAACTACCATATGACCCAGCAGTCCCACTCTTGGGCATATAGCCGGACAAAACTTTTCTTAGAAAAGACACATGCACCCACGTGTTCATTGCAGCACTATTCACAATAGCCAAGACATGGAAACAATCCAAATGTCCTTCAACAGATAGTTGGATTCGAAAGATGTGGTATATATATGCAATGGAATACTACTCAGCCATAAAAAAGAATGACATAATGCCATTTGTGGTAACATGGATGGAACTAGAGACTCTCATACTGAGTGAAATAAGTCAGAAAGAGAAAGACAAATACCATATGATATCACTTATAACTGGAATCTAATATACAGCACAAATGAAACTTTCCATAGAAAAGAAAATCATGGACTTGGAGAATAGATTCGTGGTTGCCCAGGGGGAGAGGGAGGGAGTGGGAGGGATTGGGAGCTTGGGCTTAAAGGATGCAAACTATTGCTCTTGGAATGGATTTGCAATGAGATCCTGCTGTGTAGCACCGAGAACTATGTCTAGATACTTACATCACAACACGACAATGGGAGGAAAAATTATGTATACATGTATGTGTAACTTGGTCCCCATGCTGTACAGTGGAAAAAATAAATAAATAAATTTTTAAAAAGAGGGAGTTCCCGTCGTGGGGCAGTGGTTAACGAATCCAACTAGGAACCATGAGGTTGCGGGTTCGGTCCCTGCCCTTGCTCAGTGGGTTAACGATCCGGCGTTGCCGTGAGCTATGGTGTAGGTTGCAGACGCGGCTCGGATCCCGCGTTGCTGTGGTTCTGGTGTAGGCCAGTGGCTCCAGCTCCGATTCGACCCCTAGCCTGGGAACCTCCATATGCCGTGGGAGCGGCCCAAAGAAACAGCAAAAAAAAAAAAAAAAGACAAAAAAAAAGAGCTCATGTAGTTATAGTGAACCCACCTGGATAATCCAGAATTTTAAGATCTACAACCTTAATTACATCTTAATTAATTAAAAACTGTAATAACCTTAACTCCATAGAAAAAGGCCCTTTGCCACATAATTTAACATATTCACAGTTCCAGAGGTAAGGCATAGACATCTTTAGGGGGCCATTATTTGGCTTTCCATGAGGTTTTAAGCCAGGATGCATCAGGAGTGAAAGTCTCCTCAGAGATCTGCCCAAGGAAGACTTGCAACTCCATCCCCTTCCTCATACACACCTACCTCCTTGGGACCAGTTGGCCCAGACCTCTCAGGAGAAAACCTTGCCAGGCTCATGCCACAGTGCATCATGCTCCAGGAGAGGCTGAGATCCTGGCACAGCTCCTGCCTCTGGAGAGCTGAAGGCAAGGCTGGTGCTTTCACCCCAGACCCTGAGCTATCCAATCTGCCTGCTTACTGCTGTTTCCTGAAGTTGAGCCAATATGCCTGGGAGGATCCCAAGGACTTTGGGCTTTGGTCCAATGTGCTCATAAGCAGAAGGCTCTGCCTTCCCTTTACCCTTAAAGGCAGGGGTTAAGCTTTCAGTGGAATTATAAATATTATAGTGGTATTATAGCCAGGGGCCCAGGAAGGCCAAAATACTATCCTGCCAATTAGTCTGCTCCTTTGCATCCCATAAAAGGAAGAGTAAGTAGCAAGATGAGAATGAAAAAATGAGCCTTGTTAGTGGTGGACACACAAGTGAAGAAGCTGGTGCAAAGATGATTGTATGAGATGGCTGAGGTCTATGCAAGACCCCCCCCACCTTCCCTCCCTTTGAATCTAAATCTAGGGGGAGAAAATGCAGGTACATGTGCCAAAGAGTGAGTGGCTGAATCTGACTCACTCATTTACGTATTGAGGGAGAGAGAGAAGTGACCAGGTTTGTCCTGGGTCTGCCCACAGCATACAGGCAGGAGGCACAAGCACAGAAGGCCCTAAAGACCAAGACCTTCCTAGGACCAAGGTGGGAAGAAAAAGAGAAAAAGTGGACCCTGAGGTGGGTGGGAGTTTTCTGAAAGACAGCCATTGTCATCTCTATACAGAGTCTCTTGCAAGCTCTCCCTGACCCAGTCATAATCTACACTGAGTGCTACACACTAGAATCCCCTGTGACCTACTCAACTAAAGGAGTAAGGTTTCTTGCCATTTCTTCAAATAGTTGAAGACACCCCAACTGTGGGATGGATGATTGATCTTAGAAGTTGGAATTCCTGGCCAGCCTGCTGGTCAGTTCTCCTCCTGGCGTTTTGCTGTCATCTCACTTTTCCCCTCCTATCCTCACATCTTGGTTTTTTTTTTTTTTTTTTTAAGTATAGTTGATTTATAACCTTGTGCCAATTTCTGTTGTACAGCATAGTGACCCAGTCACACAGGCAATCTTTTTCTCATTTTGTTTCCCATCACGTTCTATCCCAAGAGATTGGATATAGTTCCCTGTGCTGCACAGTGGGACCTCATTGCTTATCCATTCTAAATGGAATAGTTTGCATCTGTTAACCCCAAACTTCCCATCCATCCCACTCCCTCCTTCTCCTGCCATCTCACTTCTTACCCTCTTTGCCCTGCTCTGCTGTGCCAACCACTCAGCCCTTTCATCCAAGAAAGAAAGAACAAGGATGGGATCAGGTGCCTTTTTGCAGCTTCCACTTTAAAACAGAGGGGGGAAGAGCACATAAAGATTCCTTGGACATATTTCAGCTTGACACCCAAGGCAATGGATCTCACCCTCTCTTTTTTTTCTTTTTATGGCCAAACCTTTGGCATACGGAAGTTCCAGGCTAGGGGTCACTTTGGAGCTGCAGTTACTGGCCTATGCCATAGCCACAGCAACACCAGATTTGAGCCCTATGTGCCGCCTATGCTGCAGCTTGTGGCAGCACCAGATCCTTAATACACTGAGTAAGGCCATCCTCATGGATACAAGTCAGGTTCTTAACCCACTGAGCTATAATGGGAACTCCTCACCCTCTTCATTGCTTCATGGAATATCATTGACTACTCATCTCCGCCATACTTTCTGCTCCACCCAGGCAACCACCCTGTGCCTCTGCCCATGCTCTCCTTGATCTCAGACCTACCTGTATTTTCTATGGATCTTGCTCCTCACTCTCTGGCACAGATTTTCATTCCACAGCTTTCAGCCACCACTCAAGGCTGGTTGCATGCTCTCCCCAGAACCCCTGTCCAGTCTCGCCTTGAGCTGGCCATGTAGGTGGAAGAGGGAGTGATTTGTGACTAGGAGGAATATGACCCAGGCAGGTGACAGATCCCCAGGAATATGGGACACTTACACAAGGCTGGGGTGAGTGGAGATTGACAGAAAATACAGAAGGCTATCTACTTTTAAATCTGCCTTCCCTAGCCTCCAACTGGGTATCACTTCATCATCGGCTCAAATCAGAAGGTTTATGTTCTCCTTGTTCATTTTGTTCTTACTTGTTCTATACATTGGTAAGGCATTTGGGGTTGGGGAGCAAGGAGTAATAGGCCACCAGAGGCTGGTGAGCAAAATATGACATGATCAGAATTGCTTTGTAGTTAAACTATTGTGGCAGCAGAGAATTGAGGAAACTTGAGACCAGTTTGGGGGTATTGTTTTGGGCCATTGAGAGGAATATAAACTTGAATAGAAGTAGGGTATAGAAATATGGTGATGGAGGTGCTACGACCCACAAAAATACGGTCAACTGCTGAACAATGCAAGGGTTGGGGCACTAACCCATCGCCATAGTCAAAAATCCACATATAATTTATAGTTGACCCTCCAACTCTACATCCACAATTCCAACCAACTTAGAATCCTGTAGTGCTACAGTATTTGCTATTGGAATAAATCCATGTGTAAGTGGACCTGCAGAGTTCAGACCCATGTTGCTCAGGGTCAACTGTATTATAGAAGTAGAATTGCAGGATGAAGGAAGGAATTGGATGTCAAATTTGGGTAGAGGGGGAAAAAATCAATGAAAACACCAAAGTAAACAGTCTAGTTGACTGGGGCTATGGTGGTGCCATTAAGAAGAATACTAAATACAGGAAAATATGTTCCTAGGAGATCATTTTTAATTCATTTTGTTATATGTTGAATTGGTGGTTTGGGAAGGATATTCAGATAGAGCTGTCCAGTAGGAGTTGAGAATATTGCCCATAGGTTTGGAAGAGGGGAGGACTGCAGATACAGCTATAGAGGTCACCTGCATGGCAAAGACAGGTGAAAACAAATCAGAAAGAAAGCTGAAAGGGAAAAATACTGACTGTCCCTTTGTCTTCACTGCTTTCTCCTGCATCTGATGCTCTAGTTAGCTATTGTTGGGTTTACAAGCAACCTCAAAATGTACTGGCTTAAAAGAACAAGTCACTTTACTGTTAACTCTCACTGTTCCGTGGATTGACTGGGTTTAGTTGGGTGGTTCTTGCTCAGGATGTCTCAAGTAGAGGTGATCTTTGAAAACACAAGTTTGAAATGTGAAGGTCCACTTATATGTGGATTTTTCTCAACAGTAAACACTGAACAATTCATGGTTGGTTGAATTGCAGATATAGAAGAACCCTGAATACATAATACTGATTATAAGTTACATTCACATTTTTGACTCCACTCTCCTAACACTCCGTGTTGCTCAAGGATAAACTATAGCTGTAATCAGACCATGATTAGGGGTGAATTTACCAGTCCTAATAATGAACGAGGCTCCTTTCCTTCACATGCCTAGAGCCCAGGCTGGGAAGAATCCACAGGTGTAAATTGGAAGAGTTGGGGCTCCTCAGGTATCTCTCTTCCTCACCCACTCCATCATCTCTCCAGCATGGAGGCTCAGGTGTCCAGGGTAGCCAGACTGCTCACATGGTGGCTCCAAAAGTGTTCACATCTCATGTGAGACTGAACCAGGAGGAAGCCACAACACCTTTTATGACCTAACCTCAAAAATCACATGGCATTACTTTTGTTACCTCCTGTTCCTCAAAACAATCATAAAGGCCCATTCAGGTTTACAAGAAGGGATATGGATTCCCTTAATGGTGGAGTGGAAAGGTTCTACAAGAGCATGTGAGACCAGAAATATTCTTCAGTCATTCTGGGGAAACAACATCTGCCTTCTCTTCTAAAACCCAGAATAAGAAGCCTCTTTGAATCCTCATAGGTGGTATAGCACACCCTCAGTAGACTTCCAGAATTTTATACCCCTCCAACAACACTTGGCACTATAGGCATTTTAATCTAGTTCTATATGTAGGCATCTATATAAACTATAAGCCTCTATAAGCCAAGCCCTATGTCTTGTCCTTGTTTTGGTGAAGTATAAAGTAGCTGGTAGATATGGCTCACTGACTTAAATTTAATTTCAAGACAAGAGGTGAGGACTGAGTGCAGAACATGGGGGAAAACCTATATTTAAAACACCAGAAGCAAGATAACCAATGAAGGAGAAGACACCAGAAGCAAGATAAACAATGAAGAAGCCTTTGGGAAAGTGTTTTCAAAAGTACACTGTAATGGCTTTTGCAAAATTATCAGGGGCATTTTCCCTATGTATGAAAATTGTTGCTGAATAAAGCTAAGTATGTCTATGAAAACTAGCAACATCTAAAAATCCTAACCATAAAATAGAACCAAAGCTTGAATGGAATTTTTTTTCTTCCTGGAAAGTTATAAGACAGAGCTTCACCAATAATCAAATGGTCTTGGAACAATACAGAGATATTATGTCTATTAAATTGGGAGGACTTTAAAAAATATATTTGTAAAATGGCCTAGAGCCATTGAATGGACAATACTTTTCTGACAGAAAGGTGAGTTGGCCAAGTCTTCTGGAGGAGAAAGGAGTTTTTACGTGGGAATTTCTTTTGATGTAAAAATTCCACCCTAGAAATTCATTCTGAGGAAATAACCCTGATAGGGCAAAAATTCATATTGAGGATGTTCAACAAAGTATATTTTATGATAGGAAAATACTGGAGATCACCAACACAACCAGAGGTTGGTAAAATAGATTATGGTTAATTCACTTGCTGAAACATTACGTGGCCATTAAAAATAATATTTTTGGAAATTCTTTAACAGCCCAAGAGCATACTTACAATACGATGTTCTCTACAAATAAAACAGAAATACAAACTGCATAAATTATAGGCACTAGAGTGATCTCAATTTCGTTTTAAATAATTATATGTGTAGAGAGAAAAGACTAAAAACTAATTTCAAAAAATATTAACAGTAGTCATGCCTCAGTGATGGAATTAGAGGAAGTTTAAATTTTTTCCCTATTCCCCTCTGCCTTTTTTTTTTTTTTTTTACAGTAAACATAGTTTTGTAATCAAGGGGGAAAATGTACTTTTCAAAACAAAAACAAAAACAAGCAGTTGTTTCTGTGACTAGCTAGGTGATTAACAAAATGGAGACTGGAGAAATGCTTTTCTGGAAAAGAAATTAAATAATTTATGATAAAGGTCTTGGTATAGAATAACTCACACTTTTAAAAAACCTAACATGCAAGAAAGCAGCCCGGACACACACACAAGTGCTATCTCTGAGGTGTGAAATTTCACACATGCCAAAGCCTGTGTAATCCCACTGAGTATTTCCTTTAATGGCACATGGGGACTTGGAGTCCTCCGGCTGTAACTAAGACAGACCCTAATGGGCAGCAGGAGTGCTGAGCGGTGCCTTTCTGGTTCTGCCTCAGACTTCCTGGGGAACAAGGAATAAGTCCATTAACCTCTGGAGAGCTTCACGTCCCTCTTGGATATGGAAATCCACCAACATCAATAGGGCGTCAAAGGGCAAAAGTGGGGGAGAAAAAAAGAAGCCACAAGCAAAGCGGCTTTAGATGCCCAGGCCAGACTGCACATCTATCTCCGATTGAACTGCCATAGATCCCGGCTGGGAATCTTCCCAGTGTCCCATAGCCATCTTGTTGCAACACTGCTGTTGGTGCTCAGGTACCCACCACACCTCCTCTCATAGCAGGAACCTCTACAGCAGAAACTAGTTACCATAATGCCATAAAGCTGTCTGCCCTTGGCAATGCATCACACAGTGGTGACAGGCTCATAAAAACTGACTTCCCTGTGGACACTAAGTGCTAACCCTAAGGGCATACATGGTCAGGATTTAGGCCATTCCCAATCGGCAAATGAGCCAGGATCCTAAACCTTGTTTGTAAAGCATTCCTGAGGCAGCGGGAGTGCCCAGGGAAACTATGTTATAAATATAGCATCGTACATGGCACATAGTAGATGCTGAATAAATATTTGATGACCAATGATGACCAAGCGGAGGTTAAGGTCCAGTTTAAGCTCTTAGAAGCATAATGCAGCCAAAAGTTGCATATTCTTCCAATATAGGAAGCAATTTTACTTAATACCAGCAATTAAAATAGCCAAAGACCATCCACAGCATTAAATAATTGAATAATTAGTCTTAAATACATTTATCTTAATGCATTTGCAGAGAAAGCAGGCTTCACTAGAGGAAGTTGAAAATGAAGGTTCTAGCAGAGACTAAGGAGGGTGTAGGCAGTTTCAAGGAGTTTAGAAATGAGAAGCACTGGGGTTTTTATTCTTTCATTTTTCGTATCCTTTATATAAAAGATACAGCACTTCTCTTTTGGTTGACAGCCAAGATCGGGGTCATTTTACAACAATTACAAGAGAAAAGAGGCAGAAGTAGAGACAAGAAGGCTGTGTTAATCAACGCGCAGACATTACAGAGTTCCTGCCACATACCTGGGAAAGAGCCAGGACCAGCACACAAATCAAAGATTTAGGACCTGGTTCAGCCACTCTGTGCCTTAGGATTTGTGACATCCCTACCTGAACTCTGATTGCTGAAGCATAAGAGCACCGATTTCACAGAGCTATTAGGAGAAGAAAATAAGGTCCTGCATGGTAGGTAGCACTCTTACACGGGCACATAGTAAGTGTAAAAATAGTGACCGTCTTTATTATTATTATTGTTGGGTTTTCTTGACCTTTTCCTCTGAACTCTATGTTTCATGAGAGCGGGGCCCATGTGCCCCTCTTATTCACAACTGTATACCCAGCCTATAGCAAACCTGGCATGTGGCTGGGGTTTAATAAATATTTTCAGGGGAGAATTTGTTCTCATTGTTTCCTATGGTCAGTGGCAGACTTTTTTTGACTTTGCTTCTTCCTTTTTTTTCCCTCAGGTATCTTGTAATATATTGTGAAAACAGCAACACTTCACCCTTCGATATATATGGTATGTATCTCCAAAAAGGACATTTTCCTCCATAACCATGACATCATTATCACACCCAACAAAATGAACAATTCCTAAATATCATATAATCTGTTTTCAGATGTCTTCCTTATTCCTAAAAATACCTTTTATAATTGATCTGCTCACTCTAGGACCAAATAAAAGATCAAAATATTCATTTGGAAATTAGCTCTTTTAAGTCTCTTTTAATTTAGAACTCATACCCCACTCCTTTATTCTATGACGTTGACTTATGGAAGATACTATAAAATATGCCATCTTTTAGATTTGCCTGATTGCTTCACTGAGGTGGCACGTTTTTCTCTTGAGATCGAAGTAGTTTTTCTTTTCTGTGATGTACATTTTTATTAACATAATTTTATATTTATAATTTTTATAGTTTCTGTGCATGAAATACATCTTTATGTCAATTAATATTTTTCAAAGAAAATCCTTTGTTCCAGGAAAATGGCAGAATTTTAGATATAGAAAAACTCTGAATATCTTCTAGACCAGCTCAATTATTGATCAAAATTAAAATTAAAAGGAAAAATGCATAGATATTCTAAGGATTCCAAATGATATTTTCCTCAAAAAGAAGGTGTATAATAAATACTTTTTTAATGGATATATTTTTTTCCCTACTGAAAATCTTTTTGGAAGCCAGAGCAACCAAGTATTTTAGAAACACCTACAAAAAGAAATTGAATGGAAACATTTTAAGAAAGCATTCCAATTGTTAGTACACAGCTGCTCTCCCCATTTTTTTAAATAACAATAACAATTTATAGTTGTCATTAAACAACTAAATTTTTTCATAGTGCCTTATGTATCTATCCAAGAAGCAACTAAAAAGATTTTATGAAGGAATAGGAAAAATAAAGCAATAAAAGCAGATAAGGTGAGAAGACCAGGCAATTTAGGAAATGAAGCATCTCAAAGGACATGGAAGCTTCTGTGTCCTTCTCAAGCTTTGGCCCCTGCCCTAGATTTTCTTTTTCTTTTTCATGGCTGCACCTGCAGCACATGGAAGTACCTGGGCTAGGAGTCGAATCAGAGCTGCAGCTGAGGCTTGCACCACAGCCACGCAACATGGGGAGATCGAAGTTAAATTGAAAGTCTTGATGTGACTCAGGTTAAATATTTTGATCCAGAAAGCCTCACAGGTGATGCTGTATACTCAGCACTACATCACATCAGGAGGTGTATTCAGCTGACTCTTGAACAACCTGGGCTGTTTGAATGGCATGGGTCCATTTATAGACAATTTTTTTTTCAATAAACATATTGGAAATATTTTTAGAGATCTGTGACAACTTAAACTCACAGCTGATCCAGGTAGCCTATACACAGTGAAAAAATGAAGAAAAAAGGTATGTTATGAATGCATAAAATATATGTAGAAATACATATACAAAATATGTGTTAATTGACTGCTTATGTTGTCGTTGGCTTCTGGTCAACAGTAGGCTATTAGTAGTTAAGTTTGGGGGAAGTCAAAAGCTATATGTGGCTTTTCCGCTGCTCTGGGGGTTGGTGCCTTTAAAAGTCAGCGTAGTGTCAGGTTGGCCTCCTATTTAGTGATGCCAGTATTTGATCACTGGGTTAAAGTGGTGATGGCTTGATCCCTTCGCTGCAAAGTAAGGTTTTTTTCCTCCTTGGAACTAGCAAGTAAACTGTCAGATGATGACTGGTACCCTATAAATAGATAATTCACTATCTAACTTTCTCTGGATTGTTTGAGCACCCACCATGATCCTTGTCTGAATCAGTTGTCCTGATAGAAGTGGAAAGTTACCATTTCGTAACCCCTATCATTCCTTCCTTATTAGTTTGCTTTCTTCTGTAAAAAGAGCTTTCCTTCTCAACTGGTATTTGGCTATTCTGAAACATAGCTCCTAAAGAGAGGACAGGATATAAATGTGTAATTTTTTCCCATTAATAATCAATTTTCAAAAAAAGTTATTGGTAAATGGCAGCAAAGTTTAAAATCCTGAGAATCACACAAAGCATGTAAAGGGGTTTTCCTCTATTCCCTGTCCCCATAATTATCTTAGCATGAGCCTGGGGAGGGACTGGGGGTGCTGAGTGGTACAGACTGTTTAGGTAGAAATCACACCTCTGATCTCCATTCCTCAGATTCTTTCTCCGGTTGGCTGATCCTAAATCTAAGATAAAACATGGCTATTATGTTCCAGTCGGTCTTGGTTATGTAATTGTGAACTTGGTACTGTTCTCCCCTTTGTAATTGGAAGTATCTCCTATCGTTATTTTTCCATCACGTCCTTCAGAAGAGTATTCCGCAAGCTGTAGAATTTGGGAATGTCACCGATTTTGTTCATTGGCTGAAATTTTTGTCTTGTGCATTGCAATGAGAAATCTTCATTCTGAAACCTCAAATCAATAAATAACTCTCCTCCTTCCCTGCGGACTAGGCCGCATGCATGTGGCTGGGCCCATCACTAGCATAAATCCTCGACTCTCCGCCCAGCCAAGCAACACAGGCTGCACTGAGCTCTTGAACATGGCCTCATAAATCCAGCCCTGCTCAGTGCTTCTCCATCCTGGCCCTTTTGGTGCCCTCGGACCCCGAGGCTCCAGACTTGCTCCCCCAGAACCAAGTGCAGCATGAGGTGGCGGGGTGCCCCCTTCCTGAAATTGACTGCAGAACGTCATACCCTCTCTCTGACCCCTCTGCCGCCACGCTGCAACATAAGCTCCCATCTAATTGCTGCTCTGCCTCTCTCAGCAGAACTTGACCTCTTTCTGGGCTCCTCTCTTAAAGCAACTGTCTGTGTTTTTCATTATGTTTGCCAAGATGTATTAGCTTGAACTTTTCCCGGATGAGGTTCGTTTTGCTACTTTTTCTTCAAATCTCTGAGGCAGCAGGTTCAAGAATGCAGCCTTTGGCGGGGGAAGTTTTTAGGCTCAGAGCCTTCAGCCAAGACAGCTGAGTGCATCGGATCCGCCTGCTGGTGCTGTGCGAGAACTGGCCCTTTAAGTGGACACATTCGGGTTCCAAATCCAAACCTCAGTTGGAAGTTCAAGCCACAATTGGAACACACACGTCCTGCCCAGAAAGCTGCCCCAGCCTTGAGGTGACTTTTCTCCTACAAGGCTGTCATCCTCAACCCCATCCCCCGCAAATGCAAACATCTCCTTTTAAACATTGCAGTCTCAGAGCCTCCACCCTGAAAAGGATGTTGAAAGCCAAGTTCCCCAGGGCACCCTCAGCTTCTCTGGTCTGACTAGGCAGCTGGTCAGAAACAGCCGTGGCTGGCAGCATGGCTTTGCCCAACGCAATGCCAGCAAGAATTCCTTTGTGATCCCTGGGAAGGTGTCATCTCTGCATCTCAGCTAATCCTTCCCTTAAAAATAAAAGCGCTCCTGAGACAGCGAGCAGAGAGAGGGCAAATGCAGTGATAAGAATGCTAATCAGAATGGAGGGAGTTTTCCAGCATTTGCTTTGCTAGGAAAAAAAAAAGTCGTCTATAAAAAGCGCTGGAAGGCTTTTTCTTACAGCCATGGGCCTTTGCCAGAGGACAGATTTCTCTCCCTCATCTCAGTTTCTTCCAGGCCTTTTTCTCTTGTGTTTTTTTTTTCTTGCTTCCTTTCTTCTTCTTTTCATGGAGTCTTCTGTGTCTGGAAAGCAGCCTGTGAGGAGTCAGAGTCTTCTGCGTGCACTGTGGGGGCCCCAGCCACAGGTGGGGCAGACTACCTGCTGAGGGGGACAACGGATCATTTGGGGTTGCAGTAGGGAGACCCCACTCCTCAGTCTGATGAGGTCCTACCCAGAGATGCCTGCTGCTTTTTCTGTCACCTTCCTTGCTTTTCATTTCCATTTCCTGCTTCCCCTGGACTTTCCTTCCCTTTCCTTTGGTGGCAAGATGACCAGGGCAGTCAGCGAGGTCATCCCTTTACCCTCCCTCCCCATACTTGATTTTTGACAAGGCTGATCTTGCACATCCAAAGAATGGCCTTCTCCCTGACCCCATGGGGTCTGGAGCCCAGGCTCTTTGTAAATAAAATGGTGTAATCTCAAGAGGCTTGCCACTGTAGAGAGAGGAATAAATAAATCAATATGTAAATAAACCCACAAGGGGTGGGGGGATGTACTAGGACTTTGCAGAACTGTGATCAAGCATTTTAGAAGTTGGATGTTGCAGCGTTTCTGGTGAGCACTGCCTGAAGGACTAGGATTCCAGCCCTGGGCTATGGAAGAGAGAAAGTGAGCCGTGACTAAAATTCCCTCGTGGATTGATTTGACTTACATATATTCCAGGAGCTGGTCTAATTGCTGGTTCAGTCTTGGGCTTTGATTTTCCTTGTCTCACTTCCCTGCATTTCAGATACTTTATATCAACAGGCCCTGAGCTGCCCTCTGTCCTACTGAGAAGTTTTCTGGATGCGGGATCGAATCTTCTGAGAAGACAGTGCTGGAAATTCTACCCTCTGTCAAAGGGAGCACCAGATAGCCCCTACCTGGGAGAAGCGTGCTGGTGATTTCCAAGGAAAGAGGTAGTTAATTCTCATTTAAAGTGGAAGTCCAGATGTACAGCTCTTACTCGAACAGACTAAGAGCCACGCTGCTGTTGGGGTGGAGTCTAGGAGAAAGTGGGAGGAGAGTTCCCATCTTGCACATCTTCTTGCAGCACCCAGCCAGCACGGAAAGCCACAGAGAGTGACCTCTGGAGTCTGACCCCATGATCCTCTTGCCAAGTCACAGGTCCTGACCCTGCCACTGCTTCCCATCTCCTCTGCTTGACCCCCCGCCCCTGCACCACTGTCTGATTCATTCTTCCTCCCAACTTCTTCCTCCTTCTAGAAAATTTCAAACATATGCCAAAGTAGAGAGAATAGTGAAATGATCCCCCACATACCATACACCTATCATCCAATTCCAACTGGTATCAACTCATGGCCAGTCTTGTCAGTTTGATGCCCACTTGCTTCCACTACCACTCCTTACTTCTCATTTTACTGGAATAATTTTGAAGCAAATTTCAGATAGCATTTAATATCTAAGCACTTTAGCATACACAAGATATTTTTTTGGACAGAATCCCATTATTACGTGTGACAATAACAATATCTAATGTCTCCAAATTCCCGGTCAGTGTTCAAATTTCCCCAGTGACTTGGAGAGTAGACTTGCGGTTGCCGAGGGGGAGGGGAAGGAATGGATTAGGAATTTAGGGTTAATAGATGCAGACTATTGTCTTTGGAATGGATAAGCAAGGAGATCCTGCTGTGTAGCACTGGGAACTATGTCTAGTCACTTATGATGGAACATGATAATGTGAGAAAAAGAATGTATATATGTATGTGTAACTGGGTCACCATGCTGTACAGTAGAAAATTGACAGGACACTCAACCAGCTATAATGAAAAAAAATCAATATTTATATATATAAATAAATAAATAAAATTTCCCTTCTAACAAAAATAAAATAAAATTTCCCCAATGAGTTATTTTTATATTTCTTCAAGTCAGCATCCAAATCAGGTCCACATATTGTAACTGGTTTACGTAGCTTAAAAAAATATCTTTTTCCCCCCACATAGCCTCTTTTTTTTTCCTCTTAAAACTTATTTATTGAAGAAACCCAGCTATTCAAACTATAGGGTTTACCCCAGCCTGGATTTTGCTGATTGCATCCCTGTGGTATTGTTTAGCATGTCCCTCTGTGCCTTATATTTTCTTTAAATTGGTAGTTAGATAGATAAATGAATCCAGAAGATGACGGAATAGAAGGACTGGAGCTCAACTTCTCTCCTAAAAAACAACAAAATTCACAACTAAAGGCTGAGCAATCTCCACCCAAATGGACTGGAAGCCTTAAAAAAAGATACCCTACTCCAGAAGAAAAAGAGGAGGCCAAATCAAGACGTAGGAGGGGCGATTTCACAATACAAACAACCCCACACCTCTGGGGTGGGAAGCTCCACAGACTGAAAACTAACTGGTTCACAGAGACCCACCTACAGGAGTGAGAGTTCTGAGCCCCACATCAAACCCTCACATGCAGGGACCTGGCACTGGGAGAAAGAGCCCCTGGAGCAGCTGGCATTGAAGGCCAGTGGGACTTATGTACAGGAGCTCCACAGGACTGGGGGAAACGGAGACCCCATTCTTAAAAGGTGCACACAGACTTTCACGTGCACTGGATCCAAGGGCAGAGCGAGGTCTCCATAGGAATCTGGGTCAAACCTGACTGCAGTTCTTGGAGGACATCCTGGGAAAACAGGGTGGCTTGCTGTGAGGGATGGACATTGAAAGCAAAGCTCTCGGGAATATTCAGCAGCTTGCCTATCTCTGGAGGTGGCCATTTTGGGAAAATCTGGCCCCACCCGGTCAGTCAGTGCTGAGAAGCCCCAGGGCAAACAACAATCCAGGTGGGATCACAGCCCCACCCCTCAGTAAACAGGCTACCTAAAGACCCCCTCAGGCACACAGCTGCCTCTAATCCCACGGAGAGACTAAGCCCCACCCACCAGAGGGATTAGAATCAGCTCCACCTACCAGTGGGCAGGCATCAGCCCCCCCCCATCAGGAAGCCTACAGCAAGCTCCCATACAGACTTCAGCCACAACGGGGGGGGGGGGGGGGGGGGGGGGGGGGGGGGGGGGGGGCAGATGCCAGATGTAAGAGAGGCTACAACTCTATTATCTGTAAAAAGGTCACCACACCAAAAACCTATCAAAATGAAAAGACAGAGAACTATAACTCAGATGAGGGAGAAAGGAAAAACCCCAGAAAATCAGCTAAGCAATGAGGAAATTCTCAGCATCCAGGAAAAAGACTTCAGATTGTTGATGATAAAGATGATGCAAGACATTGGAAATAAACTGGAGGCAAAGATGGATAATTTACAGGAAACACTGACCAAAGAGATACAAGATATAAAACTTAAACAAGAAGAGATACAAAATACAATAACTGAAATAAAAATTTCACTAGAAGCAGCTAACAGCAGAATACAGGAGGCAGAAGAACGAATAAGTGAGGTGGAGGACAGATTAGTGGAAACAGAACAGAAAAGAGAAAAAAGATTGAAAACAAATGAAGAGCGTCTCACAGAACTCTGGGACAATGTTAAATGCACCAACATCCATATTATAGGGGTGCCAGAAGGACAAGAGAGAGAGAGAAGGGGACAGAAAAAATATTCCAAGAGATAATAGTCGAAAACTCCCCTCACATGGGAAAGGAACCATTCACTCAAATCCGGGAAGCACACGAGTAGCATATAAAATAAACCCAAGGAGGAATATACCAAGACACATATTAATCAAACTAACAAAAATTAAAGACAAAGAGAAAATCTTGAAAGCAGCTAGGGAAAAGAAACAAGTAACATACAAGGGAAATCCAATAAGGTTATTGGCAGATTTTTCAGCAGAAACTCTGCAGGCCAGAAGGGAGTGGCATGATATATTTCATGTGATGAAAGGAAAAACCCTCCAACCAAGATTACTTTACCCAGCAAGTCTCTCATTCAGATTTGAAGGAGAAATCAAAACCTTCACAGATAGTAAAAGTTGAGAGAATTCAGCAACACTAAACCAGGCTTACAACAAATACTAAAGGAACTTCTCTAGGCAGAAAAGAAAAGCCCGCAACAGGGAACAAAAATTCTGCAAATGACAAGGCTCACCAGTAAAGGTATATATACAGTAAAGATATGAAATCATCCATGCACAATTATACCACCAAAATCAGAAATCATGAGAAGAGGTGGGTACAAATGCAGGACACTGGAGATTAACTTGCAATTAAGAGAACAACAACTTAAAACAATCTCATATACATATAGACTCATATCAAAATTTCAGAATAACTGCAAACCAAAAATCTACAATTGATACACAAGCAAGGAATCTCTGGAGAACAAATATATCTCACAGTAAATAAGTGCATAATCCACCATGAAGGGGGTCATTTGACATCATTTTGGAATGTTGAAGTCTTCTTACATCTGATTCTGATTTCCTCTCCATCAAAGAATTGACAATTATAATTAAATAATGCAACTGTACAACTAAATAATACAGATCTACAATTGTATTATTAATAACCATTTCTCTCCATGGTACAATGTAAGGTCTATAATGTCTTGTTTATCACATCACCTAGAATGGCGTAATGCCTATACTGAAGAATCAATAAGATGTAACAAGTTGTGAGGACATATTTATATAGTTACACTGTTTTTTAACCAATTTATCCATTTTAATTTTTACTTATTTTCAGAGGGTGTATTATTTTTGTCATTCTTACCAGTTAACTTAGTCTTTTTATTATGCTATATAAAATATTTAATGGTATATAAGGCTTTCTTCTTTACAAATTTTAGTTGCATAATATATACAATTTTAATATAATGCTAATTTTTAAAGAAAAATTGAAATGTAATAGGTAATACTAAATTGTAAAGATGAAAGCCATACAAAATGGGATAAAGTATAGAATAAATTTCCAATTTGTCTCAGCATATTTTCCATTCCACTTTTCAGAGGAAGTCACTTAATCTGTTTCTTAAGATCCATGATATAATAATCTGTGTGAATGTAACTGCATTTAAATATATGTATTTTATTCTGTAAAAAAATAAAAATAAAAAAATAAACTGGTAAACAAAAAAAAACAGTAAAAAATAAATAAATAAATAAATGAAAAAAATAAACTGGTAGTTATATAAAGAGCTTCATCAAGTTCAGGTTTGATTTTTTTTTTTAAACAAGAATACTTTATCAGGAGCACATAATTCTGTCTGTATTTCTTTTGTGATATTAACAACCATTGAATGTCATGGTCTGATCTATTTCATCTATTTCATAAAAGCTGGCAAAATGGTGACATTCTAATTCTATTATTCTGTTTTCATTTATTTGTTAAAATACTTCCATAGAGAGAAATCCCCTCCATTAACCAACTGGTTACACTTAGTTCACTCATCCCTTGGAAACTGTAGTCTATATAGCCAGCATGTGAAAGTTTTTGTGGCCAATGACCCCTAGACCTTGGGGTAGATTCTACAGGAGGAAACTGATTTTTTCATTCGTTCTTTTTTTTTTCTTTTTTTTTCTTTTTAAGGCCACATCTGCAGCATCTGGGCTAGGGGTCAAATCAAAGCTGCAGCTGCAGTCTATACCACAGCCACGGCAACACCAGATCTGAGCCACATCTGCGAACTACATCACAGTTTGTGGGAAACTCCTGATTTTTTTTCCTGGGCCACCTATGTCCATTGTTTTCAAAGACATTTCAAAATCCTTTTGCCAGCCAAGAGATTGGCCCTGCTTCAATATCTGTGACTTCTGCATTTACCAATATGAAAAAAATAGATTAGTTTCAGTGATTCAGAAAAAAAAAAAAATCTCCTTTGCTCAGTTTTTAGAGACTCAAGTTTAGCCCTTCAGAGTTCAGAGCTGGAGCTCACACAGGGTATATAGTATGGGCCACCATAAGTGATAGAGCCATGAACCTATGTTTCCAGGGCTGTCCCTCTGGCCACATGCTAAGGAAGGTCTATCCTTGGGATTGAAGGTAATTGGTATCAGCTCTAAGGAGGAGGAAAGCATAAACTCTTTCATGTGGAGAGGCCTTCACCAGCTGAGGACAAGGGTGAGGCCAGGGTCCAGCTCCTTACCTGATGTCACCAGCCTTGCCCACTGACCATGATGACTCTGATCTCAGAGCCCCTGCTGCTCTGTGCTCTGGAAAAACAGTCCTTCTACCCAGGTTTCTTTGCAATTATGGAGACTTATAGGCTGCCACTGGGTCATTTTCCATCAGATCGTACCAACAGAGATTTGCCTGCCCTCACTTAATGGGAGAGCCAAGAGGTGTGTCTTCTCACACAAGTTGTTCACATCCCACTTCTCTTAGAGTCCCAAGAGATCCACCCAAGCAGATACCATTCAGGACCCAGGGCCCTCTGTTAGGGCCAGGCCAGCCAGCTGTACCAATAGGATCTCTGAGGAGCAAACCACAGTGAAACAGCTTGGACTGTAGCCACTGGCTCAAAACACTATGAGCCATTGGCTGAATTGCTATCCAGCCCCAGCTAAGACCAGAATTGCCTCACCAGGGTTATGAAGAGAAGCAATGGCAGGAGTAAAGCAGGTTTTCTATTCTTAGTCCCAGGCAGTCAGCTGCAGAGAGAATGCAATGAAGATGTAGAGCTGGATACCACCCACCCTGACTACCATAGTGAAGTTGGTGCTTGGGGAACCATTTGGGAGGGCCCTGTGTCCACCTGGAAGAAATGTGGCAAGAGGAATTAACCACCTCAAGTTCCTCTCTGAGCCAGGGAGTGTTTTGGCTTCTCTCCAAAATGCAAGGGGATTTTGGTTAAAATCTATTCATTCCAAATTTGTGAGCCGGACTCTAGCTCAAAAGGACCCATAAACCTGCCAGTGCAAGATGGTCACAGTCCAAGTGGATATATCTTTCAAGCATCCACAATTGGGGCAAGGTAGCAGGGGATGGGAGTTAGACCTCTCACCTACATGATGTATTGAGTCTTACCAGTGGAGTTTGAGGTGGGGGCTGGAGTTGGAGGGGAGGGACCCAAGAGAGGTAGTATTGTTGCTTACCTTATGCTCATGTTCCTTTTTCTGCTAATAATCAGCTGTACCTGGCATGAATCCCCTGGCTCTGCCAGCTTCACTCCAGTGTCCTGTTACCAACAGACCTTGCAACTACCCTTATAGCCCACCTGGAAAAGAACCAAGCAAACTTACAACCTCTGAGCTGTACTGGGACAGATCTTGCTAAGTATAAGAACTGGCTTTCAGAGCCTCATAACCAGGTCTGCAGCAGCTCAAAGGCACATTAGAGCCTCACCACATCCTCGGGTTTTCTTTGCAGAGGGTAGCTCAGGATGAAACAGGCCTGCCAGGAGTTGACATGGTGATGATACGGAGCTGCCATTTGCTTCTACTGGACATTAGCTTTTGCATCACCTCAGGTAATTCCTAGGATGCACAAAATGGCCTTGAAGGGAGAAAAGGCTCACTTGTAACAAAAACCAGTGGAAAACACTAAGTGTAGTAGTCATCAATGCCATTCACCGTATATTCTTGGTTCTCTGCCTTCTGGACACATGCCATGGTCACTCTTCCTGATCCCATTGTGGGGTTTTTTTGACCACCCCCTCAGGAAGTTCCCAAGCAAGGGACAGAACCCCTACCACAGCAGCGACCTGAGCCACAGCTGTAACAAGGCCAGATCTTTAACCCACTGAGCCACCAGGGAACTTCTCCATTGTGTTTTAGTGTACCATTTGACCAGCTTTGACCAGCGAATTGTGTGCAGAAGCGATATGTGTCACTTCTAAGCCCAAGTCTTTAATTTCTGGGCAAGACACTCCTCCCCACCATGATCTCTCTCTCTGTCCCTCTGCTGTGACAACTGGTGATGTTTGCAGTGGTGGTTGCTCTGTCCACGTAGGTCTCAGAGTAAGGTGCCCAGAGCAGAGTCCTGGTGATCCATGACATATGTGGAGCATTACCCAGAAAACCTTAGTTGTTATAAGCTACCAAGATTTGAGGATTATTTGTTACCACAACATAACCTAGACCATTCTGACTGATACACAGACAAGACACGCTTGGGGGCAAGATGGCTATCTAGGGTGGCCTTGAGACAGACTCCTACAGCTTTCTTGAAATTCCAGGGTCTGATATAAGCTCCTATATGATCTCTTGGTCTAGGAGTGATTATCCCTTTAATGACATATCCCTAGACTTCCCAGCCTGCCTCCTTCCAGGTAGCCAGAATAGTGCCCTGAACTTCTGAGTGCACTTCATGAGAGATGTAAGGCCTGTCTGAAGGACATGAGACGAATGATAGGTCCATGGAGCCTGAGGTACAGCAGGCAGAATAACGGCCCCCATAGATGTCCATATCCTAATCCCCAGGACCTGGGAATATGTTGCCTTACATGGCAAAAGGAACTTTACAGATGTGATGATGTTAAGAATCTTGAGATGGGGAGATTATCCTAGATTATCTGGATGGACCCACTGTAATCACAAGTGTCATTAAGTGAAAGAGTGAGGCAAGAGTGTTAGAATCAGAGAGAAATGTGAAGAGTCTCTGCTGCTAAGATGGAGAAACGGGACAATGTGCCAAGGAATGCAGGTGGCTTCTAGAAACTGGAAAAGGCAAGGAAACAGATTCTCCCCTAGAGTCTCCAGAAGGAACACCGTCCTGCCAACACTTTGATTTTTGCCTAGTGAGACCCATTTCAGACGTCTGACCTTCAGAATTATAAAATAATATATTGGGGTTGTCTTAGGCAACCAAGTTTATAGTAATTTGTTACAGCAGCAGTAAGAAACTAATACACAAGGGGAAATGCACTCCTGCTCCTGAGCATTCTCAGAAGCCCATCACCCAGACTTGCATGATATGTACTGAATGCAGTACCTGGAGCCCCTAGAAACTATGTAATGACTACATGCCTGTCAGTGGACCCTAATTCCAGATCTTCCAAGGTTGAATCCTCTGTCCTTTTCCCATCCCTCTCAAATTGCTAAGTGCCCTTGAAACAATGCACTGCATCTTCCTTATTCACTGCTGTATGTTGGGCATGGAGTAGGCACCAGTATACATTAGGTAAATGGGAGAATAAATAAGTGAATAAATGTCACGAGGAATTATCTGATTATATATGTAGTTCTTAATGATTTACTGAAAATCTCCAGCAAGAAACCCATCAAGCTGAGTTAACAGTTTAAAAAAAAAAAAAGTCAAACAAAACAGCAAACGAATACAAAAAAAGAATATAATGCTTTGCCCGCTCACAGTTTTGTCAGGTGCAAACACAATCTGTACGATTCTCCTTAGTTGGCTGATTCTTTTCATTCCTTCTGCCCTGCATGTTTTATCTGTGTGTATGCTGGCAGAGAAGTTTTCTGACAGTGCAACAGATCCATCCTCCCCTGGGCACCTGCTTCCTCCAGCTTATTAAAATTTCACTCATTTTTTAGGGAGTGCATGGTTTTGTAAGCAAGGATGTTCAGTGGAACTAAAATGAAGCAAACTCATATTTTCATGACCTGAATACAGTTTCATCCATTGTTATTTATTTCAGCTCTGCTATTGAATAATAATTACGAAAAGAATCAGAGTTTGTGCTGCCATCAAACAACATTTTGCATGAGAACTAGAGAAGTACAATCTCATCCTAACAAGCCTATCTCTTAACATCAATATGTTCCTGAACAACAAGTTCTGCCCCTAAACACTGATCATTAATTTAAATGGGGATAATCCATTCCGTAACAACCCAAAACTCTAAGGCAATTTCCTAAAACATAATTGAAATATAGCAAAATATCTATATATATAACAACTAGCATCTTTGCTTGTTAAATGCTTAAGACACCATTTCCTGATTGTCAAAATTACAAAATTACAAAGTCTAAATCAAAATGGATCTAACACAAGTGAAAAATTTTAACCTATAAAACTTCTAAAAGAAAGTATTTCTGACTTTGAATTAGGTAAAGATTTCTTAAATATGATACCAAAAACACAGTTGAAGACACTAAGAAGATTGCTAAATTGGGCAAAATCAAAATTGAGAACTTCTGTTCTTCCAAAGACACTGTTAAGAGAGTGAAAAGACTAGCCAGAGACAGGGAAAAAATAGTTTCAAGTTATACATCTGATAAAGAACTTGATTCAGGAATCCATGAAGAACTCTCAAAACAGTATTAGAAAATATAAATAACCTATTTTTAAAATGGGCAAAAGATTTGAAGAGAGGCTTCATCGTAGAAGATATATGGATGACAAAAAAAGGGACATAAAAATATGCTCAGCCTTATTAGTCACTAGAGAAATGTGGTATACATCTGTTAGAATCACTAACACTTTTTAAAAAGCCCGACAATTGCAAGTGCTGACAAGGGCGTGGAGCAACAGGAATTCTCATTCACGGCTAGTAGAAACATAAAATGGCACAATCACTGTGGAAGACAATTTGACAGTCTGTTATAAAGAGAAACATATAGTAATCACATGACCCAGCAATCCCTCTCTTAGATATTTATCCAAAAGAAATGAAAATTTATGTTCACACAAAAACTTGTGTGTAGATTTAGAGTATTTAGTCATGAGAATCAAGATATGGAAACAACTCAATGTTCCTCAGCTGGAGAATGGATACATAGACTGGGCTATCCACGCAATGGAATGTCACTGGCAGTAAGAAGGAACACACTATGACACACAGATCAACACAAATGAATCTCAGATGCATCATGCTAAGTGAAAGAACCCAGACTCAAAAATAATGTGAGCAAAAGAATGTATGTCTGTGTGTGTGTGTGTGTGTGTGTGTATATATATATATGTATATATGTATATATATATATATATATATGTATATATATATATATATGTATATATGTATATATGTATATATGTATATATATACATATATATATATATATATATATGAATGACTGGGTCACTTTGCTATATAGCAGAAATTGGTACAACATTGTAAATCAAGTATGATAGAAAAAATAAAAATCTTAAAACCTCAAACAAAACAAGACAAAAGCCACTTACTGTATAAGTCCATTTATATGTCATTCTGAAAAGGCAAAACTCTAGGGGCAGAAAATAGATCAGAGGTTGTCAGGGTGTCAGGGGTCGGGGAGGAGTTGACTACAAAGGGGCACAGGGGAATTTCTGGAGTGAGAGAAATATCCTACATTTTGATTGGAGTGGTGGCTATGTTTGTCAAAACTGCTGAACTGTATGCTTTTTAAGAAGAGCATATTTTGCCGTTTATAAATTAGACCTTCGACAACAAAACCAGCAGAGGCCAGGTGCCTTATACACAGTAGCATGTGTAGTTCCCATGACCTTTGTGGACACGTGACACTGATAACCTACCATTTGCATTTGGAAAGTAAGTAAAGACTTCTCTGCATGTTGTTTTGTTAAAATGTTGAATTGAGATTTTGGTACGTAAATACAGTCTCTTCCTATGTAAACATCAGCCCAAAATATATTGACAAATATGTGTGTTCAATAAAGTTTGGGCATTAAAAACCCAGAGGAATGCTACTGGGATAACAAATGGAAGAGACATTCTGCAGGGTATGTGAGTCTCATGATACTGCTGAACTCTATTTTTATATCCTAGCCAACAGCCTATACCATCACTGTTAAACTGACATATATAAAACAAATCCTGTTAATTAAAAAACCCTCTGTATTTAGCATATCTTTTTCAGTTACTGTTAAACTGGCAAAATATAGAGAAATCCAAAGGATCTGAATAAGTGAAAGAACAAAGATGATCTAACATTGATTAATATTAATGTATAATTTCCAGATCTGGTAACTGGAGAATACACAGTGTTTTCATGTCCACGGAATATCTACAAAACTTGATCCCCTGGCCTATGAGGCATTCTAAAATGTACAAACGGAATAAACTATACTCTCTGATTACAACTCAGTGCTACTATAAATAGATAGCGGGAGAATAACCAAAAACTTCTTGGAACAAAAATTGCAGTTACAGAATGTTTGTTAAATATTAATAATACAAACACTATATTTTGAAATTTTTAAGATGTAGCCAAAGCTGTACTTGGAAGGAAATGTATAGACTTAAACACCTCAATTATCAAATTAGAAAAGATGAAAATGAATTAAGTAATTAATTGAATATGAGTGGCACGTATTAAGCAACCAATAAACATTTAGTGAGTGAAGAAACTAGAGAAAAACATTAAAACGTACTTAGGGCACATAGGATGAAAGAAAACATTTTAAAACCTTAATCACTAATTTGGAAACAGAAAAATTAAGTTGGATAGCTGGATGGGGAAAGAGAGGGCAATGAAATAGATTATCCATAAAGTAGTCAATTCAAGGAGAAAGAAATCAAGCATAAATGCAAAATTTTGAAGAAGAAAGGAGATGCAACCACAAATATGATGAAATTTAAAGAACTAAGAGAATACTTTCTATAATATCCTATACATTTAATAATCTAAATGAAGTGAGAGATTTTCTAAGATAATATAGATTATTAAAAGGATGCAGGAAGTGGAAAACTCAGACATTATTAAAGCAAAGGTAAGAAGTATGGAGCTTGGAGCTAGGAACTCCTCATTTCAGGCCTAAGCTCTTCCCTATGGAGCTATACACAACCTGATCAAATTACTTCACCTCTGTTACCCTCAGTTTCCCTACTTGCAAAATGACACAAACAACAGAAACTACCCCACAGAAATATGTGTGGTGATTTTACTTTTTTAATTTTTTTAAATTACTCAATGTGGAGTTCCTGTCGTGGAGCAGGGGTTAACAAATCCGACTAGGAATCATGAGGCTGCAGGTTCGATCCCTGCCTTGCTCAGTGGGTTAAGGATCCAGCATTGCCGCGAGCTGTGGTATAGGTTGCAGACGCAGCTCGGGTGCCACGTTGCTGTGGCTCTGGCGTAGGCTGGCGGCTACAGCTCCAATTGGACCCCTAGCCTGGGAACTTCCATATGCCATGGGAGCGGCCCAAGAAATGGCAAAAAGACAAAAAAATAAAATAAAATAAATTACTCGATGAATTTATTACATTGATAGTTGTACAATGATCATCACAATCCAATTTTATAGGATTTCCATCCCACAACCCCAGCACATCCTCCAACCTCCCAAACTGTCTCCTTTGGAAACCATAAGTTTTTCAAAGTCTGTGAGTCACCATCTGTTCTGCAAAGAAGTTCATTGTGTCCTTTTTTCAGATTCCACATGTCAGTGAAAGCATTTGATGTTGGTGTCTCATTGTATGGCTGACTTCACTTAGCATGATAGTTTCTAGGTCCATCCATGTTTCTAAAAATGCTGGTATTTCATTCCTTTGAATGGCTGAGTAATATTCCATTGTGTATATGTACCACATTTTCTTGATCCACTCCTCTGTTGATGGACATTTAGGTTGTTTCCATGTCTTGGCTATTGAAAAGAGTACTGCAATGAACATTGGAATACTTGTGTCTTTGCTAGTCGTGGTTTTTTCTGGATAGATGCCCAGGAGTGGGATTACTGGATCAAATGGTAGTTCTATGTTTAGTTTTGTGAGGAATCTCCATACTGTTTTCCACAGTGGTTGCACCAATTTACAATCCCACCAACAATGTAATAGGGTTCCTTTTTTACCACACCCTCTCCAGTACTTATTGTTTGTAGACTTTTTGATGATGGCCATTCTGGTTGGTGTAAGGTGGTACCTCATAGTTGTTTTGATTTGCATTTCTCTAATAATGAGTGATGTTGAACATCTTTTCATGTGTTTTTTGGCCATCTGTATGTCTTCTTTGGAGAATTTTCTGTTTAGATCTTCTGCCAATTTTTGATGGGGTTGTTTGTTTTTTTGGTATTGAGCTGCAGAAGGTATTTATAAATTTTGGTGATTAATCCCCTGTCAGTTGATTGACTTGCAAAGATTTTCTCCCATTCTGTGGGTGGTCTTTTTGTTTTGTTTAGGGTTTCCTTTTCTGTGCAGAAACTTTTAAGTTTGATTAGGTCCCATTTGTTTATTTTTGTTTTTACTATCATTACTCTAAGAGGTGGATCTGAGAAGATGTTGCTGTCATTTATGTCAGAGAGTGTTTGGCCTGTTTTCCTCTAGGAGTTTTATGGTGTCTGGTCTTATATCTATGTCTTTAATCCATTTCGAGTTTATTTTTGTGTAGGGTGTTAGGGAGTGTTCCAATTTCATTCTTTTCCATGTGGCTGTCTGGTTTTCCCAGCACCACTTATTGAACAGGCTGTCTTTTCTCCATTGTATATTCTTGCCTCCTTTGTCATAGATTAGTTGGCTGTAGGTGAATGGGTTTGATTATGGGCTTTCTATCCTGTTCCACTGATCTATATTTCTGTCTTTGTGCCAGTACCATACATTTTTGATGATTGCTTTGTAGTATAGTCTGAAGTCAGGGATCCTGATTCCTCCAGCTTCATTTTTCTTTTTAAGGATGTCTTTGGCTATTCTGGGTCTCTTGTGCTTCCAAACTATCTTTAAAATATTTTGTTCAAGTTCTGTGAAAATTGTCCTTGGTAATTTGATAGGGATTGCATTGAATCTGTAGACTGCCTTGGGTAGTATAATCATTTTGATAATATTGACTATTCCAATCCAAGAACATGGTATGTCTTTCCATCAATTTGTGTCATCTTTGATTTCTTTCATCAGCATCTTCTAGTTTTCAGAGTACAGGTTTTTGGCTCTTTGGGTAGGTTTACTCCTAGGTATTTTATTCTTTTGAATGCAATGGTAAATGGGATTGCTTCCCTTATTTCTCTTTCTGATCTTTCATCATTAGTATATAGAAATGCCGTTGATTTCTTTGTATTAATTTTGTATCCTGTGACTTTGCCAAATTCATTGATGAGCTCTAACAGTTTTCTGGTAGAGTCTTTAGGATTCTCTAGGTATAGTATCATGTCATCTGCAGGGATTTTAAAAGTTATATGTAAACAGCTCGTCTGATGCACTATTGCAATTATTAAAATTTTTTAAAACCCTGGAAGAAATTAAGAATGTTGGCTCAGAGCTAGCCCTTATCAGAACACTGCCAACTAAGTTTCACTGCTTCCACGGATATTTAAGCTGCTGTAGAACTTAGAAATAGTAGAAAGGGATCTCATTTCTTTTTAAGGAACTAGCACATCCAGACACCAAAATCTGACAAGGACAGTACATGAAAACAAAGTACAAATAGACCAACTTTCCAAATAAATTGTTAGAACACACCTCAGTGGTATGTATATAGAGTGTTTGTGTCAATTTTTCTTGCTATATTATGTTTCTGATCATATGGTACATTAGTTTCCACAACTGCTATAAGAAATTACCACCATCGTGGCTCAGTGGTTAACGAATCTGGCTAGGAACCATGAGGTTGCGGGTTCGATCCCTGGCCTTGCTCAGTGGGTTAAGGATCTGGCGTTTCCGTGAGCTGTGGTGTAGGATCCCGCGTTGCCGTGGCTCTGGTGTAGGCCGGTGGCTGCAGCTTTGATTAGCCCCCTAGCCTGGGAACCTCCATATGCCACAGGAGCGGCCCAAGAAATGGTAAAAAGACAAAAAAAAAAAAAAAAAACCCAAAGAAAATAAAAGAAATTACCACAAACTTGGTGAAGTAAAAACACAAATTTATTCTCCTGCGCTTTTTTTTTTTTTTTTTTTTTAATGGCAGCACCTGTAGCATGCAGAAGTTCCCAGGCTAGAAGTTGAATCGGACAGCCACAGCCACAGCCACACCAGATCTGAGCTGCATCCACAACCTACTCTGCAGCTCAGGGCAATGCTATATCATTAACTCACTGAGCGAGGGCCAGGGATTGAATATGCATCCTAATAGAGATCAAGTCAGATTCTTAACCCACTGAGCCACAATGAGCACAACTTTTTTTTTTGTCTTTTGTCTTTTTTGTTGTTGTTGTTGTTGTTGCTATTTCTTGGGCCACTCCCGCGGCATATGGAGGTTCCCAGGCTAGGGGTTGAATCGGAGCTGTAGCCACCGGCCTACGCCAGAGCCACAGCAACGCGGGATCTGAGCCACATCTGCAACCTACACCACAGCTCATGGCAACACCGGATCGTTAACCCACTGAGCAAGGGCAGGGACCGAACCCGCAACCTCATGGTTCCTAGTCGGATTCGTTAACCACTGCGCCACGACGGGAACTCCGAGCACAACTTCTTATGCTTTTGGAGGCAAGAAGTTTGAGTTCATTTCTTTTTTTTTTTTTTTTTTGCTTTAAAGAACTTCATCTGCAGTATATGGAAGTTTCCAGGCTAGGGGTCAAATCGGAGCTGTAGCAGCCAGTCTATGATGCCACAGCCACAGCAATGCAGGATCTGAGCTGCATCTGTGACCTATACCACAGCTCACAGCAATGCAGGATCCCTAACCCAATGAGGAAAGCCAGGGATCAAACCAACGACCTCATGGATATTAGTCAGGCTCACCACTGCTGAGCCACAATAGGAACTCCTCTTTTACGCTTTTGGAGGCAAGAAGTTTGAGCTCATTTCGCACTGAGCCAAAACCAGGTTATCTGCCGGACCGTGCTTCTTCCAGAGACTCTAAGAAAGGATCCATTTTCTTGCCTTTCCCAACTTCTGGAGCTTTATTCCTTGTCTTATCCAACTTCTCATTTCTGCCTGTATACCTTGGCTCACGGCCCCTTTCTCCAGCTTCAAAACCCAAAGTATCTTCCAATTTCTCTCTCTGCTCTGAGGTCATCACATTGCCTTTGTCTATGTGTAAACAATTCCCTCCCTCTTATCAGAACTGCATTAGGGCCCACCTGAGTAATCCAGGATAACCTTCCTTTCCAAGATCCTCAACTTTACCACATTTGCAAAGGCCTTTTTTTCCCCACATAAAGTTAGTTAGGATATGGATATATTTGAAGGATCATATTTTTCCCAGCCTATCATAGTCTGCCCTTTGGCCCAAGGATTCATGCCTGTCACACATGAAATATATTCAACCCATCCCAACATCCCCAAAGTTTCAACTTAAGACCAAAATCTATTCGGCTCAAAACTCTAAAATCTCACCATCTATATCAGGTAGGGGTGAGACTAAGTATTATTCACCCTGGCCCAAATTTCCTCACTATTTACACACTTATGAAACAAGAAAACAAGTTCTCTGCTCCCCAGATAAGGTGGTGGTACAGGCATCATATAATAGTTGTAGATACTGCCATTCCAAGGGGAGAAAAATGAGAGGAATAAAGGGGTCACTACTTCCCAGCAATTTCCAAAGCCAGCAGGGAAGATTTCATTAGGTTTCAAGGCCTGGGAACAACCGTCTCTGGTTCAAGAGTCTGCCTCTTGGACCCAGGACTCTGGCCTCTGCCTCGTGACCTCTGAGCCCAAGGCCCAAAAAGTTATTCTTCCTTTTCCTTGTTTGCAGCTAAGTAGTTTTCCTACTTGTAGAGTTTTGGAAGTCTAACAGCCTTCCTTTATTTCACCCTCTCTCTGTTCCTTTCAGTACAAAGTCAGTAAGGTTTTGGCTGGCATAACATGCTCAAAACTTTGTACATCTCCCATGTATTTCACAGATTCATGCCACTAGATAGGAGGGTCCTCCACAGATGATTCCTCGCTCATCCCACATCTATCTCTGGTTTCTGCTGAGGTGACTGAGTGGCTCCATGAGTGCCACCCTTAATGCTTCAGCACTAGCAAAAGGTTGTCCAGCCACATAACCTTGGCTTTCTCTCCAGAGCATGTTTTTTTTTTGCCTTTTCTTGGGCTGCTCCCGTGGCATATGGAGGTTCCCAGGCTAGGGGTCCAATTGGAGCTGTAGCCGCCGGCCTACGCCAGAGCCACAGCAATGCGGCATCCGAGCTGCGTCTGCAACCTACACCACAGCTCACGGCAATGCTGGATCCTTAACCCACTGAGCAATGGCAGGGATCGAACCCGCAACCTCATGGTTCCTAGTCGGATTTGTTAACCACTGCGCCACGACGGGAACTCCCAGAGCATGTTTTTCTAACAGTGAACCTCTTACCATTAGCATCTTTTGTAATCTGGATAGGCTGAGAATGTCCCAGATCATCAAGTACCGGTTCTCTTTTGCTTAACTTTTCTTTCCTTAATTTATGTCTTCCTTCTCACATTTTACATGAGCAATAAGGAAAAACCAGGCTGCACCTTGAGCACATGGCTTGCGAAGCCCTTCAGCTAAATATTCAAGTGTACGGCTTATAAGTTCTGCTTTCCACATAACTGTAAGACGCGAGTCAGCCAGGCTCCCTGCCACTGCATAAGAAGGATATCCTTTCCAAGTTCCAAGAACATGCTCTTCGTTTCCTTTTGAACTCTCACTGGCAACGTCTTTAACATTCATATTTCTACCAACATTCTATTTATGATGATATGTGTATACTCAAAGGTGATAACGCTTTCTCTGCCATGCCCCTTCCTTCCTCCTGAGCCCTTACTGGCAGAGACTTTGACATCCATTTTTCTACCAACAGTCTGTTCAAGGCGGTCTAGGCTTTTCCTATCATGTGCCCCCAGATTTTGCCAGCCTGTACCCAGGATAAAATCCCAAAGTCACTTGTACATTTTTAAGAGCAGTTGAATTTTGCACAGCATGTGTTTTAATGGCAGAGATCCACTCATGTACAGGTTTGTTTTTTTTTTTTTTTTACTAACTACATACCACAGTACTGAACATTCTGAGGTTGGCTGAATGCATGATGTAAAACCGTGGATATGGAGGAAGCCTAGATACAGAGGGCGAATGATAAATTATACCCAGATTTTTGGCTGTGTAGAGAGTCAGTGCCCCAACTCCCTCAATGTTCAAGGGTCAACTGGATTTGTGATAGCAGAACTCTACTCCAAGGTATCAAAACCTGTATCAGTCAGGGATCCACTAGAGAAACAGAACCAGTTAAACAAATTTATACATATGTAAACATACATATATATATATACACACATAAATAGGAAGTTCCTGTTGTGGCTCAGTGATAATGAGCCTGACTAGTATCTATGAGGATGCGAGTTCTATCCCTGGCCTCGCTCAGGCGGTTAAGGATCCAGTGTTGCTGTAAGCTGTGGTATAGGTTGCAGATATGGCTCAGATCCCATGTTGCCATGGCTGTGGTGTAGGCTGGCAGCTACATCTCTGATTCAACCCCTGGCCAGGGAACTTCCATATGTGTGTGTGTGTAAAAATGTGTGTGTGTGTAAAGAGAGAAACAGAGAGACAGAGACAGAGGCAAAGAGAAAGGAGGGGAGATATTGATAAATTTCAAGGAAATGGCTTAAATAATTGTGGGGCTGGCTGGGCAGGTCTGAAATCCACATGGTAGACATCAGGAAGGGCAAGCAGGAACTCTCAGACACAAGGTGAAGCTTCAGGCCTGAGGCAGAATTTCTTCTTCAGGGAAGCCTCTGCTCAGCTCAATTCACATAGAACATCTACTGAATGCCAGCAGAAGCATTTAAACCTCCAAAAAGGACAACAACCCCTCCATATAATTGGGTGGAATAAAAGAAAAAAAAAAGGAGAGAGAGGGAATCAGATCGAGACTCACATTCCTGAGAGGAAGCTGCAAAAGAGAAAAAGAATCCTGGGAAGGCACCTAACCGAAGTGGAGATCAGCCGAGATGACGGGACCTCAAAGTCACTGAGAAAAGTACAGCAGCTGGATGGAGGAGTGCAAAGCAGAGTGAGAGCCACACAGATCATCTGAACCACCGCCCTGGACACCACAGCCTGAGATGCTCAGACGGTGGCTGGGCACTGAAACTCAGGCTTCAGAGGTCAGTTCCAGGGAAAGGACTAGGCTTGGCTCTGTGGAGACAGCCTGAGGTGCTAGGGATCGGTGCATCACAAGAAGGGAGCAGAAAGTCACAGTCAAGGGAACCTGGGAGGAGGTCTGGGCCCACAGGAGAAGCAAGGCGCCATTGTTGGAGAGGGTGAGAGGAAGAGGCGTAGGCTGCCATAGAAATCTCTTTCCCTGTGCATGGGTGCACTCTCAGAGAGTGGGGTGCCTCTGGCTCAGGCTATAGGTGGCCAGATACCACTTGTTCAGGCTACAGGAGAGCAGGGGCACCTCTTGTGAGAGCTAAGGGCAGTGGTAGGGGTGTGGGGGTGGGGCTTTGTGAGACACTGTGCCTCTTGTGTGATCTACAGGCAGTGGGACAAACCACAGCACTTGTCTCAGAAACCAGAGGGAGGCATGGCCTGCCACCAGTTGACGTCTGTGAACAGGCTCCACATGCAGCCCTAGTCACCTCAGAGGTCAGCCAAAAAGGGCACTGCAACTGAGTACCACCTGTTGTTGCTTCTCACTCCCCTGGGAACACACTTGCCCTGCTATTGCCACTGCCAAAAGCTTTGGGCAGTGCCCACACATGCTTTATTACCATCCCTTCCCAGGGCCTTGCACCTAGGAGCAGCCTGTGAAGCACCTCCTGCATGGGCTAAGTGGGATGGGGTGCTTCCTGCATGGTCTACAGGTGGCAGGGGCAAACCACTGCAGTTATCTCTGACTCCAGAGGTAGGCATGGCCTGCTACCACTAGGGGTCCATGAGCAGGCACCACTTGTGGTCCCAATCACCTCAGAGGGCACCAGAGGAGGGCACTGTAACCACCCATTGTTGAGCTCATTCCCCTGGGAACTCATACACCCTGACACTGCTACTGCCAAATGCTCCAGGCACTGCCTAAATCTGCTTGAGGCTCATCACCACTCCCCAGGGCCCTGCAACTAGGAGTAGCCTGCACCATCTTTCTGCAGGTTCTTGCTACTATCAAGAGCCCAACAACCAGGCACTGACTAATAGCCCTACCCATTGCCTCCTTCTCCCTCTAAACACACTCACCACACTGGGGATAACAGCCTGCTCACACCAAAGAAAGATATAGCAAATATTCAAACTCTCATGTCAAAAATAAATAGTAACCCCTCAAAAATACAAAGGGGTGATCTTGCATAAAAAAGCCCTCCAAGACTATAGTTTGACTTCCCTACACTCATAGAAAAAGAAAAATATAAGCAAAATGAAGAAGCTTGGGAACCATTCCTAATTAAAAGAACAGGAAAATTCACCTGAAGCAGCAAACCATGAAACGACCTCTGCAATCTAATAGACACTGAGTTCAAAAGGGAGATAGTGAAAATACTGAAGGAATTAATGGTGAATATGAAGGAATTAAGAGCAGATATGAACAGTAATGCAGATTACTTTAGAAAGAAACCAAGAAAAATTAGAAAGCTCATTTGCAGAGATGTGAACTGAGTTAAAGTCACTAAAGAACTGAATGAATAATGCAGAGGAGCAGATTAGTGACTTGGAAGATAGAATAATGGAAATCACCCCATCAGGACAGCTGACAGAAAACCAAATGAAAAGAAATGTGAAAGCAATATGAGAGATCTATGGGATAATATAAAGCAGGCCAATCTATACATAATAGGAGTTCCAGAAGGAGAATAAAAAGGGGATTGAAAATATATTTGAAGAAATTATTTCTGAAAACTTTCCAAATGTAAAGGAAACTGATATCAAGATACAGGAAGCACAGAGGGCCCCAAACAAGCTGAATCTAAATAGACTACACCAAGATATATTACAATAAAAATGGCAAAAGTTAAGGTAAGGAGAGGATTCTAAAGGCAGCAAGAAAAACACAAAGTGTTAATTATAAGGAAACCCCCTAAGGCTATCAGTTGATTTCTCTACAGAAACACTACAGGCCAGAAGAGAGTGGCAAGATATATCCAAAGTTCTAAAAGGGAAAAATTTGAAGGCTAGAATACTCTACAGCAAGAATATCATTTAAAATAGAAGGAGAAATAAAGAATTTATCCAACAAACAAAAGCTAAAAGAGATAGCAATACCAAACCCATTATAAAAGAAATACTTAATGGGCTTCTCTAAATAAAAAATAAGTAATAAGAAATAGGATGGAAGAAATCACAACTGGAAAGCAATCATTTAAATAAGCTAGTATATAGAACTAAAAGGAAAGAGAAAAACCTATTGTAAAAGTGACGATAAAGAACAGCAAAAGGACAAACATGAAGATGTTAAACAAGGACTTCAAAATCATGGAATGTGGGGAAGGAAAGTAAGAAAATCTAGACACTTTTTTTTTAAAAAAGAATGTGTTTGAGACTATATGACTATCAAACTAAAGTAAGCAGATATAGGAAGGGGCTAACATATATAAAAAACAGAGCAACCACAAATCAAAACCAAACATTACATTCACAAAAACTAAAAAGACAAGAACTCAAGCATAAACTAAATGGAAATCATCCAACCAAAACCATAAAGGAACAAAGGGAAAACACAGAATCAACTGGAAAGCAAGGTTTAAAATGGCAATAAATATATATTTATCAATAGTTACCTTAAATTTCAATGGACTGAATGCTCCAATCGAAGGACACAGAGTGGCAGATTGAATAAAAAAGCAAGAGCCTACAATATGCTGTCTACAAGAGACTCACCTTAGGGCAAAGGACACATATAGACTGAAAGTGAGGGGATGGGAAAGACATCTCATGCCAATGGACAATACAGGAAAGCAGGAGTTGCAATACTCATATCAGACAAAATAGACTTTAACATGAAGATCATAAAGAAAGACAAAGAAGGACACCATTTAATGATAAAAGGATCCATTCAAGAAGATGATATTATACTCATCAATATTTATGTCCCTAATATAGGACCACCCATATATGTACAACAAATACTAACAAGCATAAATGGAGAAATTAATGGGAATACAATCATAGTAGGAGACTTTAACACCTCACTCATATCAATGGACAGATAGACAGATTTTCTCTAGACAGAAAATCAATGAGGCAACAGAGATCCTAAATGACACAATAGGAAAGTTAGACTGAATTGATATTTTCAGGACATTACATCCAAAAAAACATCAGAATACATATTGTTTTCAAGTGCACACGGAACATGCTCAAGGATCGACCATATACTGGGACACAAAACTAACCTCAACAAATTTAAGAGTATAGAAATTATTTCAAGTATCTTATCTGACCACAATGGCATGAAACTAGAAGTCAACCAGAGCAAAAGAAATTAGAAAAGAACTGACCACATGCAGAACATGGGTCAATGAGAAAATCAAAAAGGAAATTAAAAATTACCTCAAGACAAATGATAATAAAAACACAACCATTTGAAATCTATGGGATGCCTCAAAAGCAGTAGTTAGAGAGAAATTCGTAGTGATACAGGCCTTCCTCAAGAAGAAAAATCTCAAATCGAAAACTTAACCCAACACCTAAATGAATTAGAAAAAGGACAAACAAAACCTAAAGGCAGCAGAAGGAAGGAAATCATAAAGATCAGAGAGGAAATTAATAAAATAGAGATTCAAAAAGCAATAGAAAAAAATAAAAAAAAAAACAGGAGATGGTTCTTTGAAAAGGCAAATGAAATTGACAAATATCTGGCCAGACTCACCAAGGAGAGAAAAACCCAAATAAACAAAATAAGAAATGAAAAAGGAGGAGTTCCTCTTGTGGCACAGCAGAAACAAATCCAACTAGTAACCATGAGGTTGCAGGTTCCATCCCTGGCCTTGCTCAGTGGGTTAAGGATCTGGCATTGCTGTGAGCTGTGGTGTAGGTCACAGACTCATCTCAGATCCCAAGTTGCTGTGGCTGTGGTATAGGCCAGTGCCTGTAGCTCTGATTTGATCCCTAGCCAAGGAACCTCCATATGCTGTGGTGCAGCCTTAAAAAGCAAAATAATAATAAAATAATAATAATAGTAAAAATAAAAAAATTTTGAATAAAAAAAGAAATGAAAAAGGAGAAATCTCAATAGATACCGCAGAAATATAAAAAACCATAAGAGAATACTACGAACAATTATATGCCAACAAATTTGACAACCTAGAAGAAATGGACAACTTTCTCAAGACTTACAGCCCCAGAAAACTGAATCAAAAAGAAATAGATCAAATGAACAGGCTGATCACTAGAAATGAAACTGAATATGTAATAAAAACAAATAAAAGTCCAGGACTAGATGGCTTTACAGGCAAATTCTATCAAACATACAAAGAGGAATTTATACCCATCCTTCTTAAACTTTTTCAAAAGGGTGAAGAAGAACAAACACTCCCAAAGACATCCCATGAAACCACCATCACCCTAATACCAAAACCAAAGACATTACCAGAAAAGAAAATTATAGGCCAATATCTTATAGATACAATAATTCTCAACAAAATTTTAGCCAACTGAATCCAACAACATATAAAAAAGATCTTACACCATGACTGAGTGGGATTTATCTCAGGTTCACAAGGATGGTTCAACAATCAATCAACATCATACACCACATTAACAAAAGCAAAGTCAAAAACCACATGATCATCTCAATAGACGCAGAAAAAGCATTTGACAAAGTCCAACATCCATTCATGATAAAAACTCTTACCAAAGTGGGTATAAAGGGAACATTCCTTAACATAATAAAAGCCATTTATGACAAATGCACACCAAATATAGTATTCAATGGAGAAAAGCTGAAAGCCTTTGGGATAAAATCTGGAACAAGACAAGCATGCCCACTCTCACCACTTTTATTCAACATAGTATTGGAAGTCCTAGCCACAGCAATCAGACAAACAGAAGAAATGAAATGTATGCAAATTGGAAGAGAAGAGGTAAAATTGTCACTCTGTGCAGATGACATGATACTATATATAGAAAACCCTAAGGACTCCACACAAAAACTACTTGAACTGATCAACAAATTCAGCCAAGTAGCAGGATACAAGATTAACATTCAGAAATTGGTTGCATTTGTGCATACTAACAATGAAATTCTAGAAAAGGAATACAAAATGGGTAAAAGACCTGAATAGACATTTCTCCAAAGAAGATATATAGATGGCCAACAGGAACATGAAAAAAATGTTCAACATCACTAATTATTAGAGAAATGCAAATCAAAACTACTATGAGGTACCACCTCACACCTGTCAGAATGGCCATCATTAACAAGTCAATAAATATAATACCTTTTACAATTGTATCCCAAAAATTAAATACTTAGGAATAAACCTGACCAAGGAGATGACAGACTTATATGCTGAGAACTATAAAACATTAATCAAGGAAATTAAAGAGGATTCAAAGAAATGGAAGATATTCTATGCTCCTGGTTTGGAAAAAATTAATATTGTAAAAATGGCCACACTACCCAAAGCAATCTACAGATTCAATGCAATCCCTATCAAATTACCCATGACATTTTTCACAGAACTAGAACAAACAATCCAAAAATGTATATGGAACCATAAAACACCCAGAATTGCCAAAGCAATCCTGAGGAACAAAAACCAAGAAGGAGGCATAACTCTCCCAGACTTCAGGCAATATTGCAAAACCACAGTCATCAACACCATGTGGTACAGGTACAAAAACAGACATATAGACCAATGGAAATAAACCCTGACACCTATGGTCAATTAGTCTTCGACAAAAGAGGCAAGAATATAAAATGGGAAAAAGACAGTCTCTTCAGCAAGTGGGGATGGACAGCTGCATGTACATCAATGAAGCTAGAACACACCCTCACACCATGCACAAAAATAAACTCAAAATGGCTTACAGACTTAAATGTAAGACAAGACACCATCAAACTCCTAGAAGAGAACATAGGCAAAACATCTCTGACCATCAACCTTACAAATGTTTTCTTAGGTCAGACACCCAAGGCAACAGAAATGAAAGCAAAAATAAACCAATGGGACTTAATCAAACTCACAAGCTTTTGCACAGCAAAGGAAACCATAAAAAAAAAAGAGCCCCACAAAGACAACCCAAGGAATGGGAGAAAATAGTTTCAAATGATGCATATGACAAGGGCTTAATCTCTAAAATATATAAACAACTTATACAACTGAACAGCAAAAAAAAAAAAAAAAAAAAAAAAAAACAAGAGCCCAATGGAAAAATGGGCAAAAGACTTGCATGGACATTTCTCCAAAGATATATAGTTGCCCAACAGGCACATGAAAAAATGCTCAACATCACTAATTATTAGAGAAATGCAAATCAAAACTACTATGAGATATCACCTCACACCTGTCAGAATGGCCATCATTAACAAATCAACAAATAACAAATGCTGGAAAGGTGTGGAGAAAAAGGAAACCTCCTGCACTGTTGGTGGGAATGTAATTTGGTACAACCATTATGGAAAACACTATGGAGGTAACTCAGAAAACTAAATATAGAATACCATATGACCCAGCAATGGGCATATATCTGGACAAGACTTTCCTTGAAAAAGATACATGCACCCATATGTTCATTGCAGCACTATTCGCAATAGCCAAAACATGGAAATAATCTAAATGTCCATCGTTAGATGGATGGATTAAGACGTGGTACATATACACAATGGAATACTACTCAACCATAAAAAAGAACAAAATAATGCCATTTGCAGCAACACAGATGGAACTAGAGACTCTCATACTAAGTGAAGTAAGTCATAAAGAGAAAGAAAAATGCCATATGATATCACTTATATCTGGAATCTAATAAACGGCAAAAATGAATCTTTCCATAGAAAAGAAACTCATGGACTTGGAGAACAGACTTGTGGTTGCCAAGGGGAGGGAGAGGGAATGGGATGGATTGGGAGTTTGGGATTAATAGATGCAAACTTTGCATTTGGAGTGGATAAGCAGTGAGACCCTGCTGTGTAGCACAGGAAACTATATCTAGTCACTTGTGGTGGAACATGATGGAGGACAATGTGAGAAAAAGAATGTATATGTATGTGTGTGTGTGTGTGACTGGGTCACTTTGCTGTACAGTAGAAAATTGACAGAACACTTTAAAGCAACTATAATGGAAAAAATAAAAATCATTTAAAAAAAAAGATTTTTCAACTGAATAAATCAGGCCCACCCATATTTAGGATAATCTCCTTAAAGACAGCTATTTATGGATATAAATCATATCTATAAGACACCTTCAGAGCAACACCTAATGAAATTGATATGTAAAACTGACCATCACACCATGTAAATATATAATTAATGAAAAATATTTAGACAACACCAAAATAGAAAATAATAAAATAAAACTTCCAGGAGACCTACCAGCCAGAGACACTGCTGCTAACCTCTCCATGAATATCCTCCCATACTTTAGTCTATGCAAATACAAATATACACACATTTTAAAAAGAGATCACAGTATAAAATCTGTTATTTTTTACAAAAGAAAATAGCTGCTATATATATATATATATATACACATACACACACAAATATAAATATATAGAGAAAGAGAGTTTCAGAAGTAATACATGTTCACTATGCAGCATTCAGAGAGATATAAAGGAGAAAGTAAATATTATTAAAAGTCCCATCACTCAGAGATAAATCATCATAAACCTCTTGGTGTATTTAAAAATTGTTTTCATAGCTATAAAGATAAATATGTATCATTACATATATTTAATTTTAATAGATGTATGCATTTTATTCTATGTATAAGAATTTATTTAACCAATCTTTTCTGGGTGATCCTTGCAGTATCCAGAAATCCTTCTGCTACAAATGACAAAAACCCAACTCAAACTAGCTTGTAAGAAACAAAGAAATGTGTTGGTAAAGCTGGGAGGTTAAGGCACAGCTGGCATGAGGAGCCAAATGATGCCCGACTTCTGTCTCTCCAGCTCTTCCTAGGCTCTCTCCATATGCCGTGCACGATGGCTAACAGCTGCTCTATACTGATTTTTTATAGGCCTAACAGTCTGGTGCATAGATTGGTGTTAATTTACCTATATCCTAAAAGAACCCCAATTTTATTTTGGAACACAATGTACCCAAGTAAAAACTAGATTTCTGAGACTTCCATGCAGGCAGGATTCAGTTCTTTCCAAAAATAAAAATCACAAGTAAGGGCAACAAACAAAGCTTTTTAAAGGGTATTGACTTATCATGCATCCTTCTGCCCTTTCCTACTTTTTTCCTACCTGGCACATGAATGTGATTGCTGGAGTGGCAGCAGCCCTCTTATGACCATGAGGTGCCTTTGAGGAGGGATGCTACATGCTAAGAAAGTTAGAGCTAAGAGACAAAAGGATCATAGGTAATTGATGATAATGTGGAACTGCTATACTGTTCTGTACTGCCTATCTCAAACTCATTTTACATGAGAAAACAAGCCCCTCCCCACCATCTTGTTTATTCCGTTGTCATTTGAATTTTCTGTTCATGTAGCTGACTCACTCTCTAACTGGTATACAACCCCAAGACCTAAAAAGTAGGTCTGTGCAAATAACTCTGGCATAAAAGCCCCAGGAAGAATCTGACTAGTTTGACTTAGATCTATGCCTGCCTTTCCTTGAATCCATGGAAATGGTACATTGGTTAGGATGTATGTTGTCTCAAGAAACAGAAAAGCCCAACATGAAACACCAGCTCAACTGGAACTTTTGTGCATTGCTGATGGGAATTTAAAACGGTGTAGCTGCTGAGGAAAACAGTACAGTGGTTCCTCAAAAAGTTAAAAAAAGAATTACCATAGGATCCAGCAATTCCACTTCTTCCAAAAGAAGTGAAAATAGGGACTCAAACAGATATTTGTATATCCATGTTCATAGCAGCATTATTCACCATAGACAAAAAGCAGAAGAAACCCAAATTTCCACTGATGGATGAATGGATTACACTTACAGCAGGATATTTATTTTTCAGCTTTACAAAGGAGGGAAATTCCGAAACACGCCATGATATGGATGAACCTTGAACATTATGCTAAGCGAAATAAGCCAGTCACAAAAGGACAAATATTGTATGATTCCACTTATACAAAGTGCTTAGAATAATCAAATTCATAAAGATACAAAGGAAAATGGGGGTTTTTAGGGCCTGAAGGGAGGAGAGAAATGGAGAATTATCGTTTAATGGGTTCGGAGCTTGAAAAGAGTTCTGGAGATGGATGCTTTCTACAGCAGCTATACCATTTTACATTTCTGCTAGCATTGCCATGAACATTCATTAGGTTGTCCTTCATTTCTTTCAAAAATGTTTTGCAGTTTTCAGAGTACAATTCTTGCACTTCTATTAAATTCATTACTATGTATTTTATTCTTTGTTGTTGTTGTTGTTGTTGTTGTTTTTGGAGGGGGGTGCACCCTCGGCATACAGAAGTTCCCAGGCTAGGGGTTGAATCAGAGCTGTAGCCACCGACCTATGCCACAGCCATGCAGGATCCGAGCCACGTCTGCATCCTACACCACAGCTCACAGCAACACGGGATCCCCAAACCACTGAGCGAGGCCAGGGATCAAACCCATGTCCTCATGGGTCCTAGTCGGTTTCATTAACAGCTGAGACACGAAGGGAACTCCTATTTTATTCTTTTGTGATGTGATTATACATGAAATTGTGTGGTTTTTTTTTTTTTTTTTTTGGTCTTTTTGCTATTTCTTGGTCTTGGGCCGCTCCCGCAGCATATGGAGATTCCCAGGCTAGGGGTCGAATCGGAGCTGGAGCCACTGGCCTACGCCAGAGCCACAGCAATGCGGGATCCGAGCCGCGTCTGCAACCTACACCACAGCTCACGGCAACGCCGGATTGTTAACCCACTGAGCAAGGGCAGGGACCGAACCCGCAACCTCATGGTTCCCAGTCGGATTCGTTAACCACTGCGCCACGACGGGAACTTCTGAAATTGTTTTTTAAATTTTATTTTCAGATTTTTTCATTGTTAGTGTATAGAAATACAATAGATTATTGTATATTCACCCTGCTTTCTGCAACTTTGTTGAACGTGTTTATTAGTTCTAGCAGCTTTTAGTGGATGCCTTAGGATTTTCTAAGAACATGTCACCTGAAAATAAAGATAGTTGTATTTCTTTTTTTACAATCCAGCTATGTTTTATTTCTTTTTATTGCCTAATTGCCCTGGCTAGAACCTCAGCACAATCTCCACAGAGCAGACATTTTTGTTTTAGTCCTTGATCTTAGGAAAAAACATTGTCTTTCACAGTTAAGTATGATTATTAATTTTGGGTTTTTTTTTTTTTGCAGATATACTTTATAAGGTTGAAGAAGTTCCTTACTGCAGTAGGCAGAGTAGTGACTCCCCAAAAATGCCATCATCCTTGGAACTTGTGACTATGTAAGTTTACATGGCAAAGGGGAATTAAGTTAGCAGATGCAACTAATGTTGCCAATCAGCCAGTTTTATTTATTTCTTATTTTTCAATTTTTTTTTTTTTTTACAGCCACACCTTAAGCATATGGAAGTTCCCAGGCTAGGGGTTGAATCAGAGCTGCAGCTGCCAGGACAATACCACATCTGAGCTGCATCTGCGACCTATGCCGCAGCTTGCAGCAACGCCAGATCCTAACTCACTGAGCGAGGCCGGGGATCAAACCCAAATCCTCATGGATCCTATGTTGGGTTCTTAGCCACTGAGCCACCATGAGAAGTCCCAGCCAGTTTTTAAACAGGGAGAATCACTGGAATTATCATGGTGGGCACAGTGTAATCACAAATGACCTTAAATGTGGAAGCAGGAGAGCAGAAAAGTACAAGCAAGAGATGTGACAGTGGAAGCAGGGCCAGAGAAATGCTATGTTGCTGGCTTTGAACATGGGGGAAGAGGACCACTAGCCAAGGGATACAGGCAACTTCTAGCATCAGGAAAATGGAAGGAAATAGATCTCTCCAGGAGCCTTCGGATGGACACAAACATGCTGATGCCTCACATTTTATCCCAGGAGCCCACACATGTCAGACTTCTGCATTTGTGTTGTTTAAGCCACAAGTTTGTGGTAATTTGTTACAGCAGCAATAAAAAATGAATGCGCCTTCTATTCTACTTTGAGTATTTTAATCACAAACAATGGGTTGATTTTTTTTAAAAGCCTCACTTACTGCATTCCAAGGAACAAAGAATATTTTAAAATAATCCAATAAGAAAACAATGTGTTTCCTACCATGAAAAGTGAACTAGATTGGCACTGGACTTTTTTCCATGATACTAAGTACAGAGGTGACGATGCTCACAGACTTCTGAGGGTAGAGGATTGGTCCTGAAGAGTCCATGGCAAACCAATGGCTGTCCACGTGTAAGGACAGAGAAAAACATGCTCAGACACACAAAGGTCTGGGAAGGATGCCACTCATGTATTCTTTCAAAAGTTTTTCTCAAAGAAGAATTTCATCCAATGAAAAGTAAGAATAAAGGGATCAAGAAAGGAGGAATATGAAAAAGTGAAATACAGAGTTAAATCTAAATGCTGATTCTCTGGTTGTAAATTACACGGCAAATGTTTTAAAAAATTTAAGGAGGAGTTCCCATTGCGGTGCAGTGGAAGCAAATCTGACTAGTATCTGTGAGGATGAGGGTTCAATCCCTGGCCTCACTCAGTGAGTTAGGAATCCAGTGTTGCTACGATGTAGGTCGCAGACTTGGCTTGGATCCTGTGTTGCTGTGGCTGTGGTGTAGGCCAGCAGCTGTAGCTACGATTCGACCCCTAGCCTGGGAATTTCCATATATCGAGAGTGCAGCCCTAAAAGCAAAAAACAAAAGAAAAAAAAAGTTTCTTTAAGGAGACGGATATAAGATGTCAAACAAAATCAGTAGAACTCTGGAAGTCTTAAGATTGTAGGGCAGCAGAGGAGGTAAGAACTGACAGTTGCCAACAGTCATTTCTTGTTGAGCAGGGAACTCTTGGAGAAATGTAGGCTCAAATATTTTTGTTACAAATTGTAAGGTAAAGGTAACCATAGATAAGTCAGAAATAGAATATGTAGCTTTCAAATCCTAAAAGAAAAAAAAAAAGAGCGAAGGAAACAAAGCCATTATGAGAGGTAAGAGGTGACAGAAAAGAAACAAACAAACAAAATACATTAAAGTTACCATTAAAAGTACCATAAATTACCATAAAAATGTAAGAGGACTAATTCTAAGAAAAGATAAATATTGAGATTGGGAAGGTGAAACGAGCTGTCAACTACAGTCTAGGGCTCTGCCTAAAAACAAAATGACCTAGCCATTTTGAAAACAGAAAGATGGACAAATGCATTCCAGGTCAAAATAAACAACAAAAATCTGAGTCCCAAAACTAATTTTAGACAAAGTAGAGTTGGCGCTAAAAGAAAAGGACAGTTTGAGAGGAGACACTATTGGTAAGATAATCTAACAGCAACTGCCAACTCCTTCATCTTTTCCTTCCTTAAATGAAGAGGGTAGAAAAGCTTAATACTCACTTCACATTTCCAGCATCCCCTATAGCAGTGTGACTAGAATTGCCAGATTATGCAAATACAAACACAGGATGCCAAGTTCAACTTGTAGTTCAGATAAACCACAAATAATTTTTAGTGTAAGTATGTCTTGGCTGATATTTGGACACATTTATGATAAAAAAAAATTATTGGTTGTTTATCTGAAATTCACATTGAACCAGGAAACCTATATTTTATTTGGCAAACCCACAGGTTACCAGCTCTAGCCAATGAGACATTAGTAGAAGTGGCTAAGATGGCACTGCATCTCAAATTGACCTGCAGATTCAATGCAATCCCCAAATTCCAGCTGCCTTTTTTTTCTTCAGAAACTGATCCTAATGTGTATAGAAAAACAAGATACCCAGAATTATAAATTAATCTTGCAAAGGAAGAATAAAATTGGAGGATTCAGACTTCCCAATTTCAAAACTTACTACAAAGCTACAGTAATCAAGTCAGTGTGGTGCTGCCAGTAGGGTAGATATACAGATCAATGAAATGGAACTGAGAATCCAGAAGTAAATTCTTACATTTATAGTCAATTGATTTTCCAAATGCATTCCAAGACAGTCAAATGGGGGAAAGAATCATCTTTGTAACAAATAGAGCTAATGGAATTAGACAGCCACACGTAAAGCAATGGCTAATACCTCATACAATAAGTATTACTCCTACTTCACACTGTATACACAGTATGATGTCAAAATGGTTAATAGAGCTAAAACTATAAAACTGTGATAAGAAAACAAAGTACATTTTTGTGATATTGGGTTAGACAAAGCCTTCTTAGATATGACACCAAAAGCACAAATGACTAAAGACAAAATAGACAAATTGGACTTAAAAGCAAACTTAAATGTTTGTGCTTCAGAGGCTACTGTTAAGAAAATTAAAGGACAACTCACAGGGCAAAAATATTTGCAAATCATATATCTAAGAAGAGTCTAGGATCTAGAATATATAAAGAATCTTTACAACTCAACAATAAAAAGATAAACAACCCAATTAAAAAATAGCCAAAGAATTTGAATAAATATCTTCAAAGAAGCTATAAAAGTGGCCAATAAGCGCATGAAAGAATGAACATCATTAGCATCAAAGAAATGCAAACAAAAACCACAATGAGATGTCATTTCATACCCACTAAGATGGTTAAAATAAAAAAATAGGCACTTTGCCATACAGCAGAAATGATCACATTATAAATCAACACAATAAAACTTAAAAAAAAAAAAAAGGCAATAGCAAGTGTTGGTGAGGATGTGGAGAAATTGAAACACTCATATATTGCCATTGGGTTCATAGAGCCACTGTGGAAAACAATTGAGCATTTCCTCCAAATGTTAAACATAGAGCTACCCTACGATGCAGAAATTTCACTCCTAGGTATATATATATGCCCAAGAGAAATGAAAACATACATACACACAAAAATTTGTACACAAATATTCATAGCAGTGTTACTCATAACAGCCAAAAAGTGAAAACAATCCAAATTTCCATGAGGTAATGAATTGATTAATAAAATGTGGTATGATCTATACAATGGAATATTATTCAGCCATAAAAAGAAATACTGAAACATGCTACATCATGGATGGACCTTGAAAACATGCTAAGTGAAAGAAGCCAGTCACAAAAGGCCAATCTTTTCTGATTCCATTTATATGAAATGTCCAGAATAGGCAAAAATAAAAAGTATATTATTGGTTACCTAAGTCTGGGGGAGTGGAACAGTGGGAGGTAGAGAATAAGAAATGACTTCCAATAAGTGTGGGGTTTCACTGTGAGGTAATGAAAATGTTCTGTAGTTAATAGTTGCTTAACTGTGAATATACTAAAAACCTATTGTAGACTATGTGAATTATATCTTAACACAGCAGTTAACAAGATAGAGCTGGCCTTTCCTCTCATTTGGTGTCCTTTTGATCCAAAGATGATCTGCATTTTGTTTGATAATTTTATCTGCACTTGCTCATTTACCTACTTCTGGAACTTCTGTTACATATAGTATATTTCCAACATCCATCCTTCATTCAAGACCATGACATCACACAGCCCAGAAGCCCCCATTCACAGGTGGTGAAAGATGCGCCCCCAACCCACCTCCCAACCCGTGCGCCCACCCCCGCATCTCTCCCCTCATGGAGTTTGGCCTCATCATGGCCTTTTCTGTGCCACTTACCGTTTGTTGTTTCTAAAAATTTCCCTCTGTCTCTTTCTTAAAGATTTTGGGAGAATCCCTTAGGGCTGTCCTCAGAGTGGTGACAAAATCTGGTCACTCATCAAAATGACCTCCAGAAAATTTAAGTTAAAGATGTGGATTCCAAGCCCTCACCCCATGATTCTGGTTCTGTAAGTCTGGGGGAGGGTCCAGGGACTTTTTAAAAATTATTATTAAAATGCCCTGGAAGATTGGTGTCTTTAATTCACCAAGTTGGACATTTAGAAACCACTTTTATAACAAATTCTTCATTCTATAATATCTATTTTGCCATTTACTACTCTGCTGAGTATTTTAACCATTTTTTTAATCTCTAAGAACTTTTCGTTGTTCTCAGACTGCTCCTTTTTCATGACTTTTTTTTTTTTTTTCTATTTTAACACTGCAGTGTCTTCTCACATCTCACTGAGAATACTAATTAGAGGGGTTTTTGTTGGTTTTGGTTTTTTTTTTAGTTCTTTTTTCTGTATAGTTTCTGAGTGTGTCCAGAGTACTCACATTTTAAGAGACTTTTCTTCTGTCTTGGTGGCTCTCATCAGGGCTGCGAAGGCTTGGTGTGGCGCACCACTCTGTTTACGAACTCAGCAGGAAGCAGACTCCAGTTAAGTGAAGATCGCTCCCTGGCGTTGCTGGAACTCTCCATCAACAATCACCCAACAAACACTCATCCAGCATTTTCCTCACAGTGGTTGTCCATCTTGGCTGCAAATTAGAATCACCTAGAGAGCATTTATAAACTGCAGTGCCTGGGCTACACCCAGAGCAATGTAACCAGGACTCTCCAGAGCTGAGTTCCGGGGACCAGGGCATTTGAAAAGCTTCCCAGGTGATTCTCATGTGTACTTAAGGTTGCAAACTGGGGGTTAATCGAAATCAACATGTTTCAAACGTTCCTGTGATGTGAATCCCCTAGGGGGTCTTAGTAAAAAGCAAGTCCTGATTCATGAAACGTGGCATGGTGCTTCAGATTCTGCATTTCCAACAAGCTTGCCTGTGAAGCTAATGCTACTGGTTTCTGGGAACCACATTCTGAATATTAAGAGTCTAAAGCAGTGGGTTGCGTGGTGAGATGTCCCGAGCAGCAGCAGCAGGGTCGCCTGGAAACTTGTTAGAAATTCAGGTTCTCCGTGAATTTCTCATGAATCAGAAACTCAGGTAATGTGGCCCAGCATCTGCGATTCTGATGTTTGCTCAGTTTTGAAAATCTACCGCATACGTCTCCACGTGTGGGCCTCTGACCACCTTCATCAGTATCACCCGGCTTTATGGCAGGCAGACTCGTGGACCCCCACCCCAGCCCAGTTAATCAGACTCTCAGAGGGTGAAGCCTCAATTCTGCATGTTTTACAAGCTTCCCAGGTGATGCTCCTGCATGCTAACTTTAAAAGCTACCAAGTCTCACCCTTGCTAGGCTTCTGAAGATATTTCAATGTCCTGATACAGAAGCACTTTTGGTTATTTCACTTCCCCAGGCTATTTCTACCAGGTTAATTACCTGTGTAGAAGCTGAACATGATTAATTCAGGTGGATACCATCTTGGAAGACTCATGGAACCCTATAATTATGTGTGAAATACACATTTAATTTAAACACAGGGGCAAAGATTACCCTGATGATGCTCAGAGGCCTAAGGGTGTCAAGAGCAGATTTTGAACAGGGCATGGGAGCTGTTTCTTCCTCAGCTTATGCCACCGCCATCTGGTGCCAGTAGAATTCTCTAGATCTGGGTTCATGGGTCCCCAGTCAGTCTTTATGGCATTCAATTAGGTCTTAATGCCACTGGTGGGCCTAAGCTCAGAGAAAAGATAGCAGAGTCCCACAGATAATACTCAGCAGAGGTCTAGATGTAATTATTTGGATAACTTGACCACAAAATGTGCCAAATGAAATGCGTTTTATTTCCCCCAAGTGGATTTTTGGGGCCTGAGTGATCAAAATCTCCTTGGTCTCTAGTTTTGGCTCTTGCAGTAACTTGGTCTCTGTTTTTGCAAAGTATGTTTTAGTGTGCTATCCTATGATGTGTTAAACAAATGGAGAGATTAGGGTTCAGGAATTCTCTTTTTCCTCTGTACTGGCCAAGCATTTCAAATAATTTGGCTTTAGTTTCAGTGTTCCTTTGGAGAGTTGATATGGGGATTTTTTGTGGGTTTGAGTGTGTGTGTGTGTGTGTGTGTGTGTGTGTGTAATGCCTTAGGCCAAAAAAAAAAAGAAAAGAAAAGAAAAATCAACTCCAAAGTGCCAAAGGAACAGCCAAAGCAACTCCATGGCCCCCCCACCCCTGGGCAGAAAAAGTAAAATCCAAACAACACAAAATAACTCAATAGGCCCTCCCCAAACTAACTGAAAACAGTTCTCAGGAGAGTGTTTCCTACCTCGGCTTTCTCTGTGCTACTGGGTCCTGGCTGAGGCTGGAAAGGGGCCAGGCCTCGGCACCTCCTCGCTTTTGATTGCTGTTTATCCCCCCGAAACATGATTGTCTATAATTATGTATAATCTCTCCCTTGTTTACTCTTTTCCACCGAACCTTGAATGTTGTTCAATCTCTCTGTGCTCTGCCCGGGCCCAGCGAAGAAACATTGCCTGCTTTTCATTTTTGTTTTTTCTGTTTGTTTTTTAAGTAATAAAGGTATTAGGTCTCCCTTTGTCCCTTCATTCTCCAAACCCTAACATTCTGGCCATTCCTGAATTGGCTCATGCAACATCGATTGAGGGCCAAGCAGAGGACTAAGTGCCTTGGAGGAGTCAGAAGTGAAACCAAAAGGACCCGGCTCCCAAGGATTTACCAGAATTGGAGACTTTTGTATAAAATGTGTGATAACATATGGAGAGCATGTAATTGAGATAATAAGGGGAAGAAATAACATTACTCATCTTTTCTTAACTGACAACACATCACTTAATATTTCCACTTTTCAGCCACTTGGTGGTTTAATTTCCGACCCTGAATTAATCTTCAATATCTGAGTTTCCTGGAGGAAGGGTTCCGTGAGTATCCTATTTGCCTTATTCCACTACAAGCCACCCCTGCTGCCCTGTTTTAAAGAAAGCGAAGCTGTGTTCTCTACATGCAAAGCAGATTCCCTAAGGCCAGAACAGGCACATGGATACGTGTTTACCAGAATATCAATTGTACTTGCAGCCAGTGTGGTCACATAAGACCTTGTGTTCAGACAGACCCTGTGCTGGGTCGAATGCCCTGCTGTCACCTCTGCAATGTTCTTCATGCTTTTTGAACAAAGGCCAGGCATTTTTATTTTGCATTGTGCCCCCTCAAAATAGGTATCTATTCCTATAGTTACCCCAGGACCCATCGTCCTAAGGCATTCTCATCTGACCTGGAGCAAAAGGGAATGGCAATTCATCCTGTCTCTGATGGCACAGAGAGCATGGGCAAAGAGAAAAGTCTGTGTGTGTTCATGTGCTAATGACTTTTGTGGCACTCCTCCAGCCCGTGTTTAGATTTCTTTAACATGCCTATTAATCTTGTCAAGTTTCAGCTTAGCTCCTCTGAAATAGAACTGACCCCAGAAATAGCCTGGCCGTGGGTTGTCCAGGCCCTGCCACCTTTCTTGGGGCTTCCTGCTCACGGAGGGCACTCCGAAGGGGACATCTGTCTCCCGTGGAAGGAAGCTGTTAATTCCCAGGATTGAGTTTAGAGGACAGATTTGAGTGTAAATAACACTTCCTGAGGGGAGTGGTGAGGGGCGTTTGATAAACCATGTCTAAAGGGAAGGGAGGTGGAGCCTGTTGGCTAAATCACCAGAGAATTACATAAAGGGAAACCAGGGTCCACTCCCTAAAACCTTAATTTATATGGAGTTCCCGTCGTGGTGCAGTGGTTAACGAATCCGACTAGGAACCATGAGGTTGAGGGTTCGATCCCTGCCATTGCTCAGTGGGTTAATGATCCGGTGTTGCCATGAGCTGTGGTGTAAGTCACAGATGCGGCTCAAATCTGGCATTACTGCGGCTATGGTGTAGGCCGGCAGCTACAGCTCCGATTTGACCCCTAGCCTGGGAACCTCCATATGCCGTGGGAGCAGCCCAAGAAACAGCAAAAAAAAAAAGAAAGAAAGAAAGGAAAAAAACCCTTAATTTCTAGGATCCAAAAGCAGGGAGGGGACGATTACTTCCCAAGCTGGGAAGAGGTTCAGCCCCATCTCCTGAAAGGACTGTGGGAGAGAAAGAAGCCCCCAGCGCGGTCTACATGGCCCAGTGGTGAAGGAGAAAAGTGCATTTTCCTTTGACACAGTCCTTTGAGTTGTCTTATAAGGTTTGCTTTGTATTTGGTGAGGCAAGTATTGGCAAGGGAATCAGTATAAAAAAAAAAAAAAAAAAAAAGGAGCAAAATCTTGAAAGCCAAAGTTTTAAAAAGCCTGGAAGAAAATACACCAAAATGTTACAGCACTTCATTCCGGATGGTAGGATGATGATTAGGAGTCTCTCCCCACCCCTGCCCTTTTTTTACTTCTGGCTTTTCCAAAAATCTTACAGAGATAACCTTACTGATTTCATATTATAGAAAGTTTAGGAGTTCCCATTGTGGCTCAGCAGAAAAGAACCTGACTAGTATCCATGATGATGCAGGTTCGATCCCTGGCCTTGCTCAGTGGGTTAAGGATCTGGTGTTGCCATGAGCTGTGGTGTAGGTCACCAGTGTGGCTCGGATCTGGCGTTGCTGTGGCTCTGGCATAGGCCAGCATCTATAGCTCTGATTTGACCCCTAGTCTGGGAACCTCCATATGCCATGGGTGTGGCCCTAAAAAAAAAAAAAAGACAAAATAAAATAAAAATAAGTTTATCTGACAACTTTTTAAAAATGGAAGTGTTATAATTTTTTTTTTTCTTTTTTGTCTTTTTGCCTTTTCTAGGGCTGCTCCTGCAGCATATGGAGGTTCCCAGGCTAGGGGTCTCATAGGCGCTGTAGATGCCAGCCTACACCACAGCCACAGCAACTTGGGATCCGAGCCGTGTCTGTGACCTACACCACAGCTCACGGCAACGCCGGATCCTTAACTCACTGAGCAAGGGCAGGGATCGAACCCCCAACCTCATGGTTCCTAGTCGGATTTGTTAACCATTGAGCCACGATGGGAACTCCAGAGTTTTTAAATAGAGAGGCACAGGCGCACATTTAAGCCTGCTTGGGGCATCTGCTGAAGCTGAGAGCTTGTCTCCTGTCTGTTTCCAGCACTAAGCCTTAATGAAGAAGGTAGAAAATCATTGACTTACATGTCTCGCTTCAATATTTTTAAATCTTGGGGGATATTTGTATGCAAATAGGAGCGTGAGCTCAGGGCTGGCAGGATTCATTTGTACCTGCTGAACATTCCCACCTGAGTCTCCAAGTCATTCCACGGCACTTTCCAGAGTGGGGGGAATCAAAGCCAGAAAAAGCTGGCTGCGGCACGGGGCTGTTGAGCAGCCCAGCTGTGTCACAGGGACACGGGCTACCCACTATTACACCAGCCAGAGCGGCATGAGGACTATCATCGTAAATTGCCTGGCAAGCGTGAATACCGATGTTTGCAAGAAAGTCTTTCAACATTTTTTTTTTCCCCCGAGAAGTTTTGGTGGCTCTTTCAAGTACCAATTATAAATTTCCAAAGCCCAGACATTTGGGTGCCAGTCTGAAACAGGGACTGTTCATGCTAAGACTTGTAGCAAATTGCAACAGTTTGGAAAGTGGGCGGTTTGTTTCCCAGAGTTCAAGCAGGGACTGCAGTTGCCAGTGGCATCACTTCGAGATGCTTCTTAACAGGCCTCTTAGCTAGTCCAAGATGGAAAACAGCTTTCATAAGCTCCCGAAAGGGGCTGGCTGGAGGAAGGACCGGCGGGAGACGGAACTCTCTGGCCTGCGGGCTCTAGGCTCATCAATAAAAAAGTAACTGCTAAATGCAGCTTCCAGCTATGAGGGATATAAATGAACACTGTGTTCTTCCAAAGGCCTCTAATCTGACGTGCTCCTGGATGATACATATGTATGTGTTACATTTATCTACAAAGAGTCAGGACTTGTGGATGTCCCTTTATGGCTTACAAGTCAAAATGTGTGCAGCCCTGGAAGTTAACTTCACAGGTTATGGCCTGGTTTCAGACAAAAATCCCTGGGCTGTCACTGAGAGATTCAGTAAGAAAAAAAAAAAAAAAATGGTGCAGAACGCCTCAGGATGGCAGCATATTAACTTGGGTAAACACCAGCATGCTGTGTGTCTTATACATGTACATACATGTATGTTTATACTTCAGTCAGGTGAACAGCACCACCAAACTGGTATTTAAGTGATTAAGTGCATTTGCAATTTTATTGATTCTGTAAGAGGAGGGCTGGGCGAGCAGAAAGCAGTATATAGGGGGCAAACAAGAGAATGATGTGCTGCCTCCCTGGGTGGCTGGGAGGTCCTGGGCCTGGAGGAAAATTCTTGGATTCTCCCCACTAAAGGCTGCTGGTTTATCTGAACAGAGAGATTCCAAAGACCTCGGGGCAAATCTGTCCATATGACCTGATACATCAATAGTTGGCTTCTAGACCCCATGATCTGGTAAAGATGAGATCAAGTCAGAAAGATCTTCTGCCCCAAGGTAGACCCTTTAAGTCAAAGAGAAGGCACAAGCTTCTTTCTAACTCACGAGGTCCCCTGAAGCAGTAAATAAGAGACCAGTCAGTGGGTGGGCACAGAAGGTCAACTTGAATTTTTTTTTTCTTTTTCTTTTGTCTTCTTAGGGCAACATCCATGGCATATGGAGGTTCCCAGGCTAGGGGTCTAACCTGCCGACCTATACCACAGCCACAGCAATGCGGGATCCTTAACCCACTGAGCAAGGCCAGGGATCAAACCTGAAACCTCATGGTTCCTAGTAGGATTTGTTTCCACTGTGCCACAGCAGGAACTCCTTAACTTGAATTTCGACGCAAGGTGGTACCACTCAAAGCGGGAGTTGGCAGAACCAGAGAAAATTCCTCAAGAAAAGTTCTAAAAATAAACAAAAACCTTAGTATGGCCCTCTTTTCAATAGGCATCTGTAAGGACTGTAACATTAGCTGTACATGAGGCTTTGGCCTCAAGGAAAAACGCAAGAGAAGATGTGACCCAGGGAGCTCTGGCAGTTGAAGGGCAGGTCTCGAAGGCTTCAGAGCTTCTTCTGTTGGTGGAAGGCTGGGGCTGGGGGTAACAGGAGAAACAAGGGCTATTTGGGAAAGGGTGACAATGACTTGAAGAGCTTATTGCTAAATATTGCTAACTTGAAAGTTACAGGACAGAAAGCATGGACTGTGACATCAAAGAGCTCTGACTTCATCACCTACAACCTCCCTGAGCTTGGCTTAGTTAAACAATTTTAGCCTCAGTTTCTTCATCTTTCACATGTGTATAATGAAATCTACCTCATGGGGCTGTTGGGAGCATTTAATAACAAGATACTGGCAGAGAGTAGGCCTTCAAGAAATACTAATTCCCTTTTCTTCCTTTCTCTCTCCTTCTTGATTCAAATCACTTATTCTTTCTTTTCTTTTCTTTTCTTTTTTGGTCTTTGGTCTTTTTAAGGCTGCACCTGTGGCATATGGCAGTTCCCAGGCTAGGGGTCTAATCGGAGCTACAGCTGCCGGCCTACACCACAGCCACAGCAACACCAGATCCCAGCCACGTCTGCGACCTACACCACAGCTCATGGAACCCACAACCTCATGGTTCCTAGTCGGATTTGTTTCTGCTGCGCCACAATGGGAACTCTGTATTCTTTTTTTTTTTTTTTAATTAGAGAATAGTTGATTCACAATATTATATTATTCTCTGGTATACGACATAGCGATTCATGATTTTTAAAGAATATACTCTATTTATAGTTATAATAAAATATTGACTGTATTCTCTGTGCTGTACAATATATTCTTATAGCTTATTTATTTTATACATAGTTCTTTGTACCTCTTAATCCCCTATACCTATCTTGCCCCTTCCCTCTTCCTTCTCCCTGCTGGTAATCACTGGTTTTTTCTTTTTTTTTCCTTCTATATCTGTTTCTTTTGTGTTATATTCACTAGCTTGTTGTACTTTTTAGATTCCGCATATAAAATGTCATATACTATTTATCTTTCTCTTTCTAACTTACTTTACTAATCATAAAACTCTCTAAGTCCATCCATGTTGTTTCAAATGGCAAACTTTCATTCTTTTTATGACTGAATAGTATTCAATTGCATAGCTATACCAAACCCTCTTTATCCATTCATCTGTTGATGGACCCTTAGGTTGCTTCCATATCTTGACTATTGTAATTCTGCTATGAACATTAGGGTGCATGTATTTTTTGAATTAATGTTTTCATTTTCTTTGGATATATATACCCAGGAGTGAAATTGCTGGATCACATGGTACCTTTATTTTTAGTCTTTTTGAGGAAACTCCATATTGGTTTTCACAGTGGCTACACCAATTTATATTCCCACCAATAGTATACTATCCCTTTCTCTGCATCCTCACCAACATTTGTTATCTGTAGGCTTTTTGATGATAGCCAATGTGGTTTTGATTTGCATTTCTCTGATGATGAGTGATGTTGAGTATCTGTTCACATGCCTGTTGGCCATCTGTATGTCTTCTTTGGAGAAATATCTATTCAGGACTCTGCCAATAGGTCATTGACTGTTCTTCAGTTATGCCTTTTCTCAATTTCAGCTCTCTACCCTCTTTCAAAGAACAATGGAGGTTAAAGGTAAACACCAACCCTCCTTGCCCCTGGCCATGCCTCCAGTTCTGAGGCCTACGCCTCCCTTATTGTCAGATGGGTTAGCCAGGCAGAGGGCTCCTGAAAACCACAGAGGTGGCAGGAGAGCCCTGTGTTGACTTTGACCTGCATCTCAATGCTGGAGTCATCTGGAGAACGCATTTCTCTGAGAGTAGCCTACTTATGACTTTAAATTGGGTTATTGTCATTCTTTGGCTTAATAATAGTTATAGGCCTCTTCCAAAATCTTTTAAGAAGTTGTTCTGTTTAACCTCCACTGCCTATACTCTTGGACCAAATACAACTGACCTTGTTCTAACTTGCACAGCTGATAACTTTGGGATCAGTTCACTGTTTTGAAGACAGACCAAAACTAGGTCAGCCTCTGCTATCCAGGGCTAAAATCAGTGCACAGTGTTGAGGAAAGCAGCCAACAAACATAAATACATAGACAAGCAAGTTTTTTGAGTTCTTTTATTTTTTATTTGATAATTCATTATCATGGTTAAAATCCAAACAGCATAAAAAGTTATAGAGTGAGCATAAGGTTTTCTCCCATACCCCACCACCGCCTTGTACTCCATTCCTCTGCTCCAATAGATAGTTTAAATATTTCACATTTCTCTTCATTTCATTTCTTTATGCTAATATGAATAGATTTTTCTTTTTTTTCCCCATATACTCTTTTGTACCTAGGGTTTATTTCATTTAGCAATATGACCTATATGTTTTAACAAAACAATATATAGAGAAGTCCCTATGTACTTTTCCTCTCATTTTACAAATGTGCATTATTCCACTGCATGTCTTTAGCCTTATTTAATCAGATACCAAATGATGGACACTTGGGTTATTTCCAGTCTGCCAAGACAAATAATACTGCCATGACTTAACTTAGGCATCTGTCATTTTGCACATGTGCAGGTGGGTGTGGATCTGTAGGATGAATTTCCAGAAATAGAGTCATTAGGTTAGAAGGTTAGTGCATTTGTATTTTAATTGATGTTGTCATATTGCCCTCTACAGTGTTGTGTGATCTCCCACCAAACATGTATGGAGGAGAATTCTTGTTTTGCTAAAGAGCCTTGCCGACAGGATATGTTGTCAAATGTATGAATTTTTGCCAGTTAGATATGTGAAAAATGGTATCACAACATCATTTCAAATGACATCTCATTGCATTTCTCTTATTATGAGTTAATAATATGAGTTAGGATGAGAATTTTCATATTTAAGGATCACTTGCATTTTTTTCCCAATAGTCCATGTACTTTGCCTAATTTCCTGTTGAGTAATCAGTTTTTTTTAGACCTCTTTATACAAAGATTAGTACTTTTTCTGATATGTGTTCATTTTTTCCCATTTTTGTCATTTATCTTTTGACTTTTTTGCATAATTGAATTTACCATAGTTTTCATGTATGACTTTTGAATTGTTGTTAGAAAGGTTTTCCTACTCAGTGTTATAAAGGAATTCATCCATGTTTTCATCTAGTGTGTGTATGATTATATATCTATACTGAAACATAGTTGATCCATATGGAGTTTGTCTTCACGTACAGTGTGAGGTAGGGATCCAATTTTACCTCTCTCCAGGTGGCTGCACACTTGCCCCAATACTTGTTTATAAATCCATTTTTACCGGTACTTTTAAAAGATATACCCTTTAGCATCTGTAAGACACACATGTATTTGGTCTGTTTCTGGACTTTCTGTTTTATGTAACCCTGGAGATGTATCAAGGGGGTGATTAAGAGAAAGAGGTTTGGAATCAAACTGCCTAGATTAAAATCAAATACATCACATGCTGTGGGGGTGACCCCAGACAAGTTATTGTCTCAGCCTGTAAAATGGGATTAAATGTGTTTTGCATGTGGCTGGCACATGGGCACACTCAATGTCAGGAATGAAGATAATAAGCTTGGTGCAGGTCCCACCCATTACAATGGGTGTTGGGTATTATCTAAAGCAGCTGGAGGGGGTGCTTCATCCTTGCCCCCTTTTATGGGGGGCAATTCTCTGTGAGAATGCTGCTTTTTGTACCTCATCATCTCTCCTTGTGTTCCTGAAGTTGCAGAAGGAGGCCCATTCCAGCAGATTTCCTTACTGTGTGAAAGCTACCCAGGGATCTCAGTGTTCCAAGCCCCTGTGGAAATGGTTCCTTCTTCTGGTCCCTCTCTCCACAGACCTCAGGCCTGAGTCCTTGGGAGAGGAGCATGGAACGAGTTTCCAGGTGACACCAGCTCTCCCTTCATAAGCTTCCACCAATGCCTTATGTTCATACCAAACCTTCACATAATGCAACTCCTTCTTGTGGATCTGTCCTTTGGTTCATCAGAAATTTCTGTATAGATTTGAATCCCATCTCTGACCAAGGACAGGTCTCTCTCTCCCTCTTACACAAACACACACACAGAAACACACATACACATGCATATTAAACAGAGACCTGTAGAGCTAAGCATGTTAAGGAATGAGTCCCAAGGTATTGAAGGAAGAGGCCACTTGTGATTCTAAAAAGCATGGAGATGGCAGAATGCAAATGGAAGTCAGGAACCCCCTCTTCAGGCATTCAACCCTTTACCTCTCTTCCAGATCTCTCACTGTACAGACCACCACTAGATCTTGCGGAGGAGAGCAAAAGAAAGTGAAGCACAAGATTTTTATTTTTATTTTTTTAATCTCAAAAGGGTATCCAGGATAACATGTATGCAAAAACGACAGAGACATACAACAAGCAAGAGAAACGAGGGTCTGATAGCAGCTTGACTGTGGTATACACAGACACAGGCCTGGTCACATTTCCTTCATAGCAGCCATGTGATTGGAAATCCATACTGAGCAGGGCACACTACTTCTCAGTTGATAATAACAGTAAAGTATACCCTAAAAGTCCAAAAATACCAAAGTCATTAAAAAACAAATAGCTAAATCAACTTTATGTATAGAAGTGCATAGTTAAGGTCTCCTGTGCATCGCTGATCAATTTGGGCCAAGTCAATGAAAACAGAGCTATTTAACAGACCAAGTACATAAAATGCAGGGAAACATTTACTTGGTTTCTTAATCCCTGGGGCTCCATCTCACGGACCCTCTCCATTTTATTCACTCAGCAACTTTAAGGACACAACACAGTCCCCGAAAATTCAGAGACCAAATGGTCCATATTAAGCATTTGGGGGCAGGATGAGAGTTAAGTGATTTTCCTCTTGCCGGGAATCTCTCACAGAACATCAGCCTTATTATATAGTTTGGGGAGAAACACAACCATTGTCATAGCAGCATCTAGTACTAGGTGGGTCCTTGCCACAGGCCAAGCACTGTGCTACTGTGGTAAATGTTTGCCCTGGGTCTTCATCTAACCCTGATAGTAGCTCTCTGAAGCAAGTACTATTATTAGCCATTTAATGAACGAGGGAAACCGATGCCTAGTTGAGGTGATTTCCCAAGGTCTTAGAGCTACTAAGTGGCAGAGCTCGAACTCAGGTCCGTCAAAGTCCATACTCTTAACCTCTTCATTAATGAGCTAATTACATTTGACCTTCAATCACAAGGGCTAATTGAATCAAGCATGCCCACAGCACCTGGAGGCATCAATTACACAGCAGGAGCCGGGGCAGGTGGTTGGACCCTATTCTGTTCCAGTCCATAGGAGTGAGCTCATTGCTAAACACTCTCTTTGCCTAATAATATCATATACCCTGGAGCCCCACAGCTGCTCGTGGCAGATGCCCTAGAACTAGAAAGCGCTTCATAAAGTTTTCAAAAAGCCTTTCTGACCGTGGTGATGGTAGTGAGAGGAAAGGGAGGGAAATGAAAGCAAGAAAGGCCAAGAGATGCAGGAGAAAGGTCCTGTAAACAAGGCAGGGACCCACAACCTAACTGAGGTGGAGCCAAGCTCCAAGGCCTCTCCTTGAGGGGTCAGTCTGGGCCAGCTTTCCCAACCACCTTTCCCTCTCCCTGGCCTTTATGGAGCTTTCCTGGGTTCCAAGGGAGAGCTAAAGGTGGCTGGGTGACTGGTCAGTCATTCAATCTTTGTATTAAACTTCTACCCTGAGAGTTCCCATCATGGCTCAACAGTAACGAACCTGACTAGTATCCATGAGGACGTGGGTTCAATCCCTGGCCCTGCTCAGTGGGTTAAGGATCCAGCATTGCCATGAGCTATGGTGTAGTTCGCAGACGCAGCTCGGATCCCACATTACTGTGGCTGTGGCGTGGGCCGGCAGCTCCAGCTCCAATTCAACCCCTAGCCTGAGAACTTCCATACGCCATGGGTGTGGCCCTAAAAAAAGCAAGCAAACAAACAAACAAAAAAAACCAGAAAGGAACAACAACAAAAAACTTCTACCCTATGCCAGGCATTATTACAGAATCTGGGGCTAGAGAGTCTAACAACTGACCTATCCCCCCTAAAAAAAAAAAAAAAAAATCCTAGCATGGGCCTAGCGACCCATTCTAGAGCCACAGAAATTATACCCCACAAAATAAGAAAAAGTCCATATCATAGATAAGATGGTGATAAGGACTATTTAGAAAAATAGAGCAGATAAGGAGATGGGAAATGAGGAGAGAGGGGAAGGCAGAGAATGAGGAGGGAATAACTATTCCACTGAGGGTGATCAAGGAATGTCTCCTTTTTCTGTCTTTTGTCTTTTGAGGGCGGTTCCTAGGCTAGGGAGTCTAATAGGAGCTGTTGCTGCTGGCCTACACCACAGCTGACTGCAACACTGGATCCTTAACCCACTTAGTGGGGCCAGGGATCAAACCCACAACCTCATGGTTCCTAGTTGGATTGTTTCCTCTGCACCATGACAAGAACTCCAGGAACACTTCCTTTGATAGGTTAAGTCCTGTGAATTGTGCAGCTCTTCAGGGGAGAATGTTCCAGCCAGAGGGAATAGCTAGGGCAGGGCCCCAGAGGCAGGAAGAGGCCTCACTTATTGTATGAGTGGAGGTCAGTGTGTCTGGAACACAGTGAGAAAAGAGGAAAGTGAGAGGAGATAGAGCAAGTGAAGTGAGTGAAGGCCAGATTACATGGGGCCTTGCAGGCCACAATAAGGTCTTCAGCTTTTGTTTGAGAGGATGGAAGGCAACTGAAGAGCTTTAAGCAGAGGACTGATACAATCTTGGGTTAAAAGGGACCACTCTGGCTGTTCGCGGGAGAGCAAAAGAGACCAGGTATAACGGCATTGCAATAATCCGGAGGAGAGATGAGGATCGCATGGACCAGGGTAGCAACTGAAGAGATGACACTAAGTAATCAGGTTTGGACTGTACTTTGGAGGTAGAACAGAATTTGCTGAAGAAGGAGTTCCCGTCCATGGTGCAGCGGAAATGAATCCAACTAGGAACCATGAGGTTGCAGGTTGGATCCCTGGCCTCGCTCAGTGGGTTAAGGATCCAGCGTTACCGTGAGCTGTGATGTAGGTCCCAGATGTGACTCGGATCTGGCATTGCTGTGGCTATGGTGTAGGCGAGCAGTTGCAACTCCAATTTGACTCCTAGCCTGGGAACCTCCATATGCCTCGGGTGCAGCCCTAAAAAGACAAAAGAAAAAAAAAATGCTGAAGGAATGGATGCAAGGTGTGGAAGAAGGAAAGGAGTCAAGAAAAACTCTTTAAATTTTTTGGCTTGAGCAACTGGAAGAATGAAATTGCTGTTTGCTGAGATTGGAGATCGCCAGAAGAACAGATTTGGAGATAAATAAAGAATTTGTTTTTGAAAATCTAAGTTTAAGATGCCTATTAGATATCCAGTAAATATGTTTAAGGGAGTGCCCTTGTGGTGCAGTGGGTTAATGATCCAGTGTTGTCACTGTATTGGCTCAGGTCGCTGCTGTGGTACAAGTTTGACCCCTGACCCAGGAACTTCCGCATGCCATGGGCAAGCCCCCCACCCCCTAAGAAAAGGGTGTTCAGTAGGTAGCCTGGCATCAGTAAGTCAATGTCTCTTGAGAGTTACCTGGGCCCTTTTCTGAGTAGCCTTTCCCGAAAGAGACCTCTTTTTACTTGTTCTGACTGGCATGGCCCATTGATTAATTTTGTGCCATGTCAATTAATACAAAAAGATTCATTACTGTTGAATTTCATTATGGCCACAGTATTTTCTATTTAGCCTATTTTTTCTGAATTCACCTTTATCTGACTTAATACCTTAATCTGTTTTTTTGTTTGTTTGTTCACAGTCCTAGCACATATTTTCCCATCTTTGCATTTTCCATTTTTCAGAGTCAGAAAGTTGTTGATGTGTCTCCAATAAATAACCCATAGAATAGCATTTTAAAAATAAAAATCCAGTTTGTGAGTCTTTTACTTTTAATAGGTAATTTAATCTCATTTACCCTCGTTACTGTTGAATCAGGGCAGAGTCTAGATAAGATTGCCACTGGTTTGTTTGGAATAAGGAACAAGAACTTAATTTCAAAGCTCACCAAATATATTTAGGCTTAAAAATAATATGGCTTCCCTGATTCTCAACTTCTTTGTTCTTTTGTAAATTCAGTCCAGGTATTATAAGACATACATATCTGGATAGGCCACTACTGTGGCTATCATAATAAAGGTCCTGGGACCCAGAGGTGGCAAAACCTGGTAAGTAGCTTATGTTCAGAATGCTTAGCTGAGCTTATTTTCATCTGGGTGTACAATACATTCTAGGAATCATCAATTAAATCTGATTGGGAGGGATATGAGAAGGTTTTTCAAAGGAGAGAGTATTTGATATACAAGTGAAGGGTATTTCAAAGAAAGGGAAAACATGAATACAGGTGCACTCTTGGAATGTGACTAGTCCAGAGCGCTGGAAAGCCTGGTGATTAGTAAAGGGATGTAGAGCTATAACAGAACAGAATGTTGGAAAAGTAAAGCCAGAGTGTGAAAGCCCTGAAGGCCATGCTAAGACCAGACTTCCATAAGTAAAAAATAAGGGGTCAGAGGTCCTGTCGTGGCGCAGCAAAAACAAATCCAACTAGGAATGAGGAGGTTGCAGGTTTGATCCCTGGCCTTGCTCAGTGGGTTAAGAATCTGACATTGCCGTGAGATGTGGTGTAGGTCATAGACACAGCTCAGATCTGGTGTTACTGTGACTGTGGTGTAGGCCGGCAGCTATGGCTTCAATTGGACCCCTTAGCCTGGGGTCCATATGCTGTGGGTGTAGCCCTAAAAAGACAATAATAATAATAATAATAATAGTAATAGTAATAATAATAAGAGGTTATTAAAGGTGCATGAGGGGGAAAGTGAACATTCCTGACTATTTTAGGAAGATATTATTATGCAGGGAAGAGGCTGAATGTGGGGAGGTAGTGATTAATTATCTGGTCCAGAGATGGCACACACATGGTGACACACTGGCCCTCCTCCTCCTCCCAAATCCACAGTAGACATTACTAGACAATCCTGCCTGCCACTGTCCTCATGTACCTGGATGATGCCTCAGAATCCTTTTCAATTCAGCACCCCAGTCCATTGGAAATGGCACAGGAGTTAAATTAATCTTCTGCCCCTGGTTCATATTGAGAGTCTGAGCGGGGGCAAATTTGAGCTACATTGTGTTGCTAATATAAAAAAGAATTGAAAAAAGTGGATAAGGAAGAAAAAAGTGTTTAGGATGAGTGGACCAGCTTAGCCTTGCAGAAATTCTGTAATAAAGTGTATTATGGAAGCATCACCCCCTGAGGGCTTTGATTGTACATCTTGACAGTATTGGGCTATGCTGATGAAAAGAAGAGATTTGTATTCAATAGTAAGTATGCAGATCAACAAACCAGCAACTCATTTTGAAATTAATTGGTATGAAAATGCAATGTGAAAAAAATGTTAAATTATTTTTATGTCTTTTCCAGTCTATAATTGATTCTCTTATTGAGTGTTTTATGTTAAGTGCCTTATGACATGGAGTATTAAGGATATTGCATAAAAATAAAATGGACTATACAAGGTAGACCTCATATCATAACCCAAACTCAACTCCATTTGTCATTGCTTTAAATTATCTTCGGCTATTACAATTTTTTTCCTGTCTTTTGCAGCTCTTCATTGATTTTTTTCTTCCATCTCCTCTCAGTGACCTTTATTACACAGTCCTTTCTGATGCTAGTCCCTCCTACTCCATTTCATCTTTTCAATTTCTCCCTGATGAGATACCTTATCTTGCTGGTCCTGTTTCAGATGGAGACTGAATTATATAGATTCCCCAGAGAGCCTGCATCGACCACGGAAGTGACTGATATTCCTACAATAATACAGCTGAGTTTTGTACAAATGTTCTTTCACCCTATTACTGAAAATTGGCTATTAATTAATTTATTAACTTAACAAATAATTATCTGGCACATTCTATGTTCTAGGCACCACCAAAGGCACTGGAAATACAAATGTCTGTCTACAAGCTCCGTGTCCAATGTTAATGCTATTGACATTTGCAACAGAGTCAAAAATTTATTTGCACTCCAACTCAGATGTGGAAAGAGAAAGTTGCTTCTTTTCACCCCCCCCCCCCAGCATGCAGAACTTCCTGAGCCAGGGATCAAACCCAAGCCGCAGCAGTGACAACACTAAATCTTTAACTGCTGCCACCAGGGAACTCCTACAATGTTGCTTCTTTAGGTTGTCCATAACAGATCTTCTTTGATGAGATTCCCCCTGCTGGGAAGCCAGCAAAAACTTCTAAGTTTTAGTTTAGAACCTGATGTAGTGGTACAATCATTTGGCCAGTGTCCTTAAGAAAATGATCAATCCCAGAGTTTCTGTAGTGGCTCAGCAGTTAAAGAACCCGACTAGCATCCATGAGGACGCTGGTTTGATCCCTGGCCTCACTCAGTAGATTAAGGATCCGGCATTGCTGAGAGCTGTAGTGTAGGTCACAGATGTGGCTGGGATCCTGCGTTGCTGTAACTGTGGTGTAGACTGGCGGCTACAGCTCCAATTCGACCCCTAGTCTGGGAACCTCCATATGCCGCAGGTGCAGGTCCAAAAAGACAGACAGACAGAAAGAAAATGCTTAATCCCTCAATCCCTTTGGGTAAAAATATTCTCCCTCACAAATACCCAGCTGTCCTCCCTGCTCCCCTACAAGATGGCATCCAGTGTGTGAGAAAGAAAGTCTTAGACCCAGATATGTGCTCCTGTGTGGCTCTCCACGCTTCCCTGTCCTCTATGGCAGTGGGGTCTCTTTCTGACTCACCTGCATTTGCTCTGTGAACCTCCTCTGCCATTGTCTATGGTCTGGTCTCAGCCTGACCAAGCCACAGTGGTGATCCCTGGCTGACTGGCTCCTCTGCTCCTGTGGGCATCACGGGCCCCTCTGAGATTCTGCCTTGTCTTCCACCCAACTCCTGGACTAGTTGACTCTTTGCCCCTCACCATCACAGGCCCTCTAGCAGGCCCACTATCTCCACAGCTCAGGTATGTCTTAAACATGACCCCTCTCAGGGCCACGTGGAAACTTCTAGGTCCTGCCCATGTCACACCCAAACTAGCAGCTACTCAGGAAAACCAAACTCCTTCTGCAAACCATTTGCCCCACGGAACAGTACTTTGATGTGACACCCCCGCCCCCCCTGCCGCCCCCCCACAGGCTGGGGCAGTGCAGCCTTTGTGTTGAGGTCCTTTCAGAGTGCCAAACTCAAAGCCAAACTAACTGCCTCCCTTTTAGGGTCCCCACAACACTACTAACCCTCCTCCCCACTCAGCTGAGGTCTCCATGAAGAATTCTGGGCACACTCTCTCTCTGCTTTTCTCAGCTTTCTTAATTCCAGTCTCCTAGGTTAAAGGAGGGGTTATTTCTTTTACACGCTCTTCCTGTTTGCCTGGGACTCCTTCTCTGTACCTTGGCCAGAGAGATGGGCATCCTCTTCCTTGCCCCAGGTTTCCTCCTCCTCCACCCACCTTTTTGCTAAGCCTTAGCAGCTGGTGAGGAGGGCAGGAGAGAGAGGCTTAAAAACGAGTTAACCTAAATCAAGAAGTATTTTGAAAATACTGTGGTACATTGAAAAGGAACTAGGATTTAAAAAAAAAAAATTAAAAGATTGAGTCATACACATTTAGTTTTGAAATTCTGGAACCAAAAAAATAAGCTTCTTTGTGATTTCCTTATGATTCAGATCACTCTATGATATGCATTTTCATGGCTGCATGTATATATAAAAGTATATAAAAGTATTCCATGACTTTAAATATTATAATGTGATGTTTCAATTCTAACCCCATGCTATAATAGGAAAGTAGGATAGAAATCTTAGAAGGAACATTGGGGATCACCTAATGATTTGTTCCCTCCAAGTAGGAATCTTGGAGGTGTCTCTGCACCTCTGATTTAACATACAGATTCTAAGTAATAAGGAAATGCAGCGACTCAGCAGGCAGCCTCTCTCAGAGCTACACAACCCCCATTGTGAGAAAATCCTGCCTCGCTTCAAGTCAAATTTGTCCCCTTGAGACTTCTAGGCATTATTCCTTGTCCTGCCCCCTGGAGCTAGAGAGGGAAATTGTAACATCTTTTTCCCCATAGTTCCACTTAAAATATTCTAGTTCTAAAATATTCTGGCCCTTCCTCAATCTGTTCTTTGACAATTCATGGAGTGCATATGTGTGTATTCTTTCATTTTAATTTCTGCCACTTGGATACTCCTTCCCAGGCACATTTCATTCTCTCAGTGTAGTGTTTTAAAATGAAGTGCCTGGATGTGAACGCGATGCCTCCACTGTGGTTCGAGTCCAGCAGGATCTGGATCACAGATTTTTTTTTGCCATAGTTTATTAATGAAGGTTAAGAAGTGTTTGCTTCCCACTCTCCATCCCTAAGACCCTGTGGTTCAATGAAATATCCCAGCTTGGGCACTTAGCTACACCTGCTGTAATGCAATCCACTTCTTTGCCCCTACATATTCCAGCCTCACTCTACAGTTTATGAAAAATCAGGTGCAGGACTTGCCCAGGCTCGTACAGTTAGTACAGGCAGAGTTGTAAAAACAAAAGCTAAAATAACAGAGCTTAGGTCTGTTGCATTTCATAGCAAAGAAACCATGCTGTGGGGGTAGAAAGTCTAAGAAAAAAATAAAATTTTATTTTCTCTTTCTTGTTGTCCCAGTAACTCATTCGCCCTTCTCCTCTTTACCCCCTGTTTAAAGAGTATCTCTTTTCACAGGTGTAAGCACTATGCAGGCTCCTTAGAAAATAAACTTACTAATGTCCCACTAGGAAAAATGTGCCCATATAATTCTATACTTTCCTATAATGAGACACCACTATGGGTAGTATGAATCATTTTGAAGTGGATAGATATGTCAGCCTCCCCCCACTGGTGCAATGCTAAAATAGTCACCCTTAATATGCATATCTGTAAATAGTTAATTCAATCCTAATGAAATATTAACCTGTGACCATTGCATGAATACATGTAAAGTAGGAAGTGTCTTAGATTACTACTCTGCCCGTTAAGTGAAATACCTTAAGTGAATGCAAAGATGGTGATATAATATTCCCACAAGAACTGCAAATTTTGCATTTCCTGAATTGGGTAGGTTTTAGGTTACATCATTTACTTTGGAAAAAAAAAATAGATGGCTTCTGGGTTAGCATGGCAGCAGAATGCTATTCCTGATAGCATTCCTGGGAAGGTCTCCTGCCTTCCCATTAGAATGCCAGGAGGATAGACCAAAACACAAAACTAGCAACAGCACTGGAACCTATAAATAAGACAATGTCATGGGCCTGTGCTGGAGCAGACAAGAAGGATGAAAAAGAATATTATTTGATTTGCCTCCTGCATGCTCCACTCTCTGCAGGAGAACAGGGCAGATGGCCCTAGAGAAGGAAAGAATTACTTAGTCTTCCATTACTATCTATACGTAATTCAAGTGCATAGCAGATAATCTAGAAAAACAGATTGCCATTTCCTAACTGTGCTGGAGTCATATTCTGGGTGAGCTGGGCTCAGCTCCCTGTCACTCCATCAGCATTAGCCTTGGTTCCCAGGTATGTGGAGACTGTAACTCCCAGCATGCAGTGCAACAGGAAGTGGCAGGAAGCAGCCAGAAGCACTTCATCCTGTGCAGTCAAATAGCAAGACTGCTGGATGTGTGTGGCTTTCGCGTCTGACACTGTTTAGAGAAAAGCTACCAACTGCATCTGACCTTGTTTAGAAAATTTACAGTTTGGGATAGATAGTAGATTGACTGGAGCATATCTCAGGAGCTAGCAGAAATACACTCATGGATGTCTGCTGGAGCTCCTTCACCAATCCAATCTATGGGTTTTAAGCTGAAAGGCTCAAGCAAATTCCTGGTATCTTGTCTGTTGGCAAACCCTGAGTCTGAATCTACTTACTTAATTTATTGATGATTAAACAGAGAAAAAATAATATGAGTTTTGTGAAAAGATTTATGTTCTGGCCACTGATAAAGAAAGATTTAGGATTAATTTTCTAAGCCTAAAGACATTAGTAGAATAATTTAAATAGAATTTCTGAATTATGAATTTACCACAGATAATTCAAGCAAATAAAACATTTCTATTACGGGATGTAGAGAAAAGGGAACCTTAATATACCGTTTGTGGATATGTAAATTGGTATGGCCACCATGGAAAACAGTACAGAGGTTTCTAAAAAAACTAAAAATAGAGCTACAATACAATCTGGCAAATCTACTCCTGGGTATAAATCTAAAACAAAAACAAGGCGTTCCCATCATGGCACAGTGGTTAACGAATCTCACTAGGAACCATGAGGTTGCAAGTTTGATCCCTGGCCTTGCTCAGTGGGTTAAGGATCCAGCATTGCTGTGAGCTGTGGTGTAGGTTGCAGATTTGGCTCGGATCTGGCATTGCTGTGGCTGCGGTGTAGGCCAGCGGCTACAGCTCTGATTCGACCCCTAGCCTGGGAACTTCCATATGCCGTGGGAGCGGCCATAGAAAAGGCAAAAAGACAAAATAAAATAAAAATACAAAAAAACAACAAAACAAAACAAAATCAAAAACCTGAAATTTCCTTGTGGCTCAGTGGTTAAGTATCCATCATTGTTACTGCAGTGGCCTGTGTCACTGCTATGGCATGGTTTCAATCCCTGGCCTTCCATATACCTTGGGCATGGCCAAAAAAGCCCCAAAATACTAATTTTAAAAGATACATTATTTGCAATTGCCAAGATAGGGATGTAACTTAAGTATCCATTCTCAAATAAATGAGTAAAGAAGATAAGGCATATACATACTGGAATACAACTTAGCCATTAAAAAAAAGAAATTTTGCCTTTTGTAACAACATGGATGGACTTGGACAGTATTATGCTTAGTAAAATAAGTCAGATAGAGAAAGACAAATACTATACGATATTACTTATATGTGGAACCTAAAAAATATAACAAACAGGTTAATAAAACAAAAAGGAAACAGACTCATAGATATACAGAACAAACTAATGGTTACCAGTGGAGTGAGGGGAAGGGTAGAAGCAATACAGGGATAGGAAATTAAGAGGTACAATCTATTCAGTACAAAATAAGATACAAGGATATATTTACAACACATGGAATATAAGCAATATTTTATAACAACTATGGAGCATAATCTTTAAAAATTGTGAATCACTATGTTGTACAGTTGTAATTTATGTAATATTGTACATTGACTATATTTCAGCATTTTAAAATTTCCATTATTCTTTTTAATATGACATGGAGTATGGAATAAAATATAGAAAAAAGGAAATACCTATAAAACACGAAAGGCGGAAAACATAAAATAAATTGATAAAAACAATCCCTTTGGCAAAAAAAACCCATAAATAAATGTATATATTTAATTTCTGTGAAGAAAACAAAACTTTACTTAGGGGTCATGGGAAAACAATTGCCTAATGGAGAATCATGATAATGGTATCTTGTGGGTGAGAGAAACTTATCCTGGGAGATACTAAGACATTTTATTAAGCTATAGAAATTAAAACAGTCTGACTCTGGCATAAGGAACAGCAGATCCTTATAGAATTCAAATTCATGGAAATAAGGAGGTCCCTGGTGGTTCAGTAGGTTAGAATCCAGTGTTGTCACTGCAGCTGCTTGGGTCACTGCTGTGGTGCAAGGTCTGATCCCTAGCCAGGAACCACATGCTGCAGGTACGGCCAAGACAAAAACAAAAACCTTAAACCAACAAGTTCAGGGAAAACAGATGACATTTAATAAATGATGTTAAGACATCTTGCTAACCATTTGGAGCAGGGAGCTAGACCCACACTGCCCTTGTTTATATCAAAGTAAATCATAAGAAATTACAAATTAAGAATGTAAGAAATTGAACCACAAAGAGTGTAAATAGAGAAATCATTTTTGAAGCCTGCCACCAAAGGCAGGGAGAAAAGACCATGAGGGTAGCTATCCTAAAATTAAAAACTTCTAGGAGTTCCCTGATGGCTCAGTGGTTAAGGATCTGGTATCACTGCTGTTGCTCAGGTCATTGCTGTGGCATGTGTTTGATCCCTGGCCTGAGAACTTCCACATGCCTCAAGCAAAGCCAAAAATATAGACAAAAATTTCTAGAGAAGGGAAATCACTCCATAATCGATGTTAAAAGGCAAATATGTGTTAGCAATGTATATAACAAAGAGCTTATTTCTTTACTATTTAGAGTTCTTAAGAATTATTAAGAAAATATGAACACCCAAATATAGGCAAAGGAGGTTAATAAACAATTCATAAAAGAATACAAAAGGCTGGAGTTCCCATTGTGGCTGGTATCCTTGAGGATGCAGGTTGGATCCCCAGCCTCACTCAATGGGTTAAGGATCCAGCATTGCTGTGAGCTGTGGTGTCAGTCATAGATGTGGCTCAGATCCTGAGTTGCTATGTCTGTTGTGTAGGCTGGCAGCTGCAGCTCTAATTTGACCCCCAGCCTGGTAACTTCCATATGTCTCATGTGTGGCCCTAAAAAGACCACACACACACACACACACACACACACACACACACACACACACATATATATATATACAAATGGCCAATATAATTTCATACAAAAAGATGTTTAACTTCATTAATAATCAAACATACAAATTAATCATGATTAATTAAATAAATATGATTTTTTGATCATATTGACAAAGAGTAGGAAGATTAATACTCCTCAGCAATGTCAAGGATGTGAGGAAATCAAATATAGCTCTGCTGTCATCTCTGCTGAACACGGCACCATGCCACCTCTAGTGCCAGACACTGCTTCCAACAATAATGTCTCTGAAAAGAGAATGCCATTTCTGCTAAGGGAGCTGCCAGCCAAGGAGAAATCAGAAAGTTCAAAGGAGTAGCTCCAGTGAGGCCCCAATATTGTTGAAGGGCAGAAAGGGTGGGAGCCATTGGATGAACAAGATAGAAGGGTGAGAGTTTGTGGTTAGATTAGCAGAATGTCAAAATTAGTGGCAAGGACATTGATACAGTTTTGAATAAATAATAGGCTCCAAATTGAAACAATGGAAGATGTTTGGGGTGGTATAGGAGGGAAGGCTTTGGCAATGAAAGAGTCAGTGACCGGGAGACAGAGATTGCGGATGGTTGTCCACGTGGAGACCTTGAAGTCCCCCAGGATGATGGCATGAGTTGGGATGGAAAGAGAGCCTGGGAGTCAGAGGAAATGTCACCAGTGAATGAAGGGGAGCTACTGAAAGGGAAGTGAAAAGCAGCAGCAAGGTGAAGAGAAGGTGGTAGGGCTAAAAATGGGCTGCTTAGTTTCACAAAAGAGTAAGAAGGTAATGTTCTGGAAGCAGCCTTTCAGAACAAGAACAATATATCAACAGTGCAGAGAAAGCGATATCTCTGGGAGAAAGTTTGGTACCAATTAAGACTGAAGATGAAGGAGATGTTGGATGACAATGTTGAAGATATGGAGGCATTTGATAATTAAGGACTGGGAGCATCAGGGGAAAAGAGATGGGTTTGGGAGGGAGGGGAAAATTAAGAATTTGAGTAGGGAGGGGTAGTGCCCAGCTCTATGTGATGAACGGTTAGCTAGAGAACTCATCATCAAGAACTACAAGCCACAGATCTGTTCTCCAAGTCCATGAGTTTCTTTTCTGTGGAAACATTCATTTGTGCCATATAGTAGATTCCAGATATAAGTGATACCATATGGTATTTGTCTTTCTCTTTCTGACTTACTTCAATTAGTATGAGTGTCTCTAGTTCCATCCATGCTGCTGCAAATGGCGTTATTTTGCTCTTTTTTATGGCTGAGTAGTATTCCAAGGGGGAGGGGGGGAGGGAGTGGGATGGACTTGGAATCTGGGGTTAATAGATCCAAACTACTGCCTTTGGAATGGACAAGCAATGAGATCCTGCTATATAGCACTGGGAATTATATCTAGTCACTTGTGATAGAGCATGATGGAGGATAATGTGAGAAGAAAGAATGTATACACACACACACACACACACACACACATATGTTTGACTGGGTCACTTTGCTGTACAGTGGAAAATTGACAGAACACTTTAAACCAACTATAATAGAAAAATAAAAATCATTTTTTGAAAAAAAGAGCTTGGAGTTCCTGTTGCAGCGCAGCGGAAACAAATCCGACTAGGAACCATGAGGTTGTAGATTCAATCCCTGACCTCGCTCAGTGGGTTAAGGATCCAGCTTTGCCCCGAGCTGTGGTTTAGTTTGCAGACATGGCTTGGATCTGGCATTGCTATAGCTGTGGTGTAGGCCAGCAGCTGTAGCTCTGATTCAACTCCTAGCCTGGGAACCTCCACATGCCGAGGGTGTGGCCCTTAAAAGCAAAACAACCACCCCAAACAAACAACAAACAAAAATCCTACAAGTCATTTTAGCCCAAGACCACATCTCTGGCCTATACAGATGGTGAATAATGGCTCAATGTAATGTCTATCACCTGGGTTTTTCTCCCACCACAGCCCATCACGGACCCAGGTATGAAGAGGAGTAGGTGGAAATACTGAAGGAGAGGTGTCACAGTATGGTGAATATATGAATATATTTCTGTTTACAAGTGACCGGACCCAAATTAAATTAGCTGAAGCAAATATGTCTCGTAACCAAATGACAAGAAGGGCAGGGAGTTTAGCAGGACCTGAAATCCGGGTCTGTTTTTCTCTGCATGTTGGCTTTCTTGACTCACACCAGTTCTAGAAACTTATCTGTCAGCAATTCTCAAGTTCACATTAGCTTTACCACTCCAGAAACCAGAGTTGCTCAACTACAAAAAATTCAAGGGAAGAATCTTTATTGGTTCAGTATAGGTCAATTGCCCATTCTTAGCCAGTAAAAAGGACTGAAAACCTGGCAAGAATATAAGCCAAAAAGGGAGATACAATAGTTATTTCCCCCAGTTTGCAACAGAATATGAGGACAACCATGCTGCGGCAGCAGCTGGAGGCATAAGCATCAGGGCCTGGCTAAATGCCAGTTCTGGGTGGACTTGAACACTCCCCAGGGAAGGAGATAGGACCAAAGGAGAAGAAAAAAATAACAGAACTTCATGCAGTAGATCTAACTTACTTGGAATACACCAGAGATACCCCATGTAAATCCGGAAATGTTTGCTAATTGGAGAGCAACTGTACAGTTGGGTCCTGAGGTCGCAGTTGGGGCAAATTAGCAAAATACAACTTATCATTATCAAAGTGACCTCCTATATAACCACAAGCTGGAATGACATCAGAGAACCTAGCTACAAAGAAAGAACGAACAAATGAATGATTGTTAACACACTCTTGTTATGATGAAAAAGGCAATTTAGAAGTAAAGAAAGAACACTTTCACTTTCACTAAACACCTCTCTTATCCTTTCTAAGCAATGTTTTTCAGATCCAAGGCTTTCCTTTCGTAGGTGCAAAAGGGTGCCTGAAAAACTGCCAATTTATTTAAGAGCAGGGTCCACCAAAGAGCTATGTATTCTGAATCCCTCAGCAAGTTGTCCTTTTTTTTTAGACAAGAAACATTTCATGTTTCACAGAATCTAAAATACCATTGTTTGTAAGACACGCCATTGTTTTATGTTCTACTAAGAAATAATAAAGGTTGCCAATTAAACTCATATCATGCTGTTTTATCACTTGGAATTTTTTATACTTGTTGAAAGAACTCTAAACTTATTTGGATGTAGATGTTTATGCTACATTACTCTTGTGTGTACATAAAAAGGAAAAAATCTAAAAAAGATCAATTGGTTAAATTGTTCTTAAAACATTTTACATTCAAAGTTTAGCTCCAGTAAGTTATTTTTTGAATTAAAAATTTTGAAGACTGCTCCTTTTCCTTACACACACACACACACACACACACACACAATCATCTTTGTTGGTGCAACATTTCTTTTAGAGTTTTTCACTGGTATCTCCTAGATTTTCTTCCAAGCCCCTGACCAAATTTTGCCATGTATGTGCAGGCAGTGGCAGCCTCCTCACCAACTGCTACCTGGCAGACAGGGATTTTAAGACACATCCTGATATCAGAACTGTTCAAAAATGACAGAAAGAAGCTTTTGGAATCATTGAAACATAGTATTTATAACAGGTTATCACAGTGTGCCATGAGTTACAGCAGGAAGTGCCATGTTAATGTCAAGGGAAAAATTTCTGGTGACATTTGGATCCAAGACAGTGTAGTAGTAACATCATTTTAGTAAGTACAATCTTCTCCAACACATTAGCCAAGTCTGTGACTTCTCTGCGCACGTTTTCTTTTTCTTTTTTTTTTTTTTTGTCTTTTTGCTATTTCTTGGGCCGCTCCTGCGGCATATGGAGGTTCCCAGGCTAGGGGTCTAATCGGAGCTGTAGCCGCCAGCCCACGTCAGAGCCACAGCAACTCGGGATCCGAGCCACGTCTGCAACCTACACCACAGCTCACGGCAACGCCGGATCGTTAACCCACTGAGCAAGGGCAGGAATCGAACCCGCAACCTCATGGTTCCTAGTTGGATTCGTTAACCACTGCGCCACGACGGGAACTCCTGCACACGTTTTCTGATAAGACTAACCTCACATTTTCTGGTGATGTTGGGGCAATTATTTTTGAATAAGGCTCATGTGACCTAAATCAGAAAAAGTCACGCTCTACATACTTGCTTTTTTTTTTTTTTTTTTCTTCTCTTTTTCCTCTGCACCTGTGACATATGGAAGATCCCAGGCTAGGGGTCAAATTGGAGCTGCAGCCACCAGCCTACACCACGGCCACCTGGAATCCGAGCTGCGTCTGTGACCTACACCACAGCTCAGAGCAACACCAGATCTTTAACCCAAGGAGCAACGCCAAGGGTTGAACTCACATCCTCATGGATACTAGTCAGGTTTATTACTGCTGAGCCACAGTGGGAACACCCATGCTAATCACAAACTTCTAGTTTATCGCTTCCCTGTTTCCCCTTTGGTAACCAAAAGTTTGTTTTCTGTCTGTCTATTTCTGTTTTGTAAATAAGTTCATTTGTATCATATTTCAGATTCTACATATAAATGATATCAAATGATTTTTGTCTTTCTCTGTCTGACTTAATATGATAATCTGTAGGTCCACCCCTGCTGCAAATGGCATTATTTCATTCTTTTTATGGCTGAGTAGTATTCCATTGTGTATATATGTATATGCGCCCTATCTTCTATAGCCATTCATCTGTTGATGCATGTTTAATTTCCTTCCATTTCTTGGCTATTGCAAATAGAGTTGCTATGACCATTGGGGTGCATGTATCTTTTTGAATTAGAGTTTTCTCCAGATATATGCCCAGGAACAGGATTGAAGTATATATGGTAACTCTATTTTTAGTTTTTTAAGGAACCTCCATGCTGTTTTCCATAATGGCTGCACCAATTTACATTTCCACCAACAGTGTAGGAGGGTTCCTTTTTCCCCCACATCCTTTCCAGCTTTTATTGTTTGTGGACTTTTTGGTGATGACCATCCTAACCAGTGTCAGGTGAAACCTCATTGCAGTTTTAATTTGCATTTCTCTGATAATTCGCCATGTTGAGCATCCTCTCAGGTGTCTGTTGGATATCTGTCTGTCTTCTTTGGAGAAATGTCTATTTAGGTCTTCTTAAGCCCTCTGTTTTTTTATTTTATTTTTGGTATTCTTGCCTGAGAATACTTGACTTTGTTTCAGACCAGTAATATTGAACTTCCAGAGTATGTATTGTGATTTTTTTTAAAAGCATATTTTGCTGATAAGTGGGGTGGGGGGAAATAAATACTCCCAAAGAACAATATAGATACTCTTTCATTTTATCCCTCACCAGCCTGGATTAGTTGGACTTAGTGACTCACTTGCAAAGAATAGACTATGAAAATAGAAATGTAACTTTACCATGGAGAAACTTGGCAAACACCACCTTACTTAAATGATCAAGGTTAAGATCTTCAAGGATGTCATCTGGCCATCAGGTACCCTCTGATACGGTGTAATGAGAAGGGCACATGACTGCAGTGGTATTCTTTAAAAAAAAGTCATAACCCCAGTCTAATCATGAAAAAATACACAGACAAACCCAAATGGAGGAATATTCTATAAAACACCTGGCCAATGTTTTCAAAAATGTCAAGGGCATGGAAGACAGAAAAAGATGAGGGAGCTGTAACAGATTAGAAAAGACTAAGGTGACAAGCCAATCAAATGGAATGTGAGACCCAAAATTTGATTCTGGGAGTTCGCATTGCTGCGCGGCAGAAACAAATCCGACTAGTATCCATGAGGATGCGGGTTTGACCCCTGGCCCCGCTCAGTGGGTTAAGGATCCAGTGTTGCTGTGAGCTGTGATGTAGGTTGCAGACTTGGCTTGGATCTGGAGCTGCTATGGCTGTAATGTAGGCCGGCAGCTACAACTCAGATTCCACCCCTAGCCTGGAAACCTCCATATGCAGCAAGTATGGCCCTAAAAAGAAAAAAAAAAATGGATTCTGGAACAGAAAAAGAACATTAATGGAAACTGGGTAAAAATCTGATAAAGTTAGGATACAGTTAACAGGAATGTCCTAATATTGTTTTCTTAATCTGACAAATATCCCTTAGTAATGTCAGATAACATTAGCAGACGCTGAACATAGCTGAGGAGTATACAGCAACTCTCTGTACTGTTTCTGCAACTTTTCTTTAAATCTAACCTTATTGCAAATTTTAAGGTTAGTTTAAAAATTCATATTTGGGTTTTCTCTTTTCAAGGTTGGGAACCACTGAAATTAGGACTGTGGCCCGATTGCCCTTTACACAGAGCCTTCCGTGATATGGTGAAAAGCCTGCTGTTGTGTCTGCAAAACAGAGTCCTCATTTCTCCCTTCAGTCTGACAACCAGAGGCGCTGGCGAGAAGATGACATCAACAGCCAGGGCAAGAGTGCAGGAGTGCGTGTTTCCCAGAAGACCACCATCTCTGGTCTTCCTGGCACCTGGGGTATCACCGTGGCTGCAGCTGGTTTCTCACGTGGTGATGAAGAGGTCACCCTGTGTTCTCCAGCTGCCGTCTCTCCCAACGCACTTGGGCTGCTGGGGACTGTGATGTGAGAAACGAGATGGCAGAAGCATCTTTCCTCAGTGGCATTTTCAGACCCCATCTTTCATAGCAGAGTTGTTTAGAACAATCGTGTTCTTTGTTTGAACACTATTAAAATGATAAAGATGTTGCAAACCACAGAGAATCAATAACTCCTTTCAAAGGGTTCCACTCCACCCACAAGAGGGGGGAACACAAACAAATATTTTTGTCACTGGGCCAAATTTCCTGACCCACAGCTCAGAGACCAGCCTCCATCACCAGCTAAGGGAGATTTTGCAGGGTTTCTGAGTAAAGGGGATGATTTTTGCTTCTCTTCCTTCCATTCTGCAGAAGAATGAAGGAGCTTGATAGGTTCTGAGTTGTGCCTCAGCCCCCGAATTCATATATTGAAGCCCACACTCCCCATGTGACTGTATGAGTTGGGGCCCTTCAGGATGTGACTTTTGTTAGAGATCATAAGGGTGGAGCCCTGATCTGATACATCAGATACCCTTCTAAGAAGAGGAAGAGACACCAGAGCTCACGCTCCATCATTCGAGGTCGCAGAGAGAAGGCAGCCATCCCCCCCAGGAAGAGGGGCCTCACCAAGCACACAACCTGGCCGGACCTTGATCTGGGACATTCCAGCCTCCAGAACTGTGAGAAATACTTTTTGCTGGTGAAGCCGCCCAATCTGAGCTATTTTTGTTATGGCAGCCTGAGCAGACTAACATAGAGCTTTTTCTCCATTTCGTTTTTCCTTTTTGGGGGAGTTGGGGGTGGGGGCCACATATGGAATTTCCCACTGAAGGGGTTAAAGCAGAGCTGCAGCTGCCGGCCTGCACCACAGCTATAGCAATGCCAAATCTGAGCTGCATCTGTGACCTACACCACAGCATGCAACAATGCCAGATCCTTAACCCACTGAGTAGGCCAGGGATCAAACCCTTGTCCTCATGGATACCAGTTGGAATGGTTCCCACTGAGCCACAACGGGAACTCCAGTTTTTTCTCTTTTCACCAGAAGGGAAGAATGGTATAGGTAAAATTCAGAATAAGGCTGTTAAAAACAAAGAGACTTTAGAGTTTCTGCTGCGGCACAGTGGGTTAAGAATCCAACTGCAGCAGCTTGGGTTGTTTTTGAGGTACAGGTTCCACCCTGGCCCAGTTCAGTGAGTTCTGTTGTTCCCATGTTACCAGAGCTGCAGCGTAGGACACAGATGTGGCTCAGAGTCAATCCCTGGCCGTGAACTCCATATGCTGTGGGTGTGGCCATTAAATAAAGAGAGAGAGAAACTTCTATCACTTTTAACTCCAATAGTGGCTGCTGGGAAAGGGACAAGAATGATAGAGAACACATCATCTTTCCTGGGCGCTACTCAAAATTCCTAGGCATGAGACTAAATTTAGCTGGCCAGAACGTTCTCTTAATACTGCTACTACTGCTACTGCTACTACTACTGCTGCTGCTGCTGCTACTACTGCTACTGCTACTACTGCTGCTGCTGCTGCTGCTGCTGCTACTACTGCTACTGCTACTACTGCTGTTGCTGCTACTACTACTGCTACTACTGCTGTTGCTGCTACTACTGCTGCTACAATTACTGCTGCTGCTACTACTACTACTACTACTACTACTACTGTTGCTGCTGCTACTGCTACTGCTGCCACTGCCACTGCTACTACTGTAATAATAATAAAGACTGGGCTTTGGAATTGACCCCACATGTTTCTACCCTTCTAATTGAATGACCTGGAATTTCTTCTTGGGTCCTTTAAAAGCATCTAAAAGTGAACTCATATACAGTTTCCCTATGCCTTTCCCCACTGTTGAGGTCTCTGAAAGCTTTTCTGGGGAACTGCATGAGGTAATGGATGCAAAAGTGTTTTGAAAAATACAAAGCATTCCACCCATGCAAGCTATTATTGGAAGGAAGCAGAAGGATGAATTTAAATCCCAAGATCCCCTGAAAAATGTGTGAAAGGTGGCCCCGTTTAGACTGTCATCCTCACGGTGAATTTACAGACCATTTAGCAATTTCTCCAGGTGCTCACGCCCGTTCCCTCAGTGACATCCTTGCCCTGTGCTGGAGAGAGGCTAACTCTCCCAAGTCTGGCCCTGTGGACAGCAGCAGTGCCTGCAGAGGAAGGGGCTTGGTTGCTAGGAGACCAGCAAAAGTGGGCAGCCAGCTCCCAAGCAGGTTAGGATTCGGCGAGGAAGGATTTTAAAAGCCTATTTCCATCTCCTTCTGCTAGAATTGAAATTCTCTTCAGGGTCCGGCCACCAGTGATACAATCTGCTTACATTACTGGTATTGAGAAGCCCTTAAAAGGGATCTATTTGGCCATTTCTGTGTCTCCCTCCCACAGTGCCTAGAAAGACAGGCACTTTAAATAAAAGGGGGATGGGAGGGAGGCAAGAGTTGATGGAGTCCATAGCAGAAGCAGAGAAGTGACAGCAGGAATTAACCCAAGCACATCTGATCATGACCCTTGGGCCCCGAAGAGGAAATAATTGTGCTCAAGCTATGTTAAATGACTGTGCACCTTCTATTGTCTCTAAGTCCATCAAGGCAGGCAACTACACAGCACTAAAAGTGTTTTTCAAGTCCACGAAGGGTGCGTCAAGCAGGTCTTTTTTCCTGGAGTTTATCTTCACAGAAACAGCCTGACATATGCCTCTGGGCTAATTGGAGGAGGTTGACACTGCATATAAGTTTCCCCTTTGAGGATTATGAAAAGAATAAGATTTTCAAATAAGAACTGTTTGTTTGGTTTTGTTTGCCCAAAGCACGCAGCATACCCAGGAAATCAAATGCTTTTTCAAACCCTGTGAGCCTTCAGCAAGATACATGGATGCTTACAACTGCCGAGAACAGAGTATTGAACTCAGGAGGAATCAGCTGGAAAAACAGTGGAATAATAGGTGCATTTTGAGTCACTTATGGGCTGAAGCTTGACAGTCTTTGTGCCTTGTTACTGCTGGAGCATTGAAAGCAAAGCAGCAGTGCTGATTCATCAGGAAGAAAGCTCTCAGGTCGTATGAAAATAAACCATCTCTGAAGAGGTTCCAGTGCCCTCAGCAGACATGCTTTATTTGGTTAAAGCGTAATGTCGAGTGACAAAACACAAGAACAATTTCAGTATTTACTGGGACGCGCTGGCTTCCAGCCTGCTTTGATAGGCAGTTGGGGTGGGGTAGGAGGGACTCCAGTGGGACACAGAAATTGGGTGAGAAAAGAAAGGTTCAGGAAAATCAAGCACATGCCTAGGATGGTACCTGTTTAATGGAGGTGAAATGAGGGCAGACCTGAAATCTGAGAAGAGCGTGCATCTGAAAAGATTGCCAACCCTTCCTTGACTGATAGCAGTAAGTGTGAGAAACTCGAGGATAAGCTGATGCGGGGACTTGCAACCAGGTGGGGAGATGAAATACCATGACACTAGGCATATACACGCGAAAGAACTGAATCTCATATATGCTCCCGCATCAAACTCACTGAATGAAGGACCAAGCACTAAGCCATTTCCCCCAAACTTCTCCATTGTATGTGGTGGAAATAAGTACTTTGTATACAGAATTTTTTTTTTTTTTTAATTTTATGGCTGCACCCATGGCATATGGAAGTTCCCAGTCCAGGGATAAATCCAAGCCTCAGCTGCAACCTATGCCTCAGCTGCGGCAATGCCAAATCCTTTTAACCCACCGTGCTGGGCTGGGGATCAAACCCATGCCTCCACAGAGACCCGAGCCACTGCAGTCATATTCTTAACCCTACTGCACACCAGCAGGAATTCCTATGTATGGAGACTCTTGAGCAGAACAAACATGGGCTTTGGGGTCACAGAGAATGGGTTCAGATCCTCACTCTGCCATTTAGTAGGGTGGGACCTTGGACAAAATATTTACTCTTCTGAATCTGTTTTCTTGTCTGTAACACAAGGGAGGTGCTGCCTTCCTCCAGTGCAACAGTTTTTGGGGAAAGCCCAGTTCCATCTGTCTTATTCCCACTCCAGATTCAAATACTCGTGAGAGAGGGTCTACCTGGGGATTGTAATGGAAGGGGCAGGTCTTGCCCAGAATCACATGCTGTGAGAGAAGGACACATTTCCCAAAGGATAGATGCTTGGCAGTTGAAAACATGATCCAAACAAAACAAACTTAAAGAAATTTTTGAACACCTTAGTTCAAAGAGTGGGTGAAATTATACTTCTTCAGAAGTTTATGTTAAAGTGATGGTAGCTTTGCAATGTAAAGAAACATCACACTAGGATTTGGGTGATGCTGGCAGTACTTTCCACATTTCCTAAGAGGATACCCAGGGACTTATCATCAGATGGTGCTGTAGGTTTTCTCACAACCAGCCTAAATACCTGCATACCCTCACTACCTCTGGACCCCAAAGGGCAAACTTAATGCCCCTTGCTGGGCAGTGGAACCCATAGAGCCAAGGGTCTCTTTACTGGGAGATCCCTTTTCCCATTCCTCTATGAATGAACATGATTCTATAGGCCTGGATGCCCCCCTCAAAGATTCCACTTTAGGAACATTGTGTCCCTTCACCAGATGGATGAGCAAGAGCAGGTATCAGCTCTTGGCAAAAGCTGCATTTAGGCCTGGTGAGCAGGTAGAAATCTCAGATCACTGGTTGTTGTTTTTTCCTTTCAAATAGCAACAGAACCATAGCAGGAGCAGCTGAGTTTAGGCCAGAAAGCACCCCAGGGCTGAGTCTGGGGCAAGGCTCTGATTGAAAAATAAGAAGGGCAGCTCCTTGACTTTCTGCTCCCTGGGGCACAGTCTGTATATCCTGGGTCATCCTAGAACCAGGAGGGGAGAAGGGTAAGAGGTTTCCCCAGGAGGAAAGGCCCAGGCAGCTGCCTGGCCATGTGTAGGTTACTATGGCAATAGTCCAAGTCTTTTCTGGCTCAAGCTTCTCATCCTAGGCATAACCTAGCAATCTGAACCATGGCTGGAGGTGCCTCTGGAAAGTCTCACTTGATCCTCCATCACCCCTTCTCCAGCGTGGACCTAACTCTTGCCATGCCTAAGGGAGCTGGCTGACAAATAAATTATCTATGCCCATGGGTCTAGCTGCACATGAGGGCACCCCCACTTCTTACCTTCTCCCAGAAATCAGAAACCTAGAAAAGTCACTGTGATGGTGAATTTTATGTGTCAACTTGACTGGCCATGGGGTGCCCAGATTAAACATTATTTCTGAGTGTGTCTGTGAGGGTGTTTCTAGATGGGATTAATATCTGAAACCATGGACTCAGTAAATTGCTCTCCCCAAGGTAGGCAGGCAACATCCAATCTATCCAAGACCTGAAGAGAACAAAAAGCACAGGAAGGAGGAATTTGCCCTCTTTTACCCTGCCTCACCCCTTGAACATCTCATCTCATTTTCTCTTGCCCTTGAACTAGGATTTACACCATTGGCTCCCCTGGTTTTCAGGCCCTTGGACTTGGACCGAATTACACCACTACTTTTCCAGGGTCTCCTCTCGGCCTCCATAATCTTATGCACCAATTTCCCATTTTATATGTACGTGTACCTGTACTGTTTCTCTGGCAAACCCTGATTAATACAGTTATTCTCTCAACTACTCTTCAAATTACAAAGGATGTAGGGTTCTAAGTCTTCCTACTGTGTCAGAAGCTTCTGTGCTGCATTTCCTCCAGAGTCAAAACCCAACCCCAATCACCAAGTGGCCTTCACGCCTAAGGTATTGTGTGCAGGTTTGTGTCCATATCCTAGAATTATCAGATAGAGGCTGCCTCAGGGGAGCAGACTGATGGAGAAGTACCAGGCATCTGTTAAGTGTGACCTGGAAAGCAAGCCATGGGATTGGTGAGCTAAGGGAGGATCTGAAAGCAATGGTTAGGAAGTTGTATTGAACTTAGAAACCAAGAGAACTAAGTGGTTTATAAGAAACATTAGTGGGGAGTTCCCGTTGTGGCGCAGTGGTTAACGAATCTGACTAGGAAGCATGAGGTTGCAGGTTCGATCCCTGGCCTCCCTCAGTGGGTTAAGGATCCAGCATTGCCGTGAGCTGTGGTGTAGGTTGCAGACACGGCTCGGATCCCGTGTTGCTGTGGCTCTGGCATAGGCCGGTAGCTACAGATCTGATTAAACCCCTAGCCTGGGAACCTCCATATGCCATGGGAGCAGTCCTAGAAAAGGCAAAAAGACAAGAAAGAAAGAAAGAAAGAAAGAGAGAGAGAGAGAGAGAGAGAGAGAGAGAGAGATAGAGAGAGAGAAAGAAAGAAAGAAAGAAAGAAAGAAAGAAAGAAAGAAAGAAAGAAAGAAAGAAAGAAAGAAAGAAAGAAAGAAAGAAAGAAAGAAAGAAACAGCGGAAGATGAGTCTAGGGGTAGGTAACAAAGAAACTGGGGAGAACTGTCGTTTTGTCAGGGGAGGGGTATGTGTGTGTGTGGGGGGGTGTTTCCAAGAGTCAAACCAGGTGAGACATTGTTATAGAAACTGGCTCCAGGCTGGAGAGGACCTGGGTGAGGTTGGGTGTGGAGGTCACAGTCCTGGATTTAAGATCCAGAGCTGAGACCTGGGCTGGTGGGGAGGCAGAGAGGAAGCACCTGATACGCTGCCAGCCACGTGGATTCTCAGCCGGTGCCAGGAGACTGAGAACACCTGCCACTCCTGAAGTGACCTTTTAAGGAAAGTGGCCCAAACCGGTTCTTTCCTGTGTCGGTTGCTATAGCTTATGCATGTTTTGAGTGAAACCAATTCACTGCCCTCACCATAACTGGCTTCATCAGACACTGATATCAAGCCAAAGGCAGCCAGCCACCCATGAGCTAGACATGGCAACTGTCTCTGATGAGTGTGGCATAAAATCGGCCCAGTCAGGGCACTTCATATTGGAAGGGGCAAACCCACCTGTTAGAGACTGACTTGTAATCGTCTTCCAAATTTGTATGTTGAAGCCTTAACCCCTCGTACCTCAGAATGTGACTGTTCTTGGAGATAGATCCTTTCAAGAGGTGATTAAGTTAAAATGACAGCATTCAAGGAGGCCCTAATCCAATCTGACTGGTGCTCTTCTAAGGAGAAATGAGGATACACACAGAGAGACACCCTGGGCGTGCTTGCAAGGAGGAAAGACCATGTGAGGACACAGCAAGAGGCAGCTGTCTGCAAGCCAAGGAGAGAGGCTTCAGAAGAAACCAAACCTGCTGACACTTTGATCTGCAACTTTCAGCTTCCAGGACTGGGAGGAAATAAGTTTCTGTTGTTTAAGGCATGCCGTCTGTGATATTTTGTTAAGGCACTCCTCATAGACAAATATCCACCCAATTCATTCTCCCTTTGGGAGAAACCAAGTGAAAGTTTTGGATCACCCGTAGTACAGTTGGAAGAGCTGGAATCTAGACAGAGGCCAGCTAAAAATGACCCCACATTTTTTTTTTCTTTTTATGGCCGCACCCATGGCATATGGAAATTCTCAGGCCAGGGATCAAATGGGAGCTGCAGCTGCCATCCTATGCCACAGTCACAGCCATGCCAGATTCAAGCCGCATCTGCGAACTACACCACAGCTTGCATCAACATCCGTCGGATCTTTAACCCACTGAGCGAGGCCAGGGATGGAATCTGCATCCTCATAGACATTGTGTGGGGTCCTCCACCCACGGAGCCACAACAGAAACCCCCTCACATTTTTAACTCTGCTGACAATCCTTATCAGCAAAAATCTCTTGCTTGAAGTGTTATGGAACTAGCCTAATGCAAGGAAGCTGTTGAGGGGCCAGGCCAAGAATGCAGGTGATGTGCTTAGTGTGAGCACCTAGGCTGGGCTGGGCTGGGCTGGGCTGTGCAGAGTTGGGCTGAGCCAGAAAGAAACTTACAAAATTCCAGGGCCTGACCCTGGAGAGTGGAGGCACTCTAGGAAAGAGAAACCAGAGAAGGTAAAAGACTGAAAAAGTATGTTCATATTTATAAGGATCACTGAGATGCTGATGGGGCTCTAACTGTGCTTACAGACTAAGAGCAAGCAATCGTGTCCACTATCAGCTCTGTGCCATTGTCTAGGGTCCAGAGAGAATGGGCACTAGAGTCTTGGGGGCTACCGGGGCCCTGGGAGAGTCTCTGTGGGTGGAATTTCTATATCAGGTAGAATTATGTAGCTCCTAGTGAGGCCAGGGCTTGCCCGGGTGGGGTAGTAAATTCCACTCCTTAAGGCTGAATGTCACCTATTTGCTTCCCCTATCGCCTCATGGAAAAAAATAAAATAAAGTTTGATTTCTTTTTCTAATCAGCTCACAAAACAGTTAAGCCCGCTGTTTGTGCATCCTTGTTTTTCCCTCTTCCCTACAATGTTATTTACAAGCAAATTTTAAAACTCTTTGGGGGAATGTTGATATTCTGTTACTCCACAAAACTTGGGAGATGGGATTCCAGGGGAACGGAGATAAACTCCAGTTGCCCTTTCAAATGACTTCTGGCAACTGTGTAAAGAAGTTTAAGAGCATGCTGAGCATGGCGGATGGTCAGGCAGGGTGCAGAAAAGGCCCCTTGTGTCCTACAGGCCGGCTGCAGTTTTGCTATGTCTGCTTTGCTTTACTCTGCTCTGCTTGCTCTGCTTAACGGGAGGAGCGACCAGCGAGAGGAACGGCGAGGAGGAGGGGAGGGGTGTGCTGGACTGGACGCGTGCAGTCAAGACCATCTCCATTGCTCACTGTGCAGTCTGTCCCTCTGCTTTTCTCATTCCTTGAGGGATGGGCTGGTGCTCAGGGAGGAGAACAATGAAGTATAAGAGTGAAGTTGGGGAGTTCCCATGTGGCTCAGCGGTAACAAACCTGCTTAGTATCCATGAGGACGTGGGTTCGAGCCCTGGTCTTGCTCAGTGGGTTAAAGGATCTGGCATTGCCATGAGCAATGGCATAGGTTGCAGATGAGGTTGCTGTGGTTGTGGCGTAGGCTGGCAGCTACACTCCGATTCAACCCCTAGCCTGGGAACCTCCATATACAGCAGGTGCAGCCCTAAAATGTGGGGGGAAAAAAAAGAGTGAAGTTGGTAATGGATTTTGAGAGTCTTAGTTCTAAGCAGGGCCCAGAAAAGCAGAACTCTTGGCAACAGTTAAACTTATTTTTGTTCTGCCCTCCCAGAAAACTAAGATTTCTGGAAATTGCCAGGGGTCCTATGGACACGAAGCATCATGTAGGCAATCAGCCTGGCACAAGCCAGCAGTTGTAGGTCAGCCCCTGAGGACCCTTCGGGGCAGGGAAAGGGGGAGCCTGGAGGGAATAGAGTCCCTGGTGGACTTGAAGGATGTGTGACCTTGAGTTTCTTGACAAATTTTCTAAGATCATATCCCTAGAGCCTTCCCTGGGAAGGAAAACAAATAGGATCCTTCTTATTTGTGGGACTTCCCAAGGGGTTGTTTGTTTGTGGTAAGGAAACAATTTCAGATGCGTAAATAGGCTTCCTATCAGGGTAGAAATGTACAGTAAGGGAACATTAACTCTCCATTCTGATTAGTTTAGACATTTTCTCTGCTTACACAGAGTAAGGTAAGTCGACAAGATCCTCTCCTGAGAATTCTCTCAGATCTATGATACTACATTTTCTCTGGGTTGGGTAATATTCCAATTGTACTACTTTATGACAAAGGAATTTATGACAAAGGAAATGAGTGACAAGTACCTTTTTATTATGTGTTCTGCATAAATACTCACGCTGTGGTTGAATGCTCTATCGTAAATCTGTTTGCCTACACATTTATTTTGCACTCCGGTGCAACACTGTGACCATGCATTTCGAAAATTCCCTAAATAAAGATAGTTTTTAAGCCTTGCTTGTCTTTCTGTTTAACCATGGAAGAATGACCTCTTTAAAAACACCAATTCCTTTGATAGCAATTGGTTTGAGGGCTCCCAAAGGGCGGCACTGCTTCCGTGTGTTACAAGGGTATGTGAAAGGCTGAGTGTAGGGCTGTTTAAATCAGAGTTTGTTAGAGGAATGTTGGGGAAGCTGCAGTGCCGTGGGAGCTGTAATCAAAATCCAGAAGGCAGCCAGCAGCACGTCACACTCCAGCACCAGAAGCCAGGTGACTCAGAGCCCATCTGCCCAAATGCCACCACAGCTGCTCCGTCACCTATATGAGAACCAGATTTTGCATTTGAGGGACATGGCTGAAAGCACCCTGTCCATTTGTCCTAAACTTCCAAAGAGCACATAAAACACACAGGAAACTAGAAAGAGGCAGTATGCACAGAAATTGGCAAGCTTTCAAAAATAGCAAACCAGAAGGCCTAGCGTAGAGAGGGAGTGGAAGAAATCTACTATGATGGAATTAGGAGTTGGGTAAAAACAAGTCAGGTGTGTACAAATCCAAAGGGCAGAGAAGGAAGGCAGGAGGCTATAGTACAAAGAGCCCTAGAATTTTAGGACAAGGGTTTGGCCTCTGTTCATCACTCCCTGGTTGTTTTCTCTTGGGAAAGTTGCTTGACCTCTTCTCACCACGGGTGCTTCAGCTGTAAAAAAAAGAGAGGGAAAGAGAAAAGCAACCACTCCTGAGCACTTGCCCTGAGCAGACACTTTACACACACAGCCCCACTGAAGTTCAACCTCATCTGGGAGATATGATTGTTCCCATTTTATAGACAAGAACTTGGAGGCTTAAAGGAAAAGGCAAACTTTTCTCCAAGCTTAAAGAGATTAAATGATCTCCCCAAGTTCCCATGGCTAATACTTTGTTCATGAGAATTTGAACTCTGATTTTTTTCTTCTTCTTCTTTAGGGCCTCACCTTCAGCATATGGAAATTTCCAGGCTAGGGGTCGAATCGGTGCTGCAGCTGTGCCACAGCCACAGCCACACCAGATCCAAGCCATGTCTGCAACCTAAACCACAGCTCAGGGCAATGCCAGATTCCTAACCCACTGATTGGGGCCAGGGCTCAAACCCCAGTCCTCATGGATGCTAGTCGGGTTCGTTACCACTAAGCCACTGTGGGAACTCCTGAACCCTGATTTACCTGGCCTAGGTCTGGACTCTTGCCCCTGTAAAATACCCCCCACCCCATATCACAGAAATGAGAGTTTAAAGAGCTTAGTGTATGTGAAGGCTTTTTGACAAATGTGAAAAGCTGTAAAGAATTCTTATTATTTAAAGTCAAATCTCTCCAGACAAGCCCACAATGAGATAGTGGAAAACTGTGGTTCAGAGAAATGCTCTCACTTGCCAAGTCTATGATACTCCTTCCCAGATCACCAACAGTAATAAAGTGAGTTAATGACTGAATAAAGCTTTTAATGGTGGATTGGGCTCGATGACCTCTAAGGTCCTGCCAAGTCAGTATTTCTGAGAATCAGAAATTTTATCAAAGCAGTAAGAGTGTAGCCCTGTGCTGAATCTGACCTCCGAGAAAACAGAAAAGTCAGCAAAATGTCTCCTTTTTGTCTCTGTTTTCATTTCTTTGTTCTTTCCCCTCACTTTCAACCCTCTTGCCAGGCAGTCATCACTCTCAAGGCTATCCTTTGGTGCGCTGTGCCCCAGAGGAAAGGGATTTGATAAATGCTTTCAGACTGAGGGAGGGAAAGGTCACATTTGACTATTGGCTCCAGCATTGATGGCTGTGTGATCTGGGAGTTTGTCATTTAACCTGTCTGGACCCCGGATCCTCATCAGTAAGATGAGAACACCTACTCTTAGAGATCATTGTAGGAATTAACCAACGTGGCACATGAAGTGCCTAGCACGGAGTTTGAACACTTTCCGTCTTAGTTTCCTTCCATCTTCCAGATGCAGGGACTGTTAGTGGAGTAGGATAATCCTCTAAGAGGTGTCTGCATATTTTAAAAATGATACCCAGATAAGACAATTCATTACTGTCTCACAGTGGATTTTTTTTTTTTTTTTCCTGCAGTGAGACATCTGGGTAGAAGAGATAAACTGCGGGTAGGGAGAGGGGAGTATGGTAGCTGGGACTTCCCTGGCTTCTTCCAGTTTACTCCACAACACAGGCCACTCTAGAGCATTTTATAAGACAGAACTGCGTGTGGCAATATGAGAATATTTCCTTATTTGACTTGTTTAATTTTAATGGCTAAAACTACTTCTTCTTGTACTTAGAGATGTTTAAAGAATGGGCTGCATGTGGACAATCAGGTAAACCTGAAAAATGTTGGCTAATTACATAAAGAAATCCTTCTGGGGATCCAGAAGTTTTTTTGTCCATAGTTTCAACAAATTACTGATGGGTTTCACAGACACTGATCTGGGCACAGGAGGAGTTTAGAGATGAATATTTCTCAGTCCTTCCTTCCAGGAGGGTACCACACAGAAAGAAATTTACAGTCTGACTGTAAAAGCTGGATTTCTTTGGATTCCAGTAATCTTTTATGTACTGTATTTACTTTTAGTAAGCTCATACTGTTAAAGAAACTGAGACTTTCTTTTCTCAGTAAAGTGCAGGGTTTTTCTCTATTTTGTTTGCTACTGCATTTCTTGTGTTTATAACAGTGCCAGGCCAAAAAAAAAAAAAAATTGTCAAACAAATGAATTGTGAAGGTGATGCTTACAGGAAGCAAGCCTTCAGATCCACAGCAGAGCTGCATTTTAGCAGCCAATTGGTTAACATGTTCTTAGAAATACAGTCGATGCGGCAAGATTTTTCTTTTCCCTTAGGCTTAGGGATACTTAATATCTATTGCTAAGAATTTATATGTGTGACACAGAGCCTTCTATTACAGCCTTTGCCTTTTTGCTAATATACAATAAATAATTCCTTGGAAACATCTGCCCTTTATGGGTAATTGGAGAAATGTTTACTTTGGTGAAAGGATGAGAAAGATGTGACCTTTTAACTTTTATTCAATTGGTAGGTAAAGAAAAAAAAGGGAAAAAAATATAAACTGGAGAAGATAATATTCTGGCAAGCTTTCAAAAAAATGAAAAACCAGTACAGTTTAATATAGTCCCAAAGCTTAATAGGGTCCAACTCTTTTTGGCAAAAAGGCTTCCTAACTCAAAACAGAGGAAATTATTAAAAGAATTCCTGAGGTTCCCTTAGATATCAAATAGCACTTAAAAATACATCATTAAATGAGAAGGAATAAAAATCATGATTAAATATCCTTTGAAATCCATCTGTATTTTAAAGATGAGGAGACAAATTCCAGGGAGACCATGTTTTATATGCCATTGAAAACCAAGCATTTGAAAATAATTCTAAATAGTTGATTGAACACATATTTTTGTTATCTATATATCTTCCTAACATACATAGTTTATTTTGAAAAAAATGACAGAGCCAGTTAAGTACATTTTTTTTTACTGTACATTTTTAAATGAAAAATGAGGAAGTTCAGCATTCAACAGTAACAATTTAGAATTCTAGGTTTTTTCCTACAAAAGTACCGAACCTGCACTTGGGGTGGGACTAGGAGGGAGGAGGGGGTGATGTAAACGCTGATTTAAATAATGTACCTGCCTATTTCAAATGTTTGTTTGTAGCACTATATATATATATATATATATAGTTACACACACACAAACACATATATACATACATATATAAAGCATTTTAAAAATAGTTTTTTTATTTCACAACTATTCAGAAATATGTGCCTACTTTAATTTTTTTTTTTTTTTTTAGTTTTTGGTTTTTATTTTTTTGGCGTGCCTGTGGCATGCGGAAGTTCCTAGGGCCAGGCATCGACCCTGTGCCACAGCAGCGACCCAAGCCACTGCAGTAACAATGCCAGATTCTTAACTTGCTATGCCACAGGAGAACGCCTTAAATTTTTTTTTTTTTTGTCTTTTTGCTATTTCTTGGGCCGCTCCCGCGGCATATGGACGTTCCCAGGCTAGGGTCAAATCGGAGCTGTAGCCACCGGCCTACGCCAGACCCACAGCAACGAGGGATCCGAGCCGCGTCTGCGACCTACACCACAGCTCACGGCAACGCCGGATCGTTAACCCACTGAGCAAGGGCAGGGACCGAACCCTCAACCTCATGGTTCCTAGTCGGATTCGTTAACCACTGCGCCACGACGGGAACTCCCTAAATTTTTTTTTTTTTTTAAAAAAACTGGATATGGAGTTAAAATACCAGATTGTCTGGTTCAATACTAAACACCTGGCAAAACTCTTATAGCTTTGCCAGTTCATATAGTTCTTTCTTGGAAATTTTGAATGTGTTTTGTGCCACTTTAGTGATTGGGAAGCAGGGAGAATAGGAAATGTCACCAAGCGGGTCCCAGGCAGTGGTCTTCCCGCAGCTGTGGTAAGGCAAGGCCATCAAAACTAAAAGAGGGGAGCCCCCGGGCAGCGTCAACCTGACACTGAAGTCCAAAAGCTAGGCTGTAATACCGAGGGTCGGCATTCCAAAGGCAGAGCCAGGCCCAGAGGGACAGCTGTCAAGCCGGCAAGGCAGTCAAAAGTGTCAAACTCAATGAGGAGCCGACAGAGCACAGACCAGGAAGAATTCCAGAGCTGAGCTGCGGTCAGCCATCTGCAGCTTATGGTTGGTCTCTGAGGCTACTAGTGTCCTGTCCCTCATAGTTAAAGATACTAGTGGAAGATGAACACCTTTGTAAATTCCTTGTATACTATGTTAGGATCTCATTTAAGGACAGGGATTTGGTGTCACCCAATTCACCCCTCTTGGGGAGGGGTCCAGGCAAGATGGAAGCAGCAGAGCCTCTCTCCTAAAGAGGCAGCAGTGCATGGGGTCCTTGTCCTGGGAAGACGTCTGGGGCTGGTTGCAGAAGAGTATCCAAGACAGGTCACCAAAGCAAGGAAGGGCTAAGATGAGTCTGGATTGCCAAGGGCCAGAGAAAAAAGGAGGTCAAAGAAACAGGAGACAGGAGTTCCCGTTGTGGAGCAGTGGTTAACAAATCCAACTAGGAACCATGAGGTTGCGGGTTCGGTCCCTGCCCTTGCTCAGTGGGTTAACGATCCGGCTTTGCCCTGAGCTGTGGTGTAGGTTGCAGACGTGGCTCAGATCCCGCGTTGCTGTGGCTCTGGCGTAGGCCGGCGGCTACAGCTCTGATTCGATCCCTAGCCTGGGAACCTCCACATGCCAGGGGAGCGGCCCAAGGGAATAGCAAAAAGACAAAAAAAAAAACCCCAAACCCCCCAAAAAACAGGAGACAACAGCAGGGAGTAGCAGGTTAAATAAGCAAAGAGGAAGTAGCCTCAGTGAATTCTGGAGATGGGGTCAGAGCTGGTACAAGAAGGTGACGATTATATGAACAAGATTACATATTGTGGAGAATATTGGTGTTATTCAATGTCTTATGGGGTGGGGGTAAAACCCTCAGAGGGTAGACTTACATAGTAATAAGTGGTTATTAACTTGCCTTCTAAAGAATGTGATAGGGCCAATAACTGCAAAGCTTTTACAAAGGAGACTCTGCAAATCTAAGGGAAGAGCTGAATTTAGAGCTGTATGGATGAAGGGTAGTAAAGAGAAACACAATGCTCATGTAGATGATGATGTCTGGGGCAGGGTGCATTTCTGTGTGGTGTGGATGTTAATGCTCTTCTCCATTCTTTTTCTCTCCCCCAGTGAAATCTATAGCAAAATCAACCTTAATCACTGATGTTTCTATGCCAGTGGATGAAACGGGGGGGGGGGGGGGCGTAAAAAGGTGTTATAGCGGCATCAAAGCACTGTGTGGTGGAAACAGAGCACATACGTGGTGACAGCTGACAGAGCGGAAAGCCCTGTGAGCCATTTTCCTTGGATGAGAGTGGACTAGGGCTTACACCTGCTTTCCTAGAAGAAGGCCCAAATGTTCTGTAGCCTAAGGTCGAAGATGAAGTTGTGAAACTTTCCTGGCATGTATTCCTTCCAATAGATAGGTAGGTAGGTAGGTAGGTAGGTAGGTAGGTAGGTAGGTAGGTAGATAGATAGATAGATAGATAGATAGATAGATAGATAGATAGGCAGGAGTCATTGGAAATTTAGCAACATTTTCATGAGTGCACTCAGGATCCTTATGTTGGTTCATTGGGTAGTGGGGAGCTGAATGTAGAGTTGAAAATGAGGCTCACACACCTGGAGAGGGGCAACTCCTATTTTAAAAAGAATGTGCATTGGATGACTTTCATGCCTTCCAAGGGTTCAGAGTAGGCTCCTTCAGTTATCAGCTTGGGCAGTCCAAATATGTTCTTTTTTGCTGTAATGAGAGTATAATCCCTTCTGGATCAAGTGCAAAACATGGTGATAATAACTTCCAGACTGAAGCGGAGTAAGCAAAGTGCCAGTCCTTATTAAGAAGTAGATTATCCAATGTTAGTGAAGTGGCTTTTATGTGCCAATAAGTTGTGTTTAGCAATCAGGAATAGAACATATTTATCCCTTCCCCCACCGCCTTCTCCTCAGTCCATGCAAAACAAATTGGAGTGAAACAACACCATCTGCTCATTTCACACTCTGAAGAAGCACGTCAACTCCTTCTCAAGGTTAGGAAGTCCAAACTCAAAAAGACACTCTTCTAGTTATGCAGTTAAAAAAAAATGCCTCCTGAAAGCAGGAATTCCATAAGCTAAGAAGAGTCCAAAATTTCCCAAAAACTAACGTTGCAAGGGCTGAGCTGACAAGGACTAAAAAGCCAAAGGCTTTCTTATGGAGGAATTACTTAACAGCAGAAAGTCTTCTTTTCCTAGAATATTGAAATTTTATGATTTGGGGCCTCTGATTTAGATGAGAAGACTAACAGTAGATATTACTGATCTACATAAGCACCATAGATCTTGCATCCCAGTGCTGAGAGGAGGAGAATGAAGTAGGAAGGTGAGCCTCGCTCAGCTGGAGGGTCTCCTATTTTGTCCTGATATTTTTCTTTACTGTGGCAATAATTTTTTTTTTTGCAATCGCTTTAAAAACATCCAAGTCCCTAATTAAACTTCATTGTTCTATTCAGAGGTGATGCTTTGAACTAGAGAGGAAACTCAGCCTTTTGACTCTGGCTCTACCAACGTTAACTCAGCTAAGCTCTGGAGTCAGAAGTAAAGATAAGAGAAGGTTCTTAATAATTCATAGGAACACCTCCAGAGATTAGGAGGGCAGTTCTTGGCTTTGGCAACAAATCTTAAGCCCCACACAGTTCTAACTGGCTGCCCATTAAATAATGCTGTTCCCTCCCCAGAGAACCCCTGGCAAAATAGTGGCTGGACGTGTCTTGCAGACCAGACACTTGCAACGCCAAGTCTAAGAAGAATCAAGTCTCTCACTCTTAGCATGACTCACTGGTACTTATGTTGGTAAGTTATGAACTCCTGGGAGAAACGGGGGATTAATATAAAAAGGTAAATTGTAATATGCTAAGTGTCCAATGCGTGTGCATTATGTAAAATTTTACCTTTAAAAAAAAATCATGAAGCTGTTTTACCAGAGTTAGAGTTGAGATTTGGTGAACAAGACCAAATTAATTTGAATTCATTCATCCATTCGACCATCTGTTGGTGTGTCCTTCTGCCCAACAAACGTTACCCCAGCGCCTACAGTGCCAGCCCTCAGAATTACTGAGACAAATAAGGCGTTGTCCCTGCCCTAGGAGGGGAGCCAGAACTGCAAATCATAATATGGCAAAAAAGTGCAATCACAGAAGTGTGTTTGAGTTACACAGGTAACTAAAAAGAAGAGGGAGCAGTTGGCTATATGAGGATGGGGTTTGGGGGTATGGGAGTTTGATCAAGAAAATCTTCCTAGAAGAGTTGAAAGAGGAGTTGGAATTTACCAGGCATGTGCATTCTAATCAGAGGGCACAGCTTGAGCAAAGTCATGGAAGCATGAAAAAGCACAGAGTATCTAAGGAGCTAGGAAGGGTGTGATATTATTGTAGGGTTTTGTGTGCAGTATTTGAGATGAGCCTGGGAAAGTAGATGCAGGGTAGAGTAACATAGATCTGATAGGCCAGTTTTAGACATGTCCCTGGAGACAATGGGCATCACTGGTGGGATGCAGGAGGGCATGTGGTTTTTTTTGCTGCTGTTGTTGTTTTTTCTGTCTTTTTAGGGCCACGCCTGTGGCATATGGAAGTTCTCAGGCTAGGGATCAAATCAGAGCTGTAGCTGCTGGCCTACACCACAGCCACAACAATGCCAGATCCAAGCCTCATCTGCAGCCTACACCACAGCTCACAGCAATGCTGGATCCTTAACCCACTGAGCGTGGCCAGGGATCCAACCTGCATCTTCATGGATATTAGTTGGGTTTGTTACCACTGAGCCACTATGGAAACTCCATTTCTCTCTCTTTCTCTCTCTCTTTTTTGGACATGTGTTTAGAATCATCTCTCTGATGGCTATAAGGAAAATGGATAGGAGGGGAGTATGAGCCAGACAGGAAACCCACAAAGGGAGAGTTGTCACTGTGCTCACATCATGACTTTTTAGAGCTTTAATTCTATTTCAGTCTTTGTATTTCTAGACTGAGAAGTGCCAGTTTTAGTCAACCAAGGGTTTTAAATACCTCGGGTCTCAGAGAAACTAATAATATGATTTTAGCATGGTGGGGTTGAACATACTATTGATTCTATCTGTGGCTACTCAGCCAGATAAAGTTTGAGGGAATCTGCAACTCAGCTTCACCTGTAGCCTAGTGGAGATTCTGAGTCTACCTGTATTGGAAATGGATGAACTTGTTAATAATAAACAAATTCAGCTAGAGTAGAACAGGAAGCCAAGATTTGGTCCCCTGGCTCTAGTTACACCTTCTTCTCCTCTAATTCAACCACACTATCTCTAAGACCTGTGCTTTAGGAGAATTACTCTTTCTGAATATAGAAAAATGGGCAAATATCTCATAATGCCCAATAAAGAAAGCTGGGGATATTCAGGGCTGACCTCCTGGACGGAAAGCATGTTTCCTCATAGAATATATTTCAGTGTCAAAGTCGGAAGAAGAAAAATGAACTGTGTAGTTCATAGATTATTATCTAAATTGACATGGTCCACATTATTGCTCATAGTTGATGAAATATCTCTGGAATCTGGCACATGCAGACCCAGGGATTTTGGATTGTCTATGAAAGTAAACTAGTAAGTAAATGAGTGGTAAAGCTAGGAACAAGAAAAGTTCAATCCTCTTGAGTTATGTCTGAATTATTCTACTTGCCATGATTACCCTTTCTTTCTCTTAGAATTTTTGTGTTGGGGAAAAAGGATAGTGCAATAATGTTATTTTTAATTTGCTATCTGTTCTATAAATAATTCATTCAAGATAAAAATCTCAGTATCTTTGAGCTTAGTGGGGTCCCAAGCACTGATTAAAATATCAGCCTGTTTAGGAGTTCCCTTGTGGTACAGTGGGTTAGGGATCGGCATTGTCACCCCAACAGCTTGGGTCACTGCTGTAGTGGAGGTTCAATCCCTCACCCAGGAACTTACACATGCTGTAGCCTGTTTAACATATCATCACATACTGCTGGTGGATTCCTTTTGCATTATATAACACTGCATTGTTTTGCAAGATTTCCTTCTTGCCATTAACTTTACAATCCAATTATTAAAGGGATCCTCTGATTTTTTTCCCTTTAATGTTTGTTTCACTGTGATTAAAAGAGCTCAACTGAACACTGTGAAGTATCTATCAAGCTGGCTGAAATAGTAAATGCTATTTGTCCTAACCTCATTTTTGTCTTCAGAGCACCACATCTAGGACTGAGAAAGGAATGTATGCTGTTAGTAATATCATATTTCTTATTTGTCTTGCTAAGACTGCCAACACAAGAGCCAAACACCTGTAATAATTTCTAGAAGGCATTTGTGCCATTGACACTTGGCCTATTATAAACTACACCAAACCTCGCAAATCGTTTCATATGGGTCTGAAAGCTGCTGTCAGGTGATAAAAGCACTCAATTGTTACTGATTTGGGCTAAGTTTGCATTCTACCTACTAATTTACATCTGGTGTTTCTGTTTGTGTTTGAATCAGAGCAAAGTTACATTTGGACTCTTAAAATTCATTGCCTATTTCTTTCAATCAATACAAATCAAGAGCAGTCTCAGAAATGCCTATTTGTCAATACGTCCAGCCAAGTCAGGAGTAAATGTCGTGTCTTCTGAAGATTGCATTTTCTCAAGGAAGCACTATTCAGGCATATTTGTTACCTCAATTAGTCTGATTTAGTGTTTCAGTCAGTGAGCTAGAGCCTCTGGCATTCAGCAGAGTAATTTGATTTCTAAGCTGCTAGTAAGAGACTAAAAACCATCCAAAACAATAACTCCATGTCCTGAAAGAAAATGTACAGATCTTGACATTCTTGGTGGCATAACTGTCAGGGAAATGTGGTAGTCTTTGATTCCATTTTCATCTAGGATCAGCGCCCTCAGTGTCACACGCCTGGAGAGTCTGACTTTGACCATCAATTCGCTAAGAATGTTGGGAGGTGACAGAATGGATGTTCCTTTTGGAAAGTCAGTTCCCTGAAGTAATTCTTTTTTTTTTTTTTTTCTAACTGCCTTTAGCTAGCCAAAGGTACAGGCTGACAGCCCTGAAGACAGCACTGCAGGGCATGTTTTTGAAAGGGAGCATGTTATTCTCAAAGGCTATCAATCTGGTCTCTTTTCTGCTCACTTTATCCAGAAGCTACAAAACATTGTCTGCTGCTCAGATATGTGCCTTGGAAAAGTGGTCACATTGTGACCAGACCACCTATGACCTCAACCCAGTAGGATAAATGGTGGCATAAAAGGTGAGAAGAATGGGACCCAGATACCCTAAACCAATATGTGATATTCTTCCCTCTCTTAGTTCCCTGATGAATTGATCTGGCCAATATAACATCAAAACTAATTATTTATCACCTCAAGAAATTAGAAAGCTTTCTCACTTGCATTCTTGCCTCAAGAGAAAATCTCAGCTGGTTTTAAATATATATATCATATACCTAGGAATCTTTTGGTTGCAAGTGACAGAAAACCAAATTAGCCTGTGCAAAAAGAAGAATTATTGGATCAAGATTGAGACATTTCACAAAACCCAATGTATAATTGACCAACTCTAGGTGCAGAGATGCAGTTGCACGTTGGAAACACCTGAACCTGAGGACTTGATGACATTCAAATATTGTCCCATTCATTGCTGCTGAGATTCTGTATGTCAGCTTCATTCTCTCTGGTTGCACACTAGATTTCTCCACATTCTGAAAAACATGGCCTTGGAAAGTTTCTGGTTTTAGGGCTTTAGACCTTAAACCAGCAGAAAGAAACTGGACTCGTTCTTTGGGGAGTCAAGTCAAAGAGTCCCTAATGGGCTCCATTTAGGTACACATTCAGGTACACATACATAAACCAATCAAGTATAGCCAGTGGATTAGGGTGCCGTGATGGGCCAATCACAGAGCAGGTGACCAAATAAAGCCCAATCGACTGTGGACAGGAAATGGGGTCATGATGAATTAACATGGTAGCACCCATGGTAACCAAGTGCTTGGAAGAGATGGGGTAAATGACAGGGCAGTCCTACAGGTGTCCACTATACATAGCTAGAAAAAGGAATACATTTAAAAGCAAAGCAAAGTTATACTAGGCATAAATAAAGTAAAATTCAAGGCCAAAGCCATTCAGCAAAGAGGGTAATCCATTTTTTTGTTAGCAAACACAGCATGCATGAAGTTCCCCAGCCAGGGAGCAGACTCATGCTGCAGCAGTAACCAGAGCCACAGCAGTGACAACACTTGGTCCTTAACCCGCTGAGCCACCAGGGAACACCGAGAATAATTTAATATTGATAAGAAGTGTATTTCAGGAGTTCCCATCATGGTGCAGCGGAAACTAATCCAACTAGGAACCATGAGGTTGCGGGTTCAATCTCTAGCCTTGCTCAGTGTGTTAAGGATCCGGTGTTGCCATGAGCTGTGGTATCGGTCGCAGACGTGGCTCAGATCTGGCATTGCTATGGCTGTGGTGTAGGCTAGCAGCAACAGCTCCGATTAGACCCCTAGCCTGGTTGTGTCCATATGCCGCAGGTACAGCCCTCAAAAAGGACAAAAGACAAAAAAGAAAAATAAAAGTATATTTCAAACAAAAACATAACAGTAATAAATCCTAAAACATCAGGTAACATATGATCAAGAACACAGAGTAAAACTAGTTAGGAATAGAAGGGAAAATGAATCGTATAGCTATAAAACCAAGGAGATTCCATTAAAAAGCTATTTGATTTGATAAAAAGAGTTCAGTAAAATGGTAGGATTAGATAAATACACAAAAATCAATAGATAGCCTTGTAACAGCAATAATGAATTTAAAATGTGATGAAAAAATATAATTCCTAATGGCATCAAAAATGCAAAAATGGTAGGGAGCAGATTGGAATGAATATTTGATCAAATTAGTATAACATTTATTTAGAAGAGCAAACCATAAAGAATAACAAAGAATGTATGTTCAAGGTAAGCGTAATGAGGGAGATTTAGCCCTGCCAGATATTAGACTTAGACTTGAATAATTAAAACAGTATAGCATTAATGCAAAGTACACAGATAAATGAACAACATAAATAACCTTGAAACCAATCCTGATGTCCTTAAAATTTTAATTCTATATATGACAAGTGTAATTGCATAAACCAAAGTATTAAGAAAATATCATTTGGAAAAAAGTATTGGAACAAATATTGGTTATGGAAAGACAAATCAGCACACCACCAATATTGCATTAATCAAGAATCTGGAAAAGATATTTGCAGCAAATATGATAAAAGTTAATTTTTCACTCTTCAAAGGCTCATTCAAATCAATAAGAAATCTACATAAGCAAAGATTATAAAAGTGTAAAAATCCAACGGTCCCACCACAAGGGTGGGAATACAGATTGCTATAATTCTTTGGAATGTAATTAAGAATATGTATCAAGAATATGAAAAATATTGCCACACTTCTCAGCTCAGTAAATCTTTCACTAGAGACCAAATAATTTGAAAAAGTTGAAAGTACTCTGAACTAATCTACTCACCACAGCGTTATTTGTGTTAACTATAAAATAGCAGCCCTGTCATCTTCTAGCCACCTTTCCCTGTTTTATTTTCATGGCATTTATTATCACTTGACATTTGTTTATTGTCAGTCTTCCCCAACTACAATGTAAGCCCCATGAGAATTTGCCTATTTTCTTCACTACTATAATTTCAGGCTCCAAAACCTTGCCCAGCACATAGTAGGAAGTTACTAAATATTTGTGGAATGAATGAAGAACTCCAAACATCCAACAATAAGAAGTGGTTTAAGTAATTATAATTCACCTACTCAATATAATATCGTGAAACTGTTACATACATCTTTAAGAATAATATTTTATAACATAGGATAGTATTTATGATGAAATAATAAGTTTAAGAAAGCAGGCTATATGGTATTTGTCTTTCTCTTTCTGACTTACTTCACTCAGTATGAGAGTCTCTAGTTCCATCCATGTTGCTGCAAATGGCATTATGTCATTCTTTTTTATGGCTGAGTAGTATTCCATTGTGTATATAATATATGGAATCTAATATAAGGCACAAATGAAACTTTCCACAGAAAAGAAAATCATGGACTTGCAGAATAGACTTGTGGTTGCCCAGGGGGAGGGGGAGGGTGTGGGGTGGATTGGGAGCTTGGGGTTAATAGATACAGACTATTGCCTTTGGAATGGATTAGCAATGAGATCCTGCTGTATAGCACTGGGAACTATGTCTAGTCACTTATGATGGAGCATGATAATGTGCAAAAATAGAATGTGTACGTGTATGTGTAACTGGGTCACCATGCTGTACAGTAAAAAAAAAAAATTGTATTGGGGAAATAACTATTTTAAAAAATAATAGTAATGATTAACGATGAAGACCAAGCCTTTGTAAAAGACTAAATACAAGAAATATAAACAGCTTCTCAAATGACCTTAAATGTTGCATAGCCTTTTTCGTTGTCACAAATGCAAAAATAAAAAAATAAATTTGCTTTAAATCCAAAAACAAAAAGAAAGCAGACTATATATAGACATATATATGTAATAATTATGGATTTTCCTACACTAGTTTCTTACAAAATTAGAAACTAGTCTAAGAAAGTACATGTAAACTATAAACAACAAAAAGACAACCTACAGACTGGGAGAAAATGTTCTGCAAACAATGTGACCAACAAGGGATTAATTTCCAAAATATACAAACGGCTCATACAGTTCAATATCAAAAAAACCAAACAATCAAATCAAACAACAGGCAGAGAATCTAAATAGACATTTCTCCAAAGAAGACACGCAGATGGCCAAAAAACACATGAAAAGATGCTCACATCACGAATTAGTAGAGAAACACAAATCAGAACCACAGTGAAATATCACCTCACACCAATCAGAATAGTCATCATCAAAAAGTCAACAAATAAATGCTAGAGAGGGTGTGGAGGAAAGGGAACCCTATTACACTGTTGGTGGAATGCAAATTGGTGCAGCCACTATAAAGAACAGTATAGAGGTTCTTTAAAAAACTAAGAACCTGCAATCCCACTCCTGGGCATATATCCAGAGAAAATTCTAATTCAAAAAGATATATGCACTCCGATGTTCATAGCAGCACTATTTACAATAGCCAAGACTTGGAAGCAACCTTAATGTCCATCAACAGATTAATGGATAAAGATGTGGCATACCTACACAATGGAATATTACTCAGCCACAAAAATGAAATAATGTCATTTGCAGCAACATGGATGGACCTAGAGATTATCATACTCAGTGAATTAAGTCAAAGACAAGCATCATATAAAATCACTTATGTGTGGGAGTTCCCATCATGGCTCAGCAGGTAGGGAATCTGAGTAACATCCAAGAGGACAAGGGTTTGATCCCTGGCCTCCCTCAGTGGGTTAAAGGATCCAGTGTTGCTGTGAGGTGTGGTGTATGTTGCAGACGTGGCTCAGATCCCACGTTGCTATGGCTCTGAAGTAGGTTGGCAGCTACAGCTCTGAAGTAGGCTGGCAGCTACAGCTCTGATTCGGCCCGGAAACCTCCATATGCCGGGAGTGCAACCCTCTTTAAAAAGACAAAAAAAAAAATCACTTATATGTGGAATCCAAAATATGATACAAGTGAACTTATTTACAAAACAGAAATAGTCACAGACATAGAAAACAAACTTATGGAGTTCCCGTCGTGGTGCAGTGGTTAACGAATCCGACTAGGAACCATGAGGTTGAGGGTTCGGTCCCTGCCCTTGCTCAGTGGGTTAACGATCCGGCGTTGCCATGAGCTGTGGTGTAGGTTGCAGACGTGGCTCGGATCCCGCGTTGCTGTGGCTCTGGCGTAGGCCGGTGGCTACAGCTCCGATTAGACCCCTAGCCTGGGAACCTCCATATGCCGCAGAAGCGGCCCAAAGAAATAGCAAAAAGACAAAAAAAGAAAAAGAAAACAAACTTATGGTTACCACGGGGGTAGCAGAGGGTTTGTGGGGGGAGAGAGATAAATTAGGAGGTTGGGATTAACATATACACACTACTGCATATAAAATAGGTAAATAAAAAGGACCTACTGTATAGCGCAGGGAACTATATTCAATATCTTGTAATAACCTGTAATGGAAAATAATCCGAAAAAGAATATATATATCTTATGTATAACTGAATCATTTTGCTGTGTACCTGAAACTTGTAAATTACCTATACTTGTAAATTAACTATACTTCAATAAAAACAGTTTAAAAAGAAAATACATATAGAAAAGCCTATAAAGTTTCTTTTTTTGTTTATGTTATAATTACAAATACAGAAAAAGAAACTTTGTGGAAAGAAATGAAAATAGAAGGATATACAGATAAATCTTCAGAATGGGACAGGAGGAGGGAATACAGGTGATTTTCCTCTTCTATTTACTTTCAGCATTTTCCAGCTGTTCCATAAGATGCATTTCGGTAATGCGGAAATTTGATAAATGTATACCAAAAGGGACAGCTTTTAAAATCACGAGTACATGATTTCAAATTAAAACAATGACAAGCAGGAAAAAGAGAGGAGAAAGAGCAAAAACGCTGAAAATAGGGAATTATAATTGATTTATTTTAGTATAATTAAATAAGTTTGGGCTTAAGAATATGAAAATAAATAAAGCTGATTACTCTTTGAGTCACTGCTTACTTCTGCTGTTAAGTACATCACTATCTGTAAGTTCATCCTATATAGAAATTCTGAAGCCACTGAATGACTTCTCAAAAATAAAGATTCCTGGGGCCTGCCCCTGGGAGTTTCTAATTGGGGAGGAATAGGGTGAGGTCCAGGAATCTTTGAGTGTTTTGTTTTTATTTTTTGTCTTTTTAGGGCCACACCTGTGGCATATGGAGGTTGCCAGGCTAGGGGTTGAATCAGAGCTGTAGCTGCTGGCCTATGCCTGAGCCACAGCAATGCGGGATCTGAGCTGCATCTGCGACCTACCCCACAACTCACGGCAACGCTGGATCCTTAACCCACTGAGTGAGGCCAGGGATTGAACCCGTAACCTCATGGTTCCTAGTCAGATTCATTTCTGCCATACCACGATGGGAACTCCCTCTTTGTGTGTTTTAAACACAGTCCCTGGGTGCCTCCATGTGTGGGCCTCCCTGGGCTGAGGGGCAGGGAGACTCTCCCTCCTCCAAGCAGCACCCTCGAACTTCTGGGTGAAGGAACCTCTCTTACATTTGCAGTTGGGTCCCTACTGCTCTTGCAGTGTTGGCCCAGCTGCTGTAGCTCTCGCCTGTCTACCTGAGGGTGCGTGTGAGGAATCTAGAACCCCTTTGCAAGGCGCCAACAGACTGGCCCTCTCTGGCCTTTAGGCCTCCACTTACTGACCCAAATGCCAAAGCCTGTTTTAGGCTGGGCTGGGCTCCTCACAGTCCACAGACCTCAGTGTGATATATCACTAGTGTTACCACGGAGTCAGAACCCCTCATCCTAATGGTCATTATGCCATAGGTTTATTTCACAATGTTCTGTGCTTCCTCCCCATTGACGCAAGCTCTCATGGCTGATCCTCCTTTCCAGCCATTTCCTCTTTTCCCGGGGAAGTCCCACTGGACTGTAAACAAACGCCTCCATTTCCCCAGTCTCGGCACAGGGCACTCCCTCTATCTCCTGCTTTACTTGAAAGCCGACTCCCTCCTGAGGCCACTTCTCCTGCAGACCTCATTTGTTCAGCTCTCAAATGAGCAGGAGGCGGTGTTAATATTCACCTGGGCCCCTACTGTCATTTCTCAATATTTTGATTACATTTTGGGCAAAACCAAAAAATCCAAAGCGAAACAAGAATTCAGTTTGATTTCAAGAATCATAGCACCCTCACATCCAGTCCTTGGTCTTTTTTTTTTTTTTTTTGGTCATCTAATGACTGACATCTGAGTCACTTCTCGGATATCTTAAGTGTAAAGTGGCTTACACTCTTCTCTCCACTCCACATCTGACATCCTGGGTGACTTCACTGGCCTTGTGGATGACCCATCTCTTAGCCACATTGCCTCTACCCTTCCCCTCTCCCTCCCCAGGATCTTCAACACCTGGGAGGAGATTGCATGGCAACATGCAGGGCAGGAAAGGACCAATACGAATAGCATTCCCATTGATTCCTTCTATAGCAAAACTTGGAGAGAAGCAGCTCTCTGTTTCCCAGATAGTGGTAAGAAGTAAGTAGGCTCTACCTTCTGTGTGGGAATTCCAGCTCAGGTTGGCCCAATAGGGCTAAGAAAAAGGGACCAAAACACAGGCGGCTCTCATATATAATGTAAGCTAAGGGAATAAATGAGCTTCTTGGAGGTTTTATGTTGTCTAATTCAGCTTACCAGTGTTGGAGAGCAGACTGTGTGTTGGGGGAAGAGTTAAAACTTGGAAAAAAGAGCCTGGTTGTCCACTGGTAATCTCTCCTTTTTTCTAATTCAAATCCTTTGTGGAAAGTGGCTTGGGTGTGTGTGTGAGTGTGTGTGTGTGTGTACCATATGCAGGGTCAATGGCAGACAACTGAATAGAGCTGAGTCCAGAGCAGGAAGAAACTCCCAACATTTCCAAGATATATTAAGTAATGCACCAATCACTACTTAAAATGTTCTTGTTTTCTTAAATCTTCTGAATCAGTAAACTTCTAGTCTCAAATACACAATAGTCTATCTTTATACTTCTACTTCCTTATAAAAACATAGTGCACTTACTCTTTAATCTTCTTTTTTGTTGTTTTTTTTTTCAGGGCCGCACCTCCAACACATGGACGTTCCCCGGCTAGGGGTCAAATCAGAACTACATCACAGGCACAGGATCAGAGCCATGTCTGCAACCTACACCACAGCTCACAGCATTGCCAAATCCCTGACCCACTGATCGAGGCCAAGGATTGAACCTGCATCTTCATGGATACTGGTCAGATTTGTTTCCACTGTGCCACAATGGGAACTCCACTCTTTGATCTTGAGTCCTCCTAATTCCTTGTCATCCTTATTTTATCCTAGTTGTTCTGCCAATTCTGGATTGATTTATTTCCCTATCTAGACTAGATTTACCACTTCAATAAATGTACTTTTTAGAATCCTTGAGTGTCTCACACCCTTGACTTCTTCACCTACTCTTAGAAATTCCGGGTCAAGGCAATCGCCTACTGTCTCTCCTCTTACCAAGAACTGCCTGATGGAGAGAAATCAAGAAATCATTACTGATTTCAGCTGGGCCCATATGTAGTTCCCTTAAACCCTTCTGTGACTCTTTCAAACATTTACCACTTTCCTTAAACACCCTAACACACCTCTTTTCTTCTTGCTGCCTACCTCATGGAGAATATCAGGATGTTCAAGGACAAATTTTGTATCCTCTTACAAACCTATTTGTATATACCCATCTTTGCCTCCTTTTCTGGCTCTTCCAAACAGATTTCTTGACCTATATCTAAATTCTCTTTCATAATTAAAAAAGCTTTTTATCAGAGTTCCCATTGTGGCTCAGTGGTTAATGAACCTAACTAGTAACCATGAGGTTGCGGGTTTGATCCCTGGCCTTGCTCCTTGGTTTAAGGATCTGGCATTGCCATGAGCTGTGGTGTAGGTGGCAGACAAGGCTTGGATCTGGCGTTGCTGTGGCTGTGGAGTAGGCCAGCAGCTACAGCTCTGATTCGACCCCTAGCCTGTGTACCTCCATATGCCACTGGTGCGGCCCCAAAAAAGACAAAAAATAAAAAAGCTTTTTATCAACACCAAATATTTATTCCTTAGGCAAATATTTATTAAGTACCAGGTACGAGGCTGGGCAACCAAGATACAGTGACAAATAGAACTCAGCTGCAATAATGCCTATTGCATTGCTGGGCATCTCTTTTCCATGAACTACACATTGCATTCCTCCTTTATTTACTTGGTTACAGTGGGAGCTGCCATATTACTCCCTGTGTGGTTTGGAGTGGGCATCTAAACCAAGACTGGCAATCAGTCCTTTCACTGGGAAATGTGTAATTGGGACTGACAGTCAGAATCACACTGTAACAGAGTAACTTGGAAGCTGATGGCAGTGGCCATTTTCTGCAATGTGGACCAAGATACACAGAGAGCCATTCTGAAGCAAGAGTGAAGCTAAGGCAGATTCAGAGAGATGTGCAAAGACAAGGTACTTTCCAAAATAGGACTTTCTCAGTTCTTTAAGGAGCTCTAGACTCTAGTTCTGTTCCTGAGGTTCAGCTGCATCCTTGTCCTAAGATTCCAGAGTTCTTCCAATAAAATTCATTTCTGCTTAAGATTGTATTTTGTTTTTGGTTTTTGTTATTTGCAACCAAAAAGCAAGATCCTGTCATTCTTACTGGCAAGCTGGACTCCTTGTTTTGTGATTGGTATCAACTGGGACTGAACCATGTGTCCTTTGAGGATAGAATTTTAGAGGACTGTTTGGCAAATGTTAGAATACTGCCTCTTCAGTCTCATTAAGGTGTCACAAGAATGGAACATGCTCAAATACAGCTGAAATCTGCCTGGAAACCACAAGGTCTGGGTGTAACTTTGTTTCATGAAGTCCTTTTTGCTTTTTGCCAGTTGCCAGAGACTACTGAGGTCAGATAATCATGGGCCTTACTGAATTATAGCTGCTAAATTATCTACTACACTGTTTCTACAGCTTTCAATTATCTCCTTTCTCTCATGAATCTTCAACACTTCCCTCTATATTTGCTCCTTGAATCAGCATTTAAGTTCACTCCCCTCTTGGCAAAATCCATTCTAGATTTTCCAACTGTTTCTTCCTATTTCTTCTTTCTTGAAGAAGTTGTTCATGCTCAATGACAAGCCATAGCAATCAGGTGGTCTTCCTCTCTGATATAACTGCACTTATTAAGGTTGTCCCTGACCACCTTATCACTAAACTCTACGGATGTTTTTTTCAGATCTTACCTTACCTGACCTCTCAGGAGCACTTGACACTATTGATCACTCCTGTACTCCTGAAACACTTTCGTTCCTTGGCTTCTGTGATACCATATGCCTCTGGTTTTCTTTTTACATGTCTGCTTGTTTCTTTGCAAGTTCCTCTTTCAGTTCTATACTTTAAACACATTGGTGTTCCTTGGGTTTGGTCCTAGCCCTTAGTTCTCCTTTTTGTCCATGACTTTCCTGGGACAATCTCAACCACTTTCTTGGAATCACCATATATAGCTGAATATAAGACACCTCCCCTCCCTGCCCTCTTCCAGCATACAATAATCTCTTAGAAAGAGGGAGTCGCCTTATATTTTCACCTTTAAAAAGTCCTTCATGTTACTGGATGTTCTCTCAATTATTTTGAACAACAAAATGCTCTATGGGGGGATACAAATTAGCATGCAATAAGCTCATTCAATGTCCATATAGAAGCCACCTGACAATTTGTAAGAAAGGAAACAAGGAAATTTAACACAGATTTAGAAATTACTTCCAGAGATATTCCTTCACATTTGCAAACATTGGATGTCCTTGTAAACAGGCCTTTGAAAGTCACTATAGAAAATTATATGGTAGTGAATATGATTACAGGATGACTGATATAATGTGATTAGATATTGTGGCTTGGAATAAAATTCCCAGTGACAACATCAAATATAAGGTCAAAAACTTAGGTGGAAGTAAAGATGGGTGTCCTTAAAAACGATGTCAGAGACTCAAAATGTGATCATAAAAACACTATAAAGAATTTCAGTAAAATAATTTTTAAAATTACATGTAATTTTAATATGTAATTTAAAGTATGTAAGTATAAATTAATATATTGAAAATTATAAGTAGATCCTTGATTATTTCATCTATGGCTATAAAAATTTATACATTCAAGTTGACCACAAGTTTTATTGGGTGAATGGATTTTAATTGGGAAAAATGTTTGATATTCAGAGGCACCTTATATTCAGGCATATATGGTGTATCTGATGACTCACCTCTCTCTGGCCCAGTTCTCCCTGCTGTACTCCAAATTCAAATAATAAACAGTTTACTGATATTTCTACTCAAATGTCACATAGGCATTTTAAATTAAACTTGTCCAAAGTTAAACTCACATTGCGTCCCATCTGCTCCTCTCTCTTGGTCCCTTCTCAGTGAATGTCACCACCTTCATTCAGTGGCCCAAGCTGAAATCTGAGTCACCCACATCTCCTCTCTCTCACACACTCCTTTTGGTTCTATCTCCTAAATCTCTCTCTTATCTGTTCACTTCTCTTAATTCCCTCTGGCTTACTCCAGGCCACCAGCATTTCTACTCCAGACTACTGTTAACAAAAACCTAAGATGATTTTCTTGGTTTTGTCTCCTTTCAACTTACACTATATAAAGCAACCTGAGTGCCTTCTCCTTCTAAAATGCAAATCTGAAAGTCAGTTCCCACTGCAGGGTAACTAAGTCCTACCCATCTTCTTTAACGTCTAGAGACCCATGCTGCTTCTCTAATTCCCCATTCCCTCCACCCCCCCACAATTTAGTCAGATTAGATGCTCTTACTGTTTTCCCACACTCCTTATCTTTCCTAACCATAACACTCTTCACACTTCTTTGTTATAATTGTTTATCTTTCCTGCTATGCTGGGAACCTTGTCTATCTGGCTCACCATTGCATTCCCCCAACACAGGGCAGGACCTGAGACATAGGAAGTGAATTATAAATGCTGAATGAATGAACTGATAATTTTGTTATCCCAGAACCCAGCATATCTGGCAAGTAAGAGATCCTCAATAATATTTGTTGACTTAGTTGATTGTTGTTGAACTGAAGACATGTGATTAACTCAAGCAATGCGTAACAAGCGAAATTAATATTGTGAAGGCTTTGTCCTAAGGAGCACATATCCTTCTTAATTAGGCTTGATCAGAGACGACTCTCTAGAATAGGTGGCTTTTGGAAGAAAAAGGGAGAAATAAAATTCTTACCTAACGGAATGAAAAGAGCTAAGATAAAAATGTCAACATCTGTGCAGAAGAAAATCATGTTCTTAAGATATGGGTAACTCCTAGTTAAAAATTACAGTGACTAGGGAGTGTTCTATACAGGATCTGCTTGTCAGGGAGCTAGCTTTCTTCTTTTCTACCTTGGATACTGAGATTCAGCCAGGGAATCAGCTGTAGAATCTAATTACTGCCAGCAATTAAACACTGAACTATACTGCCTCTCTAAAGTTGAAAAATAATCCTTTCACTATAGAGAATAAGATTCTTACCAAGTTTTATATTCATAGGCTTTATTAATTTTTCATTTAATTTTTATATCAAAGTACATTTAGAATAAATCTCTCAAGAATATTTGGTCTAGTTATTTTTGGCCTGTACTTTGATAACTTACACTAACACACAATGGCCAGTCTGTTTTCTTTGCTCTAAAAGTTTCTTTGTGCACTATTCCTTGAACATGGGTCTCACGTTCTAACTTTACTTAGATGAAAAAAAGTTAATTTCACAAATGGTTTAATGTCACTTCATAGATTAATAGTTTAGACTACATAAAAATGTGTTGATTAGTTGTATAAGTGTGGACTTAAGTATTAGTTGAAAATCTTGTTTGGAGAATGAAAATGATAAATCAGATGCCTAAGGAAATCTTTTCTCAGGGATGCCTTAAAGAGAATATCTACAAAGTCAGTTACACTGAAACAAGGTGAAGAATTTGAATTCAATTGTGTGTCTGGGTTACTTTATCATCTTATCCTTGAATTGATATAAAATCTGTAATTTTTAATCTACACCTGCTCCATCAATTAGGGGTGTATTAGAGTAGATTTAATTAAAACTGTGATTTAAACACAATCCAGCAGTATGATTTAGTCGCCCTATTTTACAGAAAGTGCTTTAAACTTTTGATTTAACCCTGAAATAAACAGTGCACCGATAAATTAACTAGACAGTTCACAAAGGTCATAAATCAAAACCAATTTGATTACTTTATTAGCCACAACTCATATTTTTCAAACTTGGAGATGAATGCAAGTTTCCTTTTAGAAGTCACAATATGCATTTTATTCTTATGCTACAATGAAAAACTTCCACTTAGAAAAGATATCTGAATATTAACATTTGCCAGGCAATTTATAGTTTCCAAAGCGCTTTCTCATTAATTATCTCGGAAAACGGAATAATGATGTGATTATTAAAGGTTAATTAAGCAAATACTTGTGAAGTAATTGGGAGGTAATCTATTTCTAATTTAACAGGTCAATCAGGGGTATTTAGGAAATATTTTTGCTGGTTAACAACTCTAACCAAAACAAAAAGATATTTAAATTGTTTCCTTAGTGGAAAACAATAAGCCAGTGTTTGCTCTTTTAAGAGGCAATTGTTTTAAAGGGTTCCTGATTCCCCCGTTTTGATGATTTGAGACGTTCTATGAAGATTCTGAGTTTATCCTTCCCAATGTAACGCAAACCTTACACTGCTTTTTGCCACTTCAGGATAAAAAAATAATCTGAGGACAGTAATTACGAGAAGGCACAGAGGGACGTGGAAGTCAGACAACTAGCCATCTACTCGTGGAAAGCAACATGTTTTGGCTATTGACTATATAGAACGGTGAATTAAAACCCAATTCATATTAACAATCAAACGTGACACTCCAAGTGCATAATGATACAAAGAAATTTTCTCTAAGTATTTTCTATGAGTGCAGCTTATAACACTGTCAGTATTCTCATCAGCAGTCTGACTACACAACTGCTTTTCCCTAACTTTGGGAAGCCTAGGCGCTGCCTCACAATTACCAAGTGGTTTAAAATCACTCCCCTCCTGCTCCCAGTTTACCAGCGAAGAGACGTGATTTCCAGGTACGAAAATGCGAGGTGACCCGCAAAAGTAGAGGTGAAAGGTCTCAGTTACAGTCCGAGGACCAGCCCCTGGGAGTCACGGGGCTCGGCCCGGGCCCCCGCACTGGCTTCAGGAATGGACACCGGGCACCTTTGTCTGTGCCCTGCTTCCTTGGACGCCGGCCGAGAGCCGTGGGTGGGGGCGCGGGCCCCGCAGTCCGGGCGGGCCCGGCTCTGTCCCCGGGAAGCTCGCGGCGAGGGCGGCCCGGCCGGGAAGCGGGAGGTCAGCGGCGACGCGGCGGGCCGCCTCCCACGGGAGCCGCGCCAGGTCCCAGCAAGAGCCGGGTGGGATCGCTATTGTTTTTGGCCAGCATATAAATCCCCGCGCCGACCCTCTGCGCACCCAGGTTTCCTCCCGGAGACCATTTGGTTTCCTCTGAGGCCCTATATAGAGGCCCTAGGCCCAGGCTGAAGAGAGGTGCGCGTCCGCTCAGGCCTCCCGGACAAGCCCGGGCTCGGAGCGTCCCTCGCTCTCAGGTCTCTGCAGCCCGAGGCGTCTAGGCAGGTGAGGCAAGGGGAGGGGGGAAAGGTGGTGAGAGGATTTCTGCCGGTTCTGGAAGCAAGAGAGGCGGGGGCGCACGGGGGCCAGGAGGAGGAGGAGGAAGATCCGCTTCTCCGGGGTTTCCCTGACGCCAGCAGCAGCACTCGGCGCGCGCGCCCCGCGCCGGTCCTCAGCTCCCGGGAGAAGGGGGAGGGGATCGGGCCCGCCGACTGGGCCCGCGAGGCGGCAGCCGGGATTGGAGCGAGGGCGGGCCGCGCGCCCAGCCGATGGGGTGCGGGCGAGGGAGGCGCGCCGCCTGCGCGTGCGCGGGGGTGCGCGCCCCGGGTCCCCGCCCCCCACCCCCACCGCCTGCGGTCTCCGCCCCCCTCGCGCTGGTGTGTGGAGCCGGAGTCGGCGGCGGGTGGCGGCGCCTGGAACCTGGAGACCGACCCCCCCCCCCCCGCCTCGCCACGGAATGTACTGACTCCCCCCCTTGCCTCCCCTCTTCGCCCCCCTGCAGGAGGGAGGCGCCCCCGAGTCTCCCCTCCCGCGAGAGGGGCCGCGCGGGCCGGGCCGAGCCGGGCTGGAGCAGCAGCGGCGGCGGCGGCCGTGGGAGCCGAGCCTGCAGCGAGGGACCGGCTGAGGCGCGCGGGAGGGAAGGAGGCGAGGGTTCCGCGGCGCTGCGGCGGCCGCCGCCGCCGCTCGCGGGGAAGAGATGGCGGCGGAGCGGGGAGCCCGGCGACTCCTCAGCACCTCCTCTTTCTGGCTCTGCTGCCTGCTGCTGCTTGGGCGCCGGGCGTCGGGCGCCGCGGCCACCAGGAGCGGCTCTCCACCGCAGTCCCCAGGTAAGCAGCAGCCGCGGGGTGCGGGCCCGGGCGGCGCGGGGTGGGGGCGGGGGCGCGGCATCGGTACCGCCGGCGGCGGCGGCGGCAGCGGCAGCTACGGTGTTTTTGTTTAGGCTCCAGGAGGAAACGTGCACAACTTCTCTCCCTGGTCCCGGGTTGTGGAGGAGAAAGGGGGTCGTGCAGGGTGGAGAGTGAAGTGGGCAGGCGGGGGCGCCGCCGGAGGAGGAGAGGCCGTGGGGGCGCGTCGGGGGCTCCAGGGTCTAGTTCTGCGCTTTGTACCCGGAGGCAGGTTCACCCCTCGCCTCCCTCCCCTCCCCCAGGCTCATCCCACTTGTAAGAGTGGGACATTCTTGTGCTCACACAAGCACCAGTAGAGGCCACTACACACCTCATTAAATAAACAATCGTACGGCCAATTCATTAATTTTCAGGAAGGGAAGGGGGAGGGGGGCTTGAACTCCGCATTCTCTGGCCAGGGATTTCCCAGGGAAGCTCTGGTTGATCTCGGGGGACTACTCGTGCGGGATTTGTAGCCCAGAGGCTGCGGAAGAGAGAGCGTGTCAGAGGGACACAATTGTCCCCTCATAATCAGTGGTGTTGACTTAACGATGAGGGCGCCTTGGAGAACAGCTCCAAGTGATTATATCTGTTAGTGTTTCCGTTATGAAAATGCCTCATCTTTCCTGGGGATTACAACTATATTTACAGCCTATTAACCGCTCTTAACCTAGGGAATTGTCTAAGCATCGGATTTTAAGTACTTGTACATTGTTTTCAAGTGGCAATATCTAAATATATTTAGCCGTAAAGCCATTTTCTTTTTTTTTATATCATAGATTATTGAAATCTCCTGCATTCCCACTTACTTAAAGGGACCAATTAACAAAACTGCACACCTGCCCGTAAAGACCTTATAGTGTAATTGAGGAGCGGTACACGCTTAGGAGATGAAGGGCAAATCAGCATGTAATCTGTTCAAATTCTTTGACCAAGGTGGTGTATCATAAAACTGGGCAACTTTCACCTACCTGGGTGAGATCTAAAATTTTTGTATTTGAAAGTCGTAGTATCAGGCACATTGGCAGCTTCTAAACACTAAACCATAGCTTGTTTTCGCCTGTTTTGTATTTAAAATCACACTGCGGTATAACTTGGCTGATAAAAAAACTTTTAAAATTTTCTTAGGTAATATATATAACACATGTTTTTTGCTAAAATTAAATGCTTGAAACCTAAAGTACCAAGGGTATTACCAAAACAGCTATATAAATAACTGTTTTAGTATCAAACTTACACAGTCAGCCTAAACAGGGTGCACATGTTGGTCCTGAAATGTAGGTAATTGATCCAACCTACAAGATGCAAGAAAAATGTAATTATCTTGGAAGACTCTAATTTTATATGTAAATTTTTATATGTAATTCATTATATTAAGTGTGTGATAGGTGATTGATGGAGTTTCTGTTTAAAATTTTGTCAGTAATGTTATATGTATAAAGTGCTAGTAATCTTATTCCTTAGGTTAATAAAAATAATCAGTCTCTTAGGCAGTCATAACATCTATTTCAGCTTTTATTTTTCACTGATGAGAGGGGTGCAAAGCATGGCTGAAATGTGTACTCTGCCTTCATGGAGTTTGCAGTCTGGCCTGTGTATGTGAGGGAGAAGATAGCCATTCAGCTACTAATGATACAGTAATTAAGTTGTGGTAAACACTGCTAAGGATTACAGTAGGTTTTGAGAAAACCTATACAGCAGGGACCTAACCTGACTGGATGTTAGAGTGTCTCAGAAGTGAGATCTGAGTAGGAGTGGAGGTGAGGAGGCTCACAGCTAATTAGTGGTGTAGTTGGGTCTAGAGCACAGATCTTCTGGCTCTCTGCAAACCATCCTGCTTCATTGCAAAAGGAAAAGGAATAACTGCAGTGAGAAGGGGGTTGGTCACTTCTTTCAAAAGCTTCAGAGACGCTGAGACATCGACGGAATTGAGAAGGGAGTAAGCAGCACCTAGAACATGCTGTTTCGGTAAATCACATGTCATTTGTTTAAATTTTTTATTTCTTTAGAGGGTAGACTCAGACACCTTTCTGTAGGGGATTACAGTGAATAAGTGTTAGAGTAAGGAAATACTTGAAATGGAGGCTAGATTGTGTGTCAACAGGATAAATGGGGTGTTTTTCCAACATAGGGTAGGCATGTAGACATGAGGAAATGGAGGGAATAGGGAAGGACTGGTTACAGAAAATAGCAGTGGTGGAGGATTGTAAATGATTAAGCATGCAGTCTGGCTTTGGGAAGGAAAAAAGGGCAGATTACTGAAGATATGCAGGAACCTAGGGCAGATGACATGACAGTACAGCCCATGCAATGCAGGCCTTCTCTAATCAGAGTGAAGGGGTTCATTAGTGGTGGTGGGATAAGATTGGGATACTAGAATGGAGAAAGGAAGACAATGTTGAGAACTCATTTGAAATCAACTTGAATTTGAAGTAGACTCAATCAGCTATTTCCACACTTGCATAGCAACTTTTTGTATTACAAGAGTAGAATTAGTGAAAAATTTTAATCCAATATTGGTTGCTTCTGAGTGACATAAAATACGTAGAAATTTTTCAAAATTTTTGTTAGAATAATCAGATATCCCATTCATCAGATTGCAAAAGAGTTTTTGATGAAATGTCCTAATTATGTTAAGGGTAGCTTTACCTAGACTTCAGAGGTGTACTGTGAGCTTATGTAGCTACACTTCTCGTTTAAAGTAAGATAGTCCTCTTGTCAACATCTTACATAGATGATTCTTTCTACCTGAATCATTTATTTGATGATGTGACTTGTTACCTCATAAGATAGTCTATTCCTATTTTGAATAACTTTTTAGTAAACTTTGCTTTATGTAGTACCTTTAACTTTAATTTTCACCCTCCCTACTCTTAATTTGGATTTTTTTCTCTTACCTTTTTTTTTTGGCGTCATCTATTTCCTGATCTATCTCATACTTCTCTGATCTGTTCTTCACTTGTTTTCAGGTGTTCCCCTCCCCCCCCCCCCCCGCCTTAAATATTGGTGTTTAAAGTTGATTTCGGAGTTCCCGTCGCGGCACAGTGGAAAGGAATCCGACTAGGAACCATGAGGTTGTGGGTTCGATCCCTGGCCTTGCTCAGTGGGTTAAGGAACCGGCATTGCCATGAGCTGTGGTGTAGGTTGCAGAAGCGGCTCGGATCCCGCTTTGCTGTGGCTGTGGCGTAGGCCAGCAGATACAGCTCCGATTAGACCCCTAACCTGGGAACCTCCATGTGCGGCGGGTACGGCCCTGAAAAGACAAAAATAAATAAATAAAGTTGACTTCATTCTGTACACTTGTCTTCAGTTGCTACTGTAAGCTAATAACTGCCCTAGTCCATTCTTCATGTGCCACTCTATAGCTTCACTGAAGGGGCAGTTTACATTACTCAAGACCAAAGGTACACTTACCTTTACTCCTCATCCCTCATCCCCTCTCTCCAGACAACAACAAACCCATTTCTGGCCCAGCGTTCTCACATTGAATGATTGCATGGACTTGTCTTTCTTGGTTACCTGTCCTGGATGTCACTGTTCACCACTCAACCAGATTGAGATGTAGAAGTCATCCTGGACCCTCTCCCTGCCCTCTTCCCATAGGCAATAGTTCTGTTTGATTTTTACCTCCTAGATATTTCTTTAATCATCATCACCCCACCTAAAGTAACAACAGTGTAATTATTCTTTATCTCCACCATTAGCCTGCAGAAGTCTTTCCTCCTGCTGAAATGAGATTTCTTACATATTTTTCTCAGCATGCCACTCTCTTAGTCTCTTATTAGTGTGTCAGAGCTTGAATCTTCTTGGCATGAAGATTGTGAAGCCTTTGTGTTCTTTACCACTGGCCTCCCACACCTCCAGTTTAAAGCCTATTCTCTTGGTGCCTCTAATGTGTGCCTGGTGCTCCATCACTCCAGGTTAACTGCAGAGCTTCAGGTCTTCATGCCTTTGCAATATGGATATTTCTTCCTGTTAATGCCACTTCCCACCTTGTACCCTTGTGAAACTCCTACTCATCTGTTCAGTGGATTTTTCTCTTCTAGCCCCTCCTCCAAAGAGAGAGTCATCATTCTTTGCATTTTCATGGCGTTCTGGTCCTTTTCTTCTTGGGTTAACTTATTTTCCTGTTTCCTTTGCTTGCCTGAATCTCTTGAGGGTTTGGACTTTACTTACCTGGTGTAGCACAAGCACATGGCACAGAGTATATTGCCAGTAATTGTTTATCAAATGAATAGTGAATTGCTTTTGTTTTTAACCCCTCCCTCTGGAGCCTTACAAGCACAAATTGGATTCCTTTATATGATGGTCCTTTACATGTGTGATGACAAAATTTATGTGTATATGTGTTGCTCTCCCCTTCTTTTTTCAAAATTAATTATCCCAATTCTTTCTGCCAGTCTTTGTATGACTTAGTTTTTTGACCTTTTGTGAGTTTGGTTATCTTCTTCTGGAGAGGTCTGCGAGTTTAGTATTTATTGGTTTTGTCATCTTTGGAAAGATCAATGATCATACTAATTCATCTGTAAACAGAGACTAATGTCTTGCTTTGCCTGCGTAATAGAACGAGGTATAAAAGAGTTCATAGATTTATAGGATTGAATGCTCAAAGGAGATAAATGTGACTGCTTTTAGTAAACCATATGAAAATGAATACATGACGTGGGATGGTGAAGAAAGACTTAGCGACATGGAGGCAGGGGATTTGGATATTACTTATGGTTCTGCATGTTCCCATATATGTGTTGGGGGCAATAGGCAGGCAAGAATAAGACCTTGCTTACTTGAGTGGTCAGAAAAATGAGATATAAACTTGCTTTTAAGGTACAGTGTCTGTGTAGAATGGTTTTAACATTTTTTTTTGGTCTTTTTGTTGTTGTTTTGTTGTTGTTGTTGTTGCTATTTCTTGGGCCGCTCCCTTGGCATATGGACGTTCCCAGGCTAGGGGTCCAATCGGAGCTGTAGCCACTGGCCTACGCCAGAGCCACAGCAACGCAGGATCCGAGCCGCGTCTGTAACCTACACCACAGCTCACAGCAACGCCGGATCGTTAACCCACTGAGCAAGGGCAGGGACCGAACCCGCAACCTCATGGTTCCTAGTCGGATTCGTCAACCACTGCGCCACGACGGGAACTCCGGTTTTAACATTTTTTATGAACTTAAAATGTGCGGTAATTCTATCAAATTTTTGAAAGTATAGTTTTTTCTGTTAATTGATCATTATTGGTTTCTTTATGAATTTTCTCTATACTCATAAAAATATTAGGGTAATATTAATCTCATTATATGGAAGCTCTGTTTATTTATTTAGTAGTTTTCTTCCCAAACCTTTTATTTTATTACTGACTTTTGTGTGATTGGAAGGTATTTACCATGCTATTGGTAGATGTTTTGGCTTCTAGGTAAAATTGCCTCAACAATGGGAGAATAGTCAGGGGGAAAGACTGTAGGTAAGACCATACTGACCAGAGAGTTAATAAATGTGAGGAAAATTCTTGCATTTATGATTTTTAAAAATTGACTTTGTCATGGGACACAAGCCAGTGAAGATGATACTGGAATATAACCCTGATTTTGGATTCATTTTGAATGAAAGGAGTTTTTTGATTAGAAAGTTTTAGAAGTAGAGACAAAAACTTGCATTTAGACCCAATGGTATAATTTGGGTATATTTCTTTCTAGTCACTGTCTATATGGAACATAATTTTTGTGTTATAATCATGTTGTATGTACAGCTTTATATGCTCAATGTCATTTTTCTTGTTACTACACTATTTCTAAATCATCAGTTTATTTAAAAAAACATATCTGTTTGAAGTAAAAAAAAATATAGAAGTACATAAATCAGAATTTCCACCAACAAATTCCTTTTTAACCCATAAATAACCACTTTTAATACTTTTCCTTCTGCATTTATGGGTGTATAGTTTTATTTTTTATACATAAGCAGGATCACATTACTTACTGTTTTCAACTTGTTTTTCACTTAGTGCATTGGAGATCTTTCCATGCTAGTACATATAGATTTTCCTATAATCATTATTTAAAATGTCTGTATAATATTCTAGTGAATGAATATAGTATTAGTAGTGGCCAATAAAAGTAGTTTTTATTGAATACTCACTGAACAGGCAGTGTACCTAGTTCTGTTACATGCATTTAATCCTTTATACAACCCTGTGAGGAAGATGGTAATATCTCACCATTCTACAGATAACTGAGATAACTGAGTCACAAATATCTAGTGACTTTTACAGATTTCACAACTCTGATGTGGAAAAGTTGGCATTCAAATCCAGTTCTTTACAGGTCTAAAGCCTATGCTCTTTATTATACTGCCACTAATTATTATTCTTCATTGATGGATATTGACATTATTTTCAATATTTTTCTCTAGAGAAGAATGCTGTAATGGACTTCTTCCTGCCTGTGGTCATTCCCCCCATATTTTAGATTCCCTTGCATGGGATTATTGGTGAAAAGATAATTTTTGTGTGTATGTGGGGGTCAGTTTCCATTATTGTAGAAGATATAAAGAGTAATGCCACTGGTCAGTACTTTTACAACTTCTTTAAGATATTTTCATCTTTCATTGTGAACTTAAAATGCAGGTCCCAGAGCTTTTCTGTTTCATCTGTTAATTGAAGGGTTTAACAAATTACTAAATAGGTAATCTCAAAGTACCTTCTACCTCCAAGTTTCCATAATTTTGAAGTCTCTAAAATTGAGTGGTAGATTTATCTCACCCAAATAACTTCTATTCAGTTCTTGTGTATGGACGCTGATCATTTCTTTTTGTTCTTTGAAGAATTACCTTTTGTCATTCTCGAAAAGTCCAAGTGACTGTGTATCTTTTATTTAACCCCTGAAGTTGGATATTATTGGGAAAAATCTTTTAAGTTGCTTGTAAATAATTGTGTATGATTTTATTTTATAAATGTAAAAACGGCTTTAGGGCTGATTTCAAGAATTAAGCTTCAGTGTTAAGAAATTGTGAGATATTTTAAGATACAATATTACTTGAAATATTAGATACTTAACCTTTAAGCTTATAAGGGATGTAGAATAAACTGGTCAGGTAATAGATCTTGCTGAAATGAGAAGATTTTGATTCCCACTTTGACTCCCTTTTGTAAAGAAAGGAGAGAGAGGGAGGTAGTGGTTTTATATGTTTTATCTTTAAAAAATCAGTACTTGTGTTCTTGCAAAGGAGTTAGCAGTTGGGAAGTCTGAAATTCAGATTGTGTGTCTTTGCTTTTCCTGTTAAAAAGAACCATGAGAAATAAGCTCCTTTAAACTTGTTTTATGGCAAGAATTTTTAAATTTAATTTTGTAGTCAGACAGTTCTAGCCAAAAGTAAAAAAATTTAGATAATTTTGGCTAGTTGCAAACATGTTATCTTTGAGGGATAATTATACACAAAGCCAGGCTCTGTGGAGATAACTAAGATGAAATGGACATGTTTTCTATCCTTAGGAAGCCTTGGGCTAATAGAGATAAGACATACCCATAGATAATGGATAATACAGATAATAACTTAACATGGGGAGAGTGTCATTACTGCTGTAGGTGGAAACGCAAATTCTGGAATCCTTGTGCTGCTTTTCTCATGATTTTGGTTCTGCATCTTTAGAGTAGTCCTAACTTAGTTTTACCAAGTCAGTAGAGTAGAACTCTCAGAGGGAGTTATTATTTCCTCTAAGGGAAATGATTCCTGGAATGTTTGACTGTATGAGAATGCTAATAATGGAGCCATCAGGGGGTGCAGCTACATCCATGTCTTCGGGAAATCCGGAGATTGATCGTACAGAGGTTTTCAGGATTTATTACTGGTCAGTAATAGCCAGTAAACCTTACTGAGGAATCCTGAGCAGGGTGAATGATACCACATGGAAACTGAATACAGGATATTTGTTTTTCAGCTACAGAGTGAGTAAAGAAAAATCACCAAGATACATCTTTATATATAAGGTCTAGTTAGATGATAGCATTATTGTTTACAAATTCAGGGGACAGAATAATAAATTGTAAGTTTTATTTATAATTTTTTATTTGTAGTGTGACTTTTGATGTAAAAACTAAAATTATGAGGATCTTTTAGTTAACTCCTGAAATTTTTTGGTTTGAGGTGGGATTATTTGTTGTTTTAAGTTTACATGGTGTTGTGTATCCAGGGGATTGTGTGTATACTTCTTATGGTGATAACCCTTTATCAGTAGTCCCCCACCTACACAGAACTCAACCATCATGCACCCTCATCTCCAGAGGGTCTATACATCAAAGTAAATATATTTCTCAGAGTCCCAAAGGTCTTTGCTTAGAGCCTTTATCTTTAATTCACATGTAGTTCTAACAAGTGTATTATCTGATTTTGAAGCCCATAGCTGATGGGAAGTGATAGAAAGACTGTCTTAGAAATGCCCCATAACAAAAGCAATTAATCACCTTTTTAACGGAAGATTTAAAATAAATATAAACATAAGAACAAAACAGAAATGGTTGTTTCAGCCTGGTAGAGGAAAGTTTCTTTCCTTCTCTGTCATTGCTGATGGGTATTGCCTGTCCTGGCTAATTTCTTTTGTCCATCCTACTATAGTTATAGTTGCTGTTCGGGAAGAAATACCTTCCCTCTGAAATCTCTAGTCTCTCATCTCACCTCAAATTAGTATGAGTTCAGGTTTACGCTTCCAGATGGGAGAAAAGGAAATGTGAATGGGAAGGAAGGTGAGGTGGCATAACAGGGTTCCTCCTCTCCTAGTTTCCCCCCTCTACCCACAGAATTTGTCTTTATTAGCATTTCTAACCTTGATGGCTAAAATACATTTGTGAATTTTAAAATTTGGGATAAAATTGTTGGTTTGACTTTAAGAAAATAAATATTTAAAAAATTTCAAACAATATGTGAAGTAGAAATATCATACATTCCAACCCTCTCACTAGAGATAACACTTTGAATAGCTATGGACTTTGTTTTATATATGCAATTAAATATTTTAAAAATATACACACATATAACAAAACTAACAAGTGGGGTTGTGCTCTGCATACTTTTTTCCAACTTGTTTTAGGACATCTTCCCATGTGTACATACAGATTTATCATAGCTGTTTTGATAGCCACATGGCATTTTATAGATGCAGCATAATTTATTTAATCAATCCCTTTCGATGCTCTCAAATTTTTTATTGCAAATATATGCAGTGAACCCACTTTTTACAAATGTAGTTATGCATGTGTTCAAATATACATAGAAGTTTGTAAATGTGGAATTGTAGGGTAAAGGAGCATGTGTGTTAAAATTTTTGCTGGTTATTTCCAAGTTGTTTTTCCGAAAAGCTGATTTTTTTTTTCTATCAATAGCAAATGAGAGCATGCCTGTATCCCCACACCCTTGCCAACATACTAGTTATTTTCAGATCTCATAGTCTTTGCTGGTTTGATGGAAAAAATAAATCTCTTTAAATTTTATATTTTAAAATTATTAATGGAGTTGAACATCTTTCAGATTTTTATTAATGGTTTGTATTTTTTCTGAGAATTGTCTATTTTTGTCTTTTGTTCCTTTCCTTTATCCTTTCTTGAATCACTGGTTCATTTTTAAAATATAAATTAAACAATATAATTAAGAATACAAACAACTTAAAACTTTTAACTGTCAGAACTCCTATGGCTACCTGTGGTTTTTTCACATTTTTCATGTAATGAGAAGCACACCAAGTGATCAAGTCAATCTGGTATCCACTGCTCATGTTTGCTTGGAATGGATTCATAAACTTTCAAATTGTTCTGTTTTAAAGAAAAAAAGTTAAATATTTTACTCATTGATTTGAGTGAAAAATAGGAATTGAAATAGATGCTACTACTTTTTTTTAAGACAGGATGAATAATTTTAGTTCAGAGTAAATTCAGTTAATCAAATACTTGAATGCCAGTTTGGTTCAGGATACTGGGGTGGTTTAAAGTGGAAAATATAGAATGAAAATGCAGTAGGATAACCAGCTATAATGGAAAAAATAAAAATCATTAAAAAGGTGCAGTAGGAAAGACAAGTTTAAGGGACAGGATATGATTTCCATTTTTTAGATACCTAAGCCTGAGATGCCAGAAGATCATTATACAGTTCTAGGTATTATAGAATTGGTTCTCATATGAGAGGCCTGTCTATACCTGTGGCTAGAAATATAGGTTCAGAAATTAACTGATAGAGGTGATAGTCAGGCCATGAAACTAGATCATATTACTGAGGAAGGAAAAAGAAAACCAAAGGCCAAGACTTAGACATATGCCCGCCATTGGGTCTCCAAAAGAATGAAGCATTACTCTGTCTGCAGAAGATGATAAGTACCTAGAATCTGAGCTGGGTAATGATAAAGTTCATTTCACCTGTGGGTATCTTATTAAAGAACATTTGTGTGAATAAATGGGACAGCGCTAAAGTAATATTTGTTTTTTCCCTTACCTCTGCATGCATGGCGTAGCCCTTGCTGCTAGACAGGGAGGGGGCAGCTTTATAAAGACAATTCTGAAAAAATATTTTCTATAAATAACATGTATAATAACTTGGCACTCTACTGAACTGAGGTAGACAATTAATGAGTTAGTATGTGTCCATGCTTAGAACAGAGCCTCATTTATCTTAATAACTCCTTAAATGTAAACTGCTGTTGTTTTTATTATTATAAACTGGATGAAGAAGCCATCTAGAAACACATGAAAATTAGATAATACTTATATAATTTGGTTTATATTATCTGATGGCTGTGTATAATTAGGCTGTTGAATGTGTGAGCTTATGTGGAGAAGGATAAGAATTTGTTTAGTATGGAGTATTTGGTTAAGTTTCTTTGAGGAGGTGTAGGACTTGAGGTGGTTTAAAGACATGACTAGGCTTTATAGGTGGGCAGGATTTTCTGGCAAGGAGAATAAGATGAGCAGTATGAGTTGAGACAGAGTAAAGGAAAAAAACAAAATGTTCTTGATCAGTAAACTGTTTCTTGAAAAGCCTCACTTTTGTTATTCTGAAGATTATCATTTGTTATGAAGTAAAAGGGTGACTACTAGATGATGAAATCATAGGCCAGATAATCTTTTAAAGATTGTGATGCTGGAAAAGAAGCTGGAGGTACTGCTTGTTCCAGTTTTTAATGCCTGAAAATTAACCTTATCATGACATATTTTCTTCCTAAGACTTCATTTATTTCCTGTTAAATGTGGGTATGTTTTATGAAACACCAGTTTCTCTGGATTTTATTCAAAGCTGCAGAAGTAATATTCAGATACTGCGTATTAGGGGAGTTCCTGTTGTGGCTCAGTGGTTAAGAACCTGACTAGTATCCATGAGGATGTGGGTTTGAACCCTGGCCTCGCTCAGTGGGGATCTGACATTGTCATGAGCTGTGGTGTAGGTTGCAGACACAGCTTGGATCTCGCATTGCTGTGGCGGAGGCTGGCAGCTGCAGCTCTAATTTGACCCCTAGCCTGGGAACGTCCATAGGCTGGCCACAGGTATGGCCGTAAAAAGAGGAAAAAAAAATTGTGGATAAGAAATATCAGATAAAATTGTGGCACTAACTTGGTAGTAGTTCCACTTTGTTCAGAATTGTTTTAAAAGTTGCCTCTGCATATGCGTAATTTGACATCGATATAAAAATCCTATATTGGGAGTTCCCGTCGTGGCGCAGTGGTTAACGAATCCGACTAGGAACCATGAGGTTGCGGGTTCGGTCCCTGCCCTTGCTCAGTGGGTTAACGATCCGGCGTTGCTGTGAGCTGTGGTGTAGGTTGCAGACGCGGCTCGGATCTCGCGTTGCTGTGGCTCTGGCGTAGGCCAGTGGCTACGGGTCCGATTCGACCCCTAGCCTGGGAACGTCCATATGCCGTGGGAGCGGCCCAAGAAATAGCAACAACAACAACAACAAAAAAGACAAAATAAAATAAAATAAAATAAAAATCCTGTATTACAGTCTTTTTGCTTTTAGAACTCACTGGACAGCCTCCCCATTCCCTCAAATTTGATGTCGTACATACTATTAATGTCTACTAAGTACCCTCATCTTTTTGGAAAACTCTATGTTTGTAGAATTTTTTATGTGTGGTTTTTGAGATTTAGAAATTCACCAGGATATGATTAGATGGAAGTTTATTCATTTTTTTTTCTTTTTAAATACTGGTACACTGGAGTTGCATTTTAGTTAGACATTTCATTTAAATTCAGCCAGCATGTGAAAATTGCATGTTATCATTTTACCACTTAACATACCTTAGGAGGACCCCACATTGGAGGCTGATATTTCATCTCCCAATAAGTTGGACATAGAAAGTTTTCTTCTTAGTGTTGAAACAAATTCTTTTGTTGACTAACAAATGAAGAGAAAGACTTGCATTTATACTGTTCAAAATTGTTTTAAAAAAAGCTCTAGAGTTGAAATGTCATGAGATGCTTATACTAAGAAAGGCATACTGGAACTGAGCTCAACTAGGAGAAAAACAAGTTCATATTTCATGTTGCATGCTTATATAGAATGGATTGTTCTATTTAAATTATTTCATATTTTCTCATGTATGGTTGAATGTGGTTGAATTCATTTAACTTAAAATGTATCTGTGATGTGACTTCTTTTATTAGTGGGTTATTTTCTAAACATACATCTATTTTAAGGCAGGAAATTTTTCTTCTTATATTACTTTACCGCCTATATGCTGTTATCTTTTTCTGGAGTTCCAGAGATGAGGATATTTGCTCCTTGTTCCCTTGTCTCTTTCCTTTCTAACACTTTCTTTCCTCTTTTTTGGTGTGTTGATTTTTGCTTTATGTATATTAAAGCTATGTTATTAGATTCATACAGATTTAGAATTATTATCTTTCTGGTGATTAAAGTGTACTTTTTCTGATATTAGTATGGCTGTATCAACTGTCTTTTGGTTAGTGTTTAAGAGTTTCTATCCTTTTATTTTCAGCCTTTTTTGTAGTCTTATATTTATGTAACCTATTGTTAGGTTTTCTTTTTATTTAGACTGACAATTTTTTTAGAGTTATTTTTGTTTAACGTTTAATGTAATAGCTGATCTATTTGGCCTTCAATCTTCCATTTTATTATTTACTTTTATTTGATTTGCCTGTTCTATGTTCTTCTTCCTTTTTTTTTCCCCTTACCTTTTTTTTGTTTTTTTTCAGTTGTGCCATTTTCGCTTCTTTTAGTTTGCCAGCTATGTATTCTTTCACTACTCATTTAGTGGTTCTTAAATGCATCATTGATTTATTACTTTTACCATTCATTGAATAATGTGAGGCCTTTAGAACACCTTAATTCCATTTGTCCTTCTCTTCTAATTTTTATGTTATTATGTATTTTCTGTTTATATTTGCTATCTGTAAGACATTATTATTTTGGAAGCCATTATTGATTTAGATTTACTCATATATTTATCAGTTGCTCTTCATTTCTTTCCACTTCATGAACTTCTATTTGGAATCATTTTTTTCTTCCTGGAGAATATCCTTTAGTATTTAGTTAGGTCTGCTGGAGATGAATTCACCCGGCTTTTGTGTATCTGAAAATGTCTTTATTTCACCTTCAGCTTTAATTTTTTTTTTTGGTGGGAGGTTGCTGGGTGTAGAGTTCTAGATAGTTTTTTCTTCAGCCCTTCAAGTGTTTCATTCTGTTGTCCACTAAACTCCATTTCTGCTGAGAAATCAGCCATAAGTCTTATTTTTCCTCTTTCATGGGGAATGTGCTTGCTCCCTCTTTCCCTTTGGCCACTTGTGGGATTTTCTCTATGATTCTCAGAAATCTGTGATGAGCCTTATTGTGATTTTCTTTGTATTTATCATTCTTGTTGAGTTTCTTGTATCTGTGGGATGGTTACTTTCATCAGTTTTGGAAAGTTCTTGGCCATTATCTCTTCAAATATTTTTTCCTCTCCGTTGGACTTTAGTTCATTTAGGCTTTGAATCCTCATCATTCTGATATGTTCAGAAAAACTATGGTTTTTGTAGCTTTTTTGCCATGTTTGGTTGTTAGGGTAAGAGCAATAGTCTCTTGTGACTTTCTATATTCTAACCAGAGGCAGCACTCTTGTTTATTGAGAACTTAATTTCATTTATTGAATTTTTCAGATCTAGTATGTCTGTTTTCTTTTATAGTTTCTAGATCTCTGCTAAAATTCTGCATACTATATCTTTATTCCTTTAACCCAGCCCATTATATGTGTTCCCATGAGAGCTTGCTTTTACGTCTGTTATTTCTCCTGATTTTGGCATTGTCTTATGTTTTTATGTGCTTGTTTATTTGTGATTGAGTGCTAGGGATTGTGTATAAAAAATTGTAATCTGAATGCTACTATCTTTGCCTATAAAGGATTTATCTTTGATTCTCTTCTGGTATGTGGTTGTTATAAAGTCACTAACAAGTTCAGATCACTTTAATCCATTCAGGGATTGAGATGATTTAATTTTTAAAAAATTACTCAATGAATTTTATGACATTTATAGTTGTACAACAATCATCACAACCCAATTTTATAGCATTTTCATCCCAAACCCCAGCCCATTCCACCACCCCAACCTGTCTCCTTTGAAAGACCTAAGTTTTTCAGTCTGTGAGTCAATATCTGTTCTGCAGAGAAGTTCATTGTGTCCTTTTTTCAGATTCCACCTGTCAGTGAAAGCATTTGATGTTGGTGTCTCATTGGATGGCTGACTTCACTTAGCATGATAATTTCTAGGTCCATCCATGTTGCTAAAAATGCTGGTATTTCATTCCTTTGAATGGCTGAGTAATATTCCATTGTATATATGTACCACATCTTCTTCATCCACTCCTCTGTTGATGGACATTTAGATTGTTTCCATGCCTTGGCTATTGAAAATAGTGCTGCAATGAACATTGGAGTACATGTGTCTTTTCAAGTCATGGTTTTCTCTGGGTAGGTGCGCAGGAGTGGGATTGCTGAATCAGATGGTAGTTCTATGTTTAGTTTTGTGAGGAATCTCCATACTGTTTTCCACAGTGGTTGCACCAATTTACAACCCCACCTACAGTGTGATAGGGTTCCCTTTTCTCCACACCCTCTCCAGCATTTATTGTTTTGTAGACTTTTTGATGATGGCCATTCTGGCCAGTGTAAGGTGGTACCTCATAGTGGTTTTGATTTGCATTTCTGTAATAATGAGTGATGTTGAACATCTTTTCATGTGTTTTTTGGCCATCTGTATGTCTTCTTTGGAGAATTGTCTGTTTAGATCTTCTGCCCATTTTTCGATGGGTTGTTTGTTTTTTTGGTATGGAGCTGCAGAAGATGTTTATAAATTTTGGAGATTAACCACATGTCAATCACTTCATTTGCAAAGATTTTCTCCTGTTCTGTGGGTGGTCTTTTTGTTTTGTTTAGGGTTTCCTTTTCTGTGCAGAAACTTTTAAGTTTAATTAAGTCCCATTTGTTTATTTTTGTTTTTATTGTCATTACTCTAAGAGGTGGATCTGAGAAGATGTTGTTATGGTTTATGTCAGAGAGTGTTTGGCCTATGTTTGCCTCTAAGAGATGTATAGTATCTGGTCTTATATCTAGGTCTTTAATCCATTTTGAGTTTGTTTTTGTGTAGGGTGTTAGGGAGTGTTCCAATTTCATTCTTTTCCATGTGGCTGTCTGGTTTTCCCAGCACCACTTATTGAACAGGCTGTCTTTTCTCCTTTGTATATTCTAGCCTCCTTTGTTATATATTATTTGACTGTAGGTACATGGGTTTAATTCTGGGCTTTCTATCCTGTTCCACTGATCTATATTTCTTTGTGACAGTACCATATTGTTTTGATGATTGTTGCTTTGTAGTATAGTCTGAAGTCAGGGATCTTGATTCCTCCAGCTCCATTTTTTTTTTCTCTCTTAGGGTAGCTTTGGTTATTCTGGGTCTTTTGTGTTTCCAAACAAACTTTAAAATATTTTGTTCAAGTTCTGTGAAAATTGTCCTTGGTAATTTGATAGGGATTGCATTGAATCTGTAGATTGCCTTGGGTAGTATAGTCATTTTGACAACATTGACTCTTCTAATCCAAGAGCATAGTATGTCTTTGCATCTGTTTGCATCACCTTTGATTTCTTTCATCAGCATCTTATAGTTTTCAGAATACAGGTCTTTTGTCTCTTTAGGTAGGTTTATTCCAAAGTATTTTATTCTTTTTGATATGATGGTAAATGGGATTGCTCCCCTAATTTCTCTTTCTGATCTTTCATCATTAGTGTATAGAAATGCAGTTGATTTCTGTGTATTAATTTTGTATCCTGTGAATTTGCCAAAGTCATCAATGAGCTCTAACAGTTTTTTGGTAGCGACTTTAGGATTTTTAAGTATAATATCATGTCATCTGCAAATACTGATGAGATGGTTTAAAATCGGGCCTCGAACCTTATGAGCTGAAATATTTTGGCTTTACCTTTGTTTCCTGTATGGAGCCTTTTGAGGTCCTAATCCACAGTTTTAGGCTTGACCCTTTTCTTTGGCAGGCCTACAGTCCAATTTTTGTCTCCTTAGGGCTGATGTATGTCAAAAGCTGTGCTCATCTTTTCAGCCTCTTCAGTGGTAGTGGCCTTTAGAATCCACAGCTACCTCTAGGTAAAAAAATAGCTCCAAATACCAGATTTATTTATTTGGCTTTTCTTACTTTCTTGATTTTGGTCCCTTAATTCCTCATGACCTTGGTCGCCTTCACACAAATATTTTGTACTTGGTCTAGTTTGTTTCTTCTCGTTGGAAGAGTTGGTCTGAACCACCTACTCTGTCATTCCTAGAAGCTGAACTCTTGCAATGCCCCTTTCATTTTCTCTCTTATTTGTGTTCTATGAGAAATTTTCATGCTTGTCTGGTGTTTCATCATGTGCAAACTGCATTTATTGCCCCTGTTGTGGTTCTTTGAAAAATTATTCAGATTTTTTTGTAGCTGAAAGCAGTCTATCCTGATTTCAGATTATTCTCTTGTCATGTGCATGGTATTCTCTTAAGTTTTTTCATGATTTCTACAGTCGAGTTTAATGCCATTGGGAATTCTGGTATTTTAAAGTTCTCTCTCTCTCAGTAAATTTTCCAGGGGAAATTTTTTGCCTCAGTTGAAAAATCATTCCTTTAGCTTCTGGATCTTTTAAAGTGTCTGTTGGGAAATAGTGTGATGATGGGTGGTGTCTGTGTGTGCTCAGTATTGCTAGTTGAGAGGGGCTCTTTTAAAACTTAAGTGAGTTCCTTTTCTAATGTTTCAGGTCTAGATGAAAGAAGAGAAAATTTTAGATTTACAATAATTTTACTTTGCTAGATCATTGTTTTGGTGGATTGCAGGGAGTAGGGCAAGGTATAGTCAGACTGCTATGAAATAGGGAGGTTTACTGCTACAGTGTTTTCAGTGATGGGATTTAAAAGTTCCCAATTAGGTGCTGGCAGTTAGTTATGGAGCTAGCAATAGCAGCCTCTTCTCTTTCTGCGCTTTGTCTCAAAACTTTACTTGGCACGTTATCTCCAACATGAATGCTTTGCCAGATGCTTTGCCAGGCTTTTTTCTTGGAGGCTCCCTAGGCCCACATATGGTTGGCACGCTTCTGTGATTTTCACTGGGCTACAGATTCCCCCATTCCCAGGTGTGTGTGTGTGTGTTTTAAGTCTTTTTCTTTGGTTATGTCAGTGAATATTGGGGCAGAGTGTTGGATAGGCATTGATTAAGTTTATGAACTCAGTTTTGCCATCTTGAACTGTAATGTTTTCTCTTTTTCATTTGGTTTAGTTTGGTGTCTGACCCAATTAAAAAAGAATAGTTTTGGTATTTTCTTTTTACTTTTATGTACATATAGATTATAATTATGCAATTTTTGAAGTACTCTAATAGGGTAATTAATGCTTGCCTGATAGGATCACTTTTTTAGAATGGGGCATTTTTAATTCCATAGACTTTTTTTTTTGCATGTTAACTATGTTTTCAGGACTGTGCCAGGTTTTGTGATTGCAGACTTAAGCAAGTCTCTCAATTCTATGTACCTATTCTTGAGGCAGAGATACCTTTATCTGAGGCGGAAAGACTTCTTTGGGAAAGTGAAAGCAGCAGTGTTCATTTATTTATTTATTTATTTATTTGCTCTTGCTTATTTATCTTGTATCTTCAGTATTTTATTTTATTTTTGTCTTTTTAGGGCCACACCCTGGGGCATACGGAGATTCCCAGGCTAGGGGTCCAATCAGAGCTGTAGATGCCAGCCTACACCATAGCCACAGCAACGCAGGAACCAAGCTGTGTCTGCGACCTCTACCACATCTCATGACAACGCTGGATCCTCAACCCACTGAGCAAGGCCAGGGATCAAACCCTCAACCTCATGGTTCCTAGTCAGATTCGTTTCTGCTGAGCTACAATGGGAACTCTCTATCGTCAGTATTTTTAATGACTTTAATACTTCCACTCTAGTAAAGGGAGGCACAATGTTTTTTAACTAAATTTTTTCATGTTATGTAATTTTTATTAAATTAGAAGCAATGTTCATTTAAATTTTTGAGTTTTACTCATTGTTGAATATAAATGAATATATATAGTGTTAATAATAGTTCTTTATGTAGAAAATATTCCAGTTAAATCTTACTTATGATTTTGATTGTGTTACTCATTTTTTTCTATATATAATAAATTTCAGTTTATTCTTGGACCAGGTGATCAAATCAAATAATAAAAGTTTATGTTATAAATATTGTTGCATTTACTTACGTTATATTTGGAAAATAGAATGGCATGACTTTTTTTTTTAAAAAAAAATTAAGGAATTCAGAGTTCAGTAAGTTAAGTAGGACATGAAACAGAAAAGTAGGAGTGTTATGTATTCATCCTGCAACCTTTTACATAAGGGAAGAATAATTAGGAATCTGCTTCAGCCTCAGATATAGAGTTTGCCAGTCTGAAAATCATTCTTTGGAAGTAGTTTGAATGATTAGGTATAGTAGAAGGAATTAGGAAAGCAGATAGCTGAGGCCAAAGGGAGGACTGGAAAAGAAAATGGCCAGCTTCATTATGCTGTTTCAGGAAGAATGAGGTTATTTCTGTTATAGACGTAAAATAGACTATAATAAAAGTTGGCTGCCTTTACCTTACATACAACAAGAATAATACATTTTGAGGAAAGCTGTTTAAATTGAGTCTTCTTGACTAAAGTTTTGCTGTAAGTTTATTTCCTCATGTTTTTCATCTTGGGTTAAAATACATTATTTTATTTATATGATGTTACAAACATGCTATGACAGAGTACACTTGCTGCCAGGTTTTCCGTTTTTAATGCAGTGGCTTTCACACTTGTTAAGTGTTAGAACATCTAGAAGTAGTGGTTGCTTTGTGAGATGTTGTGAAGTATTAATACCTTTAATTACATTAAACAAAAGTTTAATTCTGTACACTGTAAATATGACATATGAATACAGTTCAACTTAGTTTAGTTGAAGAAATATTTAATAGGCATTTGTTGTGTATCCTAACAGAAGATAATTTCATGATGAAAATAAATTGTGAAAGAGGTAGAAGGAAACAGAAGATACTTCACCCCAGGCATGAATGGTTTATAGTATTTTTTAAGATGAGTTTGAGATCTTCATAGGGGCTGGTTGCTTTGTCCAATAGCAGCATGCCTATGTGATTCTTAGTATAGGCAGTATTTTTCAGAGCATCATTATACAGATACTGAGATAAAAATCTGTGCTCCAGAGGCCTGGGAATCTGCATTGAGAGGCATCTATGAGGTTTCTAATTCACAGAGCTTGAGAAATATATTCTAAATGTTGACTGAAAAAGCCCAGAATATTGCTTCTGAATTTAACAGGAATAGTGTTTTTGTGTTTTTTTTTTCCTTGCTTTTTAAGGTCACAGGTGTGTACCATATGAGTTCCCGGGTGAGCAGTCGAATCGGAGCTACAGCTGCCAGCCTACACTATAGCCACAGCAATGCAGGATTCCGAGATGCATCTGTGACCTGCACCACAGCTCACATTATTGCTGGATCCATAACCCACTGAGCAAAGCCAGGGATTGAACCTGCATCCTCATGGATACTAGTCGGGTTCATTTCTGCTGTGCCACAATGGGAACTCCAAAAGGAGCAGTGTTTTAGAATGAACTTCTTCTCTAAGGCAAAATATAATTCATATGGTTAGGGTAGTTGCTATTTACTTATATTTAAGAAATGTCTTTTTATAGCTGCAAACATTTGGAATATTGAAAAGAATTGCCATTTCTCTGAAAGTATTTTATTTTGGCTTTTCCATGGGAATAATCATTATATCTAATGGCTTTTAATGATTTTTCAAATATGAAATTCATTAGGATTTGGACTATATTCTGTTAATATAATATCTGAAAGATTCAAAATTACACATTTTTTTAAGTTTTAGTTTTGCTTATTAACTGCTTCAACTTTTGGAAGCAGAAACATAAATGAAAAGTTAAACTTTAAGTCTATGTGTATAATCTTTAAAAAATTCTTTCTGCAGAACAGTGAATTTGAGAATTCATTGAGAATTCATTCAGTAAACCTTTATTGAGTACATGTTGTATGCCAGGCTCTATGTTGGGGCATTGAGGATGGTTCAAACTTAAATCCTGTTTTAGTAAATTTCACTCTAGTGGGAATGAGATAGGGAATGAATACATATAAACAAGTGATTTGTGAATTGCCTAACTTTAAATAATTTGAGATTCCAGTAAAAAGTATTTAAATAACATGCAAGAAAAAAAAAAACAGCTAGTGTGGTGGTAAGTATTCGTACGTGGTGGTGGTGCTGGTGTTGAGAAGTTTATAGTGATTACTTGGATTAGGATGATGGAGATGGAGGAAGTATATGGAGTGGGAAGACTTGTAGATGATAAAATAGAATTTGGTGATGGATTGGATATTGCGGTGAGAAACGTGTCAAGATGACTCCTCGGGTTCTTTAGTATTTATATTAGAAGAATGGATGTTGATATCCTTTGAAGTGATAAAAATAAGTTTTAGGGGGACAAGAAGAGTGTATAAGTTTATATTGGACATTGTGGATTTGATATGCCTTTGAGTTATCCAGGGGGCAGTTTGTTGCATTCTGGAGTGTAGTGAAAGATGTGGACTGTAGGTTTGGGAGTCTTGTGCGTAGAGTATGATTGAGAAGAGAAGATGGGCTGTTATAAAAGAGAGGAGTAGAGAAGTAAGAGGAAGACCAGGAGAGGGTTGTATCATAGAAGTCAGGAAAGGAGTATCAGATTCGCTGACACTTAATATGTGATGAGAAGTGAAGAATTTTTTGTTTGTTTGTTTTGGGTTTTTTTGCATTTAGCTACCAGTGAGTCACTAGTGACTTTAATAGGAGCTCAAAGTGGAATTTGGGAGCAAGTCGAGGGACAAGTGGCAAGGAAGGAAATGAAGACTGAAAGTTCCAGAAATTTACCTGGGGAGGGAACGGACTGAATGTAGTTGTTGAAGTCTAATAAGAATGGGGTGTGTGTTGTGTGTGTGTGTGCATGTGTGTTTAATGGATGAGGCTCTTGAGCATATTTAAAAGGCAATGGAAGACTATTTGTGAGGTGTAGTTTGAATAACACAAGGAAAACGAAATAATCAATAATGTAGTTTACTGGGGAGATTGGGAGAATATGGGGTTGGTTCCGAGCACAAGTAGAAGGATTTACATTAGATCAGAAAGGAGGAGAGATGAGTCTACTCTTGAACAGGAGGGAAGGAGAATAGAATAGGTGAATATTCTTAATAAGAAAGTGAGGCCTTCTGCTGTGCAGTAGAGGTTTGAATAGCAAAGAATACGTTCGGGAGAGTTGAATGAGTTGACCAGAGAGTTAGGATTAGCAATACTTCAAAAAGTCCTCATATGAGAATATACCATATTAGATGTAATGTGAATTTAAATTCCGTGGGGTAGCATTGTTTTCTGTGCCTTTTCTCCACTCATGCCAGGGGCCCATGAGCATGAACACCCTGGAGATAGTAGGTTCTCAGTAAATATGTACCCTGAACTAGAATCACAAATGAAAAAATGCATAAAGAGTAACTACTCTTGACTGAATTAAACTTTGTAGATTAATGACAGAATTAAAAAGTGAAGGAAGCCTCTAATATAATGGTGTTTAATTCACCATTTCAACAAATCTCTCCCTCCAGCCTACTAAGCTTTTCTCTTTAATTAAGTACCTGATTTACACAGCAGATTTTGCTTATTTGAGGACTCAATCCATGTCTAAACAGATAAAGGTAACAGCCCTGATATAGTTAAGATACATTGTAAATGCAATCAGATTTTCACCTCAGGGCAGTTTGCTTCAAGACATCCATCTCTAAAAACCTGTTGTGTCTAAAAGTGGGGGCTTCTGTAACTAAATTCCAGTTATTCAGAGGCTATTTATGTAGTTTATTTGTCTCAAGATTAGGGAACCCCCTTGTTTCTCCCCTTCTAAACTACCTCTCTGGCCATTTTGTTACTCTTAAGGTCATGGGGAAGGCAGGGGGAAGGAAAGCAGAGAAAGCAGATAAATTAATGACCAAAATGAAGCTCTCTTGCTTGTTAGTCTTTCTTGCATCTTATTTCTATGGTGAAGTGACTCAGTATAATCAAACAGGTTTTTCAATGTGCGAGGGAAACCCTCAAGTTATGTAGAATGATAGAGACAACAAACAGTTCCAGGCTGATAAAAATATTTCCTTATGTTTCCATATAAGCATATGGCTCTTTAGGGACAGGGAGTAGCCCTTTTCTCTGTCTTCCCACACCTCCCTAGTGTAACTGTGCCCTTTCTGTCAGCCTAACCCATAGCCCCAAGCATCCCCAGCCTCCTCCTCCTCCTTGTCACTGCTTACATGGATTGCTTTGCAGGCGTATGAAATGCTGTCATCTGGTGACCTGGACAGAGTATGACCAAGGGCAGGCATTGCAGAGGCCAGATGGAGGAAATGCAAATTGTGATCACTAGACCATGCCCCTCTAGATAGTGGCCTTAACTTTTATCTTTGTATTCTCAGGCCTTAATATAGTACCTGTCATATATTATGTCTCCAGAAATAGTCTTTCACTCAGAAATAAAATATTTCAAAATTAGAGTCATAGGAAGAATTATTTACCTTTCTGCTTTAATGGATGAAAAATGCGAGGCTTAGATTCAGTAGCAGCTATTTATGTTCCTCTGATATAGCTAATTATATTTCAGACCATGCAAAGAGGTTAGTGAGTATAATATACAGTCCCACCCTTCCAGGAATCCAAAGTTAAACAGAAAGTCAGTCAGCCGTTTATCTAACAGTGTGTGTGTGTTGGGGGGGGGGTTGTTGCTGGGGGAGTGGGGTGAGGAGAAGGGTTTGGTGGTGGTGTTTTTTTGTTTCATTTTATTTCTGGTGCCTTTATTTTCTGGATGCAGTGATACAACAGGTACAGAGTTACAGAAGACACAGCTTTTGCCCTAAAGGAAGTTATCTCATGTAACATGAGACAATGTAAGAATTAGTACATCTCAAAGTGATGATTAAATGCCAAATAAGTGGTATACCTTTATTTATGCCAACTTTATAGAATTTAAAAAAATGCTAATGATCCATCATTAGGAAGAGATATTTTCAGCTGCTTTTCTAGAAGTGGGAACAGATATGGGTTGGGAGAACTGTATCTGGAAGTACATATTGGTAATTATTGTCTACCTGATGTAGACAGTGGAAGGGTGTTGCTCAGTGTAAACAATCCATGTGAAAATCAGGCTGTTTGATGAATTCTCTGTCACCAGCTTGATGATGCCTTGTCACCAGCTAAGAAATTTAGCCTGTTCGGTGTAATTGAATGGTGCTGGCCTATTGTAAAATTATTTTTTTCTGCATGTGTGAGAATTCATGAATTTTTTTTAACTGGCAGGGGACCTTCAGGATCATCTGCTTCTCTCCTTTCTCCCTGGTCCACTTGATTCAATCAAACATTTCTTGAGCTCTGACTGACTCTTTTGTTAAGTGGTAGCTTATTTTTCTCTGAATTTTCTTCCTTCTAAATTTAGCAAAAAGTTCTCCATGTATAAAATGAATATATCATATTTGCACTATCTGGGGAATAGTTGAGTGTGGAAAGAGAGGGTAGAAATCTAGGAGGGAAATGGTGAAATGTTGATTCCAGTGAATTTATCACACGTACAGAGAACCAGGAACTTAGGTGCAGTTCTTGTCTCCCTTTCGGCTGCTTTCAGTTTGTGATAGTATAACTTCACCTGCAGGAAGTCATGATGAATATTTTCCTTTTTATCCATAGCAACATGAGGGTGTGAATAGATTCTATGACATATCTAGATACAAGAAGCTATGAAGATAATGACATTTAGTACATAACATTTACCTTGCTCTCAAGGTGTTTGTAATCTTGTTGAGAGAGAATTGCCTTCAGAAAGGTTTACAGTCTGATTAGAGGCTAAAGGACCTGAAAAGGTTAAATAACAATAACATATGTCTTGTTCTTTGTGCCAAATGAATGCTCATTATTATTTTCCCAGTGTTTAGAATAGTGCCAGGCATGTCACTGATTTTTAGTAAGTGTTGGTCATGTGGATCAATAGGTATTAATAGTAAACATGGAGGGAGGTGCTCTCTGGCAGTTGGAGAAGTTCCAGGGATCCTGTACAGTGCCAAGGGTAAATAACTTCATCCTCTCTGATTTTGTGTTTCTGATTCTTCCTCACCTCAGCATTTCCCCCCCCCCCCCCACCTCTTCAAATCCTGAAGCAGTTTATTCCTCTTTATAACTGATTTTTTTCTTTAGGAACAGGCTTAACTTCGTTCTTTTTTTTTGCCACCGCTTTGTCCATCTCCTTTACTCTTCCTTTCTTCTTCTCAAGTCGTTACTGTCTATCTCCTAGGACTTGGAGGGATCGTGTTTTGGTTTATAAGGTGACTGTTTTCTTAGGTCTTAGTTCCCTCTTCCCCTGAAGAGGGGGTGGAGTACTATCTGGGTATGACCTGAATAATCAGAAAAAGTTCTAAAACATCTATGATTAAGAGGAAAATTCTGTAGGATAGGTGATATCTTATAATAACATGGCAGTTTTTGAGCCACCTTTTCACGCTGTCATAACTACATTTTAATTGGCTGCATTTTTTAAAACACGAATTAAACTAGATGGTCTCCACCCTCCTCAATTTTGACAGTATAAGGGCTTGTTTCACGGAGAAGAACACGTAAACAAGTAAGTACAAGGAAGCTTGTGTGAATGAAGTTCTGCTCTATAGCTCAGTGACTTACACTGATTTAAGATGTAGCTCTTGGCAGCTTCAAATAGTTTGTGTTCTCTGAAGGAGAGGTCCAGTCTATTTAACTCTGTTTAGTAAAAACTAATTATGATTCTCAATGGGAAATAGACTCTCAGACTCATTTTTTTCACTCAGTAAGTGAGTTTTGAGTTTTAGAATGTTAAGTGCCGTGGCCCAAGGCAGGGATGGGTGCTTCATATGGCAATGGGGGATGCTATGAATTGGAGGGATGGGTGCTTCATATGGCAATTGGAGGAATGGGTTGAGCTAGTCCGTTTACCAAAAATTTGTGTTTCTTGGGCCATTATTCTTCTAGTCAAGTAATTATTAGTTTTATCTTGGAAGAAAGAAGTCTGCTCAAATAAGAGAATCCCCCAGGAGAGGGAGAACGATATTGATATTTTAGAATGCTTTCTGTGATATACTATCATCAGTTGTGTTGCTGTATTCAAAACACTGATTGTTCCAGTGCTGTATAAATTTTGTCAGTTGAAATCTGTTGCAGTTTTTCATGTTGATGTCTTCAAGGATGATCCAAGAACAGCAGTATAGATGATTGGGCTGGCCTCACTCCCCTTTTCTTCCTTCACTAAGGGTTCTGTTTAATTAGATAGATAATGGCAGTGCCTCCTACCTTCCTGCTCAGTGAGAAGTCCAGCAAAAGGTTCTTAAAAAGTTTTAGGGACACTCTGGAGTAGCGTGTGGAATGGGCACTTGTTGGTTACACAGGTACGGTAGATGCCCTACTTTTTGGTGTAAGATACAGTGGGTTTTATTTTCCATGTGTCTTTCCAAATCTCTTCCTCATGCCTGCTCACTGGCAGTGCTGGGTGTTTCCAGGGTTTCGGGAACATTAGAGACATTGGTTAATATCTCTGCACCTCAGTTTTCTCATTGTGGGAAGCTCTGTGTGCCAGAGACTTTTAAAAAGTATGTTGTGTATAATATATCATTTAATTGTAGCTATATACCTAGTTAGTGACACGCAGGAATTTGAATATAGGCCAGGCAGTTGACCAGCTGGCTGTATGCTAAACAGTGTAGTTTTCCCTCTTGGAATGCTGGCTTTTCCCCTCTTTGGTGTGCACGCATTCCCAGCCTCTTTGTTTAGTCATACCTACTTCTCCTGCCAGTGAGAAAGGGAAGAAATTAGTTGTTCAGAAGTGTATATGGTGAAGAGAATTGCCCATTATTGGAGTCTTACTTACTAGTTACTTACTGCCCCAAGTCCTTTGTTTCAAAGAGCAGAGATTTTACTGTGAAAAGTTTGGCATATTTTGTTTGCTGTTATGCCATATAAAATAGGCCCCAAATTGTGATCCTGGAAATACAAATTATGCATGAAAAATATCCTGGTGTTAAAACATAAAAGGTAATTTCTATAAATCATTTTCCCTGAAACCAGAGTTAGAAAAAAATGCCAATAATTTTTCTTATTAATGAGTATAATTACCCAATCTTACGCTTAGACTTTTTGTTTTTAATTTTAATTTACTAGGATATAATTGAAATGTAGATATAGTTGAAATGTAGATGTAGATTTTAAGTATACTCTTCAGTCTGTTTTGAGGAATATACAGTTTCAATTTTTTGCACTTTTTTCAGTTGGTTTATAAAAATATATTCTGATTTAAATAATTATCTCTCTTTGCTTTGTTTTCTGTGTATTCGTCATGAACTTTATATGTATTTTCAACTCATATCTTTTTTTACTCAGACATTTGTCAAACAGTAACATAGTAGTGGAGGTAAGCTTTTGTATGAGCTTCTGGTGTATTTGAATAGTTTCCCTTCAAAAGAGACTGTTAGTGTTGGAGCTACATAGAGTGAATTAATTTCCTGGGAGGAAACGATAATAAAATATTCAGGAAGTTATTAGGAAATGAGAATTTGTGTTCTTGTTCACTTAGATAAGCTGTGGAGACCTTTGTGTGTATCAAAAGTTTGTATTAGAGGACAGAATGAGAGGTTTTTTCCTGATAGTGTTAGGGACTGTGGACTATAGAATGTTGGAATATATGGTGCAAAATTGAAAAGAAAATTTTCCAAAGCAAAGTTGTTTGAGAATTGTTTTTTCTCTATTTGAGAATTGTTTTTTCTCTATTTGAGTGTTTCTGTCAGAAGAAAAGTGAGAGCTTGCTGGAGTTGGGTTATGTAAATAAGAGCACAGTGGGGAAAACTGGCTAAGGCAGTGTGTTTTAGGAGTGTGCAAGAAGTGGGTGAGTATGTACTCCCCTCCTTGGTTCAGCTTACAGTTTTTCTTCCTTATGCTTTGTTCTCATGTCATTGTTAGACTGGCTCTGTCCTTAATTTTAGCCACTTTATTCTAAAGTAACTGTGAACACTGACTTCCTAGGGGGTGTTTCTCCTTTTACTGACTGGAATTAATGAACCAGTTGTATCTAACTGGGTTTAGAGGCTTGTTTTTCCTTAGCATGAGCTTGTGGCTGGATGATTGATTCACTATTAGGTTGAAGAGTCTGGATCCTCTTCACTTGCAGGGACCCCTTCTAAGATTTGGGAGAGGCTCTAGCAACTTATTCAATACTTACAGACTTCTGTAAAATATGCAGAATTGAGACTTTCCCCCTATTCTTTTTCTTATAAAAATTATATATTTTTTGTATAATTATATATTCCAAATTATATATTCTTCAAACCCCACAAACCTTAGATTAGCCCTGGTTCATGAGACAGCTTGAATGTTGACTTCTAATTGTGGCTAAGGTAGATTTGAAAATGACCAGAAAGGAAGTATTAGTAAGCTGAGTTATTGTCCGGTGTTTGCAGTGGCTAGCCGTCTTTTTCTGAGTATCTGGAGCCATGGATGCTTCTGTAAACATGGCCCCGAGGAGGCAGGAGTTGGATCAGGGCTGGAGGAGGAGAGGTGGAGGGCTGGTGTGCCACAGCCAGGGTGATGAGGAGGAGAGGTGGAGGGCAGGGTGTGCCACAGCCAGGGTGGTGAGCAGGGGAGGATGTTCTTCCATTGAAAGGATACATTTGCAAGAAGTGTTTGCAATAGCATTTTAAAAGAACTGAAGAGTCATCCCAAGATAATGTAGTTCATCTTGAAATTTAATACATATTTAGATTTTAAGAATCATTTTATTAAAATTTTTTGAAGAGTCAATTTCTTAACTGATTCACTTGAGATTAGTCTGTTGATTAGAGTATTTTTCTGAAAACACTGAAATGTCAGTAGTTTGGGGGGTTGCTATAACTCATGTTTCAATAGCTTCTTGGTTTGATAGGTGTTTTTCTTCTCTTTGTCCTTTCTTCTTTTCTCATCATGTCTTTTTCCACACTTTCTTTTCATCTCTTGTTTTCTTCTAGGAGTCAAAGCTATTTCTTACACTTTTGAGGATTTTGAGTGACTGGACTGAACAACTACATTTTAATACTGTATTTTAGTATTCTTCTTTCTTTTTAAAGTTGATTGTGTGCTCTGCATGGCCTAGAGACAAATTCACAGTTAAGTAGATGCATAATGTTCTAAGGAGCAATAATAATATCCAGTCTCTGGTTAACTGACCCAGGTTCAAATATGCTTAAAATTATTTAACTTTTCCTAAAATTACTTGTAATTGCAGTAACTTCTCAGGGTTGATAACAGCATTCTGGAAAGTTGTATGGATCTGCCACCTGGTGGTGAAATATTACAGCAAGTACTAAATATTGGATAAGAGTTTAGATTTAGTGTCTACTTAGGCTCTTTAGATATGACATTTTCCTCCTCTAAGGTTTTTTTTTTTTTTTTTTAGTGAGAAAATATTACATAAATATGGTAGAATAGGGAAATTTTGACTAATAAATTTCTGTCAGTTGCATTGTATAGGACTCTTCTGGCTTAAGAAAAATTTGTATATTACTGACTTGAAATAGTTACTCTAGCAACTATGCATATGCATTCTCCTTAAATTTGAAAGAGATGAGTTTTTTGACAAGTTTTTTGTTAAATATTATAAAACTTTTAATATGAATAATCATTGATTCAGAGAAAAAATCAGAGGACAAAGATGATTTTTTTTTGAGACAGAGAGAGAAATAAAGCATTCTGTTTATTCACTTTGAAAAGCATCTGCAGGCATTTCAAATCTTTTTTAAGCAAATAGATTAACAGTATTTTGTGACCCTCAATTGGATTATTAATACTATGTTTTATTATATACTGGGAACTGTCTTAGGTATAGAAGGGAAAGTAGTGAATAACACCTAAATGTATTTTATCCTTGTGGAGTTTGTAATCTAGTAAGGGAGGCAGATACTAAGCAAGTAGCTGAAGAAATAATTGATTACAGTGTTACTAAAGGACAGGTGTGTACAGAGAGACCGAACCCAGGCTAGTGCAGGGAAGGCTTCCCTTAAGAAAGTGACATTTCAGTTGAGGTCTAATGGAGAGACCCAGTCAGATGTAGGTATATATCCCTCTGAAGTGGGAAAGAGGTTGGCCAGTATGAGAAATTGAAAGAATGTGTCAGGGCGGCTCCAGTGTAGTGAGAGAGGGAGATTTTGGTGTGAAAGAAAACAGGAAAGGTAAGAGTAAATAATTCAGGCTCTAATTGAGTGTGTCAGTGACTTTGGACTTCACCATAAGAGTAATGAGAAGTGGTTGAAGTATTAGGGCAAGGAGTGTCAGAATCAGATTAACGATGAATGACTTGGAAGAGGGCAAGACTGAGGGAGGGCAGTTGGTTAAAAAGCCATTATGGTAGGTTTGGCTTGGACCAGAGAGTGTTAGTGGGCATAGTGAGAGGCTGATGTATTTGGCATGTTTTTGAAGTAGAATAGATAAGACTTGGTGATTGATTGGCTGTGGTGGAAGTAGAGGGAAGAGAGGGGAATATAGCAAAGATAAATCTAAGCTTATGGGATTCATTCATTCAATCATTTAATAACTGTGTAATGTACGTACTATGTGGTTTGATCCTTAAAGGGAGAAAGTTGAATAACCATAATGTTCAGTTCATAGTACAGTATCATTCTTCGACAGTACAAAGTCTCTTATTTTGTGTTTTTTCCTTCCCCTTTATCTGCCATCCCTACTTCTATCCTTTCTCGCCTTGGGTTCCTACTCTGATATCCCTAATAGGTTTTCTTGAGTATGCATTAAAATCTATAAAATATGAAATGTTTTGTGTGTTTTTAATGTTTAATTCTGTGCTGAACATCTTATTCTGTTACTTAATTCACTGGTTATTAGTTTAGCTCTGTGACCATAGGCAAACCCCATAACAATTTAGTGTAGGCAAACCACATAACAATTTAGTGTCTCAGTTTCCTCATAAGTAAAATGAGGATAATAATATTAGAGTATGAAGTTGTTGGGAGGATTAAAAGAATTTTAATTTTTATATATTTTTTTATATTTCTTTTTCCTTTTTTCCTTCTATGCAACATGATGCTTTAAGGATGTGTATGTGTTGTTATACATGGACCTGGTTAGCTGCCTCTCATTGCTTCAGAGTTTCTGTAATAGGCATCCATTAAATGTCACTTACCCATTTCCTCAGTTATGGATGTCTAGGTTTGTTTGCTCCAACTTCCACTGCCACAAATACAACCATGATGAAAGTTATTTTATGTGAATCCTTACTGTCTTTTGTGTAAATTTCTCTGAGATATAAACTCAGGAGTGGGATTCTTGTTTCATACAGCATACATGTAATTTACTTTCACTAAATATGGCCTGATTATTTTCTAGAATGCCTGTACTAGTTTGTACTTCCACCAGCAATACATGTGAGTTACCATCTCCTTTATCCTTGCCAATATTTGATAGGAATTATCTTTCTGAATTGCCATTTTGACACAGGTATAGCATTATTCCAGTGTTGGTTGAATTTGCATTTTTGTGATTACTAATGAGACTTGCAGTGATTGCAGCCATTTAGTTGTCTGCTTCTTTAACTTTCCTATTTACATCCTGTATTCATTTTTAGATCAGGTTTCTAGTCTGTCTTGTTGATTTGCAGTTCTTTGTATATTCCTGATAACTGATGAGTTTTATAGTGATTGCAGCCATTCAGCAGTCTGCTTCTGTAACTTTCCTATTTACATCCTGTATTCATTTTTGTGTCAGGTGTCTAGTTTTTCTTATTAATTCAAAGTTCTTTGTACATTCCTGATACTAGTCTTTTTGGCTCTAGACATTGCAAATCATTTTTTTTCTTGTCATCTGTTTGTTTACTTTGTCATGTCCTTTGAACAAAAATCATTAATTTTATTTTTGATTCACAGTTTAGTAAATAGCAAAATTAATGATGTATGATGAGATTTGTAACTAACCAAATTGCCCTTAATTTTGCTAGCAATAACAGGAAAACATGCTTTTTCTAGTTATATTTGTGCTGGCTGAAGGTAGATTTTCAGGTCAAGGTTTGGGAACGTTGTGTGCTTTCCCATTTTGCTTGTTTTCACACACTTCTTAAGGATATTTAGGTGGACAAAAGGGCCCAATGAGAGACAGTGACTGAGTGAGCAGTTTGTACACCTTCTGCTCAGTCAGGCAGAGAATTCCTGCTTCTGGAACTGGCCTCCCTAGGGATAATACTACCTTCTGGATTTCCTGACAGTAGTTTCTTTATAACATATTTTTTGGTAAAAATGAAAAGTGTTCAGTAAATGCAGTCTTTTAAACTTAAGGATTCTGCCTCTATTGGGGCTCTTGTGAGGATTAAATGAAATATGGGGAACTGTTGTTTTTTGAGATATAAGAAATCATTAATTTTAATGTGGTTAAATCCATTGATTTTTTTTAAAATTTCACTTTGTGCATTTTTGTTAGTAACCTGAGGCCTCCTACATTTTTGTTTTTCTTAATAGTTTTAGATTTTGCATTTAGATAACACATATCTATTGAGAGCTACTATATACTAGGCATTGGGAGTAGAATTGTAAACCAGATATAGAGAGTACTTAGCTGAACCATGGAGCTTATGAAAGAGCATCATAGTAACTAAATGAATGGTAGTATTATTTTCTAATTTAGGAAACATAGGTGATGAAAAAGTTTGAGGCAAGAGTGGGTGTTGGGTACAAAGATAATTAATTCAGTTAAATTTTAAAATTATGATAAAATTAACTGTGTGCATATGTAGTTCTATGGGTCTTATCATGTGTATAGTGGATTCCTTTAACCATTCACTTGGTATGAAGTATGACTGAGTTGTCAGTTTGTGGGGATTATGAATAAAACTTTTACTAACATTTATGCACACTATTGTATATGGAATGGATGGTCACTGGGGGCCTGTTGTATGGCATTGGGAACGCTGCTTAATATTCTGAGATAACCTATATGGGAACAGAATCTGAAAAAGAATGGGTATGTATATTGTATAGCTGAATCACTTTGATGTACAGTAGAAATTATCACATCATTGTAAAACAACTATATTTGATAAAACTTGAAGAAATGAAAAAAACTTATGTACACATTTTTGTGTCAACATGTTTTCATTTCTCTAGGGTAAATATCCCAGAGTGAGGCTGCATGTAGTAGATGTTTAACTTTGTCAGAACCTGCCATGCTGTTCTTCAGAATGGCTGTACTTTTTTGCATTGCCTCCAACAGTGTATGAGAGTTCTAGTTGCTTGATATACTTACCAGTACTTGGTGTTGTCAGTTTTTGTTTTGTTTATATGCTATTCTGATAGGTATGTAGGGTGAGCTTGTAGTTTAAATTTGGATTTCTATAATAACTAGTGCTATTGAGGATCTTTTCCTGTGCTTGTCATTACTGGTGAAATATCCGTTTAAATCTTTTGCCCATTAAAAGAATCTGGGTTGTTGTTTTCTGATGGTTATGTTTTTAGTTTTTAGTTCTTTGTATGATTTATATACAGTTTTCTTTGTTAATGGTTTGCAAACATTTTTTTCCCAGTCTGTTGTCTGTCTTATTCATTCTCTCAAATCTTTCACAGAGCAAAAGTTTTAAATTTTGATGAGGTTCAAATTAGCAGGGTTTTTCCCTATGAATTAAGCTTTTAGTGTTATGTCTAATTCAGGTTTATAACATTTTTTCTCCTTTAATTACTTTTAGGAATTTTATAGTTTACATTTGATATTTAGATTTATAATTCACTTTGAGTTACTTTTTATGTAAAGTCAGGGTTCTCTCTTCTCTCTCTTTTTTTTGGCATATGAATGTTCAATTGTTGCAACCATGTTTGTTGAAAAGATTCCTTTCTCCGTTAAATTTTATTTGCACCTCTGTCAGAAATCAGTTGCCATAATTGTCTGAGTCCATTTCTGGTTCTCTGTTTCCAGTGATCTATATGTCTATCCTTTTGCCAGTCCCACATTGTCTTAATTACTGTAGCTTTGTTACAGTAAATCTTAAAATAGGGTAAATTGAATTCTCCAACTTTGTTCCTCTTTTTTGAAATTCTTTATTCGACTTCATTTGCCTTTCCACATACATTGTAGTTATCTTTGTTTATAAAAATTCTTTCTGGAATTATGATTGAAATTGTGTTAAATCCATAAAATGGTTTGGAGAGAATTGACATTTTAGCTATGAGTCTTTCAGCCCGTGCACAAAATGTCTTTGACTTCTTTCATCAGTATTTTTTTAGTTCTCAGATACTTAAATTTTCATGTTTTAAGAGTTATCATAAATGATTTATTTTCTAATTTTTATTTTTAATTGATTGCTTGTATAAAAAATACTGATTTTTTTGATATGTTTATCTAGTGCCCTGTGACTTTGCTTATTAACTCAATAGTTAATAGAAGCTTTTTTGTAGATTCCTTGTGATTTTCAAGTATGGTCTGCAAATAGTGACGGTTTTATTTCCTTATTTCTGATCTGCATGCCTTTTATTAATTTTTCTTGCTTTATTACACTGGCTAGGATTTCCAGTACAGTGCAGTATAGTAATGGTAAGGGTAGACGTTTTTGACTTGTTCCTAATCTTAGCAGGGAAGCTATTCAGTCTTTCACCATTAAATATGACATTAGCTTTAGGGCTTATGTGGATGCCATTTATCAAATTAAGAAGTCTCTGTTCTTAGTTTGCTGAGGGTCTTTATCAAGATGAGGAGTTGAATTTTGTCAAGGACTTTTATGCACCTGTTGGTAAGATTATGCAGTTTGTCATTCTGGTGGATTGTATCATGTGATTTGTAAATATCCAAGCAAACATATTTCTGGGGTAAACTTCCACTTGGTCATGACTTAATATTCTTTTTATATATTTTTTGATTTTATTTGCTAATATTTTCTTGAAAATTATTCCATCTATGTATTTAGCAATGTATCTACTGTAGAAAACTTAGAAGATATTAAAAATTTGAAACTATAGAAATGAAGAAAGAAAACCAAAATCACTTATCTCACAATTCACATGATTATGGCTAACTTCTTGGAATTTTTTTCTAGTTTTTTTCTTCTGCCTAAATACCTAATATATTTTAAATTGTATGTGTGTATTTAAAACAAAGTTTGGTGTAATATACAAATAACCATTTTATAGTTAGCATGGCTACCTAATTTCATTGCATGTCATACTTTTACATAAGCCGTCTCCATGATATTATTCTGTATTGGTTTGGTTTATCATCAAGTGCAATTTACACAGTATGCTTTTAATGAAATTGTTCTCAAAAATATGTGCTTTAAATCTTTCATAGGAAATATTTATTTCATATGTGTCAAATAGAGATCTTGATTTACAAGGTTAGTGAAACAGTCCTTTGGTATAAAAGTAGGAAGACTCCCAAATAGTAGTCAGGAATCCGTTTTTAGGTGTATTTTAGCAAAATCACATATATGGAGTTTACTGTAAATCCTGGTTTACTTGGGCAGTTTATACCTGTTGTCCCTGGTACACTCTCAGCATTGTTCTGATTTGGATAATAAATTATATAGTCATCTTGTGTTTATGATAAATTGGGCCTTTTCAGAATATAAACTTGTCAGAAGCTTTGAACCAGGGTTAACTGGCTAAGGAACTTCAGGATTGGTGTTTAGGAAATTATGTGTGCTTAAGAATAGAATTTTTGCCAACGAGTAGTCCTTTGTCAAACATGGTTTTCCAGTGGTAGTTTTTTAAAAAAAATCTGATTTGTATTTGTGTACCAACATTTTAAAATTCACTGTCTCAACGTATGTTCAGTTCTTTTCAGTACCTTTATTTTATTTTATTTTTTTATTACTCAATGAATTTATCACAACTGTAGTTGCACAATGATCATCACAATCCAATTTCACAGGATTTCCATCCCACAACCGAAGCACATCCCCCCACCCCCCAAACTGTCTCCTCCAGAGACCATAAGTTTTTCAGTGTCTGTGAGTCAGCATCTGTTCTGCAAAGAAGTTCATTGTGTCCTTTTTTCAGATTCCACATGTCAGTGAAAGCATTTGATGTTGGTGTCTCATTGTATGGCTGACTTCACTTAGCATGATAATTTCTAGGTCCATCGATGTTGCTAAAAATGCTGGTATTTCATTCCTTTGAATGGCTGAGTAATATTCCATTGTATATATGTACCACATCTTCTTCATCCACTCCTCTGTCGATGGACATTTAGGTTGTTTCCATGTCTTGGCTATTGAAAATAGTGCTGCAATGAACACTGGAGTACATGTGTCTTTTCAAGTCATGTGTCACTCTCTGGGTAGGTGCGCAGGAGTGGGATTGCTGGATCAAATGGTAGTTCTATTTTTAGTTTTCTGAGGCATCTCCATACTGCTTTCCACAGTGGTTGCACCAAATTATATTCCCACTTACAGTGTAATAGGGTTCCCTTTTCTCCACACCTCCAACATTTATTGTTTTGTAGACTTTTTGATGATGGCCATTCTGGCCAGTGTAAGGTGGTACCTCATAGTGGTTTTGATTTGCATTTCTGTAATAATGAGTGATGTTGAACATCTTTTCATGTGTTTTTTGGCCATCTGTATGTCTTCTTTGGAGAATTGTCTGTTTAGATCTTCTGCCCATTTTCAGTACCTTTTAACAGAGTAGCAGGAGTAACAGTTACTGCTTCTTCCCATTCTAGACAGTTTTCTGGTCTTTGAAATAGTGCAAAAAGCAGAAACTTTATTTTCATGTTTTGGAATGTATAGATAGAATTTCGGACTCAGAAAATAAACTTGAGCCGTGCTTGATTTGTGATAAGTGTTTTGCCAAGATTCACAAAATGAAAAAGAAATCCAAATACAAAGAACACTTTATTTCAGGACAAGCTAGAAAAGAAATACAGTCAGCATAATACAAAACTATGGGATATTTAACAGATTTATTTTATGCAGACTGTTCTAGGTACTATTCTAGGTTCTGGGGATGAGCATTGAATAAGATAAACACAGTCTTTGCCCTTATGGAGCATACAGTCTAGTGGGCAAGATAGAACATTTAAACATAAACTTAGGCATTAAGTTCTCAGAACTTAAAAGTATTAAAACTGTAATATCCAGGTGTAATGTGTTATGAATCCACTCTTTCCTATATAATTTACATGAACCACACAGAATAGATGTGCCTTAGCCTTGCTGGGAATTTAATCAAGCTAGGTGCAGTTTTTCAGTTGTTTTTGCTTATACATTTTATGTGAGTTCTTATGTAGGCTTATATTTAATTAATCAAAATCTCAGTGTTATAGTAACAGTTTTTCTTATCAATGACAAATTTATAAAATGTTCAGTTTTGCATTTTTAATACCATCTTTGAAATCCAGTATGTATTTTACACACAGTAAATCACAAATCTGACGAGATACATTTCAGGCATTCAATAGCTATGAGTAGATGGTAACTACCATACTAAACAGCAAAGCTTCAGGAATTCTTAAAATATATCAGTCTCTTTTTTTTGCCTTTTTTTTTTAGGGCCACACCTGCAGCATATGGAGGATCCCAGGTTAGGGGTCCAATCAGAGCTACCACTGCTGGCCTATGCCACAGTCACAGCAGCACCAGATCCAAGCCACATCGTGACCTACACCACAGCTCACAGCAGTGCCAGATCCTTGACCCACTGAGCAAGGCCAGGGATCGAACCTGCAACCTCATGGTTCCTAGTTGGATTCGTTTCCATTGCGCCACGACGGGAACTCTGGTCTTTATTTTTTTAATTTTTTTATTATGGTTGATTTACAATGTTGTGCCAGTTTCTGCTGTGTATAGCAAAGTGACTCAGTGATTCATATGTGTGTGTGTATGTGTATACAATACTAGGTAATTATATTACTGTTATGGATCACAGTTCAAATTCAAATATAGGAGTTCCTGTTGTGGCTCAGTGGTTAATAATCTGACTAGGAACCATGAGGTTGCAGATTTGATCCCTGGCCTCTCTCAGTGGGTTAAGGATCCACCGTTGCTGTGGGCTGTGGTGTAGGTCGCAGATGCAGCTCAGATCCCGAGTTGCTGTGGCCGGTGGCTACAGCTCTGATTTGACCCCAGCATGGGGATCCCCATATGCTGCGCTTGCAGTCCTAGAAAAGGCAAAAAAAAAAAAAAAGGACACAAATACTCTCTCCCTCCCTCTCTCCCTCCCTCCCTCTCTCTCTCTCTCTCCCTCCCTCTCCCTCCCTCCCTCTCTCTCTTTCCCTCCCTCTCCCTCTCCCTCTCCCTCCCTCCCTCTCCCTCTCTCTCTCTCTCTCTCTCTCTCATTTTGTATTAGTTTCCATCATGGTCTATCCCAGGAGATTGGATATAGTTTCTTGTGCTATGCAGTAGAACCTTATTGTTTACCCATTCTAAATGTAATAGTTTGCATCTACTAACCCCAAACATAGTCTTTAAGTATGGAATATTTACTGCAATAAACTATATGCACATTCCAGTGTGTCACAGGAAAAAAAAAAAAATCTTAGCACACTGGAAGCAACATAAGCACTGCTTTGTACATCCAGGTTAATTCACTTTTGTGAAGAAACCATGTCAGTAATTTCACCAGGGAAATTTTGTTTTATCGTTTATTTTTACTTATATTTTTTGTCTTTTTAGGGCTTCACCTGTGACATATGGAGGATCCCAGGCTAGGGGTCGAATTGGAGCTGCGGCCGCTGGCCTACACCACAGCCACGGCAATGCCAGATCCGTAACCCACTGAGCTAGGCCAGGGATCAAACCTGTGTCCTCATGGAAACCAGTCAGATTTGTTTATGCTGCGCCATGATGGGAACTCCTCAGCGGGGAAATTTTAAATAAAAATAATCTTTGTGCAGGTCAAAGGCAGTTTACTACTAATAGGAGTAAAAGAGAACTCTTAGGATGTATAGAAGTAGGAACATCTCTTTAGCACCCTTGCATTGGCTGAGCCTGGTGTGAGGTAAACTGACAGAGGAAGCATGTTGTCTGAAGAATCCAGTTCCAGTAGAAAAAAGCAGGGCAATAAGGGTAAATTTAATGCTAAGAGGCAACAGATTAATAACTGGCATAAGCATGAAAGGAGAAGGATGCTTTATGCAAATATGAATTAATGCTTTGGAAATATTAGTAGACAGTGATGAAGTCACTTTGTTCTTTGATTATCAGGATATAGAGAAATGACCAGGATTGTCCATGGGTAGCCAACTTTCATAATTTCGGAAGAACTGTGAAAACTTCAAAGTGGATTGGAGATTTGCTTAAATAAGATGAATTTGATAGGATACTGTATGTCTTCTCATAAATGATAATAATGATAGTTGAGGTCAGAAAATTTGCACAAAATTACCAGGGGAGAGAATATAGAAAAAATAAAAGAGGAAACCAAGGACTGATCTTTGTGAAATACTTTCATTGAGAGAATCAGAGAAGGTGGCTGGGGAGTAGAGATAAAAGAGTTTTGGAAGTGCTTTATGACAGAGGAGAGCCTCAAGGAAAGGGGTAGGTCATCAACATGAAACATCTGAAGACTTTAGAAGTTAAAAACCTTTGCCTTTGATTTTTGACAAAATGGAGATTGTTGGTAGCTTTAGAAAAAATTTCAGTAGAGCTGATGAGTGCACAAACTGGGTTGTAAAATGTTAAGGAATGGGAGTGAGGAAGTTGAAGGCAGGAGTACAGACTATTTGAGGAACTTTGACAGTGAAGAGAGAAGAGAGTATCTTAAGACCTTTGCAAGAATATGGTAATGTTAAAGAAAACTTTTTTTTTTCTTCTTCTTTTTTAGGGCTGCACCTGTGGCATATGGAAGTTCCCAGGCTAGGGGTTGAATCAGAGCAACAGCTGCTGGCCTCCACCACAGCCACAGCAATGCCGGATCCAAGTCACGTCTGTGACCTACACCATAGCTCATGGCAACACCAGATCCTTAACCTACTGAGTGAGGCCAGGGATCAAACTCTCATGGGTACTAGTTGGGTTCATTACTGCTGAGCCACAATGGGAACTCCAGGAAAACATTGTTTTAAAAATTTGACAAATGGGGCTTTTTTTTTTTTTTGGATCAGGGTAAAAACCCAATTTTTTTCTACTGTACGGCATGGTGACCCAGTTACACATACATGTACACATTCTAGTTTCTCACATTATCATGCTCCATCATAAGTGACTAGACATAGTTCCCAGTGCTACACAGCAGGATCTCATTGCTAATCCATTCCAAAGGCCACAGTCTGCATCTGTTAACCCCAAACTCCCAATCCACCCCACTCCCTCCCCCTCCCCCCCCCCCTTAGCAACCACAAGTCTATTCTCCCAAATCCATGATTTTTTGGGAAAGGTTTATTTGTGCCCCATATTAATTTCCAGATATAAGTGATATCATATGGTATTTGTCTTTCTCTTTCTGAATTACTTCACTCAGTATGAGATTCTCTAGTTCTATCCATGTTGCTGCAAATGGCATTATGTCATTCTTTTTTATGGCTGAGTAGTAGTCCATTGTGTATATATACCACATTTTCCTAATCCATCATCTGTCGATGGACATTTGGGTTGTTTCCATGTCTTGGCTATTGTGAATAGTGCTGCAATGAACATGCAGGTGCATGTGTCCTTTTTAAGGACAGTTTTGTCCGGATATATGCCCAAGAGTGGGATTGCGGGGTCATATGGAAGTTCTATGTATAGATTTCTAAGGTATCTCCAAACTGTTCTCCATAGTGGCTGTACCAGTTGACCTTCCCACCAACAGTGCAGGAGGGTTCCCTTTTCTCCACACCCCCTCCAGCATTTGTTATTTGTGGACTTATTAATGATGGCCATTCTGACTGGCGTGAGGTGGTATCTCATGGTAGTTTTGATTTGCATTTCTCTGATAATCAGGGGTGTTTTTTGGGGCATTTTTTCATGTGCTTGTTGGCCATCTGTACATCTTCTTTGGAAAAAATGTCTATTCAGTTCTTTTGCCCATTTTTCCATTGGGTTGTTGCTTTTTTTTTTTTTGCTGTTGAGTTGTAGAAGTTGCTTGTATATTCTAGAGATTAAGCCCTTGTCTGCTGCATCATTTGAAACTATTTTCTCCCGTTCTGTAAGTTATCTTTTTGTTCTCTTTTTGGTTTCCTTTGCTGTGCAAAAGCTTGTCAGTTTGATTAGGTCCCACTGGTTTATTTTTGCTTTTATTTCTGTTGCTTTGGGAGACTGACCTGAGAGAATATTCATGAGGTTGATGTCAGAGAATGTTTGCCTATGTTCTCTTCTAGGAGTTTGATGGTGTCTTGTCTTATATTTAAGTGTTTGAGCCATTTTGAGTTTATTTTTGTGCATGGTATAAGGGTGTGTTCTAGTTTCATTGCTTTGCATGCAGCTGTCCAGGTTTCCCAGCAATGCTTGCTAAAAAGGCTGTCTTTTTCCCATTTTATATTCTTGCCTCCTTTGTCAAAGATTAATTGACCATAGGTGTCAGGGTTTATTTCTGGGTTCTCTTGTTCTGTTCCATTGGTCTATACTGTCTTGATCATTGTGGCTTTGTAATATTGCCTGAAGTTTGGGAGAGTTATGCCTCCTGCTTGGTTTTTGTTCCTCAAGGATCGCTTTGGCAATTCTGAGTCTTTTGTGGTTCCATATAAATTTTGGATTGTTTGTTCTAGTTCTGTGAAAAGTGTCATGGGTCATTTGATAGGGATTGCATTGAATCTGTAGATTGCTTTGGGTAACATGGCCATTTTTAGAATATTAATTTTTCCAACCCAGGAGCATGGAATATCTTTCCATTTCTTTACTTCTTCTTTAATTTTCTTGATTAATGTTTTATAGTTCTCGGCATATAAGTCCTTGACCTCCTTGATCGGGTGTATTCCGAGGTATTTGATTTTTTTGGGTGCAATTTTAAAAGGTATTGTATTTCTGTATTCCTTTTCTCACATTTCATTGTTGGTATACAGAAATGCGACTGATTTCTGAATGTTAATCTTATATCCTTCTACTTTGCTGAATTTGTTGATCAGTTCAAGTGGTTTTGGTTTGAGTCCTTAGGGTTTTATGTATATAGTATCATGTCAGCTGCATACAGTGACAGTTTTACCTCTTCTCTTCCTATGTGGATGCCTTTAATTTCTTTTGTTTGTCTGATTGCTGTGGCTAGGACTTCTGATACTGTGTTGAATAGCAGTGGTGAGAGTGGGCATCCTTGTCTTGTTCTAGATTTTAGTGGAAAGGCTTTCAGCTTTTCTCCATTGAATATTATATTTGCTCTGGGTTTATCATAAATGGCTTTGATTATGTTAAGGAATGTTCCCTTTATACCCACTTTGGTAAGAGTTTTTATCATGAATGGATGTTGGACTTTGTCAAATGCTTTTTCTGCATCTATTGAGATGATCATGTGGTTTTTGACTTTTCTTTTGTTAATGTGGTGTATGATGTTGATTGATTTGCATATGTTGAACCATCCTTGTGCACCTGGGATGAATCCCACCTGGTCGTGGTGTTTGATCTTTTTTATATGTTGTTGGATTCAGTTGGCTAAAATTTTGTTGAGAATTTTTGCATCTATATTCGTCAAAGATATTGGCCTGTAGTTTTCTTTTTTGGTGGTATCTTCATCTGGTTTTGGAATTAGGGTGATGGTGGCATCATAGAATGTCTTTGGGAATGTTCCTTGTTCTTCAGCCTTTTGAAAAAGTTTAAGAAGGATGGGTATAAGTTCCTCTTTGAATGTTTGGTAGAATTCACCTGTGAAGTCATCCGGTCCTGACTTTTATTAGTAGGGAGTGTTTTTATGACATATTCAATTTCATTTCTAGTGATTGGTCTGTTCACTTGATCTATTTCTTCTTGATTCCGTTTTGGCAGGCTGTAAGTCTCTAGAAAGTTGTCCATTTTTTCTACATTGTCAAATTTGTTGGCATATAATGTTTATAGTGTTCTCTTAAGGTTTTTTGTATTTCTGTAGTATCCGTTGTGATTTCTCCTTTTTCATCTCTTATTTTGTTTATTTGGGTTTCTTCTCTCCTCTTCTTGGTGAGTCTAGCCAGAGATTTGTCAATTTTGTGTACCTTTTCAAAGAACCAGCTCTTGGTTAGATTGATTTTGTCTGTTGTTTTTTGAATCTCTATTTTATTGATTTCCTCTTTGATCTTTATGATTTCCTTCCTTCTGCTGACTTTAGGTCTTCTTCTTTTTCTAATTCATTTAGGTGGTGGGTTAAGTTGTTGATTTGAAATTTTTTTTCTTTTTTGAGGAAGGCCTGTATTGCTATGAACTTCCTTCTGAGAACCGCTTTTGTGGCATCCCATGGATTTTGAGAGGTTGTGTCTTCATTATCATTTGTCTTGGGGTATTTTTTAATTTCTTTCTTATTTCCTCATTGAGCCATTGGTTTTTTAGTAGCATGTTGTTTAGCCTTCATGTATTAGGTTTTTTTTTTTTTTCCCCATTTCTTTCCCTGTGGTTGACTTCTAGTTTCATGCCATTGTGGTCAGAGAAGATACTTGAAATAATTTCTATACTCTTAAATTTGTTGAGGTTAGCTTTGTGCCCCAATATGTGATCAATTCTTGAGAATGTCCCATGTGCACTTGATTTTTTTGGATGTAATGTCCTGTAAACGTCAATTAAGTCTAACTTTTCTGTTGTTTCCTTTATGATCTTTGTTGCTTTATTGATTTTCTGTCTAGAGAATCTGCCCATTGATGTGCGTGGGGTGTTAAAGTCTCCTACTATGATTGTATTCCCATCAATTTCTCCTTTTATGTCTGTTAGTATTTATTGTAGGTATTTGGGTGCTCCTATATTAGGGGCATATATATTGATGAGTGTAATATCCTCTTCTTGAATGGATCCTTTAACCATTAAATAGTGTCCTCCTTTGTCTTCCTTTATGGCCTTCATTTTAGTCTATTTTGTCTGATTTGAGTCTTGATACTCATGCTTTCCATTCTTGTTCATTGGCATGAAATATCTTTTCCCATCCCCTGACTTTCAGTCTATATGTACCCTTTGCCCTAAGATGAGTTTCTTGTAGGCAGCAGATTGAAGGTTTTTGCTTTTTTGTCCAATCTGCCACTCTTTGTCTTTTGATTGGAGCATTTAGTCCATTGACATTTAAGGTGGTTATTGATAGATATTTATTTATTGCCATTTTAAGCCTTGTTTTCCAGTTGACTCTATGTTTCTCTTTTCTTCTTTTTTTGGTTGGATGGTTTCCATTTATTTTATACTTGAGTATTTTTGTTTTCAGTTTTTGTGAATGTAATGTTTGGCTTTGATTTGTGGTTGCCCCCTTTTTTTAAAGTATGTTAACACCTTTCTATATCTGCTTACTTTAGCCTGATAATCATATAGGCTTAAACACATCAAGATAAAAAAAAAAAAAAACCTGATTTTTCTTACTTCCCTTACCCACATTGCATGGTTTTGATTTTTTTTTTTTTATTAGCATCTTCATGTTTGGATCTGTATGCTGGCTTATTTAAATGACTGCTTTCCAATTGTGGTTTCCTCCATCCTAGTTCTTCCTTTTTTTTTTTTTTTAATTTCGAGAAGCCCTTTCAGTATTTCTTTTAGAATGGGTTTAGTATTACTGTACTCCGGAGAAATTCTTTATTTCCCCTTCTAATTTAAATGATATTCTTGCTGGATAGAGTATTCTAGGTTGCTTTTTTTTCCTTTCAGTGCTTTAAATATATCTTGCTACTCCCTTCTGGCCTGTCCTGTTTCTGTAGAGACATCAGCTGATAGCCTTATTGGGGTTCCCTTATAATTAACACTTTGCCTTTCTCTTGCTGCCTTTAGAATCCTCTCTTTATCTTTAACTTTTATTATAATATGTCTTGGTGTGGGCCTGTTTGAGTTCAACTTGTTTGGGGCCCTCTGTGCATCCTGTATCTTGATATCAATATCCTTTAAATTTGGAAAGTTTTCAGCCATCATTTCTTCCAATGTATTTTCAATACCCTTTTCTTTTTCTTCTTCTGGAATTCCTATTATGTGTAGATTGGCCCACTTTATATTATCCCATAGGTCTCTTATACTGCTTTCATGCTTTTTCATTTCGTTTTCTGTCTGCTATCCTGATTGGGTGATTTCCATTGTTCTATCTTCCACCTCACTAATTGTTTCTCTGCATTATTCATTCTAGTCTTTATTGCCTTTAGCTCGGTTTGTATCTCTGCAAATGAATTTTCTAGTTTATCTTGGCTCCTCCTTATACTTTCTAGCTCCTTTCTGAGGGAATCTGCATTGCTGTTCATATCCTCTCTTAATTCCTTCAGTATTTTCACTATCTCCCTTTTGAACTCAAAATTTGTCAGACTTTGTTTCATTTTTGATTGCTTCGGGTGAATTCTCCTGTTGCTTTAACTGGGAATGGTTTCTGAGCTTCTTCATCATGCTTGTGTTTTTCTTTTTCTGCGAATTTGGGGAAGCCAAACTGTAGTTTGGCACAGTCCAGTGTGGTCTGGCAGGCCTGGCTCCATGAGGGCGAGGCGTGGGTGCTGGTAGCACGCAAGGGTGCCAACGGGGTGGATCCGCACGGGCTGGGCTGCAGGCACCCGGAAGGAGCACTCAGCTCTCTACGATTCAGTGGGCATGCATGCACACCAGGGCCCAAGGAGTTTTCTCTGGTGGCCTGCCCCTCCTCCTGTCCACTTCCCAACAGTGTCACCTTGCCTTTCCTGCAGGTCCGGACCTTCTCCTGGGTTCCCTCTGCCATGGCTTTCCACTCCCCAGCCCTTAGCTTACCACTCCCCCCACCAACAGCGCACCACTCCCTAGTCCCTTAGGCTGTTCTACACTATCAACCCCAGCCCACTCCCCGGGACTGACCTCCAGAGCCTAAGTCTCAGTGCCCAGCCCCCACTGAGTGTCTCAAGTCTATAGTGTCTGTGCCAGTGGTTCAGATGGTCTGTGTGTCTCTTACTCTGCTTTGTGAATCTCAGACCTGCTGCTGTGCTTTTCTTGGCTTCTTGGAGTTCCCTTTGACTTGGCTGATCTTTCCATTGGTTAGGTGGCTTCCCAGGGTGTAGGTTCCCTTTCTCTTTCACAACTTCGTCACTGGAGTGTTAGACCCATCCTGATTCCTTTTATGTGTCTATTTTTTTTTTGTTCTACACAGTTCTGTCAAGGGTTTCTTGCCCTTTTTGGAGGTTTAAGTTCTTCTGCCAGCATTCAGTTGATGCTCTGTGTGAATCGTTTTACATGTAGATGTGTTTGTGGGAGAGGGAGAGCACGTCCTCTTCTGCCATCTTGCCAGCCCCCCTTAAGTCACATTTCTAATATAGGAGGGATTAGATAGCTTTCTGACTTATGTTCTTTGGATCTAGGTTAGTTACACTCTTATCTTTGAGTGATGGGGGTGTCAATTTAGTAGAGAAATGTAAGTACTAGACAAGTGTCAGGTGCTATATTTTATCTAACAAGTAACTTAGAAATCTCTTTGTTAACTATCATTTACTTTTGATGGCACTTCTGCTAATCTTTCTACAAAAATTTGCATTAAATATAGCTTTTAGTTGATAATTTCATTGGAAATAATTCATTTATCCATTGATCATGAATGTAGTTGGTATTTGTTTACACCATGTATCTTCTATACCTGTTCTTTTTTCAGTTATCTTAGTATCTTGTGTTTATATTGTATGTCAATCATAAAGATTTTCACACATAAAACAAGAAAAGTGAAAATAATTACTATGTCATACAATACCCATTTAGTGTTTGTATTTCCAATTATTTTATAAATGTCATAATTATTGCTTTTAATTAAACTTTATTTTTAAAATTAATTTTAGATTTATAGAAATATTATAAAGATAGTGCAGAGAGTTCTCATATACTCCATATAGTTTCACCTATTATTAGCATCATATTTGTTACAATTAGTGAACCTATACTGGTACATTATCATTATCTACATTTTATTTAGATTTCCTTAGTTTTTACCTAACATCTTTTTTTTTTTTTTTTCTGTTACAGAATCTCATCCAGCACACTACACTTCATTTAGTTGTCATGTCTCCTTAATCCCTCTTGGCTGTGAGAGTTTTTCACATTTATCCCTGTTTTTGATGACCTTGGTAGTTTTGAGAAGTACTGGTCGGGTATTTTTATAGTGTCCCTCTGTTAGGATTTGTCTGATGTTTTTCTCCTGAGTTGATTGAGTTTATAGTTTTAATGGAAAGATCATAGAGGTAAAGTTGTCATCAGAGTTAGCACTTTACCTCTATGGTCTTTCTATTAAAACTATAGGGCAGCGGATATCCATATGACTTACCACTGATGACGTCCCCCTTTATCACCTGGCTAAGATAGTTAACGTTCAGTTTCCTTGCTGTAATGTTAGCACCCCCCTGCCACCATACTTTCTGGGAAAGGAGGTCTGTGCATGGTGTATACTTAGAGTGCTGATGAAGCTCCCTCTTCCTTGAGGACAGAGTATCTGTATACATTATTTGGAATTCTTGTATGTGGGAGATTTGTCCTCTTTGTTTTTCCATTTATTCAACCATTTATTTTTATTAGCATGACTCATGGATCTTTGTTTTATACTTTGGGTTATACTATAATACCACTTTGTTGTTCAGATTGTTCCATATTTGTGCATTAGAAACTCTGATTCTTTTGTACTTTTGATATAGCTCCATCTTAGCTTGTTTTTTGGTTTTTTTTTAAACTACTTCTTACCTTGTCACTATAAGATACTCGAGACTTTCCTGCCCCAATCCTAGAATTAGCCATCTCTCCATGGAACCCTGGTTCCTTTCACAATGATTATTTTTTAATAATAGCTTTATTGAGAGAATTTACATATCATACACTCATTTAAAAGGTACAGTTTAGGGGATTTTAGTATATCCACAAAACTGTGTAGCCACAATCAATTTTAGAACATTTTCATCCCTATGAAAGAAACCCTGTATCCCATTAGCAGTCACTTCCTATTCCTTATTCTTCCCCTGTCCTCCTCCCTCAAGATAAGTTTCTGTTTGTGGATTTACTTATTCTGGACATTTCATACAAATGAAATCATACAGTTTGTAGCTTTTTTCATATTCTTTTACTTAGCAATGTTTTCAAGGTTGATCCATGTTGTAACTTCTGTCCCTCCTATGGCTGAATAATAATCTATTGTATGACTATATGACATTGGGTTTATCCATTTATCCTTTGGTGGATATTGCATTGTTCTTATGTTTCTAGTTTTTGGCTAGTTTGGATAATGCTATGTACATTTGCAAAAAATGATTATTAATTTTTGTTTGAATCTGAATCCAGATCTACACAACTGATTGGTGTGTGTTTTAAATTTCTGTTCAGGTAACACTTATCCCCCCACCACTCTTTATTCCATGTAATTTATTTCTTGCAGTAACTGGGTCATTTGTCTTAAACAGTTTACTCTCAATTGGGATGATATTGATTGTACCACCATGATGTCTGTTATCATGTTACTCTGTTCTTTTTATTTTTTTCTTAATTGGTAGTTGGATCTAGAGGTTTAATTCAGGATTTTGTTTTTGTTTTATCAAGACTGCTATGTAGGTGGTCATGGTGTATACTTTCATCAAGAGGCATCTAATGTGTTATTGAGCCTGCTTCCCTTTTATAAGCCACTGGAGTTCAGCCTGTGAATCACATCTGGCCTGTGACCTGTTTTTGTACATACCAACATTAGCTCATGGTTTTCATATTTTTAAAGAGTTGTTTAAAAAATTTAAAAACAGAAAAATATGTGACAGAAACTATATAATCTGTAAATCCTAACATATTTACTATCTGGCCCTTTTATGAAAAAATTTGCTGACTCTTAGACCATTTATTTTTATTTCTCAGAGCTCCTAATTCATTAGGGGTTGCAAAATGGTGATACTGTGTCATTGCTTCCTTATTAGGTAAAATACTTTTATAAACAGAGGCTTACTTTGATCAACAATTTTACTGCCATAAGGATCCATTTGATTAAGAAGATGCTTTAATTATATGCCATTTTTTTGAAATAATGATTTGGTTCTATAACATTCTCCACCATTGACTACTTAGTCTTTGTTTTTTAGGTCATTATAAAGTAATGGAATTCCGCATGTTTGAGTGTTTCAGTTTATCATTCTACTATGGTAATTGATGCTTAACGCAACTGGCCCCGTATTTGGCCACTAAGAGCCTTTTGAGTCTTTCGGGATGGCCCTAGTCGTAGTAGTCACTGATAGCTTTTTGTATTCTGGAGTGACAAAATATTGCAGATTCACCTCAGGTTTCAATTGCAAACCTGGAATTAACCAGTTTTTTTTTGAACACTGTTTTGTGTAGAAAAATGGAATTTAGAGGCCCCATTTGGGTATGGGAAATATTTCTTGCTACTGGCTTAGTCATTGTCACCTGTCCCTTTCAGTGAAGTGAGTTAAGAACTATCTTTTAAATAAATAAAATACAAATTTGTATTGCTGCTTACAATTGAAACTGAGGGATACATGGCCTTTCCTTAATCTCATTGATTTTTATATCTGTTTTGCTTTTCTTCCACACCGAGACTCTTGTTCTCCATGACATCAGTGAATTTACTCATTTGCTTTATTCCAACAGGTGCTTGCATGCACACACATCTCAGTATTAACAGCAACTGCAACAGAATGGTTATTTAAAATTTAAAATTTTTGTAGTTCTTTTAATCCTTAGGGTGTATTCCACTATGTGTAGTTTAGTTCGCATGTTTCTAAATTCTCTTAGACTGGTTTCTTTCTGTGTGGTTAAAATGACAACTGGAGATTTAGATTCATTTCAGTTCTGCTTTCAATTTTTACGGGCTTTGAAATTTTAGTTTTTTGGTTTTTAATCATATAAAATATTTGCATGGTCCTAAAGTCAAATTTATGAATAAATTTTTTGTTTTTTTTGCTTTTGTTTGTGTGTTTGTTTTTTATGGCTGCATCTGTGGCATATGGAAGTTTCTAGGCTAGGGGTTGAATCGGAGCTGCAGCAGCATGGGATCCGAGCCACATCTGCAACACACACCACAGCTCACAGTAATGCCGTATCTTTAACCCACTCAGCGAGGCCAGGGATCAAACCTGCATCCTCATGGATACTGTTTGAGTTCATAACCTGCTAAGTCACAACGGGAACTCCTGTGATTAACTTCTGTTCAGAGACATTTAGCTTCAAGTCCATATCTTTTCTCCTTGAATGTATTAAAAATTATGTGTGTGTTTGTATTAATATCTCATGTTTATTAGATAAGTATACTCACTTTTCTCCAACCATGCTCTTTCACTCTGTTTACCACTGCATAGTTCCTCATTGTGTCAGTGTACCGTAGTTGGTTCAATGTGTCCCTTACTGATGGATATCAGGGTTGTTTCTTGGCTGTTACTGAAAGTAATGGTGCAATGAATAGTCTTGCTTGTATTTATTTTCATTTGGGCCACTGTATCATTGGGATAGATTGAGAGACAGAGGATTGCTAAATCAAAGAATAAATGCATGTATATTTGCGCTTGGTGTTGCAAACTTCCTTATGTAGTGGGTATGCCCTTTTGCATTCCCATCAGCCTATTTCCCTGTCTTTTGTCTGTAGAGTATGTTTTAAACATTTGGATTTTTGCCATTATGATAGGTGAGAAATTGTATCTGTGTAGTTTTAATTTGCATTTTTTTATTTTGAGTTTGATTGAGCATCTTTTAAAATGATTAAGGACCATTTGCATTCCATCTTAGTCTAATTTTACATCTGTGTGAAAATGGTATACAATTATAGTAGTATAGGAAAGACTTATTTTACTCCCACAAATGTATTTACAGCTGCTTGGTTGTTATGTATATGCATATATACGGCTTCATCGTGAGTATTTTGGGGCTCATGTTTTATCCTTCTGATACTGTTAACATCTTTCCTGGATTTTAGAGGTCTCCTCTTCCTCCCCAGGTTTATTTCACATCAGAAGTATGTTATCAGGAGATTAAAAGGTCAATGAATGAAATATGAATTTGTGACTTAATATGACAGCTTACTGATGCAGGTTTGAGTTAACAATCCTTTGAATTCATTTTATTTTCATCAGTAAATATGCAGTTAAGTAAAAAAATTCTAGAACCTGGTCTGCAGATCTTGCGAGACTATGACATGATTTTTCTGAAACATCTGTTTATTTTGCAACAAGAGCTTGTATATGCACAGCATTCTTTGCAGAAAATAGCTTTGATATTATAAGACTCATTATTAAGGATTCTTAGTCTTGTGTTCTTCTCTTTTGTAAGTATTTGTTAGATTGTCCTGTGGGATTTCATAAATACTGCTTTTGTTAGTAAAGCTGCTGACAGCAAAAGCTTTCAGTAAATTATTCATGTGCTGTTTGTTTTCTGTGTTAAAGAATTTAATGCATCTTTACACAGGATATTTTTAAATCTGAACTTGGTAACAATTTGTAGACATATGGTGAATAAAAACTGTAATGCTTATTTTCCATATGAGAAAAGTATTCTATTAACAATATTTAGAGCAGCATCAGCTCTCCAGAATAGAACATAGCTGATTACTGAAGAATAATGGAGAATAACTTTTAAAAATGATTTTGAAATAATTACTCATAGAAATTTCTGTTCTTTCAAGATGTGTGCCACTGAATTTTATCTGTTCTCTTGTTCACTGTCATTTATATACTTACTGTTCACTTTAATTCATTGAAAACTTTAGGTCTTATTTTACAGTCTTCCTCTCCATTCCAAGTCTGGCATTGTTCTAGATAATTTGCATGTCTGCTTGGCTTATCTTTCTAATACCATCTTCAGTACATTGAATACTGTAACTTCCTCATCTCCAGTGGCTTCTTTTTTATGCACCTTCAAGCATCATCTTCCATAACTGCACCCCACCCCTGCTGAAATCTTAAAATAATATCGCAGTCTTACCACAGTCTCCTAACATTCCAGGTTTCTCTGGAATTATACTGGCACTGTTTTTACCCATCTCAGTTCACTCCTGTTTATTTCCTTTCCTGTTTATCTTAGATTCCATTGACAACTATTTGCTGTTATTTCTACCCCTCACTTCATTGTTACCTTCTACTCATCTGCCTAGAAAAACTCAGTTTTAAATGTCTACTTTCTCTGTATAGTCTACAAAATCAGGTTCTCTTGCTTGAACTTCTTTAAATACAGTTACTGACCTTAACAGTGCAGCCTGGTAATCCTATTTCCCTCTTTTTGTGCTCTCTTCCATTCTCACTGAAGCTACTTCAGACGTTCACCAGTACTGTGCAAATCTCTGGCACTTCCTGACACCCTCAGTCTACCCACACCATCACTTGTACTCACCTCATGTTTTAGAGAATGTACAAGCAACTGACTCCCATAATTAACTTCTGTCAAGCCCATATTCTCATCATTACTTCCTTCTGATCCAAAATTAACCCTCATACATGTCTTTTTATACTATAGATATTTAATGCTTGAAATTTCCCTCTAAGCATTGCTTTAGTTACATTGTGCAAATCTCATGTGCTGTATTTTTGCTTTCATTAACTTCAAAATATTTTGTAATTTCTCATGTGATTGTTTCTTGATCTATGGATTACTAAGAAGCATGTTGCTTATTATTCCAAATATTTTAGGATTTTCCAGCTATTTGTTATTTATAGTTAAATTCCATTATGTTTGGAAAATATGTTTTGTATATTTTCAGTTCCTCATAAGCACATTTAGTAGTCATCCAAAGTTTCAGGGAGACTCTTAGGCCAAACTCAGGAGTTCTGCCCACCTCTGCAGCCTCCTCTTCTTTCATAATCTGCCCTGCAAATTATAGTCACTTTGGCTACCCCAACTTTTATCTTCTTGTCAATTCTGAATGACTTTTTTTTTTTTTGGTCTTTTTAGGGCTGCACCCACGGCATATGGAGGTTCCCAGGGATCGAATCTGAGCTGCAGCTGCTGGCCAAAACCATAGCCACAGCAGCGAGGGATCTGAACCATGTCTGTGACCTATACCACAGCTCATGGCGATGCCAGATCCTTAACTCACTGAGCGAGGCCATGGATTGAACCTGTGTCCTCGTGGATGCTAGTCAGATTTGTTTCCCCTAAGCCACAACAGGAACTCCGCTTCTGTGTGATTTTGGAACTCTATCTGCTTCCCTCTTCCTCAAGCCTAAAAAGATGGGATATCTACAAGCTGTAAAATGGGGTAATTTTAGAGCTCATCTTGTTTGTTTCCTTTCTCTCAGGGGTCACAGTCTTGTGCCACCTGTTGTCCAGTGTCTGAAAAGCATTGTTACATTGATTTTTCTAGTGTTTTTGTTTAAGAGAGAAAGGTAAGTCTAGTCCCTGGATCCCAACTAATCTTGCCTGAAGTAGCCTATTTTACCTTCTTCTGGTTCTTTCTATTTTTCAACAGGCTCATGTCTCTCCTCTATAACAGAGAATATAAAGGAAGCGCAAGGTCTGATTTTTAGCATTTACTAACCTGTTTCTCCTCTCCCTTTCACAGCTGAACATTTCGAAAGTGGTCTCAATATCCTTGTTTCTGGAAAGTGTTGTTTGTGAACTGGCAGAATCTGTGTCACCTAGACATTTGTTTAGAAATAGAGAATCTCAGGCCTAAACCTAGAACTGCTGAATCGAATTAGAATTTTAACAGGATTAAACAAGGTGATTGGTATACACATTTAAATTTGACAATACTATTCAACATTTGCAGATTATGTTTTTTCATTTTCCATCTTGTTCCTGAGGGCATTGTGTCTGGCATTTGTCTTTGCTAATTCTACTGAATCTGTTCCTACCTAAGTCATCAAAGACCCTCTCAAAATATATCTAATGAATGAGTGTCCATCTATATTTTACTCTGAGCAGTTCATCCTCCTCCTTGAAATAGTCCTTTGGCTCTTGGGTTGACATATTCTCTTATCCTCCAACCTCTGTGACTTTTGCAGGCTTTTTCTCTGCCTTAAATGTTGGTGTTCTGTAGAAATTGGTCATCAACTTTATTCACTTTATTCAGATTTTATAGTTCTTAGTTGATCTCATTTTCTCTGGTAACTTCAGTTTCAACATATATTCCATCCTGAATCTCTACTCTTTTCCAAACTTATATGTCCTTAAAATCTCCATATCTGTGACACACCGTGATCCCCCTCCTGTGTCCTTTTCCTCAGTGACTGGCACCAACCATTGTCCCAGCCAGAGAGCTGTCAGTGGTCTTGGACCTCTCCATCGCCCTTACTCCACGTTTACTCACCCTTACTTCCACATTTAATAATTCTCCAAGGCTTATCAACTTAATCCCTAAAATTAATTAAATCTGGCTACTTCTCCTAGTCATTGTTGCTACTTTTCTAAATAGGACTTTATCAGGTTTTAACAGAGATTGGTGCAGTGGCTTCCTAACTGGTTTCCTTATCTCCAGCCTTGTTCTCTTTAATCTCCATTTTGCAGTAAGAATACTGCTTTTAATAAGTAAATGTGATTTTCACTTCTCATCTTTAAGCCCTTGCCAAACTTCTTAACTTCTTAATTTAGCATATAAAAATCCTCATGACCTGGTCCCTACTCACTCAATTCTGAATTTGAGTACTTTGCCCATTCCACTACTACCTTGTACCTAGGCTTTTGTACCTGCTCTTCCTTTGACTGGGCTCATACTCCTCTTCACGGCTGGCTCCTCATCATCCGTTAGGTATCTCATTTTGCATGAGTTTCCTCCCTGACTTTCTAGACCAGTTTGCCTCTCTCTTCGCAGCTTACACATACCCTGTCATGGCTCCCACCACATTGTTCTGTGGATGTATTGGTGTGAGCTGTGATTATATCAGTGTATGTTTCCACCATAAGCACTCTGAGGGTAGGTACTAGTCTTATTGTTGTATCTTAGGTGCTTAGCATCCTTCAGTCATTCAACAAATATTTATTGAGCACCTGCTGTAAATGTCAGGCAGAGTTCCTGCCTCTCATCAAGCTTATATTGGATTGTGGGGTTGGAAGTAGGTTAGGGTAGAATGAGAAACAATAAACCACAAAAGAAAAATTTTTATTCTTATTTATAGTAGATCCTTAGTAATATACTTTTGAAAGAATTAATGTATAAATTATTATTTTATTTTATTTTTTGCTTTTTAGGGCGGAACCCGTGACATATGGAGGTTCCCAGGCTAGGGGTCCAGTTGGAGCAACAGCTGCCAGCCTATGCCACAGCCACAGCAATGCAGGATCTGAGCCGCGTCTGCCACCTGCACCACAGCTCAGCACAACGCTAAAGCCTTAACCCGCTGAGCGAGGCCAGGTATTGAACCCACGCAGATTCTTTTCTGCTGTGCCATGACCAGAACTCCTAAATTACGATTTTAAAGAGCCCTTGAAAGTCCAGAAATCTTTGGTGTCATTGTTAGTGATTTAAGCTCTGCTCTCTCAAAATGTAACCAGGAGTTCCCTCGTAGCTCAGAGAGTTAAGGATTCAGAGTTTTAACTGCTGTGGCTCTGGTTACAGCTGTGGCACAGATTTAGTCCCTGGTCTGGGACTTCTGTGTGCTGCAGAGGTGGCCAAAAAATGAAATAAAAAATGTGACAGCTTTTTTGGGTCTATTGAAATGTGGTAGTTACATTATTATTTGGGGGCTTTTATTCTATCTAATCTTAGTTTTATTTTACCTGGTATCCCTGATCAGAGCTGAAGTAATCAAGGGTTATTAGAGGTACACTTTAGAAATAGCAGTGAAAAGTAAACTTCAAAAATAGAAAAATAATAAATTATGTTTTTATTAAGAAATATTTTATGTGCTTTGTTTTTTATAAAGGTCAAGATTTAGATTCTAAAATCAGAAAAAATGTCTCCTTAAATAGCCAAAGTACATATTTGATAATCAATAGGCTAAATTATCTGAAATTGGCATAATATTTTGAATAGTTTCCTTAAAAATGCTATGTCACTTTATTTCTAACTAATTATATGAAAAAGGTATATTAAATTTATTTAAAAATTTTATACACCCTTAATAAAGTTTTTTTATTCCAAGCACAATTTTAACTTAAAAAAATTTTTTTTCCATTATAGTTGGTTTACAGTGTTCTGTCAATTTCTACTGTACAGCAAGGTGACCCAGTCAAACACATATATACATTCTTTTTCTCACATTATCCTCCATCAAGTTCCATCTTAAGTGACTAGATATAGTTCCCTGTGCTACACAGCAGGTTCTCATTGCTTATCCATTCCAAATGCAATAGTTTGCATCTATTAACCTCAGACTCCCAGGCCATCCCACTTGCTCCCCCTCCCCCTTGGCAACCACAAGTCTCTTCTCCAAGTTCATGATTTTCTTTTCTGTTTAAAGGTTCATTTGTGCTGTATATTAGATTCCAGATATAAGTGATAACATATGATATTTGTCTTTCTCTTTCTGACTTACTTCACTTAGTATGAGAGTCTCTAGTTCCATCCATGTTGCTGCAAATGTCATTATTTTGTTCTTTTTATGGCTGAGTAGTATTCCATTGTGTATATATGCCACATCTTCTTAATCCAGTCTTCTGTTGATGGACATTTAGGTTGTTTCCATCTCTTGGCTATTTCAAATAGTGCTGCAATGAACATAGGGGTGCATGTATCTTTTTCAAGGAAAGTTTTGTCTGGATATATGCCCAAGAGTGGGCTTGCTGGGTCATATGGTATTCTATATTTAATTTTCTGAGGTACCTCCATAGTGTTTTCCATAATGGTTGTACCAAATTACATTCCCACCAAGAGTGTAGGAGGGTTCCCTTTCCTCCACACCCTCTCTAGCATTTATTTGTTGACTTGTTAATAATGATGGCCATTCTGACCAGTGTGAGGTGATAACCTTACAAATGTTAATTTCAGCAAAAAATTTTGTTAGAATGATGAGAGATACTTAGTGGATCAGTGGAAAAACTAAAGAACCAAACAAATATCTACAGTTTCATTTGGGCCAGAGAGGTTATTTTTTTTATAAATTATAACTCTTCTGAGTTATATAATTAAATCTGCCTTTTGGAATTTTCTTGAGCCCTTATACCTAAGAGTGTATGCTGCTTGTTGCATAGTTTCTGATATATTGTAATTGCCTAGAGAATCAACAATCCAGTGCAGTATTTTGCTCCCAGTGTTTTAATACTGCAAAATTATCTACGAATAAGGACTTTTTTGGTACATAACAGCACCATTAATCACATCTAAGGAAATTACAATGAATACTATCTAATATACTAAAAATTTAAATTCACTCAAATATTTACTACATGCTTTTTGTAGCCCAGGACTCACTAATGCTAAGTTTACTCGTTGCATTTGTTTTTGTCTCTTTAGTCAGTTTTCATCTAGAACAACCTTCTTGCCTTTGTTTTTCATGGCATTGACTCCTCTTTGAAGAGTCTAGGGAAGTTGTCCTCTAGAATGTCTCACACTGAAATGTATTATTCTTTCATGCTTAGATTTAGGTTAAACACTTAGCAAGTATATGTATATGTGTGTGTGTGTATACATACATATATATATATATATATTTTTTTCTTTTTAGGGCCGCACCCACAGCATATGGAGGTTCCCAGAATAGGGGTTGAATCCGAGCTGTAGCTGCCGGCCTACACCATAGCCGCAGTAATGCCAGATCTGAGCCGCATCTGTGACCTACATCACAGCTCACAGCAATGCCGGATCCTTAACCCACTGAGCGAGGCCAGGGATTGAACCTGAAACCTCATGGTTCCTAGTCAAATTCGTTTCTGCTGTGGCACGACAGGAACTCCAAGAATATTTTTTAAATTTATTTTTTTTTATTGAAGTATATTTGATTTACAATGTTGGGTTAATTTCTGCTAAATCACAGCAAAGTGATTCAGTTACATATATATATATATATATATTTTAAAGCTTTTCCATTATGGTTTATCATAGGTCATTGAATATTGTTCTCTGTGCTGTGCAGTAAGACCTTGTTGTTTATCCCCTCTGTGCATAATAGCTTACACCTGCTAATCCCAACCTCCACCCCTCTCTCAATCCCCTCTCTCTTGGCAACCATTAGTCTATTCTCCTTGTCCATGGGTCTGTTTCTGTTCTGCAGATAAGTTCATCTGCACTGTATTTTAGATTCCACATACAAGTGATAGCATATGGTATTTGTCTTTCTCTTTCTGTCTTAACTTCACTTAGTATGAGAATCTCTAGTTCCATTCATGTTGCTGCAAATAGCATTATTTTGTTGTTTTTCATGGATGAGTAGTATTCCATTGGGTGTATGTATCACATCTTCTGAAATCATTCATCTGTTGATGGACATTTAGGTTGTTTTCATGTCTTGGCTATTGTGAATAGTGCTGCAGTAAACATAGGGGTGCATGTATCTTTTTGAATGAAAGTTTTGTCTAGTTATATGTCCAGGAGTTAGATTTTTGGATCATATGATAGTTCTATATTTAGTTTTTTGAGCAACCTCTATACTGTTTTCCATAGTAGTTATACCAATTTATGTTCCTACCAACAGTGTAGGAGGGTTCCCTTTTCTCCAAACCCTCTCCAGCATTTTTCACTTGTAGACTTACTAATGATAGCCATTTTGACCAGTGTGAAGTGGTACCTCATAGTGGTTTTGATTTGTATTTCTCCAATGATTAGTGATGTTGAGAATTTTTTCATGTGCCTGTTGGCTATCTGTATGTTTTCTTTGGAGAAATGTCTATTTAGGTCTTCCCTTTTTTCGATTGGCTTGCTTTTGTTGTTGAGTTGTACAAGCTGTTTGTATATTTTGGAAATTAAGCCCTTTTTGGTCATTTCATTTGGAACTATTTTCCTCCCATTCTGTAGGTTGTCTTTTCATTTTTTAAAAAATGGTTTCCTTTGCTGTGCAAAAGTTCTTAAGTTTGATTAGGTCCCACTTGTTTTATTTTTATTTCTACTGCCTTGGGAGGCTGATCTGAGAAAGTATTGGTACTATATGTCAAAGAATGTTCTGCCAATGATCCATTCTAGGAACTTTATTATGTGATATCTTATGTTTGTTTAAGTTTTTAAGCCATTTTGAGTTTATTTTTGCATATGGTAAGGGACTGTTATAACTTCATTGATTTACATGCAGCTGGATCATATGGTAGTTCTCTTTTTAGTTTTTTGAGGAGCCTCCATACTATTTTCCATAGAGATTGCACCAATTTACATTCCCACCAACAGTGTAGTAGGGGTCCCTTTTCTCTGCATCCTCTCCAGCATTTACTGTTTGTAGACTATTGATGATGGCCGTTTTGGCTGGTATAAGGTGGTAACTCATAGTAGTTTTGATTTGCATTTCTCTAATAATTAGCAGTGTTGAGCATCTCTTCATGTTTTTTGGCCATCCGTATGTCTTCCTTGGAGAAATGTCTATTTAGATCTTTTGCCCATTTTTTTGATTGGGTTGTTTGGGGTTGGTTTTTTTTTTTTAATATTGAGCTGCAGGAGGTATTTATATATTTTGGAGATTAATCCCTTGTCAGTTGCTTCATTTGCAAATATTTTCTCATTCTATGGGGTTTTTTTTGTTATGGTTACCTTTGCTGTGCAAGAACTTTTAAGTTTAATTAGGTCCCATTTGATATATAGTTATTTCCCCCCACAATGTTTTTTTTTCTACTGTACAGCATAGGGACCCAGTTACACATACATGTATATATACTTTTGTCTCCCATTGTCATGCTCCATTGTAAGTATCTAAACATGGTTCTCAGTGCTACACAGCAGAATCTCGTTGTTAATCCATTTCAAAATCAGTAGTTTGTGTCCGTTAACCCCAAGCTCCCAATCTATCCCACTTGCTCCCCCTCCCCTTGGGCAACCATAAGTCTGTTCTCCAAGTCCATGATTTTCTTTTCTGTGGAAAGGTTCATTTGTGCTGTATATTAGATACCAGATATGAGTGATATCATATGGTATTTGTCTTCGTCTTTCTGACTTACTTCACTCAGTATGAGAGTCTCTAGTTCCATCCATGTTGCTGCAAATAGCATTATGTCATTCTTTTTTATGGCTGAGTAGTATTCCACATCTTCCTAATCCAGTCATCTGTCAGTGAACATTTGGGTTGTTTCCATGTCTTGCCTATTGTGAATAGCACTGCAATGAACATGCAGGTGCATGTGTCTTTTTTAAGGAAAGTTTTGTCCGGCTATATGCCCAAGAGTGGGATTGCGGGGTCATATGGAAGTTCTATATATAGATTTCTAAGGTACCTCCATACTGTTCTCCATAGTGGTGTAACAGCTGACCTTCCCACCAACAGTGCAGGAGGGTTCCCTTTTCTCCACACCCCCTCCAGCATTTGTTATTTGTGGACTTACTAATGATGGCCATTCTGACTGGTGTGAGGTGGTATCTCATGGTAGTTTTGATTTGCATTTCTCTGATAATCAGGGGTGTTTTTTGGGGCATTTTTTCATGTGCTTGTTGGCCATCTGTACATCTTCTTTGGAAAAAATGTCTATTCAGTTCTTTTGCCCATTTTTCCATTGGGTTGTTGCTTTTTTTTTTTTGCTGTTGAGTTGTAGAAGTTGCTTGTATATTCTAGAGATTAAGCCCTTGTCTGCTGCATCATTTGAAACTATTTTCTCCCGTTCTGTAAGTTATCTTTTTGTTCTCTTTTTGGTTTCCTTTGCTGTGCAAAAGCTTGTCAGTTTGATTAGGTCCCACTGGTTTATTTTTGCTTTTATTTCTGTTGCTTTGGGAGACTGACCTGAGAAAACATTTGTAAGGTTGATGTCAGAGAATATTTTGCCTATATTCTCTTCTAGGAATTTGATGGCGTTTATTTTTGTTTTTATTTTCATTACTTTAGGAGGTGTATCTGAAAAGATATTGCTGCAATTTATGTCAGAGAATTTTTGGCCTATGTTTTCCTCTAAGAGTTTATAGTATCTGTTCTTACATTTAGGTCTTTATTCTATTTTGAATTTATTTTTGTGTATGGTGTTAGAGAGTGTTCTAATTTCATTCTTTTGCATGTAGCTGTCCAGTTTTCACAGCATCACTTATTGAAGAGACTTTTTCTCCTCCATTGTGTATTCAGGATAAGTTTAGTATTGCTGTATTCTTTTGGTTTTTGCTTATCTGGGAATTTTTTTTTTTTAATTTTTGTGGCTGCATAAAATAGCCTATGGAAGTTCCCAGGCCAGAGATTGAATCCAAGCCTCAGCTTTGACCTTTGCCGCAAATGTGGCAACACTGGATCCTTTACCTCACTGCACTGGGCTGTGAATTGTACCCTTGTCTCTTGTGGTGACCCAAGATGCTGCAGTCAGATTCTTAACCCACTCTGCCATAGCAGGAACTCCGAAAAATTCCTTATCTTTTCCTTCTATTCTAAATAATAATATTTGCTGGGTAGAGTATCCTAGGTTGCTTTATTTTCCCCTCTCAGAACTTTGAATATATCTTGCCACTCCCTTCTGGTCTGCATGGCTTCTGTAGAGAACTCAGCCAATAGCTTTATGGGGGTTCCCTTGTAATTAACTTTTTTTTTCTTATTGCCTTTGAATCCTCTCTTTATTTTTAATTTTTGCCTTTTTTTTTTAAGTATGATTTGTCTTGGTGTAGGTCTCTGTCTTGTTTGGGATCTTCTGTGCTTCCTGTACCTTGATATCTGTTTCCTTCTTTAGGTTTGGGGAAGTCGTCAGCCATAATTTCTTTAAATATATTTTCCATCCCCTTTTCTCTCACTTCCAACTCTGGAATCCCTATTATGTGTAGCTTGGCATGCTTTATATTATCCCATAAGTCTCTTATATTGCTTGCTTGCTTTTTTCCCCTTCATTTGGCTGTCCTACTGTCCTGATTGGGTTATTTCAATTATTCTATCTTCCTGGTCACTTATTTTTTCTTCTATATTATTCATTCTGCTCTTCACTGCCTTTAGTTCAGTTTTCATGTTGGCAAATGAATTTTCTAATTTTTTCTTGGTTACTCTAGTTCTTTTTTACAGTACACTGCATTTCTATCCATAGCAGAATGGACAGAATTTTCTTCAGTATTTTCATTATCTTAGTTCCCTTAGTATTTTCTTAGCTCCTTCAGTATTTTCAATATCTCCTTTTTGAAATTGGTGTCTATTAGACTAAAGAGTTCTGTTTCATTGTTCTTTCAGTGGAGTTCTCTCGGTCTTTTAACTGGGAGTGGTTCCTCTACTTCTTCACTTTACTTATATTTCTATTATTCTGTGAGTTTAGGAGAAACAGTTGTCTGCTCTGGTCTTGGAGGGTTATAGATGTGTGAAAGTGTCCCTGTGTAGCTTGTGTGGGTTTAATATTTTTGGTGCGAGGGCTGTTTTTGGTATGGGTGCCTGCTGCTGCTTTCCTCAACACGTGCTTGCCGCTATTTCCTTGATAGTGGTATGCAGATACAGCAGCTGATGCTTGGTCCTGGTGTTCTTGGCAGTGGTGGCAGCTCACATGCACACCCAGAGGAAGTGAAGGGAGTGGCTATGGCTCCTGACTTCTCCTGGAGTTGGGCGGTCCTGGCATAGCAAGACTATTACAGTGCTTCTTACTGTAATAAGATCCCATCAGGTCTATCAGGTTGCCTCACTGCTGGTAATGCTGAATTTGATCCCATAGTTAAATTAAGGTGGTAACCACCAGATCTGTTCATTGTGAAGTTACATGTACTTCTTTATAGATAACAAGCAATTTGTGGATAACACTTTGGAATTGTGTGACTACCCTTTTTCCAGAAACATATCACCCAGTTGTTTGAGCATTCACCAGTAATGAATTATTACTACAGTTTTTAATTAAAAGCTTTGAAAAGGTTTTGTTTCTGAATAAGTGTTGAGGGGGTGCTGATAGTTGCTTAAATTTCTTCAGTTTTTACTGTTTAGATGGTTAGACCAGGTGTTTATATTTGACAGCCAGAAGGGCTTTGCCTTGATCCTTTACATCTACTGTCATGATTCATAATCTTTGGGGATTTTTTTGTTTTTGGCTTTTTAGGGCTGCAACTACGGCACATGAAAGTTCCCAGGCTAGGGGTTGAATCGGAGATGCAACCACTGGCCTATGCCACAGCCACAGCAACTCCAGATTTGAGCTGCGTCTGTAACCTACCCCACAGCTCATGGCAACACTGGATCCTGAACCCATGGAGCAAGGCCAGGGATCAAACCCGCATCCTCATGGGTACTAGAAAGGCTAGTAACCCGCTGAGCCATGATGGGAACTCCTCATGATTCATCATCTTTTACCCTTTGCAAAACAATGCCCATTATTTTTTTAGAAAGAACTTTCTTGTTTTAACATTAAGAATATAGTAGTGCAACCTTTTTTTTTTTTTTTTTTCTTTTCTCCGCTTCTTAGGACCACACCTGTGGCATATCGAAGTTCCCTGGCTAGGAGTCAAATCAGAGCTACAGCTGCCAGCCTATGCCACAGCGACACTGGATCCGAGCTACGTCTGCAACCTACACCACAACTCACAGCAATGCTGGATCCTTAACCCACGTGCGCGCGAGGCCAGGGATTGAACCTGCATCCTCATGGGTGCTAGTTGGGGTTGTTACCATTAAGCCACAACAGGAACTTCTGTGTAGTGCATTCTTTAATTACATTGTGGCACTGACCAGTAGAAATTTAGTGCAAGCCACATTCACAACTTATAATTCTCTGTGTGCCATATTAGAAAATTAGAAAGAACTGGAATTCATTTTTAATATTTAATATAAATATATCTAAATATATTTAAACATGTAATCAGCTTAAAAATTATTAATGAGATACATTGCATTCTGTGTGTATGTGCGTATTACATCTTCTAAATCTGGTATGTCTTTTATATTTAAAGCAAATCTTAATTTATTTTTTTATTTTTATTTTTTGTCTTTTTAGAGTCATACCCATGACATATGGAGTTTCCCAGGCTAGGGGTGGAATCAGAGCTGTAGCCGCTGGCCTAGGCCACAGCCATAGATGCCAACATAGGATCCAAGCCTCATCTGCAACCCTACACCAAAACTAATGGCAATGCTGCATCCTTAACCCACTGAGTGAGGCCAGGGATTGAACCTGCATCCTCATGGATACTAGTCAGGTTTGTTTCCTCTGAGCCGTGGCAGGAATGCCAGCAAATCTTAATATAAATAGTCACATTTCAGCTTTTAAATAGCCATAGTCACATTTCAAATTCTGAGTAGCCACATGTCACTAAGTAGCTACTGTATTGGGTAGTGTAAGTTTAGTGGTTATGATGTTGGGCACAGGGAGCCAGACTAACCTGGTTTAAATCTTGCCTTCTCTATCACTAGCTTCATGACTTTGGGCATTGTTAATTTTCTTTGTGGTTGTTTTCTCATTGTAAGTAGGAATAATAATAATTCCTACCACTAAGTTTGGAGGATTCAAAGAATTAATATAGGTAAAGCACTAAAGTAATGCCTGGCACATAATAACTATTTAGTAAGTGTTAACTTCTATTATTATACCTTTAGGCTTGGTACCATAATTCCCCTTCTGTCTTAGATGTAGCCTTGTATTTTTTTAGAGTTAGGATTAGATCTTTGTTCTCTTGATTGCTGTTTTGAATCAGGCTGTTTATTGTCCTCAGTCTCTTGCTTTTCCTCTTCAGTAGTGACTTTATAAACCAATAAGACAAACTAGATTTTCCAGGACAGTTTTTGGTTTCAAGTGTTCACTCCTCTGATTACTATAAGGAGTCGAAGTGAATGGGAATACTATCATTCATTGAAATGAATGAGAAAACCCAACAACTCTGCACATGGCCATGAGCTAATGAAAGATTTGTTATTATAATTTTAAAAAACTCACAAAAGATTGACAGCTACCGTAGACTGGGTCATTGTTGCCTTTCTCTTTGTAAAACCCACCCTCTCTGTACAACAGCCTATGTGATTGTAGCTATGAGATGAATCATTACCACATGGGTGTAGAGGTGATCTTGAATATTCATGAATATAGTTGTATCCAGTTCAAAGTTATTTAGAATGTGTTTCAAATTAGATAATTATCCATTTTTGTATTTGGTCAAAGTAACTGTAGATGATTGAAGAGGAAGTATTTAATGAAGTTTTATGAAGGAGATATCCTATTTTTTAAAAAAAAAAAACTTGATTGTCCATTTACTGTGGTAAAACATTTTGTAGTCAGAATACTAGTAAAGTCTTGCTCATGGTAGAAAATTGAGGCACCACTTAATCAAGTAAGTATTGAATTACAGTGTCACATTCAGATCTTTGGTTGCACCTCCAAGTTAATATTCACAGTATATTATCATTGAGCTTATATTTTCTAAAGTATAATATGCAAAAATGGAACTGAGAAAACTCTTGTTTCAGAAATTCAGAAGACTTTGCATCAAGTATGGGTGAAAGAAACATCTTACTCTTAGAACAGTCTTCTGGCCACAGATAACAAAAAGTTGCTTATAAGGTGTTTAGATAAATATCTAAACATGTACGTTTATATGGTTCATGAACATTCTATGTAGTTACTGTAAAAATTCCTTTATTTTTCTCATCTAACAGAATGAAAAATGACTAATTCAGATTTTCCCATTTTGAACTGAAATATAAATATTGCTAATGTTGGCATGTTAACCTAAGGCTATTAGTTACATACTTTTTCTAAGAATTAGAGACTTTAGGGGTAACTGTTCATAATATTGGTGGTATTGTTTGCAGGCTTTCAGAGTGTACCTAGTCTTCTTGCCAATCACATAGAAGTTATAAAGTATTAATATTATTTATGACACTTTAAAAAGTGATATTAAAACATTTTTTACAAAGGACAGATTTGAAATCATCTCAATATAAAATTTTTGAGAATGAAACTGATCTTTAACAAAAATAGTGGAGATTTGATGTCATGCAGGGTCGCTAAGAATCGCTAATACTTAATTGCATCTTGGCCCAGCCACCCTTCAAACCTGTAGGATCCTAAAAAAGGATACAAGCAAACAAACATAAAACATAAAAACAAACCAAGGTACAAATTGCAAGTAGCAGTGGCAAACCAGAGGTCATTTTAATACTCTTTTGTAGTCATCCTTCTAGTTGGGAAGGTAGGCCTTAAAAACAGAAAAAACTAAGTGGTTGAGAAGAAGAGCACATATAGGGCTAAATAAAAGGCTTTTTCAGAGGTAGTTGTCAAGAGTAGGCCTTTGTAGAAGTGACATGTGGGTTGAAACATGAAGAATGACAAGAAGTTAGCCATGTAACAGAAGAGTGGATGTAGAGCCACTGTTCAGGCAGAGGGGGAGCAAATGCGGAGATTTTATTTTACTGTGGGAAAGAAAACAGCTTGTTCAAGAAATCCACTTATGTGGCTAGAGTGTATTGAGTAAGAGGGAGTGTGATTTAAGATTAGGCTATAGAGAGGTGGGAATCAGATCCTATAGTCCTTTTAGATTGCCATGGTAATGAATTCGGATTTTATATTGGCTATAATTGGGAGCTGTTGAAAGATTAGGCAGAGAAAAAAGATGACCAAACTTGTTTTAAATCTCTTGGTATTATTTATATGTAATTGTCAAAATGTGTTTAAATGTGAAAAAAGAAGGTCCATGTTTTATGCATAACAATTTTTAAAATGTGACCTTTTTTAAAAAAAAAAAAAAAAGAGTTCCCATTGTGGCTCAGAGTTAACGAACCCAACTAGGATCCATGAGGATGCGAGTTCGATCCCTGGCCTCGCTCAGTGGGTGAAGGATCTGGTGTTGCCGTGAGCTGTGGTGTAGGTTGCATATGCAGCTCGGATCCCGAGTTGCTGTGGATGTTGTGTAGGCCGGCAGCTACAACTCTGATTTTGCCCCTAGCCTGGAAACTTTCATATGCCGCAGGTGCATCAGTCAAAAGCAAAAAAAAAAAAAGTGTGACTAGTGAGCACGAAGGTACTAGATGTTAGTTAGCAATTTGGGGAAAATGCTGTAGGCCTTTAACTATGAAGATGTAACTGTTTTCTGAGGACCTGTTACCTGCTAAGCAATGAGGTAGGCATTTTTACACTTACCTTTCACAGACATTTCCTTGAAAGGAAGCCATTATTTTTCCTATTTTATAGTGTAGAAAACTTTGGTTACAGTGAGAAATTAGCTAGTGTAGCAGAGCTAGCATTTGCAACCATGTCTGCCTGACTTCGTTTTACTAAAGTTTTTTCCACTGTAGTTGTTTCAGGCCAGGGGCAGGGGCTGGTGGAGAAGGGGAAGAGGAGGAAAGCTGAAAATTGAAGAAAAGGAAAGAACTGGTTTTTTTTTTTTTTTGGTCTTTTCTAGGGCCACACCTGTGGCATATGGAGGTTCCCAGGCTAGGGGTTAATCAGAGCTGTAGCCACTGGCCTACGCCAGAGCCACAGCAACACCGGATCCAAGTCTCATCTGCGAACTACAGCACAGCTCATGGGAACGCCAGATCCTTAACCCACTGAGCAAGGTCAGGGATCGAACCCGCAACCTCATGGTTCCTAGTCGGATTTGTTAACCACTGAGCCATGGCGGGAACTCCCAAGAAAAGGAAAGAACTCTTTATATAAATTTTATTGAATAAATTAACATATATTTCAAAAATTAACATATTTTTCATTTTGAGGAGTGGTTGGGAAGGTAAATGCTGTAAATTAGAACAACTAAATTTAATCTCCCTATTAGGACATTATGATCTTGAAAAAATTTCTGATCCAGCTTTTATTAGAAGTTGACATTCACTGTTTTGGTGGGGTTTTTTGTTTGTCTTTTTTAGTGCTGTGCTTGCAGCCTATGGAGGTTCCCAGGCTAGAGGTCGAATCAGAGCTGAAAATGCCAGCCTTTGCCACAGCCACAGCAACACCAGATCCTAGCCAAGTGTTTGGCCTATACCACAGCTCATGGCAACACTGGATCCTTCATCCACTGAGCGGGGCCAGGGATCGAACTTGCATCATTATGGATACTAGTCGGGTTTGTTACCACTAAGCCACGACGGGAATTCCACATTCACTGTTTTTATGGTATATGTGTACAATGAAAGTTTTTCAAAATGTGTATGTTTAATCAGACAGTTAAAATCATCATGTAGTATTAACAGCTAATCATTTACCTTTACTTGAAATCCCCAGGAAAGGAGTTCTGCATGCTCAGTGGATGGATTAGTTGTGTGGAGCAGAGAGGGGAGAACTGATAAGGTGTATAGCCAAACGGAGTAGACAACATTTGTTAACTCTCAAATGTTGCCTGTTCTTAATAAATAACATGAATGTATTTGATTGGGCCCTTTGTTGAATTATTTCAACTTTATCATTTTTAAATATTTTGATTATAAATTGAAAACTAGAAGCTAGAGAGCCTGAGCCTTATGGTTATAGTAGACACTGAGGGATCAGGAAAGGTGAAATACAGGATTTAGAGGATGACTGAATAGGATAGGATGTTGAAAATTAATGTTAAGGAGTAAAAGAAATACTAGTCCTTTGACATTAGGCTCTTAGCTTATAGTGAAGAGATAGTTTTCTTAGGATGAATAACATACACAATGCTTGTATTTGTAGATGTGTAAAGATGCTTGCTTACCCTTCTTTTCTGCATTTCTGCTGCTGTAAATAACTTTGAACCTTTTTGGGCATTAAGATTTCATTTTATTTCTGCTGGTATTCATATAATGTGTGTTATTTTTTTACTCTGGGCACAATACAATTTGGAATTATTAGTGACTACACAATTTAATTGTGCAGTGATTGTTGATGACTTGTTGCTATTAGGGAGTGAGAGGATTTCAACTGAAATAAATTCCCTGTGGATATTTTCCTTTCATAAGATGGAATTCTATCAAGAGGTGTGAAAGATTCTATCAGAAAGTGAGGAATAGTCTATCAAGAAGTGAGAGCTATTCCATTAAAAAGTGAGAAATTTGTAGAGACCTGGAAACATAGAAGAGACCAGCTAGAATTATTAAGCCTATTCCAGAATAATTTGTATAGTGACTCTGGTCGTAGTAAACTGAAATTAAGCCAACTTAAATGGATAGGAAATCAGGACCTTGGTGAGATGTATAGCACAGTTTTTATACAAATCAGTCAAGGAGTGAGTGTCTAATAACTCTTCCGCTGTGACAAAGGAAAAGTGGTTAAAGCTGATGGGGATAGACCTTTTGAAAAATAATCCTCTGTCCTCAACAAAGGATTATTCACCACCAACAATAATTTTTTTCTGTTATTAAAAAAATATGACAAGAAGAATCGTAAACAGTTGTTTATAGTTTTAAAAATAAGTAATATAGAAACCCATAGAGTAAAAATCCTTCTCCATGTATGCTATCAGCAGCTCAGTCCCACTACTCTTCGTAGGAGAAAACTCTGTTGTTCAGTGTTTATTCTTCCAGACTTTTCTCTCTGTATTTACATTTAATTATAGGCGCACACACACACATATATACACAGGTGTACATATATTTTAATATAAGTGGGGTCCTCATATACATTTTAAAACTTGATTTTTTATTTAACAATAATATATATTGTGATAATCTTTCAGTATATGAATATACTCCAGACTTTTCATATTGTCGCCTCCTATACAGATTATATATGATGATGAAAATAGCTTTTATTTCTGTCTTAAGAAACAGTACTATTTTTTATGTAATATACTCAGACAGTACCAGTGTCATTTAGGTATTCACGCAAGTGTAAACATACACCCATATCTACCACATACATATTTATAATATTTATCAATGGATTACACAAGCTAATTTTTACCACAAAATTATCTTATATGTGCTTAGGGATTTTTATTCTTCCCCCCTCCCTGTTCCCCATCCCCCACCAGGCACCTCCCATCTTTACCCTCCTGATAGCCTGGTGTATGCTCTTGTACCTTTCTCAGTGTTCCTAAAATCATATGCATATGAAATTAATATAATTTGTACGTGTCTGCATTGCCCACTTTTCACAAAACTCATTTAAGATCAGCTGAAATATAGCTTACTCATTTTTTTGCCAACTAAATATTCTAAGGCTAGAATCAGTAAACTACAGGTAATAGATCAAATCCATCTTGCTGGCTATTTTTGTAATAAAGTTTTATTGGAACACAGCATCACCCATTTTTCTGTTGAGTGGTGTGACCTGCTATAAGTGATATCTTTTCCTCCAATCTTGTCTTTTGCTTTGTTATATTTTGCCATAATTTAAAAAATTTTAAACACAATGAAGTAAAGCCTATCTATCTTTTTACAGCTTTGAGGTTTAAAAGTTTGCCTAACTCCAAGGTTATCCTTGTACTTTCCTAAAATTTGTATTACTTCATTTTTTCATAGGTCTGGAATATATTTTTCTGTATGTATGTGAGAGGTGTTATGCTATAGTGTGGTTAAGATCACAGACTCTGGTTCTGTTATTTGCTACTTGTGTAACCTTGGACAGGTTAATTAAGATTTCTGTGCTTCACTTTCCTCCTCTAGGTTGAGAATGTTAGTAGTATCTGTTTCATAAAGTAGTAGTGAAGATTAAATGAATGGTTAGTATGTAGATAATGTTTAGAACAGTTTGGCCCATAGAAACACAAGTCTATCGTTATATGTAGTGAGTAGATATCTCACTTCTCTTCCATAGGGATGACCAGTTGCCTTAGTACCATTTATTGAGTAGTTCATCCTTTTCCCCAGTTGATACAAAATGGCATCTCTATTGCATATTAAGCTTCTAAATATATATAGCTCTCTAGCCTGTTATGTAGCTCTATTTCTTCTGTTGCAGAACAGAGTGGCTTAGTTATTGTAGCTTTATAAATCTGTTAACTGATGAGTTCAGTCTGTTTACTTTGCTCTAAATATTTTGGCTCTTCTTAGCTTCTCTTCCTCCTTTATATTATTTAAAAAAAAAAAAACAAAAAACAAAAAAAACCTGGAGTTCCCGTCTTGGCACAGCGGAAACAAATCCAACTAAGAACCATGAGGTTGCAGGTTCGATCCATGGCCTTGCTCAGTGGGTTAACAATCCGGTGTTGCCGTGAGCTGTGGTGTAGGTCACAGACATGGCTATATCTGGAATCTAATATAGGGCACAAATGAAACTTTCCACAGAAAAGAAAATCATGGACATGGAGAACAGACTTGTGGTTGCCAAGGGGGGACCAGTAGGAGGGACTGGGAATTTGGGGTTAATAGATGCAAACTGTAGCCTTTGGAATGGATAAGCAATGGGATCCGGCTGTATGGCACTGGGAACTATGGTCACTTGTGATGGAGCGTGACAATATGAGAAAAAAAGAATGTATACATGTATGTGTGACTGGGTCACCTTGCTGTGCAGCAGAAAATTGACAGAACACTATAAATCAGCTGTGTGGAAAAAATAAAAATCATTATTAAAAAAACTTATTGAAGTTAATGAAAACCCTCTTAGTGAGTTTTATCATGGAAGAGAGTAATTCTAATTGGCTGGTATTGGAACGGAATCTGTGGTCTCTTTAATATTTTCAGCAGTGGAAATTTTTAGAAGTTATCTGGTTGTATAATCTAAAAATTGATAGCATCCATTGTACTATATGGGCACTGGGAATATGGTGAATAGAAACTGTAAGCCTGCAGTTCCCAAAATGTACCCTGATACCCCAGGGCACCTTGGTGAACTTCCAGGGGTATTTCAAACTTTATAGGGAAATGTTAGACACCATGTAAACTTCTGGGTCATGTTAGTTCACAGTTTCAACATTTGGTTTGTGCTGCTATCATTTTGATGCTGTAATAATATTTGTGAAGTTGGGGTTTTGGCGGTCACTATGATAAAAAGCAAGTATTATGCAGAAGTCAGTGTGAAATAGGAAATGTGGAAGAAGGCAGTATCTAATTGGATTTCAAGGTTTGAGAAGTTGTGCAAAGCCCAGTAGGTACACACCATCCCATAATAACTAACTGTGGTTATTTTAAAATGAAATTTTTGTTTTTTTCAATTTGTGTGTTAATTTTTCCAAAGAGGTACTAATACATAAGATTTATTTACTCATTCAAACATAACAAACAGAACTGTTTGGCATTTCTTTTAACTTAGGAAATTTATGAAAAAAAATACTGAAGAAATAAGGGTACCAGGAGCCAAGAAAGTTTGGGATTTTCTGCCTTAACAAGTTACAAATATTTATAAAGATTGAGAAAATTTTTGAAGTACCGTGTTGGTAGATTACCATATGCTATGACTACTTATAACAGTGCAAACCGATCTTGCCTGGTCTTCGGGCACAGACAGCTTTTCTGAGAAAGTGATATTTAAGCTGAGCTTGAAGGAAGATGAGGAGTTAATGGGAGAGGAGCGGTGGTGGCAGTAGCTTGTATGAAGAGGGCGGGTGTAGGAGACTGACGAAATGCAGCGTGCTTTACAGGAAGAGAGGAGAGTGATGCAGGAGGGGCTTGCAGAGTGGATAGAGGCCAGATCACAGAGTGACCTGGAGGGCCACTTAAGGAATTTATGTAAATTTTTTAAAAAATAAAAGGTAGTGGCAAGCCTTTGAGAGAGTTTAAGTGAAGGAAGAATGTCTTAGGTCTCCATCTGCTTTCTTAGGGAATAAAATACAAAGATGATAAACATCAAATTTAAATAACATGTTCTAAGTAATATAGATGTTCTAAGTATTTTCGGTAAAATTTTGAAGCCTTGATCTTCAAAGGCATTTGTAAACTTTTATATGAATGTAATTTTTTGTTAACTTTTGTAACACATACTTTTTTGTTCAAATTGGTTGATATGGTGTAGACTTTTTAAATGAAATAAAATCAAAAGCAAGATAGAATGTTTAACTGTAAAACATTTACATTGATGTAATTATTTTTGTGTTTTTTTTTCTAAAATGGCAAAAACTTTGAATTTAAAATCAATAAATTTATATGATGAACTATTTTAAATTACCAATTTGCATGACTTGACTGCCAATCTCATGTATTTAATTCTTTTGAGTTTCTGAGTTATTCAGTTTGAATGGTGTAATAAAGACTTAATAGATATACAAGAAAGGCATAAAAGTAATTTTTCTTGTTTAACTGTTTTATATCCCTGAAGTTTATATTTTGATTTATTTTACTCTAGTTCCAGGAAATTAATACAATATAAAATTTTAATCTTTTATTATGTAATAAATAATTAGTGTCATACTTAAATTCATAATGTAAGTAAATTATAAACAAAGAGCTGTGTAGATGGATATACCTGAAAAACAGTCTTGGTTTCATTTGTTCATATGAAGAAATCTGATTATAATTTGAGTTGTTCATGAGGGAGTTGGTCAGTAGTTTTCTTGCCGAAAAGAGGTAGAGTTTTAAGTTGGAAAGCTTTCTCTGGCTGAGAATATAAGGCTTATAGCACATGTTTTCTTTAAATTATGTTCTTTCTGTGTTTAAAGAATTGGCTGAAGACTTAGAAAAATTGAATTGATCCCGCCTGTGCTCTTTACATCAGAATGAATTCTAGATGAAGATTAAATATAGAAAATGAAACCACAAAAGTACTATTACAAAATGGAGCTGTATTGTTTTTATAATGTTGGTATAAAGAAAACTTTAAATAGCATGACAGATAAAAATTTATGTAGTTAAAATTTATCTTCTTATAACAAAAATCATAAAGTCAAAATAGAAAAAAGAACATTCCCTGCATCATAGGATAGCTATGCCCCAAAATGCCTTTTAGTCAATAGGATGAATAATCCTTTAGAGAAATGGACAGAGTATGTGTAGTAAACTTATGAAAGAAGTACATCTGGGGAAGATAGAAGGGATACCTTATTAACAATCATTTCAATTTGCTGCCTCCTTTACATTCTGTAGAAAATTTCACTTTGAATACAATAATTTTTAATGTTTATAAATTCTATTGTAGGGTTTGAATAAAACCTTTATTAGGTTTTCAAGTCACCTAACAAGATTGGATTGTCTCCCCTAGCAGGACTTTTTTTCCTTTTCAAATGTGTCAAATTTTGATTTCCTAATAAAAAGTAGATTTTATTTATTAGATATTCATGGTGAAATAATTGTTTGTATCATATGTAAAGGGGGAACTATTTAAGAATAATTTGGGCTCATGTTATATTTTCTTAGAGAAATAGCAGGAGAAATTTCTGCGTATTAACTTTGTTCTTTTTCTTTATTATTTTTTGTAGAATCCAGCATTCGAACATTCACTCCATTTTATTTTCTGGTGGAGCCAGTGGATACACTCTCAGTTAGAGGCTCTTCTGTTATATTAAACTGTTCAGCATATTCTGAGCCTTCTCCAAAAATTGAATGGAAAAAAGATGGAACTTTTTTAAACTTAGTATCTGATGATCGACGCCAGCTTCTCCCAGATGGGTCTTTGTTTATCAGCAGCGTGGTGCATTCCAAACACAATAAACCTGATGAAGGTTATTATCAATGTGTGGCCACTGTTGACAGTCTTGGGACTATTGTCAGCAGAACAGCCAAGCTCACAATAGCAGGTAAGTCTTGTTAAGTAATTTATTTGTATTTTCAAATTTTTATAAAGGGTTAATCTTGATAAAAGCAGTATTATCCTACAGTTTTCATTCACCTGGTAACAGCAGATATACTCATTTAACAGGTATCAATTGAGCATGTGCTATGTGTGTAGGATTATACTAGGACCTGCTCAGTGCTGTAGGGAATAAACTACAGCACTTTTCCACATTCTGATGATTTAGATTGCTTAAAGGTGCTATCAGAGGTACCGAGCCAATTCTTTTTATCTTTTTAATTTGGAAATAACAAAAGTTGTGTCAAGAATTGAGTCATTTTGATTGTAAACTTTTATCCTACCCATCATAACCATTTAGCATGATTTTTGTACTTAGAGTATTGCTGGAGTTGTCTTGGTTCTTTATGCTTTAACCAAGGAAACAACATTTAATTAAAAATCTCTAGAAGATATATATGTAGAACATATATATGTAGAATATATAAATATATGTAAAGGTGAAGCGCAAAAAGTTGTGAAGAGAGAAACATTCGCTCCCTTTTAGAGCATTCCTATTGGAAGAATGTTAGAAAGCATAAGAAAAATTGAAAATCTAGGTGACTAGGAGCTATGGTTCCTAAATAAGTCACACTGTTTATAGTAGACATTGTAGCCCTCAGATCTTTGTTTCTGCATTTTAAACCAGATGGAGTAAGTTTTTGTTAAGGGTCACATTATACAAAATTTGTATTATCTTTAAGTCTTGAATTTATACTCACCTAGTGAAATGCTAACATGAGAAGAAAAATGTGGCTGAGACAGTAGTTTCCCATCTCATTCCCACTCCAGGGCCATGGCTCCTCATGTCCTGCTCACTCTAGGGTGTATTTGCTCATACATTCAGAGTATGATGGCTCTTTTTCTCTTTAGAGCCAAATACTCAAAGTTGAATTTGAGTGTGATGTACAGCCACTTTAATTATTTCATAATCACAGATTGAAGATGGAAAAATAAAAGAATCAGATCTTATGACAGTTTTCATTTTCTTTCTTTCTTCCTTCCTTCCTTTCTTTCTCCCTCCCTTCTTTCTTTTCTTTCCTTCTTTTTAAAATCTTTTTGTCAGGCTTTCTCCAACATGTTGATCAACAAGTTAGTATTATGACAGATTGCCCCTATAATGTCACTTAGTTCCTGTTGATCATTCATGTTCTAAACTGGGCTTTTAATCTTGACTCCTCCCTCTCAGCTATCCCCCACAACTCATCACCAAGTCCAGTGACTTCTGCTTCTTAATTTCTTTGTCTTTACTTGATCTGCATGCTCCTTCCGAGTCTACTCCTCGTCATCCCTCACCACAGCCTTGTAACTATCTGCTGCCGCATTTTTTCCCTCCTCCACCCAGTCTCCACTTTGTGGTCAGAGCACTCTTTCTCACCATTCACTGACTTTTCAGTAAACAACATCAAGTTAATGTCTGAAACTCTTTAATCAAACTCTTGAGTCCGTTCATGGGCTGGCCTCCACTTCTCCAGCCTCATTTCCTAACACTCTACCCTGCTCTGTCCCTGTCCCCTACCGTCATCCTCACCCTCACCACATTTTAAGGTCTGGCAGTACTGAATGTTTTTAGTTCCCTTTTATTCTCTGCTTCTGGTCTTTACTTATGGCTTCCTCACTACCTATTAATCCTGTCCTCCACCTTTTCCTTTTTTTTCTTCTTTGATTCATTTTTTCCATTCTTCCTTTAAGCTTTCGTATTCTTGAGGAAATGTTTTTTTGACTTAATATGTGAGTAAACACACAGTTTGAATACAAAAGCAAAATTCTTTGGCTGTAGACAAGATTCTGTAGGAGAGTTGTTTAATCTGCTCTTGGTCTGGGTATCAGGAGGGAATAATATCTAAGCCAAGAGAAAAATAGAAGTTCTTTTTAATAGTTGCATACTATCCATTGTACATATATATATAGCAATTTATCTAAAGATTCCCTTTGTGGTGAATATTTAATGGATAAAAATTGATGTTATAGACAATACTATAGTGAACAAACTTTTGCAAATCTTTATTTATATAGAATAGACTACTAGAATTATTATTCTGCTAGTTGCCAGATTGTAGGGTATACACCTATGTGTGTTATCTAGATAGCACTGAACTTTTTAGAAGCTCCTCAGAATATTAACCATAGAATTAGCATATGACTGAGCAGTTCTGCTCTTAGATATCTGCCCAAGAGAAACAAAAAGGTATGTCCACACAACAATTGCTATGTGAATAATTCATAGCAGCATTATTTGTAATAGCCAGAAAGTGGAAACAGCCTACATGTCTATCAAGTGGATGAATGGATAACCACAATGTAGTATATTCATGCATGGAATATTATTCATCAATAAAGAGGAATGAAGTCCTGATATATATTGCAGTACAGAAAAGCATTAAAAACGTAAGTGAAATAAGTCAGTTGCAAAAGACCACATATCATGCGAAATGTCCAGAATAGGCAAATAAATAGAGCCAGAAAGTAGACTGGTGGTTTTCTAGGGCTGGAGATGGTGAGGATGGTGGGGGGGTGGTATTGATGGTTTTTTAGGGCATGAGGTGGGGAAGGAGGTGGGTACAGGGAATGGGGAAAGACTGCAAGTGAGTACAAGGTTACTTTGGGGGATGAATTAAAATTAGATTGCAGTGATGGTTGTACAATTCTGCATATACTAAAGATGGTTGAATTGTACAATTTAAATGATAAACTTTATGGTATAGAAAGTGTAACTCAATAAAACTTTTTAATGCTGCCAGATTGCCATTCTAAAAGGCTGTTGGTTAGAGGTCTTTGCAAGTAATAGAAACTAACTCTGGCCAAGTCAAACAAAAAGGGGAATTTTTGAAAGCACACCGAGTAGATAGCTCATAGAATTAAATGAGAAGTCTTTTTCTCTGGGAGGTTTCATATCTCCACAGCAAAAAAATTTCTTTTACTGCCTGGGCTGTACCCTGGCTGTGGATGTTTTTTTGTGCAAAGGTAGGATAACTGGGTAGTCTAAATACAGATAGCATTAATCCTTTCTTGTCAACCCCATGTCTCATTCCCACTCTCTCTCATCTGCATTCTCCAGAGGCAGCAGGACAAACTGCCCTCCTCCTACTTATGAGCACAGGAAGCTGCAACATTTTCTGCCTCAATATGTCAGTTACTAGTTCTTCCATCTGCTTTTCTTATCCAGAAACTTTTTTGAAATCTTTTGTCTGCCAACTCCCCATATGTTGTTGTGGATTTATATTTTAAAAAATGATTCATTTTCATAAGCCCATAGGAGGTAGAATATTTTGACTTTTCAAAAATAGAACTGGTTCTTGGTTTTATTTGATTCCTTTTTATCCTACTTTATTAGTTTCTTTATTTTTATTTATTCTTTTAATTTTCTGATTTCTGAAAAGTAGATCTGAGGTTAATTTCATCTTCTTCCCTTCAAAAATCCCCTTGATCCTACTATGAAAAAAAAAATCCTTGAAATAAAAAAATAAGAAAAAATTTGTAGTAGGGCTGGACAACTTGTAAAGGCATCATTTGCATATGGATTTATTGACTGTCATAGAACTAGAAAACCTGGAATTAAGTTTCTCACAATTTAATGTTTGTTAGTCTTTATTATTTATTTATTTATTGGTCATTTTAAGGCCACATCTATGGCATATGGAGGTTCCCAGGCTAGGAGCTGAATCACAGCTGTAGCCGCTGGCCTAGGCCACAGCCATGTCAGTGTGGGATCCAAGCCTCATCTACAAACTATACCACAGCTCCAGCAATGCTGGATCCTTAACCCACTGACCAAGGCCAGGGATTGAACCTGCGTCCTTATGGATACTAGTCGGATTTGTTTCCATTGAGCCACAATGGAAACTCCTGTTAGTCTTTTAAGAAACATTCTGTTGCGTTCTGAGTATGTTCGAATCACTTTTTAGATATTATTGTTAGTAATAGTAATAGTATTTGTTGTGCCAATAACTATTCTATATATGAGTTATTTATGTTAAATATTTCCCCTTTTTAACCCTTTAAGTCCTGTTATTCTCATTTTACTGATGGAGAAGCTCAGGCTTAGAGCTTAAATAACTTGCCAGTGTTACACAGCCATGAAGTGGTGAAGTTGGGATTCAGAATCAGATTATGTGACTCCAGAACTTATGCTCTTAACCATTACATTCTGTGGTATCCACGGAATATATATGACTGCATTTTTTGGTTAATATTTTATTTCGAAATAATTTCAAATTTGTGAAATTGTTGCAAGAATTAAACCAAGAAATCTCATGTATTTTTCACTTAGATTACCTGATTGTTAGCATTTTACCTCCTTATCATCTAATGTGCGCATACCCAAATAAAAATCTTTTGAACCAGGAGTTCCCGTCGTGGCTTAGCAGAAATGAATCTGACTAGCATCCATGAGGATGCAGGTTCAATCCCTGGCCTCTCTCAGTGGGTTAAGTCTCCAGCGTTGACATGAGCTATGGTGTAGGTTGCAGATGCAGCTCGGGTCTGGCATGGCTATGGTGTAGGCCGGCAGCTATAGCTCCAATTCAACCCCTAGCCTAGGAACCTCCATTTGCCATGGGTGCGGCCCTAAAAAGACAAAAAAAAAAAAAATTGGGGGGAGCCATTAAGAGTAATTGCAGATATTGCCGCTACCTAAATGCTTCTGTGTGTATTTCCAAAAAGCAAGGACTTTTTAAGTAAATATCCATCAATATAAGGAAATTGACCTTAATAAAATACTACCATTTAATCCATGGATACAATTCAGATTTCACTGGTTGTCTCAATAATGTCCTTAGTTGTAAAAAACAAAAGTAGAAACCTTGCCCATTATCTCCCTTCCTTTCTTGTCCAGGTTTACAAGTTTTACTTAGTAGTTCTCTATTTATTTATTTATTTATTTTTTGTCTTTTGTCTTTGTTGTTGTTGTTGTTGTTGTTGCTATTTCTTGGGCCGCTCTTGCGGCACATGGAGGTTCCCAGGCTAGGGGTTGAATCGGAGCTGTAGCCACCGGCCTACGCCAGGGCCACTGCAACGCGGGATCCGAGCCGCGTCTGCAACCTACACCACAGCTCACGGCAACGCCGGATCGTTAACCCACTGAGCAAGGGCAGGGACCGAACCCGCAACCTCATGGTTCCTTGTCGGATTCGTTAACCACTGCACCACGACGGGAACTCCTAGTAGTTCTCTATTTAGATTCTTACTGCCTTAAACCATTTTTCAGTTTATCCTTGTCTCATTTTGTAATTTCCAGTTTTCCTCTATGAATAGATTCAGGTTTTGCATTTTGGGGAGGAATATCACAGAAGTGATGCTATATTCTTTTTAGTGCATTGGATCAGAAAGTATGTAATGTTTTGTTCCATTACTGGTAATGTTAACTTTTCGTACTTGGTTAAGATGGTCTGTGCTATGTTTCTCCACCTTTTTTTTTTTTTCGTCTTTTTGCCTTTTCTAGGGCCGCACCCTTGGCATATGGAGGTTCCCAGGCTAGGGGTCAAATCAGAGCTGTAGCCACCAGCCTACACCACAGATTACCACACCAGATCCTTAACCCACTGAGTGAGGCCAGGGATCGAACCCACAACCTCATGGTTCCTAGTTGGATTCGTTAACCACTGAGCCATGACGAAAACTCCATCCACTTTAAAGTTAATAAATATTTTGTACTTTCATTAATTGGTAGTCAGTATTTGGGGAAGAGATCTTACTTTACTTACTTACTTACTTGATCTGTCTCCCTGTATGTAGCCAATTTCCTGAGCCATGGACCTTCCTCTTGACCTTGATTCCATTATATATGTGGCCACACAGGCTGACTCGCTTCTGGTTCCCATGACAGCATCTTAAAAGTAATATTTAACTGTATATATTTTTTCCTTTATTGTCCAGGTCTTCCAAGATTTTCCAGCCAACCGGAACCTTCTTCAGTTTATGCTGGGAACAGTGCAATCCTGAATTGTGAAGTTAATGCAGATTTGGTCCCATTTGTGAGGTGGGAACAGAACAGACAACCTCTTCTTCTAGATGATAGAGTTATCAAACTTCCAAGTGGAACGTTGGTTATCAGCAATGCAACTGAAGGAGATGAGGGCCTTTATCGCTGCATAGTTGAAGGTGGTGGCCCACCAAAATACAGTGATGAAGCTGAATTAAAAGTTCTTCCAGGTATTAATTTATTATTAGGATAGATGGTTTTGTGTTTATTAATGGATAAAAATGTTGTTAGAATCTTTTAGAATAAAGACTGTAAAATATGTAGTGTGACATAATAATGTCAGCCTAAGGAATTTCACTTTCTTATAGGAAGAGAAAAAGAGAATACACGCCAGAAAGATCCACTCTTTACCAAATGTGTTAGTAAAAATTTATCAAGCAATAAGTATATTCAATATCTATGGCATTCTTCTTGGCCAAAGAAACATTAGCTCTGTGTCTTTTGTCAAACTTCTATCTTCTGTTATCTCCCCATAATAGCATACTTTTCATAGTTGTCTTATCTTCTTTTAATAGGGTAGTTTTTATAATTAAGCCTTTTTACTTGTAAGAATCAGAGATTCACTCAGGCTAGTTGATATAAGGGATGGGCATAGTGGTACGTGTTAATATAGTAGCTCTTGAGACACTGGTGAGCAAGAGTTCTTGGATCTTTATAATGTTCCCCCATTTTAGTTGTAAACTCTGCCCTACTTTCTGTTTTTCCTTCTCTTTGTGGGTTCGCACTCTTGCTGCCCAGGCTGGCTTCTTCATAGTCTGTTTTGTGTATATTTTCTTAGTTCTGTAACTTGTGCTTTCTCATAACTTTCACTTGTAGCTCATCATAGTCTCTCTAGCCTCTTGACGTTACATGACCTTTCAGATGCTATTCTCACTGCTAGATGCCTGATTCTTTCCATGTTTCTTATTTCAAATCTAAGTTTATGACTATAATTGGACCAATCTTACATTGTTTGGACAGTATTTTGTTTTGTTTGCTTTTTAGGGCTGCACCATTGGCACATGGAGGTTCCCAGGCTAGGGGTCCAATCGGAGCTACAACTGCCAGCCTGTGCCACAGCCACAGCAACATCAGATCCAAGCTGCGCCTGCAACCTACATACACCACAGCTCACAGCAACACCAGATCCTTAACTCACTGAGCAAGGCAGGGATCAAACGTGCAACCTCATGGTTCCTAGTTGGATTTGTTTTCACTGTGCCACGATGGGAACTCCATGGACAGTTTTTATATGACTACTTTGTAGGCTTGTTTTTAGCCTATGGCTTGGCTTGCAAAGGGAGGCCAATGGCATGAGCTCCCGCTCTTGAGAGTGTTCCTGATGGACCTCGAACTGATTTTTTTCAATATGATTTCTTTCTTCGTCATTCTCATTCTTACCCTCATCATTTCTATCCCAGTGTGTTCTCAGCTCAGCAGCTACAGTTAGATGTTTATTGGGTCATGTCACATCTTTGCTCAAAACCTCCTAACAGTTTCCCATCTCAGAGTAAATTTTAGTCTTTGGCATGTAAGATTTCATATAGTCTTAATGCCACCTCCCTCCCACATCTCTCTCTTTCCATCCCATACCTTCTCTCCCTTTCTCTGTGATTGTTGCCACCTTATGTTTCAGGAATACTCCAAACATGCTCTTGCTTTAGGACCTTCCTACTTGCTGCTTTCTCTGCCTAGAATCCTCTTTCCTCAGATAATTCTGCCTGATTCACTCTCTTACCTGTTTGCTCAGATATTTTATCAGTGAAGCCTTCCTTTACTGTTTAAAACAGCAGTCTTCCATTTCTGCCCCAGTACGTTCTCCTTCCCCCTTCATTTTACTTCAGAACATACCACCATCTGATGTACTTTATCTTTTATTTGTTATCTCTCTCCCCCTACTAGTATGTAAGCTCAGTGAGGGCAGGGAATTTTTTCTGCTGCCAAGAATCATAACTGGCACATAGAAGCCAATAAATACTTGTTCAGGTATGTTTGTTTCAATCAAAATTTGATTAATTCTAGCTAAGTAGTTCAAAGTAAAAAAAAAAAAAAAGAAAGAAAATGTATAGCAATGCCGGGCAGCCTATTTTCTGACTTGCTTTTACATGGCAAAGGTCATATTTCATGGCAGGGTCATATTTTTTTCTCTAAATCTGGGATAGCGGTCGAGCAAATCCTCAAAACCAGATTTAAGTAAATAAGATTCCCGATGTCAAAGAATGAGTCACCATGAAATATCTAAAACAAAAACCAAGTACTGAATGTTTTATTTACTTAAGGAAGAACTAGGCTTGTGGAACATTGTTGTCTTGAATAATGTAAACTCCTAACCTCCTATAGAACTTTTGGGAAGACTTTGTTTTGGGTGTGTTGGTTAAAAGGTCGGCATGGTTGATGTCAGTAATAGAAGCATGTTCTATGGTTGGTTACAGAGATGAAGAGCAGTTTACCCTGAGAATCAAGTGATTTCACCACCACATGGTTGACTTTTAAAGACTGAGGCGGTTACTCATTGATTGGTTTTCAAAGGCTTGTTCACTGAAGTGAGTTGTACTGACCTACTAGGCCATGTTTACTTGTTGCCATGGCTACAGAACTGTCATCAGTTGGTTACACAAGTTTAAAGCCAGCTCTGGTAGTTGTTACTGTGGCTATAGAATATCTTTTCCTAAGAGTATGGGACAGAGATCACATTTCTTTGTCTGAGAACAATCTTTTTTTTCCCTCAAAACCTAACTCTAGAAATATGACCCCATCAAGTAGAGAATCCTATCTTCTACCCTAGGAGTATGGCCTTCTCGTATTCCCATAAGAGGGCAACTCTATAAAGTAAACACGCATATAGTGGTAGCCTGATAGTTGCACCATTATAAAAATCAAAGGATTGACAGTCTAAGTGAGCAAGTTAAAGAGAAGTTCACAGATTTTAAGAAGTAACACGTAGGTATAGGGAAGGAAAGGAAACCTTACAATATCCCTGTGAGTAGGGAGGATGCTGCTAAGAGTCCTGAGCTTGCTCAGTCTTTTCTCTATCTGTGCTACCTGTGAAGCATTTACTTTATGCTGTCGTTTATTATTTACTTATTTTTGGCTGCTTCTGCAACATGGAGAAATTCTTGGGCCTGGAATTGAACCTAATCCACCTTGGTGATAATGCCGAATATTTAACTGCTAGGCCTCCAGGGAATTCCTGTGCTATCTCTTAAAGGGGACTCATGTTAAATCTTACTCGGGTGACCAATAAGGACCTTGAAGGCAGGAGCTATAACTTAAACCTTTTTAAGGCCCCCAGAGAGTCTAGCACAAAGTTTTGCACATGGAAATTGTTAAGCAGTGTTTGCTAATTTAAATGAAATTTTGTTACTTTTGCTTAAAATATTTTGTTGTATAAAACCAAGCAGCTTGAATAGGAACGTGCCATTCCTCCTCATTTAGACTGGTAAAAAGTACTTTCTTTTCTTAATCGTTGTCCTCTTTTTTTTTTTTTAGATCCTGAGGTTGTACCAAACTTGGTATTTTTGAAACAACCTTCTTCCTTAGTCAGAGTCATTGGTCAGAGTGCAGTATTGCCATGTGTTGCTTCGGGACTTCCTAATCCAACCATTAGATGGATGAAAAATGAGGAGGCACTTGACGTGGAAAGGTAACATTGTCTGCCTAAAAGCTTTTTTCAGCCTTAGCTTGAGACTTTGTCTAATCTTATTTGGGACTGTTGATTAATTTAACAATGATTATTTTATTTTTATTTAAACACATCATAATGCTCATTTATCATCCTTGAAATGTTTGTATGCTGTATATGAGGAGGATGTTTAAAGAAAAAATGCTTTTTTCTTTAAAAAAAGAATCCATTTGTTCTTTCTGGGTTTGTTGTATATGTAGTTTAAGGCCTCAGGACTTGCTTCCCTAAGTTGTTACAAGTTTCCAATCCTGACTAACAGAAACTTCTTACTCACTGTCATATGCATTTTGTTGATAGTAGTTTTATCCTTCACTCAAACATTAACAGAAAATGTATTCATCATTCTTTTGTTTTTGCTTTTAAAATCATACCAGCCTCCTTCTATGATGACAAATTTTTCATCTTCTGCAAAAGCCTTTTCTGTTGACATCAACTGCCTGGTCATCCCTCCTAATCCCTTTTATTATTTCCTTATATAGTGGATACTTATCTCAGTTATATTCTGCTAAGAGAAACAGGGTGGTAGTGGCGGTAGTTAGATCTGTTTTATTTCCAAAACACAGCCATCTTGCGCATTGTAGGATGTTTAATAACATCTCCAGCCTCTGCCAATGAGATGTAATAGCACGCCCAAGCTGTGACAACCAGAACTGTTTCTAAATATTGCCCAATGTCCCTTGAGGGACAAATTTGTCCCCAGTTGAGGACCACTGCTCTAGAGCAGTGCTGTCCAATGGAAATATGATGCAAGCTATGTGTGTAATGAAAATTTTTCTGTTACACATACACTACTAAGTATAATAATATTTTTATGACATACTGGTTAAAGTGAATTGTAGTTCTCCTGAAACAGTAAAGTTTGTGTTTAGTGCTGCTTCAGCTTTCACATTTAAATAAAAATTAAATTAAAAAAATCAGTTTCTCAGTCATTCCAGCCGCATTCTGTCAGTATCCATATATGACTACTGGCTGTTGATTTGGATAGAATAGGCCTAGAGCTTCCTAGTTGAGTAATTCAAAGTAACAGATAATCTTATTCTGTGCAGTTCAGTAAACAGGACATGGAAAGGGATATCCTCTGGTTAGCTTGGAGATCCACCTTTGGTGATCAGTGGGGATGATAGATACCATCGGATTGTTCCTCAAAAGTTCCGTTAGTGAAACCGACAGTATCATCTTCAGTATCACCTGATTTCTCTCTCAACCCCATCCAGTCATCACCTTCTACCTGTGTTTTACTTCCTTTTTTCCCCAGTCCTTTTCCCAGACAAATATTACGCAAAGAATTTCTAAGTCTTCAAAGGAATTTTTTAAACATTTACACTAACTGAAACATAGGAAACCTTAAAATAGAGGATAAAAATGTCAAGCTCTTAGAGTAGAAATTTTAATTGGCTACATGTTAGAACAAAGTATCAAGAATGGAAAAGGTGAGATAGGTTATTTTTAAAACTTTTATATTTTATTTCATAGAAGGACATTCTAAAGTTAAATAATGGTATAGGAGATGATTTCTAATATAAGAAATAGGAGTTCCTGTCATGGCTCAGTGGAAACAAATCTGACTAGTATTCATGAGGACGCAGGTTCAACCTCTGGCCTCATTCAGTGGGTTAAGGATCCAGCTTTGTCCTGAGCTGTGGTGTAGGTCACAGATGCTGCTTGGATCCCATGTTGCTGTGCCTGTGGCATAGGCTGGTGGCTACAGCTCTGATTAGACCCTAGCCTGGGAACCTCCATATGCCAAGGATGCAGTCCTAAAAAGACAAAAAAAAAAAAAAAAAGAGAGAGAAATAAAAATGAGAATTTCTGTGATTCTGATTTGTTTATTCAGTAATTACTCAACAAATATTTATTGACTGCTGGTTACAGTAGGCCCTGTTCTAAGTACAGGGAATAGAGTGAACCAAATAGAGTTTTTGCTCTTACGGAGTTCATATTCTCATGGGCAAAAGTCAGACAGTAATCATACGAAGATATAAAATTTAAGTTTATTTGATAAGTGCTGTGGAGAAAATTAAAGACAAATTAGGAGTTTCCTAGTAACAGTCCTCTGAATTTTAAGGATAAATAGGAGGCTTAAGATTGAGTAGACTGTTTCCAACCTTGAATTCTGGAGGCTTGGGTAGTGTGTTAGAAAGGTCTGAGAAGCATTGCTTTGACAAATCACTGTCTCGGGAAGCTTCAAAAGAATATGGGAGCCAGGACAGTGTTGGTGTTGTTCACATTGGCATTTCCAGACTCTGACACAGCGCAGGGCATATAATTGGGTAGGGAGAGTGTTGACCAATATATTTTGGTTGAATATCTGCATGTAGTATAGGAAAATATAAGTAGGTAAATAGAACATAAAAGTGCTTTAGGTTATATACAGGTAATTACTGAAAATGTCTTTGTTTCTGCTAGAGCCTTATGAGATATTGTCGATGGACCATAGCTAATCAATTACTTAGACCCTAAATTAGAAAGATATTTAGAAATTGAAAGAAAAAATTGGCTAGAAATCCAAATAGTAACTATGCTGGCTGTAGTTTTTTTTTAAAAAAAGGAAGAAAAATTATTAGGCATCCTTCTCTATTATTAATTTTGAGATCTCTTTGAAAATGAATATTTTAAACATTCCCATGGATTTTATAAATGTCCTAAGAATTGATATATTTACTTAATATTTTAATCACATTTGTTCAGATCCAAACCAAATATAGCTATTGAAGTGGGGGTGGTGGAGGAAATGTATCCCATTTATGGAATAGATTTATTTGAAAAGGAGAGAATCCAGAAAATACAAATGCTAAAGTGGAAGGTGACTGACAGCAAAATATAATTTAGTAATCAAATAATGTTATGTATCAGTGGAATGATAGATCAGAACCCAGCTGTAAAAGAACAGGTTACGGTTATAAAAATGCTCAATGTTATTACAATTGACACTAGTTGAAAAATTAGATTATTTAAAAAACAAGTTAAGGACTTGCATTTGTGGGAAGATGGAATAGTATTTTTTCCTTTCCCCACTAAATATAATTAAAACCCCTGGGATTATATGTAAAACAAACATAAGACTTTGAAAGGTGGAGAGAGGAAGGTTGACTAGCTAGAGGCCTGATGGTGGGTTCCCTGGATTTTGTTTTTGCCTCATGTATCCAGCTTGAGCGTAGGAAGCTGGCGACCTGGAAACACCAATAGGCATAGACAAAAAAGCTCTAACAAACATGTGCTTTCTCTAGCCTAAGGGCCAGGAAAGGGGCAGCCTCGGAAGACAAAAACTCTTAAGAGTATAATCACTCCTACTCCAGCCAAACGCCACAGAAGAAACTGTGTCCTCATACTCACCCATGCCAGCAAAGGCCAAGTGGGAATTTTGGATTTCCACTCTCACAGGTTCTAATAAGGTGCCCCAGCCTCCCTACTGTGTGATGTCAGAGGCTAAGTAGGAGGCAAAACTCGCATCCCAAGCAGGCAGTATTGAGAGGCCTCTGCACCTGCGATATCAGTGGAGACCCACCCAGGGAGCCTGGACTTTTATGCCACCTAGCAGTGAGACATTCCTTCCCCTTTTACCTTCTCCACTGGGGTGGTATCAAAGGAAGTTGAGTGGAGAGTCAGAGCTTTGAGCACTATGTAATATCAAGGCTCCTCTCTTTATGGTGTCACTAGACACCAAATGGGGAACAGTAATGAGGCACTCTTACTGCACCCAGCCATGGGGCAGTATCAGTAGAGGCCTTGTGGAGGAGCCAGAACTCCCAACCCTGCTAGGGAGTGGTGAGGAGTACTCCCCTTCCCTCTTAGGTAGCAATGAAGACCAAGTGTGAGACCTGGACTTTACCTCCACCTGACATAATGAAGTGGCCCCTCCTCCTCCTTCTGGGTGTCAGTAGAAGCCAGCTGAAATAAAAGGTTTAGATCCAGAGGCCCATAACATAATGCCCCAAATACCAGATTTCAAATACCAAAAACAAGGTAAATCTCAAATGAGAAAAGACAGTTGATGCCCACATTAAGGTGACAGCTTTTAGAATTACCTGACAAAGATTTTAAAACAATCATCATTAAAATGCTTCAGCAAGCAATTATGAACACATTTGAAATAAATGAAAAAGTAGAATATCTCAGCAAATAAATAGAAAGTCTCCTCAAATAAATAGAAGATTTAAAGAAAAATTTAATGGAAAATTTTGAAACTAGACAATAGCCAAAAAAAAAAGGAAAAGAAAAAACTCAGTAGATGGACTCAGAAGCAGACTGGATGGGACAGAGGAAAGAATCAGTGAATGGGGGAGAAAAAGGAGAAGGCACAAATGATCAGTATTAGGACTGAACTAGAGGGACACCACAGACCCTGTAGACATTAACGGAATACCATAAACAACTATACATATGTACATTGAACAACTTAGACAAATACAAACTACTACATCTAATGCAGTATGAAATAGATAATCTAAGTAGCTCTCTTACTGTTATTATTGGATTTATAATTTCAGAACTCCCCTCAAAATCTGCGGATCCTGTTAGTTTCACTGGAGAATTCTACCGGTGTTTAAATAATTAACACCAATTCTACACAATCTTTCCAGAAAATAGAAGGAATTGATATAACCCTGATATCAAAAGCAGGGAAAGATAGTACAAAAAAGGAAAACTATAGCCCAATATTCCTCATGAATATGAACATAAAAATTCCTTTTTTTTAATGAACATAAAAATTCTTAACAAAATATTAGCAAATAGAATTCAGCAATGTAAAAAAAGCCACACATAGAACATAACTAAGTGTGGTCTGTTCCAAGGATGCAAGGCTAACTTAGTATTCCCAAGTTAATTAGTGTAATCTACCAAACTAAAACTAAAGAATAAGACCTTACATGATCAAATGAATCAATGGAGAAAAAGCATTTGACAAAAGTGAACACCCATTCATTATGTTTTTTAAAAAAAAGCAACAGAAAAAAAAAAAAACTTAAGAACATCTACAAAAATCCTACAGCAACGTTATAGTTAATGGTGAACAATAGTACTTCCCCCTTAAGATCAGGTACCAGTTAAAGAAGTTCATTGTCATAGTGCTGGAAGTTCTAGCCAATTTGATGATAATAAAAAAGAAAAGGAAAAGAAAAGGCTCATAGATCAGAAAGGAAGACCTAAAACATCCCCTTTTTGCAGATAATGTGTTTGTCTATGTAGAAAATCCTAAGGAATCCACACAACTCTTAAGAACTAAAAAATGAGTTCAGCAAGGTCACAAGATACAAATTAAACATAAAAAATCAATTGTATTTGTATATTCTATCAGTGAACATGTGGACACAAGTTACAAATTGCAAATAGAATGGCATTTGCAATCACTCAGAAAACAGAAATACTTAGGTGTCAGTCTAATAAAATTTGTTAGATTTGTATGCTAAAACCTGTAAAATGCTAATGAAAATTTAAAGAAGAGCTCAGTAAATTCAGAGACATACCGTGTCCATGGATTAGTAGACTCATCGTAGTAAAGATGTCAGTTCTCTCCAAATTGAAATACTGGTTAACTCAATTCCTGTAAAAATCCCAGCAAGATTTTTTTTTTGTAGATATAGATAAGATTATTCTAAAATGTATATGGAAAAGCAAACTGGAGTAGTTAAAACAGTTTTTTTTTTTTTTTAAAGTGGGAAGAATCAGTCAACCTGATAAGACTTAGTGTACAGCTATTCATAAGGACTGTATGGTGTCGATAGATACATGTATCAGTGGAATAGACTAGAGAATCAGATACAGACCTATACAAAAACACCAATCTAATTTTTGACAAAGAAGCAAAAGCAATTTCATGGAGAAAAGATAGCCTTTTCAACAATGCTACTGGAACAATATGACATCTATCCATAGACAAAATAATGAACCTCAACCTAAGTCTTGCACCTTGTATAAAAAGTTAACTCAAGATGGATCATGGACCTAAATGTAAAATGCAAAATGAAATTTTGGGAAAGAAACAAAAGAAATCAGGACCAAGGAAGGCCAAAGCAAAGAATTCTTTCATTTGACACCAAAAGCTCAACTATAAAAAGGAAAAATTGAAAATTGGGTTTTATCAAAATTAAAAACTTTTACTCTGTGAAAGATTTTGTTAGGATGAAAAGATAAGCTACAGAGTGGGAGAAAACATTTGTAAACCGCATCTCTAACAAAGGACTAGTATCTAAAAATGTATAAAGATATCTCAAAACCTTGTAGTAAAAACATATAATTCAGTTAGAATATAGGCAAAAGGCATGAATAAATATTTCACCAAAAGAGATATACAGATGGTATATAAGCACACACACACAAAAGGTTTAACATCATTAGCCATTAGGGAACTGTAAATTCAAACCATGAGGTATCACTGCATAACTATCAGAATAGCTAGATTTTTTTTAGAAAGTACCAACACCAAATGCCTCAAATATGTGGAAAAACAGGATTATTCTGACAGTGCTAGTAGGGATATGACATGGTATAGCTATAATCCAAAACTGCTTGAAAAACATGTTGCAACTACCATATGACCTAACATTTACATTCTTGGGCATTTATCCCATAGAAATGAATTTATGTTTGCACAGAAATATGTACATACATATATATTTATAACAGCTTTATTTGTAATAGCCCCAAACTAGAAACAACCCACATGTCCTTCATTGAGAGAATAGTTAAGCAGATGATGTCCGTCCATACTGTGGAATTACTATTAAGCAATAAAAGGAATGAAATATTGATACTTGGGACAACATGCATGAATCTCTAGAGAATCATGCTGAGTGAAAAAAGCCAGTCCCCAGAGGTTATATTCTGATGATTATTTATTATAACATTATTCTTGAAATGACAGAATTACTGAAATGGAGACCAGGTTAGTAGTTGCCAGGAGTTAAAGAGGAGGTGGTAGAGGGTGGGCAGTGGGTGTGGCTATGAGAGAGCAGTATGAGCTATCTATGTGGTGACGGAAATGTCCATTTCCCCGTTGTAGTTTTACAAGATGTTACTATTCTAGGAAACCAGGTAAAGGGTACTTGGGGTCTCTTATTTCTTAGGACTGCCAACCCACAGTTACCTCAAAATAAAAAGTTTCAAGAAAAAAACAAATGAAAGAACAAATTTTGTGCCAGAGAGTATGAGATTTGGCTTTCATCTATCCATCCTTGCTGTTTTAGAAGAGGTGTCTAAGAAGTCCTTTTGGTGCGCTAGATACTGTTTCTTCCATTCTCTCCATTGTTTGTGTGACTCTTTTCACATGTTTTCCTCTCCATTTGGCTACTTCTTTTTGGCCTTTAAAAATGGTTACCTCTCTCACTTAAGTAGCAGTGCAAACCTAAATTAAACAAGTCATTTTCCTTTTGTGTTCCCCTTCACACTTACTACCCTAAGCTTAAGAATCTTCTTTGGGAGTTCCCTTAGTGGCTCAGTGGTTAACGAATCTGAGTAGGAACCATGAGGTTGAGGGTTTGATCCTGGCCTTGCTCAGTGGATTAAGGATCCGGTGTTGCCGTGAGCTGTGGTTGTAGGTTGCAGACACAATTCAGATCTGGTGTTGCTGTGGCTCTGGCATAGGCCCAGCAGCAACAGCCTCGATTAGACCCCTAGCCTGGGAACCTCCATGTGCCTTGGGTGCCGCCCTGAAAACACACACACACACACACACACACACACACACACACAAAGAATCGTCTTTGACATGTGCTTCTTCCTCTGCTTCTCTATCCTATCCATCTGTCGTTTTACCTCCTAAATATCTCTGAAATCCACCTATGATGCTATCACCTTATTCCAGGCTACTTTCACATGTCCCCTCAGTTACTGCCTATAGCTTTCTCACTATTAAGCCCATATGTACTCTGGCCTCATGCCAAATAAATCCTCACACTCCTGCCAGGGCAGTCTTCAAAGCTCAGATCTCCCAATATCATTGTCAGCCCCCAACCTACTTTTGACAATATTTTATGGATTTCGGTTGTTTTTAAGGACTTCAAATTCTTAAAATGACTTTTGAAACCTTGTGCGATCTGGTTCTATCATATTTTTTTTTCTTACACCTGGCCACACTTACGATTTTAAGATCCTAGATACAGTGTGATCCTTTCTGCCCCAGTTCCATTGCATGTGCTGAGGTGTCTGAAGTTGTTTCCTCCCCATCGTTATTAGTTAGCCTGACTCATTCTTCAGATCTCAACTCAGAGGTCGTTTTTATCAGGAAAAATATATCTAGTATCCTGGCAAGTTCTTTTTGTATTCCATTTTGTAGAATTACCCTCTTTTATGTCTGTCTGTCCCCCTGAGTTGCGTGATAGCACTGACTGTTTTTGCTCACTGCTGCAACCCAGCTGCTACCTGACACATAGAGGACCACCAATAAATATTTGTTGAATGAATGAATAAATTCCTATCCTTAACGACACCATCCAACTTTAAGAGTAGTCATGGAGTTCCCGTCGTGGTGCAGTGGTTAACGAATCCGACTAGGAACCATGAGGTTGCGGGTTCGGTCCCTGCCCTTGCTCAGTGGGTTAACGATCTGGCGTTGCCGTGAGCTGTGGTGTAGGTTGCAGACGCGGCTCGGATCCCGCGTTGCTGTGGCTCTGGCGTAGGCCGGTGGCTACAGCTCTGATTCAACCCCTAGCCTGGGAACCTCCATATGCCGCGGGAGCGGCCCAAGAAATAGCAACAACAACAACGACAACAACAACAACAAAAGACAAAAAAAAAAAGAGTAGTCATTACTTTCACCTTCTCTTTACCCCTGTTGTTACTGCCATACTCCATCTTTTTCTCTTTATTTTTTTTTTTGGAACTTCTAGTCTTTTCCCCTCTCTTGTTTCTTCACTAAATCTGTCGTGTTATTGATCTGTTCAAAAGCCTTACCCTTTGGCTAAAAAAAATGAGTCTCCTTAGCACATGAAGCTCCTTGACTGACCCCTGGCCACTCAGGGACATACATACTTCTTATGTCCAGCAACACTCAATTTGGGTCTGTTGAGCATGAATGCTTTTTAATGCTTCTGTTGCCTGATCTTTGAATTTTGGAATTCTAAAATCTCATCTTACTATAGGCCATCAGATGTTATGTGAGCAAGTTAAATGAATTCTGATAAGCTAATGGACATTCTTCCTCCTAGGCTGCTATTAAGTAAAATCAGCTTCATTAGGAAAGATTAACTTCTTTGTTTTGTTTTGTCTTTTTGCTATTTCTTGGGCCGCTCCCGCGGCATATGGAGGTTCCCAGGCTAGGGGTCTAATCGGACCTGTAGCTGCCAGCCTATGCCAGAGCCATAGCAACTCAGGATCCAAGCCGCGTCTGCAACCCACACCACAGCTCACGGCAACGCCAGATCGTTAACCCACTGAGCAAGGGCAGGGATCGAACCCGCAACCTCATGGTTCCTAGTCGGATTCATTAACCACTGCGCCACGACGGGAACTCCAGGAAAGGTTAACTTCTACTATACTTGTACTCAGGACAAATATGAGGTATAGCAAGTATCAGGAATATCTTTTAGTATAATTATTTAATACAAATTGCTGTATATCAATTTCAGAAGTACAGTACCAACTAGAGTTTCAAATTATGTTATTCTCAGCTGGGTATCCTATTTGGATAGTGCTGGTTTCTATTGTGAACATTTTTTTTTCCATTTCTGAAATTTAGTAGCGATTTTGTCCAAATGTAGAATTTTAATTTCTGTAAATTTTTCTTATTCTGTGAGGCATTCAAACACTGTCTTATCTGTTTGCTTTATCCTAGTCATTCTTGTTCTCTTCCATTTTATGTTGTCTTGCTTCTCTAATCCGTCATGTAAATTTGGAATTTGAGAGTATAGTTAAGGTATTTCACATTGGAGGGAGCTTGATAAAGTTGAGTTATGACTTTGCAGGACGTTTCTTAGAGAAGTCATCAAACCTGATTCTGTTTTCCTTTCTTTGTCCAGAAACTTAATCTTCCTCATCAGATTCAGGAAGACTAATTACCCACACTCACAGTGTACTTGAAATTTAAGCCAGGATAGCATTTTACTTTGAATGAGAATTATAAGTATGGCACAGACTGAGTAGTTATTTTCTCTGAATTTCTCTCTGTCAGGAATTCTGTACAAAAAGCCAAATTTTAAACCGACCATTTTTTGTGGAGCATAGATACAAACAGGAAATATAACAGTATTAAGATTTGAGAGCAAAATCTGCTTAGGACACCATGTAGAATCTCAAAATATAAATAAAATTGTAACTCCCCAAACTCTCTAAATTAAGTTATTCACTCTATAAAAATTTGATCAGAGTATCGATTTGTGATTTCTTCCTTGATGTTGGAGGGTCATTTTGCTTTCTCTTTAAATATTCTCTTTGAGGGAGAGACAAACAGAGGGGAGTGTGCGGGAGAGAGAAAATCAGATTTTCTTGCTTTCTGGTAGTTATTTTCCTTTCCAAGGACAAGTTCAAATAATGTATAACACATCTCAAACATGTGTTTATATGGAAAAATTCTTTTATAAAAATATTTTACCCATATACATTTTTTAGGATTCTCTTTAAATAGTCTTACATTCCCTCTGTGGAGTTGGGTTAGTAATGATCAGCATCCTTGTTGATAATGGCATGATGCTGGCTGATTCAAGCCCAGCTGCCACACCCAGGAAGCTGCTCTCTGGCAGCTGTTCTGTCTCCCTTCCCTTCCTCTTTTCCTCCCTTTCCTAGCTAAGCTACCACAGGAAACTTTCAGTAGGCACTGTGACCCTATGACTTACTCTTTCTGATCTGACATTTTGCCCTTCCTATTAGTCATCTCAGTGTGGCATAGCTGTGGTGGTGTGACTCTGAAATTGATTCCAGACTTCAAAATTACATAATTTGGGGAAAAAAAGAAAAGAACAACTGGGCAGAGTAGAGAGGCAGGGATGGACTGTGGGGGACTGGAATTGGTCACAAAAGTGGTATCCCTCTGGGAATAATTAAAGTGTCAGAGATAATTCATTGTGACATTTTGATTTGCATTTGTGTTATTTAGGTGTATACACTGTGAGTAAAGCTAATTGGACTAACTTAAATTCTAATATTTTATGTTGGTCTCAGCCTTTCGATAGCCATATAAGTAATTCTAAGTATTTTCTCTGTTTTATAGGAGAATTTTTCAGGTGTTATAACCCTAGTTCTGAAATGTATCACTGTTTTTTGTTTGTTTGTTTTTTGTTTTTTGGGTTTTTTTTTTTTAATGCAGCTCTGAAAGATTGGTGTTGCTAGCAGGTGGTAGTCTGGAGATCAGTGATGTCACCGAGGATGATGCTGGGACTTATTTTTGTATAGCTGATAATGGAAATGAGACAATTGAAGCTCAAGCAGAGCTTACAGTACAAGGTATGCAAATATTTCCTGTGTAAATAAAAAATCCTGTGTACTTTATCAGTTTGCTAATTGCTAAACATTATTGTGGAAGAGGCAATGCAGCATAATAGTTAAAAGCCTAAATTTTAAACCAGACTATGTGGGTTCAGATTTACTTCTCTGGGCCTTATTTTCCTCATCTATAAACTGGAGAAAATAAGAGTACTTAACCTTGTTTTTTTGTTTGTTTGTTTGTTCTGTACCTATGGTATGTGGAAGTTCCTGGGCCAGAGATTGAACTCTTGCCACAGCAGTGACAATGCTGGATCCGTAACTGCTAAGCCAGCAGGGAACTCTACCATTGGGGTTGTTTTGAGGATTAGAAGAGTTAATACTTATAAAACTCCCACAATGATGACTAGATTATAAGAGCCCAAAATTGGTTACTGTTGTTATTATCTGTAGTAGTAAGGAGGGGGAAGAGTATGGTCTGGAAGGTTTAGTTCACTTTTCTTGTCTCAGAATGCTTTGCCTCAAAGATTTCTCTTTGTCTGACCCAGAACCATGTATCTCCTAAGCATTGGTGTTCCCTCCTTTCAGGTGAAAAGATCACCCAGAATGGAGTGCACCACAGCTCTCAGTGTAACATGGTTACTTGTTGGATGATTTGACAGTTTCTTTCTTTTCAACTAATCACAGCATCTCCCTTATAGGTTCTCTGATTCAGAAATCAAAGACCATGACAATGGCATGTACACATAGTCTTTTCTCAATCCCCATCTCCCTTCCCCTTCCTCCATGTGGAAATATACACCCAGCATAACATTTCCTACCTCTCCTGTGATTTGTCTGCACCCTCATTTTTGTTTCAAATAAAAATTTTTAAGACCTCTATTATGTTACTTTGAAGGAAATCCAGCACTGCTTGACATATAGAGGTATTCATTAGCTTGTGGCATTCATTATCAACTTGTCTCAAATTATATCGTACTTGATAGAATACTTCTGATCTGTGGTTTGGGATAGTTTCTTATTTTATACCGAAGTTTGTTTTTCTTGATACATTTTGTGGATTTCAGAGTGGAAAGTAGAGTGGCCGCATTCCTACTCTGATAGTCATCATAGGACTCAATATTTTCCTTTTTTTTTTTTTTTTTTTAGGGCCCCATCGACATATGGAAGTTTCCAGGCTAGAGGTCAGATTGGAGTTGCAGTTGCCAGCCTACACCACAGCAATGCCAGATCTCAGCTGCATCTGTGACCTACACTGCAACTTGTGGCAACTCCGGATCCTTAACACACTGAGCGAGGCCAGGGTCAAATGTGCATCCTTATGGATGCTAATTGGATTCTTAACATGCTGAGCCACAACAAGAACTCTCAATGTCTGTTTGTTTATGTTTTTGCATTTTTTGCTTTTTAGGCCTGCACCTGGGGCATATGGAAGTTCCCAGGTTAGGGGTCGATTGGAGCTTCAGTTACCAGCCTATACCACAGCCACAGTGATGTGGGATCCGAGCCATACCTGCGACCTACACCACAGCTTATAGCAACGCCAGATCTCCACACTACTGAGCGGGGCCAGGGATTGAAACTGCATGCTCGTGGATACTAGCCAGGTTGGTTACTGCTGAGCCACAACAGGAATGCCGCTGATGTGTTTTTGATAGGAGTGGGGAAGCACACTGTCTGGGGTTCTTTGCTGGCAAAGGCATAGAATGTTTATATCTGCTGTTGCTGTTTGTGGGTGGGTTCATAATTTCTGAAATCAAAGGAGCAAGCCTTAGCATTCTTATAACTAGTACCTCTGTTGAGGTCAACCATTATTTTGACCAGTTAGAAATTTGGTTATGACTAATTGTAGAACAACCAATTTATTCCTTTTTCTCTATGTGAATAGAATTAAACAAGTAAAATGTTAGTGAACTCCATCATCTTTGGTCACTGTGTCTCCCTGAGTGGATGTTTTCTCTTTTTGTTTTCCCATCAGTCAGATTCTTAGCCTGACATTCTTTCACTTTCCTGTCTGTGCCTCAGCTTCCTCCACTGTAAATTACCTTGTTATTGGCCTTAAATGAGAGGCATAGTGTCTATCACATGTGTTAGTGGCTTTTGTCCATGCCACTACTTTATTTCTATTTTATTTTTACTTATTGTATGGAATCTATTTGAGACTCTGCCTATTAACTGAATTTACTTCATTTTTTAGTTATGGGAAAATACAGACATCTTCATTTGTACCCTGTTTCATCTTACTGTCTGTGCTTAGAGTAACTGCCCTTTAAATGAACATATTCTAGAAAACTGAGAAAAGAATAAGAGTGAGGAAACCTAGATAGTAAAAATGACCACAGACCTTCCCTAATCCACATAGCATGGCATTGGCCAAAGAATAGACAGTAGAAAAGAATAAAATCAAGCTGTCACAAGTAATTATGGAACTTTAAAATGCTACTAAAATGGCAGTTCAGGTCAGAGGGGAAATGTTTTATTTACTAAAGGGTGTTAGTGCAAACGACTTAAGTGGAAGAAAATAAAGTTGGGTCTCTAATTCAATCTAAAGGTCTAAATGTGAAAAAATGAAGAATGTATGGGATAATGTTTGTATTATCTCTGATGAAAGAGACTATCTGAGGAAAAACACAAAATAGCATGGCAGGCAAAAACCAACAAATTCTGACAACGTAAACTTTTTCTTAAAAGTTTTATGGAAAAAACCCTGTAAATACTAAATGCAGATGATAAATTGGGAGAGAATGTTTTTAACACTTAACTGAGAAAGGGTCAGAATCATTATAATACAGAGACCTTACAGAAAAATTTTTATTTTTTTAAAGTTTTATTGAAGTATAGTTGATTTACAAGGTTGTGACAATTTCTGCTGTACCACAAAGTGACCCAGTTATACATATACACATATTCATTCTCTCTGATTTTTTCCAATGTAGATTATGACAGGATACTAGGTAGAGCTCTTTGTGCTATACAGCAGGTCTCTGTTGGCCATTCATTCCATATACCTCAGTGTGCATATGCCTGTCCCAAACCCTCAGTCCATTCGTCCCCATCCCCTACCTGTCCCCTTTGATAACCGTAAGTTTTTCAGGGTCTGTTGAGTCTTTTTTTGTTCTGCAAATAAGTTCATTTGTATCTACATTCCACCTGTAGGTGATATCATATGATGTTTGTCTTTCACTGTCTAACTTGAAAGTGGAAAGACAAGGGTCCACCTGTGTTGCTGCAAATGGCATTATTGCATTCTTTTTATGGTTGAGTAATATTCCATTGTATATATGTACCATATCTTCTTTATTCATTCCTCTGTTGATGGACATTTAGGTTGCTTCCATGCCTTGGCTATTGTAAATAGTGCTGCAATGAACACTGGAGTACATGTGTCTTTGCAAGTCGTGTTTTTCTCTGGATATATGCCCAGAAGTGGGATTGCTGGATCATATGGTAGTTCTATTTTTAGTTTTTTAAGGAATGTCCATACTGTTTTCTGTAGTAGTTGCACCAGTGTACATTCCCACCAGCAGTATAAGAGGGTTCCCTTTTCTCCATACCTTCTGCAGCATTTATTATTTGTAGACTTTTGATGATGGCCAATTTGGCTGGTGTAAGGGGGTAGGTACCTCATAGCAGTTTTGATTGGCATTTCTCTAATAAGTAGTGATGTTGAGAATTTTTTCGTGTGTTTTTTGGCCATCCATATGTCTTCTTTGAAGAAATGTCTATTAGATCTTCTGCCCATTTTTCGAATTTTTTTTTTTTTATATTGAGCTCCAGGAGGTGTTTTTATATTTTGGAAATTAATCCCTTGTCAGTTGCTTCATTTGCAAATATTTTCTCCCATTCTGTGGGTTGTCTTTTTGTTTTGTTTATGGTTTCCTTTGCTGTGCAAAAACTTTTAAGTTTAATTAGGTCCCATTTGTTTATTTTTGTTTTTATTGTCATTATTCTAGGAGGTGGGTCTGAGAAGATATTGCTGCAGTTTATGTCAGAATGTTTGGTCTCTGTTTTCCTCTAAGAGTTTTAGAGTATTCAGTCTTACATTTAGGTCTTTATAGAACAATGGACCAAGATAGAAAGCCCAGAAACAAGCCCAAGCACCTATGGTCACTTAATCTATCACAAAGGAGGCAAGAATATATAATGGAGAAAAGACAGTCTCTTCAATAAGTGGTGCTGGGAAAACTGGACAGCTACATGCAAAAGAATGAAATTAGAACATTTTCTAACACCATGCACAAAAATAAACATAGAAACAGATTTTTAATAAGCAACCTAAGAAAAATTGATAAAGAATATGAACAGGCAATTCACAGGAGCTTATTAGCTATCTGCATTTCTTCATCAGTAGATAGTCAACCTCACTAGTAGTCAGCAAAATATAAATTTAAAAGATACTGTATTTCCCACCATCGTATTGGCAAAAGTTTAAAGATTTTGACCTTCAGAGCATGTTATGGAGTGCTTAGAACTAAAAATAATTACTGATATCTCACCAATACACAATAAAGCAAAACATCACCTTGGTACTCAATATTGTACTCCTAAACAAAATTTAAGGTTGAGCTAGCTTTTTTCATACCCTTATTTTAAGGAGCAACCAAATTAATTTACTAACCAGGTCTTATCAACAGTCTACCAGCTCTTTCTCTTCCTCCCCAGCCTCAGGTTGGGGAGAATGTCTAAGATTCTGTGTTAGGTCCTTCCATTTTTGCCCACTGTTGCAATAGCAACATATCTGTTAACTTTTCTATTTCTAATATAGTTTCAGGTTGACTTGAGGCTATAGTTGTACGTGTATATTTGAGAGTGCCTGCTATTGTACTTAATTTTCAGTAGAAGACTAGGGAATTGTGATACTCAAAAACACTTAAAGGTCAAAAATCTTGGTGAGCAGAACTGTAAAAGAATTTTTTAAAATTTTTCACCCAGAAGGTTACACAGAGTTCTTAATTAATCTATGTTGATGAAAACATAGAAAAAACTAAGTGTGTTTTCAAAGGTATGAAGCTAGAGATGTTATGAGTATCCATGAAGAATTAGGACGTTTTAGGAAGAATTAGGAAGCTTTACGCTCTAAACTAGAAGCCCCAGGTAGCTTTTTTTCATGACAAGATGATCTGTTAAATAATAACTTTTCATTCATCTTCTTGCCTCAAATCTCAGTGCTGGGTTAGGAGTGGTTAAAATTGAACAAATGTTCAACATCTTTTTTTTTTTCATTTTTTAAAAATTGTTATTTCCCCAATACAGTTTTTTTCTACTGTACAGCATGGTGACCCAGTTACACATACATGTATACATTCTTTTTTTCTCATATTATCATGCTTCATCATAAGTGACTAGACATAGTTCCCAGTGCTACACAGCAGGATCTCATTGCTAATCCATTCCAAAGGCAATAGTTTGCATCTATTAACCCCAGGTTCCCAAACCACCTCACTCCCTCCCCTTCTTCCTTGGCAACCACAAGTCTATTCTGCAAGTCCATGATTTTCTTTTCTGTGGAAAGGTTTATTTGTGCCATATATTAGATTCCAGATATGAGTGATATCATATGGTGTTTGTCTTTCTCTTTCTGACTTACTTCACTCATTATGAGAGTCTCTGGTTCCATCCATGTTGCTGCAAATAGCATTATTTTGTTCTTTTTCATGGATGAGTATTATTCCATTGTGTATATATACCACATCTTCCTAATCCAGTCATTTGTCAATGGACATTTGGGTTGTTTCCATGTCTTGGCTATTGTAAATAGTGCTGCAGTGAACATGAGGGTGCATGTATCTTTTAAAAGGAAAGTTTTGTCTGGCTATATGCCCAAGAGTGGGACTGCTGGATAATATGGTAATTCTATGTATAGTTTTCTAAGGTATCACCATACTGTTCTTCATAGTGGTTGTACCAGCTTACATTCCCAGCAACAGTGGAGGGTTCCCTTTTTACCACACCCCCTCTAGCACTTGTTATTTGTGGACTGGTATGAGCTGGTATCTCGTGGTAGTTTTGATTTGCATTTCTCTAATAATCTGATGTTGAGTAGTGTTTCATATGCTTGTTGGCCATCTTTATATCTTCGTTGGAAAAATGTCTATTCAGGTCTTCTGCCCATTTTTCACCTCAGTTGCTGGCTTTTTTGCTGTTGAGTTGTACAAGTTGCTTGTATATTTTAGAGATGAAGCCCTTGTCCATTGCATCATTTGAAACTATTTTCTCCCATTCTGTAAGTTGTCTTGTTTTCTTTTTGGTTTCCTTTGCTGTGCAAAAGCTTTTCAGTTTGATTAGATCTCATTGGTTTATTTTTGCTCTTATTTCTGTTGCTTTGGAGGACTGACCTGAGAAACTATTCATGAGGTTGATGTCAGAGAATGTTTTGCCTATGTTCTCTTCTAGGAGTTTGATGGTATCCTGTCGTATATTTAAGTCTTTCAGCCATTTTGAGTTTATTTTTGTGCATGGTGTGAGGGTGTGTTCTAGTTTCATTACTTTGCATGCAGCTGTCCAGTTTTTCCAGCACCACTTGCTGAATAGACTTTCTTTTTCCCATTTTATATTCTTGCCTCCTTTGTCAAAGATTAATTGACCATAGGTGTCAGGGTTTATTTCTGGTTTCTCTTGTTCTGTTCCATTGGTCTATACTGTCTTGATCATTGTGGCTTTGTAATATTTCTTGAAGTCTGGGAGAGTTATGCCTCCTGCTTGGTTTTTGTTTCTCAGGATTGCTTTGGCGATTCTGGGTCTTTTGTGGTTCCATAGAAATGTTTGGATTGTTTGTTCTATTTCTATGAAAAGTGTCATGGGTCATTTGATAGGGATTGCATTGAATCTGTAGATTGCTTTGGGTAGTTTGGCCATTTTTAGAATATTAATTTTTCCAATCCATGAACATGGACTATCTTTCCATTTCTTTACATCTTCTTTGATTTCTTTGATTAATGTTTTATAGTTCTCGGCATATAAGTCCTTGACCTCCTTGATCGGGTGTATTCTGAGGTATTTGATTTTTTTGGGTGCAATTTTAAAAGGTATTATATTTCTGTATTCCTTTTCTCACATTTCATTGTTGGTATACAGAATGCGACTGATTTCTGAATGTTAATCTTATATCCTTCTACTTTGCTGAATTTGTTGATCAGTTCAAGTGGTTTTGGTTTGAGTCCTTAGGGTTTTATCTATATAGTATCATGTCAGCTGCATACAGTGACAGTTTACCTCTTCTCTTCCTATGTGGATGCCTTTAATTTCTTTTGTTTGTCTGATTGCTGTGGCTAGGACTTCTGATACTATGTCAAATAACAATGGTGAGAGTGGGCATCCTTGTCTTGTTCCAGATTTTAGTTTTTCTCTATTGAGTATTATATTGGCTGTGGGTTTGTCGTAAGTGGCTTTGATTATGGTAAGGTATGTTCCCTGTGTACCCACTTTGGTAAGAGTTTTTATCATGAATGGATGTTGGACTTTGTCAAATGCTTTTTCTGCATCTATTGAGATGATCATGTGGTTTTTGACTTTTCTTTTGTTAATGTGGTGTATGATGTTGATTGATTTGCATATGTTGAACCATCCTTGTGCACCTGGGATGAATCCCACCTGGTCGTGGTGTTTGATCTTTTTTATATGTTGTTGGATTCAGTTGGCTAAAATTTTGTTGAGAATTTTTGCATCTATATTCGTCAAAGATATTGGCCTGTAGTTTTCTTTTTTGGTGGTATCTTTATCTGGTTTTGGAATTAGGGTGATGGTGGCATCATAGCATGTCTATGGGAGTGTTGCTTCTTCTTCAACCTTTTGAAAAAGTTTAAGGAGAATGGGTATAAATTCCTCTTTGTATGTTTGGATCAACATGTTTGTTGAAGAAAATAGTTCCCAGGTTGATTTCCATTTCCTGTTAAGCTAATCCCAGCTGACTCCCTCACCCAAAATCAACTCTGAAGAAATGAGAGGAGTGAGAAAGAAGTGTGGAGAGACTGAGGCTGTCTTGAACCTGCATGTGTTCTTGATGAGTGGGGTATGAGTGTGGGCTGGTGGCTGCAGCCTGGGACTAACGACTGCCAGAGGCAACAGCAAGAAACTAGATTGGAAGAAGGCTGTTACATACTATTCTTACTTCTCACTGGTATTGCCTTGAGACTATCTTTGCCTGTCTCTTCACCAGAGAAATGGGCAGCAGTGTTCAGGTCTTCAGGTCCATTCAGAAAGTCTGCTGGGGCTCTGATGGCATTTAATGTAAACTTGTTTGATCTAACTGACCTCAGGGGATCACTTTTCTATGTCTCACCACTGGCTCCAAACTCCCAGACTGATAGGTTTTAACCTAGGAAGACTCTATGCTCAGTGCTATTTCTCCTTAAGAATTTAAATATGAAATCCTGACCAGAGGAGTTACTTGTGGAGTGCCCAGCAAATTGGAGTAGAAACAGTAGTTCTGTGTTCACTAGGGGTCTTTTTCTAGGGCTTATCCTCCTGGAGTTCACAGGATACAACTGGATACAATTAGGGCCTGGTGACCATACATAGTACAAAGTAGCTGGTTCTCCAGAAGAACATTAGTTTACAGCCAAACCAGTCACCTGAATGGTACAGTTACTCTCAAAAAAAGACAACCAAATGAATAACATATACCATTTGATGGAGAATTATTGGAAAAGGTTGACCAAGTTTTTCAAATAAGCATGATATATATTAAGGAGATTAAAAAGATCTTAGCTGTGTAATGCAAGAAGAAGAAAACTTGGAAACAGAACCAAGTAGAAATATTAGGTATGAAACATTTAGTACAAGTAAAGAACACAGTAGACTGACATAGTCTTAAGACATACTGCAGATGAACAAACTCCTAAGTTGGAAGATGACATTGAGAAACTCTCTGAGAATGTATCATTAAATGATAAAACACAGAGAATAAAAGCCAAGAGGTATGAAAGTTAGACATAGGAGAGCATCTATCCAAATAAATGGGAATCCTAGAGGAAGGAATAAAAAGAAAGGAAATATATTAAGGAATAATTAAAATAAATTTCTAAAAGACTAATGAAGACTTTAGATTGAGAGGGCTTAATGACTGTCTAAATATTGGGGAGAAGAAAATACTCACCATTAGTTTTTTAATAGTGATAGTTATAGATAATATCAGAGTTACAAAGAAATTCTAAAAGCTTCCGGTTTCAAAGAGCAGATCACCTATAAAGGAACAAGAATTATATTGCACCTAGTGTTGATTTTGAGAAAACTGATTTCAAGAGGACAGTGAAGTAATTTTAAAGAAAAGAACATCACATTCATGTATAATTTATACATACCCAATATGTGAGCCATAATAAATATTCTCATCATATAAGACCTTAGAAGGTTTGCCACACAGAAATACACACTGAAAGCACTTTTAGAATGAGTACTTAAATAAGAAGAGACACATTCAGGAAATGTTATAAGGAGACATGGGAGTTTTACAGTGTAGCCCCCCAAACTCTTTGAAGTTCTCCTGATGGGTTTATTATATCCCTTGTCCTTGAATCTGAATGGGCTTGGAGCTATTTGAATAAATAGAGATGTCACGTGACTTCTGAAGCTTATAAAATGCCTTATAGATTCCTGCTCTCCATGACACTTCATCCAAGAATCTCCTTCTCAGAACCCAACTACTGTGCTGTGTGAAGCCCAAGCCACAAGGAAAGGCTGCATTGTAGGTGCTTTGGTTGACAGCTCTAGCTGAGCCCAGCTTTCAGGTCCTCTAACCAAGGAACCAGATGTTTGAATGAAGGAGTGGGTCAGCCCTCTGCTTCCTGAGTCATCCCCAAACATTCAAGTCTCTTAGACATCGTGGAGGAGTGATAAGCCATCCCTGCTGTGCCCTGTCCTAATTCCTGACCCAGAGAATTTGTGCATATTAAAAAAAGATGGTTGTTTTATGCTGCTAAGTTTTGGGTTTGTTTGCTGTGCAGCAGTTGTAACTTGGGAACATTAATTATTATTGTCTCTATAAAAAAGGAAAAACAAAGCTAGGACTAAAGAAAAATTATATTAATGATAGCCCAGAAAATTTTCGACAATACCAGGTAGTGGGTATTGACAGATTTATGTTGTTAGGGAGAATATACTTTACTAATACCTGTGTACTTATAAATGTTAAGATATAAAATATGAGTTTGGAACTTAAGAGTAGTTACCACAGAACAAAGTAGAATATACGTATAACTTTTAAACAGCAGAAGAAGTTTTATCCAACTGAGAGCACAAAAGGGGGGAAAAATAAACATTGTATACTATAAAGACAGAGTATGAATAAGATATAGAAATAACTCCAGATATAATGATAATTAAAATAATGTAAATGAATTAAATTCACCAATTAAAATAAACTAGATTAGATTACATACTCCAATATGTTGTTTACACAAATATGCATAAAATTAATGAGACAGATCCAAATATATCTATAATTGTAATTAAAAGGTAATGATTATCAGATTGAAAGGAAATTGAAAACCAAATATGTATTGCTTGTATGAGAGACATCTAAATATAAGGATACAGAAAAGGTGAAAATTAAAAGGATGGAAAAAGATAAACCATGCCAAAACTAAGTGGAAGAAGGTTGATGTAGCTATCAGGCAAAAAGCAAAATGCATTATCAGAGATAAAGTGGGACATTTGATATTAATAAGAGCTAATCTACCAGGAAAATAAAACCATTCTAAACATGTATGTACTTCATAACATAGTTCCAAAATATGAAAAGCAAAGACTAATAGAACTACAAGGAGAGGTAGACAAAACAAACCCATAGTCATAGTGATAGATTTTAATACACTTCAGTAACAGGATATGTAGACCAAAGTAGACAGATACAAATAAAATAAAACCAGGAGTTCCCGTCGTGGCACAGTGGTTAACGAATCCGACTAGGAACCATGAGGTTGCGGGTTCGGTCCCTGCCCTTGCTCAGTGGGTTAACGATCCGGCGTTGCCGTGAGCTGTGGTGTGGGTTGCAGACGCGGCTCGGATCCCCTGTTGTGGCTCTGGCGCAGGCCGGTGGCTACAGCTCCGATTCAACCCCTAGCCTGGGAACCTCCATATGCCGTGGGAGCGGCCCAAGAAATAACAACAACAACAACAAAAGACAAAAAAAAGACAAAAAAAACCCAAATAAAATAAAACCACAAATGGTTAAGAACCACAATTAACAAACTTGACTTAATTGACATTTATAAAATACTGCATCAAACAAATGTATGAACTCTGTTCTTTATAAGTGCCCATGAAGCCATTACTAAAATATACCATATATTGATCATAGAACAAATCTAAACAGATTTCAGAGAACTGAATTCTATAGATTTGATCTCTGTGGAATTAAGATTGGAACTAATTACAAAAAAAGTAACTGAAAAAGTTGAAAATCTCCTAGTATTTAGAAGTTAAATGAAGCGCTTTGAAATAACCCATGAGTCATAAAAGAAATGATGACAGAAATAAGAAAATAGCCAACATCCATTCATGATCAAGACCCTCGCCAAAGTGGGTATAGAGGGAACATTCCTGAACATAATCAAAGCCATTTATGATAAACCCACAGCAAATATAATACTCAATGGGGAAAAACTGAAAGCCTTCTCACTCAAATCTGGAACAAGACAGGGATGCCCACTCTCACCACTGCTATTCAACATAGTTTTGGAAGTCCTAGCCACAGCAATTAGGCAAAGAAAAGAAATAAAAGGCATCCATATAGGAAGAGAAGAGAAAACTGTTACTGTATGCAGATGACATGATACTCTCCATAGAAAACCCTAAGGACTCAACCCCAAAACTACTTGAACTGATTAATAAATTCAGCAAAGTAGCAGGATATAAGATGAGCATTCAGAAGTCAGTCTCATTTCTGTATACCAGCAATGAAATATTAGAAAAGGAATACAAAAATACAATACCTTTTAAAACTGCACCCAAGAAAATCAAATACCTCGGAATACACTTGACCAAGGAGGTCAAGGACTTATATGCCGAGAACTATAAAACATTAATCAAAGAAGATGTAAAGAAATGGAAAGATATTCCATGTTCCTGGGTTGGAAAAATTAATATTCTAAAAATGGCCATACTACCCAAAGCAATCTACAGATTCAATGCAATCGCTACCAAATGACCCATGACATTTTTCATAGAAATAGAACAAACAATCCAAACATTTCTATGGAACCACAAAAGACCCAGAATCGCCAAAGCAATCCTGAGAAACAAAAACCAAGCAGGAGGCATAACTCTCCCAGACTTCAAGAAATATTACAAAGCCACAGTCATCAAAACAGTGTGGTACTGGTATCAAAACAGACAGACCAATGGAACAGAATAGAGAACCCAGCAATAAACCCTGACACCTATGGTCAATTAATCTTTGACAAAAGAGGCAAGAATATAAAATGGGAAAAAGAAAGTCTATTCAGCAAGCATTGCTGGGAAACCTGGACAGCTGCATGCAAAGTAATGAAACTAGAACACACCCTCACACCATGCACAAAAATAAACTCAAAATGGCTGAAAGACTTAAATATACGACAGGATACCATCAAACTCCTAGAAGAGAACATAGGCAAAACATTCTCTGACATCAACCTCATGAATAGTTTCTCAGGTCAGTCCTCCAAAGCAACAGAAATAAGAGCAAAAATAAACCAATGGGATCTAATTAAATTGAAAAGCTTTTGCACAGCAAAGGAAACCAAAAAGAAAACAAGACAACTTACAGAATGGGAGAAAATAGTTTCAAATGATGCAATGGACAAGGGCCTAATCTCTAGAATATATAAGCAACTTGTACAACCCAACAGCAAAAAAGCCAATCAGTCAATGGAAAAGTGGGCAGAAGACCTGAATAGACTGTTCTCCAAGGAAGATATACAGATGGCCAGCAAATACATGAGAAAATGCTCAACATCGCTGATCATAAGAGAAATGCAAATCAAAACAACCATGAGATACCACCTCACACCAGTCATAATGGCCATCATTAATAAGTCCACAAATAACAAATGCTGGAGGGGGTGTGGAGAAAAGGGAACCCTCCTGTACTGTTGGTGGGAATGTAAGCTGGTACAGCCACTATGGAGAACAGTATGGAGGTACCTTAGAAATCTATACATAGAACTTCCATATGACCCCACCATCCCACTCTTGGGCATATATCCGGACAAAACTCTACTTAAAAGAGACACATGCACCCGCGTGTTCATTGCAGCACTATTCACAATAGCCAGGACATGGAAACAACCCAAATGTCCATCCACAGATGATTGGATTAGGAAGATGTGGTATATATACACAATGGAATACTACTCAGCCATAAAAAGAATGACATAATGCCATTTGCAGCAACATGGATGGAACTAGAGACTCTCATACTGAGTGCAATGGGTCAGAAAGACAAAGGCAAATACCATATGATATCACTTATAACTGGAATCTAATATACAGCACAAATGAATATCTCCACAGAAAAGAAAATCATGGACTTGGAAAATAGACTTGTGGCTTCCTGATGGGAGAGAGAGGGAGTGGGAAGGATTGGGAGCTTGGGGTTATCAGATACAACTTAGATTTACAAGGAGATCCTGCTGAGTAGCATTGAGAACTATGTCTAGATACTCATGTTGCAACAGAACAAAGGGTGGGGGGAAAATATAATGTATACATGTAAGGATAACTTGATCCCCTTGCTGTACAGTGGGAAAATAAAATTAAAAAAATAAATAAGAAAATAGGTCATATCTTAGTTAATTTGAATTATCAAAACTTAAGAGTATACTTAAAGGAAATTTATAGCCTTACACAGACTAGAAGAGAAGAAAGGCTGAAATTGCAGTCATTTCTTTTTCTTTCTCTTTTTCTTTCTTTTTTTTTGTTTTTTTCTTTTTGGTTGCACCCACGGCATATAGGTCCCAGGCTAGGGATCAAACCCAGTGATTTAAATATCCATCTTAAAAAGCTAAAAAAAGTTTGGCAAATTCTGGGATTGGCATATGCACACTGAGGTATATGGAATGATTTTGCCACCAAAAACCTGCCGTGTAGCACAGAGAACTCTACCCAGTATTCTATGATAATCTGCATGGGAAAAGAATCTGAAAGAGAATGCATGTGTGTACCTGTTTAACCGAATCACTTTGTACAGCAGAAATTATTACAACATTGTAAATAAACTATACTTCAATTAAACTTTGAAAAATGAAAAAAAATAAAGAAAATAATCACAAGAGCAAAAATTAATGAAATAAGCATTCAAAACTCTAGAGAGTTTCATCAAAACCAAAAGTTGATTTTTTGTAAAGAATAACAACATTGATAACCCCCTGACAAGACTTAAGATGTAACTTGACAAAGTCTTTATTTTGACCAAGTGTCCACAAAGTATAGCTCATGAACCAAATCTGTCACCTCCTGGTTTTTGTACAGTCTGTGAACTAAAAATACTTCATATAGTTTCAGGTGATTGGAAAATATTAGAGGACTGATATTTAGAGTGATATGTAACATTTTTATGAAATACAGATTTTAATGTCTGTAAATAAAGTTTTATAGGTACACAGTCACACTTACATATTGACATGGGCTACTTTCACGCTACAGTAGAGGAGTTGAATAGTTGTGATAGAGACCATATGGCCCACAAAACCTAAAATCTTTACTGTCTGGTCCTTTTCAGAAAAAGTTTCAACCCCTGATAATAGACTCCATGAAGAACTATGGATCAGTAAGGTAAACAAAGACAAACCGATAGAAAATGGACAAAACTTGAATGGCTGCCTCACAGATCTCCAGGTGGCTACTAAAACATTTGAAAAAGTACTTCATCACAGTTCCCTCACGGCTCAGCAGGTTAAGGATCCAGCATTGCTACTGCTGTGGCTCTGGTTACAGCCATGGCACAGGTTCAGTCCCTGGCCCGGGAACTTCCACATGCTAAGGGCACAGCCGAAAAGAAAAAAAAAAAGTGCTTATTATTAGTTTTCAGAGAAATATAAATAAAAGCCCCAGTGAGTTAGTGCTGTACTCCACCAGAGTGGCTGTAATTAAAGAGACTGACAATGCCAGGCGTTGGCTGGTATGAGGAACACCAAGGACTCTGATATACTGCTTTTGGGACTGTACACTGATATAATCACTTTAGAAAACTATTTGGCAGAATCTAGTAAAGCTGCATACAAACATATCTTAGGCATATAGTAGTTGTATTCCTATATATATAGTCATCAAAAGTATGTAAATATATGCATCAAAAACCATGCACAATAGTGTTCTTACCAGCTTTGTTCACAGTAAATCAAAACCAGAAGCAGGCAACAGGAGAATGGACAAATAGTATTCTGATCATACAGAGGCAAGTTATTAGCCATGAAAATTGACAGACCGTTCCTCAACAACATGAACAGATCTACAAATACATTTGAAAGAAAAAAGCCAGGAATGAAATAATACATGATTCCATTTTTATAAAGTTCCAAAATAGGGAAAACTTATCTCTGGTTTTAGAAGTGAGGGTAGTGATTACTTTTGGACAAGGGCAGGATAGTGAATGTTAGGCAGTGGGGTTTCTGGTGTGTTAATGTTCTGTCAACCTAGGTGGTAGTTAACAATAATTCAAGCCAAAATGTTAATGTGTATCACATGAGGGCTTGTCTTTTTTGTTGTTTACAGATAAGTCATTATGTACAAAAAACTTTGGGAAAATTTTATTTGAATCTTGTCCCATAATTGAAAGTATCTGTTTCTTTTTCTATGGGGAAATAAATCTGTAAGAAATGGTTGGAGGTTATATATGTATATTTATTTTTATGTTTATAGTCCTATCTATCTGATTTCTGTTATTTTTAAAAAAGTTATAGCTACAGGAAATGCTGTAGTGAGTGTTAGGGCAGAAAGGGTCATAGGTTCATTTTTCATCTGTTATATATTTCAAATTTATTGTTTTATCATTAACTCCTGGGATTTCTACACATGCTGTGACGTGAATTAGTCCATCGTGTATTTCCTGTCATCTCGGATTGTTGATAACACTTAAAATAGGTCATGAGTTGTTTTTTTCAAAAACACAAAGTTTTCCTTTTCTGTTAAATCATTCATAATAGTCTGTGTCACTCATCTCACCTCCCTCACGAAAGAAGAAATTTTTCCATTTGTATTTTTGTGGGATAGATTTGATAAGTTCTAGATTGGCTTTGTCTATGCTCATAACAAATGTGCCGCTGAGGTTTTAAATTCCACCAGCTTTCTCTGAAGTCACACCCTAACATCATTCTACTTCTCCTGCCCTTCTAATTCTATCCCCTCTGATCTCTCTTCTCTTTAAGACACTGATCTCCTCTTTTCTCCTGGTCTTTTTCATGATCTCATTTTCCTTTACTTCATTATGAGTTATAGTATTCTGCTCTCATTAGAATTCTCAGTTCTCTTGGCTTAGGATAAAAGCAAATACTTTATGGCATATGTACAAAACACAACCAGACCCTTCATGTATTAACTGAGGGGCCGCAGAGAAATAGTTAACTGGACCCAGCATGCCTGGGTTACAGTCTTGGTTGTATCACTTACTTAGCTGTGTGAGGTTGCCCAAGTTATTTAACTTACCTGTGTCTTAGTTTCTTCTACCAGATAAGTGAGTTGTTGTAAGGACTAATTAAATAAATTTCTGACACTCTTCTACCTGAACCTGGGATGGAAATGGAGTCATCTTTATGACATGCATTTAGTGTCCTATGTGTCATATCATGCCTACTGTGTGATTTGAAGGCTCTGTTTCTCTGTATCCCCTCAACCCCAGCTAAAATTTCTGGATAGTTCTTAAAGAATAGTTCACATGACACCTCTTTGAAGCTTTTCGTAATCATCCTCTCACCCTCAGGTAACTATTATGTCTCTTAAGATAGCTCTTTTTACCAGTACTGTTTCTCACTGATTTGTTTATGTGCCTTTCTCCACTACTCCTAGGCTGAGGTCCTTATCAGCAGGGACCAGTCTTAATAATTTTTTTTATCATTGTAGGTCAGCAAATAACTGTTGAATAAATGAATGAAACTTTGTGTTGAAATTGTGAAAAGTGATAGCTAGAATGATTTCATGTTTGTGCTTAATTTGTCATCCATGTTTTCCTTTCCATTTAGCTTGTGCCTGTGGCATGTGGAAATTCCTGGGCTAGGGATCAAACCCATACCTCAGCAATGACAATACCACATTCCTAACCTGCTGTGTGCCACAATGGGATTCCAGGATTTGTTTTTGATTTTTAAATTTTTCAAATTTTTATTGACGTATAGTTGATTTACAGTGCTGTGTTAGTTTCCGGTATACAGCAAAATGACTCAGTTACTCATATATATATTCTTTTTCATATTATTTTCCATTATAGTTTGTTATAAGATAGTGAACATAGTTCCCTGTGCTATACAGTAGGTACTTGTTGTTTATCTGTTTTATACATAGTTTGTATCTGCTAATCTCAAACTCCTGATTTATCCCTCTCTCCTCCTTTCCCCTTTGGTAACCTTAAATTTGTGAGCCTGTTTCTATTTTGTAAATAAGTTCATTTGTATCATATTTTAGATTCCACATATGAGTGATAACATATGATACTTTTCTTTCCGTAATTTCACGTAGTATGATAATACCTGGGTCCATCCATGTTGCTGCAAATGGCATAATTTTGTTCTTTCTTATGGCTGAGTAGAATTTCATTTTATATATATACCACATCTTCTTTATCCATTCCTTTGTTGAGGGACATTTAGATTGCTTCCATGTCTTGACTATTGTAAATAGTGCTGCAGTGAATATTGGAATGCATGTATCTTTTTGAATTAGAGTTTTGTCTGGATATATGCCCAGGAGTGGGATTGCTGGATCATATCATAGTTCTGTTTTTAGTTTTTTGGGGAACCTCCATACTGTTTTCCATAATGATTGCACCAATTTACATTTCCACCAACAGTGCAAGAGGGTTCCCTTTTCTCCATACCCTCTACAGTACTTATTGTCTATGGACTTACTAATGATGGTCATTCTGACTGATGTGAGGTGATAACCTCATTGGTTTTTTTGTTTTCATTTCTCTAATAACTATTGATGTTGAACATCTTTTCATGTGCCTGTTGCCCATCTATATGTCTTCTTTGGAGAAATGTCTACTTAGATCTTCTGCCCATTTTTTGATTGGGTTTTGTTTTGATTTTTTTTGGGGGGGGGACGTCATGCATGGAAGTTCCTGGACCAGGGATCAAGCCTGAGTCACAGCAGTGACAATGCCAAATCCTTAACTGCTAGGCCACCAGAGAACTCATGGTTATTTTGTTTTCGTTTTTTTTATATTGAGCTGAATGAGCTGTTTGTATACTTTGGAAATTAAGCCCTTGTTGGTCACATCATTTGCAAATATTTTCTCCCATTCTGTGGGTTATCTTTTTGTTTTGTTTATGGTTTCCTTTAAAATTAAAAGCTGTGCAAAAGCTTTTAAGTTTGATTAGGCCCTATTTGTTTATTTTTGCTTTTATTTCTATTTCCTTAGGAGACCTAAGAAAGCCTTGGTACAATTTATGTCAGAGAGTGTTCTGTCTGTATTCTCTTCTAGGAGTTTTATGGTGTCATGTCTAACATTTAAGTGTTTAAGCCATTTAGAGTTTGTGTATGGTGTGAGGGAGTGGAAAAGCAGCTAGGATTTAAAAAAAAAAAAAACTAAAAGGTTGTTCTAGAGGAAGATGAACCATTGCCCTCATTTATATAATTAAGGTCATAATTGCCACGTTCATATACACATATGTTTATAAACAGTACTTTATCATCTTTTTTAATTCCCGTTCTTGGTCTTTTGAGGCCTTCTATAACATAAAACTTAAAAATTACTGAAACCATTAAAGATGAGCTTTCTTCTAAATGGCGGCTTAAAAACTCTCCTAATCCATATTTGCTATCTTGGTTCAAGACTGTGTGCATTGAATCCCTTCATCTTTAACAACCTCATGAAATGCTCTACTACTTTGGCCTGGTAACACTGTGTTTATCCTCTTTCTCCTTTTATTTCTCTGTCCATTTTTTCTGTTTTTCTTTCATGAGCATTTTTCTTTAGCTTTCTCCTTAAAATCTCACTGTTCCACGAAGTTCTGACTTCAGCCTATTAGTTTTCATTCTCATGGTTTCAGATACAACTTACATGACAGTCACTCCCAAATTCCTAGACCAGACCCTCTGCTGAGCTTCAGACATTTCCAATCCAATGTCCTCAAGTACCTCAAACCTCACATGTCCAAAACTGAACTTAACATTTTCCCCTAAGTATCTTTCTCCTCTGATTTTTCTGTATTTCAGTTGGTATCACTGCCCACCTGTTCACTTGTGCTAGAAACTTGGGAATCATTTTTTTATTTAATAAATCTTTTTTATTTCTTCTTATATCCAATTTTTTAGGATTTCTTTCTCCTTTCTTTTACTGCCCTAGTTCAAGTTCAGTTAAATCTCCTTCCTAAACAACTGCAGCAGTATCCTGACTGGTATCTCTTGTTTTAACCTGGTCCCTCTCCAAATCCATTCTTCACAGTGGCTAAAGTGATCAGAATCCTTTACCTAAAAACTTGGGGAAATAATTACAGCAAATATAAATGGCACTTATAAATTAATATGAAACAAATGAATGCCTCAGTTAAAGAAAGGGGAAAGAGAAAATAGTCTGCTTACAAAAATGAGACGAATATGAACAGTTGACCTGAAAAAAGTTTAACCTTGCTTAGCAGTAAAATAAAATGCAGGTTAGTGTAACCCCCTTCTGGGGCCTAGAGGTAGAGTTTTAAAATAATAACTTACTCTTGGTAAAATTATAGTTAAATGGGGATTCTTCTACATTGCTGGTGGTAGTGGTGCAAATTTAACCTTTTTGGAGGTTAATTTAATGACATAATCACAAGCCTTAAAACTTGAATTATTTTGACCAGTAATTCTACTTCTAATAATTTGCTTTATTAAAATAATCCTGGGGAGTTCCCATCGTGGCGCAGTGGTTAACGAATCCGACTAGGAACCATGAGGTTGCGGGTTCGGTCCCTGGCCTTGCTCAGTGGGTTAAGGATCTGGCATTGCTGTGAGCTCTGGTGTAGGTTGCAGACGCGGCTCGGATCCCCCGTTGCTGTGGCTCTGGCGTAAGCTGGCAGCTACAGCTCCGATTCGACCCCTAGCCTGGGAACCTCCATATGCCACAGGAGCAGCCCAAGAAATGGCAAAAAGACAAAAAAAAAAATTAATCCTGGATGTGTGTAAAGATTTATGCATAAAAATTGCAATGATATGTATTTATTGGAATGATAGATATTTAATAGAGAAAAATTATAAACCACCTAAATGGCCAACATGGTGAATGGCCAAATAAAATAGTGGTCTTTTTTAAATGGACAGAACATTATAAATCAACTATAATAAAAAAATTTTTTTAAATAGTGTTTATTCATATATCAGAATACTATGCATCCAAGCAAAAAACATATTTGAAAAGATGATTAAATAACAAGATAAAATGCTTTGAATATGTTAAATGAGTAAAAATAAGGTTTCAAGATAATGTATAAGAGATATGATTTGTATTATAAAGTTATAGTATAAATTGGATCATATTCCTTGATTTTCTTTTAAAAATTACCTTAAACCAATTCACAAGAAGCCTTAAGTATCTTTCTTTCTTTCTTTCTTTTTTTTTTAAACAAGTGGCCGCACCTTCGGCATATGGAAGTTCCCAGACTAGGGGTCAAGCCACAGCCACTGTAGAAGCAACACCGAGTAGTTATGTTGTGAGCCACACGGGAAGTCCTTAAGTATCTTTCTTTTGGGTATCCTCCCTGTAATTTTCAGAATATTGGATATTTATTTGTCTTGAAGGGGTTGTTGTTCTTTAAATGTCAAGCAGAGAGAGAACTAGATTCTGAGCAGTATTGCCATTGTTTCTCAAGATATTTTAATTTCAAGGCCAACAGCTAGCTGCTTAGAAACCCCGTGTGGTTTTATTGTACTGTCCCTTTTGCCTCGAATCTTCCTCTTTTTGCCTTCTTACCTGGCTTTTTAAAGAAATCTCTGAAACTCTGGCCCCTGTTTACTCCAGTCTCTGGTACCCGTCTTCTTCGCACCTCCTTGCATTAGGTACTCTAGTTGTGCTCCTATACCTTACACACATCTTTCTTGCTTTACCTGCCACATTTATATTTCTTTTCAGTTTGTATATCTTTCTCTCCTACCAGACTGAGTTCCTTGAGGATAGGACTAGGTCTTGTCAACTTTTAGATTCTTAGCACCTATTGTGTTGTGTGACACTGCATATTTGACAACTAATGGATGAGATGTTGGGAAATTTTTATAGTTTGCTGTCTGTATCCAGACTGTCTAACAATTTCACTTTATAAACTATACAGTTTTAAAGCCATTGCTATAAATGAAGAATGCTTTATAATTGTTTTATAATCCTGTGTTGGGACTTGAATCATTTTGGATTGGTTTGCAGTTCTTCTTAGATTTTTATCACATCAGTGGTCATGTTAGCTTTTAGATAAATCCCGTATTTTACAAGCTTGAAATAATTTTCTAATAGTTATGTAAATTTATTCTGAACTATAGTAGCCTCATTTCCATGGTAACTAACCACCTTCAGAAGAGAACCTGCAGGTATTCTAGAAAAGACAGACAAGGAATAGCCACATGCAACAAAATGAAAAGTGATGTAAGGTTAGAACCCAGATTTGTGTGGAATACAGATGTGTGGTTTTTGACCATGAAAATGTTACAGAATAGAAGAGCCATTGATATGCCTGAAGATTCTGCCCGCTTGCTATTTGTGCATTAGTCAAAATACAGCATAGGAAGAACTCAACTCCATTGTGATTTTATGTTACTAAATGACCCAAATCAGGAGGAAGCTTTGTGAGGCAAATAAGCAGGAATTGTGGTGTAGAAATGGATCCCTATTTCCTTAAAACCACCAAGAGATCAGCACTGTACCTCATAGGAGGAATATGGAAATGATGAAAAGAAAAATGTTTTTGGAAGCACGTCCCTGTTTACCAATTTCTTGACATGTGATCTTGGCAAATTAATCCATTTACTTCAGCCCTCAACCATCACATCACCCTTGGCAAACCATGTTTTGTAGTCCATGAGCCAGGCCAGTCACACTTTGCTCTTGTGCCCAGTCTAGCTCCTTAGGCTCTATGCATGCCGGACCTTCACTTATCTAGATGGGCAGATAGGACAAAATGTTATTAAATGTTTTTCAGTCTTTATTTAAAGAACATAAGAATTGTAATAGTAGGGCAAAGTCATGACCCTTCTAGTGCAGAAATAAGTGAGGTTTGACTGTCATCTTTGGCCTTACTTCCTAAATTATCTGTCTTGACCTCAGAATTTCAAGTTCACTCTGGGTCTCTTATTCATTGGTGTAAGCTATCTTTTCTTCAATGTGTTATATATTCAGTCTTTCTGAGGGAATGTGTTCTATTTAGTATTTACTATCTTTTATTGAATAATATTTCTTTTGCCTTAAAGGGTGCTATCAAATTTACCAGATTTGAAGAGATCTGTGCAAGTTTAGTCATATTGTCAGTTTCTCTTATTAAGTATATTTTATCTCTTAAAATTTCTACTCTTTTGTTTAGTTTTAGTTGTATTTCTCTTTCTTCATTAAAGAGATGATAGCCAGAATTGGAAACAGCAGGAAAAGTTGAACAGTTTTATGAATTTCTTACTAAAAATTGAACTCTGATGCTCTAAAATGGGAAGTAGGAAGGTAATCTCCTAGGGAGAAGAGTATCTAGAACAGATTTCTTCCTGTTGAAGACTTCTCCCCTGTTTACACAGCCCCACCCCTGACCATTAAGTGTTTATTGATGACTCTTTCAAGCAAACGTGGTTTACACACAGTAATGGGATTTTGCCCCAATAGGAGTATCTTATCTCAGTACAGCACAATTACCCTGAAATGTAACTGCCTTGAATTATGGTCTACATTTTGAGAATAACTGCCAAAAAGCTAAATGAATCTAAGTCCGTTCGGCTTTTTCCCTGATCCCCATTGTAATGATAACCAACATTTTATTGGTCTTCCAGTACATAGAGATTTCCTAGGTTGAGATCATGTCAGTGAATTTCAAAAAAAAAAATTTTTTTTGCTGATTATATAATGTAAAATCTCATTGTGAAAATCAGAAATTTAAAATAGATAAACATTGAACCACTCTAATGGAAGCTGGGCAGGGTGGGAGTAGAGTTGCCACACCTCATCCTCGCCATTCCTTGTGTAGATTTTTTTCTTGCCCATGCTTACAGAGTTTCAATGTCTCTCTTAAAAGTAGTATGAAAGATAATTTCCAAGCAGTATTTATTCAGTATCTACTATAAATTAGGCAGAAGGTAAACTCCAGTATCATTGAAGATAGAATCAAAAAGGATATAGTCCTCATCCTCAAGGATACAATATGTAACACAGAAAAGTAATTAAGCATTTCTAGCCCAGGATAACCAAAGCTGCAAGATTATATGTATCAGCTGTGTCTTTGAGACTCATTCTTGTCTAGTTGATTTCAGTGATTCTTGTTTAGAAAGTACAAGAGAAAAAAAAGACACCTGATGTTTTTAACAGATGAATTTATTCCTTGAATTCTTGACATCACATCATGCATCAGAAAGACGAGTACAGACTTTAAAAAAAAATTGTTCTTTGCCATTTGCGACAACATGGGTGGACCTTAAGGGCATTATACTAAATGAAATAAGTTAGAGGAAGACAAATACCATATGATCTCTCTGATAGGAAAGGTCTACAGCATGTGGAAGTTCCCGGGCCAGGGATCGAACCTGAGCCACAGTAGTGACAATGCCAAGTCCTAAACTGCTAGGCCTGTATTGTTAAAAATTGATTTCATGAAACATTGTTAGGTCAACTGAAAAAGGGTTGAGAGTAGACCACTCTGATTGGGAGGAGTATTTAATCATTGGGAGGAATTGCTGGCACATACTGATGAAAAAAAGCAAACCAACTCTAAGTCAGTTTAATTATTTTTAACTTCTGTGGACAAAGTACTGTTTCACTGTCTGCACCAAAATTTTGACAAAGCCCACTGGACTTATCTTGTTATACTAAGGGTTAATAGTTTGAAAATCAAATATTCTGCTTTGTATTGAACTGCTGGCGCTTGTATGGAGTAGCAAATCCAGAAATTTATTGAACTACTACAAGATAAAATGCTCATTTTCAGCTGCTGTGTGGAATTTTCAAACACATGTACTTTAATTTGCATTTGGGATAAGTATACAAAGATTTCTCTCAGCTAGGCCAATTTGGAGAATTTTCATGAATGGTAAGGAGTGAAAAATAAACATGCCAGTAAGAGTTTGATAAATAAAGAATATGTTTAAGAACAAGCTTTTCATCTTTGGAAATGAGAAATTAGTTCAGAAGAAGCTTAGTGATCATTTACTGGTTTTGATTGGATTATTGTTCAGGAACTATACTTTTTTTTTTTTTTTGTCTTTTTGCCATTTCTTGGGCCGCTCCCGCGGCATATGGAGGTTCCCAGGCTAGGGGTCTAATCGGAGCTGTAGCCACCGGCCTACGCCAGAGCCACAGCAACGCAGGATCCGAGCCACATCTGCGACCTACACCACAGCTCACGGCAACGCCGGATCGTTAACCCACTGAGCAAGGGCAGGGATCGAACCTGCAACCTCATGGTTCCTAGTCAGATTCGTTAACCACTGCGCCACGATGGGAACTCCAGGGAACTATACTTAATTGACACTACAAAAAATTATTTTATTTTGTTTTTTTGCTTTATTTTTTAAGGCTGCACCCATGGCATACGGAAGTTCCCAGGCTAGGAGTTGAATCAGAGCTACACCTGCCAGCCTGTACCACAGCCACAGCAAAGCAGGATCCGAGCCATGTCTGCTACCTACACCACAGCTCCTGGTGATGCCAGATCCTTAACCTACTGAGCAAGGCCAGGGATCAAACCTGCAACCTCATGGATACTAACTAGTCAGATACATTACTCCCGAACCATGGTGGGAACTCATACAAAAATAATTTTAGAGCTTTTTTAAATTATAAGAATAATTGAGGAGTTCCTGTTGTGGCTCAGTGATTAACGAATCCAAGTAGGAACCATGAGGTTGCAGGTTCGATCCCTGGCCTTGGTCAGTGGGTTAAGGGTCTGGTGTTGCCATGAGCTGTGGTGTAGGTCACAGATGCAGCTTGGATCCTGCGTTGCTGTGGCTCTGGCCTAGGCTGGTGGCTCCAATTAGACCCCTAGCCTGGAAACCTCCATATGCTCCAGGTGAGGCCCTAGAAAAGACAAAAAGACAAAAAAAAAAAAAAAAGAATAATTAATATTTTATATTCCCTCAATAAAAGGGAAAGAAATCCAGAAAGAAGAAAAAGTCACCTATAATCTCATTACCACAAATAGTGTTGTTGTTAGCATTTTAGTTTATGTATTTCAAACTATTTCATGAACAAATTCATGCGTTTTTGTTTTTGTTTCTTTGGCTGCACCTCTGACATGTGGAAGTTTCCAGGCCAGAAACCAAACCTGAACCACAACATTGACCTCAGCTGTTTTAGTGACAACACTGGATCCTCACCCCACTGCACCCAAGGGAACTCTGTTTTTTAAAAAATGAAATTAATACCCTACTTTTTGGCTTTTTTCTATGTCTTTTTTTTTTCTTTTTCTTTTTCAGTGCTGCCCCTGCAGCATATGAAAGTTCCCAGGCTAGGGGTTGAGTTGATCAGAGCTGCAGCTGCTGGCTTATGCCACAACCACAGCAATGCAGGACCTGAGCCATGTCTGCGACCTACACCACAGCTCATGGCGATACTGGATCCTTAACCCACTGAACGAGGCCGGGGATTGAACCCACATCCTCATGGATATTGGTTTGTAACCCACTGGACCACAATAGGAACTCCTTTCTTTTCTATAGGATTTGTGGTCACATCTTTCTGTCAGGACATACAAATCTATATCATATATAGTGGAATTATAACAGAGTCAGCAAACTTTCTCCTAAGGACCAGATAAAAACTATTTTAGTCTTGAGGGCCTTATGGCCTCTGTCACAACTACTCAGTTCTGCCACTGCAGCAGAAATGCAGCTATAGACTGTACCAAAACCAATGAGCATGGCTTTATTCCAGTAGACCTTTATTTTGAAAAATGGCTTATAATTTGCTGACCCCTACTATATAGTATTCCAGTGTTTTCATTTGATTATCCAGGCCCTTAATAAATATTTAGGTGGTTTCCATTGCTTTACTACTATAACTAACACTTTTTGAGCATACTGGTACATGAACATTTGTACACTTGTTTAGGTATTTTTTAAATTATGATTCTCGGATTGTTATTGCTAAAGTTAAAGGTATTTGTGTTTTAAATATTGATAAACCTCGCTAGGTTGCCCTTCAGATAGATGGTGTCACTTTATTTACTCATCAGTAGCATGAGAATGCTGGTTTTCCCATACCTTCCCATGTATTGAATGTCATCAAGTTGTTTAGTCTGTGAAAATGGGATGGAAAAAAAAAGACACCTTATTTTGCTTTTCAGTTCACAGGAGATTTGACATCTTTTCAGATTTTTGTTGACGTATTTTTATTTTCTTTGTTTTCAGTGGACAGTTATTGAGTTGCCTTTTATTGATTTGTGGAATTTTTATGTATTCTGAATATGATTCTTTGACATGAGAGTTGCAAGTAATTTATTCAGATATTTCTCCTGTCTCATCAGTTTTATCGAAGTGCTAGTTGTTACAGTACAGTGTACTGCACATATTCGAAGTGTATGGTTTGTTAAATTTTATGTTTTTACACACACGAAAATATCACTGCAATCAGTTAACATATTCATCATTCCTCAAAGTTTTCTAATACCTCTTGGTAATCCTCTTACCTGCCCTTCACAATCCTTATCTCCAAGTAGCCACGGGTCTGCTTTCTGTACTCTTTTTGGTCTTTAAAAAAATTTTTTTTATTGAAGTATAGTCAATTTACAATGTTGTGCCAGATTCTGCTGTACAGCAGAGTGACCCAGTCATACTTATATGTACATTCTTTTTCTCACATTAATCTTATATCATGTTCTATCATAAGTGATTGGATATAGTTTCCTGTGCTATACAGTAAATCTTTGTTGCTTACCTGTTTTATGTAGTGTGTATCTGTTAATCCCATACTCCTAATTATCTCTTCCAGCTCCCTTCCCCTTTAGAAACTATGTTTGTTTTTTTGTTTGTTTGTTTGTTTGTTTTTGTCTTTTTGCTATTTCTTGGGCCACTCCCGCCGCATATGGAGGTTCCCAGGCTAGGGGTCTAATCGGAGCTGTAGCCACCAGCCTACGCCAGAGCCACAGCAATGCTGGATCCGAGCCACATCTGCGACCTACACCACAGCTCACAGCAATGCTGGATCCTTAACCCACTGAGCAAGGCCAGAGATCGAACCCACAACCTCATGTTCCTAGTCGGATTCGTTAACCACTGCGCCATGACGGGAACTCTAGAAACTATAAGTTGTTTTGTTTTTTTTTTTTCAATGTCTGCAAGTCTGTTTCTGTTTTATATAAAGATTCTCACATTTTTTAATAGACTATGGAATCAGCTTGTCAAATTTTCTTAAAATTTTTCTTGGGATATTAAGTGAATTGTTTTTAACTTCAAAAGAGTTGTGATTGACCTTTGTGCAGAATCAAATCTGCCCTGCCCAGTGTATATATGTCTCTCTACTTGTTATTTTTAGTTAAGTATTTTTTTTGTCTTTTTGCTAAGTATTTTTAATAGGTAATATATGCAAGAGATAAAATAGGATATCTAATGAGGTATTACCCTGTGTCCTAGCCCTCCTCCACAGAGACTGCTACTGCCATTAATTTCTTTTGCATCTTTCTAAGAGATATTCTATGCCTAGTCAAGCAAAAATGTGTGTGAAAATAGCATTAGATGTAATAAGCAGTCAGAGATTATTGTCACTAGGAGCAGATCCAGCTTTTATGGGGCCTGAAGAGAAAATTGTTTTGGAAACCTTGTGTAAGAAAGTGAATAGAGTAATTATTTACAATGAGAAAAGAATCCCCCCAAAATTAATATTTTAAAAACTGACAAACACTACAAACAACACAAAAATCCAGAAAAAAAATAACATGTCTTTTTGTCACTTAGGTAATACTTGTTTTGACTGCATTTTATTTGATCATCTCATATGACAGTGATTTTCAAGTCATTTTTCTATGAGAATAGAAAGTTAATTTGGTCTTTTTGATCCATTGTTTAGGATGTGGTCACATGAATATGACTCTACGCCTTTGTGTCTCTGTGTTGAGTCATGTTGGTACAGTGGGCAAAAGGAATATTCTGGAATCCATCTTATAATGACACAGCTTAAGTATGCATGGCAGTTCTGACAAGTCACATAAATATATCATCCCACTAAACCCACTGAAGGTATATGTCGTTCAATTTCCTCATGGCTTCCCTTGAGTTCAAACGTGCTTTCAGCCACTCCACCATTACTTGACATGAGGGGAAGTCAAAATGGTAAAAGCAGTGGTGTCTTAATGGACTGTGGTTAAAATATCTCACTGTCTCACTGTTTAGTGGTTCTCATCTTTTGCTGCTTCAGACACTGAGCAGGGAATACCCTCGTGTCTGTGTAAAGATGTGAGTCTGTCTGCTAGGTGGACCTCTCGAAGTGAAATGCTGGGTCAAACTAACTTCGATTTTTATAGATAATACTAAATTACTGTAAAAGAAGATGGTATCAGTTTGTATTAATATCGAGATATATGATAGTGTTAATTTCTTCTGCTCTTGTCAACCTGTGAGGTAAAAAATAGTATCTTGACATTTTTATTTGATTGTTTATATGGACATTTTTGCATCTTTTTATATAGTTAGAAATTATATATTTACTTATTTCACACTGTTTATTCATATCATTTGCTTATTTTTTACTAGGTTGTAATTTTTTTTCATATTACTAACTTTTATAGGTTGAACAAATCAGACCTCTGTGTGCTCTTTCCCCTGTTTTTCACTTTGATAGTTTTTCATTGTGCATAATTAAAAATTTTTCTATTTAGTGCAATATGTTTGTCTCATATGGACTCTTGGTTTGTGGTTCGTGTCACACTTAGGCCTCCTTCCAAGGTTTTTTTTTGTTTTTTGTTTGTTTGTTTTTGCTTTTTAGGGCCACACCCACAGCACATAGAGGTTCCCAGGCTAAGGGTCTAATGAAAGCTACAGCCGCCAGCCTACACCACAGCCACAGCAATGTGGGATCTGAGCTGCGTCTGTGACCTACACCACAGCTCATGGCAATGCTGGATCCTTAACCCACTGAGCGACACCAGGGATTGAACCCGAAACCTCATGGTTCCTAGTCAGATTCATTTCCACTGTGTCGTGACAGGAACTCTGTTCCAAGATTATTTTTAAAAATCTCATGTTTTCTTCTGGCTTTTATGTGTGTATTTGTTTTCGCCCATTAAGTTTTTGATAGACATAGAATTTATTTTCATATAAGAAATAAGGCACGAATCCAGCACTATTTTTTTCTGAATAACTACATTGTTTCTAGGGTTATTTACTGAGTTAGGCGTCTTTTCCTCCTGATTTAATTTATCACTTATGTCATGAGAATTTCATGCATATTTGAGTCCATATTTTTGACTCCATTTTTTTGCACTTTCTTATATGTCCTTCAGTAAAGTTTTATAGTTTTCTTCTTAAAAGTTTTATGCTTTCCTTGTTAGGAGCATTTTAGTTGTATAAAAATATGAGTACAGTGAAAAAACTACATTAATCATTTATTCTGCTAGTTTAAAAATTTTACATTTATAAAAGCTTTTCGGTTTATTGTTTTATCTTTTATTTTTCCTTTTCATGTTTTATGAGGCATGCAATACCATTATTAAAGAATCAGACCCTGTCAACAAAGTAAATCTCCTTCATCACCCCTTCTTCACTCCCACTCCTTTCCTCAAAGATAACCTCTATCGTGTCTGTTTACTGTCTGTTGGGTTTTGTTAACAAATAGGATCATACCATGTTTTGCTCTGCATATTGCTTTTTGACTTTAGATTGTTCCGTGTCTGTACATAAAATACTACATCAGTATTTAAATTCTCAACGCATTGCTTATTTATTAAACTTTTAATGTGCATGCAAATCACCTAGAGATCTTATGAAAATGCTGATACTGAATCAGATAGTTTAGGGTGGGGGACAAAGATTCTGTGTTTCTAATAAGCTCCCAGATGATGCCAGTGCTCTTGGTCCATATGCTTTGAGTAGGAAGGCTGTACCATATACTTCAGTTAGACGTACCATAGCACAGTTATTATCCAGTTGATTAAATCACTGAAGTTTCCTCTTGACTACAAGTGCACAGCAGTGCACATTGGAAATTTTCTATGAGCAGGTTCTTGACTGTTCTAGTAAACAGTCATGGCCTTGGTGTGCTTGTATGAGGACAGGAGGAGATTTCTCTATCCCCATCCTTATACTTCTTTTTCTTAGTTAATTGCACCAGCTAGGACCACCAATAGAATGTTGGATAATCTTATTAATAGTGATTCTCCGATGTAATATAAAACTGGCACAGCCTTTGGTAATATTTATAAAAAAGTTTTAATATGAAAATACCTTGACTAGTTATTCCCTCTAAGTTTCTGTTCTTCTGAACCTCTTACACGGATCTTTGTATAAAGATGCATATTATAGCATCTATAATAGAAAAATTAAAAGCAACCTTAAATATTCATTAGTAAGAGAATTATGAAATAAACTGTATATAGTCAGACTGTGGACCACTGTGCTGCTGTCAAAAAAGAGGTGGCCATATATACTGATAGGTAAAATTACTGAGGGAAACACAAACCTCAAGAAAGTACTTATTGGCTGATACATTCTGTATTTTTAAAATGTGTGTGTGCGTGTGTGTGTAATGTGTCTGAAATGCATAGAAAAAAAAGTTGGGAAGGCTCACATACTAAAAATGCTAACAGTGTTTATCACTGGGGAGGGCAGTGATATTGAGCTTGGTAAAAGGGAAGATTTTATGTTTTGTCTATTTCTACCTTTTGTATTGAATACTTATTCAGCTTTTCAAATTGAAAATATTAAAGAGGAAAATTGAAAAAGAAGGCAAAAAATAACAAAGAACCAACTAAAGAATACTAAGGAGAAGCAAGGAGCAGACAAGTCTAAATCACCCAGTAGTAAGTAAAAATTTCTACATGGGCAATCCATGAACATGGTAAAAAATCAAATGCTATGGAAACATGTGTAGTACAATGAAATACCACCTCACACCCTTTGGGATGGCTACTATCAAAGGACCAGAAAATAACAAATGTTGGTGAGGATGTGGAGAAATTGGAGTCCTTGTGCACTGTTGGTGGGAATGTATAGCCACTGTACAAAACAGTACAGTGGTTCCTCAGTAAATTAAAAATAGAATTACAAGAGTTCCCGTTGTTGCACAGCAGAAACAAATCCGACTAGTAACCATGAGGTTGCGGGTTTGATCCCTGGCCTCACTCGGTGGCTTAAGGATCTGGTGTTGCCATGAGCTTTGGTGTAATTCACAGATCCCGCATTGCTGTGGCTGTGGTGTAGGTCAGCAGCTGTAGCTCCAATTTGACCCCTAGCCTGGGAACCTCCATATGCCATAGGTGCAGCCCTAGAAAGCCAAAAAAAAAAAAAAAAAATTACCATATGATCCAGCAGTTCTCCCTCTGGGCATACACTCAAAAGAATTGAAAGCAGGATCTCCAGGAGATAATTGTACACTCACATTCCCAGCAGCATTATCCAGAATAGCTAAAACATTAGAAACAAGCAAAATGTTCATTGACAGAGGAATAGATGAACAGAACATGGTATGTACATACAGTGGAATGTAATTAACCTTATAAAGGAAGGAAATTCTGATACAGGCTGTGGCAGAGATAAACCTTGAGGACATTGTGCTAATTGAAATGAGCCACAAGAAGTGGCAAGTGGCTTATTATTTTTACTTGTCACAAAAAGAAAAATACTATATTCATCCACTTACATGAGGTACTTAAAATAGCCAAATCATAGAGACAGGAAGTAGAATGGTGATTTCCAGGGGCTGGAGGGAGGTGAGAGAGTGGTGTGTTATTGTTTAGTAGGTATACAGTTTCAGTTTTACAAGATGAAAAGAATTCTGGAGATGGATTGTGGTGATGGTTGCCCTAAAGTATGAATGCACTTAATACCATGGAGTTGAGCTCTTCAAAAAATATTTAGGATAGTAATTAATTTTTATCTTATGTTATTTTACCACAGTTTTAAAAACTGAATGAAAAACTATATGGTAAAAAGTCCCTCTCTTTGCTAGTTTCCTTAGAAACTGTATATCCCTCTATGCATCAGTAGTTAGTTATCTCTCTCCCTTTTGAATTCACATCCATGTAACATTTTATCTTCTTTTAAAGCACATACCTAAAAAAAAATAAATAAAATAAAAAAATTTAAAAAAAAAAAAGGAGTTCCCATCGTGGCATAGCAGAAACAAATCCAACTAGGAACCATGAGGTTGCAGGTTCGATCCCTGGCCTCTTTCGGTGAGTTAAGGATCCGGTGGTGCCGTGAGCTGTGGTGTAGGTCGCAGACACGGCTCGGGTCTGGCCTTGCTGTGGCTGTGGTGTAGGCTAGAAGCTGTAGCTCCTATCGGAACCCTAGCCTGGAAACCTTCATATGCCATGGGTGCGCCCCTAAAAAGATAAAAAAATAATAAATGAAGCATGTACCTTTCAATCTTACTTTACAGTTTATTAAGTATGTGTATTTATTACCTGTCTCCCTGGCACCATCCAGTAAAATGTCTTTGTAGCTTTGTTGTTGCTCACTAAATATTTGTTGAATGCTTGAACAAGTGAATAAATTCTGTGGTCCTAGAAGGCACAAGAATTGGGGAGCTCTCTTGTGTATATAAAAAGATGATGATATACACAGTTACCTCCTTTAGTGACCCGCAAATGCAGGGTTCTCACACTTCAGCATGACAGAATAATCTGGAAGATCTTGTTAGAACGATGACTTTGTGGCCTTATCTTTTGCAGTTCTCTAGCATGTGTGGTGAAGCTCAACATCTTTCCAAGTATCTTTGCATATCTCTGCAAACAGTCTATGAATCTCACTTGGAGAAACATGGCCCAAGGTCATTTGTATGCTGCTGCAATGCTAAAAGCAGAGGGCTTACACATTGAGTTCCACTATATAGGGAGCATTTCTAATGTACAATGCCAAGTGAAAATAATGCACCTTGAGCCTGTGCTTTCTCTGTTATAGAAGTGGTATACAATTAATGTTCATGATAATATTGGGATATCATACAAAGTTTAAGTATGTTCAGTCTTGTCAAGGAAGGAGAGCCTGTATTTGCTAAAGACTTTTATGATTCCTTCACCAAAAAAAAAAAATTATGGGTAGAGCAATTTGTCAAGTTTAAAAGCTTTATGGAGACCCCAAGTTTGAGAAACATTGCACTAGGATTAAATTCTGCAATCACAGAAGCAACTTAAAAAACATAAACACAAATATGAGTGCTGAAGCTACGTGGTTACTAAGGTTTTACACTGTCATAAACATTTAAAAGTAAATTTTAGATGTATGGGACTCTCCAATTCCATCTCTTTTTGCAAATGGCATTATTTTGTTCTTTTCATGGCTGAGTAGTATTCCATTGTGTGTATGTAATACATCTTAATCCATCTGTCAAAGGACATTTAGGTTGTTTCCATGTCTTGGCTGTTGTGAGTAGTGCTGCAGTGAACATGTGTGCATGTATGATATCACTTATATCTGGAATTTAATATATGGCACAAGGAAATTTCCCAGTAGTAAGTAAAAATTTCTACATGGGCAACCTATCTATAGAAACCTATACATAGGTTGAAATCTATAGAAATCTATAGAAATTTCTACATGGAACCTATCTATAGAAAATAAACTCATGGACATGGAGAACAGACTTGTGGTTGCCCAGAGGAGGGGGAGGGGGAGGATGTGGGATGGACTGAGAATTTAGGGTTAGTAGATACAAACTATTGCATTTGGAATGGATAGGTGATGAGATCCTGCTATATATCACAGGGATCTATAATCTAATCACTTCAGATGGAACATGATGGACAGTAATGTGAGAAAAAGAATGTATATATATGTATAACTGGGTTGCTTTGTTGTACAGCAGAAATAGACAGAACATTGTAAATCAACCATAATAAAAACAAATTTTAAAACTTATGCAGAAAATTCACAGATGGCACAGAATAGATTTATGAACTCCTATTGAAGAAACAGTGGCAAAATAAAAATATTAAATCCTTGAGAAACTCGAGAATCCTTGAAAAAATTCTTATTCCCAACATCTTATTTTCTGATAGTGCTGACTAATGCTGTTTTTAGAATTCAGATAACTATTGATTTCAGCAAATATGCATTGAACACCTGTTATGGTTTAGCTACTGGAGTTTCAGTGGTAAATAGGGCAGTGATGGCTGAGGAAGAAGGAGCCTGAGGGTCAGGAAGAGTTTCTTTAAGGAATTGTTTTTCTGAAGGATGAGTACTTGTTAGCTAATTTGAAAGGTAAGGATAAGGAAATGCAATGCAACTGGGCCTGGGGGTGCAGGGAGGGAAGGATAGAAATGACTTTTCAAGGTCATGTAGTAACTTTGTCATAATGTTGCTTCATAGTTACAATTTCACCTATTTCCTCTGCTGATTAAGGAAAACCTAGTCACCTTCATTAGAACAAGAAGCTTTCTCAAGAAATATTGGTGGGTTCTAATGTGTCTTTGCTTTGTTAGTTGAGCCAATACTTATAGCAGACTTGTGATTAGGCTGTCAGACAACATCCCTAAAGGGATTTCAGGCTGTTAAAAAATGCTTGGGTTGGAGTTCCCGTTGTGGCTCCGACTAGTAACCATGAGGTTTCAGGTTGGATCCCTGGCCTTACTCGGTGGGTTAAGGATCCGGCGTTGCTGTGAGCTATGGTGTAGGTTGCAGGTGCGGCTCAGATCCCAAGTTGCTGTGGCTCTGGTGTAGGCCGGTGGCTATGGCTCCGATTAGACCCCTAGCCTGGGAACCTCCATATGCTACGAGAGCGGCCTAAGAAATGGCAAAAGGACAAAAAACAAACCAAAAACAACAACAACAAAAAAAACTTGGGTTTTATTTGTTGTGGTTTTTTTTAAGGACTTACATGTAATTTTGCGAATTACTGAAAAGAAGCTTAACAACAGCAAGTGTGCAGTTTAACACGAAAATGGACAAAATTGCTTTATTTCTCTACTTAAAGTGCTTTTTAAGAATTTCAACACTTAAATCTTTAAACCAAATAATAGAAACTCCAACAATTCAGAGCTAATGTAAATGAAAACTGTTTTAATCTTCTAAATAACAGCATAATAAAGTAACCTCGAAACATTGGCGTTTGCCCTATATTGTTTTCTGTTTGAATTGAGTGGCAATTTCCAGCATTATATAACAGTGATGGAATTAAGTGATGTTTCCAGTAAGAGAATTTTGCAAGTATAATATGTTTTAGTATTAAGTTCTACTTGTGCATTTAGCAATTAAAATTATTCTTGTAATGATGGTGGCATTAGAAGGGATAGGAACTGTCAAAGAGAATTTGAAGCTTAATTATCTCTTTGGTAACGAAATGCATAATCTTCCATTACGATGCTTATTTTCTTATGGTAATTGACTCATTTGCTCTCTGGTTATCAATTTAACTTCCCAACCACAAACATCTGTTCTTACATTGTGTTTAATTGGTGTGAATACTATCTACGAGAAGCTAAAATCCAGGAAACATTTTAAAGACATTATTTTATAATTCATGAAAAGGAAAAGTAAATGATGAATTGAACAGTTTGTGATAATTTTTTTCTAATAGTTTTTAAAAATGTTTACTAAAAACATATAATAAAATTATATTAATTGGATTTTTCTTTCTGAAGAGGATTTTACTGTTTCCCAGATTATATACTCTGCCTTAGGGGGCGCCTCAGTCCCTTAGACTTAAGAAATATGTCAGTTCCTCAGTAATATGGTACCATAATTGTTAAGATTGAAGGCTCTAAAGGTAGAAAAAAATTGTTTCGTATGTTACTGTTTAATCTAAAGAATAGGAGTGGGTACAAATTGTGTGTGTTTGCTTATAATTTTAAAATGGGAGGATAAATCATAAAAGTAAATTTAAATGGTTACCTGTAGTGGAAGGAAGATGGGTAGAGAAAACAGGGTTAGAAGCTAAACTTGTTAAAGTATACCTTTATTCGTAGATTTAAAAATCCAGGGAGTTCTCATCATGGCTTAGCAGAAACAAATCTGACTAGTATCCATGAGGAAGCAGGTTCAATCCCTGGCCTCAGTGGCGTTGCCGTGAGCTGTGGCATAGGTTGCAGCTGCAGCTCGGATCCTCCGTGGCTGTGACTATGGTGTAGGCCAGCAGCTGCAGTTCCTATTCAACCTCTAGCCTGGGAACCTCCATATGCTGCAGTGTGGCCCTAAAAGGACCAAATAAATAAATAAATAAAAATAAAAACCCAGGAAAGGAAAAGTAAAATGAAACAAATGACTCTGTGTAACTAGTTGATAGTGTAGCTACACAGAAAGTAAAAATTCCAAGTGATAGTTACTATTGCAAATCAATTCAAAATAATAATTGGACTATATATACTTAGTGGAATATATTCAAGGACAAAAAGAACTCCAGAAATCTTCAGCTGTTTTCTCTTGGTGGTAAAGTTGTTAAAGTGTTATTCTGAGACTACTGAGTCTAAGATAAAGCATACAAGTAATTAAATCGGTATCATTGAGAACAGAGATTGTTGGCATGAGAGAAAAGAGATAAAAATGTAAGTTAGTAGTTCCCATTGTGGCTCAGTGATAACGAACCTGAGGACATAGGTTCAATCCCAGGCCTTGCTCAGGGGAGTTAAGGATCTGGCATTGCTGTGAACTGTGGTATAGGTTGCAGACATGGCTCAGATCTAGCATTGCTGTGGCTGTGGTGTAGACTGGCAGCTGTAGCTCCGATTTGATCCCTAGCCTGGGGACTTCCATATGCCTCAAAAGCAAAATAGTGATAATAATAAGTTAATAAGATTAATAAGATCTGCTTAAAACCTATAGTCCCAAACTTAATTGGTGATACCAGAATGAAACCATAATGAATTTTCTATTTAAAAATTACCTAACTCCTGGCTTTGTCCACAAATAGGGCCTAAAAACAGTCACCAGAAGATACTAAAGAGCACTCGGGTTCTGTCACATAGGACTCAGGAACTTCTAGTGGACTCAAGCTTTCATTGGTCAAAGATGGGATAGTTTTAGAATGAAAAGAATAACTTCCATGGATTAAAACAAACCAAATATATTTTAATCCATGAGCTAATAGCATGATACTTTTGAAAAGTCTTCAGTGATCACATTTGGGAGATGACATTAGAGAACCAGATCATTGTTTTGAAAATTGGTAAGCAAAGGGAAAGAATCAAGCATTATCCTGCTCTTTCTATAAGTACTTTACTTAAGGATAACCAAATAATTGATGAGGGAATGTGTCTCTTTATAGAAAGGATGACATAATAAGAATACTACTATTTTGCAACTCCTTTTGCATAGATAGTGATTATCAAAGATTATTAACATCCCCAAAATAGATACAGTGACATATTATGAATCATCCTGATGGAAGGACAAGGCACTGCCTATGAAGTAGTCTTGGGGGAAAGAAGCTTCTACAATTAACTGTCACTGTATAGGATGAATACATTAAATACCCCCACGGCAATGCAGTCAGCAAAAGATAGACTGCAGGAAGTTCTGTGGGACAAGTGACTTCAACAAACACATTGAACACAAAGATGAAAGATAGAGGAGGAACCTGTAGATTAAAAGAAACATAAGAAAGAAATTAATGCCAGTGAATGCACTTTGTTTGGCCAATTAAAATAAATGATATTTTAAAAATAGGCCAGCTAGTGAAATGTGAATACTAACTGGATAATGGATGATATTAAGAAATTATAGATACCAACCTGATGATGGTATCATGGTTTTCTTTAGAAACGGGAGTTCTAGTTCTATAAATACTTAGGTATTTATTTATAAACTAATAGAAAACCCGGGGTTTGCTTTCATAGTAATCTGGGTGGGACAGTGGGATGGTTTGGGGTATGGATGAAAGTGTATTGGCCATGAATTGATAATTGTTGAAGCTGTATGACAGATACATGGGATTTATTATTCTTTTTCCCTTTGGTAAAACAGAAAGTTAAAGAGTATAGGGTTTTGAGTAAGACTGCAGATATGTCCCTGACTAAGCTATGTGGCCCTATGGAGCTACTTAGCTTCTCTCCGTGTTAGCATCCTTGCCTATAAAGTAGAAATAATATGTTAATACCTAAATATAGGGTTGTTGTAACTAAGTGACAGTAAGTGGATAGCACTCGTGAACATTACCTATTAATTACCATAAAGATATAAACTAAAATCATAAAACCATAGATATAACCTAGAATCATAAAATCATAAATCCATCGATTTTGAAACCCAAGTCAAGTGCTAGAACCAGCACTCAACTGTATGTCACTTGACTTAAGTCACTATAATATCCTTACAACAGATCAATATTGTGGAGTTCCCGTCGTGGCACAGTGGTTAACGAATCCGACTAGGAACCATGAGGTTGCAGGTTCGATCCCTGGCCTTGCTCAGTGGGTTGAGGATCCAGCATTGCCGTGAGCTGTGGTGTAGGTTGCAGTTGCGGCTTGGATCTCGCGTTGCTGTGGCTCTGGCTGTGGCTTCAATTGGACCCCTAGCCTGGGAATCTCCATATTCCTTGGGAGCAGCCCTAGAAAAGGCAAAAAGACAAAAAAAAATATTGAATAATATCCAAACAAATAATCTAGTCTTAAATAAGACCACCCAGGATTGCAAAAAAAAATTTTTCTATATCTAAAATTCATTGCAGTTCAAATGAAAACTTTAGGTTGTTCTTGTTAGTTTGTTTCCTTTGGGAAGGAACAGAGAAACTTAACCAAAGATGAGTCTAAATTCATCTCTTAAAGAAAAAAAAATCCATCTTAATGAATATGTTAGGAAATTTTTGAGGAAATAAAGGAATAAAAGGAGAGTACTTGTTCTGTCAAATATTTTTTAAATACTGTATGCTAATGATAATTAAGTTTGTGGTTCTGGCCAGGGAATAGACAGGTCAATGAAATGAACCTGCAAGAGTATAGGATTTTTTTTTTATTTTATTTCATTATTATTTTTTGTCTTCTTAGGATTGCACCTGCAGCACATGGAAGTTCCCAGGCCAGGGGTCTAATTAGAGCTATAGCTGCTGGCTTACGCCACAGCTCATGGCAATGCCAGATCCTTAACCCACTGAGTGGAGGCCAGGGACCGGACCCGCAACTTCATGGTTCCTAGTCGGATTAGTTTCCGCTATGCCACGATGGGAACTCCAAGAGTATAGGATTTAGATATTAAAACTATTTCACTTATTTCAGTTATTTTTATTGGGACTGCTGGAGTTGCCATTTGGAAAAATATAAAACTAAATGCTTAACTCTGTGAGGTTTCATAGCTGTACTAGAAGAAAAAGTAAGTTAAATATATTTCTAGTATGTAAGCAGGGACAATCTTTAGAGTAAGAATAATAAAATGGTGCCAAAAAGGAGAAGACTCTTAAGTTCCCTTGTGGTGCGGTGGGTTAAAGATCTAGTGTTACTGCAACTGCAGCGTGGTTTCAGTCACTGGCCCAGGAACTTCCACATGCCATGGGTGTAGCCAAAAAAAAAGAGAGATAGGACTAGTAAATTTTACCACATACAAATGTAAAATTTTGGTACATCAACAGATACCCCAAATTAAAAAAGAGCAAAGAAACAACCGAGTAGAAATATTGGCAGTGTGTATGAGAAAGGATTGACGTCTTACTATATTTTTCAGGGTCCAGTCAAGAGCCAAAAATCACACCAGGAATTTGAACAAGGAAAATTTAACATAAAGAATTATTAACAAGTAAAAGGTGTTTTAACTACTAAAAAAGATAAAATAGGATAAAATAAGAAGTAGTGAACATAAGAATCAGCTCCTACCTCAAAAGCTGAGGAAGAAAATCCAAAAAGAGGAACAAACTTGGAAGAGGGCACCCCTCCCCATGGTTGCAATTCACACCTTGGAGAGAATGTAGTCATTGCCAGAGGACTCAGCTGTGGCCCACGCTGATCCACAGGAGATTGCCTGCCTGCTGGGGTGCCATGGGCCAGACTGACTGAGTTGCCTAGTGGGGTGCTATGAGTCAGCACTAGTATACTGGGTGCTCTTTGATGAGATGCCAGGGGACAGAGCCGGTGCACCGAAAGCCATCTGCTGGGGTAAACTGGAGACACCAGAGATTGAGCAGAGAAACTTGCAGGAGGGTGATCACCAGTGGGTCTCCCACATAGCTGCCGCATGATAGGGAAAAGAGCACACCCCAACCTGAAAGATAAGCGCTTTCCTCTGCTGTGCTTTGCAGTGACCCTCCAGCACCCTCAGTTAGCACAGTCAAACACTACATCAGCTGGCAAAGATCCACATCCTTTATAACACAGAAGAGTGGATTTGAAGCTGAGAGGCCATAAGTTGATAAGCAGCGTGATCATATATATGTAGATAGGGAAATTTTGAACACTCTAATTGAAAAAAAATGGCAAAGTGTGTATACAGATAACTCACAGAAGATTAAACTCAGATGACTAACCAATGTTTGAAAAGAGAGTTAAATTCACTATTAACAGATTTCCCTGGGAGTTCCCACCGTGGCCTGTTGGGTTAATAATCCAACAACAGCGGCTTCTGTTACTGCAGAGGTGCAGGTTCGAGCTCTGGCCTGGCACAGTGGGTTAAAGGATCTGGTGTTGCCCCAGCTCTGGCATGCCTCACAACTGTGGCTTGGATTTGATTCCTGGCCTGATAACTTCCATGTGCCTCCAGTATGGCCATAAAAAAAAAAGATTTCCCTGATAACATCTAGTTGTACAGACTCATGTTTTCTTAATCATCCATCACTGTGTTACTTGTTAATATTATATGTTCTTATCGTTCTTGGCTTCTACTGGTTACCTGGGAGTCTACCTGCTCTCTATACTTTGACTCTTCATTTACCCAAATTGTAATGTTGGTTTGTGCTTCTTCCCAGGACCTCTACCCTGTGCAGTAGATAAGAAAATTTAGAAAGAGGAAGGAATATTGGAAAGGAAGAAATAAAACCATCTTTATTCACAGGCAACTTGGCCGTCTATGTAGATAATCCCAGAATTGTATATAAAAAGCTGCTAGAAGGAGTTCTCTTGTGATGCAACAGGTTAAGGATCCGGTGTTGTCACTGCAGTAGCTTGGGCCACTGCTGTGACACAAGTTCAGTTCCTGGTCCAGGAACTTCCACATGCTTCAGGTGTGGCCAAAAAAAAGCTGCTGGAACTAATGAGTGAATTTAACATGACCATAGGATGAAAGATCAGTATATATAAATCAGTTTCATCTCAAGACACTAGCAGTGAATAATTAGAAACTAAAAATATTTTCAGTACCACTTACAGTACCACCAAAAAGTTTGAAATCCTTAGGGATACACCTAACAAAGTATGAATAAATTTGTATATTGAAATACATAAAACATTGATGAGAGAAACCAAAGATCCAAATAAATGGAGATAAACCTTGTTCATGAAAGGAAGACAACATTGTTAAAGTGTCAGGTTGCCACAAGTTCAGCAAAGTCTCAATCAAAATCCCAGCAAGCTGAGCACATACATTTTAGCTCAACTGTTGAGGAGAAGAAAAGCTGCTGTTGTCATCATTTTTTAAAACAGAACTAGCCTGTGATGGAGATTGCTGCTTTATGATACAGAAATTCCTTGTCATTTGCAACTCTCAAACAGGGATTAGTTAAGACTCCTTGCCAGGGATGTTGTAAGAATAAGAAATTACTGTTATAGGTAGGAAGTTGTACTAGATGGTCTGCTTTTACCCTTTAAATTCAAAATCTTACAGAATCCGTTATTTATAAATAAGTCAGTCACAACTTGGGCTTAAAGGGAAAGGGAGACACTGGAATATTCTTTTTCAAATACATTTAACGTTTCCCCAAAGATTCTGTCACTCTGCCTCCCAGCCTCAAAAACTGTTTCATGTAATGAAGGATGTTACTAATGGGAGTGTGTGTGTGTGTGTGTTTCAGTGAGTGAATTATTAAAGGACTCTAACGTAACTTTTTTTTACATTTTTTAATTGAAGTATAGATGATTTGTAATGTGTTAACTTCTGCTGTTCAGCAACGTGATTCAGTTACGTATAGATACATATACACACACACACTCTGTTTGAAAAATACTCTTTTCCATTATGATTTATCATAGGACATTGAATATAGTTCTCTGTGTTATGCAGTAGGACTTTGTCGTGACATTTGGGTTTTTTGTTTTGGTTTTGGTTACTCATCATGTTGACTGAAAAGGAAGATAATGTCAGTCTTCTCAACTCTTTTTGAATTTTAATTATGGCCCTTCCAAAATGGTTTAAATCTTAGGGAAGTAGACTTTAAATATTCATTTTTAGACATTTATAGAACTTTCCTATATTCGATTTCTTCAATACAGTCAACTTAGTAAATATTACTCAACAGAGAAACCCAAATTATTGTTATAATTCTTCTTCCAGTTGATTATACCACAATATCAGTTTTTAAAGGTATTGTGTTCCTATCATGTATTTATATATATATTTATATGCTTTTGTAGAAATGTATGAAAGCCTCAAATAATTAAAAATCCCATGAATTCTGTGATTTAAAAAAAATGCTTGAAATATAAATAGCTACCTGCTTTTATTTTTATTAACATCTTAATTTCCTTTCTATTTTGAAGTCCAACCTGAATTCCTGAAGCAGCCTACTAATATATATGCTCATGAATCTATGGATATTATATTTGAATGTGAAGTGACTGGGAAGCCAACTCCAACTGTAAAGTGGGTCAAGAATGGGGATATGGTTATCCCAAGTGATTACTTTAAGATTGTAGTAAGTATTTTTCAAAGAAACCTATCTCTGAAACCTTTAATATCTTCAAGTGTGATCACCAAGAGTTCTGTTATCTGTAGTACATAAACTGGTGTATATAAGATGAAGGTAGAAAAATTCATTTAAAATATAATTTCTTCATTGGTTGATAAGAAAGTTGAGCCCAGAGATGTTTTGGTAGCTCATATAAGATCACATAGCAAATCAGTATTTGAACTCAGCCTAAAGTCCTGACCTCCTGACCAACAGGCTAGTATTCCTACTCAAACATACCATCACTCTTAAACACAGCTGCCACCTTTCTGGGTAATGATTGTCCTGTGTGTATATACACATGCACCAGTTATCTTCTTAGCTGTCTATTCAAGGAGCATAAATCTGTCTTTCATATACTGATGCTCAGGATCTTCAAAATAAGTATGATTTGGGAGGTTCCCATTGTGGCTCAGTGGTAACAAACCTGACTAGTAATCCATGAGGATGTGGGCAGGTTTGATCCTTGGCCTCATTCGGTGGGTTAAGGATCCGGCATTGCCATGAGCTGTGGTGTAGGTTACACGCAGTTTGGATCCTGTGTTGCTGTGGCTGTGGCGTAGGCCAACAGCTGCAGCTCAGATTCGACCCCTAGCCTGGGAACTTCCATATGCTGCCTGTACAGCCCTAAAAAGCGGAAAAAAAATAAATAAATAAAGGTATGACCCAGTGGTGGACAGTTGTTGAGACAATAGATATAAAAGTTCTCGTAAAAAGTAAATGCAAGAGTAAATAATTAGCATTAAATCTATTTAGGAATACTCAGCCATTATTGCTTTTAAAGCTTAGTAATGCTTAAGTATAAGTATAGTAAATCCTTAGTAAATATTATCTGCTGTTATTACCATTATCTAACATCCTAGTAACAGAATTAGCTCAGTTTTTAGTAGTAAAGATTAATTGCATATGTTAAGATGCACATATGACATTCATAGACATAATCTGAGGTAATTATAGTGGTTAAAGACTTAATATCTCATTACAACTTTCTCATATAATTCATTCCTTGTAGGAATGCATTTTCTATTTTTGAAATGCATAGTCAGGTATGTCACAAGAAGTAATTCACAAGTATTCAGTAACTGAACCATATAATTTTATGAAAGAAAGAGCATATCCTCAAGATTTTGAACTAATGGTCATTAGTTGAATCATAAAATGTTGTTTTTCTTCCTCAGAAGGAGCATAATCTTCAAGTTTTGGGTCTGGTGAAATCAGATGAAGGGTTCTATCAATGCATTGCTGAGAATGATGTTGGAAATGCACAAGCTGGAGCCCAGCTGATAATCCTTGAACATGGTAAGAGGGGCGGAAATAGTGAGAGGAAAGAGGCTGACTGAGGAGCTCATGTAAACAGGACCTGTCACTCAAGGATACCTAGTGATCAGTAACCTATTTATAAAGACCAGTATATGGCATGACTGAGAGAGAAAAAAATAGCTATTTAAATCATTTTCTCACTTTAAAAAGACCTAGAAACATAATTTTGGATACTGTTGAAAAGAAATTGGTGTAAAGAAAACTGAATAATTATAGTCTTACATAAATGAATATTCTTTCTATTTCTGTCATTTTAATCTCACAAACATATTTCTGCCTTATTAAAATACACAAACTTAATGTTTATTTTGCATTGAATTTTTCTTTAGTTTTTCCAAAATAAAATCAACTTTCCTTTTCTGATTACCCCAAAATACATGCTTATTATATATTCAGACAACACTAAAAAGTGAAAAGGGAAAAGAAAACCTCACTGTATTAGGGTTAATTCTGGGGAAACCACACAATATTTTGAGCAAAAACTAAATAATTAAATTTTCTTTAATAAAAAGTTATTAGCTATAACAGGGGATTGGAATATATATTGTTGCCTAGTAAGAAGTAAAAAGAGTTCTGATGAATATAAAAAAGTGATAGACTTGTAGGTCTGAGAAAAGTGCAGGAAAAGGCCCCTCTCGGGGCTGACCCAGACCATGCTGGAGAGGGTGAGGCCGTGGTTTAATGCATGATAGAGAAGTTGCTGTGCTACCGTCCCGTAGAAACTTGCTCAAAACCTGCTGTCTAATGTCCTGGGGAAAAGTCGTTGACAAGGAGCTGTCTCAGTGAAGGCATTCTGCTAAAAAACCACCACAGAGTTTGGAGTATTAAGGGAACCTGTTCATTAGCATCCTCTACTGATGAAGTTGTAACATACTTGTCAGCTGGCAAAGGAAAAATATGTAAAGGGCCCAGCTTCATTTTTGCAGAGCAGGCAATAAAATATGAATTTGGAGTGATTGAAAATAAATTGGTAATATGCGTATTCTCCAAACCCTGCCATCCAGGAGTACTGCATATGAGCACACACAGATATGTATATGGCTTTATATCATATTTTCCTGCAACAAATGTTCTGTGAACATCTTTACCTGTCAATAAATATAGATCTGCATCAACATTTTTCATTGTTGAATAGTGTATATACATTTTGTTTCATATATATTATTTCCTATTAACATTCAGTTGTGTCCTATTTTTCATTATGGTGACCAAGGCTATGCTGAACTTTTTTATATGATTATTTTTTCTTACTAAATTACTGAAAGTTGAAGTGTTGGATAACAGTTTTGTGGAAAATTGATCAGGAAAACTATTGAGTGTACTATTTATTTGTTTTAGCAGGAAAAAGCATTTTTTATTTTGTGCATTTCTCAAAAACACATGAAAAAGAGGCTACTTTAGACATCTGATTTGCTATCTGGAGTCACAAAGCCACTGATTTGGTGTTTTAGTCAAATTTAGTTCAGGTTCTATTGTGGTCCTAACTGTATAGTCTAGCAAGGGAAGCTAATTGGCAAAGATGGCATCTATCCTGGCTTTTCTCTAAAATGGCATATAGAATTTTTATATGCTATTTCTTGAGCATGTATTTTAGAACTGCTCTTTTTCTTCCTATGTTTGTCTGTGATTATACCTTTCCCTGTTCATTGAAAGTGATTTAGTAGAAGCATGTCACTTTTCCATTTTGGCAAAATGACCAAGTATGATGACCAGATAAGGCACTAACAGAATGAGTGAGGTGGATAGGCTTATTTCTTTTTATTAGTGCAATGATTTTCCTTAGTAAATGTCATGGCTCTCTTAGGATTATTTCCATGAAACTAAACAAAAGGTCATGAGTGTATTTGTGTTTGTGATTACCACTATAGAGTTAACTCTAACCATATAAATGGCAGCTGTGGTAGGAGGAACCCTAAACTAATCCTAACTGGGCTTTCCTCTGAAAATGCTTGGATGGCATAATAATTATAGTCACGGTGTGTGTTTTTTTTTCCCTTTTTGAGACAACATTTCAAAAACAGACAACATTTTGTGCATTGGTGAGATTTTTTTAGTGACCTAGTCAGGGATGCATTAAGCATGCATGGATTCTACAAAAGAGAGTGAATGCCTTGTTAATTTTGCTGTTTTCATTTGCAAGATAAATATTTATATGAGAAGGTTAAGAGAGAGACTATAAAATTTATAAGATCTGATCTCTGCCTTTCTGAGGTTAAGGAATGTAAGAGATGTGTACAACTTTAATACCAGTCTATAATAAGTGTTATTTTTATAGTTCAAATAATCCAGCGTACAATTCAAAAGAGAGGAAGTCTATGTGAACAGGAAAGTTTTTCGTGGAAAGTGTGCTCTTTGTATTAGACCTGAAATGTTAGGATTTCCATATGTTAAAAAGGGGCTTGGGTCATTATGAAAATAGAATAGAGTACCTGTTCCTGTAGGAAAGTGACCTGTAAAGGCAAAATAGGATTAGCTTGATCTTGGCCTTGATTATAACCAGTCAAAAGAATACTGTAGTAGGGCAGTCTGATGACAAAGTCAGATTTACTTAGAAGACAGAATGGTTGAAGGAGTATTTTTATAAAGTCCATTATAAAATAATAAGTGCTTATACTAGAGAAATAGAAACAAGGGATCCTAATAAAGAGATGGTAGTGATTTATCTAATTCATACTTTATCAACTGATTGGATATTAAACATTGTTGTAGAGAAGTTAGAGATACTTCGAATGGTTTTTCTGGGTGACTGGGAGAGTGGTGATGCCTTTACGAAACTAGAAAAGGAAACGGAATTAAAGTGGAAGGGAACTTCTACTCAGGCTGTAAGGAGTGTGAACAGAACATTTCACTGTCACCTGCAATAAAAAGCTGGATGATTTACAAAACCGTAATTTCAATGAGCCCATCATAGAGCTGAACTTGCAAAACAACCACATAACCTGAATTTCAAGGAATTGGACAACCCTCCGCTCCCAAAGGATTGGTCCTGAATTGTTTGACCTTTGGTAGAATACAAGAGAAAGAGATGGCTGCCATAAAAAATGAATAAGAAGATATCAGCTAAAATTTTAACTGAATATTAAAGACTAAGTATAGATGAGTTTGAAATTTCTGGGGGCCTCAAATAAAAGGGGAGTTCATGCTTGCTTGCAAATATATTTTCCTGGGGCTCCAGAGAATACTCACTATTAAGATTGGGGACAAGTTGGCGATTTGAGAAAAGTCATCTTGGTGTAGAGTGAAGGAGGTGATCTTTGGCTGCTGGGAGGTAGGCATAGAGCCCCTCCCATTTATTTACACTTCCTTAAGCCTCCAACCAAAGGGGAAGGGGCATAAAACCGTATTTTATAAATTTCTGCAGGGACATTAGAAGCAAAACTACTTTTCCACTTGGAGGAGGAACCCTTGGGTCCCCAGGACACAGGCAAAGACCTACTACTGCTGGGAGAAGGGTAGAAGAAAAAACCTTTACCTCTCTAAAAGAAATGTATAAAATGGTTTTGGGCTCGAGGGTCCTACACCAATACCTAGGAGAGGTCTTTTACTGCTGGGGGAAGGACAGGAAACCACCACTCAAGACCAACACAAATAAAAAGCAGATTTTAGTTGCCATAGGAAGGAGAGCCCCAGGGCCTCTCTAATACTGAGGCTGAACCAGGACAGCTGAAAATCCCACCTGCCCAACCATGAGCCTACCACCAAATAACAAAAGCTTTCTGCTGAGGGGGTAGATGATCAATAATATGGAGAGAGATCCCCTGGTGAGAAGAAATGGGGAACTGAGAAACACTCTCTGGCTTCTCATCTCTTCCCTTAAACACAGGACAATGGTAGTCTGCCACTGAAACCTACCCTGTGTTTAAGGTGACTGTAACAACAATAAAATCCACATCAAGCCCAATTCCTGTCTGAATTGACTGAACTCCTCCACATGAGTGGCTTGACAAAAGAATAGACATGTAAGTTTCCAAGTATAAATAATAATCGTCTCAGTCTCTGCTGTTCTGTACATGATGCTTAGCATTCAATCAAAAATTATTGGGCACAAACAGAAGAAGAGAATGCCAGCTCATTGTAGAAAGATAAAGCAAGGAACCAAATTCAGGAGACCCACATATTGGAACTATGAGATAGACTTCATTATTAATAGTATGTTATTTTTATGATATTAATTTTTCCATCCCAGGAGCATGGAATATCTTTCCATTTCTTTGACTCTTCTTTAATTTCTTTGATTAATGTTTTCTAATTCTCAGCATATAAGTCTTTCACCTCCTTGGTCAGGTTTATTCCTAGGTATTTAATTTTGGGGGGTGTGATTTTAAAAGATACTGTATTTTTTTATTCCTTTTCTAATATTTCATTGTTAGTATACAGAAATGCAACGAATTTCTGAATGTTAATCCTGCAGTCTACAGTTTCAATACCATCCCTATCAAATTACCCATGACATTTTTCACAGAATTAGAACAAACAATCCAAAATTTATATGGAACCATAAAAGACTCAGAATTGCCAAAGCAATCCTGAGGAACAAAAACCAAGCAGGACACACAACTCTCCAAGACTTAAGGCAATATTATAAAGCCATAGTCATCAAGACAGTGTGGTACAGGTACAAAGACAGACATATAGACAAATGGAACAGAATAGAGAACCCAAAAATAAACCCAGACATCTATGGTCAATTGATCTTTGACAAAGGAGGCAAGAATATAAAATGGGGGAAAGACAGCCTTTTCAGGAAGTGGTGCTTAGAAAACTGGATAGCTGCATGTAAATCAGTGAAACTGGAACATCTCCTCAAGCCATGCACAAAAATAAATTCAAAATAGCTTAAAGACTTAAACGTTAAGACAAGACACCATCAAACTCCTGGAAGAGAACATAGGCAAAACATTCTCTGACATAAACCACACCAGTGTTTTCTTACGTCAGTCTCCCAAGGCAACAGAAATAAAAGCAAAAATAAACCTATGGGACCTAATCAAACTGACAAGCTTTTGCACAGCAAAGGAAACCATAAAAAAAAAAAAAAAAAGAACATGGAATGGGAGAAAATAGTTTCAAACGATGCAACTAACAAGGGCCTAATCTCTAAAATATACAAACAACTTATATAACTTAACAGGAAAAAAACCAACAACCCAATTGAAAAAATGGGCAAAAGACCTGAAAAGACATTTCTCCAACGAAAACATACAGATGGCCAACAGGCACATGAAAAAATGCTCAGCATCACTAATTATTAGAGAAATGCAAATCGAAACTACTATGAGGCACCACCTCACTCCTGTCAGAGTGCCCATCATAACAAGTCCACAAAGAAGAAATGCTGGAGAGGGTGTGGAGAAAAGGGTACCCTCCTACACTGCTGGTAGGAATATAAACTGGTACAACCACTATGGAAAGCAGTAGGGAGGTACCTCAGAAAGCTAAATATAGAACTACCATATGACCCAGCAGTCCCACTCTTGGGCATATATCCAGACAGAATGTGTAAAAGATACATGCACCCATATGTTCATTGCAGCACTATTCACAATAGCCAAGACATGGAAACAACCTATATATCCATTGACAGTTAAAGGGATTAAGAAGAAGTGGTACATGTACACAATGGAATACTACTCAGCCATAAAAAATAACAAAATAATGCCATTTGCAGCAACATGGAACTAGAGATTCTCATACTAAGTGAAGTTAAGATAGAGAAAGACAAATACCATATGATAGCATTTATACCTGGAATCTAATATATATGGCACAAATGAACCTTTCCACAGAAAAATGCATGCACTTGGAGAACAGACTTGTGGTTGCCAAAGGGTGAGGGGAGGGAGTGGGATGGACTGGGAGTCTGGGGTTAATAGATATAAACTATTGCATTTGGAATGGATAAGCAATGAGATCCTACTGTATAGCACAGGGAACTATATTTAGTCACTTGTGATGGAACATGATGGAGGATAATGTGAGAAAAAGAATGTATATATGTGTGTGTGTGTATGTGTGACTAGGTCATTTTGCTGTGCAGTAGAAAATTGACAAAACACTGTAAACCAACTATAATGGAAAAAATAAAAATCACAAAAAAATTTTTAAAAGTAGTATGTTAAAGGATTTAGTACCAAAAAAAGAAAAGAAAAGAAAAAAGGCAGGGGGGAGATAGTTTGAATGAACCAGATGAGAAATTTTTGGTAGAAAGAAGGAAACCATTACCACAGAGAGTGAGAGTTCCATAGTCAGAGGAAGAAAACTATAAAAAATAAAAAAATATGTTATTAGAGGTGAAACATTCTTTCAGGATGATCAATAGAGTCAACACAGCTGAAGAAATAACTTGAAGATAGTTCAATATAAATTATTTAAATTGAAATAAAAGAAAATTAGGTGGGGAGTTCCTGTTTGGGCTCAGTGGTAACAAACCTGACTAGTATCCATGAGAATGTGGATTCAATCTCTGGCCTCACTCAGTGCGTTAAGGATCTAACCTTACCATGAACTGTTGTGTAGGTCAAAGACTCAGCTCAGATGTGGCATAGACTGGCAGCTCCAATTTGACCCCTAGCCTGGGGACCTCCATATGCCAAGGTGCAGCCCTAAAAAGAAAAAATAATTTTTTTTAAAAAAGTGGGCGGAAGACAGGCATCCTAGCCGGGACAGTATCAAATGGTATAACGTAAGTAAATAGGAGTATTGCAAGAATAAGAGGACAAGAACAGAACAAAATATTTGAATGGGTTATAGCCACATTTTTAAAATGAAAATGAACAAAATCATATCACATGTCCAATAAGAAGTTCAGACAGCCCTTTGTAGGCTAGAAATAATAATCATAATAACAATAGAAACAAAATAATAGTAATAGCAGTAACAGAAAGAAAACACACCAATACCCATCATAGTCAAACTACTGAAAATCCAGCATCATGAGAAGATACTGAAAGGAGCTGGAAATTTTAAAAACGACAAATACAGGGAAACAAAGATAAAGAATTATAGCAAAATTTTTGTCAGATATGGTGTAGCCGGTAGACAATGGAGCAACACTTTTAAAGTCCTAAAAGGAAGACAACACAAATTATATATCCAGCAAAAATGAAAAATAAAGATCTTTTCGGAACAAGAGCTGAGAAAATTAATCAGCGGACCTGGACTGCAAGAAATGTTAAAGGATATTATTCAGGCAGAGGTAGTGGATATCTAGCTGAAAGTTGGAGGATCCTCATAAAGAAAGCAGGTGAGAGTGGTTTAAAAAAAAATTAAGATTCTTGCTTATTTTAATCACTTTAAGAGATAACTGTATAAGCAGAGGCCTACACATTTTTTCTGTAAAGGGCTAGATAGTAAATATTTTAGGTTTTGTGACCCAGTGTCTACCACAGCTATTCAACTCTGCCCTTGTAGCATGAAATTGACCTTATAAATCAGGCAGCCTTGACTATTCTGGTAAAACTTAATAAAAACAGGTGGCAGGTCCTAGTTTGCGGATCACTGGTCTAAATTAAAAATAATTCTTAACATATAAAATTAAAATATATGCCCCAAACAGCAAAGCATAGTAGAATTGGAAGTAAACTGTGATGAGATTACATTACATATCAATTCATCTAATATTATTTGAAGTAGATTAAAGATCTATAAAATCTTAGGAAACCACTAAAAAAGTAGAAAAAGAAATATGGCTAGTAAGTAAAAAATGGAAATACAGTGGAACCTTAAAAACCACTCAATCTAAAGGAAAAGAGGAGAAAGAGAAAAATGTGACAAAAAACAACTAGCAAGATGGTAAATTTAAATCTGACCTATCAGTAATTACATTAAATGTAAATGGTTAAGGGCTGTAGAACATCTTAAGTTTAACAGGATATAAATCACCCAAAGTGTATTCTTTGACCTCAGTAGCATTAAAATTGATATCAATAACAGATACTGTAAAATCCTCAAATATTTGAAAAATAAATGCTCTTTTAAGTATTCCATATGTCAAAGAACAAGTCATACAGGAAGTTAGAAAATATTCTGAAGTGAATGAAAATGAAAATACAGCCCATCAAAATTTATAGAATGCAGAAAATAGTGTTTTGAGGGAAGCTTTTAAAAACTAGATTTAAAAAAAGCAAATGAAATCTAAAGCATTCAGAAGAAGGAAATGATAAAGAGCAAAAATAAATGAAATGAAAAATAGGAAGTATATGAAACCAAGAACTGGTTCTTTGAAAAGACCAGTTACATTGACGTACATTTAACCAGACTGATCAAGAAAAACAGATAAAAACACCAATTACCAAATCAGGGATAAAAGGGGGAACATCATTACAAATTCTATAGATTTTTAAAGGAATATAAGAAACAACTTTATGCTAAAACTTTTGAAAAGCAGTGTAATAGAGCTAGTTTATTTAGAGAGATAATACATCAACTTAAGATTTGTTGAGTTTGAATTACAAAAATGTCTAGAATCAGGGGGAAGTCAGAACGTCAGGAAAGAGATTGAGGAAGAGTATAACAAGTTTTGGTTTTGGTAGATTTCAAGATTTTTAACCAAACCTTTCTCTTGCTACACATTAAGCCAGCTATCTATTGTTTATTTTCTTGTACATTGAGGATAGTGTCCCCAGTTGGCATGTGGTAGTCTTTCACACTATGGAAAATTAAAACACCTTAACCTTCCCTTCAGTAAATGGAGTTAGAAGTCTTACTTCTCTGCCTTCAGAGGAGTGTCTTAGTCATCTGAAATTCATCCCTGAATATCCTCTTGAAGATCTCCATAGATCCCATCACTATTTTCTTTTGATAATTTATCTTGCCATGATACATACATACATACGTGTGTGTGTGTGGATGGATATATATATGGTCAGGAATTAAATCTTGTTTCTGCCTTAAACCACCATTTTCTGTGGACATATACCTCAGTGTCTACATTAGGGTAGAATTTATTACCTTGCTAGGTTTTCCTTCTTACCAATTCCAGTTATTTAAATTATTTCTAATAGAACCTGTTCTATCCTGCTGATTTTTAAAAATCTTTTCATTAATCTCAGCCTATGAACATCATTTTAAAAATAATGCCCTAAAGGAATCTGAGAAAGGAAGCTTACATAGGAGAAATAACACTTCATAATTTTTGAATGTGTAAGATGGTGAAATCACAGTCAATGTGGATTGAAAGGATTTTAAATTATATGGAACATGGACAGTTGGTGATTTGGAAAGAATTAAATTATTATATTTACCTTATATCAAAATTAAATATAGAGTGTTTAAATCCATAAAAATGTTGAAAGATGATAGAAGAGTCTTGCCATTTGCTTCTACTTATAAAAGAAATAAAAACATAAATGAAAAAATTGGTAATTTAGGATATTAATATTTTAATATTTTGCATATGAAGTATGAGAAATAACTAAAGAGACAAAAACTAGGGGAAAATATCATAGGAATTACATGCCTTTAGTGTTCTGAATGTAACAATGCACACAAATGGAGATGATAAAGTGACTAACATAAGCACAATTCACAACAGAACAAAGATAGTTTCTAAACATGAAAGTATTCCACTTTACTTAAAGATATAAAATTAAATCATTTTAGTGAGATATCACTTTTACCTAATAAAGATTTTATGTATTTTATTAAACATTACTTTATAATGACTGGTTAGGGTATGATTACATTTTTGTCTTTATTTCATAGTGAAAATGTAAATTGTTAACATCATTTACCAAAATCATTTTGACAATTACATCTTTTTTTAAATTTGAAGTTTATTGCATTATAAAGACTATATACATATATGAACATGATACATAACAAGTAACTAAATGACTGTGATGTTTGTGTGTGTTTTATTTTACTTGATATATATAGATATATATATAATGTAGATTTACTTTCTAGAGAAGAAAAAGGTTATATTTCTTTCAGAATATTGCATAGATACTTTTACCACTTAAGAGTTCCCAGAGTTAATTCACTAGATCCTTAACTTCTTTCTCATTAGATAGTGTTATGAGTCATTCAATTTGAAAAGAACTTTTTATTCCTGTCATTCTTATGACTTAGCAAAAGTTGTGTATTCTACTTCTCAATTCTTTGCTTTTTCTTCCACTGCTATTCCTATTCCTCATAATTTCTCTGAAATTGAGTTTAAAACATCTCACAAACTATCTTTGAAAACATACGTACATACCAAAAATATGTGTTTTCCCATACATGTCAAGGGTAGCATTTGATGGTGGAGAATGTAAGGAAAGATGGGGGAGAAAAAGAATTAGTCACTCAGGTGAACAGGTTAAAGTCTGTACATTTTGGTGAGCTCCGTAACAGAAATAGGCACTAATTACTGCTGGCAGATTTGGTGCTTAATACAGCTTTGTTAGGAAGGATTTCAAGAAGTTTTCTCTTAGGATTCCTTGGCACAATATTAGTGATTTTTCAAAATAAAATATATTTTTTCATTCTGATGGTAGTCATAGTTCATAATGAAATGTTGTCTCTCTCTATCTAGATGGAAAATTAGAGAAAACTCACACATCATATATAAAATTCAATACGGAGAATCACACAGAATAGGACTGAAAAATGAAAAAGGAATACAATGACAATAATGTATGACAATTTATATATTAAAAATTACTGACTCAAGCCAGTCATTGTTCTTTTAGGATTTTTTCCTAAGGAAGGAGTCAGAAATCTGGATGAAAACTATTAATAACAGCATTAGTAATTTTAAAAGAAAAATTAGAGATAACAAGAGAAAGAGTAGGAAATGACTTTCATGTCCCCAAATAGAGGAAGTAGTTAAAATAATTATAGTACAGCCTTATGATGGAAGAGTTATTTGGCCATTAAAGACCATGTCTTTGAACACTCTTGAATGTACCAGGAAAATCTCAGGATATAATATCAAGTAGTAAAGTAAAATATGAAATTATATATACCAAATAATTTATTTTCAAAAATGTCTACCTTTGGACATTCCCACACCGAAGTGTTAACAGTGGTTATCTTTGGGTAATGGTGTTTTCTTAATTTTCTAAAATAACCCTGTGTTACTTTTATAATCAGTAAAGGATTTTCTTTTTTTTAACTTAGTAGTTAAAGCCAATTTTTAATCAATGCTAAAATTCAGAAAAGACACCAAACCTATAACTTGAGGACTTTCTGCCAGAAACATCATGGATGGAAATTACAGGAGTTCCCATTGTGGCTCAGCAGTAAGAAATCCAACTAGGATCCATGAGGATGCGGGTTCTCTCCCTGGCCTTGCCCAGTGGCTTATAAAGATCCAGTGTTGCCTTGAGCTGTGGTGTCGGTCACAGACGTGGCTTGGATCTTGCATTGCCATGGCTATGGTATATGCTGGCAGCTGTAGCTCCCATTCGACCCCTAGCCTGGGAACTTCCATATGCTGTCACAATAGAGTTGGATTGTGTGGCAGTATGTAAACAGAGCAAATTTTGGTAGCCCTCACAAAGAGTCCTTGGTTTAGTAGGACAAGGACTTAGAGGCTCAAGCAGCCAGCAAGAGAAGGATGGAGACTGGCCTACTTGGAACCTCTTTCCCTTTGTGTTCATAGCATTGTGAATCTCCAAGAGTAGAATAGAATGTATATATAGCATTTCCCAAGTCTATTTGACCATGTTTTTTTGTTGTTGTTGTTATTGTTGTTGTTTTTAAATAAGCCTACTTATATCTTAAAGAGTGCAGTTTGGAAATCATTGATATAGGGAACTCAAAGCAGGATGGATAAGATTAAGGATGGCAAATGTTGGCCCACAGGCCATATCCAGCCAACCTCCTGGTTTTGTGCATAAAGTTTTGTTGGACACAGAGCAGATATTTGTTTACAGAGTGTCTTATGTTCAGTCTGTAGTCATTATCATACTACAATGACAGAAGTAAGTAGTTTAGACAGGGGCCATATGGCCCACAAGGCCTAAAACATTAATTTCCTGGCTCTTTAGTTTGCTGGAGTTCCTGTTGTGGCTCAGCAGGTTGAGAACCCGACTAGTGTCCATCAGGGTGCAGGTTCAATCCCCAGCCTTGCTCAGTGGTTTAAGAGTTAAGGCTCTGGCATTGCCTTAAGCTGCTGCATAGGCCACAGATGCAGCTTGGATCTGGTGTTGCTGTGTTGTAGTGTAGGCTGGCAGCTGCAGCTCCAATTTGACTCCTGGCCTGGGAACTTCCATATGTTGCAGGTATGAACCTAAAATGAAAAAAGAGAAAAAAGAAAAAGTTTGCCAAATACTGGACTGTATGATACGTATCTTTCAGCCCTGATAGTTTGTGTTCTAAGTTATTTCTAGTCAGTGAAAGTCTGTTTCACTTAAAACATTTTAAATTTTAAAAAGTGTGGGTAAGTGGAAAAAGGCAAAAGTGAGGCAGGAGAGATAAAAGGACAAAAAAAGAAAGTCAGACTCAGTGTGTGGATAACTAGGAGATGCCCAACAGCGACTGACTCCAAGGAGGAGCTGTGAACAGAGAACTACAAACTGCAGTCTGCTAGCACATCTTCATGGCTACAAACTACATCTGAGAGAAACTTAGGCACTAGATGCTCCATAGAGTAAATTATGGAAAGTGGAAAGAAACGTGTTGTGATGGTACTTATTTTTGTGTATTTTGTTTAAAATAACCCGAAAGTATTTTAACATCTTTGACATCTAATTTTTGTGGAGGGAACTTTCCGATTCCCATTCAAAGTGTGTGGCTGTAGGTCCTGGTCATCAACCTGTTGGCTAGTGCTGGGCTGCAAGAAGGTACTTTCAAGCACCCACAGTTAGCCTGTGATATAATTGGACAGTGGTTTTAAAGTTTATTGTTACGTTTGATCATTAAATGAAATATTGTGATTATAGTTAAAATACACAAGATACCTGTGTAGCAGCACTATAAAACAGAATTTTTAATCAAATTGGGAAGTAGAATTGTTAAGAGTATGTTTCAAACATACTTTCTCTCCCCCCCCCCCGTTTTACTGATATATAATCAACATATAAAACATTGTGTAAGCTTAAAGCATATAGTGGGATGATTTGATACATCTTACAAAATGTTTACCACAGTAAGGTTAGTTAACACATCCTTTACCTCACACGATTACCATTTTGTTCTTGGTGGTGAAAACATTAAAGTTCAGTTCTTATAGCAACTTTGAAATATACAATACAGAACTATTAACTGTAGTAACCAAGCTGTACATTACATCCCTGAAACTTACAACTCAAAATGGAAGTTGGTACCCTGTGACCAACATCTCCCCATCTCTGCCATCCCTCAACCCCTGGCAGCCATCATTCTGTTCTGTTCCTCTGAGTTCTATGTCAGACATACTTCCTTAGTCAAAACATTTTAAATGCAATTTTTAATATTTAACTTTACTTTTATGCATTTTTAGGGACAGCAACTCTTGATTCTAGAAGATTGTGGCTTTTAAAATATTTAACTGAACATAAGAATATTTTTATTTTCTTCTAGTTCAAATTATGTCATTTTATGCTAAGATGCTTTGTCTTATTGTCGGTTGAAAGATTTTTTTAAGTATTGGCATATAAATTATTGCAATTATATTAAAATTAGTAAAAATTAAGGTAAAATATGTTTTTGTCTGTTAACTTTTTATTATTCTTTCTTTTTGTCTGTTTGAACTTAAAAATAAATTCCAAATCTGTCATTTAAGACTGAAATATAAAGACACAAATATGACTTTTCTCTGTATAGTCATTCATATTGTCTGATAATTGACATTTTTTTTGTTCCAGTATGGGAAGATGGGTTGTTGAAAAGGGAGTGATGTGAACTTGTTTTTAGTAAAGGAAATTCATATTTTACCAACTCATTAAATGACTTCTAGGATATTATGGTCATGGTAGATAAGGGTACATATTGAGCTTTACTTTTTTTTTGATAGAACATTTGTAAAAAATTCCATATAGTATCTGAGGTAAATAGTGAATAGTAGAAGTTCTGGAATAAGTGACTAATGACCTGGCATGATTAAAAGTTGGCTACATACCAGGAAATTGTTAGTCATTAGTGGAATATTTTAAATCTGAAGCACTAGAATGCATGATAGTTGGTATTGATTTTAATCAAAGGATAAGTTCTAATCAGTTATTTTGGGTTTTTTGTAGCAGTAATTATAACTTTTTTTATATATAATGATTTTTTTCCATTATAGCTGGTTTACAGTGTTCTATTTTCTACTGTACAGCGTGGTGACCCACTTACACATACATGTGTATATTCTTTTTTTTTCATATTATTATGCTCCATCATAAGTAGACATAGTTCCCAGTGCTACATACACAGCAGGATCTCATTGCTAATCCATTCCAAAGGCAATAAGAAAAGTTTTAACTTACACAGTGATGAGATTTGACTTCTTAATCATGAATATCATGTTGAGGAACTTTCTAATATTGTATATGCGTCTAATGTCAGTGCTGGGTTCTAGTTCTTATCTGCCATTAACTTGCTGAGTGATGAGATCAGGTACTGAAATTCTGTGATTTTTTAAAATTTTTTTATAAAATGAAATTAAATGATCTCTTAGGTCCCTCATCACTCAAATAATCTATTAAATGCAGTTGTTTTTGAAATAGATACATTAAATATAAGATACATTTCAGAGCACCTTTTCTGTCCGGGTATTGAAATAAATAGACACATTGTTGGCAGAAAGATTAAGGCATTGCCAGTTAATAATTTTATGTTACCTGAGGCAAAGTGTATAATGAAACAAACCTGTTGCTAGAAACCTGAAGTACTGGCTTCATGTCTCAACCCTACTCTAGATGAGGTTTTCAGTTTCAAAGTTCACATGTACCACTTAAGCAAATTCACTGTTTTCAAGACAAAGATCATTTACACTCTTTTAATTTCAAGTTTAGTCTTTAAAATCTGTAATCTACTATGGGTACACTTACTGACAAAGCTGGTCAGATGCATCATTTTGCAAAGATGACCATGTATCTAGTATGCTTTTGACAGTTCTAGTTTATGTCTGTTGTCCCAGCATAATTACCAAAAGTGGCCTTTTTTCACTCTCAGAGGTATCTAGGTGTGGACAGTATATTCTACAGTCACTCTAGTTATTGCCAATTTATTGAATCTAAAAGGCTTTAAATAGTTACTAGGGTAGAGGTTTTAGATTATGAATCTAAAGAATTGCAAATACCAAAGTACTACTGTAATTCTGAATGGGAAGAAATGATGTCTGCCTGATTTGACAGGCCAGAAAGTGTTCCTGAAGAATATGGTGTTTAAGGTGAGCATAGAAGGATGAATGGGATTTTAGACTGGTCATGTTAAATGAAAGTAAGAAAGGATGACATTTCAAATGTGTGAGTAAGAAGGCTCAAGTGCATTTGAAGAATAGAAAGCGGCTCAGTTTACCAATGTTTAGAGAAGGAGGAATACAAGATCGTACATCCTAGGAGATGTGTATAGACCAGATTATTTAATACCAAGTCAAAAAGTTGGAAGTATTTGATCAGTGGGAAGACTCCAGCAATGTTCAGGTACAGGAAGAAACAGTAGCACTTTAGGAGGATTCATGTATTAGAAGTATGTTGAATGAGTTTAGAGAATGGAATCTGTGGTACTGATAGTAGACGTTTCCACCAAATCAGATGTGATATTTAAGAGCCTCAAGCTAGGTGGTGACAGTGGAAAGAAATTCTTCTTATCCCTCAGTGGCTCATATAGTAAATATTTCTTAAATGTCAGGTAGATGTTTCTACAAAGGAAGGTAAGATTTGTGATTGGGGGGGATATTTAAGATAAGGTAGAGGAAAAGATTGAAGTTTTACATTAAATACAATAGAGAGATTCTCTGTATAAATCCAAGGATATGCTCTTTGTCTACTTAGGTTAAGAAAATTTGTCCCCATTACTGTTGTGCTATAATCACTGCTCTGTTTTTAGATACCTGTGGGGATGTAGAAATACAATTATAGTTTGTTTAATGTTTCACATTTCATCTATATCAAAGTCATGAATTTAATACCAGGACTTGTGACATCCAGGTAATAACTCAGTGCTGTAATTATCATTTTTGATATTTAGCAGTTAAATAGAAGTCTTGCAGATGACCTTTCTGGACACAAACAAGGATTTAGAGATTATCAGATAGCAGGCTTGAATTTGATACTATTATTTCGTTATAAATAAAGAATCCATTATGCAGTGCTAAAACACCAGAAGGAAGATAGTATGTCTGAATGTCTTTTAATTGGTAGCTATATTTAAAAGATGCCAAATTATACAATAATGTCATAGTTGGCAGAATATCATTTGGGTCTAAAAGACATCACTGACAATCTGGCTGCTTATAGCCTTGACTTCCTGTAGTTTCAGTGCCGGATCAGTGTTTTTCATTTTAGATTATAGTGTTGTAGGTATTGAGAATATCTCCCAATTGATGCATATTTAAGAGATCACCAGACGTAAAAAGTATAGTGTAATTTGTATGCATTTTGAGAAATTTTTTCTGTTATTAGTATTTTACATGCAAATACTGCCTTACAACTACTATCATGCCCTAATATTTTAGCTGTATGTCTATTTTTTAAATAGCCTTTGTTCACCACCAGAATTACTCTGAGTTTCCTCTTTTATAGTGTCTGCCTGAGCACTTAAACCCCAAATGATAAAAAGAATGTAAAGGACTTTATCTGGATTTAATGATAATTTTCTTCTAAATTTTGGAGAAATTTTTCCTCTTCATTTTATACTCCTTTACAAATTTGAGTAGTTGTAGTTTCTTGTCAAGTAGTTTTGTTAAAGATCCGGACTAGGTACTTGAATTTTATTAGTTTTTACACAATCTGAGGAAATGAAAACTGCTAGAATTTGGACATCTGAATCTGAATCTTTAAAAAAGCTAATGCTCTATATCTTGGCAAGTCAGTTATCATTAGAGTTAATATAAATAATTAAGCACACTGGAACAAAGTCAGTTTTCCCCTTTTATTAGTCTGCATGGGTTATGAGCAGAAATAAATACCTTTATGCATTTTGTCTTTCCTCTCTGGTTTTGGAATCTTACTGAGGAGAGATTTAGGATGAAAGAGGAGAGAAGGCTTATCTTTTGTCTGGGATCACTGCTGTGATAGGTAGTACGTCATTAGTGACTGGCACACCTTTTTTAATGAGTGCTTTTGATGTCAGGAAAGTGTCAGATGACTTCCTTAAAACTGAAACATCTCTCCTGCATAGAAGAATGGGAGGGAGTGTTTTGTGTTCGTTTTGTTTTATAACTTCCTTCAATTGTTTATAAAGTCATTTGTTGAAACCAGCAGTTCACTGCAAGGGCCGTTTATCAGAACATACACCTACTAAAACTCCAGAGGAGTGCTTCCTCTGCTATCAGATTCGTTCTGCTCTACCTTTGGGACTTAGTTCCTCACAGGAGGACCTCTGAAGTCTGTGGGAACATTCACATGCGACCCTTTTCCCTTTCTTTGAAGCTGAATTCTCAAAATAAGTAACCTTGGCCAGCTATTTTTGTGAGTTTATGTTCATACTGCTTTGTGCCCTTAACCAGTCTCCTAGCTATTCAGCAGCTGTGCTGATGAACATTTTAGGTATTAGAATAGTTTTGAATCATTTCGTTTTGGAGTATGTTATTCTCTCACAACCAGGGAGACCAGTACTGAATTCATAAGCATCAATTTCATTTAGGCCTCAGACTGCTGGAAAATCCTATTAAGTTTTTCTAATCTATTCCTCCTTCCTTCCCTGTATATCAATTATTTTAAACTTAATGTTAGCAAATGACTGTATTTCTCAGTTCATGGGAATTTGAGATTCTTTTTGTGATGTAATATGTGGTTGGTTTTTTGGTCTATGGGTGTTTGCTAGATATTATAGTTTGTAAATATTAGATTAAACTTTTTAAGTATATAAGATCCTTTAGAGTCTCACCTAATTTTTGTCTGCTTAATCTGCCAATTTCTTTTTTTTTCTTTTTGTCTTTTTTTTTTTTTTTTGCAATTTCTTGGCCGCTGCCGTGGCATATGGAGGTTCCCAGGCTAGGGGTCAAATCGGAGCTATAGCCACCAGCCTACGCCAGAGCCACAGCAATGCGGGATCCGAGCTGTGTCTTCAGCCTACACCACAGTTCACGGCAACGCCAGATCCTTAACCCCCTGAGCAAGGCCAGGTATTGAACCCGCAACCTAGTCGCATTCCTTAACCACTGAGCCACAACGGGAACTCCAATCTGCCAATTTCTAAGAAAATACTAATAAAGGTTAGATTGTAAATTTGATCAGTTCTTATATTCTAACTATTACTGGTTTATATATTCAAAAACTATGTTGTTAATGCGTTAGGAATCATGACTTACCTTCCTGGTAGATTACTATGTTTCATCAAATCTAAGACATCATGGCTTAGAAGATGCATCTTGATTTCAGATATGTTAAAATGTGGAAACAGTGCAACCTGAAATCAAGAAAACATGGTGTTATTTTATCAGCAGGAAACGTTTGTTCTGCCTTATTTCTTGTTTCCTTCAATTATGTTTTGTCCAACATTGACACTACTATACCTGCTTTATTTATTTATTTATTTATTTATTTATTTATTTATTTAGGGCCATACCCATGGCATATGGAAGTTCACAGGCTAGGGGACAAGTCAGAGCTTCAGCTGCCGGCCTTTGCCACAGCCATAAGCAACACAGGATCCAAGCCACGTCTGCAACCTACACAACAGCTCACAGCAACGCCAGATCCCCGTCCCACTGAGTGAGGCCAGGGATGGAAACTGCATCCTCATGGATACTAGTCAGATTCATTTCCGCCATGCCACAACGGGAACTCCCTGCTTTCTTTTTGATTGCATTGCCTGATATGTATTATCTGGTCTTTCATTTTCAAACTTTTTTGTCCTTTTATTTTATGGTCATTGAATATAGACAGCTTTATACTTACTGTCTTTATATCCCTATGAGTCCTACCAAGCCACTCCTCTTAATTTCTGTTTATCAAATGGTTACCCTTAAAATTTGACATAGATATTTAGACATATTTTTTCCTAATGGCGCTTAGGGTTACCGTGATCTCTTTATCCTCACCAGATAGTTTTAAAACTTCATCATGCTCTCACTATCTTCATATTATCGTGCCTTCCCCTCAAATACATTCTTTGAACTACAATTTCTACTTTCTTGGAATTGTTATTTTTAATTTATTTTGCTAATATATATACCTTATAGTAAGTTTTTCAGGAAGGGTATGTGAAAAGTAAGTTTTCAAAACTACATATTGGAAAGTATATTATTTGCTCTCATAAGCTTTTGTTGTATCCTGGCATACTGTTAGAAATATTTTTCTTATTCATGTTTAGGTAATAGTTGCCTGTTTTATTTTCTGTAAGCTTTTGGTATTATCTTTATCCTTTGAATTCTGAAATTTCATGATATGGATTCCTTTCTTCCTTCATTCCCAGTTCACATTGTCCAGCACTGAGTGGTCCCTTTCTCTTTTTTCTTTTTTTTTTTTCTAGGGCTGCACACATGGCATATGAAAGTTCCTAGGCTAGGGGTCAAATCAGAGCTACAATGTGGGATCCGAGTCCATCCGCAACCCATACCTGCGACCTTCACCACAGCTAACGGTAATGCCAGATCTCCAACCCGCTGAGCAAGGCCAGGGATTAAACCCACATCCTCATGGATACTAGTCAGATTTGTTTCCACTGCACCACCACAGGAACTCAAGTGGTCCCTTTAAAATAGACTTACATCTTTTAAAAAAAAAAAAGTTACATCTGTTCAGGTCCAGAAAATTTTTCATGATGTTATGTATTTGACCATTTATTGCTCTTGCTCCTTATTCTGTTATCTCCTTTTAAACTTTCCCTTTATGTGACACTTCTTGTCCTTAACTTATTTTTCTGGCAGGATCCCTATAATTACTTCCCAGTCCACTAATTTTATCTTTGAGTCCAGTTTGCTTTTCTGCCTATATTTTTAATAAGCTTTTAATTTTATAATTAGTTTTATAAAACTATGAAGATAGTGTAAAGCATTCTCTTATATACCACCCCACTTCCCATATTTTTAACATCCTACATTAGTAAAATATATTTGTCATAGTTAGTTAACATTGACGCTTTTTCTGATTCATGACATGCCATACTTTATTCAGATTTCCTTGGTTGTTTCTAATGTCCTTCTTCTATTCCAGAATCCTATCCAGAACACCACATTACATTTAGTCTTCATATCTTATTAGGCTCCTCTTGGCTGTGACAGTTTTTCAGACTTTCTTGTCTTTGCTAACAACTTTGGAGGAGCACTAATCAAGTATTTTGTAAAATGTACTTCAATTAAAATTTGATATTTTTCTCATGGTTATTTTATGAATGTAGGTTTGGGGAAAGAGGACCAAAGGGGGAAATTTCCATTCTCATCATAATCAAAGTATATACTGTCAACATTGCTGATCACTGGATATTGACCCTGATCTCCTGACTGAGGTGGTATTTGTCACTTATTTCTACTGTGAAGTGACTCCTTTTTCCCTTTTCCATATTATACATTTTGGAAGGAAGTCACTATTCTGTAACAGAAAGTTGTTTCTTACTCACCTGAGCCTCCTTGGACAGTGCTTAAAAAGAAAATTTATGCAGAGTTCCCTTGTGGCTCAGCAAGCTAAAGATCCAGCATTGCCACTGCAATGGCTTGGGTCACTTCAGACTCAATCCCTAGCCCAGGAACTTGAGCATGTCATGAGTGTGGTCCAAAAAAAAAAAAAAATTTGTCTTGTGCTTCCTGTTCTTAACTCCTTCATTCCTTGAATATTATCCTAAACTAGAATTGCCTGTGGTTTTTTGTTCTAGCTATTTTTGTCCTCTACTTCTTCATCTCTATCTTCTTCTGATCTTTTCCCCAATTTTTTATTGTAGTAAAGTACATATAACATAAAATTTACTATCTTAACCACTTTTTTTTTCCACACCCATGACATGTGAAAGTTCCCAGGCCAGGGCTTGAACCTACACCACAGCAGTGACCAGAGCCACTGTGATGACAGCATTGGATCCTTAACCTGCTGCACTACAGGGAGCTCCTGTCTTAACCATTTTAAAGTGCTCAGTTCATGGGGTTAGGTACATTCATATTGCTATGCAACCATCACCACCATCCATCTCCAGAACTCTCTTCATTTGGCAGAACAGAAATTCTTATACAGTATTTGTCTTTTGTGACTGGCTTATTTCACTTAGCATGATGTCATCAAGTTTCACCATGTTGTAGCATATGTCAGAATTTCCTACCTTTTCAAGACTGAACAATATTCCGTTGTACATGTATACCACATTTTGCTTATCTCTTCATCCACCAATGGACATTTGGGGCTGTTTCAGTGTTTTAGTTATTGTGGATAATGCTGCTGCAAACATGGATGTACAGATAATCTCTTTGAGATCCTGCTTTCAATCTTTTAGGTATAAACCTACAAGTGGAATTGTTAAATCATAGGAATTCTATTTTTAATTTTTTTGAGGAACCTCTCTATTATTTCGTACAGGAACAATACCATCTTATTGTTTTACATTCCTATCGGCAATGCTCGAGGGTTCCATTTTCTCTACATCCTTGCCAATAATTTGTTCTTTTCTGTATCCTTGTTTTTTTAATTCACTCTTGACAGCCTTTCACTTAATAGATGTATTTAGACTATTTACATTTAATGTGATTATTGATGTAGTCAGATTAATGTCTACCATGTTTCTGTCCTCTTACTATTCATTGCATTTTTTTGGTTTCTTTGCCCCTCTTTTTTTGTCTTTTATGGTTTTGATTATTTGGTATAACATACTCCTGTCTTAGTGTGTCAGTTATACTTCCATTGATATTTGTTAGTTGTTGCCCTAGATTTTAAAATATATGTTTTTAAATAATCTAAACCCGTCTTCCAATAACACTGTTAATGCTTCACTTGTACTACAAGTATTTTATAACAGTATTCCCAATTCCTCCTTCCCGTCCCTTGTATATTGCAGTCATCCATTTCACTTATCCATATTATTGCTGTAAACATACAGTTACCTTTTCAATCAATAAATAAACATAAAAGATTGTCATCTTACCACCACTATTCCTTCTCTGACACTTTACTGTGTAGATCCAAGTTTCTCACCTATTTCATTTTTCTTCTGCTTGAAGAACTTTTATTTTTTACCACGTCCACAGCATGCAGAAGTTCCTGGGCCAGGGATTGAACCTGAACCACAGCAATGACAGTGCCAAATCCTTAACCTTGCACCACAAGAGAACTCCTTGAAGAACTTTTAATGTTTTTTTCAGGGCAGGTCACCTGGCAGTGAATTCCCTCAGTTTTAGTCAGTCTAACCAAGTATTTCTTTCTCCTTTACTTTTGAAGAATAGTTTTGCTGGATATAAAATTCAAAGTTGATGGTATCTTTTTGTTTATTTTTTTTCTTTCAACACTAAATACTTCTCTTTACTCTCTTCTTACTTATGTAGTTTTTGCCAGGAAAGAAGTTCATTGTAATTTTATTGTTATTCTATAGGTAAGGTGATTTTTTTTTTCTCTCTCTCTGACTTCATTGAAGAATTTCTCTTTGGCTTTCAGCAGTTTGAATATATATTTTAGGTATGAATTTTTTAAATATTTAACTTAGTTTCTCTGAGCCTCATGGATCTGTGATCTGATGTTTGTCATTAATTTGGGGGACATTATTGACATTATTCAAATACTTCTTCTGTTTTATTCTCTCTTTGAATTCTGGCATTTCATTTATACATTGTTAAACTTTTTGATACTGTCCTACTAAGTTAATTGGATTTTTTGTTTCTTCTGTTTTTCATTTCAGTTTGGGAGGTTTTCTTTGATTTATCTTCAAGTTGACTCTTTCCTCAGTCATGTCAAGTTTATGGATGAGCCCATCAAAGGCATTCTTCTTGTCTGTTACTGCTTTTTATTTGCAGCATTTCCTTCTGATTCTTAGAGTTCTATCTGCCTGTCTATATGTTTTTTATGTTATCCACTTTATTCATTAGAACTGGCTATTAGTCATCATTATTTCAGATTTCCTGTGGTACTCCCATCATCTGTGTCTGTTGTTCTGATGGTTGTTTAATTTTTCAGACTGTGTTTTTTTTTCCCTTTTGGCATGTCTTGTAATTTCTTGCTGTTAATTGGGCATCTTATATCAGGTAATGGGAACTGAGGTAAATAGGCCTTTAGTGTGAGAATTTATGTTAATCTAGCTAGGAGTTGGGTTGTGTTTAATGTTTATTGTAGGGACAGATAACAGATGCTTCAAATTCTGAGGTCTGCATGGTTTTTGGACTTACACTCTAGATTTTGGAACTTTTCTGTGTTCAGTACCTTAGAGCATTTCTTGCAGGTCTTTCACCAGTAATCCACTGTTGTTATAACTGAGCCCCATTTGTGTGACATTAAGATGGGAAAGAGGAGGATTATTTTATAATCTTTTGATTAATTCTCACATTTTAAGTGGGCCTGTGTGTCATGGCTATGACCTTCATACATGTTTCTCCAGTGGCATAGCTCTTTCCTCCCTGCTCCCTTCCCTGTCTATAGTGTTCTCAGGTTATTTCCTTGAAGCTCTGTCCCGTGTTGACTATGAGTTGTTATATTTCCCCTTCTTCCCTTAGGTGAAACAGGAAAGTTAGAAGTGGCACGAGTAGGACTTCTTCCCTCCAACTGGAATAAAGTTTCAGAATTGTGCTCTAGCAAAACATTTTCCTCTACAAAGTGAGTCTTTGAATGGAAAAGGCCTTGGACACATTTCACAATGGTTACTCCTTCTCAGCCCCTGCCAGAGACAGGAGGGGATCTTTTTGGAATCCTCCTGGAGAGAGAACCTGGTAGAGTTCCTAGAGGGAAAGCCCACAAAAATAATAAGACTATGGCCCCCAGGAATTACCTGTTTTCGCACTAGTCTACACTCCACCTCCAGCAATTCATCAGAATTACTGTTTAAGTGTTTCTAGCAGTTTACAGCACCACTGGCTTCCACTTCTTGTAAACAGATTCTAGTTGCTGTATCTCACTATATGCACCTGTCTCACCAGATTTTGGGGTGGCAGTTTGCCTTGTCATCTCAGAAAATCTAAGAAAAGTCATTCATTTTAAGTTTCATCATTCATTTTAAGTTTGCTCAGCTTTTTCCTGTTATAAGGACAGGAATAATGACTTTCAAGCTCTATATGCCAGGACCAAACCCAGACATTTCTCCTGCCTGTATTTTTATTTTCTAAGATTTATAGAAGTTTTTAAAATAAAGACTTATTATTTTATGTTATTCAAATCTTAAACATCTTTTAAAGTATCTCCTATTTGCTAGTTTATTCTGTTCCCTTGAATGTTATTTTTTATTGCGCTTTATACCTTCTTTTTTGGGTTAATTCCAGATGCTTTCATTTATGATACATATTTATCTTTGTCCCTATCTGGCTGTTGTTGACCTAGGTCAAGTATATCCATAAAAGTTTGCCCCAAGTACTCTTTTTGGGAAAGGATTTTAACATTTTAGGTCATGGGTAAAATGGGGGAAAAATGTGGCTTGGTATAAGTAAAAGAGAAAACATATCTGGCTGCAGTATTTCGAAGATAGTTCTTTGCTTAATTATCCATATGTTTTCTCATGTCCTTAATCTATGGAACATGCTTGGTCATGGTCTTATCTGCTCATTTGAAAATTATTTTCTCCTCTGCCAGATTGGGCTATAGATTTTCTTTATTCTTTTTTCACCAGATCACTATCTATCTTTTAAGAATTCCTCAACATTTTAATTTTAAGGATGGCCTCTTTTCTTAAAAACATACTAGATTTGTTTCTATAATGTCAAAGGATTTTGGTTGAAAGAAAAAGTAGATTATAATTTCAAAGGATTTTGGTTGGAAGAGAAAGTAGATAGGTCTGTTTAGCTCAGTTTGTTCCAGTATCATTCCTTTTCAGTTAACAAAATAGACTTATTTATTACTATTGATAATAGTAAGTTAATGTTAATTAAACACATACTCTGTGCCAGGAACATGCTAAATTCTTTTAATATATCTTTTAATCCATACGTCAACACAGTGAAGTGAATGTTGCTATTAGGTGTATGTACACTTAAGAAAAGTGAAGTTTAAAGACATGAAATAACATGCGCCGGCTCACACAGTCAATATACATGTTAGAGCCAGGATTTAACCCTAGCCTGTCTGACTGGTAGATGTATTTAAACACTAGTAATAGTATGGATGTATAGCTTCTACCCCACCAAACTCAGTTAAGGTCAGTTCCTCACTCACCTTATACTTTGTCACCTAAGTTGCTTTGTGCATAATATAAAACTCCCTTTTGGAATTCCCATTGTGGCTCAGTGGTTAATGAACCTGACTAGTATCCATGAGGATGAGGGTTTGATCTCTGGACTCACTAAATGGGTTAAGGATACGGCATTGCCGTGAGCTGTAGGTCACAGACGTAGCTCAGATCCCACATTGCTGTGGCTGTGGTGTAGGCCAGCATTTGCAGCTCTGATTCAACCCCTTGCCTGGGAACTTCCATATGTTACGGTTGCAGCCCTAAAAAAATAAACAAACAAAATCCCTTCTACCTGGACCAAATCCTGTATATTTTTTAAGATCCTGTCTTAAATGCCACCTCAGCTGTAGTGCTCTTGGCAGTCTTCTAGCAAAAATAAATTTTACTTTTTACCTCATTTTATGTTTATTTGATCTCCATTATAGCAGTATCCACTTTCTATATAACTTAGTCATTTGATGCATACAGTTTCTTCCTTGCTAGCGTGTGAGATCACTGGGAAAAGGATTAGTGCCTCCTATCATGTGTGTCCTTTATCTTTATGATTCCCAGAATTACCGACATGTACCGTTTCAGTAAATATTATTAACAAATGATGTGTACTTAGTTCAATTTTTGTCTTTAATTTACAAATGGATCCTTTTAAGTCAGTTTCCACATCAGGGTTGTTGACTTGTAAATATTTGTGTGGATTTTATTTAAATATGAGTAGAGATCTTGAGTGTATCTGTTTTAATCCTGCTCTTGGGATTAATAACATGAATATTCAGGAAATGACAAATAGTTTTAGAATTAATTAGAGGTTCCTCCTTATACTGGCATGGATGAAGGTATGTGAATTGGCATAAATATTTCAAGGAGAGTCAAGCTATTTGGGAGTTATTTGCATGCAAAATAACCATTTTGATTTCTGCTTCTAGAAGTTAAATAATATGGATCATAAAATGGAAGATGATTTTCATAGATCTAAAGTAGGCCTCAAATAAATTGCTGTTTCTGTCACAATAAACCTAGAAGGAAAATAGTATGAACCTGTCAAGCCTTAAAATTCATGTCACAATTTCACAAAGCAATTTGATTATAAAGTATCTTTTTAGCAGTACAGAACAATCATATTTGTGCCATTTCAAACAAGTGATATGTTAAACAGAATCTTTGAGATTTATTGGAAAGGCTATTTTTTTATGTTTTAGAAAATCATAGAATTTTAGAAGTACAACTTTTACCCATACAGTGATTGCTTTGCAATCACCTTTACCATTTTCCAGTGATAGGGCATTCTTTCTCATAACACATCCAACCCATTCTACTGATGAATAGAACTTTGTGTTTAAATATTATTTCTTACTTTAACATCTGCCTCTATTTTCTAAAGCCTCTTTATTACCTATACTTGGAACCTTTAGAAACTCCAAAAATCTTAAGTTTTTTAACACTACCTCCCATGTAGGGAATCCAGCAAAATGAGATAGGGCATAAGGAGTGGGGCTACAGCTGTTTTTTTTCTATGAGTCTCCTGAAAGCAGATGTTTATAAATCAGATTGCAACAGTATATAAGAGGATGCTAAGCCGAAATCATGACCATTGTGTAGGGTTATTCCTCTGCTTTAGTTTTCTTAATTCAATATCATTATATTTTAATTTTGGAAAGAGTAGTGAATTATATAAGATTGAGAAAGGAAGAAATCTTTTTCTTATGCTTCTCTATTATAGGCTTCTGTGAAATATACCTAATCTGTTGAGAGATACCATTGGGAACAACCAGTGTATAGCCTCAGACTCATTGTAACTGCACATATTTTTCATTGGCTCCTTTATGTGACAGATTACTCTCAGGAGCAAGTAATTTAGAACACTTTTCACATCCTTTTAGTGTTTTATTTTTAATAAAGTGCTATGATTAATAGTCTAGTGTAATTGTTGTTTCCCCATTGCATATAAGTGCTTTATTTGAATGTCTTTAATCTGAAGGAACAGTTGTTTTATTGGACTCTTGTTATTTTTCTATGCTTCTCAAGATTTTTTAAATTGCTTTGTTTGAGATATCTGCAGTGGGGGGAAATGAATTTCTCTATTAGAATTGTGGAGTAGCACCCAGTAGAGAAATTTTAAGGATGAAAACTGAGCTACTAGAACATTCATACATATCTTCTTACAATCATTTTAGAATGGGACAAGCACTAATGGACATTTTGATTGACTTTCCAATGGCAGTTGAAAAAGTAGCTTATCTCTTTGGCCCACCATTATTATGGTGCCATTAATAGCTGCTATCTGAAATGCCAGAGACACTTTCACTAAGTTTTCTTGTTTTTTTTGTTTGTTTTTCCAAATCAGACTTAAAGTATAAGGTTAAGACAAGAGGTAGAAAAGAAAGTTATTGAAAATTTGAGAAATTGTGAATTGCATTTTTAGAAGAATCTCATTAGGACAGCTGTTTGTTGGTTTTGCTCTTGAGGTGGTGATACTCTTCAGCCTGGTCATTCCTTCATCCACTCCCACCAATCTAACTGGGATTAGAAGTACTGCCTGTTGTCACAGAACACTTCTCCTTTTTTCAGGAAGCCAGAGTGCAGGTTGGGCTTCTGTGGCACTCTTTGGCATTGAATACTTTGTTAACCCTAACCAGGACCCAACTGGTTTGCTTATAGTACAGTGGAAGCTATTAGTTTTCTCTTTGTAATTAATGAATATTTTAGGAAACAGACCTTGAGGCTATGGAAATATCATATTTTCCCTTAAATGTTTGAGGTAAAGCTTTTTAACTGCTGAGCTTTATTATAGAATGATTAGGTGGCCAGTCTTTTTTGTAGCTGTTGCTGGGTCCTCACCAGATAACAGTGTTTGTAAGGCTTCTCTACTTCTGTTCAGTTTTTCTAGAGAGGGATGCTTCAGTCTCCTGCCTAATGATAGATAATAAGCCTGCCTGGTTGCCAGTCTTCCGGAACTTGTTGAGGAGGAAGATGGGTGGTTTTGTACTTGTGGTATGTGGTCTTGGTCCTCTTGATGATCTCCTCTGAGCCCAGAGACTCTCTGATTTAGTTTCTCCTGAGTGTAAACCTCCCACCTTCAGGGTTGAGTTGGAGATTTAATAGCTAAGTCCTCTGCCCCTCACATCATCCCTTTCTCCTGAAATGCTGCCAGTTCCTCAAGGTCAGTGGGTTTGAGTCTCATCCATCTGTTCCTCTGAAGGTATATAGATCAACTTTGCTCCATTAATTAATTTACTTTGCTCTACCTCCTTTTATCATATATTTTGTGGTGGGATTGCAGATATCTCTTAGTTTCATCCAAAGTGGAGTTTGTATTCCTTTTTTTGTCCTGTTTGTTGTATAGATTTTTTTTTTAATAAAGTGCTGGACCCAGAAGTGTATTTGACCCTTGGTCCTCAAACTGAAACCAAAATAACCTTCATCTCTCAGCTTTCAAATACACAAACCTTTAGCTCAGCATTTTTACTGATAAGAATTTATGTCACAGAAATGTTTACACATGTGCACAAAAAAAGATACATGTATAAGAAAGTTTACAGAAGCATTGCCCATAGTAACATTAATTAATTAATTAATAAAACAGCATAAATGTAAGCAGCAACAAAGGAATGATGAATTAAATTATATTATAGAATAACATGCAGCATTTAGGAATAGTGAGGTCTGTTTGTATATACAGAGAGGAAGCTCTTTTTAAAAAGACACATTCCATCATACAGAAGTTTGTTACGAAAAGGAAAATATTTGGAAAAACAAGAACCAAACTTTTAACAGTGATATTTTGGAGATGATAAAAAGTGAAATTTTGATCCTTCCGCTTTGTATATTTATATATTGTGTAAAATCACTTATAACAAGCTTATTACTGCATTTTGATTTTTGAATTAAAAATTTGAAATAGATTAGCTACCAGAGTAGTTGAACAATGACTGGAGCAGAGGCTCTTTAAAAAAAAAAAAAAAAGCATGCCTGCTGCCAGGCCAGGAATCAAACCTGTACCACAGCAGTAACCCAAGCCACAGCACTGACACCACTGGACTCTTAAGCACTTGGCCAACAGGGAACTCCTAGAAGTTCTTTTAAAGACTTGCTCTGCTAGATAGATACCATCTCAGGTATCATTTAGTTCAGGATTGCCCAAGCTGGATTACCTTTAGGGGAAAATGGATTTCATCATTAAATAAGAATGAGAAATGATAGATTAACAAACCAAACAGGTTTTACTCCTATAGAATTGCTGGCAGTCTTTAACATGCTAATAAGCATAGCCAATCTCCACAGTCTTCCAAATATAATTGTTTTCTTTTTTATGGTATACATGTTAATACCTCCCCAAAGAATTGCTCTGTGGATTTAGAGCAGTAAACTCCATGTAAATTTAACTCAGTTCTGAGCAATGTATTCTGAGTAATGTTGCTACAACTGTTCCTGGGGAATACCAATTCAGTAATTCCTTTACGTAAAGAAATGCAGGGCTAGCTAGAGAGACATTTTTCTCAAGATATTTTCTTACATTTTGCAGGAGTTCAGAAGATTTTGACATAAGTTCTAAAGGAACCTGTTTTCAAAGAAAGAGTATGAAAAAGGAACAAAATTTTAAAGGAAATTTTGAAAATTTCAAAACAAAGTTTCAAAAGAAAACTTAAATGTGCCCATACACAGCTCCCTTGGCTAGGGTGAGTGCATGTTAAATTAGGATAACTGGATCTAGCACAGAATTTAATGATCTCTACCTAGAAACTGTTTTAAGTGCATAGATTTGTTGGTTAAGCTCATAATTATGAACTACTAGAAGTGACACTTTGTCACAAATCTAATGTATCATTAAACTGGAGCCATCAACCACAGTGTAGCTGGATTTTGAAAGTGGTTTCTCAGAAAAATGAAGAGTAGCTCTGATGATTTCCTCAAGTAGCAAAAAGCTACATCAGGAAAAAGAAAATCCTTCATCAGGATCTCACAGAGATCACTTCAGCTCTTTGGGTTTCGGTGAAAGTGCCAGTGTGAAACTGCTGCCAAGCATTTGAGCAGAAGATCAAAGCAAACAGCATTTTTGATGTTGTTCAGATTTTGTAAGTTTAATAATACCTTTTCTCAAACTGATTTCCCAGTTGCTTTTGACTTGAATCTGATTTACATGGTGTTCATTGTTCTAAATATAATAGTTGTATAAACATAGATACAGACCTGAAAAGTCCATTCTGCTTCAGTAACCAGGCAAATCTAGCAAGCATGTCCTGGAAATTAGACTGGAAAGCTAAATGGGACAGATTTGTAGAGGATCAGATTTGTATGAGGGGGTGCTGTGATCATATCTTTTACACATGAGTGAGCTTTCGTGGCAGAAGAGAAAGAAAGCAGATATACTACAGATGTAACATAATCAGGCTTTTTAAAGAAACAGTTTTGATTACATTTGGCCTAGAGATATGTATAATTCAGTTACGCTTTGGGATCCTTGATGATCAGTTGGCATTTGTAAAAACCTTTGGGTAATTTCTGGACACTTTAATTTTGTGACTACTTCGGAAAGGTTGATTTTAAGCTCAGGTGTTTTGAGCAACAGAAATGTCCTAATACTCTATAACTGTTGTTTTTTTACATTAGAAAAGTATGTTTGTTTCAGCTAGCCAGTATAAGCCATTTCATTCTTTTTAACATTATTATTGAAGTATGTTAGGTATTATTGCCTGCCATAAAATTCACCCATTGTTAGTGTAAACTTTAGTAACTTTGGAGTTCCCGTCGTGGCTTAGGGGTTAACGATCCTGACTAGCATCCATGAGGACCTGGGTTCGATCCCTGGCCTTGGAAAGTGGGTTAAGGATCCGGTGTTGCCGTGAGCTGTAGTGTAGGTCACAGATGCAGTCGCTCAGTGGGTTAAGGATCTGACGTTGCTGTGGCTGTGGCGTAGGCTGGCGGCTACAGCTCTGATTAGGCCCCTAGCCTAGGTGCGGCCCTAAAAGACAAAAAGACAAAATAAAAAATAATAAAAAATAAAATTTAGTAACTTTTTTTTATATATATATTTTTTATTTTCCCACTGTACAGCAAGGGGGTCAGGTTATCCTTACATGTATACATTACAATTACATTTTTTCCCCCACCCTTTCTTCTGTTGCAACATGAGTATCTAGACAAAGTTCTCAATGCTATTCAGCAGGATCTCCTTGTAAATCTATTCTAAGTTGTGTCTGATAAGCCCAAGCTCCCGATCCCTCCCACTCCCTCCCCCTCCCATCAGGCAGCCACAAGTCTCTTCTCCAAGTCCATGATTTTCTTTTCTGAGGAGATGTTCATTTGTGCTGGATATTAGATTCCAGTTATAAGTGATATCATATGGTATTTGTCTTTGTCTTTCTGGCTCATTTCACTCAGTATGAGAGTCTCTAGTTCCATCCATGTTGCTGCAAATGGCATTATGTCACTCAAAATTTAGTAACTTTTAATAAATTTATGGAGCTGTGCAATCATCACAATATAGTTATGAAACATTTCCATTTCCCCAAATTCCCTCATGTTTTTTTTCCATCAATAGCTACTCCTTCCCCCAGCCACAGGTTAATTCTGTATATTCTTCTAGAATTTTTAGTTCTTCCGTTAAGTCTATGAGCTGTTTTGAGGTAATTTTTGTATATGATGTTAAGTAAGGATCTAAATCCGTGATTTTACATGTAGATATGTGGTGGTACCAGCACCAATTGTTGAAAAGACGGTTATTGAAATTTCTTGGTACTAGTTGACCAAAACATAAGGGTTTAACTTCTGGACTCTCAATTCTCTTTCATTGATCTATATGACTATTCATATGCCAGACTCTTGATTATTAGAACTTTATGGTGAGTTTTGAAATTGAATAGTACAAGTCCCCCAATCATTTTCTTTTCAGAATTGCTTTGGCTATTGTAAATCTTTTGCAGATCTTTTGTGGTAAACTTTAGGAGCAGTTTATCATCTTAACATAAGTCTTCCAATCCATGAACATAAACTTATTTATTTAGATCTTCTTTTTGTTTAGATCTTTATTTTTATTTTTAAAAATTTCTCTCAGCAGTGAGTTGTAGTTCTACTTCTTCTGTTAAATTTATTCTTAAATATTTTGTTCTTTTTTGATGCTCTTGTGAATGGAGCTTTCTTAATTTCACTTTTGGGTTGTTCATTCCTAGTGTAGAAACAGAGTTGGTTTTTGTTTATTGACCTTGTATCCTATGACCTTGCTAAACATATTTATTTGTTTTAGTAACTTTTTTGGATAGATTCAATAGGATATTACTTTTTCCTTTTTAAATCCTTATTAACTTTTTCTCTCTTTCTTGCCTTCTTGCACTGGCTTAATATAAGAAGCAAGTGCTAACAGCCTTGTCTTGTCTCCAATTGTGAGAAAAAAGCATTTACTCCTCATTAAGTATAATATTCACTGTAGGTTTTTTGGGGTGAGGATGTTTACTTTTGTACCTAGTTTGTTGAGGGTTTTTACCATGAATAGGAGTTTGCTTTTGTCAAGTGCTTTTTCTTTTCATCTCTTGAGATGATTAGGATTTTTTCTCTTAATATATATTACATTAGATTGGAAAATTAAACTAGTCTTTAATAAATCCTGCTTGATCATGGTTTATAATTCCCTTATTATGTTACCAAATATGGTTTGCTGATATTTTAAGATTTTTTTATATCTGTGATCATAAAGGATGTTGATCTGTAGTTTTCTTTTCATGCAATATCTTTGTCTGGCTTTTACAGCTAAGTAATACTAGCTTCATAGAGTGAGTTGGAAGTGTTTTTACTCTTTTTCTGAAAGAATTGTGAAGGATTAATATTGTTTCTTTTTTTAACTATTTGATAGCATGCAGCTGTGAAGCCATCTGGGTTTGTGCTTTTCTTTGTGGAAGGATTTTATTTACTGATTAAATTTCTCTATTTGTTACAGTTCTCTCCAGATTTTGTGTTTCTTCTTGAGTAGGTTTGGTAATTTTTGTCTTCCTTCCTTTTCTATTTCTCTTTCCTCTAAATTTTCTGATTTATTGGCATAAAGTTCATAATTTTATCTTATAATTTTTTTAGTATCTGTAAGATTGGTAGCATTGTCCCCTCTTTGATTCTTGATTTTGGTGGCTTACATTTTCTCTTAATTTCTCAGTCTCATTTTTTTTTTAAGAATTTGGTGAAAATTTGATTTATTTCAGTTTTTCCAGCTTTATTGGGGTATAACAACAAATGATGGAAACATATTTAAAGCATACATGAGGTTATAATATGTACACATTGTAAAAGGAGTCAAGCAATTAAGTTATTAACACATTCATCCCCTCACATAGTTACCTTGTGTGTGTAAGAGAGAGAAGGCTTAGGATCTATACTCTTTCAGTAATGTAGACACTTAGGTAATTTGTGTGAGATTTCTCTTCTGATAAAGATATCTTAATTTCCCTCTAAGTACTGCTTTAACTGCATCCTTTAATTTTTAATATGTTGTATTTTCATTTCCATCCAGTTAAAAATATTTGAATTTTTTCTTGTGATTTCTTCTTTAACCTATCAGTTATTTAAGAGTGGGTTGTTTGATTTCAAGATTTTGAGATTTTTCCAGATCTCTTTGAATATTTTGGGGCTCTGTAGTTAGGTATATTTGCGTTTATAATTGTTACGTTCAAAGAAGAAATACATAAGTCAGTGATGATAGTTGGAGATTTCAATATCCTACTCTCAAAAACTGATAAAACAATTAGAAAAGATTAGAAAGAGTATAGAAGGATTGAACAATCCTGTCAACCAACTTGACCTAGCTGACATCATGCAGCCTCCACCGAACAACTATAGAGTCTTTTCAAGCACATATGGAACAATTACTGGAATAGACTATATGCTGGGACAAAAAACAGTCTCAGGACATTTTAGTAGACTGAAATCATACAAAGTATGTCTCCGACCTTAACAAAATTAAATTAGATATCCACAGCAGGCTTGTTCTTTGTCTGGGGCTTAAAGTTTTCCCTTCCTATGAAAGTGGTATATCCTACAACTCAGGGTTTTTCTCCTGTAACACCTACTGCATGTTCAGGCATCCATCCTGGGCCCTTGCATTGCCTTTGTAGGACTTTGGGGCCTGAGGAGCTGACAAAAACAAACATGAGTCTCTGATTATTGCCATCACCCTGAGTGGCACAACCAGAACTAGAACTCCTATTGACTAAATCCAGGAGCCCTTAAACTAAAAAACAAGGTTGGTTTTAACACTCCACCTCTTACTATCTGTGACCTAAAACAAATGAATAGCCTTTTTAAATGTCAGTCTCCATATATAATGTAGAGGTAGAATGATAGTAGGTATTTCATAGAGGTGTAAGTCTAGAGCTAGAGGGCCATCTAGAAAGGGCTCAATGTCTAGAGACCTTACGTGATCTTCCTCTGCCTTTCCCTGGCCTATTTATTTAGACTTCCTCACTTCAAAATAGTCTCTCATAGTTCACAGATATTCTTAGGAGGTTGTTGTCCTACCTTTTCATTGAAAACTAAGTGCAGAATTTTCATGTTTTCCTCTCTGCCACTCTTCTTCCAGTTTCCCCATTAAGGTTACAATACAATTCTAATGAATTACTTCAGTTGAAAATTGTGAGATTAAAAATACTTTCTCCAAGGTGAAGATTTTAGGTTCAGTATTAGGAATGGAATTCTAAAATCTGAAGTGTCCCACAACAGAATGGACTGACTCCAGGCACACAGGCAAAGGCTTTTGACTAACAGAACTTTGAGTTGCCATCACTTCATTTGTCCCATCCTGTTCCTTAGGTCTGCAGGCTGTCATAATATATTAAATTGGCAGCAATGACTACAAACATATATGCTACCCAATAAGTATTGTATTTTTGTGGCTTTGGAATTTTCAATTTGTGATATTACACTGTCACAGTTAAATGAAATAATAAAATGGCCCAGAACTATAACTTAGCGAAGTGAGAAAGGCTGGCAAACTTCCCTTGGTACTGACAAATACAGAGAGCAGACTTTAATACTAGACTCCAGCTGAAGATGTGGGTCTCGAATCTCCTGTAGAGCTAAATAAAGACACACACAGCTCTGCAATGAGACGATGATAGTCTGGGGCCTGTGTTGAGTGTAACCAGGCTCATGCACTCTACACATACCATTCCATATTTTGATAAAGTGGAAGAAAATATTGAGGTTTTATCATATGTAAGACTTTTATGTACAGAGTTCAACAGATGTTGCATGCTGCTTTCAGGATTAAAGAAAGCTACTTGGGTACTGCTCTGTCGTGTGAGATGTTTTATTCTCAGCTGTCACCCTCTGTGTCCCTTGCCCACAACCATTATAATGACCAGAAAGTGTGCTTGCTCTGCAGTGATGTGTCTTGAATAGTGCCCATTAGTTTTCAGTATTTACCCCTGGCCTGCATGTTAGCCTTCAGTTTAATGGCCTTTTTTATGTTCATTCATTTTATTTTATTTCCCATCGTGGTTTTGTTTATTTTTTTGTTTTTTGTTTTTTCTGTTCTCTTTTTTAAAACCGTCGTGGTTTGCCCTTCATATTCCCCAATGTTTGCACATGACAAGATGTTGCCATCCCAACATTACCTCCCACTTCACTGACCAGTGCCACTACTGACCATCTAGCACCAGCCACAACTGGACCACTGCCTTCAGCTCCTCGGGATGTCGTGGCTTCCCTGGTCTCTACACGCTTCATCAAATTGACATGGCGGACACCTGCATCAGATCCTCATGGGGACAACCTTACCTACTCTGTCTTCTACACCAAGGAGGGGATTGCTAGGTAAGTGCCTGTATATCTGGAGCCCATTCATTGCATCTTGCCTACCCATGTCAGTTGTGTCCAACGTAACTCTTTGCTATGCAGAACATGTACCAACTTTCAGTCCAGAAAATAGCACCAAGATGCTTCTTAGGAAATTGTAGGTCATTAAAAGTAAATTCCCAAATAGACTGAAGCCCTGGTATTCTTTCATGCCTTTCTCAGATGACTTGGGGAAGGGATAAATAGAGCAATTTAGGTGGAAGTATTAAAATATAACCAAGGCTACCCGTTTTTCAGAAAGATTCAGTCAAGCACAACCTATAGCATATATCTTATGTGGCACTTTCAGATTCTAAAGTTGCTAAAGTAGGAGTTCCCGTCGTGGTGCAGTGGTTAGCGAATCCGACCAGAAACCATGAGGTTGTGGGTTTGATCCCTGGCCTTGCTCAGTGGGTTAAGGATCCCGCGTTGCTGTGGCTGTGGTGTAGGCTGGCAGCTACGGCTCCGATTAGACCCCCTAGCCTGGGAACCTCCATATGCCACGGGAATGGCCCTAGAAAAAGGCAAAAAGACAAAAAAAAAGAAAAGAAAAGAAAAAATAAATAAATAAATAAAGTTGCTAAAGTAATCTCAATGTATATCTGCCTGCACCCTGTGCTTATGTGGGCGGCTTAGCTCGGGAGGGTCTCCTCGATGACACAGGAGTACTTAGTGACTCATTTTCCTAAAATAAGATTTTCATTAAATTTGTCTCCATCTCCACATCTTTCAGGAACTCACGTTGCCTCTCCATTGCTTTTAGAGACTTTCCAGAATGACCAGGCTGCTTTACTCCATAGTCTACCTTTATTTTTTCTTCCCAACCTCATTTTCCTTTAACCCCAGTTTAACTCACTTTTTAATAAAGCCAGTCTAATTTCTATCACTATGCAGCCTTTTTTTCCCACCAGTCTGTTCTCTTCAATCACCTCCCCCTTTCTCCTTTCTCAACTAATCCTTCTTGACCTGTGTTAAGATCCATGAAGCCCTCATAAATCTGTCTTTTTCAGCACAGAGCATTTATTTCTTTTGTATGTGTGCCTGTGCCACTAATATTGGCACTTAACTATAACACATGATCTGATACTACCATAGTTGTTACTCTTCTTTTGTTTTTTTGTGTATCTGTGTTGTTTTCCCAACCAGATTATAAACTGTTTGGGAGGTACCATGCAGCATGCTAACTGTATTCTTCACATTGCTGAGTAGATTCCTTTATTGTGCTGTTGCTTCACACCAAAATAAGAAAGCTGTTTGGGTTAGGGCCCTAACCCATGAAATAAAGCTTGTATTTCTACTAGGGTGCTTACATTTGGTATATATTGTATTTAATACCCGACAGGCAAGCTTGGCAAGTATAGGCACCTTCATCAGGTCAGGACCCCTTGGTTTATCACTCTTGAGACATCTGAGTGACATAATTTGAACAAGATAGAGGGAGCTGCTCACAGGGTAATGGAATGTTCATGTGAATATGCCACTGGATGTTTTGGGAATTACAAAATCAGGAAACATGGTTCTAGACACAGAAAGGCAAAAGCTGTAACTACTAAACAGCACCTTGTGTTAAAAATGTTTCTAGTAGACTTTCAGATCTTCTTGCAGATTTCGTGGGATTTCACAGAAGGATAAAAGCATTTAGTAATCCCTGAGAAGCGAGCTTATTTCCACCACAGGGGCTTTGCCCTTGAGTTCCCTCTACCAAAACTGCATTTCCCTCACAAATACCCATCTGGTTTCTTGTCCATTATCCTCAGCTGGTCCCTCCTCAGGTCTTCCGTGACTACACACCCAGCTTGGCCCCTTGGTCACTGTCACATAGTGAGGCACTTGATGGCTTGTTTCCAAGCCAGTTGTTAAATTTTCAGGAAATTTGGAGTTCCCGTGGTGGCGCAGTGGTTAACGAATCCGACTAGGAACCATGAGGTTGCGGGTTCGGTCCCTGCCCTTGCTCAGTGGGTTAAGGATCCAGCGTTGCCGTGAGCTGTGGTGTAGGTTGCAGACGCAGCTCGGATCCCGCGTTGCTGTGGCTCTGGCGTAGGCCGGTGGCTACAGCTCTGATTCAACCCCTAGCCTGGGAACCTCCATATGCCGCGGGATCGACCCAAGAAATAGCAACAACAACAGCAACAACAATAACAACAACAACAACAACAACAAAAGAAAAAAAAAAAGAATTATCCTGCCACAGATCTCAACAGTGTTGATGCTGAGAAAGCCTGATGTGGAGGGATCTAGTAAGATTATAGGTCCATGTTCTACAGTTAGCTCTCACTGTGGAACAGGTTTTAAGGAGGGAGAAAAACTGGGACTTTGAATTTTTTAATGGTGTATGTACTTTTGTTTTAAATGAAAATCTATCACTTATTAATGAATCATGGGTTGGAATAATCAGAGATGGTTACTAAATGAAGCTGGAATTGAAAAATATAGAAGATAAATTGGCAGGGGCAGGGAGGACAAGGCAAGCATAAATAAAAAGATGCAAAGAGGATCCTGTTTAATTTGTGTGTCTGTTGTTGGAAGGAGGGACAAGTAGGAAAGCTAACTTGGCTTGGCCCTGCTTTTTTGATAGGAATTAGTAAGAATATAACAAAGTGCAAGTTTGGAGCGGGAATGCCAGTTAAGAGTTTTGACATAATCAGTTAAGAAGCGACCATTTTAGACTTCTGAGCAGGTGTGCAGTGTGGCTTTATTAAACAGCTTTTATTAGCAGTACTTTAAGAGTACTACAGGGTTTCCCTTGTAGTGCATTGGGCTAAGGATCCAGCATTGTCACTATAGCAGCTCAGGTCCCTGCTGTGGTGTGGGCTCGATCCCTTGCCCAGGAATTTCCACATGCCACAGACATGACCAAAAACCAAATAATAGTAATAATAATTAAAAAATAAAAAAGAAGTGTTTCTAAATTTTAAAAAAGTACTATATGCAAGATTAGAAAGGAGAAGCAGTGGAGTCAGGGAGACAGATCAGGTAGTAGTTAGGTTGATCTAGGCATGTGATAGGCTCGGAAGAAGATGCTAGCAGTGACTTGGAGCAGACAGAATAAATCTGGGGAATATTTCAGAGGAAGATTCTTGGACACTAATAGTTTTTTTCACTTCAATATTTTAAGATTATGATTCCTGAATAGAAGCAATGAAAGAATATAAATAACACTAAGTCAGAAGCTAGATTCCCATTACGTGTTTTATAAACAAAATTTACTTAACCTTTACAAGCTTAAATTTTCTCATCTAAAAAATGAAGGTAAGAAGATTTCTTCATAGACTTAAAACAGTTCAATGTGAGAACGTACGTATGCCACTGCCTGCATTTACAAATTCCCTTACTTCCTGCATTTGAAAATTCAACCACCAGGTGGCACTATACACCTTAGTCATGAATTATGTAATTCTCTTGGGTACTCTTGTTTCCTGAAATTCCAAAGGATCCTTCCTCAGCCATTTCACCTTTTTTTTTTTTCCCAATGCCTTTAGTGCAAAGAGCAGTATTTTCTATTATCCACTAAACAAAGACTGCAGAGTAAGTTATTCCAGAAATTAATAGCATTTTCAAGATGGACAACGCCTTACATAATCTGTTAGCTTAAGTTCAGCAGTTGGCAAACTGTAGACCCTGGGCCAAATTAGACCTGTTATTTTTATGGCCCAGGAGCTAAGAATAGTTTTTACATTTTCAAATGGTCACATTTTAGTAGGTTATGTAAGTAGCTACAGTTGACTATTAAACAATATGGATTTGAACTGCACTTATATGTGGATTTTCCTCAGTAAATACATACTGTGGTACTACACAATCCACAGTTGGTTAAATACCCAGAGACAGAACCACAGATGGGGAGGGTCAGCTGTAAAGTTACCCTTGGATTTTTAAGTGTGCATCTGGTCGGCGATATTTTCCATTTTGCATCTTGGCCTGTAGATATCTAACATCAAGCCCTTTAAGAAAAAGTTCGCTACCTTAGTCTCATTCTTTTATTTAATACATGAAGAAACAAGCCCAGAAAGAATTAGTGACTTGCCCATGATATGCTAGCAAGACAGCGGTGTTGCCAGAACTAGAATTGGAGCTCCTGACTCCTGGCCCTGCGCTGTCTTAGTGTAAAATGCACCTCTTTTGACTCTTAGTTAACATTCTAACCTGAGTCCCATCCTAACCTCACCCATTTATGAGAATTGTCCTTCATAACTCACCCTGGACCTTTCCTGATGTCAGAAGTTTTTTCTAGATTAAAAACTTGGTTCTGGGACCTTAGACCAATCTAGTGTTAGAAACCTTTGCCGGTGCTAGATATTTCATCTTAGAGAGTCATACATACTGCTCTTTTTTCCTAATTGTAATGCTTCTATAGAAATTTGTTCTAGGTTTTTTCCCCTTTTACATAGGAACAGACAAAAAAGATACATGTGATAACATTACTATTTAAGATTTACACATTAGAAGGCAAAATTCCACTCATTCACACAGCACATATTTGTGATGCTGCTTCTTTGTATGAGCATTCTGCTGGCGCTTCTGTGATGTGTGAACATGAATGAGACACTCTTTCATTTCAATTTAAAGTCAAATAGTGCCCCCTCAGTGTCTTTTCTCAGAGAGAATTTGTTCATATACAGTGAGCAAAACAGACTCATCTGTGCTCTGGTATAGAGCTTTTAGTTCACTGAAATGTAAAATACCATACTTCCTTTTAGACAGCAGTCATTTAAGATCAGATCGAGTGTCAGAAACCTCATAGTATAAGAAGTAAGTTGATAGCCGCCTTCTAAATCTGTGAATTAAAGGTTATCTGAAGAGAAAATGATCCATATAGATATCTCAAGTGTCTCTGAGCAATAATAACTTGTTGCCATGGTGCTCTTTTCCAATGGACGCTAATGACTGTAGACAGCGTCTCTAAGCATGATGTGGGTGGCTGCTGTTAGCTTGTCCTAATTAAAATAAGGTGGTTTAGAGAACTATAGAAAAACTGTTAAAAAACGTTTAAATTCCTAAAATAGAAATATTCACACACAAACAGACAAATTGGCATATGGTCATCTAGAACCACACAAATTTTAATCAGTGATGTCAGGGAAAATTATCAACATTTTAAAGTGAGAATTACCCTCACATAATTGGTAATTCATAAAAGCCAGCTATTTGTCTAAAACAAGTATTTTCCTTCACATTATTTGTTGAAAGCAAATATCTCATTTTTGTTATGGTGAGTACAGTATACTGAGCATAATTATGAACCCAAGTGTGGACACACAAACCCCCACTATAGAGCCTGGAAGCTTTTTTTAAAGAATCTAGATGACTGTTTTTCTGTTTGCATCTCATAACACTAGACCACTAGATTCATTGGTACTGTTTGTGGTAAGATTTGTTAAACATTTCAAATCAGTTTGAAAATCATTCAAAAAGATTATTTGTTTTTAGAAAAATTATAGAAGTCAGTCATGATTAGCTTATTTTATAGATTGGATTCATTTAAATTTTTAATATTCCCAATCTTAAAAGTGATCCTCTCTAACATTCCTTTTACTGAGACTCTATTAACTAGAAGATATGTAGCATTCTTTGATACTCTGTGTAAAAACTGGATCATACCTATAATCAGCTTCTGTTTGTTTCCCTGAAAATCATCCCTTCAAACTCAGTGATTTCTGAAGTGTACAAAATCGGTGACACTTCAGATGTCACCGAGAAGACTCTTGTCTGTGTCTCTCTGATACGAAGTTGAGAGTATGACCAACAATAGCCTTACTGTTTAAGCTAGAACATCACCCAGTTATCAGACACGTCTGACATTGCTCTTTGCCAGTATCCATATTCTGTGCATTGTTCTAGCCCTAAAAGTTTCCCTTCTTGAGAGTTAATTTGACTTAAATTTATTAAGATGTTGATGTAGTGTGGTATCTATAGGCATTGAAATGAAAATGAAACTGCACATTCTAGAAGTTTTCCTAATCATGCTGTTTCTTTCCAAATAACTCTTTATCCAAAGGGAACGTGTTGAGAATACCAGTCGCCCAGGAGAAATGCAGGTAACCATTCAAAACCTAATGCCAGCGACTGTGTACATCTTTCGAGTAATGGCTCAAAATAAGCATGGCTCTGGAGAGAGTTCAGCTCCACTCCGAGTAGAAACACAGCCTGAGGGTAAGTCTTGCACCTGTCTGTCAGCCCCACCTGCAGGGAGACTGTTTGGAGGTCTGCTTTCTATGTAGACTGGCATACCGTGGGTGTGCAGATGATAGCAGTTCTACCTTCAAGGACCTTCTGAACTAGTCAGGGAGATCAGATTAATTCACACCAAACAGTAGCAAATAGTGGAAGACAATGTAATTCTGCTGATAGTACTGATCCTTTTAAGAGCTCAGATGCCTTCTGGAATCTTGCCTCTCATCTAAGGTTGTATCTCAACAATCCTGGGATACACTATCACTTTCTTCCTCAAATTATGGTGACCAGACTATATCTCATTAATTTTATGGGGAAGACGGAGTCTTGGTTATCCTTGTATTTCCTGCCATGTCTAATGCAGTGCCACATGAAGTGGGTATTCAATAATTGTTATCAACTGGATGGCCCGGATCTTTATACATACTACACTCTTCAGAATCTCTTCAAAGCTTTACTTTGGACCTGTGGTCTTCTGTGCTAAGCAGTGTTTCTTCCCGTGACATTGCTTAAGATTTTCTCATGCTGGAATGAATGTCAAGTTGATTTATCTGATAAATGTCTTTTATGTCTTAAATTTTGGTTGTAAACTCTAGGCCAGAAATTCCAAGAAGCAGTCAAACCAGAATTAATGCTTTTCCCATGAGGCTTTCTTCTTCAGTTTCACCTTCTTTTAACAAAAGCCATTATTTTTCCTCCAGACCTTTTCCGATTGTCTTTTACTCTTAACTGCACTAGTGTTGCTGTGTTAACAGACTTCCAGTAACAAAATTTTACTGCAGCTACAGGGCCTGGAGTTCCCGACATGGCTCAGTGTTTGTTAATGAACCTGACTAGTATCCATGAGGATGCAGGGCTCAATCCCTGGCCTCACTCAGTGGGTTAAGGATCCAGCATTGCTGTGAGCTGTGGTGCAGGTCTCAGACCGGATTGGATCCCAAGTTGCTGTGGCAGCAGCTACAGCTGTGATTTGACCCCTAGCTTGGGAACTTCCCTATGCTTCGGAGCATGTGGGAAACATTTGTAGAAGCCGCTGACCAGGGAACTAAACAGGTTAAATAAATTTACCAGTGAAACTGTGGAAGTAATTCAAGGACTCTACCTGATAGGTGGCATAAGCAAAGTGAAGAAGCTACAGCAGATCATTTTCCCATCAAACAATTCCTGAGGACCTCCTGCACTGGACACTGCACAAGCTGTTGGCGATGCAGAGGATGACAAGATAGGAATTCTTGCCTTAAAGAAAGAGCATCAAGATAGGAGACTGTTGTGTATGTAAGCTAAAGCTTTAAGCTAAAGCTTAAAGACCAGGGATCAAACCCAGGCAGGAAAAGAGGGCCATCAGAGAGTCATAGGGTTTTTTGAAGAAAAGAATGTATTCTCACTTAAGGGAAAGGATTTGAATTTCACGCTTACTATGTTCAGATACGAGCAGAAACAATCGCTTAGATTTGAAACTCAATTTTCCTTCATTAACTTTCATGTACAGGTGTTCTTCATGAGAGGTAATGGATGCAGAACAAGGAACAGGTTACTGTAAAAGTGAGGTAAATCAAGTCAGGTTTCCAGGAGAAAGTGAGACCTGAGATTAGCCTTGAAGCATGCAGCTTAGAGAAAGCGTTTTGGGGAAGGAAGCTGCTTGACCCAAATCCCCCAAATAGGAGTAAAATATACACATGCAAGGTGGGTCATGATGAAAACAAAGGCAGAGCCCACTGAATTTGATTCAGGACAAGGGCTCCATCCTGGGGCTGTGATCTTTCTCAAGATACATGAAAGTATTTGTGTCTGTGTCTGTGTTCATATTTTCCTTAGGAAGGAGCCTGTGGTTGGTTTTCATTATCATTTCAGAACCTTACAAGTCAAACTGTTGAGAACCACCAGACTAGAGAACCACCAGACTAGAAGGGGCATTGTCAATTTGGAGATGAAAGAAGAGGTTTTACTGAGTGCCTGCTGTGTGCCAGGCAGCATGCTAGGCGGCCAGGATGTAAAGATGAGTAAGACTTGACTTTTGTTCCCAAGGAGCTTCCAGTCTGGTACTAGAGACAGACAGGTAAATGGGGTGTGATGTAGTGTCATCACAAGGAGCATAGGCATCCTTTGTTCAAGGAGTTTTATTAAAAGAAAGTAGCTAAATAAGAATATTGATGGAGGAGTTGCCACTATGGCACGGTGGGTTAAGACTCTGACTGCAGTGGCGCAGGTCACTGTGGAGGTGCAGGTTCAATCCCCGGTATTTCCAGAGCTGTGGCATCAGTTACACCTGTGGCTCAGATTCTTTCCCTGGCCCAGGAACTTCCATATGCCATAGGTGCAGCCAAAAAAAAAGGAGAATATAAGTGGAAGGGGCAACACATTCCGGTGAGGGTGTTTTAGGGATGGAGCGTGACTGTGACATGTTTTGGCAAAAGAGGAGTTAGTGGGGAGAAATTTGCATTTCATCTGGAGGCATTCGGCCTTGGGGGGAGGGTGTGAGTGTTGGAGTCAGCCCTTGGAAAATATCCTATATTTTTAGCTTTGCAAACTAACTTAAAATTTTTTCCATTTTTTATGCCACTGTACAGAGGAAAGAATTTATTAGCGCCTTTTTTAGTATCATATTTGCCCATGTTTAGCCAATGAATATATTGAAAGTGATTTCAAGGGAATTTGTTCTGTTTTCTTGTCCCTTTAAAAAGTTAGAGAAAAGTTTTCCATCGCAGCAGAAGTGTGACAAGTCCCACCTGTCGGGCTGAGCAAAACATGCTCTTAACATTAAGTGAATAACATGATTCATGGCTAAATAAAGCAAACAACTGTCAGAATAACCGTATTCAGATTTCTCGACTTTGGTAGCAAAACTAATCTTAAACTGAGATGCTGTTATTTAAGAAAGCCAGTTTGTTTTACATTTTGTTGTGTTTTTCCCCCCTTTAATCAAATGGATGTCTGTTACAGGAGCTCTGGCACCAGAAAAATGGTTTTCAGGTCTACCATATCTACCAAAGTGTAGGCATAAGCAACCCCCCAGGATTTGTGTATAAATTGGGACTGGAATGTGTCAGTCAGACAAAAAGAATGTAGTGAAAAAGGAGAAGAGAGGTTGTAGGATTTAATGCTGAGCAGTCAGTGGGTGCGCCAGTCATGGGGTCTTAGAGTCATGTATGTCCTGTGGAGGGCGTTTTCATCATCTCCTATCTAGTCATCTTGAGACCACATTTTAGAACCAGAAAGTGCTCAGCTCCTGGCTCTACCAGTCACCCACTTTACCATAATTTGGAACTGGCTCTTAACCTCTCAGCCTTGTCTATAAATAGGGATGATAGTAGTATCCATCTCATTTGGGTTAGTGAAAATATTAAATAAGGTATAATTTACATATATGTAAAGCGCTTAGTGCTGGACTGATTCAATAAATGGTGGCTATTTTTTATATTATTATTTATCTAGTCTTGTTTCCTTACTGTTTTTCTTTCATGCCTGTGTTCACATGTTCTCTCAAAATACAGATTTGGTCATAATCTTGTCATGTTCCTGCTGGTAATTTTTCAGTAATTACCTACAGGGAATAATCCAAACTCATAGCAGGGCCTTCGGGGGTCTCTATTACCTGGCTCTTGTTATCCTCTCTCTCCCACATCTGTTCTCTGTTTCAGCCTCAACCACATAACACTGTCTTATCACATGTCATCTCTGTTAACTGGATCAGTTGGCCCCTTCATATCTGAGAAAACTATTCATTCTTCCTGCTCCCTGGAAGTCTTCACCCCCTTTCCTAACCACCCCTCCCAGGGCCAGAACTGTGCACTCTCTTCTTTCTGTTTTCATTACAGTTGTTACCTAATGAGTCAGCACTCACAGGATATTATTCTCTGTAACTATTTATATGTCTGACTTCCTCCTAGACTGGGAGTTCTTTTGGGCAAGGACTCTGTCCATCAGTCATTGTATCCCCAGCTCCTGGCAAAAGAAGGCTTTCTTTTTGTGGTGGTTGCTGTTATGTGCAGCAGTCCCACTGCAAAACTTGGGTTTTATAAACCACAGGAAGAATTCTGCTGTCTTCACTTTTTCTTTGAGTAAATTTGGGATACTTGTCAGATAATTTTTGGTTTTAAGTGATAAAGAGGGAAATCTTTTTTCGTTGTTGTTGTTGTCTTTTTGGGCCGCACCCGAAGCACATGGAGTTTGCCAGGTCAGGGCTCGAATCAGAGCTATAGCCCTTCTCCTACACCACAGCCACAGCAACACAGGATCCAAGCCACGTCTGCGACATACACCACAGCTCACTGCAATCCCAGATCCTTAACCCCCCGAGTGAAGCCAGGGATCAATCCATTATCATCCTCTTGGATACTAGTCGGGTCTGTTAACTCATGAGCCACAATGGGAACTCCAGGAAATCTTTTAATGATATATTATCCTGAAACCACTTCAGTCAGATTATTTGTTTTCTTGGTTTTATTGTTTTTAAATCATGGCTAGTATACCATTATTGCTGAAATTGGTCATTGAGAGGTACAGTAAATTTCATTTGGATCTTGATATCTTGAAATTTTCCTTCTAGTTCAGCTCCCTGGCCCAGCACCTAACATCCGAGCATATGCAACTTCTCCTACGTCCATCACTGTCACCTGGGAAACGCCATTGTCTGGAAATGGGGAAATACAGAATTACAAATTGTACTACATGGAAAAAGGGACTGATAAAGAACAGGTATAATATTAAGCCATTTTTAATGCACTTATTGGAATAGTAGAGTTGAAATATATTTCCAAAAGTCAGTACTTACTTGTCGAGAAATCTGAGGGGGAAAAAGATGTGTGGAAAATGAAAAGTTGACAGATTTTATTTCTTGGTACCAAGGTTTATTCTGTAGTTTTTGCCAGCAAGAGTCACTAAACATCAAGCAGTATTTCTCAGCAAATTGCCAGTGTTCATGATTAATTTGTTTTGGTTATTAAATAACATTCTGTGAAAGGGATTAAAATCTGCATTATGTCAAATATAGAATTTGTATAGTTAATTCTTTATTTTATAGCATTTATTTTGGCTTGAGTTGTGTATATATAAATGGTTTTATTTTATTCAAGGATGTTGATGTTTCAAGTCACTCCCACACCATTAGTGGACTGAAAAAATACACAGAGTATAGTTTCCGAGTGGTCGCCTACAATAAACATGGTCCTGGAGTCTCCACACAAGATGTTGCTATTCGAACATTTTCAGATGGTGAGTCTTTCTTCCTCTGCAACAAAAATAGCATATACTTGGGGGCCCTAATGGCATAGAGCTTTAATGTCAAGAAGATTTGGTTCAGTACCAGTTCTGATATTGTGATTTTGGTCAAGTCGCCTCACATGTCTGAGCATGTGTCCTTACATACAAAATTTAGATTAATACTTCATTAGGTTGCTGTAAAGATCTGGTGAAGAGAGCATAGAACATGCGGTACCTGGTACTGAATAGCTCCTTAGTGTTTTTATTTTTAGTAGGTGCTTTTGTATTAGTAAATATTATTGCTTGTTCATAACACAGACCATCCCAGGGTGTTGGAAAACTGGCCTTGCCCTACTTAGCAATCATATCTACAAGCCAAATAGGTCTTTTGAATGCCTCAATATTTTGTGACAGTTTATTTCTCACTTATGACTGAATTCCTAAGCCACGTTATTTGCTTATACCCGTGACCTAAAGCAATAGTTTTCAAAGTACAGCTTGCCAAAGAGGTTGAGTAGGTCAAGACCAGCATTTTTTTTTAAGTATTTTTAGACAGAAAGTTAACAGTTCATTGCATTTAGTGTATGTATTATTTCCTGAAACTCAGCTAAACCAAGTGTTACAAAAATATCTTTTTCTAAAAAATGAATGTACGTGTCTGTAGCCCTTATATATAGACAAGCATGCTTTAGAAGCTATAGTTTGACTGCCTTAAGCAGGTGGTCAAACATCTCATCACCAGTAAAGGAGCAGGCTGACCTCATGTGATGTGATGCATCGAGAAAGACATAACTTCACCTATTTCACCTATGTACATCCCTGCAAAAATGTTTAATTTAAATATAATCATGATGAAACAACAAGACATATCAAAATTGATGGAAATTTTGCAAAAAAAAAAATACATGGCATGAAGTCTTTAAAAATATTAATCTTGTGGGAGTTCCCTTGTGGCTTAGTTGGTTAAGGATCCAGTGTTGTCAACACTGTGGCCTGAGTTACTGCTGTGGCAGCGGTTCAGTGCCTGGCCTGGGAACTTCCACATGCCGCAGGTGTGTCCAAAAAAAAGGGAAAATACAGCAACAGCAGCTATGTTTGTGCCTCTGCAGCTAAGTCACAGATTCTTAACAGGGAGATGATTAAAATCATCCATGGACTTTTTTCAAAATACAGGTGTCTAAGCCCTTCTCCAGACCCTCTGTGCCTGAATTTCTGGTTTGAAGCCTGATGTACTTTGTTAGCAGAGGATATAATAGTGAATAAGAAATTGTCTCTGACATCCAGAAGCCTGTTGCACAGTTGGCACTTAGTTATATGCTTGGTCACCAAAAGTCAGAGAATAGTAGGGAGAAGTTTCCACAGATGAATTAGGATAGAAAAGCTAAAGACAGCATTCTCTGATTGAAGAAGAAACTGATCAGGTTTACTTAAATGGGCTTCCTGTAGTTACTGCAAAAAGAGATGCTGGAAGGAAATATGGACCGTAAACTTTGAGATACTCTTGTCTTATGTTCTCATATGTGAGGAACTAAAGTTAAACAGCTGTTTGTTTAACCAACATTCCCAAACTTCTCACATCTGAATAAGTGTTCCCTGCTATATAGTTGCCTGGGGAAGCCGGATGGTGATTTTACTGAACTGTCATTGCTTAAATATCGCTTTGTTCTACTTGGGAACTGCTTTCAAAACAAGTTTAGGAACCCTCCAAGAAAGCCATGCTTATTGCTTTATGGACATCACATTTCAGACTCATAATGACACTACCCGCTTAATTCATTTGCCGCATTCATTAGACTTGTTTCCAGAAAATGTACCCCAAGATAAAGATAATGCTATTACCAAGAATATTCAAAAGAATATACTAAAGGTTCAGAATGTTTTGGGGGTCTAGGATAGTTTCATATCCTTGAAATAAGTATTTGACTTCCCAGAGGTACAACCTGACTTGAGTGTGGGTGCATAGATGTGAATGTTTCATTATTTTTATTACTTGGGGGAGAGTTCTATCATTGAGGGTTTTTTTTTCATTTTTTAAAGTTTTATTGAATTATAGTTGATTTACAATGTTGTGATAATTTCTGCAGTACCACAAAGTGATTCAGTTATACATGTATACACATCCATTCTTTTTCAGATTCTTTTCCCACATAGATTATCATAGAATATGGGTTTGAGTTCTCCGTGCTAGACAGCAGGTCCCTGTTGGCCTGTCATTCCGTCTGCATCAGTGTGCATATGCCAATCCCAGATGAATCAGATATGGCCACATCTTATCCTAATACTACATCAACATGAGGGCACTGGCTGCTGGGTTTAGACCTTCTGGTTGCATATCAGTGTTTGAGATGTGCATTTGTGTAAAGTCCAGCCAGTAGCAGTGACATGATAGGTAATATGTGTGTAATTGAAAACTTTTTTCTTTTTTTTCTTGCCTGTACAGTTCCCAGTGCTGCTCCTCAGAATCTGTCTTTAGAAGTGAGAAATTCAAAGGTAAAGCTTTGTATTGCTCTTATTCATTTTTAGTGGTTTACTGTTAAGCTTCAGAAGAGCTTACAGAAAGGGATATTTCACATCAAAACAATCATAATCAACTAGAGAAATAAAGTAATATAGATATTGCATGGGCCAATAAAGCTAGGCTTACAAACCAGCTCCAGTTTATTCTGTTTAACTTTACTGCCTTTCTCTTAAGCCAAAATTACTTTAGCATTTCTGTACATACATTGCTATCACTATGTAAATCATGATATTCTAGATCTTAACCATCCAGAACCTTTGTGATAAGGTGAAGGAAGAAAGTTGTTTATAATACCATAGCTACTTGGTACCGTGAGGTGAGCCGAGCATGAATCAAAGGCGGACATCTGTCAGATGGTTGCAGGGCTGAAATCTTCCCTCCTAGTCAAGTTCAATGTACTCTGCAAGCTGTATGTGCCTCTCAGAGGCCCAGAGCCGCTCCTGGGCTGCGTAGACAACTGAGATAGCAGTCTTTCCAAACAAGTACCCTGGGAGTCCTTTTCCTTTAATAAACAACCAGCTGTCAATTAATAGTTCCCTCTTTGGAAAGTTTTTATGCAAAAATCATCTAATTATGTTATTCCTACAATGGAGATAGAAGAGATCTTACACCTAACAATAGGTGTTTCCTTCCTAATCCACATGCTTCTGACCTTACATTTTCCTTCAAAAATGTTCCTGACACTTTTGCCCATGTCTTCGTTCTGGCAAAATACTCAGAAGATCAAGTGCCCAGAGTATACTGCCCATAAATATAATCTCCCCATTTGATCTTTGAGGGTTTTAAATTACAAAGTATTTTTGAGTGGTTATTAAATAACTTGGTAATACTCTGAGTACTCTGTTGCCTTCATGTTCCTTCTTCTCTTACATAGTGACTTCAGGGTAATAATACATAGAAGAGTAAAACAGAACCAAGATTTGATATATTTAGTCTTTTCCTATAATCTTGTCTTTTCCTATAATCTTGTCTTTCCCAGAGTATTGTGATTCACTGGCAGCCACCACCTCCAGCCACACAAAATGGACAGATTACTGGCTACAAGATTCGCTACCGAAAGGCCTCCCGAAAGAGTGATGTCACTGAGACCTTGGTGACTGGGACACAGCTGTCACAGCTGATCGAAGGTAAACTGCCTTGCACATAGGCAAAAGCTAGGAGATGGTGTTTCTCTGAAACATTGAATTATGCTGGTCTAATGACTGCTCTTTATATGGACAAAGCAAAATGGTTCAAAAGATTTTGTAATAGTTCAGTCTATTTCTGACTTGATAAAAATTAGTGGAAAACATTTTTATAGCTTCTGCCATCTCTGGTGAAATCATGTTTGAGTTTCATTGACTTACTTGTGTTTTTATGTATTCTCCATATTTTCTCATATATATATATATATATATATATATATATACACACACATATATATTTTATAATCTGAGAAAAAAGTAAATCAAAGCTATATAAGCAAAGGGTCTGCTCACTCTAGTTGGTAGAAGAAGCCTACAAAATGATTTTGATAATACTGACACCGCTCATGTAGATATGCCCTGAAACTACATTTGTAAATAGCCACAGCAATGCAATAATCATTCTTGCTACCATGGACATAAAATTTTAGAAAATTCTGTCTAGGATCACTCCTTTTGTGGGTTTGTTTGTTTGTCTGTTTTTGTCTTTTTGCCTTTTCTTAAACCTGTGGAGGTTCCCAGGCTAGGGGTCTAATCGGAGCTATAGCCGCCGGCCTACGCCAGAGCCACATCTGCAACCTACACCACAGCTCACGGCACTGCAGGATCCTTAACCCACTGAGCAAGGCCAGGGATCGAACCCGCAACCTCATGGTTCCTAGTCGGATTCGTTAACCACTACGCCACAACAGGAACTCCAGGATCTCTCCTTTTGTATAGTTTTTCCTTTATGTGCAAGAAAGCAAGTGACCCACCTAACACGTCTCTAGTATAGAAGACAGAGTTATCCTCTCTTCCTTCCTTAAGCAGGGGAATTGAGTTGGCTTGGCCAGAGCAAGTTGGCTTTGCAGGAGAAGCCTGGAAAGATAAGGAAGTGCTGTTTGCTCTTTGGATATTAGAACCATGCTCAGAAAGAATAGATACCTCTAGGAAACCTTTTTGGAGTTTCCTAGCAGATCTGATAGAAGAGAACTACTGAGAACTGGGGATACTGTCATTATTACATAAGCCTTGAGAATTAATTTCAACACCCTGGGGGAATGCTAAACTTTCCATGCATTGTTCCCCTCCTGGGTAGACATCAAAGGATTAGAGAAGCTTGACATCAGCCACTTTCCTTATGTCCCCCTGAGGCCAGATTCTTGATAGAACCAAGATCCAAGGCAAAAAAAGTGCAGTGAGTCTTCCCTTCTGTATAGGTACGGGTTTCCAAAGACTGAGAGAACCACTAACAGTGGGAGAAAAACAAAACAACAACAACAAAAAACCTGTACTCCAGTAAACCAGCAAGCTTTTCTCCATCCTCCTACCTGACAGATGGGACTGACTTCTCTCAAAATAGGAGAAGGTGAATGTTTGTCTTCCAGGTTATCTTGCAGTCCTCTAGTTTCTTCACATGAACACTGCAGCTCTAAGCTACAGCAGGTAAATATGGCTGTGAGGGTGTTGCTGAAACATCTCAGAGGTGTTACAGCAAAACTGGTCACAGATGTTCTTAGAAGTCAGTCTGATTTTATTCCAATACAGATAAAAAAAAACATTTCCCATCTATAAGACTTTTATTTTGAATACAGAGTAGGTATTTATTGTGTACCAGACACCGTTCTTATTCCTAATAAGTAAAAATAGATGCAGTCCTTGCCCATGAAGAAACTATTCATTTTCCCCATGAGACATCTGATGTATAAGCCAAATACCACTTTAAAAATGTAATCATAAAAATAGCCTTTTCTTTATTAAGAAAATGCTTGCATTTTAAAATCACATTTGGATTCATTCATATGTTTAATAGACTTTACTGAATTTTTAGTAGTATGTGCTGGCACAAGGTATACACTGGTGAGCAAAAGTAAAGGTCTTTATTCTCTTGAAGCATTAACTTGAAGCTAATAAGTGTTAGAGAACAATGTGAATTCCCAAGATCCTGGTACTCCGTGACAAATTATAGAATTTAAGTTTTAGCCAGAAGTATTGTTATTTCTTCTTTTTGTACTACTTACAGCACTTTGCACATTCTGCCATATCTTTATAATATGAATTGAGTGCCTTGGTTTTAGTCCATGAGCTTTTTGTAGGTTACTGCAAGGGAGAGGCCCTCGGCCTCTTTACTCACCGGTCTCTCCCTTGCTTGCACCTGCTGAAGTGCAGGCTCCAAATCTCTTACATTCCATCTCCCCAGAGAGGAGGGAATGATAGTCAGGCCCTCAATTGAACCATGTTTGCTAATGGCCCAGATTGTTGTCTGTTAGCAGTTACAAATGCCAGTATAGTCCCCCTGACACTTTGTGTTCAATGTATGCAGGAAGGAGACAGGGAGATCAGCTGACCTGGGCCCAGCCATTCTGCTTTTCCTCCTGTCTTGCTTCTTGCTTTCTTGTGGGCAAACGATCAGGATAGGCCTGTTGAGAACAGAACCTCCCATCTTTCCTCTCACACCACATGACAGAATTGATTAACTGAGTCACGGCTCATCCTGCATCCTGGCCAACTTTTCTCTTAATAATTCTCTCTTTGGAGTTTCTATACATGCTGCTGGCCAAAGACCCTGTTACTTGGATATGGGGAGGTAGGATAATTTTTCATAACCCTTACAAGACCTGTCGGAATATCTACTATTTAAGTGCTCTAAAAATGGGTGCATGTGAACTGTGCACTTAAAAATGGCCAAGGTGGTAAATTATATATATGTATATTTTAACACAATAAAAATAGGAAAAAAAAATGAAAGTATGAATGCATGAATAGCTGACTGTATTATTGACTGTGACCCCCACTTTCCAGGATAGACTTTCTTTTTTTTGTCTTTTGTCTTTTTTTAGGGCCGCACTCGGGGCATATGGATGTTCCAAGGCTAGGGGTCGAATCAGAGCTATAGCTGCCAGCCTACACCACAGCCACAGCAGTGCCAGATCCAAGCCACGTCTGCAACCTACACCACAGCTCACAGTGGTCAAGAGGTGGCTCAGAGAACAGAGGTAAACTGGTAGGAGTTCTGTCTCTGCATTATTTTCTGGTCTTTGGTGTCTTCTGAGACCACCTGACTTCGTTCTTTTGTTGTAACTTTCATTCCATTGACCTCTTTGTGTACTTGGCCTCCTTAGTAACAAAATGAAGGGATCACATTAAGTGATCTCTAAGGTACCTTCAAGCTCTTTTAAAGGATCTGCAGTCTTCTGGGAGCTTTACTTATTCTGTTTTCCCCTGGGGTTGTTTGGGCCTCAGCCTCTCCTTTAAAGGGAGGAGCTAGTCCTCTGTGCTGTATTTATGTATTACTTGTTCTGCATTAACTTTAACTGAAATGTTATCAAGATAGTAGCTTTGTACTAGGTTGGTAGATGAGATATTTGCTTTAATAAGAGGTTGTTCATCTTTTGTTTTTCCAAAGCTCTTGATTCAGCCTCTTTTTTTGTCGTTTGGGTCTCAGGTCTTGATCGGGGGACTGAATATAATTTCCGAGTGGCTGCTCTAACAATCAATGGTACAGGCCCGGCTACTGACTGGCTGTCTGCTGAAACTTTTGAAAGTGACTTAGATGGTAAGAACAACAATTACCAAAATTGGTACAGGCTAGTTACTGACTGTATACTCAAATGAGTCAAACTGGAAAACCATAGGTTTTGGATGTATGTGGCTTAAATCTGTGAACTTTAGAGGATTATACTGCTGTCATTCATTCCTGTAATGCATCAAGTCTCCTGGATTTTTTTTTTTGTATTAGTGGTTCTTAAAGAACCATTCCTTTAAGCAGAACTAGAAAAAGTGAAAATGTAGAAGTGCTTTAAATATGGTTTCTTACCAAGGCCATTAAGTAGATGGATCATCTAAAATTTAACAGTGAACCACATAAGTGTTGCCTTTATTTCAGTTATTTTCCCTTTCTCTTAGTCCTAGAAACCTTACCCCTTTTCTCACCTGTTTATTCATAACTCCGTATGGATGTATGTATAAACCTTTGTCAGAGACAGGTGCTGCACTTGAAAGACAAAAAACCTGGGTACTTACTTTAATTCTTTGTTTACTAATTTTTAAATTGAGAAATTTATGCCTTAAAATAATGTGTTTGAGAGATACTGTAAATTTCCACCTTTTAAAGCCTCTTAATCTCCCACTATTTTTAGTCAATTCATAGTTCTAAAGTTTCGTGTTTTCTGACTTATCATGTTACTTTGGGGCATAAATAATTGATATCATTGTTGTAATATAATACTTGATCACCTGTTGACAGTGGGCTTCTAATTAGTTGGTGTCGTGCCTTTCTCATCCCATGTGGTAGAGCCTAGGAATCAGATATGGGACCAAGAGGAATGGGTGACTATTGACAAATATATTTGTTTTTCTCCATTGGGAAGAGGTTCTTGGATCTCTTTATCTTCCCTTCCAAATTAATACTGCAGTGTCTTGTATTTCAGTCCATTTTAAGTTTTGTTTTCTTAGACTACAATAAAACCATGGGCCATACTTTACTGTATATGCAGATTCTCTACTTGGGCATAATGAACTAAACTTAGCCCCACACAATTTGGCAGGAGACTGAACACCATTCCCCAAGTACCCTTGAAATATTCTAAAGGAATGTGGATTTGGATCTCATCTTGCTTTTCTACTTTCCTTCCCAGAAACCCGTGTTCCTGAAGTGCCTAGTTCTCTTCATGTCCGCCCACTTGTCACTAGCATCGTCGTAAGCTGGACCCCTCCAGAGAATCAGAACATTGTGGTCAGAGGTTATGCTATTGGTTATGGCATTGGCAGCCCTCATGCCCAGACTATAAAAGTGGACTACAAACAGCGCTATTACACCATTGAAAATCTGGGTATGTATGCTAAGTAGAGGAAATAATTGCACATATGATTGCTTTCTTTTAACTTTTTATTACATAATGCTTTTATTTTTACAGAAAACTTTCAAAAATAGTACAATAAATTTTTATATATCCTTCACCTAGACTCCCCTAAGATGTACATTTTATCATAAGTTCTTTATCTGCTGTATGTGCCTACTTTTTTCTCAGAACCATTTAAGAGTCTGTTGCAAACATGGTGCCCCTCTACCCACTTTAATGTGCATTTCCTAACAAGGCATTTTCTAATATAACCACAGTGTAACTATCAAAATCAACAAAGTAACCATGAAACAGTGTCTGTAGACTTTATTTATATTTCACTGGTTGTCTCATTAATATCCCTTATATCAAAAGAAAAGAAAAACATTGTTTTCTGGTCTAGGATCACATGTTATATTGGGTTATTGTATTTTATTAGTTTTCTTTGATATGGAAGAGTTCCTCAGTTTTTTTCTTGACTTTCATGACTATGACATTTTTGGCAAAGTATAGGCCATTTATTTTTTATAGAATGCCCCTCAATTTAGACTTGTGTAATATTTCCTCACTGAATTCAGCTTATTCATTTTTGGAAGGAATAACATAGATGCATGTGTTCCTGTCAGGGCCGCCCATGAGAGCCCACTGCTAGTGATACTAACTAACTTTTATCACTTGATTAAAATGGTATCGTCCACATTTCTCCACTATTCAGTTATTATTTTTTTCCTTCATAATTAAAAAGTACCTTGTAGGTACTTTTTACCTTGAGTCTTTATAAACATCTTGTTTCTTGTCCAATGTTCACTCACTAGCTTTAGCATCTCTAATAACAGTTATTACTGTGGTATTTCCCAAGTGGTGATTTTCTAATGATATTATTTCTTCTGCATTTCTTAGCATTCTTTGATGAGGAAGAGCTTTCCATAGAGAAAGAGTGGCCAGTGGGAATCCAGTCTCTCTGCCCATTTGACATCCCCCCATCTTTCTTTGAGCACTGTCTTATTTTTTGACTCAGACATCTGAGGTTCATCTGGTATTCTCCTAGCCTTAGCCCTTGAATAAGCCACTGTTCTTAGTTTCTTTTATGGAAAATGATATTTAGAAATCAATATCTGAGCACTATACATGCTTGTTATTACTGGGGTAGAAATCCTGAGGAATCTTTTTAAAAGGCTACTAAAACTATAAGTGAGTTTAAAAGATCACAAGTCACAAAGTCAATATACAAAAACAGTTATTTTTCCATATACTAACAGTAAGCAGTCAAAACTAGAATTAAAATAACAACACCACTTAATAGCATCAAAGATATGAAGTACTTAGGAATAAACTTGAAAAATGTATATTAGATCTCTGTTCTGAAAAGTGGAAAATGATTCTGAGAGAAATTTAAAAAGCCTTAAATACATGGAGGTACCATGTTCATGGACTGGAAGAGAGTATATTACGACAGTCCTCTCCAATGCAATCTCAAGTAAAATCCCAGTAGACTTTTTTCTAGACATTGTAAACTTATTCTGAAATTTATAGGAAAAATCAAAGGAGCTAGAATCACCATTTTTGAAAAAAAAGAATAAAGTTTAGAAGACCCACACTACCTGACTTTAGGACTTACTGTAAAGCTACAGTAACCTAGACGTTATAGTAGTGTTAGCATAAAGGTAGGTGTTAATAAATCAGTGGAACAGAATAGAGTCCAGAAGCAGATCCATGTATATATGGTCAATTGATTTTTGGCCAAAAATACTGAGATAATTCATTCAGTGGGAAGAGAATAGTCTTTTCCATGAAAAAAAAAGGAGTAGAAATAATCAGACATCTGTGTAAGAAAAGGAACCTTCATTGTTCCTTACCTCACATCATGCACAAGAACAGACTTGAATATAACAGCTAAAACTGTGAAACTTACAGTGGAAAACAGAAAAAAAATCTTCATGACTTTGGGATAAGGCAAAGATTTCTTAGGATGCAAAAAAGTACAAATAAAAAATAATAAATTTGACTTCATCATAAATGTTAAACTTCTACTTGGACAGACACCGATAAGATGAACCACAGCCTAGGAGAAAATACATATCATTCAAGTATCTGACAAAGAATCAGAGTCCAGAATATATCTTTTAAAACTCTGACAACTCAGTAAGAAGATGAAAATTCAATAAGAAGTAGACAGAAGATTTGGATGGACAGTATTCCAAAGAAGATGGTATATGAATGGACAATAAGCACACGAAAAGATTCTCAACTTTATTAATCATCAGAGAAATGAAGATAAAGCCACAGCAAAATATCGCTACACAGCTAGAATTGCTAAAATTTAATAGACTGATAACACCAGATATAAGCCAGGATGCAAAACTATAGTTCTTAGACTTGCTGGTGGGAATGTCCAATGGTACCACCATCTTAAAAAGTTGGAATGTTTCTTAAAAAGTTGACCATACAACCCCACATTCCCATTCGTAGATCACTTAACCAAGAGAAGTAAAGACATATCTACACAGAAACTCCTATACAAATCTTCATAATAGATTTATTTATAGTAATCTAAAAGAGGTAAATGAGTAAATGGTATATTGTACTAAGGCCGTACAATAGAATACCTGCTTCGCAATTACAAGAAATAGGCTATGGATACTTGCCACAATATAACACATCCCACAAATGTTATTCTGAGCAGAAGCAGCCAAACCTAAGAGAATACATATTGTGTTATTATATATTTATGAAATTACAGAGTAGACAGCACTTACTTATAGTGACACAGCAAGATAAGTGGGTGCCTAGAAACCAGGGTGGTACAAATCAACTGCAAGGGGCACAAGGGAACTATTTGGATGTTGGAAATATTCTCTTTCTTGATTGTAGTAATGATTACACAAGTATGTATATTTGTCAAAAATAAGCAGGCTGTATGCTTATATGAGTACATTTTAGTATACATTAATTATATTCTAACATTGAGTTACAAAGCAAAAAAAAATTGAGAAATAGTAGTATTTTATAATAGAAAATGAACTGATTTGGGTAGAGTACTTTTCCAAATGGATGTATATCATTACTGAAATCTTTCTTTGGAGAACTTAACTGTTAATTCAGAATCTGCCTTGACCAACTATTTCATTCAAATCATTTCTTTATAAGTATCCTTCCAAAGGACAGTTTTGAGTGTCTAACAAATATTCTACCTTTATCTTTTCTAGTAGGAAATAAGAAGAAACGTAATGCTTTCTTCAAAAGCAGAGTACTTTTCTCTTTTTCCTTTTAGGGAGAAACAGCACAGCTAACCTAGGAAGTGTTCCCCACGAGCACAGTCTTATAAGGCGATTGTGGGAGACTGAAAGAATAGGCAAGGATGAAAATATCCTTGTAGTGACCCGCTTCTACTGTTTCCTTTATGAAACTACTGAAATGAAAGTCCTCTGTGCTGTAGGCAGTACCTGGTCCTTGACCTTCAGGTGCCCTCAGTCTATCAGGAGAAGAAAAGTAAAACCCGAGAAACAATGAGATGAGTCAAAGTGAAGAGTGTTAAAAGAGAGGAGGTCAGGCAGAGTAGGGCAGTCAAGGAAGAAGCTTGCCTTGTGCTTGAAAGACTCAGTGAGAATAGTGATTGAAAACGAGATGAGAAAGCACACTGCATGAGCTGAAGACAGTAAACAGATTGTATTAGTAAAGAGAGTGCATATTGAGAAGTAGCAAAAAAAATTAATTTGGCCATAAGGTAAAATAAGCTTGTTATATTTATCAACACAGATCTAAGATGCATATAAGGTTGAACAAAAGAAAGGCAGTGGAGAAATACATTTATTTATTAATCGGACATCATTTATTAATACATCATTTATTAATCGGACTCGAGCTCTCTCCTGAGTTTCAGATCCATGTAAACAGCTGCTTGCTGGGTGTCTGCACTGGGATATGTCCATATTCTGTCATAATTTAATCAAAATTAAAGTTTGTATCTTCTCCTGCAAATTTTGCAGTCAGCAAATATTTAATGAACACCTGTAACACCCCAGACACTGTGCCAGAGATAGAGCAAAGAATCAAACAGACATAATACTAATTATTAGAAAGAGTTATTTCGAAATAATTGAAATTGTGCTGAAGAAGAGAAATGAGGTGCTACAGGCTGTGTGGCAAGAGAAACTAATTCAGTCTGGGATGAGCCCTTTCAGATGACTGGATTTGTCTAGGTAAAGAAGAAGAGAGGCATGTACCCCCAGCACAGGGGCCATGTTACAGCCGGTAGTAGGAGAGCACAAAGTGCTTGGTGAACTGAGAGATGGCTGATAAAGATGGAGCACAGAAGACAAGGCAGAGTGGTGAGAGCTAAGTATGTAGAATCAGACTTGGTCATTTGCGTATAGGAGAGGAGAGAGGTCTTAATGACTCCCAGGTTTCTGACTTGAGCAGCAGGTGCGTAGTCATGCCATTTAGGAACTTTAGGAAACACTGAGGCAGTTCTGAAGAGATAGAGAAAGCAGAGAGAGAGAGATTTGAGACACCCAAGTGGAGATGCCAGATAGACAGACGAGCATAGCAGTCTGGTGCTCAGAAGAAAAGGCTGAACTAATTTGCAGTTGATGGCACATACATGCTAATCCAGCCAAGGAAGTGAGTGAAGGCACATCGAGAGAGCGTGAAGAGTGGGAATAGAAGGGGGCCTACGGCCATGTCTGGAAAATTTATGTCATGGTTGCTCAGCCTCTGTCCCCAAGCTCAGTGATTGACATCACCATCTACAGTGTCGCTCAAATCAGCCTCTTTTCCTGACAGTCAAATACTAAGTTTTGTCGATTCCCTTTGTTGTCAATTCTTTCTCACGTTGAAGGACCAGGTGCCTTTATGTAGTACTTACTGATATGTAGAAAATGGACCACCAAGCAAAGCAGCTGTTTTAAGCTTTTGATGTAATGCGGACCATTTGAGATGTGGCCCCTTTGGAAAGCTGCCCACCTTTGCCAGAAGTGAGTGGTATGGGTCAGATCCTCACCCTGCCACACCTTGGTGGAGCACATGCCTTCATTTCTGAAGCTAGACCTTTGAAATACCTCTACTAAACCTTGCACAGATCAGAAATGTGATGAAGTAGTCTTCCTAATGTCCCTTAGCCAGTAGAAGAATGAACACCGTTCCAACTGTTTAATACCCCCGTTTTTCACCACGTCTAACTAGCAGCATTTTACCTGGTCACCTGGAGGAGTCTTTCAGTCTTAACATTTCCTGCAGCATCACCTCCAAGCCATTTGAAATCCTGGGCCCTGTCTTTTCCAGCCAAGAATTCTGCGTGAAGGCTGGGTGAGGGTGGCATCCATGGATTTGGAGGCTCCCCAGAGAGTTAAAGACATGCAGCAGTTACTGAGTTAACAGTTTCTCCTGCTTCACACTGGCTTGGATGTTCTGGTTGCCATCCTCCTCCTGAGAAGGAAAGGGATTTGTTTAATTCCAAGCTCCACATATGGGCTTCCAACACAGGAAAATCCAATTTTTCATTCTAATCCAATCTCTTCACTATACAGTAACATCATTAAACCATTAATTAGTTGAAGCCAAGAGAGGAATCAGGAACAGTCAACCTCACCCCTGGGACTAACTCCAGAAATTTGATCCAAGCCAGTTTTTCTGTATTCTCTATGCTACCATCTCCATTATCGCCCCACACCCTAGAATAATCCCACATAAAAAATTTTTAAATCTTCTTTCCTGACTTCCTTTGCAAATAAGATTATGCACAGTCACCTGTGAATTTTTCAAATTCTGTAGTGAGAATTTTTTTGTTTCTACTTGTTTCTTTCCTTCAGATCCCAGCTCTCACTATGTGATTACCCTGAAAGCGTTTAACAATGTGGGCGAAGGCATCCCCCTGTACGAGAGTGCTGTGACCAGACCTCACACAGGTAGGGTATCCTGTCCATCTCTAGTCTTCATTTTTTTCCAGCAACTTAAGTAGAATGTTGGCATGAGGCCTGACCCAGAGGTATCAGTGGCAGGAAAAGTATACGGCAGTTTAGGGTACAGCAGGTTTCAAATAGGAAAATAATGAGCTTTCAACATGGAAAATTCTGTTAATCCCTCTTGCTTTTTAGAAAATATTAATCCTGTCATGTAAACAAATCCATGTAAATGTGTATTTTTAATATGTCAGGATCTAGAAAGCAGTAGTTGTGAGAGAATTCATCTTTTGGTCATGTGAGTTACGAGTGGAAAAAAAAAAGGAAAGGATCTCCATATCTTTGGGGGAATTCTATTGGTTACTGAGAGAATGAATGTATATGATTGGTGAATCCAGCATTTTCTCTGTTAGTCTCCTGAGTAAGTTGGGAAAGTATTTTTCTGTGTGCTTTTTACAAGCTTTGTGTGTATAAAGACTATAAAGTTGTATGTACTGTATCCATTTGATCAACTGTACATATGTTACAAAAGAATCCAAATATTCATTATTTCTTTGTAAGTTAACTATTTAAAATCTCTTTAAAATAATAATGTAAAATTTCTGTAGATACTTAAGACATGATTTAGATCTAAATGAGAAAATTTATGGAAGTGAATGTATTAGAATTGTAAACTTTTTGTACTGAAAACCAAAGACTCTATCATTTTTAGAAATACTCATTTCCATTTGTTTCTCAAAATTGTTAATCTATTGCTACTATGTATTCTGGATACTTAGCATAATATTATGGATTTGGCATTATTCTTTTTTTAAAAAATAATCTCTGTCCCCTTTTTTATGCTTTTACTTATTAACAAGACCAATATCATTACTACATATTTGATAGTTCTGTCCTGTCTTCCGCTCCTGTGTGCTTACAATTTATAAGTTTTTTTAAAAATAGCTTTGGTATTTCAGGAACGAAAAAAAAGTAAGATGAGAAAGAATATTCAAATAAGTAGTGTGATATTTTTAAAAATCAGCCTATAATAGAAAAAATAAAATTTGGAATTATTTTTTTTTATGTGACTTCAAAATATAATCTGGCTAGAAATACACAAGGGGAAATGTTCGTAAGTCATATAACCTGGTTATCTTTTCCAAGAGTTGTTACGAATAAGAAAAAAAATTCTCAAAGAAGTCTTAATGATTTTTGCACTGAAGGTGCATTTTCAGTAACTAATTGGTATGTGTCCTGATCTTTGAACAAAACCCTTGATTATAATGTATGCTATTCCTCTTGTTATTTTTAGTCTTCATTGTATAGGAAATACACGAATGGAGACTCTGACTTTAGCTTAGCAGTTATTCATAAACAAGGCCATGCCATTTCAGATTTTAGGAAGGGCTAGTCACCATAACTATGTGGGAAACCCATTTTAAAAGCTTCACTTGGAGTTCCCGTCGTGGCGCAGTGGTTAACGAATCCGACTAGGAACCATGAGGTTGCGGGTTCGGTCCCTGCCCTTGCTCAGTGGGTTAACGATCTGGCGTTGCTGTGAGCTGTGGTGTAGGTTGTAGACGCGGCTCGGATCCCGCGTTGCTGTGGCTCTGGCGTAGGCCGGTGGCTACAGCTCCGATTCGACCCCTGGCCTGGGAACCTCCATATGCCGCGGGAGCGGCCCAAGAAATAGCAACAACAACAACAACAAAAAGACAAAAAGACAAAAAAAAAAAAAAGCTTCACTTAAAATAAATCAGTGTGTGTATGCTTAGAAAATGACCAACAGTTGGCAAAGTGCAGATGGATGCTGCCGTATTGCCCTGGGCCTTTTTGCCTTTGTGCTCATTGTGGCCTTTGTCTTGAGAGTGATGCTTAGAGAATGCATCTGTTGCATATGGCGCAGGACTGCCCATGAGTATAGACTTCCCTTGCTATCACATAAGTGCTCTGATTTCTAAGTTACATTAAAGGCTGTGTCCTTGATAAGGATGGCATTTCCCATAACTGATTGGGGTTCTTCAAGGGGGTTGTTCTCTGAGTGTCCTGGAGAAAGTGTAGAAGATATTCCTGAATGGTGTCAGTTTACTTTTTCTCTAAGAAGGGCAATGCCCTTGAGTTCCCTTTGCTTTAATTGGGTATGAGCCATATTGCTGTACTGCTTTTAGACCCAAGACATCAGCATATCCGAACTGGACCTTGAGTGGGTATCAGATACCCCCAAAACTCCTCCAAGGCCAAGCTCAGTTGACATTTAGAACTCAGGCTTTAGGACTTATAAATGTCCAGTGACACACTTTGATAAGCCAGGAATTAAACCACATTCACTGAAATATCAAAACAGATCATAAGGTTTGTGTTATTTGTTCAGAAATTATACCCTTGATTTTAAAGGCAGCTTTGTCTTTACATGATTCTTTTTGGACAAGAAGTAAAATTTTCAAGTGATTTAAAGAAAAAGTTTTAGGAGAAAGAAAATTCAAGTATGATATGTTAATATAATCACTCGATTACCAGATTTCATATACCCATGCAATATACATACAGAATATAGTAGGAAAAAAGAGGTAATTACTATTTCTCTAGATGCTTTCCTGCAAATTTTTCCTGAAAGAACACAAGTGGAAATATTCTTTTAAATGAATGGTGGTTATCTATTAACTCCGGATTCTCTTTCTCTTTCTCCATTTCTCACCTTTCATTTCATTATATTACCCTGCATCTCCCTTTTCTTTTATTTTTGTTTATGTTAAAATGCCACTTCCCTTTTTTAATTACTTTTTACCCAGACACTTCTGAAGTTGATTTATTTGTTATTAATGCTCCATACACTCCAGTGCCAGATCCCACTCCCATGATGCCACCAGTGGGAGTTCAGGCTTCCATTCTGAGTCATGACACCATAAGGATCACGTGGGCGGACAACTCACTGCCCAAACACCAGAAGATTACAGACTCCCGGTACTACACAGTACGATGGAAAACCAACATCCCAGCAAACACCAAATACAAGGTACTGGCACATTTGCTCTGGGTAAGAAAAACTAATTATTGATGTTTTCTAATTCTGAAGTTCCTTATTCATATGTTTCCAGAATGCTAATGCAACAACTTTGAGTTATTTGGTGACTGGTTTAAAACCAAATACACTCTATGAATTCTCTGTGATGGTGACCAAAGGTCGAAGGTCAAGCACATGGAGTATGACAGCCCATGGGACCACTTTTGAATTAGGTATGTGTTGTCAGAACTTTTATGTTACATGGCATCTCATCTCTTTGTAAGATGTGAAAGCTAAGGAAAGTCTGTGCTCATGTTGTGCCACATTCAAGTCATGAGACTTCTCATCACTTCTCTTTACTACCCAGAATTGAGTGCATGAAAGAATTCAGTGCATTAATTGACCTATTTACGGAGCATAGCAATCAACTACAGCTAGAGTTAGGTGTTTGCTTTTTCAGCTGATGAATTATGCTTTTTCATCATTTTACAAGAACATTAGCAAATAACAGGACAGTGTAATGCAAAGTATGCTAGATTTTAGGAATCAAGAGACTTGAGTTCAATCCCAGGTTAACTATCTACTGAGTGTGTGATCATAAGCATGTCATCCAGCCCATCTGCATCTGTTTCTTCCATCTATAAACAAGGGGCAATCTTTGCCTTTCCTATTTCATAGAGTAAAATAAAGTACCCTGTAATTAAAGCCCATGGTAAATTATAAAACACAGTATAGATGTAAGGGATCATGGTCTTTAATCTTGCCTTACTGGGAAATTGAGATAAAAAAGATGAAGTGACCTGCGTTTCACCAAGCAGCCGCCAGTGCCATGCTTGCTAGAGCCTCCGCACTTTAACAGGGCCCCCCAAAGCTGCCCTAGCAGCTCTCTTGCAAACAAGTAAGTGTCTTATAAAAATATCCTACTGGAGCATTGTTAATTCTTGACTGTAAGTAAACATGAAAGAAAAAAAAAAGCTAAGCACTAAGCAAATTAAGAGGAAAGCAAGCCATCCAATTTTAAGATTTTGTTTGCTTTTCACTCACTTCTAGGCCTACCTCTGCACCTTGTATTTCCCTAGTATGGGGATGGGTGTAACTGCTGGGAGGCTGTCTATTCCACCCACCTGTTTCTTCCTTTCTTTTATATAAATAATGAAAAATGGAGCTATGAAATCTCCCCAGACTGGATTTGGCCCAATGTCTTTTTACCTTCTGCACAGTTGGTTGAATTTCTGCAGAGAAAAAGAGATGGATTTGGAGAGAAAGAAATACAGTGCACAAAAGCTTAAATAGGCCTTGAGTTTGCTTTCTTTGCCAGTTTTAAGAATATATTTTTACTTTCATTTTAGCCCATTAGCTAATAAATGATGTTCCATTAGGAGTTTGCATTTCACTGGGCTTCCTTCCATTTTATACTGGGAAAATTCCAGTATTTTAGGAAGAGAAGAGTGAATTTAAGGATATACTTAACTTGCTCATTTCCCAGCTCATACAGTATAAGTTTTCAGCCATACTACGGAAGCACAGATGTACTATCATTTTTATTTCATTGCTTTTTCTTTCTTGTAAGCAGCTTTACACTGCAGAGCAGTAACCTTCGATAGCTGACAGTATCTTTTTAGTGCACATTTAACGTAAAAAATTTGTAAATCATTTATTCTTCAGGTGAATAGGGATTTTCAAACATTGTATTTGGTTTGGAGAGCCAGCTATATATGGAGAGAAAGTTATTTTACACCTAAAAATATTCTAACAATGTAATCCAAATTAGCAGGGAAACTGTCATCTTGGCACATTATGTAATTTTTCTCATTGTCAGTATCCTGATCTATCAATCAGGGACTGCATATGTCTTTTGATTTCCCTAAAATCCTATATTTCCCTGACCCCCAGTTGGGCTCCCTAGTCTGTAAACTCATAGTATGATTTTTATTCTTTGGTACTTTGTATATTCTCCTTTTTATTAGAGCTATTTATGGATAGACGATGAGTTCTTTAAAGCCACGCAGCTTTATCTTTTCTGCCTTGTACCCTTTATTGTGCCTTATAAATGAAAAGGATTGAGGAAACAGTGAATTAAGTTTAAATGGACCAGAATTACTGAAAGTATTGTTATTTTGTAGTTCCTACTTCTCCACCCAAGGATGTGACAGTTGTGAGTAAAGAAGGAAAACCTAGGACCATAATTGTAAATTGGCAGCCTCCCTCTGAAGCCAATGGCAAAATTACAGGTAAGAGGCCTAAGATTCCTTGGAGTATGTCTGTTCCCTGTTGCTGCCTGGCAGAAGCGTTCCAGGAGAGTGCCTTGTTATTGGGACATAAAGGGATCTGAAGGTTGGCATGGCCATTTTATGAGGTGCTGTGGGTCTTGATGGTCCTTGAAAGTGGAGCAAGGGGTTGCTGTTTGCCCATAGTGACATAAAAATAAGTTGCCAGCTGGCTGTCCTGACCCACGTTGCATGAAAGCCTCATAGGCATAGGTCACCCTGGACAGCCTTTGGCCATAGTGGGAACCTAGGGATGTATTTATTTTTCTCAGGAAAGCTGTTGTTGACTAGATGACCAGTTTTGGAATTAAAGGCCTTGCCTAATTCTACAGGGTAATACCCAATAAATATAAATTCAGCTTTTTTACCCTGAAGGCCCTACCCACCCACCCCAAAAAAACCCATTAGGGCTTTTAGTGTCTTTTTTCACCCAGACCTGCTACTTCAACTTCCTGTGCTCTTAAAACTAGAGTTGGCCTAGGCCTTTGAAGGGACCTTGAATTTTTCCTTGGACTTCCAGAGTAGAGGGTACTGTGCCTTCCTCAGCACATCAGGGAGGAAAACCTGCCTCTGCTCCAGGTAGGTGTATGCTGAGGAGCAGGAGTTCACCTTCCAAAGTTCCTGTATATGAATAAGGCAGCCTGAGGAAACAAGTTATTTCACAGCATTGTCCTGCCTTGGCTTTCAGTAAGAATCCCTTTCCATAAATCCCTGGTCTTTATGTCTGTTTTTTTTTTCTTTGCCTCTTACGTGAAGAAATCAAGCATGACTTAGCACGGATTACATTTTGTTTTGTTTCTAAAAACCAGTATTAATGCAGTTCATTTTTGCACTGCGTAGGTCAGGTAGGCTTGTGGTTGTGGTTCTTCCTGCTTCAGCCACGGAGATTGAGTGCCCTCTGGTGGACATATCAGGTGACGTTTCACTGTGACTTCACCCACCCCAAGTCTGGGAGAGCTTTAGCAAAGGTGGCTGCCCATCTCCTAGGAGTTTTTCTCCTGGGAAATCACACTGTAAAAGTTAAAATAGCATTTTCAGGTCACTCCTGGTTGTCAAAGCTCTGTTACCTTAATTGTAGACCCCAGAAGTATAGGATATTGGAACGATTAGATTATTTCCCTTATGTTATTTCTTAGCTTATGAGAGTACTTAACCCTATATTTGAACCTTAACTACTTTTATTACTTCAACTGCCAATATAGATGATAACTTACAGTCCAGCACTGTTGAAATTGCGGTTTTCTCTATATTATATTTAATGTAGCATTTTGAATGCATTTTACCATTGCTCATTGAATCTGTAAGTGGTTCTCTACTTGTGTATGCTGTAACATAAATCTTTATTGACCTACTGATTGCAAAAGGAAAAGTAGGAATAAGTTTTTTTCCTATGAATTCCTTTGGATAGGTTACATCATATATTACAGTACAGATGTGAATGCGGAGATACACGACTGGGTTATTGAGCCTGTTGTGGGAAACAGGCTGACTCACCAGATACAAGAATTAACACTTGACACACCATACTACTTCAAAATCCAAGCCCGGAACTCAAAGGGCATGGGGCCCATGTCTGAAGCTGTCCAGTTCAGAACACCCAAAGGTAAAGTCCCCCCCAAAACCAGGTGTTTCCTTGTGTGTCTCTTGAGTGGGGCTATGTGTGCGCATATCACTTTAGCATGTAGAGACTCTGGATAATACAAGAAATCCTGATGGTGTGCTTAGGAGCCACAGTGTGAGCATTTATCTCAACATGACCCCACCCACTGACCACCAGATCAGTGCTGTCCAGGTTACTAACCTAACTGTATCATTTGTAAGGGAACTTTGACTCCAGGCTGTTTGAGACATGTGAGTTGCAGTGATCTAGAAGTTTTTACCAGTCAAATCAGTGTGATTCTCTTGGTTCCCATATAGAGTAGTAATAGCATATTGTTCTGATGGCTGATTGTCTTTCAACACATGTAGGCTCTTATCCTGAAAGGCTTATTCATAGACCTTTGTAGAGAGAAAGAGACTAAAAAGGGCCCTTTAAAGAAAACTCTAGATAAGAAAGTGAAGATAAAATATTGAACCAAGTATGCTTAGAAATAAAAATAAGTTGGGGACGGAGTCTGTGGAAACATGGAAACCATATATGGATTTCTTTTCTGTTAGTACTAAAAATAAGACTCAACATGTTTGGAAGTTTGTGGTGTTTTACTTATTTTTTTTTCCTTTAAAAAAATCTGCCTGTCCCATCTTCAAAGCTTGTGATCCTTGCTCTTGTTTTTTCTTCCCCTGTGCTTGGCCCTTTAGCGGACTCCTCTGATAAAATGGCTAATGATCAAGGTAAATGAGTAGATGGCCTCTCTTTCCTTTCCTCTCTTTGTGACCTGTTATTAGCTTTTTGTTGTTTTTGTTTTTGTTTTTCCTGAAAATCAGTACCATGTGTTAAAAATCACATATTTATTGGCCAAAGTAGAGTTGAGTCCATGTTTGTGGCACTTGGGGTATCTGAAAAGCTGGGGAATCTACTTAGGGTGCTAAATAGACTGGCAGGAAAAAAAAAACTAAGATAAACTAAGTTTTGCAATTGTAGAAGATTGGCCTTAAGTGTGGGTCACACTATCCTTTATGCTAAGATACTCAAAATCTATAACACAGGCATTCAGACCATGATAAGAACAAACATACCAGTTTGTTGTATTTGTAGCATCTAGGATTTTATTAGTATTTCTAAGTGAAAAGTTTGATCAGATGCACCAAATACCCTATTTTCCTCCCTCTACAATCAGTGTACAAATGTACCCTACCAAAGACAAAATTAGTGCTCACTATTCTGTTATAAGCTAAATTCAGAGCTCTTTTTCCATTTCTTCCCTTAAATGTATCTGATTATTTTAAAAGAGGATAGAAATAATTTACAATGGAAATTTAGGAAGCATGGGCCTTAGGGTAACCATTCTTGAAATTATCTGTCAGTGTGATCTTTTCATTATAATTGCAGTGGTGGAAAGGTAACTGTACTTTGATTTTCCATCTTTAGGAAGTCAACTAAAGTTGGTATCTGTTTTCTATACTAAGATCAATAAAAGTAAATTCGATGATTGCTTTTATTCTTAAGGAGTAGTTATTAGAAATACAGAGTCTTTGGATGTTGGTTAATGGCAAGGAAGATTCAGAATTTGGGGTTTCAAGTTTCAGGGCTTTGGAAATATGTTTGCATACAATGAGCCTTCTGTTGTTTGTTGGAGAAGCTGCAGACATGCGTGTGTGTGTGTGCATGTGTGTGTGCATAAGTGTGTAAGGCACCCTAACCTTTGACTTAACCATGAAAATAGAAAAATAATGGTACTGAATATGCACAGAATATAAATGAGCTCATTGTTCTTCCCTCCCTTCACTCCATAAGCCAGGGTGCAATTTTTAGCTACACCACACTTCTGGTATTTAAAATTCTTGGCCTGTATTTATTTTTGGTGTTTGGCTAAACCTTGGAATTTCTTGTTCATGGGTTAAATCTAAAAGAAAAATGTAAAGAAATACAGAAATTAAACCAGTTTATTGGCAAAGTGTGTTCATTGGCAGTTATTTACACAATATGTTACTCTGGATAGTTTGGTTTAAATGTGGGCTCCCTGGCAAATTAGTACACTTAAATATGAAGAGCCTTCAAGGGCCACGTCATCTCCCCCAGCTTATCGTGGTGAAAAGAACAGCTGGAATCTTGACATATGGTGTGTGGCATTTGGGAGGAGTGACAGCAGCAGAAGTCAGGGGATAGAGTAATACGTATGGACAATGGACATACTTGAGTTAAATTCTAGAATATGCCCTTTTGGATACTCAAGAACTTCTGTTACCTTTGGGGATTTTGAGCTTCTGGAAACTCAGAAGATAAACTGTTTTCATTTCTAAATTTATTCTGTTAAATGAACTGTATACAAAACCTTCAGATTTTAATTTCCTCTAAGTCTGATAATTTATAAAGTATGTAGTATTAGTGCTAATATTTTACAGTGATGCATCTAGTATATGCATTTCCAGTCAAGCTTTATTTGTAGAAGTAACTCTCATTTTTTAAGTGTTTTTTGAAGCTTCATGCTCTCTCTGTAAAGGGTAAAATTATATTCTTCTCTAAAGATTTATTTGGTAGTTAATATTTATTGAACATTTGCTGTGTGTCAGGCAGTATTTAAAATGTTTTATAGGATTCATTTTCCGTTTAATCCTCACAACTGTTTTGTGAAATAGGTACCATTATTATCACTGTTTTACAGTGAGGAAACTGAGACCCCAAAATAATAGCAAAATAACTTGCCCAAAGTCAAATAGTGCATTGTTCAAGGGCAGGCAGTCTGTTTATCGCTGTGCTTTGCTAATTGTGAGGAGTAGCTTTACTTTGCAGTCCTTGAAGCCTCGTAAAGAGAAGCATGAGACTGCCTTCAGTCCCCAGACTTTGCATTGGGGGATTCCTTTACTTTATTGGAAAAGGACTTCTTGTGTTTGCTTTATCAAACAGCTTTAACTATAAATGTGAAGAATGGAGTTCAAGACCAATATAAACTTCTAAAAAACTGATTATTTGTATTTTCTGAGGTCTGCTTGTGAGGTGGTCCCAGCCCAAGGTCTGCAGCCTCACTCGTTATGTTCCATGATAATGGATTAGGAGACAGTATTCTCTGTGAGCACTTGACAGAAAACCTTGGTTTTCTCATCTTTGGCCATTTAGGTTGGCTGAGCAGGGACTGAGCACCCAGTTTGAACCTCCACTTGCCTTCCTGTGCCTGCTCAGGGTAACCTTATATTTGGAAAGGCAGCTTTGTAATTTGAGACAAGAATGCAAACACTACTGACACCTGCTAGGCCACATCAACATAGCCGATCCTTTGAGTCGTTTCTTTAATGCAGAAGTTAACCTAACTGGTCCCCTTAGTTCCTTTTCCAAGAGAAGCTACTTTTACCATAGGTGCTCTGAGCAGTAGTTCAGCAGCTGTTTCTTGGGCTAGAGAAGTGGGTATGTTCCTACCTTAACAGCAAGGGGCAGCCTAGTTACACCGTAGATATAGCCATGGAATGAGGGTGTCAGCCTTTCAGATGCCTCATTGCATAGTCAGCTGTACCTTAGTTTGCTTTGCCCAAATAGACTAAATTTTCCCGTTGTTTATGTGCTACTTTTTTCTCATGGACAGAATAAACTGAAATGTTTTTGTGTGTAGAAAACACTCATTAGCTATGAAATGAACTTGTCACACCAGTGGAGTGAGTCATTATTGACATGATTTCTCCTCCTTCAGCCTCGGGGTCTGCAGGAAAAGGAAGCCGGCTGCCAGACTTAGGATCTGAATACAAACCTCCAATGAGCGGTAAAGCCCTTCCTGTGGCTTTTTTGGTCTCCTGTGGGCATGATGCAGTTTTGCTTGAAATCTTGAAATGTCTCTTGTAGCTTATGTGTGGTGGTTTGTAGCATGTTACCTATTTCCTTTTATTTACTAGTGTTGGCTTTAGGCATGTTCTGGCCAATGTTTGCTGAATTACTATAAATGCATTCATTATAGGATCCACAAATAAAATTGTTTCCCCACAAATCCAACTTAAAATAATTCTGAAGAAATAAGCCTTGCTTTTGCCCACTGCCTCTAGAAAATAATTAGAATCTTGCTTTCAAAAATAAACCCTCTAGTGGGATTATCTGTCTTCTAGAACAAGCCAAAGAAATGCTTTGGCATCATTAATTTCTCCCGACACTACTTAGTGCTGTGTTTTTAGTTTGGGAATTCTAAAAAATTATTACCACTCTCCTAGCCATCCTAAGAGCTGGTGCTTTCTCATAATTAAAGGGATGACTTCTCTATAGAATGTCACCATTTGTAAATTACTTTTTACACATTTGATCCTGGTAACAGTGTAAGGCAGGGAGAACAAGTATCATTATTCCCATTTTATACATTAAGACACCCAGTGGAGAAGCAGTGTGCCTGGATCCACCCCCTTATTATGGAAGTCCCTAGAACCCAAGCTCAGGTCTTCTAACTTTCAATTGTGCCTTTTCCTCTATCAACTGCAGCCTAAAAGGCATGGGGTTCTATTCCAGATGTGGGAATCCAGGATGGCAAAATGTCCACAAAAGTAATTTCTAGAAATGTTCAACTTCAGTTAAATGAAAATTCATCTCTGTAGCATGCAGGAAAGAACTACCATCATCACCTCTGCTTGCTTCCCACATCCCAGCTCCCTCGCCTCTGATTTGCAATGCCTGCCTCACCCAGTAGCTCAGCACTTTGGTTAATAAAAGTTTCATGTGAAGCCCTAATATGGTGTAATTGTTGGCCCCTAGTTCCATAGTCTTTCCCAAATATAAAAATGTTAATTTTATTGAAGGTCAGTATGTACAGTTTAAGTTGTCTATCTGCTGATCTTTTCCTCAGAAATGAAGGATGAAAATGATTGAACCAAAAGTAGAAGAATAAGCTGTTAAGCTCTCAAAATTAGCCCAGATTTAGCATTGTGCTTAGATGTAGTCTACAGAATCATAAACTCAAAAGTGGAAGGTCAGCTAATCCAGGGTTATGGGAGGGATTCCCATAATAAGCATAGTTTGGATTAAATCATAAGTTCATAAATCAGGTTGTATCTGAGAATCACTTTAGGAGCTTTTCTGAAAACACAGATTCCCAGGCCATAACTTCATGGCAGGAATTTTTTCCACAACATCCCAGACTGGTAGGATGGTTCTTCCCAAGTACCTCTAGAGACTAAACACTCATTACTTGGCAAAGCAGCTCATTCCGTTATTATACAGCTTTGTTAGTGCAGTAAGAGAGAGTACCTAGAAGAAAAGATGTCAGACCAGTCCATGGTAGTTACATCTGTGTAGTGGGATTTCCTTTTTTTTTTTTTTTTTTTTCCCTCGCTATAAATAGGGCCACACTCATGGCATATGGAAGTTCCCAGGCTAAGGGTCGAATCAGAGCTGCAGCTGCCAGCCCACACCACAGCCACAACAACTCAGGATCCGAGCCGTGTCTACAACTTACACCACTTATGGTAACACTGGATCCTTAACCCAGGGCTCGAACCTACATCCTCAGGATACTAGTTGGATTCATTTCTGCTGAGCCATGGCGGGAACTCTGATTCCCCATATTTTATAATATGAACATGCATAACTTTTATAATGAGATAGAAAGCAAAGAACTGTGTTTCAGAAAATGTAAGATCCAGGCTTAGAATAAAAGGAAGATGACAAAAGGACTTGATCAAAAGCTGATTCTCATCCATAAGCAATGAGGGAACAGTAATGGGAAAAGAAGAAAATCTTTTTCCTCACAGTCCTCATGGGCCTGGCCTCTGCACAGCTCTCCAGCCTCATCTCCATCTTTTTCTGTTCACCTCCCTCTAACTTGACACGTCTGTTTTTGCTTCAGCAACACTGGCTGCCCTGTCTCTTCGTTGAACATGCCAGGCTCATTCCTGCCTTAGGCTCCTTCCACTGGCCGTTCCCTCTCTCTGGAATGTTCTTCCTCCAGGTCTTTATAGGGTGGGATCTTTCTTGTCATCCAGATCTCTGCCCAGATGCCATCTCCTCAGAGAAATGTTTCCCAGCCGCTCGATCTGAAATAGCCACCCACTCACTCTGTATCATATCCCTTCATTTTATTTTTTCATAGCACTTGTTACAAACTAATAATTTCTTATTTGTTTGTTGTACTGTCTGCCTCTACTCCTTCCCCAGCACTCCTACCCCAACATTCACATCTTTGTTGTTCACCGTTGCATCCTTAATACCTAGAACAATGCCGCACATAGTAACAACTCAGTAAATATTTGCCAAGGTTATGAATATGTCCGAACCTACTTTTTCCTGAAACTGAGTAAGAAAATCAACTCTACTTTGTATCTATAAAAACAGAGACATTGTTTTTCAGGTAATTTTTTTGTGATCACAGACATCTATACGTTGAAGAAACTTTTGTTTTCTATGAATGTACATTTTTTAAATAGTTTGGAAAGTCAGAAAAGTAAGTGATGTACAAATGGTGCTTTGTAAGATGAATTTATGCATAATATAAGATACCAGGGGACAAACCCCTTGTTTGTCCAAGCATAATGTTCAGTGTGATCTGAGAAGCTTTTATTGAACACCAGCTTTGTGCAAGGCAGTTATGCATAGGGCGGAAACTCAGCCCTCTGAATTTCATAATCTAGAGGAGATGGCCATGTTTGTGAGACACTTGTATACAAGGCACAGTGGTGGCTGTTCTTAGGAAGCTCACAGAAGTATCTCTACTCACATGAAGGTTCTGTAGCCTAATTGTGTGCTAGAATTCCCTAACAGGTGTACCGTTTTTCCCTTGCAGGCAGTAACAGCCCTCACGGAAGCCCCACCTCTTCTCTGGACAGTAACATGCTGCTGGTCATCATCGTTTCCGTTGGCGTCATCACCATCGTGGTGGTCGTGATCATCGCCATCTTCTGCACCAGGCGTACCACCTCTCACCAGAAAAAGTAAGGAACCCCACGTGTAGCCCATACATTTTTCGTATGTATTCTTTTGCTTCTATATGACTTCTGTATATGGAGTTGTACACAGAATTAAAACATAAAATACATGAAAAGCGATGTCGTAAATATTTTTAAAGGAAATGCACATTGGTTCCTCTTATTAGTGTCATTTGGGGTCCAGGCAGGGAACAGGTGGCACACTCAGGGATGAAGGAAGCTTTAATGAAGGGACCATTTACAGTGTCCTAGGTGGGGTTAGCCTTAGGCAGCAGTGTTCGAGGGACAGCAGCAGTGGTAGGCGGTCACCCTTAAAAGGGGAAGAGGAGAGATCTGTTTTCAGAGATCTGAAGCAGCAGGAGAGGACTTCCCACAGGTGTTGTAGTAGGTAGGTAACCACTGCCAGCCTCTAGCCCAGCAGGAAGGGGCAAGAAAAAAATTGCCTTCTATCCTCCAGTCTCTTGCCTGTGCCTTCTACTGGCCAAACCCACCTGGAAGCCAGGGGCAGAGTGTCAAGTAGTATAGTTCCTTTAACTCAGCCTCTCAAGTCTCAAAGCCAAGTGGAGAATGGATCTGGAGAGGAAAGTGGACAGTGTGCAGCCTTGCTGGAGCCCCTTTGGAGGACCCTCTGTCTCTGTGCAGCCAGTGAGCCAGATGCACAAGAGGTTGTGTCACAAGTACCAGCTGAGTTGGAAGGAGACTCTAGGTCTCTAATTATAAATCTAAGTTTAAGAGCATTTTTAGGTAAGTGCTACCAAGTGTAGAAGTTGGGACCATAGCGGTGGTCGGGGAGGGATGTGGTAGGGAGATATATTGATTAAATGAACAAGAAAGGATTACTTATAATCAGCACGTCTTATTAGCAGAGAGGCCAGATGACTGCTAGCCCTGAGCTCCTCTGGGATTTTGAGGTTTGTGGCTAATTGTCTAGAGCAGATAGAAAGGTGATTCCATTATGTGGTGCTTGATAAGGGCCTGCTATACTCCTGAACCTGAGAGAATCCTTGGCCCTAGGTCACATTCTACTCATATCTCCGGCCAGCAAGACAGATGCCATAAAAAAGGAGATTCTTGAATTACCCCTAATAGCAAAAACACAAGATGGATAATAAAAAACTTTAGTTGCAGTATCCTGAAAGGTCATAAGATGGAGGTATTGCTCCATAAAGAAGGAGAAATTCATGCCTATGCGATTATTGTCAGACCTGGTCTGCCCAAGGCAAGGATGCATGTATTTAATAACAATAAATGTTTTTTTTTTTCAATACAGAGGACAAGTACAAGCTACCATCTGACTGCTGGTAGTAATGGCTTTATGTCATGTTTTATAGGTTATCTGATGTTTTTAATCTTTCTGTGGCCCAAATAAAATAGCTCTCTATAGCTTATATTGCATCACTTTACCGAGAAAATAGGGACTCCTTTTATAAGCCTCTTGATTGCTGCCTCATACAGCTTTCCCTACTATCTACCTTTGGTTATAAAAAACACTCTCTTTAAAACCTCAAAGATTACATTTTTTTCTACACTAGAACCTTTCTATAGTCTTCTTTTTTAGCATTTCCTGTTTATCTTTATGAACTTGATTTTACATTTAGTTTTAGAAATCTTGACATCTTTATTTGAAAAATCTGAAAAAAAATTGGCAGAAGTCCTTGGTGCTTTGGGGGATTTAAAATTCAAAGTAAATTAAAAAGTACTTAGTCTTCACATTGACAGGTAGAAAACTGAGGTTGTAATAGGCTCTGTACTCTGTATTTGAATTTGCAGGTCCTGTAATGAGTCCCTTTGTTTAAAAGAATTGTGTCAAGTCTTCATAGAGCTTTCCCCTCCCCCAGTAACCTGCTTTCCACGTGTTCCATTGACCATTGGAAAATGTGTGAGCTTTTCTTATTTTTCCTCTTTAATACCTGAAGCACCTCCCAGTTCAGTTGTAGCTGTTACAGACTCTTCCAGCCTCAAGGCTGACAGAACATTTAGAGTCTAGCCCCTCATAGTTTCTCAGCACATGCCTCTCTCTATAGCTTCTTCATTCTCCACTGATGAGAACTACCTCAGTGTACCACCAGCAAATCCGAAATCCTTTCCTTGTCAGGAATAATCATTTCCCCCACTTCCTCCTGTCTGAGACCAGTTCTCCACTTACCTCCTGGATCCCAGGGTCTCCTCTTTCTAAGACCCTGTATGGTTGTCCCTCTCTGCAGCACAGCTAACCTCTCACTCTGTTGGCTCTGTCCCTTCAGCATTTAAGTCTGCTTCTTCCATCTCAACAAATAATTCTAATTATTACCACCAACCACTTACAATCCCTGTCTTTCCCTTCATCACAAATTTCTTGAGTACTTAGGCATTCTTTCACTCCTGACTCATGCTAATCTTTTCTAAGCTGAATTCTGGCAGTTCTCTTGCCTCTGCTAAAAACCCAAGGAAATTTTTCAGTCTTCATCTTAATCTCTCAATAATTTAACACAATCAGCTTCCTTCCTGACACTTTATCGCCCCTCGTGTTCCATGATTGTGTGTTCTCTTTCACAGCCCTCCAGTCTGCTCAGCCATCAGATACAGACCTTCCTGTATGTAGGGCCTTGTCCTGGAGTTACTCTCTTCTCTTTCTGTGCTCTCTCCTAGTGACATCTGTTCCTGTAGCTTCATTTACTTCTGAATTTTAGCTAACTGAATTTCTGTCTCTAGCCAAGGCCTTTTGCCTCAGTCTCAGACCCAATCACCTCTTTTATATTTCATCTTTAGTGTCTCAGAGCCACTCAGCGTGTCCAAATCAGAATTTATAATCTTTTCTGTCAACCCTGCTTCTCCCCAGTGTTACTAAATTTCTTAAAGACAGAGACCTTGGCATCATCCTTTATTCCTCTTGTTTTTTTATTCCTACCCCATCCCACATCCATTTATTGACCAAGTCTTGTCATTTCTGGTTCCTTAAGAACCACCAAATCTGCCTCTTTCTTCCATTTTCACTGTCCCCAGCCACCATCGGTCACAGCTGGGATTATTGCAGTTGCATCCTAACTGCTCCCCTGTTTTGTCCCTTACCCCTCAAATCCATTTTTCATACTCCAGTTGGTGTAAATTTTTAATGTAAAGTTGATCTCCTTGCTCTCCTGCTTAAAACTACTTAGGAGTTTCTCTTTATTCATAGAGGGAAGACCAGACTCTTGGCTTGGCTCTAAAAGCCCTCTATGATTTAATCCCTGCCTGCCTTGCCAGCATCATTTTTTATCATTCTCTCCAAGCTTCATAGGCGCCCACCACTCAGGATTTCTTACAGTCCCTCTAACATGCTTGGCTGTGACTCCCTGCTTCAGGGATTGGACATAATCTTATTTCACTGCCTGGAATATACTTCTTTGCTGTCCCTTTTAGGTTAGCTCAAATGTCTCTTCTTCCTTCACATTTTCCCTGTCCACCTTATGTCCAGCCATTAAGAGGTTACTGTAACACCTGACATTTCATTAAGCTCAGAGAATTTTAAAAAATTGTTCAGGAGTTCCCTTCGTGGCTCACTGGTTAAGGAATACGACTAGGAACCATGAGGTTGAGGGTTCAATGCCTGGCCTCGCTCAGTGGGTTAAGGATCTGGCATTGCCGTGAACTGTGGTGTAGGTCACAGACGCAGCTCAGATCCTGCGTTGCTATGGCTCTAGCGTAGGCTGGCGGCTACAGCCCTGATTAGACCCCTAGCCTGGGAACCTCCATATGCTGTGGGTTCAGCCCTACAAAAGACAAAAAAATGTAAAAATAAAAAATAGCTCAGTGTCTGTCTTCCTCACTTGACCAGAAGTGCTGAGGTTACCGCAGTCCAGCACAGGACCTGACATACAGTAGGTACACTAAGTGGGTGAGTGACTTAATGTAGACACTCAGGCACAGAGAAATCAATACTGTCATCCCCATCCTCAACTTTACCCCGTTGGTCGTCCTAGTTTGGGTTGCCTAAATGTTCCCTCCTTTATAAGCCACAGACTTTACCTCTACCCCATTGTTACATTTTTAGTTAATGTCATTCTTTCTCTATTGATTGGAAACGTGGGGAGGAACCTTTTGCTTTAGAGATTATTTGTTTTAAAAATTCTAATTTCTTGATACTCAAAGTCTCTAGGCAATATTCAAATATGCCCGTGTACATACCTCTAAATATATGTGGACAAAGCAGAGACATACTTAAACTATTCGCAGAAGTAAACTTCTTGCCTGTTTTTCTTGTTTGTTTGTAGTTTCTGATTTTGCTCAAAGCTTCTCCCAGAAGGGCAGTTTTAATTATTCCAAACTTTTTTACCAATAATATTCAAGAGTTACTTTTTAAATGCCTCTTTATTTTGTACCTAGGAAACGAGCTGCTTGCAAATCAGTGAATGGCTCCCACAAGTACAAAGGGAACTCCAAAGATGTCAAACCCCCAGACCTCTGGATCCATCATGAGAGACTAGAGCTGAAACCCATCGATAAGTCTCCAGACCCAAACCCTATCATGACTGATACGCCAATTCCTCGTAACTCTCAAGATATCACACCAGTTGATAATTCCATGGACAGCAACATTCATCAAAGGCGGAATTCATATAGAGGTGCAGGTTTTTCCCAAATGTTGGGAGACTCTTTTCATTTAAACCATTTTCCATTTTGTAGGGTCACCTTAATCTGGTGATTCTTGGTGTAAAGTTCAGTTTTAAAGAAATGAGTCTTACCAGGTCAACCTCTGATGAAGAATAGCTAGTTTGTTCAGGGGGGTGAGATTCTACACCCAGATGAGACAGTCTTCTAGCTCTCTTAGGTCTCTCATCACACTCTACCAGCTTGACATTCGGGCGTTTCAGACATCCTGGCCCGTGTCTGTGTGTTTCATCTCTCTATCCTTCAGTTGGAGCTGGTCAGCATGTTCTTGGTCTGGATGCTCTTCCTCACAGACCCACACTGAAGCATGGACTCAGCAGGGACTCCTGTAATGCGCTGATGGTCGTTTTCCTCTTTATTTCACTTCCTGCAGACACACCTGGTCCCCATTAAGCTGTCTGGGAGTCCTGAATCCCCCATAGAAATGTCGTACCGCTGAGGATGCTCAGTGGCCTAGGGCACATGTTTGTAACCAGCCTCATATTTGATGTCTAGGGCACGAATCAGAGGACAGCATGTCTACACTGGCCGGAAGGCGGGGAATGAGACCAAAAATGATGATGCCCTTTGACACCCAGCCACCCCAGCGTAAGTTCAAAGCTTCTCTTTTCCCCAGTGCTGCCAGTCTGTCCAGTCATGTTGGGGAACAGCTATGAGTGATCTCTTCGCCTTCACTTGAGCCCAACAGAAATAATCTCCCAAAGCATTGGCACCTTGAAGGCAGGTGTGTCAAACAGTTGCCATATTTTTTGATTAATTTTTATTCTTGCCGGTAGCTTCTTTAGTTTCAGTGTAATAAGTAAGCCAGTTTCCACAAGTCTCCCAGGCATTAAGGAAGTAACGGGTCACTTCAAAATTACCTCGAGTCTCTGCAGGAGAAGTGAGGCAGCCTCCAGGCTACGGCTAGGGATGTCAGGTGTCTCACCATCCCTGAGGCTTCCTGATACGTGATCAGTGTCAGTAGGCACCTGTGGATTTTTTTGTAATTAAATTGACCTTATATTTTAGCGGAGTTTTACATCAGTAGCATGGAGTTTTTAAAACATTTTTCAACTGTATTTGACCCATGCCTCACTTTGACAAGCATTGAAAGTTGCTCAACATCCTTTAATTATATATATATATAGTCTTTTTAAGGCCACATCTGCAGCATATGGAGATTCCCAGGCTAGGGGTCTAATCGAAGCTACAGCCACAGGCCTATGCCACAGCTATAGCAACACCAGATCCCAGCCACGTCTGCAACCTACACCACAGCTCACGGCAATGCCGGATCCTTAACCCACTGAGCGAAGCCAGGGATCGAACCCACAACCTCATGGTTCCTACTCGGATTAATTTCCGCTGCACCACAACAGGAACTCCTCCTTCAATAATATTTGAAACTCAAAATAAGTTAATTACCATAATTAAAAAACAAAAAGCAATGAGACTCACCAATTACTCTTTTCAAACTACTGTTTCTTTTCTCTTATTACTGTTTTTGAGGTGAGGAAGCCTTTCAAACTAGCTGGCACAGTGGGGCTTCCAGTTGAGGGTCCCCTGTACCATTCTAGAGAGATCAGAAGCCACCTACCTCCCCATATCAAGTAAATGATCTGATCTTGAAGTTATTTGCTGGGGGCTGAACAGTAGGTTATTAAGCCTTAGTTAGCACTGTCAGATACCTAGATTCAGTCCTAAAAAAAATACTTTTCATTGTAACCTACATGAGCTTTGGAGTTTTTAATTCATTTCTTAAAAGCTGTCCCATTTCAGAATTGTCAGCCATCTCTCTGTCAATAAATGACAGATTTTAAATAATCACAGATATCCTACACACAGAAGATGGCACTGTATGCTTAGAAACCAGTGAAACCCCTGAATGTGTAAATGTCTGTGTACACACACACCCACACTTGCCCTATGTTCTAAAAATCAGCTTTGAAAGAGTAAAGGCTGATTTCTACACAAAGTAGTTTTTGCTTAGGGTCCATGACAAAAAGAAGGGCTTATATTACACTTAGATGTGTGTGGGAGAAACTAGTTTCCCTCTCATTACAGGTCCCCTGGTCAGGGTCCCCATGTTTAGAAGCATACATGTACAAAAAGAGTAAATTTAATCCATTCCAGTTGCTTTTGATTTATAAGCAGATGGTAGATTTACTGCTTAATTGTTTTATAAAAGACTTGGTTCTTTCCTGAACTGACTTATTTTTAAAACTTAAAAAATTTGACTACCCCATTCCTAGATTTGTTACTTTTATATGTCACAGAGAAAAGATATGTTATACTAGTTGCTATCATTCCTTTTTTTTTCTTTTTTTTGGGGGGGGGGGGTAAGTGGGGAAGCATTTGCGTAAATATACGATCTTTTTTAAATTTGTGCCTCAGCAGTTGGATAGGTGAGAATCTGAATTCCAGGTACCCAGATATACTTGTGCTCTTCAAGTTTGGAGATATCCTTTCCCCTACATAGTTTCAGTCCTTTTTCACAAACTGGGAGTCCCTGGAGTCTGCATCACCCCATCCACCTACCCTGGCTGTAACTAAGCACTACAGGGAAGGGCTTGGTGGTATCGCGATAGGGGTCCATCCAAGGCCTTGCATGGAAGCACTGAATTCTGATTCAGCTAATAGCTAAGTGATTGCCAACTATATTCCAAACAGACACTTTCACAGTGTTGTTGTTGTTGTTTTTTAATTAATTTGTTTTTTGATGATTTTTATTTCTTCCATTGTAGTTGCTTTACAGTGTTTTGTCAGTTTTCTGCTGTACAGGAAAGTGACCCAGTCACTAACACACACACACGTACACGTACACATTCTTTTTCTCACATTATCCTCCATCATGCTCCATTACAAGTGACTAGATATAGTTCCCAGTGCTAACAGCAGGATACTTAATTTGGAAAAACTGGCAATGCCTTAAGTCAGCTTTGTTTTTCTTTGGTGAGAGTTCTCTATACCCAAAACACTCTCAAGTTGCACCTCCTAGGTTAAAAATCAGGAGGCTTTTCCTTTCACCATAGCCTTCATTCTGGAAAATACTGATTCTGAAACACCTGCTTCTGAAAACCACGTGTCTTCCTGTAGAGGAGATGCTGACTGCCAAGCTGCTGAGACCTCTCCTCAACCAGCTTTTACAAGTTGTTCTTTATTCCAAGGGACCCCCTGCACCTTCTAGTCCCTGAGAGCAGGGAAAGCCCCTTTGGTTCCCCAGGCCTCAAGGACAGGAGGGCAGCACTGCACCAAGGTCCCTGGCTGGTTGTGCCACCTGTCTGTTTGCATGTGGTGAAAACTGCAGAATAAAGGCTTCTGTTTTGTTGGCTGGGATTTTCTTCTTCAAAGTAATGTTGAGTGGCCCCACAAAGATCTAGGGAAATCCTTGGTGACAGAAGACATTTTAGTAGACTCTAAAGCCCTTGCTTAGAGGGCAGGGAAGAAAGATCCCATGCTATAAGTTTTATGAGGGTAGAGTCTGTTTATATTTTGCTTTGTCTCCATTGGCTGGCACATTATTGATCCAATAAAAGAAATTTTTGTAAATTAAAAAAAAAAAAAAAGATCCCATGTGTGTGTTCCTAGTCAACCCCACCTGTTTTCCTCTTTGGAGGATTTGGAGCTGGTTATCTTGATGTTAAACATTCTGCTTCTGTAGCCACTCTAAGGGAGTACCAAGGAAAAGTTTATACCTCAGCTGGGCTTCTGATTTTGTTTCCATTTCTGGGAGCGATAATGAAGCCTCATTAAAAAACCACTTTGTCTTCATAGAAAGTTATATGTAGAGTATCTGTGTGTGGAAATTTGTATTCACTTGCTAAATACAGCAAGTTGAATTCCTGAGCCAGTGTGGGAAGGAAAGAGGCAATTTAGGAAAGATCCATTTATATTTTAAAATGTGAATGGATGTGGCTGAGCTCCAAGACTAGAAGCAGAAAAAAATGGTGCCCTAGGCCTGTGTTTCATGCTTTTAGAACTAGATTGGCCCATAAGAGTTCAATTCCATTTGCATTCCTTTTAAGATATGAAAAGTGATTAAACAGCTACTTATTCATTCAGCCGAAATACCTATTGCAGGCAGAAGGAATTAGGAATATACTCGAAGGAGACTTGTGTCTTTTTGGCAAGGGAAAAAAAAATAGCTACCCAGACCATCATTTGTTTGCTTTTGGATTTATATTTTGTGACATATTCAAATAGATATTTTTAATAACTCAGATAATCCTATTTATTGTAGAAGAATTGGAAAATGAAGATAAACCAAAAGAATTTTTTTTTTTAAATCTTGTCCACTCTTCTCCACAAGATAACAACATTCTTGTAAAAAATCCTCAGGCTTTTTTCTTTCTGTGTGTATCTAGAGGAATATGCATAGGAATGTGTTGATTTTTTAAAACGAATGTAAAATCCATGGCTTAATTAATCCAGATCCAACCAGCTGCCACCAAAAGGCCAAGGGAGTGGTTGTACTGCAGGGGAGGCGGGCAGGGGTTAACTACTCTTGAACTGTGATTTGTGTGTGTCTGTGCAAGCATGTTAAGCATTTCTCTGTCTTGTGTTCATTCACAGCTGTGATTAGTGCCCATCCCATCCATTCCCTCGATAACCCTCACCATCATTTCCACTCCAGCAGCCTCGCTTCTCCAGCTCGCAGTCATCTCTACCACCCAGGCAGCCCATGGCCCATTGGCACATCCATGTCCCTTTCAGACAGGGCCAATTCCACAGGTGAGAGATGAGGATGGAGCCCCAGGTGGAAGGCGTTCACAAGCTGCAGTGGGGAGGACTTGCCCTGCCTAGAAGGATTTGAAATTTTTCTCAGTGTTCTTTATTTATCATAAGGTTTCTGTTGCTGACTCAAATTTGTTTCTGTAAAATCCCCTCCATTTTTCTCCCAAAGTTTTAAGTGCTCGGTGCAAGGTGTCGTTTTAGTAAAAACATAACTCTAATCACATAACCATGTCTTGTTCCATCAACTTGCGTCTTAATTCAGTTGTATTTTCAGTTTTATTTTTTAATCCTCCAGGTTGAAAAGAAAATGTATTCTGGGTGATTTTCAGGCACTAGAGGTTGCCTTTGCCTTGCAGTCACCCTAATTTTAGGAGGGTTCGCAGGGCAGCCATAATGTACTTTTTATATTAGGTCTTAATTACATACTTCTGCCATGAACCAAAGTAGGAGCAACATCTGGGGGCGGCAGGGCCAGTGGCTACATCAAGCTTGTACATATTGTAAACCTCAGGTTGCCTAGTGGATTATTGAAATTAGAAAGGGCTGCATAGGCATAGATCATCCTAAAAATAAATAGAAATTAGCCTAACAATCTGCAGTGTATTTAAAGAGATACATTATGAGACAAACATGTTCTGGTTTGGAAATCTTAATAAACAGCCTTATTAAAACATTTTTAAGGAGAAATAGTGAAGGTGAAGAAATGGCAAATGGAACTCATTAATTTCCATCCTCTCAGTTTTAAGGTGCAAAAACTTGTCATATATACAGAGTACTCTTTTTCTGCCCTTTGCCACTTATCTGATAATAATTACAGATGTTACTAGTAGAACTAAGTTTTGGTAGTTCTGAGAAATAAGGAAATGTCAAGTAAATTCATTTTAAAAGAAACTCAAAACTTCATGCTAGAAGCTTGAGTTGTCAGTAACATCTCCTCCTACTTTAAGTTCTGATCAATTATAAACATACCCAGAACATCAGATGAAGGTCAGAGCTTATCAGGAGATGCCTAATTAATAACTCTGGGAGTTATCTACTTCCCACCTTTACTTACTTGGAGACTGCTGCTGCTTGAACTCATGTCTAAATAAAAAATCAGCCTCTCCTTCCCTCTAGTCCAGGTTTTGGGTCCTGCATTTAAGGGAAGATAGTCTGCACGAGACCTTATGGAGAACCAAAGTCTGCTTCACAGACATAGTCTGAGATAGAACAGACCAGAAAACAGCCTTCCAGATCTGCTCCTATTAGCAAGTGGTTTTTGTGTTCTGACCCTGTTTCTCTGTTGTTAAGACAGAGGATCTCACCCACTAGAATGTGGGCCTCTCTGAGTGCATGGCAGGCTCTTCTCTGATCTGCCCCCTCCTCCTCTTCTCTCCTGGGTGGGGAAGGGGTTGAAGGTTGGCAAGAAGGCCAGGGCTCCTGCCCAGCCCTCACACAACTGGTCCAGTGTTGGTAAAAGTTTGGTTCTATATGGATTTAGGCAGAAAGTGAAGATATGGAAAAATAACAGTTTGCACCAGTAAAGGGTTTTTGTTTTCATGACAAAAGGGTATATAAGAAGGTAAATCTAGTGATAGAGCCACTGAAGAGGATTTAAAATGTAGTGCAAGTATCCAAAGGTGGTCTGAGTTCTCCTACTATTGTATTTTCCTGCATCTCAGGAGCCCACAGTGTTGCCGTAGCCCTGGAGATGTGGGCTTGACATGACTAGATCTCGGCCAGGGCCATCCTTGTTCTCAAGGGCATTTACTGTGTCTTTTCCTTAGAAGTTTACTGTGTCACCACCACCTGATGCAGGATACATACTTTCCACTTGTCCAAGCGCTCAGCAACTGTGCATTTTGTGTGTCTTTAACTCTGAGAGGTCAGTCACTTAGATAGTAGGCCCCTCACCAAAGCAGGTATTTTAATTACAGCACAGTTTGTCTCATGGGCCAGAGGGGTGGCATGATTTGGGGGCACACCCTTCACAGGGAATATGATGTGCTGGTGTCCTCTGGAGTTGTACCACATTCTGACTCACGTAGGGAACCCTCTTTTCTTTTTTCACACTTCTCACCATCTCTGGCCTCAGAAATTAAGGCAGTTGGAGCAGCCAAGGTAGGCCTGCGTGCTCAGAGCTCACCTAGCATATCTGCCAGTACATGCTGACGTGGTCCATTCTAGAGCCTGCTTTCTCTCTCCTCATTCTTGCCACCGTCCCTAACCAGTTTCCACCAGGCCCAGGATCACACAGGGTGAGATCAGCAGCTTCCCAGCTGTGGTGATGGCTGGCTTGATCAAGCCTAAGAAGTGAGGTCCTTAGCACACCTCTGGAGAAGACAAGAAGTGACCTAGGCCTGGGAGGGTTATCACAGCCAGGCTTTCAACACTTGGGGACAGGGGGGCGGTGTGAGTCCCTCATTCCCAGAACCCAAGGCCTTTAAGTGAAGGGAGTAGCACCCATGACTGCCATGGTCCATCTTCTGAGAGCCCAAGGGAACTGATTCATTGCTGCGTCAGCTCAGGTTAGATTTCTGCAGATGGCTCATGCATTCTGCTTAAAAGACTTTCTTCTCCTTTATAAGGTTGAGGACTCTAGGAGTCAAGGGAGGCCCTCCTTCAGGCTCCCTGGTGCAGTCTGTGGCCCTCAGCTGGTGTTCTCCAGGCCCCTCTCAGGGTGGGCATGGGCATCTGCACCAGCTCACACTGTTGGAAAGGTCTCCCTGGGTCTTGTGCTGCTTCTGCCCCTGCAGTCGGGGGTGGGTGGTTTTGTGCATGGACAAGGAGTGTAGTGGGTAGGGGATTGAGCATGAGCTTGGGACAGGGGCTTCGGAATCCTGTCCCATCTGTCCTGTGTCCTGGGGCCATGCTCCACCTCCCAGAGTCTAATGAGTTACTGTGAGGATTACACAAGCCAATGAGTATAAAGCACTTAGCATGGTGCCTGGCTCAGAGTTAAGCCCTCAGCAATTTCCAAAGAAAAAAGCCTTATCAATTATTCAAGCCCTGTGTTCAGCACTTTTCATACATCTTCTCAATTAATCCTCAGCGAATTATGTGGTATTCTCCCTGCTTTTATAGGCAAAGAAACACCTCAGAGATTTGGTGACTGCCGAGTTCACCCAGCTCCTATACCGAGATTTTAGTGTTCAGGTCTATCTGACTTCCAAGCTAGTGCTTTTTCTACCCCACTGTGCTGCCTTCCAAAACAACTCTGACCCCTCCTCACATTTTGAGATTTTTGTCATGTTATTCCCGAGTGTTCCCCTTCTCCTGGCTGATCTACCCCTGTTTCTTTCTCTGGAGCCCAGACACCTTGTGGCATGATCTTAAAGCCATTTGCAGACTTCTGGACTGTTTGGTTGTCCAAGTCTCACCTGAGCTGTGGAGCTGTTGCTCTGGGGAGGCTGTGCACAGTTGCCAGAGAGTGTCAGGGCCTGTGGCAGCCACTGCCTCTCCTGCGGTGACACCAGGCTTTGCAGGCAGAGCTGGTGTTTGTCAGGTACCCAGCCAGTCTTGCTGATGAGGCATGTTGTCTGTGAAAGGCTGGTCTCTAAGACTGTCAATCAATGAGTGAAATTTTTAATTATCTTTTATACTTAATAAACAACATCTCAGGAACCTTTATATGTGAGTACCAAGGAGAACTTTAAATCTATAAAATTGTGACCAGTTAGTTGGTAGATGAGAAAATACCAGCATCTGGTTGTTTGGGACTCTAAGATTAGACCATTCTTACTTAACCTTGACAGTGGTGCTAATCCATGTACCCTTGCACTAGCACTGGTCCTAAATGCTTATTGAGCTAGCTTCAGGCACCCTTAGAAGTAGCCAGAACCCTGAAATGTGCATATGCTTAATCGTAAAAGAAATGCTGACGTTTAGATTTTCCTGCTGCAGAATCCGTTCGAAACACCCCCAGCACTGACACCATGCCAGCCTCCTCGTCTCAAACATGCTGTACTGATCACCAGGATCCTGAAGGTGCTACCAGCTCCTCTTACTTGGCCAGCTCCCAAGAGGAAGATTCAGGCCAGAGTCTTCCTACAGCCCACGTTCGCCCTTCCCACCCACTGAAGAGCTTTGCCGTGCCAGCGGTCCCGCCCCCAGGTCCTCCCACGTATGACCCAGCGTTGCCCAGCACACCGTTACTATCCCAGCAAGGTGAGTGAGGTCAGCAGCACCACCAGGAGGGTCCTTTGGCCCTGGCTTATGGCACAAGTCACCTCCTCTTTGAAGAGTAACAAAGGAAATGTCCTCCAAGCTTAACCCAGCAATTTAGTGTAGTAGGGGAACCGACCCGCTCAGGGAGTGTAGGGCTCTCCTCCTCTGGGAACACATAACAAAACCAGAGAATAGTTTGGCAGGGAGGAAGGGCTGACTTTGTGTTCTGAGTGCAGAACCCTCAGGGGTAAAATCCAGTGGCGTGGGTCTGAGCAGCAGATGTGCTCTGCATGGCCTTCTGGAATTGCCTTGCTCCGTAGGGTTCCTGCCAGCTGGAGAAGAGTCAGGGAGGCCATGACTTGGAAATAAGAAAGATGCTCGGGACAGGGAAGTAATCCTATAGAAGGGAAGTCAACTCCCCAAGTTCACATGGCTCAGCAAAAGGCCTCTGACCTCAGAGGCATGTTTTCTTCGTTCTTTCACATTTTTATCTATTATGATGGTTTGTTTCAGAATAAGTCACTGGTTTTCATGCTTTTTTATCAGGACCCTTTTGTACTCTTAAAAGCCATGGAAGCTGCAGAAAAGCTTTTCTTCACATGGGTTATACCTATCATTATTTATTAGATTAGAAATTAAAACTGAGATGTATATTCATTTAAAAATAGAAATAAGTCACTCATGTTGAGATAAATAGCATATTTTATGAAAATAATTACTTCAAAATATAGTGGGAAAAGTATCATTGTCCTATGTTTTTGCAGATGTCCGTAATGTCTCACTTACTAGGAGACGGCTGGATTCCCACACCTGCTTCTGCAGTCGGGCTGCTGCTACAATATGTTGTTTTGATTGAAGGAAATCTAGCTTCAGAGATAATGTAGTTAGAAAAGGGAGGATTATTTTTATAAACTTTTCAGATAACTTTGGATATTCTTATTTGATACTATAGCAAAACTCAACAAATAATATTTTCTTATAGGTTTGTTTGTAATATGGAATCAGAAGCGATAGAATTACACTCTGTTCCATTAAACCCATCTATCTTGTACTTTGTTTTTTGTTTGTTTTTTAGAGCTACACCCACAGCATATGGAGGTTCCCAGGCTAGGAGTCAAATCCCAGGCTAGGGATCTGAGCTGCATCTGCAACCTACACCACAGCTCACAGCAACACCAGAACGTTAACCCACTGAGCGAGGCCAGGGATCAAACCTGTATCCTCATGGGTACTAGTCAGATTTGTTTCTGCTGAGCCACAACAGGAACTCCTATCTTGTACTTTGCATGCATGATACTGAACATCACATACTGGTCATTTGGAAAGTATTGGTTCACTGAGTTACACAGATCCTCCAAATCTTGACCCATTTCATTAAACAGTACCTAAAAATGCACTCATTAATTTCGCGAAAGTGTTGGGAAGCTCTCAGGCTCATGGTGGCAGATGCAAGTTTTTCAAAATTCTGTTTTTCAACTCTGAACTTAGAGTTTATCATTGGAAATAAGTACTGTCCATTGTTTTCCTCGAAGTGACTGGCTTACTTCATTCACTTTCTAGAAAATATCTGACAAATGCTCAAGTCTGAATAACCAGTTTGTCCTCCTTTGAACTAGCATTTGTGTTTGGTGCTGAAAGCCACACTTCAGCTTTCAGTCAGTCTCAAGTGCCGTCCTTGAAGACAGCCACCCTGCTTTGGTGTCAAAAGTGCTTTGCCCGTACTCTCCATTTTAGAATATTTAAAAGATGTGTAATCAGAATTGAGATTTCATTACATATTTTTTTTGGCCGTGCCCACGGCATGTGGAAGTTCCCAGGCCAGGGATCAAATCTACACCACAGCAGTGACCTGAGCCGCTGCAGTGACAATCCTGAATCCTTAACCCACTGTGCCACAAGGAAACTCCTCATAATTTTTGCTACTTCATTATGGATGATCTTAAGTTAGAGTGGCTCTTCTTTAAACTGCAAGTATGCATGACCATGAATGACTTTACAGTTTGGTGCCACTGCCTTAATTTGTGCGAAGGCTTCATCAGTTTTACCCACTGTTGCTTTTGTACCATGGGTGGAAGGAGAAAAATGTCTTCATATTACTATGAAGAGAGTTTTGACCTCCCAGACATCTGGCAAGGAGCCCACGTACCACCACACTTGGAGAACCATTGGATTAGGAGATGAGTTTTCTAAAGCCAAATGGAATATTTTCTCTGGCCTCTTGGATGCACTGCTTTCTCCCTCCTTGCATCCTGATCCAGCCCTTTCAGAGCAGGATCTTTGCACTGGGTCTGGGTGCCACTCTCTCCCTGAGCAGCATTTGAACCTAAGGTACCTTTGTGAGGTCTGGGAAGCAGGCTCAGCCACACACCTGATGGTGCCCTTTCCCCCTCAGCTCTCAATCATCACATTCACTCGGTGAAGACGGCCTCCATCGGGACTTTAGGAAGGAGCCGGCCTCCAATGCCAGTGGTGGTTCCCAGTGCCCCTGAAGTGCAGGAGACCACAAGGATGCTGGAAGACTCCGAGAGTGTAAGTGGCCAGGATCACCAGCCCTACCAGGATGGCTAGGGGCAAGTCTCAAGGCCTGGAAGTGCACAGAGCACGCTGATACTCTGTCGGCCCAGAAGTGTGAGGCTGATGCACTCACGCACTCAGCAGATACACACTGAGCAGCTCCTCTAAGCCAGGGCTCTGCTGAGGGTTTGATCTGCTTGGATTAGCTTGTCATACCAGCCCACCCACCTGCCTTCCTTTTAATTCTGTCCTTTCTCTCAGTTCCTCTTGTCTTAGTTTGAATCATCTGCATGTTCTTCTACCCCTCAGTTCCCCTTGGTGACCTTTTCTGAGCAGAATGCTGGAGAGGAAGGTGCCTGAGTGGTTGCTCTGAAAACAGAAATCAGTAGGGTCTCTCCTAGGTCTTTCACTCCAACATTCCAATAAATACGTTCTGCCTCTGCGTTTCCAGGTACAGGACTCTCTCAGGAGGAAAGTTTGGGGCTCAGAGGTTAGGGGACATACCAGCTCTGTTGGCTCTGACAGAGACTAGAAGGGGTGAGTGGCAGGGCTCTGGCCTGTGAGGTCCATGTGACCCTGGCAGGATGTGTTTGGGGAAAGGCATTTTGCAGTAGAGAGAAGTGAGTGGTTGCTGGCTTGGGCACATCCTGCAGCCTCTGACTCTTCCAGGCCAGAGGGCCGTGGGGAGTCCAGTCTCTCAGGTACTTTCATCACTGACAACTTGAGGCCTTGACCTCCCTGTGGGCCCTCCTGGAAAAGCCAGTAACAGTGTCTGTTTTCCATAGAGCTATGAACCAGATGAGCTGACCAAAGAGATGGCCCACCTGGAAGGACTGATGAAGGACCTAAACGCCATCACGACAGCATGATGACCTTCACCGGGACGTGACTCCAGACCTGAATCTAGAAGTCTTGGGACTGAGCCTTGAAAACAAGGAATTGTACAGAGCACGAGAGGACAGCACTTGAGAACACAGAGTGAGCAGGCCAACTGGCCAGCACCCCTGCGTGGGGCCAGCTCCAGGCATGGCCACTGCCTTCTCCTGGTCAGCCTGGAAGACGCCCATGTCGAGGCAGCTTCCCTTTGCCTGCTGAAACCCTGCAGGACTGGGCACCATGGGCCAAAATTTTGTGTCCAGGGAAGAGGCAAGAAGTGTGACCTGCGTTTCACTTTGTGGTCAGGCTGTGTCTTCGTGCTGCGATGGCATCGCCTTTATGGAGTGTAGACATTGGCATTTATGTACAATTTTATTTGTGTCCTATTTTATTTTACCTTCAAAAGAAAAACACTATCAAAAACCAAGGAAGTCCGTGGTGTTCTTCACAAGTGGTTGACTTATTTGACTACTTGTTTGAATTACGTATGGAAAGTCATTGACAGTGTGGGTTGTTCCAGGGGTTGGCTTGTGTTTTTTTTTGTTTTTATTTTTTGATTCTGAGTCATTGCATTCTCTACCGGCTGTTAATCCATCACTTTGAGGGGGGGAGGAAATACTGCATTGCTGTTTGTAAGCTTTTTATTATTTTTTTATTATAATTATTAAAGGCCTGACTTTCTCCTCTCATCACTGTGAGATTACAGATCTATTTGAATGAAATGTAACATTGGAAAGACTTGTTTGTTGCTTTCTGTGCAGTTTCAGTATTGGGGTGGGGGTGGGCTGGGGGGGTTTGGGAATTGGAAATGGAGGGGCTGCTGAGGTCCTGTGAATGTTTCAGTCATTGTACTTTCTTCCAGAAGCCTGCAGAGAATGGAAGCGTCTTTATTGTCCTGGCATGTCCATCTCTATTGTCACTAAGTTGCAACTGGAGTTTCATTTGGATCTAGTATAAAAATTCTTCTGTGCAATAGGAGGGTTCCAGGATGTAGCTGCCCTGGTGTCTTGATCATACCCTGATAGGAATGTCCATGTTGAGGAGTCAGGCTCTGTGTTGCAGAAGTGATGCAGGATAGGGCCCAAGCCTGGACAAGTTGCTGGGAGCTCAGAGAAGATGGAGACCCTTTCCTGCTGTTACCAGGTGACCCCTTTGGGGAAGTTGGAAGTTGAGGGAGCTGTGTTCCCACGTAGGACTCCTTGTTTCTCTGGTTCTTTTCCTCCACCAGTCCATCTCTCACTTCCAGCCTCAGAACCCTGTGGGGAAGACGTTAACAAGAATGAAGCAGGCAGGGGCCGTGGTGCCCATGAAGCTCCCCACTTCTTTGTGAACATTGTTCTGTAAGTGGCAGGGGATGGGGACAGCAGCCTGCCCCCCTCTATCCCCGCAGCTCAGCTGAGCCCCTGATTCGAACAGGGCAGTAGGATGTCTCTGAGTGGTGCTGAGAGGCCACCACAAGCCTTTGTCTTTGCAGGTGCTTTTTCTTAAAAAGGTAAGAAACTGAGGTGGGGTTTCGTTTTCTAATATTAAGAATATATTATGAAAACATACAGGACTGACCCTCAGGCATCTTCCCATACTCCCCAACAAATCCCCAGAAGAGAGTATGGAAGGTAGAATAGAAGGCCAGTTGGGCTTTGGTTCTGTAGCCAAGAAGAGGTCAGCTGCCGAGACCCCCAGTGGGCACAGTTGCCCGCCTGCCCTGGGGCCTGTGCCCTGCCCTGCCCACAGCCACCCCACTGGCCTTGTCCATTGCTTATTTCTCCTGTTTAGTCAAGAGAAAATGAGCATTGCATTTCTAGAAAATGAACTCTTAATCGGGGGCAATGAAGAGTGCAGTGTTAGAACTCCTGCTGCCCTGCTAGCTGGTCGTGGAGGATAAGTGCCAGGCGGGGTTCAGGAAGCCCAGTGCACTTAAACTGATCCTAAAAGCACTCACAGCACTCTGGACACCAGGAGGGCTAGACTCCCCAGAATCTGTCTTACGTTTTGCCCAAAGAAACATGCTCGGTGTTGGGGGCATTCCCTCCCATGAACCCTGACCCTTCTGTTACCTCAGGGCCTTGGTACCTGGATACTGCCACAGAGCTGGGGCGGGGGGAGGGGCCTATTTTTAAATAAATAACTGTTCAAAGTTGGGGGATTTTTTAAAATTAAGAAAAAGGAAAGCTATTCTGTATTGCACCTTTTCACAATTTAATACATTTTCTTACATTTTCCTGTGACTTTTGAAATTAAACCATTGTGTGTCTTGTAATGTCCTAGTTGAGCTGCTGGCCAGCAGCTTCCTTCAGGAGGGTTTGAAACAAATGTGTCTGTTGCCTTGTCACCTGCTGGAAGGGGTCCTGGAGGGCTGCTGGGGACTAGTTGCTGTACACACTTGTTTGGCCTTTTCTGTAGTTGATGCTGTAAACTCTATGGCTTTTTGAAAAACAATTTCATGTTTTTATTTAGTATTGGAAATCCAATACACTTTTTTTAATCCAATCAAACTCTGGTCTGGACAGAGAGTTATTTTTCTTTTTCCTTAGGAAAACAGAACTTCGGGGTCCCATTTCCCAGCTTCAAGTGGGCATCACTGTTGCCCTTGTAACCGCAAAGCCAGGAGTTCTAAGGGGCACCCAGGGAGGTATGGCAGGTGAGCCAGGCGGTGATCTGGGTGTCCCCCAGCTCCCAAAAATGGGTCTGTCCCTGTCCCCACTTCCACCCCCATCACTCCCCTGTGCAAGGACTGAGAGCCTGAAAGATTTCAGGTGACCCCTCTGAGAAAGACCCAGGTGACCTTGGCAGAAGAGCGCAGCATTCCTGAATGGTGTGTAGGCCAAGTCCCTGATGTGGCAGCATCCCGGGCAGCAGCTCATTCTGTTGGATCACAGACAGGACCCATGCCAGGCCTGTGTGTGATGCCTGCAACGGGTGTCTACGAGGAATCCCACCTTTCCTGGGCCACCTCCCCTTTTGACTGTGTGCACTGTGTCAGCTTGGGCTGTTATAGCAAAAAGACCTGAGACTGGGGGCTGAAACAGCAAATATTTATTTTCTCACAGTTCAAGAAATCCAAGACCAAGGAACGGACAGATCTGGTGTTTGGTGGATGCGCCTCCTGGCTCATAGATGCAGTCTTGTCACTGTGTCTTCAGTGGAAGAAAGGGTGAGAGAGAGTTCTCTGGGGCACTAATAAGGGCACTGATCCCATCATGGGCTCCACCCTCATGGCCTAATCACCTACCAAAGGCCCCACCTTCAAATATTGTCACAAAGTTTGGGATTAGGATTTCAATGTGTGAATTTGGGGGGAATGAAAAACATTCAGTCCATAGCACTGTCAGATTTCTAAGCATAGGAAAGTCTGGGCTCCCGATGGTGGTGAGCGCAGCAGCCGCAGGCCCTGCCGTCTGTGAATTTGGAATAGAGTGAGGGTTAGAAACAGAGCCCAGCACCCGTACTAGCTGCTCCCTCAGACCTGGGACTTCATCTGCTCTGTGGCTGGGTGCACTTTATGAAACCTGGATCCCATCATTCCCATCCATGCCCGCTGGCCTCAGGGTGGAGTCGGAGCTTGTGGTGCCAGAGCAGGCGCCAGCCTGACTTGGCCTCTGGTCCAGGTGCCGTCACTGCGTGCACCCACTGTTCAGCCGAGGAAGGCCACCTGGGAAATGCTTTTCAGTCTTTGTACGTTGAACACCACTACCACCCTGTTCTAACTGCTGGAACCCACCAGGCGGACCTCCTCTGCATCCCTAGGTGGAGCTCTTGGCACATTTCACAGTGATTTATGTATTTTTGAGGCTTTTTCCACTAGACTGTGGGCTCAGTGAGGGCATAATTTCTCGCTCCTCTCTAAGGCCTAATGCCAAGGCAGAATCCAACAACAGCAGACGCGTGTCTCCTGGATGGATAGACAGACAGGCTCCATCCAGGCCTTATGGCCTGTAGCCTGTGGAAAAGCTTTCTGTACACACACCCCCTTCCACTCCCTCAGAGGGATCCTGGTAGGTCCCTCGGGTGCCAGGACCCTCCCATTCTAGAAGCCATGGCCCTTTGGTATTCTGGGGTGAACTTGAAGTATAACAAAGACCTATCTGCCTGGCACAGTCGTAAGAAGAGAGGCTCAGACCACAATGACAGACTGGGTGCTAGGAACTAGGGCAAGCATGGCCTCCAATTTGTTCTAAGACAAACGCTACAAACAAGGCTGTAGATGAAGAAATGCTGTTTTTCCCCAGTCTATCAGACCTTCCCAAATTTAGCCACCTTCCTGCTGGGGTGTGGTATCATCCGGAAAGACTGGAGAACAGAACTGAACAACTGTCAAATTGACAGGAGGTGGGCAAGCCTACCCACAGACAAGGGGCCACAGATAGGAGATGCCTGACTCTTCACCTTGGGTCCCCAAATTACCAAAGGAGGGAGTTCACAGGGGTGGGGGGAGTAATTCAAAGAAACAGTATTTTACATTTTTTGTAATCTTTTAAAAATATATAATGTTTTTTTAAATGTTCTTTAAGCGTATATTTACCCTTGGGAGTGGCTTGGCAGTTTAAGAATCTGACCAGAATCCATGAGGATACGGGTTCGATCCCTGGCCTTGCTCAGTAGGTTAAGGATCTAGCATTGCCACGAGCTGTGGTGTGACACAGCTCAGGTCTGGCATTGCTGTGGCTGTGGTGTAGGCCAGCAGCTGTAGCTCCCCTTCGACCCCTAACCTGGGAACTTCCATGTGCTGCGGGGTGGTGCCCCTAAAAAGCAAAAAATAAAAAAGACTACAGTTACCCTCTAAGCAGGGTAGATGATGTTCATCTCAAGATGCTCCTTTCCTCATCAAATCCTTTTGCTATGGATTTGATGGGTTTGAGAAATGGGCCTGAGCTGAGCTCTGGAGGAATGAGAGGGAGCGCTTGCTCTGCTGTAAATAAGAAGACTTTGGAATTTCCTGAAACAATTGGGGGTGGGGAGGCAGCATGTATATCAGCAAGACGAGAGCATGAGGGGCCAGGCAGGAGGATGCCCAGGTGGGAAACGGCCACCCTTGCAGTGCCCCAAAGAGTGTTTTGAGAAGATCTGAGAGATAATTTAATGCTTTTGCCCTTTGCTCCTCTGTGACGTAAACCCCTCCAACTCACCAAGTCTTGTATAAAGTCTGCCATGTGCATGAGGCCTTGCATGAGTGACTGACCTCCTCCCAACAAAGAAAGGGCTATCTGGGCCAACATGGTGGTGGACAGACCACGAGTCTGGTGTGATGAGTCAGGGCGACCACACATGGGATTGGTTCACCAGAAGTGGGACCTCAGAGCCAGAACAACCAAAAGAGTTTAAACAGAGGGTTCACAGAAATCAGAGGGCGCAAGACCTTCCCCAGGTCCAGAGATGAGAATTCCAATCAGGGTTTAAGAAGTGGACTGACTTCAGCTGGTGTCTGGGTTGTGATCATTTCATCTTTCCACACCCTCCACCTCGGTGTCCTGGAGCAAAGCCCCATCACCCCATCACAGTGTGTACACAGGCGCCTGCCCCTCCTTAGTGGCTCTACCTTTGGTGGACCTGGTGTCCCAGAGGAGAAATCTGAGAACCATTCTGAACTCATCCCTCAACACCACAGCACGTGGCCCAGCAAACCCTGCAGCGCATTCTCTCAAATGCCCCGCATTGTGGCTCTTCTTTGCCATCCACTGGGCAAACTCATCAACCTATCCCTCTACCTCAACCTCACTGGCCATCCAGCCTGCACAGAACTATTTGATTTTTCTAACTCAAATCCAGCCTCTTTCCCCTACTCAACATCAAGCAAGAGCTCCCCTGTCACCTGCTCTGCAAAATAGAATCCAGCGGAGCTCTGTCGGACTCTTGCCTTTTATTTGCCACTTAATCTGCCCTTTGACCCAAATTTGGCCCTAGCGATACAGAGCAATTTGCACTTACAGAACAAGCCATGATGTTTGACCTTGGTACTATTCCCTTTGCCTCAGATTGGCTCCCTACCCTCACTCCTGGCTTTCTCTGCCTCCTAAATTTCTATTTATCACCCAGCCTAACCATTCAGTCCCCTGATGGTTCCCAGTGCTCTTCTCTGTCTTTTACGATTCAAGGTGAACTCCTTGAGGAAAACAATCGTGCTTGTTGTCATCGTCTCCTTTCCAGTGCCTGCACATTAGAGACGTTCACCCCATGAACTTGCCTGGTAAGTAAGATGGACTTGTGATCACTGTGGCCCAGTGTGGGGAGGACTGGACAAAATCCTAATTCTTCCTAAAAGCGTATACTCAGAAAGCTTTTGCAGCAGAGGTAAGGCTGAGCTGAGTCTAGGAATTAATGAGACTTTCTATCTGGAGGGGGGAGGAGATCAGTGCAGAACTGGGGAGCTAAGCTGTTTCACATGTCAGCTACCTTGAGGATGGCTCCCAGCCATCCTGTGTGGTGCTGGGCCTTCTAGGACAGTTCTAGGTCTCTTGTCACCAGCTTAAGGGCTGAGGCCTCAGGATATGGAGGATGCACAGAGCTAGTGCTATGCTCCCCAAATCCTTGACACAATGCTGGCCCAGTTTGAACTGGGTTTGGTTGACCATGTACCACAGGTAAGGGTCAGTCCTAGTGAGTTAAGAATAAGGTGACTTTTTCCTATAAACTCAAAACCCAGGTCTTACAGAGAATTCTGGGCAGCTTTGTCTAAAAGGAGAGGAAGAGCTGGGGTGTATTCTTGATGGCAAAATGATGGATCAGGATCCCATAGACAAGGTTGCCTAGAAATGGCCAGGGAACTCTCTGATGAACATTCTAAACAAACACACAGAAGGGATACTGGCTGGAACTAAGGCCAGAGATCTCGGTGTGGGTAGGTGGAGTTGGGGGAAGGAATATCACGGGCCAGTCAGAGAAGAGTCTTGAACTCCTTACATGGCACCCTATAATAAATGCTGTACTTTTTTTCATCACGACCTGGTGTCGGTAGATTGGCTTTACTGCTGTGCCACTGATGGTGAGCAGACTCATTTTGGTTCACTAACAGCAATTGTAGCCCAGAGTCATAATTACCGGGGGAAAATGTTCTCTAGCTAAGAGTTTTAACAGCACTGTAATACTGTGTCCACCTACTCTATATAAAAGCCTGTGCATTTTTCAGAGAGTATGTATTTCTATTACATCATTTTTGCAAATGGGCTCAGTTGCCTTATTGTCTCCAATGGGGTCAATTGTGAAATTGTCAAATTTAGTCAGTTTTGTTCATCTTTTCAAAGAACTAACTTGATTTTGCTGATTTTTTTGCATTATCTTTCTGTCCTCTATTTTATTTATTTCTTCTCTAATCTTTGTGATTCCTTCCCTTTTTTTTTTTTTTTTTTGCTTTGTTTATTAGTCAGTTCTTCCTTTCCTAGTTGTCGTTGTTGTTTTTCGGGGTTTTTTTTTTTTGTCTTTTTGCCATTTCTTGGGCTGCTCCCGCGGCATATGGAGGTTCCCAGGCTAGGGGTCGAATCGGAGCTGTAGCCTCCGGCCTACACTCTGCAGAGCCACAGCAACTCGGGATCCGAGCCGTATCTGCAACCTACACCACAGCTCATGGCAAAGCCGGATCCTTAACCCACTGAGCAAGGCCAGGGACTGAACCCGCAACCTCATGGTTCCTAGTCAGATTCGTTAACCACTGCACCACGATGGGAAATCCATCCTTTCCTAGTTTCTTAATGTGTATGTTTAGGTTATTGATTTAAGGGTTTTTTTTGTTTGTTTGTTTTTTTAACTATAGGAGCTTACTGCTGTAAATTTCTCCCTGAACACTGCTATTGCTGCATCCCACAAGTTTTGGTATGTTACATTTTTGTTTCTATTTGTTTAAATTTGCTATTTGTGTGTGTGTGTGTGTGTGTGTGTGTGTGTGTGTGTGCTTTCTTTGACCCACTTGTTCTATGGAAGTATGTTTATTTCCATATATTTGTGAATTTTCCAAATTTCCTGCTGTTACTGATTTCTAATACCATTATATGGTGGTCAGAGAACACATGTTGTATGATTTCAATTATTTTGAAGTTATTGAGACTTTTTTGGTGGCTTAACACATAGTCTGTCCTGGAGAACATTTCATGTCCTCTTAAGAAGACTATGAATTTTGCTGTGGTCAGATGGAATGTTCTAGATGCCTATTAGTTTATATTGTTCAGATTTTCTATTTCCTTGCTGGTCTTCTGTCTGGTTCCTCTATCTATTATTGATAATAGGATACTGAAGTCTACAGCTATTACTATTGAACTGTTTCTCTTTTATGTCAGGTTTGCTTCCTGAATTTTGGGGCTCTGCTGTTAGGTGTACATATGTTTATAATTACTAATTGTTCTTGACAGATTGACTCTTTTATCATTTTATTTATTTTATTTTATTTTTTGGTCTTTTTGCCATTTCTTGGGCCGCTCCCGTGGCATATGGAGGTTCCCAGGCTAGGGGTCCAATCGGAGCTGTAGCCGCTGGCCTACGCCAGAGCCACAGCAACTCGGGATCTGAGCCGCGTCTGCAACCTACACCACAGCTCACAGCAACGCCGGATCCTGAACCCACTGAGCAAGGTCAGGGACCGAACCCGCAACCTCATGGTTCCTAGTCGGATTCGTTAACCACTGCGCCACAACGGGAACTCCCCTTTTATCATTTTAAAATAGCTCTTGTCATTAGCAACAATTTTGTCTTAAAGACTCCTTTATCTGATTATTAGCATAGCCACTCTTTTGGCTAATGTTTATTTATCTTTTCATATTCTTTCAATGTGTTTTTGAATGTCAAGTGTGTCTCTCATAGACAGTATATAACTGGATTTTATGTAGTATATATTAAATAGTATAATGTCAACAAATGTATTATATATTAATATATTAAAGAATAATATTAATAGAACATAATTATATATTTGTATATTGAAACTACGTAATATAATTTTGAGATATATATCTCAAAATTATATCATTTTAAAAATCCACCCTGCAAATTTCTGCCTTTTGTGTGTTTAATCTATTTATATCTTATGTTAATTACTGATGAAGTAGGATTTATACCTGACATTTTGTTGTTTTCTGTATGTCTTTGTTTTTTGTCTCTCTATTACTTTGTTACTGCCTTCCTTTGTGTTAGGTAAATATTTTTTAGTGTACCATTTTAATGCCCTTGTCAAAAGGCATGAATTATAAAAGAAAAATATGATAGGCTGAGTATCACCAAAGTTAAAAATGTTTACTCTGAAAGACATGGTTAGGAAAATGAAAAGGCAAGCCATAAACTGGGAGAAAATATTTGCAAACCATATATCTTATGAAGGATTTGTATTCTGAATATATTATTTATAACTTAATAATATTAAACAAATGACCCAGTAAAAACAAATGGGTAAAGGTTTGAAGAGTCACTTTAACAAAGAACACATATAGATAGCAAATAAACACTCAAAAAGGGGTTCAGGGGGTTCCCGTCATGGCTCAGTGGAAACAAATCCAAATAGGAACCAGGAGGTTGCAGGTTCCATCCCTGGCCTCACTCAGTGGGTTAAGGATCCAGTGTTGCTGTGAGCTGTGGTATAGGTCACAGACGCGGCTCGGATCCTGCGTTGCTGTGGTTCTGACGTAGGCCGGCAGCTACAGCTCTGATTAGACCCCTAGCCTGGGACCCTCCATATGCCACGGGTGCAGTCTTAAAAAGACAAAAGAAAAAAATAAGGTGTTCAACATCGTTAGTCATTATGGAAATGGAAATTAAAACCAAGAGTTAACATAATATACCATCTTGAATGGTCAAAATAAAAGACAAGATCAAGTGTTGCAAAGATCTATAGTAAGTGGAACTCTCATGCAACTGCTGGTGGGAATGCAAAGCAGTCCAGCATTGAAACATAATCTGGTGGTTTTTTATAAAGTTAAACATGTACACTTACTGAATGACCCAACAGTGCCATTTGGGAAAAATGAAAATCCACGTCCACATGAAGACTTGAACGTGAATGTTCTTAGGAGGTTTATTCTTAACAGCCCAACAGGAAACAACCCACCTGTTCACCAGCGGGTGAAGGAATTAACAAATCCTGGCCTATTCGTACTGGGGAAGGTTGCTTCCAATACACACCACAGTGGACAGGCCTTAAAGGCTTTAGACTAAATGGAAGAAATCAGACACAAGACATGACATAACTTTATGATTCCATTTATATGAAATTCTAGAAAAGGCAAAACTTTAGTGACAGAAAGCAGATTGCCAGGAGTCAGGAGTAGGAGACTGACTACAAAGGGATGGGAGAGAATTTGGAGGAGTGAAGGAGATGCTCGTTATCTTCCTTGTCGAGGTGGTTATAGGATGGAGTAAATTTGTCAGAGCCCACTAAGCTGTACACTGAAAATTGGTAAATTTTGTTATATATAAATTATACCCTGATAAAGAAAATAGAGATAACTAACAACAGCAACAAAAATACAAGGTACTAGGGATAAATCTAACAAAATGCACAAACCCTCATGAAGAAAACTATAAATCTATGTGAAAGGTTTGGCAGAGACAGTGAGTGCCCAGCAAATAGTACACAAGCTCCCCCACACGCGGCAGCTGCCTCTGTAGTTTTGTTGTGGCTGAGTGACGACAGAGTTGAGAGGAAGTGAGGTGCGTCACTGCTCGAGAGAAGCAGTTCAGAATCAGTCATCTCTTCCAATTCTCCTTGTCCTTCCACGTGATCTTGGAGACAGCGGGTTCAAGTTGGTCTCAGTAGGGAGAATGGCTGCCTGGCCTGCAAGGGACTTTACCTGAGCTGGAATAAATCTTCATTGTGTTAGACCATTGAAATGTGGGGTTTTTTCTGTTGGGGTCATTACCCTAATACAAAAGAAACATTAAAGAAGACCCAGAAACGGGGAGAGTTATTCCCCACTCATCCATAGAAATATGAATTTTAATAATAATGTTCATGTAATTTCAAAGCAGAAGTGCATTGAATTCTTCATGCATCTTAATAAACCGAGAGTACAAAGTGTATGGTTGCACAAAGAGACTGGAATAGCCAAGACTTTCCTTCAGAGGAAGAAGGTGGGAATAGAGTCTGCTTAGACTGGCTCTACTAAGAGCTACACGTGTTATAAAGCTACAGTAACTAAGACAGCCTGAACAAGTATAGACAAGCTTATGGTACTGAATAGAGAGCTTTGACATAGAACCAGATGTAATATATAAGTGACATTGTCGATTACTAGGGATGTATGGGGCAAAAATGAAATCGAACTCTGTCCTGACATCATACGCAAAGTCAAGGTCAGGTAGGATGAGGATGGAAAGGTGAAATGCAACACTTCACAGTTTTAAAAATTAATATAGAAGAATATAACATCAGAGTAAGATAAATTTCTTAAACCAGCAAAAAAAGGCACTAAGGAAGTACTAGACATTTTTTAAATATTGCTAATTGTGATCTCATTAAAATGTAAAACTTCTGTTCATCAAAGAACACCACGAAAAGAAAGAAATGTAAGCCATAAACTGGAAGGAGATATTTACAATACATACAGTGAACAAAAGAGTCATTTTCCAAATAGACGTGTGTGTGTGTGTGTGTGTGTGTGTGTGTGTGTGTGTGTAAAACTATGAATCAACAAAAAGACAATGATAGGAAATCAGCAAAATTCGTAAAAATTATTGCTCAGACGAGGAAACATAAATGACAAATGAATATACAAAAAATTTCAACCTTATTGGTAATTAAGGATTAGCTCATTAAAACATAATTAGATATTACTAGGCTGGGAAAAATTAGAAAGTCTGATGATTGTAATCATTGGCAAGAAGTGGATTTAAGAGTAAGTCTTATACCCTGCAGGTGGGAGTGTAAACTGTTAGAACAGCTTGGCATTATCTTGTAAAGTGAAGATTAATTAATCCTATGACTCAATTCTTCCAATCCTAGATACAGAGCCTAGAGATGCTTTGATGTATCTTACCAGGAGCTACAAATAGGAACATTTGTAGCAACAGTGTTTGTAATCTTGACAACTGGAAATGACTGAAATGTCTGTCTCTAGAAGAACACATATGTCAGTGGGGGCCTATTCAAATCCTGGAATACTATGCAGCGGTGAAGATGAGTTACCTATGCTCCATGCATCAACTGCAGTCCCAAAATTACAATATTTAATGAAAGAAAAAACAAATGACTCAGGACTACATACAGCAGGATGCCTCTTATGTAAAGTTCAAAATTTTACAGATACATTCAGTGGTGTATAAAAGTGGAAGGGGTATGGCCCACCCCTGGTGCAGGTGATGAAAAGATGCATTATTTGTAAAGAAATTTAAAATAATGATAAAATGGACTGACTCCATCTGCTGCTGCTTATTAGCATGCATCAGTGATTCTGAACAACATTACTGACAAAATTATCCTCCCCACAAGGACTCCTATTTCCAATCCCTACCTTTCCACCTTGGTACATAACTGAACACATATTTTAGAGACATTTCATTGCTGTAGTAAAAAGTATGAAAAATAACAGGATGATAAATTTAAAGTTCAGCTAAGTGGTTTATCTTGGAGAGCAATAGGGGAATATAATTTGGGGACCAGCGGATGCCTTCAAGGGTATTCCTTATGTTCTATTTTTTAAATTGAGTGATTGGTGCCTCGCTATTTATCACATTTTTAATATTTTAATATTTATGTATTTCTCATGGTTTTTTTTTTTTGGCTGCACCCTCAGTATGCAGAAGTTCCAGGACCAGGGATCAACTGTGTGCCACAGCAACAACCCAAGCCACAGTAACACCCACTGAGCCACCAGGGAACTCTGACTATATTTATTTATATCTTCTTCTGTATGTAGGAAATACTCCATGCTCAAGAGAAAATTAAAGATGCAAAAGCAGCAAGGTGAGGGAGGAGGGTTGGAGAGGACTAGGTCTGTAGTGCATTGGAAGCTGCAAACTCAAGAAAGAAGAAGAGGAGCAAAAAACAGGGAGGAACCACACAGGGGCAGCAGCAATAGGCACCCAGGCTGAAGCACACGTGGCGTGAGAAGATGGGGAACAGTCGGGACCCCGAATCCCTGAGCCTCCCGAAAAAGAAGAGCCCTTTCTTCTGAGACTGAAGTTGAACAGAAAGGCAGAGCAGTAAGAAGAAAGTGGGTCTTGGAAGCGGGCAGATCTGGCTGCTGGGAGGGCAGCAGCACAAGGCCCGGGAGGCTGTCCTGGCTTTCACAACAGGGACCTTGTCTCAAGCCATTCCATGCAGAAGAGGCGGGAGCCAGATTGCAGTGGAGGAAGATATGACTCAAAGAAAGGGCGACCAGACAACTCTGAAGAAGTCTGGCTGGAAGGATGAGGAGGAGCAGCAGCTGGGAAGAAACATGGAATCAAGGGAGAGATTTTATTAAACTCTCAAAATGCTCTTTTAAAAATCCCCATCTGCTTTAGCCCCATTAGGCAGAGAGGATGCCTTCAGGCCTTCCCTGGGTGCTGGTAGCTTTAAGTATGGCAGATGTCCACTGGCTTTGAAACAGGGGGCTTGGTGGCATTTGGATGAGGGGGCGGCTGTCTGTCATGGAGGGGGGCAGTATTTTATCACTTACTGTTCAGAATCACTAATAGCTGGTGATGGTGAAAGAATAAGAGAAAGCAAACCACATTTAGTCATTTTTAGTCTTGTTTTTTAATTTTCTACAGACAATGCACCCTTTGTGGCCTGCACAGACAGACTGCTTCTACCACCAGCCCTTGGTATGTACCCCCAATGGGAGGGATGGGATTGGAGTCTCCAGGCCCTAGTGTGCACCTGGGCTCCTTCACGTTCTAGCTGACTGGTCTGGGCAAGTTTGAGCCTCAGCGCCCTTGGCTCACTGTAACTGAGGCTAATTCTTAGCCCCTTAAGTGTTGTTGTGAGGATGGAATGAGATAACGGGAAAGCCCCAAGTGTTTAGCACACAGTAGGTGCTTACTAAGTGTCCTTTTGAAGTCAGAAAGCATAGAAGATTGTGACCAGGGTTGCTCCAGCCCCTAGTGGAGGAGCAAAGGCCCTCTGAGGGCCTGGGGTGAATTTGGAGTGGGAAAGGTGAGGGTATCTATCCTCTGCCCAGATCCACTACTGGTGGTTTGCCTCAGCCTGCAGCTAATCCCTCCCATCCCTGGGCTGCTATCTGTCCATAAAGGCCTCCCCACAACCCCAGAGGCCAGGCCTGAATCCTGCCTTGCCCTCCCCGTGGTCCCTGAGGACATGCTGCTGACTGGGCCGCAGGGGGCAGTTGTCATGGGGACGCAGGCCCTGCTGAGCTTCCTCCTTAGCAACGGGACTCCCCGGGCTGGTTACTATGGAAACAGCATGGACTAGGCAATCAGTGATGAGGACCGGGTTCCCTGCCCTTTTCTGAGGACTTTCCCCTCTTCCTGCTGGCAGGCAACACGGCACTCCTCGCACACGCTGGGAGCCCCAGGGACTTCACTTTTCCAGTCTCAGGGCACTGCCTCTCGCCTATGTGCCTGCAAGGTTCAGCTCCCAGGGCACTTGGGACCCTCTGTGGACAGAGGTGACAGAGGTGGCTGAGGGCTTCACAGAGGGTCTGTGGGTCAGGTGTGTCTCCCCTGCTTCCCCCCCGCCCCAGACACCACGATGGCGAGTGGGTGCCACACCTCCAAACCCTGAAGGAACCTGGTGGTTGTGCCCCCTCCTTGGTCACTCTGAAAAGCAACCTTCTGGCCATGACACCCTCCCCTGAGCCTGGTCACCTTTTGTCCTCTGGCCAACCTCCATCTTCTGAGGGCCCATCTGATCAGACTAAGATTGCATCTGCCTCTTCAGTATCCACCTACAGTGCATGTGCACACTGAATACCCTCATCCTCCAGGGAGACCAACGAGTCCCAGGGACTCTGTGGCCCCCACAGCTGGGGTGGGAAGGACCCAAGTCAGAGTCTTACACCTCCACTAGCACACACACCCTCCTCTCTCATCCTCCTCCTTAATGACTCTCACCAGCCCATAACCAGTGAACACTTTTATCTCTAGCCCAAACTCGCACTCCCTTGCACCTTCACTCCCTGCTCTGGGGGCACATGCCTGTGCACACAAGCGCCCAGGTGCTCTAGGGACCATGTCCCCACTGCCCTCCACCGCCTGGCTCCTGAGCCTCCAGCATTCCCCACTACTGTCACTCCCCCTCCCAATCCCTGCCCCTAGAAGAAGGCAGCTTCTGCTAGAATTTTTTTTTATTGAAATAAAATATGCAACCCGGCGCATTTACCGTTTTCCATTTTAAAAGTGGAAGATTTGAAAATTGCTTATAGGGGATCAGGGTTGGGCGGGCCCATGACAGGACCTGACTTTACCGGTCTTCAGGCAGCAGGTGGGCTGAGTCAGAGCTTTTATAAAATGTGCGTGTGTGCACGAGCATTTAAAGAGGGTGGTGGAGCCACACCCTGATGACAAGGAAGGGTCCTCACCATTCATGGCCCTGGACCCTCCACTCCACTCCTCTTCCCTCTCTTCCCCCCCCACCCCCTCCAGGACTAGACTGAGTTTGGAGCAAGTGCTGCTGCCTTCCTTGGGGAGGGGGGGGGAGAGTCAGGTGCAAAAATCGAGCTGAGGGTGCTATTTATGGCTCTGAGAGCTCCCTGGGATCAAGAGGCTCCTTCTGTCCCATAAAGACGAAAGCCAGGTGGCTCCTGGTCTTTTCCCTAAGATCCTTCACTCTCTTCTCTCCTAGATGATTGCCTCAGACTCCCTATGGCCCATCTAGGGAGGAACTTTGTCCACAGCCCAGGACAAAACCTGATCTTGCCAACATTCTGGCGTAGAGAAAGAGTGTTCTGGATGGACGGGGCAGTGCCAGCTCTCCTCTTTACTCAGGTCTTGGCGCCTAACCTCCTCCCACCGTTTAGGCAGTGGGTAGACCACTGACTTTGGCTCTGGCAGGAGGTGTCTGGGCGGTTTTCACAATGGCCCCCCACGCTGTATCCTGTTCTGGCTCCTAGCTGCCTTTGGATTCAAAGCCAGGCCCCCTGAGCCTGTTCCCTAAGGCCTTCCTTCTGACCACTCACCTCTAGATCTCTTCCCAGAGCCCTGACTCCACGCCTGCACCTGCACCTCAGTCATATCCCCGCCATGCACTTCCTCCTTCCCTCCAACTCTTACCAAACCTGGAGGCTTGGCTCAAGCCCACCACTGGCCACACATCTTCCCCAGGCCCTTAGAAAGGTCCAGCTGCCTCCTGTGTCCTGAGATCTTAAGTCCTGGGGCCCGCAGCCAGCACTCCCGGGGCTTTCACCATAGCTCACTGGGGCAATGTGCTGGGCACAGGAAGAGGAGGCAGAAGAACCATGATTTATTGAGCACCTACTGTGGTCTGTGCCGGGCGCTGGGCTGGGCATTTCACATGTCCTACTTTTCCCCCCGGGTCCTCATAGGTCCTTGCGAGGTGGTACTTGAAGTATTCCCATTTTACAGATGGGGGACCAGACTCAGAAAGCTCAGATCACTTGCGCAAGTTGACATACCTAAGAAGCAGCAGGACTGGGATTCAAACCAGGTCTGATTACCTCTGAACTCTGGTCTCTTCCCTCTGCACTCTTTGTGGAGACTGTCAAACTCAGCCCCTCTCAACATGATTTTCTTAGGAAAAGGAACCATCAGCGCTGGCCTCAGGTAAGCGTGCATTACAATCTCAGATCAGTCCCACCTCTGCCACTTGCAGTTATGCGATTCTGGAACAATTACCAAACTTGGATTCCTCATCTGTGAGATGGGGAGAATCAAAGTAATTACACCTCCTGGTCCTTGTATAGCTGAAGAAGTTACTGTGTGTAAAGTGCTTCACCAGGGCTCAGCACAGAGCAGACTCAGTCAACAGAAGCTTCCCTTACCTCCCTTTGCACAGATAGGAAAACAGACGGCCACCGAGGTGACAGGGTGTGCTTGAGACCCTACAGGAAAGGAGAGGCACGGCCTGGAGTCTTCGGCTTCCACGTGAAGAGGTGAGGCTGGGAGTGGATTTTGAGACCAGAGATGGGGAGGGAGGGGGCCTGCTGAGAGGCCCTGGGGTCCTCTTCCCTGAGGACCAGAGAGATGCCTTCCCCCAGGCCCTGCGTGGCCCAGCCTGCAGGCCAAGGCGGGTTGCTGAATGTAAGGTGACCTGGGTGTCCTGGCAACATGGGGTTAAATTAGATTGCACACACATGTGCACACATGTGAGTGGCTATCTGCATGGCTCTACAGAGCGCTACATAGCTATACATATACACATCTTACATACATATACATAAACATATACATATTCATATACATATCTTGCTAAGTTTGCAGTAGAAAAAAATGCAAGACTCTCAGGGCCCTGGCCCATTTGTCCCAAGGGCTCAGGGGACTCCCCAGGAACAAACCAAGGGCAGCCCTTCCTGGAGGAATGAGATGACCCCCAGCAGAGTGGGGCTCCAAGTTCACAGCTAAGGGCCTGGTGGTGGCTACTGCCTGAAAATGAATACAATGACAGGTCTGTTCTAGGAACCCCAAACATGGGTCACCCCCACCTGCCTTCCTCTGGCTTTTGCATTTGGGCCCTGCCTGCTCCCCTCCCCCCTCCCTCCCTCTAGTGCTGAGTATTAAAATAGTCTATAAAAGCAAGTGACCAAAAATCTATAGCTCTAAGAATACCTGGTTATTTTCTGCTGTCTTTTTTCTGGTGTGGGTTTTTAAATGATAATTATTATTGTTATTGGTATATCTCCTAATCACAGTTAAACCTGAAGGAAGAAAAGAGGGAGAAAAAAAGAGGAGGCAGAGGGAGGGCGGGGCCGCAGCTCAGAGGTTGGAGGGCAGTTTGGAGCGCACTGGCTCAGACCGGGCCCCAGGTTCCCTCTGGGGAGCAGCAGTCAGAGGGGGCCCCCCAGAAGAGGCGGCTCTTGCCCCAAACAAAGAAAGCGGGGGTGGCAAAGAACCTGAGGATGTCTTCCGAGGCAGAGTGACGTGCTGGCCGGGGATGGCACCATAGGGCCTCCCGGGGAGACCGAGGCCCCCACTGCCCCCGCTGCCGCTGCCGCCCCCGGCTCTGGGAAAGAGCGGGAAGGCAGCCATCGACTCCCCAGAGGAATGCGGGGAGGCTCTGCGGAGAGTCTGCGCCCCGTCCTGGGGCAGGGCCGGCTGAGAGGCTGAGATGAGCTTGAGGTCCTGGGTGAGGCGGCCTGGGGTGAGGGGTGGCGTGCCCCGGCGCTGGGGGACCTGGGGTGGCGGGGGACTGGATGCAGGTGGCAGGAGCAGGGAACCGTGGGAGCCAGAGGCCCGGGGCGGGGCACTTGGGAAAGTTCTTGGAGGGCCTGGGCTGTGGCCAGGGGGGCTGAGACCCCCTCGGGGGGTAAAGGCTACAGGAGACGCCCCCCCAGAGGCCCCTGCCACCAAGGACAGCCGCTCAGGCTGCCGAGGGGGTGTCTCTGGCGTACTTGGAGGGCCAGCGGCCACACCGGGGGACAGCTCCCCGGGAGGCTGGCCCAGCTGCCCAGGGCTGGACGACGGGGACCTGGCTGAGGGTGGGGGCGGCAGGAAGTGCTCCAGGAGTCCCAGGCCGCCCCGGGCCCCGGGCAGCGGGGGCGGAGGCTGGTTGGTCTGTGGGGAGCGGGCGCCTGGCTGCAGCGGCGTGAGCAGGGGAGAGTCGGACGAGGACAGGGAGCCACCCAGCGCCTTGTGGAAGTGGCCGAACCCAGCGGTGGCGGTGGCTGCAGCGGTGGATGGCGTGGGCGCTGGGGAGGAGCCGCCGCAGACCCCTGGCGGTGGGGAGGAGCTGGACGAGGGCAGCAGCGGGCTCAGGCCGGCAGGTGCAGAGAATCCGGCCAGCTGCTGGATGTGGAAGGAGGAGGAAGACGGCGTGTCCGCCTGCGACGGGCTGCTGGCGGGCGAGGCAGAGCCCAGCGCAGACGGGATCAGGGACTGCAGCCGCTTCAGGTGCCTGGGCGTCTGCCCCGCCCCGAGGCCGCCGAGCCCGGGCCCCGGGGGAGGCCGGAAGATGGCAGCGGGCAGGCGCGGGTGGTGGGTGAGGGCGATGGCCACGGAAGTGGTGGCGGCTGCCGCCTGCAGCGGTGCCTGGATCAGCGGGGTCCAGATGACGGGCGTGGGGGTCGGCGTGCCGGAGGCGGCGGCCTGGACGCGGTGGGCGCAGTGCGCCATCTCCCGGTCGTGCTGCACGATCTGCTGGATGATCTCGTTCTCCTGGTAGTTAAAGACGCCTGAGTTGAGGTCGTGCTGGACTTTGTGAAGGAGGATGGAGTTCTTCTTGCCTGAGCCACAGAACGGGAGAGAGCAGGCGCTCAGACCAGAGTGGGAGGAGAGGGGAGCCCGCCCTCCCGCCACCCGCCCGGCGGCGCTCTCACCGATGCGGTCCAGGCGGTCCAGCGCCACGGTCTCGAAGGCCCGCCGCATCATGGGGTACTCCTCCAGCACCTCGTTGAAGTTGTCCACGCTTAGCGAGTAGAGGCGGCAGTACGTGTCTGCCCTGACGCTGGCTGTGCGTCGGCCCCTCGTCAGCAGGCAGATCTCTGCCAGGACGGCAGCAGTCAAGAGGGCACTCCCCACCGACTCCAAAGGGCCCCCCTGCCCCACCCTGACCTGGGACTGAAGCTGGGCAGGTTCACAAGGCCCCACCCCCAGGCTCTGGCCATAGGGGAGGCCAGTCCCCAACCAAAACGTACCAGACTATCTTTCCCATCTCTGGGACCACACTCCTGTCCTGGGCTCACAGACATCCAGCTCCAGGCAGTAGCATGAGGGTCTGCAATGTCACGGTCCCTGACTCTCCAGCCCATCCCCCTGTCCCACCAGGGCCCCTAGGCTGCCTCACCTCCAAAATAGGAGCCATCCGCCAGCTTGGTCTCCTTGTTGCCCTTGGTGAGCACGCTGACCACACCGTGCTGGATGAAGTACATCTTCTTGCCAATGGTGCCTTCGCGGATGATGTAGTCTCCCGGCTGGAAGACCTCGAAGCGCAGCTTAGTCAGCATGGAGGTCACGAAGTTGGGGTCCGCGTTGGCAAACAGCGGCATGGAGGCCACCAGCTTGCGGCAGTTAAAGTTGATGATCTCCTGCTCCCCAGACAGGGTGGAGGGAGAAGAGGAGGAGGGGATGAGGGCAGCCGCCCAGCAGGAAGGCCTGGCTCCCATCCCAGGTCCAGACCCCGGGCTGCAGAGCTCACCTCCCGCAGGGGCTCACTCAGCTCGCCCAGAATGCTCTCCTCATCGAACATCTTGCCCTGGTAGCGGTGCTCGTAGTAGTCGTGGATGCGCTGCCGGGTGTCGGGCGGGAGCTTGTGGAAGGACATGTACTGCTCCACCTGCTTGTACTGAGGCCCAGGAGAGAGGGAAGAGGGTGTCACCTCCTAGCCAGTGGCTTCACTACCCCAGCTGGCACCACCCAGACTCAGCTGACTCCCAGCCACTTGGGACGGAAGAGGGGTGCCACCGGAATGTCCAGTCCTCACCATGTTTGATACTATGAAGGTGGCTGGGGGACAAGAGGGACTGTCCAAAGCCCAGTTACAGGAAGGAGGCCAACTGACCAGGAGGTTGACCAAGTCTGCTCTAAATGTCCCTCTCTTCTGTGTTACACTGTGGACTGGAGAGGCCTCACCCACAGACTCCAGAAGGAACTGTTTCCCATCAGTTGTAAAAATTGGACACAGGCAGCGGAATGGGCTGCAGCGGTTAGAGCGACTGGAGGCTGAAGCCAGGATGCCTGACCCATCACGTGGGGCATGTACCCAGTGTGGCCTTGTGGCCTCGGCTGAGGCCGAGTCTTTTGTTGAGGAGCCACTGCAGCCCATGGGAGGGGCTGGGCAGAGCAGAGACCTTAAACAGATATTTGGAGACAAGATATTTGTGAACCCAAGTGTCCAGGGCTCAACCAAATAAGAAATGCTCCTGCCCACCCTGAGGATGATGGGCGGGTGCTGCCCCAGCTGTCCCTGGATTGTGGGTGGAGAGTGGGAATCCTCAGAAGTGAGGCTGGGACAGGAGGCACAATGAGGCAAGGACAGATTTTCTGCACACTGGGATGTAAGGGACTTCCCTGTACCCCAGGAAAATCAGAAATAGGGGAGTCTATCCTCAAGTACTTGTGCTCCAAAGAGGTGGGGACACAGTGCCGCTGCAGAGAGATGCCAGGGGGCTCCTGAGGGCTGGGAGGTGAAGTTCCCTAAGGTTCTTCCAGCTGCTGCGCCCCAGGCAGGCACTGCTGGATGAAGAGGGGGAGATGCTGATGGGGGCAGCCACTGACAGACAGCAAGGATGACTGGCTCCCAGCTTCTGGCCTGGCATCTGTGCTGCTATATCTGCTAATAAGACAGGCCAGAGAGGAGGTTCAGAGTAGAGCAGGCAGGAGACTGTTATTTTGGACACGATGAGATTGAGGCCCAGGGAGGCATCAAGTGGTCGGGGGTTGAGGAAGGAGGTAGGGGCTGATTATTCTATTTGGGTGCCACTGCACTGAGATGGATAGAGAGCAAGGGGTGGGAAAAGAGCAGCCCCCAGGAAGATGAGAGGGAGAGAGGAACAGAGGGCTGGGCCCACAGCACCAGGGGCCACTGTGGGCTGCCTGATGGATGGAGAAGGCGAGCGAGCCAGCCAAGGACAGCAGGGAGGGAGCCGAGAGCACACGTTCATGCGGACAAGTGCAAAGCCAAGGAGGGAGGGATAACTATCAGAGGGGAGCAAGATGGGGAGACCCCAAAAGACCCAATGGCTTTAGTAACAGGAAGGGCAGAGGGGATCTCAGGCTCAGTGGGCCGAGAGAAAAAAGCAGATTCAGCAGCCAAACAATGCAGGGTTTTTGGCTGGTTGGTTGGTTTTAGGAATTTGTCCAGGAAAAAGGCAGACCACAGGGAAGATAGCAGCCAGAGCCTGATGATGGTGGAGGGAAGGACAGACGCTCTAAGGGAGAGATGGAGGAAGTTTCAATGCTGATGGGAAGGCCCTCAGAGAAGGGGGTGCTGGAGGGGATTGTGGGCTGGGGGCAGGGGGCCAGGAGGTGAAGGGGCCCTCAGTCAGAAGAGACAGGGCCCCGTACAGCAGGAGGAAAGGGGGGGTTCAGATAAAAAGACCATTAAAGGTTTAAAGCCGGGGAGTTGATGCAGTTCTCCCCTAGATGGGGTGCCACCTGGGGAGCCCTAATCCCAGGAGGCTGGACATGTAGGGGCCCAGGGCCTGGCAGCCCGTGCTCCCTGTGGGCAGCACCAACGGACAGCTTCTCCTGAGAGCACCCAGGAGGGACCCCGGCCTCCCACCCTACCTTTTCCTGGTACTGGCGCCGGGAGGAGTCCAGCGACTGGATGAGGGCGGTGGCGTGGCCGATGAACATGGCGTAGCAGGTGGCGCCCACGATCATGCTGAGCATGGTGAGCCAGACATCCGACATGCCCACCGGGGCCTGCCGGCCATACCCAATGCACAGCATGTGGCTCATGGCCTTGAAGAGGGCGTAGGAGTACTGCTTTCCCCAGGAGTTGTTCTGTGGACAGACATGCAGGGGGGAAGAGATTAGGGGAGGAGTGGGAGAGACTTGGGCCAAGCAGAGGGCAGGCCCTTCTCGGGAGCACCTGGAAGTCCCCGCCACTGCCCACCCCTCAGCCTATCGTCCCCGGTGGTGGGCCTCAGGCTCCCCACCTTGCAGATGGCTGAAAGCCTTGGGTGAGGGGCGGAGACGCCCACACTGGTGGCCCTCAACTTAGGCCTTTCTCCGGCAAAAGGGGAGAGGGGTCAGACCGGAAGCCCCAGCAAAGGGATAGGCACCAGCCTAGTCCCCACCTGAACCCCCAGCAACCCAGACTCTAGGCTGAGCCACCCTGCTGTTCTGCCCCAGCTCCATTCCCTGCCCCCCTTTCACCAAACTACTGCCAAGTGAAGCCCATTTCCCCACTGACCTCAATTATAAAACCAGATATGCTTCCCCTGGGGGGACAAGCTTGGGCAGACTGAGCCAAAAACACTGTCCTCGTTTTTTGGGTGAGCAAAGTTAAAGTGCTGTCGAGCTAAGTCGCCTCTTGTGTGAACCCGGCCTGTGTCCTGGGGCTGTGGCTCCTGGTTCCCCTCCCCCACCCAAAGGTGGCTGGTCTGGAACACACACACACACACACACACACACACACTGCTGGGGGCGGGAGAGGAGAAAGGGAGCCAGGCTCCTGGCTATTTTTGTCTGCAAAGCCAGTCGGTGTCTCAAGGAAGGCTCAGCGTGGGAACATCGAGCTCAGAAGGGCCATCTCCTGAATTTAGTGCATGTGTGGGCCTGTCACCCTCACAAAGGAAAGGGCTCCAAATGAGGGGGCCACCAGATAAACCCCAGCACCGGCCACCGCCCCCGTGCTCTCTGCTCACGAGGCAGACACATTAGCAACGAAGGGGAAACCCACCCTGTTGCATGACCCTCAGAACCCCTGCCCAGAGCCCCAAGCCCTTCACAGTCACCAGGCCATGCCCAGCACCTGGAGGAAGGCACAGGAGCTGTGTGCCATGTCCAAGGTCACGCAGATAGTCCTGGACATAGCTGAGCTAGTCTAGGGGCTCTGAGGCTAGACCAGGGTGGGAGGTCTGCGGAGCTGATCTCCAGGGGTGGAGGGGTCTGGGCTCAGTCTGGGGAACAGGGGTGGTCCCCAGTGGCCTCCAGCCAGGGTTTCCAGCTTCACTGCTGAGCCTCTGGGGACCAGGAAGTTCCATCCCTATGGCCAATTCATTTACACTTAGCTCATCAAAAGGCTGTTTTGTAAATGCCTGTTTGATGCTGAAAGATGCCTCGGGGTCTCTCTCACCTCTTTCAAAGCAAGATTTTCCTCCCCTGGGGCCCTGAAGATGTGCCAAAAGACCAAAATGGGAGCTAGAGCTAGGAGGCAGGGGCTCCCAGCCCCAGAGGAAAAACTCACAGATCCAGGGGATCCCCCACCCTGCCTGGAGCCCACTTGGTCCATGGGGATGGGGGACCCTGCCCCAGGGCTCCTCTCACCCACCTGCAGGGCTGGAGCAGGGAGGAGGGAATCAGGACCCCACCAGTGACTAGGCTGTGTTGTCTGTGGGGCAGGGGATGGGCAGGGAAGGAGAAAGGGCAGGGGCCAGCCCAGCTCTGCTGCTGGAGCAGAAAGTGGCAGCCACACATGATCTGGGATGTGTGAGCTGCCAAGAGGGCCCCGCACTGGTTTCTCTTTGCTGGGGCTCAGCTTTCAACAGTTGCGTCTGCTTCCGAGGAGCAGACGTAGGAGGGCAGAAACCACCAGCCCGGCTTTGCCACCCCTGATAGAACCTGAGGAAGCCCTGGTCTTAGTCTCCCAGAGTAAAATCGGGGCAAAATATCGAGGTTCCCAGCTGCAGAGGGGGCTGTAAGGTGGCAGAGGTGGCAGCACACAGCCAAGAGCTCTGCCACAGCCCTGCACTGCGTGGAGGGTTCTCCTTGCAGGTACTCAGGAGGAGTCCCCTTGGTGCCTCGTCGGTCCCCCTCCCGCTACGCCAGGGGTGCTCACCACCATGTTGTTGATGGACACCCAGCAGTCATCGGGGAAGTCCTGCAGCATGGGCACCAGGAACTGCAGGCAGCCGTCCCAGTGGCAGAGCAGGAGCATCATGCCAATGAGGTTCACGATGCGCACCACGGCGCTGGCCAGGTCGTAGGTCATGTGGAAGATCTGTGGGCAGAAGGAAGAATCCTCCCATGGCTGGGAGCCAGCTGCTCCCGGCCATACCCTGCAGCATCTTCCGGCCCCACCGCTCTGCACACCCTGGGCAGCGCACCTGGCCCAGTGCGGGTCCAGCCAAGGCGGGGGTGGGAGGGTGGCAGTCCAGGCCCTGGGAGAAGCAGCCTGTGGGCTGGGGGCCCAGAGGGATGCCGCCTGGGATCCCTGTGGATGTGGGGGGGCCTCCTGTGGGGTGTCCAGCCAACCAGGCAGGACACACAAAAGGAGGGCTGGTAGAAGGTAGAGCCCAAACAGCCCTGAAGCAGGCAGAGAAGCGGCCTCCCCAGCCCGCCCGGGGCTGTGAGGACAAGAGCCGGCCAGCCAGAGGCTCCTCAGGGGACCATGGTCTGTCTGTAGTCACATCAGAGACATGGGGTTTCCCTAAATCTGTCACTGGAGGACCACCCACCCTCTGCCACGGGGGCAGTACAGACATATAGGCTCCAAGTTCCTACAAATGTTGATCCCAGGCTCAACTTCTATCCCATTCCTAATTGTGTGACCTTGAGAAAGCCCCTGAGCCTCTCTGATCATGTTTGCTCATCTGGAAAGTGATGATAAAATTCTTACCTTGAGTGGGTTGTCAAAGGAATTAAATTATACATATAAAGTGCTTACTACTGGGTATGGAAGTATTCAATAACTTGGAAACCATTATTAGTTTATTAATAATTAACCTCTACAATTAGTTAATATGTCTGCACAGCAACTGTCTCCTGTACAGTTTAATAAAGTGCAGCACCGTGGCCCCCGCCCCGGCCACCCAGCCAGCTCCACTCCTACAGCTTCAAGTGAGAGGCTAAAGTGTGGCCAGGCAGAGCCAAGGGTGGGCACATCCCAGCATCCCTGCCCCACCTCCCTTCTCCCAGAGCTGCCTCTTGGTCCAGTTTCAGCAGGGTCACCATGGTGACAGGGTGGTGAGGGAACAGAGATGGAAGGAAGGAACAGAAGTGGAGGGAGGTCTGGCCTTGTCTCGGAGGTGGCCCTTTGGGGCTGGCCCAACCAGCTCCAGTCCCTCCCTATTATTCTCAGGTAGAGAGCCTTCTGAGAGAGGGGCTTTGGGCCCAAACTGCAGACTCATCCAATGCCACAGAGACCTAGTTTAAGCCCATTTCAGATGGGGGAATCTGAGGCCCAAAGAAACAGACTCTAGATATGTCAAACCCTGTCCAGTGGTCTTTTGTCAACAGCCCCCCAGCTGGTGGCAGGATAGTCTGGCATACTAGAGACCTCGGTTCCTCCTTCTGAAATGTGGGCTTAGCCTGGGTCTTGGTTTTGAAAAACTGAAGATAAACTGTACCTGTCCATACAGCCCGGGTTGTGCTCACCTGTGGCCCCTTAGTAGCGTGACTCTGGAGGTAGCCGCTGAAAGGATGAAACAGACCTTGGCAAGCGGCAAGGAAGATGGCAGCCCTCGCTTGTCCCACCCCCAACTATGTCCCCAGAGGGACAGTAACACCGCACCTGAGTTGGGGCTCACGGTCCCACAGGCATCAGCTCATTCAAGTTCACAACAGCCCTTGGCTGAAGATGCTGTTAGCCCATTTACACCACGGCTCAGGGAAGTACAGGGACATCCGCTTGGTCACAGTGGCAGCAGCAGAGGCAGACTGGAACCTAGGGCTGCCTACAGATTATTAGACTGGCCCAAGGAGGGAAGGGTGCTTTTCAGTGACTCTGTTTTCTAGATAAAACAACTCAAAGTGGCCAAGTGATGTGGCCGTGTTCACAGGGCACGCGGGACCCAGGGCCAGGCGGGCCTCTCTGGCATCACTCCTCTGTAAGGCCAGCGCACGGCATGGTGCTATAGACAGAGCTGTGTGCCTGGCAGCCTAGCCACACTGGGGCCAAGAAAGCAGCCCCAGGGCTGTCAGTGTGCCATTGCCTGGCTAAGCTGGTACATCCCAGGATAAGGAGGGGTGGGCACTAGAGACCAGGCAGCACAGAGTGGGAATGGGGCCTGGGTCTGGGATGCAGAGCATGCCTAAGCAGGACGCCGGTGCCCCCTGGCCATCCCTCCACTGTGGGCCATGCCCCAGGGCCTGGATCCTGAGCCTGGGTGGCTCCCCTAGCCTCTCCCCCTGACACTGCAGCAGCTCCTGAATACCAGCACCCCAACTCTGGCTCCAAGGGAAGATCCCCCTTCTGCCTCTTCAGCACCTGATTAGGTAAACACATAGCTCCATGACCTTGGGCTCACTAAATTTACTTTTTTCTTTTCTGTCTTTTTTTTTTTTTTTTTTTTAGGTTCCCAGGCTAGGGGTTGAATCAGAGCTGTAGCCGCCAGTCTATGCACAGCCACAGCAACGCCAGATCCGAGCCATGTCTGCAACCTACAGCGCAGCTCATGGCAACGCCGGATTGCTAACCCACTGAGTGAGGCCAGGGATCGAACCTGCGTCCTCATGGTTCCTAGTCACATTCATTTCCACTGAGGCACAACGGGAACTCCTCACTAATTTTCAAAATGTTGGCTGACCCGAATGCTATGAGCTTCCCCACTCAGGGGGGATGGAGAGCATGGGACCACTTAGTCTCGGGGATGGTAAACACCTGCCCTCACCTCCCACCACACCTCAGCTTACCCTCCAAAGAAACAAAGCTAGACATCTGCCCCCACTTCTCAGGGTTGCTGGAAAAATTAAACTGGCTAAGAAAGAGCTCTGGGCTCTGAATACACACATGGGTATTATAAAGTTCCTTTGTTTCCCAGTGGCTATGGACTAAATGTTTGTCTCCCAAAAAATCGGTATGTTAAACCCTAGCCTTCAATGTGATGGCATTAGGAGGGAGAGGTGAATAGACCATAAGGGTGGGGCCACCTTGAATGGGATTAGTGCCCTTGTAGGAAGAGACACAAGAGAGATGGTAGGTGGCCGTCAGAGGCCATAGAAAGAAGGTGGACATCGGCAGATGAGGAAGCAGGCCCTAGAACCCAACCACACTGGCATCCTGATCATGTCCCTGCAGCCTCCAGAACCATGAGAAAGAAATGTTGTATGTTTAAGCCCCCCAGCCTGGGGTATTTTGCTATAACAGCCTGAGCCAGATACTACATTGAAGGAAGCCTTGGGCCACTTTTAGAAAGCATCCCACCACCCACAGTAACTGCTCCTTTCTATGTGGTTCTCTGTGTCTTAAAGGCCATGTCAAGGTTGGCACGTTTTTGTTTTTTTTTTTTTTTGGTCTTTTTGCTATTTCTTTGGGCTGCTCCCGTGGCATATGGAGGTTCCCAGGCTAGGGGTCGAATTGGAGCTGTAGCCACCGGCCTACGCCAGAGCCACAGCAACACGGGATCCGAGCTGCGTCTGCAACCTACACCACGGCAACGCCGGATCATTAACCCACTGAGCAAGGGCAGGGACCGAACCCGCAACCTCATGGTTCCTAGTCGGATTCGTTAACCACTGCGCCACGACGGGAACTCCAAGGTTGGCACGTTTTAATGCGAGGTGTCACTCCTTTGGTATCATCATTGTTTTTCTTCTCATCTTTTTCCAAGATTGGGCCCTTGTCTAATTTTACCTTTGTCGTGATCTTAGCAATGAGTATGCAGAGGGTCTCAGAAACTGTGACGTGCCTAAGTGACGAAGGAAAGGTGATGAAGACAGTGATGGAGATGATGCGGATCAGGGCTGTCACCGAGGCATTTGCAAAAGGCCCCACTCTGGGCAGGCACAGCCCACAGGGACCCTGCCTTTGCAGGAAGGAAAAAGGTGCTTTTTCCTGCAGGTGGTACAGACTCACGTATCCTCAGACAGCCTGGTAGCGGTGGTGATGGTGGTGGTGGTGGTGGTGTACCTGGTATTGGGCTGAAAAATGACGCAGATGCTGGGAGTGCCCGGGCGGGGCAGTTGTGGGGGGGGGTGTTGGGGGTACCACGGATGGCTCTCAGTCACGCAAAGCCAGGGATACCAGGGTGGCAAAGTCTGAGCTTCCCGTGAAGAGTTGGTGGAGGACACATCCATGCAGGCTAGGAGGGTACCCCAGATGGTGGACACTCGCACCCCCCGAAATACTCTTCAGCACCAGGTGTGGTTGCTGAGCGCAAGGCTGGACGTTGCTGGGAGAGGTTGCTAAAGACACGTGTGTCCCCGCTGTGGGCTGGGGCCACAGGCCACCCGCAAGTCAGCTGCACCAAGCAAATATTTGTCTTGCTCTTTATACCTCATTAAAACCCCCTTTTATGATGTTGGTTCTGACTGTGGGGGTTGAGTGCCTTCATTTCCAGCGCCTGGGCAGCATGCTCTCTGTGCCCAGTGTGGCACTTAGGGGACACTCCACTTCCCTTCTGCAGTTTCTGGACCCCAGAGCAAGGACAGGGTGGTGTGTCCTACCTTGGGCGAGTACCTGCTCTGCCCCCAGCCTCAGTCTCCTCACCTGTGTGATGGGCAATAACTGCTAGCCCTCCGGGCTGTTACTGAGGATCAGGAGAGGGATCCATAGCTGGCACGCACCGGGTGCTCAGCACAGTGGTCCCTTTCCCTCTCGTTCCCAGCCCTCAAAACAAAGAGTGGGTTTCTCAGTCCTGGGGAGAGACCAGAAACTGGAGTTTGTGTCCAGGCCTCTTCTTGGGGTCTGGTGGTGTTTCCTCCTGGGACTCATTTCTTCCTCAAGGAAGAACAAGCGTCTCCCAGGGCCTCAGGAACAAGAGGCCACCCTGGTGACAGTAACCCTGGGCCTGCGTAGGTGGCTGATGTGTGTGTATCCTGGGTACAAACTAGAGGTGGCTGAACTGAGGGGCATGCCAGGTCCCTTCCTGGGGCCCATAGAGAGGACCAGCCCCTGCCTCTGGGAACCACGCCTCTGTGTCATCCCAAACTCCTGATTCTGAGAGCAGCAGAGAAATCAAGGCCCATCAGGGGCTGCCTGCCTCCTGCCTCCAGTCTCCCCCCGAAGGTGCTGCCGAGGCAAACAAGAGGCTCCTGGGATGGGTCACTGGGGTGCTGTACCGGGAGGGGAACAACTGAAGGGGGGCAACCAGGGTTTCTAACAATAGCCTCCATGCCTATAACAAGCTCACACCTCAGAGGGAGGGAAGAGGCTTGGCTGGGAGAAGCTGGGAGGGAGGATACTGACCTAGATCGCCCAGGATGGAGGCAGAAGCTGGTGTCCTCTGAGATGTTGCCTCTGCCTGCCAAGACCCTCCACCTCCCCTGACTCCCCAGAACTGCTACGAACTCTCTGATGGGGAGGCTGGGCTGGGCCAGACTGGGGGAGGCAGTGGCAGGCTGAGGGTCGGGAACCCAGCAAATCTGAAGCTTCGGCAGTGGGCCTTGGCTAAGCTCTTCCCTCCCCAGGGGAGGCTGACTCCCCAGCCTCCACCCAGGGCCACGACCATGTCCTCAAGATGACCCGCTAACACGATCCCCACCGAGGGAGGTGAGAGTGAGGACTGAGCCCCAGCCTCTGAGAACATGAGAGTGCATCTGACAGATGAGGAAACCGAGGCCCAAAGAGGGAAAGGAATTCACAAGAATTGGAGTTGGAGGAGGAGACAGAGTAGGGATACCTCCACGAGGACCTGTCCTCCTAGGTCTCTTGCAGACCTGAGGCCTCAGAGGGTCTCCCTGCTGCTCCCTCTGGGCCAGGCTGAGGCTGGGAGAAGCCCCAGGGCTGGGCAGGCTACCAAGGATCTGGAGACAGGGCTCCTGGGACCGGCTGGGAAAGCCCAATTCAATCCCGGGGGTCCTGGGGGAGCCCTCGGCAAGGCCGTGCACCCAGCAGACGCTGGCCCAAAGCAATTTCCTTCCCAGCTGGTAGGTAAGATAAGGGTATGTGTGGAGGGAGCAGGGAGTCATCCATCTGGCCTCCTGGGAGCTCCCTTCCTGCCCACAAGATGGGGTAGAGATATCCCGGTCAGAGCCCTGGCCTGGGGCCTCTGTCCTCCAGGGAAAGGCCAGGGGCACAGCCTGCCTGGCCACTTCCAGGTGGCCCAGAGGGCGCCAGGCCAGAGGGGCAGTGGGGACTGGAGCCCTGGCCAGCTCCCAGGGTGTATGGTATAGGGACAGTAAAAGCAGCACTTAGCTCCTGCCCAAACACTAGCAACTCGGCCAATCCTCCCCAAAGTACCCAAGCATAGTGGGGAGCTGGGGCCTGGAGACGTGAACCAACACCAGAGGAGGGAAAGGGTGACTACTTCTCTGCTTTTAACGGCAGCCTAGTTAAGTCCAAGACACACAGAAGGTTGGGGGCTTGGGGACAGAGGGCACCAACACGGTTCTGAATTTCTACTTGGGACAGAAACCAAGAGACCAGCCCATCAGGACATTCCAGGAAACATGCCTCCATCTCTCCTCTGCAGCCTCGCAGAGCGGCCCCAGCCACCCCGACCCTGGCACCCATGGACACCGTCCCCTCCCACAGGCCAGCCTCTCTCTTTGCATCTCCATCCGTCAGGTTCCTCGTCCCCAAACTGTCCCACAGAACTCACCCCACCCCTCCACCCTCTTGCCTGCCTCCCCAGCCTCAGCAGGGAGTTGTCCCCAACCCAGGGAACAGTGACAGAGCCCATCAGCCTCCTTTCAGGCCACCTCAGAATGCAGGGAGGGCCGGGCTCAGGAGTCAGGAGGCCTAGGTCCAGATCCTGTGATGGGGGCAGCTGCCCTTCACCCTCAGTTTCCCCACATGACAAATACGGATGATAAATCCTGTCCTGTTTACCTTGTCAGCTAGGAGTGAGGAACCAGTGCCCCCCGGGGGAGAAGTATTTGAGGAAGGTACACCCCTTGCAGAAGCGCAGGGGTTATGAAGACAGCCAGTGGGGAGGGGCATTTAGTCACCAGTTCTCTGCTCTGGCTTCACGCTGAGGGTTTTATAAACATCATCTCATTTAATCCTCACAACAATCCACCGAAGAAGGTATGACTTATACCCACTTTGCAGATCAGAGGCCGAGGCACTGGGGGCAAGGTGGCCCCAAGGTCAGACAGCAAGGCAGTGTGGAGCCAGGATGTTAATAATTCACATGCGTCATCCTGGCTCCAAAGCCCACACGCCTCCCCTCATGCCCGGTGGGGACTGCCACGCTGCTGGGAGCCAAGAGCACCAACTGGGATCTGATCTGGCCCTGCCAGAGGTCCGCTGCGTGACCTTGGACAAGTCATTGCTCCTCCTGTCAGCAGGAATAATGCAAATTTTCCAAGCCAAAGAGAATTTCTGCCATGAAGCGGTTCTGCCAGGTTGGTGCAGGCACTTCTGCAGCACAGGTGTTCATGACAACTCTGACCTCAATCTGCCAGTGCCTCGACTACCAGCCAACTGATGCTGTTGCCCAGGGCACATGCTGCTGCTGGGGTGGAGTGGGGTGGGGTGGGGGCCTCATGTCCTGAGCATGGGAACGTCCATCCCATGAAGCAGAGCTTCCAGAGACGGGAGACCAGCAGAGAACGACAACAAGAAATGCACCTCTGCAGAAGCTTTCCCAGACCGCAGCCCACTCTGGAGCCCAAGGCGAACAGTCTCACAGATCCCACCTCCCGCAGTCCTGGTACCCTCCAGGCTGGCCTGCCTGCTACTCCCCAAAGGGGGTACCTGGGCAGTGGCTGTGGTCTCATGGTCACCTGCTTTTTTTTTTTCCCCAAACCGCAGCCTGTAGGCCTCTCTTTCTCTCAGAGAAGGATGCATTCAGCCCACAGATGAGTCAGGTTTGTTCAGAATGGTGTTAGCCACCTGGTTCTTTTACAATTTTTAATTTAGTTTCTATAGCCAGTGCCCTAGGATCCCTTTCCAGCTTGTGCTCACACAACTCCAGGAATGCTCCAAACTTGCACTGCCTACAGCCAGCACCTTTGGCTCTTTGTCAGAGGCTGGGCAGCAGGAAACCACCTTACCTGCTTGCACCGAGGGCTGGAAGTGTCCTGAGCCAAGGACCGACAGGTGAGGGGATACAAAAAGTCCAATTCCTTGGCCCTGACTGGGACAACTCCCACGTGTGGGGTACACTGAGCTCCCCATGGGACTTTGCTTGGGGTCACCCTTGTCTGAGTTCCTTCCTTCCTATTCCTTTCCCAGTCTCTCTTCCCCAATCCCTTACCAGATCTTCCCGGAAACACCTTCCCCACCAAAAAACATCACTTTCATACAAATCCTCATCTCAAGGTCTGTACCAGAAGAACCCAACCTACGACAGTTGCCAACAAAATCTGCACAAAAAAAAAAAATCCAGATTTCTGCTTCTCATGATTAATCTGTAGATCTAGCATCCTGGGACCCACTCCCACTTGGCCACAATGGTGAGAGCTGAGTAGAGGCTGCTTGAATCAGATGAAGATATATTCTCCCACTTTCCCCAGTCCACCATACTCCCTACTATCCTCCAAATGGCCCTTTTCCCCCATTCCTATCCCCTGCCTGGCCCCCATAGGTTTATGAGTTTGCAACCCCTACAATACAGCGCAATGATTAACAATGCAGGCTCTGGAGTTCAGGTTCACTAATTAATAATTCTGTGACATTATATAAACCCTTTAGAGACTTCCTCTGTTTCCTCCTGTAAAAAAATGAGTACTTACACATACCTTTCCGGGATCCTCTACGGCTGTTGGAAATTTAATTAGTATATTGCCTATACAGTGACCTTGTGTAGTATCTAGCACATAAGAGGTCAAGAAATTACTAATATTTGTCCTCTTGGAGAAGATGTGCCTGCTAAAATCTAACAGCCCACATCCAACTATCTGAGGTCACGTGCTGGGCCCTCACTCACCTTCAAGGAAAGATTTCTCTTCCCCCAAGAGGTTTGGGTCTGATCACTCACCTCTTCCCACTGGTGAATATATCGAATGAGGCGGGAGAGACGCAGGAGGCGCAGGAGGCTGAGGATCTTGGTGAAACGGACGATGCGCAGGGCCCGGGCGGTCTTGTAGACCTCCGAGTCGATGCGTGTCTCTACAATGAGGAAGATGTAGTCCACAGGGATGGAGGAGATGAAATCCACCACAAACCAGCTTTTGAGGTACTTCATCTTAATCCGCTGTGGGTCCAGAATGATCTCTGTGTTGTCCTCCACCACAATCCCTGTGCGAAAGTTGAGGACCAAGTCGATGAGGAAGAAAGTGTCTGACACCACATTGAAGACAATCCAGGGTGTAGTGTTCTCATCCTTGAAGAAGGTGATGCCCACAGGAATGATGATCAGGTTTCCCACCATCAGAAGCAGCATCGTCAGGTCCCAGTAAAATCTGCCCAGAGACACAGGGATCAGTCATAGGAGGAGAGAGAGAATGAATTATAGACTAAAAGAAAGCTCACAGAGAGCAAAGGTAGGAGAGAGAAGACTTGAGTGGTTCTGAGACCCTGCAGAAGACAGGCACATGGGTACCATGGCAAGATGTGATGACTGGCACAGAAAGAGGCTCTTCCTTAGGCATCCTTAGCGATGTCCTCTGCCTGCCTCTCTGTGAGCTCCCTGATGACAAGCCTCCTACTCCAATCCCCATGCCCCAGTGAGAGACTGAAGAGCAAACCAAACAATGACATCGAGAGAGAAGTAAGAGGCAATTTAAGCAGCAGAAGTAGTTCACCCCACACTACCCAGGCTCAGGCCAGGTTGCTCCATCCTCCCTGAGGGTCAACTGTAGCCTGAGACAGGCTGGTAAGCATACATGCCACAGACAGTGAGCAGAGAACAGGGAAGGTCCAGACACACAGCAGGTACCCGGGAAGCGTGGGATTGAGCCCCGGCTCTGTTTCTGACACTTGGTGACATCAGGCAGGTGCCCTCCCCACTCTGGGTCTCAGTTTACCCACTGTACAGTGACAGGTCCCATAATTCTGATCTTTCCCTCTCCCACACTGGCTCTCCCTTCAGCCTATCCCTTATAGTCTGAAGACGTCTTACTATCACTCTTCCCCAGAGGTTTGCCTCAAACACAAAGTTGAGGAAGGTCAGTGATACCGTCAAAGGCAGGCAAGGCTAATGGGGAAATTTCAGGCACTAGTGAGGTACCACCCAATCCAATGGGGTACCAGTGGGGGCTTCCAGCATCATTTCTCCTAAGGCCTCAAAGCAACTGCAAGTGCTTCCTGGGAGAGGTGGGGAGGGACCCTCAGGGTGAAACCTCTGAGAAGTCAAGCAATATGAGGAGGTAAAAGCCAACTCACTGGTCTCCTACTTGGCCCAGATGGAGCCCATCTGAAGTGTACAGACAGCACAGGCAGGCACAGACCCTATGTCTAGAAGGCATGACCAGCGACCTTGCCCCCAAAACCAGCCACTGCAGGGCTGGCCCAAAGACCAAAAACTTGCACTGCAGAGCTGTTTCCCTCTGCTAGTAGTTTAGAGAGTGACACAATGACAGATGGAGGTATTCTGCTGGGCAGAAATAAGCATGTCTTTTCTCAAGAGAAATCACCTTTCAGCCATCTTTAATTCTCTACTGCAGGGAGACCAGGAGGGAAAGAGTGGGAGATAAAAAGATAAACTTCCTTGAGTTTTCACAGGGTCCCACTGCAAAACCAAAGTGCCCCTGCCTGAATGGTTCCAAGATTAAAAAAAAGTGCCTTCATAGCAAATTGCTTTCTTTGTCCAACTCAAAATGGTACTATGAGTCAAGGAGAGAGCATTCTGTTTCACTGGAGGTGGTGAGACAGCAGTCCCACGTCACACGGCTCAGGGAAGTGTGGCTTCCAGGATGGCAGCTTTCAGAAGCTCCTTTGAAAGCCAAGTTCTTCAGGGCCTCAAGACAAGACTTCGAGTCAGAGCCTCATTGGCTGAGGCTTTTCATTCACAACCCACCACCTCCTCTCTAGCCCCAATTCCCCTAGGCCATGTGGGAGAACCCACCCCAGCCTTCATGCCCATGACACAGAACACAGCACACCCTACTAATGACTTGTGGGGCCCAGGAGAGTGGTTTCAGATTCTATGCTGCTCTCAAGCTGTGTACACTCTCCACTCAACCTCATGCACACCATTCAAAGACAGCTGCAGACACGCATTAGATGCCACACACAGGTATCCCCATTCACCCACGCAGTGTGCAAACACCCCTATGTATACATGGTCATCACTCCTTTTCCTTTAATCTCTCAGGAAAAACAAAACAAAGCAAAAAATTGTGACAAAGAGAGGCCACTGAGGACCTGGTGGCCCTCTGTACATAAAGCTAATAATACACCCAGACTGGAAGAGCTTCTAAAATTAACAGAGCGGGTGCAAGGCGGCTGGAAATGCTGACTCGGGCAGGCCTGCCATTCCAGCAGGTTTCTACACTCTCCCAGCTCTAGTTCCCTCAATTACAGACCAAATTTGAGACAGTAATTAACAGGAGAATGTTTGCATTTAGTGGTCTTCATAAAACCAAATTACATGAGGCAAAAACACCCATTTCCTTGCATTCTGACTAATTGCGTCAATCGTGTTTCCAGATGCTAAGGAATATTTCTGGTGCCTGATCTGGGCTGGGGCTGGAATACTGGAGCACTCCTTCCCACACACTCCTGTCCTGGAGCCTCCAAGAGATGCACAAGTGCCGCATAATGTGGTGGGAAAAAAGCGACACGGGCTCTCGGGTCCAGCCAACCTGAATTTGATTCCTGGTCTGTCATTTACTAGCCAAGTCACTTAATCTCTCCATGGTCAGTTTCCTCTGCTGCTCAATGAGGTTAACATTATCTAACTAGCAGGACTGTTAAAAGAACGAAATGAACTGATATTTGTAAAATGCTCTGATCTACACCTAGCCTGTATTTTGTGTGTGTGCATTTTATATATTGTTTTTTTGAAATTCAGTTTTAAACTATTTGAATGTTATAGCCTGTATTTTTTAAATGAGTAAATAAGTAATTCAAGTTAATAAATTCACAAGAAAGCGGTGAGGGAGGTAGATGAAATCTTCTGATGAAGAGCCAAAGCAAAGCACCTACTGCAAGTGGGTGAAGGGGAAATTATAATGGTTCCAGAAAAGCCACTGGTAGAAGAAGTCAGGGGCCACAATATTCCCTGGACAATTGGGCAGAAGAATTTATCTATTTCAGCAGAGAGACACCCTGACTTCAGGGAGCTCCTGGTCCAATCAGAGGACAAGGTTTAGACAGAAGACAAGTTTTGGCAATGATGTGAGAAACCATTCCAGGCAGCAGCCCAGGCATCTGAAAGGGTGGGCTCCTGGTAGCTAGAAGGGTGAGGACAGAAAGTGCTTCTGGAAGAGGTAATAGGAGTTGGGCTTTGGGAGCTGACCTTGGCTTTGTACACTTTGAGTCCTTAAGCTGCCAGACAGTTGCAGAGTGAAAGCTGGGCTGGGCGAGAGCAAAAAAAAAAAAAAAAAAAGGCGATCAGCACCACGGACAGCTCCCAGCATGTCTGCCAGCCCTGCCACCCTGGCCCAGCCAGGGGAAGTTGGCAAGAGTCTTCCCACTGCTTCTTTAGCTCTCTGGCCCCTTCTCCCCCAGTCCTAGTGATTAGAAGCATCTCATGTGATTCCTTAATGGCCCTGCACATTTTCACTGGGGACTCCTTGGTGATTCAAAAGGCTCTACTCAAAAAGACCCCCAAACACTTCAGTTATCAAACACGTACTTTTCACTTTCAATGCATTTCTTCATTTACTCCTCATACCAGCACTAAAGTGGCTGCTATAATCTGTATTTTACAGGTGATGACACTGAGGCTCAGAGAGAAGTAACTGCCCAAGACCACACAGCTTGTAAGGAGAAGATCCGAAATTCAGAGAGGTCTGTGGAACTCCAGAGTCTGACCTCTTGGGATTTTCAGCACCTCAGTGGGATGCTGGGGGAGAGACAAGCCTTTCTGGGACCTTTGCTACAGAGGTAGCCTACCACAGCAGGTGCAGCCATGCCCTAGAGACAAGAGAAGAGAAGTTTGTAAAGATATTTCAAGGGGATTTATCCTCCGGATTCTGGGCCCTCTAAGATACTTCCTGGGTGAGGAAACTAGAACACCTTTTTTTAAAAAATAAATATATTTATTTATTTATGGCCATTCCCAGGGCATGTGGAAGTTCTCAGGCCAGGAATCGAACTTGCGCTATAGCAGTATCCGGAGCCACAGGAGTGACAATGCTGGATCCCTAACCCGCCAAGCCACCAGGGAACTCCTAGCACACCTTTCAAGTATTAAAAGCAACCCGCTCATCAGCAGTCAATAGGGCACAGTTGTACCCATCCCACAGAAGGGAAAACCACAAAAGTGGATGTCCAATTCTCCCCTAGTCCCCCCTCCCATTGCCTCTAGAAACTTCCATGAATAAATCCCACAATCTAGGCTATGCATCGGTGGTGGCTGGTGTCAGGCCCTAGCAGGGAAGCAATGATAGCCAGACTCAGACATGCTGGAGTTGGCATAAGCCTGAATTAGAGGCCTGGGTCTCCCCAAAGCCAGATGACCCTCCCCATCCAGGGATCTTTAAGCTGAGAGGAAGTCCTCGCCAGCAAGGCATCACCTGGGCTCTGGAGACCCTTCCCCAGGACCCCAGGCCTGTTCTCCCTCAATTCAGACCTTACTTCCTGTCTGGACCACCAGGTCCATCCAGGCAGGTGATGGCTGCTCAGAAAGGGGGAGCAGCCTGTGGCAGCTGTCTCATGGACAGAAGGAAGCCCAAAGGCCATTACACTGATACCTAGAACATTTCATGGTCTGAGAGGAAGGTTATGGCCTCAAGGGAGCTGAGGGAAGAGAAGAGAGGAGGCTCCTGACCCTGATCTCAGAGGCCTTTGGACCTCCTACCCTGGAGGCTGCAGAGGATGTGAATGGTGATAAAACAGAGGCAGGGGAAGTGGAAGTCCTTAAACAGGGTTGATCTCCTTCAGTTTCCTCTTGTCCACACATGCCCATGCTCGCCTCTGAGAACAGATGCTCATGCACGCTCTCTCTCACATGAACACACCTTCATGCACACACACACACACACACACACAAACACACACACTCATCCTTTGTGCACATACTCTCGTCTATGTACCCGTTAAATTTTGCCATTGTATACACATCCATTTTCAGGTGGGCATACTTTCTTGCACACCCAATTGCAGACATTTTGACACAAATGATATCCACTGAGAATCCTGTCAGCTGGAGGAAAGGGAATGTCTGGTTTTGCCCATTAAGATTTTTCCATCCTTCGAGATTCACCTGAAGCGCTGCCTCTTCTGGACCTCCCAGACTCTCAGCCCAGCCTGAGCCCCGGCTCTGATCTCCCAGAACACTGGATTCCCTGAGGGCAGGAGCCTGGTCCCACGCAGGCCTGTGCCCCTGCGGTGCTGGCAGCCAGGGGGCTTCCCATGCTTTCTCCTGGGGGAGCAGCACAGCCACGGTCCCATCTCGTACCCGCCTCCCTCTGCGCAGATGGCTCCCACTCCAGACACCGCTCCTAGCACCAGACTGCATTCCCACCTGCCACCTGGAGGGCCTGCTGGCTCCTCCACCCAGCAAGTCCAAGGCTGAGCTCAGCATCTTACTCCTCAAAGCTGAATGGCACAGTCAGCACTTCAACTGCCTGGGCTCGAAACTGCACAGCCATCCTTAGCTGCCTTCTCTTTCCTCCCACCCGCCCCCAGAGGCCCACCCCCCATGCAGTGACCAGGTCTCATGTGGCCTCTTCAATGACAGCTTCTGAATTGGTCCCCAAATACTCTGTCCTAGATGAGCTCCTCACTACTCCCCACCCAGTAGACCCTTGCCCTGTCACCCGCCTGGTTGCCAGCCTCCTCTCTCTCTCCCTCCAAATCACATGATCTCCAGGTTACCCGGACACAATGCTGTGATTCTGTAACCCCATGCATGAAACATCTCCCCCCTTTGGTAGACCCTCCCCCCACTCCCCAGTGACTACAGAAGAAAGTTCAAGTTCCTTGGTCTGGGAAACCCCTGACCCCTCTTCCCTCTTCTCCCTCCTGCTTTCTTCCCAGAAGCCAACTGAACACCCAACCACCGGCCGCATCTCCATCCTCTTCCTGGTTCCTCCTCCTGAGACCACCCCTATCTTGTGAAATCCCTTCCCTCATCCAAAACCCAGGTCAACCTCCTCCTCCTCCACGAACTTGGCCTAACCGTGCTGGGTGTCTGTGTTCACAGTCATCACCTCCTGCCTCTTTTGTCAGGTACCACCCCACGCTCCTTCTGACCCCCAACAAAGAAGCTAGGAGTCTGCATCTGAGGAAGGGATGGGGGCTGGGGGCTTCCCCTCCATTCTGGGCCCAGCATAGATAACGGCCCAAGCTGAGCAGGAAGATGATGTGATGAGAAAACAGAGGGCAGCCATCCACACCTGGTGGGTACTTACTGTGTGGGAGCCATCTGCGCAGAGGGAGGCAGGTGTTATCTGAGTCCCTTATATAGATGGTCCTATCTCACTGAATCCTCATGAAAATCCTATGAAGTAGGTACTATGATTATGCCCACTTCACAGTTGAGACTGAGGCACAAGAAGCGGGGAAATCGGCTGGACCTGGTGTGTCAGGAATTCAAACCCAAACAGTCTGACTCAAGAGCCCCACTTCTCAGCATGCTCTAGAAATATAAACCTGGTTGGTAGTATTTTCTCTCTCCCAAACTCTGTGCCTCCTCCTACTCGCCCTCTCCCTCCCAGCCCTGGCTCCTGTGCTTTCTTCCACAGCACCTTCCTCCTAACGTCTTCCCTCCCTAACCCATCTGCTTCTTCCCATCAGTGAACCTTAGGTGTGTCCTAAGGACATCACTGTCCCAAAGCCCACAGGCCTCAGGGCCAGGGTGGCATGAACATCCCCCTCTCCACATTGATGCCTCTTCTGCGGGAACGTCCACAAGATCCTTGGAGCATCCTGTCATTTGCTGGCCATCTTTCCAGCATCCGTCTGCCACCCTCCAGGCCCCTGGTGATGCTGGCTCACAACCTTCCATTCCACCCCGAATCCTGCCCTCACGCTGGATGCCTTCTACTCCCTCCCATCAACCCAATGACACCCAGCATCCCAGTGGCTTGAGGTCCTGCCTCTAAAGTCTTCACTCCAGTCCATTCCAACAGCACCCCCTGGACTGGCTCACTACCTCCAGCTGGTCCACCTCCAAACTTGGATGAGCAATGCTCTCTCCCACCCTAATCTCCTTTCCTCCCAGCTTTTAAAAAAGAAAATATATATATATATATATATATATATATATATATATATATACACATATATAATGGCATATATATTTTTTAATTTACTTATCCAGTCATGCTAAGTCTATTCTTTAGGGTCCCAGGAACCTGCAGTCAGCTGACCCTCTCATTCTCCCACGACATCCCTCCTGCCTCCCATCCTCCACCCGACCCCAACATAATGGTCCTGCTCATCAACCCCTTTTGCCCCATCTTTCTGGCACCACTTCCCCAGCTCACAGCCCTGGCCAGGGCCATCATCAGCTCTTTTCATGTTTATTCGGGCGGGTGGCTATGCAGAAAATCCCACAACCTCAGCCCAGTTCTAGCAATAAACACCAAGTGCCTTAGCCCCTTGTACCTCATCAGGGCTTCCATGCTCAGCTGGGCCCTCACTTCTGCTAGCCCAGCCTTCCAGGAGACCCTAATAACCTTTCCACCACTTCCCACAGAAGCTTTTCCAAATTATCTCCTCTTTCCACTACTTCCGCCCTCACTCCTAGCAGATAACACCACCTGTCCTTCACAGAGAAAACAAATGCCACCAGAAAGTCCCCGTCCTCTTCCTGCCACCAGACTCCTACTTGCTCGTCTCTCCCTCACCACCTCCCCTCCCCCAGTCACAAGGGAATTGGCGACCCCTCCACCTGCTGTCCTGACACCATCCCTTTTCCCTCCCCAGGAGCCAGAACCTACAGGGCACCCCCTCTCTCGCTGGTGTCTTCAAGCTCCCTCTCTACTCAGCCTTTCCCATCAGCTTTTTTTTTTGTCTTTTTTCTTTTGTTGTTGTTGTTGTTGTTGTTGTTGTTGCTATTTCTTGGGCCGCTCCCTCGGCATATGGAGGTTCCCAGGCTAGGGGTCCAATCAGAGCTGTAGCCACCGGCCTACGCCAGAGCCACTGCAACGCGGGATCCGAGCCACGTCTGCAACCTACACCACAGCACACGGCAATGCCAGATCGTTAACCCACTGAGCAAGGGCAGGGACCGAACCCGCAACCTCATGGTTCCTAGTCGGATTCGTTAACCACTGCGCCACGACGGGAACTCCCCCATCAGCTTTTAAGCTCTCTGCGCTAAAGAAAATAAAATCTCTCCTGAACCCCCACTGTCGTATCTCATCTCCCCTAGAACTAAGCCTCCCGAAAGATGTGTCACTGTCTCCACTCTGTCACTTCCACGTCCATCCCCTCCACTGCCCTCACCAGTGTCCATCCACGTCCATCCCCAGCACTGCTCTCGACCACCCAGCAACATCATCAAGGCACACGCCCTGCTTCAAAATCCCAGGGACACCTCCCAGTCCGTTTCTGTCTTGACCCTCGGCATCACGTGACACTGTGCACCATTTCTGCCAAGACACCCCGCTGTGGTGGCTCTTCTCTGTCCTGCCTCTCCTTTCCCTCCCGATGCAGGAGCTCCTTTCCCCTGCGTGACCTTTAAATGTTTTTGTTCCTTTGGGCCCTCACCCTCCCTCTCCTCCTCACCAACTCCCAGGGCATCTTTATTCTTCTGGCTTCCAAACCAGACCTCTCTCCGCCCCTCCCCCACAGCCATGTGGTCACTTGCTGACTACAGGTCAACACCTGGATGTCCCACGGGAACCTCCTTCTCCACATAGCCACATATCACTTGGCAGCTTCCCCCACGAACTCTTGTGCTCCCAGCACATGACACCACCTGCCATCTGAATGCTTAACCTGCAAACCTGGGAATCAACCTCGACTCTCCTATCTCATTGACCTTCCAATAGTCAATCGTGTGGGATCCAGACAGCTCATCCACCCAGCACCTGGCCTACTTTAGCACCTTCCTAACTGGGCTCCTGCCTCTCCCAGGATCTCACAGGCCTCAGGCTCCAGGGTAGAGTCCGCATCCTCACCACGCTTTGCCAAGCCCCAAGTCCTTCCAAGCTCCCAGCTAAAATCAGAGTTCCTCACTCTCCTTCCAGGGCACCTCCTGATCTGGACTCAGCCTCCTCTTTTGCCCCAATTCTCCTCATGCCTCCGCTGCACTAGGCGCTCTGCTCCAGACACTCAGCAGCTTTCAGTGCCCCAGACCTGCCACCCTTTCTCCGTGCTCTGGGCTTACACACAGCATCTGCCTGAAGCTCTGCTCCCCACCCCAGCTCCCTTGGCTCAGAGGAGCTGTCACTCCTGGGAAGCCTTCTCTGTCTCCTAGGAAATCTGGTTAGATGGCCCTCGTTCATGCTGCCCTAGCACAGTGCACACTCTGATGGAGCTGCCTGTCTGTCTCTCTTGTGGTCAGTTGACTCTCTGAACTGGGCACCATGCCTTTTTACGAGGTAGGTCCAAAAACCATGTGAATGGGTGGGGAGCGGGGAATGGGTGGATGAGTGAATAAATGATTGAATGAATCCCTTGGGAGCCAAAGGCTGAGTGGCAAGAGGCCCAGCAGAAACTACACAGAATGCGCAGCCCTCTGAGACACCTTCCCATGGGGCTTTCACAGGCCTCCGAGGATGGGGAAGGAACGTATTCCCTCCAAACTCCCAGGACTCAAAGATTCCCAGCAACATCCACTAGCAAATGGCCTGCACCTGGTGCAGATGGCGGTGGAAACGTCACAGGGGAGGAGTTGGAAGTGTGAATGAACACGGGACCAGGAGAGAGGGGGGTGGGGTTCTGCCACAGCGGGATGACAGGGAAACCTGGTTAGATGCCCTGGGTTGGCATGGGACACTGCAGCTAAAGAGACGTCAGCCAAGGCCATGACTGTGTTTCCAGCCTGACCAGCACAGGCCGGCAGTGGCAGAACACACCAAGACTCCTCTCAGTATAGGCGCACCCCCTCCGTTACAGGCACACTCTTTGGTGAGGACTTTGAGGAGTCTCTCTTCTCCCCAAATAGTCCTGGCACAGAGTTCCCCGGGGCAGGGGAGGGAAGCAGCTCCACTTCTCCCCTAGACTCCCCCCTCTGTTGCCCCAGGACGAGTCCCATCTCCCCAAACCTTCTGCGTGCTCCCCAAGTGCAGAAATGAATCCCCTTGCCCGAGATGTTAATACATAGCTGGGCCCAGAGAGGGAAGGGTGCAGGGGGCCTCAGATAAGCTGTCTTACTGTTAAATGAATGGGTGGATTAAAGACGGTTGGGGGTGGGGTGGGGGTGGAGAGGCTAGGGAGGGGAGACGGCCAAAAATAAAAATAAAAAAGAATGCACTGAATGAAATGTGAACACGTTATTTCCTAGTAGGATTATGGGTGATTTTTGTTTTCTCCATTACCCTTTTCTTGATTTTCTAAATCCCCCATAACGGGCAAATATTACCTTTTAATCAGAAAAATAAATCCACCATTAACTACTGACCAGTGTCCCATGCTGTGAAGAGTCCTCTAATGCGTACCAGGGGAGAGACACACAGTCCCCTGGGAACTCTTAGGCAGCCAGTGTAGACAGAGGTGCCTCCCAAAGGAGGGCAGGAGGAGCAGATTTTCTGGAGGAGGTTAAGGATGAGGAGAGAGGCGGAGGCCTTTTGAAGGGCAGGTGTAATAGAAAGGAGACCACGTGCCTGCCCACAACGCACACGTGGGCCACCTTCCTTGCCTTCCCACCCGCACCACCAGTAACAGCTGCTGGGAAGCGAGGGCCAGCCCCTCCCCGCCCTAGCTCTCCTTTCAGCTTCTTCACGGAGACAGCGCAGCGGCCCTGCCCCCTCGCCACGCTCCGCCCACCCGAGGGGGCGGGGCGCCGGAGCCTGACCTTTCAGCCTCCCCGCCCCCTCACGCAAGACAGCGCTGCCTCTTGGGGGCAATAAACGCTCCTCCCTGACCCTAGGGTCTCCCCTCACAGTTGATAAACTGCTGTCTTCCTCCCACCCGCGTCTGGCCACTGGGGCTCTATTTTTAACCCACCTCCAAATCTCTGACTCAGAATCACAGGGCTCCTAGGTAGTTGCTCCCTCGGCCGCCTGGGGCTGCTTCCCAAACAGATTGGGAGCCAAGGGCATCGAGCTAGCTAATGGGTGGGTTGTTGGCATTTGGGCATAGCCCTAGCTTCTCATTTTCCTGCAAGGATTAGCTATTACCTGAGAAACAAAATCTGGCTCTGAGTCTGCGCTGGAAGACCCAGACAAGATGACCCTCTACTCCCGCCTCTTCCCTGGCCCCTCTCTGCCCTGGGCTGAGGCCCTAGTCCCTCAACATACAGTGAGGGCTGGCTTCGGCCGCTCCCCAAAGGGGTGAGCTGTGTGAGGGCTGGAACTGACTGAATCCCCTGCCCCATCTCCTTCTGGGATCTTTCAGTCGTACAGCCCAGTGCTTCTCAAATTGCCATCCGTGTATAAGTCACCTGGGGATCTTAGGAAGATGCAGTCTCAGATTCACTGGATGTGGGGGCAGGGCCGATGCCTGTATTGCTAACAGGCTCCCAGGTGATGTTGAGGCTGCCGGTCCAGAGACCTCACATGGAGTCACCAGGCTCTAGCAGATAGTACAGTGGTTGAGCACTCCAGTGTTTGAATACCTGGCTGTGTGGCCTTGCACAAATCACTTCACCTCTCTGAGTCTGTCTGGTGGGGAAGGTTGACCCTGTGGTTGCAGGATGGAGGTCCGTGCTACAGAGCAGAAGGAAGCAAGGCCAGGGGCAATGAGATGATGGAACCAGACAATCTGTACAGATACGCCGAATCCAGGGATCTCTGCAGTGCAGAGGCTAAAGAGGCCAGCCAAGGGCAGCTGGCCAGATGGGAAGCTTGCAGAACGAAGAATGCACGTCTCAGAAGACGTGACACCTCCTCCGCCAACCCAATATCAGGGAGAAGAGATGGGAGCGTTTTAAACGCCAGACTTAGGACTCTTCTAGGGACATGGGCAGCCAGGGAGGATGCAGAGGAAGAGTTCCTTGGGGAGGATTGTGACTGCACCTTCTCAATGGCATGGCTGAGCACAGGCCTGGCCATAAGGAACACCATGTAACAACCCATTGCTTCTCCAATGGTCTGAGACCTCTTCTAGAGAGCCTAAATCTGTGCGCTCACAGAGACACACTAGCATAAGGTGTGCACACAAATACATGCATACACACACACACCTTAAACACCTGCTCTACAGCACCCTAACCCGCAGGATGCTGTGTTCTGCCAGGGTAGTGGCCTCACCTCTCTGAGTTTCACTCAGCTGACAAGACCAATTGGGGAAAATTGGGGAGGAAACCAGCAACTGAGTACTTCTCTGCCTGGCTTAAAAAAAAAAAAAAAAAAAGGCTCAAACACAGCTCCCCCCACTTAGGAGAACGAAGCAAAAATAGACTCTTGCTGTGGAGTAGCATGTGAGCACAAGCTCAGGGGAAATTAGGTAGGAGAGCTCACCTGCTCCTGTAGGAAAGCGCGCCTGGGCAAAGGAGGAAACGGGATGCACTGGGGACAGGACTTCCTAAGGCCAAGCAGCTCGGGGCTAACGAGGACACCAGGGGAGGGCTGACCATAGAAAGTAGCTAAATATTAACTCTTAGAGGGCCTTTATGTGGCCCTTTTCTTGTTAGGATGGGGGTCTCCTTAGGGTGCCTGGGCTCTGAGGACATGATCTTGATGGGACTCTGCCGCCCTCCCTCCAGAAAAGCACAGTCTGACAAGGACACTGAGCAAGGACCATGTTCTCCGGGGTCCTGCCAGCCCCTGAGTTGTATGATTCTCTTTGCTAACAACTTGCAGGGAAGAAAGGGGAATGACTCCCTGGGGAGGCGCTCAACACAACAACTTGGATGTATTTCGCCTCCAGGCTCTGGGGAGCACTGAAGGGCTACCGTGAGTGCTATGCACTCAGAACCACAGGCTTAGTGGGGAGGGGGTCCTGGGGTGTCCAGCTCACTGGCCCCTGGGTGCTCCCCAAACTTAAACCCACCCAGGCCTCTCCCAGGCATCCATAATTGCATAAAGCTCCCAAGTGACTCTGCAGCCACCAATTTTGGATTTGGGGTCCTGCTAAAACCCAGCTCCTCTCGGGTCCCACTTGCAAGGCCAGGGAGGCAAGGGCTCGACTCAGCCCGCACAGCTGGACAGGGCAGAGTCAAGTCTTCAGCCAGCCCCCTCAGCTCTGTCCCCAAAAGCTTCAGAGCAACGTGGCAGAAGAATGACTTCCCAGAGCCTCTGCGACAGAACGGACAGCCTGTCGAGTTTCCTTCCCTTGCCAGTTCCCAAGTCGATGCTCCTGCTGGCCTGGCCCTTGGGGCCCCTCCAAGCACAACTGTCCAGTGTGACCTACAGTCTCCATGGATCCTCACATCTGAACTCCTCCAAGGCCACATCTGAGCTTCCCAGAGGGGACAGCCACCCCCAGGGGATGTGACTAGGAGGAGGGGGTGGTGGGGCCTTATTGCCCAGGAAACAAAGAAAGCCTGATCTCCACTCCCACAGGGGCTGTGATGTAATGGGGGGCCCAGCAGATACAGCATAAGCACACAACATGCAAGGAGCCCCCCCGCCCTGATTGGCAGGATAGGGGCTGGCAGAGACTCCGCAAAAAGAGGCCGGGAAGTACAGGGGCCGAGTTAATTCAAAGATCACGCCTGGATGGGCCTCGGCAGAGTCTCATCAGCTCGCCTTGCCAGCAGTGCTGCCCCTGCCCTGCTGGCTCAATTTGTACTAATGGGGTCAGGATTATGGGTTCAATACCTATTTGGCCAATTAGCTTTGCTCCCTTCTCAGCCTCAGCCTGAGCCCTGATGCTGGACACTGAGAGAGGAAAGGACTTTGCAGGGGTCACACAGCAGAACAGGATGAGGGCCAGCAGGGCAAACTCAACAAGGCGGGGTGGACAGTTACAAGCTGGGACAGCTAGGAATGGGAGACCCAGGCTCCAGGCTGCGCCCCCCACCCCAGCTGGTGCTGCACAAGGACAGGCTGCAGCTTGCAGAGTCTCCCTTAGGGGACCAAGTTTCTTCTCAAGAGTGCCAATGGCACTGATGAGACCTGTGGACCTAAAGGTCTTTCCTGTCCCTGGGGAAGGGGAAAAGTGCCTGTATACTCTGACAAATCATAGGTGGGAACAGCCCAAGGCTGGCTTTGGCATCGAGTAGCTGGGGACTTGGGTTAATCATTGGCAGGGGCTGCTCCAGCCTGCAATGGGAACCGCCGGGTAATTACTTCTGGGCTCCAGGCCACACATTCAGTGACATTATTGCAGCGGCAACACCTGCCTTCCTAGGATGGCAGAGAAAGGGAGTCTTCTCAGAGGTTGTGCAGCTGGGACCAGGGCCTGGGAAAGCTCCCCTGGGCTGCAAGGACCCGGGGTGAGAAGCCAGAAAGAGACACACAAACACACATGCAAATACACACACACACACACAACTCAGACAGCATCAAGGGCAAGACCCGGGGCAGTGGGCTTGGAGTCCTCAAGGGCAGAGCTTAAGGAGTGCAGGTCCAAAGAGGCAGGTTCTGAGTCACCTGCCCTCAGTGTTGGCCAACACCTTCCCCAGCCAGGCGGCTTAGGCTCCTGGACACTCACCTCCAAGAAATTACGCAGAAAGGCTCTCTCTCTGCATCAGATCCAGCTCAGATGTGCTTCGAGGAGGAAGCCTTCCCTGATCATCAATACAAACTGGTCTATCTCTTGTCTGCCCTTCTCTAAACCAGACCTGGGGACCCTGAGAGGGGCTGAAATCCTACTCTCCCCTTTGCCACATAGGTAGTGACCCTGTCCTCCGTAAAGGGACCATCTGGGAATGGACCATCTGGGCTCCCAGCTGGGACCTCCCCTAGCTTGGCCCTCCCCTGAGCCCAGAAGACAATGTACAATGTATTAGCCAGCCCTGTGTTATGTATTAATTTCTGAAAGCCTCGTTCGTGCAGACATAACATGTCCACCCACACGGGTAAATGCTTAGACAGACACAAAATCATCAGCAGCCAATTATCAGGCCCCCGCAGCTGCCATGAGCAGACCTGGAGGCCCCATTGCTTGCTCCACAATTTGTGGGAGCCCAGAGCTGAGGGCGCACTGGAGAGCAAGAGTCCCTCTATCAAGCCTCCCTGCCCAGCTCTGAGCACAGCTCTGCGGAAGCCACAAGCTGGCTGCCGGGCTGCGAAGACAGACACAGCACCAAACAACGAGAGAGCAGAGGGGGGCAGGAGTGGTCACACATGAGGTTTGGTGGCTCTGGCGTCGGCAGTGGTGGCACCATTGTGTATTTATAATTTGCACTCTAGCTCCCAGAGAAGATCAAAGGCAGCTGGCTCTGATGCTGAGAGGTGTAAGAGCTCAGGGAGCTTAAAGGACGGCAGGGTTTCCAAGAGGCTGGGGCATAGGACAGGGTGGGCAACATGCCCACCCTGCTCCCAGCCCTGGGGTTGGCTCAAAGCCTGCGTTCTAGGACTCCCGTTCCTGACCTCAGACCAAGGCCTTATCTTGGTCCCAAGCTGAAACGTGATCCTGAACACACACTGAGCCCAAAACCACAGACTCCACTTCCTCACTTCTCTGAACAAGGTAATGAACCATGTGACCACCTATTTCTCTGGTGGAAAGAAGACAGATACCACTGGCTACCTGTCCCCTTCCCCTCTGAGTGAACCTCTACTAGGAACTCCTACAAGGAGCAGGTGCATCAATGGCATCCGGATGTGGTTCCAAAATCCCAAAGGATAAGCCCACTCAGGATAAGCCTGGGTGCAGGGGACAGACATTGTGATCCAGATCCCCAGGGTCACCCTCCAGATGCTGCCTTTTCAGGTACAGAAAGACTGGTTGGATTGGCTTAAGATGGGACCCTGAAAATACCTAACACCCCAAAATTCAGGCGTGGGGCTAGGGAGACAAGAAAAAGCTCGAGTGATGAGACCATTCAGGAGAAGCCTTCCCTGGATCCCCTTGGCTAGAGGCGTGGTGGACCGCAGAGCCCTGAGACCTTTGAGCCAGATGCAACAGAACTCTCTTGGGTTCTGGTTTCATCTCTGACTTTACTCTGTGACCTTGGACTAGTTGCTTTCCCTCCCTGGTCCTCTACTCCCCATATATAAAATCCTCCGCTAAGGCCTGTCCAGATCTGGTATTCTGAGACTTGCTAAACTTCCCATGCCAGCTGAGCCCCTCCTCACAGATAATGTGTGTCCCACATCATCTGCAATGTTTTCATTCTCAAGAGAATGTTGTCTTGAACTGCTCTTGCAATTTAACTTTTGAAAGCTAACAACAACAACAAAAAAGGGTCATTTGGAGAAAATATTTTTTTTTCCCCATCAGAACCTCAGTTTCCTTATCTGTAAACTGGGGGTAAGAGACTCAATTTTTCAGGCCACTATGGAGAGTAAATGATATGAGAAATGAAGCCCCTAGCATAGTTTGGCACATGGTCATTGTTCCTAAATGGTAGTTATTGATCTGTGAGTCCACCTGGCTTTGGTTCCTACTGGTTTGCACCTAGGGTTGTAAACTCAGAAGCCTACAGGGTTAAGCAGCTAAATGTGCATGAGTGGCATGGCTGGGTTTAGGCCAGAGCCCACAGGGATGGGTGGGAAATGTGGGCAGCTGGAGAGCAAAAGCCATTTTAAAGCCTCTAGTCTGCTATAGCTCCTGCCTACAGGTGGGCTTGTGCAGCCAGAGCTGCCAGAGTTTCCAATTTTTCAGGAGAATCTGGAAAGCCAAATTTTTGTGTTACCTCTTTCCGTTTTAAACATTGTCTCACACTTGTTATGACACACTAGGCTGGCCAAACAGGACACATCTGGGTACTGTATTTGGTCCACAGGATACTGCTTAGCAACCTCTGGTCTAAGTACTGTGGTCTCATCTTGAGCACTCTCAGTGATGGGGAGCTCACCACCTTTCTGTGCTGCCTCCTGCCCCAGCTCTGGGCAGGTACTGATGGCACAGAGTGTCTCTGAGTGGCCTCCTAGGCTCTGGGATCACAGATTTCCAGGGCCCTGGCAATGCTTTCTCAGTAAACCCCGGCTGGCAGAGAACATCCTCTCCGAAGCCAAGGCGATGCCCCTGCCCTCCCGTGGCCCGCTCTGGCTGGGAAATGTGGATTCTTCAACATCCCCTGGGCCCAAGCAGGACCGGCTGGCCGGCCTCAGTAGCCCTTCTATTAATTAGCAACTGGCAGTAGCAGCTCTGTGCGAGCCTTGAGCCAAGAGGTGTATGTGCTGCTGCTGGCTGCCTCCTCAGTTATATGACAAGTCCCCTGGGACACTGGAGCTGGACCTTCTGCTCTGGTGAGTTCCCCCATGGTGATCAGTGTGGTGCGGCAGGCACAAGGGCCACTCAAGCTGCTAGGACACTTGTCAGCCCTGTCAACTGTATGTAGACTGGTGCCTTCCAGGCTGGCTGGGGGTGGAGAGAAGTGACAGGCAAGCGGGGCCCACAGGACGGCTGCTAGGCATGGTTTGGGGTGGGGGAGGGTGTTAAGATTCCAGACACTGCCACCTCGGCCCCCACCCCAGGCCACAACCTTAAGATGCCAGCTGCTCTCACTGGATATCTCTGTCCTCCTTCCAGCCAGCCACTGTCAGAACCCCTCACACCGGCTCTCCTGCCCAGCACCCCTGGACTCTCTCACTGGCAACATCTGTTCCTTCCTGGAAATCTCATTGCCGCACAGCAGTCACCACACTCCCTGCCCCTCTCCTCCAGCTGGCCACCCTTCTAGCCCTTTGATTGGGAGAGAAGCTGTGAAAGCAGTGGAATGGGATGGATTAATGAAGGCCCTCTGGCCACCTGGACCCCCCCCCCGCCCCTGCTCACCCCATCCCAACAGCCAGCATCCAGGGCCAGCAGGGTCCAAGCAGAAGTGCAAGACAGGAGGAGGGCTGAGGATCCGACACCCCCAAGTTTGCAGCCAACTTCTATGGCTGAGCCTCTCAGCCCTGTTCCCAGAACACACCTTGCCACGCTGAGCTAGAGGCCTGGAGGAGAAGCAGTCAGGAACTCAGCCAGGGAGCTCAGGCTAAGCACGGAGCATATGGTCTGAACCTCAGTTCTCCAAGTATGATTCGGGGCTGGGCACCAGCAGCATCAGCCTCACCTGGGCGCTTATCAGAAATGCAGAATCTCAGGCTCCACTCCAGAGCTGATGAGTCAGAATCTGTATTTTAACAGACTCCCAGGTGAGTTGGATGACCTGACAGCATGAGAAGCACCGCGTTAGAACAAACACAGAGTTCCATCCGAAGGCATGCGGTGGGCAGGGAGGGAGAGATGGCTGATGGTGGCCACCGTGGCCTGAGAGGGCATGCCAGAAGACCCAGGGGCCCTAAAGCCTGGGAGAGGAGGGCTCCTGGAAGGCAGACAGCCCAGCACTGTGAGGCTGGCCACATGACAGCCCAAAGCCTTCTTGCGGGCAGCTCACGACAGCTAAGGGAGCAGATGGAGTGGGGCTGGGCAGGCGAGAGGCCCCCAGGCTCATCATGCATTGGCCAGACAAGTAACCAAAGCCTTGCAATGGGGAGAACCTGGAGCCCCGGCCTCTCCACCCGGCAGTGTAAGGGTCCTGCCCCCTCACCACACCCCCCGCCCCACCCCCCGCCCCCTGGGTTTCTGTACACCCAGCATCCCCGGGGTACCTCGACCCCGAGCTGGATGCTGGTCTCCACAGCACGTCCTCCACCTGCCCCAGTCTTAGCAGGTGGAGCACGTCCCCATCACTGGAGAATCATGCTGCCCACTGTGCCATCTGACAGCACCACCCAGGCAGCTCACCTTGGAATTCCCTCTGCACCAAGGCGCCCTTCCCCCCTCCCCTAGCGCCACAGAGGCCTGCAGTGCCTTTTGGCCCAAAAGGGTCTGGCTTTTCACACCAATAGCAGAAGCACATTCCTGGGCAATGACCCCCCAAATGGCCCACCTAAGGAGGAGCTACAGAACCCCATCAGACCCAGAGCCAGGCCACTGCCTTCTTCCTCCTCGACACCTCCTACCCGAACAGCCCTCCCTAGGGTTTTAAGGGAGAGAGAGAAAAACAGAAAAGGAACAGGTCCCCACATGGAGCACCTTCCTTCTCCAGGTGTCTAACTTGGCCCCGGGTTTTCATGCCCATCCTGCAGGCCACGGGAGGCCCAAGCCTCTGGGTCCAGAGGGCCCAGGGAAAGCACTGGGAGGCTAGCACCTGCCACCAGGCCCCAGGTCAGGATGCTTCTGGGAAGGCCCAGAGAGGGGTTCACAACCTCGATGGTTTTCAACTTCAGACCCCAGAAGTTGAGGGTTACACTGAGTGCGTCCGGATAAGGGTACCTTTCTGGATAGAGACTCTAGCTTCCAGCAAGTACTCAGTTCTCTGACGCAGACCCAGTGGCCTGACCCAAGGACACAGGCCAGTCTTGTGTGCTCAGAGCTAAGAGAAGGAAGCAGAGTGGGCAGGGGTGGCGTGAGTCATGACAGCATCCCTGGGCTCTGGCAGTGCACCTCGCCCCCACCGGGTGACCACAGCTTGTACAGTTTGTGTCTGACACGGCCACAGGCAACAGGATGCCCATTCTTCTAGGTGGGAAAACTAAGGCTCAGAGAAGGCTCATAACCCAAGCAGCGTCCCAGAGCAGATAAGCTTGGGAAGTGATGTGAGATGGGCAGCAGTGGTGCCTGGGGCCAAAGACCGGTGCAGGAAGTCAGTTTTAGGCCATCCCTGGGAACGACCAGGCCACTGGCCTAGTTTCCATGATTTCAGAGGCCAGCTATTAATGCCCCAACTAAGGGCCCCTCTGTTTCCTTCCCTACCTCACATTTCAGAAGGCATCCGGCTAGGAGAGGGAAGGGGCAGGGGGATGAGAAGGACCAGGCTTCTGCCTGCCCCCACTCTCAAGGCTCAGCTAGAGTTTGGGGCACAGACGCAGCCCTAGAACTGACATCCCACACAGGGATTTCCCTACCGGCCCCCACATCCACCCACACAGTTGCTGGATGCCTGCTCAGAGAGACACCTAGATGTCACACACCCAGGCTGGCCCCCTGAGCCTCACGCTCAAAAGCCCGACCAGCTTCTGGGAACAACACCAGGTCCATCTTCACTGGGGGTCCTCCCCTCCTTGTCTCTCCTCCTGAAAAAACAGGATCATATTGATGCTATGTTTTATTTGTTCCCAGTTTCCACCAAGCTCAGCTTCCAGGACATGGCTCATGTGGAAGGAAGGTTCCACCCAGGACCCAAGAGCCCAACCAGCTTTAGGTGGGAGCCTGGGAAGCACTGTCCCAAGGGGCTGTGTGTTCTGGCCTCCTCCCTTACCAAAGCTTAAATATGGATGTAAAAGGCAAATGGGGAGTGGAAGGGGAGGGGAGGCCAGACAAGCCTGGAGGAGCCATGGGGGTAGCCAGAGCATGGTGTGTGGGTGTGCAGGGAGTGGTGAGAAGGAGAAGAGGCAGCCAAGAAAAGCCTATTAAACACACACCCCAGGTTACACAGGTCACTCAGAGCGTAGCCCCATCCAGCCCTTGGAAAACCCAACCTTCCTCCCCAGGAATTGGAGGTGCCAGAAGCAGCCTGTGCCAGCAAGCCCTGAACTTCAAACCGCAAACTCAATCTATCATGGTTTGCTGGTGATTCTTTATTAAACCAATTCTGCTGGATCAATGCTTCCTGCCCGTCAAAATGATGAATAAATCCTCAACTGGCCTGAGCAATGCTTGCAGAAGCTCTGGTGAAGCCGGAGGTGGACAGTGGGGATTGGTTCCATATAGAGGCCCAAGGCCAGTGGCTGAAACTTGAAGGGTGGCTGAAACTTGTTGAGGGGGGAGGGCGGGGGCGGAGAGGATGGGTTGAGTTGGGTTTTCTAAGCTTAGAAGACTTGGCCAAGTCCTTGCCTCTTTGACCTTGTGAAGATGAGACCAGCTGTTTTTTTTCCTAGAGCCATGACCACAACCCCTACACACACACACACACACACACACACACACACACGCATGCACGCACGCACGCACCCGCACAGATGGTCTTTCTTGAATTTCTTCCCTTACACCCCACCCAACACCAGGCTCTGCAAAGAAAGTGTATGCTTCCAGCTACCAGTTCCTGTTGCTTGTCACTCAAACCCAAATTCAAAGCCCAATCTGACCTTTCTTCCTGTTGCCCATTTATCAATCCCACTGCATCCACACACCTCCCTGTCCCTACCTCCCTTCCACATGGCTCAGGCAGCCTGCAGTTAGTAAGGGATTCTGCAGCAGGGGGACTTCAGACACAAGCCAAGATGGGCAGAGTAAGATCAGGAAGGCAGAGGAGATTCCACTGGATGCCATCAACCTGGCCCCAGCCCTTCGCCATCCAGGATAAGGGGTAACTGGGAGGGCAAGTGCCAGTCAGAGGGAGCTCCATCGATGCCTAGTGTTAGACAGAGGCTAAGGCATGCCTAACATTGGCCCCTTGTGGTACCCCACCCCAGGCGATGGGATTGGGGGTGAGAACCCTGAACAGAGGCTTTCAGACAACAAAGCTAGTGGAGAGGCAAGCGAGGCTGATATTGGCATAATCCACCTGCTGCCACCACCACCACCAGGGAGTTCAGAGAGAGGAGGGTCCCAGGACACCCACGGGGTGCAGGAGACAAAAGTGACTGTCCACTCCTCCCTAGCTCAGGCAGGGCTCCTCAGGTCACAAGAGGGGAGGCCACGGGAACCAGCCACAGTTCCACATGCAAGGGTCTTACACTGGCTCGCCCAACTTGAGAGCTGTGGCTGTCTGTTTACTCTGGCCTCTGGCAATAGGAATTCTGGCTATTAGGATGAGGATGAGCAATCTCTCAAACAAGGAAAAGGCAGGGGCCCTCTGTTCACCACCTATTTTAAGCTGTAGAGTGCTGCCTGACTGGTCATTCCCAGCACGAGAAATCTCTCTCATTGGATGGAAAATGGCTTTGCTCTCATTACAAACCTAGCTTCCCTGGAGTTTGCAAAGAGGGCTCTGGGCTGGCAAAATGCTCATTTATATTGGCAGGCAAGCAGGGTAGGGAGCTAAATAGGAGCAGGGCCTAGAGAGACAGAAAGGATGAATTAAACCCAGCTCAAAAGGGTGAACATTTTTCAGACCCTCACTTCAGCCCTGTGTATCAGGAAAGCCCGGGGGGGGGGTGGGGGACCCCAAGAAATTGCCTAGGGTAGGGGCATCCCTGACCTCAACTTCAGAGGCAACAATCAATCTCTCTTTTTGTACAGATACCTCTACAGGCCCCGAGTGGTACCTGGCATCTGCCTCAGGTAATGAAGAGGGGGCGGGGTCCCTCTCCCTGACTGGCAGTCACACCCTTTGTTTGAGGACCCATGACTGCCCTGTGGAAGACCTGGAGCTGCTTGGGCCACTGGGGTGAGGATGGGGCACAGGAGGAGCTTAGGGTCACAGGACAACTGCTTATCAGTCAGGACACCAGGCATCTTCACTGACCACCCTGAGAAGGTCATGCTGTCCTGCTAGTCTGGATGCCTGCTGCCCAGGGTGCTGGCTCCTGGCCCACTACCTGGTACAAGGGGCTGGGCCTAGGGTTAAGGTGGGTGCAGAAAGCTTTTATCTTGGCCCCAGTGACCTCAGTCCTCCAGGAGCCCAGCTCTCCCCTCCCCAGTTGCAGCTTCCCAGGACACCAGAAGGCAGATATCAATGCCTGGGGTCAGCGCCCAAGGAGCGGGCCCAGCTGCCAAAAGGTCTGTGTCTCTCGGTGGCCCTGCTCTGCAGGCTAAGAGCTGGAGCAGCCTCTACGATGGCCACCCAGACTCTGCAGCCCAGAAGAGGGAGGCGGGGATGTGCAGCTTAAGGTGGTAGAGCCTCATCCTGGCTGCGGGCAAGGCTAGGCCAGGCACCGAACACCTTTTCAGGTTGCCTCTACTGAGGCCCAGACACTAGGAAACCAGGTTGGGAGGCTGGAGCACAGACGAAAGTTCTGACAGCGGTGCAAGAGGAGGTCTGGGGGTGTCTCGGAGCTTAGAGGCGTCCCCAGGCTCCCAGCGCCAGGCAGGAAAGTTAACTCTGGCAGAGGGGCAGGGCCGAGAGAGTGGAAGCATGCCTGCGACCGCTCAGGGAACGCATAGGATCGTCGCTGGGCCCCCCTACCTGAAGTCGCTGTAGGGGTGGATAATCCAAAACCCGGCCGACTTAACCCTCTCCTGCTCGCGCTCCACCGCTTTCTGGCTGCCAAACATCCGCAGGGAGAATTTGTTGACCCCAGGCTGGAGCATGGCCCCGAACTGGCGCTGCATAAAGCCGGCCTGGCCCAGGCGCACCTCCGCCTCGGGGAGGATCTGGTCGCCGGCGGCCGCGCCTCCCTCCACTTTGATCGCGGTGTCCACCGAGGGCTGCTCGCAGGAGGCGGGGACCGGCTGCGGCGGCTGCTGGGGCGGCGGCGGCGAGGCTGCGGGCTGAGCCGAGGCGCCAGGGCGCTCGGGCTCGGCCGCCAGGCCCGGGGGCGTCCTGTCCTCACCGGGGGACGCGTCGCCCTCGGTGATGAGCCGCCGCTCCTCCGCGGAGTCATGCAGGTGCCCGTGGCTGCTGCCGCCCCCTGCTCCGGCGCCGCTGCCGCCCCGGCTGCCCAGTGATGCCAGGCTCCCGCGGAAGCGCCTGCAGTCGCCGTTAGTGCTCGACTTGCCCGTGCCGCGGGCCGACCCTTCGCTGTCTGCCGCCCCGTGGGCCGCGCCCCGGGGTTCCGTGCCGCCTGCGGCCGCCGAGGGTGAAGGCGAAGGAAGCGGACGCAGCCGGATGCTCCTTCGGCTGGGGTCTTGGCGGCCCCCAGCCCCCTCCTCCTCGGCGTCCTCTTCCTCGTCCATGATCCACGCCTTGGCCCCCACCTGCTGCGGAAGGCTGTAGAGTCTCTTGCGCATGGACGGCGGCAGTTTGTCCATGGCGCCAGGGGTCGGAGCCCGGCCAGGGGCAGGGGCGCGGGTGCGGCGCCGCGGACCGGCTCCAGGTCCACCCGCGGGTCAGTCCGTCCGCGGGGACGCGTCCTTCGCCGCCGGCACGGGGCCGCCTTAGGCGCCCATGCTGGGCAGGTTGCGTGCCGCCGGGAGGCTCCCAGTCCGGCTCCGGGTCCCGGGGCTCGCCGCGCTGCGCCTCCTCCTGGGCCAAGCTGGGCGCGGGGACCCCGCGCTCTCTAGCTCGCTCCCTCCCTCCCGCGGTCAGGGGCGCGGCGCGCCGCCCGGCTCCAAGCGCCCCGCCCCCGCGGGGAACAATGGGCGCGGGTTGAAGCGGCTCTGCGGCCGCGGCGTTTGGAAAACCGCTTTGGAGTGCAGAACGCACGGCCCGCGCGCCTCTAGGGCGTGCGTCCCGCGGGCAGGCGGGCTGTCAGTCTGTCCCGTCGCCCGGCCTTTGTGGCCAGCCACGCGCGAGCTCGGCTCGCTTCCTTTGGCCGAGCCCGGCCGGCCCGTTCCGGGTCTCCCGCCGCAGCCGAGCGGAGCCCAGCGGCCCGCCGGGCTTACATCAGCGGCCGCCTCCCCCGGAGCGCCCTCCGGCAGCGCTCGGCTCCCGCGCCCCGGAATATTCATGAAGCCGCCGCAGCTCGCGGGTTGCCATAGGAGCGGCTCCCGCAGCCGGGCCTGCCTACCTGGGCTTCTTAAAGGGGCAGTGGCGCGCGGGCCGGGGGCTGGGAAGGGGGCGGGGGCGGGCTCGGCGGGGAGCGCAGGGTGGACGCTCGCCGGAACTCGGGGGCTGAAATGAGAGGCGTCCCTAATCCTCAACCTTCGAATGTCTTTCCTTGGCCGCAGGCTGGGAGCGTGCCCCAAGCCTAGGGTTCTGGCTTGGGTTGCGAATTCCCCACCCCAAGACAAGGGGGTGGGGCGGGGTTTCCCGACCTCTCCTTCTCCGCGCTCTGGGCTCGCCTCTTCCTGGCGGTTATGCTTTTCACCTGGGTCTCCGACCCTCCTTTGGCGAGGCGGGCGGGTAGTCCGCGCGAGGAGCCCCAGGCCTTCCCGCAGCGCGCCGGGAGAGGGGGTTTCCGGGAAATGCACTGCGTCGGGGCTGCTCCCGGGGTTTTCCTGTGATACAGGCTGGGGGCGAATCCCCCGCTGGTCTTTCCCCTGCGGAGCCTCGCGGCGGCCCGGCCAGAAGGGCGTGGGGGAAACTCCGGGAGGCACAGGGCTCGCGGGGGAGACCCAAGCCCTTCGAGGTAAGACTTCGAGGAAATGCGCCCGCAGCAGCCACCGATGCGGGATCGGACCCCGCATGCACCTCTCCTGGGGTGGTTCTGATGCGGGTTTCGGAGACCAGCCGGCTGCAGCGGGGAGCTAGCAGGCGGGCTCCCCCGGTGACTTCGCGCTCTGGGGCTAGCTGTGGACCTCCTTCTCCCTGGGTTCTCCTTCAAATTGTGACACCACAACGCTAGGGTAGTTCCTGCTCCTCCCAGGCTCCCTACCCCCAAGCAACCGCACAGCCCCCTCTCCCTTTGAGTCCGCTCCCCACCCCCCACCCCCCAGGCCCGCCGGCGATCCAGCTGTGTGTCCTTTCAATGCGTGCGGTCTCCGGGTTTACCGACAAATCCCACCATCTCTGCCAGAGATACAGCTCTACTCCTCACCAACACCCTGAGACAGCCTGACACCCCAACCCCCATCCACACAGACCAAGCTGCCAGATCCTCTCTTTCTGGCCTGGGGGCTGCCAAGATGGCCCAGGGCTTGCTCAGATACTGCGGGGGCCAGCATGCCAGATTAATTTAGCAGTGTGGATGGGTCATGGGGGGGAAGGGGTTGGCCAGGGAAGGTTGGAGTGTGGGTTTAAAGCTGAAGTGGATCCTCAGCAGATTCTGACAGGAGGGAAAAGTCCCCCTAGCACTGCCATCTCTCTGAGGAATAACGTGAAGTTTTTCTTCATTCTCAGCCCACTTGTGATCACCTCCCCCATCCCATTCAGAACAGAAATGTGGGGAGCAAAATGGGGGGATGGTGGTGTTGCAGCCTGGCAGGAGATTTTCTGCTCTAGCCACAGGTCCACAGGACCTCCCAAGGGGAGAGGGAATGACTAGGGTGATGACATCAGCGATTGCTGGCATTTCTACTTTCCAGCAGCTCTGAGCTGACAGTTCTTTGCACAGATGCTGGGAGGCCTAATCCCTGAGTGTCCTTGGGTCTCCTTGAGAAGGAGTGTTCTTAACCAACTGTGAGCCCTGCCTGCCCTGGCGCGCCAGCCACGGGGGAAGACCTCCGTTTAACGCGCTTCTTTGGGCTTCTGTGTCCATCCGGGAGCCAGGCTGCCCTACCAAACCTTCAGGAATTCAGCCCTTACCGGCTTTCTAGTGACCCATGGTAGGGGCATCTCCTCCTCTAAGAAGCCCTTCCTGGCCACCCACATTTTGGCCATGTCTCCCCTTTTGGGTCCCATGGCCCAGGAGCTCCCATCAACCTGTGTCTCCTTCAGGACTGAGCTCCCCAAGGGGAGGACACATCTAACTCATCTCAGGGACCCCTGCACCAACTCAGTGGGGGGACAGAGAGCAGATCCATACGTGTCAACTCCACCCGTGACTGAGGGACCCTGGAAGTTAGCTAATGCCATTGAAGGGGCTCCTTGAAGTAGACAGAGGATAGGACCCGGCTTCTGCTTCCTGGGACACTATGGCCACAGGCTGGCCAGGGGGCCAGGTCCCTTAATTCCTCCCCCTCTAACAGCTCCCCTTCCCTCAATTTAATTACCACCACCCATTCAGGACCAGCTAGGACGGTTTGATAAAGCAGGCACCTGGAAACCCTTCATGAGGCCTGACTTTCCTCTCTCCTCTCCGCGTACAGTGGATAGCTGTGGCATGCCAGCAGTCTGGGGAAAAGAGGATAGGGGACTCAGATCTTGCCCTCGATGGGCTCCAAGTTGTGGAAAATCTAGACTCCCGTTCAAGAAAGAGGAGACAGAGTTCCGTGTGGTACCAGGGATTAAAGATCTGGCATTGCCACAGCTGCAGTGTATGTTGCATCTGGCTTGGATTCAATCCCTGGCTGGGGGAATTTCCATATGCACAGGTGCGGCAGGGAGGGAGAGGAGAAAAATCAAGACAGAAAAGAAGTGTGTATTAAATCAATGCCTCAACCAATGAGATTTCAGGAGAGGCACCTTGCTGAGGCTTGTGGGTAGCTAGGGAGGACTTCCTGGAGAGGAGGGGGGCAGTCAGCTTTGGTGAGGGATGTGGATCCAGCACTTTACAGCTCAAGCTTCATTTGTTAAACCATATGAAATTTTTGTGTGCCAAATATGGTCAGATTTTCATAGTTCCGTGTGGCTGTGTGTGTGTGTGACCTAGCAGTCTTACTCCCATTTGCAAGTCAAAGAACTAAAGCACAGAGAGGTTAAGTGACCTGTTAAATGTCCCACAGCAAAAAATGGTGGAGCTGGAACTCCAGCCAAGGGCTCCATGGGTCAGGCTCTTCTCTGCTGCCCAGGTGACTCACACAGATGGGGTAGGGACAAGCCCAGATACAGGAGAGAGAGGCAGTTCTGGCTCTGGCGTGGCTAAAGCAGGTGAAGACAGCCCCCCCCCACCTTGCTCCCCCATTCTGTATTCTCCCCATTGCTCCACCCATGTCTCACACCCTCTCCTTTCCAGCACCACCTGGAAAGGCTTGGGGTCTGCTCTGGTCGGTCTGATAGCACAATACACAGGATCTGGGAACCCCGGCAAGGGGAAGGCGCTTCCCTGGACTGAACTGGGGAAAAGACCTGTGGCGTTCAGCTGCAGTGGGGAACTGAGCACCTCTGAGAGACAGATGTGCCTCCTGCCAGGCTTCAGGGGAGCTGGGTATTCCTGGAATGCCACACCAGGAAAGATCAGGGTCTAAGAGAGAAGGGACTGGAGAAGATGGGCTTCCTTCCCTGGGAGGGACGCTGAATGTCTGGGAGTGGGATAGGGATATAGCTGATTATCATATATCAACCTGATCTTATTTGGTGGTGGCCTGGATGGGCAGAGGGAGATGGGACATTCTGGAATTTTATTTGCTCATGGTCTGAGGGTATTGTTCTTGCTGAAAGAGGCAGCTCTGGGGCAGGACAGTGGCTCCACACTATGTAATACCAAGGTTTCAGCCAGTTCTGCTTGAAATTTAACCAAAAAGAGAACAATGTAGGATATGTTAGGGTAAGGTTGCCAACTGTCCTTTCGTAGAAGGCTGTCTCTATTCTGACATTATATCCTTGTTGTATTTTCTGTGTTAAAATGCCCTTTTATGAAATCATGGTACTAAAAAAAAAAAAAAAAAAAGAGTTCCCATCGTGGCGCAACAGAAATGAATCCAACTAGGAACCATGAGATTGCATGTTTGATCCCTGGCCTCGCTCAGTGGGTTAAGGGTCCGGCGTTGCTGTGAGCTGCGGTGTAGGTCGCAGATGCAGCTCGGATCCCGCATTGCTGTGGCTCCAATTAGACCCCTAGCCTGGGAACCTCCATACCCCACAGGTGTGGCCCTAAAAAGACAAAAAGACAAAAAAGAAAGAAAGAAAGAAAGAAATTGTAATACTGAGAGAGAGTATTTTTTTATGTTCTTGGTTAAATAAAAAGTTGTCATGCGGTTCTGTGTTCCCCATAATCATCTTTGAAATGTTATTGGTCTGTGAGTTCCAAAAGTCTGAGTGCCCCTGCTATAAACAATAGAGCATGAGACTGGAAAACGAAAGCTCTAAAATGAAATACTTCATGTCATTTACTGCCCATGTATGCCTCCGTCATCTTGTGTATAAAATGGGTTTCATGAAATGTGCCTCCCAAGTTATTGTGACAACTAAATGAGCAAGCAAATGAGGCAAGCATGGCTTCTCATGTAGTCCAGTTCTCAGTAAGCACTGAGTGATGGAACATTGAATGAAACCCACATTAGCTAACAGAGGGGGAGACACTTGGCCTGTGGAATCCAGTTTAGGTCATATGCTGCTTTTGGTTGGAGTTCCCACTGTGGTGAAGTGGGTTGAGGATCCAGCATTGTCACTGCAACATCTCGGATTGCTGCTGTGGCGTGAGTTTGATCCCTGGCCCAGGAATTTCCACATGCCATGGGCACAGCCTCCAAAAAATTGCATTTGGGATGAAAGGGGTATCTTGCTATTGAGGATTGCTTTCTTTGAATTCTTTTTTGTTTGTTTGTTTGGTTTTTTTGTTTTTTGTTTTGTTTTTTTAGGACCGCTCCCACAGCACATGGAGGTTTCCAGGCTAGGGGTTGAACTGGAGCTGTAGCTGCTGGCCTACACCACAGCCACAGCACCTCGGGATCTGAACTGCATCTGCGCTCTGCACCACAGCTCATGGCAACGCCAGATCCTTAACCCACTGAGTGAGACCAGGGATCAAACCTGTGTTCTCTTGGATACTAATCAGATTCGTTTCTGCTGAGCCACAATGGGAACTCCTGAATTCTCCATCCTTGACAGGCCCTGGCCAGATGTCCAGAAGGCAAGCTTTCTTCTCTAGGATGGGCATTTGCCTAAGTGGGATCAGAGGGAACTGACTCAGAGGTCACCCCCTTGACCTTGTGCTGGGGAATCCCCGCTGTCCACAGGTGCAACGTCATCTCTCTGTGGTGTAGGATCTCACCCTCCCGATGCCCCTTCTGCTGTGCTCTGAGGCAGGTCTGTTCCGTGGGCTGGCTTAGGGATATATGTACTTCCTGCTGGGCATCCTGACTTGGGGACAGGACCCCGAGAATCTGCTGTATTCTCTCAAGCTTCCTGATGAAGAAACAAGAAGGAGAAAGGGGCACATGGAGAGCAAGCCCAATTGGATATAGATGTTTAGAGGAAACAAATCCACCCCCAGTCTTGACCAAGCCCTTGGGTGGCCATCCCTCAGCACAGCCGCACATGGAGAAGGCAAAGAGATGACCTAGCTTGGGCAGTTCTCAATGTGGTCAAAGCAGTGAAAGGCTCTCCCGGAGGTTTGTACTCAAAGGTCAGAGGAGGTGGTTCAGAAGCTCAGAGCAATGGTTCTCTTGAATATGTATGGTCAAGGTGGGCTTCCTGGAGGAGGTGGAAGGTGAACTGAGGTTTCTAGGCAATGGTTACAGTGCACGTGTGTTTCTTACGGGGGAAAACAATGAGTGGAGCAGCGTGGCAGGGGTGGGGGCTGCTGCACTCGTTTAGTGGGGTAAACGAGGTATTGCCAGAGGGTACAGCCAGGGGAAGGCTCTACCTTAAGGGGCCACTAAGCTGTTGCCCCAATCTGGCCCTAAGAGGTCTGCCTGTCCCTATAGAAAGAGGGTATTGGGTCCTTCTGATTCCTTCCTCCCAATACCCTCACCTCCAGACTCTGGCTGCAAAATCCCTCATGCTCACTCGTCCCTGGTGAAGGCAGTAGTAAAAGCAAGCCTCCACAGGCTCAGCTTCCTGTTGGGCTTGCCACCTGCTTTCTTCTCTATTCTGCCTGGTTTCTCTGGGATCTGGGAGTGTGAGCTGGAGTATTGTCCTCTTCTCCACCATCTGCCCCTGTGCAGGACCCCGCCTGTGAGTGCCGGGAGCCCAGCAGAGCCCAAAGGCCTTTCATCCCCAGGCCAGCCCTGGTTCTGCTGCCCTTGATCTCTCCAGTCTCCCCATCCTGCAACCCCAGCTGTTCCCCCAGCACTCTGCCAGGGTGCCGGCTGGGACACCATGCCCCTCTCCTCCCAGGGAGGCAGAAGAAAGATGTGCTGACAGCTCAGCCAGGCCTGGACTTTGTCTCCATGTCCTGCTGGGGCTCCAGGACGTCTGGGCCACCTGGACTCAGAGCCAGGCTGGAGAGTGAGGCACTTGGGGTGGAAGGAGGCCCCCGAGGTGCTGGCTGAGCTGAGCTGCCAAGAAATAAGTACCAGAGACTCCTCTGCCCTGAGTCTGGAATTCACCATCTATCAGGGCTGAAGGGAGTTTAGACAGGGGCCAAACTGGCTTCAGCAGCCCAGGCTGGAGGTGTTAGGGAGGGAAAGGAAGGGACAGGACGGCCTGGGAGAGGGGGAAGAGGCTGGGCAAATGGGGCAAGGTGGATTGCGGGGTGGGGGAGTGAGGAGAGTTGGGTGATGGGGCTTCCCTGGGAACCCTGAGGTGGCCCAGGAGTGGGCTCACGCCTCCCCAGGCACTGGGCTCCTCCCCTCTACCAAGCCCTGCACACGTGGTCCTCCCTTATGTGCCCTCTGCCTTCTCCCCCATTCCTCTCCTTTTTCTCCTTCCCCCAATTTCACATCACTCCTTTTCTTGGCTCAATCGTGCACCCATTTATTTATCCAGCCTCCTGTGGAGTACCTCCTCTATGATGCCCTAAGCTCCAGCCCCTAATCTCCAGGCACCTCGGACTGTGGTAGGAATGAGACAGATACAGAAGCTCTCGTGTGGAAGCCAGGGGCAGGGGCACGTGGTGTGGGCACGTGGGAGGAGAGCAGAGGAAGGAGGAGGAAGGACATCGACAAGGGGTGCAGGGGAGAGGGGCGTGTTTGAATTGGCCTGTACAGAAGGCCTGTGTGGTTTGGAAGAGTGAAGGCAGAGAGGTGGGCACGCCAGGCGAAGGGGCCCCCATGCGGCAGGATGGGTGGGCAGTCTGGGAGCCTGCGGCCCTGGTGGTCGGGGAGCAGTGAGCACGAGGACCATGTGGGTTGGTTCTGGAGGCGAAGACTGGAACCAACTCAAGACAAGCCAGGAGACCAGCCCGGTGCTCAGCTCTGCAGTGAGTGAGCCAGAAAAGGATAAGACACAGTCTTTGCTCTTGCAAGCTCACAGTGGGGTTAGGGAGAGTGAAGTAATGACACAAAACCATTTAGTCATTCTCCCAGAGACAGATACCTGCCCCCCGCCCGCCACCGGCCACGGGGCACACATGGAGTGAGCCACAGCCAGGGTGGAACAGCTGGATGGGAGATCTGCTCTCCAGCTCCCTGCACAGCACATCTTTTGTATGAGCCCCTTGGCCCAGCCTCCCTCCCACAAGCCCTGCACATCGGGATAACCTGCTATTACATGAGCCTTCTGCTGGATGCCTTCCAGGGAGAGATAGTTCCGCTGTGTAATGAAAGCTGTGCCCCCCAGGCCACCCTGCAGGGTTCAGAGCAGAGTCAGAGTCAGGGAGAGGGCGATTGAGGCTGAGATGGGGGCTGTGAAAGACACAGTGACAGGGGATGTGATAGAGGCTATGACAGAGTCCATGACAGGGACTGTGATAGAGGCTGTAACAGGCGCTATCACAGGGACTGACAGACACTGTAACAGGGGATGTGACAGAGACCGATGGGCTGTGACAGAGACTACGGTAGGGACTGTGATGGGCTGTGGCAGGGACTGTGACATGGGCTGTGATAGATGCTGTGATGGGCTGTGACAAACTGATAGGGCTGTGACAGACTTTGGTAGGGACTGTGACAGGGGCTGTGACAGAGGGTGTGACAGGCGCTGTGACAAAGACTGTGACCGGAGCTATGATAGGGAAGGTGAAAGGGACTATGATAGAGGCTGTGACAGGCACTGTGAGAGACACTGTGACAAAGACTGTGATGGGGCTGAGATAGAGATTGTGACAGAGACTGTAACAGACCCTGACAGGGGCTGTGACAGAAACTGGTGGGGTTGTGACAGAGACTATGGTAGGGACTGTGTCAGAGGATGTGACAGGAGCTGTGATGGGGACTGTGACAAAGATTATGATAGAGGCTGTGACAGGCACTGTGACAAAGACTGTGACAGTGGCTGAGATTGAGATTGTGAGAAGGATTGTGACAGGGGCTGTGATAGAAAGTGTGATGGGGTTGTGAAAGACACTGAAACAGGGGCTGTGACAGAGACTGTATTAGAAACTGTGACAGATGTTCTGACAGGGACTTTGATGGGGCTGGGCAGGGGCTGTCAGAGAGGTGTGGCAGAAGTTGTGACAGGGGCTGTAATAGGCTGTGCCAGAGGCTCGAAAGATGCTGTGACAGGGGCTGTGACAGAGGCTATGGTAGGAATTGTGACAGGGGCTGTGACAAACATTGTGACAGAAAGTATGACAGGGGCTGTGACAGGGGCGGTGACGGGGGCTGGGCAGGGACTGAGACAGAAATGTGACTAAGTCTGGTGCCACAACCAGAGTTGGGACAACAGTTCCCGGAGCCCAGGCCCACACTCCCACGGCCGGCAGTGCAGTTGGCGGTGACAGCAGCAACACTGCAAACACACAGGCCCAGCCAGGCCCAGGCATTTGTGGAGACGCCAACAGGCTGAAGCTGCCACAGGAAGAGAACGAGAGGGAGGTGAGAGAAGCAGGTTGCCGCCTGGCTCTGCCATGCATTCCTGTACGCCTGTCCACGGGCAAGTTCCGGGGCCTCAGTTTCCTGGATAATGGAAGAGGTCAGGTCACAGAGTGAGGGGGCGGCGCACGCGGCCTGACAGAGGGGCCCTGTGAGACTCCAAGTCATTATAAGGGGTCTCTGAATCCTCATGGTCTCCCCAAGCACAGCCTGCAGACTGAATAAGAAATGCGCCTTCCATGTATATGAACAACCATTTCCGCTGTGTGTGGGTGCCAGTGTGATGAGTAAAACACAAATTTGTTTTAAAGCGTAACTGAATTCATAGTCACGATAACTAACATTTATGGAGAGCTAGCTCTGTGCCAGGCATGGTGCCAAGTACTTAGCGTGGATTAGCTCCTGTAATCCTTGCCAGAGCCCTGTCAGGTAAGTGGTATTATCCCCATTTTACAGATGATTAAATTGAGGCAAAAGAGGTTGACTGACTTGCCCAACCTCCCACTGGTAGAGGAAGAGCCAGGGTTTGCAGGCAGTTATATCCGCCCCAGCCTCTTATCTGGCACCATCCCTGACAGTTTGCTCGATCACAGCTGCTACCATGTCAGGTATATTTTGAAGTACCAAAGTCAGATTTTTTTTTTTTCAGTGATAAAGAGTTCCCTGTACTCCATTTGGCTGGGACCTGCTGGGAAGCATTCCTTCAGCTCATGGGTGTTTGGGGAACTCATCTCCTCTCTGCCCCCCTGCCTAGGCTCTGGGAATTGGGGATGAGCAGGACATGGTTTTCTGCCCCAGGAGAGCACAGAATGGCTAGAACAATTTCCAGGGCTGTGGTTGTCATTGCAGCTTTTGTTCAGGCTCTCACTGACCCATGTGGGTCATAAGGCATTCTGGCCAAGCCGTCCCTGGCCCTGGCTCCTGCTGTGCCAACCCTGCAGACTGTTCTGATGGCTTCACGCTCATCTCTGCACCCTTCTTGAGTCATGTTCAGAAGGAAAATTCTCTGCCAGGCCCCTTGAGAGGACAGGGTCCCTCAGCCTCCTCACAGAAGAGCCCCCTCCTGCTGCTGTCCTTGGGGGATGGACCCTCATCCTCCCTGACCACGCCCTGCCCCCCCACCCCCGTGGTCAGTTCTGGCCTCTCCCAAACCGTTGCCCCTTCACCACCCATAAAACTCTTCCACCTGCCTGTTCTACTGAGGCTCTCACACCCAGTCTCCTCACAGCTGTCACCCAGGGGTCATTCCCACTCAGCTTCCTCCCCATCTCAGTCCCAGAGGGGCCCCCACGTGAACCTCAGCCCTAACTCCAGGTTTTCCGAGGCTGCCTTCTCAACATCATGGCCCTCATCTAGCCCTGCTCCACCCGCACTACCTGAAATTCAGGTTCCCCCCGTCCAACCTCAGCCTCTGCTCCTTCCACCATCTCAGGGCTTTCCCTTTACACCTGCTCCTTAAGGGCAGAGCAAGGCTGTCCATCCACCTCCTGCCTCAGACAGACCCTTCTTTCCCCAGCTTAGACCACAAGAGCCGCCACCTCAGCCTTCACCTCCTGTGTCCTCTGCTCCCTTGTTCCAGCTCCACGATCCCTTCGGTTTGCCAACCTAGAAACTCCAGTCCTGGATTGAGTCTACTGCCAGCCCTCTCTGAGGTTCACAGGCTCCAGCAGCCCCACCGAGGCAGCCAGAGGCAGCAGGGGGGCGGGGGTGAGCAACCACACAGCTGCCCAGATTGGCTCTTAAGGTCATCGTCTAACATGCCTCATGCTGCCCGGCAGCCCCATTGTATCTCCTATCTGCCCTCCCTTCATCCCGTTCCATCAGTTACCACTTCTCCCAAATGTTCAACCCCTTCCTGCAGTATCCTTCCCATCCGCATTGAAACCTGATCAAGTTTTTTCTCTCCAAAATAGGTCCTCCCTGAACCCGGCTGTCCCTTTATCTCCTTCCCAACACATTTAATCTTTTTTTTTCTTTTTGCCTTTTGCTTTTTAGGGCCACACCCACGGCATATGGAAATTCCCAGGCTAGGGGTCCAATTGGAGCTACAGCTGCAGGCCTACACCACAGCCACAGCAATGCAGAATCCAAACTGCATCTGCAACCCACACCATAGCTCACGGCAACGCGGCAACACCAGATCCATAACCCACTGAGTGAGGCCAGGGATCAAACCTGCATCCTCACGGATGCTAGTCAGATTCGTTTACGCTGAGCCACGACAGGAACTCTAATCACATCTAATCTTAAAGTGTGCGCTTCCCTTGCTTTCCTTTCTCAACGGCCGTGCACTCCTCAGCCCACAGAGACCAGGCTTCACCACCCTGTGTGTATTCAGCAAGACCAAATTCACTTTGGGTTCCTGTCCCTACTTGGCCTCTGGGCATCACGTGATGCTGCTGACCACTCCCCCCACCCCCACTCTCTTCCCTTGACTTCAGAAATACATACTCTCCTGACTTTCTCTCTACATCCCTGGCCAGTCCTCGGTCTCTTGTGTGAGGTGGAAGCCCTCCTCTGCTGGCTCCTCACTGTTGGCATTATAACCGACTCTGCTGCATGCCTCTTCTTTTCTCCTGCCATCTCTCTGTCTGGACACTCTCACCCAGGCCTTTGGCTTTGGTTCCCATCCTTGCCTTCAACCAGACCTCTCCCCCAGCTGCCAGATCTTTGTTCAATGGCCTCTTGAGTGTCTTACAAGAACCTCACACTCCACATGCTCACCCCCAAAACCCTCTGTTCTTCCCATTCAGTGAATGACACCGACAGCCTTCCAGCAGCTGACGTCAGAAACCTGGGCATCATTCCTGATGCCTTCCTCTATCCTCTACCCCATCTCTGAGCATTTATTTGCATATATAAATATGCAGGGGGTATTTTCCTAAACTGGAGAAGGTGGTTGGATGCTAGGAAGAAAGATGAGCTTCTGGAAGATGATGAAAAGCCCCTGTGGTCGTCTGAGCAATGGTCCCCAAAGATAATCAAGTCCTAACCACTGGAACTTGTGAATATTACCTTATGTGACAGAAGACACTTGGCAGATGTGATTAAGGATCTTGAATATGGGGAGATTGTTTTGGATTATCTGGGTAGTCCCTAAAGGCAATCATTGATGTCTTTATAAGGGGGAGTTCCCATTGTGGCACAGCAGAAATGAATCTGACTAGGAACCATGAGGTTGCGGGTTCCATCCCTGGCCTTGATCAGGGGGTTAAGGATCCGGTGTTGCCGTGAAGCTGTGGTGTGGGTCATAGATGTGGCTTGGATGTGGCGTTGCTGTGGCTCTGGCATAAGCTGGCAGCAACAGCTCCGATTAGACCCCTAGCCCAGGAACTTTCATATGCTGTAGGTGTGGCCCTAAAAAGGCAAAGAAAGGAAGGAAGGAAGGAAGGAAGGTGGAGGAAGGGGCCATGAGCCAAGGAACACAAACAAAATGCAGCGCTAGAATTTGGAAAAGGCAAGGATTCTCTCCTAGAGCCTCTGGAGGGAGCCCAGCCCTGCCAACATTCTGATTCCAGCCCGGTGAACCTGACTTTGGCCTTCAGGCCTCCAGAGCAGTGAGAGAACAAAGGTAGATTGTTTTAAGCCACCATGTTTGTGCCATTTGTTACAACAGCAATAGGAAACTAATACAGTCCCTTTTGGTCCTCCTGTCCCCTCTGTCTTCCTCTTAAGCTGGGTTAATCCCCTTGGTGTTAGCAGGGAGGCCAGATACTGGGTGGTAGAGGAGGCCCAGCTTGGGACTCGGAGTCCTCTGGTCCCAGGGAATGGTGGCTCTGGGCGCGCTGAAAGGGAGGTGACTCCTCAGAGCTGTAGTCACATGCAGGTCACTGTCAGAATGGCTTTGCTGTCAGCAGGTGCTGAACTAGGACAGGAGAGGAAGAATTCCGGAGAAGCCATATGGGGATTGTGGCTGACGGGGTGATGTTTCAGCATATGTGGGCTCCCTTTTTGGAACTCCCAGAAATACTTGTGGCAGAGGAGGAAGAGGGCAGAGGTCCTGTAGGTGCCAGAAGAGAAACAGCAGGAACTTTGGGTGATGGATGTTAATGGAACTTTATTTATAGTCCAAGACTGGGAGGGTTTGATAATGTTGGGCTGTGTCGCTCTTCCAGCCCACGATGCCCTCCCTGCCTTTAAACAAGGTGGCTGATTAAGCGAACAATGACTTCCAAACCCTTTTCGTCCCCTTTTCCCCTTTCCATTTAGTTTTTATCTTTTCCTTCTGGAGTCAAAGGAGCACTTTCTATAGTGGGGAGAATATTCCTTTTTCTGTCATTTATCCCTACAAATACTTTTTCTCCCTCACCCCATTTATTATTTAACTTTTCTTATGGCATGTTTGCCACGCAGAAATTTTCATTTTTATGTAGTGAAGCATGTCAGCTTCTCCTTTTATGATCTCTGACCTAGATATCATACTTGAAGAGCTCTTCCCCACCTCAAGAAATATTCACTTACAATCTCTTGTCTGCAGAAACATACTCTTTACATGTATAATCCATCTTCCTCCATTAGTTAGAAATGCCTCTTACATACTACATTTCTGTATACATTTTTCTGGATTCCGTATCTGTTCCATGATGTGTTTTCCTGTTCCTCTTCCTATATCGCTCCTCACCCCCTGCCAAATTACTCTAATGTACTATTATATTTTTTAGAAAAGACAAAGGAGTCTCTTTCTCATCGACTGATCATCTCTTTCAGAATTCTCCTAGCCATTTCTTACCAGATTAACTAAAACATTCTTCGATCATGTTAAAATGTATGCTGGTGCTTTGATTAGGATTGTGCTGCATTTATAAAATAATTTGGAGGAATATGTATCTCTCTATCTCTCCAGGAGGAAGGTCTGTCCCTATTTAAGTCTTCTTTTGTGTCTGAAGAAACCCCTGCCATGGTTTCAGCCTGGGTGCAGCCCTTTCTCTCATTTTTGTTTCTTTTTGTTCATTTCTGTCAAGTTTGGGGAGGGTAGTTTTGTAAACCTGCATTTAAGCCACCCTGCTTCCCAGAAGTCTTTAGATTTGCACTGAATTGAGGGCGAAGGCGGGGATGATGAGCTGAAGCTGTGGGTGTGGGTGAAATTCGGAAGGAGAGTAAATGCTAAATGGGAGGAGCAGAAGCTTGCAAAGCTCCCACATTTATGGGCACAGTGAATGCGGCGGATGTGGACAAAAGCAAGCACCCAGAAAGGAGAGGTGAGAAACCAGGGGAGAGGTATCAAGTAAGCCAGAAGAGGAGGAAAGTTCAAGAATGGCTTAGTCAATAGAGACCAGTGCTGCTAGGAAGTTGTGGAGAATGGCTGTGATGGAACCATGGGCTGTGTTGGTTGTAGCTGGTTACTGGCAAGATGGCCATGTCATTTAATATTTAAGCTGCGACACTTGGAGAAGATGCTGGGACAGCAGGGATACAGCGGGATTATTCCTGGCAAATTGGGAGACATGGTGACCCTGATTAGCAGTGACCTCTGAGAAAGTGGTCTCAGTGGATGATGGCCAAGGTGCCCAGGTTGTGTGGGTTGAAGATTCAAGACAGTGAGAGTAACAGACTGTTCTTTGTAGAAGTCTGGCCAGAAAAGTAAAGAGAGTTGCATCATAGGTGCAGGGAAACTAAGGCTGGAGGAGGGTTTATTTGCCTGTTGGATTTGTAGTCTTGAGGAATGTGTCTGTCTGGGGAGGAAGAGAACTCAGTAAAGAGGGAGAGATGGAAGATGCAAGACGTGGGCGGGATAATTAATCGAGAGGAGATCTAGGAGGAAGCAAGGTCAACAGTCTGTGCAGGACCCGAGTGTAGCCTGGAAGAGAAGGAAGGACAGTTGTGTTATGAGAGGCCAATAGAATAATGCATCACAAATGAGTAAGGAGTTGAGGTGTAGAGAGGGAATTTGAGGGAACTCAATCTAACTTCTCAAGAATGGTTGCTGAGAAGGAGGTGGGCAAATCCATATGGGGCAAAAAACCTCCCAAAGGAAAGGATAGGAAACCCTCACCCCCTTCCCTCTGGCAGTCAGCATGGTCAGATCCTCTCTGATGGAAAAGGATGGTTCTAAATGAGCTGTGCTGGTGGTGGATTGTCCAAGATTGTCCCTGATTGTCCAAGCTCAATCTGTGCCAAGGGCTAAGCTGGCAAGGTCCTGGCTGGTATATGTACAGGGATGGAAGCCTCTCCCATTCTAGGGGCTGTGTCATGTTGGGGGTCTTTGTCCATTTGACAACTACCTTAGAGATCTCTTACAGATCTGGACCAGTGAGGTCATTACTGTATTGATGGACAAAGATGCCAAGACTGTACAGATCCCACATTGGGGGTAGCAACAGGAGTCACAGCTAATCAGAGGCTCCCATGCTCTTGTCACCTGGCCTTGGAGGAAGCAGCCCTTTTGAGGAAGCCGTTGATGTGCTTGAGCAATTCAGGGTGCAGGACAAACCCGAGAGAGAGAGAGAGAGAGACTGTATTTCCTGTTACTTCAGATGGGCCAAAGTGGTTAATTAGAAATACTTATGAAATATTTATCTTACTTACATCCCAACTCGATAAAGCGGGTTCTTAAAGTAGAATGGTATACAGCCATTCAAAATGATACTGGAGGGACTTTCTGTTGTGGCTCAGCAGGTTAAGAACCCAACTATTATCCATGAGGATGAGAGTTTGATCCCTGGCTTTGCTCAGTGGGTTAAGGATCCAGTGTTGTCATGAGCTGTGGTGTAAGTTGCAGGTGTAGTTCAGATCTGGTGTGGCTGTGGCTGTGGGTGTGGCTGTGGCTGTGGCTGTGGTGTAGCCTGACAACTACAGCTCCGATTCGACCCCTAGCCTGGGAAATTCCATATGCCACAGATGTGGCCCTGAAAAAAAAGCCAAAAAAAAATGATATTGAAAAAAAATTTTTGATGAAATGAAAAGTCAGGATGTATTCACTGGAAAACTAGTATAAACATGACAATCCGATTTTTGAAAAGACTACATAATAGGTCTATATATGGACAGATATAAGATTGTAGTAATATATACCAGTTAGCAGTGTTTCTGGGTGGTGGGATGCAGAATCAAGGGTGTTTTTTTTTTTTTTTTTTTTTTACTTACGTTTATTTTCTAAATTTTCTATGATATGCTTGTATTGCCTTTTTTATTGTGGGAAGCTAACTCACACAGTTATTTTTTAAAAGGATTGCCAAGCAGTGGTGAGACCCCACCTGGGCCTAGGGGCCACCTGGGCCTAAGGACATTATCCATCGAGGGGCCAGTGGATGTGGTTGGGTGTACTCTCTCCAGCTGCCCTCAGTGGCTTCTCTTTCTGAGGGGGAAACAATCTGGCCAAATTTAGCAATGCACCTGGCCCAGTGCGGCTAGCTGTCACCCATGGGACACATCCAGGAAGAGCTGCCCTACATTCCCCATCTGGGGCTCCACAGACAGCCCACCACCCTTGAGCTGGCCTCTTCAATCCAGATGATATGAATCAAAGTTTCTCCCTCCTCTCGACCCTGCAGACACCTTTTCTGAGCCCATTTGTACCCAAGACCAATGGGAGAGAGGAGGACTTAGGAAAGCTGAAATTTCCAAGGGATTGATTCTTGGAAGGAATAGATGCAGTTTGCTGTGACTGTGACTCTGATCATGTGAACGCCATGTTTGCCACATGGTACAAGCTATGGGTGTACCAACACTAGTGGGCGGAGGAGAGAGGACACTGATAGAATCAGGTAGTTTCCACCACTCTCGGGGGAAAGGACACCTTGCCAGACCAGAACCCAGCCCTCAGAGGGAAAGGCCTTTCGGTTCTGGCCAGAGTCCTTGGTGAGTCCTCTTCAGCCATGAGCTGGATGGTGAGCAGGCTTGTCCTGGCTTAGGTTGTTGGTCCATCCTCCACATATCATCAGTGAGTCTGACACAGGAAAAGCCCTGGGGCAGGGGCTGGGCCCAGAGGCCTTGCTCCAGGTCAGCCCCACTGGAGAGGAACCTAATGAGCCTTCCTACCTGGTATATAGGAAGCCAAAATTGTAGTTGGTGGATGTGAGTGGGTCTCCACTGGGCCATGTGGAAAGGTTCCCTGCAGAAAGGGTTACCTGACCCTTTGCTTTTTCTGGACTCCTGAACTTCTGATCTTTGAATCAGATGTCACCACCTGCCCCGTGGGAAGCCTATTAGGCAGCCAGACCTCTGTTCATTGCAACAGGACCATCTCTCCCAGGAGGAGAGATTTTTGCTGAACAACGGGAGCAGTGAAATAGTCAGGTGATGAGGGAAGGGCCTCCCTGACCCACCTCCATGGCCATGTGAAGATTCAGTGCCATCTTTGGTACCCACTAGCTTGCTCTGAGCTTCCCCCAAAGACAGTGAAAGAAACAGATGGTTCATCTCTGACTCAGGATCGGCATTCCATAAATGTTTGCTGAATAAACAAATGAATGAGGGAGCGAATTAATCAATCACCTAATTTTGTAGGCACAGAGGCCTTATATGGATGGACTTGGAGATGGTCTCTTTTTGGAACGGGGGCCATGGATAAAAATACCTATAGTTGGCCAGGAGTTAAAAAGAAAGGCTAAGATGCCAAGGTTTGCAACTGTGATTCAAATTTTTCATGTATTAATCATTTGTACGTATTAGTCATGATACTTTAAAAAAAATCTTTCCTTGGCACTGGAACCAAAGATGATCAAGTCTGACCAAATCTAAGTCTAAGATAAGAAGACCGAGGTCCTGAAAGAGAAGGAAGGATCCAAAGCCACAAGGCTGGTGAAATGAAGGCATGAGTCTGGCCTCTTGGCTCCCACCCTCCATGCCCATGTGGTTGGGGCCTTCTGCTCTGGGCAGGGACGGGCGAGGTAGTTTCTCAAAGTAAATATTGATTGCACACCTACTAGATGCTGCCTACCTACTATGTGTCAAGCAGGTTGCTAGATACTGGTGGGACAGTGGTAACTAGGTAGTGCTTTGTCAAGAGAAGAGACAGGCAATTATGTTCAGGAAGGTGCCCCTGGCTATAGAAGCACAGACTTGGGGGGAAGGGTTGTGTGTGGGGACTTAGGGTGGGGAGCAGACACTCCTGTTAGAGTCTGTCCAGACGCATCCACCCAGGAGTCCTGTGCCTCTCTGTCTCCTGTTTCCTGGAATGCCCAGCTCCAGGAGCCCAGGCATCCAGATAAGAGTCACACCTCAGAGGCTAAGGGGACAGATAAGCAGGGCAGTCTGCTCAGATGGAGGGGGCCTCAGGCAGGGGTGTCAGGCTCTGGAGGGAGGCCCTGGGAAGAAAAGGACCTGCTGCCCTGTTTGAGGGGACATGGTGGGGGAGGCGATGCTCCCAGGCGGAGCCCTGAGTTCTAGGACCCTCTAAGTAGTGCCCCCCGCCCCATTCCCATGGAGTCAAACTGAGTTCTGCTCTCCAACTTCAAATCTGTCTTGTTTTTTGTTTTGTTTATTGGCTGTGACAGTGGTGACCACACTAAATCCTTAACCCACTGAGCCACCAGGCAACTCCAAATCTGTCTTGTTTTGAGGCCAAAGCTTCTCTAGGAGGTCCCAGACAACTCCTCATCTCCCTGCTCTCTTTTTCAACCTCTATCCTCCCATTTGCTGATTCTCCATCTTACTCACAACTCACCCCTCCTGCCTTATCATCTCACCCTGAGCCATTCCTTCCAGCCTTCTTCTTTTGGAAAGCTCTTGAAACTCAGTCTCTCCTGCAGAAGTTTGGAGGCAGAGGCTGAATGGAGAAAGAAGAATCCCCATGATCTTCCTCTTCCCAATTCCAGGAGGCTAATGAGGATGGGGCCTCTGTGTCAGTGTGGGCCCCACAGGACAAGGGAGGTGTGTTCATGATAGGTCACGGAGGAGAGGAAACCAACCAGGGACTATGCAACAGCCCCCTGAGGAACAGCAGGAAGCAGCTTCCACCCCTGAGCCCAAAGGAGCAAGTGGAAGGAGCAGTTCCTGGAACTTTGGGTGAGGAGCTCTCCAAGGATGGCCACCTGACAGAAGCTGTGGCCTCTCATAGAGGGACAGACCCCATCCACAGTGGCCTGGAAGGGAGGGTGCCATGGAACAAATACCGCAACCTACCCTCTGGTCTTCTGTGGTGCCTACCAATGGCCAAAACCAACCAGAGGGCAGAGGGCAAGGGAACCTATTGATACAGTTCAAAAGGTCAGTGTCTTGGTTATTCTATAACAGGTGAAGAAGTGCAGAGTGGATGTGAAAGGGCAAATTGAAGCTATCCAGCTCATCTGACAATGTGCAGGCTTCCGTGCTGTAATGTCATGTGGGTCATCTCATTTGATGACCATGACAACCCTCTGATGCCTGTATTATTATTATCATCCCCATTTTAGAGAGAAGGGATCTGGAGGTCAGACAAGTGAAGGAATTTACCCTAATCCTCAGGTAGTGGATGGATTTGAACTAAGGCAGCCTTACTCCAGGGTTATGGTTCTGTCTATGTCTTTGTTCAGAATCTGACTGTCTAAACCAATGCTATCTGATAGGCTTTTCTGCTGTGATGGGAATATTCTATATCCATGCTCTCCAGTACAGTGGCCACTAGCCATACATGGTTACTGAGTATGTGAACCATGGCTGGTGTGACTGATTGAGGACCTGAGTTTTAACTTCCATTTAACTTTCCTTTATTTTCGTTTAAATGACCCCATATGGCTACCCTGATGGACCACACAGATCTAGACCTTACCTTGTGGGTCTTCAGCTTCTCTTGTTACTCTGCAGCTTGCAAAACTTTGGGGGAGGGTGGATTGATTGCCAAAGTCATGTGACTGAAGGTTGAGGTAGACAGAGATTGAGAAAAGATGAGGGAGACATTCAGTTTCCCTCCCCCGTCTCAGGCTGAAGAAATTCAACAGATACGCACACACACCCCCTTAACCTGGGCAGGGACAGCCCTGGAGGTAGGAGGACTAGGGGCCAGCAAGATATTGTGGGGCAAGTCCTAAGTAAGGGAAAAGGGACAAAGACACTTGATCACCTTCCTCTTTTAGATGTGCTAGAGTAATCGGCTGGTAGGTCCACTACTCTGAGACTTCATTGCTGCTGCCACTTGGCCTGGGGCAGGACCCTGCGAGCACTTTTTCATGCTTCTTGATCAGGAGTTCTTAACTGGGCTACTAGGGTTCCATGCATTGCTCCAGGGGAGTCTCCAAAGTCCCTGAAATTGTGTACAAAACATCACAGACTTGCAGGAGAAGGTCCACAGATTTCATTGGATTCCCAAAGGCATCTGTGACATGCAGAAAGGTGCAGAGCCCCCATCCAAGTCTTTGGAGGAAGTGTGTCCTGCTTGCCTGCACATCCCTCGGGGCCCTCCTCCCCTCCTCTGGGTTTCTTCCACTGCTGTGGTTCTGTTGGCAGCCTGTCCCCAGAGCCAGCTGGGGCCATGTGCCTCTCTGTTCACCTGGACACAGCACCGTGCCTCTATCAACTGCCCTATTTAGGAGCTGCTGAACGGACTGCAGAAACCAGGGCTGCATCTGCCCCCTCCAGAGGTGGCTAGGCTTTGAGGTGGGGTGTGGGCAAAAGTGCTCTGAATATCTGGGCTTGCAGGAAGAAGCATGTGTCCTGGAGTGAGTCAAAAAAGACTTGCACTTCACCCTGGCTCTGTGTTGCCTTGATGAACTGATGAACCTCCCTAAAACTTTGTTTCCTCATCTATAAAATGGGGGTAATAATACCTCCCTTCAGGGGTGTTGTGAGGATTAACTGAGGTAATGGTTATAAAGCGCCAGGCACTCAGTAAATGTTAGCTGTTATCTGGCACAATTGGATCCAGACATTTTCTCTACAGTATCCCTGGCAGGAGGTTGTCCAGCTCTGCCTGGGGAGCAGATGCCTCCTGAGGTGGCCCAGCCCCCTTTGGACAGCTCTGACTGTGAGAAAGTCCTTGCGTTAGTCAGAAACTCTTGGAGTTGAAGTGACAGAAATTCACTGAAATGGTTCACCCAAAAAGGGAATTACTGGCCTAAGAAATTGGGAAGGGCAGAAATAGAGGTGACCTCCAGGGCTCTAGAGATCCAAAGAGTGTTGTCAGGACTTTCCTTCTCTCCCTCTTGGCTCTGTTTTTCCATGTGATTGGGGAAAGGTAGTCAACAACTGTCAGCATCTATTATCTCATCTTGGTGAACCAGAGGAGAGAGCTTCTTTCTGCCAGTGACCATGTATCAATTCCCACAGAAGGATTAAGACAAGCCAACCTTGGGTCACATGTCCATTCTGAGCCAATCACTGCAGGCAGTACCATGGACAGTTGTGATTGGCCAGGCCTTGTCACATGACCAGAGGGTACCCCGAGACAGTGTGCTTTGAATGGCAGCCATGTTGGAACCACGTGGAGCATAGGAATCCTGTTTCTAGAAGCCTGTGGAAAACCAGTGGCTAGTCACTACTCTTCTTCCTTACATCAGGCCAGATTCTTTGTCCCTCTGCCAGCTTTGAATGCAGTGCCAGCCTTAGCCCTGTCCTCTTGGCCCGCACAAGGCAAGGCTGCTCACTCAGCTGAGCCAGCCTCTCAGAGATATCAAGAGTCATCATGACCTCCCCAATCTTCTTTTCTCCAAGTGAGTTTGTTCTAGCACCTCCATCTCTGAATACAATGGCCTTCCAACCCCCATCCTCCTCCTCTCTTTGCGAAAGGCAGCAATCTGCTGGAAGACAATGGGAGCCAGATTTGAGCAGTATCTTTTGGAATGCTGTTGCAAATAATGGGGGCCTTAGCATCCCTTTGTGCTGATCACTAACTTGGTCTTTCCTTTAGCCACACAAAGGGAGTTGACTGGGGAGGAGGGACAAGGAAGCGGGGAGAATGTGGGTGAGTAAGAGAAGGATGAAGAGGAGGCAGGAGAAGAGAGGGAAGAGTGAGAGGAGGAAGGGAGGCAGAGGAAGTAGAAGGAAAGGAGGAGTATGGGGGGAAAACTTCAGTTCTCTAGAAGCTCTCAGGCTGGGAAGCACAACCAACTGTTTTAAAAGATACCCAGTTTGTGCAGCACAGACTATACATGCAGCAGGAGCTCACAGCTTGGATCCATCCTGCTAGCGAGTCAGGGGAGGCTTCCTGGAAGACGGGACCTTTGAAGGAAGAAAGATTGCAAAGTGGAGGCTGGCTCTCAGAGGAAGTGTAGAACTATCCCTGATTGCCCAACTGGGAGCAGGGGCCAGGATGGGAGGAGAAGGGACTTCTATTCTCATTTCCCCCCCTGCCTGCAGCCCCCATTGTTCTCCCATTCCCAGTTGGGCTGCTCTGCAGAGGTCACCCCTAGGCTAATGAGAAATCTTCCTGAAGTTTAAAAACCAATTAAGGAACAAACGGTTTCTGATTAGTTATTTCTCTTGATGTGAATCTTAATGAACCACCTCTTCTCCCCTCCCTACCTGCCAAGCACCCCTGGGGTTAACCAGCTTTTGGTTTGCCATGAAGAGCCCTCAGGGGTGTCTGGGAGGGCTAGAGAGGAAGGGGAGAGGGGCTAGGATGGGGTCCAAACAGCTTTCCACAGCACAGCCAGCCCGCGGGTCAGCCTGCATTTCCCCTAACATTTCAGGGTTCCACTGTGTCCTGAGGCGGGAGCTGCTCCTGGAGGGGAAGGGGTAAGGGACACAGAGAGACAGTGGAAAAGAGAGATGGTGAAACACAGCCTCAAACCTCTGCCAGTTCACAACAATCAAAGAGACTGAGCATGACATGTAAAAAGCTAGCCCATGACAAACGCTAGAAGTGCTCAGTGAAACTCCTGTGACTAAATGGGAAGTGCCAAGTTGCGAGGTGGCTCAGAGGTTGGGACAGGGCTGCAGGAGAGGGCGGGACTCAGTTCTATGGTGACGTGCTGAGCAGCTCTCAACAAGGGAGCTTCCCATCTTGGCTGCTTATCCTTTAGGAAATGGAGAGATGTAGAGATGCTGGCTATTGCTTAGCCTTCCTCTGGGACTCTTCTGACCATCCCATGAGAAAACACAATGGAAAGTTCAATGTATGCCAAGAGGAGACTGGGATAGGATAGCGAGGGTGCAGGACATGGCAGGGCACGTCTTTTCACTGCCCTGAACCCTCCCCAGGAGGACCCCCAGGACAACAGCTGTTGGACCCTATTTGGTTACATACCATCTGCTTTTCACAGGCAGAAAACTGAGACCAAAATATTCAGCTCTGCCTCCAGTATGGACAGGAGGGCCAGCTGCGGAGTCTTAGGGTCCTGCTCTCTCCATCCCCAAACAGACATCCTCTGGGGTCCTCCCCCAGGACTGAAAGCCCCTGGTGGGAGCTGAGACCCAGAGGGGCCATTCAGGAGCTTTGCTGAGCCTTGCTGTCCAGCCCCGTACTCCTGACCACTCCTTCTAGCTGAGCAGAAAAGCTCTTTCTTAAAAGGAGAGTAAAGCCCAGAGTGTCTGCTAGAGGAAGGAAAGGGGGAAGCACCTCTTGGGAAATGCTGACAAAAGAAATAAAGATGGATTTTCTGCAGGTTCCTCTTGCCTGTCTCCCTTCTCTTCACCCAGAGTACCTCTTTCTCCTTTTCTTCTCCTCCCTGCCTCTCTCCTTCCCATCCTTTCTTCACCCCCCAATCTGTGTTGGCTCTGAAGGGCCCCAGGCTGAGGAGTTCCTGAGGGATGTGACCAGGCTCCGGACTCAGGGAAAGCCCAGTGAGTTTCACAGTGATTCCCTGAAAGTCAGCCTGCTGCCCAGGTCAGAGGAAAGGCATCATTTCTGGCTCAGGCATCTGAGTGATGGCAAATTTAGAGCAGCCACCTCTAAGCCCAGCCCCTTTGGCTTCTGTTTTGGGTTCCAGGAGCCAGCCTGGCCCAGAAGATTGGCTTCTGACCAGGGCTCTGCAGCCCAGAACTGGGCCAGCTGTTGCAGGCCTGAGATTCCCGCGCTCTTGGCCCCGTGTCACCATCAAGCACCTGGACCCCTCTGGCTGGCTTCACTGCTCCACCTTTCTAAAACACGTTGGTGGTGTCCTCCTCATGCAGTGGGGATGGATAAAGGGATGGATTAGTCAGGTTTCTTGGTGGCAAGGGACAGAACCAGTTCATACTGACGTGGGCACAAAAAGGGACTTTATAAATGTGGTAGTCCTAGGCTGTCCCTTATGAGGAGCTAGCTGGGGTCAGGTATGGGATAGTGGCAAACACATCCCAACCAAAAGAAGGGTTGAACAGTCAACCTAGAGGGACAGGCATACCAGTGGACCTCAGAAACACTTGAACTCAAGTCTCAATCTCTGCTAGGAATCTGTCTTCCATGCATACCTCTATCCTTGTCTCTGATAGATCAGCTTCCTACATCTCCTGAGCTTCACCCCTCCCAACCTCAGCTTCCAGAGAAGAGAAATGGGCTCTTTATCTTGGTACCAGTTCCAAAAATCCCAGCAGAGTAGTCTGATTGGCTTGGCTTGGGTCCTCCTGCCCCTGGACCTCTCAACAATGGCCAGTGCCCAGGGTAACAAAATGGCAGCTCCCACAGAAACCTCATGGGTGGAAAGGGGGAAGGAGCAGTTTACCAGAGAAAGGTGCCCTCCTCAGAGATGAGAGGAGGAATAGAGAGACAAATCAGTAGGTAGCTACTTTACCTGCTCTCTCCACATGAGGACTGGGGAATATATATGCAGGTCCTATTATAGAAGTTTTGTGTCTCTCTCTCACCAGCTCTGGTTTGCTAAGGCCACAGACAGCTGGATCTATTTCCTTCTCTCCTTCATAACTCCTAACTGGTCATCTTGACTCATGGACTGCTCTCCCTTGTTACTGAAATGCTGGCCCTGGCATCCTCTCATCTCAGTCAGCTTTACTTAATTGTTGGGATAAAGTCCAAAAATAGAAGCCCAGGATTTGAAGTTCAATGTACCCGAGTTTGGATTAAGTGCCGCCATTTACTACCTGCTGAATCTTAGACCATTTCTATAAGGTCCTGATGGCTCACTTGTAGAATGGAAGAAGATGACAGTACCTAGTCAACAGGGCTATGGTATAAGTTATAAGAGACAGTGGATGGAATCTCTTGGCACTAGTAGGCACTCAGTAAGTGGTAGCCTGAAAAAAGCCATGCCAAGGTATACAGTCTTCTCAGCTCCTTTTTCTTTTTCTTTTTTTGTCTTTTTGCCATTTCTTTGGCTGCTCCCGCGGCATATGGAGTTTCCCAGGCTAGGGGTCCAATCGGAGCTGTAGCTGCCAGCCTACGCCAGAGCCACAGCAACTTGGGATCTGAGCCACGTCTGCGACCTACACCACAGCTCACGGCAACGCCGGATCGTTAACCCACTGAGCAAGGGCAGGGATCGAACCTGCAACCTCATGGTTCCTAGTCAGATTCGTTAACCACTGCGCCATGACAGGAACTCCTCTCAGCTCCTTTTTCAAACAGCAAGATCACTGTATCCGAGCAGGTGCTATTTGTGGCAGGAGGGGGAAGGGCGGTGGGGATTGTCTTCTGACCCCAGGTGCCCGGATGCAGACTGTGGGAAGGAACCTCAATCCCCCTCTCCAGCTAAGTCCACACATATCATGTTAGGCCAACTCTGGCGATCCCCCTGTTTCCTGGGAGAATGCCAAACCCATGGTGAAAGTCCTCAGGGCTGCCATTGGCCTCAGGAAAAAAGACTAATTCCCTAGAGCCTGTTCTGAAAGCAGAGTGTGGATCAGAGGAGAGGGACCTTGTGTGGGACCCTGGCCATATCTGTCCAGAGGAAGCTCCAGCTTCCAAATGTTTCAGGGCACAGGGAAAACCCTGAACACAGGTCCTGTGGAGCCACAGTCTGCATCTGTGTTCACATTGGCCTTGTGTATCAGCACGGGATGTCCCTTTTGAGGTGCTGGCTGTGGCCCAGTGTGGTAAACACATCCAAGCATCACCCCTCTTGTCTGGGCCAGCACCCCTGAGCTCCTGGCTGGTAAGCATAGTAGTAACAGGTGGGAGGATGCAGCAAAAAGGACCAAAGACGTGGGCACACACATACACCCACAGGCTGCCAGTCCTGTGTGCAAAGGGAACCAGATGGCCAGGACCAGAAGCCCTACCTGAAGCTCCCAGATGCCTAATTGAGAACTTATCATGTGCCAGGCTCTGGGCTAACATCTTCGCCTTCATGATTTCAGTGAATCCTTTCCCCAGCCTCAGACGTGATGTTAGTAGCCCTGTTTTACACACAAGAGAATAGAAGCTCAAGGGTTAAGTGACTTGCCCGAGGTCATCCAGAATGTGATGGAGCCAGCCTTCAGTCCCAGAGCTGTCTGATTTCAAAACCCTGTCATCCTGCTGTCTACCTGGTACTTCAACAGACACAGTCCAAAGCAGAGATTCAAAGGGGACCGAGGAGTCTCCAGTTAAAAGTGCTGGGTTCTTAGAGGGAGGCCTGGAGAGGACCAGCCTTGGAATCCCCTGGGGAAGTTGCTAAAAGTGCAAGTTCTTTGGTCCCATTCCCTCCTTCCATGCACCTGCTGCCTCCAGGTATTGAGTCAGTGGAGGCCTGGGAATATGCATTGGAGCAAGCTGCCTGACTCCCAACAAACTATCTTCCTTTCCCATTATAAAATCACAGTTCTGCTCATTGTAAGATCTTTGAATCCATGTGGGGCTCAGGACTCTGCATTTTTAATACATTCTCCAGGAGCGACCTATGCTCATTAAATTTTGGAAGCACTTGCTCGGGGGTTTGAACACATGGCCTTCCTTAGGTCAATCCCAGGGAGCTACACCAAGGACCCTGGGGACTCCATAGTCAGGAGCTTTTGAGGAGGGTGCTTCTTAGTCTCCAGTAGGCACCTAGGACCAGCGTCACGAGGAGGGTGGAGGGGCAGTGAGCTCTGCTCAGAGAAGGCAGGTGGACCAGGTGGCCCCTCCATGGGGGCTTTGGGGTGGGGTGGTGCATCAACAGCTTCTTCAAGAGCCCACCCTGCTTCTGCTTCTCTGCCCAGGACCCTCTCCCTGGGAAGCCTGGGGCTGCTCCTTGGATCCCTCCTCGCTGAGCTCCGCCCACACCATTCTGCTAGACTCACAAAGCACCTCTTCCAAGAATGTCCTCCCCTGGGTAATTGGACCCTCAGGCCATTGACATTTAAAGAAATGTTCTTGACCTTTCCAGCAGTTCTATAAAATCACAAAATAGAACTCTAAATATTACTGCAGACTCCTACTTGCTCAGACCCTGGCAGAGACTCATTTTCCAGGCCAACTCAAGAATGAGAGAAAATAGCAGAATTGCCAGCCCCCCCAAAAAGGGGGGGCTCTTCTCAAACATCTCCCTTTTGGTAATCATCCTATTAAGGACTCTATTCTCCGTAACAGGGCTCTGCCCTCCAGTACTACCAGGACCAGCCATGACCACAATTACTCAGCTCGCCATCATCACCTTAATTACATCATTCCATGAAATATGCGGGATTTATGCTCTTGAGTCTTCACAGTGTGAAAGGTCTGCTCATGGTTTAGATATTTGAGCCAGGGCCACTCCCCACTTCTCTTCTTCCGTCACTGGTATGGAACCAGATGAGACAATGAGCACGGAAGGACCATCTACCAGCCTTGGAGGGAGAAACAAGGGGAGAGAATGAATGTGTTAAAGCCATTTTGAGAAAATCAAGAAAATTTTGAAAATAGATTAGGTGTTAAGTCAGGACCATCCCTTACATTTAAGCTTGGGTTGACAGTACCAATTTAAATTATTTTTCCCATTTATTTCCAAAAAAAGTTTTGTCATCTAAAAAGGAGTCCACAGACTCCAGTCTCCAGGTCAAATTCAGCTCTTGGCCTGCTTTTATATGGCCCCTGAGCTAAAAATGGTTTTTACATTTTAAATAACAGCTTTGTTGAGATATAATTCACATACCATAAAGTTCACCTTCACAGAGTTTACAATTCAGTGGTTTTCAGTATATTCACAGAATTATACAACCATTACCATGATTTAATTCCGGAATATTTCATCACCCCAGAAAGAAATTCATACTCATTAGCAGTCATTTCTCATTCTCTTATCCCCCCAATCCCTGGCAGTAAGTACTCTACTTTCTGTCTCTGTGAATTTACCTCTTCTCAATATTTCATATAAATCAAATCACATAATATGTGACGTGTTCTACCTGAATTCCTTTACTTAGCATATTTTAAGTTTCCTTTATGTCGTAGTATTTTCCATTATATATAGTATGTATGAGTAATATTCCATTGTATTGATATAAATGTGATGTTACCTGATACCATTTTCCCACACCAACAACAAACAATTCTCAGGTACCTGTAGCTCAATTCCATTCTGATACTATCTGGAGTTAAAACAGACCCCACATTTTAAGAGCTCAATCCCACAAAATGTCCCCATTTCAGATGCCAGCCACAAACGGAGCTACTAACACTTCTGCCTGTCCAACTACAAATTCAGGAGCTGACCCGCCTCAGGTTTGACGATTCACCAGAACAGTTCTTATAACTCAGGGAAGCCTTTTACTTATGGAAGTAAAAGGAAGCCTTTTTACTTACTGGTTTATTATAAAGGATACAAATGAAGTCACATGGAAAACATACCCTGGGCAAGGTATAGGCAGAGATGCTCAGAGCTTCCATGCCCTCTCTAGGGGGCGCTGTCTTCCCAGCCTGTCAATGTATTCACCAACCCAGAAGCTCTCCGAATCTCCTAGTCGTGTTTACCATGCAATTTCCAGCTCCCTTCTGCTCCCAGGAAGTCAGGGAATGGAGTGGAAAGTTTTCACCCTCTAATCATGTGTTTGGTCTTTTTGGTGACCAGCCCCCATCCTGAAGCTAGCTGGAGATCCTTCCTGGGCATAAAGTCAGGTATGGTCCAAAAGAGCTCTAAAGAAGAACAAAAGACACTCCTATCACTTAGGACATACCAAGAGTTATAGGGGCTCTGTGCCAGGAACAGAAAACAAAGACCAAATGTATTTTTTTTTATCATACCACAATACGTCACATTTTGTTTATCCATTCATCGGCTGATGGACATTTGGATTTTTTTCCACTCTTTGGCTATTATAATATCCCTGTGAATAATCTTCACAAATTTTTCATGTGAACATATGTTTTCAGTTTTCTTCGGTATATACTGAGGAATACAATTGCTTGGTCACACTTCCCATTTTGAGGAACTGCCAGATGGTTTTCCAAAGAAGTTTTACCCCTTATATTCCCACCAGCAGTATATGATGGTTCCAATTTCTCCACATCCTTGTCAACACTTATTATTGTCTGTCTTATTTTAGCAATCCAAATGGCTATGAAGTGGTATGTCATTGTGGTTGGCTTTTACATTTTAAAGGGTTGTAAAAACAAACAAAAAAACAAAAAGAATATGGGATGGAGAGGACAAGCTACATGCAGTCTATTTGGTATCTGAATCTTTACAGAAAAGGTTTGCAAACCTTGGTCTGAAATGTTCTAAATTACCTACAGAGTTAATTATTTAATTAGGGAGTTTAAATCCAAATGATTTAACCTAAAGCTGAAAATTTTATTTAACTTTTTATCTTATGTAGTTTTATTAAAAATAGTCACAATTTTAGCATTCATTGTCTTTTCAGCTGCCATAGTTAAGAATCAGCACATCTAGATCTAACATATACAAATTGAAGAGGAGCATGAATTGTTTAATTTTGCAAAATGTTCCTCATTCGCCTGAGGAACGACGACTGCAAATCCTGTGCTAATTCAAGAGTGACTCCAGAACCATGAACTAGAATATGAAAAGAATTAAGAAAATGCTCCCTTGGCATGACTGGGGCAGATACTTCATTATGCAAGAACTTACTGCATTCATGCTCTCTAAGAGAAAGGATTTGACAAGTTAATTAATTTGTCTTCTCTCTACTTAAGTGCTTCTGCTGCTAAAATCCTACAGGCTCTTGGCAGTGGACACCTCTCCAACCTCAAGAGCAGCATAGTTCAGAGTCCTACTCAGTATTTGAATGCAGACCCTTTAGAGAGGCCCTGGGGCAAAAAGGGTAGATAAGCCATTCCCTGGGGCCTGCACTGTGTCAGTTCTTAGGACTGTGGGCCACTCGTGCCACACCTCAGTGCTGTGCTGTATCCAGAGTGCTTGAGGTGCCCGTGTGTTCCTTAATAAATTTATGTTCTGTGTGTTTGAAATGTATGTGAGCCTTTAAAGAACAGGGACTTGTTCAGCCCTGAAAGTAATACGCTACTGTTGTATTAGAAGATATTGAGGTATTATTATTCATTTTGTTAGGTGTGATAAGGGTATTACGGTAATTTTTTAAAGTCATCTGCTAACACAAGTATTTATGGATGAAATGAAATGATGTCTAGGATTCGTTTTATAATACTGCAGCAATAAAAATTGGGAAGATAAATGAAATAAGGTCGGCAAAGTATTAATAGTAATTGTTGAAACTGGGTGAGGATGTGAGGATTCATTTTACCGTTCCCTCTGCTTTTTATATGTTTGAAATCTTTCCTGATACAAAGTTAAAAATGATAAAATGAAGTGAAAAAGGACAGGAAGATTGTAGGCGAGGGGAGGGGGTACAGAGATGTTCCTGCGTCCTGCAGGGGTGGCGGTGGGGAGGCACATGCTTCTCCTGGAGAATGGGGGAGGGAGGGAGCAAGGACACCCTGAGGGGACCTTTACTAACAACCAGCTCCCAAAAATGGGTGTGCTAACACTTGAACCTGAAGTAAAGGACTAGATAAACCTTTCTAGGATTCCAGCTACATGTGCAACCAGCTGACTGGCAGTATGGCTACTTTGATGTGGAGAGTTCTGATCCTCCCTTCCACAAGGCAGGGTTTATTTAGGGTTAGGTCACTCCAGGAAGACTGGGAATTAGAAGAAGACCAAGTATGCCTGGGCTGATAGATGACAGAAGAGTTCAGAGTTCCCTGATGGCTCAGCAGGTTAAGGATCCAGTGCTGTCACTGCTGTGGCTCAGGTCATTGTTGTGGTGCAGGTTTGATTCCTGGCCTAGGGACTTCTTTATGCTGCAGGTGCGGCCAAAAAATACCCAGAAGTGTTCCTAAGAATTTATGGGCTGACCCCCATGGTAGATCTTTTCCATATAATTTTAAAAATTAGGAGATTGATAATTCCAGAACCCCCCCCCAAAAAAAAGTATATTAAATAGTTCAACAAACATCTGTGTACCTACCACTCAGCTTGGCAGGTCTTACCATTTTGCCATCATTGCCTCAGACCTTTTTAATAAATTGAAATAAAATATGATGGATACAGCTGAAGTCTTAATGAATGATCTGCAATTCCCTTCTCCTCCGTTTCTCCTCAGAGGCAACCACTAGCCTAAAATTGATGTTCATCATTCCTGTGAACTAAACTATATAGTGTGTATCTGTAAATGATAATTAGCACTGGCTTGCATAATTTTAAACTTTATATAAGCGCTAAGTATCCTTTGGCAATTTGCCTTTTTTTTTTTTTTTTTCTTCTGTCTTTTCTAGGGCTGCATATGGAGGTTCCCAGGCTAGGGGTTGAATCGGAGCTATAGCCGCCGGCCTACGCCAGAACCACCGCAACGCAGGATCCGAGCCGCATCTGTGACCTACACCACACGTCACAGCAACACCGGATCCTTAACCCACTGAGCAAGGCCAGGGATTGAACCCGCAACCTCATGGTTCCTAGTCAGATTCGTTAACCACTGCGCCACGACGGGAACTCTCGAGCGAGTCTCTCCTTCAAATTTTTCTTGGCTGCTTTTTATCCTTCACTATTCCAAATAAATACTAAGATTAGATTGTTCAGTTCCACTAAAAACCTTATTAGGATTTTGCCTGAAAAGACGTTGATTGTAGGTATTAATTTAGGGATAATTCCCATGTTTACAATTTTGGGTTTTCCTAAATGTATATATTCTGTATAGCTCCATTTATCTGTACTTATTTAGATCTGTTTTAAAATCTTTCAATAGTGGCTTATAATTTTCTCCATTAAAGATCTTGAATGTTTTGGTTAGGTTTATTCTTAGTTAAATATTAGTTTTGTTTTTTGTTTTGCTATTTTATTATAATTTTAAATTATGTAATTATTAATGCTACTGTGTATGAGTGAAACAAATATTTGAGTATTTTCATTTTCCTCTATTCTTAGTTCTAATAATTTAACTGTGGATTCTCTTGGATTTTTCTATGCAAATAATTTTCTAATGCAAATTTCTCTGTAAATGATGGTTTTGCTTTTTATTTTTAATACATTTTTGACAGCTCTGTACATAATTGCCTTATGCTTTATTAGAGGTATATTTTTTTCTTTCCAACATCTTTTTCTTTTAATTCCACACTAGCTAGGTGGTACTTCATATTACCTTATTGAAAAGAAGGCATCCTGGAGTTCCTGTCGTGGAACCCGACTAGGAAACATGAGGAGGTTGAGGGTTCGATCCCTAGCCTCGCTCAGTGGGCTAAAGGATCCGGCATTGCCAAGAGCTGTGGTGTAGGTCCCAGACGTGGCTTGGATGCCACATTGCTGTGGCTGTGGTGTAGGCCGGCAGCTAGAGTTCCAATTAGATCCATAGCCTGGGAACCTCCATATGCCGCCGTGCATGTGGCCCTAAAAAGCAAACAAAAACAAAAACAAAAAGGCATCCTTGTCTTATTCCTAGCTTTATAGGGAATTCTTCAAACACGTTTTCTGTAGCGTTTCAAATGTGGCATGTGGAAGTTCCCAGGCTAGTTGATGAATTGGAGATGTAGCTGCCTGCCTACACCACAGCCACAGCCACAGCCACGCCAGGTCCAAGCTGCATCTGCAACCTACACTACAGCTCGTAGCAACACTGGATCCTTAACCCACTGAGCAGGACCAGGGATCAAACTCAAGTCCTTATGGATACTAGTTGGGTTCATTACCACTGAGCCACAATGGGAACTCCTGCTTTCCTTCCTTCCTTTTTTTTTTCTTTCTCTATTTCTTTCTTTCTTTTCTTTCTAAATCAAGAAAAGGTGTTGAATCAACTGCTTTTTCTTCAATCTCTTAAAAAGGTCATGTGAATGTTCTCCTTTAATGTGTTGATGGTTCTGAGTTTCAGAGTTTCATCATGGGCTTGTATGCAGGCTAGGTTCATCTAGAGAGGATGCTGAAGGATGAGAACCACCACTATCAGAACAGGGTGTATTTTTCCTTGGTCCAGTTGCAGTTAGAATTCACGTTGATCTTGATCAGGCCCCACTGAGGAAGTGTCCTTGGGCTCTACAGCTGCTTCTCTGATGAGCCATTTCCCCCCTCGTGCAGAGGGTGGGGAATTTCTCTGAGGAACATTCATGCAAGCAGGAGACCCTCATCCGGGGGCCCTTCTACAAGTGGAAGGCCCCACGTGTCATGGGAGGCGTGCACTTAAGAGACAGCAGGGCAAACCGAGTTGGAGGAAGGTTGGAGTGGTCACCCTTGGGATCCAAGTATGGCCCGACAGTGAGGAAAAAGGAGCACTGGGGTAGAGGCAGTGAGCATTTTCCTTATATGTTAAAAGGTCAGAGTGCTCAGGGACTGATACATTATCGGCTGTGAAAATAATTAAATGTGAAAATTCCTGCATCTGAGGGTCATGACTCTCAATTATATCTATCATAAGGGCAAATAGCAAAGGTACTTTTGTTTCCTTCATTCACCTAGATCAGAGCCTGCTACACAAAAGGCATTCCACCTTGCCAAAGTCTGTTAAGTGAATGTTTGTTGACAATTGCATAAAACCCAGGCACAAAGCAATCAGTACAGGGCCTGGCACACCGGGTTGCAGAAGCCATTCTGGCAACTCTGGGCACTGGTTGGAGATACAAGGTGAGTAGAGGCCCTCTTCAGCCCTTCCAGTCAAGTCTTAGACAGTGTCTCCCTGACCAAGCCCAGGAAGAGAGAGCACGGTAAAAGGGCAGCCCCAGCCTCTCTCCCCTACCCTGGCTTCCCTCTGCACACCTGCTAAAGTGCAGCAGAGCCAGACAAAAGAAAGAGCGACAGGAGGGTGTCAGTTCCCAGAACCTGCTCTCCTTGGCCTGGCTTCCCCCAGCTCATCCTTATTTGTTTCTGTTTCACTAAAAGAATGAGATGCCTATGAGCATGTGGCCCGCTTTTCTCCTATCTCAGGAGCTGTCAGCTCACCTGTTAGAACTTGTTCTTGCAAAACCATCAAGGGTTAGAAAATGCCATGGTTGGTCCCCTTCCCCTGATACCTCCACCAGAACCACAGGGCACGCGTGGATCACGTCTTTCCCTCCGTCCCCTCCTATTACCCATCTCCTGTCCTCTGCATGTCCCTGCTGGGGATCATTGGCCTCTCAACTTCCATTCTACCTTCTAGTTAGAGAGGTGAAAAAGCTAAAAGCCTATCTTTCTTAGACTCCTTTGCAGCCAAGCTCCTGGATTCAGAGTGGCTCTTGCCAATAAATGCACTCAAATTACATTTGGAAATAAGAAGTGAGAGGGAGGCTGTCTTACTGCTGCTGATGGTGGGCAAGGTGAAGAGTGTTTAAAGGCTGTGGCATCCTCTAGGTTCAGAGTTCCAGGGTCAAGTTCCAGCTTGGTGGGATTAAAGTCCAATTGTGGTGTCTGCAGAGGCAGCAGCAATAGCCGGCTCCTGGTTGCTGCTGTGGTGTGTTCGTTTATTCAACAGTCTGGTGGCAGAACCTGGACTTCCACACCACAAGTCTCTTTCCAAAACATACTTAATTCCTTGTATTAAATCTCTCTCTGCACAAAATACTTAGGGTGATCTTTGTTTATTGCGCTGAACTGATCGATGGATTTATCCTCTGCTAGATCCTCTAAGTACAGGCAGACCTCAGGATACCATGGGTTCTGTTCCAGACCACTGCAAATAAAGCAAATATGATAAAGTGAGTCATGCAATCTTTTTGGTTCCCCAGTGCCCATAAGAGTGCTGTTAATACTACATTGTAGTCTATTGTGTGCAATAGCATTATGTCTGAAAACAATGTACATACCTTAATTGAAAAATCTATATTGCTAAAAATGCTAACCACCATCTGAGCCTTCACAGAGTCATAACCTTTTCACAAAGAAACCTCAGAGACCACTGATCTCTGAGGTTGATATAATAATAATGAAAAGTTTGAAATATTGAATTACCAAAATGTGACACAGAGGACACAATGTGAGCAAATGCTATCGGAAGAATGATCCTGATACACTCACTTGATTCAGGGTTACCACAAACCAAATTGTTAGAAACTCAGTATCTTGCAAAGCGCAATAAAGTGCTTTTTTTTTTATTTTTCAGGCAAGGCTTTATTGGGACTTGACAAGTAACAGGTGCCCTTGCTGGTTCTCCAAGGAGGGTGAGCTGGTTCCTTAAATGGGGTGAAGATGGGGGTGGATCAGGGGTCTGTCAGAGGGGCGGGTTAGTTGGTCTGCTCACCCCCTTTTTGCTGCTGCGTACAGGCACAGTTCCCTGTTTTTGCTCCTGGCACTTCAGAATGGTTGTGTGGCCTTTTTGTTAGTTTATTGTTTATAATTGCCCCAACTGCAGCATGCATGCAGTCATTTTTAACTTTCTTTGTATTTTGTGGCTCAAGGAGGTATTTGTCCAGGTGCAAGTGCTCTGATAGAGGGTTCCTGTTCCAGCTTGAAAAATAAATGGTTGTAGATCCCGTAGGCATATTCCAACCTGGAGTTTACAGTCTCATGATCTAATTTGACAGCATCACTGTGTTATCTACATAGTAAGAACAAGAATTTCAGAGTAGTGTAAATGATACAAAAAAAGGTGATAGAATTGGGCCGGTCCCCAGCATGTAGAAGCGTCACAGGCTGATTTCCTGTCTGTGTGGACACCACTCTCCTCTCTGCCACGTGCTCACTAACCCACAAGCTCTGAACCCCTGTCCTTTGGGGAGTTTATGGATGCTTTAGTACATAGGCACAATGGATTAAACCATTGGCCACTGGTGACTGAGTCAACCTCCAGGGCCTCTCCCCTCCCTAGAGGTCAGAGAGAGGTAGGACTGAGATTTCCACCTAATCACATGGTTAGTTCTCCAGGCAACTAGTTCCCAACCTTAAGTTCAGTCCAAAAATCAAGAGAAATAATTTGTAATAACCTAGATGGGAAAAAAAGAAAGGATATAGTTATATGTACAACTGAGTCACTTTGCTGTACACCTACAACTAATACAACATTGCAAATCATCTATACTACAATAAAATTAAATTTAAAATGTAACAATTTAAAACATCAAGAGACACGTTTATCACTTTCATCACAGGAAAGTGCAAGGGTTTTCAGGAGCTCTGTACTGGAAATGATGAATACTAAATACATAGTTCTTATTAAAAATCACAGCACCACGTGTAGATTTTTGCTTGAATCCGTCATTATTCCAATGACCAAAAAAATATTAAGTTTATTTTCAGAGTTCCCATTGTGACTCAGTGGGTTAAGAACCCAACATAGTATCTGTGAGGATGCAGGTTCGATCCCTGGCTTCACTCAGTGGGTTAAGGATCCAGAGTTGTCATGACCTGTGGTGTAGGTCACACAAGCAGCTTGGATTCTGCATTGCCATGGCTGGGGGTAGGTGGGCAGCTGAAGCTGTGATTTGACCCCTAGCCTGGGAACTTCCATATGCCAAGCGTGAAGCCCCGAAAAGAAAAAAGTTTTATTTTCATTGTCTTGAATATGGAGTCTAGATCTTCCACTTTGAAGCAAAACCTGGACTCTTGACTCTGGAACCCCAATTTCTTTAGCAAGTTTCTCTGTTCTTTGGTGTGTGTGTGGTGTGTTTGCTTTCTAGCACCACACCCAAGACATATGGAGGTTCCCAGGCTAGGGGTCCAATCAGAGCTGTAGCTGCTGGCCTACACCACAGCCATAGCAAAGCAGGATCCGAGCAGAGTCTGTGACCTACACCACAGCTCATGGCAACGAGGGATCCTTAACCCACTGAGCGAGGCCAGGGATTGAACCCGCAACCTCATGGTTCCTAGTCAGATTCGTTTCCACTGTGCCACAACAGGAACTCCAGTAAGTTTCTCTTTGGAATCAATCCCAGGATAAGGGTTATCCACAAACTCTTTGATCAGAGTTTGTAATTGGGAGGAAGTGCAGCTGGTTCAACATCATCTTTGTCCTCTAGTTGGAAACTTCTTTGCAGGGCGAGCTTGGTCTTGGCTTGAGTCTAAGATTTCCTCAGATCTTTCCAGGGATCAGTGCCTGGCTCTTCAATTCTGAAACTATATCTGGATTCCAGACTGTTTAGTGTTGACTTCCAAAGCAAGTTGTTTGGCAGCATAGCCTGGGTAAGTTTTTTGGTTGAATGTATTGATGAGAATTTGCAATTGCTCTTTGGTGAATTTGGTGCAGCTGCGCCTACAACTTGTTGCCATTGTCTTAATTGGAGGATTTTCTGGGACCATGTTGGACATAAATGCCTGTATGTAACATTTTGCTCAGAAGAGAGTTGATTTCTTTCTTTCTTCTTCTTTTTTTTTTTTTTTTGGTCTTTTTGCCTTTTCTAGGGTCGATTCCCGTGGCATATGGAGGTTCCCAGGCTAGGGGGTCTAATCAGAACTGTAGCTGCCGGCCTACACCAGAGCCACAGCAATGCAGGATCCGAGCCACGTCTGGGACCTACACCACAGGTCATGGCAATGCCAGATCCTTAACCCACTAAGCAAGGCCAGGGATCGAACCCGCAACCTCATGGTTCCCAGTTGGATTTGTTAACCACTGAGCCATGACAGGAACTCCAGGAGAGAGTTGATTTCAGTTCAGTTCAACTGTACTGACCTCCACTGTGTGCCCAGTCCATTTTCTTGGATCTTGTCTTCAGGAAGTTTCCAGTCTGTCTAGAACAGCAATAGACTCATGCAAAGGGGTTTGTAAATACCTGCTTTTTTGTTGTGTTTTTGTTGTTGTTCATGGCCACATCTGTGGCATATGGAAGTTCTGGGCTGGGGATTCAATCTGAGCCACAGCTGTGACCTATGTCGCAGCGGTGGCAATACCAGACCCCCTAACCCACTGCACTGGCCAATGATCAAACTGCACCTCCGCAGCAACCTGAGCTGGGGCAATCAGACCCATTGCGACCCACCGCACTGCAGCAGGAACTCCAATAGCTGCTATTTGTTGAGCAACCACCAAGCAGAAGGTACCATTGGGGCTTTTCATACACTGTCTTTATTTCTTATCACAACCTGTGACAGAAGTGTATCAGGAGTGCTTTTGGCCATGACGTTAGAAAACCTTACCACTTACTCGACAAGTAAGCAATTTAATTTTTTCCCCCATAAGTAGGTATTCAGATTAGAAAATTCAGGATTGTATGGCTGGTCAAGGTCATTGCGAAGAACTCGGTTTCTTCTCTCTACCTCTTTCTCCACCACTAGTGTGATTTTCTTCTTTGAATAGAATAGATGTTGCCCCTCCAGATACCCCATCAACATACAAGGCAGAAAAAAAAAAAAAAGAGCATTGAGGGAGGAAAAAAGTAAAGGGTAAAATAAATAGCCTCCTCCTTGTCAAGTATTGCCTTTTATTCTGGAAGAGAAGGCCTCCCTGGGGTCTTCTGCCTGCATCTCATCAGCTAGAACTGGGTCATGTCCTGGCCACCTCTGTCTGAAAAAGAAATGAAAATGTAAGTATTCACTTACCAGCCTCTGTTGTAGAAGGCAGAAGGTAATATGGTTGAAATGAATGCTGAGTCAGCTAATCTATGACACATGTCAGGGCAGGTGTTAACCCTAATTTTGCAGGTGAGGAAACTAAGGCTGAAAGAAATCACATGATAAGCCTGAGTTAACTAAGGGAATGTGGACCACAGACCCTTTGTCAGTCTGCCCTGCAGAGAATTTGTGCATTGCCCAGGGAGAGGTGAAGGAGCATCTTTCATCAGTGTCCACCTCCACCTCCTTGGCTTCAGTGTCTTCTGCAGGCATCCCCAGACCTTGGACAGGAAATGTAGACTTGTAGAATTCTTGAGGCCACCGAATATCTCTTGAGAAACTGATCTTTCTGATGCAGGATCATTGCCATGGGGATGAACAGACCCCTGTGAGAAGAGAGGACTTAGGGAAGTTTTCACAGCAAGTACTGCCAACATATCAAGGCCACTTGCCAGCAACTTTGTGTTGCACCAGCAGGAAGCATCAGGGTGAACAGAGAATCATGCTTGTTGTTGAGTTGGTATAGAGGTAGGTTATAGCATTTGAGAAAGCTTAAAAGAGCAATGGTGAAGAGGTAAATGGCTTGGGAAGGTAGAGGTGGAGGAATAGTCTTTGTCCCTGTTGGGCTGGCTTAGACCCGAGGGGAGAGTGGACTTGTGGACAGACCTGGGGTAAACAGTGGTGTCAAAGAGGATCACTGAGATGGTTTTGAGGCAGTAGTTGTTGTGAATGGTCTACTACAAGACCTGTGAAGATAACTGTAAATTTTTGAGAGATGTAAAGAAGGCTTAAATAGAGAGGTATGCCATGTTCCCTGACTGGAAGCCAATATTGTAAACATAGAAATTCTCCTTAAATTGATTGGTAGATCCAGTGCAATCCCAATGAAATTCACAAGATGCTTTTATGGAATATGACGTGCTGATTCTAAAATTTATATGGAAGTATAAAATGTAAAAATTATCCAAGACATTCTTGTAAAGGAACAAGAGAGCTTGCTCTAACAGATATCAAGACTTACTATGAAGTTAAAGAAATTAAGACAATGTGGTGTTGGTGTGAAGATGGCAAATTGAGCCAATGGAGGAGAATACAGAATTCAGAAATGTAGTTTTTGCATACATAGACACTTCCATGAGAAAAACAAGATTACTGGGGGAAAGATAGAATAAGAGCTGATCATACAATTGGGTATTCATGTGGGAGAAAAATCTGACCTTTATCCCCGCATCATCTACAAAAAAAAAAATTTGGATGGATTTGAAAATTCTAGATAGATTGAAGTCCTAAAAATTAAAGAATAACCAAATCTTTAAAAGATAGAATTGGAGAATACCTTTGTGACCTTAGGGTAGGAAAAAATTCATAAGACACACAAAATGTACCAACTATAAAAGAGGAAATTGTTCTACACTAAAGACCATTGAGGAGTTCTCTTGTGATGCAGTGGGTTAGGGATCTGGCATTGTCACTGCAGTGGCTTGGGTTGCTACTGTGGCATGGGTTCAATACCTTGCCCAGAAACTTCCATGTGTCAAGAGCATGACAAAAAAAAAAAAAAAAGACCATTGCTTATCAAAAAAAAAACTATTAAGAGAGTGAAAAAACAAGACACAAAGTAGGGGGAGATATTTTACACACTTACTACTGTCAATAAAAAAACACCTACTAATCGATAAGAAAAAGACAACATACTTTTTAAAAAATGGTGAAGTATTCTAATAGACACAACATGACAAGTCAAGATAGTGAATATAGGAGTTCCCGTCGTAGCACAGTGGTTAACGAATCCGACTAGGAACCATGAGGTTGCGGGTTCGGTCCCTGCCCTTGCTCAGTGGGTTAACGATCCGGCGTTGCCGTGAGCTGTGGTGTAGGTTGCAGACGTGGCTCGGATCCAGCGTTGCTGTGGCTCTGGCGTAGGCTGGTGGCTGTAGCTCCAATTCGACCCCTAGCCTGGAAACCTCCATATGCCACGGGAGCGGCCCAAGAAATGGCAAAAAGACAAAAAAAAAAAAAAAGATAGTGAATATATATAAGGAAAGGGATTCAGCATCTTAGTAATGAAGGAAATGCAAATTAAATCCACAATGAGATTCTATTACATACACATCAGATGAGTTAAAAAATTTCTGAAGTCTGGCATCACTAGGTGTTGTCTAGCATGTAGGGCAAGGGGAACCCTCTTACACTGTTGATGGGAGTGTAATTTGGCACAACTACTCAGGAAAACTGGCATTTTTGAATAAAGTTGAATATTTGCTAACCCTATGACTCAGAAATTCCTAAATAAGAACGTACATGGGCAAGAATGTTCATAGCAGCATTGCTGGCAAAAGCAACAAACTGGAAATGACCCACATGTCCATCAACAGTAGAATGGATAAACTGTGGTATAGTCACACAATTGAATATTATACAGCAACAAAAATGGACTCAGCTACATTCACCAACATAGATGAATCTCACAAACACAACTTTGACTGAAAGGAGCCAAAAACAATGGAATAAACACCACATGATTCTGTCCATGACATTTAGAGACCAGCAAAATTAACTACCTCATCTAGACTTGCATACTTAGGTAGGATGTGATTACTGTACATATCGGGATGGTGAACATCTCTTGGGGAAGAGGAGGGTTGTGATCAGAAAGGGGCACATGGAGGTATTTCGGTGGTGCTAGAAATATTCCTTTTTCTGACTTGTGTTGATTATCTGGGTGGTCACAAGAATGATTAACCTCTGCTTTCATGTTCTAGGTACTTCCCTGGGTATTACATTTCAGAATTACGTTTGGAAGGGACTTTAAGAGACCTTCTAATTTAGGCCCACCGCAATGAGCAGATAAGATGTCTTTCATCCCCAATTTCGGATGAGGCAACTAAATCTGAGAGTTTTAAATTTCTCATACAAGGTCATCATTGGAACCATCAGAACCAGGACTAGAACCCAGACCTCATGCTTCCCGCATAAAAACTCTTTTCAATCTGCTTTACGTTGCTCTCAGCCTAAACATTGGTATTTTGGTTAGGAAGGGTTAGGGACACAGCTGAGGGAAGAGCATTTCTGGGTGAGCTGGGTCATCACTAGGGCAGGTAAAAAAAAAAATCCTTGTCTTTTCCCTAGGGTCTCAGGCCCATGCTGATGGTCTAGGCAGTATTAGGACCTGGAACTGGAAACTTGATCCTGATATTCTTTAGGACTGCGTTCCTCTCATTTCCTTGCTTTGCTCCGCATTCCATGGAAGGCCCTTTTGGACTTAAAAGTCCTGGCTGGTGTGATCAGCCCTCGTGACTTGTATGTTTTATTACCTCTCACTCAAGAAGAGAATTATCTAAAAGTTACAGAGTATAAGCTCTGAGAGAACAGGAACCTTATTGGTCTTGTCCATGAAGCACTATACTCCCAGTGTCTAGCACAGGGGGTGGCACAAAGAAAGAGCTCAAGCAATACTGATTGGTCTTTTGTTGAATGAGGGTTGGGTGGTCATTAAGTGAATGATGAGCCTAGGAGGGCTGTTGGCCAAGGAGCTGACAGTGAAATGGGGGTGGGTAAGTCCTGTTCCTCACCCAAGACTGTCCATGATCAGTATACAGACTTTGTAAGCCATCAATGCTTGGGGAAGGGAGAGATAAATGTGTGCTCTCTGGTCCAAGAAATCACAATGGAACTGAACTTTGAATGATAAGTGGAAAAAGAACAGACGATATCACAGCATGGTTAACAGCAGCAATGTGGGCAAACACCAACCAGTTTTGCAAACAATGATCCGTTTGCCCTCGGTAAATCATTCAGGTTGGAGAGTATCAGCTCAGTCAGTGTGTCTCCTTGCCCTTTCTGATGTGGCATTTGGTGAGCTTCGTCCCAGGGCTCTCCCTCATCACAGCAGAGGCTCCTCCAGGGCGAGGTCATGCCTCCTCCGTGGGGCCCAGCCCAGGGAGCTGCACTCAGTGGCTTTGCTGAATTCCCTCCCTTTGATCATCAAATTCTGTGTCAGCAGTGTTCTTCCCCATGACCACCTGGGTTTCAGATGATAGTTCTCCCAGATGTCCTGGTTTGCATTTTTTTTTTCTTTTTACAAGTTGAAGTACACTATTCCATCCTGGTTATCCCAGAGGCCCCACTTCTTGTGCATATGGTCCCCCTGGCCCCCTGTATTTTCAGCAACCAATGTAATTAATACACTACCTAATTTGTTTTCCTGGAACTGTGATTATGCTCAAGGTATCTCAAAGCTTTTTACGGTAATTACTGGGGAAAAGCTTGGAGCGTAGGAACCGTGCATGTGGCGTGAGCTATAATCTGGCCCTTGGACACTTAGATATTAAAATCTCTCCGACTGTGTCTGCCTTCATTTGCATTTCCAAATTTTTAGGTTAGAGGGCCTTTCAGTTGATTGAATAATGGGTTAATGGCATCCTCGCTCTAATTAAATCCAGATCATCTCTTTGTGAAAGAGCACACTTGATAGTCTCTATCTGGATCCTTCTAATTGCATTCTGAGAGGGTGTCATGGGGGCTTTGAAGAAGTGACTGTCCTGTGCGAGGATAAAAACTCTGTAACAAGAGGGAGAGGAACAGGTCCAGGAACACTCAGAGGCCTCTCTAATGCTGTTTATTTGGCTGCTGTAACATCAGATTCAGGAAAGCAGAGATCTGCTCTCTCTTGTGGATTCCCGTATATTCTGTGCCTGAAAAAATGGCTGTCACTGTTCTCCATGCTGGTCCCTGATGCTCAATAACTAGCTGTTTTACAAAGGAATGAATGTGAGAATGAAGATCAGTATGACAATCCAGTGGAGTAATCTGGATGGTCTCTTGGATAGCGTTTTAATTAGGGTAAATTGAATCTAGAGCATGAGAAGGTTCTGGACACAGGAGAAGCTTGGCTTGAACAGTTCCCATATCTCTCCAAATATATGCTCCCATAATGAGCATTCCCCCTGGGTCCAGGGAGGCTGTCTTCTCAACGAACTCTTGCCTTTCTAGTAGAGATCTCATTTCTTCCCTTTTTTTTTTTTTTTTTGTCTTTTTAGGGCTGCACCTGCAGCATAATGGAGGTTCCCCGGCTAGGGGTTGAATTGAAGCTGCAGCTGCCAGCCTACACCACAGCCACAGCAATGCCTGACCCCAGCCGTGTCTGCGACCTACACCACAGCTCATGGAAACACCGGACCCATAACCCACTGAGCGAGGCCAGGGATCAAACCTGTTTCCTTATGGATACTAGCTGAGTTCATTACCACTGAGCCACAATGGGAACTCCAATAGCTATCTCATTTCTATGCCAGTTATTCCATGTGTCAAAAACTTACATAAAACCTCTCCTGCTACCAATTCTAGGTAATCTTAAAAATACTGCTCCTTCTAGCCATGCACCTCTATGTTTAACTCTAATCCTTTTTTCCCCCCGCTTAACTCTAATAATCTTTGCCTGCAGAGAAAGACTCTGAGCTATGGTGGGGACAGTATTCTGGGTATGTCCACTATTAACACTTAGACAGAGAGAAATAACCATTTTAAAAAAATGTACAGTCAAGATTACAAGAAGGAAAAGTGAATTTTTCATTAACTATTAGAGGAATTCAAATTAAAACCATAATGAGATACCATTTCACAGCCACTAAGATGACTATTAAAAAAACAAACACAAAATAACAAGGGTTGGTAAGGATGTAGAGAAATCTGTACTCTTACACATTACTGGTGAGTACGTAAAATAGTCCGGCCACTGTGGAAAATTTTGGCAGTTCCCTAAAAAGTTAAACATAGAATTATTATAGGACCCAGCAATTCCACCCAAGAGATTTGAAAAACACATGTTCAAACAAAAACTTACAAATGAAAACTTGTACATGAATGTTCATAAGAGCGTTATTCACAGTAGTAAAAAGACTACTCGAATGTTCATCAGTTCATGAATGGATCAAGAAAGAAGAGTCATACAATGGAATATTGATATACTTAGGCTGCTTTTCCCTCTACAAAATTTGATGATCAGGTGCACTGCATAGAGCTCTGTCTGTTAGAAGGTTCATGGCCTTGAGTGGAGCTGTAGTAGGTCCACAGCAACAAATCAAGGCATGCCATTCATGAACCAGACCAAGCTTTTTTTTTTTTCTTTTTTTGCATTAGCTGGGTCATCCAGAACTCCCCCCAAGTCTTAGGTCTGAGCTGAGGGAGAGGTATTCATACCACAGAGGGAGGGGCATGGGGATTTGGAACTCCTGATAGTGTAAGTTATTTGAATTCTCCAGGTTGTTTTGAGCTCAGTTCTACCATATGATTGATTGCTGCTGTGCCTCTCAAGCTTATGACTTAGTGGAAGTGACAGGATCTGACTTAGGAAGGTCACTTCCACTTACACAGTCACCTGATGCCCCATGGTCATACTCTCAGTTTCTACCAGAGCTCAATGGCATGCCAGGAGCTGCAGTTGGAATGATGGATCTCTCTTTGCTGAAGACAGCATAGCTTGCTCCAGAACCTCCAGGGTCTGTGCTAACAAAACTTGCCAGAGACTCCACATAGCACCTGTATCTACATCTAGCCCCACTGCCTCTGCTGAGTTATAGGACCCCAGAGTCTTTTGCAGCACCTGCTGATGAGCCCTTCCTGATTCTAGGCCCCCCCTCAAAACCCACAGCCTTCTGATTCATCTGATAAATGGGATTGAATGATATTCCCAATCATGATACATGCTGCCTCTAAAATCCAAAGAGGCCTACCAGGCACTATGCCCCCTTTTGAATGCTAGGTGGGGTACGAGATGCAATGGTCTCCTTGTTACTTTGGAGGGGGACATTCCAGCATGCCCCAGACTATGACACCTGAGCACTTCACAGTGTGGTAGGCCCCCTATTGGTAGGATTTATTTCCCACCTTCTGGCACTCAGGGGTCTTACTAGGGCTTCTAGAATACCTATCCTTCCCACTCACTAGCTCTGATTAATGTGATTTCATCCATAGAGTGGACTACCATGAAGTACAATGTTAAGATGCTCTAGCTCCCTTTGGATTACATTGTGACAGAGAATAGGAGAGTGAATCTAGCTCTGGGGCGAGACTATGAATGTGTACTGCTCTCTGCCTTAGGTAAAGACAAACTGCTGTTGAGCCACTTTCCAGATGGAGATTAAAATAACACCTTCACCAGCTCGATAGATGTATGCCAAATACCATAGGCTGTGTTGATCTTTTCAGTAAAGATACCATATCTGGCACCACAGCTGGTCCTGGGATTACAATTTGTTTGGGTTCATGGTGATCATTGTTTGTCTTGATTCATGTGATTTTTTTAGGTCCTTTGGAGGGGCACTCTTCTTCGCTCCTCTACTCAGGATGCAGTGTTCCTTCTGATTTAATATCTTGGTTGGGGGCCGTAGTTTAAGCTTTCCATAACATAATGACTCTCTCCCCACAGGCCAGGGAACCAGCTGCTAAGTAGATCTATCTCAATTATGCCATCAGAGACTAGGAAAACGGACCTGGACTGGGGTAACACCTGGCCTTCACATACCCCATCCCTAAGCACGGGTTTCATGATGGCATTTTGGGGTTTCCATATCCAACAGCCTTCAAATATCTCCATATTCTCCTGCACTCAGTGTGCAGTTACACTAGTAAATGATTGTAGGTCCTTTTGGAAGAAGGATTGGGAGACTGTCTGTTTCATACATTTGATGTGACCTTGCAGTGTTCTTCTTGGTGGGAGGGGGCTCAGTCTCTTCAATCCAGTGCTCTAAAAACTGGCTCAGGTTTGGAAAACCAGTGAGAAATCATGGTATTTTTCCATTGCAATCAACCTGCTGCTCATCTTCTTTTGATCTCTTTTGGTCATAGTGGTTAAGCAGCATCTTCATTGACCATCCACTTTCTCCCCCTTAGAAGCATCGTTGCCTATTAGCCATTGCCCTGATACCCCTGGATCAAGGCCCTTGATTTCCATTTGGCCTTGATGTTCATTATGGTAATTATACCTACATTGTGTCTGAAGTTAAGTGCTGCCTCCTGACCTCTCTATTCCAGAATTCTATCATCTCGCTGACTCTAGGGACACTAGTTCTCCACCAGCATCTCTTACCATCAACTCTGGTCTACAAAAGACAGCACTGAGCCCCCTCTCTGGCATATCCTTGTTGCCCTAATGAAGGAAGTGTCTTCTGGGCCTTCCCAGGGAACACAGTCATCTGGAGAGCTCTCTGATATTACATAATAAATCCATTCTAACGTGCTTATCTCTTTGAGGTTTTTGACCTGCTCCTTAACACTCTACTAAGGCATCTCTGCCTTATTTCCTATAGACCATCGTTGCTTCCAAGCTTCAAGGTGCCCGCCATTCCGGCAGCAAATTAGCACCAGCTCCAGGCATCCTTGCCATGATATTAAATTCAAAGTAGCAGGAATGTCTACACACCTTCATCATCCATCCCAGCCTTATAGTCAAGCCCCTTCTGTCCAGCAATCTTGAGATCCATCCCAAATATTTGCCATGTTTTGCAGCTCTTTTATTCCATAGCAGGGACAATACTTCCTCACTAAAGCCATGCTGAAACCTGAGCTCAGTTATCAATCTAGGCGGGGGCAAGCCTAGAATCCAGGCTGCTTTCCTAGAAGTATGGAGGAACCTCTGTTGGCCCAGAGGAGTTCAGGTTCTCAAAGGCATCTACCCAGATATCCCTGATTTCACCTTACCAAGGACCTTGATACAGCATAGAGTTATTAGGGCTGTGAATTCATCTTCCTTTGCCATCACATCTTGGCCTGGTTTTTTGCACAAGCTGTCCTCTCGCTGAAGAAGATGAAGATCACTTTGAACATTGCCATGCAGGCCCTATGGCCTTCACAGTGTGTCTCGATTTGTGAGTAGGCAGCTGTGAGCTTGATCTTTTTTTCCTTGTAGGTTTCAATGGCACTTAACCAACCAACTCTGCTTTCGGTCATAAGAAATGGAAAACCCAATTTGAACAGGCTTGAAAAGTCAAGGGGATTTATGGGCTCACATAACTGAAAAGGACAGAAGAGAGGGGAGCTTTGCAGCTGATTTGGTTTAGAGACTCAGCAGTGCTGTTCCCCTTCAGGGACTGGTTTCCTTCGCTCTTTCTGTTCTTCCTTCCAAAGCTCCAGCTTTCCTCTAGGGCTGGCTCCTTTCATGGTGCCAAAATGGCTACAGGAGTTCTAAGTTGTGCATCTCTTCACTATGATGTTCCAGGGAGAGGACCTCTCTCCTGGCAGCTCTTTCAGAAGAAGAGGAAATTTATTTCTCATATGGCCCATTCAACAGACACTTGAGTCTCCTTGATTGTATTGTGTCATTTCCATTTCTGAATCATTATCCTGATTATCTTGGTATAAGCAGGGCCCACCCAAAGTAGATGGGCTACAATGGGGAGGGGTAGATATATTTTTTTTTTTTTTAAATCTTGGCTGTTGCTAGAGTGCTGGCTAGGCAGCTAACAGATAATGCATTTAGGTGTATTCCAAATTTTTACAATGAACTTGTATTTCTTTGGGAACTTTCAAAATCATAAATGTAAAAATGTTCTTTGATATTCCTAATAACAGTGTTTTATATGTAGCAAAATGTAGCAAACTCCTTTCACTAATCTTTTTCATAGTAATGTGTAAAAAGAAGCCAGGATTCTGAAATCAGCCTTAACTTAATAATACAATTAGGGGTGCTATTCAAAATATTTAATGGGTAGTATGGCAGGAACAATTATCAATCAATCTGAGCAGCCACCCAACCAATCAGAAGGTCATTGGCTCTTACACTGCATCAGTGACCTCGGCCACAATCACAGCCGTTATTCCTTTGCAGGCACCATCAACTCAGGGTACCACATACAGCTGTCCAGTTTACCTTGATCCACCAGTGCAGAGTTCCCCGTAGCCTAGGGATCCTCACTTATACCCAGCCCATCACTATATCTGGCTTGGGGGATCCCCACCACCAGACATACAGCTTCAAGGAAGGTCAGGACAGTCAGTATCAAACACCAAGGGAAGCATGGACTAAAGAGAACAAAAATGAAACTCAGTGAAAGCCTTCCTGGTCCTCTGTTGCATTTAGTGAAAAGAGATGGCATTGGAGTAAAGACAAGCCAGTGTCAGAATGAGTTTTAGCATTTGTAGCTGTGTCATCTCATCATCTTGGGCAAGCTACTTCACTTCACCAAGCTTCAATGTTCACATCTGTAAAATAAGTAAATAAGTAATAGAAGAATTGCCCTTGCCTTTTTTTTTTTTTTTTGACTGTGTTTGCTGCATGCAGACGTTCCCAGACCAGGGAATGAACCAGCACCCCCGCAGTGACATTGCCGCATCTTAACCCACTGAGGCACCAGGAGTTACTTTGAATAAGCACTTCAATAAAATGTTTAGCTCAGTGCTAAACACTTCAGTTAGGCTTTGAGTTAATCGATCATAAATATCTGTTATTACCCTCTTGAGGAGACTGGTTGAAAAATTTCAGACCACCCAGGGGCTTATAAACATCCTTGTAGGAAGATTAGCTCTCTGATTTCTGAAATAAGGAAACTCAGCCACAAGCTTCTCCATCATTTCACCCCCATTTTGGGCTTGAACCGTCCATTCATCCACTCTGCCCTGTCTCTATAAATATAATGGGCTGACAGCCACTAGGGCTGGAAACAGCTCTTCTTGAACTGGAATTTCTGACAGCTAACTTCCACAAGCTGTTCATGGTTATTTCAAGGGACATTTTGCTGTCAATCACTTACCCCTGAAGTGGACTGCACAGGCCTATTCTGCACCCTGGATCATGAAAAGGATGGGAGCAATATTTGCTTCTTGAAATTAGCACACTAGTTCATGACCTATAAAAGGAAGTTGCGAAAAGGACTGTGATGATAAACAAGGAAAGAAAATTGTTCTTACCAAGAACTCCATGTATGTGAAGCATTACATTGCCTTGCAGAATCTTCACGAGAATCCCGGGAGGCAGGTAATAGAGTCTCCTCTTACAGGTAGAGAAACTGAGGCTCCAAAATGCTAATTTGCCCCATCTGATAAAGGGAGGAGCTGGGTTTCAATCCTAGGTGTCTTGAGCTACAAAGTTCTTCCACTATTTCTCAGAGGTGGTGCTGTTGGTATTTGGGGTGAGACAGTCTTCGTAATGTTTAGCAAGTCTGGTCCCAGGGCATTAAGTGTCAAGAGTATGTCCAGGTCATTGTAACAACTAAAACCACCTCCACACATTTCCAACACCCCCCCCTCCCGCGGAGGGGTGGGATATCCCAGGCTGAGAATCACACAGATAGATCTATCCATGTTGAATCCATCTGCAACAGATAGAACTTCCTCCTATTTCAGAGCAGGGTCCTGACAGAGAGTAAGAGGAGGAAGGGAGATTTGCAGATGTAGCTGTGAGGGCTCTCACCTAGTATAGAAAGGCATTTATGAATGTGGGTGTGTGTCTTCCTCCTTAGAGTGAATAACCTTCCTTGATGCATACTGTGTGCATGCAAACCAATGTGCATGTGAATACGTTGTGCCCTTGAGCATGGAGTGTCAAGTCCCAGCCACTGGGGTCCCCTACTTTCTTTCTCCATATTCACTCAGTCTCTTCTGTCCTGGCGAGTCCCCCTCCTAAATACATCTCACACCCATTCCTGCTACACTGCTCTACATCAAACCTCTTCACCTCTCATCTGGACCATTGTGACAGCCTTGCTTCTAATTGCAGATACCACCAATTCATTCTCCATACCTTTGCCAGCTTGATCTTTCTAAAAGGCAAATCAGACCACAGCACTCTCTAGCTCAAAATTCCTCAGTCACTGCCATTGCCTTTGCAGCTTTAGAAGCAGACCCATATCTAAATGAAATCTTCAAGCAGAAGTGCAATGTGTAAAGCTGATAAATGCAGGACTGCTCTGTTGAATTACGTAGACTTGTTAGGTCTTCCATGATCTGCCTACCTACCCAGCAACATCTCTTAATGCTACAGAATGGGTATGGCTTAGTGGCTAAGCCACCAAGGACACTAGAGCCAAACTGCCTGCATTCAAATCACTTGCCACTTAACTAGCTATGCAAACTTGGATATATTAATTTACATCTCTGTCCCTGGGTTTCCTTACTGGTAAAATGGGCTAGTAGAGCTTCATGGAGTTCTTTTAAGAAAAAGACATATGCACTCCTATGTTCATTGAAGTACTATTCACAATAGCCAAGACATGGAAACAACCTAAATGTCCATCAACAGATGAATGGATTAAGAAGATATGGTATATATACACAATGGAATACTGCTCTGCCATAAAAAGAACAAAATAATGCCATTTGCAACAACATGGATAGAACTAGAGACTCTCATACTAAGTGAAGTAAGTCAGAAGGAGAAAGGCAAATACCATAGGATATCACATATGTGGAATCTAATATATGGCACAAATGAGCCTATCTACAGAAAAGAAACAAATTCATGGACTTGGAGAAGAGACCTATGGTTGCCAAGGGGATGGGGGAGAGAGTGGGATGGGAGTTTGGTGTTAGTAGATGCAAACTAATGCATTTGGAATGGATAAGCAATGAGATCCTGCTGTATAGCACAGGGAACTATATCTAGTCTTGTGGAGTGATGGAGAAACATGATGGAAGATAATGCAAGAAAAAGAATGTGTACACACACACACACACACACACACACACACACGTATGTATGACTGGGTCACTTTGTTTTACAGCAGAAATTGAAATAAACTATAATAGAAAAAATTAAAATCTTAAAAAAAAGAATTGCGTTAGTCTGTATCTGAAAAGCACTTTTAGAAGTGCTGGCACATAGTAAGCATGCAGTTAATGTTAACCTCCTTATATCTTACCCAGAGTTGCCCTAAACTTCTGCAAGTTCCCCAAAATGTTCTGCTACCCACTCCATTATTTTGCACATGTGTGGGGGCAGTTGTGCAGGACTTGGCTGTAGGTCCTGGAGTCATGAGGCTATATGCGAGAAGAAGGGATCCTATTGTAAGAACACACATGAACTATATCTAGCATCAAAATTACCCAGAACTCAAGGGGAGTCTAGGCACCAGGGGCTCTAACCGGGTCCCCTCTTCTCTCCAAGAATTGCTTCATTATCTTTCTACTCTGGCTGGCTGGTCCACTCTGGGTTCTCTAAACTCTTAAGGGATTTAGTCTGATTGTCTAAATTCAGCTTGCAGTGTCTTCTAATTGGGTAAAGCCCATCGTGCCCAACTACTTCATAAGACACTGTTTAGCTGCCGGGAGGTCACTTCTTGTCCAATCAGTGACTTTTCTTCTCTGAATCAGGTGCTGAGGATGAGGCAGTGCAGCTGGAAGGGGTGTTCTGATCAGGCTTTCAGCACAAAATCCTACAACCTCCATCAGAACGGCCTCCTTCCTACTTCTCTGCCCAGTTGACTTTCTAATTACCTATCAGGTTTGAACTCAAGGACTGCGTAATTCCCTGGCCTCTCTTCCCTGATTCTCCCAAACAGAATTGTGTGCTGTCTTTATACATGCTAGACTGGGTACCACCCTCCATTGGAGGACCTGTCTTATCAATGTCTGCATTTCTATATGCCTTTTTTAAAAAAGATATAATTGACATACAACATTGTGTTTTTTTAGTTGTATAACATGACTGTCTTTTCACAAGAATTTCTCGTGTATCTCTAGCTCCTAGCACACAGTAAGTGCTTAACTAAAAAATTTTATTAATGAACAAGAGAAATCTGGATGTTTATGCAAAAGAAGGTAAATTTCAGCCCATAACTGTTCTCTTTGCTGACATTGTGTCTTTTCTTTAGAAATAAGACAAGTTGAAATCAGAGAGGAAATAATGAAAAATTGGGAGAAATAGGTATTGTTTCTGTGACATTTTCAAACCCTCCCCTACTACCTGGAGGCACAGTTGCCTCTCCTGTCCACTTTCTCTGCTCCCTCAGATTGGCATGTCCTTCAAGGCTTCTCATGTCCATCCCTTGTCGACTTGATGAACCACTGCCCACCTCTGAATAATCCCTCACATGTTAGCTTCTCCAGGAATTTGTCCTTGACCTCTTCTCCCTCCCAACCTAGCTAGGTCATCCTCCTGTGCTCTGTGCTAAGTTTATGTGGTGCCCTGCTGTTGTTATGGTTATCACATAGGATGGAGATTTACTTCCTTATACATTTGTCTTTTTGCTTAGAAAGGAGCTCCTTGAGGGCAAGGAGGATTTATTCATCTCTATAGCTGCCATGTACCCAGGATAGTCCTTGGAATAGAGTAGGTGCTTACTAAATGTTTATTGAATGGATGGATGAATACAGGGTATGTAGCTATTTTAAAATATCCGAAAATGCCCAAACCTTATAGCTTAATCTTTGAAATGTGATCCCCTCACTAAAGACCTCCTTTTTTTTTTTTTTGTCTTTTTGTTGTTGTTGTTGTTGTTGCTATTTCTTGGGCCGCTCCCGCGGCATATGGAGCTTCCCAGGCTAGGGGTTGAATCGGAGCTGTAGCCACCGGCCTACGCCAGAGCCACAGCAACACGGGATCCGAGCCGTGTCTGCAACCTACACCACAGCTCACGGCAACGCCGGATCGTTAAGCCACTGAGCAAGGGCAGGGACCGAACCCGTAACCTCATGGTTCCTAGTCGGATTCGTTAACCACTGCGCCACGACGGGAACTCCAAGACCTCCTTTTTTCATTGTGCTTGTTTCAAAGTGAAGCTGCTTATTTTCTCTTCTCATAGTTTTCACAATTTCCTTGAACATATTTCAACTGACTAGAGGGAGCGAGGGGAGGGGAAAATATTCGCCAATTCCACCGTAGACAACTGACACACACTATAAAGCTTTTCAGAGTGGTTTTTGTGTATGATTACCTTGCCTAAACAAGGTCTCAGTACTCACGTTCGTGTGATAGGTGAGATTCCTCTATTATCCCTAATTTCTTCGTTCTTCCTCCTTCCTTTGCTATCTTTTTTGTCATTTCTAGGTCTGACAAATGTGCATTATGCAAAATGCCAAGATGTTTCTGCAAGAAGCATTATTTAAAGCAAAAAAAAAAAAAAAAAAGAGCTTCTTTTCAATAGTTGTTAGTTCAAAAACACCGATTCCTCACACCACACATGAAAATAAATTTCAGATATATTATAAAGAAATAAATGTGAAACCAAACTGTAAAACTATGAGAAGGGAAAATAAGTAAATATTATTGTGAGCTTACAAGAAGAGAAGGATTTCTCCCCTTTTTTGGGTTTCTTAAATAAGACATAAAATCACAAGTAATAAAGGAAGAAATAGGTTTGAATTCATTAAAAATAAAAAACTAATTATCATAGGCAAAGTTAGACAACAAAACATTGGGGGGAATATTCAGAACATATTTAACAGATAAAGGATTAGCATCTAGAATGTATGGAGATGGCTATACATCAATAGTAAAAAGACAAACTCAGGAGTTCCCGTCGTGGCGCAGTGGTTAACGAATCCGACTAGGAACCATGAGGTTGCGGGTTCGGTCCCTGCCCTTGCCCAGTGGGTTAATGATCCGGCATTGCCGTGAGCTGTGGTGTAGGTTGCAGACGTGGCTCGGATCCCGCATTGCTGTGGCTCTGGTGTAGGCCGGTGGCTACAGCTCCGATTGGACCCCTAGCCTGGGAAGCTCCATATGCTGCAGGAGCGGCCCAAGAAATACCAAAAAAAAAAAAAAAAAGACAAAAAAATAAATAAATAAAGCATAGATATTCCCTTAAAATATTAATAGTATACAATATAGCAATAACTCAGAAAAGCAATTAAAAGTGTTTTTAGAAAAAAAAAAGAAAAAAAAGACAAACAATAGAAAATGGGCAAAAGATATGAACAAGGAATTCTTATGAGGAAAATAAAATGAGCAGTGATCACATGAAGAGAGGCTTAATTTCACTAGTGGTCAAGGAAATAGATTTCAAAGCAATATGACTATGTTATTTGCAAAAATTAAAATCAGACCACATCGATATTGAAGAAATGGTGGGAAAATGGGAATTTTCAACAGTGTGGGCAAAAATGTAAATTAGTACAACCACATGAGAAGGTAACTTGGCAATTGCTAATAAAATTGGAAATGCAGTTCTCATTGTGGCACAGTGGAAATGAACCCAGCAAGTATCCATAAGGACCCAGGTACGAACCCTGGCCTTGCTCAGCTCAGTGGGTCAAGGATCCGAGTTGCCATGAGCTGTGGTGTAGGTCACAGACACAGCTCAGATCTGGTGTTGCTGTGGTATAGGCCAGCAGCTATAGCTCCCATTACACCCCAACCCTGGGAACTTCCATATGCTGCAGGTGTTGCTCTGAAAAGCAAAATAAAATAAAAAAATTGGAAATGCACACATGACTTGAGCAATTCTATTTTTAGGCTAACACTCTAGAGAATAAATTTTACATGGTCACATAGAAATACATAAAAGAATAAAGCAGGATTTTTTTTGGTAATCATGATAAATTTGGAAACATTTTATGTTGTAGTGTAGATTTACTCCCAAAGTAGAGACCAAGACAAGTCTTGCATGCAAGTTGTTTATTTGGGGATGTGATTCCTGGAAATAGAGGTGGAGGAACTAGGAAGATAAAAGAGGGAAGGAGGAAAAGCCAGTTCAAGACTACGTTACGTATCAACTGGTCTCCAGTGGGGCTCCATCCCTCTAGGGATTTCTTTGGGGACCACGAAATTGTTTGCCCCAGGGAGGATAGAAAATGAGCACATTTATCCATGGGCTTCCAGCTTCATTTGGTCAAGGGTTGACCCATGGGGGTTAGCTCTCTTACTTTTCCAAGTTATACACATGAATGGCTGAGGAGGATCCCAGGGGAACTCTAGATTGTTAGCTTCTTTCATATGCTCTATCTCTTTGCATTTTTGTATTATCTTTTTCAAATTTTTTGTTTTTTTGTCTTTTTAGGGCTGCCCCTGTGGCATATGGAAGTTCCCAAGCTAGGGATCCAATCAGAGCTGTAGCCACTGGACTTCACCATAGCCATGGCAATGCCAGATCCCAGCCACATCTGTGACCTACACCACAGCTCACAGCAATGCCAGATCCTTAACCAACTGAGAGAGGCCGAGGATCAAACCTGCGTGCTCATGGATGCTAGTCAGATTTGTTTCCATTGAGCCATGATGCGAACTCTTTGTCCTACTTACTGAGAGAGTTCCTCAACTTTATTTTTCAACTCCTCTACTTGATTTTATATTTGATCAATATATTTTTTATGTTCTGAAAGCACTCTCTTTAATTGCTTCTTTTCATAACAACCTGTTCTTTTCTTCCATTTTAAAAATTAAACTATAGTTGATTTACAATGTTGTGTTAATTTCTGCTATACAGCAAAGTGATTCCGTTATATATATATATACATTCTTTTTTTTCTTTGGCCATACCCATGGCATGCGGAAGTTCCCAGGCCAAGGGTCGAACCCAAGCCACAACTGTAATCTGAACCACAGTGGTGACAACACCAAGTTCTTAACCAGTAGGCCATCAACGAACTCCTATATATTCTTTTTTATATTCTTTCCATTGTGATTTATCTCAGAATATTGATAGTTCCCTGGGCTATACTATAATACCTTGTTTATCATAACATAATTTATAGATGCAATAGCTTTTCATGTCTCTCTGAAGATTTTAACTAGCATTTTCCTTCTCTCCTCTATGTTATCTCTTTTCACTATGGTCATTTATCCTTTCTTGTAGTCTCTTTTATTGCAGGGATTTTTCTCAAACGTCTGATGATATTCTGGATTTTTATTTAAGAGTGAGTCATTAAAAAGCTGATTACAGGAGTTCCCATTGTGGCTCAGTGGTAACAAACTCGGCTAGTACCCATGAGGACGCAGGTTTGATCCCTGGCTCCGTTCAGTGGGTTAAGGATCCAGTGTTGCCATGAGCTGTGGTGTAGGTCACAGACACAGCTCAGGTCTAGCATTTGGCTGTGGCATAGGCCAGGAGCTACTGCTCTAATTCGACCCCGAGCCTGGGAACTTCCATATGCCATGGTGTGGCCCTAAACACACACACACACACACACACACACACACACACACACACACTGATGACAGCTATAAAATGGGTTGTGCTTTAGGACTGGTGAACTTTGCTTTAGGCTATCCAATAGGAACTTTGCTCTTACTCTGTGTGGCCCCCAAATGCAAGATAAATGAGGATTATTTAATCTCTCCATGCAGGAATCTTCTGCTTGAGGAGAGACCCTGTGGCTAGGGGTCTTCCATTCAAGTTGTGAGAGTTCTTCCAGTCACAGACATTCCATGAATGCCTCTGTCTTCTGCCGCACATTTTACTCTGCCTTGTGGGGCTACATGCCACCTTTGCCAGGCACATCGGCTTCTTCTAGGCTGGGTCATCTTCCTTGAAGTCTCCAGGCTGCGCTTCCCTTGCCCTCCTCTCTCAGTTACCCTTCCTCATGTCATGTGTTCTCCTCAGAAACTTGTTACAGTCTCTGTTGTGATATTTTGCTATATTGACATTTCACTTTATAATCTGTGATTACTTTTCTGTGCATGTACCTGTGTGTTGGTGTTTTTACTTGATAATTGAACATTTTACTATTCTTGTTGTTAATAATCTTATAATTCTAACTTTACATAATATTAATGCTAGCATATAGCTAAACTTAAAAAGTATGATCTGAATATTTATATTTTTAATAGGAGTGTAATTTACCTTTTGTGAAGGTGTGTACATTTGAATTTTCAGCACCGGTTTATGCCTTCTTTTTTTTTTTTAATGGAAGTTCCCAGGCTAGGGGTCAAATTGGAGTTACAGCTGCTGCCTACACTACAGCTCACAGCATCACCGGATCCTTAACACACTGAGTGAGGCCAGGGATCAAACCCACGTCCTCATGGATACTAGTCAGGTTCATTACTGTTGAGCCATAATGGGAACCTTTGCTCATTTTGCTCTTTTTTTATTGATAGATTTTTTTTTATCCATGTTTTAGTCTATTCATTTGGAAGCTATATATTATACTTCTATTTTTAGTAGTTTCTCTAATTTGTTGAATACTCATGGCTAATTTCTCTTTTATAACAAAATTAATGCTGTTAAATGTTTTAATCCTATCTTTAGACATGGCCATAATTTAACCAGCTCCATCTTGTACTTCTTTACAGTTTCCATTTTACATTTTTTACATGAAAATATCTTTTTTACAGTCAAGAGTTAAATGTCTCTACATTTTAAACAACTTTTTGTGCTATCATTAAATACATCCTCTAATATCATTTTACTGAGTGTCTGGAAGTGTAATGTCTCTTAGTTGTTACTACATTGAAAATGTATTTATTGCTTAAATTGAACACTGAATTAGTGAATGCTGAGCAATTGATCCTAAGGAAAATGCAGGGTTAGGTTCCTGAGCACCTCTGGTCACAATATTTCATCACCTGATCAACATATAACTTTGTTCTATGTGTGTTTCAGTTTAATGCTACCTTATTTCTTATGCATTGTTGATACATTAACAGAGAACTCAAAGCCAATAGCAATATAACTTGTGTTTAAAGGAAACTTATCTAACAGGCATATTATCTCCATAAGGCACATCACAGCTTCTTGAGCTTAGAGACACCAGCCAGCACTTCAGCTATATGCTTGGGAGCCATTTTAAATAGTGAATCATCAATAAAAATATAAAAATGTAAAAAGCATGGCACTAGGTAGACTACAAAGAGGCCCCTTGTTTACAGTACTAGAGCTGGAACAAGAAGGCTGAGTGTGGCCTTGTTCTACCTCAACTGGAACCATAACCATCGGATGACCCAAAATTTCCCCCAGTGTGTGTGTCAATGAAAGTCCAAAGGGGTGGCATGTATTGATTTGAGAGGGAGGGAGGGTTACAAATAAATTTTAGTGAGTAGGTAAATTTGCAAATATGGGCTCTGCAAATAAAGAGGACTGATTATATATGCAACCCAATGACTCCTCACAAAGTGAAAGCGTCCATGGCACAAGCATCCAAGACATAAAGCATTTCTAGCTTTCCTTTGGGCCCTCTTCCAAGGGTAACCTCTGTCCTGACTTCTAACATTGAAGATTAGTTTGCGTTTTTTTCACATAATGGAATGTAAGCATGTATTATGTACTCTTGTGTCCAGCTTCTTTTGTTCAATATGATATCATCTGTGTTGTTATATAGAGTATATAACTCAATCCATGAGTTATATTCATCCATGTTTTTGTAGGTTGTAATGGGTCATTTTTCTTTTTGTCAGTCTAGTTTATATAATTCATTTTGTCAGAAGTGAGTTTGTTTTCCTATTATTGCTTTGGTTGTCTTTCTAGAATTATGTTTCCTTATATCTTTCAGCCTTTTGATTTTTAAGGTTATTTTATTTTACTATTTTATTTTTAGGGCTACACCTGTGACATAAGGAAGTTCCCAGGCTAGGGGTCAAATCAGAGCAATAGCTGCCGGCCAACACAACAGCCACAGCAACGTGGGATCCAAGCCGTATCTGCAACCTATACCACAGCTCACGCCAATGCCTGATCCTTAACCCACTGAGTGAGGACAGGGATGGAACCTGCACCCTCATGGATACTAGTTGGGTTTGTAACTCGCTGAGCCACGATGGGAACTCCCTAAAGGTCATTTTAAATGGGAAGTTTTCTGCTTCTTTATTTTTTTCCTTTCTAGCAGTGGAGGTGTGTGCTCTGCCTTTCTCTAACCCCTAGGCCCCAATCCAGAACCAAGTCTTATAAGGGTGTGCCAGCAGCCATCTTCTGCCCCAGCCTTGGGGCTAATGAGTCTCAGAGGCTTCAGGAGATTTGGCTCAGGTCCTGCTTGTGAGGCTGTGTCTGTTCAGCTGCCTCCTTATCTTCCTATCTGGAAAGAGTTACACCAAGCAGCAGAGTGGCAGCCTTGCTAAGCCCCCTTCAAAGGAGGGCACTCAGTTCCACTCCTGGCTTCATGCAGGGAGACTGCCTCTAGTCTGTGCCTTGTGGGGAGCTGTTTGGTTTCTGTTTAGTGTTAGCATGAGTCTCTTGCCACCACCATCTGGGTCCAGGTCTGGAGCCCAGCCTGCCCCTGGCTTCATCCTTGCTCATTGTTGTAGATTTCTGGTCCCATAGATGTTTGCCTTGTCTTTGATTCCAGCTATCTCTTTTTGGTCATCTCTTCTTATATTTGACCTGACATTGCTTTGTGTCTGGAGATGGGAGCTGTGGAGGAGTGAACTTTACTATATACTATGGTGCCTAGAAGTCTGTATGGCTTTGTTTTATGAGGCTAGAAAAGACAATTTTATTCAGAAATAAACAAAGCACAGTTCAAGAGTCCCCGGCCGGGTGGAAACAACCTAGATATCCATCAATCAATGAATGGTAAATAAAATGTGGTATATCCATACAATGGAGTGATTCTCAACCATTAAAAAGACTTGTGGTGCAGTGGCTTAAGGATCTGTCATTGTCACTGCTGTGGCTTGAGTTGCTGCTATGGTGTGGTTTCAATCCCTGGCCCAGGAACTTCTACATGTGGGCATGGCCAAAAGGAAAAAGAGAAAAAAAAAACACATTAAAAAGATGAAGTACTATGCTATTACATGGATAAACTTTGAAAACCCTCTGCTAAATAAAAGCCAAACATGAAATGTTGTCTATTGTATGATTCCATTTACATGAAATATCCAGAACAGGCAAATCCAGAGAGACAGAAAGCAGACTGATGGTTTCCAGGACCTGGAGGAGGAGAAACTAGAGCGTGACTGCTAATGGGTATGGGGTTTCCTTTTAGGAGAATGAAAATGTTCCAAAACTAGGTAGAGGTAAAGGTTTCACAACAGTGTAAATGTACGAAATGCCACAGAATTGTATGCTTTAAAATGGTTACAGTCATGAATTTCATGTTATGTGAAGTTTACCGCAAGGCAAAAAAGAGTCTCTGCCCTTCTGCACACCGTCCCTACTGCTCCTGTTTGAATTATCACTCCTTCTTTGCACCAACACAATACCTAGTCTGTACCTTTAGTGACCATCTTCCGCTGCACATTGTTTTTCTTTGTGTCAGTCCCTTTATTAGACTATATGCATTTTCAAGAAAAGATCTGCATCCTGTTCAGATCTGTTTCTCTGTTACCTTGCTTAGTGTCTGGCACAGAGTAAGCCCAACACATGTTTGCTGAATAAGTGAATGTACAAATTAGTTGAACCCACATGACCGCTAAAAAAAATTCTCTCTTCCTTTGGGTCTCTCAATTTATTGTTAGAATGATCCCCTGGGGAAAGGATTTTCATTTAGAAACATTGTGATGCACGCAGGGCTTGAGACTTTGGTGTGAGAAAACAGCAAGCAGCCCTGACCCTTCCTTGGGGCCCCTCTAACATTTGACCTCCCAGCTTCCTCTAGTCCTAACCTACATCTGCTGGAGGTACAGTCGCAATGGCTGCAGCTTCAATTATTCAAAATAGCCTCAACAACTAAGCTCAAAAATGCTTCTGCTGAGTCACCCTCCAGCACACAGTGTTTTCTATACGATGCTCTCGTCTGTCCTCTGAGGCGTAAATTGCAAATATCATAGCCTCACTCTACAGAGGTGGGTTAAATGACTTTTCCTGGGTCAGGCAACAAATGATGGAGTAAGTGATGCATCAAATTGGAAGAGACTTCAAGAGGGTCTTCCTGCCTATGCTCCTATATTTACCTACTTATTTGTAGGTTTCAGGGTTACAAATTTCCTGAATATATAGCTTTGAGATTAAGATTGTGAGATATGAAAATGTTTTCCTTAGCTTTAGTTCCAATTCTTTATGATACAGCTGAAGATGTTTCTTCTTGTTCCAATTTGAGTGGAGATAAAGATGGAAAAGAGTTATTAACCATCTTCCCATGTCAGCCCTTTATACCCTCAAGATGACTTTTTTTTTTTTTTTGCTTTTTAGTGCTGCACCCGCGGCATATGGAGGTTCCCAGGCTAGGGGTTCAATCGGAGCTACAGCTGCCAACCACAGCCACAGCCACAGCCACAGCAACACCGGATTCTTAACCCACTGAGTGAGGCCAGGGATCGAACCCGAAACCTCATAGTTCCCAGTCGGATTTGTTTCCACTGCGCCACGATGGGAACTCCCTCAAGATGATTTTTAAATTATCCCTTTCACTCTTCCATATTAAAATTTGCCATCTCATTGAGGACCTACCATGTGCCAGGAACTCTGGGATTCCAGGGAAAGTAAAATATAATCTCTCCCTTCAAAGTGGAAATTTATGGTCTTTCTTTAGGATTTGCTTGATGTTCCTATTTCTGACTCAAATCCAGCTTTGCAAAATCTGCCCCCAAATTTACCAGCAGGGAAACATTTTTACTAGCTTATTATTATTCTCTGTGCTTTTAATAAATGGAAAAAAAATCCATGTTAATCTCTCTTCGTGTTGTGCCAGGGATCAGCAGCCTGTGGACCATTTGATTTGGGACTGTCTGTGCCCAGTCACATTGAAATCCCTTCAATTACCTGAAATGAGAAAAATGGAGCAGAAACTCGAACATAATTTCTTTCTTTCTTTCTTTTTTTTTTTTTTTTGGTCTTTTTGCCATTTCTAGGGCCACTCCGGCAGCATATGGAGATTCCCAGGCTAAGGGTTCAATCGGAGCTACAGCTGCTGGCCTACACCACAGCCACAACAACACCAGATCCAGGCCACATCTGCAACCTACACCACAGCTCACCGCAATGCTGGATCCTTAACCCCCTGAGCAGGGCCAGGGATCGAACCCGCAACCTCATGGTTCCTAGTCGGATTTGTTAACCAATGAGCCACGACAGGAACTCCTAACATAATTTCTTTCTAGCAGTGAGTGTGGAGTCTTGTAGAAACATCCCCTTCTCACACAGCATCCCTAGGTCTGACATCATGGAGACACCTCACCTGGCTTAACTGATGCAAACAAGGATTTTCTGGGAAACCCAACAGCCACCAGCAGTGCCCTGCAGTTTCCAGTTGCTGTGTGGTCCCAGAGCTGCTGAGGGACATGGTAGGCAGAGTAAGGGTGCATATCTCTCTAGCATCCAGGAAACCCAAGGAGACTGAAGCCATCATTTCCTTCGCTGACTCAACATCCTAGGGAGAGGGGACGTATGGGGCCCCAACCTGCTTTGAAAGAGAAGTGCTAGGATTCCAAAACCAGCCTTGCAGCCTGCTCCACCAGTGATGCTGACCACTCATGCAGCAAGCATCTCTCTCTTATGTGTGCCACCTCCACAATAGAGTTACACAGTAAAAGGATTTGGGATCAAAAAATGTTCAGTGAAATAAACGACCGTTTTTATACTTTAGGGGCTAGGTTAAAAAAGAACAAAACTGGTAAGAGTCACCTTACAGGGGGTTTTAGTAGCTCATAGCCACCTGTCATTCATTAGTCCTGATCACAAATGCTATTGTTCGATCACTGCTGGTCAGCAAGGCATTGGAGGGTCTGCTTTAGATGTAAGAGTGACTTCACTCTCCTCTTAATACCTTTTGTACCATCTTCTTGCATGTGACTGTAGTATAGCTAAGTATATGAAAGCAGGGAATGATTTGCCTTGTTTGTCATTGTCTTCCCCCAGAAGCAAACCCTGAGACAAAATTTTAAGTGCAAGTAATTTATTTGAGAGGTGATCCGCAGGAAGCACTGGTGTGGGGGGGGGGCGGGGGGCAGGGTAGAGAAGTTAGCCAAAAGGAATCATTAACAAGTTAGTTATAGCATGAGGACTAGAGCCTGATCCTATGGGTGAACTCTAGGGAAAGGGGTATCACACAAATCTCAGAGATGTCCTACTTGAGGACTGAGGAAATTGGGGTATTTATATGCCAGATGCCATCAGTAATGGATCGAGGGCTGTGCCTGTGTAATATTAATTGCATATTCATATGGGAAAAATGAACCTTAATTTTTACTTCATTTCATACAATTTAATGCAAGGAGGATCATACACCTAGATGTAAAATATAGCGCTATAAAATTTCTAGAAGAAAGCATAGGAGCATATGTGTACAACCTTAGAGTAGGCAATGATTTCTTAGGCAGGACACAAAAAGCACTAAAAAACCCTTGAAAATTTAATAAATTGGACTTCATTCAGAATTAAATACTTCTGCTCTTTGGAAAACATGGTTAAGAAAATGAAAAGGCAAGTCATAGAATGGGAAGAATATTTTCAACCCATATATCTGACAAAAACTTGTGTCTAGAAAAGGTAAAGAACTCTTGCAAATCAGGAATGGCAAAATATTTGAAAGTACATTTCATGAAATAAAATACATGAAGGGCCAATAAGCCATTTGAAAAGAGGCACATTACTCATGATCAGAGAAATGCAAATTAAAACCACCATGATATACAACTAAATATCCATTAGGGTCGCTAAAACCGAAAGAACTTGACAGTGCAAATGCCAGCAAAGACAGCTGGAACACTTCTGGTTTGCTGGTCGGAGTACAGATGGTACAACTACTACAGAGAATGCTCTGGCAGTTTTCACAAGGTTAAACGTGTCTCTCTCTAGAAACCAGCAATTCCACTCCTCAGTATTTACTGAAGAGCAATTACAGCACATCGCTACCAAAAAAAAAAAAAAAAAAAACAGGTACGAAAATGTTCATAATAGCTTAAAAAAAAGAGACAGGTACGCAAACAACTTACATGTCCATCAACAAGTGAGGTACAAATTGTGATATGATCATACAGTAGAGGGCTATTCATCACTAAAAAGGAACAAATGACTGATATATACATCAACACAGATGATGCTAAAAGACAAAATTACACTGAACAAAAAAAGTAGATATAAAAGAGAATATTCTGTATGGTTTCACATATATTAAGTCTAGAAAGAGGAAAGCTAAGCTACAGTGATCAAAATCAGACCAATGGTTGCCCTTGGGAGCTGGAGATTGCCTGGAAGGAAGCACTTCTAAGGGAACATGGGGCTTTTGGAAATGTTTTGTATCCTGTTTAGGATGGTGGTTTCATGAATGCATATAGGTGACAAAACTTGCCTAATTGAACATATAAGATCTGTGCCTTCTATTGTACAAAATTATACATTAATAAACATTATAGATTCTTCTTTTAAAAAGAAAACATGATGGCCATTAAAAACGTGGGGTGGTGTTCCCATTGTGGCTCAGCGGAAACTAATTTGACTAGTATCCATGAAGACACAGGCTTGAACCCTGGCCTTGCTCAGTGGGTTAAGGATCCGGCTTTGCTGTGAGCTGTGGTATAGGTGGCAGACATGGCTTGGATTTGGCATGGCTGTGGCGCAGGCCAGCAGCTACAGCTCTGATTCGACCCCTAGCCTGGGAACCTCCATATGCTGCAGGTGTGCCCTTAAAAGAGAGAGAGAGACCAAGAAAAGTGGGGTTATTTGCTCAGTGTTTTGTCTAGCCCACCTCTAGCCACTAGATCACAAGCTTGAGGAGGGAAGAAGCTGCGTCTGTTTTGTTCTCTACTGTATTCCCAGAACTTAGTACAGTATCTGGGACCTCTTGGATGCTCAAGTCATATTTGTTAATATCACAGGTTTTTAAGAGCCTCTGCGCATTGAGCTGTGGCTTTATATCTCCCTTTGCAGACATGATCTGTTCTTGGCAGACGTTGGTGGCCCCAGAAGCTCGAGCACAGGTGCATTGTCTAGGAAGGGAGCTTGCAGGTGGGAACCCAGCAGGGCACTGGGTGTCCTTGGGCACTGACAGGGTCCCAACTGTGAGCACCATCTGCTGCTGTGAAGGGTGTCTGACAGCATCCGCAGCCCTGGACCTGGAAGGTGAGTGCCTCTGAGACCGAATGTCAGGATCCCATTCCTATCCTCCTGCCTACAGGGAGCCCATGGAAAGTCACTTCAACCCTGCAAATAGAAAATGCCCACACATGTACTGCATTGTAATTTACCAACTATTTTCCCACATATGATCTTATTGTATCCTCCCTAGGACCCTGTAAGGAAGGTATTTATTAACCCTATTTAACAGAGAGGTTAAGTGACATCCCAAGATCACACAGCTGGCAAGGGGTGGCACTGGGATTCAAACCAAGTTTCTAACCATTTACTATTATGTTAAATGTAGTACTGCTGTGTCATTTAAGAACCTTCAGAAAACATTTCTGAAATCTGACCCCTTCAAGGACTACTGGAAAGATAACTAACAAATATCCTTTGCCTTGAATGCAATTTATTCTACGTGTCCCTGAAAGATTAGCCTGCCTGGACTATCAATATGCTAGTGTAACTCCCTAATGCCAATTTTCCATGCTCCTCACCACCTACCAAGTAAAATTTATTCTTCTTAGCTGTGTTCAGTGCTCTCCTACCTATCTCACCTTTGTAGCCTCATCTACCTTAAAAATCCTTGCATTCTGTCTGGTTATGTCACTAGCCTGATCTCTGCAACATCTCCGCTTCTTAACTTACCCTCCAATTGTAATAGTTGTTTTTTTCCATCTTCCCTTGGAACACTTTTTCTCACCCTTCAAGTCAGGACTGAAATGCCACTTCCGTTCCTGTTCATAGATTTCACTTCCTCTGAATCCTTAGAGTACATAGTTTGTACCTTTCTCTTGGCATTAATTGTCAGGTATCCTGGCACATCTCTTTGTCTTATTTATTAGAGTCTGAGGTCCTAGAAGGCTAGATACATGCCTCACCCATTTTCATAACCCCTATGGTGACTAACATAGCCACACACTGTGGGTATTTAATGGTGTTTTATTGAGTGAATAAATTACCACCTCTCAAACTATTATCTATGCATTTAATATCATTTGGAAAAATAAGTGGCTTTTAAAAACCGTTTGCATTTTAACTTTATGAGTTAGAGTCCATAGAGTCCATCCTCCATACACTGTGCTGTTACTGCTGCTGCTTTTTTTTTTTTTGTCTTTAGAGGGCTGCACCTGCGGCATATGGAGGTTCCCAGGCTAGGGGTTCAACTGGAGCTGCAACCTCCAGCCTAGGCCACAACTACAGCAATGCTGGATCCAAGCTGTGTCTGCGACCTACACCACAGCTCACGGCAACGCCGGATCCTTAACCCGCTGAGTGAGGCCAGGGATCAAACCATATCCTCCTGGATACTAGTTGGGTTCATTAACCACTGAGTCATGATGGGAACTCCTTCCTCAATGCACTTTGCTTCTGATTTTAAGATAGGTTAGGACCTGGGACTCTCAATCTATGTGCTTGCACTTGCACCTGGCCAAACATTTCCTGAAGCAATAACTACACAATGCAGGGCCATTATGAAAAATAAGATACAAAAAGGCCACAAGCCAACTGCCACTTCTGAGGTAACAGAAGCAAAAATAGAGTTCTATTCATGATTCTTGGGAGTTCCCATCGTGGCTCAGCGGTAATGAACCTGACTAGTATCCATGAGGATGCAGATTTGGGTTTGATCCCTGGCCTCACTCAGTGGGTTAAGGATCAGGCGTTGCTGTGAGCTGTGGTGTAGGTTGCAGATGCGGTTTGGATCCTGGGTTGCTGTGGCTGTGGCATAGGCTGGCAGCTGCAGCTCTGATTCCACCCCTAGCCTGGACACTTCCATATGCCACAGGTGTGTCCGAAAAAAAAAAAAATGTTCCTGCACACAGCACCACCAACGTGGTGGGCAGACCACCCAAACTTTGCTTCCTGCACACCCCACCAACATGCTCCTACCCTCACCTCATTTAAGGAACCAGCCCCCCCTCGCCCACACCCAGTGAGCAAGGGCACCTGTTTCTTCTTGTCACTCCCTCACACCATAGTACCAGCCCCAATAAAACCTTGCCTCAATTTCTTGTTTGGCCTCTTGCCAATTCCCATTGATTAGAGAGTCCAAGGAGCTAGGTAGGTAACAATTTGACACAGACTGGATAGATGCCTAGATTCTTTGCAGGTGGGGCTGGACACATGGCGAGACTGCGGAGTCCACAGTTCTTCTCTGGCTCTGTAGCTGGTACAAATTGCCTCTCCCTTCAGGACTTTATTTTGCCTCCATCTATTCAATGGGGGTAATAATCTGTTTTGCTTATTTAGCTTACCACAGCTGTTGGGAGGACAAATTAACAAATGTAGAAGAGCTTTGCCGGTTATAAATCAACCAGACCTTTCACTGAATTCACCTGCTGTTGGACTGAGGCACAACTTTCATTGCAGGAAACATCCCACCAATTTGCCCCGCTTTTTTAAAGAGAACGTGGCTGTCTTGAGGGAATATGTCAAGGGTGCCACAGGATGATGAGAAAAGAACATTTCCTGAACGGTGGGTGGAACTGAGGCTTCCCACTTTGTGATGAGAAGACTGCCAAGGTGCCCCACAGTGACACCCACAACCAGAGGACCTCTCCTTCCCCTGCACGAGGCTTCTGGGCATGTCCATTGGCTTCCACTCGGGGGAGGGTGGGCCTTGGATCACCTCACTTCCTGATTGGTCAGCTGCACAGATTGGCAGGCGCCCGCCGGCTGCGTTAGCCTAGAGGCAGAACATGGCGGAGGCAGGAAAGGAGCACGCGGTCCTCGGGCTCCCAGGAGGAGGCGCAGCACAGTGGCCTCTGCAGCGGTATGGCCGCTTCATGCCCTTGGGCACCGGAGAGTCACCTGGGCCTGGCCTGGAATCTGGGACATCCTCTTCCCCCACGTGGAAGGTGAGACTTGAGGGCGGGAAGGGCTCTAAGGCGATCACCTCCACAGGGAGAGAGGGAAGACTTTGGCCTGATCCCCAAGTGCCGCAACAGGAGGAGGGGACATCAAGGGGCTGACAGGGATGGTTAGCCGAGACAGCTAGCATTGGAACTATATAACGACAAAACCCAGTACATTCTCAAAATAATTATGCACGGGAGTAGTAAACATTCATATATTAAACAGATATTTACTGAGCATCGATTATTGTGTTAGATTTTATTCAGGGAGCTGGGGAGTGTATCAGTGGACAGAGTATAAATGATTCCCTACTCTGGTTTGTTTTTAGACAAGTGGAAGACATAGTATTTATGCAAATACTATATAATTATGTAAACCTATTTCACAGGGCATGCATATATATATACAGAGAGTGAGAGATCGATCTTCAAGTAGTTGTTGGTCTACCGACAGTCCAGCAACGCACCAAAGGACTAAATTTGAATCCTAACTTTGCTCTGAATTTCTGTGACCTTGGTTGAGTTACTTATCCTCTCTCTATCTTATTTACCCTATCTTAAAATAGAGATAATAAAAGTACCTGCCTAGTAGAATTGTTGTCAGGACTAAGTTAATATATCTTAATCACCTAAAACAGCACCTCCTGTGAAGCTGTATATAAGGGTTTAGTGATTTTTTTTTTTTTTTGTCGTGGTGGTATATTTTAATGCCATGGGTTGCCGGTCATTTAATTCCTTCTGGTCTGGTTTGATTATTTAATGTGGACCCTGGGGTTTTAGATTGTTCATGTATGCCATTGTTGGTGCAGTTTGGGCAGCAGTGGGTAGGAGAAGGGTTAAAAAAAAAAAGAGAGAGAATATTCCAGGTAGGGGATACAGCATGTGCGAAGGCCCTGCACCTGGAAAAACCTCAGCATGTGTAATGTGCAGACAAAAAGAGTCAGGCTGGTGCTGAGAGAACAAGGGGACTGATGACATGGATGAGGTTGTAGGTGCCTTGTGAACAATATTCTAAAACTACTAGGAAATCTATAAAATTGAATTGTGATGATCGTTGTACAATTATAAATGCAATAAAATTCACTGAGTTAAATAAAACTACTAGAAAGCCACTGAAGAGTCTTAAGTAGGAGGATTTTCATCTTTGAAAGGTCACTCTGGTTGAAGTGTGGAGACAAAATTGGAGAAGCTTATGAGTCGAGTCAAGAAGATCTCTGAGAATGCTGTTGCCGTGTGGTAGGCAAGAGATGATGATGACTTAGGCCAGAGGTGGGAGGGGAAGGAGGATGGCCGTGGAGGTGGGGAAACCAGCCATCTGGGCATGGTTTTTTTTTGGTTGGTTTTTTATTTTTATTTTTTTGTCTTTTTTGTTTTTTTGAGGGCTGCACCCACGGCATATGGAGGTTCCCAGGCTAGGGGTTCAATCAGAGCTATAGCCGCTGGCCTACACCACAGCCACAGCAACGCCAGATCCAGGCCACGTCTGCAACCTACACCACAGCTCACCGCAACGCCCCATCCTTAACCCACTGAGCGAGGCCAGGGATCGAACCTGCAACCTCATGGCTCCTAGTCGGATTTGTTAACCATTGAGCCACGACGGGAACTCCTGGGTGTGTTAAAGCTATATTTTGGAGGCCAAAATGATAGGACTTGGAGATTAATTGGACATGAGTAGTGAGAGTAAGGGAGTTCTGCATTTTTGGTAGGAGCAACGGGGAATGGGGAACATCAGAGAAGGAACAGTGAAGGGAATATCCAAGACTTCAGCTTCTGATGTCTTGGGTTTAAATGTGTTTATGCAGCATCCACCTGGGGATGTTGAATGGGTAGTTGAGTATACTGGTCTAGATTCAGAGGACCTATCTAGGCTGGAGATGGAAGTGTGTTGTCAACATGTAGATATGTCATCAGCATGAAGATAGCTTTTATAATTAGGAGAGATGAGATTCCAGGACCAAGCCCTAAAGTAGGTCAGGTCAGATAGTGGGGACAGAGCCATGAAAGAAGATGGGAGGCACTTGGGAGAAAGCAGGTCCATCACAGTTACAGAAAGTTATTTCAAGAGGGAGAAAAGGAGTTCCCATCGTGGTGCAGCAGAAACGAATCCGACTTGCAACCATGAGGTTGCAGGTTTGATCCCTGGCCCCGATCAGTGGGTTAAGGATCCAGCGTTGCTGTGAGTTGTGGTGTAGGTTGCACACGCAGCTCAGATCTGATGTTGCTATGGCTGTGGCTCCACTTCGACCCCTAGCCTGGGAACCTTCATATGCCACGGGTGTGGCCCTAAAAAAGCAAAAAAAAAAAAGAAAAAAGAAAAAAAGAGGGAGAGAACCACTGACTTTGTTGAATGATACTGCAGAGTGGAGAACAATAATGACTAAAGGTTGCACATTGCATTTAACAATGTAAACGTCCTTATGGTCTTTACCAAGAGAAGTTTCAGTGAAGAGGGTGGAAGCCAGATAGGGCTGAATTGAAGAGTGACTAGTAGGTGAGGAAGTGGGGCCAATGTGCGTGGACAGTTCTGAGAGACTGGGCTATGATGGGGAGAAAAGAAGAGGCATAATGAATTGTTCACCAAATTCTACAATAGTCAAGCTAAGACCATAAAAAAAGACATTACATATTTATTTCTACCTTTGTGGAACACCGTATCCTGAGAAACTGTATAAGCTGCAAATGCAAAATGGGGTAAATATGGAGTTAAAGAATGGTCCATCTATAATAGGACCTTGTTTAAAAAAAAAAAATGGGGACATTTGAGGACATAATTAATTTTTGAAACTGCCCAACAGATTCCTCGATACCTTCTCTTAACACTCTTTAAACCCTTTCTCTGGGAGTTCCCGTTTTGGCTCAGCAGTTTATGAACCTGATTAGTATCCATGAGGATGTGTGTTTGATCCCCGGCCACTCAGTGGGTTAAGGATCGGGTGTTGCCGTGAGCTGTGGTATAGGTCGAAGACGTGATCAGATCCCTCATTGCTGTGGCTGTGGTATAGGCCGGCAGCTACAGCTTCAATTCAACCCCTATCCTGGGAACTTACACATGCTGCAGGTTCGGCCCTAAAAAGCAACAAAACAAAACCCCTTTCTCCTAAGGCATTTTCGTTGGGTTCATGGCCTCAGATGCAGCTGGATGATTATGACTCCTATCTTGCAACCCAGAGGCCAGGGATATTTGACCACTCTAAGGCGTTGTTATTACAATTTTCTTTCCTTTGCAAAGTTCTTCATAATTGCTTATAAGGAGTGGCACTTTTCAATAGTTTTCACATGTTTGGCATAAAGCCACAGCTACAGTGACAAGAGATGAGGCTGGCTTTTGCAGTGCTTTTGAAAACTGAACATTTGTACCTTCCTTTGAATCTGTGTGGAACCATCCTACCTGCTGCGATCAGTTTCAGCCTAGGTCTGTCATTTTTTGGTAGGGAAACGAAAGAGAAAACAAGATTTGCTCTATTTTATGTGTTCTGTGACTATTGTACAATAGTAATAATAAAAGATGAACCATCTAAAGAAGTGCACTAAGTCCCTTGTGAATTTCTTATTTTAAAAATATGTGGTACCTGCAGTAAAAAAAAATGTGTTAGGTAAAGCATAAAAATATATTATTGTGGAGAATAGAGTCATTTTGGTCTTTTTTTCTCTAAGAGATTTTCAAGTTCAACCTTGGTTGAATCTATTTTGAGTTTTTTTCATTTTTCCCTGAGATTATGGGGAGAATCTGATTTCCTTATACTGTTCTATATAGTTGTTTAGTTATAGAGAAGACTTTTATCACAGTGACCACATGCTAAGGCAAAAATGTTGACTCAAGCAGAGTTCCCTGGTGGCTCAGTTGGTTAAGGACCTGATGTTGTTATTGCTGTGGCTCTGGTCACTGCTGTGGTGCAAGTTGATCCCTGGCCCCGGAACTTCAGTTTGCCATAGGCGCAGCCCTCCCAAAAATGTTGACTCGAGAAAAACATGGACAATACAACAAGGCCTCTAAGATTTGAAGTCCTAGTAGAGAGATAAGGTTAAGTCTGTGACATCTATATAGGATGTGGAATATATATATATAGATAGATAGATAATTTGTCTCAGTTGGATTATTCTTATGAAAAGTTACTATCTGGAGGTAAATTAACCACAATTTGGAAAAAAATAAACTTTTTGAAATACTGAAAAAAAGATCACCTGTTTAGAACTATGCTACCTGGACATCCGTGTGCATAGAAGTCACTTGGGGATTTTTTTGAAAAATTCAAATTCTGACTTAGTAGGTCTGGTATAGCCAATAAAATTCTGTAGCTCTAACAAGCTTCCAGATCATGCTGATGCCGTTGCGTCCAGGACCACTCTTTGTGAGACAGAAGTTTAGAAGACCTCAAATGAAATGGGCAGCCCTATAGTAAAATTAACAAAATGAATTTGTGGAGTTATGAGGTAAGGCAATCAGATTCATAATGAATATGCAAATGTTTTATTAAGAGGGTTAATATTGAAACCATCTGTCACTTAAGTGGAATGAGCAAATGAAATACATCTTGAACTTGATTTTAATTCCTTTCATCTGTTAGCCCAGCCTTTCTAAAAGGATTATCATAATAACAGATTGGTCCATTTTATGTCTGAATGTAATTTAGTCTCCTAATTTGAGATAATTTTGAAAGGTGATGTTAATTGCAGGTTGCTTTTAAATTAAAGTTTTACCATGTTTTTCAGATTCCAAGGATTTTTCAGACATGCCCTAATTGGTTGAACCTGACAACTTCTTATTTTTTTCCTTTCAAAGGGAAAAAAAATCCTGTAATTTTTATAGAAGGAACTTAAAAATAATTGCCCTACTTAGAAATTAAATAGAATATGAAGTTTGTACTTGAAATGAACTTTTAAATGCAGATTCAACATAAGCTGTACTTTGAGTCCTTGTAGCAATGTCCTTTTTTTCTTCTTTTTTTGTATTTCTTGTGCCTACGTATTACTTAGCATGTGATAGGTGCTCAGTAAATGTTTGAATGTGTGGTAACTTTTCTGAGCTTTTCTTATGATAATGTGATAATTATGCTGTGGTTGCTATTATTGTTTACTTTGGTGTAGTTCTTACAGTAGCCCTACGTAGCAAATATTATACTGTTTTTTAGATAAGTGAACTAAAACTCAGGTTCAGTGACTTGCTCAGGAACACAGAGGTAAGAGACCCTTGTTTTCATGCCTCTAAAGCTTGTTCCTTTAACCACTATGCTATTTGTCTTATAAGTATTAATATTTCCTATGGGGAATAGCAGTTCAGTTATGTAGGTGAGGAATTTTGAGATTAACACACAGGGTAAAAATGATTAAAATGACTGTAGATTTTTTTTTTAAGAAAAATTTGTGATTCAGTAAAACCCCAAGAAAATTATTTTTGGAAACTATGAAGTAGTAGTTCTTTGTATACCTGGTAATTTTTGATTGGATGCCTAATGTTTCGGGTTGTACCCTGTTAGATGCAGGGTATTTTTGGATTCCTATAAATATTCTTGAGTTTTTTGCTGGGATAAGTTGTTTGGAAAGAGTTTGATCCTTTCAAGTCTTGCTTTTGAGCTTTGTCAGGTGGGACTAGAGCAGCATTTGATCTAGGGGTCATTTTTTCCCCACTCCTGAGGCAAAACTCCTCAACATACATACTCTATTCAATGCCCTGCAAATTATGAGGGTTCTTGCTCTGGCTGATAAGAACCGGCCCTATTCCCTACCCTGGGTTAAGTGCTCAGGATTTCTTCAAGTCCTGTTAGGTGGTTCTTTGCTCAGCTTCTAGTTATTTGCTCACACATGTGAGCTGACGATTTGAGGCGGGGTCTCTGCAGGTGTCGGGGGTTCTCTCTCGAAGCAGCGCTCTCCTGGTATTCTGGCCTGCAAATGCTAGCCACGGACCTCCGTGGGCATGCGGCTCTCTCCCCTCTACTCAAGGACACCTCACACGGTTCTGCTTGGGTTCCTTCTCCTTGCACTTTGGCCTGCAAACTTTCTCCAAGAAGTAATCAGAGCCTACGGTAAGGCTCACCTCCTTTGTTTCCTTTATTTCTTAGGAATCATGTCCTTTATTACTTGATATCCAGTGTCTGAAACCTGTTGTTTCCTCTAATTTGTCCAGTTTTTAGTTGTTTCAGGCAGGAGGGAAAATTTGGTCCCTGTTACATTATGTTGGTCAGAAGTGGAAGTCCATAGTGGGTCATTTGATTAAGTCCCATTTTGTCATTTTCCACTTCCTTTCATCAATTCAACAAAATACTGTTAAGTTATTTACTGCATACGTGACATTCAGTTAGGCACTGGAGAGGCTAGGGAACTGCCCTTGTGTTTCATCACAATCTTAAAATATTGGGGCATTCGCGCACAGGATTATAAGAGTAGGTAGGGCCTGATGCTAGAGTGGTGTTTCTCAAGATGTAGTGGGCAGGTACTTTGGGCACTCCCTCGGGCTGCTTGCTGAAGACACAGATTCATGGTTCTTGTGCCAGACTTAATGAATCAGACTCTCTGAGGGTGACTCTCTAGATGATTCTTACGTACTGCAATTTGTCTTCATGCCCCAATTCCAAAGGAAAGGTGGGGAAGAGGGAACAATCGACAAAGTAACACTGATACTATATAGCGAGGTACAATTTATTAGCTATTTGCATAAACCTCTCCCCATTAATTCTCACATGTAAGATCTCTCTTTAGATCTTATTACCATTTTGTACACAAGATGCTGGGGCCTGGCTAGATTAAGTAACTAGCCAAAGGTTTACATAAGACATAGAGGAACTGATTCTAACACCCCAGTCTTCCTCAAGCCAGTCCCCATTCTGCTGTACACTGCTGCTTCCTACAGTGTTACCTTCATGTATGAAGAGGCAGGGCTATCATCAAGAGTTGTTATTCTTAAAAAGGCAGCTTGCTTTTTAAAGAGTTAACAGGTTATATTGTTTTATTAATTAGATTGGCTTTGAATAACAAAAAATGCAAAATAACCGTGGATTAAATAAGACGAAAGTTTGTATTATTCATCACATAACAGTACAGGGTGAGTATGACACACTGAAGCATCAGGAAATGAGGATCTTTGTATTTTGTTCCTCTGCCATGCATGGTGATGGTCTCACCGTCCAAGATGGAACTAATATTCTGAAGGGCCCGTGGGGGAAGGGATGAAGGAGTGGGCAAAGGATATACACCTGCTGTCCTTTAAGGAAGTTTCCAGTAAGTTGCCATATGACACTTCCACCTGCAGCCAGAACTTAGACCTATGGTCATCCTAACTGTATGGACAAGTGGCTTATCTAGTCTGAATGCCACAAACTCATGTGTCCAGCTAGAAATCAGGAGTATTACCATGTAAGAAGGAAAATGGTTATTGGAGAATAACTAGGAAATGAAAGCTTATTCCTTTGGGCCCTGATTGGAACTCAAAGGGCGTGTCTAGTAAAAATAGCAACAAAGAAAAACATTTAGTACATAATTACTGTATGTCATTACCTAGGATGGTGCTTGGCAGATTCTCCCCGGACCAAGTATTTATCGAAGGAATGAATCACAGCCAGGTATTCGGCGAGGCATCTCTTCTTGCATTGTATCATTTAATCTTTCTGACAATCCTGTAAGGTAGTTACTACTATTTTTCTTTTATAGATGAGGAAATTAAGTATACTTTTAGGTGGCAAAACTAGGATTTGATCCTAAGTCAGGTTCACAATCATAATAATGTCTTTTTTAAAGTAGTAGTCATTAGTGTTGTTCACCAGTTATACTAAGGTTGCATATCCCTGACCTCTTGAAATTGTGTGTCATGTTTTGATTTTGGCCAGTGAACTGTGAGCAGAAGTGATCTATGTCATGGCAGTTTGTAGTTCATTATCTTCTTTCCCTTTGCTACAGTGTTGCACGTATAGGCTACCCTGTCAGGGTAGGCCCTGCAGTAAGAATGATAAGGCTGTAGGAGGTAGAGTGTGAAGACAGGTGGAAGAAGGATACATAGATAGTGTGAGTGAGAAAACCTTTGCTTTGCGGCATCGTTACTTTCTATAGCACACTCTAGCCTACATCTGGCTGATACAGAAATTATTTTAATAATTGTGGCTATGGTTAATTGAATTATATATCACATTCAGTGTACATTGCAAATTGCTTAAGCTTTTGAGGAAGAACCTTCTGATGTCCCAATGTTTTTTTCTTACCACAAAATCATCACTTGTTCCAAAGCACCAGAGTATAAATACGTATTTCCAACTGTGTTCTCTTTCAGTAAACAAAAGCTTAATTTTATCATGTAACACACATACTTTTCATAGAGGCTACAGGTTGTTTGCATAACATGATTTAAGGTAGAATTTATCTAGACAGATATAGTGAAGATTTTTTTTCTTTTAGTTTAGCGGTCGAAGGAGTCTAAGAAGTTATAATTTTAAATGAAGCCTAAGGAAATTAAAATGCATTCATGTTTACGATTTGTTTTCTGCCTACTATATGCCACTATTCAGGGCTCTGTTTAGAGATGACTAAAAAAGCATCACCACTGGAAGATCTAGCTAGTTAAGCTCAAGTACCTGCTAATTTGGAGTATTGGGTGCTTTTTAACCTAAAAAATGACAACATGGCATCGAAGAAATAGAGTGTTTCTTGAACTCAGATTTAGAAATACAGTTTGGATATTTAGACTGTTAGGGCTTAAATGAACATTGTTTGTGAATAAATCAAGGATATTGCCTATGAAAATAGCAAAAGCAATTGGGAGAGTTGCAGAGACCTAGGATAGGTGTGCCAATGGGAGGCACCACTTTGTGGTATACTTGGTGATTTTTACAGTATTTATTAGTTTGGGAAATTTTCAAGGATTTTTATTTTTTATTTATTTTTTGCTTTTTAGGGCCACACCCATGGCATATGGAAGTTCCCAGGCTAGGGGTTGAATCAGAGCTACAGCTGCCAACCTACACTACAGCCACAGCAATGCGGGACCTGAGCCGTGTCTGTGACCTGCACCACAGCTCACGGCAACGTCAGATCCTTAACCTGCTGAGCGAGGTCAGGGATTGAACCAGCAATCTCATGGTTACCAGTCAGATTCTTTTCTGCTGTGCCACAATGGGAACTCCTCAAGGATTTTTAGATGTATTGGAGAAATGTCCTAGGACTGTGTTTTATAGATAGAAGAGTAACCAGAGGGGCCTTGATTGGTAATTAGGACATAAAGAACTTATTCCTCGGATGCATGTGATGTGTTTTGTGTAAACATATTTTACCTCTGGCTACTAATAAAGGTGATCCAGTTGCTAGGTCTAAAAGGACTAGACAGTTTCATAATCATTAATCTTAATCGGGTATATGTGGTAAAAGAGGAGGAATCACATCTCATGCTTTGATGCCTGAAATGATTTTTTAGGTTCTGAAGAAAAAAACAAATTCCCTAGGTGTATTTTATTCCTTTTTTCTGGTCTGGGTACTCTGCTCTTTTAATTGTGTTCATTATTTTTTTACTGTTAACACTTTGTATTTCTGTGAAACATCAAACCAAAATACTGAATTTCACAGTTTGGTAATGGGGATGCTGCAGGACCACTTTCATTAGCGTTATGTGCCCTACAAGTTTGATGACATAGTTTATGAGGCTCTTTAGCTACTAAGAGTAAGTGAGGAGGCAGCTAATAGCCTACTTAACAACTTTGCACATTTTTCATATTTTATTATGTATAAATCAGTTTGTGTCTCTATATAGAGCTGTGACACTTTCTGAGGGTTTTAAAAGAAGGAAAAAACTCAAGTACAAAATTTAATTTGTCACATCTGACAAGTAACACTAAGCCTTTCATGTAGATATAGTTTACCTTTGAAATACTTTTCTGTATTTTCATATATTTCTTTTTACTTTTTTTCTAATTTTAAAATAGTCTTATAGTACAGTCTTACATAAGTACATGAATATAAAATAGGATAAGGTTCTCATACATTGGTTACGTGATCAAAGTTGTGTCTGAAAATCCAGCCTGTGATAAGCAGGCTTTCTGTCTCAGTATGTTGATGGCAAAATACTGTAAGTCAGAAGTCAGGTTGATGTAAATCTTTCCTTCTCCAGTTTTATTGAGCTATAATTAACATACAACATCATATAAGTTTAAGCTGTACAACATAATGATTTGTGTGTATTATAAAATGATTGCCACAGTATGGTTAGTTAATATCCATCACCTCACATAGTTAATCAGTTTTTTTCCTTGTGTTGAAAACTTTTAAAATCTGTTGTCAGTAATTTTCAAATATACAATACTATATTGTTAGCTGTAGTCATCATGTTGTACGTTATATCTCCAGAACTTATTTAGCATATAACTGACCACCTCTGCCTCTGTTTTCTACCAGTCTGTTCTATTTCTATCAATTCATTTTTAAAAATTTCACATATGAGAGGGATCATCCTGTATTTGTCTTTTACTTATTTCACTGAGCATAATACCCTCCAGGTTCATTCGTGTTGTCACAAATGATTTCCTTGTGGCAGGATTTCCTTGCTCTTTTTTTTTTTTTTTAAATAGCCTAGTAATATTCCAGTGTGTGTGTGTGTGTGTGTGTGTGTGTGTATGTACACCATATTTTCTTTATCCATTCATCTGTTGATGGACACTTAGATTGTTTCCACGTCTTGGCTGTTGTAAATAATGCTTCAATGAACATCTGGGTACAGATATCTCTTTGAAATAGTGATTTCCTTTGTATTTATACTGAGAAGTGGAATTTTTGGATCATATGGTAGTTCTGCTTTTAATTACTTTTTTAAGGAAATTCTGTGCTGTTTTTCGTGGTGGCTGTATCAGTTTACATTCCCACCAGCAGTGCACAAAGGTTCTGTTTTCTCTACATCCTGACCAGCACTTGTTTTCTCTTGTCTTTTTGATAATAACCATTCTGACAAATGTAAGGTGATATCTCATTGTGGTTTTGATTTGTATGTCTCTGATGATTAGTGATGTTGAGTATCATTTCATGTACCTGTTGGCCATTTGAGCATCTTCTTTAGGAAAGTGTTTTTTCATGTCCTTTTCACATTTAAAAATTGGATTATTTGCTTTTTTGCTGTTGATTTGTATGAGTTTCTTATATTTTTGGGATATTAACCCCATGTATGATAAATGGTTTTTAAATATTCTCACCCATTCCATAGATTGTCTTATTTTTTTGATTATTTCTTTTTTCTTTTTTTTTTTTGTCTTTTTGCTATTTCTTTGGGCCGCTCCTGTGGCATATGGAGGTTCCCAGGCTAGGGGTCGAATCGGAGCTGTAGCCCCCGGCCTACGCCAGAGCCACAGCAACACGGGATCCGAGCCGCGTCTGCAACCTACACCACAGCTCACGGCAACGCCAGATTCTTAACCCACTGAGCAAGGGCAGGGACCGAACCCGCAACCTCATGGTTCCTAGTCGGATTCGTTAACCACTGCGCCATGACGGGAACTCCTGATTATTTCTTTTGATGTGCAGAAGGTTCCTGGTTTGATGTAGTCCCACTTGTTTATTTCTGCTTTTGTTGCTTGTGCTTTAGATGTTATATTCAGAAAAATCATTGCTGAGACCAGTGTCAAGGGGTTTTCCCCTATGTTTTCTCCTAGAAGTTTTATGGTTTCAGGTCTTATATTTAAGTCTTGATTTTGAGTTAATTGTGTGAGTGATGTAAGATAGAGGTCTAGTTTCATTCTTTCGAATGTGAATATCCAGTTTTCCCAGTACTATTTACTGAAGAGACTGTCAAATATTAGTTGATTATATATACATGGGTTTCTTTCTAGGTTCTCTGTTCTGTTCCATTGGTCTGTGTGTTTTGTTTTTATGCTAGTACCACAATGCTGTTTTGGTGACCTAAATCCTAAGCCAGATTTAGGTTAGCAACTAGAAAGAAGATGTGAATATGATGTATGTTCTCTCTGACACCTTAAAATTAATCTTCTTCTATGATCACTTGATCATTAAAGATAACTTTTATTGAGCTAATGTGAGCATTTTATTGTGCTAATGTAAGCATTCCAGTAAAATGCTAAATTATCACCTATTAAAATTATTTTCCTGGGAATTCCTGTTGTGGCACGGCAGAAACGAATCCAACTAGGAACCATGAGGTTGTGGGTTCGATCCCTGGCCTCGCTCAGTGGGTTAAGGATCTGGCGTTGCTGTGAGCTATGGGGTAGGTCACAGACGTGGCTCGGATCCTGAGTTGCTGTGGCTATGGTGTAGACTGGCAGCTGTAGCTCCAATTAGACCCCTAGCCTGGGAACTTCCATATGCCACAGATATGGCCCTAAAAAGCAAAAAAATAAAAAAATAAAAATAAAAATTTCCAAGAGCCAGAAATAAGTAATTTTTTTCTCAGATGCCTGGGTTATATTAGTCATTAAGATGTAAATTTTTTTCTGAAGAATTAAAGTATTTCTTATAGTATCCTTTGTCGTAAATTTAATGCTTTCCTTCACCTTGCTTCTAGCTAGTCAACAAGAGAAGCTTTATGTAAAACTTTTTGATTATGCTTAAATTTATTTATAACAAAGGTAAACAGAATAGTATAGTAAGCCCACATGTACACAGCAACAGCTTCAACAGTTACCAGTTACCAACTCATGGCCAGTCTGGTTTTGTCTCTACCCTGTTCATGTGCATCATGTTACTTTGAAACAGGTCTCAGACATCGTACCATCTCATCAACTATTTCAGTTCATATCTCTAAAAGATAAGGACTTTAAAAAAAAAGGCATAATACCATTTTTACTCTAAAAAATAACAGTTCCCTAATATTATCAAATAGTTCTCAAATTTCTCATAGTCTCATGATTCATTTAAACAGAGCCATGTGTGATGATTGATTATTATTTTTTTTGGTATTGAAGGTTTCCTCCCTATGTTTCCCTGACCCACCTCTCTTTCTTCCTTGCAGTTAATTAGTTGAAGAAACCGAGTTCTAACAGTTCCTGACAGCATGATTTTGCTGACTGCATCTCTGTGGTGTAGTTAATGGGATCCTTTGCCCTCTGTATTTCTTGTGACTTGATAGCTGAATCTAGAGTTATGATCAAGTTCAGGTTAAGTTTATTGTTGGTTTTCTTTTGGGGTTTTTTTTTTGGCCAGAGTACTTAGTAGTTGGTTTGGTCTTCTTCTCATTGGAAGTGTCTAATGCCTGTTCAACTGTCTCCTTGTGAAGTTGCAGCTCTTGAACATGATGTCTAGAGCCATTAATTAGGGGTTGCAAAAAATGTTGATGTTTTAATTTAATCATTTTCTTCATTTATTATCTGGAATATAAAATATTTTATATTTATAAAAGTAAAGAAAAATTTCCTTCTATCTCTTAGAGTTTACCTGTCAGTCAGTTTGTGTAGGAAAGGTAGGACAGATGCTTGATTGTTTGCCTTCATTTGCTTAAAAAAAATGAGTTTGTTCTCTAGCGTCTTCTGGTGTTGGAAAGTGACTTTTTTTTTTTTAAAGACCAGACACTTTTAATATCTTTATCTTTTTAATTCATAAATTTTATCAGGATGTGTCTAGTTGTTGATTCCCCCCTTCAGTGCCTGAAACTTTTCATATCTTTGTGCAGGTGTGGAATAGTTGTTCTATTTGCTTAATCATTGCCTTTACTCTGTCTGTTTTTCCCCTTTCACTTTAGCTTCTGCTATTAAATTTGTTCTCCTGTATTTGAATCTTTGCTCTACATTTTCTTGATGATTATCTTATACATGATTTCTTCTTTGTGGTTTTGCTGTTTCTGAATATTGATCTTTCAGACCATTAATTTGGTATCAGCAGTGTCCATCCATGTCTTCAATTAAGCTATCGAATATTTATATTTATAAAGAATGTTTTTAGTGCTAGGCCTCCTTAAGTGTTCTTAATATTATTATTATTATTATTATTTTATTTAAGCTCTTGTTGATCTCCTCTGTCAGTTTTTTTTTGCTTGAAGCCACCTTTTCTGGGTTTTCTGTTTGTGCTTTATCACTTTAGCCTATTCGGTATGTCATTATTTTCCTTTAACTTACTCCTCTTCTTACCTTCGGGGTGCAAGCCCAGTATATCAAGTGGCAAGTGTTGGGAGGTACATGCGTCAGCCTTCTAGGCATTCTGTAGAGGAACAGAGAGGACTCAGCAGAGTAAGTTGCTCAGCTCCATTGTGACTCCTTGGAGGTTGGAAAAACAGTAGAAATTTCAGAATACATAGGTTGGTACTGCTTTTCTTCTTGGAGAGTCCACCAATTTCCACAGGTTAGGCTTTCTCCTAAGAACTAGAGCATTCCTACCTTTGCCCTAGGGCTCCTTGCTTAAGCAAGGGCCTCTGTTTTCCTCCAAGAAGAAAACATACCAGCTCTTTTTATCTGAATCCCAGGACTTCAACCCACCCTTCTGGCCCACTTGGATGCTGATTTTAATAACTGCTCAAGGAAAGGTAATTGGTATTTGTATTGGATTTGGGAAGGGAAGACTGCAGGGATGCAATCAAATTACCATTTTCTCCTGAACCTCTTGGAAGTCTTTCAAACATTTTCAGATTGTATGAGCATACATCTAAAGATATTTTAGAGGAAATATTACAACAAATATATGAAAAATAGTACTGTGGAATTCCTCTGTATCCTGTTAACCTTCTCATATCTTCAGGTCTTTATTGAAGCCTCATCTCGTGATGCCCACCCTGACCATCCTCTTTATATTGTAACTGTCATGCCCTGTCTTTACACTGCCATTCCCCTTACCCTGCTTTGTCTTTTCCCTAGCCCATAGAACTTTCTTATATACTAGATTATTTATTTATTATGTTCACAGTGGCTAGAACATTTGATACCCAGGTGGATAATTTTTAACACCTTCTTCCCCTAAATGATAAAACTATTTTCATAAAAATTTCTTAAAATTATTACACAGACAGTGAAAACGCTTCCTGAGATTCATTATTATAATTATGGCAGTCAGATAAATAAGAAAAAGGAAATGGGGAGTTCCCGTCGTGGTGCAGTGGTTAACGAATCCGACTAGGAACCATGAGGTTGCGGGTTTGGTCCCTGCCCTTGCTCAGTGGGTTAATGATCCTGCGTTGCCGTGAGCTGTGGTGTAGGTTGCAGACGCGGCTCGGATCCCGCGTTGCTGTGGCTCTGGCGTAGGCCGGTGGCTACAGCTCCGATTCAACCCCTAGCCTGGGAACCTCCATATGCCGCGGGAGCGTCCAAGAAATAGCAACAACAACAACAACAACAAAAAAGACAAAAGACAAAAAAAAAAAAGGAAAAGGAAAAGGAAATGTATGCCATAGTATAAGGCAGGGAAAGAGCACAAGTAAGTATTTAACCAGTTGTTTTTATATCTAGTTAACTGTTCAGACTTTGCTTTTTTGGTTAGAGGCTGACCTTTTATCTAATTGATTTTCCATTAACTAATAAATTATTTTTAAAAATAAAACTGAATATCTTCTAAGGTATAATTTAGGCAGCTAATGATAAAATTGCTGATATGCTTTATTCTCTTTTTTGTTCTTTAGTTTGGAAGCATTTAATAATTTTAAAAGAATAAATTTTAATGTTAATGGAGATCCCATCATGGCGCAGCGGAAATGATTCCGACTAGGAACCGTGAGGTTGTGGGTTCGATCCCTGGCCTCGCTCAGTGGGTTAAGGATCTGGCGTTGCCATGAGCTGTTGTGTAGGTTGCAGACACGGCTGGGATCTGGAGTTGCTGTGGCTGTGATGTAGGCTGGCAGCTACAGCTCCAATTGGACTCCTAGCCTGGGACCCTCCATATGCCGCGGGTGCGGCTCTGAAAAGACAAAGCCAAAAATAAATAAATAAATAAATAAATTTTAATGTTAAAGGTGTCATTCAAATTGAGTAAAATATTTTGAGTGTGCACTAAAATTTGTACTTGCCAAACAAAATATTCCATTTTGTTGCTTGCACTTTGATTGTTTTAAAATTTTAAACACAGATATAAGTACCAAAAAGCAGGTCCCATAAAATGACAGCATTGGAGTAACTCAAGTTCTATTTCTTGAAATCTCTGTAATCCCTATGCTTTCCTTATTTATTTTAAATCTATGGTTTAAATGCAGAAGAATGTAGCACCACAGGGTTGAAGTGAACTGCGTTCTAAGAAGGGATTTGAGATAAGAACTTTGCATTAAGCAGGCTTGAAGTTTATCAAAGCCTCGTGAGCTACTCTTAAAACAAATGTATGTGGTTAAGTCCACATGTATGTAGGCCGACTTTATAACTGGGAGTTTTCCAAATGAATGTCTATGAAGACAACAAAGTTTATTAAAGAATAAATAATAAAAATCTGATAATTTGCAGCTTATGTATGTATTGTTTAAACTCCACTGTAACTGTAGCAGTTGTTTAGAACTTAGATCAACAAAAATTTCTTTTCAGGGAGGAACATTTGATCAGTGGCATTGATTAGAATTGCTCGCACATGGTGGTAATAAAAAGCAGCTGCTTTTTAGTCAGTTGGACTATTGTTTATAAATGCTCCACAAAACATTCCCTTATTGCCTGTTCCAGGGTTGACTGCTCCCACCATCCCTTAGTATGCCACTGCTCTTGTTTATTATTTACTGTTGGCTATGCTCTTGCCCTGCTTCCCATTCCCACATTAACTCCATGAGGGTAGCTAATGTTTTGTTCAATGATGTGTCCCATCTAGAAAAACGCTTGGCATCTGATAGGTGCGCAGTAAATATTTGTTGAATGAACAAATGAATGAAGCTTAAGGTCGGGGACATTCTTTTTTGTGTTTTGTTTTTTTTCCCCCCCAAAACATTTATAAGAGAGATCAGTATATAGTGGGTACTTTGTTAATCTTAAGTGACTTAAGTGACTTAAATGCGTGGTATATGATCTCTTTAGACCCGTGCATTTCTATATGAATTTTAGAATCAGCTTGTTAATTTCTATGAAAGAATTTAGAATTTTGATTATTACTGCTGTAACAAATTGCCACAAACTGAGTGGCTTAAAACAACCCAAACTTAGAGATTCCTTATGCTTTCCTTATACTTCTGGAGGTCTGAGGTCTTAGGGGTAGGTGTCAGCAGGGCTGCCTTCCTTCTGGAGACTTTAGTGGAGAGTCTGTTTCTTGCCTGAATTCCCTGCCTTGTACTATCCTTACCTCTTCAAAGCCAGCAGTCACATTTCCTTCTCTGACTGTTCTGCCTCCTTCTTTCCCTTATAGGGACCATTAGGATTCCATTGGGCCCGGCTGGATAATCCAGGATGCTCTCACAGTCTCATGATCCTTAATCATATCTGCTAAGTCCCCTTTGCCATGTAAGATAAGATATTCACAGGAACATTTGTGGAGGAGAGCAGGGGTCATTATTCTGCCTACCTCAGCATCTTAACAATATTAAATCTTCCTCTGTGAACAAAGTATATCTCTTCATATGTTTACTATATATTAAATTTATGTCAGTTTTTAGTGTGCAGGTCTTTCAATTCTTTTGTCACATTTATCCCTAAATACTATTATACTATTATAAATTTTGATGTTTTTAAAATTCCAAACTCCAATTATTCTTTATTAGTTGGTATAAATTTAGTCTTCATTTACTGATCTTATATCCTTCAGTCTATCTACAATTCATTTATTATTTCTGGGAAGATCAATTGGATTTTCTTTTCTTTTTTTTTTTTTTTTGTCTTTTCTAGGGCCGAAACCACGGCATGTGGAGGTTCCCAGGCTAGGGGTCTTATCGGAGCTGTAGCCACTGGCCTATGCCACAGCCACAGCAACGTGGGATCCAAGCTGTGTCTGTGACCTACACCAAAACTTGTGGCAACTCTAGATCCTTAACCCACTGAGCAAGGCCAGGGATCAAACCCGCAACCTCATGGTTCCTAGTCAGATTTGTTAACCACTGAGCCATGATGGGAACTCTGAATTTTCTATATAAATGATCATGTTTGTGAATCAAGGCTAGTTTACTTTTTCCTTTCCAATCTGGGTGCTTTTTATTTCTTTTTCTTGCCTAATACAATGGATAGACAGTGTTGAATAGAAGTGGTGACATTTTTGTCTTTTTCCATCGGTCTTTCACTGTTAAGTATGATGTTAACTGTAGGTTTTTCATAGATGCCCTGCATCAGCTTGAGGAAGTTCCTTCTATTCCTGGCTCACTGATTTTTTTTTTACTCAGGAATGGATGTTGAATTTTGTCAAATGCTTTTTGTATGTTCTTTCATCTATTGAGATGATTCTATAATTTTTCTTTTTTTTTGTTTATTAACATGATGAATTACATTCTGTTCAAAATACTTCCTAATTTCTTATTTACCCATGGGTTATTTAGAAGTGTGTTATTATTTTCAGAATAGTTGGGGACTTTTTCAGAGGTCTTTGTTATACTGATTTCTAATTTAGTTTGTGCTTGGAGAACATACTTTAAAATTTATTAAGACTTGTTTTATTTTTTTTCTTTCTTTTTTCTTTTTTATTTTTTTTGGCTTTTTTTGCTATTTCTTTGGGCCGCTCTCGTGGCATATGGAGGTTCCCAGGCTAGGGGTCTAATCGGAGCTGTAGCCACCAGCCTATGCCAGGGCCACAGCAACGCGGGATCCGAGCCGTGTCTGCAACCTACACCACAGCTCATGGCAACGCCGGATCCTGAACCCACTGAGCAAGGTCAGGGACCGAACCTGCAACCTCATGGTTCCTAGTCGGATTCGTTAACCACTGCGCCACGACGGGAACTCCCAACCTGTTCATATTTTAATATTTAAAGTGCATTTCTTGTACTTAAAGACATAATTGTGCCTTGTCTTTTATCCTTTTGTCAGATTGCCTTTCATTGCGATGCTTAAGTCATTTACATTTAATGTGATCATTGATAGTATTAGGTGTAAGTCTCTAGTCTTGCTGTTTGATTTGTGTTTGTCATTATCTTTCTTCCTTTTATACTCTTATTCTGGCTTCTTTTGGATTTATTGAGTATTTTTTAATCCTTTATATCAGTCATCTTTTAAAGAGAAAAGGTAGACAGGTAAATAAGTAAATACAAAGTATCAGAATTGGTAAGAGCTATGGACCAAAAAACAAAGTTGGAGAAGAGGAACTATCTGGTTTGAATAATGGAGCAGGGAGTTGGTGGCATTTTTCAGTAGGATGGTCAGGAAAGGTGTTACCTGAAAATAGGACATTTAAGCAAAGACCTGAAAAAGATGACATTTAGGAGAAGACAACTTCAGCTAGAAGAGCAATTGTAGAAACCCTGAGTTTTATGATTATGAACGTGCGTTAGTGTGTTCAAGGAGCAGCAAAGAGGCCAGTGTGGCTGGAGCACAGTGGCCAAAGGGGTAATGAGAGCAGAGAGGTGACGAAGGGCTAGATTGTCGAGCACTTTGCATGAGTCTCTGAATGAAGTGGAAAGCTGCTCTAGGGCTTTGAGCTGGACATGACATGACCTCATTTAATTTTTTTTTAGGGCTGTACCTGCATCATGTGGAAATTCCCAGGGTCGAGTCAGCTACAGCTTCCAGCCTATGCCACAGCTACAGCAATGTGGGATCCAAGTCATGTCTGCCACCTACACCACAGCTCATAGCAATTCTGATCCTAAACCCACAGAGGGAGGCCAGGGAACGAACCCACAGCCTCATGGATCCTAGTCTGGTTTGTTAACCTCTGAGCCACAAAGGGAACTCCCCTTATTTAGTTTTTAAAAGGACTACTCTGGCAACCATACTGAGAATAAAATGTGTTGGAAAAGGGGAGGAAGAACAGAAACTGGAAAGCCTTTCAGGAGCTTATTACAATAATCCAGCTAGAGATGATGATAATTCAGACCAGATCTGTGAGAAGTAGATTCTGGATATTTTGAAGGATTTGCTGATGGATATGGGTATGTGAAAAAGTAAGGATTCAAGAATGATATCACAATTTGGCTTAATGAAATGGAAGTTTAGAATTATATTCTGTGATGGGAAAATTATAGGAGTCAAAAGACTGCAGCAGCCTAGTCCATGGTAGGTGCTTTGTACCAGGAAAGACAGTCATGAACATGCTGTCTTGTAGCATCCTTTCTTGGCCACATAAAGATGGGCCTTGGGCCTGGAACACTTCTTTAGCAAGAGACAGAGTCCTCATAGCCTGTGCTCCTTTGTTCTGCTTAAGTATCCTGGCCAGCCCCATTGCTGTATCTGTCTCCTGGAGGGAGGAAGAGGGGTCCTTGTGCTGTAGCCATGAGGGGTGAGCACAGGTCAACTGCTCTCCATGGATGTCAAGAGAGACCTGCTGGCCATGGGGGAAACAACTCCCACTACTGATGCTAATCTTTTTTCCTTTTTTTTAGGGCCACACATGTGGCATATAGAAGTTCCCAGGCTAGGGATCAAATTGGAACTGCAGCTCCTGGCCTCTGTCACAGCCACAGCGATGCTCAGCAGCAGATCTGAGCCACATCTGCAACCTAAGCCGCAGCTTGTAGCAACACCAGATCCTTAACCCACTGAGTGAGTCAGGGATCGAACCTGCATCCTCATGGATACTAGTCAGGTCCTGAATCTGCTGAGCTACAATGGGAATTCCTACTGAGGCTGATCTTGCTCTGTTTTTTCTCTATGTGAATCCAACACTGTTCCCTCCAGTGCTTGACTATGTTGTATTCCATGGTGACTCCAATACCAAGATTCATTGGGCAAAAGTGTTTGGACTTCTACTCCTGATGACAAGTAACAGATGCCCCTGTTCAACATTCTGTAGTAGATTTAAACTGGAAAACAATATTCAGCAACAAAAGAATGAAAAAAAAATTGTACTGTAGTCATAGAGTGGTATACTACAGTAATGAAAACAAATGAACTCAGGTACATATAAAAACATTGATGAAGCTAGATATAAAATTTTTCTGCATTATTCTATTCATATAAATAAAACTAAACTATGGGGTTAGAAGTCAGATGGGAGATTATCTTAGTGTGAGAAGGAAGCAGGTAGTGATTGGCAGATAGCACTAGGGTACCTTCTGGAAGGCTTCCATTTCTTTATGAGTGGTGATTATGTGTTTGCTTTATCATCATTCATTGAACTGTATATTTAAGTGTTGGGGACTTTTGGGGATATATGTTACATTTATTTTTTAAAAAAGTTGAAACTTCCAAGTTAGAATATTGCCTTCCAAAGAATTTGTTTAACTGACTCCAGTTTTGACAGCTATGCCTGACTTAGCTATGCCTGACTCCTGGCTATCTTTGTGGTTTTAATTGGTCATGAACCGTACAAGATAATCTATTTAAACTATGATAAGGAAAATGTCATACAAATAACTAAATTCCTAATACTGAGAAAGAGGCTGAATAAGAGCTGCTGAAGGGAATACTGCATGGCTTAACATGCCCCTGTTGACATCTAGAATGTCATTCGATTTTTAAATTCAGAATTTAAAGTGAATTAGATGAAACAGTAGGAAATCTTGAGTTTAATTATAGCATTAAAGCTTCAAACCCCCATATGAGTAAGATGGGACATTATTTCTCAATAGAATATACTAATTTTATAAAAATATACTTGAGTTAGGTATGTATTAATTATTTTGAGCTTTGAGCATTAAGGTGAGTCTATAATTTCAGATTATTGTTTATACAAGGATGTTTACCTTTACAGTGTTTATTAATGATGTTAAAAACACCTATACAATGTAGTCATTTAAGACCCAAATCCCATTCTTTGGGGGAGTATCTATGAGTCATGACAGTTAATTGCCTCAACTCCCCACCACAGTGTAGACCAAATCTAATAAGAGAAAACATAATAGGGGTAGGAGTTCCCATTGTGGCTCACCAGGTTAAGAACCCAACTAGTACCCATAAGGATACTAGGTGTAGGTCACAGATGCAGTTCGGATGCCGCTGTTACTGTGGCTATGGTATAGGGTGGCAGCTGCAGTTCTGATTTGAGCCCTTGTCTGGGAACTTCCATATGCCATGGGTGTGGCCCTAAAAAGCAAAAAAAAAAACACTAAAAAAAAAGGCATAAAGGGAATAAATGCAAGGTCTTACTAGGTTCAAATGAAGAAAATAAAAGTATAATTTACCAACATAGAAGATGAAGTTTCAGGAAGTTTTATTGACATAGTATCACTCTTCAACGGGACTACCTCCTCAAAATGTTAGTATGATTATAGGCTTAATTACTGCGAATAATGGGAGGTAATTAGACCATACCAAGAGTATCATGGTCTGTTTTGGACACCCTGTTTTTAAGACTGACACTACAAATTAAAGCTCATCCAAAGGAAAGCACCAAGTTTTGAGGGGTTATGAAAAATGGATTATATGGCTGAAGAAACTGTGACTTGGTAGTCTGACAACTGTGTAAGGCATTATCCCCATTTTATGGGAAGGAAATTGAGACTCAAAGATAATTAATGATTTATTACAATATAACCAAAGAAAAGGTTGGCTCAGGTCCCATATCTCTTGATTCCTCATCTTGTACTGTTGTTTCACAATATTGATTTTAGTTATATTTTTTAAAAGCCTGACTATTAACCCCTATATAAAGAGAAACTTGAAACTGTAAAAGAATGATTACAAATTAAATGAGAGAAAGGAACATTCAGAGTGGGAAGATCAATGTGAGAAGATAATTTTGTTATAAGTTTATTAGTATTACAGAAATGGATTATCTTATACACATTTCTCTTCTCTCTTTCAAGGTTTTTGACTCCAATGAAGAATCTGGGCATCTTGTTCTCACCATAGTTATATCAGGTCATTTCTTCATTTCCCAAGGACAGACACTACTGGTAAGTTTTATGCATATAGTCTAATATGTAGATATATTTCTTTGTAGCTTTACACTAATTTTGTATCCTCACGGTTCTTCAGTTTCACTGAAATTCATCAAGTTCAACAAATTTAGCATTTATTGAATGTTCAATAACAGTGAAGAAATACAAAAATATAATGACTACTTCATGCCCTAAAAGGGTTTAGGGGTTTGTTGAGAGTCAAAGTGGATTAAAAAATTGAGATTAATCAGTATTTTAAAGGATTCTTCAATGGGGAGATGCAAGCCATGTCTGCAACCTACACCACAGCTCATGGCAACGCCGGATCCTCAACTCACTGAGTGAGGCCAGGGATTGAACCCTCATCATCATGGATGTTAGTCGGGTTCGTTAACCGCTGAGCCATGAAGGGAAATCCCAGAGACTGTATTTTCTCTGTTGTATAGTCTTGCCTCCTTTTTTGAAGATTAACTAACTGTATATGTGTGGGTTTATTTCTGGGCTCTGGGCTCTGTTCCATTGATCCATATGTCTCCCTTTTTCACCAATACCATACTGTAGCTTTGTAGTATTGTCTGAAGTTTGGAAGGGTTATGCCTCCAGCTTTGTTCTTTTTCCTCAGAATTGCTTTGGCAATTCTGGGTCTTCTATAGTTCCCTATACATTTTAGGATTATTTGTTTTAATTCTATGAAAAATGTCATGGGTAATTTGATAGGAATTAACACTGAATGTGTACATTGCTTTGGGTAGTTTGGCCATTTTTAACAATACTGCTTCTTCCAGTCCTAGAGCATGATATATCTTTCCATTTCTTTAAATCATCTTCAGTTTCCTTTATCAGTGTTTCATAGTTCTTAGTGTATAAGTCTTCATCTCCTTGGTCAGATTTATGCTTAAGTGTTTTATATTTTTTTATTTTAAGTTTTATTGAAGTATAGTTAATTTTCAAGGTTGTGATAATTTCTGCTGTACAACAAAGTGACCCAATCATACATATACACACATCCATTTTCTCTCAGATTCTTTTCCCACATAGATTATCACAGAATACTGGGTGGAATTCTCTGTGTTATACAGCAAGTCCCTGTGGGCCAATCATTCTATATACCTCAGTGTGCATATGCCAACCCCAAACCCCCAGTGCATCCCTCCCATCCCCTCACTTTTGCTAACCATAAGTTTTTCAAAGTCTGTGAGTCTGTTTCTGTTCTGCAGATAAGTTCATTTATATCCTTTTTTTTTTTTTAGATTCCACATACAGGTGATAGCATATGATTTTTATCTTTCACTCTCTGGCTAACTTCACTTAGTATGTTAGTTTCGAGGTCCATCCATATTGCTTCAAATAGCATTATTTCATTCTTTTTATGGCTGAGTAATATTCCATTGCATGCATGTACCACATCTTCTTTATCCATTGCTCTGTGGATGGACATTTACTTGCTTCCATGTCTTAGCTATTGTAAATAGTGCTTCAGTGAACATCGGGGTGCATGTATGTTTTTTTAAATTTAATTTAAAAACTTTAATTATAGTTGATTTACGTTGTTCTGTCAATTTCTGCTGTATAGCAAAGTGACCCAGTATACATCTATACACACTCTCTCATATTATCTTTCATCGTGTTCCATCACAAGTGATTGTATGCAGTTCCCCGTGCTATGTATAGCAGGACCTCATTGCCTATCCATTCTTTTTTTTGTTTTTTTGCTTTTTAGGGCCACACCTGCAACATATGGAAGTTCCCAGGCTAGGGATCAAATCGGAGCTACAGATGCCAGCCACAGCCACAGCCACAGCCACAGCCACAGCCCAGCAATAGCAGTGTAGCATCTGAGCCATGTTTGCAACCTACACAACAGCTCACAGCAACACTGGATCCCTGACCCACTGAATGAAGCCAGGAATCAAACCTGTATCCTCATGAATACTAGTCAGATTGGTTTCTGCTGTACCACAATGGGAACTCCCTTCTTATCCATTCTTAATATAACAGTTTGCATCTACTAACCCCAAACTCCCAAATCCACCCCACTCCTCCCCCTCCGCCCTGGCAACCAGAAGTCTGCTGTCCATGTCTGTAAGTCTGTTTCTGTTCTGTAGATAGGTTCATCTGTGCCATATTTTATTTATTTTTTTGTCTCTTTTTTGGGGGGTACACCCACAGCATATGGAGGTTCCCAGGCTAGGGGTCGAATCAGAGCTATAGCCACTGGCCTATGTCACAGCCACAGCAACACCAGATCTGAGCCACATCTGCAACCTACACCACAGTTCCTGGAAATGCTGGATCCTTAACCCACTGAGTGAGGCCAGGGATCAAACCTGTGTCCTCGTGGATACTAGTCAGATTTGTTTCTGCTGAGGCACGATGGGAATCCCCATTTTTTGATTGGGTTGTTTGTTTTTCTCATACTGAGCTGTGGGAACTGTTTGTATATTTTGGAGATTAATCCCTTACTAGTTGCTAAATTTGCAAATATTTTCTCACATTCAGTTGGTTGTCTTTTTGTTTTGTTTATGGTTTCTTTTGCTATGCAGAACTTTTAAGTTTAATTAGGTCTCATTTGTTTATTTTTGTTTTTATTGTTATTATTCTAGGAGGTAGATCTGAGAAGATATTGCTGCAATTTATGTCAGAGGGTGTTCAGCCTGTGTTTTCCTCTAAGAATTTTATAGTATCTGGTCTTAACATTTAGGTCTTTAATCCATTTTGAACTTATTTTTGTGTATGGTGTTAAAAATGTTCTAAATTCATTTTTTTACATGTAGCTGTCCCGTTTTCCCAGCACCACTTATTGAAGAGACCGTCTTTTCTCCATTGTATATTTTTGCCTCCTTTGTCATAGATGAATTGACCATAGGTGCTTGGGTTTATTTCTCAGCTTTCTATCCTGTTCCATTGATCTACATTTCTGTTTTTGTGCCAGCACTGTACTGTTTTGATGACTGTAGTTTTGTAGCATAGTCTAAAGTCAGGGAGCCTGTTTCCTCCAGCTCCACTTTTCTTTCTCAGGATTGCTTTTGCTATTCAGGGTCTTTTGTGTTTCCATACAAATTAAAAATTTTTCTCATCTAGTTATGTGAAAAATGCCATTGGTAATTTGATAGGGATTGCATTGAATCTGTAGGTTGCCTTGGGTAGTATGCTCATTTTGTTCATATTGATTCTTCCAATCCAAGAACATGGTATCTTTCCATCTGTTTGTATCTTTGATTTCTTTCATCAGCATCTTGTAGTTTTCAGAGTACAGGTATTTTGTCTCTTTAGGCGGGTTTATTACTAGGTATTTTGTTCTTTTTGATGAGATGGTAAATGGGATTGTTTCCCTAATTTCTCTTTCTGATCTGTCACTGTTAGTATATAGAAATGCAATTGATTTCTGTGTATAGAAATGCAGTTGATTTCTCTGTGTTAATTTTGTATCCTGCAGTTTTACCAAATTCATTGATGAGCTCTTACAGTTTTCTGGTAGCATCTTCAGGATATTCTAGGTATAGTTTCATATCATCTGCAGTGATACTTTTACTTCTTCCTTTCCAGTTTGGATTCCTTTTATTTCTTTTTCTTCTCTGCTGTGGCTAGGAATTCAAAATTATGTTGAATAGAAGTGGTGAGAGCAGACATCCTTGTCTTGTTCCTGATCTTAGTGGGAATTCTTTCAGCTTTTCACCATTAAGAATGATGTTAGCTGTGATTTTGTCATAGATGGCTTTTATTATGTTGAAGTGTAGGTACCCTCTGTGCCCACTTTTTGGAGGTTTTTATCAGAAATGGTGTGGGGGAGTTCCTGTTGTGGTGCGGGAGAAATGAATCTAACTAGTAACCATGAGGTTGTGGGTTCAATCCCTGCCTCGCTCAGTGGATAGGGGATCTAGTGTTGCCGTGAGCTGTGCTGCAGGTCACAGATGAGGCTCAGATCTGATGTTACTATGGCTGTGGGAACCCCTAGCCTGGGAACCTCCATATGCCAAGGTTGTGGCCCTAAAAAAGGCAAAAAAAAAAGGAAATGGGTGAATTTTATCAGAAGATTTTTCTACATCTATTGAGAGGATAATATGGTTTTTAATCTTCAGTTTGTTAATGTGGCATACCACACTGATTGATTTGCTGATACTGAAAAGTCCTTGCATCCCTGGGTCCCTTGCATCACACTTGATCATGGTGTATGATCCTTTTAATGTATTTCTAGACTTGGTTTGCTGATATTTTGTTGAGGATTTTTGTATTTATGTTCATCCATGATATTGACCTATAATTTTATTTTTTGTGGTATCTTTGGTTTTGGAATTAGGGTAATCTTAGCTTCATAGAATGTCTTTGGGATCCTTCCTCTTAAGCCTTTTGGAAAAGTTTAAGAAGGATGGGTATAAGTTCTTTATGTTTGATAGAATTCAAATTTGATAGAATTCACCTGTGAAGTCATCTGGTCCTAGACTTTTGTTTGTAGGGAGTGTTTTTATTACATACTCAATTTCATTTCTGGTGATGGGTCTATTTAAATGATCTACTTCTTGATTCAGTTTTAGCATGCTGTATGTCTCTAGAAAGCTGTCCATTTCTTCTGGGTGGTAAAATTTGTTGGCATGTAGTTGTTCGCAATATTCTCTTGTGGTTTTTTATTTCTGTAGTATCTGTTGAGATTTCTCTTTTTCCATTTGTTTTGTTTTGTTTTGCTTTGCTTTTTAGGGCCACACCCTCAGAATATGGAGGTTCCCAGGCTAGGGGTCAAATAGGAGCTACAGCTGCTGTCCTATGCCACAGCCATAGTAACATCAGATCTGAGCCTCATGTGCAACCTACACCACAGCTCATGGCAAAGTTGGGTCCTTAACCCACTGAGCAAGGCCAGGGATCAAACCCATAACCTCATGGTTCCTAGTCAGCTTCATTTCCACTGCACCTACAGTGGGAACTCCCCTTTCTTATTTTGTTTGAGTTCTTTTTCTGTTTTCTTGGTGAGTCTGCCAAGAAGAGGTTTGTTGATTTTGTTTACCCTTTCAAAGAACTAGCTCTTGGTTTTACTGATTTTTTTTTCTATTTTAAAATGTATTTCATTTATTTTTTTTCTCTGATCTTTATTATTTCCTTCCTTTTCTGGCTTTAGGTTTTGTTTTTCTTTTTCTCATTCTTTTCTGTGGTAAGTTAGGTTGCTTATTTGAGATTTTTCTTGTTTTTTGAGTAAAGCCAGTATCACTGTGAACTTCCCTCCTAAGAGCTGCTTTTAGCTGAATTCCATAGATTTTGTATGATTGTGTTTTCATTGTCACTTGTCTCAAGGTATTTTTTAATTCCCTCTGATTTCATCATTGACCTATTGGGTTTTTTTAGTAGCATGTCGTTTAGTCTCCATGTAATTGTTTTTTCTCATTTCTCTTTTTGTGGTTGATTTTTAGTTTCATGCCATTGTGGTGAGAAAAGATGCTTGAAGTAATTTCTTTCCTCTTAAGTTTTTTGAAACTTTTTTTTGTGTGTCCTAGTATGTGGTCAGTCCTAGAGAATGTTCCATGTCCATGTCAAAAGAATGTGTATACTGGGGTTGGGGGGTGAATGCAATGCCTTGAAAAATGTAGTGTCCTTCTTTAGCTTTCTTTATGACCTTTGTTTTAAAGTATATTTTGTCTGACATAAGTACTGCTACCCCCACTTCTTTGTCATTTTCATTTGCATGAAGTATCTTTTTCCATCTCATTTTCAATCTTTATGTGTCCTTTACCCTAAAGTGGGTCTTCTGTAGGTTGCAAATTGTAGGCTCTTATTTTACTATGCAATCTGCCACTCTGTGTTTTTTGATAGGAACATTTAGTCCATTGACATTTAAGGTAATTATTGATGGATACATGGATAAATTGCTATCCATTGTTTTTCAAAAACTCTCCTTTTGTAAAAATGATTTTTTTCTTTATTCTGAATATACACAAATACCCACATATTGTTGCAAACTTTGGGAATGAAGAAATATATAAAGGAGAAGTAGCATCACCTTGCTTGAAAGCTTGTTTTTTAATTGATGTATACTTGATTTACAATATTGTGTTAGTTTCAGGTGTACAGCAAAGTAATTCAGTTATATATTTTTTCAGACTATTTTCCATTGTACTTTATTATAAGATAATTGAATGTAGTTTCCCATGCTATACAGTAAATCCTTGTTGCTTATCTATTTTATATATAGTGGTGTGTATCTGCTAATCCCAAATTCCTAATTTATCCACTTCTCCCCCTCCCCCTTTAGTAATTGTAACTTTGTTTCTGTTAGTCTGTTTTCTATTTTGTAAATAATTTCATTTGTATTATTTTTTTACATTCCACAAATAAGTGGTATTGTATAACATTTGTCTTTCTCTGATTTATTTCACTTAGTATGATATCTGGGTCCATCCACGAGGTGCAAATAACAAAATTTCATTTTTTATTGCCAAGTAGTATTCCATTTTATATATATATATATATATATATATATATATATATATATACACACACGTACACATACATACACCACATCTTCTTTATCCATTCCTCTGTCAGTGGACGTTTAGTTTGCTTTTCTGTCTTAGCTGTTGTAAATAGTGCTGCTATGAACATTGAGGTACACATATTTTTTCCAATTGGAGTTTCCTCTGTATATATGCCCAGGAGGGGGATTGCTGGATCATATGGTAACTCTGTGGACCCTCCATACTGTTTTCCATAGTGGCAGCCCCAGTTTACATTGCCACCAATAGTGTAGGAGGGTTCCCTTTTCTCCACACCCTCTCAGCATTTATTTTTTATACATTGGAATTTTATGTTTGAAATGGTATTTGGAAACAAAATGAATGGAGATATAAGACAATTATTAACTTCTAAGGAAAGAAATTGTACAGGGAAGGAAATGTAAGGGAAGGTTTTTACTTCATTTAGCTGTGAATAATATCTACATAGATATAATACATGTGTATAACTATTTACTAAATATCTATGTAGGTATAACTTATTTGACAAATGTTTAATGAGTAATTACTCTGTGCTAGTCATTGTTGTAGGTCTTGGTGATACAGCAGCAAACAGCAAAGATAAAATGCCTGTCATCATGGAGTGTCATCATTCTAGTGGGAAGAAACAGCAATAAACAAATAGGTCAAATACGTTTAAAAGACATGGATTTTTGGTGAATCCTTTACACATTCTATTATATTGTGACAGCAGCATCCCACAGTTGTATATTGTGACAATTATCTCTCCCCTTAAGTTGAAGACAGCCTTGTCTTTGAATGTGAGGTGACCTGCAAAGTCATCCTTATGTTCCTTGTGACTTTTAAAACTGTAGCACTACTTGGGCAGTTGTGTTTTGTCTCCCAGTGTTAGGGCTTGTATCAGTTGCCAAGAGATAAGATTGCTTTTTCAGCTTCCAAGGTAGAATTTTCCACATGGTGGACTGAGGGATGCCTAGCACACAGCTATTCACCCTGTCAATATTATATATCTTTGCTGAATGCTTACATTAATGCAGTTTAGCTTCCTCAGACAAAGGGGTCCACGCTGTGCCTTGTTTCTGCTCCATTCTTTTGCATCCATGGTACATGTTGTTAAAAACTTTGTATCATACATGGAGTGGTTTTTACAGTGCAGTTACAAAACTGTATTACAAGACATCACTATTGAGAAATATTATAGTTGTACAATTTGGTATGAGTTGCATGTATAGATAGCTTCAGTAATATTTTTTAAAAATCTTTAAATTATTTTTAAAAAGATCCCTTTATTGAGGTACAATTTACATAAAGTAAAATTCACTGACTTTAAAAGTTCAGTTTGGTTTGTTTTGATAAATGAGTATAATCATATAACCACCACACAGTTATGATGTAGAACGTTTCGATTAACCCAAGAAGTTTCCTTATGTTTCTTTGTAGTCAGTCCTCTCTGCCAACCCTTGGCACCTAGCAAAACCACTTCCCTGCTTTCTGTCACCATAGTTCTGTCTTTTCTAGAATTCCATAAAAATGAAAGCATGCAATATGTAGTCCTTTTGTGTCCAGCTTCTTCCACTTAGCGTAATACTTTCGAGGTTCATCCATATTGATTATTCCTTTTCATTACTGAATGGTATTCAATTGTGTAGATAAAACTACTTTGCATCTCCATTCAATTTTTGATAGACATTGGTTTGTTTTCATTTTTTGGCTGTTCTGAATGATACTGGTATAAACATTAGTATACACTCCTTTTGTATGAACATAAAGTTTCATTTTTCTTTGATAAATTACCAAGACAAGAACTGTTGCTGGGTGACATGGTACAGCTATGTTCAAATTTATAAGAAACTGCAAAGCTGGTTTCCAAAGTTGAGTTTCACAGGCAGTGTATGTGGGTTCCGTTTGTTCCATGTCCTTGCCAACATTTGGTATTGTCAGTCTTTTTAAGTTTAACTATTCTTATGGGTATATAGTGGTATCTCATGGTGGTTTTAATTTACATTTCCTTAATTTCTAATGATATTGAACATCTTTTCATATGTTTATTTGCTGTTTTTATATCTTATTGCTTAAGTGTCTTTACCTTTTAACTGTATTTGTTTTGTCTTTTGATATTTGAATTATAAGAGTTCTTATTCTGATTACAGCTCTTTTATCAGAAATGTGTTTTGCAAATATTTCACCCAGTCTGTGGCTTGCCTTTTAATTTCTTAGCAGTGTGTTTTGAAGAGCAGAAGCCTAAAATTTTGATGAAATCCAGTTTTTCTTCTTTGTATGCTGTTTAAGAAACTTTTTATACTCTAAGATTGCAATGATATTTTTCTGTGTCTTTTTCTAGAAGTTTTGTGGCTTTAAATTCTTAGCATTTAAGCATATGGTTCATTATGAATTTTCAGTGTTATTTAATAACTTAATATTTACTATTGTTTTGTAGAGAATCTCTTCTTCCCTTCAATTAAAGCAATGTGGTATTGAAAAAATTACTATATTATGGAATATAATCATGGATCTTAGAGAATATATTTCTGGAGCCATTGAATTAATTTTTAATTTATGGTGAAGCTTAAGGGTCTGGCTTAATTTTTTTGCAGAAAGATAATTGTTCTAGCACTCTTTATTGGAAAGAGTAGCTTTTTATCATTGAATTACCTTGGCATCTTTGTTAAAAATCAGTGTGCTGTGTATTTCTGGATTCTTTTTTCTGTTCTGTTGACCTAAATGTCTATCCTTACTTCAATAACATACTGTCTTGATTTAGCTTTGCTATAATTTTTGTATAATTCCTTCATGTTTATTTTCAAAGTTTTTCTGGCTGTTGTGAGTCATTTGCATTTCCATATAAATTTTAGAGTCAGTTTTTTTAAAAAACAAACGACCCGCAGGGGTTTTGATTGGGAGTCCTTTGAGTCTATACATCATTTCGTAGAGAACTGTCATCTTAATATTGAGTCTTCTGACCCATGAACATGTTATAACTGTTTATTTATATCTTTTATTCCATTTATTTATATACTGTCTCTCAGCAGTGTTTTGTCGCCTTCACAAGAGGTCTAATACATATAACTAAATTTATTCACAAATATTTTATACTTAAATAATTATAAATAGATTTTTATAAATCTTAGTATCTAATAGTTTGTTAGTATGTAGAAACACAGTTGATTTATTTTTCACGTTGACCTCATTTATCCTATTACTTTTTGTAGGTGCTCTGTATGTAGTATGTAGGATTTCCTACATAGGTGATCTGGTGTCTGTGAATGGACAGTTTTACATTGCTCCTTTCCAGTATATGCTCTTTGCCCACTTCCCTGTTCCTTTTTCCCCAGATTAAACTGGCTAGGTCATCCTTTACAGTGTTTTATAGAATTAGTGAGAGTTGACATCCTTGCTTTGTTCTGATCTTAGGGGGAAAGCATTTGGTCTTTTCATCAGTAAGTATAATGCTAACTGTAGTATTTTTGTAGATACTCCTTATGAGATTGAGGAAATTACCTTCTGGTCTGCTAAGTTTTTAATCATGAATAGGAGTTGAATTTTGTTCAGTTTCTCTACTTATTGAGGAGAGTTTTCCTTTTTTTTAAGTTCTGTTGGTGTAATAAACTTTTAAAATACTCATTTTTTTTTTTTTTTTTTTTTGCTTTTCAGGGCCATATCTGTGGCATATGGAGGTTCCCAGGCTAGTGGTTGAATTGGAGCTGAAGTTAACAGGCTATACCACAGCCACAGCAACGTGGGATGCAAGCCATATCTGCAGTCCACACCACAGTTTACAGCAACACCTGATCCTTAATTTTCTGAGTGAGGCTAGGGATCGAACTCAAATTCTCGTGGATACTAGTCAGGTTCATAACCCGATGAGCTACAATGGGAATTCCAAAAATATTCAGTTCTTACCGAATCAATGTTTATTATAGAAATATTTGATTTTTAAAAATATGTATACATGTAAGTGATAAGAATGTGTATTTTTAACATATTTTTTGAAGTTCCTGCTGTGGCATAGTGAGTTAAGAATCTAACTGCAGCAGCTCAGGTTGCTGTAGAGGCATGGTTCAATCCCTGGCTCAGGGCAATAGGTTAAAGGATCTGGCGTTGCTGCAGCTGTGGCATAGATCACAGCTTTGGCTCATATTCAGTCTGTGCCTGGGAACTTCCATATGCCATGGGTGTGGCCATAAAAAACATTTTTTTGCCCAATAAATTAAAGACTAATTTTGTCATTTTATACAGTGTATTCACAGTATTTCCTGGGTTCCTCAAGAACCAACACATAGAAAGAGAAACATATTTGGATTATAGCACATTTCAGTTGCAATTTTATGTTAATACTACATTTACACACCCTCTCGCTTCATGCTAATCTGGGTTGTGGTATATTTTTAGAATTTTTCCCATAAAAGGAAGGGACAGACAGCCATGGAAAGTTTTAGCCACTTCTGTTTTAGTATGAGAATCTAATTGTTGGCATGGATTAAAATGTGCTATATTTGTACTATCAAATTTTGTAGAAGGTGCACAACCAAAAAACAACAACAACAAAAAAAAAACCCACAACGGTACAAAGCCTTTTTTTTTTTTTTCCCCAAAGAAACTGATTGCTAGGGGCCAGTAACAGCTCCTTCTGTGATGTTTTTATAGAAATCCAAATAGGCTTTGGGCTCTTTGCTTGGACCAGGCAGCTATTTAAGCTTGATTTCCCTTAAACATCATAGTTCTCTAATTGCCACTCCTTGTAGGGTCCATGGGAACTTAATGCTTCCAATTAAACTGCAGCTTGGTGTCCAGTAATACCATAGGTTTCCATTTGCTTGTTAAATTAGAACCTGCATTCCAAATGAGGACATTACTGCCAAAAGGCTCCAAGCAGCCCCAGCATTAGGGCCAGTCTGTTGTCATTTCTTTCAAAATGTTTGCAGAGCAAAAAGGAGGAGAGACCTTGGCTCCATCTTCAGTTTACCTTGGCCCAAGCTCAACTGGCTTCACCTTTCCAGTCTTGGCATTTTGTTTTATTTTGTTTTGTATTGACCATGCCTGCACCATGCAGAAGTTCCTGGGCTTGGGATCAAACCCAGGCTACAGCAGTGACAATGCCGAATCCTTAACTGCTAGTCCACCAGGGAACTCCCATTCTTGGCATTTTGAACAGATTCTCTCTTACCTATTTAGAGCTTTTAAATTTTGTTTTTAATTGTGGTAAAACACATATAAAACTTAACTTCTTGATCATTTTTAAGGGCACAGTTAAGTGATAGTAAGTACATTCATATTTTGTGCAGCTGTCACCACTATCCATCTCCAGAATTTATTTCCTCTTGCAAAACTGAAACTTTGTATTTATTAAACAATGACTGCTGGAGTTCCCATTGTGGTTGACTGGTATCTATGAGGATGTGGGTTCGATCTCTGGCCTTGTCAGTGGGTAAAGGGTCCTGTGATGCCCCAAGCTGTGGCGTAGGTCACAGATACGGCTTGGATCTGGCATTGCTGTGACTGTGGCGTGTGCCTGCAGCTGCAGCTGCAGCTCTGATTTGACCTCTACCTGGGAACTTAAATATGCTGTGGATGTGGCCCTAAAAAGGAAAAAAAAAAAAAAACTGCTTATTGCTTCTCTGCCAGCTCAGCCCCTGACAACAACCATTCTACTCTATGTCTCTATGAATTTGACTGCTCCAGTTACCTCATGTAAGTAGAATCCTAACACCATTTGTCTTTTTGTGTTTGGCTTATTTCATTGAGCACAATGTCCTCAAGATTCATGCAGTTATAGATAGCATGTATCAGAATTTCTTTACTTTTCAAGGCTGAATAATATCTCATTTTATATGTATATACACACACACACACTCTATATTTTGTTTATCCATTTTTCTATCAGTGGACACTGGGGTTGTTTCTATCTTTTGCCTATTGTGAATAGTGCTGCTGTGGATGTATATAAATATCTCTTTGAGACTCTGCTTTTAGTTCTGTTGAGTATATACCCAGAAGTGGGGGTTTTGGATCATATAGTAAAAATTTTTAAATTTTTTTAGAAACTGCCATACTTTTTTCCACAATGGCTATACCATTTTACACACACATCAACAGTGTATAAAGATTCCAATTTCTCTGCATCCTTACTAATGCTTGTTATTTTCTTGATTTTTTTAAAAAATTGAAGTATAATTGGCATGACATTAGTTTCAGATGTACAACATAATGGTTCGATATTTGTATACATTGGAAATGATCACCACAATGATCTAGTTAAGATCTGTCACCTTATAAAAAATTTTTTTCTTTTGATTAGGACTTTTTAATCTCTATTGTTTTGGCAGCTCTCAGATATTGAATATATAGTACAGATCTCCCTTGACTTAAGGTGCGATTATGTCATCATAAACTCATCATAAATTGAAAATATTGTCAAAAATTCATTTAATACACTTAATGTACTGAACATTATAACTTAGCCCAGTCTCTCTAAATGTGCTCAGAACATTTATATTAGCATACAGTTGGGCATAATTATCTAACACAAAGCCTATTTTAGGAGTTCCCATCATGGTTCAGCAGAAATGAATCTGACTAGTATCCATGAGGACACAGGTTCTATCCCTGGCCTTGCTCAGTGGGTTGAGGATCAGGCATTGCTGTAAGCTTTGGTGTAGATTACAGACGTGCTTGGATATGGCATTGCTGTGGCTCTGGCATAGGCCGGCAGCTACAGCTCTGATTCAACCCCTAGCCTGGGAAGCTCCATATGCCATGGGTGCGGCCTTAAAAAGACAAAAAAAAAAAAAAAAAAGCCTATTTTATAAAATGTTGAGTATCTCATGTAATTTATTGAATACTGCACTGAAAATGAAAAATAGAATGATTTTAAGTGTATTGATTGTTTATCCTCTCAATTGAGTGGTAGACAGGGGAACGGTAGCTCACACACATACTACATACTGATAGGCCAGATAAATCAAATATCAAAATTAAGAGTAGTTTCTACTGAATTTGTATTGCCTTTGTACCCCCATAAAGTCAAAAAAATCGTAAGTCGAGCCATCATAACTTGGCAACTGTCTGTATTATTAGCTATGATCACCATAGTGTACATTGCATCCCCATGATTATTTTATAACTGGACCTTTGTATCTTTCAAACCCTTTTCACCATTTCTTTCACTTCCATTCCCACCTCTGGTAACTGCTAATCTGTTCTCTGTATCTATGAACCTGTTTTTTGTTTGGTTTTGTTTTGAGATTACACATATAAGAAAGATCATACAGTATTTTTCTTTCTCTGACTTATTGCAGTTAACATTATGCCCTTAAGGTCTGTCCATATTTGCAAATGACAAGATTTCATTCTTTTTATGGGCAGAATAATAGTCCATTGTATATGCATAGAACATTTTCTTTATTCACGCATTCATTAGTGGATCCGCGCTGCGTCTGTGACCTACACTGCAGCTCATGGCAGTGCTGGATCCCCGACCCACTGAGCAAGGCCAGGGATCATACCCTCATCCTCATAGATACTAGTTGGATTTGTTTCTGTTGTACCACGAAGGGAACTCTGATCTTAGGATTTTTTATTCTTCATATTGTTAATGTAGTATATCCCATTGATTTGCAGATGTTGAATCATCCTTGCATCCCTGGAATAATTCCCATTTGATCATGGCGTATGATCCTTCTAATGGATTATTGAATTCAGCTTGCTAATATCTTGTTGAAGATTTTTGCATTAATGTTCATCAGGGATATTGGCCTGTGATTTTCTTTTCCTGTGGTGTTTTTGTCTGGTTTTGGTATCAAGGTAATGCTGGCCTTGTAAAATGAGTTTGAAAACATCCCCTCTTCTATTTTTGGAATCTCTCTTATTTTTTGGAAGAATTTGAGAAGAATTGGTATTAATTCTTTGAAACTTTGATAGAATTCACCAGTAAAAGCCATCTGATCCTGGAGTTCCCGTCGTGGCGCAATGGTTAACGAATCTGACTAGGAACCATGAGGTTGTGTGTTCGGTCCCTGACCTTGCTCAGTGGGTTCAGGATCCGGCGTTGCCGTGAGCTGTGGTGTAGGTTGCAGACGCGGCTCGGATCCCACGTTGCTGTGGCTCTGGCGTAGGCCGGTGGCTACAGCTCCGATTCGACCCCTAGCCTGGGAACCTCCATATGCCACATGGGAGTGGCCCTAGAAATAGCAAAAAAAAAAAAAAAAAAAAAAAAAAGACAAAAAAAAGCCATCTGATCCTGGACTTTGTGTTTTGGGAGATTTTTAATTACTGATTCAGTCTGCTACTAGTAGTTGATCTGTTCAGATTTTCAGTTTTTTCATGACTCAGTCTTGATACGTTGTCTATTTCTAGGAATTTAACCGTCTCTTCTAAGTTGTCCAATTTGTTGGTATATAATTTTTCATTATATTGTTCAGATGTTCTTAAGCTCCTTTTATTTTGGTGGTTATCAGTTGTAAGTCTCCTTTTTCATTTATCATTTTCTTTGAGTCCTCTTTTTTCTTGTTGTCTAAACTAAAGGTTTGTCAATTTTACCTTTTCAAAGAACCAGCTCTTCGTTTCATTGATCTTTTCTGTTATCCTTTTTAGTCTCTACTTTTTTTTTTTTAATGTTAGCTACCATAATGAGTGTAAGGTCATATCTCAATGCATTTCCCTAATGATTAATTTTGCTAAACATCTTTTCATGTGCTGGTTGGCAATTTGTATTATTTTCTTGGGAGAAATATCTATTCAGGTTCTTTGCCTATTTTCTGATTGGGTTTTTGTTGTTGAGCTGTAGGATTGAGTTGTATGTGTCTAACTATAATCTCCAGACATACCAGGCAAACAGGTATTTTTTGTTTGGTTGGTTTTGGTTTTTTGTTAGGTCTCATGTGATTTTCTTCTTCTCCCTTGTTTTTCTTTCAGTTTGTGCTAGGTATAGGATGAGCGCTGTGAGCCTTTTTTAAGGCAGGGAACTTGGAGGCATGGCTTTTCTGGGGCACAGAGTTCTGCATTTTGCTGTGCCCTGACCCAGTCACCCTTAAGTATAAGATTGCTTTTGCCACCTGTCTCTTTGCTGCCTACTTATTCCTCCCCTCCTGGTGCTAGAGCTCTTTGGATCACAGTGAACTTATGCTTCAGTGAGCTGCTATTCATTTCTTCTCTCTCAAACCCCTTTTTAAAATTTGAAATTCAAGGAGTTCCCATCGTGGCTCAGTGGTTAATGAACCCGACTAGCATCCATGAGGACGAGGGTTCAATCCTTGGCCTCGCTAGTGGGTTAAGAATCTGGCGTTACCATGAGCTGTGATGTAGGTTGCGGATGCAGCTCAGATCCCATGTTGCTGTGGCTGTGGTGTAGGCTGGTGGCGATAGCTCTGATTGGACTCCTAGCCTGGGAACCTCCATATGCCACCAGCGCATCCCTAAAAGACAAAAAGTGGAATTCAAAAAATATTCTTTTTATAGTTATAAATCTATCAAGATCTACCTCTTATCAGCCTTTTCTACTCAGAGGTTGCAGAACCCAGTCTTAAGCCAAGATTCTTAAAGATAGCCAAATGAAGGAAATTATTTCCTAAGACTTTTGCCTCTATTTCCAGGCATTCCTTTTTATCTCATTTGGTTCTGATCTAGCACAAATGTCTTCACCTAAATAAAATTATGTCTGAAACACAGAAGTTAAATAGTCTTGAGACAATTATAATTTTATTTTCTTGGGAAACTTGGGTCATCCAGAAAATGGGGTTCATAGGTTTTGTTTTGTTTTCCTTTTTCCTTTTCACACCCTGTCCAAATATTCTGCCGAAAGAAATCGTCTATTTACCAGTGAAAATGTTAAATTCTTATATAAGTGAACTCTGGAACCTTCAAACACTCATTTTAACCCATTTTTTAAAAAAATATTTGTCCAAATCACAGTTTCAATTTTATAATTTTCTGAGAGGAAAGATTTAGCACACACTTTATTTTTACTTATTTATTTTTTTTGGCTACCCTGAAGCATATGGCGATCCCAGATCAGGGATCAGATCCGAGCCACAGTCTCAACCCAAGCTGCAGCCAGCAATGTCAGATCCCTAACCCACTGTGCTGGGCCAGGGGTCAAACCTGCATCCCAGCGCTCCCAAGACCCCGCCAATCCTGTTGAGGCACAGCAGGAACTCCAGCACACACTTGAAAAATCAAGTTTTTATCACAGTTTAAACTCTTTAAATTAGAACCAGGCTTTCTTTGCCCTCTTTTTCAGGAATGATCAAGGAAGGCAAAGCTCCTCATAACTTTATTATTCCCCTTCTCACATTTAAACCCACTGGCATCAATTAATACCACTTTTCTTTTCGTTATCTTTCCTACAGAGAAGTTGGGTTAAGAAAAGTTAAAGCATTTCACTGCTCTATTTTTATACTTTCCCACATCTAAATAAACTTCAGCTCTTTTGCATTCCTGGCCTGAAAAGTTGCTCACTCCCCGGTCTGAGAGGCATGTGAGGGGGGACCTCTACCATATCTCCTCTACCTCCCTTTGCTTTTGGGCTCCCCTTGGGAATCTGTGATGATCGTCACCCCCTTAGTGAGATGCCAGTGAATTATGCTTTAGACTGTCTTGTCTTTCCTCTTTTGAATTTTCCATTGAGCTCAACTTTTGAGAAGTAAGAGCAGTCTGTGAATTCCACTCCAGGGACAGAAGCTCACATAACTGCTCTAATCTCTCTCATCTCCACCCATACTTCCTCAGGCAGCACTTCCCTCACTTGCCTTTCCAACACTCCTTGCAGACTCGTTTAACAAGGGTAATGGTATGTCTGTGCCAATCTCACTTCTGATGCCAACTGATGCCATTTAAGGTTGGTGGAAGGAGAAAGCACATTCATACAAGTGAAGTTAGATTAATTTCCTTGCTGAATTGGCAGAGACAACAGAATCTTATTAGAAGTGAGGTGATCACAAATGGCAGCAATAGATACAATAAATCTCAGCAGAACTTTCCCTAATCCTGTTGTCTGATGACAGACTTTTCCTAAGCCATAGCCCTTTTATACTTGAGATTTATGTTACCATTTCAGAAAACTTTATACATTAGCTTCTGATGAGGGGAATGTTTACAAGTGTTGGAGTCACATCTATATCTTTCTCTAAGATTGAAAGCTGTCAGTCCTCAGGTGTTTTTATAAGTTTTTCAGCATTTTTGGAAATTCACAGTGTCCACATTTTTTTATTGAGATACTAGAATTTTGTTGTTAGTGTTATTGACGTTATCTCTCTTAAGAATATTACATCTTTAAATGTGTGTTGAAGTAATTTTTCTTCATTTGTCATTGGCTTTTTTGAAAATGGGTTTTATTGGAGTATAACTTTTACACAATAAAATGTACTCATTGAGTTTACTGAGTTTTGATTTATGTATATAAATCACCATCATAGTCATGATGAGAAACATTTGTTTTATCCCCAAAAGTTCTTGCATGCCCACTCACCCCCATCCCAGGCATCCACTTTGTCGTTTTGCTCTTCTTTCTGTCCCTACAGATCGGTTTTGCCTTTGCTAACAGTTGACATAAATGGGATTGTATAGTATGTACTCTTTTGTGCTTGGCTTCTTTTACACAGAATAGTTTCTGAGACTTGTCCATGTTGTTGTGTGTATCATGTTCTATTTTATTGCTGTTTGGAATGCATTTTGGGAACAGTACTACATCTGTTTTTCCATTCACCTGTTGCTGTGGCTGTGGCATAGGCTTAAGCTCAGATTCAACCCCTAGCCTGGGAACTTCTATATGTTGAGGGTGTGGTCCTAAAAAGGGGGGAAAAAAGTTCTCTTAGCAACCTTAAAATATGCAGTACAGTATTATTAAGTATAGTTTATCATGCTATACATTGCCTCTCTGACCCATTCATTTTATAACTAGAAATTTGTACGTAAGAAACAGAATATTTGAAGAACCCACAAAACCTGTTTCATGTCCTCTTCCAGTCACTACTGTCAACTACAACTCTCCCAAAGGCTAACGACCATTCTGACTTAAAAAAATACAGATTAGGAGTTCCCGTCGTGGCGCAGTGGTTAACGAATCCGACTAGGAACCATGAGGTTGCGGGTTCGGTCCCTGCCCTTGCTCAGTGGGTTAACGATCCGGCGTTGCCATGAGCTGTGGTGTAGGTTGCAGACGTGGCTCGGATCCCTCGTTGCTGTGGCTCTGGCATAGGCTGGTGGCTACAGCTCCGATTCGACCCCTAGCCTGGGAACCTCCATATGCGGCGGGAGCGGCCCAAGAAATAGCAACAACAACAACAACAACAACAACAACAACAAAAAATACAGATTAATTTTGCCTGGTTTGGACTTATATAAAATGAATAACACAGAGCGCTCCTCTAGCTTTTTTCATTCATCAGTTTGTATGAAACTTTGTATTATCATGTGCAGTTACAGCTTGTCCATTCTTATTTTGGAATATATCACAATTTGCTACCCATTGTATTGTTGATGGGTCTTTGGGTAATTTCCAGTTTTTAGCTATCAGAAATAGTGCTGCTGTGTGGAGTTTCTGCTGTGGCACCACAGTATCAGTGATGGTCTTGGGAGTGCTGGGATTCAGGTTTGATCCCTGGCCCAGCACAGTGGGTTAGAGATCTGGCATTGCTGTAGCTGCAGCTTAGGTCATGACTGTGACTCAGATCTGATCTCTGGCCTGGGAACTGCATATGCCAAGGAGTAGACAAAAAAGAAAAACAAAAAATTAGTGCTGCTGTGAACATTCTACTATATATTTTTCAGTGAATACCACACCTGTATTTTTGTTGGGCATATAGCCAGGAGTGGAATGGATGAGTTTGAAGCAAAAATGAATGAGTTATAGAACAACATTTCTCAAACTTTAATGTATGTATAAGTTACTTGGGCTCATAGTAAAATGCTGATTGTGAAAGGGCAGGTTGTTGGTGTGGTCTAATATTTTGCATTTTTTTTAAGAGCCACACCTGCAGCATATGGAAGTTCCCAAACTAGGGGTCTAATCAGAGCTGCAGCTGCCAGCCTATACCACAGCCACAGCACTGCCAGATTTAAGCCACATCTGTGACCTACACCATAGCTTGCAGCAATGCCGAATCCTTAACCCATGGACAGAGGCCAGGGATTGAACCCACATCCTCATGGATACAGTCAGATTCTTAACACACCGAGCCACAACAAGAACACCATTAATTTCTATTTTTCTAATTACTAAAAAATCGTATATTGCTTTTTAGGTTTATTGGCCATTTGCATATCCTCTTTGGTGAAGTGTCTGTTGAAATCTGCTCATTTTTCTATTAGGTTATCATTGATGTAGTTTTTACTTCTGTTATTACATTTTTTAATATTTTATTATGGATTTTATTCTACTATTACATCTTTTGTTTTGTTTTGTTTGTTTTTTGTCTTTTTGCTATTTCTTGGGCCGCTCCCGTGGCATATGGAGGTTCCCAGGCTAGGGGTCTAATCGGAGCTGTAGCCACTGGCCTACGCCAGAGCCACAGCAACGCGGGATCCGAGCCGCGTCTGCAACCTACACCACAGCTCACGGCAACGCCAGATCGTTAACCCACCGAGCAAGGGCAGGGACCGAACCTGCAACCTCATGGTTCCTAGTTGGATTCGTTAACCACTGCGCCACCACGGGAACTCCAATTCTACTATTACATCTTTTATTCTTCTTCTGATTTAGTTTTTATTTCTTCTGATTCCCACTTATTTTCACCTTTCTCTTAGCCAAACCTCAGTCTGTTAGCCAATATCAGATCTTTCATTTCTTATTTCAAAAAACCTTTTTTAAAATTTTACTAAATTTTACAAAGGAGTTTTAAATAAAATTTACTTCTGTTTTTAGGTTTTTTTCAAATGGACAGGCCCTCTTTTTATCTTGAGTGTTATATTTCTTTCATTTTTGTTGCAGATTGATTTTGTAGGTCCAGTTTGGTGTCTTTTTACTTCCTCCCCCTCCCTATCTCCTTTCTCCTTTTAACCTCTCCTACTCTTCCTCCTCTTCTTCTCCCTCTTTCTCCTTCTTCCTTTTATTTTATTCATCATTATGCTTGGAGAAGTCTCATCTAGAGACCTCTGGGTGGATTCATCTGGTAATAACCTTACTGTCCTTGGATACTCATAGATTTTTCCTGTCAGTATTACATGACAGACCTGGCTAATAGAAATCCATATTTCTGTTTATCCACCCAAAAACCTGAGAGGACTGGGTTCAGAGCCTGTCCTAGCAAGGAAGTGATGTTGCTTAATTTCTTCTATGAGGAATGAGTATTTTGCTAGCCATGGGCCAGTTATACGCTTTAGGTATTCATCCACTTTCCTGCTTTATCTGCCCACTGTTTGTGGGAGAAATTCTTAGATTTCCTAGATCGTCATTTGGTGTACTACAATACATGTCCTGGAGCAACTGCTTCCAATGCTCTTGATTGGTAGCGGTAAAACAGATTCCAAATGGAAGGTTTGCTTTTTCCCTCTTGCCCTGCTTGTTAGTGGTGTTTTTGCCAGTATCTCCTCTGCTTTATCTCTTGAGTCACAGCACTTCTTTCTCAAGAAGATAAGTCACTAGTTGGCTCTTGACATCCTTCGTCCATCTATTTCTATCTTACCATGTCTTGCAGAAATTCTTCAACAGTTTTGTCATATGAATGACATCCATTCCTAGCTTCTACTATCAATGTAATTCTCTCCTATTTTAGACTTGTTTTGGCATTTTAATTGTGATAGGCGGGAGGTGTGAGTTACATGCATACATTCAAGAGGTTCTCATCCCTGGAAATATAAAACCTTTTAAATTATTTTTCTGATTTCCCCCCCCCCCGAAACACAGTATCCTACTTTTCTCTCCATAGGGTAACAAATAGTTAATGTTTTGTAATTTTCTGTGCAGTTTGGTTATTCATAGTATCACGGATGAGGTTATGTTTTAGCAATTGGGTAATCTGCTGTCAGTGGGCTAGAATATCCACATACAAATCAAGAACTTTTATGTAAATGAAAGTAATTCACTTATTATAGTGGATCAAACTGGGGAGGCCCTCTAGTTGGGTGATCTTTGACCTAAGCCCGAGCTACTTTGTTATACTAAGTGTTTTGTGGAAAGTGAGTGTATATATCTGGCTTCACTGATATGGTAATGGCTCTGATAGGGAATTTAAGGGCTTATCTAGGCTGCTTTGCTTTTAAAACTATAATTATACTTCTGTTCCACATCATTGTGGCCTCTATGTGTTTCTTATCTTTTCAAGAACTAATTATTGACAATCATTTTTTTAAAAACCTTCTATTTTATATTTAGCATGAAAATCTTAAACATAGGGAAAATCTTAAGCATATGAAGCCAGTAATAATAGTATTGAGCATTTCATTTCTTATTTTTCTCATCTTTTCACTAAAGTAACTCATAATTTGGGAATAATGCTTTCAAAAGGATATTAGCTACTCACAAAGAGTAATTTTGGCACTTAAAACCAGATGCCTTTTCCTCCCTCCATTTTTCATTTCCTAACACCTCAAACATATGTGCCAGATTTTTTAGATTGTGTCTTTATTTTTAGAGCTCCCATTTAGTTTACTAGGTTTGTAGTTTGGAAGAAAAAGTGCCTCTTTGGGGCTAAATTCTGGTTGATTCTTACTGTGTATGTTGAAAGTTGGCATCAATATGTAGCTTGCCAGTTATCTATGATATGTTTTACCATCAGGCATAACTTAAAGCATTGTAAACACCACGCTATTAAAATTTCTTGTACAATGCGAAAAAAAAAAGTCTCCAAAATTTCCTTGCTTCTCTTAGCACTTTTGAATGCAACAAAATAATTCTTGGTTTAATTGACATCCCTATTTGTCCTGTTACCAAATTACATGGCATTAGTTTAGTCATAGTCCTCAGGTATACTTCTAGATCTTTTCTGTTGTTAAGAGGTTATAGAATTTAGAGGGCTTTTTATTTTGTTTTGTTGTTGTTGTTGGGTTTTTTTTGGCTGCACTAGCAGCATATGGAAGTTCCCAGGCCAGGAATCAAATCCAAGCCTCAGCTGTACAGATGCACCAATGCCAGATCCTTAACCCACTACACCAGGCTAAGGATTGAGCCCATGCCTCATCAGCAGCCCAAGCCTGCAGAGACAACACCAGATCCTTAACCCATTGGGAACACTGAATTTAGAGTCTTTTGGAGAACATGTTTGGTATAAGATTTTTTCCCACAGTGTTCAAATCTCCACTAGTTTCAGCTGAATCAGCTTTACTTGGATTCCTTTAAAATAACAAATGTTTTATTATCATTGGAGAAGAGTTGTCATTTCTTAGATCATTAATATTAATGAAGGGAAAATGAGCATATTTTACTCTGTTGCTACTTAAACTCTTCTTTTTAAACATTTAAAGTAATTTAATACTTGTAAATGTTTAATACTGTGGATCTTATTGAAGAGACAAAATTTATATATTTGAAACAAAGAAAATGCAGTTCCAAATGATGAGGTTTAGATTATAAGCACCAGTACTATAATCTTTTTTAAAAAATCTTTTTATTTGGAAATAATTTCAGACTTATAAAAGAGTTGTCAAAATAGTACAAGGAATTCTCACATACCCTTCACACAGTTCTCCCCAAGTGTTAACATTTAACAGAGGACAATAGTGGGAAGCAGGACATTGACCTTGACACAATACTGTTAATTGACAGACCTCCTCCTTATTTCACCAGTTGTCCCCCTGTCCTTTTGTTGGCCCAGGCAGGATCTAACTCAGGATCCCACATTGCATTTAGTTGTCTTATCTCCTTGAGCTCCTCCAGTTGAGACAATTCCTCAGTCTTTGTCATTTATGACTTTGACACTTGCACTGGCCAGTTATTTTGCAGAAGGTCTCTGAAAGACAGATGTCCAACCTTTCTCAGTTGATCATATCAGGAAGTACACAGTGTTGTTACTGGTGATGATAACCTTGATCACTAGGTTAACTGGGATCTACCAGCTTTCTACATTGTAACATAATGGTAACATTCTTGGTTTTCCCCTTGTAATTAATAAGTATCCTGTGGGGAGGTATTCTGAGGTGTGTAAGTTTCCTTTATCTCATTACACTCTTGCCAGCTCATTTTAGCATCCACTGATGACTTACCTGTACCAATTATTGCTCTGGGTTTTGTCAGATGGTAATTTTCTATTTCTATGATTCTTTCTATATTTATTAATTGGAATTCCCTTATTTAAAAAAGGCATTTTTCTCTTATTAAATTATTCATTTATTTGATTATATCAGTATGGACTCATGGATATTCACTTTATTCTATAGATTGTCGTCCATTACTACTATTATTTATTTTGCCACTAACACCATTCGATGAGTTAGAATATCAGGGTTTTTAAACTTCTTGTGTACCATAAAATTCAACTTAAGGCAAAACATACAACTGTTCTTATCCTCAGTGCCCTCAGTCATAAAATGGAAATAATATCTTCTCTGCTGTATATAAGATGGATTTGCAAACTATAAAATGTGATAAAATGGTAATGCTGTCATTATTTTGTTGTTAAATGCCTATGGGTGTGTAGAGATCAGAGGCTTTTTTCAGAGGCAGATTTGAGAAGTTAATTCTTTCAGACTATTCACTTATTTCTGAAGGGAGGACCAAGAATGGAGGTGGCCAGAAGAAAGCCAAAAATAAATCATAGAAATACAGAGCAGCATACATTCTCATATTCTGCTGTGTACAATACTTTCTGAATTCTCTAGAATATTATGCAATAGTAAGTGTCTTTCTTCGACTATTTTGAAAACTCCCTTATTTCATGTAACAAAATAGATTGCCAAATTAAATGTGGCATATAAAAGCAATATCACCTTAATTTTTCCTGCACTTCAAACTGTTGTTTGGTTTGGAAATGTTATCTCTGGTGTACTTTATTAATGGATGTGTGAAGCGCAAAGAACCATAAGGTGTTGTGAATGTTACTGCTCTTGGCTTATTTTGTTTCCAGTGGGCTTTGTGAGTCTTTTTAGGCACTGATGGGAATACTGTGTGCAACAGTCCTTGATGTGACTTCCTCTTATTAAGTTTCGGAATCAATACATATGTCCAATGCCCAGGATCATTTGTTTCTCCATCCTGTTTGCTCTTGATATTTGGAGGATCTATTGAACACTAAATTTGTGATTTAAGATTTTATTTCATTCTTTGTCTTTGGGAATAAAGGTTTCATTTCTTCCTGTCACAACAATCAAGCAAAAAATAGTAGACTAAGCTGCTAAGTAGGTCGACCTGCCTGAGCACGATGAGGTGGCAAATTCTAATGAGATTTCCTGACTTCAGCAGTTACTAGTGATGGGAACAGGGAGTAGAAATAGCAGTGTTTGAACTGCAAATAGTCAAGGAAGAATAAATGAGTTTCCACTTTGTTCAGCATTTGTAACTGAGGAGATAGAAGATTTCATATCATGGAGTGTTTTTTTTTTTCTATTTCTTGTTAACAAATATGACCAAATAAAGACATGAAACTAGAATGAAATAAAGAATAGATCACAGTAAATGATTATATTAATGGGATGTAGGCTGACATTATGCCATCAGTTGGCATCTTCTGTGCTCTCATACAGTAAAAGAGTAGACTTTCCTCATTTATGTGTATGTTTATAAAAGCTAAAATTAAGTGTTGAAGCTATCAAAGATTGCTGTTTCATGCAGTTATTTGGGGTTCCACAGAGACCTCAAAATCAACAATAAATTCTGTGAACTTCAAACTTTGTGGTTTGGCTTAACTTTTGGCTTTAGCTTGGAATTTCATCTTTTTCTATTAGTCTTTGGCTGTTGACTTGTTTGCACAATGGCCCTCAGCTGAACTCTCCCTGTTGTCACTGCTGTTCTCATCTGGTCTATCAAGTACCTAAAACCATGCCATTGACAGTGAAGAACATCAGGCTCACTCACAGAACACTGCCAAGGTGTTAGCACTTCTAAGTCAATTACTCTGATTCCTTGTACTTTGTTGATGGATTTTAGCCCATGATGAGGGAGAGGAACTGTGGAAAAATGTTTTTCATTGATGCAAGACCATGTGGATAATTTTTAGGTAGAAAAATTAGATATTCACCAGACTTCTGACCTATTGTTGTTGAATGCAATCCTTTGTGCTAAATCATTCAGCTTGGTTGCCAAAGAACCACAGGCTAAAATTTAATAAATTATATTTTAAAGCAAAATATCTTTTAACACTTATGTTCCCTTCATCTTAATTACCTTCACTCAGTTTAGGCTCTTCTTTTTCTTTAATTAAAATTTTATTTTGAAATAATAATGGATTTTAGGCCCTCCTTCTGTCCTGCTAGGGTCACTTCAGTAACCTCCCACTCATCAGTCTTCTTCTCTTACATAGTGTCTGTAGTGGTATCTGAATGATGAATCTAACACACAAGTCCAATCAGATCATTCTCTTGCTTATTACAGTTGTTTCATTGGCTACCATTTGCCTTAGGCTAAAGCCGAACTTTCTTAGGTGAAATGCAAGGACCTTAATGATCTGGCCTCTGCTTTTCTGGCTTTAACTCTCACACTTAATCAGATGACTTATGGTTCCATGAAAACTCTATAGTTTTCTTTCTCACCTTTGCTTTTAAAATTTCTCTGCCCACCATGCTCTTGTCTCATTGTCCTATTGATTAGCTCCAGTTCATGCTTCAAGATACAACTTAAACTTTTTATTATAGATTTGTTAAACATGCATGAGTAGGGAATAATATAATGAACCTCCATGCATCCATCACCCAATTCAACAGTTAGCAAACCTTTCAACTTTTGTTCCCAACTCAATCTTTATTGGAATCTTTCATGACCTCCCTAGGCAAAGTGAGCTACCCCTGTCCTGGGTTCTCCTTGGCGCCATTACCATCCTACCCTTATAATGCTGTAAATATAGCTACTCATTTTCCTGTCTCCCCCTCTAGATCATAAGTCTATTAGGGTAGGTACCAAATTCTCTTTACCTGGTGTTCTCTGTGCCTAATGTAGATGTTGACACATGATAGGTGAACACCTACACATGATAGATGTTCAGTAAAAAATAGTAAACTAACCTCATATATTCCTCATCCCCACTTGCCATCATCCCATCCTCCCCTGCTTCCCAGAAATACATACATAAAAATAAATTTTCTCACCAAAGAAACCAGATATGAAACAGTACTTAAATTCAAGAAGAGGCAAAACTAATTCATGGCGATAAGTCAAAATATTGGTTACCTCTGGCAGCAGGTAAGGTGGGGACATTATTGACTGAGAAAAATCTACTGTGAGGGAGCTTTCTAGATCCTATGAGTATGTTCTGTCTTGATCTGGATGATGGTTAATATATATGGGTATAACATGTATCACACTGTGAACTTGGGTGCTTTGCTGTATGTAAGTCTCACATCAATTTTTTTTTTTTTTTTTTTTTAGAATCCTGTTCTCCAATTATTTCTTTTCTTTCTGGTATAGCCATTTTCTCGAAAACTCAAATTGGAAAACTGGGAGTTGCTCTAGATTCCTCCCTGCCCCTGCTCTGAATAAATAGCATTTGAATCCTTCCCTTCCTGGTCATCCCTAGCACCTCTGTCCCGAGAGTGCAGACTGGCCTGTGGATGGGTCCCCTTTGTGTTAGGTGTCCCCCTGGTCTAACGGATTGAGGGAGGGAGTCATTGGACTTAGTACCATTTAACAAGAGTTGTAGTTGGGGAAGGCAAAATTCACTAGCCAATGCAGATTACATGGGAATTTAAGGCATGTCCCTGGAGCCATTTTCAGGTAAAGAGAATCCGTGAAAATGAGATACGATCCTTAAAGTGAAAAAAAAAAAAAAAACCCACAAAACACTACTTTTGCTAAGAGTATATCTCACTGCAGCATGTCTTCGAAGGTGTAATATTCAGAGTAGTTGAATAAATGTTAACAAAGTTTTAAGACATTTTTATTACATGTAGTGTGGAATTATAAAGTAGAATTAAAAGCAAGATACAAGTACTTCCTGTCATTCATTTTTCCTCTATTGGAGGAAGAGTAGTAAGAATAAAAATCTTTAGGAAGTTCTAAAATAAATGAAAATAATGGTGAGAGTTTATTCTATGGTCTTTGCCATTTTTATTATTGAGGAAGGACAGAAATGATTCACTTTTCAGGCAAGCTGATTTCATGTTCTATTTTTCAGAATAAATGTTTCACTAGAGAGCAGATGCAAGATGCAGTGCCACCATCAGAGCAGTAAATGCTTAAATATATACAGTTCAGAAATAGTTTATTTTCTTGTGAAATGAGTTTTATTGAGATTATATTATGTAGGAGTTCCCATCGTGGCTCAATGGTTAACAAATCCGACTAGGAAACATGAGGTTACGGTTTCGATCCCTGACCTCACTCAGTGGGTTAAGGATCTGGCGTTGCAGACACAGCTCGGATCCCACATTGCGTAGGCTGCGGCTGCAGCTCTGATCAGACCCCTGGCCTGGGAACCTCCATATGCCGCAGGTGCAGCCCTAGAAAAAACAAAAAACAAAACAAAACAAATGATTATATTCTATAAATATGCTCAGGATTTAAGAGAGTTCTGTTATGAAAAGTATGGCACCAAGAGTGATCTTAGTAAGGAGACAAAGTAATTTTGTTTTATACAGAATGCAATACTCTGTATGCTTTGTAGTCTCCATGTCATTATTAAATAACAAATACTGGAGTTCCCGTCGTGGCGCAGTGGTTAACGAATCCGACTAGGAACCATGAGGTTGCGGGTTCGGTCCCTGACCTTGCTCAGTGGGTTCAGGATCCGGCGTTGCCGTGAGCTGTGGTGTAGGTTGCAGAAGCGGCTCGGATCCTGCGTTGCTGTGGCTCTGGCGTAGGCCAGTGGCTACAGCTCCGATTTGACCCCTAGCCTGGGAACCTCCATATGCCGCAGGAGCGGCCCAAGAAATAGCAAAAAGACAAAAATAAATAAATAAATAAATAAATAAATAACAAATACTATGAAAAAATGAAAATAAAATATCAAGCTGAAAATTAAATTTCCATGATAACATCTTACAACACTAATTAAGGTTAGATTCCATTTAAGGAAGTTTCAGTACTAAAGATTTGTCAGTGCATTAAAAAAAATTGAAAAATTTCTGTTGATTTTGTGAAATTCTAGCCCATTCTTTTGATTACCATTATTTCTTCTCAAAAATATTTGCAGAATATTATTTGCAAAAAGGATGATCTCCTCAAGGCATGTATTAGTACTTAGGTTAAATGATTTTGGTTTTGTCATTTATAAGGAATTACAAAGGAATATTTAAAGGCCATTTTAAGATGCTTTATGAAAACATTTCAAATAGAAAAACATGGAAAAAAATAACACCCTGTATCTACCACCCAGCTTTAAGATTGCTTTAATATTTTTCTTTGTTTACATCAATTCTTACTGAAATCAATTGCATTGATTAGAGAAATTAAGTAGAAGTATATAGTGAGGTACCACTATATATCTATTAGAATAGCCAAGATTAAACATATAAAAACTGTAATACTGTTTGCAAGGATACAGAATAGATAGCGCTCTCACACTTTGCTGCTGGGAATGCAAAATGGTGCTGGCAAAGAATTTGGTGGTTTCTTGTAAAGTTAAATATATGCTTACTATATGACCCAGAAATAAAGGCCCTTAGATATTTACTCAAATGAAAGGAAAACTTATTTTCACATGAAAATTGGTTCACAAATGCTTAGAGCAGCTTTACTTATCACCCCAAACTAGAAACAGCCCCCAAAGTCTTTGTCAGTGAATATGTAAACAAAACTGTGGTGTATCCATGTAGTACTCTTCAGCAATACAAATTTATGATTGCTGATACACATAGCAACATGAATGAATCTCAGTGCATTTTGCAAGTGAACGAAGACAACTCAAGAGAGGACCTTCTGTGTTGTTCCATCGACCTGACATTCTGGAAAAGGGAAAACTGTAGAAGCAGGAAAAAAAAGTCAGTGATTGCCAAGGGCTATGGGTATGAGTCAGGGGTTTACTACATACAAGCAGGGCGTAATTTGGGTGGGAGATAATGAAAATATTATTTATCTTGATTATGGTGGGTGCACTACTGTGGTCATTTTACTCATAGAATTATACATAAAAAAGGTAGCTTTTACTGTATGTAAATTATACCGTAGTAAATCTGACTTAAAATTTTTGTTTTTTAAAGATACAACAAAAATATTTACAGGAAAAAAAAAGTGCTTCTTTGCCTGGAATTCAGTTCAGAATTATTTGGAATTGAACTATAGATGAAATAAGATTGGCTATGAATGAATGATTAGGGGATGTTCATTTACTGTTCTCTCTACTTTCATATATCCTTGAAATGCTTTATAATAAGTTTTTTAATGTTGCTGATCTGATGGATGTGGAATGGGATCTCATAATTTAAATTTTTATTTTCTTAATTATGATGAGCTTTAGCATTTTTTTCATATTGGCAACTCAGGTTTCTTCATCTGTGAATTTTTTTTTTTTTTTTTTTGGTTCCATGTCCGTTTTCCCATTTACTTAATCAATTTTAGATCTTTATGTATTCTGGACATTAGCCCTTTTCCATGGACGGGTTTGTGGTTTGCACATCTCTTTTCCTATTGTGTGGTTGCCTTTTTCTTTCTTCTTCTTCTTCTTTTTTTTTTTTTATGGCCACGCCCATGGCATGTGGAAGTTCCTGGACCAGGGATTGAATCCCAGATGCACCTGTGACCTACGCAGCTGCTATGACAATGCCAGATCCTTTAACCCACTCCTTCAGGCTGGGGATTGAGCCTGCACCTCCACAGTGACCCAGGCTGCTGAAGTCAGATTCTTAACCCACTGTGCCACAGTGGGAACTCCTTTTTCTAGTTAATTACCTTACTTTAGCTATATATGTTTCTAATTTTTATGTAGATGGATTAATCAATGTAGTTGTGTTTCATGCTTTTTAATATCTTGCTTCAAAAATATTTCCATTGAAATACTTTCATATTCATTTGTTTTTCACATTTCTGTCTCTAGTCCTCCTGGAATTTATCTTTGTGTATAGTGTGGTGTAGGAATCCAATATTATTATTTTTTTCCATGTGGATCACCAGTTGTCCTAACACAATCCTTTTCTTACTGATTTGGAATGCAACCTAGAGTTCACCTCTGGGCTGCCTGCTGATGTTGGTTCCCTTCCTGGGCTATGGTCCTGTTTGGCAAGAAGAATCCTAGCCTTAATTTCCTGTCCACAACCAGCAGTCATTTCCTCTTCCCTGGAGTTTCTTTAGATAGCTTAAGATTTAGGCTCTTTAGCTTTGCTTCCTCTCCAAATTTGGAAATGGGTTGTTTAAAATTCTTCTTCAGAAATGTACTTTTGGAGGAGGGCAGGAAAGAGCAGACTACTACTGATTTTATATGTTGGGCTGGCCTGGAATGAGCTGTTTACATTTTTTGTTATTAAAGCATTAATTTTATATATGCTATATGCTGCATTCAAAAATCTTAAGAGTTTTGTTTTAGTGAATTTTGTTAGATAATATATTTTTATTGGATTATATTTTAATTTGAATTAAGAATCCCTGGACCTTGGGTTGCCTACATTTCTACAACAGCAAAATTTCGTCCTTATCTCTGGCCAAACTAAATTTCATTCTATTCCTTGTTCATTTCATATTCCTCTACTCCTCTGTACATTTCTGTTTGCTGTCCTCACTTCCCAGAATGATTTTTTCCTCCTTCTCTGCTTCTGCGGAATATTTTTTCCCATCCCTTCATTTTCAGTCTGAATGTGTCCCTTAAGTCTTCAGTGGGTTTCATGTAGACATCATATATCTTGTTTTGGTATCCATCCAAGCCAGTCTGTGTCTTTTGGTTAGAGCATTTAATCCATTTACATTTAAGGTAACTACTGATATGTTTGTTCTTATTGACATTTGGTTAATTGTTTTAGATTTGTTTTTGTAGGTCTTTTTTCTTCCCTTCCTCTTGTGTTCTCTTTCTTGTGATTTGGTGACTATCTTTAGTATTGCTTTTTCTTGTGGTGTGTGTAACTTTTGAAGATTTTTGGTTTGCAGTTACAATGAGGTTTTGATATAGGAACTTATATATATATATACAAGATTGTTTTAAGCTGCTGGTCTCTTAATTTCAAATGCATTTCCAATATCCTGCATTAGTACTATCTTCTCATGATTGTTGGTTTTGCTATCACATTTGCGTGTGGATGATTTCCTACCTTGACTCTGTTTGTCTTTACCAGTGAGCTTTCTCATTCATAATGTTCTTGTTTCTAGTTGTGGCCTTTTCTTTTCTGCTTAGAGAAGTCCTTTAGCATTTGTTGTAAAGCTCATTTGGTAGTGCTGCATTCTCTTAGCTTTTGCTTGTTTGTAAAGCTTTTGATTTCTCTGTCAAATCTGAATAAGAGCCTTCCTGGGTAGAATACTCTTGGTTATTATAGGCTTTTCCCCTTTCATCACTTTAAATGTATCATTCCATCCTTCTGGCTTGCAGAGTTTTTACTGAAAAATCAGCTGATAACTTTATGGGAATTCACTTGTATGATATTTGTTGCTTTTCCCTTGTTTTAATATTTTAATCTGTCTTTAATTTTTGTCACTTTGATTAATATATGCCTTAATGTGTTCCTCCTTGGCTTTACCCTCTGTGGGACTCTCTGTACTTCCTTGAATTGAGTGAGTGTTTTCTTTACTATGTTAGGGAAGTTTTTGGCTATTATCTCTTCAGATATTTTCTTAGGCATTTTATTCTCTCTCTTCTCCTTTTGGGGCCCCTGTAATCCAAATATTGGTGCATTTAATGTTGTCCCAGAAGTCTCTTAGATTGTCCTCATTTATTTTCATTCTTTTTCATTTATTCTGCCCTGTGGCAGTCATTTCTACCTGTCTTCTAGCTCAGTTATTCACTCTTCTGCCTCATGTATTTGCTTATTGATTCCTTCTAATGTATTTTTCATTTAGTTATTCATCTGTGTTTGATCTTTAAATCTTCTAGCTCTTTGTTAAACATTTCTTATATCTTCTTGGTTTGTTCCTCTATTCTTTTTCTGAAATCTTGAATCATCTTTTACATCTTTTACATCTCATCACTCAATTCTTTTTGCCTGTCTCCACTTCACTTAGTTTTCCTTCTGAGGTTTTATCTTGTTCCTTCTTCTGGAACATATCTCTCTTCTGTCTCATTTTGTCTAACTTATGTGTTTGTGGTCTCCATTCCATGGACTGCAGGATTGTAGTTCCCCCTGCTTCTGTCCCTGGTGGGTGAGGTTAGTCTAGGGGCTTGTGCAGGCTTCCTGATTGGAGGAACTGATGGCTGCCCACTGGCGGGTAAAGCTGGGACTTTTCCCTCTGGTGGGCAGAACTATGTCAAGGGGTGTGTTTAGAGGCAGCTGTGGGCTCAGGGAAACTTTAGGCAACCTGTCTGCTGATGAGTGGGGCTGTGTTCCTACTCAGTTGATTGTTTGGCCTGAGATGTCCCAACACTGGAGCCTGCAGGCTGATGGGTGGGGCCAGATCTCAGTGCCAAGATGGCGACCTTTAGGAAAGCTTGTGCTGATAAATATTCCCTGGGGCCTCTGCCACTGCTGTCCTTGTCCCCATGGTGAACTACAGCTGACCTTCATCTCCTCAAGAGTCCCTCCACAACCTGCAGATAGGTCTGGCCCAGGGTCCTGTGGAGTCACTGCTTTGCCCTGGGTCCCAGTGCACAAACTTGTGTGTGCCCTCCAAGAGTGGAGTCTCTTTCCCCAAGTCTTGTAGAGTTTCTGTGATCAAGCTTTACTGGCCTTCAAAGCCAAGTGCCCTTAGGGTTCCCTCTCGTGATGTCAGACCCCTAGGCTGGGGAGTCGTTTTTGGGACTAAGAATTCCCTCTACTGTGGAAGAACCTCTACCATGTAATTATTTTCCAATTTGTGGGTCACCCACCTATGGGTATGGAATTTGATTATGTCACAGAAGTGCACCTCCTGCCATCTCATCATGGCTCTTCTTTGGATGTAAAAAAACTTTTTTTAGTAAGTTCCAGTCTTTTTTCCCTACGGTCGTTCAGCAATTAGATGTGATATTGGTGTTTTCATGAGAGGTGAACTCAAGTCTTTCTCCATCATCTTGTCTCTTAATCCCTCAACTTGGTTTCTTATAGTGACTATTGGAGAAAAATTCCTTCATGTGGTAAAAAGCCAGTAACCTTCATGCTTAAATTCAGGAACAAGACAAGGATACCCACTCTCACCACTTCTCTTCAACATAGTATTGGAAGTCCGAGGCGGGAGAGATGAGGTGGTAGGACAGGGCAGTGGAGGCTGACTTTGGGTTTTAGCTCCCTTCCACCCTGGCTACTGAGCTTCAGAGAGGGCAGGAGCTGCTGCCCCTTCCCTGCTTCAAAGCTCCTTCTGTTTATCTTCTTCACTAGTCTGTGTATTCTCACTATGTCATATTTATCTTTTAATCCCATTTACCTTGCAGTGGCCCTACAATATAATAGGATCCCTGTAAATATTCATGAATAATCCTGTGTTTTCTATGTTTAGAATATACTCTTCATGTATCAAAGTTTTTAATTTCTTTCTAATTTAATTTGTCATTTGGTCAACCTAGTTTTTTGTCCTACTGGTATGTATGTACATTTTCTGACGATCTCTTTGATGCAGGCTAGTTGGGATGCTTTTATTATTTTTTTTAAACTAATATCCTTTGCCTTAAATAGCACCGTTTCTTTTCTAACCCAGTATTCAGCTCTAGGTCTCCTTCTTAACCTGGTTTTATAGTTCATAGACAATTCTTATTATGCCTTGCTTATTGTAGCTCTTTAATGTTGTACTGTTAATTTGAAAAGGACTTTCTTTTTATTTTTATTCCTACTGATGGAGCATTTTAGGAGAGCATGCCTAAGAAATGTAGTTTGTGTCCTTTCCAAACTGACAAAGACTTAACATCTTACTGCTTTTTTTCTTTTTATAAATAAATGTTTTCATATTGATTTAGTCATTTTATGCAGAAAACTTATAGTAGGCTCCATAAATTAAAAGTAAGGAAAGCTTTGTTATTTCTTAGAAGCTAAAAGCCTTCCTTTTTGCATTTGGTTTTTTGTCACACATATTTTCTAATAATGGAAGATAGAGAACTGAGAAATAGGACTCTGAATTGTGACGCTTCTTTTTTTTTTTTTTTAAAGCTTTGCCATGTTGTCTTGATTCTACTTTTAATGTCACTTAGTATTATCTAAGCTATACTGAAATAGCAAGAGGTGGCATTTTACCTAGCTCAGCTGGTTCACTGCACTTGTTATAATTACTACTACTTGTGAAATCTAAAACTTAAAAGTTTAGAAAGATGCCTGTGGTGCTGATGTAACATGGTTAAAGTGCCACTAGGGCTGAATGCAAGTGGAAGTGCTGAATATAATAACTTCAGGAACTATATCAGAAATTAATGTCAACTGTGAACAGTATGGATATACTTGATTTGATAAGGGCTATAGTTTAATTCCACCATTTTAATTTCTTTATCAAAACCAAATTCAGTCATTTGTAGAATCATTGTTATAATTGTACATCTTTGGGGTAATAAATGAAAGTGAATGAAGGGGTCCTATAAATCCTGTCTTAGATGCCTGAGAAGCTAATGACCACATCAAACTTAGATGCTGCTTAGGAGATCAAAAGCAGTACAGATCTGAGAGAAAGTACTTATGTAAATTTGTGTTTTAACGTCATAAGTTAGAAACCTAGAAAGGATTTCCTAAATTACCAAGGAAAAGATCAAAAGATACTCACTATATAAAAGTGGGCAACTTTGGAATGCCCAATAAAATCCATAACCAAACTACAGAAATTTTAAAGTGGAGTAAGGCATTTCTAAATAAGGTATAGGAGTTCTCGTTGTGGCTCAGAAGAAACGAATCTGACTAGTAACCATGAGGACGCATGTTCAATCCCTGGCCTTAGTGTATTAAGGATCTGGCATTGCCATGAGCTGTGGTGTAGGTTGCATAAGCGGTTTGGATCTGGTGTTGCTGTGGTGTAGGCCAGAAGCTACAGCTCCGATTTGACCCCTAGCCTGGGAACCCCTGTATGCCGTGGGTGTGGCCCTAAAAAAATAGTAATAATAAAATAAATAAGTAAGATATTAAAACCTAGAAACCCAGAATATATAAAAGATAAAATTGATCACATTTGCTTCATTAAAAAAAGTGTTCTGGATGGAGAAAATATCATAAAGTTTAAAAAAAATAGAAGGGAAAAAAAAGATAACAAACCAAAAAAAAAATTTCAAGATAAAATGTTCATTTCTTGAATATATAAAGAATATCTACAATGCAGCTAATAAAACATATAACTCAATTTAAAATGGGCAAAGGATATAATAAGATTATGCAGAGAAATGGAAACTGTATGATTTAGGTAAAATACGTCATGTATACATATCTGCTTCTTTATGCATAGAGTATACCTAGAGGCTTTATAAGAACTTGGTGTCAGTGGTTGCCCCAGGGAGGGGAACTGGGTGGCTGAAGGACAGAGAAAAGAAGAGGAGTTAGTCTTTTGTTTTCATTTTCCATTTTTTAAAATTGGTTTTAAATGCATATTACCATAGATAAACACAGCCCCAAAGAAATATCTGTGATGATGGAAATCTTAACTGTCCAGTATGGTAGCAGCTAGCCACTTGTGCCTATGCCTGCTGAGCTTTTGAAATATGGTTAGTTGAACTGAGACGCTGAATTTTTTATCTTATTAGATCTTAAAAATTTTGTTTAATTTTTAAAAATCAAAGTATAGTTGCTATATAATATATGTTACAGGTGTATGGTGTAGTGATTCACAGTTTTTAAAGGTTATACTCCATTTATAGTTAATATAAAATATTGGCTATATTCTCCACGTTGTGCAGTATATCCTGGTAGCTTATTTTATCGCTAATAGTTTGTACCTCTTATTCCCCTACCCTTGTGTTACACACCCCCCACTCCACTGGTAACCATTAGTTTGTTCTATATATCTGTGACTCTGCTTCTTTTTTGTCATATTCACTAGTTTGTTGTATTTTTCAGATTCCACATAAAAGTGATATCATACAGTATTTGTCTTTCTCTGTCTGACTTATTTCACTTAGCATAATGCTCTCCAAGTCCATTCATGTTGCAGTAAATGGCAAAATTTCATTTGTTTTTATGACTGAGTAGTATTCCATTGTGTGTGTTTATATATATACATATGTATATAATATATATGCACATACATACCACATCTTCTTTATCCATTCATCTGTTGATGGCACATTTATGTTGCTTCCTTATCTTGGCGATTGTAAATAGTGCTCCTGTGAACATTGGGGTGCATGAATTGCTGGGTCATATGGTGATTCTGTTTTTAGTTTTTTGAGGAACCTTAAAATGTAAAGTGGCTGCACCATTTTACATTTCCAGCAAAGAAGATTCCCTTTTCTCCACATCCTTGCCAGCATTTGCTATTTGCGTTCTTTTTAATGATAGCCACTCTGACAGGGGTGAGGTGATAATCTTCTTGTGGTTTTGTTTTGCATTTCTCTGATGATTAGGATGTTAAGCATCTTTTCATGTGTGTGTTGGCCATTTGCATTTCAAAGAGGACTGCTCTTTACTTTTAAATATTTTTTATCTTTTGGTTTTTCCACTGCATATTAAGTACTCTATGTATATGTATACATATAAACATGTGTATTTTTATGTTTAAAGTAGAAATATGGGGAGTTCCCCTCATGGCAAAGTGGAATAAATCCGACTAGGAACCATGAGGTTGCAGGTTCAATCCCTGGCCTCGCTCACTGGGTTAAAGGTCTGGTGTTGCCACGAGCTGTGGTATAGGCCGGCAGCTGTAGCTCCGATTGAATCCCTAGCCTGGGAACCTCCATATACTGTGGGAGTGGCCCTTAAAAAAAAAAGGGGGGGTATAAATATGGAAAGGTTTTCCAGGGAGGTAAGACTGCTCCCAGGCTGAGTCCTGAGGAAAAAGTAAATTAAGGTAGACCAGCAAAACTTTGGTAAAAATACTGATGAATGACGTACCTTATGGCATGAAAATGAGACAGTATTCTGGGCGAAGGCTTACTTAAAAAAATGCTGTAAAAGATGTTTACAGGCTCCAAAATTGCAATATTTTTCTGAGACCACACCTATGTATTCTGCTGCTCCTAACATCCATACTGGGGGAGGGAGTTGAGAGAACTTCACCAGAACAGAGGCTTCGTCTTTGTCCTTACACCTTTGTCTTAGAGGTTCAGGTCCTTAATAGTCCTTAAGATCTCTTCACAGTTAATGATCCTCAAAAGTCCTGTTCATAAACTGGATATGCAGGGGTTATATTCTTCACCCTCCCACTTACTCCTTTGCAGACCATATAAAAGATTCGGTTTTTATCCTGAGAGAACTAGGACACTATTGAAGGATTCCAATCAGGATAGTGACAGGGCCAGTTGTGTTTTCTAGATAAAAATGATCTTTTCATAGTAGTGCAGAGAAGAGGTGGAGTGAGCAAGAGGATACTTGAGGAGGCTTGTTAGTAAATCAAGAAAGGTAGTGGCTTGCACTAGGATAGAAAGAAAAGGATTGAAGAGATATTTAAAAGTAAAACCAGTCACTAGCAACAATGTGGGAGCAAGGGCGAAGAGTGAGAAGGGAAATGCCTAGGTTTCTGGCTGATGCAGCTCAGCTGAAGGTAGCATTGTTTGTTGTGATTAAGGAACTCTAGAGAGGAGCCAGTCTGGTTCGGGTGTGTGTGATTACCACGGCTCTGGTTTGGGCAGTTGGAACTTGATGTGTCTTTGAGACACTCAGGCAGAGGTATCAGTTCCACATGTCCTCATTTAGTGTTTAACAGTTAACCTCCCGATTCTTTGAAGGTCAGAAAGAGGTCTGCACTTGAGATGTGATTTGAGTATCACAGGCATCTAAATAGTAATTGAGACTGTGAATGTGGTGAGGATAGCCTAGGAAGGGGATGAAAAAATGAACAAGGGAAAGAGGAGGTTGAGGAGCATAAGATGGCTAAGGAGGTGGCAGAGAAGGTGCTGTCAAGGGCAGGAGGAAAGCTGGGAGGCTGTGGGGTCATAGAAGCCAAGGCAAATGTGTTTCAAAGAGGAAAAAGTAGTCAGCAATGGTGAATGCCACCAGGACACCAAGTAAGATTTTAAAAATTAGTATGTTGTTAAGTGAGAAGTTATGGAGTTTTAAAAATGGTATGGCAGTTGGACAGGGAAATTTGGATAGATAATCGAACCCTTAAAAAGTGAATGAGGGAGTTCCCTTACGGTGCAGCAGGTTAAGGATCCAATGTTGTCACTGAAGCACTTCAGGTTGCTGCTGTGACATGGGTTCAGTCCTTGGCCAGGAAACTTCTGTGTGCTTCAGGTCAAAAAAAAAGTGAATTATATTTGCTTTAGACTGTATATTACTTAACTTCTTTGGGTTGCAAATAGCAGAAACTCAACTCAGATTCCTTTGAACAAAACAAATGACTTAGTGCCTCATAGAGCTGTAATGCCCAGTAATACCCAGGGATAGTAGTGGACTCTGGGGCCATTGAAACCAGGGACTCAGACAGTGGCATTAGCTATGTGTCTCTGTCTTTCTCTCTCAGTTTTCTTCTTCTCTAAGGAAAGATCTCTCCTGGTGGTCCCTGGCAACTTCAGGCTTTTTTTAATCCCTGCAATCCTGATGGAAAGAGTGTTCCTCCTTCCCAGTTCTGGTGAACATTTCAGAATTTGCTTAGCTTTTCTCATTTATGTCACATGCTTATCCATAAACTAATCACCAGCAATTAGATACGCTGACAATAAGGCCTGAGGCCAGACCTGCTTGCTCCTGGATCTGGGCCAGGTAGGAATCTGGCCCAGATAGTCTGAATCACATGGGCTGTGAATAAGGGAGGGATCATTTCCTAAAGGAAAATTAAGATGTGCTCCCAAAAGAAGAAAGAGCGTGTGCTTGGCGGGTAAAAACAAGAGACATCAATTTCAACTGTAAAAGGAGCCTTTGGCTCCATGTATATGAATACCTGCTTGCTTCTGTAATATATACTTTATAGGTAGTCTTCTGGCCTAAAGGATAACTGGATCTGTCTGTTACTATAACTTAAACAAAGAGCCCCTGGGTCTGATTCCTATGGAGAGAGAAAGGTAATTATTCTGCTGCATGTGCTGCTTACTGTTTTGGGGAGCCGAATAATAACTAATCTTCAATTTGGCACAACATTGTAAATCAGCTGTAATTTAAAGAAAAACTAATTTTCAACTAGCACTTGAAAAGATGCTCAACCTAACCAGCCATTAGAGAAACACAAATCAAAACCACAAGAGATATCACCTCACATCAGTTAGGAGGACTACTGTAAAACAACCACAAACAGAAAATAATAAATGTTTATGAGAAATTGGAACCCTTGGCACTGTAGGGATTGTAATGGTGTAACTGCTACAGAAAACAGTATGATGATTCTTCAAAAAATTCAAACTATAGTATGATCCAGCAATCCCACTTCTGAGTATATATGGAAAGAATTGAAAGCAGGGTCTCAAAGAGATATTTGTGCACCCAAGTTCATAGCAGCATTATTCACAGCAGGCAAAAGGTGGAAGCAACCCATGTGTCCATCCACAGATGAATGGATAAACAAAATGTCTATCTAGACAATGGAATATTATTCATCCTTAAAAAGGAAGAAAAGGCTAACATATGCTACAACATGAGGGAACCTTGTACATTATGCTAAGTGAAACAAGCCAGTCACAAAAAAGACAAATACTTAATGATTCCACTTAGATAAGGTGCCCAAGGTAGTCAGATTTATAGAGACAGAAAGCAGAGTTGGGAGAGAGGAAAATGAGGATCTGTTGTTTAATGGGTGCAGATGAAAGATGAAAAATCAATGATTTAAACTTACGTCTTTTAAAGAAGGAAAAATAATAACACATCAAGCCTAAGGAAAACAGAAGGGAAGAAAAAAGAAATTAATGCGTGAGAAAGCAAATGTGGATTTCCCGTCGTGGCTCAGCAGTTAATGAACCCGACTAGTATCCATGAGGACACAGGTTTGATCCCTGGCTTGCTCAGTGGGTTGGGAATCTGGTGTTGCCATGAGCTGTGGTGTAGGTCGCAGATGTGGCTCAGATCCTACGTTGGCTATAGTCTGGCTCAGGCTGGCGGCTGCAGCTCTGATTGGACTCCGAGCCTGGGAACCTCCATGTGCCATAGGTTTGGTCCTAAAAAACACAAAAAGACCAAAAAAAAAAAAAAGAAGAAAAAGAAAGCAACTGTGCAATAGGAAAAAAAATCAGCAAAGTCAAAACCCAGTGTTTTGAAAAGATTAATAAAATTGATGAACCCTTACAAAGACTGATTTTTTGTTTTATATAGAGAAAATGTAGTATTAGCAATGAAAAGGAGAATATCACTGTAGAGCCTATACACATTACAGAATAAAAGAGGATATTTTTAACATGTTTATGTCATGCAAATTGTTTGGATGAAATGCACAAAAATCCTGAAAAGTACAACTTACCAAAACAGAAAAAGGAATTGAAAATATGAATATAAATAATACAGTGTTTATTAAGAAAATTAATTCATTATTTAAGACCTTCCCACAAAGAAAACCTCAAGCCCTATAACTTGTCTGGTGACTTCTTTCAGATATTTAAGGAAGAAACAACACTAATCTTGCACAAACTCTTCCTGACAACGGAAAAAGAGGGAACAAAGATCCCAGGTTTTCTTATAAGAATAATTTGCCAAAAAAAAAAAAAAAGAAAATTGTAGAACAGTCTCTTATCGACCTTTTTATGTATGTATGCAAATTGAATATATAAAAGGATACTGTGTTACAACAAAGTAAGTTTATTTCAAGCATGCAAGGGTACTTAATATTTAAAAAATCAATTTATTTCACCACATTGACAGAACTAGAAGACTACATTTTGATAGATGCAAACTTTTTAGCCTGACAGAAAAGGCCCTTTTCAAAGACTCTGTCTCCAGCCTTCTATCCTTGCGTTGTTATCTATTGTTATCTGTGCCAACGTCCCTTCAGCCGTATTTGGAACAGTTTGTACTTCCTGAATCCTGTGTAATTTCTTGCCTTTCTGCCTTTTCTCATGTTGTACCACCTGCTTCTTTATCCAGTAACTTAGACATGTCCTTCAGCTGTCAGTCTGAGACTCTGGGAAGATGTTGGCAGCCCAGTTTCCCCTCCCCTTTATATACAATCAAAGGCATCAGGGTAATGTCTGCCTCCACAATCAGTATGTAGAACATTTTTAGTACCTTCAAAAGGAGGACCATTTCTGTAAATATCCTCTACTTCTAACCCTAGGCAACTTCTGATCTGTCTCCATGCTGTTAGCATAGATTAAATTTGTATTCTCTAGAGTTCCACATAATCAGAGCCATACAACATGAACTCTTATGTGTCTGCTTTTTTCACCTAGTATGTTTTTGAGATTCACCCACAATGTTGCTTGCATCTGTAACCCATTCTCTCTTATTGCAGAATTGTAGTCCAGCTTATGAATATTCCACAAATTACTTATCCAGTTACATGTTCCTGGACATTTTAGTTGTTTCTAGTTTGAGGGTTTTATGATTAAAACTATTATGAACATTAGCATACAGGTTTTTGTATAGACATATTTTTATTTTCCCTGGGAAAATTCCTAAAGAGTGAAATTGCTGGGTGGTGTGGTATATATGTTTTTAATTTTATAAGAAACTGCCAAAGTGTTTTCCAAAGTAGCTGTGCCATTATAAACTGACCAGCAATACATGAGCATTCCAATTGCTCCACATGCCGGGCAATGCTTGGTATTGTTAATCTTTTTAGTTTTAGCCAATCTAATGGGTTTGTAATGGTATTTCATGGTTTTAATTTACATTCCTCTGATAATGAATGCTTAGTATCTTTTAATGTGTGTTGGCCATTGATATATCTTTCTCCGTGAAGTATCTCTTCGAATCTTTGCCTATTGAGTTTTCTGTAAGCAGGTTTTTTTTTTTTTTTAAATGCATATTCTGAATTTAAGTCTAATATAGGTACAGTGAATATTTTCTCCCAATCTGTGTCTTACTTTTTCATCATCTTACCATTGTCTTTGGGAAAGCAGAAGATTTAAACTTTTCATAAGTTTGATTTCTGAAGTGTTTATGGTTTATGCTTTTTTTGCCCTATGTAAGAAATCTTTGCTTACCTTACCAAGGTTTCCTAGATTCCGTTTTATTTTAGATGTTTTAAAGTTTTAGCTAGTATGTTTAAACCTATGATTTATTTTCATTTAATTTTCGTGTATGGTGTGATGTAAGGGTCAGGTTGTTTTGTTTTGTTTTGTTGCTTTTTAGGGCCGCACCTGCAGCATATGGAAATTCTTAGGCCAGGGGTCAAATCCAAGCTGCAGCTGCCAGCCTATGCCACAGTCACGGCAGTGTGGGATCTGCACCACATCTGTGACCTACATACACCGCAGCTCATGGCAACACCGGATCCTTAACCCACTGAGTGAGGCCGGGGATTAAACCCGCATTAGTCAGGTTTGTAACCCGCTAAGCCACAACATGAACTCTAGGCTTTTTTTTTCCCAAAAAATTCAGTTGTCCCAGTACCATTTGTTGAAAAGGCTATACTTTCTTCATTGAATTATTGTGACATTTTTATTGAAATCAATTGCCCATGTATGTGAGGGTCTGCTTCTGGACTCTCTTCTGTGACATAGATCTATATGCCTATTCTGCCAAAACCATACTGTCTTAATTACCTGAATTTTATGATGCTTTTATTATTATTACTATTTTTTTTTGTCTTTTTGCTATTTCTGGGGCCGCTCCCGCGGCATATGGAGGTTGTTCCCAGGCTAGGGGTCGAATTGGAGCTGTAGCCACCGGCCTACGCCAGAGCCACAGCAACGCGGGATCCGAGCCGCGTCTGCAACCTACACCACAGCTCATGGCAACGCTGGGTCGTTAACCCACTGAGCGAGGGCAGGGACCGAACCCGCAACCTCATGGTTCTTAGTTGGATTCGTTAACCACTGCGCCACGACGGGAACTCCTTATGATGCTTTTGAAACTGCTGGTGTAAGTCTTCGAAATCTGCCCATTTTTAAGCTTATTTTGGCTATTTTAAGTCCTTTTTTTCCATTTCCAGGTGAATTTAAGAATCATATTTACAAATTCCTACAAGATTTTAATTGGGATTTCCTTAAATTTATATATCAACGAGGAGAGAATTAAGTCTTAACAATACCATAAACCAGTCTATAAACATGTATATCCTTCCCTTTGTTTAAGGCTCATTTCATTTGTTAGCTTTTTATCAAGTATCACAGTCCTGCACTACCTGCTTTCCATTGTCTGACAATAGTTATTTCCGGTAGTTTGTCCAGGTTTCTAGTTGTCGATGATATAGTTTTTGATGCTTTTACTCCTTTTTGGCCGGAAATGTCATCATAGCTCTGAATCTCCTCATATCTTCCCATAAAAATACACGAACTAGGACTGCAAGGCCAAAGATCGATGGATAACACCTACAACAAAACTAGACAACTAGGCCTGTCTGTAACCCTGTCACCCTCCGAATGTGAGTGGGTGAGGCTAAATCATTGATGGCTGAAGACCTGCATGATCTCATCATCTGCACAGGAAGAAACAGGGAGCTTCTGATACCTTGAGATTACTAAAGGTGTGCCAGAACTCAGGAGTCAGCTTGAAGAGGTTCTTCTCTTCTCTGCCAAGGAGAGACAGTTTGAGGATCAATAACTACAGTGGATTGAAACAGAAAATATATTTAAATTTGTGAGTTTCACATGATACTTTAAAAAAAAAAAAAACTCATCATCATTGGGCTGGATTAAGGAGCCACGTCATTATTTCGAGAGCTGGCGAATAAAAGAAGCCAGCATTTATCCTGCCTTTTTTTTTAAAAAAAATATTATAGTTGGTTTACAATGTTCTGTCAATTTCTGCTGTACAGCAAAGTGACCCAGTTATACATACATATATACACACATACATACATATGTACATTCTTTTTCTTACATTATCCTCCATTATATTCTGTCACAAGTGACTAGATATAGTTCTCTGTCCTATACAGCAGGATCTCATTGCTTATCCACTCCAAATGCAATAGTTTGCATCTATTAACCCCCAACTCCCAGCCTTGTGGTTGCCTCCCTCCCCCTCCCCCTTGGCAACCACAAGTCTGTTCTTCATGTCCATGAGTTTGTTTCTTTTCTGTAGATAGGTTCATTAGTGCCATATATTAGATTCCAGATATAAGTGATCTCATACGGTATATGTCTCTGTTTGACTTACTTCACTTCGTGTGAGAGTCTTTTTAGTTCCATCCATGTTGCTGCAAATGGCATTTTTTTTCTTTTTATGGATGAGTAGTATTCCACTGTGTATATGTACCACATCTTCTTAACCCATTCTTCTGTTGATGGCTATTGTGAATAGTGCTGCAGTGAACTGGGGGGTTCCATGTATCTTTTTGAATGAAAGTTCTGTCAGGATATATGCCCAGGAGTGGAATTGCTGATCATATGGTGGTTCTATATTTAATTTTCTGAGGAACCTCCATACTCTTTTCCATAGTGATTGTACCAATTTATATTCCCACCAACTGTGTAGGAGGGTCCCCTTTTCTCCACACCCTCTCCAGCATTTATTTGTTGACTTGTTAATGATGGTCATTCTGACCATTCTGACCAGTGTGAAGTGTACCTCATACTAGTTTTGATTTGCATTTTTCTGGTAGTTAGTGACGTTGAGCATTTTTTCATGTGCCTGTTGGCCATCTGTGTGTCTTCTTTGGAGAAATGTCTATTCAGGTCTTCTGCCCATTTTTCAGTTGGGTTTGTTTGTTTGTTTTGCTATTGAGTTGTATGGGTTGTTGGTATATTTTGGATATTAAGCCCTTGTCAGTTGCATCATTTGAAACTCTTTCCTCCCATTCTATAGGTTGTCTTTATATTTTTCTTATGGTTTCCTTTGCCGTGCAAAAACTTGTAAGTTTGATTAGGTCCCATTAGTTTGGTTTATTTTTGTTTTGTTTTTTTGTCTTTTCAGGGCCGCACAAGCGGCATATAGAGGTTCCCAGTCTAGGGGTCGTATCAGAGCTGTAGCCACTGGCCTACACCAGAGGCACAGCAACATGGGATCCGAGCCGCATATGCAGCCTACACTAAGCTCACTACAACACTGGATCCTTGACCCACTGAGCAAGGCTAAGGATCTAACCTGCGTCCTCATGAATGCTAGCTGGGTTCATTAACCGCTGAGCCATGATGGGAGCTCCTGTTTTGTTTTTTTTTTTCCTATTGCTTTGAAAGACTGACCTAAGAAAACACTTGTGGAGTTCCTGTCATGGTGCAGTGGTTAATGAATCCGACTGGGAACCATGAGGTTGCGGGTTCGATCCCTGGCCTTGCTCAGTGAGTTAAGGATCCAGCGTTGCTGTGAGCTGTGGTGTAGGTTGCAGATGCAGCTCGGATACCACGTTGCTGTGGCTACAGCTCCGATTGGACCCCTAGCCTGGGAACCTCCATATGCCACGGGAGCAGCCCAAGAAATGGCAAAAAAAGAAAACAAAAAAAACTGTATGGTTGATGTCAGAGAATGTTTTGCCTATGTTCTCTTCTAGGAGTTTTACAGTGTCTTGTTTTATGTTTAAGTCTTTAAGCCATTTTGAGTTTATTTTTGTGCATGGTTCTTATTTTTACCTAGAGTGACGAAATAATTGATAAAGCAATGTTTCTCTTAGATGTATTTCAGCTCATAAATGAAGAATCAATGAAACAGCTAACACAGCATTTTTCAACTGCTGATGAAATTAATGGGTCTAGGCAGAGATGATCAATGACTGCTAACATCACAAAAAAAAAGGACAAAAGACATTGCTGTGGAATTGCACCCTACCATCTAGGAAGTAGGTGTAAGATCTGGGGGAAAAAACATGGAACTTGCCACATTGATGGTTACGGCTGAGCGGTTATCTGTTTGATTCCCCCAGACCGTGAGTCCCTAAGGGCAGGGGCCATGTGTTATTTTGACTTTGAGTCATAGAACCCAGCAGATACCATGGTACATATTAGATCCTTAATAAATATTTTTTGGAACAAATTGTAACTTTTCACAGCATATTGTGATCTCTAGATGTTAAACATTGTAAAACCTAGTAATCCTTATTTTGTTGTCATTATTCATTAATTTTTATTTACCCTATGCCTTCCAAATGGCCTGTATTTTAGCACAAAACCAGTGTTTATACATTTTATAAATCAGGAAGAATATAACAGTAAAATAGCAAGTTATTGAATGGGCATGTTAGTTTGAGCTGAGACAGGATGTTTTATGTATCTTCATGTTAAGTGTGGCATATAGTTCCTTCCATGTAAGACAGTTATCTCTTCTCCAAAGAGGCACAATATTGTATATTTCTGGATGTAGCAGAAATATATTTAAATCTAAGATCAAAAGCTAATTCTCAAGCCAACTATAAATTATTTCTTGCTGGAGTTCCCTGGTGGCCTAGCAGTTAAGAATTTAGCATTGTCACTACTGTGTTGTAGGTTTGATCTCTGGCCTAGGAACTTCTATGTGCTTCAGGAGCAGCCAAAAAAAAAAAAGTGCTTTTATTAACTACCTCTTTTTTCTTTATCTGCTAAATAAAATAACAGTTGATTATGACTGTTGACACTTAAGGTTAAAAAATCCAGTTCTTTTGCTCACTTTCTTCTCCCTGCATATTGTTACTCATATTCTAAGGCAGCTCCTTTGTCATGGATATTTCTTTGCCTATTTTCAGTGTAATTTGAACCTCACAAACCCTGAGCTCCAGGGAAAGTGATTCAGAAGTACAACCATGAAGCTTAAGCCAGAATCTATTTTTTAAATAAATCACTTGGCACCTTAATGCCTTATAGTCATCGAGAAGCCCTTTTGGTGCTCTGGGCTTGGGAACTCTGTGGATTGTCAGATGATTAGTCATCAAGTTATTTTTGTAACCATATTCTCCTGTGCTGTTTTTCTCTGACCCAGGGTATTTGTAGCAGACGTGAGCATTTTTTCATTGTTATTTCCATAAGAGTAAAATGCTGTGTTTTCTTCAAGGCACTGTGTGATCATATCTGGTGTGGATTTAAAGCTAATTTACCTAGCTAAATGCTAGTGACCCCTGCGATACCCTCCTGGATTGCTTGCTCAGACTAGGAGGTGAAGTCAGACCTGAGTGGTGTCTAACACAGCAAAGAAACTGGCTCAGTGATAGAATCAACAGCAAGGGAAACAGACTTGATTAGCATGAGGACACAGGTAGTTTTTCCCACCAGCCTTGGATGTTAGGTTGTCAGTTTCTCCATCTAACCTCCACATCTGTTTATTTAGGTCCTTTTCTCTCTTATTTTGATGGCTTTCTTTTGGTTTATCTTTATGATAACTCTTACTTACAAAAATAGGGGCCCAGGAGAACATGGAGAGCTACAACCTGGAAATGAAGTTCATTATTTGTAATAGTTGAAAACCAAAGCTTGGACTCTCTTTATATAAAAGTCAGGTGTGCCCCTCGTCTTGGAGTCCTGTGGCATTCTGCCCACTGCACCTCAGGGAGACTGTGCCAGGACTTAATAGCATGAGAGGGTACAAAGCATGTTTGGAGGAAATGGGGGATGTCAGAGATGGGCATTCTTTTTTTTTATTTGATAGACGTGCAGGATACACAGATGGATGAAACATAATTCTTGCTCTCATGGAGTCTGCGGGGAAGTGAGAACTAGAAAAGGAGGGATAGAATGACAGACAGATGCACAGACCTTGCAGTGCATAGCACCTCCTGACGGCTAAATTCACTGCAGACTTTTTAGCCCTTATTTTCACTCCATCCCCTGGCATCACTTGACACTGCTGACCATTCTTTACTTGAGAGTTTCACTCCTCTAAGCTTCCATACTCTTCTATCCTAGACAGGATTTCTTGGTTTGGGCTCCTGTTCTTTTCATCTGGTGGTAAATTTGGTATTTCCTAGATTACTCTATTCTCTTTTTCCTTCCCTCCCTGTATTGACAATTCCCAATCCTTTTTTCTACCCAGCGCTTCCCAGGGATATGACAGATTCTCATCAGCATGGCAGTGAGTTTTGACCTGGATGGGGAACAGTATCCCAGGCTCCAGGGTGAGAAGCTCCGTGTGGAGTCCAGTGCATTCTCCCTTCCCCTTGGGCAGGTTCTGTGTCTTTTTTAACCCTTGGCTTGGTGACTGGCCCTACTAGGAGCTCAGTAATGGTGAATGTGTCGGTAGCAGCAAGTACAGTGTGCTGTGGGAGCACAGAGCAGGTCACTAGACTATCTGAGAAAGTTAGAAAGGGCTTCACAGAGGTGCCATCAGTTAAGCTAAACAGAATTCACCAGAAGGATAAGCCTTGAAGGAGATTCGAAGAGGTGGATTTTCTTTTTTGTCTTTTTAGGGCCGTACCCGCAGCATACAGAGGTTCCCAGGCTAGGGGTTGAATCAGAGCTGTAGCTGCCAGCCTACACCACAGCCACAGCAGCACAGGATCTGAGCTGCATCTGTGACCTACACCACAGCTCACGGCAGGGCTGGATCCTTAACCCACTGAGTGAGGCCAGGGATTGAACCTGCGTCAATGGTTCTTGGATGCTAGTCAAGCCCATTAACCACTGAGCCACGACAAGAACTCCAAAGAGGTGGATTTTCAAAGATGAGATCAGTTATTAAAATGTAGGAATATATGAATAACAAGTGGTTAGGTGCACAGACTTCTTTACTAAACCCCAAAACACTAGGATGAAAAAGCTCTTTCTGAGTCTTGAACAAGATCAATATAAGTTAAAAAAAAAAAAAGTAAAATGTTCTGCATCATTGGATAGGTAATAAACTTGCAGATCTCACTGTTCCCAAGAAATGATATCGGCATGAAATATTTTGTTAAATTTCATAAAGTTGCATTCTTGCAGTCACTCAAGATTTACTGAAGTATCTTCACATGTCAAAGATTATAATAAGTGTTGTAAGCAAAACAAACAGAAAAAAGGAGACATTAAGCAAATAATTACTACAGGCACACACATACACAGACTGTGATAGATGCTATGAAAGAAAAAAATAGAGTGCTATGGGAAAGTGTAATAGGGTGACCCAACTGAGATTAGGTTGGAATGCAGAGTGGTTAGACGTTAATTAGGTAAAAGGGGGAAGAGGCAGAGGGAAGAGATGTATGAAGTTCTCAGGAAAGATGGTTTGGACAAATTGAAGAGGAGGAGCCATAACATGGATATTGTCAGGCAGGAAGGCCATAGCCACTGGCATAGCCACTGCAGAGTCCTGAACTGGGGGCTGCTGGAGGTGACCCAGAGAACTTGCTACCCATGATAGTTGCTGGGACTCAAGGGGTAATAAGACACATTCTTGAAGCTGCCTTACCCTGCCTAGGGAGTCCTTCTCATTCTGATCAGGGACAAAGAAATGTGACCAGTTATGATATAACATGATCCTGAGCATAGAATTCTGGGAGGTCAGCCAACTTTGCCCTGTGGGGAATGGTTGAGATAAAGTGGGGTTTTAAAAGATCAGTGAAAGAGGAGGTCATTTCAGGAACAAGCTATACAATGAAATTGAGGCATGAGGAGTAGTGTGATGCAGCAGTAATGGTATAAATGGGAAGAGAGTGTCAGATGAAAGAGCTGTTTGGGGACAGGCTTTCTAAGACCCGGAGGTTGGCTGGTGTTGAGGGAGGAGTGAGGAAAAGGGTCCAGCAGGATACCAGGTGGATCACCTGGGGTGACTGGCTAATGTGCACGATGCCATTCACCGAGGCAGCACTATGTAGGGATGGCAGTGTGTGGAGAAAAACGGGGTGGGGTGGGGGGGGAGTACCAATCTGGGCAGGTTTACATGGAGAGATGTGTGAGCTAGCCAAGTGGAGATGTCTCATAGGGCTCAGGGTAGACGCGAGGTAGGAAGATTTGAGATCAGGCCAGGGCTGAGAGCTGCTCATTTCTTTTCTATTAAACCTTTTATTCTGGAATAGTTTGCTTTTACATAAAACTTGTAAAGAGTAGACTTCCCATAGACATCATTTCTTTAGGTCTTGCTTTCATCTCTTCTTTGAGTTTGTGTCGTATTGGAATGGGAATACTTGTTTGCACAAATATTCTCAAACATGCATATGAGGCTTCACATGGTTCAGAAACCAAAGCAGTGTAAAAAGACATATAGTTTAAAAAAAAAAAAATCTTACTCCAACCTCTGCCTCCATCTGCACTGTTCATTCCCAGCCCCTACAGGTAACTGTTAGTTGCTTGTATACTACTTCCAGTTTTTTTTAATGTAAATATAAGCAAATAGTAAGAATATACAGTGTACATTCCCTCTCTTTCTCATACAAAGGTACTGTATTATGGACATTGTTCTGTAGCTCGCTCTTCTGCAGAACAGTATACCTTAGAGATCAATACATGTAGAACTACATTGTCTGAGAAGGTAGCTACAAGCCAAATGTGGCTCAGAGCAGTTGAAATGTGACTGGGGCAGCTGAAATATGGGATCTTAAATTTCCTTTAACCTTAGATTTTTTAAAATTTAGGTATAAAAATGGAAGCTATGTAAAATATTTTCCCATTAAACTCAACTGTGTTGTTTTAGTAGGATTACATTTCATTTTAACCGTTTAGAACATAGCATCCAAATTGAGATGTGGTATAAGTGTGAATCACACACTAGATTTCAAAGACTTAGTACAAAAAAAAATACTATCTTAAATTATAACTGGTTAAAATATAACTATATTATCTTAAATTATAACTAGTTAAAATATAACCATCTTAAAAATGTTTTACAAGGAGTTCCCATTATAGCACAGTGGAAGAGAATCCAACTAGTATCCATGAGGATGCAGGTTCAATCCCTGTCTTTGCTCAATGGGTCAGGGATCTGGCATTCTGATGACCTGTGCTATAGGTCACAGATGCACCTTGGATCTGGCATTGCTGTGGCTGTGGCATAGGCCAGCAGCTGTAGCTCTGATTTTACCCCTAGCCTCAGAACTTCCATATGCCGTGGGTGTAGCCCTAACAAGCCAAAAAAAAAAAAGTTTTACAGTGTTTATATGTTGAAGTAATAATGTTTTGATATATTAAGTTAAATATTAAAATTTTACCAATTTATTTTTGCTTTTAAAATGTGGTTACTACGGAGTTCCCATTGTGGCTCAGTGGAAAAGAATCTGACTAGCATTCATGAGGACACGGCTTCAATCCCTGGCCTTGCTCAGTGGGTTAAGGATCTGGTGTTGCCATGAGCTGAAGTGTAGGTCGCAGACTCGGCTGGGATCCAGCGTTGCTGTGGGGCTGTGGCTGTGGCTGGCAGCAGCAGCTCAGATTCAACCCCTAGCCTGAGAATGTCCATTTGCTGCAGGTGCGGCCCTAAAAAGCAAAGAAAAAGAAAAAGAAAAAAAAATATGTGGTTCAAATTATACTTCTGCTGGACTGCACTGATAGTTGTATAGTATTCCGTTGCATACAGTATCATACTTTATTTAACCAGTCCACATTTGATGTATACTTGTGTTGTTTCCAATTTTTACCATTAAGAATACAGACATGCTTAACCTTGTCCATGTGTTGCTTCATATTTGTACAGATTGATCTGTGAAATGAATCCCTACTATTGAGGTTGCTGTGTTAAAGAATAAAAGCATTCATAATTTTGATATTGCCTTATTGCCTCCATAAGAATTGTGGCAGTTTGCAGTCCTACTAGCATTGTGTGTATGTGTGTGTGTACGTGTACCAGTCTCCCCGTATACTGTCATTTAAAACCATAGTATCTACATGTTGGGAATATAATAAGGAAAATGTTTCTTTTTGCTAATGCTGAGAGAGTTTTAAGAAGAAATCACAAATGGTTTGCCTAACTTCTTCTTCCATTAACAAAAATAACCTATCGATGATAAAGCTCTTAGAATCAGCATTTTAGAATGGACTGTTTTTTTTAGTGAAAAAATGTCAAGTTTTTGATATTTTTCTGGACTGCAGTTTCCCTAGACTACACATTTCTGAGGAAGTTGCAGCTTTCGGCATATTCAGATGTAGGAAGGGAGATTTTGTGAGGGTTACAAAACAGCTGTTTTTTTTTAAAGAGCTGTAGACATCTCTGATCTCTCCAGCAGCCTCCTCTGGCTGTGGTGGACTAATGTTACAAGGCAGAGGGCAGTTGCATAGTTTTGCATACTGTCAGCTTATCAGTTCCCTGGAGCAGTTCTACTAACTGCTAAACACATTCTAACTTGAAGGGCTACTTAACTGAGGAAATCTTCTGACACTGTAAGGGCATTTATGAGCAGCCATAATCATTAGATAGCCCATTCTATTTACTTTTAATAAGCTGCAGAAAAAGTTTATCTTTCCACCTTTAGGATCCAGCTGTTGTCCTTCTTTTGAGAATTGTGTGCCCTCTTGCTGCCCTCTGTGCCTTTTTTGTTTTTTTCAGATTGAAATGAAGAACTAAACATTGAGCATCCAAAAGCAAATTGCTTTAGTTTTTCCATTCATAAGAATCTGAAAATAAGATTCTTATGACTCTGCCTATGTAGTTGGCATATGGCAGATAACTTCATATATTGGTATAATGAAAACTCTTGGCTCTCAGGGATTATAAACTCACACTTTGGCAGATCTAGAGGCGTAGAAATGTATTTTAATAGCAAATATGACTATGGACATTTACTGCCTTTAATATTTGATTGCATTTCAATATGAAAAGGTTAAGAAATGAATGCTGAGAATGTTAATGTTGATCATGATGCAGGAAGAGCACTGGGACACTGGGCCTCTTTGGAAGGGTGACATTGAGTCATTTCTGTTGTACTTAAGTTACAGAATAAAGATACGCTTTCTAGTAGAAAGCAGCTGTGCCACAGCTCTTCTTCGTGTCCCTTTTTGCTCCTGTTGCTAATTCTGTTTAATTATTTTGTTTCAGGAAGGGTTTTCACTCGTTGGTAGCAAGAACTGGTTGAAGATTGTAAGACGCATGGATTGTCTGTTGTTTGGGACAACGATAAAGGCAAGATGCTATGTGGGCCACCTGTTTTTAAGCAACTGATCAGACCCTTTTCATCTTTTAAGGGTATATGGGAGTAGATGTGGAAGCTTCTCTAGCAGGTTAAATGGTACTGGGAAGAATACGTATGCTTAGGAAAGGTTTTTGCATCATAGGCAGAACATGAAACAAGGACTGTGGAGGGGAAGAAGAATAGCTAGTAAGAGGATGTTGAAGAGCCACAGCTTTGGTTGATCTGTCGGTACGGGTCTGACAGAGCTGTGCAGTTACTCTCCATGCCCCAGCCCAGACTGGAAGGAGGTGGAGTTACATCATTGCTTGTCTTGCTATTTAGATGTTAAAAAGGTGTGTATTTTTGAATGCTTCCCTGAATGTCTTTTCATCATTTCTCTTTAATATGAAAAAATAAATTTCTCTTGCTTTCTAGCTATATTAAATGTAAAGAATGATCCTCATCAAAGAAACATGGAGGCGAATCACCTGGATTATTTTCTTTCAGAAATAATGATAAAAGCCCATCTGTTAACATTCACTGAGTATTGAAATTTAGGTAAAAGATCCTAATTTTAATGGGCTCATAGATTAAGAGTTGAGAGTGGTCTCCAGGAGCATCTAATAGAAGAGTCTTTATTAGACCCTCCAAAGGGTCATCAGAGAATTCACAGGGTCTCTGAACTGCATGGATTTCCACTGACCTCTGAAATTTATCACTTCCTTCAATTATGAATATTGGCATCAGACCATGGTAGTATTAGATCTGCACCAGTAGAAATCTCAGATATTTTCACATCACATTTCAGTTGTTTCAGATATCCTATGTCATTTATGCTATCAGTATGCCCAGATTAAGGTGGTTATTAGTCCTGCTGCTAGATCTTTTTATTGAGTATGTTAATAAGGAAGCATGGGAACCTCCACGTCTTGGGTGCAGCCCTAAAAAGCAACAACAACAACAACAACACGCCAGGCCAGGCCACCCATTGGTCTTCTGACTCTCAGTCCAGGACTGTGTCAGGCTGAATGAATGTCTGTGTTTTTTAAAAAGTTGCACCATGCTATATGTCTAATATTTGAGTTTTAGTGTTTTCCTGATTATATGTTGTTAAAATTTTTAACTAAATGTAAGGAGAAAAATCAAAGTCAAATAATTTGACCACTCAAAAATAATCATTATTAACATTTTGAAGTTTTTACTAGACACATATATAGTATCAGTTAGGATAGTGTTCAAATGTATGTGATGGAAAATCCAGGTATAATGTGGCCCCCCAAAATTCAGGGTTATTTTTTTCACTGGGTAGGCAATCCAGAAGCAGGCGGTTGCTAGCATTGGCTCAGCATCTCCACCATGTGCAAGTAAGTGCCTTTGCAATTCCCTTGGCCTCTCCCTCCCATTTTCAAAATGGCTACTTCAGCTCTGTCATTGTCACTGATAGGAGAGCCGCTTTATCAGTCCCTTTCATAAGGAAAGCATAAACTCTCCAACCTCCCACAATCCCTAGATATCTGCAGCTGTCTCATGGACCAGAACAGTGTAATGTAACCATCCCAGCCTGCCAAGATTAGCAAAATGAGTGTTAGCTTGTCCACCCTTTGGTGTGGACTCATGGCAATGAACAGTGTCTGCCATGTAGATAATTTATAAATTTGGGATTGTGGTATACAGAGTGCTTTGTATTCTGCTTTTGTCATGTGATGTTGTATCTGGACCAAGTCATTTCTTTTTCTTTTTTTTTTTGTCTTTTTGTCTTTTTTGTTGTTGTTGTTGTTGCTATTTCTTGGGCCGCTCCCGCGGCATATGGAGGTTCCCAGGCTAGGGGTCGAATCGGAGCTGTAGCCACCGGCCTACGCCAGAGCCACAGCAACGCAGGATCCGAGCCGCGTCTGCAACCTACACCGCAGCTCACGGCAATGCCGGATCGTTAACCCACTGAGCAAGGGCAGGGACCGAACCCGCAACCTCATGGTTCCTAGTCGGATTCGTTAACCACTGCGCCACGACGGGAACTCCCCAAGTCATTTCTTAGTCTTGAAAAACATTTTTTGGATTTTTATTGTTCAGATGTACCATAAGTTAACTAGTTCCCAGTTTTTCACTACTATAGAAATGTTTTGATTTTCATAAGGATTTATTTATAGGGTTCTTAGAAGTACTAGAAGTATGAATATTTATTTTGTAAATGTGCCCTTCAGATGGGTTGTCCCTGTTTCTGTAGTGCTAACACCGTGTAAAAATGCTCATTTATCCAAATACTCCCCAACAGGGTGATAGACTTTTAATTAAAAGCTAGTTTCCAATTTGATAAGAAAAAATGAACATCTTCCTTAAATTTGCATTTCTTTGGTAACTAATGAGATGAACTTTTTTGTGTGTATTTTTTAGCTAGCTCTATTTCTTACGTGAATCACCTGTCTACTGCTTTTGTCTAATTTTCCTCTTAAGTCTTTAGACACTATGTGTATGGACATTACATGTTAAATGCATGTATAAATTACATGTTATACAGAAAAAAATATGTTTTTGTGTAGTTACATAATTTTATATATTTGGATATATATCATATACTTAATATGTAGATTTAAAATTCTTTAAGTTTTTGCCTATTGTTGTGATTAATATTTATCCCAAAGATATTTCTAGTTGTTCACTGGATATTTTCTTAATTCTTTTATTTATTTTTTGGCTGCACCCACAGCATGCCTAAGTTCCCAGCCTAGGGATTGAACCCACACCAAAGCAGTGACAATGCTGGATCCTTAACCCACTAAGCCACCAGGAAACTCCTGGACTTTTAAATTAAAAAAAAAATTTTTTAACTCAGTGAGTTTTATTACATTTATAGTTGTACAACGATCATCACAACCCAATTTTATAGCATTTCCATCCCAAACCCCCAGCCCATCCTCTCACCCCCAACTTGTCTCCTTTGGAACTCATAAGTTTTTCAAAGTCTGTGAATCAGTATTTGTTCTGCAAAGAAGTTCATTGTATCATTTTTAGATTCCACAGTTAAGTGATAGCATATGAGGTTTGTGTCTCACTAACTTCACTTAGCATGATAATTTCTAGGTCCATCCATGTTGCTGCAAATGCCATGATTTTTTTCCTTTTAATGTCTGAGTAATATTCCATTGTGTATACATACCACATCTTCTTTATCCACTCCTTTGTCGATGGACATTTAGGTTGTTTCCACGTCTTGGCTGTTGTGTATAGTGCTGCAGTGAACATTGGAGTACATGTGTCTTTTTGAGTCATGGTTTTCTCTGGATAGATGCCCAAGAGTGGGATTGCGGGATCAAATGGTAGTTCTATTTTTAGTTTTCTGAGGAATCTCCACACTGTTTTCCATAGTGGTTGCACTAATTTACATTCCCACCAACAGTGTAAGAGGGTTCCCTTTTCTCCACACCCTCTCCAGCATTTGTTGTTTGTAGACATTTTGATGACAGCCATTCTGGCCAGTGTATGGTGATACCTCAGAGTAGTTTTGATTTGTATTTCTCTAATAATGAGTGATGTTGAACATCTTTTTATGTGTTTTTTGGCCACCTGTATATCTTCTTTGGAGAACTGTTTAAATCTCCTGCCCGTTTTTTGATGGGGTTGTTTGTGTTTTTTGGTATTGATCAGTAGGAGGTGTTTATAAATTTTGGAGCTTAATCCCTTGTCAGTCACTTCATTTGCAAATATTTTTTCCCATTCTGTAGGTTGTCTTTTCATTTTGTTTAGGGTTTCCTTTGCTGTGCAGAAACTTTCAAGTTTAACTAGGTCCTGTTTGTTTTTATTGTCATCACTCTAGGAGGTGGATATGAGAAGATACTGCTGTGGTTGGAGAGTGTTCAGCCTCTGTTTTCCTCTAAGAGTTTTATAGTATTCAGTTTTATATTTTGGCCTTTAATCCATTTTGAGTTTATTTTTGTGTATGGTGTTAGGATGTGTTCTAATTTCATTCTTTTCCATGTAGCTGTCCAGTTTTTACCAGCACCACTTATTGAAGAGACTGTCCTTTCTCCACTGTATATTCTTGCCTCCTTTGCTATAGATTAGTTGACTGTAGGTATGTGGGTTTTCTGTGCTCTATCCTGTTCCACTTATCTATATTTGTTTTTGTGCCAGTACCACACAGTTTTGATGACTGTCGTTTTGTAGTAAAATCTGAAGTGAGGGAGCCTGATTCCTCCAGCTTCATTTTTTTTTTTTTTCTCTCTCTCTCTCTGAGGATGGCTTTGGCTATTCTGGGTCTTTGTGCTTCCAAACAAACTTTAAAATATTTTGTTCTAGTTCTGTGAAAAATGTCCTTGGTAGTGTGATAGGGATTGCATTGAATCTGTAGATTGCTTTGGGTAGTATAGTCATTTTGATAATGTTGATTCTTACAATCCAAGAGCATGGTATGTCTTTCCATCTGTTTGTGTCATCTTTGATTTCTTTCATCAGTGTCTTCTAGTTTTCAGAGTACAGGTATTTTGTCTCTTTGGGAAGGTTTACTCCTAGGTATTTTATTCTTTTGAATGCAGTAGTAAATGGGATTGCTTCCCTAATTTTTCTTTCTGATCTTTCATTGTTATTATATAGAAATGCCGTTGATTTCTATGTATTAATTTTGTATTCTGCGACTTTGCCAAATTCATTGATGAGCTTAAACAGTTTTCTGGTAGAGTCTTTAGGATTTTCCAGGTATGGTATCATGTCATCTGCAAATAGGGATAGTTTTACTTCTTCCTTTCCAACTTGGATTCCTTTTATTTCTTTTACTTCTCTGATTGCTGTGGCTAGGACTTCCAGAACTATGTTGAAGAGTAGTGGCGAGAACGGACATCTTTGTCTTGTTCCTGATCTCAGCGGGAATTACTTAAGCTTTTCACCATTGAGAATGATGTTAGCTGTGGGTTTGTCATATATGTCCTTTATTATGTTGAGGTAGGTTCGCTCTATGCCCACTTTCTGAAGGGTTTTTTTTTTTTTTAATCAGAAATGGGTGTTGGATTTTGTCAAAGGCTTTTTCTGCATCTATTGAGAGGATCATATGGTTTTTATTCTTCAGTTTGTTAATGTGGTATATCACACTGATTGATTTGCAGATATTGAAGAATCCTTGTATCCATGGGATAAATCCCATTTGATCACGATGTACAATCCTTTTAATGCATTGCTCAATTTGGTTTGCTGGTATCTTATTGAGGATTTTTGCGTCTATGTTTATCAGTGATATTGGTATCAGGGTGATGGTGGCCACATAGAATGAGTTTGGGAGTGTTCCTTCCTCTGCAATTTTTTGGAATAGTTTCATAAGGATAGGTGTTAACTCTTCTCTAAATGTTTGATAGAATTCGCCTGTGAAGCTATCTTGTCCTGGACTTTTGTTTGTTGGAAGTTCTACAATCACAGTTTCAATTTCAGTACTTGTGATTGGTCCATACATCTTTTCTATTTCATCTTGGTTTAGTCCTGGAACTTTGTACTTTTCTAATAATTGGTCCATTTCTTCTCAGTTGTCCATTTTATTGGCATATAGTTGCTTGTAGTAGTCTCTTATGATCCTTTGTATTTCTGTGGTGTCTGTAGTAACGTCTCCTTTTTCACTTCTAATTTTATTGATTTGAGTCCTCTTTTTCTTGATGAGTCTAAGAGTTTATCAATTTTGTTAATAATTTCAAAGAACCAGCTTTTAGTTTCATTGATCTTTCCTATGGTTTTCTTCACTTCTGTTTTATTTATTTCTTCTCTGATCTTTATTATGTCTTTCCTTCTGCTAACTTAGGTCTTGTCTGTTCTCTTTCTAGTTGCTTTAGGTGTAAAATTAGGTTTTTTTGGGGGGGGTTGAGCTTTTTCTTGTTTCCTGAGGTAGGCTTGTATTGCTATAAACTTCTCTTTTGGGATTACTTTTACTGCAACCCCATAGGTTTTGGATTGTGTCTTTGTTGTCATTTGCTTCTAGGTATTTTTTAATTTCCTCTTTGATTTCTTCAGTGATCCATTGGTTGTTGAGTAGCTTGTTGTTTAGTCTCCACGTGTTTGTGCTTTTTGCAGTTTTTTTCTTGTTGTTCGTTTCCAGTTATATAGCGTTGTGGTCAGAAAAGATGCTTGATATGATTTCAATTTTCTTAAAGTTACTGAGGTTTGATTTGTAGCCCAGGATGTGATCTGTCTTAGAGAATGTTCCATGTGCACTTGAGAAGAATGTGTATTCTGTTGCTTTTGGATGAAATGTCCTATAAATATCTGTTAAGTCCATCTGGTCTAATGCTTCATTCAGGGCCTGTGTTTCCTTATTGACTTTCTGTCTGGATGATCTCTCCATTGTTGTAAGTGGGTTTTAAAGTCCCCTTTTGTCAATTTCTTCTTTTAAGGTTGTTAGCAGTTGCCTTATATATTGAGGTGATCCTATGTTGGGTGCATATATATTTGCACTTGTTATATCTTATTCTTGGATTGATCCTTTGATCATTATATAATCTCCTTCTTTCTCTCTTATAATATTCTTTAAGGTCTGTTTTGTCTGATTCGAGTATTGCTACTCCAGCTTTCTTTTGATTCCCATTTGCATGGAATATTATCATCCATCCTCTCATTTTCAATTTTTAATGTGTCCCTAGAACTGAAGTGGGTCTCTTGAAGATAGCATATATATTGGTCTTGTTTTTGTATCCATTCAGCCAGTCTGTGTCTTTTGGTTGGGGCATTTAGTCCATTTACATTTAAGGTAATTATCGATATGTATATTCTCATTGCCATTTTATTAACTGTTTTGGGTTTGTTTTTGTTGGAATTTTTTTCTTTTCTTCTTTTCCTCTCATGTGGTTTGATGACTATCTTTATTGTATTTAGTTGCTTTTTTCTATTTGTGTGTGTATCTATTGTAGATTTTTGGTTTGCAGTTACTTCTGATGTTTCGATACAGGAATATATATATATAGTTTTAAGCTGTTGGTCTCTTAATTGCAAGTGTATCTCCAGTGTCCTGCATCTGTACCCTCCTGTTCTCATGATTTCTGATTTTGGTAGCATACTTGCATGTGGATGATTTCCTACCTTTACTATATGTATGCCTTTATTGGTGAGCCTTGTCATTTGTAATATTTTTGTTTCTAGTTGTGGCCTTTTCTTTTCCACCTAGAGAAGTTCCTTTAGTATTTTTCATAAAGCTGGTTTAGTGATGCTGAATTCTCTTAGCTTTTGCTTGTCTATAAAGCTTTTGATTTCTCCTTCAGATCTGAATGAGAGCCTTACTGGGTAGAGTAATCTTCATTGGAGTTTTTTCCCTTTTATCACTTTATCATGTCACTGCCTTCTGGCCTGCAGAGTTTCTGCTGAAAAATCTGCTGATAACCTTATCAGGGTTCCCTTGTATGTTATTTGTTTCTTTTCTCTAGCTGCTTTCAGTATTTTCTCTTTGTTGGAGTTCCCATCGTGTCTCAGTGGAAATGAATCTGACTAGCACCCATGAGGGTGCAGGTTCAATTCCTGGTCTCAGTCAGTTAAGGATCTGGTGTTGCTGTGAGCTGTGGTGTAGGTCACAGACACAGCTCAAATCTGGCATTTCTCTGACTGTGGTGTAGGCCAGCAGCTACAGCTCCGATTTGACCCCTAGCCTGGGAATCTCCATATGCTGTGGGTGCAGCCCTAAAAAGACAAAAAAAAAAAATTCTTTGTCTTTAATTTTGGTCAGTTTGATTAATATGTGTCTCAGGGTGTTCCTCCTTGGGTTTATTTTATATGGTACTCGTGCTTCCTGGATTTGGGTGAGTGATTCCTTTCCCACATTAGGGAAGTTTTCAGCTATTATATCTTCAATTTTTTTTTTCTGGCCCTTTCTCTCTCTCTTTTCTCCTTCTGGCATCCCTATAATATGGATGTTGGTGCATTTAATGTGGTCCAAGAAGTCTCTGAGACTGTATTCATTTCTTTTCAATCTTTTTTCTCTTTTCTGTTCCACATCAGTGATTTCCACTAGACTGTCTTCCTCCTTGCTTATTCATTCTTCTGCCTCCTGTATTCTACTGTTGGTTGCTTCTAATGAAATTTTTGTTACTGTATTTTGAATCTCTGCTTGCTTAATCATTAAATCTTGTATTTCTTTGCTCAGTGTTTCTTGTAAATTATCAATCTTTGCCTCTGGTTTATTTCCAATATCTTGAGTCATCTTCACTATCATCAGTCTAAAGTCTTTTACATGGAGGGTGATACTCTCCAGATCACTTAACTGTTTTTCTGAGCTTTTCTTCTGGCTCCTTTATCTGAGTCATAATTCTCTGCCTTTTCATTTTGTATAGATTTTTGGTGTGGTCTCGTTTTTGCAGACAATACTGTAGCCTCTCTTGCTTCTGATGTTTGCCCCCCCTTGTGGCCAAAGTTGGTATGAGGGAAAGACTGGTGCCTGTCCACTGGTAGGTGGAGCTGATTCTTATCCCTCTGGTGGGTGGGGCTTTGTCTCTGGGTGATATTAGAGAGGCTGTGTGCCTGGGTTTCTTTAGGCAGCCTGTTTGCTGATGAGTGGGGCTGTGATCCCACCTGGATTATTGTTTGACCTGGGACTTCTCAGTGCTGATGGGTGGGGCCAGATTTTTCAAAAATGGCCACCTCTAGAGGAACAGACACTGATGATTATTCCAGAGACCTTTCCCTCCAATGTCCTTCCCCCATAATGAGCTACAGTCACTCCTTGTTTTCCCAGGAGATCCTCCAAGAACTGCAGTCAGGTCTGACTCAGATTCCTGTGGAATCTCTGCTTTGCCCTGGGACCCAGTGCACATGAAAGCTTGTGTGCACCTTTCAAGAATGGGGTCTCTGTCTACCCCAGTCCCATGGAGCTCCTCCACACAAGCCCCACTGGTCTTCAATGCCAAATGCTCTGGGGGCTCTCTCTCCCAAAGCCAGATCGCCAAGTGTGGGGACCTGATGTGGGACTAAGAACTCTCACTCCCACAGGTGAGTCTCTGTGATACAGTTACTTTTCCGTCTGTGGGCTGCCCACCCAATGGGTATGGGGTTGCTTATATCATGTAATAGTCCCTCCTGCTGTCTTGATGCGGCCTCCTCTTTGTCTTCTGGAATAGGTTATCTTTGATAGTTTGCAGTCTGTCTGGTTGAAGATTGTTCATCAGTTGATTGTAATTTTGTTGCTTTTATGAGAGAAGGTGAGCTCCCATCCTTCTACTATGCCATCTTAATCTCATCTAACCCTGAGTTTTTTAAATTTAACTTCCTTACTAAACTTTTATTAGTTCCAATAATTTATTGTAATTTTTTTAATTTCTAGGAAATAAATTTGAAATTTGCAAACCATATATAGTTTATTCCCATAGTTTACACTTTCTGCTTTTCTCACCTTACTAAATTATGTAGACCTTCCAGAACACCATAATTATGTAGTTGTACAGCCATCCTTGATATCTTGATCATCTGAATGGGAAGTAGTGTTTAGACATTAAGAATTATTTATGGCTGTTGGTTGGACATTCTTTACCCTGTAAGGGAGATATTCTATCATTTGTACTTTATGTACTAATATTTACGTCAGGATTACATATTGAATTTTAACACCTATCAAGACCATGATTTTTTTTATCCTTTGACCTATTGACTTGATATGTTAATAGTGAGCCAACATATTCTTCTTTTTGCCTTATCTGACAAAGGGCGCATATTCTCAGTGTTTCTTAACTTGGATAACTTTTAGTTTACCAAGTATTACATAACAAACATCATTGTTTAAGTTGACAAATAGGAGAAGTATTTTGAAATAAAACTTTCATTCCTTTGACATAAATTTAGTGTAACTTAAATTCTATAATAAAGAGTACATTTCTTTTCTCCGGCCAAAATAAGTAGATTGTGTTAAGTCCTACCTACTGTAAGGACCTATAAGTTTCTTTCTTTCTTTTTATTTATTTATTTGTTTATGTCCTGGTAGGGCTGCACCCACGGCATGTGGAGGTTCCCAGGCTAGGGGTTTAATCAGAGCTGTAGCTGCCAGCCCAACTCACAGCCACACCAACACCAGATCAGAGTTGTGTCTGTGACCTACAACACAGCTCACAGCAACGCTAGATCCTTAACCCACTGAGCAAGGCCAGGGATCGAACCCACATCCTCATGGATACTAGTCAGGTTTGTTAACTGCTGAGCCACAACGGGAACACTAGGTTTCTTTTTTTTAGTAATTGTAATCAATATGGTCCTGGCTGATTGGCTAACAGTCAACATATAATTCTCTATCTGGAGGGACTTTGGTTCAAAAGAGTAAACCTTAAACTACAATCCTCACCCCTATTAACTCACTGAAGAATTTTGTCATGATTTTTGCTTGGCCTCCGCCTTGAGTATCACCTCCTTGGTTTCAGAGCAAAGAAACAGAGAATGCTGAAGTCCCTTCTCTGGCTAAATTATTTTTCCATACTCCCCACCCCACCTCAAATTTCTACAGTAGAGGAGTTCACTACTAGTGGTGGGAAACCTGCTCCAGTCTGGGTGATGAATCTAAAACCAGCAGGAAAACGTGGCCCTGTTTGTGAGGATTCTCATGTCTCCTTGACTGTCTTCCTACGTGACACTAACTGGGGCACTGTGTCTCCCATGTGTACCTGTAACATTAAGCTATAGAGTCTGCAGCTTAAGGTCTCTGCGTGGAGATGCCATTCAAACCTGTGCATCAGCGTTTAGTGGGCCCAGTGCTTCCTGGAAGGCGAAGCTGGATTTTCTTGTGGGTACGTAAACATAAGTATAAGGAGATAAGCACTGTCCTTAACTTTTGTTTCCTCAAGGAGTCTTTGTAAAAGGGAGTTTTCTGTCAGTTGTAAGAACTTGAAATTAAGTGTTTTGAAGTAGGGTGGGAACAATTCAACATAAAATATAGTAATTTTGAGCTAATCTCCTTAGATGATAGATGTTGGAGGCTGTATATTTGGGACAATTTATGGCTGTTAGTATATACTTGAAAAGCTTTCATTTCACATTTCATTTCTGACTTTTAATTATGGCATAAAATAAATCTCATCAAGATTTTCAACCTAGGAGCACTTTTGATAACCCGGTGGTAGGTTTTCTGTTGTGGTACACACCCTGACACTGAGGATGTGGGATGAAGATGTAAGTCATTTTCAGATTTTTCCTGCTGTACCTTGGTTTTTATCTTGTGTCCACATGCATTGAAGTGGTATTTCTGGCTGCAGATGATAAGCTCAGATTCTGTCTGAGAATTTTACAGAAGCAAACATGGAGCAAGATAGCAGTCAAACTATCAGACACACAAACCTTCCATGTCATTTCTTGGAACTACATTCCAAAGAAACCCTAACTATCCAAACTCATTCTGATGTATATTCACATATATATAGATTCCTCAAGATAAGCGGTCTGAGATTTTTGCTCTACTTACACACTTAATAAGTATATAACTTACTATACCCATAAACATTTGTGAGACACTGATTTTTATTACTTCTCAGAAGGCTAGATAATTACAGAATCATCATGGAAATAGCTAATAGAAAGTTCGGTTGTATAGATGTCCCCATGTGCAGTCTAAACTAGGCGAGTTGGAAACTGAAGTTAATTGTAAATAAGAAATCAGCTCAGTTTCACAGAAGAAGATTCACAGAACTAAAACTGAAGGTGGAATTCTCTTTTCAGTTCTTTGCCCTTCCTCCAGTAAAGTTAGCTTTTTAGATCCTCTCAATAATTTGGGGATTAATCACTTAAAAGAAAAATGGCTAAGGAAATGAATAGGTACAATACACAAAAATACAAATGACCAATACAGAGAAGAAAATTATTCACCCTCACTTGTAATCAAAGAGATGAAATCCTAAGATAAAAATCCACAATCCTCGGTGTTGAAAGTGCTGGGAAATGGGAAATGGGCTGGTGGATTCTTGCTGGGAGCAGATTGGTCCTCTTGCCCTAGAGCCTAGTATGACATTAGGTATCAGCATACTCAGATAATTTGACCAGGCAAGTCTGCTTTTAGGCATTAATCTACAAAAATACATGTTTACGAGTGATATCAAAGCTTTGTGGGTATATATTAGGAAAAAAAGATTGGAGATAAATGTTTCAGTAAGGGGCCGTTTAATAAGAGAATACTCTTCAGCCATTAAAAGGAAGGACGTATACTTCTATTTTTATACTCATTGTTAAGTTTAAAATTAGGTTATAAAACTGTGGTTTAAAAATGTATGTATGTCACATATAGTCTATATATTTTATATATGTATATAATCTATAATATATAATTACCAGTGTTTGCATATGTTCTAATATACACATATATATTAAAATATTTCCTGGGAGTTCCCTGGTGGCCTAGTGGTTAAAGGATCTGGCATCATCACTGCAATGGCTCAGGTCACCTCTTTGGCACTGGTTTGATCCCTGACTGGGGATCTTCTTCCTCATGCCATGGTGTGGCATATGCATAAATAGGTAAGTAGATAGATAGAATATTGCCTTTTCACATTTTTGTTGTTGTTGAGGGGGCAGTGATAATGGTTTACTTTTATACTCAGGGAAAAAAATGAATTAATAAATGAGAACTCAAGAGTCAGTAAAGGGGCAGCAGTGTCTGTTCTTCTAGACATGATACCTTACCGCTACTTAGGCCAAGTTTTCTGTGTCCTAAAGATGTGGCTTTGCTTGATGGCTTTATCTAAAAATTTGAATAGTGTAAATTGTAAACAGAAAAATCATGTATTTTTGCTTATAAGGAACTTTCAGGATGTTGTTAACTGTGGTTAGATTTTCCAGTTAGCAATGCGATTTATGCATTTAATAGATGAAAAGCGCTGTTACTATATTCAGTTATTAGCATCTGCATTTCTTTACAGAAGAAACTGAACAAAGGTACACAATACATACCACCATTCAGGGTGGCTTTCATGTAAGCTGATTCCTAAAACTAGGCAAAAATATCAGACTAGAAAAAGAGGAAACTACTTCTAATAAAATAATGGATTTATTGTTATTGTTAAATTTAGTTCTGTTTTTAAACTTAAAATCAAATATATTTGATGCAGTTTCCACATCTAAAAATTTTATTGCATCTCTCCCATTCTTGCTGATTTGCCAGGGGATGTAACTCATACAGCAAATCAGAGGCAACATGTGATTCGTGTGTGTGATTTGTAGAGTAGCCTGGCCTCTTTAAGGATAGAGGGCACTATGGATTATTAACATCAGATACATTAGCTCTTGGCATTTGCCTGTCACCTGATCTCCAGTTTAGTTTTTCAGATTCACTGGCTTGTTTCATGTGGTATCCACCTGGTTACCTCTTTTACATATTCAGGTTTGGAAAATTTTGTTGAGCCAGGACTATGCTGTATCATCTTCACTGATTTTCCACCTAAGGAATTAGTATGAAATCTTTGTTACAAAGTAAAATAAAACATTGGGGTTTTTTTGTTTTTGTTTGTTTTTTTTTTTTTTTTTACTGCAGTCACTATAGTGACCTTCCTGGTCTGTGGGAGATGGTCTTTTCCATTTTGGCTGATGTCAATTCCTTGAAGGACATGAATTTAGTATGAGGAACACTCCCAAAAGGGGGAAGAAAACTGATTATTGGCTTTTTCTATACCCACATCAATTATGTATAGTAACTGCTCCCTTATTCATACTTCTTCCCCTTCAAACAAAGGGAAGATCCCATAGTAAATAAAAGTAAAGTGATATGACCAGTGTCACTGAGGATAACTTTTGATTTGTCAAACAGAACAAGAGCCGTATGTTCCGGGTACAGTTCAGTGGAGGCTCAAAGGAGCAGGCGCTGGAACACTGCTGCAGCTGTGTGCAGAACCTGGCCCAGTACATACCCGTCCAGGTGCCCGACGGAGCCAGCCAGGAGCTCAGGCCAAGTCCTGGCCCCCCGAGAGCAGGTGGAAGCCAAGGGAAGGATGCTGCGCAGAGCATCCCACCACAGCCTGAGGTAAGCAGTGTTGGTTGTACAAGAAACCTGACAAGGTAGCGCTCTCTGGGGGCCAAAATCACAGTGGAAGTTGCTGAGTCCACCACGTTTGTAGGTTAAAGATATCTAATGTTGAGGGACTTATTTGTTTTTACTGATATATAAATGACTTAAAATATTAGTTTCCCTGCTTTATAGCACTAGGAACTTTGTTTAATCACTTGTGATGACTCTATACATGTATGTGTAACCAGCTCAGCACGCTGTACAGTAGAAAATTGACGGAACACTGTAAACCAGCTATAATGGAGAAAATAAAAATCATTATTAGAAAAAGAAACAGATTGAGTTTATATACAATCTAATAGGATGCAGTGAGAAGAACATGACTGAAAATGCATGACCTGAGTCTTAGAATGAGAACTACTAAACAAACCCAAATTGAGGAGCACTATTCAAAACAAATGGCTTGTAATTTTCAAACATGTTAACCAAGAAAATCAAGAAAAAAAGCTAAGAATGTGTTCCAGCTTTCTTTGTAAGAGACTAAAGATACATGAAATCACAATGTATAATTTTTTTACTCTTTTTAAAATTTATTTTTTCCCACTGTACAGCAAGGGGATCACGTTATCCTTACATGTATACATTTTTCCCCACCCTTTGTTCCGTTGCAATATGAGTATCTAGACATAGTTCTAGACAATGTATAATTTTGAATTGAATCATTATGCTCTACAGGAAATTAGAAAATAAGCGAAACTCGACTGGGGTCTGAGGATTAGGTGGTAGCATCAGTGTTAATTTCCTGGTTTTGATGGTCAAAATGTGATGATTTAGAATATTCTTGTTACTAAAGAATTTGGCAGTGATGGAGATTAATATATATTTTCCTTCAAACAGTGAATATATAATTTCCTTGTTTATTTGCTTTTAACATTTTTTTAAAACTAGAACTGAATTGTTATTTTCTATAATGAAATGTATCACCTTAAAAATATTAGTTTCAGGAGTTCCCGTCGTGGCACAGTGGTTAAGGAATCCGACTAGGAACCATGAGGTTGCAGGTTCGGTCCCTGCCCTTGCTCAGTGGGTTAAGGATCCGGTGTTGCCGTGAGCTGTGGTGTAGGTTGCAGACGCGGCTCAGATCCCGCGTTGCTGTGGCTCTGGCGTAGGCCGGTGGCTACAGCTCCGATTCAACCCCTAGCCTGGGAACCTCCATATGCCGCGGGAGCGGCCCAAGAAATAGCAACAACAACAACAACAACAACAACAAAAGACAAAAAAAAGTATTAGTTTCAGGTGTACGACATAGGGGTTTTATATTTTTACGTATTACAAAGTGATCACCACAATAAGTCTGGTTATTAGCCTCTATACAATTACTGACTGTATTGCTTGTGCTGTACATTATATCTGTGTGACTCCTTTGTAACTGGAAGTTTGTGCCTTTTAATTCCTTTCACCTAGTTTACCCATCTCCCCACCCCACAACCACCAGTTTGTTCTCTGTATCTGTGAGTCTGTTTGTTTTATATTTGTTTCTATTAGATTCCACATATTACCATGTGTGTGTATACGTACACCTCATCTTTATCCATTCATCTGTTGATGGACACCTAGGTTGCTTCCATATATTGGCTATTGTGAATAATGCTGCAGTAAACATAAGAGTGCATATATCTTTTCAAATTAGTGTTTTTGATTTCTTCAAATCAGTACCCCGAAGTGGAATTATCAGATCATATGGTAGCTCTGTTTTTAATTTTTTGAGAAACCACTATACTGTTTTCCATAGTAGCTATGAACTTACCTTCCCACCAACAGTGCATAAGGGTTCCCTTTTCTCCACATCCTTGTGACACTTCCTATTTCTTGTTTTTTTTTTTTTGATAATAGCCATTCTGACCAGTGTGAGGATAGCTTATTGTGTTTTTGATTTGCATTTCCCTGATGATGAGTGAGGTGGAGCATCTTTTCATGCGCCTTTGGCAAGGACAATAAAAGCAAAAATAAACAAATGGGACTACATCCAACTAAAAAGCTTCTCACAGTGAAGGAAATCATCAACAAAACAAAAGCAATTACTGAATGGGAGAAGGTATTTGCAAATGATATGTCCAATAAAGGGTTACTGTCCAAAATTACAAGACTCATATAACTCAAAATCAAAAAAAAAAATCCCCAGATTAATTAAAAAAATGGGCAGAGGACCTGAAGACAATTTTCTAAAGAGGACACCAAATGACTTTTTAAAATATTCACAGCCTCATTGTAGCTACTAGAAATTTAGGCTAGCCAGGGGTCGCAGGTATCTTGTGGGTGTCACTATAGAAAACAGTGGTGCTCAAAGTATGATGTATGGACCCTTCCGTGAGACTTTTTCAGGGGTCCACAAAGCCCACCTTATTTGTATAATAACATTAACACAGTTTGCCCATTTCACTGTAAATATTTGCGATAATGGGACAAAAGCATTGTGAGCAAAGCCGCTGTCGTCACCTTAATGCAAATCAAGGCAGTGGCATCCAGCTGTACCAGCAGTCATGTTCTTCACGAGTCACTCAGAGTAAGACCCAACCAGCAAAACCATCCACATCCTGAAGCGCGATGGCTGTCTCCTGGGAAAGCACCTGTGTGACTGCATTGGGAGCTGAACTAGCCTCTTCAAGGAACACGGTTTTACTTCAACAACGGACAGGCTATGGTTATTTCAGATCTGAGTATCTGGTAGACATTTTCTCAGATGAATGAAACAAGCGCATCATTTCAAGAAAACAACTGATGGTATTTATAATCTCACCCTTTTTGTGTGCGTTTGTTTTTTCTTTTTTGGCCGCCCCATGGCATATGGAGTTCCTGGGCCAGAGATCATATTTGAGCCACAGTTGCAACTACACCTCAGCTGTGGTAATGCCAGATCCTTTAACCCACCACGCAGGGCCAGGGATCAGGGCTGTATGCTGGCACTGCAGAGATGCTGCCGATCCTGTTGTGCTACTGTTCCCAATTGATAGTATTTATCAACAATGATGAAGTAAGCTTTTCATGTGGAAAACAGAATCTGGGAAAACTTGTATCTACCACTTGAGCTTCATAGGTTCCTGACCTATAAGACTTTCTGGATAGTATTATCAGTGAACATGATTTTCTAAAATAATTACATGACAAAATGTTTCAACATTTGGAATATCTGTATAGTCTAGCAAACTAGCATTTTTCAAGTGACGAATACATGATGCTGCAAAATCATGCATGGATAAAAGATCCAAAGTGCAAAATAGACCAATGGATTCTATTTATTTACTTTTGTGCCTCTTCATCTCTCTCATCTATTTCCTGTTTCACACGTCCCCCCAGCCCCCTCTCCTCTGGTAATCATCTGTTTGTTCCCTGTATCTGTAAGTCTCTGTTTCATTCGTTCATTTGTTTTTTAGATTCCATATATAAGTGAAATCATACAGTATTTGTCTTTCTCTGACTTAACTTCATTTAGCATAATATCCTCTAAGTCCACCCATGTTGTCACAGGTGACAAGATTTCATTCTTTTTTATGGGGGAATAATATTCCTTTGTGGCTGGTGTGTGTATATACCACATCCTCTTTATCCATTCATCTATCAGTAGGGTTAGTTTGCTTTCAGATCCTGGCTACTGTGAATAATGCTGCAGTGAACCCAGAGGTGCATATATCGCTTTCGATTGGTTTGTTTTCTTTGGAAAAATACCCAGAAGTGGAATTGCTGCATCATATGCTACTTCTCTTTTTAATTTCTATTCAGTAAATGGTGTTGGCAAAACTAGACTAGTTTCTCACACCATATACAAAAATAAAATCAATAAAATTTAATTTAAAAAAATTGGCAGATGACCCAAATAGACATTTTTTCCAAAGAAGACATACAGGTGGCCAACAAGTACATAAAAAGATGCTCAGCATCACACATCTTTAGGGAAATGCAAATAAAAACCACAGTGAGGGGAGTTTCCACTTTGACACAGTGGGTCAGGAATCCCAATGCAGTGACTCAGGTCACTGCAGAGGCACAGGATTGATCCCTGGCTTGGCGCAGTGAGTTAAAGGATCCGGCATTGCCACAGCTGTGGCATAGGTCGCAGCTATGGCTCAGATTCAGTCCTTGGCCTGGGAGCTTCCATATGCCATGGATGCAGTCATAAACAAATTTAAAAACTTTAAAATAAAAAACCCACCGTGAGAAATCCTCACACCTTTCAGAATGGCTATGATCAGAAAGACAAGATGTGGAGAAAAGGGAACCCATGTGCATTCTTGATGGCAATGTAAATTGGTGCAACCACTATGGAAAACAGTACAGAGATTTCTTTTCTTTTCTTTTCTTTCTTTTTTTTTTTTTTTTTTGCCATTTCTTGGGCTGCTCCCGTAGCATATGGAGGTTCCCAGGCCAGGGGTCGAAATCAGAGCTGTAGCCGCCAGCCTATGCCAGAGCCACAGGAACACGGTATCCAAGCCGCGTCTGCAACCTGCACCACAGCTCACAGCAATGCCAGATTCTTAACCCACTGAGCAAGACCAGGGATTGAACCTGCAACCTCATGGTTCTTAGTCGGATTTGTTAACCACTGAGCCACGTGGGAATTCCAAGATTTCTTAATCCAAAGGATTATAATGTAACAGAGTATGAAAAGTTCTTTGCTATAATTTCAGATTCTATCTTGTAACTAACAAACTATCACTTGTTGAGTTTTGGTGTCATGTCAAAAGAATATCCACAGTTATCTAAAAAACCTATTTTAAAATAACTGCCTTTTCCATCTGCATATCTGTGTGAAGCCAGATTTTCTTCACGTACTTCAACCAAAGCAACATGTGTCAGCGGATTGAATGTCTATAAGTGGGTAGGAGAGTCCAGCTAGATAGTAAAGAGATTTGTAAAAATCATTACATTTTTGTGTTAGGAAAGTTATTTTTCATTAAAATGTTTTTAATAGGAACATATAATAGGTTTATGATTTTTAAATGAATTAGTATTTATATTTTTCACTTTTAATATATATCAGATATAACTCAAACAAAAGCTTGAGAGACTAGAGTCTTAGGATAAAGAGTTTGAGAATCACTGTTAAGACTCTCTCCCGGAAGTACATATTCCAGCATTTTTTTGTGTGTAGTCAACATGCTGTTAGCATAAGCATCTGCCTCTACTCTGGGGATGGAATTCCAGTTTCAAGCTGGGAGTTTTTATTTTCTGTCTTAGGTGATGGTTTGGAAAACCTGGCTTTCCACCACTTCATCCTGTTCCCCTTAAACTCACTGGGCCAAGACAATTCGTTTTTGCTGTTTTATTGCCAACTTTCTTGTCATTCATAGTTTACCTGGGGCAAACATAGATTTTACATTATTTATCATAAAGTCTTTTTTTTTTCTTTCTTGTTTCTTTTTTGGGGGGCGGGGGATGTCTTTTTGTCTTTCTAGGGCCGCACCTGTGGCATATGGAGGTTCCCAGGCTAGGGGTCCATTCTGAGCTGTAGCCACTGGCCTACGCCACAGCAACAGCCTCGCCAGATCTGAGCTGTGTCTGTGACCCACACCACAGCTCATGGCAATGCAGCATCCTTAACCCACTGAGCGAGGCCAGGGATCAGACGCGCGTCCTCATGGATGCCGACGCACATCTGATCCCTGGCCTCATTAACCACTGAGCCATGGAGGAAGTCCATGAAGTCTTTTTCTTTAAACCACTGCTGTGTGATTTCCTCAGCTGCTTCGTTTGCCAACTCAGATTCTGATGTTTTAGAATTCTTACCCTTCATTTGTTTCTGCATGACCTTTTTTGGTGAAGATGTCTTAAATACCAAAGCTGCTTCTAACAAAGCAGTTTAAACTGGATCTAGCTGAAACCATTTTCCTCATTAGCTCCTGCTATATTTTTTAAGAATCCCCTCTCGCCAAACAGGATGGAGTGGTTTCTTATAAGGTGCTTTCTTGCTTATGATCCTCTGCCCCCTTCCTTTCTTTGTAGGGTTCATTGGTCAGCTGTCAGATTCAGATTTTAGTGCCCAGTGCATGGGGATGCAACAGGAACCTAATAGGGGCCCAGAATTTGGGCACTAGGTCTGGAATGCCTTGCAAGGTAATGAGGTACCTTCTACCACATCAGGCTAGAACCAAAACAGTTCTCTAAATATGCAAAGAAAAACTGAGGTGGTACCACACAGAAATAAGTGTGGGCACGGGCTGTGAGCTGCAGCAGCAGATGAAGGCTCGATGTAACAGCTAGTCTCAAATATCAAGGTAGAAATAATTTCACAGTGGAAACTTTCATGTCTTTCTTGATTCTTTATTCAAGTCTTGCTCTCTTCTGCAAGATGGCTCAATGTTGTGCAAAGACCACAGGCTTTGGGATCAAAGGCAGATTTAGATTTGACTCCTGGCCTTGGTGCATGATCTCATGCAAGTCGCTGAACATCACCTGTAAAACTCTAAAATTCTGAGACTGAAATTCTGTCTGTAAAGCACCTAGTACAGCACCTGGCAGGTGTCTAAATAACATGTTCCATTATTACTATAATCGCCAGAGCTGTTAGGCTCTCAGATCTGCCTTCCCTTGCAAATGAACAGATGAACATTCTTATCAGTTGCTAGCAAGGGCTGGACCTCCAAGTCAATGGCCATGATAAGATGGAGTGTCTGAGGCTGCAGAGCAGGAGACAAGATAAACCTACTGGGTTAATTCTCCAGAGTGCACACACTGTGAAGCACTCACTGCTGAGAACATTCTAGTCTTCTTAATGACAAAGACTCCTAAGGTTTGCCCTTACCTGCTGCTATGCAAATTTGGTTATCATGCTTTTGCAAGCTCTGGCCAGGTTCTAGTCATCTTGCTGCTCTCCTCTATTCAGGTGTCTTTTCTTCCCAACATTTATATATTTTTCTTTCTGTCTGTCTGTCTGTCTTTCTTTCTTTCTTTCTTTCTGTCTTTCTTTTTGCCATTTCTTGGGCCGCTCCCGTGGCATATGGAGGTTCCCAGGCTAGGGGTTGAATCGGAGCTGCAGCTGCCAGCCTAGCCAGAGCCACAGCAACGTGGGATCTGAGCCTCGTCTGCAACCTACACCACAGCTCACGGCAATGTCGGATCCTGAACCCACTGAGCAAGGCCAGGGATTGAACCCGCAACCTCATGGTTCCTAGTCGGATTCGTTAACCACTGCGCCACTACGGGAACTCCTATTTTGTTTTTGTAAAATAGCTATTCTCTGATTTCTCTTGTGACACTGAAGTGGCTTGGGTCCTCTCTGCGGTGCAGGTTCAATCCCTGGCCTGGGAACTTCCACATGCCACAGGGGCAGCCAAAAAAATAAAATAGCTGTTCTCTTCTTTGCAAATAGAGATAATTCCATGTTTCTGTTTCAAGTTCTTGAGTCATTTCCTGGCTCATATTTTGTTTTTACTTTTTCTCAGCCTTGTAATTTTGCTAATTCTGGTCTAACCAGGTGTTTCTCAACCTGAAGGATTCGAAGACAGCCCGGCCCACCCAGAGAGGGGGCAGTTCCTAGGTGAACTCCTTCCTTTGTTAGCACAATGTATCCAGAAGAAAGTGGCCAGGGGCTCACTCCCATGTGCACGGAGCCTTCCAATCCTGTGCACTCGAGTGGAGGAGCGTCCTTTCTAGAGCCACCACACTAGCCTCAGCTGCTTCCATCACACTTGGCTGTAGTTCCCAGTGTTTGTAGCATATAAATTTTGGTTGATGTCTTTTCCAGTTGTTTACAGAATGTGGCGTGAACTGATCAGATGTTGTCTCTTAGGAAAACATCAAATATCAGTGCTAGAAGCAACACTAGGCAGTAGAATCTGACTTTTCCAGATGAGGAAACTAAACAGAAACTGGGCTTGCCTAAGGACTCCTAACTCGCTAGAGTCCCTTGACATTTTGCTGATTTTAATTTGAGTCTACTTGACTAGTTTTCTTTTTTCCTTTTTGTTCTTTCCTTCCTCTCTGACCCTCTGCACCCCATTTATGATGCTTCCAGATCTGCTTTTCTGCTAATAGCCGCTAACTAGCAACAGTCAGCTTTCTTGTGGGATAGGACTTCTGGCCTTCAGCACATGCTGCTGATAGAGACAGCTTCCACAGAGGGCCTTGGATTCTCCCTGTGTGATACCAGCTCACACCTGGAGATTGGCAGTGCAACTGCCACAGGTATCCGGAACACAACCAGACCTACAGGCATGTGGCTGGGAAGGAGAAGTGGAGAGGCTCTTAGAAAAAAAGCATGCTTTTTAGGTAGAAGCACCCTCAGAGCCTTTTATGCCTACAGGCCTCCTCCTATACTTTGTATTTGCCTGGAAAATATCCCCTGTATTCTGTTCGAAAACAAGCCCTCCCATAACAGGTTCCTTTGAAATAGCATAGACGCTGGAGCATCCCTACACCTCATGCTTATTAGCACACACACCCCTCCTGGACTCCCTCCACTATAAGCCAGAAATCTTATACTTCCATTCCAGCATTCCCTGGGTTGCCCACCCCCCAGCTTTTTAGGGCAGCTCGCATGGCATACGGAAGTTCCCAGAACATGGGTCCAATCAGAGCTGCAGATGCCGGCCTACACCACAGCCACAGCTGTGTGGGATACGAGCTACAACTGCAACCTACGCCGCAGCTTGTGGCAATCCTTAACCCACGGAGCAAGGCCAGGGATCAGACCCCATCCTCCTGGACACGAGTCTGGTTCTTAACGGGAACTCTCCTGGATTGTGTTCTGATTGCTTTACTTGCTAGGTTCTTACTGGGCTTTGTGTTCTTCAGGGCCAGACCTCTACCTTGTTCTTTGTGGATCCCTTCCCTTTATCACCCCAGTGTCTGGTATACAGTAGGCACATTGTTGAATGAAGATACCTAGGAATTTTACTAACAGAAGAACTCATTCCCTCAGAATGTTTTAAAAAAATTTTTTAATAAAAAGTACTTCAATAATACTTTTTAGAAGGTGACGAATGATGATCAGAAGCTGGGTAATGTCCACTGCCCTCCAGGACCAGCACATGGGCCTGGACCGGGGGCTCTGGAGACTGAAGTACTGAAACACACCATGGTGTCAGATGGGAGAGGTCCTAGCAGCCCATCAGACACTGAGGAACACCAGGTACAGGGCAGGTACCTCTACTGTGGTTAATCAAGTAACAGCAAACCTTAAACCAGGACAGACCACACCACCAGTGATTTTACCACCTTTACTGATACTTTCTTTGAACATGAATGCATGTGTTACCACTTCTTTAATGCCTGTGGTATTTATGATCATGGTCTGCCAGTCTCCTAACTACAGGTTGTTTCATTGCAGTCACAGCAGAACCTGGAGCAGCAGCTGAGGGTACCAGCCAGCACAAGCACTCCAGGAGCAAGGATCTCAGTGACCTGGTTAGCTCAGGTAGGGCCTATTTCCGTGTTCAGTTTCCTCGTCAGGAAAAAGTGACCCTGAAGAATTCGTATTCCCCTCTTTACTCTCTTGTCCTACAAGAGTAGCTGAAAGCATTACTACAGAGGATGGTAGAGACAGAGACAGGCCATTTCCACCTCCCCTTGTGAAATTAGATGTGATAGCACTCACTGAAGAACTAGTCTCCTTGAGGAAATAAAAGGGGGACAGTAGTCTGTAGTGTTAGCCTTTCAGTGTGTGAGATAAGGAATTTATTCAACACCTTCCCAGAAAGGAGAAGTAAAGGGAAGATTTCATTTTAATTTTGGAAAGGAAATCTGGGAACTGTTCTGAGACAAATATCCGTATGAACTTGGAATCAGATCAGTGATGGGTTCTGTAGGGACAGATTTGCACTCAAGCATTTCGGCTAAGGATGTATGGAAACCCAGGAGGATTTGACTCTCCTACCACAGACCTGCTTTCCAGACATCCCCTATCTCCTCGCAGTTTGCTGTTACCAAAGAATCCTGAAGGACTGTTCATTCAGGCTCAGGGTTCCCAAGGTCTGCTCTGATGGGAGCTCCTTGAGGGTGGTGGTCTCACTGCCTTCCCCGCTGCACTCGAGTTAATGCTCGCCACAAAATTCTGCATGGAATTCATCATCAATTTTTAAGGATGAGTTTTCTTTTAAATTTATCTGTTAAATTATGCTAACTGGCATAAGAAAGAAAATAGGGGCATTTTCTCCATCTGGCTCACCACTCAAAATAAATGGACAATTACAAATTTAAAAATGTAAGAGGTGACAAGACCAGATAAGAATTCATGTCAATTTTTTAAAATAGCTCAACATCTATGACAAAAAAATTTAAAAGCCTCTTTGTCCAGCAGCAGGGCAGACTTCATACTGCCCAGTTTGTAGTCTCGTATCTGCACTGGGGTTAGAGGGTAACTGATTCAGAGTTGCTAAGCCATAAAAAACTACAAGCAAGGTAGGATGTGATGTCCTTGTTCAGGAAGTATCTGTCAGCGGCTATAAAAGGTGGTGTCCCTTAGCCCAGTTTACATCATATAGAAGGGCCACATATAAACAAGAGAAAGCACCAGGCTGGGAGCTCAGATATGTTACTGTTTGTTCTGACCATCTGGACAGGTTGTCCTTTGATTATAAATTGGTAAAAACTTTTTGAAAGCAATTTAGCAATAGAGATGAAAGTTGATGTTGTATCTTATTGCCACAGTACCATTTCATCTACACAAATATACACTTAGAGGTTGTTTTTCAGTGTTTCTTATAGTAACAAAATTGGAAGTATAACTGTTTACTAATAGGATAATAAGTGGTGAAAGGGTGCTATAACCAAAGGTAGGATTAAAAATACAGATAATAAAAGAGATATCTTTTATTTACTGACATGAAAAGATATCCATAGTACATTAAAAATTTTAAAAAGCTACATATACAGAATAGCATGTTATGATTTGATTTTTGTAGGAAACACACACATACAAAATAAGTTTGGAAGGAGATACACTAACATCTTAACAACTGCTCTTATTGGAGAGCAAGGCTTCCATTTTACTTTCATTTTCTTCTTTCTGAAACCTTTAGTCTGAAAAACTGGTCTGAATTTAGAAAAGTCAATGTCCATTGAAGATAGTTCCTAAAGAAATGTCAGTTATATACATATATACCAACCCACGGCATCCAGAGCGAGGGTAGAAAACCACCTACCTAATAGAATTACTGTAAACAGCAAACAAGACGGCCGAGTCAAAGACCCAAACGTAGGTGGACTACAGAGGGGGAGCCCATCTTCATCACAGGAGACTGGATCCGGTGTGGCCAAATCTCCCAAATTGCCAAGCACAGTCAGACTTATGGTTGCACTCTCCTAATATTTAAATATTGGCAACTCAGTCAACTGGCTTTAAAGTACTACAGGTTATCAAAGAAGACATACAGATAGCAAGTAAGCATGTGAGAAAAATGCTCAACATTGTATGACTTCATTTGTATGACAGCCTGGAAAAGACAGAATTGCAAGGTTTGGAGAACAGACCATGGTTGCCAGGGGTTGAGGGTCTAACAACAAGAGTAGGATTTCTGAGGAATGATGGACATGTTGTGTCTTGATTCTTGTGATAGCTACTTGCCTCTATTTGCCAGACCTCATGGATAGGACCAGTAAAAGACACTGTAAGTTCACTCTGTTCTTAGGATGGTCAGTTTGTGACTTTTTTTTTTTTTTTTTAATTTTTTCCATTATAGTTGGTTTACAGTGTTCTGTCAGTTTCTACTGTATAGCAAATTTATACACACACAAACACATTCTTTTTCTCACATTATCTTCCATCATAAGTAACTAGATATGGTTCCCTGTGCTATACAGCAGGATCCCATTGCACATCCATTGCAAATGCAATAGTTCCATCTATTAACCCCAGACTCCCAGTCCACCACACTTCCTCCCACTCCCCCTTGGCAACAAGTCTGTTCTCCAAGTCCATGAGTTTCTTTTCTGTGAAAAGGTTCATTTGTGTTCCAGATATAAGTGAGATCATATGGTATTTGTCTTTCTCTTTCTGACTGACTTCACTTAGTATGAGAGTCTCTATAACCCATTCATCTGCCTTGGCTATTGTGAATAGTGATGCTATGAACATACGGGTGCATGTGTCTTTTTCAAGGAAAGTTTTGTCCAGATATAAGCCCAAGAGTGGGATTGCTGGGTCATATTGTAGTTCTATATTTAGCTTTCTGAGGTACCTCCACACTGTTTTCCATAGTGGGAGTACCACTTTACACTCCCACCAACCGTGTAGGAGGGTACCCTTTTCTCCACGCCCTCTCCAGCATTTGCTATTAGTACAGAACCCAGTTTCCATATGGTGAACTGCTCATACCCACTCCTCCACCTATGAGGTGGGGAAGATGACCTAAGTTAGTGGAGTTAATTCACTGACAGGCTTATTAATCCACAAAACTCATCAGCTCAGCATAGCACAGCACTCTTAATAAGCAGGATCTTAATTCTGTAAATCATTTCATTAATATATTTGAACTACTTAAGGATACACATTTATCTCACTGCCTATGTATATCTAGAATATGTAAAGGAACTCTGTAGAGCCAGCTGACACTAATTTTGTGTCTGTTTCCCTAATCTTTCCTTAAGGCAAAGGTTTTCTGTGCTCTGTGATTCAGGCTGTTGCTCTCTCCTGTAATCCCCACAGTCTCTCCTGGCATCAGAGAAGCTGCCCCTTGTCTATGAACAATCTCCATGGAATGCGGAAGAGTTAGGCTCCTTCCTACGCTTATGCCTCATGGATCAGAATTTCCCAGCATTTGTGGAAGAGGTGGAAAAGGAACTAAAAAAGCTGTTGGGGCTGAGCAGTTAACATTCTATGTACATGCAGAACTGAGGAACTTGAAAGCACTGAGATAAAAAAAAAAAAAGCTCCCTCCTCGGAAAAGATATCAGAATAAAGAGTATTATTCCAACACCTTTTATCAATGTTTTATTTTTAAAAACAGGTGAATCCACTTTTTTATACATCATTGCACTTCAACAATTACACAAAACACAAGTACATGCATCTACCATTACGCACCGCATGAGAACCCTGTTGGGTGAGAAAATCTACACTCAACCATTAAATCAATGAAAAAATACAGTGTCAACCCCAGAGTATAACTAGTTGCATAGAATACCATGCTATAACATTTCAAGGTCATTTAAACAAAAGGTAAATTATAAAAGTTTGCCTTAATCGAATGTACAATAAGGTTCAACACATCAGTGCAAAAGGATTTAAGAATTTACATGATTTAAGAAAAGAAATCACTTAAAAAGCAATCATACATATATACTGCAATTCATTATATCCATTCAGTGGACTGTTCCAGCTTTTTATCAAAGGTCATAGGTTAAGCCCTTAAAATTAAAGATTTCAGTTTATATTACTCATCTTCATGTACCAGAACTGCACAAATTCCTCATCTGACAACATACAATAAGGAATGAGTATCAGCAGCTTAAAAATGAAACAAGCATTTATTTTATTTTGGATCTCTCCCACCCCAAAAAATATAAATATATATTTATATATTTATATACTGTATATATCTGTAGGTTTTGCTGTACTTTACAAAAATGTTATCACTAGATGGCAGCAGTGCATTTTAGAGCTTTGCCAATTTAACAGCTGCATTAAGTAAAAAATGGCGCATGCACGATCTGATCCTCAGAGGACCTTTTCACTTCTATTTAAATATTTTAACGAAGGGGGGAAAAAGCAACATTCACAGCACATCAAGCCCAAAATAGTTTACACCTTCTACACTGAAGCATTGTTTAAAATGTACCTGGCTAGGTCACCCTTACAGGAGAGGCTAAATAAGGCATGCTTTAGACAGTCGTCGTGGTGCTGCTCACTCGAAAGGGGAAAGAACCAAAGAGGTCCAAGCAGAAAATTTAGCAGGTCACGTTGCCACCAGTTTCAGGAACCTAAAGATCTGTGAAGAAAAGACACTTAGAAATTAAAAGGGAACATGCACTGATAACTTAAGACTACATCCATCGAGTGCCATGGTGAAACAAAGCTTTGGTTCAAACAGCTTGCTCAGGGATGTGGTGTGAAATTCTGATCTCCATGTGCCTAACTGGAAGGCACTCCGGCCCAGCTGTGTGTGGCCACAATCCCTGCCTTGCCCTCAGAAGCAAAGTGGGACCAGGTGGACTCTGGGAATAATCCACCTAAGAAGGTGATGATTTTTACCTCTTTTTAAAGATACAAGTAAGCAATGATGCAGAGTATTTATTTCGAAACCATACATACTCTGCAATAGTGTTTATATAAATACATGAAACCACAGAATGTTCCTTTCCAGCTGCTGCTCTGAACAGACAAAACTTATTCCCTCATTATCAGCTGCTCTGAAATGAACTAAAAGACCTTGCAACATAACATCAACTACTGAAGAATTCATAACAAGGTCAATGAGGCACATTCATTTGAGCAATTTTTTTAAACTTCTAAAGAAGGCGATACTTACATTATAAGAAGTACTTAATTTGTGTTTCTCTGGCGCAAGTTTTTATCTTTGTGATTGTTGGTAGAGTTGGTTTTCCTTTGGAGGAAAAATTGCATTACAAGAGTTAAACTCAAGGTCAGCAGCAACTTTTGAAAGTATCACACATGGAAATGCAGGGATTCTTTCACTGACTGCCATCCCTGGTGTAGTAGTAAATTTTACTGCACAACATTAATGCATAAAAATATTCCTTCTGTAAAGTGTCTACACACCTTACATTAATAGATATCTGTTTTTGACTCCCAAGGCAGATAATAAACAGGTAACTTTCCCTCTGATTTATAAAATACAATCTAATTACTCTTAAGGTGGAATGGTAGTTTTTTCTCTACTGAATACCACCGTCTGTCTCTTCTCAAATAATAAAATATACCCAATTATATACAGGCAGTGCTGTGCCCTCCGGCACTTAACTAATTTTGGCACTGCTTGCCTGCCTCCAGGAAATCCTGCTCATCTCGGACTGATTCAAAATTTGCAGTTGTCTCTCTCTTAGATACATGCAATTATAAGAGCCAGACAGTTTGCCCATGCTATAGTCTAGCTTGAAATTAACTTTAACAACACCTAGTCTTATACGTGGTCATTTTCCCCACGTTATCAATTTAAGTATATGGGATGTACCCAATTTTTAACTTTTTTGGCATGGTTTCCACTTTATATTGCTACTAAAAACAAAACTGTACATCCTGTCCTGGGAATCAAATGGCCGTCAGTCAGCTCCATATCTGGCTATGAAATTTACACCGCAACTTTCATTTCCCCTCACTGTCTTCCCCTACAACCTCAGCTATTCCCTTTGATAAAACTGCAAACACAAAATAGCCAGAAACTACTGAATCATTGTCCAATAAAGTACTTACATTGGCCCAGCTGGTTCATCATCTACAGAGGTGTTCAGTTTTTTAATCCATGGAGAGACAGAAGAAGAAAGGAAAAAATTATGAGACTCTGCATAAGGATTAATAATACAGCAAACGGCAAGTGGCAAACATGGCTATTTATAGCGTTTATTCAAGGCCATTCCGTCTGGAGGTGCAAAACACTCATGGAGTTATTATTTCCAGATTCAAGTTTTTAATGGCAGGTATGTTGTTTCAATGGTTTTAGTTAACACTTTGAATGCTTGTCATGAAAAACTGCAACTGTAGCGGACAGATAGGCTGCAATATCATTATACTCATCTTGTCCCCAAGTTCCAGTGGTTCACTCTTAAATAGATGAGAAGACAAACCAACATTTCAGTTGTAAAATCCTGCTGTTTGTTTTCTGTGGTGAATGCATGCATAGTTTTGGCTCAGTCCTGCAATGTAGATGGATGTGTATGTTCTACACATTTAGCCACACATCCTCACTTCCCCAAAGGACACTGTTCTTGCTGTTTTGTAATCTTTAGGAGAGTCTTTACTCTGGAGGATGAGACAGAAGAAGCCACAATAATTCAACCTACTACTGGCTCAGTCAGGCTGCGTTATGCCAGCAACAAGTGTATGCGTACCAGAGGATGTTCTGTGACAGACCAGGCAAAGTTGAATAGTCCCTCTAGCAAAGACTTCAGATAGAAAGACACGCTCACTCTTGTGCCCTGGCCAAAACCAGAACATGAGCCCAGATGAGCCATGAACTATCTTTTTTGGTTTGGTTTTTTTAATCAAAAAGCTAACATCTGAGTTTAGGTGCTTCCTTAAATTGGTACTTTATGATTCTGATTTATAAGTTTTTCTTTCCTGTTTCAACTAGGAACAACTTGGTCCCCTTTAATCCGGGAGATACATGTATATGTGTGTGTGTACCCCCCCCACACACACACACACACACATTTTTCTTTTTATAAGGCCCTCAGGGGAGGGAACAAGTAAGTGCTCTTAGTTTCTTTATATTTTACAGAAGTCAAGTATGCTAAATGATTCAGAACTGACGGCTTCTAGAAAAACTCTCAGCAGGATTCCACAAGGGGACTTGGTGCACATGAAGCAGTTATGGAGGTTACAGTCTCGGTGGAGGCATCTGCAGGAGCACACGTCAGGAGTAATGTCTGTCAGAGGGAGACATTGCTCCACCTGGTCCTTGGAGGCAACGGAGAGGCAAAGCCACCGCCAGCACACACAGTGACTGGAGCAAAAAAAGATTTCAAAAACAAAAACAAAAAACAAAAAAACAAAAACAGAAACAAAACTAACCACAAACCAATGACTTATCAGCCAAAACAACAGGCTAGTAACACACCAGTGTCCACAGGATTCTACTACTGACAAGAGTACACTATCAAACAGAACAGAGAACAAACTAAGACTTGAGGACACCCGAGACATCTGTGTGCTGTGTACAGAGTGGAGATAAAGACGTATCAGGTACTGAGACACAGGAGCCCAGCCTAATCCTCCCTCACCTCAGCACCCTGACGCTCTCAGCATGCCGGCCAAGCCAGCTCAGCTACATGCTAGAAACTAAGCACTTCAGAGACTTAACAGGAAAGACACAGGAGCAGACTTAGAATATTTTTAGTGCTCTGGCTGTGCACCCGAAAATACAAATTCTAAAGCAAGATAGCTGATTCAAGAATGCCACCAATCTACTCCCAACTCTAAGAGAAAAAGCAAGGGAGAGGGGATCGCAATAGCCAAGCTAATCTTTTCCAAGCATGACGCTGTCAGCACCAACCCAAGCATTTCACACCACAAGCTTCTTTCTTCAATAGTGGGGGTTTACGTATGCCCTGGCGTCTAGGAATGTCAGTTTCCAGCCCAACAAGCCAGTAACGTGCAAAGGGCTGCATGTAGGGGTTTTCAGCAACAGTGGCCCTGATGTCGCTGCCATGCCTGCAAGTGGGAGCAGATGCTGTTCACACTAGTGTCTAACATCTCACGAGCCCCTTCATCTCTTTCCCCAAATCCACTTTCACATTTACAAGGAACAAAGAAAAGAGCCTCATGTCTCCCACTTCCCTGGACTGAATCACTTTCTGCAACACCACTCTCTCTTGACAGGTCAAACAAAATAACAACTTGACCTCTAACAGGGGAATCAGGAGAGAGGGAAAGAACAGAACTACAGAAAAAAGGTACAAAAATCAAAGTAAATGAGGATTAAACAGCAAACTGAAATCCAAATTAGTTGTGAAAGTGAATGAAGTAAACTTGAAGAAAAGTGTTAACATTATGAACTGTGCATCGTATAGACTGAAGCGGAGATTAAACAAACTCCAAAAGCATGCATATCGCTCACTTACCACCATGTTTTAAGGGTTTGATGCAATTGAGGGGGGAAAAAAAAGAAGTCATAGTAACCGACAAATATCAACATAGCCCCAAACCCTCAGGCCAAAAGGCAGCCGCTTAAACAATGACTGTTCTCTCCAGCTTCGTATTACTCACAGCCACTGACTAGATGAGAGGAAGAGAGCTGGGGGAGAGTGGAAACAAGATGCTTCTGGAATCCTTCTTACTAGTCAAGCTCCTGGTGGAGCTGTGGCTCACACCGATTCAGCTGAGTGTTGTCTTTCCCACCAACTGCACTGGAACCCTCACACCCCTATGTCACCTCAGAATCTGGAAGGGTGCTCTGTGATGCCTAATAAATAACAGATTACCTGATACAATACCACCTCCAAAAAAAAAAAAAAAATGGCTTTAAAGTCAAAATGAGTTGACTGGTCCAAGATCCTCCATCACTGCCCTCATCTCACTGAGGATGGGTTTTAGGGTTTCTAAACTCACTTCAATTTTGCCTGATCTCAGAAGAGTAGCATTAAACCCAAGAGAGATTAACAGTTACTTCTAATTTCCTTGCCTGTTCAGTTCTATTGAATTTTCTTCATAAGGTAATCTGTTAACAACCCAGACGACCCTTGGTTAAGAGACAAAAAATGTGTGCTTTGTATGTCATTTTTTTTTGTCTTTTGTCTTTTTGTCTGTTGTTGTTGTTGCTATTTCTTGGGCCGCTCCCGCGGCATATGGAGGTTCCCAAGGCTAGGGGTCGAATCGGAGCTGTAGCCACCGGCCTACGCCAGAGCCACAGCAACGTGGGATCCGAGCCGCGTCTGCAACCTACACCACAGCTCACGGCAACGCCGGATCGTTAACCCACTGAGCAAGGGCAAGGACCGAACCCGCAACCTCATGGTTCCTAGTCGGATTCGCTAACCACTGCGCCACGACGGGAACTCCTGTATGTCATTTTTAAAAGTCACATTTCTTTTCCAACATTCTTGGCCTCTTGTAAAGTTTCATATGCTTCAATGTCTTGACCATCTAAATTGACTTTGGAACATTAGAATAGCTCTTAACTCTAAAATGTCTAAAGAGTTAGGATACATCAGATCCACAAAAAAAAAGTTCCCACAAAACCTCAAATAGCTTCTCTACCAGTAACTCAAGAGTCCCTTCACTTGCTTATGAAAACTGTATCTCTAGAGTGAGAAAACTTATAGATGCCAGCACTTCTTTTCTAAAATCAACTCCTCCTGTTTTTATTCAAGGTCACTAAAATGTGCAGCAGAACTGAAGGCCCCAGCATCTCAGCACATTCACTCCCCATCTCCCCAGGGCACTGGGGAGAGAGATGTGAAAAGCACACACTAAGTCACGTTCTGGGTTCAGTCAGCAGGGAATCAACACAGAAGGTGTGCTCCAAGTATGTGTAAGGTGGATGGAAGGCTAGAGGGATGTTACTTGTATCTAGTCTCTTTAGAGAATTATCATTTAACATTTTCAGAGAATGGAGTCAGAAGGTAGTAAACTAAAAAAACATAGGCCTTATTTACTTGGCTCCATGATTCACCGGTTACTAAAAACACTGAAGTAAAAAGGTGATTGATGTGCAGATCCTCTACAGGACAACATATTGGGGACGGATCCTCAAAGATACCCTAACAGGAGCCTAAAGGGAATTAGATGTGAGTATATACTCCAACAGACAAAAAATCATGGGCCTTTTTTTTTTCCCCCAGGAAGCAGCTAAACCTTAACCCGAAGGATTTTGTACGTGAGAAAGCTAAAGCACTATTTGCTTTTCTAGTGAAACATGCTCAGGCTAAAACTATGTAAGTTTAAATTTATGTCTTTATACTTTTGTATTGCTCCCTTAGTGGCTCAAGATAGTATCAGATATAACAGACCTCTTCATTCGTCCCCAAAAGGACTGTATGCATATTAGCTACATGTATATCTGAACAGAGGCATGTGGGAGGAAAGCATATGAGGTGAGTCTGCTCCTACATGAAATTAGTAGGAGTTGAGAGGAAACCGGAGGAAGAAAAAAAAGACACAACGTAAGGGAAACTAATGGAGAACAATCAACTTTTTTAACTACTTGCAGGAAAGAAAAAATGGGAGGGCAGGAGTAGGGAGGAGTTTGAGAAAAGTAGCTAGACAAAGGAGAAAACTATGGGATGGAAATGTTTGAACAAGGGCAGGGATGTGATGGAGAATGGAGCATGGGCCATGCTGGCTGTCAGGGTAGGAACAGAAAAAGTGCAAATGTTGCAGTAATTCCAGCACCCCAGATTTTTTTTTGCCCCAATTCAATAACAAAAAAGTAAAAGCTGCTTGCATTACAGTATTCTTCTAAGACACTAGAGCAAGGAGGTTTTACTTTGCACTTACCCTGCAGTCATCTCTTTCATTAGGATTCATTCACTGTCTATGATAATTTAGCTTAAAAGAGGTACTTCCCTTCAAGGAAGCTGTTCAAAAGACTTCCTGGCCACAGATGTCTCCTATAACAAACCGGTCCCCATGTGTGTTCAATAGCCATGGAGCTCCTAAAAAAAATGATAGCCACTTCCTTCCTTGAGCAGGTGCCTACACCTGTCAGACAGAACCAATACTAACCATCCCTCAAATCTAACTCGATGGTTTTCCACAAACGCTCAGACAGCAAGCTGGGAAATGAAGTGGCTTCCTACAAAGACGACTGGAACCTCTGACAGGGACAGGCTAAGCCAATGTGTCCACTCTGCCTTTAAACCATCCTTACCTTAAAGTAAAAAATCAGGTTTTGAAGCCCATCTCTGCCTTTTCCTCCTGACTTTTTGCATCTCAACTTTTGCATAGGAATAGGTGATTATTTAGCAAAAGCATTCGGAGAGGATGAAAAAGCCCTTTTCAAGAGTGAGGCATAATTGCTCCAAATAAGCCAACGATGAAAACACTCTGACAGGCAACTCTCCCCCTTTACTCTCAGATCTAAACATAGGTCATCTGCCTCGGAAGTCCTAATTTGTAGCAAGAAAGAGAAATTTGGAGGAAAAAAGCATTATGCATATATGAACAACCTAAGAAAGCAGTTTCACTTCAGAGAACAGCAGTTCTGTGGACCCAGAAGAAGGAAAACAAAAATCCCAGGACACTTATGTTTCAGGGAACGAGCCCATCTATTTACAAAGGTTTATCTACTTCCAGCAGATGTCCATCCCATTCCTCTGTCTAGTTCATTGCTGAATGTGCATTTGGACAGAAGTTCACCAGGTCTCCCCCACATACATCGTTAGTTTCAACAAAAAAAAAACCTTTTCACCAGCCTCACTACAATACTCCCTCCTAGTTAGTTCGGGCTAAGAGATTTAGGAGCTGCTGAGAAGAAAGGAAAAGAAGGGAGAGCGGCTGTTGCTCTCAAACATGTCCTTCCGGAGAATTTAAAGCCCTGGCATGCCCTCAGGGCTCTTTCTGAGGGAGCACCAGATCCCCTTAGTACCCCTCCACTGACACACAGGGCTGGCACTGTGTCCTGCTGGACAGCCACAGGGAGCAAAGAGCTCTCTGGGGCAGGGCACAGCACTGCAGTGCACAAGCACAGGCCCAGTCAGGCTGGATTTGGCATCCTCCCATCACCCAAGGTTGGCCTCCACTGAGCTTGGGTGCAGACTCTTCCAGTCCAGTCAGTGACAGGCAACTGGTGGTAATGGTTGTCCGGACAACTAATTTGTTTTTGCTGATGATGTTACAGGGTGGGAGGGTGGCGATGGGGAGCTAGTTAGGAATCTGAAGTACTATTGATTCAAGTCTCCATTAGCAGCTCCCCCAATTATAATCACAGGGTTAGAAATGGAACGACTCTGACAAAAAGCATCAAAAACTTTTCTGGCCGTAAGCATGTCTAACAACCTAAGATTCTTGTTCTTTCCAAGGCCTAGTAATTCATTGTGGTTCTGCTATTATCCACTCCAGTCTCTGACCCTAAGGCCAGCTTCTTGGTGCCACATCAGGGCATGGATCAGATGTTATCAGGAGTTAGCCATCCATCTTAAACTGGGGGTGGTGGATGCATCAGATAGTCTCCACCATGCTTGTCTGTGAGACAGAAAAGCCAAATGGCAGGGACCTGCTTCACCAAAAACCTTGAAAATCTTTTGAAGGGACCAACCAAAGGAACCAAAGGCTGGCTTGTTCCATTGGCTTTTCTCAAGAACAGTTTGACTGGGCTGGGGTAGTTACCTACAGGGGCTACACCAGGCAACCATGTGACAACCAGTTAGATACCTTAAATCTGTCTGAAAGGCCAGGTGGCCTGCGATCTTGGGGTGGCTTCTAGGCTTGACTTGGATTCTCCTCAAGCTCAATCTGCCTGATGATCTGTATTGAAGGAGGACAGAGCTGAACAAAGAGACTGACAGCTGCCCATTCCCCACAAGGGGCCTGAAGGGCAGACACGACTGGGGTCAGAGAACACCCACATGGAGGGACAGAGCTAATAATTATAGTTCGAGATGGCTAATCTTAGGGATGGGGGAGAGGAACCATTATAAGAATTTTCCTTCTCTTCTTTTGGGATTGAACCCAATATCCTTGTAGTCCTCTTTGGGTTCTTGGAAACCAACCCAAGGAACCAGCCCCAACATTACCGCTATTCTGTAGGGATGCTCTTACCGTCAGGAACTTCATCTGGCCTCTTCCTCTTCTCATACACAACAATGATCACCACAAGGATGATGATTTCTGCCAGAATTCCCAAGAAAGGCCAGAGTGGGGCCAGGTGGCTGCGTACCCTTAGGATGGTGACAACGGAGGCAGAGCCAATGGAGTTGGTAGCATTACATTCATACTCGCCAGGGTCTTCAGTGATCTGCAGGTTCATGATGCTCAGCTCAGTGTAATTTTCCCTGTTGATGATGATGAAGCGGCCAGAAGTGTTGACAATATCCTGCTCAGGAGCATAAAAAGGGAGAACACACAAAAGTCAAAGTAGGTGAGTTAGTGCCCAAGACAGGGAAACACTGTTCTCCATCCTTAGCAAGACATTGGATGGCATCAGGGAGCAGTGTCTAGCAACCATCCCTGTCCAAGGAACTTGGGAGTTCTTTGTTACTGATTCCCCTTCGATCTCAACAACTACCAGTCAACAAGCTTCTAGCAGAGCCAGGGTAAAAGTCTCCCCTGCTTTTGGTCCTCCGGACTTCCGCAACGTCTATGGAGTAAAAAAGGTCCTACCCTGTGGAGCTGGAAAAGACCCACTCAATCTAGAAAATGCTGCTCCGAACACCATGTAAGGAATTGAACAAGGAGCTCCCACTGCGGCACAATGAGATTGGCAGGATCTCTGGAGCACTGGGACCCAGAGTCAATCCCTGGCTTGGCACAGTGAGTTAAGGGTCCAGCATTGCTGCCAACCGTGGATCGGATCTTAACCCTGGCCCAGGAACACCATATGTCTCAGGACAGCCAAAAAAAGGAAAGAAAAAAAGAAAAAGAAATGAAAGAGGAAGAGGATGATGGAGGAGGGGTGTGACCCTCGCCCAGTCAAGAATGCATCTGGAAACATCAGGCCTATCTGCTGACTTTAGAGTCAGCACATCTACTTCATGTTCAGTGAATTCTGGAAAGTCTTCCTAAACTTAGAACTTGCTCCTAGTCAGAGTGGGGAAAATTCCTAACTTCCACTTCCTTTCAGAAATATGGGGTTAAAGGAAAATTTACTCAGTCAGCAAATATTTACTAATGTATGCTACATGATTTATATCCTTCCCTAAGGGGTAAGTGAGATAGGAAGGGAAAAGCATGACTCAAAAATGAACAAGGAGATGGGCTCCAAGAGGGAACCAGACCTCCAAAGGGATGGTTATAGGAATGTGCTAAAAAGCCCCAACAGTGGGTGTGTGGAGAGCTACAGTGCACAGAGCAAGCAGCCACTGCTACAGAGTCAGGAGAAGCTCTGAAGAAGAGCCAACATCTCAATTAGACTGTGAGGAAGGACAGTTCATCAGGACAGGAGTGCTCCAGGCACATGTGGAAAGGAGGAGGTGAGAGTATGACCACGGGTCTGGCTGGGGCTGGGACAGGCTTGTCATACCAATACCGTGGGATACCACCAGGGGAAAAATCTGACCTGTGTCAGTTCACACACAACTAAAGGGTAATCAGAAACAGAGGAGAAGAAAGGCAAAGATAATTCCCAGAATGATAGCTAGTTACAGCAAAAATCATATCCACATTTGAGTGTGGATATGGCTGAAATGGGAAAGTCACAGCCTTCAAAATTAGGAGTTATTCTGTGAAACTTCAACGCTAGGACTTGAGAAGCTACCAGCTTCTCTAACTCCTGCCCTACTCACTCACTAATTCCATATCTTTCAGATATGGCCTGAGATGATTTAGTGCAATCTTTGGTCCACAAGCCTTCAATGGGTATTTTTTACAATACCATCATATGCAAAAAACTTTCACCTTTTCAATGTATAGTAAGATATTGGGTGGTATTTGCCCTACTGTCACAGAGCTGTAAAGAATAAGGAGAAAGACATCAAAAGTATCCCATATTCTAAAAAAGAAAAAGGGGTCAAACAGAGGGTGAGGGACAAGGAGTCCTTCCAGGGCTTATTGAAAGGGAGCCCCATCAGACTGTCATATCCCCAAGTCCTCACCTAAACCATATCACCCTTCCACAGGCTATAAGAGAGAAGACAGGAGTGCAGATGATAGTAAGAGAGTTACACTTGGGAGCTGACAATGTGGCACAGCAGAAACAAATCTGACTTGTATCCAAGAAGATGCAGGTTCGCTCCCTGGCCTCGCTCAGTGGGTTAAGGATCCAGCATTGCTATGAGCTGGGTGTAGGTTGCAGATGCAGCTCAGATCCCACGTTGCTGTGGCTGAGGCGTAGGCCAGCGGTTATAGCTCTGATTGGACCCCTAGCCTGGGAACTTCCATATGCCTCGGGTGCAGCCCTAAAAAGACCAAAAAATAAAAACAAAAAATATAAAACTAGAATTATGGACTCAGCTAGACTACTCTTTTAACAACAAAGAAGTCTAAAAAAACTATAGGATCTGTCCAGAAAAGGAAGTTAAGCAAACTACTGAAATTAGTGTCTAGAAAAAAAATGAAAGCCATTTTACCTCAGTGCTCAACTATATTTAGGCTGTTCAAAGGCATCAATCTAGAAATAGCTTTTCTTTTCCCTACCCCACCTTCTTTAAAAGTTTTCTGTCTTCCAATTAATATATAGCTTAAAAGCAAGAAGTAATGATGTTTAATTTTAAATGTTTTCCAAAATACAACAGATAATGAAGAGTTTGTGGGAATGAGAAGAGATGAAAAACGTAGGGCCTCCTACCCAAGAACAGTAGAGAGAAACATGCATTTCCTTCCTAGCATTTTAGAAAACTGTTTTGTTGATCTTTCAATGACTGCTCTGAAAATACTCAACACAGCCACATCTTCACCTCTCCATTCCTCAGCCTCTCCCTCTTACTAATGGGTTTCTAAAATCTAGTCATCATTGTTCATGTTAGAGTCCTTGTCACCACCTGACATAATGTTTTATGGAGAGGCCATGGAGATGGGAGAATGGACTTGAAACTAAAAAAAAAAAAAAAAAAAATCCTATCTGACCCTTTAGCGTCTTGCCACTAATTTATCTTGGTTATTATGTATATAACATTTCCAAAGAAACTGGATTGGATCTCTAGAGTCCCTTCTGATTCTGAAGACTAACAATCAAAGAGGATGCCTGAAAAGTGGAGTGCCAGGCATACAAAGCCTGGGAGAAACACCCCCTCTGACAAAAAGGGAGACTGGTCAAACATTAATCAGACAGAAAGTGAACATCTGAAGTTCTGACTCTCCCAATACCATCAAGAACTGTCCCACAAATTGGAAAAGGTGGTTTGTGTTCTCTGACCATTTCTGGAGCAGATACTGTCAGATTTCCAATGTCTAAGGCTGCCTCAATTCTTAACCAGTATTTCATGTGTTCCAGGAATATACTATCATTTGCTCTCATTGCCCTTGCCTTCCCCCAAAACAAGAATGGTATGTTAAGATCACTTCAAGATCAAGAATATTTTCTTTAGCATAAATGGACTAGAATAATAGCAAAATTTTAAGATTGGGGTTAGCTTTTTTGGTGTCCTATCTTGAAGGCAAGCAGATGAATCCTTTACCAGACAGCTTTAACAAATCATGTATTGGGATTCCATGCTGGTCAGAGACTGTCAGTGACCTCCAGATGCACGCTGTAACTGACTATGACTCTAGAAAGGGCACCCAAGCTCTGACAGCTGTATGGCAGGTGGCAGAAACTAGTCCAGATGTCTGGACCTCCCCAGGAGGAACCCCAGCAACCACAGGGACCCATGTATAGAGAACCAGGTTGCCTCCTACTCACCACGGGCATACCATTCTCCTTCTTGCGCCAGATCCACTCTGGATGGGGGTAGCCAACTGACTTGCAGTACATCATGGCATCCTGCCCTTCATTCTTGTTCTCGCTCCGTTTATGGCCAGTGATGTCAGGAGCAGCTGTGAGAAAGGGTGTTGAATATAGTTACCATGGGAGCCTGCACTGAATGGGATACAACGGTCCTGCCTACTGGGTCATAACTTTGTTCGTTTAGACCCACCCTTACATTCAGCTTTAATAACATGCATTTCAGGTCAGAACAGAGCAATGGAGCTAATCCTAGGCCCTAACCTCCTGCCAACCAAAGCAGCCCAAGCAGACACCAGCATTCCTAATGTCAAGTTCTACTGTTAATACAGATGGTTCTCCAACCTGCTTGAAGAGAGTAGTAGAGGCTCAACTGCCCTAAATGAAACCATTCTTTAAAGAAAAGGCAAACAAACTGTTACCTTCTCCTCTACCAGTCATGTTTTTTTCTTAAAAGACCTGCATTAACAATAATATGTATTATATCAAATGCCATATATTCCCTTAAGGAAATGAGAGCACCCTGAGAACAAACACCAAAAATCAAGTTCTACTGAAAGATTTATAAAAACAATGAATGCTTGGAGTTCCCTCATGGCTTAGCAGGTTAAGGATCCAGCATTGTCACTGCAGTGGCTGTGGTTATTCCAATGGTGCAGGTTTGATCCCAGGCCCAGGAACTTCTGCATGCTGCGGGTGTGACCAAAAGTAACAACAACAAAAAAATAATGCGGAGTTCCCCTTGTGGTGCAGTGGAAACGAATCCGACTAGTATCCATGAGGATGTGGGTTCAATCCCTGGACTCACTCAGTGGGTTAAGGATCCGGCGTTGTTGTGAGCTATGGCGTAAGTCGAATCCACAGCTCCGATTCGACCCCTAGCCTGGGAACTTCCATATGCCACAGGTATGAGCCTAAAACGCAAACAAAAACAAAACCCCAAAAACAAAGAAACAATGAATGCTTGGAGAAGCTATCTGATGAATATTAACAGCCAAACTCTCCCAAAAAAGAGGGAATCCAGTAAACTGGTCTTTACAAGGGGAGAAAGGAAAGAAGAAGAAATTTAACCAATGTCCCAAGAGATTTTATTAACACCTAATATGCAGTAATCTCAATAAAGTTAATCTTGGAAAACTTTCTAGACATGCTGCAGGCTGTTGGTCTTCTCTGCTTTTAGGGGTCACTTAGTAAGAAATAAAGAACACCTGTGGTTTCAAAATTAGCTAAGTTTCAAGGATTCAAGAAACCCGAGATGGGGGCTTATTCTTTGAATTTGGCCTTCTTTGATGCTAACTATTATTTTCCACCATACCTTACCACTGATACTAATCTAAAAGCAATAAAACTCAAAGTAGGTTAGATATCACTTTCTAGGCAAAGAAGAGAAAGAGAATTAATAAGTCTGGGTCCAAATTCTAGTTTTGCTGGTTCTTTGTTATTCTGTGCTTCAATTCTCTATTGTCATATGGAATAATCTCAGCTCCTGTCTACACCTAATGTCTTTGATATATAAGTCATATGTCAAAACGTTCACTTTGAGACTGTAAAAGTCTGTACAATTGTGTATCATGGGCTCCATGACTCCATGTTTGTCTTCCTACTGGCATGGCTTTTCTTGGCTTAAAAAATTAAAAAAATATAAAAATAAATCTTGCTAATCTCAGACTGTGCTTCCCAGACCACCTCCTGAGGCACCCAGATAGGAATGGAATGAGTAAGGCCTCAAGTTGTCTTCTATAACCACTACCTGCCAGGCTAAGGCCTACTCAGTACTATTTGGTGTGAGGGGTGTTTTCTACGTACGATGTTATAAAGGAAAGGTCTTTGTTTTTCCAGGCACTACAGAAGGGAGTGAGTCAGGCTGGTTCAAAGTTCCCATCATGCCAAATTTCTCCCACGGCCACTCAGCCACTTCTCAGGCCTACTGTTCAACCTGGTCATGCCTCCTCAGAGCTTTTTTCAGTCGATAAATATTAATGACCATCTTAAGCATGCCAAGGAGCAAGCTCCATAGCCATAACTAAAACATCAACACGGGGAAGTGGAAAGACACAACCAACAAAAGAGCTACAACATTTTACCCCTAGCTGTGTTTCATTCATTTGACAAACATCTGTTGAGCACTCACTGTATGATGAATTAAGTCACAGAGTGGTAGGGGAAGGTATTTCTGATGAGGTGAATTTTATCCCAGTCATGAAGAAAATAAGGGTGTATCTGCAGGAAGAATACTCCAAGTAGAGGGAAAGGCAAAAGCCCATGAGGCAGAGGTGTGCTTGTTATATACAAGGAGCAGCATGGAGGAGCTTGGCTGAAATACAGTATGCAAGGGAAAGAAGGTAGAGATGAAATAGAGAATGGAGCCCAGACTGAATGAGACTTTGTAAACCAATGCAATTACTTTGGCATTTACTCTTAAGTCAGTTGGGAAGCCACTGGTGAATACTAAGTGCAGGTACAAAATTACACAAATACTGTAGAGAGATAATAGTGGAAGCAAGACCAATTATGAGGCTATTAAGAGTAATCCAGGCAAGGGAGAGAGTGGTTTGGATAAGGGTAGCAGCACTAAAAGTGAGGAAATTATGGATATATTTTTTTACGCTAAATTAATTTATTTGTTAATAGACTGAAGGTGGGATATGAGAGAAAAGGAATCAATGATGACCCCAAGGTTTCTGGCCTGCATTACTGCAAGAATGGAGTTGCCAGTTACTGAGATGAGGAAGACTGCAGAACAACTTGTATTTGTTTGTTTGTTTGCTTTTTATTTTGTTTTGTTTTGCGATGGAGCTATGTTGGTACTAAAAGCCAGGAGTTCAAAGTTCAGGACATGTTAAGTTCAAGACACTTTTTTAACATCCAAGTGAAGTTGTCAAGCAGGCAGTTGAATATTGAGTCTGGAATTCAGAGGAGTGGTCGAGGGTAGAAATGTTAACTTTCAGAAATCAGCTTATGTGATGAATTTTTCCACTTTCATTCTCCTTTGCCCCTCAGAGAATACCCACTCTATTTACTCTGGCCCAGTTATCTAATCCCAACAGTACTGTGAATTCAGTAGCATCAGATTTTACCTTGGAGGCCCCTAAGAGTACACCTGAGAACCACCTAGAAGGCTAATAGCTGAGTTGACTTATAGCTCCAGTCTCTAAAAAGCTACTACTCTTGAAGGCCAAGACCTGGAAACACAGGTGGGAATAGATTTCACTCCTGCCTTGGTGCTCAGGAGAAGAACACTGTATCCCCCTTTCATGCATCTACTTCCAGACTCTATAGAGGCTTCTATTTACAGATGTGAAGGCACCTTAAAGGCTACTGTGTGCAGAGACTACATAGATATGTAGCACCCCACTTTATTGCCCATGTTTACACAGTGAAGCCCACAAGAAAAAGTTTTCAATGGTTAGATCTACTACTGCTTTCTCAACTCAGCAAAGAATTCTGAGTAAAGCTTAAGAATTATATCCCCTCTACCTAATGCATTCAAAAGAATAATGAATGCCCTGATCATTCACCCCTGGGTTGGTGCAAACTTACTAGTCAGAGAGAAGATTAACCCAAGCCACATTGTTCTACCCTTATAGGGAATGACTACAACAACCATCACTTTAGCCTTTGGGTCAAAAGCTTTTTTCATTTCTGAGCTTTATGGTAGCTGCTCAATCAGAAAGCCTGTTCCTGCCCCAGCAGCTGAGCAGGACAGCAGACCCACAGCAAGAAAGGTAACTAGGCTCTCTCAGACCACACGTCAACAGTGGTCAGAAAGGGCGACCCTTAAGGCTCAGAGTCCACCTCTCAAATAGTCCACAAATTCTTTGATATTCTTCCTTCCAGGAGGTGGAACTTAATTTCCCTCCTCTTGAGTGTAGGCTGGACCTACCTAGTGACTTGATTCTAAAGAATAAAATATAGCATATGTGATATATATATGTTATATATTTTATACCTGTATTATATATATATATAATCTCATATTTTCATATATTAAAATAATGATGTGCAACTCTGTAAACTAGTTCACAAAATACAAAGTGGCTTTCTCAGGAACTTATGATGGAGCATGATAATGTGAGAAAAAAGAATGTATACATGTATTTCTGACTGGGTCACCTTGCTGTACAGTAGAAAACTGACAAAAGACTGTAAACCAACTATAATGGAAAAAATAAAAATCATTATAAAAAAATAAAGATCAATACAGCAGCATTTATCCGAATTGACAAAATCTATGTCCTTGGCTCTTTGTTATTATAATGTATATTTTACATTAAATATTGTGATAAAAAACAAACAAAGTGGCTTTCTCCCTGCACATATACAGCCTGTCTATTTCTGTGTGTCTGTGTGGGATCACACATTCCTCGGGGGAGGTTAGCTGCCATTCTAGGAAGACACTAAAACAGCCACATACATCATGAGGCCTACACAGTGAGGAATTTAAGCCTTCAGCCACAGCCACCGAGGCAGCCATCTAGAAAACAGATCCTCCAGCCACAGTCAAGCTTTCAGTTAACTACAGCCCCAGCCAACAGCCTGAAAGACCCTGAGCCAGAACCACCCTGCTAATCTGCTCCTGAATTCCTGACCTGCTGAAACTATGGTAGTAAGTATTTGCTGTTTTATTTATTTATTTATTTATTGCCTTTTCTAGGGCCGCTCCCTCGGCATATGGAGGTTCCCAGGCTAGGGGTCCAATTGGAGCTGTAGCTGCCGGCCTACGCCAGAGCCACAGCAATGCCAGATCAGAGCCACGTCTGCGACCTACACCACAGTTCACGGCAACACCAGATCTTTAACCCACTGAGCAAGGCCAGGGATTGAACCTGCAACCTCATGGTTCCTAGTCAGATTTGTTAACCACTGCGCCACGACGGGAACTCCAGTATTTGCTGTTTTAAAGCACTAAATTTTAGGGTAACTTATTATGCCATAACAGATAACAAATATATTTACCCAATGAAACAGACATTATCCCACTTTTATAGATTAGAAAACTTAAGTTTGGTAAGGTTTAATTTAAATTATACTGCTAGTAAATGGTAAAGCTAGAATCCAAATTCAGGGCTGACTGCAGAGGCCATGCTTTTTGTACTTTTCCATATAGAGGGAAATAAACCAAACCAGAACAAGGTCCATAAACAATAAAAAAATATACAACACACATTACTGGAAACTGCATAGCAAACTGCCCAAATGTCATCTTTGCTTGTAGATGTACTAGAACACTTCACACCTGAGATGGGACTGATTTATCTTAAGAGTTTAACTACTTCATATACTATAATGTAAAGAGCTTTGGGCTTTAAGTCAAGGAAGTCTGGCTCTATTTAAAGTCTATGACTCACTAACTGAGTAACCTAAAGCGGGTCATTTTAAATCCTTTGAGTTTCAGTATGTACTTTTGCGAAATGGTAATAAAATACTCAGACACTTCAAAGAGGTCTTATGAGGGTTAATTTACATCTCTATATTAATCTAGCACATGACTGGAGCCCTGGGTCAAGAATAAACATTTAAATTGGGTTATTAGTCATGGAAAGGAAAGGTGAGGCTAAGACTTGGGCATTATGAGTTCTAAAAAATCAGAAATGCTGATTATTATGTCTTCTCCCTATTTACTGACATAAACAGGATTTTTATTTGTGACTCTAATAAGGTTTACTCAGGGCAGATACTGACAAACTATATTGATTAATGGCCTATTTATACTGATTACAGTGTCTCACCCTATGTCGGCTTGTCGTTTAGTAACCAGGTCCTACTGGCCTGCAGCTAGGTCTGAGGAGTTGGATAGAGCAAATACTGCTTAGTTCTCTTTGCCTCCTCAGGGAGGGATAGAACGGGTAGCAAGAAAGTAACAGAGAGATCCTTAAAAGAGATCCCAGACCCATTTGGGAATTAATTCACACTCTGGCCTTGTCAGCCACATATTATAATCACATAAGTTAATGGATGGATCCTTCTAGTATCCTAATGAATGGCAACACTGGGGTTCCAAAAATCTTAGTTGCCTACTAACACCTGACCCAATTTCATGATCTGGGCCTTTGGCTGAGGACAAAGGCATGTTCCTCAGTACCCTCAACTGCCTAACGTGCAAGTACTTAAGAGTAAAGCATCCAGCTTCTTTGCCAGGCCAGTGGCTATAAAAACTGTCAGCTTAGGCAATGGATGAATACTCAGCTGAGGCTGATGTTAAATCAAGTTAATACAATGGAGCTGAGACAGGGAAGAAGGTATGGACCTCTTACCTGCACTGCTTATTTGGCACTCACCTTCCAAAAAACAAACTCATAACCCCACAACTCATTTTCAAAGAAACTCCATCCTTAAAGATACTATACAACATCTCATCCTACAACACACTGATAATGTAGAGATGGCCTCTTTGCCTCCTTTATGCAATCTAAGAAATCCCTTATTTGCTGTAGGCAAAAATAGGAGCTTGGATGAAGTAGAGGGAGAGTTAAGACTCACTGCTAGCCAAGGTACTAAGCCCAGGAAGCAATATAAGATTGGTCAAGATGGAAGCAAGAAAGATATTGGCTTTTCGGCTCAATATTCACACAGAATAGATTCATCAGTGGTTGTGAATACCAGAGCAGTCTGGGACTTGTGCTATCTTCTGCAGAAGGTTCACCCTTTTCCTGAAGGTGAAATCCTGAGTAGGAAGCACTGAAATCTCCAAGAGAATAATTCTAACCTTGGCTATACAATGTAATCATTATTAATATGCCTGATGCCTAGGCCACATTTCATATACCTTAAATCAAGTTTGAGAACTACTGCTCTAACACTTTTCCTGGGACCAATGTCTGAGTGAGGAGACTATAAGGAGGAAGCATCCCATAAGACAAGGAGATGAATGAGTGGAAGCATGAGGGCACCAAGGTGACGTTCTCAAAGAAGCTAACAGCCACTACCATTAGGAAAAGAAGCTCAGTAATCTTTTTCTTCAATAACCTAACCTCTCATCTGTGTCTTCATAAGGGAACCACAAACCTTTACGGCCTTTCAGAGACTTCAAGATCATCTACCTCATCCTACTTCATCATATACTTGGGGAATCTGTGGCTCAAGGAAGGAAAGTGACTTGTCGGAGTCATGGCAAGTTTTAAATGGCAGGGCCAGGATTGGAACCCATTTCCTCTAACCCTCAGTCCAAGATCTTTTCATTGTTATCTGCTGAACACAGCGGTGTGGCTTAGTGTTTAGGAACATGGGCTCTGGGGTGCATGCGTGGGAACTTTGGCTCCATAGGCAGACTTGCAATGAGTTAAGTCATTCAATTTCCTCACATGGAAAGTGGAGATAATAACGGCATTTACCTCAGAGAGTTGTGAAGACTATACGAGAGGAAAGGGATAAGTAATGCACCTCACACAGTGCCTGGCACACAGTAAGCGTGCAAAATGTTAGCTGCTCTTATTCTAACGAGGTAGGTCAGGGTAGCACCCTGAAAAGAGGAAAAGAAAGAATAGGTGTGGTTATTTGAGCTAAGGTCAATGTGCAAAATGTTTAAGGAGCCTTAAGATATTACTGTTATGCTTTCAAAGACTTTTCAAGTTGAGGAAATTCTAAGACAGAACCAGCTTTGACATTAGCTCTGGTCTAAACTATGTCATAACCTCTAAGCATCTTCACCTGTCAAACCAGCTGCCCATCAAATGAATAAATGAGCATAAAAACATCCTGCAGGATGCAAGTGCTATACAAATGTGACATCTGTATTACTACTTTTTTTTTTTCCTCCCCTTTGGCTTTTTGTCTTTTCAGGGCCACACCTATGGCATATGGAGGTTCCCAGGCTAGGGGTCAAGCTGTAGCTGCCGGCCTACACCACAGCCACGGGGGATCCAAGCTGTGTCTGCGACCCACACCGGCTCACACCAACGGTAGATCCTTAACCCATCGAGGGAGGCCGGGGATCAAACCCGCAACTTTATGGTTCCTAGTCGGATTCATTTCTGCTGTGCCACAATGGGACCTATGTTATTACTCTTAATAATGATATTTATCACCATCACAGAGTCTGCCTTGGCCACTTTGAACTTTGATAAGGCCGTGCAACAGAGTAAAAAACACGGATGCAGGGCAAGGTCACTTCTAGATATCCTAGCATTTAGTCATAATTTTCAAATAGAAAGAAAGCTAATAAGTAGGGAGGAGAAAAACAAGATCAACCTTGGCTCTCACAGCCCTATAAGCAGGGGGAAATAATGTGGCCCTAATAAAACACTTGACCCAAACCTTCTGGGGCTATGACATAACTTTTACAAGGTGCAGTGGCATGTCTATTGAAGAGGATTTGATGACCACCAAATCCTTTTCTAAAAACAGCAATAAAACCCAAACTCCTTATTTCTTGGATTAATCAAAATGGTTGAGGATAGGATAGGGTTTGGAAATCATCAGAGGTATTTTCTCTTTTCAACTTTGTAAATTACATAGAAAATTTTAATTTGCTTTTTTTGTGAGCATATTTTTTAATTTTAGAAAAAGAAGTAAGGGGAGTTCCCTTTGTGGTGCAGCGGAAACAAATCCTACTAGGAACCGTTAGGTTTCGAGTTCGATCCATGGCCTCACTCAGTGGGTTAAGGATCTGGCGTTGCTGTGAGCTATGGTGTAGGGTGCTGACACAGCTCGGATCTGGCGTTGATGTGGCTGTGGCATAGGCCGGCAGCTGTGGCTCCAATGAGACCCCTAGCCTGGGAACCTCCATATGTCTCAGGTACAGCCCTAAAAAAAAAAAAAAGAAAAAGACGTAAGGAGAGAGAGTAAGAGAAAGGCTGAATAATTATAGGGAGAGGAAATTCAACACCTATTTGTTCAAGAATGCTACATGGTAAGGTGTGGAGTCTCTGGAAGACACAACCTCTGAAGAGTCAAAAAGGAGAGAGAAGCCTTTCAAGTTATCTAAGCGAATCCTCAGAGAGGCCGGCTATGGGGCAGAGGTCCCATGAGGTCTAGTCATTGCTGTTTCCTCATCCCTGGCGAGCCCTACTCCACCTTCCTCCCCCAGCATCTGCTCAGGTCACCTGCCAAATACCCCAGAAATGTAACCCTCAAAAGTAATAGTATCTTCCTGTTTACACTGTGCCTCATTCTTGTCCTTTCAAAAGGGAGGAAAGAAAAACTCTCCTTCAAGTGCAAGGCATTCCCTACTACATGTATATACAACTGTCCTTTCTTGTCAGGCATCTACAGGATAGGGTTGAAAGCACCGCCACCTCAGGTTGTTCTCAGATATGTGATCCTCCCTCTGATTCCTTCAGCTTTCTTTTCCTTTATACAAAACAAGTAACTCAAGGTTTGGTCATCTGACATATAATGCCCAGTCCCTGGCTACGTTTAAGTCCCTCACTCCTCATAGTGCCAAGCCAAAAGAACACCCCAGGGAAGTTCTTAACTGCAAGGAAAGTCAAATGAGCAAGAAAAGGGCTGTGTATAGAATGAGTGCTAAAAAAATACATGTGTATGGACTGAATTATATTGTCCTGAAATACTGATTTAGTTAAAACCACAAATGAAGATTCTTGAAAACTCCTTTTAGCAGAGGTCACTTATGATCCCTGAATCCCAGAGTTTCTAAATCAGTACAGTTATAAAACGATAACGCTCTCTTACCCCACCTGAGAGGCACTGAGGAAATAAAATGAGAGTTTGTATAGAAAATTCTTTGGGAATAACACATATTCACTCTAAATTTAAGGCAGTTTTCTATCCCAACCACAACCAGGAGCTAGCTTAGAACATGATCCTGTGTCTATGGCAAACCTTCTTAAAATTATACAAGAAAAGCCAAGTTTTAAGTCTTTACTAGACCAATCTATCTCTAACTTGAAGGATATTAAGTGTTTAGCTGTTTTCTATCCAGGTGTTAGGGGAGAGAGCAAAGAGAGAGAGACTAAAATTCCATATGAATTTTCTTGAGAGATTAACATATCTGCCCAAGCTAGCCACAGAATATGTTTTAGGGTTATATAAAGCAGAAATCTCTTAAGGCCTACTTCTGTAAAAGCAGGATATTACCACCTGCATAATCCTCCTCGCAGGCTATTGTACAGCACAAATGCAGCCGTGTACACACACAGTACATGCCCTCACTATGGTGAGATAACTCTATGTTGTAACTTCCCTGGAAGACACTCCTACTGCAGCCTCCAGACCACTTCTTATCTGCTAAAGAGAACGTGAAGAAAGAATGCCTCTGGGGTCACTGAGCCCCACCTTCTCAAGCAGCAAAACCAATGGGAAAATAACCTGTTTCCACTCCTGAAAGTGCTGCTAAGAAATCATTAATGCCAAATCAATATGATTAGAGTTATTAGTCAGGACTTGCAATTGCATGTGATTATCTTTTAGGCTTGGAGAGCTTGATTAACTAGACACACCACTTTCCCTCCCTCACCCACCCTGTTCCCTCTACATTTGAACTTTGTGCCAAAGGCTCAGCCTGGAATGTTTTAGGGCCTTAGGTCTTATTTGGATGAGTGAAACGTCTCCCATGTTACTTAGTTCATCCAAGTGAGGAAGAGCCCTGGACTGACTTAGAGAAAACACTTTCTCACTCCTTCATCCTCAGGCTGAATAAATACGGCATTCTTCAGAAACAGAGATAAACCCAGGTCTCTCCAAGAAAAGCCATGGAGTTAATCAAATACTACATTTTGTGACCTGTGTGGACTATAACCATGCCACCGTGACTCAACCTCCTCAGGTATTTAGAATTCAATCTGGTCACCAGAGGAGACACTGGCAGTCCTTACAACAACTCACAAGTATAGGGCTGTGTCACCAAGATACTACTTTTACTTAGTAATACCATATAATATAAACTTTGCGTCTAAGCTTTTCTTGAGTCTTAATTTTAGTCTTCCAAGTATTTAAGGAAAATCTGAATACCTGCTATATAGGCTCTGCTTCTAGGAATCACCCTATGGATTCAAAGAACAAGTTTGTGTCCTTCCTAAGCAAAATGGAAAAGACTGAAAAAAACCTTCATCTCTTCAGTCTGACCTCAAACAGTTGCCCTGTCTCCCAATGGTCACTTTAGAAAATGGAAAGACATGTGGATGAGACTCAAGACCTGGGTTCAATGCTAGCTCTGCCCCAACTCACTGTGCAACACAGAGCCAGTGGCTTCTTTTCTGATTATCAGTTGCTTCTTTGAAATAACACAGGAAAAAGCTGGGTTAAATGATGTTGAAGTCTAATTCCTACAGTTCTACTGGCCTTTCTTGCAACTTTCACCTACTGTCTTTAATATGCCATGTACCCAGAGTTTCTATTGACATTCTAAACAATTAACCACAAATAGTTTATGTTCACCTTGCATACCATACTTTGCCAAATCCTGCTGGCTCACTGCATAATAGTAATTTTAAGGCACTGTTCTAAGAGCTTCACATAAGGATGAGCCATATGAAGCAGCCAACATTGAAGCTTTTTTTTTTCTGTCTTTTTGTCTTTTTAGGGCTGCACCTGCGGCATGTGGAGATTCCCAGGCTAGGGGTCTAATCAGAACTGTAGCCGCTGGCCTATGCCATAGCTACAGCAACACAGGATCCGAGCCGAGTCTGCAACCTACACCACAGCTCACAGCAACGCCAGATCCTTAACCCATTGAGCGAGGCCAGGGATCAAACCCACAACCTCATGGTTCCTAGTCAGATTCGTTTCCAATGCACCATGACAGGAACTCCTGAAACATTTTTTAAACTAAAAAACAGTACTTTTGTATGGTTCAACCTACTATATTAACTTGATTCTCCGAACCAATGCACATGCCATGCTATAAGTCTTACAAGTGAGGAAACAGAAGCACAGAGAAGTTATTAACTCGCCACAGTCACACAGCTAGTAGATGAGGGGGTTTGGATTTAAACCCGGGCAGTTGAGCTCCTGAGCCTTTGGTCCTAACCATAATGTTATACTGCCTCCTGTAATAGAAACTAGAAGAGCTTGAAGACTGAAGTCCAGACCAAGGCAGGTTCTCGGAAGGAGAAAGCAGCTCATACTGCAGCCTCTGTTGGGTTGTACCTTTCACTTCAATGGTGGCATTTGCTTTAGGAGCACTGGCAAAGTGATATACACAGTGGTATTCGCCTGAATCCTCAGCTCTTGGCTTATTGATCCTGCAGAGACAAGAAGAAAAATCAAGTGAGAAAGCTGGGAACCATCAAAATACACAAAAGGAGAATCAAAAGGGCAACCAGGGACCCTGCTCTCCAAATCATCCCCCTCAATGAAACTCACCTCCTAACTAAAAGCAAAAGCCTCCCTCTGTATATCCCAAAGCATTAATGCTTTACTCTTTACTGGATGCCAGGAATATATAGGTGGTCCCTAACCTTAAGGTGCTCCAGTCTATGGGAAGAAATAAACTACAAAACAAGTAATAAAAAAAATAGAGGGCTGTCAAGGTACCATAATCTATAGATATAGAGAATGGAGTCATCACGAACAAGGCCTTGCTCCCCTGGTGGTTCTAGCCAAATAGTTAAGAGCAGAAAAAGAGCAAATCTTTTTCTGTGCTTCCCTGAAGATGTTGTTTTGGTAGTACTGTTCTTTCTACCTTGTAGCATGCCTTTTAATACAACTACTAACAGGACACAGGCATAGTGAGGGAAAAAAAAAAAAAATCTGACATCAGGCCACAGAGATGCAGCTATATTTTTAAGGCTTTTAAGCATGGTGAGAACTCCAGGGCCCTGCATTATCTGGCCCCACTCTACTGTCATCTCCACCACTTTCTAGCCCTGCTGGTCTCGTCAGTATTTTCAATGTGCCAAGCTTATTCCTACCTCAAACCCTGACACAAGATGTTCCTTTATACAGAATGTTCTTCCCATCACTCTTAGCCTAACTCCTTTTCCATCAGTCTTGGCTTACATGTCACTTTCTCCCACCCCCAATTTAAGTGACATCCCCCTCCCTGACATTCTCTCTCATACTACACTATAATTCTTCACAGCACTTATCATAACATATAATTATTTATTTATGCGACTGCTTGATGAATGTGTTTTCTCAACAGACCAAGTTCTATGTATGCTATTTATTTAGTGAACAATTCCATATCCAGCATACAGCCTGGTGCCTGGAATATAATAGAAAAATGAATAAACAAGTGCATGAACACAGAGTGAACAGCTACGCACAGACCCATACCAAGGTAAGCAGAGGGAAAGGCAGGACTATAAGAAGTGTGTACAGGAGTTCCCGTCGTGGCGCAGTGGTTAACGAATCCGACTAGGAACCATGAGGTTGTGAGTTCAGTCCCTGCCCTTGCTCAGTGGGTTGGGGATCCGGCGTTGCCGTGAGCTGTGGTGTAGGTTGCAGACGCGGCTCGGATCCCGCGTTGCTGTGGCTCTGGCGTAGGCCGGTGGCTACAGCTCCGACTCGACCCCTAGCCTGGGAACCTCTATATGCCGCGGGAGCGGCCCAAGAAATAGCAACAACAACAACAACAAAAAGACAAAAAAAAAAAAAGAAGTGTGTACGGCCAGAATAGCACTTCCTCTGAATCCCAAAGCATGATCCTAAACAAGCTTTCTTGCCCCTGAAGATCAGCTTCATATCAGCTTAGTGCACTCTGGCCCAGACACTACCCCCGCCCAGTCATGTGCAGAAAGGCTAATGTATAATTACAGAAAACAGAGAAACAATAGCTTGTAGATCAGAAAATAAAAATAATTTAGCTCCTGCTCTTTTGCTCAATGGTTAAAACATGATTCTTGTGATATGGTCAAATCTCCATTGTGCTAATTAATGTCTGAGGAAAACTCTTAACTTCAAATACTGACTGGCCAAATGCATTTATCCATCTTACTGTTCATCCCCAAAAGGAAACAAGTTAAGAGACTATGGATGAGGGGAGAGACAGCACACACACACACACATCCCGCCCCCCGCCGCCAACTATCTCAGCATATCCATGGCAGCAAAGTATTCTATGGGGAGCCATCAGGAGTCTTCTCGATTTGACACAAATGCCTCTTCTTACATCAATATACGCCCAATGGGAAAACAAACATACATCAGTTGCTCTTAGCAATGTTGCAGAATTAGGAGGAGGAGCAACAGCAGCAGTTCAATCTTTAGAGCTTAGACTGACCGTACTAAGTTCCTTGAGCAGAAAACTCCAAAACTTGAGGCCATGCCTATGGGCTCAAAATCTCCCCAAATCATTTCCTTTCACTAGCTACTGAAAGCAACTGAAGTAAATTGAAAATGTCCCCTTCAGGCTAAGCCAAAGCAGGGTCTGAGACTGGTTCTGTGGCACAGCTGACATATTAGATGGCCCAAGAGACTCAACAGTTGTTAACTCCACAAAATGTGGGAGAACAGAGATTCCCTGAAAAACTCTGAAAATGCCGAACACTTCAAACAGGCTGAGGACAAAAGGAAGAAGAGGCATTTTATAAAGTCAGTCTCAAACTTTATATAAAGTTACAGTTCAAAACTTTGGGGGTAACAAAGTACAAAATCCAAGAGAAAGAAACGTGACTGGATGTCTGGTATCTTGAAAGAGGTATTATAAATGGACAGACCAAAAATAGACACCTTTTATTCCACTAAACATCTCTCTTTGATTAACCTTTTCCAAACTATGAGGATACAGCTGAGGCTGTATTTCCAGTTTTACATCAGAAGAAACTACAGGGGAGAAAGATTAACCACCTTGCCATTAAATGGTAACAGTACAGAAAAAAAAAATAAAAAACAAAAAAATGACCTAGATTTTAGAAAGTGAGAAGACCTGGAACCTAGCCTTGATTCTGCAGCTTATTAGAGCATTTGGCCTTGAAAGCAGTCAGTACTCTTTTGAGTCTCAGTTTTCTTACCTGAAAAAAAGGAGGAGGATCCGCAAATTAATCTGGGTCAATTCAATAATGGCTATGAAACGATCTCAATTCTGCAAATGTCTACTACTGGTACACAGGTTTTCCTGGCCTCACCCCAGTGCCATCTTTCTTTGCACTGCATCATCCTGCCAAACAGGATTAGCTGATCCTTTTCAACTAGGAACAAAGTATTCTGAAAGGTGAGGTGCCATGTGTTCCAGATACTCAAAAAAAGTACCAAATCTTTAGGTGCTGGGAAACTTCAACCAGCAAATATCCCTTCATCGAGGGATATTTCCAGGATACCATCCTTTTCCAGATCACTATAGAGCCCTGTATCCACTGCTCCCGATCAGGTTATGGTCATATTACACCCTCCTAGAAGGTAATTCAATAGGAAATCTACTAAGTGAAATGATCACTTAGGGTGATCTTGCTCTAAGAGTCCTAGATCATATTTCAATCTGATTCCTCAAACCACAGGATTAAATCAAGAGACCTGCACTCTAACTGGCTTTTTTATTGACCAACATTGTTAGCCTAAGCAAATCATTCCCTATGCCTTCAGTTGCTCTATTATCACAGTGAGGATATCTTTCACAGCTCTCAAACCTGGCTGCTCCTTAGAATCATCTGGAAATCTTTTCAAGATTCCTGGGCCTCACCCCAGATACATTGGATGAGACTCTCCAGGGGAAGACAGTATGTATCTCATGTCTCTCCCACACAGCATGATTATAGATTATGAATGTCAAGTAAGCTCAACCATGTTCCCTCCCATCCTCCCAGGAGCTGCTGGCCCCTCTCACCTGTATTCCATATTGCTGGCATTCTTACGAGTGGCAGTCAGTTCTACTCCATTCTTTGTCCAGTAGCTATATGTAAGGGTGTGGGAGTTGGAGGTGAGGTTACACTGCAGGGTAACAGGGAGCACAGGACTTTCTCGAATAATGACTTCTTCACTGGTGACAATCCTTGGCTCTGTAATAAGAGTGCACAATGATAGAGAGCCATAGTTCCATTCTCTGCAGCCCTGGCCTGAGAGTTGGATGGGGTTAAGTTGGGGAGACTAGAAAAAGAGGGAGGGCAGACAGGACCACATGAGGAATTTCACTTTACCACTTTGGAGGAAGTCAAGAAAGGAAAACAATGATTATAAGCAAATGACCACTAGCGCAGACAACAGCCTGAAGACCAGCTGGCCTAGACGTAAAAAGAATGGGAGTATTATGGATGCTTGTACTGGCAACAATCCACTTACGCTTTTGAATACCACCATTTTATGATACAAGAACCACCAACCAATTCATCTTCAATGAGAAAATCGGGTTCCACCTTGCAGTTATGAAGACAAAGGCAATATCCTTTAGATAACTAATAAACTCCCTATGGAGTCACTAGGCCCTGAAACAGTAATAGCTTTAATTAGGTAATATATGTATGGCTTTTTCACATTTAAATCTGATGAACCTATGGAAAACCAGCCATGGCCATTAATTACGCAGAAAAAGACAATGTAGATCCTAAAAGCAAATTTCCTGTTGAAAGTCTTAATGCATTTCCCAAATTTTGCTGAGAGAAAATTCCTAGAGAACAACCAGTTCTTCTCTCAAGCCCATATTTTACTCTCAAGACAAAATTTTTTCAGAATTGCACTTCAAAACACCTTCATTCTGAGATAATACAACTAGAATGTGGGCTCCTAGAATTTTAGTGCTGAAAGGCCCTTAGAGTTCAATGAATCCCACTCTTTAAGAGCTAGAAAGGTAAAGTGACTTGTGCAAAGCCATTATTATTATTAGTGGCAAAGCTGGGCCTAGAAAACACATCTGACCAAATTCTTTTTCCCTTCCCAACCCCACCCCGAAACACCCCTATACACCTCCCATCCCAGGGCAAATTATGTACTTCATCTTCTGATTCTGTCCTCGGCTTAGATAACCTGGGATCACTCATCTAGTATCTACAAAAATAACCTATTTAAGTCAAGTATTACGACACACTGAACAGAAATTTTTTTAAGGCACACTGTATCAATACCATTTCCAGAAGGTTCATCTTTAAAGCACTTTGAATTCCGTCACTATATTAAATTCGAGATGTCTATATGTTATCTTTTGTTGTTATTTCTCTTTAATCTTTTCCCAGGGTTAATTCTTTTTATACTTTTAGTCAAACATTTTCAGTTAAACTCTAAACTAGCCATCTTTCCCAATCCACAATTAGAGGTATCTGCTCTTTTGCTTTTTTTTCAATTCTTTCTCAGAAATCATTCACTAACTTCCCATTTCCCTGCACCTGGCCACACCGTGTCTACAGCTCTGTGCAGCTCTGTAACAATATTTTATGCAGTACAGTGCTTACTCTTCATTCTTGAAGACAAAACTCTCCCTTCACTGGGGTTAAGCTTTGTTCATTGTGCAGTAACAGGGAGAGGATGAAGTCATGGGACACTTAAAAAAAGTAATGCCCAAGGACCTCCTAATTAATGTAACGTTTCTGATTGCAGAGTTCATATCGTCAAAGAAATTTGTGCTAAAAGCAAATCCTCAAGTTTGCTCAAGTAAATTGGTTCTCACTATTTTCCGACTCTGGCAAAAAGATAGTGGTTATCTTCCATTCAGCATTGGTCCTTATCGGTAACATCAAACAAGGTCTCTAGGTACAGATAATGGAGGCATAGCAGCCACTAAGACAGAAGCAGGTGCATGTAAACACATTAGCGCAGTGGTGTCCCATGGTTTCCAAAACACACTGGACAGAAGCCAAATCCCTGGGCCTTAAGTCGAGCAGAATGGCTGCAAACCCTGCAATGGAAGGCGCACACACATCATCAGCAGAAAGCATCACAAGTCTATGAAAAATCAAAACCAAGCAAAAACAAAAGAGATAAAAAGAGAGAACCAGTACTTCACAGAAATTAAAAAATATAAAGGCAACATTAAAGCCAAACACACTTTTAGGTTTTCACTATATTTTTATTATAAAATTTCATTTTCTGTCCCAGTTGGGACTTGCCTTCTGGTTCCTCGTCTCAGACTACACTGAGAAAGGGTAATAAACGTTGAGGCCAAGAGCTTCCAGATGTTTAAATACAAGGAGGCCAAAGTAAATGCTACTCTTACCTGGTGATGCAAATGACCACTGCAGCTCAGGGAGATTAAGAAGTTGATGAAAGCAACCTGGGAGACATTCAGCCAAGAATTCTCAGAAGGCAAAGGAAAGCACTTTTTCCTTTAAGTGTTAAAGATCCAGTAGCGAGTCAGCTGGGAGCAAGTTGATAATTTTAATAGGCTTAAATATGATTCTGCACCATGGGAGGGTTGTGGGGTGGGATAACCTCCCTCCTGTGATTGCTGTATACAGAAACCAGCACAAGACCAAGCTCCTTGGCCATGGTGCCACATCTGCATTCTGCACCAGGATGAAGGTGGGGGCTTTTACTTCTGATCTAACATTGGTGGTCGAGCATTGCCCATGACAGTCCAAGAGAGGTAAACACTTAGAAGCTCAAAAATTCTTACCTACCACTTACTCCTATTTAGTGGCTAGGAGACCCTTACTGAAATCATAAACAAATCCAATTAAGAGCAGAATTCAGGGTGCATTTTTGTTTGTTTGGGGTTTTTTAAGAGGCCTGGCTCTCTAAAACTGACTAATAAGGAAGTTTGGGGAGTTTGAATTAGCCAAGATTTGGTTCAACCACATGTGGACACACCTAAGATAGAACACTTACTTCTGAGTAAACTGGGAGAATGCTGTATATTCTCAGAATTGAGAAGCAGGTACCCCAAAAGTCTCATCTTCTTCTAGCACCAAGGCATGACCTTTTAACTGTGAATCTACCTGAGTCAGGCTCCTGCAAGTGTAAGTACCAAATGCCCAGCCCAGTCTATACCTACAAACTTCTGCAGACCTTTGTGGCCATTTGGGTAACTCCGCTTTTATAAGGAAAGGAGCAAGGGGGCAGGAGAAGGAGGCGTGCAAGGGAAAAACTGTTAAATAAAAGAAAAATAACTGGGTTAATGTTCCCCATTTTCACAGAGACAAGGTTTTCTTTTTCCCTTTCCAGAAGCAGGTTCTCTGATTCCACAGTGCCATCTGCAGCAGCCTCTCCTATCTCTTCTCTAAATCCTCTTCAGAGGTATCTCCTGAGTTGCTATAAATTACAGACAACTAGCTTGCTATTTTCCATAGAAGTATATCTATTCAAGGCCCATGTCATATTACCTCCTATGTTATGACCAAATTCCTCCTAAGTGTATTTTACTATTTTTATTTACTCTCTCTAAATCATCAGTTCTTTAAGCCAGAATCTGTTATGGGGCTCTTACTGAGTCCTTAAAGAGAAGATGAAAAACCCAGAGGATCTTTCCGTTAATTAGAGAATGCTTCCTCAATTATCATCAGGTCAGATGTGGGGTTAGAACTCTTCCTGGTCAGTAAGAAGCAGTGGCATCTCCCTCTCCTTCCCACCATACAAGCAGAAAGACACTATCGAGAAAGAGAGGAGGCCACAAAAGCTTCTGCATCTGATGTCTTACTTGTGCCTGCTATAACAGATGAAGGAAGGACTCTGAGCAAACTGCTCAGCTCACCCTCATCACACTCAGAGGAACAGGGTTGGAATTTAGTTTCCTCTTTTTTTTAGGCACAAGAAAAAGCCACTATGAATGGCTTCCAATTTATTTTGGGGTTGCCAGTCTCTGGGATGAGGAGTACTCTGCTACTAGTCAGTCATCAGAGTTAAAACTATCTGTCAAAAAGTGCAACTCTGACTGCAGCTTAGTGTCCCCTGCCTGGCTCAGGCTGCTGCTTTTAAGAGAACAGGAGACTGGATGGGCAAGGACTAGTGAGGAGTGTACTGCTGCAGTGGAGAGCTACTATCAGAGAAGCACATGCCACTGTTTCAGAAAAGAAAAAGAGTTGGAACTATGTAAATACCCAAGCTTACATGCCACCCAACAATCAAAACACACTACCACACACCACACCCACGGCAACATTCCCATCACAGAACAGGATGACACTAAGTCACAGTGAGGGAAGAAGCTGGGCAGACACAAACTTAAAACCATAGAGGTGAAGGCAGCTACTCAGAGAGCTTCAAACAAATGAACAGAAGAAATAAAAAGTAGTTAGACTGGGGAGAGAAATAAAAATAGAAAGGCACCAGAGAATAAATCAGCAAAAGGATAGCAGGAAACCTACTACAAAATTAAAGGGGAGGGAAAGAAACAATTCAACACTACCCTGGTTTGACTGCCTAGTTTTGTGAGTTTTAAGTAATTTGTTGTTGTTTTTGTTGTTGTTTTAAGCCTCCCCAGTTCCCCCTCCCCACCTCCTCCCAATGCAGATGATTTTGGACAGTCACCGATTTCCCCAAATTCTTTGTTCCTGAGGAGAAAGACACAGAGAAGGGGTTGGGGTAAGGGAGGTAAAGAGGACGGCAAAGAAGAAAAAAAAAGTTGCCACAAATATTTCCATACACTACAACCAGAAGGGTCATGGGTGTGAAAAAAACGAAGACAAGGGGTGGGGTGAATGATCATACTGGGGAAGAGGGAAAGGAAGCAGAAGGGAAGGGTCATCGGGCCACCTCTAATGACTACAGTACTACTACTGTAGGGTGCTGGACTCACTCTGAAGGACGCTTATGGTGGCCTGGGCTCGAATCCATGTTATGGAGGGGTTTTGCCTCAAGTCATTCCTCTTGGGGTCGTTGCTGGCCCTGCACTCGTAAGTCCCAGAGTCCTCCAAGGTGAGCCGGGTTATTCTCAGCACACTCACGCCGTTTGACCCGTAGGCGGTGTTTACGGTGACACGGCGCTTCCGAGCACCGTCCCACAGCTGTCTGAAAGACTCTGCCCGGTTGACTTCTGCGTACCACCACTGGATCTCTGGCGTGGGGCTCCCGACCACGTCACAGTACAGCTCAAAGGCGTCCCCAGTGAGCTTAGTTTCTGACATGGGCGACTTGACAAACCCAGCTAGAGGGAGGGGGAGCAGGAATGCAGTGACAGGCCAATCAGAAAAAAAAGAATCAACAGGTGTTAATAGTAATTTAAAGAAAAGAAAAGAAAAAAGCAAATGAGTTGCAAAGAACAAAAAGGATTCATTTTTAAACTATAAAGAGACAGTAAATAGCATTTCATACAAGCTTTTAGAAGAAGAACCACCCCGGGAAGCTTATGAAGCAAAGGCAGGCTAGTTACAAGCTGGGGCAGCCCAGATGCTGGCCAGGCAGAAGCAAGCCCACTGAAAGCATTTCAGCAATGGGCCCAGCCAGCAGAAATGAGAAAGCCTCAGGTCTCAGGGAAGAGTCCCTTTCCTTAGAGCACAAACCATTACCTTTTCAAACTCAGGCAAATGATGAAAGATAACCAGGAGTGGCAATGGTTTATATGCCAAGTAAGGATCTCTTTTTGGATGGGTGAACACTCTGTTAGAGGTGCAATGTCTTTTATGGGTCACAATAAGTATTAACTGACCTACTGACACCTTATCTTGGCAGTTAAAGTCCAAATTTCAACTGAAAGGGTAGCAAATTTTTCTTTCGAGCAGGGTCCTATCCTAAATGCAGGTTAGACTTTCCCCACTTCCTATTCTTCCCTGGCCCATGGCAAACAAGTAACTCATTTGTTTGTGATTAAGCAGCTTCTATCTGAATGAAAACTTAATACACAGGAGAGCAAGACAATGTGTGCTTCAGAGTGAGAATTACTATGGGCATCAGCCCAGGAACAGAACCAACTCATTGCCAGTAATAGTAACCCAAGTCATCATCAGTGTCTGGAGGGACCATGCCCTCCCTAATCTCATAAATTCTTTCAACTAGAAGAATCGCCTGCAAAGGCAGTCTTGAAAATGACCACGGCACTTGACAGGCTGTCTTCATACAGTTTAGTTGTCTGGCTCCTAGAGGCCAACTCAAAAAGAATGAGAAATGTACAATGATTAATTAAATTAACCTCTGTGGTAAAGGCTAGGCCTCAATAACACTGCCACACATTGCCCAGGAACTAAAAGTTGATGCCTACTTCCACTTGTCCATAATTTGCTTAAGGTTACACTTCCATTAAACAAAGTAGCAAAGGCGAAAAGAGTGGGGAAAAAACAAAACAGAACAAACAACAACAAAAAAAAAACAGAGTTACTGGAAAGATCTTGGAGTGGGGTCTGTATCACAGTGCAAACATTCTCTCTCTCTCTCACCCATTTACTACACCAAGGGTTTTTTCAGCATTTCTACCTAGTCAGACTAAGGAATTCAGTATCTAAAATGCAAAGCAAATAGCAAAGAGGGTACTCTGGCTTGCTGGGCGATTTCTCTTGACCAAGACAGATCCTCTGCAGTAAGTGGAGCTGGCCCAGTACCTACCAACATCAGGTTGAGAACATTCCAGAAGAGAGTTAAGAATTAAATGGAATGGTTTTCCTACAATCCAAAAACCAAGGACATAATGGGACTAGCTGAAAATGGAGGTTGCTAAGTGGAAAACATCCACAGAAGTATTTAGCTTTGTAGATAAACTCTACTCCATGGACCTCAAAATCCTAAGAGAGGTACTACATTTACTCAACTAAAGGTTAAGACCTTCAAATTCATAACTAGACTTCTAATTCATAAAACATTCAGAATCTGAGAAGGACAGGAAAGCAGTAATCAACAGCCTTAGATTAACTATGTTGCCTTCAAAATGCCGCTCTAAACTACCTCTTGAGATCCAATGTCAGTTCCTTGTAAGGAACTAACTACGGGAGGCTCCAAGAGGCCAAAAAAGATGTCATTCTCAGATACAGGGGAAGTTTCAGAATTCCATAAAGGAATCACCAAGATCTTGCATGAAAAGTTGAGCTAACCTCCAAATAAAGTGGTACCCAAGAAGCCATGTTTCAGTCTCACAAACTGCGACCTGCCCACCTGTCAGTCAATGCCAACAAATACATAAAGAGAGGTAAAAGACGCTGGTTTCATTCATTTTACTACTGGTTCAATCACTAAAGAAAAATGGTTATAAGTAAATCTCTAGAGAGCAGTAAAAAGTATTATTCTCTTTTAATCATATTCTTGATCATTAAGTGGTTTTCACAAATGCTTTTATTCTGACATTCTCTATGAACTGGGGAAGTTTATGTCCTCTCAAGTGCTGTGATTATGTGCTAAATTATGCTCTAGAAATCTGTTGCTAGTGGGTTTGTTCCATATTTCTCTCCCTTCTGAATTGTACTTCAAAGGAGGCTTACATTTAAGGCTGTTCATCAATCTACTGACTACACTAATGTAAAAGGAATGCCTGCAAGTATGCCCAGAACCACCTAGAACCCATCCAATTCCAGTAGAATCACAATCCCAACACACCACAATTCAAAGTAGTTAAGAAACAGCCTGAACACAACTCCCCACTGCACAGAACTGATCAAGTCACTCACACAGTGCTACTCCTGAAAAAGACTTACTTTTAAGGAGGAAAGAATGCTGATCTGCTTTAGTTTTCTACTTATATACAGGAAAAGGGGACCAAGTTGAAAATGTTCATTGAATTAGTAAATTGCATGATACATATTTAAACAAATATCTAAAAACAAAAGTAAAAATCCCTTAAAACACTGACAACATACATCTATCTGTACTCTCTTTGAGGGTGACTACTATTGTTATTTACATTACTAGACATGTATATCAACAGCCAACATTTTCTAAGTACATGTTATGTGTTAGACAGTGTGCTAAGCATTTTATAGTATCTCATTTAATCTTAAAAACATAAAATAGGTGCCATTATAATCCCCTTCAGTCCCCTAAGGCCCCAAAAAGTTAAGTACTTTTCCCAAAGTTATAAATTAAGAGTGAAAGAGTCTGGACTGGAATCCAGGTGTGTCCAAAGGCAAAGCATGGTCTCCTAACACTTTCCACAAGTGCAGTCAATGTGCCTCACCAGGCCAGAAAAATTTTTTGTAGTTATTTAAAAGGTACAGATATTTTTGTCACCATCTAAATGTAATTAATTAATTAACTAATTAATAATTTCTGGCTATGGAAATTCATGACCCATCCATTGGAGTGATGAGCACACTGTGATCACTAACTCTTAAAATTATAATCCTATTAAAGAATGGAGACAGAGGAGCACAGGGTCAAAGCGTTTCTAAAGTGTCTGTCTGTCTGTTGGGGGGTAGGGGTGGGAGAAAAGTGATAAAACAAAAGAAAAGATGGTTCTTAAGCAACACTTCCCCATAGTTCTAATCATTCCATCACTCTGCTCCTGAGACTGGCTTCATGGAAAGTAGTTTAAAAGACATTACATGCATTTCTCTAGTGTTGTAGTCAGTGACCAAACTAATAAAGAGCAGCATCTGAAATTTTTATAAAGCTTAACAGTTTACCAAGTGTAAGTGTTTCCACACACATCACATCTCATTTCATTCACATAATTTTACAACGTTCATAGGACAAGCACAGGGACAGCCTTCATGATCCAAGATCACTTAGGCAGTTAATCCTGAGTTGGAGCTGGGATCAGAACACAGGTCTTCAGCTCTTAGTTTATGGTTCCTTTCAATAAACTGCACTGCCTCTAAACAAACCAAGGAAGGTATTCCTTGATAGCTGAACACTCATAGAACATCATGAAAACAGATCTATTTCTCCTAGCAGTACAGAAAGAAGAAACAACAACATCCTCTCTACACAGTACTGTGAAATCACAGTTAGCAGGGAAAGTTATTAGCAACCATCTACCTCATTATCCATCCAAAATTAGCTCCAATTCAGGAGATGAGAAGAACCAGCTCTCAGCAGCAGGAGGAGGCAGGCAGCTCAGAGCCTGACTCACTGCCCTGACTTTCATTATGAAGGGCTTTCAAACAAGTAGGTGCCCTCAACCTGAGAACACACATTGCCTAAAGTCAAGAGGCCAGCAAAAACATGTTTGAACTCCAGGTCAAAGATCATCCAACATTTTGGAAAACGCCTAGATTTCAAAAAACAAAACAACAACAAAAAAACCCCCTGCCCCTTTCCCACCATCATCTCCACTTACTGTAATACTTAACTGGGCTCAGATTTCAAACAGGTTTGACAAAGTACTAATACCTGTGTATTCAGTTCAACAATGAAAAGAAGAGAGAACAGTGACCACTGGCTTTGTGGGAGGAAGTAGAAGCTGAGGGTAGAGGTGGGTGGCAGGCATAGTATTTTAAAATGAAGACAGTAAAACCAGGAAAAGCATAAAGTAAAACTGCGTAACTGAGGATGGGGGATGGGAGGTGAAGATGACAGCTGGGGCTAGCAGCCGGAGAAAAGGAGGAGCTCTCTGGCAGGAAAACCTGGATGTGTAGATATGTAGCAGAGGGTGAGAAGAAAAAGGCAACACAGAAGAGCAAGTTGAGTCCAATCCCAAGAAAATTGCTTTTACATATGCCCTAAGGAAGCAAAAAAGCTAGCCAATCCCCACAAAGGAGGGACCATCCTACTGTGTGGTTTTTTTATGGCCAAAATTCTCTTTTACCTCCAGGGCAATCACTGAACAAATACTAAGACTCACTTATCTCCCTCTCTCAGCTGACTACTGCCAAAGCCATGCCTTTAAATCTAGCCTGCTTTTGTCACCAATTTTAAACAGCTGTTCCCATCAAGCCCCTCTCTACTACTAATTCCCTGTGGGTGGCTCATGCTGTTCTCTCCTTCATGCTTCATAATAAAGAGGAAATGACAGCCAAGGACACAAGAGCACTTCTCTCCCCCAACACTCCCTCCCCCAAACTCTCTCTCTCACACACACACACACACACACACACACACTCATATTATGCACCTCAAAAAGAAAGACTGAACAAGACAAATTGATTATCTTAACTGTAGCTATAGACACGATAGTCTAAAGCTGTCTAAATGACCCTTAACTGCTCTAAGACTGTGTACACAGGCTACTATACTATTAATTTACTGTTAATTTTAATCGCTTATCACTATTTCTCAATACCAAAGGCAGGTCGTAAGTCCATATGCACTCATTCTGGGTCTACCAACCAAGGGCAAGGCAGGTAGGTCTGAGGCCCTAAGAGTGGATGAAAATGGGCCTGCAGCATGAAAGAGGTATATGGGTCTATTCTCATGGAGTAGTCTGATCTGTATGTAGAGATGACAGCAATTACAAAGCATTTTCCTAATTCAAACCTATTCCTTTCACAGCTACCTCTATCAGGCGGACATGACAAAAGCTTAGAGATTAAGATCTTCTCCATTACTAGTTTCTAAACCAGGATCCAGCCTTTATTCTGAAACTATAAAATCCAAATGACTAAAAGAATCGGCCTTGTGTTTTAGAGATTTAAATAGGGAAATCTAGTTCAAAGGAGACTATGTAGTTTAGTGGTTAAGAGCATCAAACTCTAAATTAGGATTACTTGGAGGTTCTGTCACTAATTGTATGACCTTAGGAGAGAGACCCAACCTCTGAGCTTCTCCCTAATCTGTAGAACAAGGCTAATAATAGTAGTGACCTCAGAGGGTTATTGTTGAGGATTACATGAAATTGACATAACACAGCTTAAAACAGTGTGGGAATGAAGCCACTTTGGGTAGTTGTAGAAGTCATGTGATACATATAGAAGAGTTCTGAAAAGCTCTATACAAATGTTAAGTGACTTTAGGATAGATAAGGAATAAGCATCTAACATGACTGATCTCCAACAAGGATTTTCATTTAGTCCAGTTGTCAATTCCCACTGACAGGCTAAACAAGAATGATCTACCTAGATCCACTGGACTAAAAGTCAGTGACCACCCCCAACCCCCACCTCCAAAAAAAAAAAAAAAAGGTTCTAAGTATAATAAAAAGCCATGGACTTATTATCTCATCCCAGGAAATACATACAAAAATTTGCATATAATACAGGAGTGTCCCAGACACCAGGTTAGACACCCTGAGTCTTGACTGTACTGCTACTGGAAATATGGATAGATAAGGGTCTCTCTATTAAACTGAGAGCTCACCTTATAGGGAAATGAGCCATGGTTTACAACATCTGGGTTGGTTTCTTCAACTTCTTCAACCTCAGTCTCCTCATCTGAAAAATGGGGATAATAATTCCTACCTTCTTCATAAGGTCATGGTGAGGTTCACATGAATAATGAATGAATAATAAAATTACTTTGTAAACTGTACAGCTAAAAATGTAATATAGGGAGTTCCCGTTGTGGTTCAGCGGGTTCCGAGCCTGACTAGTATCCATGAGGAGGCAGGTTCAATTCCTGGCCTCACTCAGTGGGTTAAGGATCTGGTGTTGCCATAAGTTGTGATGTATGTCGCAGATGCAGCTCAGATCTGGCATTGGGCTGTGTCTGTGGTGTAGCCCAGCAGCTACAGCTCTGATTCAACCCCTAGCCTGGGAACGTCCATATGCCACAGGTTTGGCTCTAAAATGCAAATAAATAAATAAATAAGCAATAATATAAGATGGCCTTTTTTTTTTGGCAAGCCCACAACATGCAAAAGATCCCCCATCCAGGGATCTAACCTGTGCCACAGCTGCGACCTGAGCCACAATAATGACTGCCAGGTTCTTAACCCACTAGGACACCAGGGAACTCCAAGATAGCCATTTTATGCAGGCATTCTACTCTAACTTAAAGGATGAGCTAAACCAGTCCTGGGTATTCCGTTGAGGTACCTCAAAAACACTGTGGGTTCACAAAGTCTCAGAGACTCACCCATGGGGTTTATTTTCTGAATTTTTCATTTTCCAAAAAGAAAAAAGTATTGAAAACTAATGACCCAAAGAATTTCAACATGTTTCAAATAGAAAGTAACATGAAATAAGGTTAAATAAGATTTCCAGCAATAAATTTTTAAAAATTAGAATTGTAATTTTTAAAAAAAGAGTGAGTCTTATAAAAATAGGACTTGACACCAAATCTAAGAAACAGAAGGGACTGGAAATTTTTAACAGCAGAGAGAACAATCAGCTCAGAACTGACCCCCTCTTGCTTTCTTCAGACACATCTAACATGCTCCAGGCAGGGGCTCATAACACTTGCCTATGTCCCTGAACATCCTCAAATGGGCTTTAACAGATTGAAAACTCTGCTTATACATTATCTATCATAAAATTCTAGCCACTTAGTCTATGCTCTTATAATCCTCATGTAAAGAGCTGCATTATTAAAGACAATCCTTGAAACTAGTATTTCTTCCTCTCTCCAGAGAGGAAAGGGGCATTTTAAATTCATCTTGAGCAAAAAAAAAAGTGAGGTTAAATATAGATCAGGTCCCATTTTGACTGCAATATCAAAATGAACATAACCTTAGTTTTTAAAAACTAAATATGTCCTAGGGGAAAATGCAGTAGCCACAAACTGCTGTCAAGCAAGTCTTTTTAGGAATTCATGAAATCAACTAACTCCACAAACAGTACTCAAGCTGTCAGTGCACAAAGGAAGAAAACTAGTTTTGCCAGCCATTACAAACCAGAAAGGATACAGAACAGACAACGGATGCAAACCAGCAGTATCTCAAAGAGCACACTTAATGAAAGGTTTTATTTCAAACAGTGAAACTCTTACATGTTTAAGCAAATGCTAACAAAAGCTCTTACTCCAACAGACTGTCAAAAATAGCTATGGGCCAATCTAGAACTATACTCAAATGGAAGTTCTGAAGCCAGAAACAGTTTTTTTCAGGGGGAGTCACAGTTACTGAGCATTTTAAGAATATGCTTCAGCTGACATTCCAATTAGGATTAAGGCAAAAGGAAAACAATTCCCTAGGAGTTGTGGCTGTGGCACAGTGGGTTAAGAATCTGACTGCAGTGGCTTGGGTCACCGTGCAGGTGAGGGTTCCATCCCCAGCCTTGCACAGTGAAAAAAGAATCTGGCATTGCCACAGCTGCAGCAAAGGTAGGCAGCTATGGCTCAGCTTCAATTCCTAGCCATGGATGCGGCCATAAAAATTTTTTAAAAAGAAGGAAAATAACACTCTAGAAAAGCTGAATACTCCAGTTAAACAAACCATTTTCAAAACCCATGGGATTACTAATCAAAAGCTAACCTCCACTAAGTACTTTTCCTGCAAATTTCACATCTGTTGATTCAGTATAACTTCTGATAACCACCTCACTTTCTTGTCACTGACAACATACCAACAATGAGGATCTATATTTTAAAAATAACACAATTCAGCTCATTCTTCCAGAGGATAATACAATTCACCTCATTTCATTCTCATATATCCCACAAGAATGCCAATGAACACAAGTAGTTGGAGCTGACGGCCTGGATTTAATCTAGGAGACAAAATGGAAGAGGTCAGAAGACCTTTCCCTGCCTTAAACAGCCATTCTAGAAGCCAGAGTCAAACACTTTTGCACAAAGGAAAATTCAATCTTTGGATCATATCCCAGGTGTTAGGTAATAGAGTCAGTCCCAGTCTTGCCAGCCGATGAATTATTTCACCTAAAACATAAACAGCTTATAGTGGTAACCACACTAAAAACTTTATTATATATTAAAGGTAATACTTGCCTTATATGGCAAAACCCCAGAGCAGCCATTCTCAAAAAACTATCATGCAACAGAATCACCTGTTAGAACACAGACTGCTGGGCCCCATCCCTAGATATTCTGTTTCAGTAGGTCTGCAGTGGGGCTTGGGAATGGGTATTTGTAACAGGTTCTCAAGTGATGCTGATGTTGCTGCTTCACAGGCCACATAACCACAACTAAAGTCCTAGAGTCTGAAACTTAAATTTTTTAGCTTTTCCAGAACAGAAGAAAATAGGGGCACAGGAACCATACAGGTGTTTCTGAAACCACATAAAGACTCTCCTAGCAGCTGAGTCTGTGATTCATAACCAAAAGAGGGAACGTGGCCAAAATCGTTGCTAAAAAACTGGGTCACTTGCTATGACCTCATAATAACTTTTATTTTGTATTTGTTCAGCTTATCACTAAGTTGAGGGCATGTTTTTAACTCAATTTACCACTTATTGGGGGCTTATTTACTAAGGACTATGAGCAGGGATAATTAAAATAAAAAATAAACTTTGCTCCTAAAGGGACTCAAGTTTGCAAAACATGAGACAGAAAAATAATCAAAATATGATTGATAATGGCCATGTTTATAACAGATGTATAAAAGACAAGAGAAACATAACTAATTTTGCTGGGGGAGCTGATATATGCATAGAAACCTGCTTAAAATCTGAGCCTAGCCTTGTCAGTTGAGGGAGATGGCCTTGCGCTAGGCAAGAGGTAATAGTTATGAGCACAGTGTTGAGAAGTGGCAGAAATTATTAGTTCTAAATAAAGCTGAAAAACTTTCAACATTTTTTGAGTGCTTTTATATGTCCAGCACTTGTTAAATGTTCATGCTATTCACAAAAATAAGGCAGTCTACAGCTTTAAGACCTCACAATCTAGCAAAAACAAGAATCCTGCAAGCTTGGGCTTCTTTCTAGAGAGTAAGGTGACTGATCTGATTGGTGGCAGTATGAAGGATGGATCCAAAGTGAGAAAGGAGTTAGGAAACTCCTTCAATAATCAAAATGAAAAATGAATCTGAACAAAGTGAAAATAGCTGTAGGAATGGTGAGAAGATGATGGATATGAGAAATGTTTACAGGATAGAATCAACTGGTATTTGTTGACTACGGGGTGGAAAGTGATACTGTAAATGGAATAAAGGAAGGCAGGCTGAGAATTGGCCTTGCAGGTGCAGAGAGAATAGGCTATGATAGTGAGATGTTCAAATGTAATAAAAAATATGGATCTGGTATTCAGGAGAGAGGCGGAGGCTAGAAATATGCACTTGGGAATTATCAGCTTAGGTGGAAGCTGAAGCTATGGGAGGAGATGAGATCACTCAGGGAGGATGAAAACGGAACTAAGGATGGAATTTTCTAACTAATTATACTCCTTTCCAAATGATTCACCGCTGAATGCAATGCACTTTTATTGGGATACACCAAAATAGGAATTAATCCCTTCCTGTATCTGGACAACACTTTTTTTTTTTTTTTAAGGGCCGCACCCATGGCATATGCAAGTTCCTAGGCTAGGGGTTGAATCAGAGCTGTAGCCACCAGAATCCTTAACCGAATGAGCAGGCCAGGAATCAAACCTTGCGTCTTTATGGATACTAGTCAGGTTCTTTACCCACTGAGCCACAAAGGGAACTCCTGGATGACACTTTTAATAACATCGAGTAAATAATTTATTATTCTGCTTTGGAATATTTAAAAGAAGAGTCTTCTCATGTTCTCGCTGTCAATGACTCAGACAGAAGGCACAGTATCCATGCCAGAAGTTCCCAAAGCAGCTTAGACTTTACTTGAGTAGACTATGTAACGTTATTTAGCCTTTACAAAGAATCTTAGACTTTGCATAAAAATAGCGCCCATTTGATTCCAAATATTATTTTGGGAAACGCTTTTTCTTGGGAAAAAGCTCACACTTAATCCAAACCAAATTTTATCAACTTTTAAAAAGGGAAAACATGTGGAATCTCAGCCCAAAGCCCAAGGTTAAACCAACTCTCACCCTGCACTTTGCAGTAGACACTGAAATTGAAACAAAGCCAATATGCCACAGACCAAGTGGTTCTAGAGGAAAAAAACTGACAAGAATTTTAGTTCCCATCTTGCACTGTGATAAAAGTTCACTACGTTGTAACCAAGGAGGACCCTGTAGGGCCTTCCTGGGGTGGCCCTTGCCCCACATCCTCTGCTTAAGCTCCTCTCCCAAGTACTTAGACAACAGCATCACAATCAGGTTTCTTGAACTGCTTTACAAATATGAAAATCCCCCCTCACCAAATAAAAGATGTTAACTACTTGAAGACCACTGGCACATAGCCCCCAGATCTCCTGGAGCCTAAGGATTGATAATGTGAACCCCTGTGACACTGCCCTGATACCTCATTACCTGTTACCCATTAGCCAATCAGAGAACAGTGCACAAGCCAGAACACCCCCTCCCCCAAATCTGGCTTTTAATGCTTTGCAATTTTGGTTCGGGGATTTCTGGGTCATGAGCCACTGTCTCTGTCTCCCTGCACGGCACTGCAAAAAAACCCTTCTCTGCCCCAAACTCTGACATTTCAGTTTGTTTGGCCTCACTGTGCATCCAGCACATGAACTTGCACTAACCAAGTTTGGAAGCTTTACGTTCTTTTTCCTGCCTTCTGGCCCTCTTCAATATTTCTGTAAATATTAATCAGATATGATTTTGGTAAATAAGAATAGTAATCAGCAAGTGACCTAGAGATTCTCCACTTGAACAGTGGCACAGAATGGGAAATTTTCTTCCCCTCCTCTGGGCCCCAACAGTCTCTCAATTAAAACATTTGAGAATATTCAATAGAATTATACTAAGTTTTATTTTGAATTTTTGTAAGTGACAAATTTGTAAATGACAAATTTGTAAATGACAAATTTGACTCCTTTACCTATGGACCATATCCACTACCTAAATTGTGAAGGTGGTGAGAAAGAAAATATTGGCTGCCCTATCAGTAAACAAAGGATATCACAATCATCAGCCAGGGCAGCCACCTAACACCCAGTGAGCCCTGAGGGAACTCAGGAAGCAAAGAGTAAATGCCACCTAGCAGCCATCAGACTGCAAGCACTCCTGACAGTGAGCCCTCAGGATGTAGCCCCTAACAGCTGAGGTACAGATCAAAGACAGGATTTCAGTGAGCCCAAGACCCTTGCATCTCCCCAAAGAAAAGTGCTAAATTCCTTAACTTGAGAAATCTAGTTTTCTTTTATTAACAGTAATCTTTTGTTCTGGCTACCTGCTCTTTGCCCCAAAACTCCTACATATATCCTAGCCCCCCCCCACCTCCTCAGAGCAGTTTTTCAGAGCAATCTGAAATGCTGCCTCCCAGGCTAGTCCTGATTTTGCCTAAAATAAAGCTTAACTCACAATTCTTATGTTAAGGTTTCATTTTTGTTTTTTTTTTAAGTCGACAGTGGCAAAATTATTTATACAGTAAGATTAAACAACAGAGTCCAAAACATATTTGTTATTATACATTGTTCATGGAGATATGTCTTACTTCCCAAATCTCAACAATTTGCAGAATTATAGTTGGGAGAGAAAAAAGGAAGCCATAGGACAAATCATTCTTAAAGCAATGAGCAATTTTACCACCCATCCTCCCCTAAGTGGGAATTTAATACACATTCAATCTGTTGTTAAAAAGGATTAAGATCCCTCTTGTGGAATTCAGTAAGCCTATCTAGAAACAGACTAACAATAACACTTTCTTAAAATTAAATATATTCCTAGATAATGGAAGACTAGTCACTGCTAAAAAGAAATGGGCTATCCAGCCAGAAGAAGACATGAAGGAACTTTAATACACACTACCAAGTGAAAAACCAAATCTGAAAAGGCCATATATACACTGTTCGATTCCAACTATATGACATTCTGGAAAAGGCAAAACTAGGAAGACAGCAAAAAAGATCAGTGGTTGCTAGTGGCTAAAGGGGAGAAAGGGATAAACAGGTGGAACACAAAGAATTTTCAGAGTAGTGAAACTATTCTCTATGATACTATAACACTGGATAGTGGCATTATATATTTGTCAAAACCCAAAGATGGTACATCAAGAATGAACTCTGGAGTTCCCGTCATGGCGCAGTGGTTAACAAATCCGACTAGGAACCATGAGGTTGCAGGTTCCATCCTGGCCTTGCTCAGTGGGTTAAGGATTTGGCGTTGCCATGAGCTGTGGTGCAAGGTTGCAGACATGGCTCAGATCCCGAGTTGCTATGGCTCTGGCGTAGGCCGGCATCTATAGCTCTGATTAGACCCCTAGCCTGGGAACCTCCATATGCTGCGGGAAGCAGCCCTACAAAAGGCAAAAAGACCAAAAAAAAAAAAAAAGAATGAACTTTAATGTAAACTATAGACTTTGGGTGATAGTGATGTGTCATTGCAGGTTCATCAACTGTAACTAAAGTACCACTCTGGTAGGAATGGTGTTAGCGGAGGCAGCTGTATGTGTGGGTGGACATAGGAGATACATGGGAACTCTCTACTTTCTACTCAATTTAGCTGTGAACCTAAAAATGGTCTAAAAAAATAAAGCCTATTTAAAAATACATACACCAACTAAAAAATATTTTTAATCATGTACTAAGACTTATTTGCCCTTGGGATTAAGTATATCTGACTGCAGATAAATTTTTTAATGATATATAAAAAGTGCAAAACTGCCTTTGAACAATGAGAATTCAGTTTTGCCTACATGAACTAAGTAATCCATATTGTGTTTCTAAACCCAAGCACAGAAAGCATAGGCCCTTCTTCTTGCCTATAAATCATCTTAAACCTTGAGATCATCCAGACTTCCACTAGGCTTTCTTTGTTTTGGGTTTTCTTTTTTTTTTTTAATGGCCACAACTGCAGCATATGGAAGTTCCCAGGCTAGGTGTCAAATCAGAGCTATACCTGCTGGCCTACGCCACAGCTACAGCAACGCAGGATCCGAGCCTTGTCTGCGACCTACACCACAGCTCGTGGCAACGCCGGATCCTTAACCCACTTAGCGAGGCCAGGGATCAAACCTGCATTCTCAGAGAGTGCTAGGTTCTTAACCCACTGAGCCACAATGGGAACTCCCACTAGGCTAGTTCATTAATGCCCTCCTAACTCCACTGAATAAAAATTTCTTAGCTCAGGGGAAAGAATTTTCTTACCCAGTTCAGGAGGAAGTTTCACACAATCTCATTAGATTAAACACCAGAGGGCAGATATTACATTTATGGATAAAGTAACTGCATAATTTATCATCAAAACCAAGACACTTTCAAGAGGGAAAGGGATGCTATGAATAATTTTGATGGGGCAATAGGCACAAACCAAGTTATGATTACCCCACTTCGAGAAACTGGGTTTTGTGTTGTGTAATATCAAGCAATTAGAGTGGAGCTATCCCAGAGCAAAACGCTAGAGTCAATTAACTTCCAATTCTAAACACAGTATATTTTTAATTTACAAACTTTCCCAAGAATGCTAAGCAATAATTTTCAAAGAACCCCTCTGACTGTTAAATAGTTATGCCTCAGATATAAATGAACTTAGTCCTATAAAGCACCTCCAAATTCCTGGGGCTTTTTTCTCTATTAAAACTAATAAATCCCCATCCCTATTCTCCTACCTTCACTACTATTTGGTAGCTATGCTACCAGTGGTTCAGATAATTTCCCCATTAACCAGAATCTCGTCTTACTGTAAGTATGCAGTATATAATCAAGCCCTACTGCCCTGCTTTCAAATGAGAGCACACAAAGATCAATGAACCCTAGTATTTGAAAAGGTAGTATAATTATCTCGTAAAACTGTAAATCTTGCTATAGAATAAGCCAAGATTAACTCTCTAGAATGTTGTTTGTTTTTGGCTGCCCCGGGACATGTGGAAGTTCCGAGCCAAGGATCAAACCCACGCCATAGCAGTGGAGTCACTGCAGTAACAACTCCAGATCCTTAACTCACTGTGCCACTAGAGAACTCCTAGAATGTCTTATCGGGTACTCTCTGATAACGTGTCAGGAATGAATGCAAAACTGCACAGTAATAAAATGCTAGACCTATCTATTTAAATTGTGACTTTAAAAAAGTATATTAATGTAGAGAAATTGTTCTATTTAATAACATATGTGTCTGGGAGTTCCTGCTGTGGCTCAGCGGGTTAAGAACCCAACATAGTGTCCATGAGGATGTGGGTTCAAATCCCTAGCCTCGCTCAGTGGCTTAAGGCTCTGGCATTGACACAAGCTGCAGCACAGGTCACAGACGTGGCTCAGATCTGGTATTATTGTGGCTGTGGCGCAGGCCTACAGCTGCAGCTCTGAGTCAACCCCTAGTCCAGCAATTTCCATAAGCCGCAGGTGCAGTCATAAAAAGAAAACAAACATATGTGTTATACATGTTATAACTCTATATAACATATATATAGAAATCTGAAACCTCAGTTCCCTTGTGTGTATAATCAAAAGACTGAAAGAAAATACTGCATATTTGTAAATGGTGAATAACTAAAATGCAGTACTCCATGAACACATGAAGATGCATAAGACAATGAGTTCATGAGAGTTTATTTTAACAAATTTTTATAAATTATTTAGAATCAGGATGTGTCTCTCATTGTGCTTGCCCACAAGGCCTTGCTGTACATATTATACTCAGTAATAATTTTTTTTTAAATGGTGAGAAATACAGTTCTCATTAACTGAGGATTAAGCATAAAATTCTTTCATTAAATTTCAACCTATTAACTTAAAATGTACTAGTAACCATTACTGTATTAACAAACAGTGTATAAATGAAATCATCTTTTTTTTGATTAGTGGAATTTTTCATGATATTAGAGCCACTTAAGCATCAACAGAACCACAAATTCCAGGAGACTGGACTATGGCATATCTGAATTTACCAGAGATTTCCTATAAGTCACTTTTTATTTTAAAAAAAATAAGACAAAAATCCCTAATGTCAGTTTGCTTAATTGCTATGTATCTATTAACTGCAATAGGCTAGGAAATAAAAATTGAGTGTAAAACAGATTTCTGAGCTGATATACTTCACAGTTAAAATGCAATTTTCCCATTATTTTTTAAATTAGATAATGATACCGTCCACCATCAACTCTAAAAACGGGAGTTCAGATTCCCTGTAATCCTCCTAGAATCAAAACCAAACAGCCTAGAAATCTTTCTTTATAATATTTAAGAAAACCATCTGTGGGGGAAGGGGCAGGGAATAGGACATTTTCTTTCTTTTTTTTTTTTAAAGAACATTCTAAAAAGATTACTGAACACCTAACTGAATGTCTCTAAAACCAAATTATTATAACAGCAGCTAAGCTTTATTGATCATTTACATATGCCAAGCATGGTGCAAAGTATATTATAAAATATACTTTATAATACATGTAATACATAATATATAATTCACTACACCTTAAGGATATCATCATTCCACAGACGTGCAGAGGCAGGATGCACACCCTGGCAGTGATAATTCCAGAGCTTAAAACAGCTACACCTTATTACCTCACTAACAGCAATGTTTTGATTACTATGACCAATGAGAACTAAACAATATTCTACATACATTATTTAATTAAAAAATATTTTATCTTAGAATGGCTGTCACACAGCATGTTCTACTTCTCATCAATGTTACCAGTTGAGGTTTTTATCACTACACAGCCATCCCCAATTATCTAAGTTACCTCCATGAAAATTCTATGTGGGCCTGTGATTTTTAAAAAGTATTTGAGTGGGTTCCCGTCGTGGCGCAATGGTTGACAAGTCCAACTGGGAACCATGGGGTTGCAAGTTCGGTCCCTGCCCTTGCTCAGTGGGTTGATGATCCGGCGCTGCCGTGAGCTGTGGTGTGGGTTGCAGACACGAATCCCGAGTTGCTGTGGCTCTGGCGTGGGCCGGAGGCTGCGGCTCCGATTGGACCCCTGGCCTGGGAGCCTCCATGTGCCGGGGGAGTGGCCCAAGAAATAGCAAAAAGACAAAAAAAAAAGTATTTGATATTACTGTGACCTACTGTTTTAAGCTGGCAATCCTAACTAGTAAACTAGAATTTAGTTATTCTAGTTATCTCCAGTTATTATTGGCAGATCTTCAAGGTAGTTACTAAAACATCATACCCCTAAGATTTTCTTCCCACTAATGCATAAAACTAATAGCACTTTCAATCCTTTCCCAAGCAGGGACTCAACAGCACACTTCTGCACTCCTATCAAGTGCATATTCTTGGATTTCAAAACTCAGGACAAATGACAGCAGCTCTTTCTCACAAAGAAGCTAACAAACCTTGCAATAAAAATTTTACCAAGTCCATTCTGCATAGCATGATTATCTTTGTGCTATTTTTTGATAGATTCTGCCTTAAAGGGATCGTCTTTTCCTTTGGTCTCTTTTCAACCATGGACACATGTACTAATACAAATATTTTAATCATCTACCTTATAAAGTATCCACAAGACCTCTTTCATGCAGAAACCAAGACTGCCCAGGAGTTCCCGTCGTGGTGCAGCGGAAACAAATCCGACTGGGAACTATGAGGTTGTGGGTTCAATCCCTGGCCTCATTCAGTAGCTCCGATTTGACCCCTAGCCTGGGAACCTCCATATGCCACAAGTATGGCCCTAAAAAGCTAAAAAAAAAAAAAAGACTGCCCAAGTAGATTGTGAACCAAAGGTAAGAAATATCCTTGTGCAAAAACTTCAGAAGTAGATCTACAAAAGGGCACTCATTTCATTCTTTTTATTTTATTTTATTTTTTTTAGGGCTGCACCCAAGGCATATGGAGGGTCCCAGGCTAGGGGTCAAATTGAGCTACAGCTGCTGGCCTACACCACAGCCACAGCAACACCAAATCTGAGCCGCATCTGTGACCTATACCATAGCTCACGGCAACGTCGGATCCTCAACCCACTGAGCAAGGCCAGGGATCAAACCAGCAACCTCATGGTTCCTAGTTGGATTCATTTCCGCTGCGCCACTTTCATTCATTTTAAAACCCTGCTCGCTTCTCAGGCCCTAAGGATTCTTTGAAACAATTATGGGATTCCCTCTAGCCCAAACAGCTCTACATTTATCTAATTAACAAATTAAAATTTGACTTATTTTTTAAATAAAAAGATAACAAACTTTCTACTGCTACAGACTGAAAATTCCTAAATCTAATTCTTGCTCCAATATAACACTTTAGATGTACTATGGTCCAAAGACGCTATAATGCAGTTGGGAATCCTTACCAGAATCGAAAATTCCTGAATCTACTAAAATCTTCTCTCTTCTTAATTCCTCAGGAAATCCTAATATTCAGACACAATCCAAATCTACTCCCTTCTTTCATAATTACTTGTCATTTGGACTCTCCTATGGTTTCAGGTCTTCATTATCTCATAGCTCCACAATTGGGTAGTACCTCCACCTCCATCTCCACCTCCACAGTGGAGGATCAAGTTATTATTACTTGACCCACTGTCCAAAAACATCAGCACAAATTATTGCTAAGAGAAGAAAAGGAATAGCAAAACTGTATCCCAAATGCTTTCATTAAAAATTAGCAGAGTTGTCCCAAGATTTACATAGCTGATATATAGTAAGTGTATACACATTTAAGACTTCCACCAAAAAAATACAATTGAGGATAAAAATAGATCAATAGATTGTTCTTTTTCCATTTAATGAAGTTTCTCCATGTTTGGAATGAGAATGGTCCTCTCAGTGGGCCAGTTTCTATATCAACAATTCAGTCATCATCAACATAATTTCCTTCAGTGACAGTAACAACAGATGTATCCTAGAGGTTCCATACACTGATGTAAATGAAAATATCTGTCACTTCAATTCCTACACTCAAAAAATGAAGGCTATAAATATCAAGATGAATAACTGATACTACTAAATTGATACATACATATAAAAATAAATGATACTATTAAATCAATACATAATTGATATTACTAAAGCCATTAAAGGCTGTAAATGATATATCTACATAGAACAAGCTTTGAAAAGATATATAAAAACTACAATGCTTATTCCCAAGGAGTGGAATCAAAGGGTAAAAGGAGAAACTTTAATATTTTACTTAAAACACCTAAGCATTATTTGAAATTATCATGTTAAGTCATTTCTTAATTTTTAAAATCCAGTAACTTTCCCTTTTTATTTACAAATTTTAAATGAAATAATTCCATGTCAAAATTTGTTTAATCACTATCCAAGACAGGAAGAATAATTCTGTCTGCATAACATCTCCTTGTAGTCAGTTATATTTATTCTTTGAAAATTCAACCTAATGAAAACTTCATTAAATTCTAGACAGACAAGGCTGACAAGCTTATATATCTGGTTACCTGAGGCTTACCTGGTACTACTGGGCGAGTCAAGTTTTTCCAATAGTGTATTTTGAGAGTTTAAGACTTGATACAATTGAGCTTTTTCAGTGACAAATGGATAGTGTTGCAGAATGGTAAGGTGACACTACTAAAAACAGAGTCCACTCAAATTCTTTCCTATCCTTTTAAAAAGCTGGTGAAATAAACATACCTGATATTGAAATACAAATGCCAAGAAGCTCATACTTTGGGTTATTTCTTAGCAGTTTTCACTATAACTTCATGTTGTTCCTAAAGTAAGAACTGTATACTCCAGTGGGTTTTTTTCTTTAATGCACATCAAAATTTGCCCTTTCATCCTACAGCTGTAAAATCTGATTAACCCTAACATCACCCCCACCCCATAATTGAATTTTAATGTCTACCTGCCACTGAGCAGCAAATTACATGCTTCAAGGGCAGCTATTTCAGAGTGTTTCGTGTGCACTCCATTGAAGTGGTTAGCCTTGCAGGGAAGTACCAGCCCACAGCAAGTACCTCAGAGCTCACAATCAATATTCATTACCAGCTGCCTGTCTGGAATTCTTTCTATCTTGATATTCTCAGTTCCTTCAGGAATTAATTTTCTCTGTAACTAGGCCTCAAAAGCTAGCTGAGCTGTTTCTGAAATATGGACATTAAGACCCTGTGGGGCTTAAAAGATTAAAAACGCATGTTAGAAAAATCACCACCACACAGAGAAAATCATTAAACAGTTACAAGAAGTCACCCAGAAGTCACAATACGCGAACACTCCAGCTCAAAAGTATCAGTCAACTAACTAAAGTTTGTGTCTTAGAAGTGTAATAGAATTTGCTACCTCTCTGGTCCAAAAGGATTCAAATAAAACAGGACAAAGAATGTGAACACACCAAATGTTTATCTGGAAACAACTGAAGATGCCAGAAACCCTAAGACCAAAGAAGTTTTAGGTAAGAAGAAACTAAAGACAGAAGAAACAGGAGAGGGAAACATCTTACAAAAAAATAATATATACACATAACTAAAACACAGGGCTCAAAATCATACTGGGAGCTACAGCTGTGCAACAGTGAGTTAATGATCTGGCTTGTCTCTGTGGAGGCAGCTGTTCAGGATATGCAGTGGCTTAGGGATCCTGTGTTGCTATAGCTGTGGTGTAGGTTGCAGCTCCAGCTTAGATTCGATCCCTGGCCTGGAAGCTTCCATATGCCTCGAGTGCTGCCAAAAAAGAAAAAAAAAAAAAAAATATATATATATATATATATATATTATGTGTGTGTATATATATATACATATACATATATATAGTGGAAGAAAACAAAGATAACCAACAGAATTATGAGGATAGGATAGGATCACAAAGAAATAAAGTACATGTTTCTTGTATCGCTTTAACCATTTAGATTGTTAATTACTAAAGAAAAATAAGTTCAAAAAAAATTTCTGCTGCTAAAGTAGGAAAACAAGATGTACAATAAGATGTATATACCTCTAAAGCATTTTACATGAACTAAGAAAATGTAAAGTTTTTCAAAGTATTCACTGAATAACGGAAAGGAAATCATAATCAGTTTTCTAATAGAAATCATGTTGCTGAATTTCTAACATATAAACATCATTTCTATGGGATAATCTAATTTTGAAGGAGCAGTAAATAGTGCAGTACTAGCAAAATTAACTGCTCCAACATTACTTCAAAAATAAACATCATTCCTCTGCTAAGATTGAAAACTAACCTGAAAGACTAAGGAGGCTAATCCACCAAAATAATTTGGAATCAGCATGTTTAGTGTTGTAAGTATTGGGTTCCAAATAGCTTAAAATGATCAGGATCCAAATACTCTTAAGTGGTAGTTATGCTGTGTGCTAAAAAACTTCATTTTAATTACTTCCTTGTTTCTGTTAAAAATAAGTGACTAATATCTCATAATAGAGATTTCAAATGTCATAATCATTTCACTATGAAATATAGCTTTCAAACAGATTAAAGTAAACCAGGAGTTCCCTTTGCAGCTGAGCAGGTTAAGAACCTGATACAGTGTCCATGAGGATGCAGGCTTGATCCCTGGCCTCACATCAACTGCAGTGCAGGCTGCAGATGCAGCTCGGATCTGGTGTTGCCTCGGCTGTGGCGTAGGCCTGCAGCTACAGCTCCAATTTGATCCCTAGCCCAGGAACTTCCATATGCTGCCAGTGAAGCCCTAAAAGGAAAAAAAAATTAAAAATTAAAAAAAGTAAATCAAGATAAATGAAAGGATATTAGTGGCAGAGAGAAAAATCTTATCAAGCACAAACCTTGTGTCAGGTATCATGATAGGTTGATTTATGCATGCAATCTCATTCTAACCTGTGAGATGTGTATTACTTCTAAAAAACAGATGAGGGAGTAAGAAACTTAGCAAAAATCAGGACTCCAATCCAATCTCCTAGGCTTCAAAATTCATAACATAATTCTTTGGTGATGAGGACACAAACTGAGGGCCCACTGACAGTTTTATTGACCAACAGTATTTTTAAAAGTTGAGCTTTCAGAGTTTTCAAAGCATGTACTGTATTTCCCACTTTAGCAAAAGGTACTTGCCTAGCCCCTGCAGAAAATGAATTTGCAATCCCTGCTTTAATGTATGTCAACAAAAAGAATAAAAACAAGTAAACAGCTGCTCTCCTTGACCTTCCAATCCAAGAAAAGGCGTGGCTTCATCGAGCAAAGACCATCCTGGGGGACTAGGTGCCATAATCTTGTATCAGAGGATACTTACAAGCAGAGGCACAAAATGGGAGGGAGATACTCTCAATGGAAGCTGCTGACTTCTATGGAGCATTCCGGAAATTTGTGGGTGTATTTTTGGTTAACAGAATGACTGGGATAGCATTACTGGCCTTTAGTGGGCTGGGACTAGGGATCTTCAATATCCCACAAAGCAGGAAAAGAATTGTCCCTTTTCCTACACAACTTTCAAATGACATTCAATAAAATGAAAACTTAGTCTGGGCCTGGACCCTAACTCTGTTTTAAATACACCACAAAGCATTCTTGCATGGTTTTAATCATCATTCAATTTTCCAGGAATGCAATTACTGAGTGAAGTGAGGACAGACTGTATTACTGTTTCATTTGGAACTTTACCAAGAGTTGGTCACCTTTTCAGAAAAATCACATTATCAACAGAAATGCCACCTGGGATATTTGTCACTACCACAGCACAACTATATCAATCTGCACTTGCAGCTGTCACATTCTTGGTTTTTCTACATATGGACATAAGCAGCAGACTACTTCATTGTCTTCCTGTGTAGCCACGCCTGAACATTTACAGACTGAAATAAATATTTATAATGTTATTTTCTCCATTATATTACATTCACAGCATCCTATATATTTTTCCTTAAAAATATATTACAATACATTTAAATTTAACTTAAAGACAGTAAAGGGGAGTCACAAAAATGTGTTATAAAAAAGAGGATATAAAATAGATATTTGACATTCTGTCTCCTACCTGGGGGAGGAATAGAAGGAGAATGAAGAGTAACAGGGTGTTCCTGTAACTAGGTTTAACTTGAGATGAGAACAGTACTGGGAGGCACCTAACAAGGTTATAAGAAATTCAGTATCAACCTTCACTAGTAGAGAGGGATAATTCAGTGAAAAGGCCAGTCTGCTAACAACCCATCTAAAATGCACATTTTATGATATGATATAGTCATCATCTGTCAGCAAAACAACCCTGAAATGATCTGGCCCTTTTCATGCAATTAACCTATTTAAAGGTATGCACTTCATAAATACCAGGCCCTATAATTCAAAGCCATGTGTACATGCCACTTTACAACACAGCAGTTTATAAAACACTTATCCATAAATATTTAATCTCATAAAAAACCTACAGATAAAGTATATTAATTTTAAAAACAGAAATTATAGGAACTAAAATGGAAATAGAATTCAGGGCTACTGCCAAATTAGGTCTTTTCCATTCAACTAACATTGCCCCCACAAAAAAACTTTTTTAACATAGTTTTTATTTACACTTTACATTTACAATGGTGGCAGACTATGAATTTATTTACTACTGTCTCCAGTTGAGTTTAGGCATCAAATTTAAACTACACTAAATTTCTAGTTTCATAAAAACCATGAGTTATTTTTAATACTTCTTAAAACTGCCTTAAATATATTTCAGATGAATATGTAGAGTTATGATTCTGCTTTACGTTACTTAGTATCATTTCACCCTGGAACCTATTGCATTGTTCAATCCTTATTATTCTTATAGCCACCTCATCCAGTCCACTCCAAAAGGACAGTAGAGCTCTTATAATGAATTACTGATGCACAGTGACACCGCCCTGTTCAAAAGTACTCATAATATGGAAGTTCCCATAGTGGCTCAGTGGTTAACGAATCCAACTAGGAACCATGAGGTTGCAGGTTCAATCCCTGGCCTTGCTCAGTGGATTAAGGATCCGGTGTTGCCGTGAACTGTGGTGTAGATCATAGATGTAGCTCGGATGTGGCGTTGCTGTGGCTCTCGCATAGGCCAGCGGCTACAGCTCCAATTAGACCCCTAGCCTGGGAACCTCCATATGCCACAGGAGTGGCCCTAGAAAAGGCAAAAAGACAAAAAGACAAAAAAAAAAAGCCCTCAAAATAAAGCTCATGAAATTATTATTTTTTTTTTAGTACTGAACTTTAACTAAAAAGAAACCACCACCTCTAAATCAGAAGGTTATAATTAAGCATGGTAAAATTACTCTGAACACTTGGGAGTTCCTGCTGTGGCTCAGCAGGTTAAGAACCGGACTAGTATCCATGAGGATGCAGGTTCAATCCCTTGCTCAGTGGGTTAAGGATGTGGTGTTGCCACAAGCTGCAGCATAGGTCACAGGTGCGGCTTGGATCTGGTGTTGTCTGTAGAATAGGCACCAATTTGACCCATAGCCCTGGAACTTCCATTTGCCGCAATAATAAAATTATTCTGAACCCACTAGGAAGAAAAGAGTGTGGTCAATCACATTTCCACTCATTCCTTTCTTGTTCCAAGACAAGAATGCAAATATGTTCCAAGCCCCTAAGCAAAAGCTGAAAAAGGACAATCTTTGAACCAATGGTCCCAGAAACACCTTTATCACATACCCTCTGGCAACAGAGCCCTAAAATTTACAATAGTTAAGAAAAGGGGAATTGTTTAAAAACAAAACAAAAAACAGACAAAAAAAACAAAAAAAAAACAGCCTAGGGCAGTTCCTGCCCTGGCACAGCAGAAACTAATACGACTAGTATCCATGAGGATGCAGGTTTGATCCCTGGCCTCACTCACTGGGTCAGGGATCCTGCACTGCCCTGAGCTGTGGTGTAGGTCCCAGATGGGGCTAGGATCCTGCACTGCTGTGGCTGTGGCACAGGCGGGCAGCTGCAGCTCCAAGTCAACCTCTAGCCTGGGAACCTCTATACGCCATGGATTCGGCCCTAAAAAGCCAAAAAACAAACAAAAACCAGCCTGAGGCTCTCTGCTCACCACCTTCCTGAAGATAGCTTTAATTTTTAGAGAATAAATGAAAAACTTACTCTGTCAAATAAATGGCAGGAGAATTGAAAAAAAAACATACAGAAATGTAATGTACCCAGAATAAAACAATACTACCTTAAACTATATTTACTCATACAAAACTTGCACTGAAAAATGACTTTGCTCACATCAAATCTATTTATTAAAGTCTTCTTTTAATACAAAAAAATTCACCAATTTACAAAATTCTTTGATGTTTAAGTTCTAATTGGAAGGCCAAAATAGCAAAAAAGATATTCTTCAAGGATAGCCAGATGTACCAAATAAAAATTCTTCACTGTTTTTCTGAAATTAAATATAACTAGACATCCTGTATTTTATCTGGCAACCCTGCACTCTTTTCTTTTTTGAGGGGCCGCCCCTCAGCAAGTGGAGTTCCTGTGCCAGGGGTCAGATCCGAGCCAAGGCTGAGAGGTAAAGCCACAGCTTCAGCAAGGCTGGATCCTTAACCCACTGTGTCAGGCTGGTCGAGTTGCACCACAGCCTAACTCCTCCCTACACTCTCTGAGCTAATTAAAGTGAGCTCCCATCTCTATCAAAGTATTACAGCATCAGCTCCACTCAAAAGAGCAGAGGCTTCTATCACAGCAGTATTTTGACTGATGAAATCTTACAAGTTAGTCTGAAAGTGCTCATTTCCTGATGATAAGCCTTTCCTAAAAGCTGAAATTTACCATAAAAAAAGAAAAGTCTAATTTTAAGAGCCAAAGTTTAAACTTTTACAAGGTTCCATCCAGTCTAGTAAATGAGCTCTTATGAAGTTCATGCTTCATAAACAGAGATTGGAATAATTTCAGTGTAGATTTTTGATAACTAAAGAAAAAGAAGTTGCTGTAAAGAAGTTGCTATAAAGAAGTTATAATAAATAGAATCCTGTTTTAGGTATTACAGACAGGTCTTAAAGGCTACTTTAATGGATTCCAAAGTTAATCTACCATTTTTCTTCAATTCATAATCACAGAACTTTAGAGATGGAAAGTAATATCTGACCCTTAAAAACTTCTGGAAAGCCCATCTCATTTCATATTCATTTCCATAAAGGTTTTTTCCTCCTATTGACTTCCTAAACAGGCACTTGATTTATAAGAAAGAGATACTCTCTTTCATTTTACAAGGAATCTCTCAACCAGCTCTTTGCCCTACTTACAATGGCTCTGATTATGAGAGAGGGCAAATAACTCTACTCTTCTGCTGGTTTCATTTAAATCATCTTAATACTAAACCTATGCTTTTCTTCCTGGTGCTCTAGGCCACTGCTCTTTGATACAGCCCATCCATCTTTGGAGACTGCCTAATTCCCTTACTTCATTTACACTGCTACCCTGAAGGTATTAATAGATAATCACATTCCCCCTAGTGCTCCCTTTTCCTAAATTTAGCTCCTTCAGACTTTTTTCCTAAGCCTTGTGCTATCATCAATGTCGATCTATCTGCATCTTTTCCTAAATGTGGCTGGAAAGTGTTCATAATTATTTGGAGTTCAATCCCAGTAAGAAAATGGTAACATTATTAGCAGTTCATAATTTTGATATGTGATCACTATGTTATTTGTCTGAGGGTAATTCAATGAAAGTTCACTGCAAGTTATTTGAAACCTCTTCATACTTCCTCTTTTCCAGGTGGAAGCTTCCTGGTTTGCATTAAGGCTATTTCATCTTTCTTGATGAATTATGTGAGATTCGGCATTAATGATATAATTTCAATGCAAGAGCTTCTTTGCCTTTTTTTTTTTTTCAGTTTCCAATCTGCTAAACTTCAATAATTGAAAAATCCTAAATCTATGGGTTGAAAATTATTTCACAGATTGTTGCCAACACAGGACAGGACATCTTGCCTTTTTTTTCCCCTTCAAGAAGCAATATCTACAAATGAGAAAATAAACTTGCTACTCTAGGATTTTAAAACATGAAAGGTAAACAATTCTTCAGTGATGGTTCTGCTTCCCTCTCCCTCCTTTTCCTTGGACAATATTAAAGTCATTCTGCACTCACCAGAAATGTGCATCTGAGTAAGCCTCTGGCTCAGAACAAACAACAGTGTTCCCAGTCCCATAAGCAACCACTAACTCAAAGGTAGGGCTAGGGAGTAAGGAATATAAGCTCTAATTTAAAAGAAAGAACAACTAAACATACTGGAAAACTTATGCTTTGATTATGATATTCAAATTATTATAGCTTTCCCTTTTTCATAAGTCCAAATGGGGGGGACAAATATAAGTAATGGGTACTGTATTAATTCAACAATGCTATATTTTCTTTACTAATAATGACTAGAAACAGTTCATGTTGATATTACTGAAGAACACCTCAAGAAAATCCTTACTGTGTTTATAAAAATCAGATTGCTCCAGACTACAACTTATGTAAAAATAAAACAAAACTACTCCAAACTTTAAAATGCTGTTTTTCAAACATGAGTTTCACAGCCTGTTAATGAATTATGAAATCAATTTAGAAGGTCATAATGGCTGTCTTTAAATATACTACAGAGTAAGGATGGGTATTGTTTTACAAAATGTTAAATATTTCTGCATATATACTTAGTCACAAATAAAATCTATTATTTCTCTATCTGGGTCAAAAGAAAAGTCTGAAAGCTTTTTGCTAAACAGCCTTTATATTTTTAAAGTCATTTCAACATGATTATATGTGAACCAAATTATTTGTTTTACTAATATAAGCTAATCCCTAACATTTCAGAACCTAGAAAATTTTAGTTTGTAATGTTAATTTCTTAGGTTATTTTTAAATCAGTAAGCAGCAAGGCTATGACTGATAAATGCTGAAACTAGATGATAATTACATGGGAGATTATTACATTACTCATTCTACTTCTTAATGTTTGAAATTCTGACAAAAAATATAAAAAAAAGGAAATGGACATACTCAACAGGAAGTACAACGAATAAATTTATAAGCTGAAATTCTGACACACAGTTTCTAAGGAATATCCATCTACAAAATTCCTCAGATTTAATTCAGGTAACACCTGGGTTGCCCTGTTCAACTATAACAGACAGGTTTAAAAGCCTTTAAAAAATGCATAAAGGACAGGAGAAATTAATTCATAAACAGAAAGCAAACCTCCTCAAAGGATAACATTAAAATACAACTAGTTAAGTGTACTTCACTGCCTCTTCAACAGTCAACTATTTTTCCACCAATAGAGAAAACACAAAATATCTGCCTACTTGGCAGTGATCTTCATTTAATTGTTTAATTCACAGTGGCAATCTTTCTAGCAAATTTAATATGTGGTCTCTATAACAGATACCATTACATGCCTTCCTTAAAACATGAACAAGTATTGTCTGAAGTAGGTTTACAGGCAGGCAAGCTGGATTTCAAACCAGTATATGCCTAAAAAGTCAATTTTCTTTAATTCCAAAAAAGTAAGTTTCTAAAAACTTACTAAAACATAAAGTATTCTCTCTTTGGGCCTTTTAACCATTAGAAGCAGTACCTAACCTGTAAGGTCAATAGAACTGTGTAATTTTAGAACTGACAGGGAATTTAGACATTACCTAGTCTAGTGGTTTACAAATTCTACCATCAGGAAGAAAAGAAGAATCAATAACATAATTTACATATGTAAGCACAATCTCACCATTAAAAAAATATATATATATATATCATACTGTGGAATACCCATTGTAGCACAACTAGATCTGCAGCACCTCTGGAGTGCTGGGACCCAGGCTGGATCCCCAGCTCAGCATAGTGGGTTAAGGATCCGGCACTGCCCAAAGCAGCTCGGATCTGATTCCTGGCCTAGGAACACATATACCATGAAGTGGCAAAAAAAGAAACAATAAATTAAAAAGTATCTTACTACACATGGAACATTTTGTCACAAAGGGCTTGACAGCGAGTTCCTGCTGTGGCTCAATGGTAACAAATCCAACTAGTACCCATGAGGATGCAGGTTCGATCCCTGGCCTCCTTTAATGGGTTAAGGATCTGGCATCCCATGGGCTGCAATGAAGGTCCCAGATGAGCTTGGATCTGGCATTGCTCTGGCTGTGGCATAAACTGGCAACTGCAGTGCTGATTCAACCTCTAGTCCAGGTACTTCCATATGCTGCAGGTGTGGCCCTAAAAAGACAAAAAAAAAAAAAAAAAAAGGAAAAGACTTGACATTTTTGTCTTGTATTTTATATTTAATCACTTTTAGAATGTGAATATATATTTGGATATGATTAAAACTATTGGGGAGCTCCCTTGTGGCACACTGGGTTAAGGATCTGGCATTGTCACTGTAGCGGCTTGGACCACTGCTGTGTTGTGGGTTTAATTCCTGGCCCAGGAAATTCCACATGCCATGGGCACAGACCCGCCCCCTCCCCCAAAAAAAACCCTATTGGTACAATTTGGAACTTAATGTTTTGCACTAATAATAGAGTCTTATGTAACATATACAGAACCCTAACACCTCCAGAATGATTTCAAATCATCTCGTTATATTTCAGTATTTAATTTCAAGCAATACTTGCTTTGTAACAATGATATAAAACAAGACAAAGCAAAGTACATCCAAACTGATATGCTTCTGGAAGAAACCATAAAGCATACCATAAGGTTCCAGTAAGAAAGGTTATTTGCAAAGAAGGTACATCTTATTTCAAAAATGCAAAAGAATACCACTCAGTACTTTTTAGCACATGGATGTTAACACAAGATGTTTCCATCAAAGCTGGCCACATCTTTAATGAAGAGGTAAAACTGGGTTTAATTTGAAATACAACAAAAATGAAAAACAAAAACAAAAAAAATCAGCAGATGTCTAAGAAACAATAAATATGCCTCCCACTAACTTACTGTATGCAAATAAATGTAGATACTTACGAGAATTCTTTAAATATTTAGTAAACCCATTCACACAGACCAATTAAAACTTCCTGGCAAAAGGAAAAATATAACCTAGAGGTAATTAGGTTTGTTTAATAAACATTTATCTTACATATACACAAAAGCAAACAACAAAAAAAGGTGTACTTTCAATTTTAGACAACATAGTAAATTGGAATTGTACAAATTTTGACTCTCTCGAATAAACTCTTTCTTGAGTTGAATATACTCTTGAAAAACATACATTTTACCTCTGTATTCAACTTTTAATATTTAAACATCAATACTGCTGGAATAATGTTTCTACCATGGTAATTTACTTTAAATTCAGTGAGAAGTTTACATATATATATAATATGCCTATAAAATGTAAGTTTATATTCAACCAATTTATTGGGGAGGTTTCTGCCTTCACAAAGCTAATCCTTGCCAACTAAAATTAGGAATTCCGGAAAAAAAATCCACAGAGATCTGCATTATCTAAGGTGCTTAAACATAAACTCCATATCATCAATGGCATTTTTAAAAAATTCATGTAAAATGATAGTTTTAAAGAGGCACACTGAAAGCAAGGCCAGCTGTTCACAGAAGGTGATTTTGCATCACTACACATTTTATCTATTTATTTATTTATTTTGCTTTTTAGGGCCACAGTAGCATATGGAAGTTCCCAGACTAGGCAACGAATCGGAGCTACAGCTGCCAGCCTACACCACAGCCACAGCAACACGGGCTCCAAGGGACCCAATCCGTGTCTGCAACCTACACTATGGCTCATGGCAACACCGGATCCCAGATGGACTGAGCAAGGCCAGAGATCCAACCTACATCCTCATGAATACTAGTCGGATTCGTTTCCACTGCGCCACAACAGTAATTCCCATGACATATTTTAATTTTACTGTATGGATTTACTTTAGAGGACCTTGGTCTATTTATTTTTTCTGACAAGCTCTAGTTTTCCAGATGCTCCTCAAAGGTAGATTCATTCCTCATTCTTGCTTCCTAGTTTTCCTCCTTGTACTACTACTTACTACAGCCTGTCTTTTCTCTTAGAACTTCATTTTCTACTTCTGACCCTGTACAGACTGTGCTCACTGTAAACAATAAATTGAATAGACTGTGTCAGAAATTTTTTCACAGAATTCACTTCTCCCAAAATTTCTTTGCATTATTTTATTCAAACCTTTATTGAACAGTTCCTATGTGACATCCAAGTCATTCATTACCTCTTTTACATACTTCATTTGTATAGATATTAGTACGTTATCTCCTTCCCAAACTGTCTTATAAAAATACCTTTACACGGACCCAGCAAAATTTCAGATTTTATGTAAGAAACATCTTACTTTGAAAAAGTGGCTCAAACTAAATAAATGAAAAGCAATGTCCAGATTGACAGAGCAATTTTCTAGTGGTATCTAGTCACCTCTGCAGGCCGAGTTAAATCCTAATTTTTATTTAAAAAATAAAGACTATACAATGACACTGTCTTTTATTAATGTCTAAAGGTATACACCATAAGAGAAAATGTTTCAAGACAAAACTGTATTAATGAAAGAAAAAAAAGGATTCCTTCAAGACAAAACAGTCTAATTTTTCATGAGCATCTGTATAACTCACACAAAGTCAGACTTGTAATGAACTTAGATCTTAATTTATGGCAAATGTTTGGACTGTGGGGCAAATTAAAAATTTTTTTTGCCTTTTTTTTTTTTTTTTAGGGCTGCACCTGTGGCATATGGAGTCTCCCAGGTTAGGGGGTTGAATTGGAGCTGTAGCTGCTGGCCTACGCCACAGCCACAGCCACACGGGATTCAAGCTGCATCTACAACCTACACCACAGCGCAAGGCAACGCCAGATCCTTAACCCACTGAGCAAGGCCAGGGATCGAACCTGCATCCTCATGGATGCTAGTCAGATTCTTTAACCACTAAGCCACTATGGGAACTCCCAAATTTATATTTAAAAGCTTGTTATTTCCTTTTGTTGTTTTTAAACTTGGATATATTACTAGGTTAAACTATTATGTCTGGCAACACAAAACCACACCTGTATCGCTTTCTAATTTGGATACAGGAACCTTGAAAATCTAAGACATGAAGTTATAACATGGCCTTTTCACCCCAGTCCCTAGACCAATTTCCCATGCCTGGTGCTCCACTTTAGCAGTAGTGACATTGTTGTCAGCTGCCTGGCAGTCTAGGGGCTTATGATCTCCTTAGGAAATGCTTTCTTCCAAGGTAAACTATTACTTCTGGTCATTTAAAATCTTATTGGATTAATTATGCTAAGATCTGTCGCTAGATATTTGGTATGTCATTTGTGCCACAGCTACTGTAGATAACATTTGTCTTCCACTGCTCATTTTAGTTCACCAAAGGAGAGATGCACAATCAATAGCAAATACACATCTAAAAACATACTCCAGGGAGAGAAAATTGTCAAACTAGTGAAGCTAACAGCACTTGACAGAAAAGAAAAAGATTCATGGATCATCTAATGCAAATACTGGCATTGTTTCAAAGCACAATGTTCACAACTATTTAGTATCACCCAAGCAAAATGGTTTCTTAAAATTTAGCTCATTAGTAGTAAAAGTCATTAGACTCCTTGATTTTTCCTACTAAACTGTTAATTATCCAATTTTATATTTTCAACATGAATATATTACATTTTTACACTTAACATTCATCCCTCAGCTAACATCTCCAACACTTCATTGTGTACCAGGTACTAACATCCTAGTTCTCTTATTCACAACGAGATTCTATGAAAATGGTGATATCCAGCCTATATGAAAAGATATTTAGTTCACTGAAAGAAAAAGAAAGTCATGAAATCTCCCAGACAATGAAATGGAAATATGAACTTCCTCACCAGAATCTGCAATTGCAGAGGCAGCACAGCTGGTCACTTTTCTAAAAAAGTTACATAAGCAAAAGCACAAATCTGTTTGGAGCCTTCAAATGGCCTACTTTATTCAAGATGACATGGAGCAGCAATAACAATTAAGTGTTCAATATATACATGAAGAGAAATAATTAATAATGGTACTTTTAAAGGGTAGTAATAGTAATAGCTAACATTTACTCACTATAGTAAGCAAACGTTTAGTACATATAGTACTGTTATGCTACATATAGTACTGTAGCATATGTAACATATGTTACATATAGTAAAAACTTACTTCCTACTGAGGCTCACTATATGCCAGGCAGAAATCTAAGTGCCTTATGGCCAGTCTCATTTAATTCTCACATCATCCCCAAGGGATTTGCATTGTTATAAATCACATTTTACAGATGATAAAACTGAGGCTTGGAAGTATTAAGTATCTTATTCAAGGTCATTCAGCTACAAAGAGTTAGTACTCAAACTCAGGTCTACAGGGATCCAAAGTCTGTGCTCTCAATCATGATATAATGTCTGGTTTATGCTTATTCAATTTAATTTCAGCCTAAAGCTTTTTGAACTCTTATCAGAAAAGTTTTTTTTATCAGAAAAGTTATTTTTTAGGACAGGTTTCTTCCTTTAAAATGAACTACATTTTTCTTGAAACTACAGTCCTACAAGTCTAAATATTTGGATGGGAAACAAATTCTACCTGAATGAAAACCCTAAATTTCTATAATAATGTATCACAGCTGGAAGAGACTTCAAGGGTCATCTAGTCCAAATTCTTCATTTTAGGAATAATGAAACAGATCTTTTGAAAAGCATCTATACCCAAACTAAACTACCACATACCCAATCCAGAAACTCTTGGGTTTGGGGAGATTTTTCAAAAGTCATCACTTAAAATAGATAATCCAACATTTCAACATCATCCAGAGCATGGTATTCATTCCTGAAATACTGTAAGAAAATACAAACTCCATGACATGAGGTCAGACTACTGTAAAGCTATTACTAATTGAAAGTTTGAATCTTATAGACATGCTATATAGAAAGCTATAAAATGGCATCCTAACCTATATGGACTCCAATTCAAAAAACAGCCCTTTTCGCTCTCTTGCCCTCTCCCTCAGACAGACAGACAGAGACAGACAGACACACATACACACACACACAGAGCCATTTCTTTCTCGATTTAAATTTACATTCATTTGGGTCAACTACAAGCTCAGCTTCACTTCACCAGTCATGTCATGTGACCAAATTCAAGCTCATTTCAAGGAAAAGGCTGCACACTATGCTGTATTTAGAACACATATCACTGAGAACAACCAGATGAGTCTTTGTAGGCCTATCCAAAAACCTTTAGTTGCTAAGAAACTACAATTTCACCGTATTATAAATTTTCAAAAGAAGCTATGCTAGCACAGAGATTAAACATGTTAAAAATCAAAAACCTCTCTCTAATTGTGCCGAATGAAACCTTGCTGTATCTACAAATCAAATAGGTGAAATTAGTATTAGGCTTAAGTCATATTATTAACACAGACTAAAAACTGCTAAGATAAATCAGACTGATTCTACCCCGCTTTCCACCGTGGCCTCATGCTTCGGAGGAAAATAGGAAAATACCCAATATACTTAGCATGTTCAATGCTAGAGACAGAAAAATGCTTCCTTCCTGACTCCTGCAGTGATCATTCATGGCCATGAAGCATACACAAGATTTGATTCACACAATTTGCTGCAAAAAACACTTATATTTAACTGATGATGCTTTTTTGATCTTTATTGATATCTTTTCACTGTAATCTTCAGCATTTTGAGCCTAGATTCTCTTTAGAATGTTTAACTCCATTAGCTCTAACATTTACCTTTTTTTTAATAAAAAACACTTAAATGTCAGCTATTCACAAGAGTAACTACAAACTGTTCTAGCATAAAAACAATGAAACCCCAAAGAACTAGCAAAAATAGTTCATAACTCATTCTCCAGCACTCTCATGTATGAGTTCACCCTCATAAATGTTTTTCCTATAAAAATATTTTTTAAACCTCTTAAAGACTGTTTCCACAGAGCAGAAACCAGTTCACAACACTTTCTAGTCTCATCTCTAAAAGATCAATTAGGCAGCTCAATTGTGACACATACCCTCAACAATCAGAATCTTTTTATCTAAATCCCCCATCACCATGTCTCCATCTTCTCTGAAGAGCTTCAGTTCAAAACCCAATTCTCTCCTTTCAAGTGTACCCTGCACACGAATTCTAAGGACTACCTTTATGTTCTTCAGAAATAATGTCTCTTCTGTCTTGAAACTTTTAGATCTTAAAAATCCACTTCCTTCATCTCCCTCTCTCCGGTAACTGCCCTCAATCCCACCACTGCAGTTCCAGCTATGCGTCCCTGCCTTCCCAAAGGCCCCACCAGTATCATAGACACTTGCCACATTCAGCTCCTCCCTTCCCTAATTTATCCTCCACACTGTAAACCAACATTACACCCCCGGCTTCCTGCATTTTACTCCCTTCCTTTATTTTCTGTCTTCCCCACCCCCATCTCTAGAGCCAGGCACCCTTATTTCGCTAATAAATAATTCCCCCTACCCTCAGTTTCAAGCCTTTCTCCCCATCCTCTGCTCAATTTTCCTCTCCTTATTTAGAAACTCCCTTTTGCTCTCCCAACCACTACCCCAGAATGCCCAACACTCCACCCTCCTTAGCAAACCCAGCCCTCTTTCCCCATCTCATTTAGAGCCACTGCTGCTCCTCTTTCTAGATCTCCTACTGCAGTCAACCCACTACCTTGGCTTTCCACCCACCTTCCCTCCACCTCCACAGCCAAGGCTCCCTGATTCTTTATGCCCTCCTTAAGGCTCTAGTACTCTGCTCAGTATTCTTCAGGACTCCCTTCCCCCCAACATCTCCCTTATTTTTTAAGGATGTCACCAGTTTTACGGGGCCCCAGTTGAATCCTGGACATTTACAGCGCCTGGGACCCCCGGTCTCAAGGAGAGCCTGACACCACTCCCCATTACCTTAAACACAAACGCCTGTCTTGTGCCGCCTTCTTTAAACGCTGCGCCCCCTCCTCATCCGCCCCCGCTACTCCGGCTCCCCACTTCGGCTTCCTCGGTGTCCCCTCCCCGACTGAGAGCGACGAGCCCAAGACGTGGAGCCTCTAAGTCAGCAACACCTCGAGCTCTTATCGGACGCCCCCACCTCTCGGACAGGCGCCTCCGGTTCTCACACCCTCGCCTCTTTGAACTCCCAACCGGCATCTGCTCCTCTCGGGTCCGCAGCCCCTCAGACTCCGACGGGCCCCTTTCCCCCAGCTCCGCCACCTCCTTGGGCCCTGGACGGCTCCCTCCGGCCATCAGTGTCCCTCAGCCCCCGCCCGGCCCGCCCCCGGCGCCCGGCTTACCGTTTTGAGCGGCGCCTGGTCCTGGAAGGAGGGAGCCAGAGACCAGCAACAGCGAGAGGGCCAGGGCGCTGGGAAGCGACGAGCCCAACATCCTCCCTGCAGAAGACCGAACAGCGAATGGGCCGGGGCCGGAGCCGGGGCTGGGGAAGGGAGGGGAGGGAGGGAGGGGGCGGGCGAGTGTGCCAGGGAGAGAGCGAGGGAGGCAGCCGCGGCTCGGCTCCGTCCTTCCCCGTCCTCCTCCTACCGCCGCAGCGCCCAGGCCTCGCGAGACAATCTCTCCCGGCCGTGGGCGGCTGAGCAGCGACGGCGTCAAGGATCGCGAGAAGAGGCGGCCGCAAGCGATCCTCCCGCCCCTCGGACTCTGTGTCCCCGCCCCTGGAGAGGCCGATTGGCCTAGCGCGAGGTGGATCACGTGCCAACGGTGCTTCTGGCCACGTGATGGGGAGAGGCGGGGCTCATGAAGCTCTCCTGGCCTTGGAGAACCGAGAAGTCTGCATTTAGCTTATCCCTCTGTGAAACGCCCATAAATAAGAGGAAGCTTTGGGAACATAATATTTCCTCCGCCCATCCTGCCTTTCGTTTGTTGGAGCGCTTGGCTGCAAAATTTAATGCACCACCGCCTCTTTTAAGCCTTCCTCTCATTGTTCTCTATCAAAGTCCTGCTATTTCTTCCATCTGGACTTTGACCTTAGACTCCCTACTGACATCTGGCTTCAGCCTCCCACGTTAACCCCCATGTTTTAACCTTTCAGCCTAAATGATGATTGGTATTACCTTGTGCTTTACTCATCTCCCTCTGCGTGAAATGTCCTCCTTTTCCTCGCCTTTCTATTCCCCCCCCCCCCCCCCCCCCCGTTTTGGCCTTGTTTTAACTACTTAGAATCTCAGGCCTGAAGTTCAACTAGCCTAATTGCTAGTTAGACAATTTAGACAATAAATTCTATAAGGATGCCATCATGTATTAACTTATACGAAGACTCTTCAGAAGCATTTTCACACAGCCAACATTTGAGTACCTGCTGTGTACCAAGTTTTTAATTTGCTGTGAAACCCAGATCAAAAAGTTCACAACCTAGTCTATCAGAGGAACTAGGAAGAAAAAATGACTGTACAGGAAAACCATCCATAGGAAGGGAGCCAGCCAAGTGCTCTGGCAATGTGGTCACTACTGTTTGCGTGGAAGTTTGGGAAGTGCTCTTTTTAAGGGTATTTTTGGCATTACCCCGAGCCCTGTCAATCCTTGGTTGGTAAAGGAGTTTCTGTGATTTAGCTAATCCCTGACTCAGAGCAGACATCCTGGGGAGTGTCTGTGGAGTGAAACCAAGAGGAGCCAAGTAAACAGTCCCAGTGACCTGACTCATTTCGAAGAGAAAACTTGGAGAAACTGTAAGAAGAAGCACTCACCATAATCTTCACACTCTCAAGCCAAAGTGGTCTATAAGCTTTCAGCAAGAACCACACAGCTGGTGGTTCCAGACTGAGCTTTCTAGAAAGCACTGGGTCTATAAGTATAGCATGTTTTCACGGAAATGAAACTATATCTTTCAAAACCTCAGATGTGTAACAAAAAGGTTGACATGTATCTTTGAACAAAGGATATTCAGCAAACAGCTCTATGTAGAGGGTTGCAGGGCTGCCTGTGGTGGAACCAGTGTTTTCAGCTGATGGAAGCTTTGGTCATATACAACCATCCTGCCTCATTATAGCCATAATCAAAATCACTATTTGATTGGGAATCCTTACAAAATGATTATGCTCATTTAGGGGATAGGGCAACTAAAGCCAAAAGAGGCACAAATTACTCAAGTTCTGAATGTTTTTGGTAACCATTAATAGCAAAGAATCTTGAGTTCCCATCGTGGCGCAGCGGAAGCGAATTCGACCAGGAGCCATGAGGTTGCGGGTTGGATCCTTGGCCTCGCTCAGTGGGTTACGGATCTGGTGTTGCCATGAGCTGTGGTGTAGGTCACAGACTTGGCTCAGATCTGGCGTTGCTGTGGCTCTAGAGAAGGCCAGAGGCTACAGCTCAATTTGCCCCCTAGCCTGGGAACCTCCACGTGCTTCTGGTGGGACCCTCAAAAGACCAAAAAAAAAAAAAAGAAAGAAAAAAAAAGAATCTGGTTTTGTCTTCTTCTAGGCTCACTGCAGGAGTGCCTTTCCCTGCCTCCTTGAAGTTGGGAGTAGTATGTGACTTGCTTCAGCCCAGACCGGTGAAATGTGAGAAGTGACACCCTGGCTCAGGGGAAACAAATCCGACTAGTATACATAAGGATGCAGATTCACTCCCTGGCCTCGCTCAATGGATTAAGGATCCAACATTGCCTTGAGCTGTGGCATAGGTTGCAGCCCCAGCTAGGAATCTGTGTTGCTGTGGCTGTGGCCAGCAGCTGTAGCTCCGATTTGACCCCTAGCCTGGGAACTTCCATATGCTGTGGGTGCAACCCTAAAAAGAAAAGAGAAAAAAATGACCTGCATCATTTTCAAGCAGAAGCATTTCGTTTCAGTTGCAGACACTGTAGCATACTCTTTTCCCTGTGTGGCTATCCATGATCATGATGGTGGCAGCATGTGTCGAAAAATGAAGCTTACTTCAGCCTGGATCCCTAAGTCAGCACAATAAGTCCAGGCCTCCTGCCAACCCACATATAGCAAGTAGTGTCTACTGAGCCTAAGCTAGAGGGATTCAGAGGTGTTTTCTCCTGCCTAACCTGGACTATTCTGGTTACCGAAAAGATAAAATTCAACTCCATCCCACCACTACCACCACTATATGCCAGCTGTGGCTCAGGCAAGTGACCTGTCTCTCTGGGCTCTGTCAAGTGGTGCTAATGATAATACATACTTAATTCATAAGATTATAGGAGCAATAAATAAGTAAATGTATGTACAATGTTTAGATCAGTTTCCAGTTCATGTAAACACTCAAATGTTGATTATAACGATAACGATAATAAAAAATATTGCTGCTGCTGTTATAATTTTAACTTCAGCCCTGTGCTCTTTCCACTTTGTTATCCTTCTTACAAAAAAATGATTCAGGAAGAAAATATTTAAGTGCAGTGTTACCATCAACTCTCAAAACCTGCAGTTCTGAAGAATCCTTTTACCTAGGAGAAAAAGTCATCAAGTTCCACATGATAGTAGCTGTACTTTTAGACCCCCTTTGTGGGAAAAACCAAAACCTCCAACAACTTAGTAACTTCTTTAAAGGAACTTAGGAATTAAAATATATTTTCTTGGGGCGTTCCCATTGTGGCTCAGTGGAAACTAATCCGACTAGTAACAATGAGGTTTCAGGTTGGATCCCTGGCCTCTATCAGTAGGTTAAGGATCCAGGTTGCTGTGAACTGTGGTGTAGGTGGCAGACCGGCTCCAATCTGACATTGCTGTGGCTGTGGCTGTAGGCCGGTGGCTACAGCTCCTGATTCCACCCCTAGCCTGGGAACCTCCACGTGCTGTGGGTGTGGCACTAAAAAGCAAAAAATAAATAAATAAAATATTTTTTTCTTTTTAAAAATTTGCATACACTTAACCTCTCTATGGGTGAGTACAGCTATGTTGGAGGATGGCTGAGCTCATTGAAATATCTCGTAGGAGCCCTTAGGGGTCCTCAGTGCTCAGCTGAGACACGTTTTCTTGGCCTGCAGGAACTGCTTGAAGGTCTGGCTTTCCAGTATTGGAAAGTGCCTCCTGGTGGCAAGATGTATAATAAAGCATTCCCATTTAAAAAGCTTTCCTGGGTAAATTGGTTGGTTGGTTGGTTGGTTGGTTGGTTCGTTGGTTGGTTGATTTGTTTGTTTAGGTGTGATTCACTTAGTCTTTGGAAGGATGTCAGTGAAAATGGTAGTAGTACTAGTAGAGTTGATTATAAACTTCCTAATGATTTTCCCAATCCCTCCTGTGCAAACATTTGTGCTCCTTTGAAGTTCTTTCCATTCAGATATACCATCCTGCCCATCTTGGTTGCTGTCATCTTCTTACCTACCAAAGTAATTTTTCCCCTGCTCCTTCTAACTCCTAGTACCATCCTTGAACACTAGGAGTGAGTTCAGCATCCGAGATGATGATCTAGTCAATACTGTGGCCTCTCAGAACTTTGATCTTCTCATCTCCAACAACCTTCTGAACCAAGCCACCCCTTCCAGGGTTACACTCTCAACACTTTAATACTCATGAAAGGTTCCATCTTTGATATGAGAATATAATACCTCACTCTCCTTTTACCCCATTTGTTGTAATTCTTCAAACTCATTGAGACCTCTAGTCCATTAATCCCACCAGTTCTCATTGTCTATTCTTCACTTCCCTTCTGGTCCAGTTTAGAACCCAAGATTCATCATTATAATCATTTCCTTACCCATCTCAATCTCCGATATACTTTCCAGGAAAAACCACAACCTGGCTAAGCACTACACTGAGATGAGGTTTCATGCCCTGCACCTGAGCAGCTAAATGTTGCCTGAGGAAAAAAAAAAGTCACACAGACAGGGTAAATGACATCATTTTAAATTCATGGCCTTAAACCTCAAATGCATACTCAACACCACCCAGTGATCCTACTCTTTCATATGAGGTAAGCATGAATTTGCAACTGCCATGGTCACATGCAAGAGATGCTCATTTCTTTCGCTTCTCTAAATCAAAGATAATCCATTCTGAGCACCTTTCTCCCAAGATGACAAGTAGTACAAATTTTGGTCATTATGAGCCTCCCTCCCTACTTCTCAGAGTAATATGGTATTCCTAAGATTTTATACATTCTAGGACATTACTGAGTATTTTTGGTCTGGCCATTTTGTTTGTTTGTTTTGGTCTTTTTGTCTTTTCTAGGGCTGCACCCATGGCACATGGAGGTTCCCAGGCTAGGGGTCTGATCGGAGTGGTAGCTGCTGGCCTAGGTCACAGCCACAGCAATACGAGATACACGCCACGTCTGCGACCTACACCACAGCTCATGGCAACGCCAGATCCTTAACCCACTGAGCGAGGCCAGGGATTGAATTCGAAAACTCATGGTTCCTAGTCAGATTCATTAACCACTGAGCCTCGACGGGAACTCCCGTGTTTTGTTTTGTTTTGTTTTGTTTAATTTCACTCTGGTACTGCTGGTGTATACATTGTCCAGACTCACATGATCCCTTGAAGGTGAGTGCTTTGGTGCATCCCACTGCTCCCCTTCCCAGCCTCACAATTCAACACACTCCCTTTCAGTTCTTTGTGATTGCTCTGCTCTTTCTCACCTTGGAGTTTTTGTATGTTGTTCTCTTTGCCTAAAATACTCAACCCAATCCTCTCCATCTCTTTTATTTTTCATCCTTCAGATGTCAGCTTCAAATCATCCTTCTTTAATACAAAATATTAAACCACAATGAGATACCATTTTATGCGCGCGCTCGCGCGCGCGCACACACACACACACACACACACACACACACACACACACACACACTAATAATTACAGAAACAACTGATAGGAATTCCCTGGTGGCTCAGTAGGTTAAGGATCTGGCAATGACACTGCTGTGGCATGGGTTCCATCCCTGGCCCAGAATTCCCATACACTGCTGGTATGCATATAAAAATGGCACAACTACTTTGGAGAACTCTTTGACAGCTTCTTGTAAAGTACATATATATAATATATGACCAGCAATTCTACTCTTGTATCCCCAGTGCTTAAGAAAAATGAAAACTTATTTCCACAAAATAAGTTTATACAGGAAACAACCCAATATTCATCAAAAGGGGAATAGATAAACGATGGTATATTCATATAATGGAATACTACTCAGCAATAAAAAAGAATAAATTAGGAGTTCTCTTGTGGCACAGAGAGTTAAGGATTTTGCGTTGTCACTTCAGTGGCTTGGGTCACTGCTGTGGCATGGGTTTGACCCCTGGCCCAGGAATTTCTGCATGCCATAGGCATGGCCAGAAAAAAAAAAAGAATGAAGTACTGATATGTGCAATAACAGAGATAATAGAGATTAATTCTGAAATATAATGCTGAGTGAAAGTGAAACCAAAATAAGTACTGTATGATTCTACTTATACGGAATTCTACAATAGGCAAAACTAATATATATTGATAGAAATCAGATCAGTTTGAATGTTTTCCTGGGAAATTAGAAAATGTCAGGTGGGAATTTATTTATTTATTTTTATTACTCAAATGAATTTATCACATCTGTTGTTGTATAATGATCATAAAAATCCAATTTCACAGGATTTCCATCCCATAGGGAATTTTCTAGTGATGGAAATTTTCTATGTTTTGACCTGGGTGATATTTATACACTGGATATACATTTGTCAAAATTCACTAAAATTATACCTCAATTATATAAAACAAGGAGTTCTTGTTGTGGCTCAGTGGTTTAGGAACGTGACATACTGTAGTTTTGATCCCTGGCCTCCATCAGTGGGTTAAGGATTTGGCATTTCCACAAGCTGGGGGGTAGGTCACAGATATGTCTTGGATCTGGAGTTCCTGTGACTGTGGCGTAGGCTGGTAGCTACAGCTTTGATTCAACCCCTAGACCAGGAACTTCCATATCCCATAGGTATAGCTGAAAAAGAAAAAAGAAAGAGAAAAGAAAAAGAAAGATGCAAAATAAAACCATCTCATTGTCAGGGAAGACTTTTCTGGGTTTCATGACTCAAATTTTGCTGTTATATACACTGTTTGCTCCATGTACCCTTTTGGTTTGGTTTGGTTTGGTCTTTTTTGGCCACACCTGCAGCATGTTGAAGTTCCCAGGCCAGGGATAAAACCCATGCCATAGCAGTGACTCAGGCCGCTGCAGTGACAATGCCACTGCACTGCAAGGAAACTCCTCCATGTACCTTTTCTTTCTTTTTTTGCTTTTTAGGGCCGCATGGAAGTTCCCAGGCTAGAGGTCAAATTAGGGTTACAGCTGCCAGCTTACAACACAGATGCAGCAACATGGGATCCCAGCTACCTCTGTGACCTACACCACAGCTCACAGCAATGCCAAATCCTTAACCCACTGTGCGAGGCCAGGGATCAAACCTGAATCCTCATGGATCCTAGTCGAGTTTGTTACCACTGAGCCAAGATGGGAACTCCCCATGTACCTCTTTTTGACATCACTTATCATAGTTGGGATTTTATATTTATTTGTGTGGTCCCGTGACTCACATCTGGCTCCTTTTCTAGATCTCCAGGAGGAAACCATGACCAACTTGTTCACCACTGACTCTCCAATTTCTAACAGTATTTGGCATGCAGGGGTATTTAGTGGATATCATTAGCGAATAGAAAAGTCGCACAGCTGGACTCAGAATCTGAGACTCTTGACTCTCAGTCCAGTGCTCCTTCCACTCTACCATTCTGATGATGGAATGTAGGCCTGCCTCAAGGACCAATTCTAATCCTACTTGTTCTGGGAAGCCATCTCCATGCACCATTTAGTCATTTCTCATTCATTCCTTACAATTTTAAGCGGCTACTTTGTGGAAGAGTATGGGTTTATAACGGGGAAGACCTTAAAAGATAGTGAGGAACATAGGCATTGAACAATAATGACGCTATTCCTTATTAATTGTAATTTTGACCTGTGCTAAAAGTACACATAGCCGATGCTCAGAGAGTATGGTATAGGAACACTTGAGTCTAGAGTAGGAGAAATAGTCAAGAAGAGCTCCTGGAGGAAGAGATAGTGGAGCCGTACTTTCAAGGAGGGTTAAGAGTTAAACAGGCAAAGACAGGACAGGCTGAGGCAGAGGAGGTCTGTTCCAGGTAGGTGGAACTCCAAGTGGGAAGTGTCTGAAGTGGAAAGGAGTTTGTCAAGGTCTGCAAAGAAGCCAAGAGTGCCTGGGGCTCAGAGAGCGGGGGCGGGCCCCAAAAGATGGCTGAGGCTGAAGGAGGGGCCTTGGGGTCAGACCAGCAATGCCTTGAGAACCATATTAAGGATTTGAAATATTGATGACCTATGAGGAAACCTGTAGGTTGGTTCCCTTAACAAAATCTCATCCAGAACCTCCTTGATTAGGAGTAAATGAAATCTGTCCATAGAGCCCATATATTGAAGCAGAGTTATTAAACTGTGTTCTCTATAAGCCAGAGCGTATGTTACTCCCTATCACTATTTCGATTGATAACATCTTGTTTAGTTGTTCCTTCCAGGCTCAACTATATTGCAGGGAATTAAGGGACCATTTGTCCCTTGAGTTATGGTGTAAATGGGTAGGAGCCTGTCCCTAAGGCCATTGTGAGGTGGCTGCTTTCCCTAAGGGGAAAGTGAATGACACAGAACAGAGCTCTATGCACTGGGCAGTGAGTGAGGACCAGTCTTCCATCAGTGCAGAGACCCTAGTGATCGCCACCCATAGATGACCAGCCTTCAATGCTTCCTTTCTCCTCCAGACACTTATACTGCTCCTTCTCTGTACCATTAAAAACTGTTATCAAGCATTGCATGATGGGTTAATTTAACATATCTCCACATCCAGTCTCCCTGTCTAGAACATTATAACAACCTCATACACGTCACAGCTTATCCACAATCAAGACCCCCATTACTTCATTTGGTCACCAAAATGCCACTTCATAAACACGATAACTGAAGTTCAGAAAGGAGAATGACTAATTCAAGATCTCCAGTTGGCAGGTAATAAAACCATTAGAATTTGAGCCCTAGTCCTTTGGACTCCAAAGGAAAAATGCTAAGGGTGGCTGTGACCATGTTGAGGAAGACAGTCTCCTAAGATGACCCTTTGCAGACAGCATGAGTCTTGTCTGAGGACAAAGCAATCTCCTTGGGCAAGGTCTGCTGAGGTTGGTATCAGATTGGCACATCTCCTCACCAGGAGTTTGGGATGCTCATTATTTCTTCAGAAAGCACCTTGGGTACCAGCTCTACTGTGATGGCCAGTGCAAGAATAGGACAGGGCTACTCAACAGCCAAGTCAACCTGGTGTTAGAGATGGGTTTTTAGGGGCTAATATATAAACCCTTTTTAATCCCTGCTCAAATATGGGCTCAACTGAGACAGACATAGGAGTCAATATCCTCCTTTATTTTATATACATGTATATATAAAACCATGTATCTAATATATATGTATACAAAATCTCTGGGGATGCATAATTATGTATATAACATATATATAATATATACACTATATAACATATGATATACATAAATATTATATATATCTTCTCCAGGTCTCAACTTCAGAGATTTCAACTTAATTGATCTGGGGTGAAGCCCAGCATGTGTAGCAGTGTAATGCACTCTAATGTGCTCTAATGCACTGCTTCTCAAATTTTGATGCACATTAAGTCACATGGGAACTTTTTAAAAATCCCAATCCCTAAACCGCACTAATTAATTAAAAAAAAAACCCCAGGGGGGTTGGGAACCCAAGCATCCGTACGGTTTGAAGACTCCCCAGGTGATTCCAATATGCAGCTAAAATTGAGAACAAGTGCTCAAATGCAATCTTGAAAAAAGATTTTGGAGTTCCCACAGTGGCTCAGTGGTTAACGAACCCGACTGGTAACCATGAGCTTGTGGGTTCGATCCCTGGCCTTGCTCAGTGGGTTAAGGATCTGGTATTGCTGTGGCTGAGGTGTAGGCCCACAGCTGTAGCTCCGATTGGACCCCTAGCCTGGGAACCTCCATATACAGTGGGTGTGGCCCTAAAAAGACAAAAAATAAATAAATAAAAGATTTTGAGTATGCAGCAGAATGACAAAAAAGACTGTTAAAACACAGATTTCTGGGTCCTACTGTGTTAGGGGATCATAGCTGGCATATTAAGAAATTCAGGAGTTCCTGTCGTGGCGCAGTTGTTAACGAATCCGACTAGGAACCATGAGGTTGCGGGTTCGGTCCCTGCCCTTGCTCAGTGGGTTAAGGATCCGGCGTTGCCATGAGCTGTGGTGTAGGTTGCAGACGCGGCTCGGATCCCGAGTTGCAGTGGCTCTGGCATAGGCTGGCAGCTACAGCTCCGATTCGACCCCTAGCCTGGGAAACTCCATATGCCGCGGGAGCGGCCCAAGAAATAGCAAAAAGACAAAAAATAAAAAATAAAAAAAAATAATAAAAAATAAAAGAAATTCAGATTATGACTTGTGAATGAGGAGGCACAAGCTGCCCACACAGGAGCGGCAGGCAGTTCCTTTAGCATCTGAGCTCCCACTTTGAGGAAGTAAAAACCCTGGGGTAGTTTTGATTGAAGGCATGATATTTTGGCTTTGGGGTTTTTTATTTGTTTGTTTTTGCTTTTAAGGGCCTTGTCCAAGGAGATTGCAGCATATGGAAGTTCCCAGGCTAGGGGTGGAATCAGAACTGTAGCCACTGGCCTGCGCCACAGCCACAGCAATGGGGTATCCAAGCCTTGTCTGCGACCTACACGACAGCTCATGGCAACGCCGGATCCTTAACCAACTGAGTGAGGCCAGGGATCAAACCCACATCCTCATGGATACTAGTCAGGTTTGTTAACTGCTGAGCCACAATGGGAACTCGTGGAGGCATAGTTTCAATACACTCAAAGGAAATAAAGTCACAAGATTTAGTACTTACAAAGTCTAGAAACAGGGTGGCGTTCGGGGGTGTAATGAGCCCGAGTAAGGGTTAGTCCTCTGTCTCAGGTCGCAAGGGAGCAGGAGATAGAGTAGGATAGCAAGCACCTATCACTTACAAGATGGTTGGGGTGTAGGTCACTAACTTTTCTCTCTTTTAACTCTAATTGGTTATTTTAAAAGGTGCCCCAGGAAAAGCAAAGTGGGAACTTTTGGCGGGCCTCCTAAGCTCAAGTCCTTATCTATATGTCCAGACTCTGGGTGTGAGCAAGGTCATAGTACAGTAAAATGCCTAGTCAACAATTCAAAGCAGCTCTTATCACATCCACCCCCAGAGATTCAGAGTCAGTAGGTCTGGGGTAGGGGTGGCAGATTGCTGACAATTTGCATCTGCAACAATTCCCATGTGATGACGATGCTCTTGGTTTAAAGACAACAGGTTGAGACTGGTCCCTCCACAAGGCAAAGCAATGTTTCCTCCATCAGTTGATAACAGCCACGACTGGGGCCTGATGTCATAACTTTCATCCCTGAGGAGCCAGTTGCCCAAAAGCCCTGGGAAATTTCTGGATTCAAATTTAGGAGAGTCAGTTTCTCCTCAGTCACATAAACTATGAGATGTGAGATTTCAGGTGTCGGTGGCCAGAAGTCCTGCCATGTGCAAGAAGCCAGTCTGCAGAGAGAGGATGAAGCCCTCTCCACTGTGACCTCCTTGAGGAGTGGCATTATTTACTGTTTCATTCTCTAGAGCCCAGCATAGTAAATGGCATAAAAAAGTGTCAATAAATGTTGTAAATGGTTTTATTAAGGTATAATTGACAAACTGCACATATTAAAAGTGTACAATCTGGAGTTCCCGTCGTGGCGCAGTGGTTAACGAATCCGACTAGGAACCATGACGTTGCGGGTTCGGTCCCTGCCCTTGCTCAGTGGGTTAACCATCCGGCGTTGCCGTGAGCTGTGGTGTAGGTTGCAGACGCGGCTTGGACCCTGCGTTGCTGTGGCTCTGGCGTAGGCCGGTGGCTGCAGCTCCGAATCGACCCCTAGCCTGGGAACAACCTCCATATGCCGCGGGAGCGGCCCAAGAAATAGCAACAACAACACAAAAAAGACAAAAAAAAAGTGTACAATCTGATAGGTTTCAACATATTTATACACCAGTGAAATGATTCCTATTCATCACCTTTCCAGGTGCCCATTTATAATCCCTCCTCCCATTTCTCTCCTCCTCACCCCCAGCAACCACTGATCTCCTGTCACTGTAAGTTCCTTTTAGAGTATTATTTTTGACAGCTGCATAATTATTTCAAGATTCATCCACATTATTGTTGTGTGTCAAGTTTGTTGGGTTTTATTGTGAGTAGTATTTTATTGTATCGATAAATCGCAATTGTCTATCCACTCACCTATTGATGAACTTTTGGGTTGTTACCAGGTAATGCCTATTACAAATAAAGCTACATGAACATTCATGTGCAAGACTTTGTGTAAACATAGGCTTTCATGTCTCTTGGGTAAATGCCTACATGCAGAATGATTGGATCATATGGTAGAAACTTCCAAACTGCTTTCCAAAGTTGGTTATACTACTATGTTCCCAATAGTGTTTGAGAGTTGTAGTTCTTTCACACTAATACTTGTCAGGGTCAGCCTTCTCAACTTCAGTCATTCTAATAGGTATGTTGTATACCATGTGGTTTTAATTTCCATTTCCCTCTTGATTAATGATAGTGAACATCTTTTTATGTACTTAATGACAACCTGCATATCTTCTTTGCTGAAATGTTAAGATATTAAGATATTAATAGACATATCTTTTGCCCATTTTTAATTGAGTTGTTTGTCATTACTGAATGGTAGGAGTTCTTTATATACTCTAAATATAAATATCAGATACATGTTTTACAAATATTTCCCCACATTCTGTGCCCTGCTTTTCATTTGTGTCTTTTATTTATTTTTTTATTATTTTTTTTAAATTTTTTTTTTGTCTTTTTGCTATTTCTTGGGCCGCTCTCACGGCATATGGAGGTTCCCAGGCTAGGGGTCAAATCGGAGCTGTAGCCACCGGCCTATGCCAGAGCCACAGCAACGCGGGATCCGAGCCGCGTCTGCAACCTACACCACAGCTCATGGCAACGCCGGATCATTAACCCACTGAGCAAGGGCAGGGACCGAACCTGCAACCTCATGGTTCCTAGTCGGATTCGTTAACCACTGCACCACGATGGGAACTCCCTGTGTCTTTTATTTTTATTTATTTATTTTTTTGTCTTTTCTAGGGTCACACCCATGGCACATGGAGGTTCCCACGCTAGGGGTCTAATCAGAACTGTAGCTGCTGGCCTACACCATAGCCACAGCAATGAAGGATCAGAGCCACATCTGGGGCCAACACCACAGCTCATGGCAACACCGGATCCTTAACCCACTGAGTGAGGCCAGGGTTCAAACCTGAATCCTCATGGGTGCTAGTCAGATTCATTTCCACTGAGCCACAATGGGAACTCCTCATTTTCACAATAGTGTCTTTCGAAGAGCAAAAGTTTTAATTTTGATCAAGTCCATTAATAAACTTATTCTTTTAATATTTACATTTTTGTGCCCTATCTATGAAATCTTTGCCTAACCCAGTCAAAGATTTTCTCCTATGTTTTGTGCTGGAAGGCTTAAGTTTTAGCTCTTGCATTTATGTCTATGACCCAGAGTTAATTTTTGAGTATAGTATGGGGTAAGGTTAAGATTTTTTTTAATGCCAAGTTGTTGAAAATACTATCCTGTCCCTGTTGAATCACTTTGCCACCTCTATTATGAATCAGTTGTCCATATATGTGTCATCTATTTCTGGATTCTATTCCATTGATCTGTACATCTAGCCTTCCACCAAACCACAATATCTCAACTACAGTAAATTTGTTCTAACCTTAAAATCAGATAGAAAAGTCCTTTGGAAATAATAAATGAGTAACTATGAAAGGCCTTGCCTCATTTTCAACTATCATTAAAAGATAATTAGGAGTTCCCGTTGTGGCGCAGTGGTTAACGAATCCGACTAGGAACCATGACGTTGCGGGTTCGGTCCCTGCCCTTGCTCAGTGGGTTAACCATCCGGCATTGCCGTGAGCTGTGGTGTAGGTTGCAGACGCGGCTCGGATCCTGCGTTGCTGTGGCTCTGGCATAGGCCGGTGGCTGCAGCTCCAATTAGACCCCTAGCCTGGGAACCTCCATATGCCGTGGGAGTGGCCCAAGAAATAGCAACAACAACAACAACAACAACGAAAAGACAAAAAAAAAGATAATTAACCATTTAAAACAAAAACAATAATAATATATCATGGGTTTTATTACCTATGCAGAAGTAAAATAAAGGGCAAGAGTAGGGAAAGAGGAGTACACTGTCTTAAGATTCTTACACTTTATACATTTTATACATGAAGTGACATAATATTGTTCGGCAGAAACCTGTGATCAACCGAAGAGTTAATGGAGCAACTACTAAAAAAAAATAAAAGAGGCAATATACAACAATGAAAATAAAATGGAACCTTAAATCCAAAAGAAGGCCAGAAAGAGGGGAAATTAACAAAGAAAAATTGGGTCAAACAGAAAACAAATAGTAATATGATAGATTAAAACCCAAATTAATAGTTGTAATCAAAGTAAATAGGTTAAGCACTCCAATGATCGAATTAGATAAAATAAAAACCAAGACCCAGTTACATGCTGTCCATAAGAAAGCCATTTTATTTTTTGTCTGTTTAAAGCCACATTCACAGCATATGGAAGTTCCCAGGCTAAGGGGTGAATTGGAGCTGCAGCTGCCGGACTACTCCACAGCCACAGCAACAACCAAATCTGAGCCATGTCTGAGACCTACCCCACAGCTCACCTCAACACCAGATCCTTAACCCACCAAGTGAGGCCAGGGATTGAACCTACATCCTCATGGATACTAGTCGGATTCTTAATCTGCTGAGCCACAATGGGAACTTAAAGGAAACCACTTTAAATATAAAGACATAGTGTTCTCATTGTAGCTCAGTGGGTTAAGAACCCAACCCATGACAAGGTGGATTCAATCCCCTTCTCTCAGTCCTGTGCTGTATGTTCAACTCACATTTCCTTCTTCTTCTTCCTCTTCCTCTTCTTTTTTGGCTGCACCCACAGCATATGGAACCTACATCACAGCTGCAGTAACACTGGGTGCTTAACCCACCGTGCTAGGTCAGGAATGAAACCCTCACCTCCGCAGACCCAAGCCAGCGTTCTTAACCCACTACACCACAGCGGGAACGTCCATATTTCCTTCTTTACGAGATCTATTAATAATGAGCACCTGTGATGCTTGAAAGAGTCCAGGTCAAATAAATTCGCTTTTGCTTTCTATTTTGGACCATGACTTTCTTAGACTCGTTCTTACTTAGAATTTCTAACTAAATTCCTCTCTTTTTAGGAAAACTCATATGGCCATACCACTAAGTTCATCCAGTTTCTTATCTACTACTTTTGATTAGAATCTACTTTTCTTCTGGAAGACATTCTGGTTGGATCCTATTGATCTGTTATTCTAATATGCAGTGATTGGCTCCCAGATCTGTCACACTGCGGTCTCAGTGAAGCTTTTGTCCACCGGTAATCACCACAGGAAGTATTCTAGTGGACACTGGTGGATTCCCTAAATCATGATTCATCCAGATGATTAGTCTAGATTGATAATGACATTCACATTCACTTTGCTAGTGAGTGTTTCAGAAATGACTCAAATCTGGGTAATGAGACACAAGAAAAAGTTAGCAAAGGGCTTCTGGTAAAGGTTCTCTTGTTCCAAAGAGGGAACAAACATAGAAAACACAGTCTTTTTTCTTCTTTTGGATATTGTCATATGCAGACGTTACACCTAAAATTGTGGCCACTATCTTGCTATCAGCTTGAGGCTGAATCCAATGCTAAGAGATGGCAGAACAGAGATATGGAAAGAACCTGGGATCCAGATTTAGTGAATCAACTAATCCTGGAACTGCTACATTGTTTAAGCCAGTTTCTGTTTCTTAGAGACAAAATAATATTTTATATGGAAAACACTGTTGGATGCCTGCCCAACATTTTTTCTCCTTTTCAATAAATGTCAATGTTTGTTCTGTTTTCCTATTGTTATCTTTTCATAGCAGCATATTCTTACTTTATAGATGCACTGTGCTCTTGATTATCTTCAAGAACATTGATTGAGTTAAAAAACATTTTAAGTTCTTTGTTTCCTGAATTAACTCTGTTTCCTCTAGGGTTGAATGTCCTCTTTGTTCATTTTGATTCTTCTCTTCCATGGGGTTGGTTTTCCTAATGTCTAGTGATTCTTAATTGTCTATATATATACATATATATGTATATATATTTGTCTTTTTAGGGCCACACCTGTGGCATATGGAAGTTCCCAGGCTAGGGGTCAAATCGGAGCTAAACTGCTGGCCTACACCACAGCCACAGCAACATGGGATCCGAACCACATCTGTGACCTACACCATAGCTCATGGCAACACTGGATCTTTTAACCCGCTGAGAAAGGCCAGGAATCGAACCCACATCCTCATAGATACTACTCGGATTCATTACCACTGAGCCACAACAGGAACTCGTATTTATATTTTTTTAATGCAAGGTTGATACAAAACTTACATTCATTCTCTTAATAACCAAAGCTCCATTTCCACAACTCACCTCTCTCATTTGCAGAATTGATGAAAGGCTGTAGGTCAGGAAGTCAGAAATGCTCACGCAGTGGCTATAAAATGGAAGACTTTCCTCTAAAGATGAGTGCTTTATTTTAATCATGTGGGCTGCATTTTACAATTTTCTTTCTTCTTTTCCTCCATTTATATTGTGAATTTAAAGAATTGTCTTGCACCTAATCTGATTCTCTGATCCCACAACCTGACTGGGAGTACCCCCCCCCCACCCAGACAGGTTCTCCAGTTTGATTAGAGAGTGGTAATCATGGCTTTATCCTGGGGCCAAACAAGGCAGCCAGCTGCTCTATATATAGAGAGAGGAGATGATGACTGGCTCAGTTTTCCAGGGCAGACCTTTAATTAGTTATCCATGGTCCACTCGTGCTCCCTGCCCTTGTTAACTCCTTGAAGCTCTTTGAGAAAAAGCATCTCTAACCTATGTTTCAAATCTCTGTTTAGGATGCGATTAGTTCTGCTGTGCTTTTTCTGTCAATTTGAATGCCAACTTCATGAATTGATCTTTGCTTCTGTGGACCTCTAGTGCATTGGGTTGAATTAATCTCCACTTCATAATAACCAGTTATCACCCATCTACAACATTTCACCACCACCATCATCATCATTGGTACTGCTATTACTATTTTATTTTGGTCTTCATGCATTATTTCAATTTCTATTTGATGAATGTATTTTTACTTTGCGTAAGTTTGTATTTTAACTTACATAAATGGGACTAAAAGATTTATTTTTTTTTAGTTAACATTGTTTTTAATACATATCCATGATATTATATAAATATAAATTAATGGTTTAGAATGCATTATAATCCTCTACATTTATATATTTATTTTATTTTGGCTTTTTAGGGCCACACCCACAGCATATGGAGGTTCCCAGGCTAGGGATCTAATCGGAGATGTAGTCGCCAGCCTACGCCACAGTCACAGCCACACCAGATCCGAGCCACATCTATGACCTACACCACAGCTCACGGCAACACTGGATCCTTAACCCACTGAGCAAGGCCAGGGATCAAACCCTCCCCTCTAATCATGAGTTGGATTCGTTTCTGCTACACCACGATGGGAACTACATTTATTTATTTATTCTCTGGTGTGGGATACCTAGGCTACCTCCAACTCCCTAGTTCCACCAAACACTCTGTATATTCTTATTTCCCCATATATTTCAACACTTGCTATTTTTCTACTTTCTAATTTTTGTCCATCTGAGGGACACAAAGTAGGATTTCATTGCCGTTTTAATTTATATTTCTTTTCTTTTTTTTTTTTTTTTTGGTTGTTGTTGCTATTTCTTGGGCCGCTCCCGCGGCATATGGAGGTTCCCAGGCTAGGGGTCCAATCAGAGCTGTAGCCACCGGCCTATGCCAGAGCCACAGCAACGCGGGATCCGAGCCGCGTCTGCAACCTACACCACAGCTCATGGCAACGCCGGATCATTAACCCACTGAGCAAGGGCAGGGATCGAACCTGCAACCTCATGGTTCCTAGTCGGATTCGTTAACCACTGTGCCACGACGGGAACTCCCTAATTTATATTTCTTGAGCATCTCTTCCTACCTACATGTTAAAACACTTAGATTTCCCATTTGGCAAATTGCCTGTTATATTGGTCAGGATATATTATGTTACTCTAACAACCAACCAAAAAATCTTGTTCGCTTAAAAGAAGAAGGTGTGTGTGTGTCTGTGCCCACAACATATGGAAGTTCCCAGGCTAGTGATCGAACCTTCAACACAGCACTAACCAAGCCACTACAGTGACAATGCCAGATCCTTAAGCTGCTGCCCCAGAACTCTAAGAAACGTTTATTTCTTATTCTTGCTATATGTCCATAGTGGCCTGTCAAAGGGCCTCCAGTCCTTAGCTACTCAGGGGCCCAGGATGATGCAGCAGCCATAATCTTGGACACTGCCAGCCATTGTCCCAGAGGGAAAGAGAACACAGTGAACCATGCATCGGCTCTGGAGCTTCTACCCAGAAATGACAAATTATGTCCAGTCACATTTCACTGCCGTAGCTGTGAAATGCCATTGCAGTTTTATAAATGTGAACACATTTAACTTCAAGAATAGGGGAAAGTACAATCCTACTGTGTGTTCAGAAGGGGGGAAACTGGAAATATGTGGTGAACAACCATGATCTGTCCTTCTAGGCAACAAATATTCAGTTGTTCCCCCTCCCTCATAAAAATTGCACTCCCTCCCTACCTCACGGAGTTGTCTAAACATTGTAGGGGAGGAAGATTTTTTTCCTTCTACCTTATAGCTTCTCTGGTAGGGCCCCTGTAACAAAGACAAATTAACAAAAGAAAAACAAATAGAAAGTTATTCACATGAATATTTCACATATACGTGAAAGAAACTCAGGGAAGAGTAACTCGAAGAGGGGGCTTAGAACTCTGGCTTATATAGCACCTTCAACAAAGAACAATAAATTCATAGAGAAGTGACAGGACAAAGGAAATAGTTTTTAGGCTCTCAAGGGCAAATAATATATATGCCTATAAATATATATTTATTTATATATATATATATGAATATATAAATATATATATGGAAGGAGGAGTTCCCGTCGTGGCACAGTGGAAATGAATCTGACTAGGAACCACGAGGTTTCAGGATCTATCCCTGGCTTCACTCAGTGGGTTAAGAATCTGGCACTTCTGTGAGATGTGGTGTAGGTCACAGACATAGCTCGGATCTGGCATTGCTGTGGCTGTGGTGAAGGCTGGAGCTGTAGCTCCAGTTATACCCCTAGCCTGGGAACCTCCATATGCCGCAGGTGTGGCCCTGAAAAAAAATATTATATATATATATATATATATATATATGCACACACACACATATATATGGAAGTAAAAATATATATGTATATATATATGGAAGTAAAAATACAGGGAAGTAATGGTAGAGAGAGGCTAGTTAGCATATTTATTATTTAGGTTCTTCAGTTGTTTCCAGGCTGATAGGATCTAAAATTACTTCTGGCAATTACATTTGTCCTTCCTAGTAGAGAAGGAAGGGGGGACACCTTTGAAAACTTACATCCTGCTTTCAGGCAAATAGGAAGAGGGAAGGGAGCTTTTCTTGTATTTGCTACTTTTCAGTTGCCTTCAGCTCAATATAACTGAATATGGCATATTCAGTTATATGCCAAAGTGGCATATTTTGCCAAAGTGGCATATTTTGAGGTGACATATTTTGGTTTCCTACATACTCCACACGGTCATCCCTACCTTCTGTCTCGAGGATGCATATGTCCCTTGCTTTGACCCTGATTTCCTTGCCTGGGAGTAGCTACCTTGTCCTTTATTCTTTGTAATCCCTGGCTCTACCTTCAGAAAGATTCTTTCCTCTCCATCATCCTCTTTGGCCTTATCTAATGTAGGCATCAGCACATTTGCTGCTTATTGGTGGTTAGGGCCCTAGAGTCACTTTAAGGCCCAAGGGTCATAGATTTTTAAACTTTACATTTATAATGTAGTTGGCAATACAATGATCTTTAAAAATTTAGTAGCCTTCATATTTATTTGATTCCAGACAGTTCATATGGCAGAGCCAATCCATAGTTATTTTCTAAACGAACTTCTTAGATTTGCTGCATTTCTTTCTTCCCTACTCCCCACTCCTTCTCTTTCATTTCATTGCAGCTAGGTTATTCAGCTTTTGTGGAAGAGCCCACACATTTAATCTCTTTCCCAAGAGCTATTTTGTCAAATTAAAAGGATTTATTGAAGGGAGTTCCTGTTGTGGCTCAGTGGTAACGAACCCGACTAAAACACATGAGAATGCAGGTCCGATCCATGGCTTTGCTCGGTGGGTTAAGGATCTGGCATTGCCATGAGCTGTGGTATAGGTCACAGATGAGGCTCAGATCCCAAGTTGCTGTGGCTGTGGAGGAGGCCAGCAGATGCAGCTCCAATTCCACCCCTAGCCTGAGAATCTCCATATGCCACAGATGCAAAAAAAGACAAAAAAAACAAACAAACAAAGAGTTACTGAATACCTCACCTTGAGTTGGACCCTCATTTTGAGACATCTTCATTCATTCACAAGGGTTTTTTTCTTGTTTTTGCCCATGTCCACTGTATGTGGACGTTCCCTGGGTCAGGGATCAAACTTAAGCCACAACAGTGACCCAAGATGCTATACTGACAATCAGGATCCTTAACCTGCTAGGCCACTAGGGAACTCCTTCATCCATTCAAAAATGTTATCAGTGGATGAAATGGCCATGAACTTGACTGGATCCTTACCAAAGAGATGAATTTTAATTGGCCTTTTAAAAGGACCTTTCATGTCCTCATTTTTTTTTTTAAATGGCTGCACCTGCAGCATATGGAGGTTCCCAGGCTAGGGGTCGAATTGGAGCTGCATCTGCTGGCCTCCACCACAGCCACAGCAATGCTGGATCCTTAACCCACTGAGCAAGGTCAGGGATCTAACCTGCATTCTCATGGATACTAGTCGTGTTTGTAACCTGCAGAGCCATGATGGGAGCTCCTCATTTTTTCCTTTTACCTGTTAGGGGTGAGGAGCAGTTATGACTTTCAACTGTATAAGACCATAATTTTCTGGTCCCTCTCAATTTTTTCCCTTTTGTGCTTGGAGATATGGCAATTACTTTCTGAGTTTATTTCAAATGCAATCAACAGAAACTGAGGCTCACTACTATCTTCTTTCCCCTAGGGTTACAAGTTTAGTAGGTGTTAAGACCTACCTTCTGGAGTTCCCATTGTGGCCCAGTGGTAACAAACCTGCCTAGTATCCATAAGGACAGCCGTAAAAAGACTAAATAAATAAATAAATAAATAAATAAATAAATAAATAAATAAAATAAAATAAATCTACCTTCCAAGTTATTGTGGGTGGCAACTTTTTTTTTTTTTTTTTTTGGCCACATCTATGGCATATGCAATTTCCTGGACCAGGAACTGAACCTACACCACATCAGGAACTTCAGCCACTGCAGTGACAACACTGGATCCTCAACCCACTGCACCACAAGAGAATTCCTGCAGGTGACAATTTTATCCAATATTTTGCCACTATGGAATATGAATTGCTATCTTTCCAACATCTGCTCATAGTTTCTTCACCACCTGATGCCCAGCTCCTAAGCCATTGCCACAAATTTTAGATTATATTGTTTGGTAGGACCCCACTTTTTTGTATTAGAGAGTAATTTAGAGAGCCTAAATTACACCAAGCTGGCAGACAGTCATTAAATTTCAACAGCTTAAAGCCACAAAGGAGTATTTCTGGGTCACTGCAAATCAGCAGGAGTCTCCACTTAGCAGAGTCACTCAGAAACCCAGGCTAGTGGAGTCACCATACCAAAGGGACAAGATGTGGTAAACTGCAGGATGGTTCTGCAGAAGCAGAACCACTTAAGAACTTTAAGCTTATTCTTAGAAGTGACACTTGTCACTTCCATTGAAACTTCATCAACTGAGCAAGTTACATGGCACACCTAACTTCATGGAGACAGGGAAGTGTAACCCTCTCATGTACTCAAGAGGAAAGTCAGAAACATTTGGTGAGTGGAACTAATGACTAACTCACACACTTGGTCCATTTTTATTTTGGTTCTGTGAGAGGATACTGGCTATACCTCAAGAGCTATTTTCAATCCAAGGCCCTACTTTGTGTGTGTGTGTGTGTGTGTGTGTGTGTGTGTGTGCGCGCGCGCGCGCGCGCGCTATTTTAGGGCAGCCCCCGTGGCATATGGAGGTTCCCAGGCTAGTGGTCAAATTGGAGCTACAGCTGCCAGCCTACGCCACAGCCACAGCAATGCAGGATCTTAGCTGTGTCTGTGACCAGTGTCACAGCAACACTGGATCCTTAACCCACTGAGCGAGTCCAGGGATCGAACCCGCATCCTCGTGGATCCTAGTCGAGTTCATTAACCGCTGAGCCATGAAGGGACTTCCAGCCCATGTCTTTAATTATGGAAAAATAACTGGACATTGTATCTTAAAATACTTTATCTTATTCTTTTTCTGAGACTCCAGTTAAGTGGATGTCATCCACTCCAGTTTGTCACACACCCCTTATCTTTTCCATCTCTGTATCTCGATATCCTTCCTGATAGTTTTTTTTTTTTTTTTTGGTCTTTTCCCAGGGCCACACCCGCGGCATATGGAGGTTCCCAGACTAGGGGTCCAACTGGAGCTGTAGCTGCCAGCCTATGCCAGAACTACAGCAAAGCGGGATCTGAGCCGTGTCTGCGACCTACACCACAGCTCACGGCAATGCAGGATCCTTAACCCACTGAGCAAGGCCAGGGATCAAACCTGCGACCTCATGATTCCTAATTGGATTCATTAACCACTGAGCCACGACAGGAACTCCACTTCCTGATATTTTTATGTTGGCTTTTGTCCACCACCTAATCTTCCAATTCTTTGGCTGAATCCACCCTATTTACCCCCATGTATCAAAGTTATTTGTTAAAATGATTCTACTTGTCATTCCCCACATTCCTAGTTACTGTTTATAATTGATCTTCTTGCTTTATGTTTGCAATGTCCTCCCTTACATCTTGAAGATATGTATTGTCCTTAATAGAAATCCTTCTGCCCAGTGGTTTGTCTTACTTCTTCTGCTACAGTCATTCATTTGGTGGTTGTTTTCGTCTTTGAGCTCATGTTCCCCTGGAAGGGTTGGCTCTCTTGGCCAATAATGTGTTCTTTGGGAGGAGGAGTGAGATTCAGGACCAGGTTCCTGCTTTGGCCCCTCCCAGCAAAGCTATGAGGGGAGTGCCTCAGGGTGTGGAACCTCTGAGCATCTGGTCTCTGTTTGTCAATGCACACAGATAAGCCAGAAAACCCTGCCTTCCAGAGAACATCTCTGAGCTTTGCCCTAGTCATTCCTTTTTTCTAAGAGCTGCTTCATTCTATACAGTTGGTTTATCCCAACCAAGGTGTGGAAGAGGAAGGAGAGCCTGCTCAGTGGCTGCCTGCCAGCCTTTGTTTGTTGACTCTATTTCTCATCCTAGCTAGCTCTAGAACTGCCTTGAGATCACTTTGGCATTTGTTTTTCTTTTCCTTTTCTTTTCTTTTTTTTTTTGTCTTTTTTTTTTTTTTAGGGGAATACTCGTGGCATGTGGAGGTTCCCAGGCTAGGGGTCAAATTGGAGCTGAAGCTGCTGGCTTACACCACAGCTCATAGCAACACCAGATCCTTAACCCACTGAGTGAGGCCAGGGATTGAACCTGCATCCTCATGGATCCTAGTCAGGTTCGTTAACCACTGAGCCACAACGAGAACTCCCACCTTGGCATTTCTAACTGGTGCTGCATTGATGTTTTCTGCCCAGAGAGGTGAAAGGGCAGTCTACTATGTATCTGGAGAATTGCAGAGGAGAGAAAATCCACAATTAGGAAGCCTTCCCTCAGTTTCTCATCCATCCATGATATCTGACTTTCTCCACCTCTAATCTGCAGTTTTCCCCCAGGCTGGACCCGTCTGGCTTCTGTCTCCAGAGTTAGGTCCTTGGATACATCACTCCTCTCTCACTAATAATGCGTCATCAGGGTTGAGTTTGGCGGAGGGACTCTTCAGTCTACTTAATTCAGTATCAAAATAGGAATCTGAAAGCTCCATCTGCTTTCCATCATCTAGAAATTTCCCAGTATTTCTGGTCTGCTAATGGCTCTTCATCTTATTTTCTATTTCTGTTATGTATGGGTTATTTCCAAAATCATTTGTATCTCTATTCTGTCATTTCAAATGCAACACCAGGTTCTGAAATCTTTCCTCCTCATCTTCTGAAGGATCTTCTCCTCAGTAAGAAGCTGGGGTCGCATCCTCCCTCTCCATAGCTTCCCCATTGGTAACGTGAGAGCAGATGGACAATGCGGTGTTCCAGGGCCTTTCTCCTCTCATGCACTATGACTCCAGGGATCAGGCCCAGCTATTGTTGGGCTTGTTTTCTTTGTGACATTCCACATTAGTTCAGAAATGTGGGCAGGGGCACCACATTCTCCCTAATCTCACACTCTGCTCATGGGTAGTCAGGAGGTGAAATGGAGAGCTGAGAAATGAAGACTGTTGCCTCTTAGAAGAAAAGCATAAAACCATCTACCAAAACAATTCCAGAAATGAGCAGCTGAGCTAGGTGAACATAGGATGCTCCAGAGAAATGTAAACCTGGTGGCAGGGATGAGATGCATGGAGTGGGGGATAACGGAAGGATTTCTTATTGTTCCCAAAGCAAAAGCAGACTTCCAAATTACTTTTATCTTGCACTCTGGTCTTTCGAAGTCCCTACTGCCCCCAGGAGTTGTTAATGACTAATGTGAGATTCTAACTTCCTAGGAGATAGGGGTTTCTCTGTGTGATCTGTGATGCTGGAAAACAAACAGGGGGGTGATAACCTGAATGACCTCCAAATATCTTGCCTATTAAATACTCAATGGGGTCTCTTTGCCGAGGCAGAGACCATGAATACTTCTGGGAAGAGCTAAAATCTGCTCTAAGGAGGCTTGGGGTGAGCTGGAAGGAGTACCAGGGTGCTCACTCCTTTCTAAATCTAACCTTGGCCTTGTATAAAATTATTCAGCCTATGATCCCTGCTGGTAAACACCTGAGCCTGACAGCTCTAGAAGTGAGGGGGCTGGGGTGGGGTGTGGCCTTTGAGGTCCAAGCATGAGGCACAGACAAATTTCACTCCTTGCCACCCATGATTTTAACCAGGTAAGGCCATAGACTATTGGTCAAGAACCTCATAGGCATATGAAGAAGCTGAGGCCAAGAGAGGTCAGAGACTTGCCTGATGTCACATGGTGAGTCAATAGCTGATCTAGGATTAGAACCCAAGGCCCCTTATTCCCATGTGGAAGTCTGCCTGTGGAATGGGAGAAAACAGTTTCAAATGATGCAGCCGACAAGGGCTTAATCTCCGAAGTATACCAACAACACATACAACCCAATATCAAAAACAAAAACAAAAACAAAAACCAACAACCCAATTGAAAAATGGGCAGAAGACCTGAATAGACAAATCTCCAAAGAAGAATACAGATGGTCAAAAATCACATGAAAAGATGTTCAACATCACTCATTATTAGAGAAATGCAAATCAAAACCACTATGAGGTACCTACCACCTTACACCAGGCACAATGGCCATCAGCAAAAAGTCTACAAACAGTAAGTGCTGGAGATGGTGTGGAGAAAAAGGAACCCTATTACACTGTTGTTGGGATTGTAAATTGGTGCAACCACTGTGGAAAACAGTGTGGAGATTCCTCAGAAAACTAAAAATAGAATTATCATTTGATCCAGCAATCCTACTACTGGGCATCTATCCAGAGAAAACCATGACTCGAAAAGACACATGTACTCCAATGTTCATTGCAGCACTATTTGCAGTAGCCAAGACATGGAAACAACCTAAATGTCTATCAACAGAGGAGTGGATCAAGAAGATGTGGTACATATACACAACTGAATACTACTCAGCCATTACAATGAACAAAATACCAGCATTTTTAGCAACATGGAGGGACCTAGAAATTATCATGCTGAGTGAAGTCAGTCAGACAATGAGACACCAACATCAAATGCTATCACTTACATGTGGAATCTGAAAAAAGGACACAATGAACTTCTTTGCAAAACTTTGAAAAACTTATGGTTTCCAAAGAAGACAGTTTGGGGGGTGGGGGGATGTGCTGGGGGTGTGGGATGGAAATCCTATAAAATTGGATTGTGATGATCATTGTACAACTATAAATGTAACAAATTCATTGAGTAATAAAAAAAATTTTTAAAATAAAATTAAAAAAAAAAAAACCAATGAGACCTAATCAAACTTACAAGCTTTTGCACTGCAAAGGAAACCATTAAAAAAAAAAAAGACAGCCTATGGAATGGGAGAAAATAGTTTCAAACAATGCAACTGACAAGGGCTTAATCTCCAAAGTATACCAACAACTCATACAACTCAACATCAAAAAAACCCAACAACCCAACTGAAAAATGGGCAGAAGACCCGAATAGACATTTCTCCGAAGAAGACATACAGATGGCTAACAAGCACATGAAAAAATGCTCAATGTCACTAATTATTAGAGAAATGAAAATCAAAACTATAGTGAGGTACCACTTCACACTGGTCAGAATGGCCATAATTAGTAAGTTCACAAATAACAAATGCTAGAGAGGGTGTGGAGAAAAGGGTACCTACCTTCCTTCACTGTTGGTGGGAATGTAAACTGGTACAACCACTATGGAAAACACTGTGGAGATTCCTCAGAAAACTAAATATAAAACTATCATATGATCCAGCAATCCCACTCATGGACATATATCTGGACAAAACTTTCATTGAGAAAGATACATGCACTCCTGTGTTCACTGCAGCTCTATTCACAATAGGCAAGACATGAAAACAACCTACATGTCCATCGACAGAGGAATGGATTAAGAAGATGTGGTACATATAAACAATGGAATACCATCCAGCCATAAAAAAGAACAAAATAATGCCACTGATGCACATATACAATGGAATACTACTCAGTCACTAAAAAGAACAAAATAATGCCATTTGCAGCAACATTGATGGAACTACAGACTCTCATACTAAGTAAGTAGAATGAGAAAGACACCATATGATATCACATATCTGGAATCTAATATATGGCACAAACGAACCTATCTAGAGAAAAAACAAACTCATGGACATGGAGAACAACTTGTGGTTGCCAAAGGGGAGGGAGAGGCAGTGGGATGGACTGGGAGTTTGGGGTTAGTGGTTGCAAACTATCTCATTTGGAGTGGATAAGCAATAAGATCCTGCTGTATAACACAGGAGACTATATCCAATCACTAGTGATGGAACATAATGGAAGATAATGTGAGAAAAAGAATGTCACTTTGTGGTACAGCAGAAATCGACAGAACATTGTAAACCAACATAGTAAAAAAAATTAATTAAAAAAACACCCACAGAGTTCCCATCATGGCTCAGAGGCAATGAATCTGACTAGTATCCATGAGGACGCAGGTTCAATCCCTGGCCTCACTTGATGGTTAAGGATCTGGCGTTGCCATGAGCTGTGTTGTAGATCACAGATGTAGCTCAGATCAGGCATTGCTGTGGCTGTGGTGTAGGCTGGCAGATGCAGCTCCAGTTCAACCCCTAGCCTGGGAACTTCCATATATTGCAGGTGTGGCCCTAAAAAGCAAAAAAATAAAAAATAAAATAAACTTCCTGCATGCTAATCCCAGGAACCTGTCCTGCCACACTTGGGTTGAATTACAGTCATGAGGAGGCCAGATGTTAGGGAGGAGCTGGGGTCCAGTGGCTTCAGCCATGGTGGGGCAGCAAGACAAGGCATAGACTCTGAAACTGGAGACCTGGATTCCTGCCTCCTCAGAGCAGCTCTCTGTCCTATTATGATTTTTGTCTGCAACCCCCAAAACAGATGAGGGGGAAGAGGATATGCCATTATTGCTGTTCCAAACCATGATTCTCCATCACTGTTTAAAAGCCATGCTGGTGTCCCAGAGGATCAGTCTCTCCCATGCTCATTACCACTGACCCAAATCTTTACTCTCTTCTCAGGCTTCACCCACTCACTTTCCTTGCTCTGTCTTCTTCACAGGAAAAAAAAATGGAGCCTTCGATGGGGCCTCCACTGATTTCCCATCTCTCATCCTTATCATCCCATCATCAACTTCTTTCCTCCAGCCCAAGGAAGGAGTGGTTCTCTCTAGGCTCCGAATCTTGTCCCTTTCTGCCTTCTCAGAGATCTCTAGGCACCTACGCCACAGCCACACCCACAGCCACACCAGATCTGAGCTGCATCTGCGACCTACACCACAGCTCATGGCAACGCCGGATCCTTAACCCACTGAACGAGGCCAGAGCTCATGGATCCTAGTCAGGTTCGTTTCCACTAAGCCATGACAGGAACTCCTTTTTAAAAAAAAAAAAAAAAAAAGTTCATCTGGTTCTGAATGTATCTAAAGGTAGCTCCAGTAAGATTGGTGAACTGGGTTTGCAAGGAATAGAAAATCAAAGACAACCGTAAGATTTCTGGCCTAAGCTATTGGAAGAATGGCACTGCTGTCATCTGAGTTGGGGAAGGCTGCCGGAGAAATGATTTTATTTTGTTTCACTGGTGGTAAGATTGGGTAGTGGAAATCATGAATTTGACTGGAGACAAATAGAGATGTCAAGCAGGCAGCTGGAAATAGACAATTCAAGACACAGTCCACGCTGAAACTTTGCACCAGAGAGTTCTTGGAGCACAGATAGGATATAAAGAGATGAGATGATCAGGGGCGGGGGGTGTAGACCCAGAAGAAAAGGGTTCTGAGCACTAAGTCCTGGGGTTCCCTAGAACTCAGGGGTTGGGGAGAAGAGAAGCATCTGACATAGAAGACTAGAAGGAACAGCTCGTGAGATGAAAAGTAAGACAGCAGAGTGTTCTAGAAGTGGAAAAAGCTTCAAGAAAGAGAATCAATCAGGAGAGAGAGTAAACAGACTGACCTCAGGACAAAGGCAAAATGACTGGAGTGATGTCCTTGCATAGGTGATGCTGCCTCAACAGGAACAGCCACCCATCACCCACAGCACCAGAGGGTGGGTGGGTGGGGGAGTATGTGGGCCTAGGTGCTCCGTCTTCCCTCCCAGCTCTGCCCTTTTCAAGGGTTTTTTTCCCCTTCTGCCTCCATCACCTGACCCCTTTCCTCCTCTCAAACCCATGAGGCACACTAGTAGGGTAATCAGATCAAGGTGGTCCCAACCTGCATTGTCTTAGAGATGTGCCAGGCCTGGGCAGGACCCTGATGAGGTTCACTTGTCAAATTCTTCCCCTCTTTCAAGGTCAGCTCTAAGCCCACCTCCTTTGGGAACCCTTCTCTGATCTCCACAGCCCCAGCACACACCGCTTTCTCCTCCACCCCGCCCGCTTCCTCCTCTAGCTCCAAGCTCAGGGAGCATCCTTGCAGATCTAGGGTGAGGTGAGGACTGAAGCCCTCTTCAGCTGCCCTTCCATCTCTCACCAGGAGGGGGCTTGGGGTAGCAAGTGCTAAAGTCATCAAGGGAGGGAAGAATTTGAAAAAAACAAACAAACAAACAAGAACAAGGAAGTTGGAGGCAAACTTAGTTCCTTCTTGGTTTAGCCGACCACTTGTCCATGATGCTAGCCTGCTTCATCAGTCCCATCTGCCCCAGGGTCTAGAAAGGAATCTTTCTGCGGCTCTCAGTGAGAAACGCCCAGCTGCGGGGAAGCCCAGGAGGATTCTTTTAGAGGAAAAGGAGGCAGAGACCCTGAACAACGGACCCACATACCCTAGCCATATGGCTAGTCCTTGGCAGGACTGGGAGGTGAGCCCCGGTGTCCTGGTTTCCAGCCTACGGTACTGTCTACATCCCAGTCCTGCCAGCCAGGGATAAGACGTTCACTCCAGAGTTCAAGTTTTCTTTCAGCCACAACATGTGGGACTCTGAGGGAGCATGGAGGAGGAACCTGGAGGAGAGTGAGCCTGGGTTCCTGCTCCAAGGGAGCTCTCAAAATGCCTATGGAGACACGGCATGTGACAAGCAGATAACACAGTGGGCAGGGAATGTCAGATCAGGTCAGGGTTGAAGTCGGCACCTGCACCTTTATGGGGACTTAGAGAAGGAAGTAATTGGATTTATCCAGTTTGAGAGACCCACTTCTGATAGACTCCCTTCCCCTGAGGGGAGGGAATGGGGCTGTGTGAGTATTTACAGAGTGTGGAGGATGTGGACTGATGGAAACGAACCACATTTTGACAGCAGTGCTGACCCCAACAGAAAGATGAAGAACTGATGGGAGAATTTCTAGGGTGAGGGGAGGAATCTAGTGGCTGGGGTCGTTCTTAGGGGTAGCCACACATCTCCCTGAGTGGAGAGTCATTGCTGCTGCTGAAGTTTCCTCCTGGAAACCCAGGATCCATCACCATTTGTCTGTGGAGGTGTCAGGTTTCCTTGGAAAGTCTGCTTGTAGTGATTTCTTTAGAAGTTGTGTTTGTGATGATCTCATCATGAAAAACGAGGAAAGGATTCTAGATGCCAACTATGTTATTGTGCTGAAAGTCCTGTTTTATGAAAACAAATGCAAGATTGTATTCATTGGCAACTGCTAGCCACAAACGTGGAAAAAGTAGTTAAGCCAATAAGAAATAATACCCCATATCTGATGCACGAACCATGGGCAAAGTGGGCCAGTGGAAAGGAAGAAAGCTTGGTTTCCAACCAGTGGGAAGAAGCAGGGAGGGAGGGAACCTGTAAGAGAACTGAACCTTGGTCACTGACTAGAGACACCACAGCTCGCACAGCTTGACTCTGGTTGTTTTCTCCAGGATCAGGGACCCAAGTGGAGACCTAGCAATGGCCATGACATGGTCCAAGAGAGGTTTCTTCCAACACACACTGTATTTCTCCCAAAGAGAAGGACAGTGGGCTGAGAGAAGATAGGCAGGGAAAGGGGGTCTAGATTGACAGTCAATCTTGCCCCAGAAATTAGGGACTGACATGAGGAACCGGCAGATTAAGAACAACCCATCAAGGAGGAACGAATAGATTGTTCTCCGCACTGGGACTGTAATGTCCCCACCAGGGCTGGGACTATGGTAAGATGTTGTGAAGACACCCAAGCACAATGTCTCAAGTCCAACTAAAAACAAATGACCGTCACAAGAACCTGTGGCTAAAAACAGCAATAATAGTACTTACGATTCAGCACCTGGATTGAGGTTGGTTCCGGGTTTCAAGTGGTTCATCCACTTGAAAGACAGTTTATCCACTGTCTTCCTTACGGGGTCTCCACTGCTGACTTTGGATGCTGGACCTCTTGTTCTCCGTGCCTTATTCTTCCAGTTGGGACACTTTGTTGTCCCGTTCTGTGCTTGCTTCTCTGAGTCTGCCACAAGCTAAACCTAAGATTAAGGCCAGCAAGAGGATGCCGTAAAGGAGGCACCTCTGTCGTAAAATTGAAGGAGGCGCCTTCTCTCAGGGTCCTACAAGTGCTGATAACTCAAATATTTGAACATGATTCGAAGCCATTAATTAGATAAAAACAACTTCCCATTGTGGCTCAGTGGAAATGAACCTGACCGGTATCCATGAGGATGATCCCTGGCCTCACTCAGTGGGTTAAGCATCCAACGTTGCCATCAGCTATAGTTTAGGTGGCAGGTGTGGCTGTGGCTGTGGCTGTAGGCTGGCAGCTGCAGCTCCAAACTGACCCTTAGCCTGGGAACTTCCAAATGCTGAGGGTGTGGCCCTTAAAACAAAACAAAACTTCCAGTATGATGACAGAGTTCCCTTGGTATCATGGAGCAGTTTTTATGTTCTTGTTTTGTTCTTTAATTCTGGCACAAGCCTCCAGGGGAGGACCATGCGGACCCTCCCGCAGCAGGACACAGACTCTGAGATGGATCCCTGGGAGTGGGGGTGCTGTCAGCTGCGCTATGGAGAAGGAAGAGGCAAAGGGAAGGGGACTGAATGGTTCCATCGGGGACAGATAATGAAGAAACAATGCTGGGTGGGATGGAGGCAGCTAGTTATACAGGTCTAGTTAGGGGATGTTTTGTTATTTTGCAGTGTGTGTTGGGGGTGAGGATAAACTGTTCCTGATGATCCTCCCCAGAAGATCAGTTTCTTTCTCTCTCTCTCTCTTTTTCTTTTTTTGGCCACCCAATGGGCATATGGCATTCCTGGGCCAGGGATCAAATTCAAGCCACATTTTTGACCCATGATGCAGCTGCAGCAACGCTGTATCCTTAACCCACTGTGCGAGGCCAGGGATCGAACCTGTGTCCCAGAGCTCCAGAAACATGGCCCTTGGATCCTATTGCACCACAATGGGAACTCCAGTTCCTCTCTTTTTTCAAACTGCTCCTGTTATTTGGCAGCCGGAAGCTGCCAGCTGAAAGTATTTGGGTCCAGACACCTGAAGTCTATTTCAACACTTAATTACCAGGAATACAAAACTTGAAAGCAGGAACCTGTAGTAGTCGCCATGCACCATATTCAACGCTACACTGGATCTGCTCACTCAGGGAAATGTGGTTGCCTTAGACAGTCTGGGCTGGCTGGCCGGCTAGCTCCAGATGGCAGCCCAGGGAGCCCTAAATGAGTGGGCAGGACGGGTTGGGGGATATGGCCTTTGCCAAGACATCAAGGACTTGAGGCCTGAAAATTCAGACCAGTCAGGGGGTAATATGGGACAAAAAGCCTGAGTGGAGGGAGGCCAGAGCCAAGATACTGCTGTTGCAGGGATCCTAGGAAAAAATACCCAAAAGGGTTGCCAAGAATTGATTTTTCTCTCTTATAGAAAGATTCTGAGTATCATTCTTAGATGAGGCAGGTCAATGAGCCACTTTCTTAGAGGTGGACAGCTTAGCTGCTCTGAAGAGCCAGAAACATCTGTATAATCCCCACTTTAAAGCTGGGTTAAGGAAAACAGTTGCTGGATTGAAGTGTATTCAAACAGATAAGGGAGACACTTGTTCTTTTAACGTCAAAGGAGGGAAAAGGGGAGTTTTCACTGTGACTCAGTGGGTTAAGGACACGATGTCATCTCTGTGAGGATGCGGGTTTGATCCCTGGCCTCTCTCAGTGGTTAAGGATCAAGTGCTGCCTCAAGTGGCAGCATAGTTTACAAATGTGGCTCAGATCTGGTGTTGCCTTGGCTGTGGCGTAGGCCCAGCTCCAATTTGACCCCAAGCCCAGGAACTTCCACATGCCACAAGAGTGGCTGCTATAAGAAAAAGGAAAAACAGGGGTTCCCATCATGGTGCAGCAGAAACAAATCTGACTAGGAACCATGAGGTTGTGGGTTCAATCCCTGGCCTTGCTCAGTGGGTTAAGGATCCGGCGTTGCCATTAGCTGTGGTGTAGGTCACAGACGTGGCTCAGATCTGGTGTTGCTGTGGCTGTGGTGGACCCCTAGCCTAGGAACCTCCATATGCTGCAAGTGCGGCCCTAAAAAGACAAAAAGACCAAAAAAAGAAAAAGAAAAAAAAAAAGAAGGAAAAAGGAAAAACAAGAGGAAGGAAAAGGAAATTGTTTCTGAATTTCACCATGAACTCAGAATTTCTGAGTTTGGGGGAGAGTAAATAAGAGGGTCAGAACCCCCCATCCCTTTGCCAGAATGGTGGTTTGCCCTTCCTTCCAAGTAGCCTGGGGAGGATACGAATGTGGAGGGTCACAGTTCCTCCCCCATCAATCCTGAATGAACAATGGCAACTCAAGGGCCAGGCCAAGAGCTGGAAGCAGTCTGGGACTGAGTAGCAGCTTCACAGTACCTTTAGGAATCAGGCTTCTCCTGACTTTCTCCTCTGCCACTCTTGCTTAGCTTTTGTCCTCATGCAAGATGGCTGCTTTACTGTCTTGCTGCACTTAAGGCACAAAAAGAAAGGAGAATGAGAGGCAAACGGCAAAGGCTCGTGCCAACTAAGCCTGTTGTTTTAAACTTTTAAAATTGTGGTGAAATATATATAACACAAAATTTATCTTAGCCTTTTTAAGTGTACAGTTCAGTAGTAAGTACATTCAATCAATCTCCAGTCTCTCTCTCTCTTTTCTTTTTGGTCACTCCTAAGGCATGTGGAAGCTCTAGGCCAGGTATTGAACCTGGGTCACAACAGTGACCGAAACCACAGCAGTGACAATGCTGGCTCTTTAACACATTGTGCTACCAGGGAACTCCTCCAGTCTCTTTTTACCTTGCAAAACTGAAACTCTATATCCATTAAACAATAACCCTTCATTTTCTTCTCTCAGTCCCCGGCAACCACCATTCTACTTTCTTCTCTATGAGTTTGACTATTCTAGGTACCTCATATATCAGTGGATTCATCCAATACTTGTCTTTCTGTGGCTGGCTTTTTTCACTTAGCATAATGTCTGCAAGATACATCCATGTTGTTGCTGGTGTCAGAATTTCCTTCCTTTTTAAGGCTGAATAATATGCTGTTATACACAGTTTCTACATTTATTTATCCATTGATTGGAAACTTGTATTGTTTCCACCTTTTGGCTATTGTGAATAATGCTGTTATGAACATGGGTGTAGAAATATCTCTGAGACCCTAATTTCTGTTCTTTTGGATATACCCAGAAGTAGAACTGTTGGATCCTATGGTAATTCTATTTATAGTTTTTTGAGGAATCAACATGCGGTTTTCTATAGTGTCAACCAGCTCCTTTAACAAAGGGCTTTCCTTAAAGCCCCACCGGTGGGTTTCACTTCCACGTCATTGGCCCCATTAGATCATGTGACCACCTCTAGCTGCAAGGGAGTCTGAGGAAAGGTGTATTTTAAACTAGGCATAGAACAAACATTCTCTGACTTGAGGAGATTCTGGTGTGCTGGGATGGTCACTCTAGCTGTTTGTGTCCAGGGCCAAGTATCTGAGTCACAGCTGAGCCTGTCCTACAGACACACTGTCTATCCCCTGCCTGCATTGTTTGCCCTTTCTAGGGGGAATCAACATCCTCTTAAGCCAATGCTTCCAGAAATAAGAGCCAATATCATTTCCTTCCCTCCCGACCTATTCTCTCAAGCAATTACCATAAAATCCTCCTCCCAAATATAAACTGTCCCATGCTGTTCCTTCAGTGTCCTTCACAGCTGAGTCGTGCCTTCCCTGCCAGACTGTAAGTCCTCTGGGACAAGACCTGTGTCATCACTGCAGAGCCAAGGCAGGGGACTGACTCTTGGGTGAGGCAAATTCCTCTAGATTAGTTCAAATGCCACCTCCAGGGTTCTGCTGCAGGGCTCCTGGGTCTCTCAGCTCAGGGACACCTCTCCCCCAGGATGCTTCTTCTCCAGGTTTCAGGGCCTAGTAGGGGCTACTCATCCTGAGATCTGTGAGGCCAGGGGCTGACAGCGTGGACTGGAGGGGAGTCTGATGACCTTCAGGGACTCTGGACTAGACGGTCTGGCCTTGATTGCCCCACTCTCTGCCGGATCCCTACGAGCAGTCATACAGACACAGCTGCTATCACGTTTACATTCAGAAACACATGTGCACTTAGACAAAAATACACATACCCATGCATCACTGCTACCACCCCCACCAGAATTAATTTTGAATTCAGCACTTAAATTCAAGGGGAGGGGAGCAAATCTTGGTTCCTTCACTTAATGCTTGGATATCCTTAAGTAAGTTAACTAATATTTACCTCACTGAGTTGTGAAGATGAAATGAGAAAAAAATGGTAAAGAGCTTAAAAGAGTGGCTAACATGCAGAGATGCCCACGTGGTCACACGTATTTCCTAAGCCCTTTCCCACATTGCTGCAGCCCCTTGGTGGTGGGCCCGGCCGCAGCACAACTTTGGAGTCCCTTTATTCTTCTGAGTCTGCCTTCTCACCTGTGAAATGGGGACAATATTATCTACCTGGTTGGGGTGATGTGAGGATTTAACGAGATCCCACACAGAAAGCTCCTGACCTCCACCGTGGCCCACAGAGACCTGCCACACTTTAGCTGTTACTATCTGTCACTGATGGAGAACAGGTGCCAGGGCAGGCTGTGCCAAGGCAAGGCCTGACTCCCATCTCCTCCCAGGTAAGGTCCAAGTCTGAGCCCCCATCTCCTCCCAGGCTGGAGCTGGGTTCTGTAAGGACAGAGCCCCAGGTTACGCGTGTCAGAGGGGCTCCCCATTTTGGAGCCTGTGCTGGCCACTAGCCTGGCATGGGGCTGGGGGCAGGGCTGGCCCGGTGGCCGTGGGTGGAAGGAAGAGAGGAAAACCAGCTCAGTGGAAATTACCCTGCGGTTGGCTCAGGCGCCCACGACACACTGTATTTATAGAGAGCTCCCTGCAGCTCCCAACGCCACACAGTCGAGTTAACCCTTTCCAGGCCGAGGTACCCGGCTAACGCTGGAGCGGGGCGGAGAACACTGGACTGGGGGTCAAGACAGCCAGATCTGAGCTCCGGCTCTGCCGCCTGTGGCCTGGAGGGGGAGTCAGGGTGGTCAGTGACCATTCACCTGTCCTCGCAGAAAATAAACTTCGCTCCTTGGGAGGGTGGGGGATGGGCTGAGATGCGATCAGCGCCCCCTTTCATCCGAGCTCCTGCGCGGGCCCGGACCCGGATCAGGGGCGGGTCCCGGCCGGGTGCCCTGCCCAGCGGGCGGGCTCAAGCCTTTGCCCCAAACCACCGCTGCGGGGCCAATCCGGCCTCTGGGGCTCACCCGGGCGGCCTTTCCGGGCCCGCGGCTTCCTCCAGCCCGCCCCGCCCCTCGGACTCCCGGGGGCCGCCCCCGACCCCCATTCGGGCTCGGCCTCGCGGCGGCGGCGGCAACAGCGGCAGCGACTCGGCAGCGCTCCGCCGCGTCCCCGAGTCCCGGGAGTCGGCGCGGCGCGGTGAGTGCTTGCGTGGCGGGCCCCGCGCGGGTCAGGGCGGCCTTTGTCTGCAACCTAGTCCGGCCCCCGGCCGCGGAGCAGCGATCCTGCTGATAGAGCGGGCGGTGATTCCCCCTACCTCGCGGGGCGCCCCCACCCCAGGTCTCTCCTCGGGGCACGGGAGGACCCCGGCTCTAGGGCCCAGAGGTGGCCGGGGGCTGCCAGAATCCCATCCCGCTCCCTGCCTTGCCTCCCCTCCCCTCTGGCCAGCCGGGCCTGGAACATCGTGGGACCTGCCTTCACCCAGGAAGCCGCTGGAGGAGGCTGGGCGGGTGGCTGTGATCGTGGAGGCCTTGGGTGTACAGGGCAAATAGAGGCAGATCTGTCATTGTGTGGATGATTCTGGAAAGCTTCATGAAGCCGCTAGCTGGAACTCAGAGGGAAGCAGACTCCTGAGGGGGCCCTGCAAAGGAAAACACCCCGACCTGACCACCGGCTCAGAGGAGGGGGAGCTGCCAGGGAAGGGAGGGTGAGTGGTTAGAAACGGGAGGAGGATCCGCCCTGCTTGGCCCGGAAGGATAAAGGAGTGGGTAACTGGAGGACTTCTCCAAGAAGCAGTGGGCATGAGGGGGACGGATTCTGAGGACATGCAACTGGCCTGGGTGAAGGGGTGAATAGGTGTTGAGGGTGGGAGGCAGAACACGAGGGAGCAGGGATGAGGGGTTTGGGCTTGGGAAATCTCAGGGAGATGTTGGGTGGGGTAGGATGGAGAAGGAGAACATGACAGAGGGAAGGTAGGGACCCAAGGTGGGGGCACACTTAGGGGGGAGGGGATTGAATCCCAGGGTGACCAAGTTCTCAACCAGTGCTTAGCTAGCGATTTGGCAAGTTTGGGGGCCTAAGGCAGTGAACTGCCAGAAAAGGGGATTTATTTCTAAGCCAGACCTGCCCTAATGAGAAATGCGTGATGGATGACTCAGATATGGGATCTATCATTGAGGAAAATATTAAGCAAATAAGAAAGCAAAAAAAGATTGGGGAGTTAGGAGGGTTAGTTTGACTTAATTGAGAAAAACTACTTACCTTCAAATTGGACGTGGATAATTGTAAATGAGTCTGATTTTATCGTTAAATTAAGGCCCCAGGTCCTTTTCTTTCATGCCTGTCTTTAGCAGTTAGCGTCTTTATTAGAAAGTAATGAAGCTGTTCTGTTTTTAAGAGAGTTCTTTATTTAGTTCAGCCTCCTCTTTGATTCTCTCCGGCCTCCCAGAAGTCCCTAGGAAATCTGATGCTGTGCAGCCTTCCTTGTATTTTGGGGGCCTGCACATAGATGGGTGCTTTTGGACGCTGATGGAAATTCACATCTAAACTTGAAATTGAAGTCTATACATGTCCAGTGGGTTGGGCTGATCTGAGTGGCAGGAAGGGTGGAGGGCTCTGAGGCTGATGGTAGGAGTGGTGGCTCAGATTTCCAGCTCTTTTGGAAAAGGGAATATTTCGGGTGAATACATTTCCCTGATATATGGAGTTCCTGAGATTAAGCATTAAGACTTATATTAACCACTGAGCATGGAAATCTTTCTCTCCAGTATTACTTACGCCAGAGTCTGATATCAGGACACTCCTGGCATCAGGGAAGTTTTCCTTTGTGACTTCGGACCAGCACTGAGAACATCAGCTTTTGTACTAAGGGCTTACACAGCAGGGGGACTCTGGAGGGAGTGAGCTTTGCACTAAATGGCTTTAGCGGTGCTTGTATTGGTCCCATGACTGATTTTGGAGTTCTTTTCTCTGTCCAATGACATCATTGGTGGTTTCTCCTGCCTGCTTTCAGAGAGCATTCCAATTCACTCCAGACTCCCCTGTTCCAAGAAATCAGACCATCCAGCTTGTTTGTTAGAGATGGGAAGCCTGCATTAAAACAAGCCCAAGGGTGAGAAGGGGTTCTGCTTTTCCTTCTGTCCTTGGCCCTCTGCAGCTCTGCCCAGGCACCTGATGGAAGCAGTTTGGCTGAATGTCTGAGACGCTCAGGTGCCTGACAGCCAGGTTGGGTGCTTGAATGCTTGTGGGAAGGACAATTGTGGAAGTGTTGTCCTTTCTGAGGAGGCTGTGTCCTTATTCTGCTGAGGTTGACTTTTGACCTTTCCTGTGGGAATTCCTCCATTCTTAAACTGAACCTTTTCTAGAGTCATCAATCTCCACTCTTTAGAGCAGGATTTTGTTTTGATGCTGAGCTGGGCATTACTGTTTGGGGTCAGACACACAGTGTGAGCATAGGGCCATGAGTTGGGATTCCATACACCCATAGAGACTTCTAGAAAGTGTTGTAGAATGTGTCTGACCTGTTGCAGGCTGCTTCTTGGTTGGACATACAGTGTTTGGACTATGTGAAGAAAAATGACCCACATCCAATAGCCTCCTATATTACAACCATGGAGGGCCTGAGCCTGTGGCTCTGAGTCATGGGGTCAAGGGAGGAGGACGCGGGGCCGAATGATGTCACTGCCCATGAGCATATCCTCTGAGTGGGTGGCCACTTCCATTGCTGCCCTTTCCCACCCCCTCCCCGGGGCAGGAATGGCAGGGAGGTCCACCAGCAAAATAGTAAAGGCATAGTCAGGTCCTGGGGGAGGGCAAAGAGGGTGGGGACTGGTCCATGTGATCTTTGAGAAATTTCTTTTGGTTTTGTTGGCCCAGAATGGATCAAACATCTGAGAGAGGGCCACATGTGCTTTACATAACCCTCGCCTGCCACCCCCAGTTCTGCCACCCCTGCAGTATGAGGTTCCAGATAGTAGCATTGGGTTTTCAGGTTTTGAGGGTGGGGCTGTGCGGATGCTTAATAGATGGCATCTCATTTAATCGTCATAGCAGTCCTATGAGGTAGGGTATCATTAGTTCCTTTCATAGATGGGGGGACCAGGGCCTTGAAAGGGAGAGTCACATGCCCAAAGACACACAGCTGGCAAATGCTGGAGCTAGGATGCTGTCTGTCTCCAGACCTGGATCTTTGTGCCATCCTGGAGGCAGGCACAGGATTTACCTGTCATTCTGGAGTCTCGCAAGATGTGCTAAGGGTCCCCACAGTGAGGCAGAGAGGATTCATTTGGGAAGCTGTGGAGAGGGCAGGCCTCAGCTGGGTTTCTCAGACTAAGTGTCCTTGCAGCCCAGTCAGGACCATTGCAAGAGTTCTAACTCTTCAAGAGGTCTGGTCCTCAGCCCACTCGTGCCTTCCAGGAGTCCCTCCTATACCCTCTAGTTCTCACCAGTGCTCCTGGCCAGCTACCCCATTATTCCTCAGTCTCCTTGTGGTCCAGAGAATGGGTGCACCCTCCATACCCCTCATGCTTTGGGCCTTTAGCCTCCCCGAGGCTTAGGAGGGGTAGGCTGCAGGGTACCTGCTGGGAGTGGGGATGGAGAAACACTTTTTGTTGGGAGCCTTGGAGAAGGGAGAGATACCACCTCTGGGAGGTGAGGCTCCCAGGTCATCCTAAAGTCAACACAGGCTCCTGGGAAATGGGCCTTCCAGGGGAGAGACCCTGGAATGTGTGCTTGCAGGGGAGGCTTTGTACTTGGGGATGTGGTGGCAGCAGCAGCATTAGGGCCTTGATGGCTGTGTCCTAGCTTCTGGGAGGAGGAAGGGGGAGAGGACCACTGGGGATGAGCCAGACGCAGAGATGGAGCTGAACTGTACATTAGCTGCTTTGGCGCTGGGGTGCTGGTGGGGTCCTAGATGGAAAGAGGGTCAAAGAAAGAGTTCAGGTCCGAGGGATCTAGATGTAGAGCCTAGCAGAGGAGGTCTTGGCTGGAGAGAGTGGGTGGGAGGCAAAGGGGAGGTTCAGTGCAGAGCATCCCAGAAGGCCTTGTCTCTGTGCCATGGCAATGACAATAAAAGTAGGAATAGTTGTTTCCACCGTTTGGAGGCTGAGTACTTTCCTTAAGTCCTCTCTATACGTCATCTTATTTTATTCTCACAGCACCTCTTTGGGTAAGGATTGCTACCCCCTTTTAGGGATGTGGAATCAAATCTCAAAAAGGTTAAGTCATTTATACTTGATCATGTGTCTAGCAAGTCTTCTGAGTCAGCATCTGAACCTAGGGCTGCCTGTATCTGAGCCCAAGCTGTACCCCGGGGCAGGCAAGGCAGCCTGATGATTCCGTTGAACAGATGAGGAATCTAAGCTCAGGGGCACATGTGAACTGGCTCTTAGTCACCTCTGATGGTGACTGATGACTGAGTGTGGGCCCCTGGGCAGCCTTCTCTAGGCCCAGGTTCCCATCTGTAATATTGGGCTCAGGTTCTCATCTGTTCATTGGGCCCAGGTTCTGATCTGTCCATTGGGGCCAGGTTCTCATCTGTCCATTGGGGCCAGGTTCCCATCTGTCCACTGGGGCAGGTTCCCCTCTGTCCACTGGGGCCAGGTTCCCATCTGTCCACTGGGGCAGGTTCCCCTCTGTCCACTGGGGCCAGGTTCCCATCTGTCCAGTGGGCTCGGGTTCCCATCTCTCCATTGGGCCCAGATTCCCATCTGTCCAGTGGGCATGGAGAGGACCACTGGATAGGTGAACTCCAAGAGGCCTTCAAGCTCTGAAGACTGGTGGAGGCTGCCACGCTCCCAAGGAAGAATCCCTAGAGATCCAAAGGGGCTGGTGCTTAGGTGGAGAGGCGCTGCAGAGTTATTCTGTCAGGGTGAACCTCCTTCAGGGCAGAAACCTAAAGAATGTGAAGGCAGGGAGGTGTTTAGGTGGAGCACATCTGGAGTAGGTGGGCCCTTCCTTGAGCGAATTCTGGAAAGTCTTCTGGAAGGGATGAGATTTCCAGAGATAGTGGGCACCCAGCAGGGCTCAGCAGGGAATAAGTGACTGCAGATGTGTGTGCTGCAGGCCTGCCAGAGCTTGACCTGGGATCCACCCTCTGATTTGGTCTCATGCTCTCTCATGCCCTCCCTTCCTCTCCCTACTCCCCTCCTTTGAATCCTTTCTTCTGGCCAGGCCTCTTCTGAGCCCAGTGTGGCTTTCACTTTTTTCAGTGTTCTGTGCTTCTGATGGTGAGTGTGTGTGTGTGTGTGTGTGTGTGTGTGTACGTACACATGTACGTACGTATGTACACCTACTGTGTGCACCCATGTGCGTGTGTAGCCTCTGCACACACTTCCAGTTCTGAGATAGTGTCATGCTACCTTGTCAAGTGACTGTCGAACCCTGGAAGATGCCAACTCATTTTGTGGTGGCCCCTGAGGCAAAAGAGGGTGTGAGAGGCAGGCCAGCTGCTGCAGCAAGTCACCATGTTCTCAGCCCCATCGAGGTGCCTGCCTTCTCTCAGGTTTTGCTTCTTCCAGTTCTCATGCCCCGACTTCAGTGTGCAGAGGGTGTCTCCATGGGGATGTCTGGTTGGGGGAGGCCAGGGACTTGACTCTGTCCTGTTTTCCCTCTTCCTTGTTCTTGCGAAAGCTGTAAGGAAAGCAGGCCGCAGATGCCAAGAAAACCCTGGCCCCAAACTGCTGGGCTGGCCCTGATGACACACTGCTGTCTTGACTCACACAGAAATCACTTTGAGAAGCATTGATTTCTTCTCTTGGGTGGGATCACGGGGCTGGGGATCAGTGCCCGGTGGACAGCCTTGAACACAAAAGGTCTGAACTGACTCATTATCAGGAAAAGGAAGGCCAACAGGATTCCCGGGGAACTCTGGAGATCCCCTCTACCCTTTCCCCAGGCTCCCACCATTTATAGAGCACCTATGCTAACTAGGTCAGTCTAGATGATTTTGCTCAGTTGAGTCTCTAATCATCCTATGAGGGTAGAGTTTATCATTCCTATTTCACACATGAGCAAACTGAAGCTCAAAGACGATGTTTTCCCAAAGTCGTGTAGCTAGGAACTGGCAGAGTCTGGATTTGAACCTGTATCTCTGATTCTAAAGTCATCTTCTGAAACACTAGGGCTCTCTTCATCCATGAAGCTTCATGTGACTACACCAGCCCAGTGTGCAATCATGGTCATAGCACAGAAAGACAGCCAGGACCTTCCTTAGAGGGGTGAGGAGACCCAGCAAGGCAATAGGCTTGCTCTAGGGAGCCTAGCAAGTGAATGGGGGACCCTGGTCTAAAACCCACTTAAATCTTTGATGTTGCTGTGTTCCTTTTTTCTTTTGTTAATACAAAAGAATTACATGCTCGTTGTCAAAGTCATAGAAGTGTATCCACTAGAAGGTGGAAGTAGATGCTTATCTTCATCCCCATGCCCCACAGCTGGGTTCACTGTTAAGCTTCCAGACCCTTTTCCTATATACAAACATCCATCTATCCATCTCTCTCTTTATCAAAACACGCATGCACTGATTCATCCATTCATTCATCGAACAGTGTCCAAACACACATGATGTGTGAAGCCTCTGCTAGAATTTAGGGTCCAATGGTAAATAAAGCAGATGTGGTTCCTGCTCAGGGAGGTTCTGATACGACGCAAGGTAAATAACCCGCAATGAAGAACAGGGACATCCTTGGAGGGGCGGACCCCTGACCCAGCTTTTCTGCCAAGGTGACCCTCATGATGTCATCCAGGGAAAGGGATGCAAAAACTCTGTGAGGTTGGAAACCAGGTCCTACTGGAAGAGGCCCACCGTGGCGAGAGGCTAATGGGAAGCAGTGAGGCTGAGGAGGCAGGCAGGGCCATGGAGGGGCCGATTCGATGTTGAAAGAGATGACATGATGCACTTTTGTTTTCCTAGCAGTTTTTCTGGCTGCTGTGTAGAGTCCAGGGTGGAGCACAGAACTGACTAGGGGCACAAGAGAGAAAGTGGGGAGACTAGGTTTTTAGGCAGGCAGGCCAGAGATGATGGGACTTGGCAGAGCAGAGGGAGAGGTAGGGGCGGAGGGGAATAGAGAGAGTAAAGCTATATCGGTTAGCAAACTTTTTCTGAAAAAGGCCAGGAAGTAAATAGTTTCGGCTTTGTGATGATTGTCACAACTTACTTCTGTTGTCCAACATAGCAGCCACAGGCAGTATGTAAATGAATGACGCATGGCTCTGTGCCAGTGAAACTTTACTTAGGGACACTGCAATGTGAGTATCATGTGATTTCCAAGTGTTACCAAATATTCTTCGTTTGATTTTCTAATCGTTCAAAGAGTTCAACCCTGTCTTCACCAATGAACTGAAGAAAAGCAGGCAATGGGCTAGATGTGATGCTGGGACTGTTGTTTGCAGACCCCTGAGACATAGTGGAGGGGGCGCTTAAGCATGGCTGTTTTTGGTGATGGATTGTAAGGGTGACAGAAATCAGGCTTCTGGCTTGATGAGAGGGTGGAGGATGGTGCCTTTATGGAGGGGCTGGAAAGGAACAGGTTTGGGGGAGAAGTCAAGAAGTTGAAGAGGGACATGTTAAGAGTGAGAGGCCTGTGAGTCCCTGGAATGGAGATGTTTAGGAGACAGTTGGGTCTAAGTTTGGAGCTCAGATGAGAGGTGTGGACTTGGAGAAGTAAATCCGGGAGTCGCCAGCATGTAAATGATATTTAAAGCCACTAAAGTGGATGAAATCATCTAGGAAAAAAATAGTAGAGAGAATTGAGAAGAGGACCTGGGAGCAAGCCCTAGGGGGTTCAGTGACAGAGAAGGAAGGACCTGCACTGAAAATCAGGAGCTGGAGAGAGAGGTAGGTGACCAGATCTGGGACCATGGGACCATTTATTAATAGAGAAATGAGGTCATGTTACTGACAGTGCTTTATTCATATGACCTACGTCATGGGCTATTTCCATGTTAGTACATGTTCTTTTGAAAGGCTGTATGCTATTCCATTACTCAGATGCACCATAATTAATGTACCAATAACTGTTTCTCATTTCTGCTTCTCATTTTTGCTGCTACCTGGGTGTCAAGAAGAGTGGAGCTAGTGTTTCAGTCAACCAGTTCCTACTGACTATGGCCCCTCAGCCAAATCTTCTGCTGCTGGTTTTTGTATAACCTGCAAGCTAAGAAAGGTTTTTACATTTCTAATAGGTGAAAAAAAAATCATGTGATTCATGAAAATTATATGCAATTCAATTCCGAGTGTCCATAAATAAAGTTCTGTTGCAACACTGCTCTGCCCATTCATTTATCCACTGCCTCTGGCTGCTTTTCTGCTGCAAGGGCAGAGTTGAGGAGTTATGACAGATATGAGAAGGTCTGCAAAGCCTAAAACATTTGCCGTCTGGACCTTCATGGAGGAAATTTGCTGACCCCTGCCTGACTCAATTCTACAGCCAGGACACAGGCCGAGCAGTGTATTTTGATCATCTCCAGGAGGATGTGATCTAGAAAAAAATTCTTTGGTAACCAAATTGCCACCATCAGTGCTCATATTTTTTTTCTTCTTCTTCTTTGGCCACCCCACGGCATATGGAGTTCCCAGCCAGGGATCAGATCTGAGCCACAGTTTCGACTTGCACTGCAGCAGCAGCAATGCTGGATACTTTAACCCACTGGGCTGGGCCGGGGATTGAACCTGCATCCTGGAGCTGCAGAGATGCCACCTATCCTATTGTGTCACAGTGGGAACCCCAGCTCTCTTATCTTGAGTAAACCATTGGCCTTTTAAAATATCATCCTTGAAAATTCAAACCTCCTCAGCAAGGTAAACATTACATACAGGCCAGTGAATCCAAGGTTGCCTCTACCTATGGCAACAATCTTACTCCTTCACTTAGACCTCTTTCTTTCCCATCACCTGCAATCAAAATCCAAACATGACTTCCGGCTCCAGCCCTGGCTTCTCCTCCTCTCACGGCGGCGGTTTTATACCTCATGTCAGCAGATGCTGAATTGCTCACAATTCTTCCAGCTCTCCATGCCTCTTCCTACCTCACTGGCTTCACCTGGGCTCCTCTTGCTGCCTGCAGTGGCCTTTCCCAGCCTGACCACCTGGGAAGCTGCAGGTCAATTTTCAGGGCTCACCTTTAGGGTTATCATGGACCTCCAAGTGGCCCTCTCTGGATCTTCAATAGTACCCTGTCCCGAACTGTAGTGATTTCTGTGCATTTCCCTATGGGAATGCAGGCTCCTTGAGGGCAGACTCAGCTTAGTCCCCTCTCTGTCCCCAGTGTCTCCCAAGCACTCAGTGAATAGTTAACGTGATAACTAACGACACCGATGAATGTATAGTCAAGGACTGCTTCAGTTGTAGGTAATCAAAACCCAGCTCTAACTGTCTTAAGGAAAAAAAGAAAGGGTTACTCCTGCATCTGGACACTCTAGGTGTGTGCAGCTTGCTTCAGGTACAGGGGCTTAAATGTTGTTTTCAGGGCTCTTTACCCCTCCTGCTCTCACCTCTGCCTCTGTGTGTTGGGATCAATTCATTAGATTCCTGGTAGCTGATCGATTCATTGTGAAGAGCCCCGGACCACATCCTTCTTAGCAACCTTAGCTAGAACGTCTTTGCTGAGAGTTCCAGCAGCAAAGCCCTGGGAAGTCTCTGACTGGGTGCGGTTGGGCTCACAGGCTCATTCCTAACCAATCACTGTGTGGGGTGGGGCAGGGGTGCTCCAGGGAGCCAGGTCTGGTCACACAGTGAGGCCTGAGCTGGGCATCAGCCCCACCAGCTCTACATGGACTGGGTTCCCTGCAGGCAAGTGGAGCCTTGTCATCAGAAGGAGCCAGCCTAGAAGGAGAGAGGGGCATCTGAGAATAAAGGATGTGGGACAGAGAACTAAGAGTATCAAGACCGACTAACAAGGAGTTCCCATTGTGGCACAGTGTAAATGAATCCGACTAGGAACCATGAGGTTGCATGTTCAATCCTTGGCCTTGCTCAGTGGGTTAAGGATCCACTGTTGCTGTGACCTGTGGTGTAGGTCGAACACGCAGCTCAGATCTGCCATTGCTGCGCCTGTGGTATAGGCTGGTAGCTGTAGCTCTGATTGGACCCCTAGCCTGGGAACCTCTATATGCTGCAGGTGTGGCCGCAAAAAAAAAAAAAAAAAAAAAAGACTGATGAAGTCTGAGAAGGTCTGCTTGGCACCTATTTTGCTTCTGTGTCAAGGAAAGAAGGGACAGAAGCTGTTAAGAAAGAATCGAAGTTCAGACCAGGGGGAGAGGTAAAAATCTGCTTTGAATGGATTTGTCTTTTGGCCTCTGGAGTTGCTTGTCCCAGTGCTGAGTGAACTTGGAGATAAAAATCTCTGAGAAGCTGCCAGGGATATTTCAATTGGGGCCGACAGTGGTGTGGGGGGGTGGAGGTATGGCTCGCAGCCTTCCACAGTTTCCCACCATGTACAGCATCAATCCAGGGCCCCTAACCGATGCCTGACAACCTCCCTTGCCTCATCTCCTGCCAGCCTTTCCTCGGACTCTCCGTCTTCCCAGTCTCCTCCTCCCTGACTTGGCTGGTGCTGCCACTTTGCCAGACCGCCGAAATGTCTTCTCCTCTAGGGGGTCCTGACTAAGCCTCCCCACTCCAGTGAATTGCCTGACCTTCCATTCCCGTAATACCTGCTATCAACCTGCATCATGTTTGTTGCCTGAATGGATAAATGAATGCCGGAAGACCTAAGAGGGGCAAATAACCCGTTTTATGGGGAATAAGGTAGATTATGGGAAGAGCAGGTTAGTGACTGTGTCCTTAATCCCTGATAAAGCCCCAGAACAAATTATCAATCGAGCACTTGAGGAAGAGTCCACCTCCTTCAAATGAGCCTTTTTATTTTTTTTCTGGTTCTTCTCCATCTGACTGGTCCCCCACCAGAAGCAGTGACACCTTGGGGATGAGACTGATGGACAGCTGGGTGGCAGCACAAGTAGGAAAACGTGTAACTTCCAAGCCCTGAATAGTGGATGCACACCGATCCAAAGGCAGACCCTAGTACCGCAGGGCTTTCCCATTCCTGTCCCCTTCCTGAGGATCTTCATGACTCAAGAAACAGAGCAGGGAGATGAAGACAACCTCTTCAGATGACAGCCATTCATTCTGCATCCACCAAAACATTATTGAGCACCTTCTATGCACCAGGAACTGACAAAACAGTACTTCCAAAGATTGTGGCATGGCTACGCAGCACTGTGATTGCACTTAAAGCTGTGGAATTGTACACTTGAAAATGGGTACAGTGGTAGACTGCTTGTGTGTATTTTGCTACAATTAAAAAACGAAGATCATGGCAACTGGAGTGATGGACTCAGCTTAACTGGATGAAATGTGATAGTAACAAACGAAACGGCCTATACAACTCCACTCCTTCCCCAAATCTTTCAGAAGAGGATGGGCGAGATGTGGATCCGTAGCAATGCGAGCAAGTGACTTCCGGTCATTGGCCATAGATTTGAAAGTCTGTTATTCTGGGTTGTTTTGGGGAACAGTGTGGCATGGCTGCCGAATATGACCTCAGCCAGGAAGAAGAAGATCTAATACCTGCAGGGCCATTGGAAGGAAGGAGGCATACTTGGTCTGCATGGTTCAAGGGGTCGAACGAGGACTGATGTGGGACTTCTGTAGGAGGTGGTGGGTGCCCATCACTGGAGGGTGTGGGAGTGGCCAGAAAGAGGTTCTCTTTTCTGCTGCCTGACCGTTCACTTCTGCAGCTTCTTAGAATTTGTGGGAGGCCCCTCCTCTCATTCCACGATTTCTCTCAGTGACCCCAACTTTGGCTTCCATCCCACCATTGCACAGACAGCTCTCCCATCCTGTTCTGAGCTCCAGTCCTATGTGTCCAAGAGTCCATCTGACATTTTGTCACGGATGATCCATAGCTCAAGCCCAGCTGGAATTGTTCTTCCCTCTCGACGTGCTTCGTTTCCAGGAATCCCTTCCTTTTATGTGTGCCTCCAGGCTCCCATGGCTTGAAGCCTTCAGTACATCCTTGGTTCTTTCAGCCCCTCCCTCCCTCCCAGACAATCCCTAAACCTGGTTCTGTCTACCCTTGAAATATCTCCTAAGCTGGGCCTGGGTATCAGTAAGTGACTTGGATGAGACAGTGTCCAGTGCATATTTTGAAACACCTATTTTAGATGTGGTCTTCCTTTGTTGCTCTGAGCAGTAGCAATTTTCATGGGGTGGGAAGAGGGGGAAAAAGAAGGTGGGAGAGGAAGGAGGGATGGGTCCCTAAATTAGTCACTTCAGATGCTATAAGGAAGACTCAAAATAACAGTGACGCTAGAAGAGATGCTTATTCTCACCCACGTGACAGGGTATGTCCAGGGCTGATACTGCAGCCCCCCTGGGGCCTTCTGTCATGCTTGCCTACAGTCCCCAGGGTAGTGCCTTTGGCAGCATGATGGCTTTGGCCCCTAGGTGGCTCACCACATCTGCGTTTCAGCCAGTGGGAAGGGGGAGGGAAGAGGGAGGGTATGCTCCTTCTCTTTAAAGGCATGACCCAGAAGTTGTACATATCAGTTCCTCTCATATCCTGTTAGCCAGCAAATGGTCACATGGTTGCACCCTGCTGCAAGGCAGGCTGGGATCTGTAGTCTTTAGCCTAGTGGCCATGTGCCTAATGAAATTTCCTACAGAAGAGGAGGAGAATAGACGTAAGAACACTAGTGGTTCCTGCCACAGTTCTTCTGTACATTTCAATGTGACATGCATGGCATTTAATTGGCTAGACCTTAAGGATATAGTACATGAAGGCTTTACACACTCATGAGGTTCCTTAGTGTCCAGTAAAGTGCTTCTTTTAAGGATGGAAACATTGAGGTCAGAGAGGAGAAGTCACTTGTGAAGACTGCACAGCAAAAGGCCAACTGGGCCTAAAATCAAACTTTGAGCTCACTTGTTACTATGTCAAAGAGATCTGGCTGAGAGGCAGACAGGCGGTGCCAGGAAGACAGGTCTTTGGGGGCTGGGGGAGGCCACCTTTCCCAGTCTGTCTACCTGGGGAGCTACTCATCATTTGTCAGGGTTATCATGGCTCTGAGGTACCTCCAAGTGGCCCTCGCTGGATCTTCAATAGTACACTGTCCTGAACTGCAGTGATTTCTGTGAACTTCCCTATGGGAATGCAGGCTTCTTGAGGGCAGACTCAGCTTAGTCCCCTCTGTCCTCCCAGGCACTAGATGAATAGTGAAGTGAATAACTAAATACACAAATGAATGTATATTCAGGGACTCCTTCAACTGCAAGTAATAGAAATTTAGCTCAAACTAGATTGAGGGGAAAAAATGATTGGCTCAAGTGTATCTGGGCAGTCTAGGTGCGCATCTTACTTCAGGCATAGCTAGATCCAGGGGCTTAACAGCTGTGCGTCTTTGCTATGCTGGTCAGCAAAAATTGACACTGGTTATGTGGCTTGACGCTTCTTGCCCTTTTTTGTGGGAAGTGTTGTCCAAGAAGCCCCTGCAGGGATTGGGAAGGGAGGGGGTTAAGGGAATATTGGGTGCTACTGGTGGTCATGGTTGGACAAGGAGTTCTTCCCGGACATCTATCCCCAGGTTCAGGGCACATTGGTGTAGCGCCCAGGATAGCCCTTGATTTTTGCTTTTGGCTTTATGGGGATATCTCTTGGGGCATCTCTTGGGAGCTTCCCTGTGGCTCCACCTCTGCTGGTGTTGGATGCACTTGCTGTAGCCTCAGGCCAGAGGTGGCCTGGGCCCCTCACTCCTACTTCTCTGGGAAAGCCAAGGCACCCTGTCGTCTCTCCTGGCAGGGCTCCTTGGAGTTCTCACATTTGGCTGGGACTGGGGTAGACGAAGGGGAAGGAGGAGGAAGAGGAGGAGGAGGGAGGACCAACTGGCAGACTCCAGGGCAGGTCCTGCCCAGGGATGAGAATTCACCTTTGTAGAACAGATGGATGGGGTGCTATGAATGCAGCGTGAGGTCTGTGTCTCTCTGAGGCTCTGTGTACTGGGATCCTATCTGTTCCAGTGGTCGCAGGCTGTGGTCCCATTTCCCCAGCAGCCTCTGGTCTCAGAGATGTGCTTCTTCCTCCTGCCCTGGCTCTGGGGGGGCCCAGCCTTTGGGGTGGGAGTCTCTCAGTGTCCTCAGTTCTGGCCTGTGAGGCTCCTCCCCAGGGTAAGTGTGAGGTCGGGGTACGTCCCTGGGTCCAGAGTCTAGGAAAGAAATTGGAGGGAGCAAGTCCAACCCCCACCCATGGGAACCCTTCATCCTCCCTCTGGAGGGAAGGACAGCCTGGCCCTTTGGGGAATCTGAAAGCTCTGATCAAGAGAGCGTTGCTTCCTGACCTCCCCACATTCGTGGAGGGGGCAGGAGGTCCCAGGAGACCCTGGCAAGTAAAATTCAGGGACGGGAATGAGCCTGATGGATGGAGGGGGGCGGTCTTAAGAAAGGCCTTGAGTGCCAAGCAGAGGAGTGTGGGTTTACTCTGGCGGTAAATGGGGACCTTGAGAGGTCCTTTCAGGGGAAGGATGTGAGCAGATTCCTGACTCAGGTCCTCAGAGGGCATTCACAGAGTGGAGGGTTGGGGGGACAGAGTGGAGGCTCACAGGAGGATCCAAGGCGGAGGTGGGGGGCTGGGGGGGGGCATGGGCAGCAGCGGCAGAGGGGAAGCAGGCCCAGGAAGAACGGGCGGTCCTTGGTCCTGTCTGTGGGTGAAAGAAAGGAAGGGAGACTTGGACTCTGGAGCTTCTTAACCCTCAGTCCCTGCGATTCCGCTGCCTGCCAGTGTTTCCTCTGGGCCGAGGTGGCCCTTGTAGACAGGATGTGGTGCCCGCCAAGGGTGCCTTTATGAATGGAGTGCGAAGGCTGCTGACTCAGCAGGCGGCGAGACTTTGAGGCCACCAGGTTTGCAGCGGAAGTGTTTGGGAAGGAAGTGGCTGCTCAGGGCTTCCCTGCTGCGGACAGCTGGGAGGCGGTGCTGGGCAGGATGCACCCGGCTTGGCTCAGGGTCTCCCTCCGCTCAGCTCCTGGGAGTGTGTTCGGGGTCAGGGTGGGGGTGGGGGTGGGGGGCTTGGGAGGCAGTGCTTGACTGGGCTTGGGACAGTTGAGCCTGGGCGCCTATGACTAGAATTGATGCTAATGGCTGTTGATGACATCTGCTCCCTGGAAGGGCAGAGAGGGGTGGCAGGAGGTGGGGAACTCAAACCCTTCTCGTCTGAGCTCGCTGGCAAATTACATCACATTAATGAAGTCCCCTCATTTATCTGGGCTTTAATTTTTTCCTCTTGCAAAAATGGGACCAAGTCAGGCAGCCTGGTTCCCTGGGTGGTTCAGAGAATGTGAAACCCTGTATATTTTTGTCAAACTGTCTTGGCTAGCCTAAATCAACACTGGTGACAAGGCTGGATCAGGCTGTGGCAGGAGCAATCTGGCAGCAGCTGTGGGTCACAGTGGAGAACAGCTTGGTGGCAGCGGAGGTGGGGGGGCACAGGCAGGGCTGGACCCAGGGAGGTCTGGGCTCAGATCTGATGTGTGTGTCACAGAAATGCCTCTTACTCAGAACAGACTCCAGCCGGGGGAGGGTCAGCCCCAGTCCAAGCTGTGTCCATTTCTGATTGGTCTTGCTCACTCAGATACATGTATTAAATTAGCCAGGGCCCTTTCCCCTCCGCCCCATGCTCTCACAACAAGCTGTCTTCTACAAGTTTCCCCTGGAAGTTTTTGCACAAACACTGCTCACTGCACATGCCCTACGCCGAACCCTTCCGTGTCCTCTATCTCTGTGAGTACCACACCCGGTCACGGGGCTTAAAACCAGGGACACGCTGCCTGCTCCCTTCCTCTTCCCATGTCCTCAGAGCCTCACTTTCCCCTAGACCTGCTTTGTCTCTCTTTCAGGCTCTTCTCATTGATCCTGCAGATGCTGTCAGAATAATCTTTATGAAGCACCGCTCTGACCATACCACGTCCCCTATTCCAGAACATTCCATGGCTCTCAGCTGCCTTTAAGATAAACTTTCGACCTCTTAGCCAATCTCCAAGTCTTATTCTTTACTAGCTATTGTCTTGAGCCAAACTGATCTGTGCCGTCCTTGCCCTGAGTGGGCCAGCCTTGCCTTTACTTGCTGCCTGGCCTCCCCCTTTCTTTCTTTCTTTATTTTTTTTAAAGGCCGCACCCATGGCATATGGAAGTTCCCAGGATAGGGGTCAAAGTGGAGCTCCAGCTGCCAGCCCGTACCACAGCCACAGCAACTCAGGATCCTGACTGCATCTGCAACTTGCACCACAGCTCCCGGCAAGGCCGGATCCCCAACCCACTGAGCTAGGCCAAGGATGGAACCCGCATCCTCACGGATACTAGTTGGGTTTGTTACCACTGAGCCACGACGGGAACTCCTCCCCTTTCTTATATTCACATGCCAACATCTTAGTTCCTAAGGGAGGGTCCCAGCTGCCCCCTGCCCCGCCTCCCCTGGCGCAGCCTCCCCAGTGACTCGGTTCCCTCCTGCCAGCATCACTCAAAATATCCCTCAGCCATAAGCCTTGAAGTGTGTGGGAGGGAGGACCTCCCAGCAGTGAGAAGGCCCCGGGGAGGACCTTTGAAGACAAAGGCCTCACTTCCTCTTCTTCACAGGCAGGGGCAGCCTTCCACCACGGAAAGCCCAGCTGTCAGCTGCCTCACGGGAAGATGTGTCAACTGGGCAGCAGGCGTGTGCATGTGGCCACCATCCTGGGACTGCTGTGGTTCTGCCTCACAGGTGAGGGGAGGACAGTGGGGCCTGGAGGTTTGGGGGGAGGCACCCACTCCCACCAGGGCTCCTGCTCAGCCTCTCTGTCTAGCAGGGCCGGGGAGGTTTTGACTAACCTTCCAATCTCCTCTGTGCTCTATCCACACTCATTCCTCCCTCTGGGATCCAGTGGGCAACTTGCTTTACATTTCTCAGCCTCCATTTATTTCCTTTTCTGTGAAGTGGTAAGGTGAGCACTAAATGTGATAATGTTGTTTCTTGAACGTACTGTACATGTGCTTCTTCCCCAGGACCTTTGCACGTACTGTTCCCGCTGCCTGAAACTTGCTGTGCCCACATGTCTGTCTGACTAGATCTGTTATTTCATTGCAGTCTTTGCTCAAATGTCACCTTTTCCAGGCTTTCCCAGCTACCTTGTATAAAATAGCACATCATCTCCCTTCTCCGTGACCTTCATGCTTCTTTCCAAGATTTATCCCCATCTGACATATTATGGGTTTACTTGCTTATTGCCTGCTCTGCTCAAAGAGCAGGCTCTATCCCCAGGGCCAGGATTGATGCCAGCCACATAGCAGGTGCTTAATAACCATGTCGAGTAAAGGATGTAAGTCTTCCCACACAGTTCCTGGCACAGAGTTAGCATTCAATAATGGCAGCTACTTTAATAACATCTCCATCATATTTCAAGTCCTAATCAGTTCCTGCTCAGTGGGGGAAAGCTGCCGCCTTCCTCTATGAGGGGAAGACAAAGCTGAGTATCTGGTGCCATCTGGTGGTCACAAAGAGGAAGCACCACTTTACCCAGATCTACTTTGATTTCTCTAGAGAAAGGGCTTTGTCTGGCTGATGTATCAGGTTTCATTCCCCCAAATGCTCCATACAAGGGGCACCTGGTTGGTCTCCAATTGAAGAGCTGGCCTGTGGCCTGGCATTGCAGCAAGAGTTCCAGTGCTGGTTTAAGACCTTTAGAGATCCCTACACACTGCAAAAATGATGATGCCCCCTCCCTGTGATTCACGATGAAAATACTAGCTATTAAATGTTGCTTTTCTCCTTTAACGACTGCTGTATTCAGCTAGCTTTGTTTCAAGACTGTTTGACCTTCACACTTTTTGAATGTGTCTGCCTTGCTGGTGCCCAAAGTACACACTTAATCTAACCATTACTCAAGAATGGCAGTCCCAGGCTAAGGGCCACGTCTCACCAAAAGAACAGCTATCAGGAACCCTTTACCTAACTTTCCAGGAATCTAAAAGAAGAGCTGGACTAAAGGCAGAGATGACTGGGTAGGAGGTAACCCAAAGGATATAGGGCAGTGGGGGGAGCAGGGGAACCTACCCCAGGGGGCGTTTCTCTGGCTATGACGGACTCCTTTTCATGGCCTTTAAATCTCAGCTTAAGATCTCTTTATGGAGAACATGATTCACCACCATATTTAAATGCATGGGTATTCTTTCTTGCTTGCATAAAAACGAATCATGTTTACTTAGGAGAAGAAAAAGCACTCATGATTGTTTCTCATCCAGAGAAAAACATTAATAATATTTTGATGCATACATTTTAAGATTGTCTTTCTACAATTTATAAAGATAATCTATGCCTATGGGGGAAATGCAACCAACACAAACAGGTATAAAGTACCTGCCAGATTTATGAAAATCTGCCTCCTTACTTTCTATCCACTGGCTTGCTTTTCTTCCTTCATACCCCTAATCACAGGCTAGTGAAAATTTATGTGCTAGTTTGTCCCTCTCTCCCACTAAAATGTAAGCGCTGTACGAGTGTGACCTTGGTGTCCTCTGTGGCATTCTTAACTCTTAAATTTGGCATAGTAGGTGCTTACCTACTATGTATTCTTATTGAATACATAGTATTCATTGAACTAGGACTACAGATAATAAATCTCAGGCCTTACAAGGGGGCTGGACAGGGCATGAAGTTAACCCGGAAGGGGAGGGGGACTAGGGAGGCCCAGAGTGTCCCCACTCCTCCTCACTGTCCCACCCCACCAACCCCACCCATCCCCAGATGCCGCTGTGGAGGTCCGGGTCCCCGAAGACCCCGTGGTGGCCCTCGTGGGCACCGACGCCACCCTGCGCTGCTCCTTCTCTCCTGGGCCCGGCTTCAGCCTGGCACAGCTCAACCTCATCTGGCAGCTGACAGACACCAAACAGCTGGTGCACAGCTTCGCTGAGGGCCGTGACCAGGGCAGCGCCTATGCCAACCGCACCACACTTTTCCCAGACCTGCTGGCTCAGGGCAACGCGTCCCTGAGGCTGCAGCGCGTGCGCGTGGCTGATGAGGGCAGCTTCACCTGCCTGGTGAGCATCCGGGACTTGGACAGCAGCAGTGCCGCAGTCAGCCTGCAGGTGGCAGGTGAGTGCCCCAAAGTGGGGGGCGCCCTCCCCACTAACCACAGCCCTTTAGCCATTGCCCAGTGTTGACCCATGTCTTCACAGCCCTAAGCGTCCCCTCCCTCCACTGTGTCCCACGGCTCTTGCCCTACCTTGATCTCTGCCCTCTACCCTCTGACCCCCTGCAGCCCCCTACTCAAAGCCCAGCATGACCCTGGAGCCCAACAAGGACCTGCGGCCAGGGGACACAGTGACCATCACCTGTTCCAGCTACCGGGGCTACCCTGAGGCTGAGGTGTTCTGGCAGGATGGGCAGGGTGCGCCCTTGACCGGCAACGTGACCACGTCGCAGATGGCCAACGAGCAGGGCTTGTTCGATGTGCGCAGCGTCCTGAGGGTGGTGCTGGGCGCTAATGGCACCTACAGCTGCCTGGTGCGCAACCTCATGCTGCAGCAGAACGCTCACAGCTCCATTACCATCACGCCGCATAGAAGCCCTACAGGTTTCTGTTTGTGTTTTGTTTTTGATCCTTAAATGTCCCTCTGAGGGAGGGAGATTTGGGACCTATCTGCAGGGGCCACGGGATCTGATCTCCTTAACTTCTGTCTCCCAGAACAGTGAGAGGCCTAATAACAAAAAGATAGGGTGAGTAGGAAGGAAACTTACCGGGGTAGGAGTAGGTGGGGGTGATGATCACAGGTCCTCTCTGCTCTCTGGATCTCCTGACTCCAGGGCTCTGGAAACCTCTGGGAAAAAAATGAAGAAGCATTCAGATCTCAGAAGAGAATGGAAGGAGAGGAGAGGAAAATGGTTCCTGGCAGAGAAAGGAGTTTTGCTAGGGCTGGAGGCTGCCTCAGGCTGGGTCTGCCCTGGGGATGGGGCTTGTCAGGTCAAGACCAAGCTGCTGGGAGTCTTGTCAGAAGCTTAGGGAGACTCAACCTGCTCTTAGGTGTGGGGAAGATGGAATGGAACCTGGGGGTTGACAGAGATCTGGGAGCCTGTGGGTGGCAGCCCAGAGTGTCCCCGCCCCTCCTCACTGCCCTGCCGCTCCAACCTCGTCCTTAGGTGCGGTGGAAGTCCAGGTTCCCGAAGACCCCGTGGTGGCCCTCGTTGGCACCGACGCCACCCTGCGCTGCTCCTTCTCTCCCGAGCCCGGCTTCAGTCTGGCACAGCTCAACCTCATCTGGCAGCTGACAGACACCAAACAGCTGGTGCACAGCTTCGCCGAGGGCCGTGACCAGGGCAGCGCCTATGCCAACCGCACCACACTCTTCCCAGACCTGCTGGCTCAGGGCAACGCGTCCCTGAGGCTGCAGCGCGTGCGCGTGGCTGATGAGGGCAGCTTCACCTGCTTTGTGAGCATCCGGGACTTTGGCAGCGCCGCGGTCAGCCTGCAGGTGGCAGGTGAGAGCCCAGAAGGGGGCCGACCTCCCCTTGGCACATCCTCCATACTTCCTGCAGCCCCTTATCAACTGTCCAGTGCAGACCCATGTCTTTACAGCTCCCGCTCCCTCCACTGTGTCCCCTTGCCCTTGCCTTACCTTGACCTCTGCCCTCTACCCTCTGACCCCCTGCAGCCCCCTACTCAAAGCCCAGCATGACCCTGGAGCCCAACAAGGACCTGCGGCCAGGGGACACAGTGACCATCACCTGTTCCAGCTACCGGGGCTACCCTGAGGCTGAGGTGTTCTGGCAGGATGGGCAGGGTGCGCCCTTGACCGGCAACGTGACCACGTCGCAGATGGCCAACGAGCAGGGCTTGTTCGATGTGCGCAGCGTCCTGAGGGTGGTGCTGGGCGCTAATGGCACCTACAGCTGCCTGGTGCGCAACCCCGTGCTGCAGCAGGACGCTCACGGCTCCGTCACTATCACAGGTAGGGAGCAGGCGGACAGCTAGCGAAAGACGGAGCCATTGCCTTTATCTGGACCCTGACCTAGAATTTAGGTAGGCTTGGGTGATCAGAAGACTTAAAACAAAAATTCCCCCTACATTTCAAGTGTCTCAAACTCTCTCCCAAGAAGTCCTTAAGGGGTTGCTTTATCGAGCTGTTAAGAATCATTTGTAGTATTTTCCCTCCTAAAAGCATCTTAGGTGGTCCTATACAGGGCACCGAGTACCTGCCTGGAATCTGGAGGTGTAGGTGGGAGTTCTGGGGCAGCCACAAGGCATGGCCCTGGAGTGATTTCCTAGGGCGACTTCTCCTGGTTCTGGGAAGGTGTGGCTACATCACGAATTGATGCTGGGCACCATCTGACTGTGAGGCCCTGAGACACAGCTGGGTCTCCCCAGGTGTCAGCCCCCTTCACCCCATCAAAATCAGCTCTCCGGTTTGAATTGCCCCTGGACCCAGGAAGCCATTGCAATGGCCGGGCGCTCTCTGCTGCCCCCATGTGGGCAAACACTAGATCAACACGGCCCATTTGGCTATTCCCTCAATCTCTGCTTTTGGGGTCCTAGCCCAGACCCCCTTCCCTTCCTTTAATGCCCATTTCAGTAGGCACCCTTTTGCCTGGAGGTGTGAGGAGGCCCACATTCACCAGGGGAGCCAGTCTCCATCTGGGTTTGGACCTTGGTCTGGTTCCAATGTCCCTACCCCTGGGCCAACTAAGCTTTCCTAGGGGCCTCCGTGCCTGTCTGGGGTCAGGGCCCCAGGTTCTGTCCATCTGGTTCTCCTGTTTTCTCTTTCCATGACTTCCACCCGACCCACAGCCCACCCAAGGCCAGTTTCTATACCAGCCTCAGGATTCACCACATGCTTTGTGGACTGGCCCCCCTGCTCACTGGGGACATTCACCCCATCTGAGAGAAAAATCTTTAAAGTTCTAGGAATTAACATTTAAAGGGCTCTAAAGTGCTTTCATTTCACAAATGAGGAAACTGAAGCCCAGGGAGGACAGAACTTTCCCAAGGCCACAGACTAGCACAGTGACTCTGACTCTTTTGGGGGGTCAGGTACCTTTCTGAAAATCAGATATGTATTAATGCTGTCATTTGCATTTAAATGTTGAGGGTTTGTGGTCCCTCTAAACTCATCCATGGGGGTCTGTGGACCTTGGCTCCAGCACCCGGCAGTGAGCAGATGAACCAGAACCAGAATCCAACTTTCAGCCTCTCAGCCTAATTTTCTCTCCTCCCCACCACCCAGCCTCCTATTTTTTTTGTGAGAGCAGGTCTGGCCTACTTTGGAGCCCTTGGCCTGTATTTTGCTTCGGGCAGCTTTGTGCTTTGTAAAACATTCTGGGATTCAGACTTGCAGTCCCCCAGCCTGTCTCTCCCGCACCTGCTGGAGGCTAGTTGCGTGTGCTGTATGAGGAGGGGCTTTGTGGAGCAAACACTGGATGTGGAGCCTGAAGATGCAGGTCTGAGCCCCGCTCTGTCCTTGGATGGCAGAATGAGGGCAAGTCCGCGCTGTGTCCCAGGCCCCAGTATCAGCCTGGGTGTCACTGTAACAAGAGCCCCTCCTCCTGGGCAGTTCTGTGCCTCTGCTCTGTGCTTTCCTGCAGGAGCCCCACCCTCAGATTCCCAGGGGTCCCTTCCACATGCTTTGTGGACTGGTCCTCCTGGCCCTTTGTGACAGCTCCTATCCTTCTCTCCTGCTCACCAGGGTGACGGGTCCTTTTGCTTCCAGTGTCCAGAGCCGCAGCTTTGCTGGCCATGCCTGTAGAAGGTGACATCGGCCACAAATCCCTGGCCCACAAATCTGTGCCAAGGCCTCCACTGCCCAGGGGTTCATGGCATTGCTCTCTGCTCTGACGGCACCTTCTGCGGGAGCTGCCTGCTCTCATCATCCTCCAGGCCCCTGCCCAGGACCCTCACGGGCCCTGGACTGGGCTGGAGGAGGGTGTTGTTGGATCAGCTGTGAGTGCTGACCCAGGCCGGGGCAGCTCAACCCCTTCCCTCTGCCCTGAGAGAGCTAACTGGAGGGCCGTCAGTGATGCATGAAAACTTTCTCCAGGCAAGTCTCCTCCTCTTGGGTAAACCCAGAACCTTCACTCTGGCACTCACCCTCATCTTTCTGCGGGAATCTGCAAACATTTGTTGTCAAGGCCTGGATGGTATATCTTTTGTGGGCCACATACCATCCTCGTTGCTGCTACTGCTGCTGCTTTTCCTTTTTTTGGTAACCCTTTACAAATGTCAAACTATTCTTAGCTCACGGGTTGGACAAAAACAGGCCACAGGCCAGATTTGGTCCATGGGCTGCAGTTTGCCAAATCCTGGTCTATAAGATGGGGCATGTCCCCAAGTTGGGGCTGGGGTAGTCCGGGAGGGCCTCCTGAGAAGGTGTCTCAAGCCAGGTGGAGAGTTAGGGAGCACTTTTTAGGTAGAGGAACTGACAGCAAGGGTGGTGGGGGGCTGGAAGAAGCCAGTTGTCTCTGCAGAGAAAGGTTAGGACACCAGTCTAGCTAGAGCAGCGAATTACAAAGGGAAGGGGAAGAGTGGCAGCCGGATCATAGAAGTCCTTGACTCATCCTGAGAGGACTGAAGCACTATCCTCGTGTCAGGAGGGAGCCACGCAGGCTTCTTCAGCATCCCCACCTGCAGACTCTCCCATGCTGCCAGGTTGAGGCATGTCCACAGCAGGATTTGGAGGGTGTGTGGATGGGGGGCGGGGCATGGGAACTTAAGCTCTCTTCATAGTGTTGGGGCCCAGTAAGGGTAGGGCCCCCCCCAATTCACACCTTGGAGTCAGTGGCGCTGTCCTCAGGGCCACTGCGGCCAGGCATGACAGTCTCTCCCCACTCCCCTTCCAGGGCAGCCCATGACATTCCCCCCCGAGGCCCTGTGGGTGACTGTGGGGCTCTCCATCTGTCTTGTCGCACTGCTGGTGGCCCTGGCCTTCGTGTGCTGGAGGAAGATCAAACAGAGCTGTGAGGAGGAGAATGCAGGTGAGTGAGAGGGGGCTGTGTGCACACGCACGTGCATGTGTCTTTGGGTATGCCTGTGTGTCCGTGACATCGACACGAGTGTCACTTTCCAGTGGCAGAATGAGTTGTGTGCGTGCGCTTTTGAGGCTGAACACATGTCTTATGTGTGTAAACCACTGTGAGCCTGCCCGTGAACATGCAGACACGGCAGGAGGCGTGTGGATATGAGAGTGACTGGGAGTGGTGGATGTGTAAGGCTGAAGTGGGACAAGTGGTGAATGTGTCTGTGCACAAGCGTGACTGTGAGAGCGTCAGTCACATGAGTGTGTCTGTGAGTGAGAGCTCAGATTTAGGGCTGGACACTGAGCAGCAGAGGTGAGACTGCTTCATGGGCGTGCATGTCCCCGAGAAAGGGTGTGTCTGCCTCACAGTGGGCAGAGTCTGAAGCAGGTGCACTGGGGGGTCAGGGGGATTGACTTTGGGGATGGGTAGGCGAGTTGGTGCTGGCCAGTGGTGGGCAAGTTGACCCTCATGGCTGGCACGCGGGTCAGCATGCATGTAGATGGTGAGAGGTTGGGGGTGACTGGGCGATGGCAAGGAGCATGCATGTGTGAACAGGGAAGAGACCGGTCCGTGGAGACCGATCCGTTGACAGGTAGGTGGCTGCCTGTGTGGCAGATGGCTGATGGGGCTAGTGGAAGGATGAGGAAGGACACGGGGGTGGGTGTGTGTGTTGGAGGTGGCGGTTGAGTGGGGTGGTGAGTGGGTGGGTGGGTGGAGGGGTGAGTAGATGGTCCCTGGCCAGGTGAGTGGTGGACTCCAAGCTGGTATCCCTTTCCTCCCACCATGGGGCTCTGCTCTGTGCTGGTCTCAGGCTCCGACCTGGTGTCCAGCATCTGGAACAGCAGCCAGGCCTGCTCAGCCCCACGTACCTGCCTCTTGCACTCCTGGGGAAAGTGGGGCTGAGGGAGGAAGTGTGTGTTCACTCTTCCAGGAGCTGAGGACCAGGACGGGGATGGAGAAGGATCTAAGACTGGTGAGTCTGAGCTAAAAGCTGGCACTATTGGCTGAGGGATGAACCCAGGGACAGGGGAGGACCCCAGGGTCTGGAAGAGCCATGTGGGCTTGAAGGTGTGACTGAAGTGTGCCCTGTGGACAGTGGCCCCCCAACCTAGGTGAGTCTGGTCCTTGCTCAGCATTAAGACCCAGAGACGGGTCCCCCAATTCTCATTCTCTTCCAGGTTCGTTCGTTCTTTCTTCCCTTTTTTTTTTTTGCTTTTTTGCAGCACATGGAGGTTCCCGGGCCAGGGGTTGAATCGGAGCTGTAGCCACCAGCCTACACCACAGCCACAGCAACGCCATGTCTGCAAGCAACACCACAGCTCATGATAATGCCGGATCCTTAACCTGCTGAGTAAGGCCAGGGATCGAACCTGCATCCTCATAGATACTAGTCAGATTCGTTAACCACTGAGCCATGATGGAAACTGTTCTCCTGGGTGCTTCCTTTCTCCTGCCTACCTTTTCCCATCTTCCCAGGCGGCTCCACCGGGAGTGACCAGCACTGCCAGTTCTGGTGGCTTCCTAGGAGGAATAATGAGGGCTCAGGAGACAAAGCCACCTGGGTTTTAGTTCCAGCTCCAGCTCGTCTAAGCTGAGTGGTCTTGAGCAAGTCACTTTGCCTCTCTGGGCGCATTTCCTCCTAACTGCCTCCCTTCATAGGTTTTTCTGAGGGGTGAAATGAAATGAGGTCATGTATGTTAAGGGCCTGGAGTTGTATCTGGTGCGTGCGAGGGTTTGGTCCCTTGCAGTCCTGTTATTAGGACCGTGTAATCAGCCTGACACAGCCCCACTCTGGTTAGAGGCTGCGTAACTTTGGCCAATGTGCTCTGTTCCTCTGCGCTTCAGCTTTTCATCTGTAAAATGTCATTCTGACCTGTCCTGGTGGCACCAGAGGCTGTTTGAAGCTCTCTTGAGTGACTCTGCAAAGGGCATGGGACTATGGGGACATAAGCCTGGGGCCCAGCAGAGGGTAGGTGCCAAGGCATCTGTGCCCGGCAGCCACTGGAGGCCTCACTGCCTTCCCTTCCCGGGGCTCCTGGGCTGGGGGAGGCAGGTTCCCACTGAGCCACGTGGGATAGTGTCTTTGACATGGGTTCCCGCCCCACCCCTGCAGATGGAAGGACAGGAGATGGACCCCTGGAAAGTATGCCAATGAATCCTCTGCCTTCGGTGTCTGGGTGGGGCGGGTGTGGATTCAGCCCTGGGATCAGGCCTTGTTTCTCATGCTCCAAGGAGGAGGCAAGTGTAGTTGGCAGAAGGGAGGGATTGGGAAGGAAGAAGGTGGCTTCGAGATGAGCTCAGTCTCAGCGCTGCAGCCTCCCAGGCCCACCAGGGGACCCCTTCACCCTGTCTGTAGAGCAGGCTCAGTGTACTCACATTTCTAGCTCACAGGAGGGCAGGGGGTTTGCTCCCATGGTAGAGATGCAGAAAACTGAGGCCCAGGCAAAGGAGTGACAGGCCACAGAGTGGAGCTGGGACTTGGGATGGCAGCCAAGGGCCTTTGCTGGTGCTGTGATGTTGGCCTCAGCCTCCTGCCTCTTCCTCCCAGTCCTTCTAGCTTTTATTTCTTCCTCAGCTCCTGTCCCTCTGCACACCCCCCTACCTGCCCCACTCCTCATGGTCACCCCTTCACAGTGTGCTCCTTCCTTTCTTGCAGCCCTGCGGCCTCTGAAACACTCAGAAAGCAAAGAAGGTAAGGACATGTGGCAGGTGAGGTTGCACACCCGTGTGTAGGAAGCTGGGGAGGGTCGCTGCTTTGGGGCGGGGGCCTTCTCACCCTTCACTGCTGCCCTGAGGATCCCTCACCAGAAGAGCAGTGCCCTCTTCCCCCTGATGAAGCAGCAGAGGGTGGAGAAACTGCTGCCCTAAGAGGATGCAAATATGACAGAGGCTTCCCCAGGACAGGAGTTGTGATCTTAAGGCTACTGTGTCCTAGAACCAGCTTCCATGTCCTTGGGTTCCGCTTCCTTCAACTCGAAGCTTCCATCCCTGGGCCCAGGGGAGCCTGTTCCAGCTCCCACACCCTCCTCCAGAAGTAAGGAGGAAAGGAGAAGGAGGGGAACTTTTTTCTAGGACTTGATTAGAAACAGCCCCTGTCAGTCCTGTTTGTATCCATTAGTGGGAACTTAGTCATATGACTCCTAAGTCAAGTGAGGTTAGGACCTGGTCTTCAGCTGGGCAGCCATGTCCCCCCTACACAGTAAGTGGTCAGTAAGTGTTAGCTACCATTATTATTCAGATTATTATAACATGCGTTAGGAAGTGGTTGGTTGGAGGGTAGGTTAGTTGGAGGTTCTATCTTATTGAAAGCAACTAAGAGCCACACCTAATGTATGTGTGTGTGCAAACGTGTATGTATGTGTGTGTTTTGTTTTCTTTTTAGGGCCGCACCCACCGCATATGGAGGTTCCCAGGCCAGGGGTCTAATCAGAGCTGTAGCCACCCACCTACACCACAGCAACACCAGATCCGAGCCACGCCTGTGACCTACACCACAGCTCACAGCAATGCCCAATCCTTAACCCACTGAGCGAGACCAGGGATCGAACCCACGACCTAATGGTTCCTAGTCAGATTTGTTTCTGCTGCGCCGTGATGGGAACTCCTGTGTGTGTATTTTGAGCAAAATAATTCCTTGACAGACTTGTCACCGAATACGAGTGGCTTCCACCTAGAAAATCAAAGGTTTGGCGACCTTAATTTTTTGCCAGAGGTTATGGAGCCAAAAATCTCTTTCAGGTTGCCTTGGAAACCTGTTAGGAAATAAACTTTGACAGAATTTCTGGAGGCTTATCTTGCATGTAGCTTTTCTTTTCTTTGGGGAGAGAGGATGGACGGACATAGGCCCTGTGCACAGGAAACTTCCAGAGGCAGGGGTCAATGGGACCCTCAGGAACCTGCATAGCATTCATGATGAAAGCGGGGGAATACACTCAGACTTTCACGAAAGGCAGCAAGAGGCCTTCAGAAAGGCAGCCTGATATGGAAGAAAGAGCCCCCTAGGCTGGGAGGGGCCACCTCACTTTCAGTCTGTGCCCATGACCTTCCAGCGGGAGTTTCCTCCTCTGTCACACGCCCCTTGCAAGATGCCAAGGTGTCAAATGCAGACGTGCTCTGTGTAAAGCCAGTCCTTCAGAATTTATAGAATGTTCCCTGGAAGGCGTGGAGGCCTAGGTTGGGGTCTGGAGGGATGGAGAGAATTGATCTGCCTCCCTGTTGTTCTGAACCGAAGTAGGCAGAGAAGAGCGAGCAGGTGGAGGTCAAAGTGTCAGTTTGGCTCCTGATGTTTTGCTGGAGAGTGTGGCCTGAGGGTGCGGTGCAGTGGGCTTCCTGATCCTGCTCCCCCCCCCCCCGCTCCTCCGCATGGCAGCCTGCCCCATGCCCCCCAGGCTCTGGCCAGGCTGGATAAGCCCAGAGGCAGTCCCCGGAAGGGAGAGCTACTTTCCCAGGGACAGACAGAGCCTCAAGGATGGGAGAGGGAGGGGCAGGATCATGCATAGCCCCCCTTCTTCTAAACTCTCCTTTCAGGTCAGGGAGTGAAGGGAAGCCAGTGTGTGAATCCACGGGGATCCAAGATGGATCAAGGGACAGGCAGGGGCTAGGGGGTGGGGAAGGGAAAAGTGTGGTGGGCAGAGGGGGACGTGTGTGTGTGGGGTGGACTGATGGGGATTGAGAGAGAGGTGGGCAAGGGTTGTGCAGTCTCCCCCAGGCACCTTCCTGGTCTGATACCCAGCTGCTGTGTGTGTGTGTGTGTGGGGGGGTGCCTCGAGTGCAGTGCTTGGTGGGGAGGCACTGCTAGTCAGACTGGGGGCCTCTCACACGTCCTCTCCCTTGATCGTGTGGCCCATCCCCAGATTTCTGACGCACTCCCAAGGGCAGAACTCTCGCATTTAATGCTTTCCCCTCCTTTTTCTCTTTCCCATCATGAAATGCAGAGGATGGACCAGAAATAGCCTGACCATGCGGACCAGGTTGCTGCTGCCCCTGCCCTGGGGCTCCCACCCCTGGCTGCACTGGAACCTCCATGTGAGCTCTGGGCTGGGGGCTTCCTTGCCCCCACCAGATGGCTCCCCCTCTGGTGGGTCTACTCATTCTGCAAAGGACACGATACACAGACCACCCCGCAGCCTTATCTCTCTGATGGACGGGATTCTCAAGTCATCCTGCTGCCTTATTTCTCCCGTGACACGATACAGAAATCATCCTGCTGCCTTATTTCTTAGGGACACGATACACAGACCTCCCCACCACCTTATTTCTTCAATGGATGCGCTATACGGATCGTCTGGCTACTTTCTTTCTCCAAGGATGTAATGCGCAGTCACCCTTTGCCTTGTTTCTGCCATGGCCCAGAACCACCAGTTATCACCTCTCAGCCTTTTCTCCCACCTGCCCCTGATCCCACCTCTTCAGACAGGGCCACTGCAGCCTTAGCATTTCCTCGAATCTCGCGGCATCTCCTCCTTCTCTGGCCCCCGTGTTAGCCTTTTCTCTCCCCCCCCCTCCCCCCTGGCAGACAGAGACACGCAGGTGTACGTGCTGGAACACGTGAGGACCTCTCCTGGCCCCGGCTCTTCTGTGACGCCCTGGGCTGTGCCCTGTGCGCCCCGCCTTCTGCCCGCCCTCCCCACCGGAAGCTCGTGCTGGTCACACTGGGTCTCTGGGCAGCCGCGTGGGCCCCCTTGGGGTCAACTTCTGTCCCTCTGCTTTTCCTGCCGTTCATTTACTCATTCAAGTAACAGCCACGGAACACGGACGGCTGTCATCCCTGGGTTAGGTGGTGGGGACCCTGCATGAGAAGACAAGCCCCGCCCTTAAGGAGCGCACCTCTCAGCTGGGAAAGAGGTTCAGGAGGGGGAAGAGGTTCAGGAGGGGGCTCCTGCCTCACTCCCTGCTGTCCCCCTCTTCTGTGCCCAGACTTCCCTAGACACCTCACCCCTGTCCCATCCCTAACCTTTACCCAAGCAAAGGGTTGGGGCAGAAACCTGGAGAGACAGAGGTTCTCGCCCCAACGGGAGAATCTGATGATTTCCAAACGTGTCTTTCTAGGCAGGAGCAGGTGGGCAGGCAGCCAAGGCCCAGCAGACTCCGGGGAACTGAGAGCCACAGCCCAGGGGAAGCCTGGGGCCGCTCCTCATTGGCTGGAGCCTGGGGGCAGGGACAGCCCTCCCCCCTCCCCATGGTGCTATGCTGGGGTTGGGCAGACACTTCCTGGCTTGTCTCTGGTGGGTCCCCAGCCTTCGGTGGAGAACACTGATGATCGATCCCGCTGACATCCCTCCCTTCGCCACGAGTGGAAGACGTGGGATTTCTTATTTAAATGTGGGACTCTGAGGAATTTTGTTAACTGGGGGTGTATTTTGGGAAAAATAAATGCCTTTGTAGAAAGCTTTGTTTCTGTGAAGGGTGTGGCAGCGGGGCGGGCAGTAGCACTCTGCAGAAAGGATTCCCTCCTGGGCGTTTGAGGCCAGAGTAGGGATGCCAGGGTCTCCTCACTCTCACCGTCCCATGTCACTGGGTTTCTGTGGCCCCCTCCCTGGCCTGAGTTTCCTCCTTTGGTAAAGTGAGATTGGCTGCCCAGAAATCCAGGCCCTTTGGTCACTGTAAGGGGCTCCACCCACTCCTAGAAGCATCACCTAATACCTAATATCTTTGTCTCAGAAGACTCAGCCCTTAGGCTTAAGGCCTCTCTAATGCCCCCGTTTTACAGATGAGGAAGCTGAGGCCCAGTAAGAAGCTGACAGAGGACAGGAGCTCTGCCTGCTGTTCTTGGCTGGCTCAGTGGAATGGGCACCAGGCTGGATTCACAGTTCCAGGTCCAGGATCTCGTTCTGCCCTGTGACCCTGAGCAGGACACTTAGCTTTTTTGGGCCTTCATTTTCTTATATGAAAAGTGGGCCTGAGGCTTTCACCACCTTCCAGCTCTGAAGATTGAAAAGGAGGGGTGAATGTGGCAGGCACAGAGTTTTCAGAGAACCGGGAACAGGAATGTGAGATCTTACAGAGCACGCTGCTCACTTGCCTCTGGGTGCCAGGGTCTCAGCACCGGCTGGCCAGGCAGCCCAAAGCTCCATAGGCCCTGGGGCAGCAGGAGGAGGTGGGCTAAGGGTCAGGACACTCGACTTTTGTTTGTGGCTCTGCTTCTGAGTTGTGACCAAGTCCTTCAGCCCTCTGAATCTTAATTTCCTTATTTGTAAGGGTGACAAGTCCTCTTCTGAAAATTGTGTGGCATTCTTTACAAAGTGGGGTGCTTCTTGTAAAGTCCATGGCCCTAGGCCTGAGACTGGTCACCAGGCTGTAAGTCCCACCGCTGATGCCCTGGGTAGGTTTTAGAACCAAAAGCCTTGTGCCAAGACTCTGCCTTTGCTTATCTTCCTCTGTGACCTTGAGCATGTTCTCACCTCACTGGGCTTCAACCCCATCTATAACAGGGGGACAAGAGTAATTCTCATTTCAGAGGATTGTCATAAGGGTTGGACAAAGCAGGAAGAAGACTGCACACTGTAAAGTTCTGGGCACACCTGACGGCTTATCTTTCCCTCCCTGCAGCTGGGCTGCACACTCTCGTTCCCTCGGCAATTCTGTAGATAGAGCACAGTGACCCAGAGCAAGCTGTCTGAACTCCCTTAGTCCGCTGGTAAAATGGGCACAGTAACCAGAGCTTTTTCCTTCTGACAGGGCTGGGGTAAGGCTCAAATACCACCCTGAATTGAGTGCTCAAGGGAGGGACCTGGTAGGTGTGGGACTTTGATGGGGACTGGAGAGTAAGGACGGTGGCTGCTAAGCCCCCCTTGTGACGGATGCCCCAGAGAGCAGTATTTTTAGCTGCCCTTCCTGGGCAAAGCTCCAACTCCTGCATTTTAATGGAGAAATAATTCTCACAGTGCGACAAGCTGTAGCCTGCAGGTGTCACATCCATATTAAAGAGGGGACAGAGCAAGGGTTCATTTTTTTGGCTTGAGGTGTGACCAGAATTCACCTCCAGGACCATTTGTAACCAAGGCTGTGAAGACCAATTAATGTTTCTGACTACTGAGAAGGAGGTGACTGGGTATGTGCATGGGGGTGGGGGGTACAAACAGAATGGCTGGCATCGCCCTCACCTCCCTGGGAACACATACACCCTTCCATCGCCACTGCCAAGGGCTCCGGGTGCCACCTCCCACCTCCCTGAGGGTCACTGCCATTGCTAAGGGCCCTGTAACCAGGAGTAGCCTCCTTTTCCCACCTTCTTGTGGGTAGCACCAGTGACCAGGTGCCACTTGCAGGCACTACCCATTGTCCCCACCTCCCTGGAATCACATGCAGGCCATACACCTTCACCCCCCCATCAAGGGATAACAGCCTGCACACACCAAGGAGACAGAAAGTATCCAAACCAAAGGCGGCCCTCACACCAAAAAAAAAAAAAAAGAAAAAAAAAAGAAAAATGGTATGCCTGCACAAGCTTTACCCAGGAAAGCTCCTGCATCTAAAAAGCCCTCCAAGACTACAGTAGATAATTGTTTTCCCTAAATGCACAAAGTAAGAAAAATATAAGCAAAATGAAGAAGCACAGGAACCATTCCCAGTTTTTTAAAAAAGGAGAATTCCCCTGAAGGAGCAAACAATGAAACAGACCTCTGCAGTCTAACATACCCTGAGTTCAAAAAGGAGATAGTGAAAATACTGAAGGAATTAAGAATGGATATCAATAGTAACACAGATTACTTTAGAAAGGAACTAGAAACTATAAGGAGGAGCCAAGAAAAATTATAAAATTCATTTGCAGAGATGAAAGCTGAGTTAAAAGCGTTGAACAGCAGAATGAATAATGCAGAGGAACGAATAAGTGACTTGGAAGATAGAATAATGGCAATCACCCAATCAGGACAGCAGACAGAAAACCAAATGAAAAAATGTGAAAGCAATATGAGAGATCTGTGGAATAACATAAAGCATGAGGGATTCCAGAAGGAGAAGAAAAAGAAAAGGGGATTGAAAATATATTTTATGGCTGGAAACTTTCCAAATCTAAAGAAGGAAACAGGTATCCAAATAAAAGAGGCACAGAGGGCCCTAAACAAGTTGAACCCAAACAGACCTGCACCAAGACATAGTATAATAAAAATGGCAAAAGTTAAAAGATAGGAGTTCCCATCGTGGCGCAGTGGTTAACGAATCCGACTAGGAACCATGAGGTTGCGGGTTCGGTCCCTGCCCTTGCTCAGTGGGTTAAGGATCTGGCGTTGCCGTGAGCTGTGGTGTAGGTTGCAGACGCGGCTCGGATCCCGAGTTGCTGTGGCTCTGGTGTAGGCCGGTGGCTACAGCTCCGATTCAACCCCTAGCCTGGGAACTTCCATATGCCGCAGAAGCGGACCAAAAAAATAAAAAAGACAAAAAAAAAAAAAAGATAAGGAGAGGATTCTAAAGGCAACAAGAGAAAAACAAAGACTTAATTATAAGGGAGTCCCCAAAAGGCTATCAGCTGATTTCTCTACAGAAAACACCACAGGCCAGAAGAGAGTAGCAAGATATATTCAAAGTTCTAAAAGGGAAAAATTTGCAGTCTAGAAAACTCTACCCAACAAGAATATCATTTAAATCAGGAGAAATAAAGAATTTCTCCAACCAACAAAAACTGAGAGAATGCAGCACTAATAAACCCAATCTAAAAGAAATACTGAAAAGCTCCTCTAAATAAAAAAGTAAGAGGGAGTTCCTGTTGTGGCACAGCCAAAATGAATTCTACTAGTATCCATGAGGATGTGGGTTCGATCCCTGGCCTCACTCAGTGGGTTGGGGATCTGGCATTGCCGTGAGCTGTGGTGTAGGTCACAGATGTGGCTCAGATCCCACATTGCTATGGCTGTGCTGTAGGCTGGAAGCTGTAGCTCTGATGTGACCCCATATGCTGCAAATGCGGCCCTAAAAAGCAAAAACAAACAAACAAAAACAGGGTGAAGGAGGAAACCAAAATTGGAAAGTAATCACAAATAAATCAGTATTCAGATCTAAAAGGGGGAAAATGCCTATTGTAAAAGTGACTATAAACACAAAGAACAGCAAAAGCATAAACATGAAGATGTTTAAAAAAGATACCAAAATCATAAAATGTGTGGAAGGAAAGTAAGAAAATCTAGATTTAAAAAAATTTTTTTAGAATGGGTTTGAACCTCTATGACTCAGACTAAAGCAAGCAGATATAGGAAGGGGCTAACATACTTGAACGACTGGGCAACCACAAATCAAAACCAAACAACACATGCACAAAAACCAAAAAGAAGAGGACACAAGCATAAAATAAAAGAAAACCATCCAACTAAAAAAAGAAAAAGCAAAGAACAAAGGAGAAACGTAGAATCAACTGGAAAACAAGATTTAAAATGGCAATAAATATATATTTATCAATAATTACCTTAAATGCCAATAGACTGAATGCTCCAATTAAAAGACATAGAGTGGTAGACTGGAATAAAAAGCTAGAGCTTACAATATGCTGCCTAAAAGAGACCCACATTAGAGCAAAGGACACATATAAAATGACAGTGAGGGTATGGAAAAAGATATTTCATGGCAATGGAAAAAAACAGGAAAGTGAAAATTGCAATACTCACATCAGACAAAATAGACTTTAAAACAAAGGCCATAAAGAAAGACAAAGAAGGATACAATTTATTGATAAAAGGATCAATTTAAGAAGAGGATATTACACTCATCAATATATATGCCCATAATATAGGGGCACTCAAATACATAAAAAAAAAAATACTAGCAGACATAAAAGGAGACATGGATGGGAATACAATAATAGTAGGAGACTTTAATACCCCATTCACATCAATGGATCCTCTAGACAGAAAATCAACCAGGCAATAAGAGATCCTAAATGACACAAGAGAAGTCAGACTTAATTGATATTTTTAGGACATTACATCCCAAAAAATCGGAATCTTTTCAAGTGCAAGATTGACCACATACTGGGGCACAAAACAAACTTCAACAGATTTAAGAGTACAGAAATTATTTCAAGCATCTTCTCTGGCCACAATGGCATGAAACTAGAAATCAACCACAGGAAAAGAAATGAGGAAAAAAAAAAAAAAAGATTATCTGGAGATCAAACAGAATGGCTGAAGGACCTGAGTCACCCTGCCTTTCTCTACTGGCTTGTCCCTTGGCCTATGGAGGTTCCCAGGCTAGGGGTCAAATCAGAGCTGTAGCTTCTGGCCTATGCCAGAGCCACAGCAACGCGGGATCCCAGCCACATCTGCAACCCACACCACAGCTCACAGCAATGCCAGATCCTTAACCCACTGAGCAAGGCCAAGGATCAAACCCGCAATCTCATGGTTTCTAGTTGTATTCGTTAACCACTGAGCCACGATGGGAACTCCTCAAGTGCTCTGTTTCTGTTCATAGGTGTGAACGGCGCATCCACGGGTCTGTTCAGGGAGAGACACATGACTTTGCTCATCCCAGGAGGCAGTTGCCAAGTGGGATGTTGGTACATGTGGGCCAATGAGCAGAGACATTGGCAGATTCTGAGTGGGGCAATGGCTGACAATCTTGATGCAAAGCTCAAGTCTTAAACTGAGATGGAAGCCAATGTTTGACTCAAAGTAACTAAAAAATCCCAGGCCTCCAAGGGCAGGGCACCCACAGACAAGCAGGCGTGGAGACTGCAGTGAAGGGAGTGACGAGATGGAGGGTATCAGGGGCAGCAAACTCCACAAATGCAGACAGTACAGAAGTGTATAAAGCGGTTGTCTTCCCCTCCAGTCCCCCCACTCACAGGGATGCACTGTTAAGGGTTTGCTATCCAGCCAGACTTTCCCCCAGGCTTACCCATTCATAAAAACAAAATCATGCATACTGTTGTATAACTTTTTGCTGTGCTCTTTAGCCATTTTTCTCGTCAGTTCACTTTCTTTACTCTTTATATTGAGGTGTATAATACATCCAACGTGTAAAGGGGGGCTAGCCCTCCACGCATGGCTCCATGAATTTTTATAGGAGGGTTTACCCATGAATACATCACCCACATCAAGACACAGAACACTTCCAAAATCCAGAAAGTTCCCTCCTGACCCTGCCCAGTCAGCGGTGGCACCTGGAGATACTACTCTGGCTGCTTTCACCATGGATTGGTTTTGCTTGTTTTTGAACTTCATATACATGGAGTCATATGGTGTATGCTATTTTATGTCTAGCTTTTGGCACAGATGTCCCTCATTTTTTTTTTTCTTTTGGCCACAGTGTACAGCTGCTTGATGTGGGTTCTCAGTTCCCAGGCCAGGGATTGAACCTGGGCCTCGGCGGTGGTTGAAAGCTTTGAGTCCTAAACACTAGACCACTAGGGAACTCTCCCATCATTCTTTTAAAGTGGCTACATAGTATCTGATAGCACTGCTGTTCTAGAATATATTTTGCTAGTTTCTACAGAATGCGTACAAATAATACAGGCTTGTGCTCCAGTTTCCAGGCTATGGAGCCCCAGAAGTGGGATCATGGGGGTCATAGGCCCGTGGATTTTAAATGCTGGTAGAGTTGCCAATTGGTTGGGCTGCCTTTTTTTTTTTTCTTTTTAGGGCCGCACCTGTGGCATATGGAACTTCCCAGGCTAGGGGTCCAATCGAAGCTATAGCTGCCAGCCTACACCACAGCAACATGGGATCCGAGCCACATCTGTGACCTACACCACAGCTCATGGCAATGTCGGATCCCTAACCCACTGAGTGAGGGCAGGGATCAAACCTGCATCCTCGTGGATACTAGTCAGATTCGTTTCCACTGAACCACAGCAAGAACTCCCTGGGCTGCCTTTTTAGTCAGTCTGTGGTAGCAAGAATGTGAAAGTGAAGACTACTTAGGGCTACTAACAAAATAGATTCTAGTTAGGACAGCAGTGGTGTTGGGAATTCCCACCCCAGCCAGGCTCTCAGGGACTCAGCCTCTATCCTGACCCCCTGACCCTCGCTACCTTCCCCATCAGTACCGGCCTCGTGGCTCCACAGCGTCAGTTGTCCAGGAGCTAGCAGTCTTCCTGGTTCTGGGAGTCCTGGAGGTGTGTGCGTCTGCCTCTTGCTGGGTGGGGTGGGCGCCGCTATCTGAGCATGGGGGCCTGGGCTGAGCCCTGCCTCCTGCATGGCCACATCTGACCTCCACGAATCAGGACAGGTTCATCAGCATCTCACTGGATGCAGGTGCCTCAGGGCAAGTTAAATTACCTGCACTTGTGTCTGAATGTGGGCACGACCTGCCATTTGGCACCACAAGCTCCAGGTAATTACGGTGACTCTATTTCACCGCTAATGAGATGATGCTTGTTAGAGCACAGGAAAACACTGGGTTTCATGGGGTGCATCCCAGGCCTCAGAGACAGAGGGCCCGTGACCTTTGTCCCTAGCCTTTGCCCAGCACCTGAGAAGGAAAAGAGCCCCCTTCCCTCAACCTCCCTCATGTGATATGATTTCTTCACCCCCCATTGCCCTCCTCTGGACATGTGCCATCACTGTGCCTTTCAGGGGGAGGTCCTGGCTATGGATCAAAATATTTCAGCTCATAACAGAGCAAACTCTCGCCTCCTTGATCCTGGGCGCTGTGCTTCCAGGGATACAGCTCTGATCCCATTAGTGCAGCGGTTCTTAACCCTGTCTGAGCCTTAGCATCACTTAAGAGAGTTTTAATAATAGTAGTGCCTGGGCCCCGTCCCAGAAGTTCTGATGCGGCTGGTTGAGATCATTGCTAAATATTTGATGTGCATATCCCAGGGGCTCCAGCCTGGCTTACAAGTCAATGCAAAATAGGCTTCAGAGGGACAGCCCGGAGCAGAGGCTTTTGAGCCCAGGCACTTGAGATGAGCCAGATGTTCTCAATGATGACTGAACGAGATCAAGGGGAACATAGAAAATACAGGTGCAAGGCAGGTTAAGGGAAGAGATCCTGTTTAGAGTGGAGAAGACTTGGGGTGGATGGAGGTGGTGGTGGGGGGTGCCCAGAGGAGAGCAGGAACCCTGAGTTCCTACCCTTGGTCAGACCAGGCCCCCAGGCCCTGGGGAAGTGAAAAAAGATGGGGCACCAGGGATGATGATGAGTATAGGAAATAGGGGGCTCCCTTCCCTTCCTCCCACTGCCTCCCCTTGTCCCTCTGCCTCTTTCCCTTGTTTCCCCCCAGCCCTCCAGATGTGCACAGTCACATGGCTGGTTCCGGCTCCCTCCCTCCAGCACCAGGAAGGGAAGGACCATCTGTCCTGCTCACTGCAGCCCATCAGTCTGTGCACATGAGCCAGGCTCAGGAAGCAGCCTTTATGCTCTTTCTGCCTTCTTTCCTCCCCGCCTCAAACTTGCTTCTGCCCCAGGATATTCTGCAACCTCCACTGTTCCACAGACCCGCTGCATCTGAACCCGGACACAGCCCCGTGGGGCTCCTGGGCGCAAAAGCCTTTCTGTGTCCCGCATTTCTTGTTCTTAGGAAATGGGCCTCGTTCAGCCACCATGACCTTCCCTGAGTTCCTAGGGACAAGTTCAGACAGTTGCTGATCAGGGAAAGGAGGAACAGTCAAACAACAATAGTACAGCCTTGGGGCAGGATCCTGGTTCCCTCTCAAGGAATACACAAAATAATATAGGCATGTTATACACCTAAGAGAAAAGTTATATTCCTTATGCTTCTTTTAGAAATGAATACTTTAAAACTGAACAGCTTAGAGTCCTTCCTTGTCCTTCTCCCTGACTTAATTGCACCCTAAACACAATCACCCGTAAGCTAAAGATTAGGCACCCTGAACATAATTGCCTGGGGCTTAATGATTATTAGCACGTGATTTTTTTTCAGGAACTTTCCTAGTTTATTCTAATCTCTGATCAACATGCCCTTGCTGCAAGTACTGTTATTTTAGGCAATAACCCAGAAGACCACCATCATGATCATATCAAGATCTCCTGACTCCAGCTTTGATGACTACGATTCCTCCAAAAAGAGAAGAATGCATATTTGTCCCAATCCTGATTCCTATCTGAAAACCTCTTTTTCTCCTTTTTACTATAAAACTCCTCGCAATTCTTTCCAATGGGCAGGGGGCACAGACTTTAAGGCATTCACTTGCTGTGACCCTCCTTTGCCTGGCAAAGCAATAAAGCTTTATTTTTTTCTCCTTTACCCCAAACTCTGTCTCTGCGTTTCAATTCAGCCCTGGCAGACAGAGGCCGAATTCCAGCAACGCATCCAGAGTGACAGAGTGTAGCATCTTTCCTGCACCTCTGCCTTCCTCTGCCCTCCTGGCCTCTAGTCCTTCCTCTGTCTCAAAACTTACCTATCTGGGGTCTGTTAGTCCCATAATTCACAGATGGGTAGGCTCCCTGAGTCCTAATCTGCACCCCATTCTGCTCCCTTCCTGCCTCTTGGGATTCCATACCCTCTCCTAAACTGTTCCCACCAAATGTGACCCCCAAGTGCTCACTGGCGGCACCTTCAGCAAATCTGGGAGCCCAAAGCTGGCCAGGTGGCCAAGGGAGCTCAGTCTCCTTGGGTGACCACACTGAGGGCTTTGGTGACCAGGAGGCATGGCCATAACGCTGATTTCCTTGGCCTCTCCATCCAGGCTGCCTTTCTTCTTCTTCTTCTGTTTTTTTTTTTCTTTTCTTTTTTGGCCAGGTCCAGACCAGGGGTTGAACTTGCACCACAGCAGCAATCTGAGCCACTGCAATGACAACACTGGATCCTTAATCCGTTGAGCCACAAGAGGACTCCCCAGATGTCCTTCTGAGAGTCTGCCTACTTGCTGCAGCCTGGAGGATCTGGGTCAGTCCTGCAAGAGTATATGCTGGCGGCAAGGGAGTCTGGACCTGGGGCATTTGTGGAGCGGGCTCTGCCACACTGGAGAGGAGTTTGTTTTGCCCTGTCTGGAGGATGGGTGATGAGGGAGAAGGGGACAGAAGTGACTGCCAGAGTGGCAGAAGTTGCACGGACTATATTCAGTCAGTCCTGTTTATAAGCCTTTCTTCAAGCTCTTCCTCCACTGGATCTGCCCTCTCTCTTCTCTGCCTAAGCAAATCCTCAGACTCCCTCCCGTGTAGTCCCCTGGATCCCTGACGGCACCTCCACGTTTCACAGCCATAATAAAGCACTGGTTCCCTCGCAGCTCTCTGGGAGTTCATCTCTCTCTCCCCAGAGGAGGTCTGCATTTTCTCCACTCGGCCCAGGGCACGGAGCTGCCCCTGTCCTCTGGTAAAGTACCCAAACTGCGTTAATCCAGTCTCTGAATGGAATTCAGACTGAGGCTGAAGTTTACTTCTGCACTATCCCCAGAAAAAAAAGGATTTCCCAGCAAATGAATAATGTAAATGAGGCTGCCAAAGGGTGCTTAACCTATTTAAAGGAATAATCTATTTAAAAAATCTCTTAGAAGCCCCTATTTACCCAGAAACAACTGATATGGTAATTGAAAGTCATTCTCTCTCTCTCTCTCTTTTTTTTTTTTTGATTTACCAGAGAAGTTTCCTAAGCTGTTTGCCCACCCCCACACTCTGTGGAGAGCCCTGCCTGCTAACCCTTGGGGTGCCGGATGCTCTGTGGTCCTTGCAGGTCACATCTGCAAAATGGGGTCAAGAGCAATACACTCCCTTCTCTGGTTGATAGAGATGAAGAGAGATCACCCAAAGGACAGAGGCTTCATGGGGTCACCTCACCTGCCCTGATGCATTATGAATGAATACAGATCTGAACAGGTGGCCTCAGGCTCAGCCTGCACAAATGAGAGGTCTGACCTGGGACCAACAGAGAGGGGATAGCAGGCAGACAGGAGGGGGTGGGGTGCTGGAGAATAGAGATAGGGGTTGGGAGGATTGCTCATGGCTCAGCTGAAAACAGCAGTGGAAGGAGCTCCAGGCGCGAGGGGGGAAGCCATGCCTCCCCCTCCAGCCCCCATCACCACCCTGGGTACCAGCACTGCAGATCGATGTAATCCCTTGGCCTGCAGATCGATTCTGCTTTCTCAGGGTTTAATTGGTTTGTTGGCTTTGGCTTGGGGAAGAGAAAGAGGCTCTTCCCCAAGGAGAGGAGCCGTGTTAGAGGCAGCCATGGTGCCTTCAGGCCTGCCCCACCCCCACAGGGATGATGGGGTAGGAGACACCATTTTTATCTCCTCCCCAGGCCTGGAGCTGGGCTCTCTCTGCCCAGTAGAGTGGGGCAAGGCAAGGCTGAGATGCCCAGTCTGGGGGGCTCCTGGGTATGGTTGTCTGGCCCCGTACCTGCTGTGGCTCTGCTGCGGCTCTAGATGGGTATGTGTGTGGGGAGTAGATGAGGGGTTGGGGAGAGGAGACGAAGGGCAGCATCCACAAATCTGGGTACCTCAGCCTGCCCAGGAAGGGACCTCCCTGGTCTGTCCCCTGTACCACAGAGTCAGAGAAGGGGAGCAGTTGCCCAGCAACCGGGAGCAGCACTCAGAGGAAGGCCCAGGAGGTTCCTGTCCCAGCTTAGCACTGGATCCATAGGATGCTGTTGCATCACCTTCTGGGGTTTAATCTGAGGACAGGCACATGGCATCAGAGCAACCCCCTCCTGTGAGGAAGGGAGGGCAACCCACCAAAGTGGGCTTCTCCTTTTTGCAGCCCCCACAGGGCCAGTCCCTCCGAGGGAGCAAATGTTTCACTGGTGGTGGCTGCTGTCACGGCTGAGACCTCCCGGGGCATCTCGTCCTCCCAGCAACAACAGCCTCCTTTCTGCTCCTGGGGTTTTCCTAATAAACACCTCTAAAATATTTATGAAGGCAACTTCAGTGAAACAACACAACATTGCTTTAAAATGGTTTTGTTCTTCTATTAGGTAGCTTTGGCATGAGCGCTGATTGCTGAGCTCCTCAGGACAGATGCATGATGGTGATGCCCCGGGGTGGGCACTTGGGACTCGCCTTCAGTGAGCTAAGCTGTGGCGGTCCCTTCTCTCTCTTGCGGAATCAGGCCCGGTGGGAGGTTGACAGGGCTTAGGGACTGGACTCTGGAAGCAGGGGTCAGGGAGACTGGCTGAGGCTCTGAGAGAACTTCTGACAGGGGAGGAGCCTGACAACAGCAAGTCTCTCTGGAACCATGGACAGCATCTCCAAGCTTGGCCCCTGGGGGACCGAGAAGCCTGGGAACTGGGGGCTAGGACTCCTGGGTCCATGCCCCACTTTGTTGATAGGAAGGGCTATGCTCCAAAAGGAAGTGATGGGTACCATGGTTTGGTGGGGAGGGGCCTGGGATGCTTTGACCACTGAACAGGCAGTGGCTGAGCCCAGCTATTCCCCAGCAGCCCTGGGAAGAAGGGATATGAGAGCAAAACCTGTGTACACATGTTGGGGTAGCATTAGGGATCTGCATCTGGCCCCAGATTTGTCTGACTGGTCTTTGAAACTCTAAGGAGTCCCCGCCTGCACTCCTTCTTGCACAGACCCCTGCGCTGCCCTCTCATGTGAGCTAGGGTAGTACCTTGTACAACATCCTCCTGATGCAGGCAGCTCCTTTCCACACCCATGCCCCTCCCCAGGCTGGAGGGAAAACCCCATCTGTGTCTCTCCAGAATGCAGGTGGAGGGGCCCCCTGATGGCAAAATTTGGGGAGGAGGGTTCTATCCTCACCCAGCTCATCCCCAGAAAATTCTCTTTCTAACAAGAACTGTTTTCATCACCATTGCCTAAATCCTGGAGCTGCTCTAATTATGTGTCAGGCTGGAATCTGACAGGAAGCATTTTAATTATTAATTTGAAGTGTGCTGAGCATCAGGATGGAGGAGGGCTGGTTCCTTAAGCTCACTCATGCCCAGCCCTGTCTGCTGGGATCTCATTAGTGACACCCCAGGCCTCCCTCCTTAGCTGGAGCCTCTTCCTGCCATGGTGCAGGATCTGCCTCTCCTGCTCCCCTGCCCTTCCTAACCTCCTACTTTGTGCAATGCTCTCTTGTTTTCCTTATTTCCCTAAGCCCTTCAGCAGAGAGCCTACTGTTCCCACTGTACCAATGGAGGAGATTGAGGCCCAGGGAGGGCATGGGGTCTGCCTGATGTTACAAGATGCAACAGCCACAGGCAAGGTAGCACCTCTGTGTTTTCCAGTTTGGGCTCTTTAGTTCTCACGTGCCAGTGGAGGTGGACCTCTGCAGGGCTGTCTTTTCCTATCGTCCCATCTTTACATGGACGTCATCTAAGGTGGCATACAGTTTTTCTTTGATATGCTGCATGCATCTGACACGTTTAACGAACAGTTTCCTTGCTCCATTTACGCCCAGGCGTGGTGATGCTGTTCTGAGTTCTGGGCCCAGACTGCTTGTTCTGTCCCCGGTGGGGTAGGGTCAGGGCCTACCATAGACCGAGGACCTCATTTGGCCTGTTTCCTTCTCCACCTCCAGTCAAGGAAGACTCAGCCTCTGCTCATTGATTGTTTTCTAGATTTGAGCCTCCACATTCTCCTGTGGATTAAGGCCCATCCCTTCCATCACATGCCATTGTTTCTGCATTTTTGGATTCAGGGCCATGATGCCTTAGCCTGAACAGTAGCCCTGGAGCTGAAGAATGCACTGTTCCTTCTATTCAGCATAGTATCAGAAGTCCAAGTCAAAGCAATCCGATAAGATGAAGAAATAAAAGGCATCCAGATTGGAAGAGAAGAGGTAAAATCATCATTAAATATAGAAGACATGATACTATATATAGAAAACCCTAAAGCCTCCACATAAAAACCATGAGAACTAATAAATGAATTCAGCAAGGTAGCAGGGTATAAGATTAATATGCAGAAATCTTTTGCATTGCTTTATACTAATAATGAAATAGTAGAAAGAGAAAGTAAAGAAACAATCCCATGTAAATTCACATTAAAAAACAAAACAAAACAAAACACCTAGGAATATACTTAAGCAAAGAAGTGAAAGACCTATATGCTGAAAACTATAAAATATTGATAAAGGAAATTGAAGATGACTCAAAAGAAATGGAAGGAGATCCATTTGCTTTTGGATTGGAAGAATTAATATTGTTAAAATGGCCATACTACCCAAAGCAATCTACAGATTTAATGCAATCCTATCAAAATACAATGACCTTTTTATAGAACTAGAACAAATGATCCTAAAATTTATATCAAACCACAAAAAGCCTAGAATTGTCAAAAACAATCCTGAAGAAAAGGAACAAAGCAGGGGATATAACATCCCCAAATTCCAGGCAATACTACAAAGCTATAGTGATCATGGAGTTCCCATCATGGCTCAGCAGTAATGAACCCGACTAGTATCCATGAGGATGCGGGTTCCATCCCTGGCCTCACTCAGTGGGTTAAGGATCCAGTGTTGCTGTGAGCTGTGATGTAGGCTGCAGATGAGTCTCGGATCTGGCATTCCTGTGACTGTGGCGTAGGCCGACAGCTATAGCTCTGATTCAATCCCTAGCCTGGGAACTTCCAGTTGCCACAGGTGTGGCCCTAACAAGAAAAAGAAAAAAAAAAACTACAGGAAACAAAACAGTGTTGTATTGGCATAAAAACATACATATAGACCAAAGGAACATAATAGAAAGCTCAGAAATAAACACATATGCCTATGGTCAATTAATCTACAAAAAAAGAGACAAGAATACACCATGGAAAAAAGGCAGTCTCTTCAACAACTGGTGTGAAAGCTGGACAGCCTCATGTAAATTGATGAAATTAGAACACTCCCTCGCACCATATACAAAAATAAACTCAAATGGTTTAAAGACCTAAATATAAGACATGACACCTTAAAACTCCTAGAAAAGAATATATAGGCAAAACATTCTCTGACATAAATTGTAGCAATATTTTCTTAGATTAGTCTCCAAAGAAAAAAATAAAAAATAAACAAATGGGACCTAGTCAAACTTAAAAGCTTTTGCACAGCAAAGAAAACTATCAGCAAAACAAAAAGACAACCTACAGAATGAGAGAAAATATTTACAAATAGTGAAACTTATAAGGGGTTAATATCCAAAATATACAAACAGCTCATATAACCCAATATTGAAAAAACAACCCAATCCAAAAATGGGCAAAAGACAGAAATAGACATTTTTCCAAAGAAGACATACAGATGGCTAATAGGAACATAAAAAATGCTCAACATCTCTAATTATCAGAGAAACACAAATCACAACTAGAAGCGGGTATTACCTCACACCTGGCAGAATGGCCATCATCAAAAATTCTACAAATAACAAATATTGGTGAGGATGGAGAAAAGGGAACCCTCCTACACTGTTGGTGGCAATGTAAATTGGTGCAGCCACCATGGAAAACAGTATGAAGGATCCTTAAAAAACTAAAAATAGAGCTAACATATGATCCAGCAATTCTATTCCTGGGTATACATCTGGAAAAAACAAAAACTCTAATTGGAAAAGATACATGTACCCCAGTGTTTATAGCAGCACTATTTACAATAGCCAAGATATGGAAAAAACTTAAGTGCCCATCAGCAGACAATTGGCTTAAGAAGATGTGGTGTGTATATATATGTGAATATTACTTGGCCATAATAAGAATGAAATATTGCCATCTGCAGCAACATGGATGGACCCAGAGAATATTATACTTAGTGAATTAAGTCAGAGAAAGACAGATACTATGTGATATCACATATGTGAAATCTAAAAATAATACAAATGAATCTATATACAAAACAGAAACAGACTCACAGACATAGAAAACAAACTTACGGTTACCAAAGAGGAAAGGGAGGGAGGTGAGGGAGGGAGGGACAAATTAGGAGTTCGGGATTAGCAGATACAAACTACTATACATGAAATAGACAAACAACAAGGATTTGCTGTAGAGCACAGGGAATGATATTCAATATCTTTTTTTTTTTTTTTTGGCTGTGCTCATGGGATGTGGAAGTTCCCCGGGCCAGAGACAGAACCCGTGCCATAGCAGCCACCTGAGCCGCTGCAGCGACAATGCCAGATCCTGAACCTGCTGTGCCGCAAGAGAACTCTTATATTCAGTATCTTGTAATAACCTATAATGGAAAACAATCTGGAAAAAAATGGAATCACTTTGCTGTACATCCGAAACTAACACAATATTAAAAAATCAACTATACTTCAGTTAAAAAAAAAAAAATCTTGGATGGGGAGATTATCCTTGACTATTCAGGTGGGCCCAATATAACCACAAAGGAGGTTCTATAAGAGGGAAGCAGGAAAGTAGAGTCAAGAAGGAAGAAAGGAAGGAAGCAATAGGATGACAGAAGCAGGAGCTGGCTTGAAGACAGAGGGGCCATGACCCAAGGACTGCGAGCAACCTCTAGAAGCTGGAAAAGGCGGGGAAACAGATTCTTCCCCAGAGCCTCCAGGTGGGACACAAGCCAGCCAACATTGATATTGATCCAGCGAGATGGATTTTAGACTTCTGACCTCCAGAGTTAAGAGAAGAAATGTGTGTTGTTTTAAGCTTCTACATTCGTGGCCCTCAGGTACGGCAACAAAAAGAACATGGGGTGTAGGGGAGGAAGCACTGGGGGTTGTGTCTTGCTACTGTCGCTGGGCTGGGGAGCCAGGATTGTGTGGTCGCCTCCCCACACAAGTGAGTCGGAAGACTCAACCCTGAAAGGCTGCTGTGTTTCCACAGCCAGGCTTGCTGGCCTAGAACAGCCCAAGGCAGCCATAGAGAGCCTCCAAATCTGCCAGTTGAGACTTGCCACAGTATCTCTAACTGCTGGAACCCAGCTCCCACACAGAGTCCCTGTTGTAAGAGGGGGCGCTGAGAAGCATCATTTTTAGCTTTCCATGCACAGCAGTCAAGCAAGGCCACCAGGAGGGGGTAGGAGTGGGATGCCAGGTGTGAACACAAAGGGGACTAATGAACAAAATGAGTAGTGTGTGTTAAAACTGCCTGTGGCCCAGCCTGAAAGCCTCACTGTGGCCCATGCACGGGTGCCATAACTGTCCTCTGAGCTCCAATGAGGCTAAGCTATTTGCTCCAAGTCGCACAGCCAGCAAGTGATAAAGCAGGGATCCAACCCATCTTTGCTCAAGTCTAGAGCTGGAGCTTCTAGGCCCTGCACAACACCGAGGGGAAGCAGGCTCAGTCCCATGAAGGGAAATGGCCTTGAGAACCCGGAAGTGAGAGAAGGAGGCACGTCAGGGATTTCAAGCAGCTCATCTGCCTTGAATGAAAGCTGCACAGGCGGGAGTGGAAGGAGGGCAGGGCCCAGCAGACACCAAGCTAAGAAGGTCTCAAATGTCCTGCTTTGCGATCCTAAAGACCACAAAGAATCAGACTTTTTTTTTCTTCTTTTCATAAGAGGTTTTAAGGCTGGAGAGTGACAAGTTGTTCTGCATTTTGTTTGTGAAGAATGGTTTCCACTAGAGATTGGGGAGCTGAATCAGGCAGAGTGGACTGAGCCCTCGCCCTTGTCTCTCCTGGAGCCCTAATTCTTAATGTAGCCTGAGCCTGTCTGGCAGCTGGGTCCTTATCTCATCCACCCATCCTAGGAAGGCCACTGATCACAGGGGCGATCAGGTGAAAGAGTGATTCACTCAACACAGCCCTTCTCTGCTGCTGTGGCTGCAGCCTGGAGCTCATGTCTTAAAAAAGCTGAGAAGGGTCAGCTTCCTCAGGAAGGATTATTGGGCCATGCCTGCCTTGTACCTGTGAATGGAGGTGGACTGGGAGGAGGAGGAGGTGGGGGAGGAGAGGAAGGTGAGTTCCTAGAACCTGAAGCTCCCTTTTTTCCATAATGAAGGGGGCTCTCATTGCAAACCTGGAGCTTCCTGGCAACCAGAGGGGGATTGGGGGGCACATAATGACCCCCTGGGGTCAGGGGTGTTCTGTGGGGCCCCCAGCCCCGCCCCCTCATAGCCACATCCCAGTGGGGTCTTACTTCGGAGAGGGATAAGGAGAGCTGGTAAGTAAGGCTTAGCCAAGCTCAGCCCTCGCTGACATCCACTGGGCCTTCAGAATGTACGAACCTTATGGGGAAAAGGCACTTGATTAAGCAAAAATTCACTTAACTGACATCTCACAATGTCCCATCCAACCCTTGAATGATGGCAATTACTTTGTGAATGAATTATCTCTGTGGCTGGTGCTCCAGTGGATTGATGGAATAGCTACAAGGGCTATTTGATTTGAAGATTCCTTTATTAAAAAGTATGAATTCATCTCTCAGTCTTTGCAGTGGTGTCTCTAAATTGAAAAACAAACAAAGTGGAGTTTCTGCTGTGGCACAGCAGGTTAAGGATCCAGCATTGTCTCTGCAGCAGCTCAGGTCACTGCAGAGGCACAGGTTCCATCTTAGGCTGGGCACAGTGGGTTAAGGATCTGGCATTGCCGCAGCTGCGGCTCAGATTCAGATTTGATCCACGGCCCGAGAATTTCTTTTTTTTTTTTCTTTTGTCTTTTTAGGGCTGTACCCACAGCATATGGAGGTTCCCAGGCTAGGGGTCTAATCGGAGTTGTAGCCACCAGCCTACACCACAGCCACAGCAATGCCAGATCTGAGCCGTGTCTGCGACCCACTCCACAGCTCACGGCAACACAGGATCCTTAACCCACTGAGAGAGGCCAGGGATCGAACCCTCAACCTCATGGTTCCTAGTCGGATTCGTTTCCACTCTGCCAAGAGAGGAACTCCATGGCCCAAGAATTTCCAAATGCTGAGGATGCTGCCAAAGAAACAAAACAACCCCCCCCCCCCCGCAACAAAACCACCACTAACAAAAAAACCCAAAACAAAGCAAAACAAAGCAAAACAAAACTGAGCAGATGTTTCAGCACTTCCAGCCATGGTCAGCACCCTTATTGCCCCTTTGCTCCCCTAAGACCCTGAATGACACCCTCTCCCTCTGGGAAGACTGTGGGACTCAGGGCCCTCACTGCATGTTTATTCAACGTACCTTCACCCAGGACCTACTATGTGCCAACCCTGTGCCAACTCCTGGAAGCATGTGGATGTTCCTGCCCTCAAGGGGCTTGTATGGGAACCTGAATCTCACTGCAGTGATGAGGGTGGGAGGAAGGTAGGTTTAGGACACACCGGTGCATACCGAAGGGATGGCGTGATGAAAGATGAACTGGGGGCAGGTCCTATCAGCAGAGGAATCAGACAGCCTGCAGGGAGCACTGTAAATGAATGAAGGCTAAGGGAGGGGAAGGGAGGGGACCATACTAGGGGTTCCTGCTGGTGATGCCTGCTCCACCTGGAGGGGCCCTGCCAATCAATTTCTGCTGTTTCCCTGTGGGATACCAGCCTAGCGTTGTTAGATCTATTGATTTTTCTTTAAAGACAATTTTTTAGAACAAAATTGAGGAGGTTTTTTTTCCCCCCAGAAACCTGAAATCTGTGTTTTTATGTAACATCCTCTTTAAAGCCAAATCATGCGTGGGAAGCAAACAAGTATGCAGCCGACCAATTTGCAACCTGGAAGGGAGGAAGAGAAAAACCCAGGGACTTGGAGGGAGAGTAGGGTCAGTGTGGCCTGAGCGGGGTCTCGGGGCTTGAGAAGTTCTCAGAGCGCCCCCTCTGGGACAGGAGGACCACCTGCAGCTTCCTGGACAGGCTCCTCCCCTTGGCCTGAGCATTAGGAGGTCTTCTATGAGGAAGCTAGAGGGAGGCAGGACCCTGAGGGAGACAGAGAGGCTGAGTGGGGAAGACTGGAATCCACATCTGGGGCCCACCCTGAATGCCTTGCCTGTTGCCTACACTGTCCTGGAGGGCGGCATCTTATTCTCAGGCACCAGGGATGCTGCACCATGAAAGGGGTATTAGGCTGAGCACCTTGGGCCTTGTCAGGCTGATCTCCTGCAGCCATGCCGCATGCTCCTGGCTCCTCTCCCAGGGACCTCATGTGTGCCTCTGGGCTCTCAGGCGGCCCCCAAGCATCTTCACCCCAAACACTGGGCTTATCACTCCTGAGACTCCTCCTCCCTTGTTGTTGTTATTGTTCGCTTTTTAGGGCCGCATGTGGGGCATATGTTAGTTCTTAAGCTGGGGGCCAAATCGGAGCTGCAGCCTCTGGCCTACGCCACAGCCACAGCAACACGGGATCCAAGCCACCTCTGCAACCTACACCACAGCTCATGGCAACGCCGAATCCTTAACCCACTGAACGAGGCCAGGAACCAAATCCAAGTCCTCTTGGATCCTAGTCAGATTCTTAACTGGCTGAACCATGACAGGAAGTCCTCCTGTTGGTTTTATGGGTTTAACTCTCCACAATTGCCCTGGGTCCCAGGGGGCAAATGTTCCACCTCCCAAATGTGCCCCCAAGGGAGTGGTCAGTCTTGGGGGCAAAGGGAGGGAGATGATGCCAGGGTTCTGGGCCTCTCTATGCACCCCAGGGTCACCAGTGAACTCTTTTCCTCCCAACCTCTCCAAAGTGGATAAAACCCTCCTTTGGAAAGCCTCCCATAACCTGCTGTGTGGCTCAGAGAAAATTATCCATTCCTACAAAAACTCCTGGAAGGGCCTCCCACCGGCCACAGAGAAACCACACAAAAATCAGGGTCCCCAGGCCACTTGCCACAAGTGACCCCTGCCCTGTCCTACCTTCTTGCAGTGGGTGGGAGATGGGTCAGGTAGAGTGAAGTGCAGGTGAGCTGGTGTCTCTGGCGCTGCTTAGATGGCGGCAGGGCTGGAAGGACACCTTACTGGCTTAACATCACCATACTGCTGCCCCCAAGGTGGGGGTGGGGAGCTCTCACCCCCTGCAAATCCCAGCTTGGATAGGAGAGGGAGCAGCCGGAATAGGGAACTGAGAGCCGCAGGCAGGTGTGTGAGCTTGAGCGTTCCCGGCATGGTGTCAGATCTGATCAGGCACGGTGCCTGGGTGTGGACAGCATGGGCCTGAGGTCACCCACCTCGTCTCCTGGGCTGACCTGGCTGTGTACCAGAAAGTGGGAGAGCTGGGTGGTGACAGGAGGGGCTGCCCAACCCTCCATCCTCGGGGTTCAGGGCTGGCAGATGGGCAGGGTCAGGTCTCATCAGGATCTTGGCTAGTTCACCTGTAATGGGGCCGATGCGGTCCCAGCATCCCAACCCCCCAGCCCGCAGAGGAAAGAAAGGTTCAGTGAGAATGCGTGGCAGGAGGGGTGTTTAACCTATTTGTGAAGTACAGTGGGGCCTTAGCGTATCTATTTTATTACCTATGTGCTAATCATGCGATGCTCTTACCTCTTTGTGACAGTGGGTCCCTCTCAGCATGGTCTCTTCTGGATAAGCCCTACTGAGCTCCTTTAAGTTTCTTCTCCCAGGCTCAGACTACACAGGAAACCCCCATTCCTCCTCCCGCAGTCAAGAGGATGGGGTGGCTCTGAGGGGGCCGTGGGACTCTTAAGTTGCATCCCTTGCTGCACGCGCTCTCATTTCTCCCGTCCTGTGCCAGCATGCAACCTCAGCTTCAGCAAGGCCATGTCTCCTGTGCCCTGGATGGCCGCCCCAGCTGTCTTTGTAAAGTTGCACCGGTGCCAGGTACCCTTTATCCCCTCTTCCTAGTGTCCGAGGTCTACCCCACCGCAAATAAATTCCATTTCAAATCCTCTTCCTCCTCCTCCCAGAAGCCCTTCCTAGATGCGCCAGCCTCTAATGAATGCCAGTTCAGCCCAGACCAGAAAGGGGCTGGGCATCAAGGGGCTGAGGACCGCCTGGTCTTCCTGGCTCTTCTGGAGACATGAGAAGGGGAAGAGGACACATGGGACCCAGCGCTGTTTTCTGCTAGTCACCTCATCAGAGCCCCCTGGCTCGTGGAGAACCAAGGGCAGGTTCTAGGAGTCTGGCTCCCAGGGGCCTGAGGAGATGGAGTTGAAGAAAGCAGGCCCTGAACCCTGGTGAGCCCTTGTGCTGAGGGAAGTCCACGCTCTGGCAAAGTCTCTACTTTGCAGGGGTTCCATGTCCCCTGAAGCTAGGAGTGTCAGAAGCATGATGATGTATGGATCCAGATCCTATTTCTGCATCAGGAGCTGGTTCTTTTGGGAAGGATACACCTCTCCGCATCTCAGTTTTCTCATTGGTAAAATGGTAATAGTCTCAGTTAATTGGAGAGTTGCTATAACGTAGGTAAGATAATTTATGTAGAGTGACTAATGCATCAAATAATAGGTATATGCCATAAATAGGAGCTCTTCCATGGTGTAAATAATAACCACAATGGCAAATCTCCAGCTCCACCAATTTCCTGCTGTGCAATGTTGAACGAATGCCTTGTTTATTCATCAGCTCCCTCACCTGTATAATAAGGATTGTGGTTCATCCATTTATTTAATAAATAATTATCGAGCAAACTCTTATGCGCCAGACACAACTAAATCTGTCCTTTCATGTTAGCTAAGAGATGCAGCACAGTTCCTGGCATATACTAAGTGGTCGATAAGGTCAGTTGTCTTGTACAAGCCCCAGCTGGAGGGTGGGAGATAGACGGGGGAGGGAGGGCTTGGAACAGAGAAAGGAAACTCAGGAGGGGCAGAGGAGGAAGGCTGGCTGCTTTGCATGCCCAGCGTCCTCCCTGCCCTTTTTACTACTTCTATTGACAGGGCTTCACGTAGTCTCCAGGGTGGGGGATGGTGCTGGGGTCTCTGAATAACTTGCCCCCTTTCTGCCCCTTGGTTTCATCAAACCACTGCTATAGACGACATCATATGTCCCTTGCCTGTAAAATAGAGACAGTGACCTCCTCATCCTCAGATGTTGGGGACACTGCAACGTGCATTAAAATGGCATCAGGCTGAGGACCCCTGCCCCCACAAAAATGTGTCCCTGAGGGTCTCCTCACTAAGCTGGTCTCCTGCCTCATGCTCCAGGCTCCTTTCCCAGGGATCACAGGCTGGACCCAATGCCTGGGGGCTCCTCAGCACTGAGACTTACCCCCCTCACCAGCTCCATTTTGACTTTGTTCAGCTCCCAGCCACACCAGAACAGATCCACACAGGGAGCTGTGTGTATGTGTGTGCACAAGCAACATGAGACCTGGCACGTAGGAGGTCTGCAATAAAAGCTGATTGAATGAATGCACAATGGATCCCCTCGGCCAGTAGGGCTCATTCATTCATTCAACAAACATTTATTGAACCAATAATCCATTTGGTGCCAGGCTCTGTGTCAAGGGCTGTGACATTCAGGTTAACAGTAGCCAAGCTCTCCCAAGACTGAATGACATTCACAGGTTTCCTGCTCCCAACACCCCCACTCACCCACAGGCCCACCTGGCTCTCAGAGCCCCAGCCCCCTCCCTCATTGCCTGAAACCAGAGCGCTGCTTACACCACATGTTTTGGTTTTTTTTTTTTCTTTCTTTCTTTCTTTTTCTAGGGCCACTCTCGTGGCATATGAAGGTTACCAGGCTACGTGTCTAATCGGAGCTGTAGCCACTGGCCTACACCACAGCCACAGCAATGCAGGATCAGAGTCACATCTGGGGCCAACACCACAGCTCATGGCAACGCCGGATCCTTAACCCACCGATCGAGGCCAGGGATCCAACCCGAAACCTCATGGTTCCTAGTCAGATTCGTTAACCACTGAGCCACGACGGGAACTCCTACACCACAGGTTTTGACTGTAGCAGATGTGCGAGTGCCAAGTCATTGACATTGGGGTTGAATCCTGGTGCCACAACCCATCCTTTGCCCCTAGGCAAATTTTTTAACCTCTCAGAGCCTCAGGTCCCTCATCTGGAAAGCAGGCGTAAGTGAAAGTGCTTAGCTCATATTCGCTGCGAGAAACAAGTGAGCTAAGGCGCATGCTTAGAGTAACATCCAGTGCATAGTAGGGTACTCAGTGAAAGCGAGATATGATTATGATTCTGCCCTGTGTTACGAGTGCCTGTCTTCTTCCACCACCTGCACAGCTCTGGTCAGCACAAGTCTGAGCACACAGGTGGTCCATGAAATAAGATCTCTTGGAAACAGGGAGATCTGAGAGGACATTCTGGGTAAGGAACCTAGAAACTGGCAAAGGCTGGGAGGTGGGGATGAGCAGGGAGGGATCGTACCTGGAGGAGCAAGGAGGTCGAGGAGTAGGTCTCAGGGATGGCGGCGTCTGCTCAAGGACAGGGAGCTCACTACTCAGTAACCATGTGTTCTGTGGCTCAATAGCTCTGTCACCCTTCTCTCCCTAGGGGGCTACGTTCTGCCTTTGAAGTCATAAGGATGTTGTGGAGATTCCACCCTACTGTCAGTGAGGCCCAGACTGGGTGTGGCCCAGTTATGAAGTCAAGTAATTTGAGGGGCCTTCCAGAATACATACCCACTTCACCATCTTCCAGGACCCCCTTGCATCTCTGCCCCATTGGGGGCAAGTAGCCAGCTGGTGGTCCAGGGAACAGGTCTGGCTAACTAATGGACATTAGTCGTGACCACAGGCCATCACATGGAGAGCCAGCGTCGGGGTGGGGAGGAGGCTCCCAGGAAGGGACAAGGCCTTACCTGGGGCTCCCTCTCAGATGTCCCGGGCTCGGGGCCTCAGTTTCTTCCTGGGGAAATGGGTATTACTCTGTAGGTTTCTTTCCCCTGACTACTGTAAAGATGAGAGACTGTAAGTCTAAAACCAATCTTGCCATAGGAGAGCACAAACAAGTGCTGGAGGTAGAAATGGAAGTCCTGCTTCAGAGCTAGGTGTGCTCCTACCTGGGGTTGGGGGGGCCACTCAGGACCGCCCCCCCCCTCACTGTCAGATAGGCCAGAACCCAGCTGGCCCTGGGGGTGCCTGGCATTCATTCTGCAAGCCCATCACTCATTAGTCCCACTGCCTGAGAGATTCCTGGGACTGACAAAGGAGCTCAGACCCCCGGTTCTCAGGCCTGGACCGAGAAGAGCCAGCCACAGCCCACCCCACTCCTGGATTTCTACCCTGAAGGCTGCACCCTAGCTAGATCTTTAGGGCTCTGACCTCAGCCCAGGCCTGAGAAAAGATCCCAACTCTGCAGAGCAGGCATCCCAGACCTGGCCCATCTTATCTGGAGAGCTCCCCAGCATCTGCTCCAGACTGGCCCACACAACCTCTGGTTCCCCCACTGCTGAGGCTGGACAGAAGTTCCCCTGGCCCTTTAGGCCAGGGGCAGTAGGTGCTGCCAGGCCCCCATGTGAGGAGCAGAGACCCCTCCTGCCAGGTGGGCTGTGAATCTGCCTTAATGAAAATGCGCAGCAGGGAGGGAGGCCCCTGAGGAGCCATGTCCTTACCTCCTTGCTCTGAGCGAGGGGCAGTGAATCAAGCTGCATCCATCTCCTGACCTCAAGCTGCTGTGGGGCAAGGTGAAGCAGTGACCCTGGGACAGCTCCCAGTTGATGGGAGTGGCTTCTCTGCCTGCTCCATGCAGGGCTCCCCACCTGGAAAACACTGGATCTAGGTTGGGGTTGCACTGACCATGATAACATGTCCAGTGCCTTGGCGTTTACCAACTGCTTTCGTATTCCCCAGAAATACGTATCTTGCCAGACCCAAGAGCCCCTGGTGAGGTCAGGGACGACTCTCAGCTCCATTTTATAGGTGAGGTAGATAGGCTCAGAGAGGCACATGGACTGGCTCAAGGTCATGGCTCTGCTGGAGAGCAGAGCCAGGTACGGCCCAGAAACCACACGCTCATGGTGGGCAGGGCGGCACAGGCTCTGTGACTTTAGGCCAGTTACTTAACACACTGAAGCTCTCAGTCTCCTCCAGTAAAAAATGGGGATAATGATAGTTCCCATTTTGTCAGGTTGTTGTGAAGATTAAATGAATTAATACTTAAAATGACCTCGGTGCTCTAGTGGCATACGGACCTGCCCAATAAATGCGAGCTGTGATTGTGATTATTATCGCAAGGATACCAGATGCGGTCCCTGCGTAGAGGCCAAGCCCCAGATGATGCCCTGGTACCTCTAGGCTCCCATCTTGTCTCTGTTGGTGTCCCAAGGTGGAGAAGCAGGGACAGAGTATGGCCACTGGATTCCTCTCCGGGACTGCCTGCTATAGAACCTGTCTGTGGCTCTGGTTCACAGCCCCATGGTGGCAGCTGCCTGCTTTCTCACATGGACCTCAGGTCTCCTCAGGGCCAAGCAGGGGCTGGCGGAGGCTCTGCTCTGAGTTTTTGATCCCTAGAGGTCAAGGCTGAGCACAGGAGCTGAAAGGATTCGGAATGTTCCAGGCTTTCCCAACAAACCTCTGCCCAGCCCAGCCTGGCCTCCAGGGTCCATGGAAGCCCAGCTTCCCAGCATGAAGGCCCACCCATGGAAGCAGCTGGCCCCTTCTCTACGTGCTGGGCAACCCCAAGATGGAAGTGGGTGGGACCGCCTATATCCCAGGAAATTTGCCTTTGGGAAGGAGAGGCAAAAGTCAGCCTCAGCGTAGAAGGCACTGGGTTGGGTGGGGCTGCTGCAAGTGATCCTGGGCCCAGCACGGGTGACCCAGGCCCTCAGTCTTGCAGTCTCCTCTGAATCACACCAACTGTTAGCCCTGGCCTTGGACCCTGCTCCTCCAGAGCCTGTCTCCTGCTGCTGAGTTCCCTCCAGGCCATGGAACAGGCCGGCAGCCAGACTCCGCCACCAAGATAGATGAGTCCCAGGTTAGATTTCCCAAAATCATTCACCCACTTCAGGACACTCCCTTCAGGGACCCTGCCATAGGAAGGGCGGGAGGGGGTTCTGGCCACGCCTCCGGGGACCTAGGAGATGAGGAGGCATCTCTGTGTCTAAGACGAGCTCGTGAAAGCTCTGGTGTCTGTGGGGCCGGACCCTTAGCATTTTAAAATTTTATTATGACTGAGTTTGTTTAAATATATATATATATATATATATACACATATATATATATATATATTTATAGCTCTATGTGCCCAGCGCCCCCCAGCCCCCACCCCGGCCCCTAGTTCTTCCCGGTGGCTTTCTGTCTGGTGGCTGTGTAGGGCAGCACCGTCTGAGTGCTCTTGTCTGACACCGTCTGGGTGCTGCTGTTCCTTGTGACCCTTCGGGTCTGCTCGGGGGCTGTGGTGGGGCCCGAGCGGTGGCCCGTCAGTGGAGAGCGCCTGGGCTTGTAGGGCGCCGGGGAGGGCTTGACGGGGCCCGCGTGGGCCTCCGCATGGGGAGGCTCTGGGGACAGGCCCACCTCCTCCTCTGCCGCCGCCGCCGCCTCCTCCTCGCCGTCCCCCTCCTCATCATCGCAGCACAGAGCATGGTAGAGCACTTTGTCGCTGAACCGCACCCTCTCCCGTGTGCCCGGGGTCCGCTGGGGCAGCTGGCCCTTCACCGGGCCGGCAGCGAAGGCCTCCTCGCTGGAGGAGTCTGGGGTCTCCACCCGGGGCCCGTTGGGGATGGGCATGCCGCCGTTCATGAGCCGGTAGTCAGTGCCAGCCCCCGGCCGCACCGACTCGGGGCCGTCCACGGAGTCCGACGGGGTGGACACGTCCAGGAAGGAGCAGAACTCCCAGCTGTCCGAGAGGATGTCGGCTGTCATAAAGTCCAGGTGGCCCAGGTCAAAGGGGCCGCCCGCACCCGCCTTGTCGCTGCTGGAGGTGCTGCTCACAGTGGCTGTGGTCCAGTCATCCGGCTCTAGTTCAAAGTCGAAGTCGGAGGTTAGCTTATCGATCTGGCTCACCACCTGGGGTGGGGGGAGTAGGAGAGAGAAGTGAGAGGAGCCATGTATCACCTGGGTGTGAGTGTGCCCTGTCCCACCCTGCTAGATCCCTTGGCTGATGACCCTACAGGACATGACTGGACATGAGGTCACAGGCTCTTGGCCCTTACCATCTGGCCCAGGGTGAACAGAGCTGATTCTGGCCATTCCCATTGTTTCAGTCCTTAGTGCCTGGGCGCGGGAAGGGGGGGGTGCCTTCTGGCCCTGCATCTCATCCATTCACATGCCCCTCCCCCAAAGCCAGGTGCCGTGCTGGGGGGCAGCCCTGGGGCTCAGAGCTTGATCTTCCTTTGATGGCCAGAGGATCATTTTAAAAAGGCTGAACTGCAGTGGGTTAGGAATCCAACTGCAGTGGCTTGGGTGGCTTTGGAGGTGTGGGTTTGATCCCCGGCCAGGGCAGCAGATTAAAAAAGGATCCGGTGTTGCTACAGCTGTGTCGTAGGTCATAGCTATGGCTTGGATTCAATCCCTGGCCCAGGAACTTCCATATGCCTTGGGTGTGGCCATAAAATAAGAAAGGCCGAGAGACTCCAGCAAGTCCACTCTGGCCGGATGAGCAGCCCACCACCTTGGAGAGGAAATGATATGTGGTCACTGCAAAGAAGACTCTGCTCTGGGATTGAATCCGAGCTGCAGCTGCAACCTATGCCAATGCCAGATCCTCTAACCCCTGTGCAGGGCTAGGGACTGAAATCGCACCTTCGCACGGAACCGTCTACTGCAGTGGGAACCTTAACCCACTGTGCCGCAGTGGGAACTCCCTGCCTGGGCTGTCTAAAGCATCCTGGACCAGCTCCTGCAGTGGGCCAGTGACTACCCCCCATAGGTCTCCACCACCCCACCTTCTTTCCCCAGCCTGCCCCTGGATGAGTGATCAATTCTGGCTTTTGCTGGGGAAGGAATAAAGCAAGCATTATTTGGTGAGCAATAAGAACACCATCCATCCCGGGTGCAGACCTGCTTGTTAAATGCACTCAGGGGCTGCAGAGGTCACTGCACCCGCCTGCCCACAGGAGGTGAAGCCCTGTGCCACGCAAGCAGCCCTGCCTCAGGATGACCCCTGGCCTGGGCTGCCATCAGCACAGTCGTCAGCGATTGAAGACAGTGAGGATGAGAGGGAGACCCAGGCAGAGACAGGTGGAGAGAGAGCAATCGGAGGGGAGAAGATTCAGGCCAAAGTCCAAACCAGCAAAACAACAACAAAAGCAAATCGGAGGGACCAAGAGACCCAGAGGCAAAGACACGGGCAGTGAGTCATCAGGCCAGCAGGCTCCCAGCCCTCTCCATGCTCTTGCCCTGGGGCCAGAGTGGTCAGTTACCTCATTAACTACTGACGTCCCTGATTCAACAAACCTTTACTGAAGAAGCCTGCTGTCCAAGGACGTTCTAGGTGTGGGGCAGGGAGTGAGGGAGGTGAGTGCACCACAGCGTAAGGGGAACACAAGGGCAAAATGATGGGTCATGAGGGGTCTGGTGTGGGGCGTCTACTGCGCCAGGAGTCGAGGGCTCTGATGCAGGTGATCTGGCCAGTTATTTTCTCTCTCTAGGTCTCAGTTTCTCAATCTGTAAATGGGGAGTTGGGTGACTAGTTTATCTCCAAGGTTCCTTCCATCGCTGAGATTCTAGGGCTCTGTGATTAAAGGAGTGACTTGAGAGGCTGTTTGGGGGTGTCAATGCCTAGGGAGCCCCACTTCCCATAGCCCCAGACCACTTGGCTGAGGCCTATGGAAGAGCCGGAGGAGTCAAGACACCTGGGTTCCTGGTTCAGCTTAGACAGCAAATACTCTGTGTGTCTTTGAGTAACTCACAAAACCTCTCTGGGCTTCGACTTCATTTACCACCAATTGGGTAGGATAATCTCAGCCCTGCCAACCTCCCCAGAGCTTCATGGGGAACAGGGAGAAGGCAGTGAAAGGGCTCCATGGGGGCACTGGTCAGAAAAGTGGCATCACCTGCCATCTCTGAGCACCCACTACGTGTCAGGCTTTCTACCCAAGAGATCATCATCCGTGTTTGTAGGTGGCGGCCCAAGGCACCAGTCACGGCGGACCCGAGATTCTTGTCCCCACCGGCCCTGCCACACTGCACACGGCCAAGGTGCTGCCATGATTTCTGGGCCTGGACAGGGAATGGGGATGGAGCTCCACCCTCAGTCTGGCCCCCTCTTTATGTCCCCCTCAGCTACAGAAGGACTCCCCAACTTCAAAGAAGTTCACATCCCCCTGAAACCTTCACTTAACCCAAGCTCCAAGAGAATGCTGGTGGGGCCTGGCCTAGAGTAGGGGCTCTCAAACTGGGGTGCACAGAAGCCCACTCCCCAGAATTTCCCCAGGAATTCAGTAGGTCCTGATAGGGGTTGAGAGGTGCACAGCTAACAAGCTTCCAGGTGCTGCTGCTGCTGCAGCGACAGACATTGAGAACCACTGGCCTAAGGGGCTGGGAATTTAAGCTGGTGAAGAAATAAATACCCCAGGACATCGCCACCCTTGGGAGAGGCCCTGAACTTCTGGGACAGATGCACCCCCTAATTAGACTCCCCTGATCAAGCAAAGCTGCTGAGAGCTTTCGGCTGTCTGAGGGGAGAGGAGGGCGGGAGGAATCTGCAGTTAAATGGGTGAGTTCAGGGTTGGTTGAAGCCAGGCCAGGCCCTGAAGGTGGGCGTCTAGTCCCCTGTGACGTGGATGCAGGGTCCACAGAGCAGGAGCACTAGAGCCTTCAGGACTGGACACTCCCCCACCCCAGAAGCCCTTGCCGGCCACCTGCTCAGGAGGCCCCTCTCTGGTCCCATCCTGGGCATGTGGAAGGAAGGAAGAGAGGGAGGTCTGAGCTCAAGTCCCAGGTCTGGCCCATTCTGGCTAAGAGCATTGAGAGGCATATTATTTCCCTCTCCAGGCCTTGCTTCCTCGCCTGTAAAGGCACCTCTACTCACTAAGCGATGGGGAGTCAACAGAGAGGAAGGCTCTTTAAACTGCAGAGTCAGCACAGCCAAGCACTTAAGAACCTGGGCTCTGCAGCCAGACCTGGAGTCCAACTGTGGCCCCACCACTTACAGGCTGTGTGACTATAGCCAAGTTACTCAACTTCTCTGGGCCTAAGTTTCTTCATCAAAGGAGAATTCTAGTAGTACTGACTTGATAGAGCTATGGTAAGGCTTTAATGATTTGATGCACAGAAAGCACATAGAACAATACAGACTACCAATATCTGCTGTGCACCCATGGGTGCTAACCCACGGCCAGGCCCCGGGCACAAGGCCTAAGAGCTGATGGAAGTCAGTTCTTCACCAAAGGAATGATACTGTGATGGGGACATTTCCAGGGCCTGTGGCAAAATAATGGGACATAATGGACCTTTCAAACCCTAGCACAGGGGTGGCACCTATGTTCCCTAAAGTAGGGCTGTCTCCAGACAGAACAGAAGAGATTCTTTTTTTTTTTTTTTGTCTTTTTTGTTGTTGTAGTTTTTGTTGCTATTTCTTGGTCCGCTCCCGCGGCATATGGAGGTTCCCAGGCTAGGGGTCGAATCGGAGCTGTAGCCACCAGCCTACGCCAGAGCCACAGCAACGTGGGATCCGAGCCGCGTCTGCAACCTACACCACAGCTCACAGCAACGCCGGATCGTTAACCCACTGAGCAAGGGCAGGGACCAAACCCGCAACCTCATGGTTCCTAGTCGGATTTGTTAACCACTGCGCCACGACGGGAACTCCAGAACAGAAGAGATTCTAAAAGTCAAAGAGCTGAGGTTCAAAGGCAAATCTGGCTCAGTCCACTGGGTGGGCCAGGTCATACCCACTTGATAAACAATAAGAGTGAGAATCAGAAAGGGGAGCGATGTGCCCTGGGACCCAGACTGTATGCAGGGCCCGGGTTAGTCCACAAACCCTGCTGCCCATGCCTGGGGCCTCGTTTCATGGGGCCAGTGAGGAGGGCAGGTGTGGGGCAGGCCCCAGGCTACCTGCCTCTCTGCTTTGGCTGTCTTGAAATCTATGATTTCCCTCTGCGATTTAATAATCATTTTGCCTACATGTAATTTGGGACTGTCTTGGAATGCAGGGAAATAATTATATACACAGAAGGAAAGAGAGGGGGAGAGAGAGAATGGAGAGAGAAATGGAACCACTGAAATCACAGAACCTTAGAACCTTGAAGCCAGGGGTACTGGGGATGCCATGGAGACCACCCTTCTCTATGCTTGCTGATATGAAACGGGGACCCAGAGGCTGGAAGGAGCTGAGCTGAGACCAGAAGTTGGGAGTTAAGAAGAATCCCCTGCCCTACAGGGGACATAAACAAACACTAGAGAGGAAGGGCAGAGCTAAGGGCTGCCACAAAGCCCTCTGAGGGTCCCAGGCCCCGTCCCAAGGGCATCCTCCGCCTGCCTTCCCTCGCACTGCACCATCCAGGCTCCTCACAGACAGCAGCTTCCTGTCAGCTCCTGCTGAAAGGGGAGTCCAGAGAACTTCCTAACCAGCCAGCATGACCTTGTCACCCCTCTGCTTCCAGCATGTCCCTGCTCCCCAAACTCCTAAGCCTCACCAAACACAGCCCCACTTCAAACCTGGTCGCAGGTCCTGTTCTCCCCAGCAGGCAGCCTCCACCCTGCCAGGCCTGCCTTCTCATCAGTCCTATGCGCCCCCCTACTCCAGCCCCTTTCCTACTCACTCTACCTCACTTCCATAAGGAAGTCTTCCCCGACCCCCAGGTGCAGACAGGCTCCCCATGAAAGGCTCTCAAAGCCCTCTGCCCACACCGCTCCCTACTTTCCAATATTTACCACTGCTACCATTCCGCGTGCAGATATTATGACATGGTTGATGTCTGCCTCCCCACTAGACAGGAAGCCCCAGGAGGGACAGGGCTGGGTCTGTCTTGCCCACCACTGCATCCCCAGGCTGGCCCAGGGAGTGGCCCACTCTTTACAAATACAGCTTTCAAATGAGTGGATGCGTTGAGACAGAGGGCTTCATAAAACCACCATGGGGCTTCTTTTTCAAGACAGAATGCCATGATCCCAGGACACCCCAATATTGCCTGCCATCGCCCACCCTCTAGTCCTGGGTGAGACTCCTCTCCAAGGAAAGCACGTCTGTGTTCCCTAAAGCCCTAGGACTGAGGACCCAGGAGTCCCAGAACTTGTCTACCCCTCCCCCTTCCCCTCAGTCTCCCCCTCCCCCTTCACCTCTTCACCCCTTCACCTCCCCCTCAACTCCCTTGACAAGCTGCTACCTCCTTCCCTCCCTCGCGGCTCCCAGGGCAGCTGGTTACATAACTGGGAATTCTGCATTATTTATGACCACTGATTATTGTTTAATTCTTGATTATGTTATTTATTGTCTTCCTGGGGGGCTTGTGGAATTGGGGAACGGGTGGGGTGGGGAGCCAGTTGACCATGATTCGCGATTCTCATCCTGCAATTTGGCCTAATTGGCTGAGGAGCTTCGTGAATCTGTCCAGAGGAGGAGAACGCAAAGGGAAAAAGGAGGCAAGGAAGGCGAGAAAAAAAAAATAATAAGAAAAATTCCGCACAATTCTTGCTGAGCTGCGGGTGATGGAGCTGACCCACTTTGGCACAGCTCCGTGGTCCCCAGCCTCTCTGCTCCAGCTGCTTCCTGGCTGGGCCACATTTATCTCATGCCCGCATGGCCCTTGGCTTTCCTTACCACCGAATATGCAGCTCCTTGCCGAGGGGACCACACAATTGCCACCAGGCCTGCTCCCTGTGAAAACTGGGTCAGGGAGATCCTCCATCCCCACCTCTGGCCATGGAAGGTTTGTACCCATCCCTCCATCCCCCTGAGGGGTTCGAGCCAAGGAGGGCAACTATGTCCTTAAGTTGTGTCCTCCCAAGAGTCAGTGATGATAGGTACAAACTGGCAATCAACACAAGAAACATTTTCGAGCCCCTATGCCAAGTGACATCTTGGCAAGGGGGGAACCAAGGAGGAGGAGGCCAAGTGCCTGCTCAAGGTAAGCTCAACACCTGGGAGGCCAAAGGCAAAGCCCTTATCCTTGGCCTTGGGGCTTCTGCTTGGGAGGGAACGGGGAGAGCAGAGGAGAGGCAGATTCCCACCCAGAAACACAAGCAGGAGATTCCTGGAGAGCGCGTGGGACTCTCACTGAGGACAAAATCCAAATTCCATACCTGGCCTTCAAGGCTCTCTGCAATCTGATTCCCTGTTCCCTCTTTGACCTTCCTTCCTGCTTTTCTCCCAGTTTACCCCACTCCAGCTGCACTGGCTTCCTTGCGGATCCTGAGTGCAAGGAGCACATTTCTTCCCCAGGATTTTTTTTTTTTTTTTGTCTTTTTAGGGCCACATTGATGGCATATGGAGGTTCCCAGGCTAGGGGTCAAATCAGAGCTGTAGCCGCCGGCCTACACCACAGCCACAGCAACGCAGGATCCAAGCTGCGTCTGCAACCTATACCACAGCTCACTGCAATGCCAGATCCTTAGCCCACTGAGCGAGATCAGGGATCAAACCCGCATCCTCTTGGATGCCAGTCGGGTTCGTTAACCACTGAGCCATGATGGGAACCCCCTCCCAGGATCTTTGCACAGGCTGTTCCCACTGCCTGGAAGGCTCACCCCCTAGATAACCTCCTTACTTCCTGTGGTTCTCTGTTCAAAAGCCATCTTACTGGAAACCCCCTTCCTACTGTCACCACTGCCACTCTCTACCCCTTTTCCCAGCCAAGAGAATGGGACTGCCTGCCGACTGCAGTAGATACTAAAGGGTGCCAGCCAGGAGGCCAGGGCCCTGGCTTTGACCTCTCTGATCATGGTTAAGCAGCTGATGCGACTCCAAAAGCTTAAAGCCATACACAGAGTGAGGAGCAGGCCAGTGTCAGAAGATTTCATTAGCAATACCCGCAGAGGGAGTCTTGTGCCCACCACTGTGCTAAGTACTTTGTATACAGTATCACACTTAATTCCCACAACCACCCTGGGGCTGGGGGGTGCGGTGGGGGAGCGTAAAATTCACTACTCTCATTTACAGATGGGAGATCAGAAGCACCGAAAAAGTGGAGTAACTTCCCAAGTTCACACAGCTAGGTAGGGGGCAGAGCTTGGATTTGAAGCCAAGACCTCTGGCTGCAGAGCCCATGCTCCTAGCCCCTAGGCTGTGCTGTCTCTAAATTAAGATCCACCAACTACTGAGGACCTCAGAGAGCCTGCTGGGATTGGTCTGGCATCCTGGAGTATTGGAGTACCTAGGACAGATGAGGGCTAATACATGACTGACCGTCACATCCCTCTGCAGCACAATTTTAGCTTCCAAAGCATTTTGACATTCCTTATCCATGGGACAGCACTTGCTCCCTACCGCCAGGGAGGCCAATGACAGAGCCACAGCAGGGGTTTGGGAAGGTTGGGGAGGTGCGAGAGCAGGAACCCCAAATCCTCTAGGGGTGTGAGTAGGTGTTGGCCCCCTCACCACATGCCAAACCCTGATAAATCCTCGGATCACACTGAGGTGTGAAGGATCATCATCCCCATTTCAGAGATGGGTGGGCAGACTGAGGCGCAGGGGAGGCAGTGCTTTAGAGACTCCCACCTTTCTATGAACTTCAGGGGGTGCTCCGGAGGGAGTGGAGGGTCTGCCATGATCTGCGGTGTCTGGGGTGTAGGGGGGAAGGGAGCAGCAGACAGAGAAGACTGTGGGGGGGCCAGAGCTGAACCCTTCTCTCTGCTGGCCCTGCTCCTTCACCAAGCATCCTGGGCTACTCCCCAGCAGCCTCGCATGTGAATCTCGTCTTCACATTTAAGTGCTCTGTCCCCCTGAGATGAGCAGGGAGTGGGGTGTGATGAGGGAACAAGTGCCTGCCACCCACTTGACCTGGGACCTACCCACACCCTCAAGGGAGAATGTCACACCAAGCTACGGAGAAGGAGAGCCTGACGGACTCAACTTTACTGTCCCCCTTGGTGGACCAAGAGCCAAGATCACAGGTACCAGGGGGATGGAAACACTTTACTCCAAACTAGGGCCTGGTACCCCCGGCTCAGTAACCCCATTCTGGTCAAGTTCCATCTCCTCCTTTGCCCGGGCCTCCCCGAGCCTCCTCTGTCTTCCCCCAAATCATTCTGCCCAACACTCCATGTCCAGACCCTGACTGGGGGCTGGGGGAGCTCTGAGGCCTGTCCCCCCTCCCAGCTGGGTGCCATTGGCAGCAGGCAGGTGGTGGCATACGGGTAGACTCTGGTTGCCATAGCAACCTGCCAAAGTCTTGGGTGGAGGCACATGGCCTACAGGGTGTCGGGGGAGGGGATTCATCTCTCTTTGTCCTGGCTCAGGCCTCTAGGCTGCAAAGCCTGGGAATCTGAAGCTCTGCTGTTGGAGACTTGGGTGTGGGTGAAAGCACTGGGAAGGCACATCTAAAAGATCTGCAAATGAATCTGAGTGCTTCTGAGCTCCCTGCTTCACCCCTAAAGTGTACCCCTTAGAGTATCACAATATGATCATGAGGCATCAGCTCTAGAATACAAAGAGGTCACCCATTAGCCCACTTGCTGAAGCCCCAGAATCGGCATCAGGAACCTGAGTTCTAGGCTTAGTTCTGCCACTGGTAGGCTGCGTGACCTTGGACAAGCCCTTAGCCCTCTCTGGGCCTCAGTTTCTTCAACAGCAAACAGACACGGCTGGTCTGGATGACATGTGACATGCCTTCGAGTTCTGGATGGCTACGTGGGGTGGGGGCCGGGGGGAGGGCAGATGAAAGGCAGGTGCTGGAAGATGCTCAGTTGCGGGTAGGCTCTGGGCTTACCAAACCTGGCTCTCAGGCTCAGAGTCAATTCTGGCCCTTTCTGGGGCAAAGCGCCTGTGCCTCTGCCCAAGACTGACACTCTGGACAGTTTCCATGGCTGCAATGGAACTGGTCAAAGGGAGATGTAGTCCTTTGGATCAATGAGGTTGCGGAGGAGGGGCTGCTCGGGGCATTTGGTCTTTGATGTCCAAATCAGATTCCCTAAGGATGTTCAGCCCAGACCACAGCCAGCCTAGCCCATAGGAAGACACACCACCACTTCTTTCTACCTGCAGTGCTAGCCATTCCCAGTTCCTGAGAAAGGACTTTCTAGTACACTCCATGAGGCTGACTTTGGGCAGAGGGGCTGCCCTTCCCAATCTCTGCTCCTGTCCCAGCATCTCCACAAGCCCCTCTACTCTGAACGCGACTCCCTCCAAACACTCCCTGTTCCTTGGCTCTCAGGCCAGGCTGGATTGCCACTTTGCCAGTCAGGAGTTGGTCTACCATCACCCCCTCTCCGTGACCCTCTTAGAGCCCCCCTCCTCCCCACAAGGCTGCCTGGGGAGAGCTCAAGCCCATAACTCCAGTTCAATCACTCTCCCTGCCATCTCTGCTGGGGCACCCTGGTTACAAGGAGTTGACATTTGCCTAAAGCCCACCTGGCTGGCATAGTGGCACCCAGCGGGCAAATTCAGGCCAGCGGCTCAGAACGCTGGTCATGCATTTTGGGCTCAAACATAGCCCAGGGGGCAGGGCTGAGGACATGTGTACCTCATTACCCTGGCAATGTGGGAAGCAGTAATTAAACCAGGCTCTGCTTAGAAAGAGACACACATCTCAAGATCTCTCGATGACGTTTCAGCCTTGGCATAAAACATTCAGAACTGTAGGATGGGGGTGCATCCCTTCAGAGGTGATTCCTGCCCTTGGCAATGCACACAGGAACTCTGATGCCCACCAGCAGCTCCCTAGACCCACTCCTACCTCAGGGCAGAAAAGGCATAGCTGGCTTTAATTTTTCCAGGATCAGGGTTCTAAGTGTGTGATCTCTGGGGAATGCTCTGAGCTGGGCCTTGAGCATGGGGACTGCCCTGGTAAGAGCCAACCACACTCTCCCAGGGCCCCTTGTAAGCCAATCAGAGTCTAGGAGGCAGATGATGGGGTCAAAGGTCAGAAGAATGCCTTCCACTAAGAGGCTTTGGTGGGATTCAGTCCTCAGCGGCCACCTTGGCACTTCTGAGCCACGGGCACACAACATGCCACCAAAGTGGTTTCTGGGTCACCGAGGACCCCCCAGCCCTGGGGCACAGTGAGATCTCCAGCAAAGCCAATTTGGGGAAAGGAGAACAAGGAGAAGGAAGTACCAGCAGAGTAGCACAGGTGCACAGCTTTGCAGGCACACACACACTTAAACACATATGTGTGAGTAGGTTTTTATGCCAGGCTCAGGAGAGCTGGTCTAGGGTCCGCCGGGCCCCTCACTCACCTCCCTTAGTTCCTTGGCCACCTCCTTGAGCTCCCGCAGTATGCCCTCGAGCTGCCCGATGACCATCTTCATGCGCTGTCGAATCCGCTCCCGCTCACCACCACTGCTGGGGTCGTCACTGGGCTGCCCGAGGTCCGGGGTGCCCCGAATGTTCATCCTTTACCAGGTGGCCGCAGGCCTGCCCATACTCCCCCCAGCCGGGCACACGCTGCTGCCTCCACAGAGCCCCCCTCAGCCGGGCAGAGCTCCACATCTTAACGGCCCCCCAGCCCACCCTGGCCCTGGGTGGCCCTCACCCAGCCCCTGCCCCCTGCCACCCCGCCTCCTCTACCTCTGGGTGGGGAATGAGACCCAGAGGGAGACAGAATCTGATAGAGGGGGTCAAGGTGAGGACACAGGAGGGCAGGGGGAGGAGCCTTGGGTCTCAGCAGTGGCCTCCAGGACTTGAAGTGCCTGTGGGTATGCTAAGCTGGACAGAGAGGCAGGGGGATGACTCTGCAGGGACTAAGGGTAAGAGATGCCCTTGGGATGGGGGGAAGGCAGCAGTTATCCCTTCACAACTCCTAGGCAACTGCAAAGGCAGAGGTCTTGAGATGCAACTGACACCTGCAGAGGGATGGTAGCTGGGGTCTTCCAGATGTGAAGGGGGTCCAGATGTGGGTGGCTCTGGGAAGGGAGCTGGAGTGGAGGAGGGCAGCCCCCTGCAGAGAGAGTGAGGCTGGCGTCAGCCCTCCTAGGCTGCAGCATCAGCGGGCAGGCAATGCCGCTGCTTCCCTCCTCACCCCAGGTTGCACCCTTCCTCGCTGGGAATTTGTTTTTTGTTTTTTTTCTTTGTAGGGAGGGGTGATGGAGGCAGATGTTCTGTAGCACAGCCCCTCCTCTATAGGGAAAAGAGGGAGCCCTTGCTTTAATAGCAGAAGTCCTCAGCCTGTGATGGGGCACCCTGCCCTGGCTACACTCAATGCCATCCCCCTCGCCCTCCCCGCCACCCCAAAGCCAGGCCCGGCCTCGCTGGTTCATAGGAGGGAGGGCCTCTCCAGTCATTTGTCCTCCCTCCTAGTGCCCCCGGGGGTGCCCTCATTCCCATCTGGACCTTCCCTTCCCCAGCCCTACCTTCCGTCAGAACCCCCACTCCGCTCCTGGACTCACCGAGGGTAGGGGCACCGGCCTTCCTTCCGAGCAGTGTGTGTGTGGGGGGGCCAAGTCCCAAGGCGAGGTTGGGGGGCCCCCAAGGCTTCCTAGGGCGGGCTTCTCTCTCTGGACCCTTCAGCCCCTGGCCTCAGGGAGGTCCTCAGAGCCGCCACCAGAGACATCTGGGCGGTGGGAGGGGGCGGGGCCTCCACGCTCCAAGGAAGGGGGCAGGAAAAATCTCCCCCAACCCCCGCCGAGTTCCAGGTGGGGAACGAGCGAGGGTCTGGCGGGCCCGGGGTTCCGAGGCCACAGGTGACCCGGGCACAGGGCCACTGAAGCGACGCCGGGCGGGTCCCAGCGCGAGAGCCAAAGTCGGAAGGATGGGAAGGCGCCGGGATACCCTCAGTGCCCGCCCGGCATTCCCCGGACTCAGCGCCGTCCGGGATTCGCTCTGTCCAGTCCAGATCAGCTGGCACCGGGTTCCGTCGGGGTCTGCCCTGCCCTGCCGGCAGTAAGCTGGCACCCGTGGGCGCCCGGGACGCGCTCAGCCCGGACCCAGAATGACCGCGCTCCGGCACCTGCGGCGTCCGGAGCGGCCGCGAGGGTCCGCTCAGCCCAGCCCCGCGGTCCTCCGGGGGCGACAACGCTCCCTCCGTTCAGTCCACGATCGGAAAGGTCCGGAATCGCCAGGTCCTGGGGGGGGGGGGGAGGGGCGGTGCTGGCCGCCGGGACCAGGTCCCCGTGGGGCCGAGAGCGCGAGAGGCAGGGGGCCTGGCCGGGCTGGGTTCGGCGGCCCGGGCGCGGACGGGAGCGGCGCCCGGCAGAGGAGAGGAGGCGAGAAGAGCGAGAGGAGGAGGAGGCGAGGCGAGGAGAGGCGAGAGGAGGGGGCGCGCGAAGGGCCCGGCTGGCCGGGGCACACGGGGCTCGCAGCCTCTGCCGCGCTCCGCCTCCTCCCGCCTGCTAGCTTTCGGCTCGCCGCCTGGCCAGCGCCCGGGTCGTGCCGGTGGGGCCACCGGGCGCCGGGTCGGGCTGGGCCTCTCTCGGCCGCCTAGCCCCGCCCTGCCCCGCCGGGCTCCGCGGCCCTGGGCCGGCTACCCGAGCGCTGAGCTGCCCGCGCCCGGCCGCCCCCGCCCCGCCGCCCCGCCGCCCCGCCGCCCCGCCGCCCCCCGCCACCCCCCGCCGGACTGGCCGCCCGGGCGGGCGCTGGTTCCCTCAAAGGCCGCCCGGCTCGCTCGGCTCCGCTCGCCTCGGCGCTGTCAGGGAAGGGGCTGGCCCGGCGCGCCGGGAGGGAGCTTTTAAAGCGACACACACGCCTCCCAGCGCCGAGCGCTGAGCGCGCCAGCCAGGGGGTCTCGCCACCCCGGGGACGTGGAAACGTCCAGCACTTGCCGGGCTGGGGGCCGGTTTGCCCGGGCGCACCCCTGCTGACCTCGGGGCGCAGAGGGGCAACAGCATAGGGGCTTACTCAGCTCTTTCCCACCTCTCCATAAGCCCCCGACTCACCCTGCCTCCACTGCGGTGCGCCCTGGGCCTCCCTTTTGGCTAAATTTCCAGTATCCAGACCTTCCCCCTTTCCCGGCCGTAACTCACACCACTTCCAGATATTGCCTTAAGTCAGATTAATTCAGACAACCTTTACTGAGCACCTACTGTGTGCCAGGCGCTGGGCTAGATTGGGCTGGGAATTGGAGGTTCCACAGATGACAGGGATGCGTTAGACACAGGTCATTTCACCCATTTACTCAACATTTATTCAGCACCTTCTGTGTACCAGACCTCATGCTAGACTCTGGGGTCACAGGAAGGAAAAGCAGCATTTCAGGAAGCTCACAGGGTGTGGGGACACTCCTGAGTGAACTCAGAGATGGTAAATCCAGGACCAAGGCAAGTTCGGGGCCGGGGTGGGGGTGGGGGGCAAATGGGAGCAACCCAGGCCAGGGGCTGGCAGCCTCTCCTTGAGGCAACCCCTGAGCTGAGTCTCAAAGGAAAAGTAGGAGTTACTCAGGTGACTGTCAGTGTGGGGGAGGTGGGGGTGAGCATTCCAGGCTGGGAGAGAGTGAGAATTGAGGCTCAGAGCAGAGGTGAGGGGAGAGGGGGTTTGAACCAACTGTGGCCTTTTAAAAATACCATTTTGACAGCTCTGTGGAAAGTGGGTTAGAAGATGTCCAGACCCTGAGAGACCCAGAGGCCATGGTCAGAAGCTTGGGTTTTATCCTGAGGAAGAGGAAGCTATGGTATTGGGGAGGACCCTGGTCTCGCTCTGCTCTCAGGAGACCCCTCTGGGGCATTGTGTATGGTGATCTGGGGGCTAGGGCACTGGGAGGAGACCAGCTAGGAAGCTGTTACAAGAAGCTGAGAGAGGAGGGGCATGCGTGGCAGTAGGGATGGAGAAGAGGAGATGATTTAGGAGATCATTTAGGAGAACATGGGAGACTTGGAGATTTGTTGGACTTGGAGAGGGAGTGGATGTCCGGGATGTCTCTGCATATAGCTTGGGAGACTAGGTAGATAGTTGTGCCACACACTGAGTTAGAAGAACAGGTCTGAGATGAAGATGAGGAGTCTAATTTGGGACAGGTGGTGAGATCCTGAAGCCAGTAAGACAGTAGAGTATATGATCTATGCCTGGGCTTGAGAGGGTTTTTTTTTTTTTTTTTTTTTTTTGAATCATCACTAGGGGGATGAAATTAATCAGAAAGACTGTGTAGTACAGTTCAGGGGCATTACGTGCATTCACGTTGTTATACAACCATCACCACCATCCATCTCCAGAACTCTCTTCATCTTGCAAAACTGAAATTCTGTACCCATTAAACAATAACTCTCCATCCCCCTCTCCCTAGCCCCTGGCAACTAGTGCCATCCTACTTTTTGTCTCTATGAGTTTACTTTAGCTCCCTCATGTAAGTGGAACCATACTGTCCTACCAATCAATTTCCTGAAAACTGTGATGCCAAGGGATAGCCAAAATCAAAAGTGCACTGAGCCTGAGAAAATAAAATGGGTTTCTTATCTTAGGTCCGTGGAATCCTCTGCTACATCCAGGATGGGAGAGGTATATTTGAACTTAGGTGTGTTAGGAGGCAGTGAACTCACTTTGAAAGGCTGGAATAGGACTACTTAATATCTAATTGATCCTGGATCTCATTAATAGAAGTGTCGTGTTTGGAAAATGGGAGGTGACATGTCTTCTGTCATCTGTGTGGATCAAACTATGTCTAGGACCCCAGTTCACTGGTATCTTCACAGGAGGGCAGCCAGGATGGAGGAGGTGGGAGGGGGCGCAGTGGAGGACTGGTGTGTATGTCCTGTGAAGAAGAGTTAGGCTGGTCCAGGAAGGCTGGAGAAGAGGGATATCAGGAGAAGGGGTCTCTGATTAGAAATCTTCAAAGCGCAGCCACAGGGAGAGGTGCCGAGGCTCATCTTCTTTAGCATTTGGAGACTGACCTGTCCGCTCTGCTCCCCCAGCCTCCCTGGCCACCTGCCCAGATATCCCATCCTTTGTGTCTCTGCTTAGATCCACCCCCCACCTCCAGAGAGCCTTCCCTAGTTCTCCAATCAATAGGGAAAAACAGAAGTACTCTTTTGGCCCTTAACCAAATGTTTCTCAGGGTGTTCATTTAATGTGCTAGCTGTGTGACCTTGGGTAAGTCACTTAACCTCTCTGAACAGGAATAAGGAGCCCATAAACATTTTAATTTTTTTCCTGTCTTGGCTGTCTTGCCAAAAAGGAAGGAAAAAAAAAAAGGTTATTTTCTACAGTCTCTTTGACTCAGAAAAATAGAGATGATAATAGTACCTACTTTCCAGGGTCATTGCGAGCACATGGAAGTACTTGGCCCAATGCCTGGTAGGCGCTCCATAGATAGTAGCTGCTATCGGCTCTTATTTAATGGCTTTGTGTCTATAAGCCTTATTTCCTTGTGAAGCTATGAACTCTCAGGATGGTGTCTGCCCCTGTTTCTCACATGGACCAGTGGAGTGGAGTGGAGTATGACAGCTAGTGACTTTTACTTTGGCCTGTTTTCCATCATCCCACTTCAGGCATCTCTTTTCTCTGGGAAATTCCTCCCTGTACTCACATAGTCATGGTGGGTTTTCCATTAAAGTGCCCACTACTCTTACTCATCCCTACCCTATTGCTAGCATGTAGGCATGTAACCCAGTCTACACCAATCACAGAAGCCCATCCTTCAGCTCCAGTGATTGGCCCAAGGGGCAAACATGTTCCCAGGCAGGGCCAATCAGATTCTTTCCCTGGGATTGCTATGTGGATGCCGGGAGGAGGAAGCCTCCTTTCTACTGGAGCACAAAACTGGATGCTATAGGCCCCAGGCTATGGACAAGTCCTCTTTTCCACCAAATGTGATATCCAGGCAAGGAAACAGAGGGGAGGAGAACTTAAAGAGCTTGCTAGCAGCATTGCTGAAAATCCCAGTTTGGGCTTTCATGGTCTTGGTTCCTTCCTTTTAGTCCTGGGAGCTGCAATAACATCATGTCCATCTATAGGAAGCAATACATTCTTTATGGTTCCAGCTTGTTTGGTTGGGTTTCTGTCTCATGCAACTAGTAGCAACCTGACCCTATTATACACCCAGGGAATACTAAATAAGTGGAGTGTTGATTAAATAATTGGGTTCCCAGATGGGGTGGGATGTTTACATTTTCTGAAGCCAGAGGGTTGGGAGCTGCTGTCTTGTGGCCATGGAGGAGAGGAAGGATATTTGGGAGGTTATTGCATCAGGCAGACTTAGATTTGTGTCCCAGCTCTGCCATTCACCACCTGTATGATCTTGGGCAAGTTACTTGTCTTCTCTGAATCTGAGGCTCCTTATATGTAAAATGGGCAAAATCATAGTGACTGCACAGGATTTCCTTGAGGATGGAATCAGATAAGGAACAAGAAGCACCAAACTTAGTGCCTAAGGTGAGGGCAGGGGAAGACAGTACTAGAAAAATGGTGGTTGTTTTTGTTAGCCTACAATCCACTGTGGCTGATTGTGTGGGACTGAGATTGGCATGTAGACCAAGAGGGAAGAAAGATTCAATCTGCAAGCTGGATTCTCAGAAGGAGTGGGTCCTGGCATGAGGAAAGCTGTGCCAGAGCCAGAGTGAATGTCTTCAGGCTTCAGAGTTGACAGAGGCAATAGAGCAGCTAGCACTTAGGCAGAAGAGTTGGAAGGATCTGGTCCATAAGCTTGCTTTTCCACTAACTGTGTGCCTCACTAAATCTTCCAAGCCTCACTTTCCCATCTTTGTAAATACCTTCCTGAGAGTCATCCTGAAGACTAAATAAAGCAGTCAGCACAGGGCTTAGGAGGTATTCCATAAAAACGAGCTATTATTATGGATATTTAGGGCTTTGGGAAATTTTCTAAACAAAAAGGTGGGATGAGTGGAAAACTCATAGACAAACTTTTCATAAGAAAGTCCCAACATCAAGGAGAATCCATGGCTGGGTCTCCCAGGAAAGACCACTTCAGAACAGCTAGGTGACATGGGTCCTTCTGTGGCTGGACAGTGGTGGGGTTCACATTGGGGAACCCATGTGTGGGACATTTTTGTCATGGTCCTGTCCGCTGTAATCTCAGCTCAGGCAAGGTTCTCAAAAGAGCTTTCCACACTAGCTTCCTCTTCCTCACTCCTCATCACCCTCAAACCTCTAACCTGGTTTTGGGCCAACTGCAGTGCTGAAATCACCCACATGGAGCAAGACCCTGTTCTTGCTAAGACCAGCAAACGCTTCCTTCCCCTTGGAAGGCGATGGCTTTACTGTTCTCGACCCTGCTGAGGCTCGCCTCCTTCCTGGCACCCTCTCCTCTGGCACCGCATCTCATTTCTCTTGATTCTCCTCCCACCACTCAGAGGCTTCTTCTCAGTTAGCTCAGCTGCTTCTTCCTCTGGTCCCTTAAGTGCTGGTGATCTGTGGAATCCACAGGCTTTCTTCTCACTCCCTATACCTTCCCTGAGAGAGCTCTTTCACCTTCCCTAAAAGTCCTTGCCTTCCGATTTGCTATTTCCGGACAAGATCTTTCCAAACCTTTCCAAAACCACATTGCCAACTGCCTACTGGACATTTCCATGAAGGAGTCCTGCATGCACCTCAAACTCAATGTTCCCAAGTCAGAACCCATTACACTTCCCCCCAAAAGGGTCCCCTTTTACTTAATTATTTTTTTAGGGCCACACCTGTGGCATATGGAAGTCCTCAGACTAGGGGGCAGATCTGAGCCACATCTGTGACCTACACCACAGCTCACAGCAAAGTCCACTGAGCAGGGCCAGGGATTGAACCCGCATCCTCATGGATACTAGTTGGGTTCGTTACCACCGAGCCACAGTGGGAACTCCTGTGTCCCCTTTTATCTTCGCCTTCTCAGAGAATGACACCCCTTGCCATACCCACCTCCCCAGACAAGCCAGAAAGTGGAGATGAACCTAGACTATCATTGTCCCACAATCCAGTTATTCACTAAGTTCTGTGGGTTCTACCCTCTCAGCAGCGTGTAGACAGATTTCTTTGTCTCCCTACAGTTGATCAGGCTCTTTTTTGTACCCACTGGCCCCTGCATCAACTGATGGCCAACTGAGAGATCTGCCCAACCTTTAGACTTACCCTGCGAAGTCCATTGTTGCTGGTATTGGCTTTTCATCAACCTGTTTATGACTCTGCATGGCTCCCTGTCCCTCCAAGGCAAGTCCAGTCCCCTTTGTTTGGCATTCACATCTTTTTAGGCACTCACCCTTGTCTGACTCTGCAAGCTCCTCTCTATTGTCTCTTGCTTCCAATGCTTCTGCCAGGCTGAGCTACTTGCAGCCTCTGCCTCACTGCCGTCCTGTCACTTGCTCTCCTCTGCCTGGAATGTTCCTCTTCTCACCCTTCTCCTCTGGGCCAACCGCCAGACCCTCCTGAAATATTTTCCAGTGTGTGAGGTCCCCCTTCTGTCTGTGCCACCAAAGAGCCCCCATCCATAGCAAGTTCGGCGCTTGCCACTTCCATTGTCATCATGAGTCTGACTCTTTCCCACTAGACCAGGAGCTGCTGCAGAGCTGACGCCTCCGTGCCCTCAATCAGAGTCTGCTATAATCAGTTCTCAAGGTAACTTTGTAAAATTTAAATCTTTAAGATACTTACTTGTTTTACATTTTTATTTTTTTCCATTATAGCTGGTTTACAGTGTTCTGTCAGTTTTCTACTGCACAGCGAGGTGACCTAGTCACACATATATCCATTCTTTTTTCTCACATTATCATGCTCCATCACAAGGGACCAGACATAGTTCCCAGTGTGACACAGCAGGATGTTTTACATTTTTATTAAACAAAATATCTTAAGGTGACGGGAGACGGGAAAGGCTGGAGCGAAGGGGCATGGCGCATAGCTCAGGGGTCCCCCCAACACACATCCTGAGCCTTTAAACTCCTCCCCCGAACCTCTAACAGTCTTGCTCTCCTTGGGAAAGACCTGTATGCCAAACCTTGCTGTGTGACTTAGATCAATCACATACCCTCTCTGTGCCTCTGCCTCCTCTTCTAACAATGGGATGCAGGGGTATTCCAGGAAGCTGATATTTTGCAGAGTACTTTCCCACAAAGAATCACCAATTTGTCTGCCAACAGCATGGGAGAGCTGTGGTTTTAGCACTCCTCCTGCCTTCTGGGGGTTCTTATGCTGGCCATCACTCTTGACTCTCCACTTCCCTGTCAGGTCTCCTTCTCCCCCATTCCCTGCCTGTCCTCCTGCAGCTCTCATTCCCTTCTCCCCTCTTTGCAGTCTGGACTCTGCCTCCACTCTTCCTTAACATGACTTTAAATGCTGAGGTCACCAGTGACTTCCAAGATGCTCAGTCCACAACCCTGATCTGACTTGTCTTTCCACTGCCTTTGGGTCAGTCACAGCCTCTCCTGCAAACCACCCCTCTTCCCTGGGCTGCATGGACACTACGCCTTCCTGGATCTCCGTTGGCTGCACATTCACAGCTGACTCTCAGCTTCCTCTGCCCGCTTTCCAGCCTGTAGGTCTTTGAACACAGGAGTGGCTCAGGGTTCAGTTCTGTGTCTTTTCCTTTCTCACCCTTCTCTCTTCCCCCTTCATCGTATGCCCCCTCATGGTTGCAGTTACCACCTGGATGGCCCCCTTTGCAACTAAGCATCTCCAGCCTAATTCTCTCCAAGTTCCAGACTTGTAGATCCTGCTGACTCCTGGGCCATAAAATTCAAAATTAAGCTCAGGATATTTCCTAAACAATCCTTCCTCCTTGTGTCCACCGTTTCAGCGGCTCTTACAGAAACCGCGGGACTCTTCCTTTATACCTTCTCCTCGCCCTCCGCATCAGATCCACCTGTTTGCTCAATCTGCCTCCTGAGTAGTTTCTGATACCTCAATCCTCCCTGCTGCTACCCCCTTGTCTGGGGCACCATCATTCATCATCTCTCCGTCAGACAATGACATCCACCTTCCACCATATGCTCTCTGGTCCTCTCCAAGGCATTTGCCACACAACAGCCACAAGGATCTCAAAGCACTTTGAGTCCGACATATCATTCCACCGGCTTAAAATTCCTCATGTGTTCCACATTTTCCTAAAGTCCAAATTCTCACTTTATGGGCGAGTCCCTGGGTGGCCTGGCCCCTGAATTTCTCACCTCACCTCCCACTACTCTCCGTCCTTCAGTCATACCGACCTCTTTTCAATGTCTTGGATGCACGGTCCCTCCGGTCTTTCGTACATTCTGTTCCCTTTCCCTCGGGGGCCCTCTTACCCCTTCCTCATTCATCTAACTTCTGCTTACTCTCGAGGCCCTGGCTAAAATTTCACTCATCAGGAAACCTTCCAGAACCTTGCCCCAGACTTGCCCATGCTCCCTGTTATTTGTAATTTTGTTATACCTGCATTCCCTGCGAGAATGGACATCCCTGTTATTAACTACAGTGCAAGTGCTCAGAAAACACTGATAACAGGAAATTCAGGATGGTTAAGCAACTTGCTTGAGGTCACACAGCTTATTAGTAGCAGGTCTCAACTTAAACCTTGGTAGCTAGTTTTGGTGCCTCTGCCATGGGGCCCCCAAACACAAGTATTCCGTGTATCAAGGCAGTGATCATGGAGTTCCCTCTCTGGTGCAACAGAATTGGCAGCATCTCTGCAGCTCTAGGATACAGGTTCCATTCCTGGTCCAGCACAGTAGGTTAAAGGATCTGGTGTTGCTATAGCTGTGGCACAGGTTGCAGCTGTGGCTCAGATCTGATCCCTGGCCTGGAAACTCCATGTGCCATGGGTGCCAAAAAAAAAAAAAAAAAAAAAAAGAAGGAAAAAATAAAAGAAAAAAAACAGTGATCACTCCTGATTCTAGCTGCTTGTGTAACGGCCCCTCTCCCTGCTAAGCTTCTGAAGCAGAGGCCATGTTATCTTATGTGTTCCTGTGCCCCTGCCTTCTTGCTCAGCATCTGGAATGTGGTGGGGAGCGAGTACTGTGCATGAGTGTTGGTTTGACCCTCTGGGGCTGAGTCCTTCAAATTATTTTCCAGCTCTGTTTTCCTGCCAAGCACCAAATTCAGTCCTCAATCCAGCTATGGATTGAGTTTTTTTCTTTTTTTCTTTTTGTCGTTTGTCCTCTTAGGGCTGCACCTGCGGCATATGGAGATACCCAGGCTAGGGGTCCAATCGGAGCTACAGCTGTCAGCCTAACCACAGCCACAGCGATGCCAGATCTAGCTGAGCTTTGTCTGCAACCTATGCCACAGCTCACGGCAATGCTAGATCTTTAAACCACTGAGTGAGGCCAGGGATCAAACCCATAACCTCATGGTTCCTAGTCGGATTCATTTCTGCTGTGCTACGATGGAAACTCCTGGATTGAACTTTTTAAAAATTTTCATTCTAAGGTAAAGAACGCTAAAAGTTTAAAAGAAATTTTTTTTGAGTTCATGTCGTGGCTCAGCGGTTAACCCTACTAGCATCCACGAGGAGTGGGTTCCATCCCTGGCCTCGCACAGTGGTTAAGGATCCGGAGTTGCTGTGAGCCTCGGGGTAGGTTGCAGATGCAGCTTGGATCCCAAGTTGCTGTGGCTGTGGCATAGGCTGGCAGCTACAGCTCAGATTGGACCCCTAGCCTGGGAACCTCTATATGACATGAGTGTGGCCCTAAAAAGACAAAAAAGACACGAAATAATAATAAAAGAAAATTTTTTTCTGGCTGCCCCAAGGCAGATGGAGTTCCTGGGTCAGGGATCAGATCTGAGCCACAGTTGCAACCTAAGCCACATCTGCAGCAACAGGGGATCCTTAATCCACTGTTCTGGGCCGGGGATTGAACCCAGGTCCCAGTGCTCCCAAGATGCCACCTATCCTGTAGCACCACAGCAGGAACTCATAAAAGAAACTTTTACTGAATAAATCAGCCAATAACTGAGGGAAGCAGAAAAGGAAATAAGACAAAAAGTATAAAATACAAGAGCCTAGAAGCAGTTGAGGCAGAGGTTTGTCCACTTATAGTCTGCGGGCTGAGATCTCTCAGGTCACTGCCCTCTTCACAATCCTGCCCTATGAGTCCCCAGGTCACCTCCTCACTTACCCTCTTCTCCCCTCATCTGAGTCCTGGTTTGTGGGGTGCTTTCCTGAGAAGACTCAGACTGCCTATCCTTACTCTGGCTGGTAAATCTGGGGAAACACGTCTAAGGGGGTTGGGTCCCACCAACGATGGGGAGACCAAGGCCCAGAGAGTTTGGAAAGGCAGGCAGTGGGGTTCCACGTTCATTCCACAGACTCAGATGATGCTTGTGCCAGCTGAGCCGCTGTGCAATTTCCTCCACGAGTCATGCAACCTTGGCTTGGCCAGTGACCCGGTTCTGGATGTGGGAGGAGAGGAGCAAGGGGCTTGGTGCTGGACTGTGGGGAATGAGGGCTGTGGGGGCAAAGCTGAGACTAAAACCCCCCTGCCCTCAAGAGGGGCCAACCGGGTTGGGGCAGGACAGGACCTCATGTTCTTGTCAAACACACAATTTAATTCTAAGCCTGTGTTCCTTGTGCCTGGGAGATTTTCAGTTTGCAATAGTGTCATTTACAGATGGATTTGCAGTGGCGAATTACAAGTTTGTAAGCAACAGCTTCTCTGACGCCTCGAAGAAAAAAAAGCCTCATCCCTGTGCAAATTATAAATTCATAACGAACCGTGTTATCCAACTGAATGCAAAACACATTCATTACCAGCTACATCACTCCATTGAATACCAAGTGAATGAACTGTACAAGGTTTTGTGCGCATCGGGGATGTGTCAGGGGGTGGGGACAAAATGGCCCTCCCCCACCCCTTTCTCCTTAGTGTCCTTTCAGTCCCACCTCAAGCTCACCCCCTACATAGGTGGACCTGGATGACTGTGCAGGAATCGGATAACTGGGAGGCTGGAGTTTATGGTGGTGCTAGTGTACCAAACCAGACGCCTACCTAGCCATCATGTGTGTGCTTTGGTATGATTATCAGAGGAGCCGTGGTGTTATCTCAAGGTACTGTCTGTGAAAGCTCACACGTCTAAGTCCCTCTGAGTGGCAGGACGTCCCTTGAAAGGGGAGATCATTCCCGTTGGAGGAAGATGTGTATCCTCTGAGCAGGGATCAGAAGGAGACAATGACTCTAGGCTTGGGGTTTGGAGTGGGGATTCCCTGTGTCTCCCTGGAATGTTACTCTCTCGAGACCAGGCTTCGGTGCTGGGACATCTGAATAGATGTTTCCAAGTGGGGGGTGGGGGGGATGGGGTCACAGGATGAAAGCAGCATGGGGTGTGTGGTGGGAGGGCCTCGCCCATCTTTTTTAACCCAGATTATCTACTTCCATCTGACTCTGTGGTGTATTCCCAATGTGTGTGTTGTCTGCAACTTTTTTGCCTTTATGTTTATTGTAGAAAATCAGAAAATGGGAATAAACAAAACTAAAAAAAAAAAAATCTATACCACCATAATTTACTCCACCAGAAATAACCACTTTGGGGTAGATCAGACCTGAAAGTCAGGCTAGGAGTTGGATTGGAGCTGCAGCCGCCAGCCTACGTCACAGCCGCAGCAATGCGGGATCTGAGCTGCATCTGTGAGCTACACCACAGCTCATGGCAACGCAGGACCCTTAACCCACTGAGCGAGGCCAGGGATCGAACCCTGGTCCTCATGGATACTAGTTGGGTTCTTCTTCTTTTTTTTTTTTTTTTGTCTTTTTGTCTTTTTGCCATTTTCTTGGGCTGCTCTCGCGGCATATGGAAGTTCCCCGGCTAGGGGTCAAATTGGAGCTGTAGCCACCAGCCTACACCAGAGCCACAGCAATGCAGGATCTGAGCTGCGTCTGTGACCTACACCACAGCTCATGGCAACGCCGGATCCTTAACCCACTGAGCAAGGCAAGGGATCGAACCCGCAACCTCATGGTTCCTAGTCGGATTCATTAACCACTGCGCTACGACGGGAACTCCATTAGTCAGGTTCTTAATGTGCTGAGTCACAAGGGAACTCCCTAGAAGACCTGACTAAATATTTGGTGTGAGGGAGAAGAAGAAAAGGCCCATACAGTAGCCTACAAGCAGAGGGCCGGGACCCCAGCTCTTAAAGCTTTCCTCCACCACCCTCCCACCAGAGAGTTTTCTGGCACACGCCCCCCATCTCAACCTCGCTCCTCCACGCCTGCTCCCCCATCTCTCTCCATTCTGCCCAGATCATGCCATCCTGCTCTGCCATCTTCCTCAAGAGGAAGAGGAATTCCTTCCCTTTTCTCATGCTGAGTGCTTTGCAGTCATCCTTTGTGGAAACTGTTGCCCCAAGTATTTCCCCCCCCCCAAAAAAAGACAGTTTCCTGTCTAAGGAGAATTTTGGTGCCAGCTGTTAAGATGAAATATTTTCACCTTGTTTTATGGACACGTTTATATTTTTCAGAGTGGGGTTTATCCCACAAATGCTGCCATGAAACCTGCTCTTTTTCACTAACCATATAGAATCGGCAAATTTTATGTCAATAGGTAAATCTATATTTTTCTATTTTACCAGCTGCATATTAGTCCATATGGCTTCTTTAAACCGTCACTTTTTCCGCTATGTATTTTGGCTATTTCCAGTATTTGCTATTATAACACCCACACATCATCTTAGCACATTTATCTAATGATTTCCTGAGGACAGGTTCTTAGAAGTAAAGTTTCTGAAAATGCACTTTCCAAACGCTTTGTCATGTTGTTAAGCTACTTTTTAAAAAGTTCTTGCCAATTTACCCTCTCATCAGCAGCTTGTATTATTGTCCTGCTTACTATAAACCACCCAGTTTGTCTCAGTTATGCACTGAGGTATTAAACAAAGGGCCCCTGTGACCACTTTGGTGACAAAAATGGCAATGGGTGACAGATTTCTCAAAAGATGAAGAATCCCAGGGAGCAAGAATAGGGGCCATGTGATCCAGCTGCCCCTCCCTCTATGGACGGTTCCATGATCAATTTTGTTCAGGGAGACATCATGTCCCTTCAAATGGTGGTGACAGTGATGAGGGCAGCGGTGGTGATAATGAAGAGTGATCCTGTGGCGAGGACAGTGGTGGTGAGATTTAGCAGGGGTGGTATTGACAGTGGGATGGCAGTTATGGTGGTGGTGGTGGTGATTTAGGATGATGCTGAGAATGGCGATGGTGACGGTGGTGGTGATGGCGTTGATGATGGAGATGGCGGTGGTGGCACTGACACAGGGCAGTGGTGGTAGCCATGAGGTGTGATGATGGCGGTGAGAGGCAGTGTGACTGATGGAAGGGCCAGTGGTGGTGGTGAGAGTGGTGTTGGTGGTGACATGAGCACAGTGGTGATGGTGGTGCTGAGGGCAGTGATGATGGAATATTGGAGAAGTTCCGGACAGTGGTACTGGGCACAGTGGAAATATAAAGCTGAACATGGAGTAAGGGATGATGAGGAGGCATGTAATATAGAATCAAATGGATGCAAAAGAGGAGAAAGGTTGTCTTGGGGATGGGAAATGATGAGATAAAGGAAGCAGCATGAGTCCAGCGCCTAGAACAGGGAAGAGACCCACTGGCCCGAGGGATGGTCGGAGGGAAGATCAGTGGCGGGTGCTGAGAAGGGCCTTGAAAGTGGCAGGAGGGGAGTTCCTGTTGTGGCTCAGTGGTAATGAAGCGGATTAGAATCCCTGAGGATACAGGTTCGATCCCTGGCCCCACTCAGGGGGTAAGGATGTTGTGGCTGTGGTGTAGGCCAGTAGCTACAGCTCTGATTTGACCCTTAGCCTGGGAACTTCCATATGCTGCGGGTGTGGCCCTAAAAAGGAAACAAAAAACAAAGTGGTGGGAGGAATTTGGACTCTGGGAGGGCAGCACAGAGAGATTTTTTGAATCTGGAGAGGAAGATGGTCCAGAGCTGAGAAGCCGGCCAGACAGAGAAGGCCTGCAGAGAGGAGTGTGAGGAGCTGAGCTGTTGACCCCACTGCTGGCCTCAGAGAGGAGCAGCAGGGCACCGGGGCCCTCTTCAGTGCAAGTAAGTGTCTGAGGTCCACTGGCAATGTGGAGGAAGGCAGGGTGAAGGGTGTGTGGCATCTGATCCAACTTTAGAACCCACGGACCCCTGATCCCCTCCAGTCATATGTCAGCCCCAACCAGCAACCCCGTGGTCACCTTCCCTTGAGAGAAGAGGGTCTAGAACAGTGATCCAGAACTCTGGCTCCCTCTCTCTTCCCCAGCAGCAGGTCCCCAAGTCTGCTAGACGAGGATTTACTCAGCAGCTTTGCCTGGGAAGAGCTCTTTCCCACTCCTTGGCCATGTCCATAAAGTTGCAGGACTTGCTCTGCATTGGCAGGACGATTAAGAACCTCAGGGAGGCTGAAGACTTGTGCCTGAGCAGCCATTGCCCTGGGCATCGGCAGTTAATCCAGCCCTGAAGATGGGGCCAGGCCTCCCACTGCACCCTGCACCCCGCCCCCACCATTTCTGGCTGTCCTCACTCCTGCACAAAAGCCACTGGAACCAAGCGGGCACTCACTTTGGGAGAGGGAGAGAGTCCCCTCTGATACTGGTGGACTGATACCGATCTGGTGAAATCTGCAACCACAGGGCACAGGCCTTACTGACACCCGGATTCAAACCCAGGTCACTAGGATTCCACAGCCCATGTGTGCAAGTCCTGGCCCCTGGCTGATCCTTAGAAAACCAATTCCAGTGATACTGGTGACCTCCCAAGGTTTCCATGGTGACAAGACCAAGGAGCCAGGGGGACTTGGTAAATTAGGCCAAACCAACCCACCCCCCATCCCACCCCCAGAATCGTCTCCCAGACCCTGGGCTTGGGGAGAAGACTCCAGATAACCAATGAGTTTGCAGAAGTAGGAAGGGTGGGGCTAAAAGACAGAGCCTGCAAAAGAAATCTGTGCTCCCGTTCCTTTCCCAGGCCCCGCCCCTTGTCCTGCCTGAGAAGCTCCCTTCCTTGGAAGGCACTGTGCTGAGTGTAGCCCCTCGTGGGGGAGACCTGGATGGTCACAGGGGACCCATAGGAGGGCAGCTCTGATCTGAAGGGTGAGAAACACCCGTGGGTAACTAGGCACCAAGGCAGGTGAGGAGACCAAGGTAGGTGGGCGAGAGAGTGGGGGAGTGGCTTTGCAAGGAGAAGGAGGGCAGCACCTGGTGAGGAGGAATCCGGGGCTTGCTTGCTGTGTAGAGCTTGGTTTTCTAAGGATCAGCAGGGGCCAGCACTTGAGAACTTGGGCGGTGGAATCCTAGTGGCCAGGGTTTGAATCCGGGTGTCAGTAAGGCCCGTGCCCTGTGGTTGTGGATTTCATGGGATATATAGGCAAAGCATGGAGTAGGTGTGTTTCCTCCTCCTGCCTTCCCCTCCTCCCTGCCTCTGGGCCACCACAGCTTCCTGAAGAGACTGGAAGCCCTACATTTCCCCTCATTAGTTTCCTGAGTTTAGGCACTGAATAGTTTGATCCTCACATAATCAGTGACTAAAATGCTACCAGACATTGTCCTGGTGCCTAAGATTCCACCACGGAAGCACCACTGCTTGGCGCCAAACCTCCTTTTAAGTAGCAACCTCTCACCTGGGAGATAATCATCCCACTTCTGAGCGGGGACAGTTGTGCTGGGAGATGGGGGCAGTGATTATCTTTTAGTGCAAGTGGTGCCTGTGAGTGAGGACAAGAGGAAGAAGGCTGGAAAAGGGGCCCTGAAATGCGGGCCGGCTCTCTTGCCTTTGGCTGAGGGGTTTCCCTGATGGTGAGTGATGGAAAACCCAGAGATTATTCAGCATCTGAGAGAAGCCATGCATGCACATTATGCCATACTCACACCAGAGAAAATGTAAGAGAAAATGGAAGGCTTACCTTCTCAAGATGGGCCTGGAGCCAAGGAGCCAGTGCTTGTGTACCTGCAGGTCTGCTGGGCACCTCCAGGGGAATCATGCCATCCCAAGCACGACATTGCTAAGAGTCTGGAGGCAGAGAGCTGGGGAGGGAGCCCCCCGCATTGGAGTGGAGCTTCGATATCGCCTGGATATGTCTCTTTGCCACGGACAGCTTCTCCTGGGAAATCTGCTTTAATGGATCCAGAGAAGCAATTTGTAATCAGCCCATCAAATATTCAGATACTCTTTCAGCTGGACTCTCCTTTGCTGGGAGTCCCTGCCCTGTGGTGGATGAAGACTCGCCCTCAGGATCTGCACTCCCTGCACCACATATACAGCACAGCCCGGAGCCACTGACTGGGTCGGTCTTACCCCGAGTGAGTCCAGGCTCACTGACCCATTGGGAATGGCCAGGTCTCATCGTCCCAGGGCTTCTGGGAACCAGGTCCCAAGGCTGGGCAACTCCCGGCTCAAGCTGACTCTTGCTGATCCGGTAGAGGCTCCAGGACCCACTCCTCCTCCTTCCTCTGACCCCTCCAGCTCCACCTGTGTCCCATCTTCCTCTCCTCCCCCACCCCCTGGGCCCTGGTGCTTGAAGCTTATTCCTGAACTTAGGGTCCCTTGATCGGCTTCCTCACCCCATTTTCTCAGGCTTGGGAGTCACTGAAGAACCCAGGATGGAGAATTTTTAAAAAATGTTTTCTAACTGGATTTTTCCTAGTATATTTATTTTGATACTGGCCATCTTACTGACCTCCCTCATGGTCTCTTATTAGTTTTTCAGTTGATTCTCTTGAGTTTTCTGGGTAAACAATCATATCATGAACAAATAATGATAGCAATTTCCCCTCCTTCCCGAACGTTTTGCTTTTTATTTTTAAGGTACTATTTCCAATGACTGGAACTTCCCAGACAATGTAAACTAATTGTGATAATAACAGGCATCTTTGTCCTGCTCTGACTTAAATATGAATACCTCTTGCGGGTGTTTTATTGCTAAGAATGATGTTACCTGTTGGTCGCGGATGGGTATTTTTTATGATGCCAAGGAAATGTTCTTTTATTTGTATTTTACTAAGACTTTTCATCAGGACGGATGTTCAGTTTTCTCAAATGCGTTTTTGTTGTCTGTGAAGACTGTCACATAACTTTTCCCATTCTGGTAATTGACATGATTAATTACAGGGACTGATTTTTCTGATATGTAATCATCTTTACTCTGTTGCATTTCTAACGGAGCCATCTGCACCATGGGGAGGAGATCTATTGCCCGAGAGAAATCTGGTTGAATAGCAGATCTGTATTGTGCCCTGAATCCCAGGGCTGTGAGCATGCTCATACTTTGGCCCCCCACACTCCCTAAACCAGGAGGCCAATTAATCTAGGCAGGTGCACTGTGATGCTTAGGGGCTTGGGCTCGGGGCTCTGGAGAGCTGGATAGGGTGGCTGGGCCCAGGGTAATCTTTTTTTTTTTTTTTTTTGTCTTTTTAGGGCTGAACCCGCAGCATATAGAAGTTCCCAGGCTAGGGGTTGAATCAGAGCTGCAGCTGCCAGCCTACACTACAGCCACAGCAACGCAGGATCCGATCTGCCTCTGTGACCAACGCCACAGCTCACGGCAACGCCAGATCCTTAACCTGCTGAACAAGGCCAGGGATCAAACCCCCATCCTCATGGATACTAGTCAGGTTCATTACCACTGAACCAGGATGGCAACTCCCCAGAGTGGTCTTATTTAAAAGGTCAGTCAGATCAGATGACTCCCTCCAGCAGTTCCTCATTGGCTTCAGCTGAAGACCCAAGTATCTCAGGCCTTTTAGAACTGGCCTCTGTCGAACACCCCAGACCCTCAACCCTGAGGAAATAGATTCTGGCAGTGACAAACCCGCCTCTCATTCTGTGCCTCTGGGCCTTTTCCCGTGCTGCTCCCCTGCCCGAGCTGCCCTTCCCACCTTCCCTCCCCAGGTAGGACTCATCAGTTCCATGGAACCTCTCTGCCTCCATAGGCTCGGTCAGGAGCCCTCCCCTGGGGAGACGGCACCACAGTCCCCAAGCTCATTGCCTCTTTGGAACTTACTAGGCAAAGATTGTGTCTCTGCACATCGACCTCCAGGAGCTCAGGAAGCCAAGGAGCAGCCCGCTCCACCCGTGGTCCCATCCATTGCCCAGCCCAGGGCCAGCCCCGCAACATGTGTTGCTCCATCAGCCCTGGAGTGAATGCACCTGCAACCACACTCGTGTGTTCACACTCAGCAATGCTCCTGAATGTGCCCCGCTGGGGTCCCCCACCCCACCGGTGATCCCCGTGCCCCCCGGGGTATGCTGTATTGCTCTGACAGCAGTGAGCATTGAGGGGTCCCCGTTACTGGCCTCACAGGCAGCGGCAGCTCCCTGGAGCCTCTTTAGAAAATGCAGTCAGCCTTGTTTCCTCCTCATAAACAACAACTTAGCGCAGCGTCCGGGCCCCAGGGGAGAGTGCTCCCCCCGCAGCTGCTGCCATTGGAGATGCAGCGGGGGAAGCCAAATGGACCCAGGAGGGACCAGATGACTGGGAATAGATGGGAGGCGGGTGGGAGGGCCTCTGATGGGCCCTGCTCCCTTGGGTTTCCTTGCAGCCCAGATGCTGGCACCTGATTTCGGCCTCGGCAAAAGTGCTGACTATGCCTCTCACTGGGCCTCAGGCTCATCCTCTGGTCTTCCCAGGGTCTCCTCAGTCCATCCTCCAGAGGATCCTTTATTTTAGGGCTGCAAATGAAGCACATGGAACTTCCCAGGTTAGGAATCGAATTAGAGCTGTAGCCATAGGCTTACGCCACAGCCACAGCAATGCCAGATCTGAGCTGTATCTGTGACCTATGCTGCAGCTTGCTGCAACGCCAGATCCTTGAATCCACTGAGTGATCCCAGGGATTGAACCCACATCCTCATGGATACTAGGCAGGTTCTTAACCCACTGATCCACAACAGCAACTTCTCTAGCGGATCCACTTATCACACTCTGCCTTGTCCTAGCCATGAGGCGGCCAGCAGGAGTTCTCATCTCTTGGGACAAGCTGATATCAAATGAATCAAATGGCTGCTAAAAGCCCCCTCTCTTCCACCCAACTATCCCTAACCCTCCCCCCCGCCTCCAGCAATCCTGAGTTACGCGACATATTCCTGGCCAAGAATCTGATGAGCAGTTGGATGACATGGCTTAAAGGACGTCAAGTTCGGGTTGTGAGGTCAGACAGAACGGAGTTCCAATTCCAGCTCCACACTTTGTTAGCTGTGTGATCTTGGGCACAGTGCTTAACCTCTCTGAGCCTCCGTTTCTTCATCTGAGGAGATGAAAGCCCACCTGGAGGGCTGTGGTGTGGATTAAATGGAATGACTGACAGACCCTGCAGGACCCAGCACAGTGTCTGACACAGAGTAAGAGCTCAGTTAACGTTAGCTCATGTTAAACATTACAGATGAGGGCAGGCTGGGCCAGAGCTGTGGCCTCACAATCTGTGACCTCAAGTACTGGTGGGCAGAGGAGGCGAGGAGTCAGGTATCAAGTTACTGCTGAATCTCCTTCTCAGCCCTGGGCTTGTGTCTACAGCAGCACTTTCTGCAAGGACTATTACTTCCAATCAAAGACCCAGGTGCCTGCAGCCTTGGGTCCCTGCCTCTGCCCTATAGTCTCGTATTTATTTACAAGCCTTGACATGGTGCTTCCCGAGTGCCCAGCAGAGTTAGGAGCCTTTTATGCCTATTCACCTTATATGTATAATAACAATCTTATGATCAACTCCTTTAATTCTTCTAATAATAGCATGAGGTAGATACTATTATTATTTCCATTTTACAGATGAGGGGGCTGACGGTTCCTGATTTGCCCAAGGTCACCAGCTAACAAGCGGGAGTGCCACTTTCAGCCAGCAGGGACATCATGGATAAGGTGACTCAGGCTCCAAGGTGGGATCATGGAGGGTACCTGAAATGTCTTCCCCCAAATGAGGAGCTAGGGTGACAGAGACATTCTCGGGGGGACTTGGCAGCCCGTGACGGGGCACAGCGGGAGCATCAGTATCGTCCTGCAAATGTCCATCATGGATGCCACATCTCAGGCCACGGCAGGTATTTCCCTGGAGAGAAGACAGTGGAAACTTGGAACAGGAGAGCTTTTTATTATTCAGAATAACCACACTATTTAATTTACTATTAATAATAGCTCTTGAGTCAACCTTCTCTTGAAGAGAAGAGAGAACTCAAACGCTGGCCCTCTCTCCCCTCCCTCCCTCCCTCCTCAGAATACTGCGGTGCAGTCATGAATGATTGAGCTGTTTAGGGGGCTGGAGGGAGTGAAATTGGGGCCCAACTCACACAGTGGACCCAGTAACCCCTCTTCCCAGCACGGCCTTGTGCTGCTGTTCCTCTCTGGGTCCCCGGAGTTCCCCACCAACCCCCAGCTGTCAGACCCCAGGAGGGAAAGGAGGCTGAGCTAGAGGGCAGAGGCCAGGGGGCTGCGTTCCAGCTGGAGCAAAAGCAAGGCTGGGCTCAGCAATCCTTGCCCTCCTTGTCCTGGGGGCAGGAGTGAGTGTATGGGGATTGTAGGCAGAGACCCCTTTGGGGGCCCATCCTCTGCCCTCTTTGTCCAATGGGGGGCACAGTGTAAGGAGCACATGAAGAGGGGAATGGAGCCAGGGAGAAGACCTGGACTCTTGCCAGGGGTGTATTTGGCTTGGAGTTTGGAAGACTCCAGGGACCTGCAACCTGCCTTCAAAGAACTGGAGGGATTTGGTGTCTCAGCCACTAGTCTTCACCAAGGGCCCTCTCTGCCAGGTGCTGAGAATGTGTGGCCCAGCCTCGGTGGAGCTGCCAGAGGGGGAGAAGTAATGGACAGGAACATAACTAACACCACCCAAAGGCAGGGCTTCTGGGGCAGAACCACCAGGACTGGACGGAAGTCATAGGAGGCAAGGACTTGATTTGCCTGAATCAAAGCTAGATGGGTTTCCTGGTTCTCAAAGGTGATGGTGCAAAGACTTTCCTCCAGAGTCAAGTTTGGCCCTCAGGTGTTTATTCAAGATGGCACCGGGCTCATGGGCACCCATTGTCCTTGACTCTCTTCCTGTATTTGGGCCCTTGAATGATCTCACCTGTGTCAGGTGGCCTCACGGGGCTGACATCCCAGAAGGCACAGGTCTCTTTCTCCTGTTCTTCCAACTGCCCGACTGTGCAGCGCTGGAGGACCATGGCTGTCCCCACAGGCTGTGGGATGAAGGTCTGGGGGCTGCACACCAGCATCCTGGCCCCACTCCCATCCTGGGAGAGAGCCGCCAGCCTCCTTTCCTCTCCTGTCCAGCACTCCTCTTGAGCTGAATCCTAGGCATCCTTAGGTGATGGAAGAGTGCTTTATAACCAACACCGCTGTAGGTGGTTGGAGATCAGCTGGTGATACTTGAGCTTTCTTAATCTGCTAGAGCTGGGTTACACGTACCTGCACACACACGCACTTTTACACACGCACACTCACATGCATGCCGGCTCTCATTACGAGGGCCCCACTCTTTATTCAAGGAGCAGTCCCGGGTGTCTGAATGGATGCTTGAAGACTCTGTCTTTGCAATTAACACACTGCTGCAGTATTATTAGCCTCTGATAGGCAGGTCTGCTTTTGCCAGAGACTATAAATATGTGGGGCCAATGACTCAGCAAATCTGTTGCTATTTTTCTTGCAGGTCTGTGTGGATCTATGTCTGTGTACACCATGGCCCCATCTCCAAGCAGCTCCCATGGCTTGTATCCATGGAAACACAGTTCTCCCCAACTACAGTACTCTGGCTGACAAACACTGGGAGTCTCCCCAGCCCCTTACCCACCTTGGAGGGGGGAGCATGGACCATGAGGGCTCTGGCCAAGCAGGAGGGTGGCACTGGTGGAGGAGGTGCCACTTTCTCAAGTGCTTTGAAATCAGGGCAAGACCAAGCCTCCAAGCCCTTCTCCCACTGGTCTGTGATCAAGGCCTTGTCACCTGCTCAAGGCAAGGAGCCTGGTGAGGGGAGCCCTTACTGAGGCCTGGGCCCTCATTGGAGGGAGGTTGGCATGGCAGTCCCTGAGAGCTGCCGGTGGTGTGGTGGGGGAGGTAGGGTGGAACTGCTGCCCTGGGCAGTGGGGATGGAAGAGGGAGCCTAGGGAATGGGGGAAGGGGCAGTGGTGATGAGATCGAGGAAAGAGATCAAATTGGGTGTAAAACCTGAGGCCCTTGACTCCTGACCTTGATTCTGTCAACAGAAGCTGTGGGACAGAGAATAGAGCATGGGCTTTGGAATTCCTCCCTTCCCCATCCCTCCCTCCCTTCCTTCCAGAAAGATTCACATTTGCTTACTTTGTGCCAGGCCCTGTGCTGGGTGTCAGGGCACAGAGATGGATCTGAACCTGGCCCTTCTCCTTGAGGGCTCACAGTCTCAGGGGAGAGGACAGATTCAACATGAAGTCAGCGAGCTCTGGGGTCCTGAATGTCAGGATGGAGCAGCGGGGCAAGGAGGGTGGGAAGAGCCGCCCCTGGGGTGGGAGAGCCAGCCTTCCTCACCGAGCTGCCAGATGGATGGGGCAGGTGGGGCCGGTGCTGGCAGGAGGCAGAGAGGATGTTCCACGCAGATGGGCAGCCCCGGCCGGTGGGTTGGCGAGAGACTCACACACAGAGTTGTGACTCTGGCTCCTACGAGTGATGTTCCCTTGAGAAAGCGACCTAAGCTTTCTGGACAATAAAATGGGAAACCACAACACCTACCTCACTGTGCTGGATGAGAATTAAATAAAGCAGTCTGGCCCCAATCTAGTGAACATTTATTGTACTAGCTAAAAACCAGAATGCTGTACAGACCCGTTACTTTCCCCTTGGGGTCTGTTCTTCATGTCACATGAGGAGGCTGGGCTGGTGATGCCCGGAGGCCCAGCACCTCTAACTTTTCCTGTCCTGCATTTCCTCCTTTTCCAAATGGGAGAAGGCTCCACCAGGTCTCAGAAGTGAAGGAGGAGTTCTTGTCATGGCTCAGTGGTTAACAAATCTGACTAGGAACCATGAGGTTGCGGGTTCGATCCCTGGCCTTGCTCAGTGGGTTAAGGATCCGGCATTGCCGTGAGCTGTGGTGTCGGTTACAGATGCGGCTCAGATCCTGAGTTGCTGTGGCTGTGGTGTAGGCCGGCGGCTACAGCTCTGATTAGCTCCCTAGCCTGGGAACCTCCATATGCTGCGGGAGCGGCCCTAGAAATGGCAAAAAGACAAAAAAAAAAAAAAAGTGAAGGAACGGGTCATGGACTCATTCAAAGGACATTAACAGATGTTTAGCAAGGGCTGCTTGGTTCCCCCAGTGCTTAGGGAAAGCAGGGCCAGGCTGATGTCACAGCTGCCCCTTCCATGGGACTCAGCCCTCCCCTCAGAACACCCACGGTGGCTGGAGGAACCCCCATGACCCATAGCCTTGGAGCAGCAAGGCCAGGCCTCAGCATGCCCCGATGCTCTCCCTGATTCTCTGTCTTTTCTCTTCGGGAAAAGCGGAGGATCCTAGGCCTGGACTCTGAGTTCTAAGGACTGTCTGGCCCACCTCTGGCCTCCAGACCCCTGAGGTCCTCGTTCTTCAAGCCCCAGGGAGGCTGGGGACCGAAATGCTTGAACACCCTCTTTGTCATCCCTATTGTGAAGCCATACTGACCCTGGGTAACCCCTGTCACTATCCCCCCATTTCACGGAGGAGGAAACCACAGCTCAGAGGGTTTAAGGACTGGCCCAAAGTCCTCCAGATGAGGCTGGCAGAGCTAGAGATCAGTCCAGGTCAGCGTCACTCCAGCACCCAAGCTCTCTCTGCCCTTCTGCACCTCACCCCCGGGCACCCTGGGTAAACCTCCTCAAATCCTTCGGGAAGCAGAAGAGATAAAAATAGCACATGGACTTGGGAAGTGGGAGCAGCAAGTTGCAGAACAATCCACACAGGCCGATTGCTGGCGGTGTGTGCAAAACCACCTCAGGATGGCACGGGGACATGTGTGTGAACATACGCAAGAGTAAGCGCGCAGAGGTAGGTCTGGAAGGAGGTCTTTGCTGCTGTTTGAACGGTGTCCGTCTCTGGGCGGGGGAGGGGAGGGCGAGGGGCCTGTCCCCTTATTATTCAACATACTTCTGAATGGGTTCAGTTTTTATGACAATGAGAATGTATCCATGTATCACTTGCACAATAAAAACACTGTACACAGGAGGGACGCTTCTGCCCTGGGGGACCCACCTCCCCACACCGGGAGCAGAGCCGTGCTGTGTGAGGGCAGGGATTGGTCTGCGCGGAAGGCTGTGGTTGGCAGGGGTGAGCCTGACAGCCCAGGTGGGCTGGTTCCCGGGAACTTTTCAAATAGACAAGAGAGCCCAGGAGACTCCGCCTACTTCATCTCGCTTTCGATGACTCAGACAGCAGCCCCTCCATCCATTTTATGGACAAGGTCCTTGAAGATCAGTGTCAGCTTAGCCCAAGGTCAGAGAGCCACCCCTCCATCCATTTTATAGACAGAGTCCCTGAAGGTCAGCATCAGCTTAGCCCAAGGTCAGAGGGCTCCGTGGCTTGCTTGGTTAGTACTCCTACCTAATTAGCAAGGCTGAGTGAGACCTTTATCTTCAGATTGGTCTGGCTTTGCTTTAGACAGTCTGTCATAGACTCTCAGAGCCTCAGCTTTCCTCCCTGCAAACTGGGATTGATACACCTACCTTGCAGAGTGTTTTGTGAGAGTTGAACAAGACCAAGTTTGCTAAATGGCTGTCACCAGACGGGCTCTCTTCATGGTGCTTCCCCAGCCCTCTTCTCTCTTTCTGTGTGGAAGGCATGCTGTTCTGCCCTCAGCATGGTGCAGACAAGGCACAGGCCTTGGCCTGAATCCTGGCTCGGCTGCACAGAAACAATCCCCATCCACTGAGCACGTGGTGGGTGCCAGGATCATGCCAAGGGCTGTGCACACAACTCCCTAATCCTAACCCTCCCTACATCTGAGACAGCCCCTGCTTTACAGATGTGGGAATCGAGGTAGGAGATTACGCTGGCCTCATACAATGACTTTGAAAGAATTCCCTCTTTTTCTATCATTTGGAAGATTTTGTGTCATTAGGTAGCATTCACCATGAAAATCATCTGGGCTTAGAGTTTTCTCTGTGAGAAGAGTTTTTGATTACAAACTCAATGTCCTTAGGACTTTTAGAAGCATTCCTCTTTTCTATTTCTTCTCATGTTCGTTTTGGTAAATTTCCCCATCCTTAAAAAGATAATCGCAATTCCTACCTGGCAGGGTTATGAGCCAGGGTGACGGAGTCATCTACTCCCTGAATATAGTGACTGAGCAGCACGCTCACTTAGGCCTGGAACACATTAGGTCTCCTGATGTTGCACCTGGGCATCCTGATGTCCAGCCCTCTGTCCATCAGAGCCTAAGGGGCCCAGGATGGGAGCCAGTGCCTCCTCTTTGGGTCCAGGGCCTACACTCTTCTAAAATGCCAGAGAAACTTGGAATATGGCAGGAAAGCCCTGAAAGATTGGCACATGAGGCTGGAAGGGCTGGCTGAGCCCTCCAAGCACCCAGGGAGCCAGGGGAAGTGGAACCCTCTGAACCCCCACATCAATGGACTCAGCAGCTCTGGTTTTGCAATGCTGAGTGCCCGATGATGACATGCAGGTACTGGATAATGCTTATGGAGAGGGAGAAAGGGATCTCAGGAATGGCGGGGATGGGGAGGAATTTCAGAGGAACAATTTCTTGGTCCAGAGGAGGGAGGGGGTGAACGTTTTATCCAGGAAGCTTTCAGGGCCAGATGGTTACAACCATAGGGGATGCCCCCTGCCTCTCCCTCCTCTCTGATTCCCAGTTCCCAAGTCCTGGAGGAGATGATTATAATTGCAGGCCCTGCAAGGTCCCCTACGACCACCCCTCCAGCTCCGGAGCTGAGGCAATACGGGGCCTGCACCATACTGCCCGCAATGCTTTGCCCTTGACTCTCTTTCCTCATTAAACAGCAGGGCTGAGTGGGGGTGGGGCAGAATGCCCAGAATGAGAATCTACTCTGCTGTCTTGGCTCCAGGCTTACATTCCCTCCCTGCTCTGGGACACTGTTAGCAGCTGAGCTTGTGATTGGATGTACTCATTCCTGTGTCCAGCCTTCTGAGGACTGCTCCCAGGGATCCCCTATGCAAGGATGCTCTAGGCCCTGTGATAGCTTGGCAGCTCAGAGCTGCTCCACGTGGCCTCAAGAGCATAAGGAGAGCTCAGTAAAATCTGAACAAAGGCATGAGCAAAAGAACGATGGCTCCCTGGAAGACTGGAATACCGACTATATGTACCCAGCTTATAAAGGTAAAAAGACTCGGTCTGATGAGAGAGGCCAGCATACACACAAAGCTTCCCATCTTTGGGTGCTAAACGTAGTGCTGAAAGTGGCCCAGATTATTGTGTGGACACTCATATCGAAACCATCTTGGGGGTTAAGGAAATGTGCGGGGGCATTGGAAGAGGTCGCATGGGCTGAGTTTGAGAGTTGGTAGAGTTGAGAGTGCAGGGACTAGGAAATTACACAGGGGAGGAAGAGGCCACGTGGTCCCTGATCTCAGTCTAGCAGTGGAGTTACTGACACTCAACACTCAGCCTTATTTCCAGGTCAGTTCCTGCTTTAAGAGGGTCCTGGACGCACAGTGCATTGGAAGCTTGGGGTCCTGACCTCCTACAGTAAATACTGAGGTCAGAGGAAAGAGATCCCTTTCTACCAGGCTCAGCATTTCTTTCTTTCTTTCTTTTTTCTTTTTTTGGTCTTTTTGCCATTTCTTGGGCCGCTCCCAAGGCATATGGAGGTTCCCAGGCTAGGGGTCGAATTGGAGCTGTAGCCACCGGCTTACACCAGAGCCACAGCAACACCAGATCTGAGCCGTGTCTGTAACCTACACCACAGCTCACTGCAACGCCAGATCCTTAACCCACTGTGTAAGGCCAGGGATTGAACCTGTGTCCTCATGGATACTAGTCAGATTCATTTCTGCTGAACCACAACGGGAACTCCTCTGATGTTTTTAAAAAGAGCACCTGGGAGCCCACCTAGGGCTTCCCTTACATTGCACTGGCCAGAAGTAGGTCACTTGGCCACCTCTAGACCAATCACTGGAAGGTGGCTGGGGAGAGAGGGCTGGTGGAGGGGTTTGGATCAACTGGCCAACAGTGTCTGCTGCAGGTGGGCATTCACAGTAGCACACGGCCATCAGCCCCGGGATGTGGGAGCAAGCCTGTCCAAAAATGGCCTTCTTGGAGTGGTCATTCAACTAACATTAATACTTGCCCTGGGTTGACTAGTGACAGGGCCCTGGAGCTCAGTGAGGACATGAGCTTCAGCTCAAGCCAGGTAGCATAGAGAGCAGGAGACCAAAGCGAGCCCAGCCCTGAGGAAAAGGGATCCTGGATGGAGGTCCTGTCCCCTGGATGTCAGAGGGTGCTGAGCCTGCAAACGTCTTTTCTTGACTTTGGAGAAAAGGAGTTTAAATAAGGCTAGCCTCAAAGCCCCACTTCACTGACCACTTATGAACTGGCTTCCCTTGGAGGTTGGAGGAGGTATGCAGACAAGCATGGGTAGTAGCATCACCTATGAATTGGATGTGGCGTGAGAGGGTCACTGCTCTCCCAGAAACATCAGCCCCCCAAAGTGCCAGAGATCCCAGGCTACCCCCCACCGACCCTGCTCTAAGAGCTCCTCTTTCCATCCCTGATATGTGACACATCCTTACCCCTCAGAGCCCTGAGCACAGGAGGCTCCCGATGTTACAACACAGAAAGGTCCTCCGGGTCCTCTCCGGTTTCCCATCTAACCTCAGAGGGAGTGCAGGGATCCACTCTGGGCCTGGCAAGAAACGCCCAAAAGCTGGGTATCAGAAGACCTGTGTGACCTTGGGCAAGTCAGTCAACCTCTCTGGGCCTTTAGTGACACCTTGTGGCAGCATCTGCTTGAAACCACACTGCTCCGGTGAAAGAAAAACTCCTATCTCCTTCCCACCACTCCCTTCCACCATGCCCAGGCCTGTCTCATCTCTCCTGGCACATCTGATCCAGCCCTTCCAGCCGCACGAAAGTGAACCAACTTCCCCAGGGAAGCAATCATGGCTCACTCCTGCCATCTGGAGTCATAGGTCTCAGGGCTCATCGGCTCTGGGACAAGGACTTGGGGACATGTGCTGATCACATGATGGCAGGAAATCTCCCCGTTTTCCAGAAAGAAAGTGAGTCCATAGCCAAGTGAGGCCTTGTCTGAGTTACCAGCCTCCGGCTCCTATTCTCATTCTCTCCTCTGACAGATGTAGCCAGAAAGTGGCCAGAAAGAGTTCCCTGCTTGTGTGTGTGTGTATGTCTCTGTGTATGTGTGTGTGTACAAGGGTGTCTGTGTGGTGTGTATGTGTGGGTATGACTGTGTGTGTGTGTGAGTGACAGTTTAAAGTGTGAGAGTGTGTATGTCTCTGTGTGTCTGTGTGTGACTGTGTGTGAGAGTATGTGTGTGCAACTGTTTATGTGTGAGAGTGTCTGTGTGTGTATGTGTGTATGACTGTGTGTGTGTGTGTCTGCATATGTGTGTATGTGTCTGTGTGCACCTGTTGCTTCACAACTGGGGACCCTGGGACCTTCCTCCAGGGGCTCCTGTAATAAGACAGGTTCAGCCCAAACTCCAGGCTGACGTGGGAGCCCTGGTGCTTGGCCTCTGAGATGAGGCCCCGCCCCAGCGGGTTATCGGCCTCAGTGTGCTTGGCTTCCTTTCTCGCCTCATGAGGACAACACCCTCTGCTCTGCTCTCCCACTATCCAAACCTGCTCCTGCCCAGAGACGTGCTGGTTGGAAGGGATCTAATAAAATCCCTCCTCGAGGCAGCTGTTCATGACCAGTAAGGGGGCCCAGAGGAGATTGGTAGGTTGCCTTCTAGGCCCAGAGCCAAGCGCTAATGGTGGAATTTCAAACCAGGTCTCTGTGGCCCAAAACATTTTCTCTTCTGGCCTGGCAGTCTGACCTGCTGGCACGAGGAGGGAGTTTGGGGCAGGAGAGAAAAGGTGTCCTGGGCTCCCCACATCCCCTGTCAGTCACCTGGGGACTGCAAGGAGGGGGAGGGGTTTGGGTCACTGGTGGACAGGGCTCGGGGCTTGTTTGGGCCTGCAGTGGCCCAGCTCCAGACATGAAGGTTAAGGGTAATGGAGTAGCTGCTCTGGCAAGGCATTTACTACCTGAATGTTGGAGGATGGCCTGAACCCCTTCCACCACACATGCCCATCCCTGAGATTTGAAAGCCCCTGAGAAGGCAGGGAGCATATCCAAGCCCCCCTTTGGCTGGAAGACACCTGTGGCAACCCAATGCAGGTCTGTTCTGATGCAGACATTATGTCATTTCATTCTCTCCAGCCCCGTGAGATGGACATCATCCTTATCCCATTTCACAGATGAGTAAACTGAGGCTCAAAGATGTGCGGCAGATTCCTGCCATACCATATCAAGGCTCAGGGCTGTGTGCTGCCTGAGGCTATGGCACAGGCCTCCACCTTATCCCTGGGCAGAGTGCCCCAGGCTGGGCTCTAGGAACCACCCTGCTGTTGGAGCAGAACCAGGAATGTGGGCGGGCTTTTGAGGTCAGGCTCCTGGCACTGCTACGCACCGGCCACTTCTCTCCACGTAACAGCTCTGCCCCTAAGGCCTGTTCCTATGCCTTTTCTGCTCTGAAACATGCAATGGTTCCCCATCAGCCACAGCACCCACTGTCACCCTCCCCACATCACTAGGCTTAGCCTGATCCATGCATCCACCCTCTCAGCACCACCTGCGCTGCTGCCCTCCCTCCATGTTCACCTTGGCCTCTCATCCTTCAAAGGCCACTCTTCCAGGAAAGATTCCTTTGTAACTGGGGCAAGTTATTTAACCTCTCCAAGCTTCAGATGATCGTGCCTCTGGAGGAGGAAGAAGTGGGGCAGAAAGCAGGAACAATAAGAATCTGCTTCATGGAGTTCCCGTGGCTCAGCAGTTAACGATACTGATTAGCATCCACGAGGCCACAGGTTCAATCCCTGGCCTCACTCAATGGGTTAAGGATCTGGCTTTGCTATGAGCTGTGGTGTGGGTCTCAGACGTGGCTCAGATCCTGTGTTGCTGTGGCTGTGGTATAGGCCAGCAGCTGCAGCTCTGACCCCTAGCCTAGGAACCTCCATATGCCTCGTGTACAGCCCAGAGGGGAAAAAAAAAAAAAAAAAAGAAAGAAATCTGCTTCAAAAAGGGTGCAGTGCAGCTTTCACTAAATGAGACAATGCTTCCTTGGGGCCCAGCAGGTGCCCTGCCCACACCAAGGGCTCAGGTTTCATTCATCATTCTGCTGTGGGAATCTATGGGTCCCCTTTCTGAGCTGCCGGAGCACCCATGGTCCCTGTCCTCTGCTCTGTTGACTTTGAAGAGTGACTTGGGGATACCTTCCCCTGCTCCTGGGCTCCTCCACGGCCACATCCTGAACCCTGGGGCCCAGGACCACACAGCTCATCTTCTTGGCCCTCAGAACACCCTGGGAGTTGGGCTTTCCTCCTCAGCCCTGGCAGCACCAATGGAGAATTTCAAGCCAGCTTTTCGGATGTGTAATGTGAAGGGGGCCGGGGTGGGGGCAGGGCCTGGGCTGGCTCCTCCACCCTCCCCAGCCCTGGTGAGAGCGCTCATTATCTCCCTTCCATGGGAGCTAGGCCTTGGGGTGAAGCCAGCCCTCAGCCTTTGATGGGAGGAAAACTTAATTACCTTCTCAGGCAGAGGATAATGAGGAGCAGATGAAAAGCCTGGCAAGGCTGTTCCTCCCCAGTCCTCCCCAGTCCCCCCCCACCCCCGCCCCTGGCTCAGCCCTGATTCAGCCCCCAGCTGGCCCCTACCCCCAACCTCAGCTTCTCCAGATGCAAGTAAAGACCTTGTACCCTGGCCTACGATAGGATCTGGGCGGCCATGGCCCTTGTGGGATGCACAGATCATGGGGACTCCCCGGTGCCTGGAATCCCCCGTTAGCACTTCCTGTGGGGGTCACCACGAGTGCTCTTGCCCAGTTGGAGTGGTCAGGATCTCTAGATCCTGGGATGCTTTGGATTAGGAAGTGACAAAGCTGGACACGAGGGTTTCTGGTTCATATGATGGACTCCTGATGGAAAACGAAGATAGGGACAGGTTTCACAGAGAATCTGGGTGGTTCATGGGCCTGCCTCCTGTGGGGTCTGGTGGCCCCAGCACTCACTGTGCTCTTAGCCTGCAGTGTGCAGGGAGGGGGCGGAGGGGAGGGGAAAGAGAAGGTGTCAAGATTGTTTGGGCAAGAGTGATGGGGAGAGGGAGTTGGCAGGGGAGTAAAAACCATCCTTGCAAGGCAGACGCAGCATCCCGGGTTCTTTCCTGTGGGTAGCAATGAATGCTCTACCTCAAGCCGGGGGCACTCCCCTGCCCTGCCCTTGGACATGTCACCAAGTTCAGCCCAAAGGAGCGACCCTAACCCTGGGCTCGGGGCTCTAGTGCTGCATTCAAGACTCAGAGAGCGTTGATGAGCCTGAGGCCAGCTGGTCCTCCTGGCAGCGGGCACCTCCAGAACAGGATGGGTGGAGAGGGGCCTGAGGGAGAATTCCTGCCTACAACAGCAGCCACCCCCATCCCAGTGCCTGAGCCCCTGCCCCCCTTAGTGCCACTCCCTCCCAGAGGAGTGAGGGGCTCCTTGGGGATAGCAGTTCATTCTGCCACTGACTGACTGGTTTTTATGATCCTGGGCAAGTCACTCTACTCTTTTTTTGTCTTTTCTAGGGCTGCCCCTGAGGTATATGGAGGTTCCCAGGATAGGAGTCTAATCGGAGCTGTAGCCGCCGGCCAACGCCAGAGCCACAGCAACACAGGATCTGAGCCACATCTGCAACCTACACTGCAGCTCACAGCAACGCTGGATCCTTAACCCACTGAGCAAGGCCAGGGATTGAATCAGCAACCTCACGGTTCCTAGTTGGATTTGTTAACCACTGAGCCACGACAGGAACTCCTCTCTCTCTCTTTCTTTTTTTTTTTAGGGCTGCACGTGTGGCTTGTGGAAGTTTCCAGGGTAGGGGTCAAATCAGAGCTACAGCTATCGGCCTACACCACAACAAAAGCCACATCCATGCAGGATCTGAGCTGCATCTGCACCCTACAAGACAGTTCTCGGTAACGCTGGATTCTTAACCCACTGAGCAAGGCCAGGAATCAAATCCACATCTTCATGGATACTAGTCAGATTCTTAATCTGCAGAGCCACAATGGGAATTCCCAAGTCACTCTGCTCTTTAAGCCTCAGTGGCCTCATCTATAAAATGGGGATTATAATAGTATCACATAGGGTTGATATGAGGATTTAAAAAGATTATGGAAACTGCTTAGTGTAGTACCTGGCAAGGGACAAGTGCTCACAATGTTAGATATTATCATGGTTGTTATTATTAATCCCGTTGGGCAGTGCTTCTCAACTTTAAAAAATTCCAGCCTCTCTTATGATAAGCATACGAAGCTCAAACTCCTCTTGTTAGTGGTACAGGTGTGAAAATGTCAAAGAAATAAAAGGTTGAGGCCAAAAGCAAATCAAAGCACTTATTATGTGGAATATGCTTTTTCAAAAGGAAAATCACCCCCCACACACACACACAGCACAGGCTCTCTCAGAGGATGGGGTATGGGGGAGGTGAGAACTGCTTGGGCTGGATTTTCGGGTCCTTGGGCCAACCAGGGAGAGGCCAGGCGGGGGCCTTGGAAGGAAGTGTGGCCAGGGGACGGGGTGCGGAGGGTCTGGAGCTCAGGGCGGCTCCTCTTTGGCGGGCACCTCTCTCCCTTCGCCCGCCCTGCAGTGGCCTCTGGATCCCAGCCCAGGCTCCCAGCTCAGATAGTGATGATGACTTTGAGGGAACAGAGGGAACCGTTTGGAATACAAATAAATACCTTTGAACCCACTGATCCCAGTAGGCACCCCATTCTCATGCTAATGTGAGAGAGAGGCTGGAAGCAGCTTTTGAAGTGGAAATTGCCAACTATAGGAAACCCACCCAAAGCCTGGGCCCTGGGCCCTGGACAGGGTCTCTGGTCCTTTCCAGCATAGCCCCCTAGTGCCCAGGTTCAAGTCCCCTGGCAGCTGGATTGGTCCTATAGCTCAGGGTCCGTGAGTGGGACACTGCCCCTTCCCTATCTCCCCGTGCAGATAAATAACTATCCACGTAAGGATAACACCTGCCTTTACCCTCCCTCCTGTGCCTCGGTTCTTCCTGCCTCTGGTTATCGCCTGTAACCCTCACCCAGGGACATGAGCTCACAGAAAGTGTCACATAGCCACAGACTTCGGAATGGTGGTGCCAGGATCCAAATCCAGGTGTGTGCACCCCAGGGTTCCAGCCTCAAGATCTTTTGGCTTCTCATTGGGTTCATGGGGCTGGTGGCCTTGGAGACCTGGTGAGCCACAAGGTGACATCAGGGAAGCCTGGTATGGGGATGAGGTGGGGGTGGGGTGCTGGCCAGGATCCTGGCCTTGAGTGGTGCAGTCATAGGCAGAGGCCAGGTTCTGACATGGACCCAGAGATGGTGGCTCAGGTCCAGGAGGGAACCTCCTCTAGTGCTGCATCTGAGTTCCAGCCCTGGCCACACTGGGGTGGGGGAGCAGACAGAGCTGGGCAGGAATTCTTTTTTTTTTTTAGGGCCACACCTGGGGCATCTGGAAGTTCCCAGGTGAGGGGTCGAATGGGAGCTGCAGCTGCTGGCCTACACCACAGCCACAGCAACACCAGATCTGAGCCACCTCTGCAGCCTACACCACAGCTCACAGCAATGCCAGATCCTTAATCCACTGAGCGAGGCCAGGGATTGAACCTGAGTTCTCATGGATAATATTCGGGTTCTTAACCCACTGAGCCACAAGGGGAGCCACAAGGGGAACTCCAAGGATGCTCCTTGTGTTGGCGGTTCCTCTTTCCCTGCTTGCTCTACTGCTCTCAAACTTTCTGCCTCTAATTCCTGGTCTTAGATTCTATTTTGGAGAAAAGCCTTCTCAAGACAGTGAGCTACACAGTAGAACTGTCTTAACTATGGATTCCCTCTCTCACTGGGCTCCACCCCTGACTCCTGGGGCTGCCTGTCCAACAAAATCCCATCTTGGCTTCCAAGGGTTCTCTGGGGTGTGCGCAGGGCCCCACAGAGGAGTGTTACTCGGGGAAGTACTTCCTGAAATGAAACTCCATGGTCCCTGAGGGAGGGAGTGAATGGGGCCTGGTGACGCTGAGGTGGGATGGGGAGAAGAAAGTTGCTGGGGGTTTGATGGGAAAGCCATTTTGCCTAATTGGATCATGCACATTAAACCAGCAACTACAAGAGCAAAGGCGGGGGGGTGGGGGAAACAGTGCAAAAATGGCTGGAATGGGCAGCCAGGGAGATGGGGGCTCTGAGGATTCAGTGGGAATAAAGGATTAGGGTTTAGGGCCAGGCAAGGACACTCCATCCCACCTCTTGCTAACTAGGGCATAGCGAAGGTGCTAGGCAGAGGGCGGGAACTGGGACTCTGCTGAATGCACCGTCTACTAAAGCCAGGCTCGCACCAGGAGTTTTTGCTGGCTCCCACTCACTCCTAAGCTGCTTTACATGCACTACCAGATGTAAATCTTGCAGCAAATCTGTGAAGTGGGTGCAATTGCTCTCCCAACTTCCCAGGATGGATCTGTACGGAGAGGCAAGTGACCTGCCTAAGGTCACATGGGAGTTTAACAGCCCCATTCACCAACAGCTGGGCATGAAATGATCTCTGTAGGGAAGAAGGAGAGAGGAGAAGAGAGGCCAGACCTCCTGGTGATGGATGGAGAAGGCTTTTGGAGGATCTGTGGTGTTGACCCAGACCCTAAGCCCTCATGCGAGCCAGCCACCCAGTAATGAATGTGTTAATTTGTTCATTCCATCACTTACTCCAACATCTGAGCCTGTGTGGTTGTAAAGACAGAACATGGCCTTGTGAAAGGAGAAGCCCTGGGCCCTGGTGCTTGGGGGAGGAGGGTGGAGCACTCTGGGAGGGTCAGAGCTATCAGAAAGGCTTCCTGGAGAAGTGGGACTGGAACGGGTTACTTCCCCTCTCTGGACCCAAGATGCCTCATCCGGAAAACAGGAAGCGGCATTTCTGCCTTGCTCCCTCTTTCTAGGAGCAAGTGGAAGGATCCAGGAGCATCTGAAGTTGTGCTAGAGACTGATCAAGATGCTGTTGGGAAGGCTCAGGTGAGCACAAAGCCTGGAAAATGCACCTGGCTGAGCCTGGAGAGGCGGGGAATAGAGGAAGGTTCCTCTCTCTCTTATAGATCTGCCCCATATCTCTGGGGAGGGGCTCTCTTGAGACTCTTTTGTCCTTGATCAAGCAAGTTATGCTCCTAGCTGGCAGCACCCAGTTGGACAGACACAAGCCCCTCTCCATCCACGCCCCTGCTGTGCCAGCTACTGCCATCCCAGAAGCCTCAGACTCCAGGCAGCTCTGCCCCAACTTGGCCATCCTTACAGCCAGCCACCTGTCCAGTGAGCCCCCAGGGCCTGTCTTCCCAGATCTGGAGCTTTATGGCTGGAAGAGCCCCATCTGGATCCTGAGCCCCCAAACTCCCAACATCCCAGCAGCATCTCACATGGCACAAACGTCCCCAATAATTCCTGAGAAGGTTGTGATCAGAATGCAGCTCTCAAGACCTCATCAGCGATGATCTGCTCAACAAATGGTGGCGTTGGCCATTATTCTGAAGGTAGACATCCATCAGGGCTCAGAGGGTGACCGGGTGACCAGTTGTGGGGTGCAGTCTGTGACCATGGCTCATTGTGTGATCATGTTCAGAGTTCAGCCTAGAGATGCTGTCAGAAACTACTGTTTCCAGGACTTGACTTTCCTAAGAGCCAGGTGCCAGGGGCTCTGGGACTGCCCATGGGGAGCAGTGTAAGGTAATCCATAAGAGAAGGGGCTGTGGAGTCAGGTGGGCTGGGTCTGAATCCTGGCTTTACCACTTGCTGACTCTCACTTGGCCAATGTTCTGGCCACTAACCCTTGGGTTACTCAACAGTCAAGGAGGCTAAGGAGACATAGACTGGGAAGGCCAAATGAGATGAGAAGCCACAGTGAGCCTGGCACACCGTGAGTGTCAGGAAACATCAGTCTCTGTCATATGCATGTCTCCATGCACAGGTTCACACGCACACGTCCACACCATTATCCTGGAGGCTCTGGGGCTCACAGCTCCACAGCTGGCCCCAAGGCTGCCCTCCTGATGCGGTGTAGAGTCAGAGTCAAAGGACCAGCTTGTCTGCTCATCCCTGGCCAAAAGAGCCACTGGGTCCTGGGGGACTTAGCTGGAGGCAGGAAGGCTCGGGGTAGGGAAGGTTTGGGGGCAAGACTCTCACTCCTTTGATAACCCTTGACTTTTACTCAGAGGCCTTGGGACCTCTGCTTGGCTGTGGCCTGGGCTCTCTAAGGGCAGATCAGCCCTGCAGCCCTGGCTCCCGCAGTCACCAGATCTGAGCTGAGGACCCCAGGCTTCTGGGGGAGCTTCCTGGGTTCCCTCCCACGTGCCCTTTCCCACCTGCTGCCTAGTCTCCAACAAGCCACCTTCTCTCTCTTCCAGCTGCCCCCTGGCCCACGTCTCTGTCCCTCCATCATGAGATTCCAGGATTCTTTCATTCTTTTTGGCTTCCTCTTTTCTCCCCTCTCCTTCATCTGGACGTTTTCTAAGAGGTCAGAATTCCAGCTACCAGCCAGCCTTCCCTGCCCCATCCAGCAAGACTGATATCTGCTCTCCATTTTCCCAGAGGAGAAAAGGGCTGAAACCCAATGAGGGTGATGAGGATGGTGCCGGCAGGTTGGTGAGGGAGAGCTATGAGGGCCAGGAATGGGCTGGGCCTGGGGGCCCCCTTTGGGACCTAAGCCATCGATCATGGGTAGCTAAGGAGCTGTCTCGTCAGAAACAAAGATGATACTCAATAATCCCAGATCCCTACTTCCTGTCCTAGGACCCTGGTCTTAGAAAAGTCTCATAGATTCCAAGCAAGACCACTAGGGACAGCCTCAGCCCTGTATCTTCCAGGCTGAGTAGCTTGGAGCAAGTTACTTAACCTCTCTGTGCTCTGGTTTCCTCATCTGTGAAAATGGACTGCTGTGAGGAGTACATGAGCACCGGGCACAGGACCTAGAACATGGCAGGTTCCCCATAATTGTTAGCTATTGTCATCTGCACCAGTAGACGCCAAACATTTCTGACAACTCATTCCGATCAGTAAAAAACATGTTCAGTATATACAGATATTAATTCATTTTTCAATTACAGGCATGTATTTCTATATTAACATATTCTGTGTGTTATAAAACAGATACAAAATAGTCATTTTAAAAGGCTAAGATATTAAAAATCAAATATAAATAGAAGTTCTGTGACATTCTTCCCACACCCCAGTGGATCCTTTTGTGTCCTCACTGGGGGCAGGAACAGTACTTGGGAGACCACTTCATGTGCTAGCAGCCTGCGTAAATCGTGGTGATTTGGGCAGCAGCCCCTTCCAAAAAGCTCCTGCCAGGGCTGATGTGAGAGGAGACGCTCTGTGGCCCCCATGTGGGAGCCAGGGAGAGCTAATGTGGGTGATTAAATCATTTGCAATAATCCATTTGGAACAGCAGCCGTGTCTAACATGAGCGTGATGACTGCTCCACAAATAGAAAGGTGGCCAGGGAGGCCGTTTGTGGGACATAGTCCAAGGGCATGGGGTAAGCCCAGGCTGGTTCTTCCCTGATACTCAGTGTCTTCTTGCTGACGTCAGCCCACCAGGCTCTGCACCTGCCCATGCAAGGTATCAATCTGGCCCTTCCCCACCTAAACACAAGGTTCTCTCCTGCCTCTGAATCAATCCCTCCTCTTCCAGGAAGCCCTCACTGATGGCCCTTTCTCCTTAACTGTCCCCTAGAATAAGTCCTCCAAATCTGAATATTCCTCCCTGCCTCTCTTCCATGTTCCTTTCCTTTCTTTTAATAACAGCCATGCACCCAGCCTGGTTCTGTCCTGTGTATGCCATGTATACAAAACCGGTAGCTTCTGCTCTCTCATCATCATTTCCCCCCTTCTTCTGGAAACTGTAACTACCTTTTCCTTTTGTGAAATTTCCCTTCTCTCATTTCAGTCTATGAGATCAGGGTGGGGTTGACCCCCCCCCATGCTTCTAAGAATGAGCATATCACCAAGACCTAGCCAATGACAGGGTGGTGGTCACATGATCCATCCTGGGCCAATGAGATTCTTCTTTGGGACTTTGGCTGGAATCCCTGGGGAAAATATGCCCTCTACTGCAATGGCTAAGTTGATAAAATGTGAACTAGGAATGGCTGGGGACTTTTTGCCACCACAAAGAGAGGGGGCGCAGAAAAAATTTATGGATTCTTAATGACCTCAGTTGAACTGCTGATTCACCTAGGCCTGAAATGTATTCCTTTATATGAGCCAGTAAATTCCTTTTTTTCATGCTTAGACTATTTTGAGGGTGTTTTGTTTTGTTTTTGTTTTTGAATGAAGGCTACCTTATAGTTACTACCTCCTGTGATTATTGTAATATTTTCTGCCAATCTTCCTTTCTTCCCCTTGCCCACCTCCGCACAGCAGCAGGCTCAGCACGCTATGTCCTCATATGGTCCATCAGGCCCTCAGTGACCTCCCTTCCCTTACCAATGTGACCTCCCCTCCTCTTCCTTTCCTCTTCCCTCATTCTCTTCCAGCCACACTGGCCTCCTTGCTGCTTCTCAACAAATGCCCAGCACCCTCCCCCCTACCTCTGGGCCTTTTCACTTGCTGTTCCTTCAGCTCATTATACCCTTAGGCCTAGATGATCCTGAAGGCTTACTCCATGACTGTTTTTCCATCTCATCTCAAATGGCACAGTTCCTGACCAGCCCGTAGCAAAGAGCAACCTCCCTGCCACCCATAGTCCTCCATATTTCCTTAGCCTGCTTTATTTATCTGCAGCACTTGTATTGAATTCAATTGTCTTCCTCATCACCTAGCCTCTGCCTGACATGTCTTAAGTGCTCAAAACAAGTCTGTCTCTGCCACCTAGATTGTAAGCTTCACAAGAAGAAGCCTTTGCTTTATTCACTGAGGCATCCCCAGGGCTAGAACTGAGCCTGACACACAGCAGGTGCTCAGTAAACATTGAACAAATGTGCTTCTATTACTGTCACACGAGGCTGAGCCTTGTCTCTCCCTGGCCTCAGTATCCAGGAAAGGAGCTAAGGGCTTCTGCTCCTCCATCTCTCCAACTTGTTGACCCATCACATATGGCTGGTTCCCTTCCATCCTGCATTCTCCTTCAAAACCCCTATCATACTTGTGTCCTGGGGGGGTGGGGGGTGGGGGGTAGTCCATCTTCCTCATCACCTAGCCTCTGCCTGATATGTCTTAAGTGCTCCAAACAGGTTTACTAATGAGACTCTAAACAGCACTGGTCAAGGCAGTCCCTTCCTAGGTATCCAAATCAGTTTTGAAAGAGTAGCTGTTTGCTCCCTGATTACCAGCCTTGCCATGGACACACTCAGAAGACACCTCTTTTCTAAATAAGGCAGCACGATGACTGCAGGCTCTGGGCAGCATCCTGTACCTCTCCTGGTAGGAGCTAGAGGCAGGCAAAAGTGTTTCATTAGAAAAACGTTGAGAAAGGGGGGTAATTGAGGTGCCTACCACCTCTTAGGGTAATTTGGAGGCCTGCAATTTAGATGCAAAATAAAAGAGCAAAAACAAGAATGAACAATTTGGTCACTGATCTGTTTCCCCATCTCAGGGCCCAGGTGTCACCTGGCCAGTCCTCTTCCCACTCTCTCCAGCATGGCCAGAAACTCTAGCAAAGAGGTAGCTCTGCTAAGCATTTGCTTAGGAAAGCTTTGGCCTCCTACTCTCTGTGGACAGGGAAGTGGTGGCTCAGGGGTGCTCCTGGGACTATGTGGAGTCCCTCTCCTTCCTGAAAGAGATAACATCTTGGTCCAGCCCAGCCAAGCCTGAGGTCTTTTTAGGGCTTATTTGACTTGTTGGGGTTGCTGATGTGATTTGGCCCAATTACCACACTTCCAATACCCATTCTCTCCAATTTTTCTTAGTAATAGAACTTCAGTTTTATTCCAGGTAGCAAGATACCCAGCTGAAAAACTATTATTTCTCAGGCTTCCTTTCACCTAGAGGTCATCAATGATATATAAGCAGAAGTTGTCATGTGGTCATTTGGGAATATTTCTTAAGGGGAAGATAGATTGATAAATAGATGACACTTGCCATTTTACACTATCCCCCACATTTCTGCTTCTTGCCTGGAATGTGGATGTAATGGCTGGAGCTCAAGTAGCCATTTTGGACCCTCAAGGATGAATGCCATATGCTAAGGATAGTGGGTCAGTAGTGCTGGTAGATAACATTTTTTGTATCATGGAGTAGAAGAGAACCCAGGACCTCCCCTCTCCAAGTTCTAGAGGAAAACACACTCATACAGCTTATTACCAATACAAATGGGAAAAAAAAATCTGGGTTCACGGAGGGTCATAGCCAGGAGGTGCTGTGGATCTCAGGGGAGGCAGCAGCCTGTAGGAATTAGAGAGGTTTTCGTGGAGGAGGAGGGAACCTTGGACCTGGAAGGGCCATCTGGGGGCAGGAGGCTTTGAGAAGGAGAGGTGCAGAGGAGACAGAGGCCACCTGACTCCAGAGGCTAAGATAACACTTAATGCTAAGGGGACCTCGACCTCTGTGTCCACAGGGAATTAAGCAGGAAGAAATGTCCTCATCTGAAAATACAGCGTTCACAGTCAGACCAGGTCCTGGTGGGAGACCAAGGAATGAGAACTGAGAACCTCTTTGCTTGAGAACATAAGGGAGAACCTCACCCAGGGGTCTGGGCAGCAGGGCCTGGGACCAGCGCATATGGGCCATTTCAGAGGTTAGACAAAAACCCTGCACCTGGTGCCTCTCTAGGGCTATGAGGAAGTTGACCTACCTGCTTCCAATTCCTTGCCTTCCAGCGGGACTTGAAGAAGCCATCCTGAACTTGGGACACTCCGACCTTTGCCTCTGGGCCTGGCTCTGCCACCTCTTCCCCCTGCATTGCTTCTACTCTTCCTCTTCTCAGGTCCACAGACCCCCATGCTCTAGGTGCTCAACAAACTCAGGGACAGTAGCACTCAAGGCCCACAGGTTGATGTAGTTCAGCCTAGAGGAGAAAATCTGCCCCAGGGCAACTAGGCTGACTCAGAGGACCCTTCTCCCATGGCCAACTGCTCTGAAAAGCCCTCCTCCTCTCACCTGTCCTTCCCTCCTCCACACCCCGCCCCTAGCCAGGTGATAGAGGGCAGAGAGACATAAACAACCCATGGTTTCCCATTAATATTTAATTGCAACTTGAAATCCTTAATTGCAGCTGAAATGCTATTGCTGGTGAAGGCGGGATGGTGGGGATGGGGGTGGGGGTGACCCAGTTAGAGATGCTCAGCCCCTGCTGGACCGGGAGCACTGAGCCAGCAGAGGGGGGGCCAGAGGGCAGGCTGAGCCTGGCTGGGTGCTCTGGCCAATTACCCGAGGATGCCGTGGCAGAGCAGTTGTGCCGCCGGCCCTGGGCTGCCCTCTCAGTGGCCAGAGGCCGGCACTTTGGCCTGTCCCCTGGGAAGGGCCATCTGAGAAGTCCCATTTGTCACTATCTCATTATGGCTATAGAGGGTCCTGACAGGACAGGCAGCAGGCTCCACCTGGCCAATTAGAGCCCTCCCCTGGAGCAGGGCCCAGAAGCAGGAGCTTTCTGGAGTAGGAGGCCTTTGAGGGCCCTCACAGGAGACCAGGGCTGCTCTCAGGGAGGCTCAGGCCCTGCAGAGGTGGGGTAGGTGACTGATTAGCAATTACAGCCCAAACTGTACTCAGCTGGGAGAGTGGATGCAGGGCCACTTGGATGTAGGCTGACCAACTGTCCTGGTTCATCTGCAACCAAGGGCTTTCCTGGGCTGTGGGACTGTCAGTGCTAAAAGCAGGACCGCCTTAGGTAACTGTGATGAGTTGGTCACACTAGTTGGAAGCAATTAGCACCTATGACACCAGTAGTTTTGGGGAGCAGTAGTTGCCCTGAGTCTCCTTGGTGGTGAGATGCCTAACTACAGGGAGAGGGGCCACCCCTTCTCCCACCTTGACACCGTGACCTCTAGGGGCCAACATTGTGACCCACAGGGGGTGTCACTTGTATCCTTGGCTACACTCACTTGTGCATTCTGTCCAGCCATCTATACGGCATCCACTTGGAGGGGGAGACAGACATGATCTCAGGCCCCCCTGCCCCATAGGCAGCCCCAGATTTATGTGGAGTGAGGCATGTACCTGGTCTGAGCCTCAGTTTCCCCATCTGATTTCCTGGGGAGTGGCCTGGACCAGGTAGGGGTGTGGCCAGGTGAGGAGCTCCAGGCCAGGAGGGGGCGGTAGATGGACACTGTGGGACCCAGAAGGCTGTCATGCGGGAGAGACCCCTCCCCCCAGCCCGTGATGGGGGGCCAGAGTGTCCAGCGAAGGAACTGGCTCCGAGGTCACCTGCCCCTCTGCTTGCCGCCCCCTCCAGGGCTGCATTTGCAAACTCTTCAGCGAAAGCAGCTGGTTCTCCATAGGAGCTATTACCTGAGACCTGACAGCTAAAGACAACAGAAAGCCTGCAAGTTGGCTTCCCTCCTTGGGCTTGCCTGGAAGCTGGCTTGAGGCTGCCAGGCAGGAGTGGGGGCTGGGCGGAGTGGAGGCAGAGCCTGGCTGCAGTGGGGGCCGGGGAGGGGCTGGGCTCAGGATAGCAGCTGGGGTAGCAGCAAGGACTAGAGGGGTGGGAGGATGGGTTTTTTTTTGGAGAATTGGGGGAGGGTCCCGCAGGCAAGCGTCGCCTGGTAACCCAACTCCAGCTCACTTTCTTTCACTCATTCATTCATTGGCTCATTCATTTTACAGAGTCTTACTGAGCAGCTGCTACTTGCAGGCTCAATCCCTGGTGCTGGGGGATTTCAGGAGGGAAGAGAGCAAAGCCAGAATACCTGCCTTGAAGCACCCTTTCTCCAGACAAAAATCTCCCCAGACTGCACGCCCCCCACCACAGCCAGGCTCCTTCCCCAGCAGCACCCCTAACTTCTCCCTCTCCAGTCCAGGTCTGCAGTAATACAGATGCAGTGGCCCAGGGTTTGGACCCAGCCAAGGGACGAAGGGCTTTGGAGCCTGAGGAGGAAGACAGGGCCCGCCCATCCCTGGATGTCATTCTCTGGATCTTCCTGGCTCTGAATGAGTCCCAGTGTGACTAAAGCTGCTTCACCTTCAGCAGGAACCCCCATCCCAGGGCTTACCAGGTAACCCAACTATCCAGGAACCCCTCTGGGGTGCCTCAAACGCCACAGTCTGTGATGTTAAAACTGACCTGTTCTGGTCCCATCCCTTCAGGCTGTCCCTGGGAGTCCATGGGGCTCAAGGGACCGGTGAAGCAATCAAATACACATTCACGATGCCTCCAACGCCCTGCCCTTGAGGAGCCTTGAGAAAGTGGGGAGAGGGGCTGGGGTCCTCACAGCAGTGCCATTTGAACACTACCTGAGTAACACTGGACACCTGTGATACGCCAGATGCGATCCTTTGTGCTTTACGTGGATTACCGATTTACCGCTCGTGAGAACTCTGCAGAGTAGATACTGTCCTACCCCCATTTTATGGATGAGGATGCTGAGATGCAGTGAGGTTCCCTAGCGTGCTTACAATCATCAGGTTAGGGGTGGGGAGGTTGCATGCAAGCCCAGGGGTCTTCCTTCTGAGCCCACACTCCTAAGGCCTATCCTGCGCTCTTCCGAAAGGCAGAGAAGGAGCAGCTGGGCAAGGAAGGGTATGACAGGTGAGGAAGAAAGCCTGTCGGTTCCTCAGTGCTCGGAGCGCGGGGCTGCCATGGGTGGGGTCCTCAGCAAAGGCCCCTGCCAGAGGACGCTCTCCAGGGCACACCTTGAGCAGACCCGCCTGCCACCGGCTCCATGTTCAGGGCCCAGCACAGCTTCTGCTCTCGGAAGGCTGCACGTGGCTCTGCCCCTGGCCCCTTCCAGGATGTGCAGTTTGCTCAGAGGTGAAGAGCAAGGGGATTCTCAGGAAGAGGAGTGTGAGCTAAGGCCTGGTGGTGAGGGTGCCCAGCGGGCGTTCCGGAAGGAAGGGAACGCCTGACCTTGTGCTGAGGGGGAGGGGTGCTGAGGACCCACAGGCCAGGGTCAAACTGAACTGGTCTGGCTGAGGCCAAGGGAGATTCTGGCAGTCGTACCACCAAGTCAGCTGAGAGGTGACCTCTGCTCTGGCCTCACTCTGGCCCATAGACCTGACAGTCAGGGGAGAGTTGGGATAGAAGGGCTTTCACAGATCGGGGGCCCAACACAGTTTGTGCTGGGGGAAACAGGGGGTCTGGGGAGGAAAGGGCAGCTCACTGGCCTCCCCACCACTCCCTGCTGGTGTGTGGCCCTCCCAGGGGCACAGCAGCAGGAAATACTGTCTGAGGTTTCAACCATTCAGGAGAAGCCCTGAAAAGATAGATCCTCAAGGGAGGCATAAACTAAGGCCTAGAAAGGACAGAGGCGGCCTTCCTGGCCCCTGACCACCAGCTTCGGCCCCTCACAGGCCAGCCTCCTTCCCAGTCCACACGTTTGCCCAGCAGTGCCCATGCCAGGAATGACTGCCCTTCCTATCTCTCCAGATCTCCCTTAGGTTGGCTGGACCTTTATCTGTGGTTGGACTCAGCTCCAGGCTCTACTTCCTCCAAGAATTCTCCCTAGATCACCCCCACCTGCTGGCCTCTCACTTCCTTGCGTGGCTCTCAGCCCGAGTCCGCTCCGTGAAATGAATGGGATTGTGTAAAATCGAGATTTCTTCCTCTGTCCTTCCACAGGCCTGTGTTCCTTGCCTTCCACGTCCTGAGCTCCCCAAGGTGATGAGCCCATGACAGGCGGCTCTGCAGCCCTCCCCCTCCTGTCTCCCACAGAGCAATCCTGCAGGAGAGGAGAAGGCCTCCAAGTCCTGGTGTCCAGGGGAAGCCATACCAGGGCCCCATCACACCATCCTGCCTGCGCTTGTCACCTGCGTGGGAGGGAGATGACTCCTGCACCTGGAATGGGATGACCAAGCTTTAGGCATGAGATTAGTTGTGCCGTAACTGCCACCAGGTCATTCACCCGAAGACCAGCCCCCTCCCCCGCACTCCAAGGATCCTCTCAGCATCAGACAAGCACATGAGGTATGAGGCCAGAGTCTTTAACACACCCCTACACCCCAGGGCTCATCTGGCTTCTCTTGCATGCCTCCAGTGACAGGCTGCTTACTACCTGTAGCATCATTCCTTATCCAGCCTGGGTTAGTCAGAATCAGTGTCTCTTTAAGTCAACAGTGTCTGGTGCCAGAGGTTCTGACACCTGGCCTGAAGCTGAGTGAGGGAAACAAAGGCTGGACAACTCATGGTCGGCCACCTAGCTTGGACCAGCCTTTGCTCTCCACCCTGGCTGCCAATTCTGTTGTCTGGGGCTGCATCACATCTCCTGCTTCCCTCCCTCCCTCCCTCCGTGGCATCTTTTCCTCCTCCTCCTCCCCCTCTTCTCCCCTCCACTTCCTTGTATCTAAGGATTGCATGAGTCACTTCACTTTGAGCTGCCAGATGTCGAATGCAGTTGGGCTCAGAGGAGAAGCCAGTTTTTTCCCTTTACTCAAAGAGAGTTCAGGGCTAAAGGAAGCCCCCAACACTCTTATCCTGTTTTTGTTTTTGTTTTGTTTTGTTTTTTTAACCAGGGTGGGGATGGCTATGTCAGCAAGCACTACATCTCTGGGTTCTGGCTACTGTCGCCTCTGTTTCCAGCTTAGGAAGCCACTTGTCCTCCCACTGGCCCCAAGCAGGCTCCAGGCCAGCTCTGGGCCATCCAAGGCATGCTCAGAGCCAGCCCTGTCCCCTAGTCCCTCAGCATTGCGAGTCTGAGAAGAGCCAGGGCCCAGGGCCCAGGGCCCATGCCCGCTCCACCCAGGGAGTTTCCAGCGAGAGCCTCCTATGCACCAGCTCCATGGTGGTGCTGAGGGGGAGACAGGAAAAAATAAAGAAAGCCCTCCTCGCCTTCAAGGAATTGGCAGTCTGTTCAGAGAGACAAAATTCGAACAAACAGTGGTTCATGTTTTTCAGCCTGATCGTGCTTCTCATTTCCACAGGCTCTCATTTCGTTCTCGCAGCTCTTCAACACACTGTCATTATACTCACTTGACAGACAGGAAAACTGGGGCTGAGGAGGTTAAGTGACGTGTGCAAGGTCACCAGGGTGGCGATGGTGGCGCTAAGCCCCACCCCACGTCCTTTGGGCCCCAAGCCTCACTGTCTGTGGTCAGGGTGGACAGGCGGCAGGGGTGGCTGCGGGAGGAGGGCCCCCTGTCCTCGCTCCCCCAGCTGAGGCTGGGCTCTGCTCCTCTGCCCAGAGGACCTGTCTGTCTCGAGCAATTCTAGAGGGGCTAGGTGGCCAGAGAGCCTGTGTGCTAGGGAGGGTGGAGGTGGGAGTGGAGGAGGCTTCCAAGGTGTGACTTCTCTTTTTAAAAGTTTCTTTTATTTTTTATTTTTTGGGCCATGCCCACGGCATGTGGAAGTTCCCAGACTGGGGCTCAAACCCAAGCCATAGCAGTGACAACATCAAATCCTTAACCACGAGGCTACCAGGGAACTCCTTCAGTTTGAGTTCCCTTGAAAGCAAAACTTGAGACCAGAACTTGGGGGCCTGGGATGTATATGGGAGGGAGGCTCAGGAAGCGGGAGGGAGGAAATGCAGAGAGAGGGAGGGAAAGCATGCAAAGCTGATATAAAGGAGCATTAGGAGTTCCTGTCATGGCTCAGCAGGTTCGATCCCTGGCCTCGCTCGGTGGGTTAAGGATCCAGCATTGCTGAGAGCTGTGGTGTAGGTCGCAAACATGGCTCAGTTCTGGCATTGCTGTGGCTGTGGCATAGGCTGGTGGCTGTGGCTCTGAATTGACCCCTAGCCTGGGGTCAATAAATAAAGGAGCATGAGCTGAGAAGCTAGGGCACAGGTGGGGCTCTACCCCCTGGGACCTCTTGAACTGTTTGCCAAAAGGCTGGAAGGCTGGAAGAGTTATCCACTGGTTCCCAACCCCTACTGGCCCAGGGCTTGCCCCAGAGGGCTGTTCACTCCTCTGCTCTTCTGGATGGCACTTGATCATGAGCCAAATCAGCTCTTGTGGCATCAGAAAGAAAGGGGAGAGACGGGCCGCAGGTGTTTGAGGTGGGCGCTGTGCTGGCATAGAACTGTCCTTTCCTAAATGCAGCTGAACCAGAATTGGCTTCTGCTACAGGGGGATTAGGTGCATTTGGTTCGAAGCCACCAAATTCTGGGCATCTCTGCTGCCACAGAAGGCCCTGCCTCAGTGATCTAGAGGGCAAGCTTTATGGAGCAGTTCCTGGCAGGTGCCTAGCTCGGTGCCCTGGCGTGTGGTGGAGAGAGAAGAAAAGACTTAGGAGGAGAGGAAGAACAAAACACTTACGTACTCTGAATTCATTTTGCTCATGGTCAGCCTCAGCATCCTCATTTCTCTGCTGGCTGGCTTCTCAAGGATGAGGAGCAGGTCTGATCTGTCTGTCCTCAGCTCCCAGCACAGGCTCTGGCCCAGAAGAGCTGCCCAGGGAACCTGCACTGAAAGAATTAGTGTAGTGATGACCCAGACTAGGCGCTTGGCTGCCAAAGGTTGACTCTCGGCCCCTGGGGCTCAGCTCAGACTGCACTGGGCCTCCAGCGGAGCAAGACATGGAAGGAGAGCCACCCCTTCCTAACTGCCTCAGGCCTCTGGCTCATCAAAGCCCAGGTCCTCTCCTCCTGCCCCGCTGATTCTCTTCCCCTTGGTTACTTATCTCTGGAATGAAGTGGTTTCAGGCTGCCAAGTGTTTGGGGGAAAATACCCTGTGAAAGAAAGACACATTCCCTCCATAAACTCAGACTGTGTTTTTGATTGTCTCCCATAAACGAAGAGATGTATCTTCCAGTTTATGTTTACGACGGTGTAGCTGGAAAAAAAAAAATCTATTCTCTCCATCTCTGTTTTTTTTTTTTCTTCAGCCAAACTTCCCCCAGCAGCCTTTCTGCCAGGCCAAGAGGCTGCTGCCTGGAGATCAGGGCTGGAGGAGCCAGCCTCGGGCTGGCCGTGGGCCTGCTGTCGACAGGCACAGGAAGGGATTCTCATTGCTGCCTGCCTCCCAAGGCAGGCAGGGGTTGGCTAGAGAACAGGGCAGCTTGTTTAAGGCTGGCCGGCCAGAAAACAGAGGCTGCCCCCTCCTGCACCAGCCCCCTCCCCCAGGCTCAATGCAGCCTCTGATAGTGGACAGTGGGGGACTTCACCCTTCCAGCCCCAAGGGCTTCCACCGCCCATGAGAAGCCCTTCTGATTGCACAGAATAAACAGAACATCTCCATCTGTGAGCTTCCTTGCTGGAGCCTCATCCAGGTTGCTTTCTGTCTCTGTGGCGTCATTTGGAGTCACGGTGGCCTGGTAGTTTAGAGCAGAGCTCCTCCATCAGTTGGTTCAAATCCCACTCCTCCCTTCCTCACGGTCTGACCTTGGGCAAGTTACACTTTCAGAGTCTCAGTTTCGTCCAATAAGGGCTATTTTAAGGGTGAAATTAGACCACCGGATTGAAAACCCTGACCCCGCCCCCCTTTATTTCTCTCCATTGACCCCACCACCATCCCATACTTCATGTTGTTCAATGCTTGACAGGACTCACCCGCACGTAAGCGCCAGGGGGACAGGGGTTCCTGTTTCTTTCTCTTTTAAAAAAATTATTTTTTTAAATTAAAGTTTAGTTGATTTACAACAAGCGGTTCCTGTTTCTTCACTGCCATGTGTCTGGTCCAGAGAAGAGGGTCCGTGGAGCTGGGTGGGGGGACAGGCCTGAGAGCAGGAGGAGCAAGTGGCCCTGAGTCTGTGCACAGTCAAGGTTGGCTCTGTCTGCTGGCATTTCTGGAGTCTCTGGTGAGATAATCTGGGCAGGGAAGTGCCATCCAATGCTGGCCGTGAAGGTTGTCCATGAGTCTGTCATCAACACCAGTCTGAGAGCCCTGTGGGGACAAGGACTGTGTCTTGCCATCCCAGGGTCTCCAATGTCCTTGCTCATACTGGATGCTTCTAGGGTCTGAATGGCCAGAATCTTACTGCAAGAGGCCAGAGAACTGATGGCTTTGGTCTCTGATGGGGGAAGTTTTAGACCAAACCAACCTTCCAGGTGCTGAGCTGTGTGGGCTGCTCAGTCTCTTGTGGAGATCAGCCCGGGTGAGCCAGGCCCAAGCTGCCCATACACGCACTATAACAGCTCACCCCACAGCCTCGCCCTCTGGCTCTGCTTTGCCAAACAGTGCTCTGACTATGAGAGGGAACAAGGAGACCCCTCTGTTCCTTCCATGTCTGGTAGACGTGGCTTGATTTCCAGAAAGTGACCTTGGGCCAGACCCAACCTCCTTGGGCCTCACTTTTGAGGTCTATAGAATGGGTGTGGGTGGAGTCTGGGAACCGGGGGGTCTGGGGTGGGACACGCCCTCCCCGGAGGCCCCTGGTTATCAGCCATCACCCCTCACATACATCGATCTTTCCTCAAACCTTTTCTCACCCTCTATTTTGTCTGTTCCTCATAGCATATCTGCGAGAAAGTCACGAGGCGTTATGATGCTCCTTTGGAAGATGAAGAAACTGAGTCCAGGGGCAAAAACCACAGCTGCAGAGTCCTCAGAGCCTGCGACCTGAGAGACCAGGTCTCCTGCCTACAAGGCCAGCCTGGCACCAGCTCCAAGGGTCTCAGCAGCAGGCCTGGGGTCTGCCCCCTGCCTCCTGCCTCCCTCCTGCCCCCTTCCTGCCCCGCTGAGAGGCTGCCCGCTCCTCTCCCTCTGCCTTGAATTGCTTGGAAACAGAGCTGACGGCAGTGGGAACAGCTCAGCCGCTGCTGGTCTCATGACTGGAGGCTTTTGTTTGTTCACAGAGTCATATTTTTACACTCCGGCTTCTGCTAATTTATGCTGCAGACGGAGCTCTCCCTCACTGAAGATGGAGTTTGGGGGAGAAGGGAGTCAGTTCCTGGGTTTATTTAGTCATCTTGGAGCCTATCAGAAGCCAAGCAGGGAATAAATTAACAATAAAAAAAAGTAATAATAGCCCAGCTCAGTGTTTATTTCCTGGCGGTTCCCTCCTTCAATGGGCCAGCCCTGCTCCCCTAGCGCATCCTCAGTGCGGCCACTGAGGGAAGCTTTGCTGGGAAAATTAAACGGCTTCTCATTTAAGATGGAGCAATCGGACTGTGCTGGTTGCTGCTCAGAACCTTCAGGGCCTCATCCCAGCTTAGCTCCAAGGGGAGAGCTCCCCAACACACATACACACACACACACACACACAGCCTACTACAGCTCTCTGTATGACTTGAAGTTCAGGCACAGAGTTGCAACATCCTGTAGGAGATGGGTCTCAACTGGGAGCAATCAGGGAGGGCTTCCTAGAAGGAAGGACCTGTGGATCTGAGAATGGGAGCGAGGAACCTGAGTCTGATTGATTATGGGCCAAAGGCAGGGATGGATACAGCACAACTTTGAAGGAGAGAAGTGGGGAAGGCCAGTAAGCGGGCCGAGGATCTACTTTGGAAGCCTGTGTTATTGCAAACGTTTCTTGAGATGGACTCTGTTCCTGCAAGTGAGGTTTGGGCCAAAACCATTTTGCACCCATTATGGATAAACCAAGGGCTGGAGCTGAGAGAGGGTGAGAGGAGATTCCCCAACTCCCAAACGCCCCGGTAACATAAGAGAATCCTCTCTTAATTAGTAACTGAGTCCAAAAGGGCCCACATACAGCCTATTAAAATGAAGCTCAAGAAGCAAGCTCCCCGGTGGCTCAGCAGATTAAGGATACAGCATTGTTACTGCTGTGGTGTGGGTTTGAACCCTGGCCCAGGAACTTTTGCTTGCTGTGGGCACAGCCAAAAAAAAAAAAAAAAAAAAAAAGACGAAACTCAGGAATACAGGGTCATAGAACATGGAGGACAGGTAAACCGGTCCTGTACTCAGTGCTGGCACATGGCAGATCTTAACACATGTTAGTTACAGGCTCTCTCTCCCTTTACCTCTTGGGGCATATGTGACTGCCTTGTCACCCTCCATGCCCACCAGGGCCATTCTTTCTGGGTACCTGAATCCAGAAATATGTGGATTTCATCCACCCATCTCCCCAGCCACCAGTCTCCCGTGCATCATCTACCCCTTCACTCATTCTACCGACCCAGCTACCCGTCAAACACCATCCATTTCCCCAGCCAGATACCTACACAAGGGGGAGGCAGATAGCGGAGCACAGCAAAGACTCCTCACTAGCAATCAGTGGCAGCCTGGAGGCTTCTCAGGGTGGCATTACCAAGGGCCTGGCTGCCAGCCTTGGAGCCATGGGACTCTGCTTTGGTGAGCAGAGTGCTAAGGAGATTCATCTCTCTCTGACAGACTTATATTTACCCAGCTCACGGGGACTGATATTTATATACACACCCGGATGCCAATTTATTAATTTATAATAAGAAATGCTACTCAAGTGGAGCGGATGTTTGCCTTGGCAGAAGAGAGTCTCTCCCAGTAGGCAAGTAACAGGAGAAGTGAAATTATCATAAATACTGCTGGGGAGTTCCCATTGTGGCCCAACGGGTTAAGGACCCAACATTGTCTCTGTGAGGACGCAGGTTTGACCCCTGGCCTTGCTCAGTGGGTTAAGAATCTGGCATTCTACAAGCCGCAGGATAGGTCACAGATGCAGCTCGGATCCGGTGTTGCCTGTGGCTGTGGTGTAGGCTGGCAGCTGGAGCTCTGATTCGACTTCCAGCCTGAGAACTTCCATATGCCTCAGGTGCAGCCCTAAAAAGACAAAAAAAAAAAAAAAAAAAGCTGGGTTGGTAACTTATAACGAGAAATGGAACTTCAGAGGGGTCTGGGCACTCATTAAACTCCCAGGTCCAAATCTCTCTCTGAAAGCAAGTTGCAAAAGAAGATGATCAGAAGTCCCCTTGGGGAACCTGAATTAGAGGCAGTGGGGTGGCTGTGGGATTTGCTGAAGGCCTGATGCTGCTGCCCTACCCTGGCCCCAATCTGTCTCAAGCACCCTCTACCCCAGGGCTCAGCAAACTACTGCCCGTAGCCCAAGTACTGCTTGTCTATGTGGCCAGCGAGCTAAGAACGAATCTGACATTTCTACATGATTGAAAATCAAAAGATGAATTATGTTTCGTGACACGTGAAAATTATATAAAATTCAAATTCCAGCACCTTCAATACAAAGTTTTAATGAAACACAGCCTGTGTATTCATGACCTATGCTCTACAGCAGCTTACGAGTTACAACCACAGAGTTGAGTAGTTGCAACAGAGACTGTGTAGTCGGCAAAGCCTGCTGATCCTTTACAGAACTTTGTGACCTGGGCTCTAGGCCAATCCTTCACTTTTCTGTGGCCACCCTCCAGGCCTGTTGACCTGAGATGGTTCAGAGAGCCCTTGGATCATGGAAGCTGTCCAAGTGACCAGTCAGGAACTTTTAGGTCATCTCCTGGTTCCCACGTACACAATGGTGTGTCATAACCACCTTGAAAGGCTAACGGCCCAGACCTCGTGGGCTCATCAGCGCCTCCATGCACAGACAATGAGGAACAATTGTCATCCTTCCATTCGCCAACTTTCTACTCACCTGCTCACCCCCAGCCTCCCACTCTTCATGCCTTCATTTACCTGGCCAGCGTCATTGGTCCACCCATGGTGGCACCTGCGCTTCCATGCCTTGGGCCTCTACCCATCCATCCACTTAGCCTCTGGCCTAATCAGGTGGGGTGTAAGGTGCACATGTGAGCGTGCATGCGTGTGTGTGTGTGTATAATGGTAATGGGTGGCTTTACAACTCAACAAACCCCCAGCTCTGTTTGAGATTTTAACCAGAGGTTAAAGCTAGTGATAACGTCATGGTCCCTGCAGACGGGGGCTCAGAGACCCTGAGTTGGGACTGTCTCCAGTGAGAATTTTCTCTTATTGAGAACAGACAGCACAACTTCGACCCCGTGGTCTTCCCTCTGCTTCAAGGCTGTGAAGTATGGTCTGGAGGTCGCACAAGGCAGTGGTGTGGGAGAGAGAGGGCAAAAAAGAAAAGAGGCAGAGAGGGAGGGGACAGCGAGCAGAGACAGAACCAGAAAGAGGAGGAGGAGGAGGGCGGGCGGGGAGGAGAGGATGCGCGCCTTGGGGGAAGCTTCAGAGGCAGTGGCTCGGGCCCATTGATTCATTCTTCAGGGTTCCTTTGTCCTGCGTCTGGTTGGTGTGGGCGAGCTTGTCTGGGAGCACCCAGGGGCGGTGTGGGCACAGCTGGGCACTCAGGCAGCCAGCACCCTGGGCACTGCCGCCCACATCCTGCCTGCCCAGCTGGGGACTTGGGTTCCTGCCTCTCCCAGAGGGGCTGGGGAGGATCTGTGCAGGATTCAGCCTGAGTTTTAGGGTCACTCAAGATGACAGGTCCCTCAGAGATGGGGGGAAGGGGGAGCTGCCTGCAGTCGGCCAGGCCTGTCCCGCAGAAGCCAGCTCCGATCTGACTCCGCTGGCTCACCAGACCCGGGGCTGGGTAGCGCAGGCCACACAGAGTGGGAGCTGAGTGCCAGTGTCTGAGACCCCAGCTTAGGGCTCTGTTCTCTGCCCCAAAGTGCTGGGAAGAAACACGTGGTCTCACTCCCAGACATCCAGAGGCCATGGGCAGGAGGCCGCAATTGAACAAATACAGCAGAAGGGATAATCTGTATAACAAAATGTCAACTCAAAGGTACAATTATTGCCTTTCCTGCTACTGGCCCAGATCTCTAAAGCTGGAGGCATCTGCCTTTGCATTTTATGGTTAAAGAAGCCAAGGCCCCAGGTGACAAAGAGCTAAGTGGCGTGTCCGGCGTGGACCTCAGGCCTCTGGACCTTGAGTCCAGAACTTCGGTCTGGAGGGAGGCAGCATCATATACCGGTGATGACCTTGGGCTCTGATGTCAAGGCCCACCTCCTCCCCCAGACAGTGGGAGACTCAATGTCCTTTACATGATGGTATGCTGGATGAGAACGGAGCTCACAGGCTGTTTTGAGGAATAAAAGAGGCACTCTTTGCAAAGGAGCCCTTAGTAGGTGGCCAATGAGTGCTCAGTTTTAAAGAGTACCTACATGTGCCAGGGTTAGAGAACTGAAAAAAAAAAAAATCCTCAAGGAAACTCCAGTTTGGTGGGGAAGACATGCAGACGCGCCATTCAGAGGACCCAGCCCTGCCCCCCCACCCCCACCCCCACAGTGCAGGGTGTGGATGCTGTGGGTGAGGAGGGCAGGGGACCTGCCGGCTTCCCAGAGGGGGCAGGCCACGGATCCCTGAAGGCAGAGCTGTTTATCAGCTGGGCAAGGGGAAGGGTTGAACATTCCATGCAGAGGGCATAGCACGGGCAAAGGCAGAGATGCGTGAGGCCCTCCGGGGAGTGAGGCTGCTCACAGAGAGGCCGCCCTGCCAACTAAGCATCCCCCGTGGGTCTCCCATGGCCCCAGGCTCCTCATCACCCTCCCTCCGGCGTGAGCTCTGGGAAAGCAAACCAGCTTCATATTTGCTGAAGCCAAACATCGTGTTGCTTCAGCCAATTTTCTGATGGGAAAAAGAATTCTGTAACGAGGCCCCAAGTTAAAGAGACTTGGCGTTTGGAATTATACGGCCACACTCTTTGTCAGGAGGGATAGACATGGATATAAGGATAAAGGGGATTCGCCCAGATATGGGTGCCAGGAGCCTCCTCCACTGTCTCCCCCTCCAGGAAGCCTCCCCAGCTTTTACCCTCACAGGCACACACATACTGTCACAGGCTATTCACATTCGCCTCTGAGCACTCCTCTCCGGGCCCAGTCACACACACCCAACTCACAGCGCATGAGACTCGAAGACTTTTGCCACAAGCCATTGTTGCTACACACACACACACACACACACACACACACATACACGCACATGCACACGCACACACACACGTGCCGGGCTGTTCAGGGTGTTTCTCTAAGCCATTGCTGCTTCTCATAACCTCCCAGATGCTGGGGAACAGAAAGACAGGGGAGTCCTGGACACAAGACTGACCTCAGCCTGTTAGTTGCCATTGTCTGCACCCCCCAGGGCAGGCTGGGAAGCACTGGTAGGCACCTATTTTGGTCCTGATTCACTCAGAGTCAGGTGGGGAGCCCTGGTCCCCTCTGAGGCCAGAGCCCAGGGGAGGCCCTGTGGGAGGCAGTAGAGTCCAGTGCAACCGGTTTAGAAGGGTCCAAAGACAAAATAATATCGCTGTCAGGCTCCTCAGAGACGTAATTGGGTCCGATGGTCCTTGACTGATCTGTATTTGTCTTCCTTAAACCTCTGTCGTGCTACCCTCTGCCTGCCCAGCCCTGGGCACCCCAGCTCTGAGACAGACTCGGGAGCGGGAGGGGGGGACAAAGGCGGGGGCAAGGGCGGAGACCCAGTTCCAGAGCCAGGGCAAGACCTCGCATCAGATACAGGGACCTAGACTGCTCCAGTTTCCAGCATTCAGTTTGCAAAGTCTGGACTCTGCCTCTGTGCATCTTGCTGCCTCTCCATCTCTCCCAGTCTCAGAGACCTCTGCTGGTGGTGCAGGTGTCCCTGCTCTGGGGCCAGAACAGAGTGGCATCATCCACCCAGCAGTGCTGACTCGTACTCAGAACCTGTCACCTCCCAGAGCAGGCAGTGCCCAGGCTGCTAAGATGTGCCGGCTATTTTTATGGGTGAAGGTGTGATGTCACAGGTACAGGGACTTCCTGCCTCCCCCCACCGGTGGGGCAGGTGGCAGCCGTGCTTGCTTAGCTCCAGTGGCCTCCATCCGTGCTGCTCTCCGGGGTCGCTAATAGCTTCTTCTCCCTTTTGCTGGCCTGTCCTGCAGGGGAGGGGGGTCCAAGCATTTCCTGACACCCTCAAGTACCTAGATCAGCTAGGGTGCCCTGGGGATGGAGTGCACCACAAGAAGGGCACCTGGACCAGCTGGGAAGATGAGTCTTTCCCACAGATGCCCAGCCCTGAGAGCCACAGGGAGAGAAGTGTCCATAGCCGTTCAGTGGCCTGGGGAGCCTTAGGATGGGGAGGATTTGGAGAAGAGGAGGGGCACCCTAGGTGGTGGGTGGTGCAAACCTAGGTGCCAGGATGATAGCTAACACCTCCTGACAGCTTATAGGTGCTGGGCTTTGCTCCAAGGGCTTTTACATGGCTGCGTTTACTTAGCGCTCACAACAACTAAGACACAGAGAAGTTAAGTAACTTGCCCAAGGTCACATAGCTAGCAAGTGGCAAGGCTGGGATTTGAAGTCAGACAGTCTAGTTCCAGAGACCACACTCGTAACTGCTCTGCTCTGCAGTGTGTGAAGTTCCTTGAGTGGGGGGAGGATTTGGGCAGAAGGAGTTTGGGCAGGAGGAGCAGGAGCGTTGGGGAGGAGTTGTTAAGGAATTTAGATGCCAAAGAGAGGGTGGAGAGCCGATCTGAGAGGTAACAAGGAAGGAAGAGAAGGGACAGCCTCTGATGTCACCTGTACCCCTTTCTCATCTATGCCCCCCCCTCACTCAGAGGAGGCGGGGGTGTTGCAGGTGATCTAAGATGCTTGCTTGGTTTGCCCCATCCACCTACCTGCTTCTCAGGGAGCTGCCAATCACAGAACCCCACCCCCAGAACTCCCACCTTCTATCCATCCTCCCACCCAAAGGGCCAGGTGCATGACCAAAGCCTGGCCACGCTGCATCCTTCCCTGGGATTTGAAAATTTAGAACCCAAGGAAGAGAGCTCCTTCTTTTCTGAAGAGAGCTCTCTGCACAGGGAACCCTGGAGCAGCCCATGGGCAAGCTTCCAGCGGTAGAGAAGCCTAGCAGGAGAAACAGAGGCCGGCAGCCTTGACCAGCAGAGAGGAGAGGCCAAGAGGGGGAGCCTGCGGTGGAGGAGTCTCACTTGCAGGTGCTGCAAGGCTTCCAGCTCCCCCGTCTTCCTCAACACTTGGTTTTATGATCCAGGAACAACCCCTTTGCGCCTAACTGGCTCCTATTTGGTTTCCATCATGGGTCACGAAAAAGGTAGTGCCTCCCAGACTCTAGAGAAGAGGGGACAATTGAAGTCTCCATTGGGGGCCCCTGATGGGCATCTCCAAACCTCCCCCAAGATGGGGGCTCACTGGGCATGCTCTGGTACATGTCTCGCCCAGGCAGTGTGAAGTCAGGGAGGAACTGTCTCAGCCTGGCAGGGAGACAGACCAGTGGGCAGTGGGCACCTAACACAGCAGAATGGAGACTGGGCTGAGTGAATGCACCACCACAACCATGGGCGCTGGGGGCAAGCCTCCATGCCCTGAGCCAAGCTGTCTCCACCTAAGCTTTGAAGGAAGGCAGGCAAAACTAGACCTGAGGTCCAGAGTCCCCCTGGCCTGGTCTGCTGGCCAGGAGCCTATACCTGTCGCAGTCCCAGGAAAAGGCCTGGTCCATCTCTGCGTGGATGCATCAGCCAAGGCCGGGCACAGCAAACACTGTTTCCTGGTCTTCCGCTGGTGCTGGGCCTGCCTCCAGACTATTTAGGGAGGTTCTTGAAAAACAGCAACAGCACAACCAAGCCTCAGTGCAAAATCATGGAAACCACCATTCCTTTCCCTGGTGCCAATCCTTTTGCCCTGGATCCTGACGTGTTGCCCTCTGGGCCCTGTACCCCAGGTGGCTATGATGCATTGGCAGCTGCCCGCTCCAAGCCAAGGGACCAGTTATCCATGTGTGCCCTCGCCTTCTGCTGTGGGCCTTGTACTCTCTGTTCTGACCCAGGTTGCTGGGCTGGTTTCCTTGGGTCTGTGGCTCCTGCTCCCCATGACAATGGTCTCTCTGAGATGGATGCTGGAGAAGTAAGACCCAGGCTCAGGCCTGAGAGGCTCTGTCTCCTGGGTCAGCTGCTGCATGGAGCCCTCTCTTCCCCCTTTAAGCTGAAAACTTTTCTCTCCCCTTAAAAATAGTTAGAAAAAAAAAAAAAAAGGTGTTTTCAAAATCCTAGAGCATGTGAGTCTGGTGATTGTTCATGGGGATTTGGATCTGCCACTTTCTGTGCCGAGGATCAAGCAGCCTGATGTAAGGGAGGGGAGAGGGAGGAAGGCCCAGGGAGGGGGGCCCTGGGTAGACTGGGCAGTGGCAGACCCCCGAGAGAGGAAGCTGTGTGACGCCCGGCCACGCTGCAGCTCATGCTGGGGATGGAGCTAGATCTGCGATGCCATGAGAACGAATTGTGGCAACACACTCCACTTGGCTTGCGGACCTCGTGTAACCCAAAGGGCAACTAACAAATTATGGATAGCTCTCTCTGGCTAGCCAGGCTTGGCTCCAGCCGGAGTGTGTGTGTGTGTGTGTACATGCACGTGTGCACGGAGTATATACATGCTAGGGCTTGGCTACATCTGCCCACATCTCCTATTCCTGGCAGGGGTGGGGCTTCAGCAAAGCTGAGAAGTTTGAGGATTCTGAGGCTGGCACTCCCCACCTCGCTGGCCCTGGCTCTCGTTCTCGTCCCCTTGGTCCTTCCCTTCTCAGTTTCCCCACAAGATGCCTCTCTTGATGGACAGGTGTCCAGTTTTGATCTCTGTCACGGGGTATATAAAGGCAGTCTTTTCCCAAAGGCCTTATAAATCACACTTGATACTTCTCACAAGCTCTGGAAGCTGCTCTTGAGTGAGAAAAATATTGGAACATCTGTACCTTTTATCAATCAGATAAGCTTTCAACTCCAGGATGTGCTATTCCAGGTTTTTCCCAGCCTGGCCCCAATCTCACTTTTCTGATTCATCAGACTTTCCTAGACCTTCCCTTCTCCTCCCCCAGAGAGAGGAATAGAGGTTGGGAGGAGGTAGCCTAGGGCCATGGGAGGGCTGAGAGTTGAGTTTCTTGGGTTCTAGTCCTGTCTCTATCACTATTTTTGTGACCTTGGGCAATCCATGCCTTTCTCTGGACCTCAGTTTTCTCCTCTGCAAATTGGGTACATTAAATAACATCAGAACCTCCAAGGTGACTTTTCAGGTTTGCAAACAACTTACTTAGTCCACTGTGACTCTGATTTGTTTAAAATCATTATATTCACTTTTTGTGACCGTCATAACAAATGATCGCAATCTGGGTGGCTTAAAACAACAGAAATGCATTCTCTCACGGAGGCCAGAAGTCTGAAATCAGTAACACTGGGCTGAAATCCAGGGTTCGGCAGAGACTCACTCTCCCCAGAGGCTCTAGGGGAGACTCCATTCCTTGCTCTTCCAAATTTTGGTGGCTGTGGCATTCCTTAGCCTGTGGCCACATCATTCCAAATCTCCCTCTGCCTCGCTCTTTTAAGGATGCAAGGGACAGCACGTAGGGTCCACCAGATACTCCAGGACACACTCCCATCTCAAGAGCCTTACCTTAATCACATCTACAAAGACCCTTTTCCAAATAAGCTAACATTTACTGGTCCCAGGGATTAGGACCTGACGCCATGGGGGCTATTACTCAACCTGCTATAACCATTGCGTTGACTCTGTTTAGAAATGTCGCCTATCACTAAAAGCAAGTGTAAAGCTTTTATATTTATCAGAGGGAGGCTGGAGTTGAGAAGGTTTGAGAAAAGTGGACCAAACGACCTTCAAGAGTCCTCCCAGTCCTGTCGCTGTGCTATGCCAATTCCCACATGTTGAGGGAAACACGAGTTAACGTCAACCAAAGCCAGAACAATCAGAGAGTGAAATCCATCACCATTTGAAAAAACTGACCTCGGGCACATGGTGTCGAGGTGACCCGTGGATCGAATATTGTCTAGATCCTTGGGGGTCTCTGGTTCAGCTGGGGGACCCCCATTGCAGGATCTTAGATGCCACTGTCTGGGTCCTGGTTCCACAGTGGAGCCCAGGCCAGGTGGGCAGACGAGCTGCAGAGGCCATGGTCTCAGGCCTCCTGAACACCCCTGGGCTCCATGCCCCTGCCTCAGTGCTCCCAGGTGGTCCAGGCTCTGCCTACTGCCCACCCCAATCATGGGAAGATGGTCACCTCTCAGACCTTCCAGACCAGTCTGTAGATGCCCTGGGCCTGTCGGCTCCCATTAGAGCCCCTCAGCTCCCATGAGAGTCCGTTGTAATGGATGCCCTATGCCCATGCATCCCTGCCTGCAGCCTCTGGGCATCAGGAGCAACAACAGGGGTGAGGCCGGGTGTTTGGTGTCAGTCTCAGATCCTGGCTCTGCTATTTGCCAGCTGAGTGTCTTGGGCAAGCGATGTCTTCTCTCTAATATTGGTTTCGTCCTCTACGCCATGGAGACCATGCTCTCAGGGGCATCATGGGCAGCAGTGAGGCTGTGCCCAGGAGGTGGTGGCCCTGATGCTGCCAGGAAAGGGATTCTTACTGCACTGATTTCTTAGTGGTGAAAGGTGGTATGGAAAAGCCGGGAGACAGAGGCATCCAGAGAGGCTGTGCTGGGTCTGTGCAGCTGAAGTTGCAGAGGAGCAGAAAGCCATAAGGGAACAGCGACAGCTAGTTGGAGGCAGGACAGAAGGAAGCAGGCAGGGTCAAGTCCAGATGCTTATCGGTTCTACCAGACTCTCCACGCCTACCTCCGCTCCCTTCTCCCCACTCCTCCGAATCTGCAGCGTCCAGCATCACTGGCTCTTTTTCTCATTTCAGGGTTGCAAGCTCCTTCCCACCCCTGGGTCTTTGCACATGCTGTGCTCCTTCTCCACCTGGCCAACCCTACTTACCATCTGAATCTTGGCTTAAATGCTACTGTTTCAAGGAAGCTCTCACAGAGACACTTCCCCAGTTACATGCCCATGGACACAGGTCACTGGTTCCTTAGCACTTCCCTACAGTAGCCACCAGGTAAGGGGATGGGGCTGGAATAAAACATGGTGGCCTCTGCCTCGGGGGCTGTGCTAGGAAGACCTTCCTTAGAGGAAGTTCTCAGTAGGTGCCGTGAGGCATGTCCAGATGCACAGAGGGGACAAAGAAAGAAAACAGGGTCCAGTAATAACCCAAGATTCCCTAGTAACAAATACATCGACATTTCCACCCCCATCCCTGCCCCCACTGCCAGAATTGCTGCCCAAGATTAGGAGGGGAGTGATTTGCTTATAGCCACTCAGCGGATCTCAGCTGGGCTGCTCCTCTGACCCCAGCTGAGGGCTCCTTCCATGACCCCGAGCTATGAAAAAAGGAGCTGGGCTAATGAGAGCAGGGGCCAAATGGGAGCTCAGGATGGGTGGCCTGGAGGTCAGGGAAGGGTAAACTGGGCCTGAGTGAGTGCTGGTGGCCGGGGTCCCTCGGGCCTGCTCGCACCCTGGCCTGCACACTCAGCACGCTGCCTCCTCCCTGGCTGAGCCAGCCACCTGGGGGCGGCTCTTAGCAGGCCCTGTGTGTGCCCAGACTTTTAACATCTGGCAGTAAAGGATGGCTGGGGTTCTTAGCTGAGGGCATCTTAAACACTCTCTCTTCCCACGTTCTTTTTCTTTTGTTTTGTTTTGTTTCCTTGTTAAATGAAAAGGAAATGTCTTGGAGCTAGATCCATCTCTGAGTCACTGCAGGTCCTGGAGGTGGAAGCCAGGCTGCTGGGGGTGGGAGTGGGGGTATCTAGAGCAGGAGAGGGTGTGAGGGCTGCCCTGAGGACAGATGCACGTCACCTGTCTCTGCTCGGGATGCTGCTGGCAGGACATGAAGGGTCTTCCAAGTGCCCTCCCCACCTTAGCTCTGAGCTTCCTGCAGGGCTCCCCCCAACTCTGCAGGCCCCCGACGTGGATAAGAGCTTCAGTCCTTTTCTGATTTTTAAGAAGGTAGTTAAGAGGGGCATCCCAGGCAGGGAGAAGCACCTGGGGACAGAAGAGGATGTGAGGATGCCGTGGGGGTATACGGAGCCCTGCTGGGCCCTCCCTCTAGGAGAGGGAGCGGGAGAGACCCCCACCCCCACCCCAGCCCAAGGCAGCCCAGTGGGAAGGCAGCCTATCTCTGCAGGACCTTGGGTGATGGGCCAGGAATCCAGGCTTCATCTTCAGGGAAGGAGAGGGATCACCCTGGGGTGCCTCCTGGAGCTGGTGTGTGCTCCCAGCTCCCCACACCCTCGCTCCCGGCTTCTCTCTCCAAGGCTGACAGCCTGGCTCCCTTCCTGGGCCTGCAGTCTCTCCTCTCTCCAGGGAAGGCTCAGGCTCCAGCTCCTTTACACGAGGTCCCTGAATTCAAGTGGGTGCTGCATGGAAAGGGTATCAGAGGCAGGCCAGGGCAGGGCGAGGTGGAGAGGTGGGTTCCAGGGGGGTTCTGGACTCAAAGTTACCCTCTGCAATTTGCTGTTTCTTCTATGAGTAAATCGGGTCCCACCTGCAGGGCCCAGGCCCCTACTCTGACCCCAGCAGGATGCATACTACCAATGTGGGCTCTGGAAGGGAGGGACAGGTGACAGGGCTGGCCTGCCCTGCAGCTGCTCCAGAGCACAGGTTCCCATCCTGTGGCAGGTCCTGAGGTCCCAGTCATGATTTCCCCCTGTTTCTCTGCCTCAGGTTCTCCGTCCATTTGCTTCTATCTCTCCTAACATCTGCTTCTTTTTTCTTCTATCACCCTCCTGGACCCTTGCAATTCCTACTACTTTGCAGCAATCTCTCCTTCCTGTTTTTCTTCTTTAAGGGCTGCACCTGTGGCATACGGAGGTTCCCAGGCTGGTGGTCGAATCAGAGCTGTAGCCTCAGGCCTACCCCACAGCCACAGCAACACAGGATCCAAGCCTCATCTGAGACCTACGCCACAGCTCTCAGCAATGCCAAGTCCTTAACCCACTGAGCAAGCCCAGGGATCGAACCTGAATCCTCATGGCTACTAGTCAGGTGTGTTACCGCTGAGCCACAATGGGAACTCCTTTTTCTTTTTTTCTCTTTTTAAATTTTTCTACTCTCTCCTGCAACTCCAACTGTTCATACCCAGTTGGTTCCAAGCCTGCTCCCTGGAAACTGCTCTCCTAGCTGTTCCCTTTGGTCTCTCTCAAGATTGTCACCCTGGTTTAAGACACCCATGGCCCTAGTCCTAAACTAGTATAGAAATCTCCAAGTAGGCCCTCTTTCTCCCTGACATCGTTGCCAAAATATTTTCTCCAAATGCCATTCCAGCCCATCTTTTTCAACAGTGCAGTTCCCTGGTGCTTCAAGTGTAAACCATGCCTCCTGTTCCTCAGCCCCTCTATCCTCTGTCTAGTTCCCCGGCAAGATCAGGAGCAAGGAATGGGGAGGCATGTAACCTGCCAGAGGCACAGGGCTGTGTACAGATGCGGGGTCCTGGGGCCTGAGCCTCACTGGTTGGGAGGGGCTTTGCCCCAGTCTGTTGGAGGAGGCACTCCTGGGACCAGAGACAGAGTTCTAGGAAGAGCTAGAAAATCATCCAGAGGAAGTGCTAAGGCAGCATGGCGTGTGGAGGTGCCAGGACACTGTGGTCACAACTAGGAGAACCAGGCAGAACAAAAAAATTTCTGCAGCTACAGCCATCCCCCAGGGAAGGCCTTCTGTCTGCTGGGCGCTTGGCTGGGCTTGTCTATGCAGGTGTGGGCACGGGAGCCCAGAGGGCCAAAGATGCCATTGGGAGTGGGGGTAGTTAGATCCTGGAGGAGAGAGGAGACACAGAGGCTGGGGCTGGAGTGAGGAGGGCTCAAAAGAGAATACCTTGATGGAGGTAGTCAGGTAGGGGTTCCAGAGACAGGTCCTGATGCTTCTGACGTGTGTGATCCAGACGCCCCTTTACACACCCTACAAACTTTTCAGTAAACTATTTACCTCTCTCTAATGCTCAAGTATAAGTGCATTCCTTAGAGGAGCCTGAAGAGGGTTGGTTTTCTTGCCTGGACCATCCTGATGGGAACAGAGATAGGCACTGAGACTACAAAGTCAGTCAGGTAGGGATTCTGGACATAGGTCCTGATCCCCTAAGGATGCTGAGACTAACGGTGCTGAGAGAGCAAGCCCTTGGAATTCCCAGGATCCTTCCAAATTGGATTCCTTTTGTGATTGAGATGCATGAGAACAAATTAGTATATAGTTTATCAATCCTGGAAGAAAAACTGGCTTGGCCTTGGAGAAGGGTGCAGGTGTGTATAGATGTATGTGCGGGGGGGGGGGGGGGGGGGGGGGGCGGGGGTAAGTGTGTCTGAGCTGAGAAAAGTGCATGGGGACCCTGGAGCCCACAGAGATGCGATGTGACCACAGGTCAATGTAAGGTCCATCCCACCTCCCACATACCTGGACAAAATGCTTGGCAGCATCAGTGCTGCTGATGAGACTCTGCCAAAGCACCCACAGCACTGCAAGGGCACAGATGTTCAGCTGAAGATCACAGGACACCTTGGCAGGCCCATGGGCTGTCCTCCTCCCTTGAGGCAACAGTACCAGGATCAACCCATAGACTGGCTTTCACATATACCCCTGGGGTTCTTGGTTTTATCAGAGGCAGAAGGTCCTGGAAAAGGAAAGTAGAGAGGATCATTTAATACATTAGTAGGAGGATGCCCTCTCATTTCACATTCCTAACTGGGGAAGCAGACATGTAAATTATTGATGCCTTAACTCGGGAGTGGCAGGAAGAACCTATGCGGTTCAATGTGAGATGCCAATGAGGAGACTCCGAATATCGAATCTAATCTTTCTGATGTCTTCTACCGGTTTCTAGAATTTTCCTGGGGCTGTGCAATGCAAGATTTTCAGTCTATAAGGCCAGCCTTGCTTTGCAGAGGTGTACTAAGCATGCTGAACTCTGGCTAAAGAAACACTAGAATGTTCTCATTGGATAATGATCATCTGTGGCCATGGTGATATCATCAGCCTAGGTTTGGTCGGTGGCCCCCAGATTCAGAATATGCCCTAGGCCCTGCTGGAATACACCTCAGGCTGGGGACAGCTCTAGACAAAGTCAGCCCAGGAAACCCCCCAAAGCTTCTCACATGTGCATCAGTGCTGAGAGGAGGCAGGGGGCCGAATCAAATGACCCCAGGAGACCCCCTCCTTATGCTCTTTGGTTCTATCACCAAAGAGATTTTGGCTAAATCTCTGTTGGCCATCAGGCACAAAAATTTTAATTGAAGTCACACCAAAAAACACCGGTCTACATTTACTGAGGACTCATTGTGTTTTGGACTTTGTGCTGGACACTGGGATCCAACAGGTAACGAGACATTCCTGTCCATTGTGTTGGTGGAAGCATAAAAAGTTGCCCATTTTGTAAGTCAAAACGGTCAAATATTGGACATTTCATGTTTCAATTTAATACTTGAGACCCTGAGAGGTTGGTGGGGGGAGAGATAGGTAAAGAGGCAAATGCTGCATATAGTGACATGTTTTGATGGGAATAAGCACGGGGAACTAGGAAAACCCCAAGGAGGGGAGCGAGGCTGAGCCAGGATATCAAGATGGCTTCCTAGCAGAAGTGACCTTAGGGAGAGCTGCAGCATGGGTAGGGATAGCCAGGCAAGGATAGCGGTGGGAGAAGAGACAAGGGAAATTTGTAGGGCATAAAATAGTCTGTGCAGGAGTTCCTGTCATGGCACAGTGGAAACAAATCCGAATAGGAAGCATGAGGTTGCGGGTTCGATCCCTGGCTTCGCTCAGTGGGTTAAGGATCTGGCATTGCCATGAGCTGGGGTGTAGGTCACAGACGCGGCTCGGATCTGGCATTGCTGTGGCTGTGGTGAAGGCCGGTGGCTACAGCTCCAATTAGACCCCTAGCCTGGGAACCTCCATATGCCACGGGTGCGGCCCTAAAAACCAAAAAAAAAAAGGGGGGTGGTTTGTGCAGAGAGGCTCAAAGATGAAAGAGAACATGGCCTATTTGAGGACATGATGTGGAAAATATACTGAATTCAAGAAGGCATCTGGTTTGAGATGAAGCTTGAGAGGTAAGCAGGGCAGGATAATAAAAAGTCTCTTAAGCCATGTTGAGGATGTTGGATTGGACTTCATATCGAGTGTAATGAGGAGGCATTGGAAGTTCTAAACCAGAGAGTGATGTGTTTATATTTATGCTTTAGAAAGATCCTTCTAGTTTCCAGAGTGGAGGCAACAGATAAAAGAGGAAGACCTTGGAGGTGAGGGAACAGTTAGGAAGCTCTCGGGGTGAGAGATGGTGGTTGGTTGGATGTCGGCAATGATGGTCCACATGGAAAGAAAGAGCAAGAATGGCTGAGTAGGGGGATGCCTGGATGCCTGCTATTATTTGGTGGCTGGAGGGATAAGCCAACCCAGAGTAAAGGTCATGCTTCCTCTTCCAGCAGAGCTCCTTGGTGCACTTTAATCCCCACGCACTTTAGTCTGTTGTCAGAGAGGAAGACAACTAAGAGAATGGACTGCATTGGGCTGGAGCTGGGAAGAAAAGCCCATGCCATTAGGATGGGCCTGGGGCCAACAGAATTTATCCCTCTAGCAAACAGAATGTCGCCTCATTCTCCTTGGCCTTGAACTGTGACCTCACGCCTTGCCTTTTTTCATCTTAGCCTTCTTCTCACCTACCACTCTCTAAAGCTAGGGTTCCCTCCCTTTCTCATCTGAATAAGCCTAACTGTGACTTATGCTTCTGCTAACTTGGTCCGGGCTTCTGATCACCTGATCTAGTTCATCCTGTAAACAAGTTCTAAGCCTCTCCCTCTGCCCTCCTCATGTCACACCCCTACCCCTAACTCAGCCATGTCCTCTATGCTTCTGACATCCATTGGCTCTTAATGTCTTCCGTTCAAGGAGAGCTGATGACTGGTGGAGCCAAGAGGGGCTGAGTCCTAATTAGTGGCTTCTTTACTTTGGGAGTGAGTTGAGATGTCCACCTTAGACAAACCCATCCAGACCAGAACTCCAAGACAGACTCTAAGGGCCCAAGCCTAGTTCTGTGCTCCCAAGGGAATGGGCCTTAGCTCCTGGCTCTTCTCAAGTGCATACCCCAGGAGTCACAACATTCCTTCTTCCATTCTTGGTCCAAGTCACAGTAAGAAGTTCCCTAAAAATGTCCTTTCCCCAAGCACTGAGTGGGAGAGGCATCTGAGTGGAGGGGGAAATTCTCTAAGTCTGAGGGTTGGGGAGGAGGGGGAGATAAGGGCCATGCCTCTGGCAGCCAGCCCTCTTCCCTACCGTTCCAGCACTCTGCCTCTGAGGATTAATCAAAGATGAGTGCAGGCTTGGGGAGCATATGGCCTGTCAGTTTTGCTTCCAGATGAAGCCCTGAAAGAAGGTGAAGGGAACTGTGAGTAGAGGAGAAGTCCTGGGTGGATGCAGGAGCCAGCGAGTATCCAGGGCTCCCCAGTCATCTCCTCAGGAGTGGTGACTGCCAGCGAGGATGCCCTTAGCTGCAGGTAAGAGAAAGCTCTGGCCCAACTGGCTCAAACAATAAGGAGTTTTATTATCTCACAAAACAAGAGGCCGAAAGGTGGATGGATTCCAGGGGCTCCAGGACTAGTGCTGGCTCTGCTTTTTCTACTATTAACGTCACTCCATTATTCTGAGAGAAATCTGCTCTTCCTATGTGTTCCCTTTAAGTTTAAAAAAAAATCAGTGTGGGCTCATTGTCCATACTTTCCAGCAGTCTTTCTTCCACATCTCATTGGCCAGATTTGTTCATATATCCATTCCTAAAACCACAACTGGCAAGGGAGATGGGACCACTTTGAGTGCCTTCGTGAAACCCACCACCTTCTAGGGAAGGAGGTTGACTCTGATCACAGCCTCAGTTCTGTTAGTGGGAGAAATGATTGGTAGGTGGAATGGATTATGGGTAAGTAACCAGCAATGCCTGCCACAGGTAGTAAGGTTGAAACTAATTTTGACTCTTTCTTTGCATCACTTGGAAGAAAAAGACAATTTTTATAATGATGAGAAAGAAAAGGGCACGAGTCATGGCAGGTCAGAGGCTAAGCTGGACATTTGGACTGAGTTTTCCCACCTGTACTTTCTGCTGCTCATAGCACTTTTCTGCCCACTGTCTCATTCGATAATCATAATGACCCCGTGAGCAAGGCAGGGAAGTGATGATTATCTCCATTTGACAGGTGAAGAAGAAGAGACACCATGAGCTAAAGTGACTTCCCAAGATCCCTTCCAGGCACCCTTTTCATTCACACTACCTAGATATACTAGCATGGAATTGTAGCTTATTTTTAGATCATTTAGAAAAAAGGTTTGCTCTAACTGGTTACATGATCCCAGGGGTCAGCTTGTGGACACAAGCACCCAGATTCTCAGGACACTTCTTGAAATATCCAGGATTTTTTGGATCCTTGTGGTAGGAGATGCAAAGATGTCCTTCTTGGCCCCTGATCACAGGACTTTTCTATCTGCATGGAAACAAGGGGCTTCCCAAACCAATCTTGCCCTCCAAGGAGTGGCACTGTCCTTGGTACTGGCCATTACTTTACACAATCTGCTATCCTTGATGCTTTCCTCTTTTCGGTGTCAAGACTGAATTTTTACACCAGGACCTATAGGACTTATGGGAATTATAGTCCACCCTAGCATCATCCTTGCCACCCCACTGAGAAATTGCTCTATGGTAGGCAAAGTAGGGATAAATCGAAAATGACTGGGGAGTTCCAGATTCATGCTCTCACATGGCTCTGTTTATAGCCAGTCTTTAGTTCAAGGGTTGAACAAACTATGAGTCACAGCCAAATCTGGTGTGCCACCTGTTTTTGTAAAGTTTTATTGTGACATAACTATGTTCATTTGTTGAATTGTTGTCTACGGCTGCTTTTACTCTGCAACAGCAGAGTTGAGCAGCTGCAACAAAGATTGCATGACCCACAAAGCCTAAATATTTACTAATTGACTCTTTACAGGAAATAAGTTGCCAACCACTGCTCTAGTTTATTTCCTTGGGGCAAGAAGATTTTTGTTCTGAGCACAATCTTGCATTATTGATAGCTCCACTTATCCCTACTCCCTACCCCCCATCTTAGGATAGGGTCTTTCCCTAGTTCCCTCTATTCCTGGATAAATAGGCTTCCCTACATGCATGAGTTCTAGATCCATCTCATCTCTTTACATTCAAACTACTGTCCTCAAATAATAACTCAGTGGTGTTCTCTGGCCTCTTCCCAAACTTATCCATCTTAGGCACACAGTATTCTGCTTCTCTTTCCTAAGCCAAGCCTCTAGTCTAGACAATGCTAGCAGTTAACCCAGTATCCACGCCTAGGAACTTCATACTTCTCTTTAACCTTTCACAGAGTATTAGGACTTTTTTAGTTGCAAATAACATAAGCCTGATCCAAATTAGCCAAATTTTAAAAATGTCTCTGAAAGGTCCAGAAGTATGAGTTATAGCTCCCAGCTATCATGTAATGCCACCAGAACTCAGCTGCATGGCATCTCTTGGCTCTGCATCCCTCAAAAGTGGCTTCATGCTGGCTGGCCTTTACTATGTGGTCGGCAGAGGGCTGCAAATAACTTCATCCTCTCAACATACTTAGCAGAAGAGACATCCCCTTCATTCTAGCAAAAGAGCCCAGAGCTGAGTCTCAGTGGCTTGTATGGGATCATATGATCATCTCTGAGCCAATCACTGGCCAGGAGAGTAGAATATTGTGATTGGTCAGAGTTGGGCTATGCGGTGGGGTGGACGTTGGTTAGGTAAGCCCATTTTATAGACAGACTTAGATAGACAGACTTGGGCAGAGGGCTGTTCCACAGAGGAAAATGGTCCTATCCAATGATGAGTGAATGAATGCCGGCCAGGCAAGGACTATAGATAAACCACACTGCCCAGCACAGCTGGGTTCATATTATTTCTCCCACATAGATTTTCATTTTCTGAAGCCCATGTTTTAGTCTCTCTCAGCTAATGTGATAAAGCCTGTGCTTCTTAGTCTCTAGGCTCTAATATAGACTCACTCTTGCCTGTCCCTGCACCCTCTCTTCTGTCTCATAAGCTCAGCAATGTTGAGCTTCCACCAGAAATTCTCCATATATCCTAGGTCTTTATGGTGGGATGCTTCAAGGCACACTTCTGAGTCACTGCCCAGATCAAGAATCCACTTTTCTCTGAAACCCTCTCCCTACCTTTAAGACAGAGGAAATCATCCTCTCATCTGTGCTAGTGCTGCTCCTGTGCCAATGTCCTGCTGTCTCTCTGTTTCTGCACTTACCCCACAAGGCTTATTTCTCTTTGTTTACCTTTGTCTTCTCCTTTAGATTCTGGGCTCCTTGAGGGCAGGGACCTTTTCAGGAAAAGGTTATCAAATGAAAGCATCTTCCTAGTGAGTTGACCTTAATGTGGCTTCTTCAACTTCAGCCTTATAGCAGTTCCAATCTCTTTAAAATCTAATAGGATTAAAGCGAGACCACAGGCTTAAAAGGGGGGATGAAGCCAATTAGGTGTATTACTGATTAATTCAGTAGACACTTAATGAACACTTTGTGTGCCAAGCCCTATGCTAAGTACTGGAGCCATGGAGTGGATTCAGGCATGCTCTCACCTCAGGAAACTCACTATATGAGAGAGAAATGAAGATGTCTAAACTGCCTGTCTTTTCATCACTCTGCCTCCAACACCTAGCTTCATATTGGACACATAGTCGATGTTTAATAAACAGTTGCTGAAGAAATAAAGGAATAAATGAGTAAGAGATGAAAGGAATACAATGGAAGGTATAGATAAGGCTCCCTCCATGTGTGGGATAAGAAAATAGAGCCAGGGAGGCATCGTTTTAATCATCTCTTGTTTACTGAGGGTGTCCGGCACTCTTGCTGGGAATTCAGGGAGAAAAGGCATTCATCCCCTATTCTCTAAGATCCCACAGCACAGGGGATGAGGCCAGTTGAGAAAAATCAATGTTTACAAGACAGTGTGAGAATTACGGAGCAGAGATATGCCAAGAGATGTGATAAGAGAACATGGCGGGGGAGTACAAGGAGAAGCCGATGAATTCATTGATTGAATAGCCAGCATCCTTCATAATGAGATCTCTATGTTCTCAGTCCTTTCCTGCATTTTCTGTGGGAACCCCAAGAATATATTAATCCATTTGCTCAAGGAGATTATAATCAACATCGGAGAGACAAAAACCACATGGACAGGGTACTAAATAAAGAGACAAAATATTGGAAAGCATCTGGTTATGTGCTAAATTCAGCACAAAGAAGGTCACAGAAGAGAGAACTCAGGTTCACAGTGGGCTCAGGAAGCTGGGAGTGGCTTCTCACAGGAGGCACATTCTGGGAGGGAAGCTCTTGGAACCATATACCTCTGAGAGTTTCCAGTGCCAGGTTGCAGACCTTTTATACCGTTATAGTTTACTCCATAGGCAGCAAAGAGTCATTGAAGAATATTGGACTGGGGAGGGGCATAATTAGATAGTGATTTTAGAAAAATTACTCTGAGACACAATACAGAGACTGGGGGAGGGAGATGGGAATGCAAGATAAGATAGAGGGGGACAAGCTTTGCTGTAGCATCAGTGAAATATCATGATTGGCCTCAACCACATCCTTCAGTTGCAATACCCTGACTCCCAGCCATTGGATGGCCTTTGCAAATGGTTCCTTTCCTTCTGCAAATGACCAAGGGAAGATTTCTCGGGAGTTCCAATTCGCTCATTCATTCAACAAAGAGTTATTGTTCTAGGGATAGACCTAGGCCCTAGGGATGGAACTGTAAACAAAATAACAAAAGCCCCTGCCTTCGTGGAGCTTTCATCCTATAATCATCTCTATTGCTGTGGATTCCTCCCAGAAAGGGAAGGAAGCTGGCCCAGAGTTGCCTTTCAGGGCAGTACATCTGGGAGGTTTTCTTGTAAGCAGTTCGCTTCCCCTCCACAACTCTCTCCCACAGCCCCCCGGGCTAATAAGCCATGTGCTTCTTCCACTTTATCCCATTTAATCCTGATCCCCAGCAGAGCCTAATGAGGTGGATGGTGGTGCCCATTATGCAATGATAATGTGTGGGCAAGGACTCCCTGGGATGCCACTGGCAATGGCTTCCCTTAGAGGCTACTGAGGCAGGGGGCAGCTGTGGGAAGAAGCTGCTGTGCATCCAGCAGGAAGTTTGTGGGGAGGCCCCATCTCGGACAGGAGGAGGCTTCCTCAATGCCTGAGTTGGCCCATGGATACCTGGGGAGGGTTGTACATCTCACCAAAATCAACACTGATAGCCGTGGAATGTTAATCAGACTCAGACATCAGGATCTAAGATGAAAACTGTGATGCTGAAAACACAAAATAACCAGGCAGCCTTTGTAATTAACTCCCGCTCCCTTCCAGCAGTCATTTGGAGTTAATGGTTTCTTAATTCAGTGCTCATTTGGTGACTTTAATTTCCAATTAATTTTGCCGATTTTCCTCCAAGGTGCTCATGGTGTGATAGAAATTCCTGCATGGTTAAGTACCCACCACAGGGACCCAGGGGTTGGGGGAGGAGAGGTGGCCAAGCTATCACCAGTAGGCTGGACCCATCCTGAGTGCCAGGAGTCAGAGCCTCCTGAGCTCAGGGGTCCTTGGGAGAGCCCTCAGCTATGAGGGGGAAGCAGGAGCTGATAAAAATGGTAAAGGATTGGGAATGCCCTTGAATTTCTCCAGCTCTTGATGAGAGTTTTGATTTCTTGCTGGGAATAGTGTAGGAGAGGAAGCCTAGCCCTGCTGGAAGTACTAGGGGAAGAATCAGGACCAGGACCAAGGACAGCATCCTCCCTTCAGTGGTGCACAGAGGGATCTGGGAGGTCCTAGCGCTTTCAGTTAGTACCACTAGTGCCCTGCACCAAGTCTTTTTGCTGGGTCTGTGCATCCATTGCCTGGCTGCAGCAAATTCAGCAGCTAATGGCTAAAAGTCTCCTTCTCTAAAATTGCCCTTGGCAAATAGAATTCACCTCTCATGGGACCTTCCACTCTCTGCACTCAGAGCATCCTGTAGGAAAGGACTGAATGGTATAAGCAAAAGGCTGCACCCATTCTCCTTAACCCCTGCCTCTTGCCTCCGGGTGATCCCGCTCCTGTGGGGCAGTTGCTTTTCCAGATCCCAGCTGAGACCACATCCTTACTTAAATCTTCCCCATGTTCTTCCTCTTCCTTCCCTCCCCCCACTCCCATGTACCTGAATCCCTGTCTTGGGCTCAGTTTCTAGGGAACCCAAATGACAACAGTACTTCATTACATTAAACCCTTGTCTAGCTCTCACAGTGTGCCAGACATAGTACTCAGTCCTTTACAAAAAGAAATTCGTTTCATCCTCATAGCAACCCTATGAGGTAGGTATTATTAGCATCCCTATTTTGAGATTAAAAAATTGAGAGAAGTTGAGAGATTTGCCCAAGTCAGTGTAGGTATTAAGTTCAAAACAGGAACGTGAACTCAGTCAGTCTGGTTCCAGACTCTGTGCCCTTAACCATTATGTTGCCCAAGATGTAATCACTAACACCAGTGACAGGTTTCCAGGAGGATGAAGATAGACACCACCCCCCCAACAAATGTAGCTGTTCACCTTGGAGACCTGCTAGGGACACCCTCTGCCAGAATGTGGGCGCTCAAGTTGGGCAGCAAGAAACAATGGCCTGCGGAAAACAACTGTCTGCATAGATTAACTACCAACAAGGATTAACTGCCCTCTGTCATGGCACTCGACACCCTACCCCTGCTTGACCTTCTCCTCCTCCTTCTTCATTGTTCCTGCCACAAGTCCCTGCCATAAACTCCAGCTCCAGATTCCCACCACAGATCCTTTATAGGCCTAGCATCTCCTCACAGTCAGGGCTGGTGCCATCTTGAGCTCAGCCCATCCCCATCTGATGCCTTAATAAATCTCTCTTGCTTTACTAACTTGGCCTTGCATGTTCCTCTCTTTCCAAACCCAACACCCAGCAACTGCTCTCAAGGCATGGACGATGTAATTTAAGAGCCTGAACCTTCCGGAGGGATGAGGAGTAGCTTTCCCAAGGTCCTTTGTCAGGAGGATGGAGGAACAGGGAGATCTGAAACCCTGGAGGACTCGTCCCACGATGTCAGAGCTCTCTTTAAGGCAAATTTCCGTCCCCTCTTCAGGGATGGTGCTGGAGACTGACAACATGACTCAGTGGAGCAAGTGCTAGTGTGAACGTCAGACGATCCAGCTTCTAGTGCTAACTATGTCCCTGACTCCCTTCGTGACTTGGGGCTGGTAATTTTCCACACCAGATCTGCTTCTCATTTCTACTGTGTGAATGGGAATTGGTTACAAAGTCTTGAAGAGCCCCAGATCTAACTTTTTGGCTTGAAGAAGTGGATACATGGAGCACTCCCGGGGATCCTCCATCAGAGAGTGAGACCAGATGTTCACGGAAAGCAGAGAGGATACATGTTATGACTTGCAGGCATCCATGGCCCTGTCTCCAAGGGATTGAGGGGAGGAGCCCACAGGGTCAGAAAAGAACCCGGGTCACAGTGACCACGTGAGCCAATTTATGGAATATTCATTTGTCCACAAGCATTTGTCGGGTACAATTATACCAGGGACCTTGCACATGTAGTGCTTGTCTTCCCAGCCCAAGGGCACAATGGAGTCACCTTTATAGCAATTGCCCTCCTTGCTATCCAAGGGCCAACCCCATGTAGAGATCCCCTCAACACACACAGTGATATTTGGTGTCTCCATGGAGTATCTCCATCGTACTCAAGGATCAGTATTTTCTCCCACCAACTGGGGGTGTGCCATGCCCCTGCTCTCCTGCCAGAGACCCTCTTAGCAATGTCTCCTTCCTATGGAGCCACAGGAGGAGACCCCACTGCTGCCTTCATGGCCAACACATTTTATGAGAAAGCCTCACAGGCTGTGCTCTGCAAACTGCTTGTCCTCAAGAGACTATAAGGTATTATATTCTTTGATGCTCCTCAGAGGAAGAGGACAGACCGCTTCTGTGCCTTGAGGCAGAGCAGGGACAGGGTGAAGACAGTGAGAGAGGGGGAACAGGAGCAGGATAAATATTTGTTCTTTGCTTCTCCATCACCTCCAACCCCTATTCCCGCCCTGCTTCCTCCTTCTCCAGACATTAACAGAACCATATCCAAGGGCAGCCTCCTCCCTACTGGCTAGGGAGGAGCCAGGGTGAGATTCCATCTGCCATCATGCTCCCTATAAGTGCCTATTCCCATCCACCCCCTGCAAAACAACAACCCTCACAAATGTCCATGGCAATGGCTGCAGCTAGATCAAAGCCTTTGCCTGGAAGCTCAGGACCCAAAACCTGCCGGAGGGTGTTGGAGCTGTCATGGCTGTTCATGGCAGTCACTGTCACAGATCCCAATTCCCTAGCCAGGAAGAACTGCCAAGACCAACCAGCCAGGGCTGCTGTTTTATTTTTGTTAATGCTGTGAGTGAAAAATGACAGCTTTCTGGAGGACTTTCCTCTTGGAGTCAGGGCCACATGCAGCATGCTGTGCAACCTCTGGGCCCCACCTGGGTGACTGCAAGAGTCAGCCTTGATGGAAGCCTCCTGCTGTGCTCCCAGCTTCTTGGCTCACCCTTTCCATTCTGCACAGGCCCAGCGCTGCTGATGGCCCCTCTGCTCAAAACCCTTCAGAGGCCTTCAAAAACCAATGGAACAAAATCTGCATGGTCCTGTAGCATCCAAGGACCACCATGCTCTGCCTTTCTAGACCCTCTTTACATGTATCACAGATTCCAACAGCCTGGAAGCCCATTCTTTCCCAAACTTGCCCCTCGCTGCCAAGCCTCAGGGCCTTTGCACATGACACTTCCTCTGCTTAGAGTGCTCCACCCTCCCCAGTCCCAGGGGAAATTCGCTTTTACCTTGGGGAGCCTGTGAATAAAAGGAGAGCCCTGGCCATGGAGCCTGATACCAAGCCAGCCAATGTTATCCCCTCCCCTGGTGCCCATGCTCTCCTCTTCACCCCACTGGCCCCAGTCTTCCTAGATCCTGGTGAACACAGTAGAATTATAGTTGCAGGATTAGAAGGGATCTGAGAGCACCAAGTCCTCTTCCAACCACCTAGATCAGTGATTCTCACATTTAGGGTACATCAAATCCCCCAGAAGTCTGTTCACACACAGATTCCCGGACCCCACCCTCAGAGTTTTTGATTCATGAGGTCTGGAGTGCGGTCCAAGAGTTTGTGTTTCTACCAAGGTACCAGGTGTTGCCAATGCTGCTGGTCCAAGGACTGCACAGTGGGAACAGCTGACCTAGATTTGGACCCAGAAATGAACCTCATATCTCTGTTTCCCCTGAAGGATTCAAGGCCAGGACACTCTGGTTTCCAAAAGGGAGGCAGGGCTTCCAGGCCCCCAACATTCAGAGCCCTGGGGAAGGTCTCAGGTCTCATTATTACAATGAAGTCCACGACAGGAACATAACATTCTCTGTGGGGAAAGAAATCACTGTGATCCATAAAGTGGCACACTGTAACAATATCAATAGTGGCAATAATAAGAGTAATAACAGGATTATCATATACTGTCACCTGCCCTAATGTGCTAAATCCAGATTGATCTGAGCAATATAAAAGAATTACTGACATACACAAATGCTCACAAAGTCTAGTTTAGACATATTTGGGGCCATTTGGATGATGGCAATGATGATGACTGTGATAACAAGCCACATTTGTACACAGCTTTAGCGTTTCTACAGCACTTCCACGAGTTTTATTTTAGCGGTAACCCTGGGAAGTAGACTGGCAGGCGAGCTTCTCTGGTTTACAGTGAGGCTCTCATTTGCACGCCCTTTAAGCCTCCATTCGGCAAACGTGGGTTGAACACCTGTCTTGTGCAGGTCAAAGCACTGAGCAGGAGCTGGGGTGGGGTTGCAGATAAAAATACAGGACACCCAATGAAATGTGAATTTCAGTCAAACAACGCATCATTGGGTAGTGTAGCTATGCCCCCAGTATCATATGAGACGTATGTCTGCTAAAAAAAAAATATTCATCGTTCATCTGAAATTCAAATTTTACTGGGCATTCTGTATTTTTATTTGCTCAGCCTGGTAACCCTACTTACTGGGGAAGGAGGAGGGGATAAAAAGAACAAGAGAGATTTCTTGCCCTTAGAACAAGCTCACAGTCTGGTAGGAGATGAAAGACCCCAGACAGATGATCCCTAGCCATGTAATCAGTGGGGTGGGAGCGGTGCTTTCCCAGCTCGAATGTGCAGGAATCACCTGGGGATGTTGTCAAGCTGCCTGTTCTGACTCAGGAGGTCTGGGGTGGGGCCTGAGACCGCATTTCCAAAAAGTTCCCCGGGGTTGGGGCGGGGTTGTCGACCCACGGGTCCCTGGCCCAGAGGAGGTACCTTGTCCATCTTTGGGAGTCAGAGAAAAACTTCTTGGAGGAGGCAGTACCTGTAAGAGTCAGGGGAGAAAGCTGGAGAAGATGGAGATGAAGGAGCACTATTTTTTGGCCATGCCCGCAGCATGTGAAAATTCCCAGGCCAGGGATTGATTCCGAGCCACAGCAGTGACTAGAGCCGCTGCAGTGCCAACACGGGTCCTTAACCTACTGAGCCTCAAGGGAACTCCAGGAGCATCTTTTTTCTGCTCTTTTAAGGGACGCACCTGCAGCATATGGAAGTTCGCAAACCAGGGGTCACAATCGGAGCTGCACCTGCAGCCTACACCACAGCCGCAGCAACGCAGGATCCAAACTGCATCTGTGACCTACACCACAGCTCATGGCAATGCCGGATCCTTAACCCACTGAACGAGGCCAGGGATCGAACCTGCAACCCCATGGATACTAGTCGGGTTCATAACCTGCTGAGCCACAATGGGAACTTCCTAGGATTTCTGATCACATCATGGCAGCTACAAATCAGAGGTCAGGATGCCCCAGGACACCACTCCAATGACACAGCCACCTGCAGACACAAGGTGACCAGGCAGTGCCCTGAAGATGCAGCCACTGTGGCAACTCCCATGGGCCTAAGGAAAAATGGTCTCAGCCTTCTTTCAGCCTCCCAAATTGAATATGGGTGAAGATCATGGGCTGGAACTAGTCACAACCAGAATCCTGCTCTCAAAGGACTTGGGGAAATTGGGTAACGAAGCTTCTAGGCTCTGTGTTAAAGTGAAAACATAGTGGAGGTGGTGGGGGCAGTGCCGAATGCTGACAACACTCACTCTTACCTCCTGACAGCTGGGATAAGAAGAGGATGGTGAAGGCAACCTCCTAGGATGGCAGAGCATCACGACCGAGGTCACAGAAATGCCAGAGGAGCTGGGATCTTTGCATGGATGAGATGTAAACTTCTGTCTCCTTTAAGTCCCTGTTTCAGCAGCAGAGCCAACGTCCTGACACAGCACCATGAACTGTAAAATGAGGCCTCCGTGGCATCACCTCCAGGATGTGTGGTGTTGACATTCCTGGAGTATCAATTCCACCTGACCATTATGGGTGTGGCAATAAATATGCCACCGACAGACAAAGCAGGATTTAGGGCTGTGGGTGGCCAGTGTCACTGCGGCTCTGCAGAGAGAGGTTGTGGAGTGCTCAGGGGGGACAGGGTGTGGCCAGAGACGTCTCCGAGGAGGCCAGGCCGGAAATGGAGAGCCAGAGAAAGGCTTCCTGATGGAGGCCACTTTTTCTCCCTTTCCCAGAGCTGCACCCAAGTGGCCAGCTGCCCTGAGAGCTTGAGGGGCAGGAGGAGAGAGGCGTGGTGCCTATGGTTAACTGGGGGGTGGGGCTGGGGGGCTGACTTTCGATCTGCAGCAGGATAGAAAACAGGTGGTGGCCTAAGGGGCATGCAGGGCGAGGGGCTAGGCATCACTCCCCAGGGAGGAACCTGTGTCCCTGAGCCGTTAGCTTCGAGACTCTGAAGACAGGATGGGGATGGATGCACTCAAGCAACAGGCTCAAGGTCGGGAAGTGGTGGCTGCTTTCTGGCCTGCCTCCTCCCCTCCCTGTGGCTCCTCCACAGGAAGGCATCCAGCATTTTCCTTTCAAGAGGGGTGCCTCTAGTAGGCCTGTGGACCAGGGAATAAGGACAGTCCTGTGAATCCACGTACCAAGCCCTGGGGTTGCATCATGCCCAACCAGCCACTCTTTGTACCCAGACATTTTGGAAAGAGTATGTGTTTAGGACGTGGAGCTAGGCCCCAGATGGCCAGCACTGAGGCTCATTTAGGGGCCAGGCCAGGGCTGTCCATCCTAGAGGAATCATCTAGGGCCAAGATCAGAAATGACACTGGGATATGGACCAGTCGGTGACTAGGGCGGAGCTCACCCTGGAGCCAGGATCACAGCTTAGTCTGTGACAAGGACTATAGCTCAATCTAGGACCAGTGGCAGGGCTCAGTCTGGGACTGGACGCTGGACTCGGTTGTTGATGGGAAAAGAGTGTCGAACTCACCAACCCCTTGTGTATGAGCTCGATTTCATTAGTTTCCCTGGATAATAAACCATAATGAAGGGCTATCACAGTAGAAGTTTAATTTCCTCATTTGTATCCTGCTTAGCCTTCAAAGCCATTTTACTTCTGGGCCCTCTCCTCACTCTTTCCCCCCAAACTTGTTATTTCGGCCTCTGGTAGACAAGGGGGTGAAATGAGCTGGCTCACTTCTCACAACAAGTGCAGAAGGAGAAGGAGCCAGGCAAGAGGCCAGTTGAGCAGGTGCCCGGCCCAGGGCAGTCTGGTGCCCTCACAGCTTCCTGCAGCGCTTTGGAGACAAGCCCCAGGTCACCCTGAAACCCACGGGCAGGCGGCAGGCGGGCGGGCAGGCAGCTGGCTGGAGGAGTTGGCAGCAGGGACGTCCTGGATCAGAGCCTTGGGCCACAGCCAAGGCTGTTTAGTTGGGGTGGAGGGTGAGGGTGGCGATTTATTCATCCTGCTCTGCAGCGAGCTCCACAGGGCAGGTGCCAGCAATTTGCCAGTCCTGAGTGACAGAGCCGGGAACTGCCGAGTGGCTGGAAAGGGCAGGGACCTCCCCAGCCCGGGTCCTCGTGGCCACGCTCAGCCGCTGAAGGAAATAAGAAGTGACGGTAAGTGACAAAATCGAAAATGTAATTAAGACAGATGGAACTGACTGGCGGGGATGATAAAAGCCGCTCCCCAGGCTCTGAGATTTAAACTGAGGTCACAGGATGACCCCATCTTGGCCATACAGCCGGCAAAGAAGAGGCGAGGGAAAGAGCTTGAGGACAGAAGCCAAGCTTTGTGGAAGACAGGGAGCAAAATGGGCTTGGGCGGTGCTGTGAGAGACTTGGGTCGGATACAAGGATGAACTTCCCAGATATGAGTGTGGCTAAACATTGGCATAAGTGTGACATCATCTTTTTTCCCCAAGGGCACATACTTCCCTCCTGGACAGACTCAGGCACTGGGGCCTGGATGACCTGACCTCTCCGAGAGAAGTGGCTTTGTTGACAAAGGAGGAGTCTGCACAGATGGCCCTTGGTAAGAGGACAAAGGGAAGGGGGCTTGGTGTGTAGCGAGTCTCAGAGGCCAGAGGTGAGAGCATGAGCCAGCTAGGCCTCGTGGAGGTGGATGTCCCAATGCTTGGATGTAACATCTCCAAGTGACCCCTTTTCCTCTTTTGGTGCTGCCCCTTGGTGAGACCAGGAAAAGAGCAGGTGTGGATTCGACCCCCAGCCCCCAATGCAGAGGCAGCAGCAGGCCACCTGGCCCTGGACTTTCCAGAGGCTCTGATGGACAGAAGCCCCAGGCCCTTGGGGAGAGCCTGTTCAGGCCCTTGTGGAGGGCACAGTGTCGGGTCCATGGGGAGATTCACGCTAAGTCAAGGGCTCAGCACCAACATCTGGAGCAGACTTGCTTTGCCAACCACTGCTGAGAGAGCCAGCTTAGCCTTTGCTTTGTGGGACTGAACACAGCTTTATCGGCCCCCATTCTCTCTGCATCCTCTGCCAGTGAGCTGTGCCAGGCAATGGGCTGGTGGAGAAGGTGGCTTCTTTATGCTTGGTGACCTCCCAGCCTGGTGGGAGGGAAGAGACTTGTCCTCCAATTCAAGGAAGCCATTCAGTTCCCATTTATTAAGGATCTACCCTGTGTGAGGGCTGGGCAGGCAGGGGGCCCATGGCAGAGGTTGAGAGGTTTGTAGTTTTGCTAGGAATTCAAACTTATGAAGCAATCAGACCTAAGGGACTTAGGATTAACCCAAAGTGAGAGGTGGTTCACATGGTGAGCGCACAGGAGCTGGGCGAAGGAAGAACTCCCTCTGTGTAGGCCAGAGTCATCCATGCAGGCTTCTTAGATGAGGCCACATGTGAACCTGACCTTTGCAGGACAAGAAAGAATGACTTGAAAGGTTAGAGGCTGGGACTGCATCCTGGTGGGCTCATTGTACAGGTAAACGCATAGAGATGGGAAAGAATATTTAGGAAGATTTTTCTCAACTTTGGCACAGAGCTCAGATCTAGGTTGGGGAGTATGGAAATCCTGGCAGATTCCAGCAGGTCCAAAGCCACAGCAGGATCAAATGTTTTTCTGTGAAAAGAGCCTGTGCCCAGGAATCCAGTAATTTCTCCAAGGGGCTGGATCCATCTCCAAGTCAATTCCAGATCCAAATGGCCAAGGACTCAGGCCTCTTACTCTTGGGTCCATGGAACAGGTTCCCCAAGTCCTGACCGCCCCCCAACCCCCCGGCCCCACCACTGCAAGCCACAGAAAATGAAACCACAGAGATTGCATTAAATGACCCCTCTGCGCTGTGCCAATGGGGAGGGGCCGAAGTCACTCCACCCCCCCACCATGGTCACATAGGGATGAGGGGCCCATGGTGGGAGAGGGGGCCTCTGTGCCATGCACACTCCTCCCACAGAACCATGAGCTCCTCTGGCCCCAAGGCCAACCCAGCGGTCCTCCCTTGCCGAAGAAGACATAATGGAGACAGGTTGGTCCTGCCATACCCGAACCATCTTTCACTACAGGACATGGCCTTGTTATAGATACTGAGCTTAAAACAGGGCCAGCATCATCTGGGAGATTGGAGAGACGCAGGAGGAATGCTCCGTCATTTCAACCACACCATCCATCCATCCATCAGAGGCTCAGCATTTATGCCTGCAGCTAGAACACTGAGATATCAGATCAGGATTTATTGGGGGGTGTTAAGCCATAATTTATGCCACTCTCTCTCCCTTTTAGGGACAGTGTTCCTGAAACATCTCTGTCTCCCTGACTCGCCATCCTAATGACCCAAGATGTGTGTGTCTGCCTGCCTACAGCCCTTTGAGGGGGGTGTTTTCTCCGTGATCTCCCCCAACCCCATGGCACAGCCCCTCTCCTGGGGTCAGCCCCTGCCTCTGACCTGGGAGAACAGATTCCCCAGAGTATAAATGGTATGATGAAGAGGAGATAAGGCCCTTTTCCTGATTTGCCTGCTGGATCCCCCAGGGGTATGAGCATTTCAGGGGAGCCCCCCTCCCCTTCAGCCCTGATGGCTCCAGGGGGGACAAAGAAAACACTTGGTCTGAGCCACGTAGCCTTGGAAAGTCACTCTCCACACTCTCTCACCTTCTCTGTAAAATTAAGGGGCCTGACGGGATGACCTCTACTGCTGCTCCCCTCGGAAAACTGGGTAAGCAGGTGTCCTGGAGGCCTCAGCTCCCTGGAGGCAAAGCCTGGCAGCAGGTGGGCATTCCAGGGTTCTGGACAGAATCTGGAGCCAAGAACCAAGGCTGGGGTGGTGAAGGTGATGCTTAGTCACCTCCCATCTTGGGGGGATCCCAAAGCTATTCTTTTTAAGGAGGGCCATGCGGGGGTCTTCACAGCTGGTTTCTGTCCCTTTATTTTCCTCTGCTCTCTCTTTCTCTTTTTTTTCCTTGTAAGGCCGCACCTGCAGCATATGGAATTTCCTAGGCTAGGGGTCAAACAGGAGATGCAGCTGGGGCCTACACCACAGCCCCAGGAACACCGGCTTCTTACCTCACTGAGTGAGGCCAGGGATCAAACCTGCGTCCTCACAGAGACAGCATTGGGTCCTTAACCCGCTGAGCCACAAGAGGAAGTCCTCCTCTGCTCCCTCTGTCTTCATTCTCATCTGAATTATGCCTGCCTTGACCTTTGCCATCCTGGTTCCCACAAGTTACTCGATTCGAACGACCTTCTGCCAGACCACTAGTCCCAGTGCTGACCCAGACGCAAACCAGGTCAGGATCTGAAGACTCAGTCCTCAAATTCAGGCTGGTCTTACTGACAGGGCCTCAGAGAAGCCCGACTCGGCAAGAGGCCCCTTGGACAGGCAAAAATGATGGTGAAACATTCCTGAGCAAGGGCACTGAACATCAAATGTTCCTAGAAGCTGGGAACCATTTTCACTCTAATTTCTTCATTCTGCTTTGCACACTTCTGAGGACATAGCTGGTTCTGTCCAAAGCCATGGGCTCCAGGGCCCTTTCAGAGGAGGCTGACCTGGGATGGGGTTGTGTGAGGTAAGCATTCACACAGAGGAAACCAAACATATGTCTCAATAAAACAGGTGACATGGCTGTGACATGCCAGCATATTTTGCTCAGAGATAGATAGATAGATAGATACATAGATAGATACATAGATATGATTTTTTTGAATCTAAAATATCTTCACATAGTTTAGAAATGAAAAAAACATTAAAGGTATATAGCGAAAACTTTCCTTTCACTCCCAAGATCCCACCAGTCCCCCCCCCCCAAACTGCCATTCATTTCTTACAAAGTCTTTCAGAGTTTCTTTATACCTATTATAATAAGCAAAACCGAATATGTACTCTCATTTACTCCCTATTTTTCACAAAATAATAGTATCCTATAGTGCTCTTCTTCTCCTTTCTTTTCTCACCTAATGAATATCTTGATTCATTTATTTCTTAATAAGCCCCTTCATTCATTTTCACAGCTGCATAGCATTCCATGGCAGACTTTTTTATAATTCAAAACCCTCCTGCATCCAAACACATCCTGAAGTCATTTGAAGGAGAGCATACCTTCACCAGAGGATGCTTGAGATAAAAGAGCAATATGACTCAGAGTGGTGAGTCCAAGTCTCCAGTGTACATAAGAATTGATTTGGGATGCCTAGGAACACCCTGCCCCCAGGCCTCACCAGGATGCTGACCTAGTAGGTCTGAAGTAGGACCAGTCAGCTGCACTTTAGCCAGTTGATTCTCTTCCAGGCATCTCCAGCCCTCGCTTTGAGAAACTCTGGTGAATGGGAAAGGAAGCAAGAACTACATCCCATGCTGAAATATTGAGGTTGTTGCAATCAATCATTAAATTTAGTTCCAAGGTTCCTGGCAGCTCAGACCAAAGTGGAACCAAAAGGATATAGTGTTCTCCCTGCCAGAACAAAAGGCCAGCTTTTCAGGAGACACAAACCCATCCCTGTCACTAAATTCTAAGCAGAATTTATCACCAGAGCCATTGCTTAGGGTACATTGAGCTGCCCATGGGCAGCATCTTCCCCAACCCGCAGCAAGTACAGGCACGTTCTTCAGAGTTCCTCTGCACAAGCCATGGCCTGGCGCCAAGCTCAGGGCAGCTCGGCACAGGGCAGAGTTTCGGCAGGAAGCTCAGCCAACACTGGCCAGAGAGGTGCAAAAACACAGGCCATCTGCGAGTGAACGACCAGAACACCCGTGACTCGGTCAGAAAATCTGAATGGAGGAGCTCAATGTGACAGAGGAGAGAGAACCAGGAGGCACACTGAACCCAAGGGGAGGCAGGATGTCCGTCCCCTGTTCCTAGGCTATGAAGGAAGAGGCCTCTGGCCTTACCTTAAGCTCCTAGAACAATGTGGTAGGAGGGAGGGGTGGATGCACAGCTATTTCCTCGTTTTTCCCGCTTAAAGCTTTGAGCATCTTCTGAATCCTTAGCAACTGGTGTCACTTTCTCATTCATCATACAGCTCAGAGATAGGGACATGGCGAACACTCAGTAAATACTAGGGGGTGGGGAGGGGCAGTAACCAGAGTGTCCCCATCCTGCTGTCCTTAGGATATCTTGAAAACCTCCAGTGTTTTATGGATTCCAAGGGGGCAAATCAGAGTCAGTACATCCAATATCCTCAACATGGTCCCTCGATCCCAAATTTCATCTACTCAGACTGAATCGGGCCAAAATATTGTAAAGCCATTTCCTCCTCTCTCCTCTTCTCACTCTCATTCCAAATTGGACAATGACCTTGGCAATTGCCATTGGGATGGCCAGGCAATTGAGGCTATGGCTGAGTTGGAATAGATGAGGACACACCTCTGGGGTGTATTTAGCTTTTTAGATGAGGCCTGTGATCTGGACAGCTCTCATTGTTCCTATGAGATGGAGGAGAATTAAGGAATTATAGTGGAGGCTGCTAGTTATATACCCAAATTCATCCTCCTCTTTTTCCAAAATGATAGACTTGTAGTTAGCCATATGGCTGCTCAGCTAGAGACTACATTTCCCAAGCTTCTGTGTAACTAAGTGTAGTCACAGGACAAAATTCTCACCAATAGCAATACAGTCTATGCCATTTCCAAGCCTGGGCCATGAAGCCTTGGAGGTGTGGTCCATCACTGACCCTTCCAATGAGCCCAAATTCAGACGTGCCTGGGACGCAGCTGCAACCAAACAGCTAAGTACAGGGCCCTAGAGCAGCGGTCCTAGTGTTCCGAGTACATCAGCATTATCTAGAGGGATGGTTACATCATGGATAGCTGGGCCCTACCCTAAGAGGGTCTGATTCTATAACTTTTGGGGTAGAAACTAGGAATTTGCATTTCTAAAAAGCTCCAAGGTGACGCTGATGCTATTGGCCCAGGGACCAGACATTGAGTAGCAAAACCTCAAGCTATGACAGAGCAAGAACTTCAAACCATGAATGACCACACAGAGCAGAGACTGTACACCTGGGAAGTTCAACTTGGATTGCTTTAACAGGCTGGGTTTTTTTTTTTTTTTTTTAGCCATTGAATTATTGCTGGGTGTCTGTGTTTCAGAGCCCAACTACATCCTAATTAATACAGCCATTATCTATTTTACCCTTTTTGAATATAGAAGGAATGCTGAGGCCCAAGAGAAAAAGGACCCATCCAAGGCCACACCCCAGCTGGGGGCAAACCAAAATGAGAACCTGGGTCTCCAGCTCCCACTGGTAGATAGTGAGAGTACCACTGCCTCATTACCTGGTATGACAGGCAGATTAACCCCTCCCCCCGCCCCCCAAAGATATCCATGTCCTAATCCCTGGAACCTGTGAATGTGTTTCATTATATGTCAAAGGGAAATTAAAGTTGCACATGGAATTGAAGTGGTTAAACAGCTGACCTTAAAATGGGGAAATGACCCTGGATTATACAGGTTGGCCCAATGGCATCACAAGGTAGAAGGAGAAGCAGAAGGCAAATGAGCCAGTGTCTGAGTGCTATATTAGAAAGACATGCCTAGCATTTCTGCCTTTGAAGATGGAAGGAGAGGCCATGAGCCAAGGAATGCAGGCAGCCTCTAGAAGCTGGAAAAGGAGAGGTAACAGATTCTCCCCTAGAGCCTCCAGGAGGGAATACGGCCCTATCAACACATTTATTTTATTTTATTTTATTTTTATTATTTATTGCTTTTTAGTGCTGCACCCACAGCATATGAAAGTTCCCAGGCTAGGGATCAAATAAGAGCTACAGCTGCCAGTCTACACCACAGCCACAGCAACCCAGGATCCGAGCCGCATCTGCAACCTACACCACAGCTCACAGCAACGCCAGATCCTTAACCCACTGAGCAATGCCAGGGATCAAACCCGCATCCTCATGGATACTAGGCAGGCTCATGACTGCTGAGCCACAATGGGAACTCCCCCAACATGTTGACTTTAGCCAGTGAGACCTGTGCCAGACTTCCAACCTCCAGAACCATAAGAAAATTAACTTGTGTTAAGTCACCAAATGTGTGACGCTTTGTCATGGCAGCCATAGGAAACTAATGTGCTTGGAAACCGTTCCCTGTGTGAGGCTGATCCAGAGCCAGGAGCACCCTGAGGAGGGGCTTTGCCTCTGTCTCTCCCACAGCACTTGGCTTGCGGTGAGGTCCTGAGGGAAGAGAAAGACACACAGTAAAGCCATGTGAGCATGGCTCTATGTCCTTTCCTACTTTCAAAACCAAAGAGAAAGACCATGTTTGTGTCACCATTTGGGACGCCCTCTAGCCCCTAGCTCCTAAAACTAAGCCCTGACTGTCCAGAAATTGGACTGCATTTGAGACCCAGCCTGAGCCTTCTTCATTCCACTAAATATCTTAGGAAAAAATGTTCACCCTTAGAGGCAAGATTGAAGTGTGGCTGACACAGACTAGCCCTGCTCCCACTGGAAGAACTGGGGAGAAAGGCAGTTGTAGAAAAAGGTAAAACCACTGCAGTTGGGGTTTGCCGGCAGACTGGAAGCTGGTAGGGGCAGGAATCCCAAACAGAGCGCTGAAGCAGAACCTAGAACCCTGGGATTTAGATCCAGGCTTGCCAGGGTCTCCCTTACTATCGTTTGCACAAGCTTGGCTTCCTCATCTTTGAAATGGGACATGTTCCATAGATGTTCAATCCTGGGGGATGATTTGTGAGAAGGTCCTTAAAAGTGTCAGGAAATCTTTTCAGTTCTGAAATTAGGAAGAGGCAGAAGGAATGAAGCCTGCACAAGTGAACCAGAATGAGGGGAGCTATGTCAAAGCAGGGGTATATGGATTAAACCCAATAATCTTGCACCAAAGGAGACTCCTGGGGCCAAAAGGGAGGTGGGATGTTGGAGCCAAGGGGAGAGGGAGCATTAGGAATATGCTGGCTATCCATCTAGGCAAACAGCCCTGGAGGCAAAAAACTGCATGACATGGCCCTACAGATTTCTGGGTCTGGGGCCAGCAGGCCAGGCCTTGATCAGACAGGGAAGAACCTGGCCTGTCAATTGTTTGCACTTTAGTGTGAATTCTATAGCTGCGTCACCCCTCCCCAAGGGATTAACCTATCAGCTTGACACCCTCCAGGCAAGTGCAAGATTCTGGCCCAGGGATTGATGTGAAAATAATTAGCCATGGAGCCTTCTGCTATGCAGTCACTGCTCTCTCAGCTTGGCTCAAGCACCTCTGGATTTCAGAAATGTGGGGATGGCTCTTCTTGCCCTTCCCATCAGGGCAAGCAGTGAATGGCCACACCCAAGGGCTAGTAAGTCCAGCCCTTAGGGGTTTCGAGCCTTAGACCAGTTTCTTAGAGAGGAATCAACTCTCTTAAACTTATATTAATAATATGCAGGGTTTCTCACAAGCTTGGATTCCAAGATTCTGGGTGAGGGACGGGCACACAGATGCCCTAAGGCCCTATTGCCTTTTCCCTAAACGTGAGTGTCCCACAGACCTCCATGGACCCCCCGACCCCTCTGCATGGGGCTGCTTTGTGGGAAAACACTGGGGCTGCAGGCTTCACCCCTGGAGTTCACTCTCTAGGCACCCTGAGTAAGGCTCCTGAACAGCCGCCACCCTTGTTACATGTTACTGGGTTGCACAGCCTTCGCCTGTCCCATGACAATGAGCTCAAGGGCAGAGGAAGCATGGTCTAGACTTGCCTTCTTCCCATGTCCAGACTCCCCAGACTGCAAAGGGCACATTTTCCTTCCTTTGGAGCCAGAAGGGACTGACAGCTTCTCTACCATTCTGGCATTGTTTGGATGGGAACTCATGCCAGAAAGGGCTGGAGTGGAATGAAGAGGAACATAAGGAGGAACTAACATTTAGAGTTCCTGCCCTGTGCTCAACACTGAGAGAGCACTTTAAAAGCATTTGTTCATTCTTTCAATCATTAAGTCATTTGCTGGTAACTTCAACAACCCATAGTGAACTCTCACCACATCTCAGGCCTGGCCCTGACTTTGAGGAATCCACAGAATAACAAATGCTGTGAAGGTCATTTCATTACCTCTCACAAAATCCCTGGGATGAAGGTACCCTTCTCCCATTTTACAGATGAAGGAACTGAAGATCAGAGAGGTTAAGCAACGGACAGAAGTTTACATGACTTGCAGGTGGCAGAGCTGGGAAACAGAACTTGGTTTTCCATTTTGTCCCTTCCACCCCTCTCTATAGTGTGTCTGTCCCTCTTTGCAGGGTTGTTATGAAGCTTAGATTAGATACAATGCATGTTAAGCACTGTCGCGATGTGGATATTCGTAAGGGGTTCATGATCTAGTAGCTCTAGTGGCTCCAAGTTCAATGTTTGCTCACTTCTGTGTGTGTTTGTTGGAGAGAGGCTGCTGCAAAGCTGGACAGGAGCTGTGGAAGGAGGGAGGCAATGAAAGGCTTGGGAAAACCTGGGTCCCTTGGGAAGCAGCTATGTATCAGTCTGTCACCAAGTGATAATTTAGCACCAGTTGTGTATCCTCAGGATCTGAGAAGAAGATGAAAGACCCAGAAGATACAACACCAACCCCCACACTCAGGGAACTCTCAGTGCAGTTGAGGAGGTAAAACGGACACACAAAAGTAAGGAGGACAGAGGCCTGGCTATGAGTTCACAGCATAAGTGCTACAGAGACCTAGAAGGGGGCATGTGTAATCAAGAAGCTTCCTGGAGAAGAAAAGCCTTGAGAAGAGCTCTAAAGGATCTAGATGGCTGAACAAAAAGCAACAGATAGGAGGAACTTAAGAAGGCCTAGCCATTGGGCACATGTGGGGTTTTTTTTGGTTTTTATGTTTTTTTTTTTTTTTTTTAGTTTTTAAATTTGGAAATAACTGTAGACTTCAAGAAGTTGCAAAAATAGTATAAAAGGGTTCTAAGTATCTGTCACTCAGCCTCCCTGATGGTATGGGGGAAATGCAGGAACAATCATAGTGATTTCAAAACAAGGAAATTGACATTGGTACAATGTAATTAACCAGACTACAGATCTTACTCAGTTTTTACCCGTTTTTGCATGGACTTATTTTTTGTATGTGTATATGTATAGTTCTATAAGCTTATCACATGTATAAATCTATATTACCACCACTACATTCAAGATAAAAAATGGTTCCACTACCAAAAGGGAGCTCCCTCAACGGCAAGCCTTTAATTTCCCACATTATGCTCTGCTCATAGGCACAAAGGATGTGGCCTTGTGCTCTGTTCATGAGGCTGGACAGATATACTTCTCATGTCCTGCTCTGCCCAGTGAAGGAGAATCCAGAGGCAGGTCTCCTGGTATCAGCTGCAGCCCCCATACACAAACCTGCTGTGAATAGGCTCATCTTGCTACTTTCTTGTAAAAGGAAAAACTAAAACTTCAGCCTTGGTCCTCCCAAGGTGAGGCTTGGACAAGCTCCCTGAGATTCAGCACCGCGGACAGATCCAGGGTGCCTGGGAAGGCAAAGAGGGTTTAAAAAGATAAAAGAAAGGACTAGGTGGGATGCTGGGAATTTGGGGTTCATAGATGCAAACTATTGCCTTTGGAATGGATAAGCAATGGGATCCTGCTGTATAGCACTGGGAACTATGTCTGGTCACTTGTGATGGAGCATGGTAATGTGAGAAAAAAGAATGTATACATGTATGTGTGACTGGGTCACCTTGCTGTGCAGTAGAAAACTGACAGAACACTGTAAACCAGCTATAATGGAAAAAATAATAGAACTAGGTGCTTCTCTGGGTCACTTCTTAATCCAGAGATGGTCCAGCTCTGGGTGAGCACTGCCTCATTTCTCCAAGGTCACAGAGCAGACGAATGTGTGAGGACATTTCAGGAGTGTAGATCACTGCTTGCCTGACTCCTCTCGGTTATTCAAGGCTCATCCTAAGTCTCTTCCATTCTGAGACTCTCTCCTTGACTTTTCCACCTTGCTGGCTCCCTTCTCGGAATTCATTTACCCCAAGATCTGGCAGAACCACCCAAGACAGGCTGGGATCACACTGTGTACTGCTCTCTTCCTGCTCCCACAGATGAGGTTGCACCCTCAGCCTGCATGTGGATGCCTTGAGACAGAACCAACCTGTCCTTTACTTTCCTCTTCTGTTCTCTTCTCCTTATCCTCCTACTCATTGCAGCTCCACACAATGAGCTAGGCACTCAAGGTCCTTCTGGATGTGAGCCAGGGGAGGACTCTGTCCTCAGCTTTAATTTTCTCTCCAGAATCCAATCCTGGGCACCTTTTCTGTCTGGTATTGTTGGCACAGGGAGCAGAAGGGGAATATTCAAACTTCAAGTTGCCTTCCAGGATTTCTCAGCCCAGATTCCTTCTCTTTTTCCCATAAGCTGTAAGAACACCTGCCCCTAGGAAATCCTTAACCATGGTCTTTGACCATCTAATTATGCTTAGATGTCTTTCCCAGCCACCTTTCCCACTGTATCACTGAGAAACCTTGTCTTGGAGACTATGCTGCACCACCCAGATGGCCCTAATAGGATTTATTCTCACAGCTGATCTGAGGTGGTTGTTCAACAGCTCTCGTAATGTCCACTCTCAATGGAACGTCTTCAACTGAAGGACCTGTTCTTATCCAAGGTCACATCCCCTTATGAGGGCAGCCAATGCCCAATGACTGATGGGTCAATGACAGGGCATAAAATCCCATCTCCCTTAGCTCAACTCAAGATAACTCTAAAGGCTCATCCCAGCATCAGAGCTCCTGCAGAATCAACTGAGGCTTTCCTTGAGACTGCATTGCAGCCCAACCTCTCCCTCTGCCCAATCCTGCTCCCTTTCCTCCCCCAAAAGCACTGGCCCTGAGATGACACCCCCAACAAATGTTCTACATACAAATCACCCCATAGTCTGCTTCCAGGTGAACCCAACCTAAAGTCTTGGCCCCATGACACCCCTGCCCACCATCTGACTACTTGGATCCAGGCCCACTAAGGCAGAGTGGAGCTGCCTTGCCTATCAGCTTTTCCCCAGTCTCCTAAAGACTGATCACCCCAATTTCTATTGTGGTCCTCAGTCTTGCTTCTAGAAGCGGGCCTTCCCTGATGTTCTATGAGTCACCTGGCATAGTCAAATGCACTTTGAAGACAAGAAGATCCAAGTTTGGGTTCCAGCTCCTTCACTAACCAACTAGGTGAACTTGAGCAATTTACCTAATCTCTTCAAGCTATGATTCCTATATCTGAAACAGAAACGATAATAAAAACATCACAGGCCTGTTACAGGGGTTAAATGATGCAACACAGGGAAACCTGTTCACCTCAGTATCTGGCATGTAAATATGCGCTCAACAAATATGAATTCCCTTCCCCTCTTCTTTTGGGTTTCAGGCACCTTCCACGTAATTGCCAAGGAATGCTTTTAAATAAAGCCAGTACTGAGTATCACAAGCACAGATGGGGTATAAGTCTATAGGGAAAGTTTTAAATTTTCCATGTGATAGAGCAGGGAGGTGGGTGATGGTCAATCAACTCGCCTCTCCCTGTCTGTTAGTCTTGATTTTCATGCTGTTGGAAAATTCTTGGCATCCAACAAAAATTCTTCATGGCATGAAGAATAGCTGGCACTTGGATTTTACCCTGAGGAGAAATGGATCTTCTTTTATAGCGGCTGGAGCAAAGGCTCTGCTCCCTTCAGACACAAGAGCAGCCCCTCTTCCTAAGCAGTGGGGGGGAATGGGTTAGAGAGGGGGATGGTACCTGAAATTATGGCTGCTTGGGCCACACAACTGAGTGCTGGCTTTGGGAAGAGAGGACACGAGCAGACAAATCAGCCTGTTGAGATCGGTTTGCCAAAGTGTAACTTGTCCCTAAAATAACAGCACCAAGGATCCAACTTTCCAACCTCTGTTTCTTCCCCAAATGCAATGAGCATCCGCTCCCCTCCACCATCTCCCTGCTCCTTCGGCCCAATCCCTCTCGCCACAGCCAGGCCCAGGTGAGCAGGAAAAGCCCTGACCTCCCCAGAGCTGAGCCACCTTCTCAGAAAAGCATGCGGGAGTGAGCTGAGTGTGCATGGTGGGAGCTGGAGGAGGCGTGGGGAGCCGGGGGCAGGAAGCTACACACCCTGCACACATTCCAGCTCCAGCTGGGCCTTTTCTGTCAACCTCAGCCCAGCACATGCCGTCCTCAGTGACACTTGCGCTGGTCTCAGAGAATGCTGAATTCAGCCCCAATTAAGGGGCCATCTCAGGGCAGGCTGCCGGCACCAGCACTGCTATTTTGGGGCTTGGTGAAGACGCTATCTTCTCTCTCTCTCCTCTGTCTCTGCTGTTTTATTTCTCTTTCTCTCCTTTCTCCATTTTCCATTCTCCCTCTAGGTTTTTCTACCTGACTCTGCATGTCTTTTCATCTCTCCGTTTCTCCGTCTGTCTCCCCCGCTCTGTGACTGTATCTCACTCTGCATTTCCCTTATCAAACCAATTTGACAAACACTCCCCCTGCCACCACACCAGGCTCTGGCTGGGCTCTGGGGAAAAAGCAATATGCAGGCCCCTGCCCTGGAGGAGCCTTGGGTGCGTTCTGCCTCTCTCTGGTTCTCCCCACCCCTCTCTACATCTTGACCAGCCCTGCTCCTCTTGCCCAGGAACTCCAGGGCTTGCTTCTAAAGGCCAAGAAGAGGATTCACATTCTAATCACACCCTGGTCCACATGCAGTTTCTGTGCGCCAGGATTCTCCTTGGGCTTCCAGTTACAGCAGCAAAAGTGCTGGCATTTACCAGGGGCAGCAAATGCTCCCTGGTGCCCCAGAGCACCAAGGCCATGCTGCCCCACTGTCCCGAATCCAGGGAGACCTGGCCCAGAGCCTGCAGTGTAGGACTGTTTGGTCTCCCTGGGTCAGACCAGTAGGACATGTCCCTTGTCAATCAAGGGATCCAGCATTCACTGACTAAAGCCTCTTCCTTCCTGGGGACAGAGCCCCCCAGATGGTCCCTGGCCAACACCATGCTGGGTTTATGAGGGCATCTTATGTCTCCATACATCTTGACTTTCAAAATGCTCGACCCGGCTCACTTCCCTTCCTCCTGATCACCTGCCAACCCCACCATCTCCTGCCCCAGCTCCTGCAGCCCCAGATGCCTGACTTGTGTTGTTAACACCAAGCTCTCCCACCCTGGTACCTGCTGGCTGGGTTTATCATGACCCGTGTGCTCTGACACAGGCTGTGGGACAGAGATGCTCCACTGGACCCACCTGTATACTCTCCAAGGTTCCTCCCCTCAAGGACATTCCCTTCTGGGACTTCCTTCAGTACAAAGAGTAGCATGCACATGGAAACTTCTTATGCACATTACCGAATCAATAATTTTTTTAAAAAAATTAGTACCTACTATGTGCTAGGCCCTATTAGTCCTTTTCAGATGTATTAACTTTATTGTAGGCACAGACCAGCTTTCCAAGGCTTCTGAGACCCTTCTGAGCTGAAGGAACTGAAGACCAAAGAGGTTTCCCAAAATCAAATAAGAGGAACCCAGGTCTCTGGATTCAATAGCCAGGGCTTGTCCCAAAACCCAGTGGCTGCCCAAAAATCAAAAAGGAGAGACTCCTTCAGAGCGTGGTTCTCCCCCAGGGAATTCTTAATTTGAGATCCAGGGGCCTCACTGCCCTGAGTAGCTGACTGAGAGCTAGTCCCACTTCTTCAGGAAAGACAGGCTGAGTCCCTGCTCACTGAGGCAGCAGAGAAGCCCTTGCTCTAGGCCTGAGGGCATAGCTGTTTCTCAAAGGGACCCCCAGGGTCTGAGGATGATGTGGGAAAGGAGGGACAGCTCCCTGAGGCCCGAGGTCAGGGGAGAAGGCGCCAAAGGCCCCGAAGGGGCAGGTGGGGTAGGCCCTCCACTCCTGGTGGGAAACAGAGGGCTGGCAGGTCAGGGCTGTCTCTGAAACTCCAAAGGAAGGGACATATGATTTGGGGCCTCCCTGGTCACCAGTCAGTCCCCCTCAGGCCTGTGATGTAAGTTGGGTGCCTGAAGCAGGCTTTGGAGCTGGGGGGAGACAACAGGTCTGCGAAGGGGCTTTGATGCTTCCTTTCTTCGGTGGCTTTTTCAAGATCCCTCTGCTCTTTGTCAGCAGTGCTGTCATGTCAGGATGTGTAAGATGAAGAAGTGGGCGGGGGAGGACAGGCTGTGCCAAGCTGCTTCAGAGGGAGGCCAGGGCCCTCGGGCGGGTGCCGTGCAGATTCGGGGCCCTAAAGCCTGTCTTCAGCCCAGGCCCAGCCCAGAACCCTAACCTTTGGGGGACCCCGGCTCCTCCAGGGGACCCTAGCCTATGTCCCACGACATCTAACCAGCAGACAATCTCCCAGAGCCAGCCCTTCTAACACTTAGACTTCGGGGACCCCCACACCCTCAGCTCTAGCTCCTGAACACTGGGCCCTACCTTGGGGGCCATACCTTAAATGTCACCAAGTCCTACAGATTCTAAACCACTTCTCTAATCCACTCCCTCTTCTTTGGTTCTATTACCTCTGCCTGGGTCAGGCCTTTCTCCTCTTCCCCCAAGGACTGTTGTCACACATGCTCTGTCCCATCCAACCCAGAGCCAGCTTCCCAGCTCAGTTTCATTGCCTCCCTCATCCTGCAGCAACACCCAAGGTGCAGTGGCATGGCCTCTGTCAACCTCTCCAGGCTCGTCCCCACTCTCCCCAGCACACCCCCCTGGGTTCCGCTTCCCTCAGCCATGGCTACTCCTCAAACATGGCCATCTCTTCTCTCTGCCTGGCCCTTGCCCATGCTGTCCTCTCTGCAGACAACAGATTCTCCCAGCCCTGCCTAGAAGCACTGGTCCACTCCTTTTCCTCTCTTAAGCTTCTAGACTCCACTCGAGTTTTACATTCTTGAAGCTAATTATTAGAGACATGCAAATCCAAACTACAAAGAGGTACCACCTCCCACAGGTCAAAGTGGCCATCATTAAAAAGCCTACAAATAATAAATTCTGGAGAGGAAGTGGAGAAAAGGGAACCCTCCTACACTGGTGGTGGGAACATAAGTTGGTGCAATCACTGTGGAAAATAGTATGGCGGTTCCTCAGAAAACGAAAAACAGAATTATCATCTGATCCAGCAATCCCATTTCTGGGCACATATCCAAACAAAACTAGAATTCAAAAAGATACTTGCACTCATGTTCATAACAGCACTATTCACAATAGCCAAGATATGGAAACAGGCTACATGTCCATCAACAGGTGAATGGATTAGGAAGATGTGGTACATTTGTACAGTGGAATACTACTCAGCCCTAAAAAGAATGAAATAATGCCATTCACAGCAACAGGGATGCAACTACAGATTATCAAACTAAGTGAAGTAAGTCAGAAAGAGAAGAAAAATAGCATACAGTATCACTTATACATGGGATCTAAAATATGGCACAAGTAAACCCATCTATAACACATAAACAGACAGAGAGCACAGACTTGGGTTTGCCAAGGAGAGGAAGGGAGAAGGATGGACTGGGAATTTGGGGTTAGGAGATGAAAACAATTACTAGAACAGATAAGAAAGGATAAACAGCATGGTCCTACTGTATAACACAGGGAACTATAACCAATCTCCAGGGATAGAACATGATGCTGAGTTACTTTGCTGTACAGCAAAAATTGGCACAACATTGTAACTTAAGCTTCAGAAAGCTTTTCCTGGCTGTCAGGCTGGGCCCACTGTTGTCCCTCGTCTCTCTTTGTGCCCTGTGGTCTTCGTGTCCTGGTCCTTGTCATGCTGGGTTATCACTGCTTGCAGAAGTGTCTGCTTCAGAGAACTGGGCCTCCTGGAGGGCAGCGGATGTGTCTGGTTCACCTCTGTGCTCCACAGCCCAGCATTGTGGGATGACAAAGAAACAGGCAACTGTTCACTAGTTCCTGCCATCGGGTTGAGGTGATGACAACACACACACACACACACACACACACACACACATAGGAGCCCTCACAGGACCAAGAAGTTGAACTAAGTTGAGGGCTAAGCCATGGAGGAGGGCTTCCCTGATAAGGCAGGATTTGAACTAGGTCCTGGAGGCTTGCTCTGCCCTTACTCAGGGATGTGGGGTAGACATGCATGCCAAGCAAGGCTGGGTGGAAATGACTCTGGTGAATCACATTCATGGCCCAAAGCTTCACCCTGTCTGGGTCCATGATCTTTACTGCGTGATTCTGTATTGCTCTTCCTCACCCTATCCTGCCCCTCTACCCTGACGGAGCCCAGTCATGTGACTTGTCTTGGCCAATGAGATGCCAGCAGGCTTGAAAGGTTTTCACATCAAAGCCTGCCTACCTGTGCTCCACCAGCATCCTGAGAACATGCCCACGCCAGCCTGCTGGCGATGAGAGATATGTGGAGCAAAGCCAAGTCATAGTAGTTGCCCCAGCCAGGGCTAGCCTCAGGGAGCCAATAGCCAGCTGAGCTCCAGAGATGTGAGTGAGCCCAACTGAGACCTAAAGAATCACCCGGCAGAGCCCAGCCTAAATTGTGGACCCCCCAGAATAGTAAGTCAAATGTTCATTATTTCAAGCCACTGAATACGGGGAGTTTGTTACAGCACATTATTCAGACAATACAGTCAGTGACTAACGCTAAGGAGATCAGCCTCTGGAGAGGTGGGCTTATCCACAAGGGTGCCCACAGTGAGCTGGTAAATAGGGAGTCTGAATAGTGCACCTCTTTCCTTCAGCATCCCCCCACCCCATCTTTTCTAGCCACCCTGGGCCTCACGAGGCTTCACACATGTTCTGTATCGTTGCACCACTCATTCCCCTCCTGGAATGCCCGTCTCCACCTTGTGCTCCTTAAATCCTACTTATCCTTCAGGGTCAGGTCATACCCTAGAAACCTTTATGGACACACAGCCTCAAAGCCTCCCTAAACCTTTGGGAACGATGTAAGGTATAAGCAAGCAAAATTCCCTCCTTCTCTCTCCATCCTTTTCCATGTCCCATTGTGGTCTGCCTGTAACTTTATTGCAGCACATTCTCTTTCACAGTTCTTAACCCCTAGGGCTGTAAGAGCTCCTGAACAGTCAACTGGGTCCTGCCTGGCCACAGAGGGAGCAACCTCATGTACTCCCAGATCTCACAGAGCCTCGGGACAGGGCCTGGTACCCCAGAAGCATCTGGGAAGTGAGAAATGAATAGAGATAAATATACTTTCCAGCTATTGATTTTGGAACAATGTGACATGATAGATGTAAAAAAAAAAAAAATTGAAATCCAAAGACCTATTTTCAGTCCTTATCCACAACACTTGGCAGAGCCCTGTCCCCCTCTGAGCCTCAGCTTCCCCACATGATAAATGAGGGGTCGTGCTGACCCCTCTCCCTACTCCTGGCCAATGCTGAGCATCATGTGTCTAGTCCTCTGGCTGCCAGCTCTGGTCTGGTTCCTCCCGCCACCCCTCTGTGGCCCTGAATTCAGCATCAGGGGCTGCTGGCAGCCCGGGCCAAGCCTTTGGATGGTGGCTACTGTGGTGGCCTGGCTTCTTCTGACTGCCAGCATCTTCTACTCCCTGAACCTGCCAGGGAGATTGAGGAGGCCTTGATCTTTGGAGCCATCTTTTCTGCAAGCTCTGTTGGGCAAGGCAGGGTCCCTGCCTGTCTGATGGGGGAAGCCTGGCCCGTCTTTAGGAAATACACACACACACACACACACATATGAACTCCTCTGCTGGCGGCTTCTGCTGGGCCAGTGGGAAGGAATGCTGACTAGCTGTATTTTCCCTACTGGAGTCAGGTGCAGAATAAGGAAGAAAATGGGCCAGGGCAAAATTATGCAGAGAGGGGAAGACCTTCCCACTCCAGCTTTTACTGAAAACAGGATGAGAGATTCAGAGAGCAAAGCTTCCTGGGATATAGGACAGGAAGGGAGGCAGGGGCCTCTGAGCTGGATCTTAGCCTCTAGCCAATACCATCACTTTAGTCACCCTCACTTCCAGGCTCACTTTTGGAGCTAGAGAGGCTCCAGAGATGCTCAGATCACGTGTGCCGCTGGGGAAGCAGGAAGGAACATGGAACAGGAGTTCACAGGGTCTCCGTGGCCGGTGCTGGGGCAGCAGGTGGCCTACACTCACATCCACCCACCCCCAGGCTTTTCAGATAGCATCCATCCCAGGTGACACGGGCCAGACTGAGTCTCCAGCTTTGCTTCTCTGCTCTGCCTCCTTCCTTGTCTGCCCGTCTCTAGCAGAGAAGGCTTGAAGGAAGCAGGAAAGGCTGCAGCTCACTCACTGCTGTTCCCACATCACCTCCCACCTCATCGCCATGAAAGTCACAGACAGGAGTAAGAGGCTGGGAGTCAGCACCTGGGGTTCTAGCCAGGATCTCTGCCTTGGTACCTCTGTGCCCTTGGGAAGTCTAACACTTCTTTTGATACCTGGATGCCTGGATATCTCTTCTGCCGGTGAGGGGGTATCAAGCCCACACTGGCGAATGGCTGCAGGAATGAGACGTTCTGGATTCTTGAGACCCTCAACTCACAGGAGACGTTTTCATTATTGGGACCAGAGAGTGGTCCCCAAGGAGCTTTGGGCCTCATGGTAGGGGTTCATGTCCCTCTTGGCAGCCAAAACATTGGAGCAACACAGCCAAGACCTGGCCCCTGCCCCTTACCTGATGCCCCACATCACGTTCCCCAATGAGCCGGCAGCCTCAGAAGCCCTGTGGTTCCATCCCAGGGAGGTAGGGAAGGAGGTGTGCTGGGCCTTCCCCTCTGAAGCTCCCATCTATGGAGTTAATGAGGAGACAGAATTACCCAAAGAACAGTGAGAGCCCAGGGCAGGGCAGAGGGTGAGCAGGAGCTGAAGTATGCGGCTCAGACTCTGGGAAGGGAGAGGGCGGTGTGGGCTGGAGGAGCCAGGAGGGCTTCCTGGAGGAGGGAAGGGCTCGCGTTGATCTCAAAGTGCCTGGCTGCTGCTGCTGCAGGGAGCATGCGCATGGCTGATTGAGGAGCCAAGGCCCAAAGGTAGGTGAGCCAAATTGCAGGGGAAGCCGCCTGTGCCAGTGCTGAGGAGCAGACTCCCAAGCATCAAAGTGCAGCTACAGGGGAGCCCGAGCAGAGGAGGGATGGCACTGACGCCCAGGAGTCCCCTTCTCTTTTGCTCTGAAGGAGTGAGCACCGGGCTGATGGATGGATGACCCAGAATACAAATCTGCGAGAGGCTGCCTGCTTCTGCCTTCAGGCCCTCAGAAGCACAAGGTGCCCGGCTTCCTGTCAGGGTGAAAAGGGGCCAGAGATCCTGCTCTGTCCATCCATCTCCCAGGTCTGTCAGGGCAAACTGCCCCTCAAAACTAAGCCCTCCACACCCGCAGGCCATGGGCCATGGGGCCCAGTGGGGGCAGTATGGGGGTTGCCACACCCAATCTAGAAATGGGAAAACTGAGACCCAGGGAGGGGAAGGGGTTTGACCTAAGTGTCAAGGCCCAGGACTAGAACCCAGGTCTCCTGCTCCTCAGCTGAGTCAGTGTAGACAAGATAACCAGACACCCTGCGTCAGTGTAGACCACTAGATCACCAAGGGCAAAAGAATCCATTTTGGAATAAAACTTACACTGTGGAGAGGCAAGATAAGCCCTGCTTAAGTGCATAAGCCTGCCACATGCTTGATGCTGTACCAGACACAGCACGGAACCTCGTTTAAGACTCACAGCTACACACTGGGTTCATTATCCTCAGTTCCACACTATGGGTGGGTGGAGGAACAGAGGCATGGGCATCTTTTCCAAATCACCCAGGAGGAAAGGCAGAGCTGGGGTCTGAACACAAGTCTCTCGGCAAAGCTCTGGATCTTCCAGCCACCACCTGGCAACCCCAGGCAACTGTGCATGACAGAAGCTCTGGGCCAGAGAGGGAACAGCCATGCAGGCAGGGCAGCAGTGAGGGTCTTACTGCCAGCCCCTACTTCAGTTTGGTTTTCACATTGCCTCTCCCCGTGCCAGGGTCTGGCACCTCTGGGAATTGGTTCCCAGCATAACAACACCAGCTGTGGTTCAGTAACAGCAAGAGCTTTTACTATTACTTCCATCTGCTTCTACTCCAAGTGCTAGAGTTTCTGCACTAAGCACTTAACATACACACACACACACACACACACAGACACACACACACACACGTGCACTCTACCTATACTATCTGCTGACTCTTCAAAACAAACCTTTGAGGTATATTTGTTAAATTCCCATTTTGTAGATAAGAAAACTTAGTTTCCAAGGAGTAAAGTAACTTTCCAGTCCATCTGCGAAAGCTTGTATAGTCTATACCACCAAAGGGTTTCGGTAGAAAGAAAGACATCTTTCCAATAGTGGGAGCTGTCTGAGAGTGACGTGACTGGCTCTGGAGTGGGTGAGGCCCCATGAATTAAGCTTTTCTTGGTGTGTTGGGGGGGAGGTTGTGCACACAAAAAAATACTATTTGTAGTCACCTTTTCTTTTTTGGCTGCACCTGCAGCATATGGAAGTTCCCCAGGCCAGGAATCGAACCTGCGCCACAGCAGTGACCCAAGCCACAGCAGTGACAACGCCAGATTCTTAATCACTAGGCTACCAGGGAACTCCTACGGTTACCTTTTAAAAATTAATATTTAATTTACTAAGGACGCACACTTGAAAATACAGCTTTTCTTCAAGTTCCACTTACCGATCTGATTGTTCCATTTGTAAATGTAATAAAATAAGAACAAGACCTTCACTTTTTCTTCAATTAAAGTTCAATTAACTCAAGTTGAAACAACTAAACTTAAACAATCAGTGCCATTTACAAGTTAATTAAATTTGCTTAAACAATTTCAACTATACTTGAACATTTCATATATTTGATTTTCCGAAGTAACTTACAAGTCTAATTGAACAAGCAAAAGCTTTGCATTGGGTACTGGGAAAAACTGTGGTAAGTCTGAAAAAATAAATTTATAAGTACAATGACTTTCACATCCTCTTAAATATTGCAATACTATTTGCAAAATTAATCCAATTCTCCTATAACTTTCTACTTAAATGTACATGTCTACAGGCTTCTGGTTACAGCTAAGATTGAGTAAGCACAATTCCTCCTCCCCCTCCCCCCCCCCATTGATTGCAAATAAAAACCCAGGAAGAGGAAAATACAGCACCAAGGACTCTGAAAAATAAATAATTGTAGGGGGATTGGGGAAGGAAACAAATGCTCAAAGAATGACCAATATGAAAGTGAGTTTCCTAGATATTTTTTCCTCTACTATTTCCTAGCTTAAACTCAAGGCTGTGCAGTGGCCACAAATAGAAAGAATTCCAGAGAAACCCTCTCTTTCCTGCCAGAGGACTGCAGACAGAGACCCTGCAGGATAGAGAGTTGGGGGAGGAGCGAGGAGAATCTCAGTTCTTTCTCTTTTACTGTCCGGGGTGTGTCACAAAGGAAACCCCAGTCATGAAGCTATTCTCCTGCAGTGCTGGTGGTGCAGGACCTAAAACTCAGAGAAAGTCCTTCCGTATGGCCAGAGGAACTAAGAAAGGGGGCTCCTGTAGGGAGGGGTGGGGGGATTCTGTTAACTTTTTCTCTCTCTTTTATCTTGCTGCTTCACCATCAAGGTAAGCCCAATCGGGGGAAGTGGGCAACAGTATGGGGAGGCTGAGAGTTCCTGTTGTGGTTCAGTGGGTTACAAATCCAACTAGCATCCATGAAGATGTGGGTTCAATCCCTGGCCTCACACAGTGGGTTAAGGATCCAGCGTTACCATGAGCTGCAGTGTAGGTCACAGATGCAGCTTGGATCTGGCATTGCTGTGGCTGTGGTGCAGGCGGGCAGCTGCAGCTCTGATTCGACTCCTAGCCTGGTAACTTCCATATGCTGTAGGTACGACCCTAAAAAGCAAAACAAAAACAAACCCCAAGCCAAACAACAACAACAACAATAATATGGGGAGGTTAAAACCCCAGGTTTCTTGTCCAAGCATCAGGAAAAGGGCTTCTGGGAGCCAGAGACTGTACAGGCCATCATAAAGAGCTGTGTAAGGCCACCCCTTATACCTCGCTATAAAGTTCTGGACTCACCCTTGAGCTATGAATTCACAGAACAGACCTGACCCAAAGCAGAAGGCAAGTCAGGCCTTATACTCTGAAACAAATAGGACTGATTACATATTATTACACAATATTTAAAATGCCCCAAATTAGTCCACATACAAAGAAGCAGGAAAATCTCAATTGCTCTCAAAGGAAAAGACAATTAGCAGATGCTGGCCTCAAGATGATCCAGATGATGGAATTATCACATGAAGACTCTTATATCACATAACATATGTATCATACAAAGGAGCAGTTAAAAATATAGTCCTTGAGGTAAGGATGAATTATCTTGAAATGAATGGAAAGATAGTAGCTCTCATGAAAGAAATTGAAACTATAAAAAAGAACCAAATGGAAATTTTATAACTGAAAATTCAATAGCTGAAATGAAAAATTCACTCTGTGAGGAGTTCCCATCATGGCTCAGTGGTTAATGAATGCGACTAGCATCCATGAGGATACAGGTTCGATCTCTGACCTTGCTCAGTGAATTAGGGATCTGGCGTTGCCATGAGCTGTGGTGTAGGTCACAGACTTGGCTCAGATCCCACGTTTCTGTGGTTCTGGCATAGGCCGGAGGCAACAGTTCCAATTGGACCCCACGCCTGGGAACTCCATATGCCGCAGATGTGGCCCTAGAAAGAAAAAAAAAATTCACTCTATAAGCTGGATAGCAAAGTGGAGATAAAGAGGAAAGAGTCCATGAACTTGAAGAATTATCTAAATTGAAAAATAGAAAAAAATGGGAAAAAATGAATAGAGCTTTGGGGACTTATGGGAAAACATCAAAAGCTATAACATTCATGTCTTTGGAGTCCCAGACAGGGAGGAGAAAAGGCTTGGTGCAGAAAAAATATTGAAGAAAGCATGGCTGAAGTTTTTCCAGATTTGGTGAAAAGACATAACTTTATAGATTTAAACAGCTCCGTAAAGCCCCAAAGAAGGATAAATTCAAAGAAAATCTAATCCAAATATATCTTAATCAAACTGCTAAAAGACCAAGGATAAAGAAAATATTTTTGAAAACAGCCAGAGGAAAGCAATTTATTATATAAAGGGGAACAATAATTAAAATCACTACAGATTTCTTATTAGAATATATGAAGGCCAGAAGTCAGGGAACATCTCTAAAGTACTGAAAGAAAAGAACTGTCAACCCAGAATTCTATATCCAGTGAAAATATCTTTTAAAAGGCTAACTAAAGATAATTTTAGTTAAAGGAAAACCAAGAGAATTCATTGCCAGCATGTCAGCTCTAAAAGACATGTTAAAGGAAGTTTTTTAAGATAAAGATAGGATACCAGAAGGAAACCCAGAAGGTTAGGAATAAAAGAAAAGAAACAAAAACAAAAATAACTGGGTTAATATAATAGACTATTCCCCCCCTTAAGTCCTTTAATGTGTGCATGACTGTTAAACAAAAATCATAACAATAATGACGTTTTCAATGTACAATTATGCACTACTTATAACAACTGCAGCATAAAGGAGGAGGGGAAAAGGACCTATTGGCTGCATGGTTTATATATGTCACTTGAAGTGGTAAAGTATTAATTCTAAGTAGATCATGAAGAGTTAGGAATGCATGTTATAATCCCTAGAACAATCAATTTAAAAAACTATACAGAAAGCCATCAGATAAATAAAAATGGAATACTAAAACAATATGCAAATATCCAGGAGAAAGCAAAAATGGAAAAAAAAGAGGAATGAAAAACAGAGGAGACAAATCAAAACCAAACAGCAAAATGGTAGCCTTAAATCCAACCACATCAATAAATCTATTAAACATAAATGGTTTAAACATAAAATTAAAAGACAGAGATTATCAGGTTAGATTTAAAAAACCAAGACCCAACTATATATCATCTATAAGAAACTCACTTTAAATATTGATAGGTTAGGAATCCTCCTACACTGTTAATGGGAATGTAAATTGGTGCAACCACCATGATGGACAGTGTGGAGGTTCTTAAAAAAACTAAATACAGAACCACCATATGATCCAGCAATACCACTCCTGGGCATATATCCAGAGAAAGCCATAATTTGAAAAGATATGTGCACCCCAGTGTTCACTGCAGCACTATTTACAACAGCCAAGACATAGAAGCAACCTAAATGTCCATTGCAGAGGAATGGATAAAGAAGATGTGGTACATATTTACAATTGAATATTACTGAGCCATAAAAAAGAATGAAATAACGTAACTTGCAGGAACATGGATGGACCTAGAGATTACCATACTGAATGAAGTAAGTCAGACAGAGAATGACAAATATCACATGATGTCACTTATATGTGGAATCTAACAAAATGATACAAAAGAACTTATTTATAAAAAAGAAACAAACTCACAGATTTCAAAACCAATCTTATGGTTACCATCGTGGAGGAGTGGGGAGGGAGGAATTAGGAGAATGGGAATAATATATACACACTACTGTATACAATAATTAAAAAGAACCTACTATATAGTACAGGGAAATCTACTCAATAGTTTGTAATAACCTGTATGGGGAAAAAAGAATGGAGATGATCTGAAAAAATATTGATAGGTTAAAGGTAAAAGGATTAAAAATTATACCTTAAAGTATTATTTTTTAAAGGCTGGAAAGGCTATACAAATATCAGGGAATGTGGACTCCTAAATAAGTAAACTTACCAGGAATAAAGAGGAATAGTCTATAATGATAAAAAGATCAATTCACCTAGAATTTGTAACAATCCTAAATGTGTATGCATCAAACAATAGAATTTCAAAATACACAAAGCAAAAAATTGATAGAACTAAAAGGAGAAATAGACAAATCCAGTTATACTTGGGGACTTGAACACTCATTTTTTTTAGCAACTGAAAGAAAAGTAGAGAGAGTATCAGCAAGGACATAGAAAATTTGAACAACCCCATCAACCAATTCAATCTAGTGGACATTTGCTGAACAGGCCATCGCCAAAGGCAGAATGCATTCCCTTTTCAAGTTGCTCATCAATCATTTATTATGGGCCATATTCTGGGTCATAAAACAAATCTTAACAAATTTAAAAGAAATGAAATCATACATCATATATTCTCTGACCATGATGGAATCAATCTAGAAATAAATAACAAGGATATCTGGAAGATCCCCCAAATACTAGAAATTAAGTAACACATTTCTAAATAATCCATGGCTTAAAATCCAGGAGGCTAAGGACCTGGCAAACTAGCCCAGGAGGTTTGGTCCAGGAGCCGACACTCTTAACCACAGGGCACGAGCCCTCTCAAAGTTTTTCAAAACCTTGATTGCCAGACTAAGGGATTTGGAATTTATACTGTATTTAATGAATAAGCATTTAAGGATTTTCACACATGAGGCACATTTTTGCCGATAGATGGAGTTGGAGTATGGGTTGGGGCAGGAAATATCTGCTTTCTCTCCCACCAGAGAGAGAAAGAAAAAGGAAAGAATTTGGATTTTTCCAGATGTCTGAAATGAGACATTTTAGAAGTAGGACCCACCCTTCCTTTTTTGAAGAGGTTATTTTCACAGTCTTTCTGGGGTCTGCATGTGAACTGGCAGCTCCAGAGGCAGGAGCATGCCTCTGCCATCAGAGAGGGGACTTTGAGGACAAAGGCCATGTAACCCCATAAGGATGGGGGGTTTCCCAAGAGTTAACCACCTTGTGGCTCTGGACAAGGGTACTCATCCTTTCTGTGCCTCCATTTCTCATCTGTACAGTGAGGATAATATCAGTTCCCACAGATTGGGCCATGACCTTGGGCTGAACTGCCTGGAGAAAAGGCTGAATGTGGAATTTGGTCCTCTGGCTCCTGGTAGTTGCTGCAGGACCTTGGCTGGGAGGGGGTATCTCTAGCTTGCAGGGAGACTTGGGGGTATCTCAGCATGACAGGGAGTCGGACTCTTGCCTCCATGGGCCTGGAGTAGGGGAGGAGAGGGCACATAACATAGCCTCTGCCGAGACTTTGATCAATAGCCATGACAGGGAAGGCTTCTGTTTTCTTTGAAGCAGCAGAAGGATCAATCCTCCTTCTTATCTCGGCCTCACTGCGAATCAGTACCACGTGCTTCTGCAGCTGCTGCTGCTGCTCCCAGAGAAGACTAGAGCAGAAGGCAATGCGGACCCAGGCGTGCCACCTACCCTCAGCTCCCGATCCACCCCCAGGGTGAGAGGGATGAGCAGAACCTGGCACTTTCTGGCCTTTGCCTGGCCCTCCCTCAAAAGGAAGGAGAAGGAAAAAGAACGTCTACTCCAGAAAGTAAGAGCTTCCTCGACTCCTTCATTAAACTTTCACAAGGGTCCCTCCTCACCTGTGCATCCTCTTCTTTTCTTGAAAGCTAGACTTGAAAACATCACATTTTGCCGAGATCTAAACACACGAGGACAGGAAGCAGAAGGCTGAGTTCTACTTATGGGGGAGCCTTTGATTTGCTGTGTGACCTTGAGCAAGTTACTGCCCCACTCTGGAGCTTAATTTCTCTACCTATGAAGTAGAGTTCCTGTAAACGTTTTTTGGTACTCAGTTTAAAATCCTGTGGTTGAGCCCAGCTCGGCCCAGGTCAGGATGCGATACAGGTTCAGATTGCAGAGCTGTCTTTCTCAGATCCCGTCACAGAAGGATTGCCCCATAACCCTGAGGGCCTCCAGGTCCTCGGCCAAATGTGTTTCTGTGTAATCCCATCAGTGGAAAGAGCTGCTTTGCCAGCAAAGGAGCATCCTGAGTCTGTGGGCTCTGCCGGTAAGGGGCAGGAACAATTCCTGTGACAGCGAGGGCCCCAGCTGCTCAAGGACTACAGAAGGCAGAGAAACTTTAAGGCTCTGCCCCTGGAAGGCTGGGGGAAGAGGGGAGTGGGGCACGGGGCAGGGCAGGGGCAGGGGTAGGAGGGGGAACGTCCTGGGACCTTCTGCCTCCAGATGCTTATAATCACACCAGCTTGATGAGTTCAGTTTCGGGGCGGGAAGCCTCTTCTGCCCTCTTACCCCACGCAGGTGCAGCCCTTCTCTGCTGGGCTAGTGAAAGAGCTAAATTAATTAAGATTCTCTACTCATATTCTGCCCCCAGAGCAGGCCTCAAAGACAGAGAACAGAGGCTGCAGGAGTTCTGATCCTCCAACCAGGACCCATGAGCTGACGTTGGCTGTTTCAGGCATCAGCCAGCTGCCTCCTTTTGAGAATCTCAGTAATAAGCTTCCTGTATATGGTCTCCAGATCATGGGCTTACACGTCAGGTCAGAGCCAGCCATTTTAGAGTCGCCCAGGGTCTAGAGAATAGGATTGTTCCAGAAAAGAGAAAGAAGCGGGAATGAGGCGGGAAGGGGAAAATGACTGGCCTCCCTGCTTTGTGAGGGGCTGGTGTGGGTCGGGCCAGAGCGGAGACCTGCTCTCTGCCTCCAGGACTCGGGCCATCGCTGCTCACTGCGTCCCCTTCTGTCATTCTGGGTGCCTGGGCTCCTGCTCGGCCCTGTCCCCCATGAATTCTGCCCTCCAGGAAGTCTCCAGCGTCAGCTCTTTGCTCACGGCTGCCTCCATTGACCTCCTCAGCTTGGGCTCCCTCTGCTGCCAGGGCTGATGTGGCCCAGAGGTGCCACCCTGGCATCCTGCCCAGGTGTGTGCACCTGCGGGCATGGGTGTGTTTGTGTATGGGTGCGTGCACATACACACACACGTGTGCTTTGTAGTACACACGTGAGATGGCAATTCTGGCATGAAAGTGAGGTGGCCTGGATTGGCTCTGTGCTATGTTCAGGGAAGCCTGTGGCTGTGCATGTGTGGGGTATATGTCCTTAGTGTGGTTGTGGGCATGTTGATGGGGCTATTTGTGTTTCTGTGGGTCTGAATATGTGGGAGAGTGAACACTGAAGCCTGTGGCCCTGCATTATCGGGATGCTCGTATAGTCCCGAATCTGAGGAATGTTGTGCCTCGTTTTGGATTTCGTGTAGGAGAATGAGTGACAGGTGTGAACTCACGAGGAGTGAGTGTGCAGCTAAAAAGCACCAATGTAGGGATCTCTCTGCCCAAGGACAACACGGGCTGGGCATCCGTGGGCCTTTGAGCATCTTGGTCATTTCTCCTTTGGCTGGTGGAGACTCCTGCTGGCTCTGGACTTACTGCCTCCTCTGTCCAGAGGGCAAGCTGGAGCTTCTTTTTTTTTTTTCTTTAATACCCACACCCGCAGCACATGGAGGTTCCTGGGCCAGGGATTGAATCTGAGCCACAGCTTCGACCTATGCTGTACCCGCAGCAACACTGGATCCTTTAAGCCACTGTGCCAGGCCAGGGATTGAAACTGCATCTCCGCAGCAACCCGAGCTGCTGCAGTCAGGTTCTTAACCCACTGTGCCACAGTGGGAACTCCCAAGCTGGGCCTTTGACCAAACATCCCATCTGAGATCAAGGGTCAGCAGTGAACTCAGTGATCCCAGATGTCCCTATGGTCCTTGATGTCTGGCCCAGGTGGTCACACCAGGTGAGAGGGGCGGATTGAGGCTGCGGGGTCCTAGCAGAGAGTTTCTTGGGAGGTTCAAGATGAGCCTGGATGTGCTCTGGAGCAAATAACACCAGCACAGACAACTGCTCAACCTGTGCTGGACACGGTGCCAAGCACTTTAGAGACATACAACCTGACAGCAATACTCTGAAGTAAATATTGTTCCCCCATTTTACAGGTGAGGAGACTGAGCTTGGGAAATGGAATACTTGTTTTGGGTTACACAGCAAGTGGGTTTTAAGACTGGGATCTGAACCTAGGTCTGTTTGACTCTAAAACTCATGCTCCTGTCTCCCCATTCTTACCTATGAATTATCCTAGAAAGACGGGAAACGGGCCCTCACTTCTCCCCAAACTCACAGATAAGCCTTCGTTTCACAAAAGGAGCTTTATACAGTTGGATTTAAGATTCATGAGTCCTGATGGGGAGAATGGAAGGGGAGACTGGCAGAGGAAATAATGGGTCCTCACATAGAGAAGACCCTGGAGCTGTTGGAAAAAGAAACCCCTCTAAGCTTTGATGGGGTAACCGAGTTAGATTTATAGGCCTTGGTCCCCACTGCTGTTCCTGGAGGTCAGAGTGTATGAGGTTCCCACGGCTTGCTCATGTGGCATCTGTGGGAGGCCTGCTTTGCAGGCACCTTAGGGACCAGGATGCTGGGATGTGGAGCAGCTGGATACACACGGCTGCTCTTGCCTGCTCTGGGAGACGCTGCCCATTTCCTTCTTTCTTGGATTTGAGTTGCAGGGGAAAACTGCATTCTTTTTTCATTAAAAATTCATTTTGGAACACATAGCCTTCAGAGAGGTAATTAGCCACAGTATTTCTCTCCATTAGCGGTCCCTGGAGTTTGCTGGAATTCCTTGTCCTTTTTCCTCCCCATTTCACTCTTTCCATCCGCTTCATATGTGAGGTTCTAACACTTCCCCACTCTCTGCCCCAACCACCACCACGCACTCCATTTTTGGATTGAATAACTGTTTTAAAGTCTGGACAAGGAGTTCTCCCCACTGGGCTATGGGATCACAGTCCCCTGAGCCAGCAAGGGGTTCAAAGATGTTCACTTCTGCCAACAGGACAAGGGAGGCAGCTTGATGGGACACAGAGCTGGCCTGGCTGGTAGCAAATCAAGGTAGCCCTAGTAGGTTCCTGGCCCCCCACTTACTAGCTGGGTGCCAAGCAAGTAACTTCTGTTGCCCTCACAGGGTGGTCAAGGTTGCCCTGACATATATAAAGCACCTCCCCTGGGGTATACAGCCAGTGCCCTATAAAAGGCAGCTATGGTTGGGATGTCCAGGGACAAGAGGGGGCTTCTGGGGACAGAATGAGCAGTAGACAGGTCAGCATGAAAGATGCAGCCTAGTCTCACTGAGAATCAGTCATGTGCTCTGTGGTACCCCACGGCTGGGGGGCAGGAGTCAGAACCAGGATGAGGACCCCCTAAGAGGCAAGACCCCTTCAGAGCAGAAGGGAGCTCATGGAGGCTCAGCCATCCAGGGCTGAGTGCCTCTCTTTTGCTGACTGTGGCAGCTTCTACCCAAAGTTTCTCCTATGAGTTATTCCTGGTATGCATGACAGCTGGATTGAAGGTGACAGAGGTGTCATCTTCAACTGATGAGCGGGAGGTGTGGAGCAAGTGGGGGCTCCCCAAGATGACGGCAACAGCCCCAAAGGCACATAACCCCGTGGCGCTCCAATTAGCTCGAGGGACTTCAGGTGGCCGGGCTGGTTATTGCTCTGGGGGAATGGCAACACCACATGCTCAGAAGACAGCTGTCTCCACTCCCAGCCCCTCATCCCTCTGCTCCCCTCCTGTTAGTGACACATGACGTGCAGCTGTCTCCAGCACTGTCAGAAATACCCTGCTCCGTGGGGATGGGGGCAGAAATCCTGCTGTGGAAAATCTAAACTTATCCCAGTTCCCTAAAACGAGGGGCGAAGAGAAAAGATTGTGGCATTCTGCAGGGGAATCAAGTCAGAATGCATGTGATTATACCAAGAACTGGCATGCCCCAGACTAGACAGCCATGGGTAGGCGTCCTTTGGAGGAGGCTACCTGGTAACTCTTACAGGGATCTTGTGCAAACACATTTCACAGAGCTATGTCGTGTTGCCCTGACAGGAAGGGAACAGGAGTGAGCTTGGTTTCAGATGCTGGCCTCACCCTGCTTTCATAGTAACCATGATCCTCAGACTCCTGGAGAAAGGCAGAGAAACAGAAACTGTCTGGCTGGCAAGATCTTTGAACTTGTGCACTGATGTTCCTGCAAGCCTCGTGGAAGCCAGCGGCATCTTGACTCAAGTCTAGTTCACAGAGATTTTTACAGACGCCTCCTAGGTCTTGGTAATACGAATGGTGAGGCTGAGGTCCACAGCCCCTCCCGTGCCCTGGGCTTCCAGCCCCGGCCCAGCTCCTTACACTGGCTGCTTCACATACCCTCCCGTTCCAGGAAAGTCTTCTCAGCCTCCTGCCCCAGGACCTATGAGGATTCTGAAACTCAGAAAGAGTAAGAGATGCTGGCAAGCAAATGGCACCTGCTACCACCTCCAGGGAAGGAGTCCCCCTGCGTGGGGGAAAACAAATAGCACAGCAGTACCCGCCACCAGCACCTCAGAATGTCACTCCACGTTTGCAGGTGTCAGGGTCGCCCAGAAGGATGGGACTCATGCAGGCCCTGGAGGGAACAGCGCTTTACCCACACCCAGAAGAGTCAGAGCAGGGATCAGCTTCAGTTAAAGGTATTGTTCCCCCAGGGCCACAAAGACCACACACACATACACACACACACCCCTGCTGCCGCTGGGAAGAGACAGGTTGTTGGCCAGGTGCCAGAAGACATGCACACTCAAGCAGAACAAAGGAGCATACACCAAATCTGGAACTGGGAAAGACACCCCCTACAGGGCGATAAATCCAGAGCAGACTGCAAGGGCTCCCTACCTTGTGCCAAGGAAGGGTTCCAGGCCCAAGGCCCACTTTTACGTGGCCAAGCAGGGGTGGGAAAACAATGCATGAGCCAGTCTATCCCAACAGGTGGGACCAAGTTCACACAGTGGGTGGGTGGCAGGATCGAGATTTGAACCTGGGTGTTTCTGGCATCAAAGCCCATGAGCTTCTCATGGCATGAACACTGTGTGTCCAAGATGAGAGTGCACCCCCCGGGCATCTCCACCTCTCACCATGTCCACATGGAAGACTGAGGTTCCCCCGCCTACTCCTGTTTGAAAAACTCGGGGAAACTGTACTACTAATTGCAAATAAATATGCAGTGAGGAGAGGGCACAGATCAATAGGCTCCAGTGGGGAGGGCGTCTAACTAAGAGACCCCACAGCGACTCCCACTTCCATGTCTGCCCTCTCACCTTCCCACTGAGGGTCACTGGTCAGCCAGAGTCCTCAGGGGAAAGATGGGCTGCAGGTTGTGCTCCCTCCTAGGATTTTTTTTTTTTTTCCCATTTCTGGCCACCCCATGGCATATGGAGCTCCCAAGCCAGGGATCAGATCCAAGCCGCAGTCACCACCTAAGCTGCAGCTGCAGCAACGCCAGATCTTTAACCCACTGTGCCAGGCCGGGGACTGAACCTGCATCCATCCCAGTGCTCCCAAGCTGCTGTGCCCCAGTGGGAGGTCCTCCCTCGGAATTCTTTAATGCAAATTATTTTTTTTCACATAAATGTTTTTATGCTCATTTTAATTTTATTAAGTTTTACATTTTATTTTATTTTTTCATCTTTTGTCTTTTTAGGGCCTCATCCATGGCATATGGATGTTCCCAGGCTAGAGGTCAAATTGGAGCTGTAACCGCAGGCCTACACCACAGCTCACAGCAACGCCACATCCTTAATCCACTGAGCAAGGCCAGGGATCGAACCCACAACTTCATGGCTACTAGTTGGGTTTGTTAACCACTGAGCTACGACAGGAACTCCAAGTTTTACATTTTATATTACAGATGGAGATCTGAGACACAGAAAGATTAGGAAAATTTCCCAAAGTCATGAAGGTATTACTTAAAGCAAGGAAGTCAAGATTTCACAATCTACTTAGTATTCCTTCACTGTAGGTATGTATATGTATATACATATGTATGTATAAATTATATATGTATAATACATATACATTTTAAAGTATATATGCATATACATTTCAAATATATATAAACTATAATTCAATAAAACTTTAAAAAAAATCAAACCATAATGGGAAAGAATATGAAAAAAGAATATACAGGTATACTGAGTCACTTTGCTGTACAGCAGAAATGAACACAACACTGTAAATATACTGTACTTCAATAAAAGTAAAAAATATTTGAGTATGATTATATTATTCAGAATTATATTGTAGTGTGCTTAATTTTAACACATAATAAAGATATTTCCACATCAGCACATTGCGTTTTATCTTATTTATAGAAATATTTTAATGCAAATGCTAAATCTCTCCAACCTTTGCCCACACTCTCATACCACGAAGAATATTTAAAAACCTGGGTTTTTGTGCCCTGAAGAATCCCTATGTACAGAAATTTAAAGCATAAAATTCGGCCTCAATCAGGGAGGGGGGAAATGCATAAAAGAAAAGAAACACAGGGAGATCTAAAGAACTGGGGCAATTATGCAAATAAATGGACATGGTAAGGACCATTTGGCCCTGGAGAAAATGAGATTGACAAATGCAAATCCCTTGTAAGGATCAGAAAAAAGGAGGAAAGGGGATCAAAAATCCTTCTTGCTTCAGTGCAGGGTCCGGTAATTCTGTCTGAATATTAAGCCTCCATGTGGTTGCTGTGAGGCTTTTGTAATATGACCAAACTTTATTGGCTAATTGGGGGAAGGGTTATTATCTGCAATTTGCAGACAGAGAGTCAGAGGTGAGAGGAAGTTCAGTAGATGATCTATGCACAATGTGTTCATTTTAGAAGCCAGCACGCAGATTTTCCAACTCCCTGGCTGATCCTCAGCTTCTCAGGGCAAAATTACAGTTACTTCTCAGTCGTTGTCATCATTAATGTAGAGGAACCAAGGCATAAATAATACTAAATGCCTCCCACTCGGGACATTTGCTTTGGAAGACTCAGAACGTAGGCATCCAGAGTTCCCTTTGTGGCACATCAAAAAAGAATCTGACTAGTATCCATGAGGATGAGGGTTTGATCACTGGCCTCGCTCAGTGGAACAGGGATCCTGCATTGCCATGAGCTGTGGTATAGGTCACAGTTGTGGCTCGGATCCCACGTTGCTGTGGCTGTAGCTCCAATTTGACCCCTAGCCTGGGAGTTTCTATATGCCACCAGTGCAGCCCTAAAAAAAGAAGAGGGTAGGCTAGGCATCCTGCCGTTGGAGGCTGCTTCATCCTTTTTCTACATCTTTCCTACTCAAAGCTGCTCCTCCTCCTGCTCCATGAAGACCTAGGGGCAAGAGATCCAGGGGAAGAGGCCATCGTGCTTTCCTAGGTTGGGATGGAATAGTGGAGGGAGGCAGAGAAGAAAGTGTTTTGATTTAAAAGGCCGCCTGCAGGGCCGCAAGCTAGCAGAACAGTAACAGTAAATGAGACAGTGAATTGTGTCCACTGAAGACTTCCATATGGATGCTGATTCATTATGTTAATAAGGATGGGCAAGCCAGAGGTTGACTGTATTCTGATTTCATGGCTGGGGGATCCATGGTTCAGAAGGGGGGAACATCCAAATTTGAGGTCAGAGTCCAAATTCCAGCTCCCAGCTCCTGCTTTCAATTTGGTTGGTCTAATTACTCTCTTCTAATGACTAAGGATGCTATGGAACCAGATGGCTTTAATGGCTGGGACCCGAGTAGAAATGCAAGTGATGCTTAAGGTGGAGAACTGGTGATGCTGGAGCCAAGAGGAGCCAGCTCCTCAGATTCATTCACAGGTACTGAGCCCTTACCAAGTGCCAGGAGGCAGGCTGGCACTGGGAGGGGAAAGCAGAAAACAATCAGACACTGGCCCCACCTTAAAGGAACTCAGTGTAGGAGGGGAGATGAGGCCTGTATAGAAACCTTGGTAATATATACAGAGAGGAAAGTAAGATGGGGTCTAAGAGAGCTTCATTTACTCTTCTCTTCAACTAAATTATTCATTCAGTCACTCGGGTACAGTCTTCAGTGCTTTGGATATAAAGACAAGGGAAACTGATCTGTATCCCTGGAAACTACCATCCTAATACCTAACCTGAGTCACCCGGGGAGTTTTTCAAAATATAATTCCCCAGTCCACAGCCCAGACATTCTGAACCTGAGTCGGCAAGTGGCACCCAAGAAATCTAAGTCTCCTATTCTAGGTTTTCTCCAGGTTCAGATAGGACAACAAGTAAAGGGAGCTCAGAGGAAGGAGAGCCAGAAGTAAGGAGAAAGACTTCAAGGCCCACCTCTCCCAGGAAGCCTTCCCTGACCAGCTCAGCATGCTGGTCTGCATGTCCTCTGACCCTAACCCCCACTGCACATCCTCTGTGATTTTTCTGGGAAACAGGGAGGGTTAGTCCCCTTGGTTCTTGGGTGGGTCTTTCCTCTAAAGCTGAGTGCTCCTAGGTTCCAAGGTCATTGTGACGAGGATTCCAGGGGCTTTGTGACACGCGCTGGCTGGCTCTGTTCAAGTATGGGAGGTCAGAAGAGGCCCAGTTCCTCCTGGAAATGAAACTTATCCCCCAAAAGGAAGACTGCCTTCCCCTGCTTCATTAAAGCATCATTTAGAGCTTCAAGTGAGATCTGGTCAGAGGTTGCTTTGAAGAAGGCCAGCAGGGGCCATGACCACCCTCTCTCCCGAAAACAGCCTTTCTGCCAGGCAGTCGGCCTCCTTCATCCTGGTGGGTTCTTCATCGGCTCTGAGTCCCTCACTCCCTAACCTCTGGTTTGCATTAGGGCCATTTTCCCCTGTCTAGGGAGGACTAGAACCCTGACTGGCCTAGAAGGTGGAGAGTGTAGGCGAAACCTTGGTCTCACCATCATTTCAGACAAGACTCAGAAATACAGGTCCCTTTTTGGCCTTCTCTCTAAGCCAGTGTTACCTTTTGCCTATATGTGACATTCTAACTTTAATGAGTTCTGGGTTTGCAAGTTCAATCTTAAAAAAGATGCTGATATACTTTCCTTGGTGCTTTTGCCAACAATTTTGGTATGCTGCCACCAGGTGGCAGTAGTGCTTTTGTTAGTAGGGGGCTCCTGACCACTTCATAAGATGCACTGTTCATTTGAATTCAGCCTCTGTCATAAAATTTTCCACACAGTGTATTTTTCAAAATCATAGGAATTAATTATAATGGCATTAACCAATCTCAAGACTCATTAATCATAGTGATTTAAAGAGTGATACATAAAAAAGCAGAAATTCAAAACCAGCACCTCTCCCCCTGAGTTTTAAATGTTATTGCTTTATTGCAGATTATTAGCAGGCCTTGATTTGAATTTCCTTCATATCTCTCTTCATTTCTCTGAACTTAGGGAATGATAATAATAAAATAAACTGTCATATAGCATTTATTATGTACAATGATTGTTCTAAGTGCTTTATTTATAGCTGCTTCGTCTCATCATAATTCTAGGAGGTGGATAAAGCTATTATCTGCACTTTATAAATGAGAAGATTGAGGCACAGGGACTAAGCAACTTGCCCTCAGTCCCACAGCTAGTAAATGGCAGAGCTGGTATTTAAACCCAGGATTTAGGAGTCCATCTCCTAAAGCAGCGAGTCTCCAGGTGTGATGCTGGAATCCGCAGCATCAGCATCAAATGGGCACTTGAAAGAAATGCAGATTCTTGAGCCCAGATCTTCTGAACCAGAAATTCTGGGATGGGGCCCAGCCCTCTGTGGTTTAACAAGCCCTCAAGGAGATCCTGATGTGCAGTTAACTTCGTTTTTCCATTTTCCCTTTTTTTTTTTTTTTTTTTTTGGTCTTTTGTCTTTTTAGGGCTGCACCCGTGGCATATGGAGGTTCCTAGGGTAGGGGTCCAATCGGAGCTACAGCTGCCGACCTACACCACAGCCACAGCAACGGTTTTTCCCATTTTTTTTTGTCTTTTTGTCTTTTTTGTTGTTGTAATTGTTGTTGTTGCTATTTCTTGGGCTGCTCCCGCGGCATATGGAGGTTCCCAGGCTAGGGGTTGAATCGGAGCTATAGCCACGGGTCTACGCCACAGCCACAGCAACGCGGGATCCGAGCCGCGTCTGCAACCTACACCGCAGCTCACGGCAACGCCGGATCGTTAACCCACTGAGCAAGGGCAGGGACCGAACCCGCAACCTCATGGTTCCTAGTCGGATTCGTTAACCACTGCGCCACGACAGGAACTCCCGGTTTTTCCATTTTTTTAAAGCTTAATTGAATGCAGCTAACTTTGAAAACCCCTGTTTTAAGCCATTTAAAAAAATGACTATGCTATCCTGATGACACACCTCCACATCTGGATTGATAACAATCCTCCAGATAACTTTCAAATGGCACACATCCCCCCCAACACCCAGCTTTCTACTCAATATGCCTGCCCTCCTTGAGCCATCCTTCTCCCCTTGGTGAGAGTCACTGACATGGTGACTGCTACAAGTGTGTCTTGTCCTTCAGGTGACCTGAGGCTTTACTGGGGGCTCTGTGGCCATGAGTATTCAGAGCAAATAGCACCAAAAACCCTCACAGAAAGTTTTCCTTATCCTCCAGTGGCTTTTCTCCTTTACTAAAAATACTGGAGAAAATCCTGAACCCAGTGATGCAGAGGGGGAAGGAGGGGGGAGTTATCTCCCTGCAGCCAAGGCCTCTAGCAGCAGGAGCTGTTAGAGAGGCTAAGCCATTTAGGGCTTCCACTTCTGACCCCCTTCTCCAGGGACCTGTGCATGGCAGGCTTTCCCCAGGTTTGCTGGTGGGGCTTTAACCTGCTTAGACACTCCAAAAAGGCGGGGCGGGGGGGGGGGGGCGCAGAGATTTCTATACTTGCTCTCCCCCAGGGGACTAGGAAAGGAGCTACTACAATCTGAGGTACCCAGAACCTCATGGACCACCAGGGTCTCCTGGACGACCAGATCATTGTGCCCAGACTGTGGGCAGGGTGATCACAGGTTTGTGGGATATAGGAGGATGAAGATGGATTTGAGTGGCCATTGAGTTGACAATCTCTATTACTTTGAAGGACCCCAGATGCAGATCCTATGGTTTCTGGCCAAGATAGGTGGTGTGGCTATACTGGTGAAGAGACAGAGGGGTCTTCCTGTGGAAATCCACCTCCTCCCCAACTGCCTTTTGCAGGTGGTCAGGCCTTTTGTGCTTGTCCTCGGCTTGCTAGTAAATGTCTTAGATGTTCCGGTGGCTGGTCTGGAGTTTGCTTAGATGTGGGGAGATACAGGGACGTGGTGGGGCGTAGACAAGACGCATTTGCTGGAAGAAGCCAGTGGCTTTTTATAAGCAACCTCAGCCATGGCAAAGCAGGCAGATGGCCAATTGTTGCAGGTAGAGGTTTAGTGATGCAAATTCTCCCAGCACTAGGCAGCCTGCAGATGCCAGCCTTCTTTTGCTGTTTCTAATTATCTCTGCCTTATTGTGTCTATGCTATACCTTTTATTATGCTGTTCTGTGCATATTACTTTGAGTACTTTGCCACTTTTCATTGTGTTTGACCCTTTTCACACTTCTTTGTTCATTTATTTTGTAAATCTTTCTATGGCATTCAATGTTTACACCTTTTTTTTTTTTTTGTCTTTTTAGGGGCAGCACCAGCTGCATATGGAGGTTCCCAGGCTAGGGATCGAATAGGAGCTGTAGCCACTGGCCTACCTCACAGCCACAGCAACAGAGGATCCAAGCCACCATCTATAAACTGCACCATAGCTCACAGTAACGCCCAATCCTTAACCCACTGATGGAGGCCAAGGATTGAACCTGTGTCCTCAGGGTTACTAGTCAGATTCATTTCTGCTGAGCCACGATGGGAACTCCCTAAGGTATACCTTTTGTTAACAGCTTGGGTAGGGTGTTTATTTTTCATTCCAGCTGAAAATCTTTGCCTTTTCCACTCCCCAGCGGCATGGCCTTGGGGATAAGCACCATGACTCTCGCACCAAAAAGCTCTGGGTTCATATTTCAGCTCTGATATTTACTGTGTGACTGCAGATATACTAATTAACCCTCTAGGGCTCAGGTTCCCTAATATTTAAAAGGATGTAACAACCCCCCTACCTTCTCAATAGTTGTGAAGATGAAACAGTTGGTAAATGTAAAGTGCTTAGAATATCATCAGTACTTTTTAAGTGTTTACAGCTAGTAAGGGAATTTAATGCATTTATTTCCATAATTTCTCTGTGTTTCTGTCGGTTTTGTGCATTTATTGATTCCTTGTTGTTTCCTGTATTGTTTTTATTTTTTAAGTGAATTAGAAGGAAAATGTACTATTCCTATAATTTCTAATTTTAAAAGTCAAAAATAAAACAATCTCTTCTGACACTGTCTTTCAATCTAATAAAAAATTGAATTTGCAGTTAAAAATCTTGCCACAAAGAACACTCCAGGCCTACATGGCTTCACTGATGAGTTATACCAAATGCTGAAGAAAGAAATAATACTAATTTTATACAAAATATTTTTAAAAACTGAAAAGCAGGGATATATCCCTACTTATTCTATGAAGCCAACATTACCCTGATGCCAAAATCAAAGACATTATTAAAAAAAAAAAGAAAATTACACATTAATATCTCTCATGAACATTGATGCAAAAATCCTAAATAAAATTGTAGCAGGAATTCTCTGGTTGTTTAATGGTTAGGAGTTGATGATTTCACAGCTCCAGCCTGGGTTCAATTCCTGGGTTGGGCACTGAGATTCCACATCAAGCCACTGCACGCTGTGGCCAAAACAAAAAACAAAAAACAAAACAACAATTTTGTAGCAAATAATACACAATGATGTATAAAAAAGATAATATATCACCAGAGGGGTTTATCCAAGAAATGATTTAACACTCAGAATAATTCAATATCATTTACCATATTAGCAAACTAAAAAAAAAAAAAAAAAAAGCCGTATGAGCCTCTCAATTGATGCAAAACATCCATTCCTGATTAAAAACCCTCAGCAAACTGGGAGAATCGAAGGGAACTTCCTCAACCTGATAAAGGGCATCTACAAAAAAGCCTACGGTTGAGATCATACCAAATCATGAAAGTCCGAACGCTTTTCCTGTAAGATTAGGAACAAAGCAAAGATGTCTGTTCTCCCTACTTTTATTTGACATTGCCCTTGAAGTTCTAGCCAGGGCAGAAAACATGAAAAAGAAATAAAAGGCATCCAGTCTGGAAAGGAAGAAGTGAAACTGCCTTTATTCACAGATAATAGGATCATCTATGTCAGGATGGGCAAACGTTTTCTGTAAAGGTCAAGATAGTAAGTACTTTAGTCTTTGTGTGCTGTGTATCTCTGCTGCACTTGACTCTAGCATTATAGTGGGAAAGCAGCCACAGACAACAGTTGAGTGAATGGGCATGGCTGTGTGCCAGTTAAACTTTTTTTTTTTTGTCTTTTTGCCTTTTCTAGGGCCTCTCCTGCGGCATACGGAGGTTCCCAGGCTAGGGGTCTAATTGGAGCTGCAGCCACCGGCCTACGCCAGAGCCACAGCAACGAGGGATGTGAGCTGTCTCTGCGACCTACACCACAGCTCATGGCAACGCCGGATCCTTAACCCACTGAGCAAGGCCAGGGATCAAACCCAAAACCTCATGGTTCCTAGTTGGATTCGTTAACCACTGAGGCACCACGGGAACTCCAAACTTTATTTTTAAAAAAAGGTTGGAGGCTGGATTTGGCCCATGGGGTGTAGTTTGCCCATCACTGGCCTATATAACAAATCCTATGGATCCACCAGAAAAGCTGCTAGGACTAATAAGTGAGGGTATCAAGGCTGTAGGATACAAAATCAATACATAAAAATCCACTGTATCTGCATAAACAAGCAATGAACAGTTGGAAGTTGAAAATAACACCCTTTACAATAGCATCCTGAAAAAATGAAATATTTAGCAATAAATCTGACAAAAACATATGAATAACCGACACATCCCAAACCACAAAAAATAATGCTGAGAGAAACTAAAGACGACCTAAACAAATGGAGAAACAGACTGTGTTCACAGGTCAGAAGACTCATTAGTATTATTAGTTCTCCCCAAATTGGATCTGTAGGGTCACTGCGAGCCCCACCAAAATCACAGCTGTCTTTACGCAGACATCGACAACAGACTCAAACTCACAAGGAAATGCATTCCTGAAGTTCATGCATTTTCTTTTATAATTAAGCCCAGCTCTGCCGATTCCCTTCTCCTTCCTTCTGAGTGTTGCAGTCTCTGACAGGGACAGGTCGGGAGAACAGAACGATGGCTGTCAGGGGGCAGGAGCCTGGCTCAGGTCAGCTCAGGGGACAGTGTCTGGGCAGTGAGTGGGGTATGACATCAGGGCGGACCCTGCTTGCCAAGGTTAGGCCAATGCTAAGATTTTTTTGTACCTTCTTGGGTTCATATGTCCTATTTTGGTTCAGAAGATGGAGCACATATGAGTCACTAAAGTGTACTGTTCAATCCATCCCTATCGAACATGGAGGTGGTGGAAATTACCTCCAATTTGGGTCTGTGGGCTCTCCTTTTCCATTTCCAGAGCTGTTACATTTCTAACCCCTTTCTACACACAAGGCCAGTGGACCAGCATTAGCAATCCTCAGGGAGCTTGTTAGAAATGTGTCGTCTTGGGCCCCACCCCAGACCTTCTGAGTTAGAATCTGCATTTTAAGAAGAACCTCAGGTGACTTGTATGCAAACTTAGATTTGAGTCACACATGCACATATTCAAGTATATATCACAGGTAAGTTGGTAGGATATATATCGGACTTGTCTAGTCACCTGCCAAGCTCTGGCCATCAGCACACTTTCCTGTCTGCAGTGTGACAGTCCAAGATATTCTCTCCAACACAAGATTCCTCTAGGAATCTTCTCCTGTTCCACAGGAACTCAATTCCTAGTTAATCTTTTATGACCCTTTTAAACTACCTTGCATGCAAATGTTCATTCACCCTTCCCAACACACACACACACACACACACACACACACACACACACCCCTACCCCTTGTGTAGACTGGAAACCAGTCCTTATGATGCACTGTTTCACTCTTCTAGGAAAGGTTAAACGGAGCTCATGAATGTGTTTAATTAGTGCTTATTTTATGTTTTTCCATTAACAAAGTGGTACATATAAGGATGGAAAAGTTTGAAAATACAAGGAAAAGGGAAAAAAAACCACTTATAATCCTATGACTCAAAGACAATCACTGTTTTTTGGGGGGTTGAGAGGTTAGCCTTTTTTCTAACAGGATTTTATAGTGGTTAATTCACTATAAAAGTACCTAAGAGTATATAAGGAGCAGTTTTTACAATATGTAACAGATGCATATGGAGAATGGTACATAGAATAGATATTGAATACACAATTTTGTTTTTTGCTTTCTTCAGCTACCATTTGTATTTGCCCAGATTATTATTCATTCCTTGTAAGCATCAATTTAAATGGCTCATGATATCCCATTGAGCATATAAACCAGAGTTTACTTAACTATTCCCTTATTGCACAACATTTAGCGCAGGCTTGCATTTTTCATTTTGGTAAATACTGTGCAATGAAAATTATTGTGCATACAGCATTTTTCTATATATCTTCAGTAGTTTCCTCAGGATAAATTTCAGAAGTGAAGCAGAGGCTGTGAACTTTGATTCACAGTGCAAAATCCAGGATCTATCGTTTTAAAATCACACTTAAAGAAAAGCCAAAGATTCCTAACAGAGGGCTGATGGGGTGTCCTTGCCAGGTGAAGAGAAAACCACCCATTGACAAGACAGAATGGGATGGCTTCTTTGACGAGAATGGTCACTTGGCCAAGTCACGAGACTTCATTTGCGTTAATATCCTGGAAAGGGTACGATCCTGAACTACCCTTGGGCTCCCCCTGGAACTGGGGTGGCATGGTGGGCGAGGGGACGAGCATGGCACTGGGAGGGACCCTTTTGGCAGGCATCCAGCTAGCCCATGACTTCTCACCTTCACCCCTTCCCAGGGTCTGCACCCCTTCGTGAGGACGGAAGCCTGGAAGTTCCTCACAGGCTACTACTCGTGGCAGAGTTCCCAGGATGAGCGGCTCACAGTGGACAGCACGAGGAGGTAAAAAGTGCCGGATCCTGTGGGGGGTCGGGGTGGGGGCAGGTGGCAATACAGGTGGGAGTGGGTGCCCACCCCAGCCTGGTAGGTTCAGGCTGCTTCCTTCAGATGGACTTCTCTTTCTGAGAGACAACCCCACCACAATGCTCAGGGTCCACACATAGGGGTATGGGCACCTTCCCCTGCCCCACTTTGGATGCAGCACCCCACATGGACTTGATCCCAGCACCTCCTTGCACTGCCCCCCAGCCCAGCCCTACGCTGTGCAGTCTGCTTGAAGTGGAGCAGATTCCCACACGGGGCCAGCAGAGAATAAGCCAGGCAGCAGGGAATCCAGGGCCCACCTGGGTAATCCCGAATGAGCTCCTCTCAAGATCCTTAATCACATCTTCAAAGACCCTTTTCCTAAATAAGGTCACATTCACAGGTTCCAGGGGTTAGGACGTGGATACATCTTTTGGGAGGTCACCATGCAGCCCATGATACCACCTAACCTCATTCTAATGATGGACACATCCAGCCCCTCCAATTCTGAGGCACAGGTGCTAGTGTTGGCTCCATTCTACAGATGAGGAAACAGAGGCGTAGAGGTAGAAAGTGATATCCCCAAGTCTTGACCCCAGGGGCAGATACCCAGGTCTTAAGCTGTGGATGCAGGATTCAGGAGCAGCGGTCAGACTGCAGAGCCGTGAGGTTAAACCTGTCTCCCTGCACACTAGAGGGTGGCTGGGGCTGGCGCAACAGAGCTGAGGGGAGACAGCGGGCACCATCTAGGTGGGGGCACTGCTCAGAGGCCCTCGACTCACCTGGAGGGGAAGGCTGCCTCGTCCAGCCCCAGTTCTGTCTCACAGGAAGAACTACGAGGCCTTATGCCAGATGTACGAGAAGATTCAGCCCCTTCTGGAAAACCTGCACCGGAACTTCACAGAGACCCGGAACAATATCAGTGAGCGGAGCGGCATGGGCCGGGCTGGGCAGCAGGGAGGGCTGGATGTCATTCCTGCCCCTTCTCAGTCACATCCGTGGGGTGGTGCCCATGTTCCTGGGAGCTTCCTTGACATGTGCCAGGAATTTTGCCGGCTCAACCTTGGTCAGTCCATCCGCCCATCCCTACTGGGTGCCCCTGGATGCCCAGCACCATAGGTCCCTTGGTATATGCTGTTCCTGCTGGTCTGTCCACACCTCCTCCCCCTTGGCCATGAACTGAGATTTGAAATGGATGGGGATGGGCCATCCCTGGCAAAGGATAAAGCCTGGTCAAAGATCTGGATGTGGGAAAAAACCCAGGCAGTCAGGTCGTAAGTGAGCGGTGGCGCCTAGTGGGCTGATGTACCTTTTTTACAGCCCCCTTCCCGGGACGTCCTGGGTCCTACCCTCTGGGGTTGGGGGAAAATAAACGCACCCATGGACCTTCTGCTGGAGGTGATCTGGTGCTACCCCCCCATCCCTTGCCCTCCACCTAGCATATGACATCCAGAAACTCTATGACAAAGACCCCCTGGGCAATGTCCTTATCGATAAGAAGAGGCTGGAGAAGATCCTACTCCTGAGTTATGTCTGCAACACCGAAGCAGGTGTGTCACAGGGCTGGGCCTCCCTTCAGCCCCATCATTTCAACTCCTTCCTGGGACCTGACCCCGCCCAAGCCCAGGCTCCGCCCCTCCGTGCCCACCCCCCCCCCCCTCACTGGCCCCCTCCATTCCAGAGTACCAGCAGGGCTTCCATGATATGGTGATGCTCTTCCACCTGATGGTAGAACATGACCATGAGACCTTCTGGCTTTTCCAGTTCTTTCTGCAGAAAACGGTGAGAGCTGGGCCTGGCTTGGGATCCCCATTCCTCAAATGACTCCTTAAGGTTAAGCAAGTATTGGCAGCCCAGCCATTCCCTCCAGCCTGGAAATAGCCCTCTGAGTCCCAGAGGAGCTTCTCCCAGACAAAGGCAATGCCAGCCTCAGTGGGGTGCATTCTGGATGGGACATGGCAGGCACTGGGATTGAGAAGGGGGATAACGATGCTCTGGGTCCAGCTCTCGTCACACCTTGAAAGGTTTGGCAAGGCCCACCGAGGGCACCCTTCTCCTGGCATTCCACTCCCAAAACATAGCTCTGCTCCTACAAATCCTCCAAGGCTCCCCACAGGCCCCAAATAAAATCCAACCTCAGCCAGACATTCAAGGCCTCTGTCATCAGTCTGATCTCTCACTGCTACTCTCTCATGGCCTGCATCCAGACCCACTAGGGCCTTAGTATGCCCACACTGAGGGTGAGGGCTTTGGAAGGTGCTGCTCCCTGTTACTGTCTTCCTGGAAAGCCTTTCCTCATGATCTGTGAGAGGCTGCCCCAAACCCACCCCCATCCCTGCAACCGTGTGTACACTGCTCTTGCCTGGTCCTGATAAGTTCAGACCCACGGTATGTGTCTGGAGGAATAACTGGACTCACTGCATTGTGAGCCACACCTGAGACATCTCTGCATCCCCACCACACACAAACACACACACACACACACACACACACACACACACACGAGATATAGACATGATATATGCATGTTTGCAAACACACATACACTGACACCCAGACGCATACAGAGACATGGGCTCGGCCTGGAGCCAGACACACACAGAGCCTCCAGAGCTGGGATTTGATGAAGCAAGGATGACTCTTTCAGTGCTTTCAAGGGGTTCCCCCGCCCCCCATCTCTCCCAGGAGCACAGCTGTGTCATCAACATCGGGGTGGGCAAGAACCTCGACATGCTCAACATCCTGATCAACTTCCTGGACCCTGTGTTCTCTGATCACTTAAGTGAGTGCCCCCCTCTGCCACCGGACACCTCTCCCAACCAGGGCATGTGTGGGAGAGGGCCTGGGACCCAGTCGGGGTCATTTGGTCTTTTCGTTAGGCCTCAGGAGGAGGGTTCCTCTGGATGGGGTTGGAGTCTGGAACGTGGAAAATCCACCTCAAACCGTCTCCAAGGGCAGATGGGAAAGGGAAAGCCCAGGTTTCCACATTTCCTGAGTCTGTGTGCTCTGTTGTTTGGCCTCATTCTGTGGGTTTTTGCTTTATCTGCTGTTGCCCTGACCCCCGCCCCCAGCTGGCGCCCTGCTTCTCTCCCCACAGAAGGCAAGGGTGCCGGGGCCGTGCAGTCCCTCTTTCCCTGGTTCTGCCTCTGCTTTCAACACGCCTTCAAGTCCTTCGACGACGTCTGGAGGCTCTGGGAGGTGACGGGCTCCTTGGGGGCAAAGCACAAGGCCTGGAACCCCAGAGGTTGAATGAATGAATGGCTGGATGAATGAGCACAGCAGCAGCAAGGCCCAGGCATGGCTGACAGGGGCATGTGGTTGGTGGGTACCATACCATCCTAAGGGCATCTGCAGTCTCAGGCCCTACCCCAGGGAAGCCCTTCTCCTTGTCTCCCCTTATTGCCGGCTTTAGATGGAGTTCAGTAGGATGTATTAGGCCAGTGACTCTGCTTCTACCCTGCTGGAAGACACTGGAGCATAAGTTGGTCCATCTGTTCATCTAAAGCCACCACTGCACCTTCTCGGGGCAGTGCAGGGAGGAGGGGCCTGTGCAGTGGAAGCCATGCCCAAATCTGCTTCCCTGCCACCCCACCTACATGAGCGGCCCCGCTCTGCTCTCTTTCCCAGCTGCTGCTTCCTTGACCTTCCCTTCTACCTGAGGGCCCACTCCTTCCGAGCCCTCACCCTGGAGAAGGAGGGTCTCCCAAGGACAGGCTGAGCTTGCAGTTCTTTGACCCAAGTCCCCAGGGCATCAGCAGATGAACCTCCCAGGAACACGCCCACCGCCCATCATTGCCCTGCCCACTGGCCGCCACTGCCTGCAGGAGCCAGCCAACTGCGCTGCCAGGCATTCGGCACCCCACAATCCAACACCCCCCGCCTCAACCCTCCCTCCTGGCCTGCTGGTTTTCATGCTCAAGTCCATGACCACCCCCAGGCCTTTGGCGACACCCCTGGGCTGCTGACTTTCCAACAACGGTTGCTTTGCCAAAGCTCCACTCAAATCCTACAGAGTTACTCAGTCATTCTTTTCATTCTCTCTCCCTCTCCTCTTGCTTCCTCGCTTCCTCCTTCCCTTCTTCCCTCTCTAATTACGCTCTCCCTCCTCCCTCCCTCTATGTAAGGAATTCCCTGAAGCCTTTTTCTCTGAGTTCCCCAACAGTAAGCACAATGCCTGGAACCCCAGAGGTTGGATGAATGAGCACAGCAGCAGCAAGGCCCAGGCGTGGCCGACAGGGGCATGTGGTTGGTGGGTACCGTACCATCCTAAGGGCATCTGCAGTCTCAGGCCACCGGCCAGGCTAAGGCTCACCTGCCACCTGCAGGTACTGCTGACAGGGAAGCCCTGCAGGAACTCCCAGGTGCTGGTGGCCTACAGCATGCTGCAGATGGTGCGTGAGCAGGTGCTGCAGGAAAGCATGACGGGCGATGACATCCTCCTGGTGAGAACACCCTTGGGTCGGGCCCCGCCCCACCAGCTCGTGGAGGCGCCCACCATCCACACCATCCCTGGCGAAGTCCCTGGGCTCCAGTGCCCCTTTTGCCCTTGGGCAGGAGTAGCGATGAGGGCTGACATACTCCCAACACTGTGCTGAGTGCTTTTACAGACCAGCTCACTTAAGCCTGATGCAGAGGGCTAATAACATCATCACAGTCACCCCTACTTAGCATATGGAGAAAGTGAGGCCTTAAACGGTTCTTAACCTTTAGCTTGACTGACATCTAACCCTTTGTCCCTCCTGTGACAAAAGACCTAGAATTTTCCAATGATTCTAAAAAGCAGCTGAAATCTTTACTCCAAAAAAATCTTAGGAGTTCCCATCATGGCGCAGCAGAAACAAATCCAACTAGGAACCATGAGGTTGTGGGTTCAGTCCCTGGCCTCGCTCAGTGGGTTAAGGATCTGGCCTTGCCATGAGCTGTGGTGTAGGTCACAGATGCGGCTTGGATCCTGCGTTGCTATGGCTGTGGTGTAGGCTGGCCGCTGTAGCTCGGTTGGATCCCTAGCCTGGGAACCTCCATATGCCTCAGGTACAGGCCTAAAAAGCAAACAAACAAATAATCTTAGATGGCACCCCAATCATAAAACGAGTCCTCCTAGGAGCCCCTGAAACATTCGGCAGAACCCCGGGACTTGCTAGAGCCCAGTAGGAAACCTGCATTTGCCATCTTTCCAATATATAAAATTCCAAGGGTAAAATTGCAGGCACTGTGCCAAGCTGGTTGGAGAGAGATCAGGTGGCCCCAGTGACTACCATAAGCAGCAGCCTTGTCCTCTTGAAGTGGCAGGTCACCACCTGTGCCAGCCTGTGCCCAGGAGCCCCACCTTCTCTCGGCACAGGCCTGCAACAACCTTATCGACCTCGATGCTGATGAGCTGATCTCCGCTGCCTGCATAGTTTATGCTGAGCTCATCCAAAAGGATGTAAGTTACCCTGATTATTTGTCCTCCTTCACTTCTTCCTCCAAGAAGCCTTCCCTGATCTCCCAAGCCCGGCCCATGGCAGGTGTATTTGACTTCAGAGACACAGCTTGAGCTACATTCTCTGTCACTAGCCCACGGGGGCTGCTCTGCATGGTCTCCTCTCCATGTGCAGGTGCAACTCCTGCCTCCCCAGGGAAGGTGGTGCTTTCTGAGAATACAGCCCTTATTCCTCGTTCCCTGCATCCATCCCAGCAGATCTGGGCACATGGGCTGGGCCCTCATGGGCTCAGGAGAAGGTCACTGGCTGAATGAACTGAAGCATGAGAATGACAGACCAATGTCTATCCATCTCTACCAGCCAGAATTCTCCTCTTCCCCAGGTCCCTCAGCCATTAAAGGATTTCCTTCTCTGAGGACACTCACAATGGATAGACGCCCTCAATGGACAGGACCAGACGAGGTCCTGATGAGGTCAGGATCAGGTCCAATGGGGCGTTCGGGTGAGTGCATAGGTAATACAGCTGCAAGGAAACCGCCTTCTGGAGTCACAGTTTGTGGTGAGCAGTGTGTCTCCTGGGGGGTGGGGGGTGGGGCGTGTAAGGGCAGAGACAGGATTGTTTAACGAGAAGAGAGAATGCGAGGGCTAGAGAGCGGGCATATCCTGGGAAGAGATTGTTCTGGTCAGCAACTCCTTGGTGGCTGAGGATTTTCCAAGGCGGCAGTGCTTTTGCACCGGAAAGCAAAGGGTTAAGGGGGAATCAACTTTTGGAGGCAGCGGCTCTAATAGGCTTGCTCACTCCCTGGGGCTCGGTCCTGGGAGGAAGGCCTGACCCCAGGGCTCCCCCTCCATTGCTCCCCTTACTCCCAACACATCAGTCACTCATGAAGATGTTTTTCCTGGGCTTCCCATCAGTCTGTGGGAGGAATAGACGCCGGCTGGCAAGTGACTCCCCTCGTGGTTTCAAAGCCCCCTCGCAAGTGCACCTTCATGCTCAGCCTGGAAGGCCAGCTCAAACTAAACTCGATTTTTCAGCCTTAATTTCTCCCTGGAGCAGAGGCTCCTGCTGCCCGTTGTCCCCAGACTGCGCCCCAGCCCCGAGCCTCCACCCCCAGCCTGCCCATGCCCTAAGGGGCACCCTGGGGACGGACATGAGTTGGCAGAGAGGCAGGGATGGCCAAGTGCCCCCATAGCTGCTTGGCAAGTGTGTACAGCTGCATGTGTGTGCATGCACTTGCGCACACCTGTGTACACACACAAACACCTACAGGCCCCTGCCCAGTAGCTACTCTTTTGCAGAGAGGGCTGATGAATGGGCAGGAGGGATCTGCCGGTTTTACTGTGGCCCCTTACCCTTGAGGGTGAAGCACAACCATCCTTCTCACTCTCCTTCTGCTCACACCCTGTCACTCTCGGTGACCATCACTGAAAGGCACCATGTCCCCAATTAGTGTCTGGTTTCCCTCCCTCGGGTGACAATCTCCCATCTGTGGCTGGCTCTGAGTCTCTTGGCTGCTCTGCCTCTGCTGCACGGGGTTATTCTGAAGAGTGAGGCCCTGGTCCCCCCACCAGGGTCTTCTCTGCATGGTGAAAGAGGGAGCATTTGCTGGGCAGGAAGGCACATGCGTAAATTCACATACTGTGCTCCTCCTCGGGCTTCTGTTCCCAGGACAGTTTATTTTAATAAGGGTTTCTGCATGGAATACAATTTTCTAAGAACAAAACTATGTTTCTACTTTGCCAAAGGACTAGAGTTAAAGACATCTGGATGAGCTAACTGTGACCTTGGGAAGAGAAGAGTCCATCGAAACACTGACTGTGCATTTCCTAATGCTTCTTTTGTCCTGGCGGAGTTGGTTGGCTTATGATTTTTGGTTGGGTCAGAGACCCAATGCCAACCATCTATTCCAAAACTAAAAAAACCCAAGCACTCTCCTTCTAGGTTAACGGTGTTCAAACTTGATTTTAAAACCAACAGAGCCCTATTGTTACAAAATCTACACCAGGAGCCCAGAGGTTGAAGTCTGGGTGGGAAGCCCAGAGCCCCTGTCTCTGTGACACCCCCTCTCCGACCCCTCCTTGAAGGTCATCATTTCCTCCAAAGAATCTCTGGCCTACTGGGAGCATGTTTGAAAAGCTCTGTTTCTCTTAAAGATGAACTGGATTAAGTCTTGACACGGAATTGATTCCGGTTCAGATAAACTGCAGGTAACATAGGGATGGAAATGAAGATGGTAGAAGAGTTAAACATCTCTCTGTTCATCGGCTGTACTCCTGCCTGGTGGACTGCAGATTAGAATCTTCCCACCACACCGCTGGGCGGGCTTCTCCTCTCGTAGTTTATCACCCAGGGTAATTTTTCTCCAGTAAGGTCCCGTCTAGAGCGAGAACTAGGGGAAGCATTCAAAGTCTAGAGATTATGTTCCCTCCGTGTAAAGAGTGTGCTGGTCTAAATAACGTCATTCCACAGACAATGACTGAGTCCTCACTGTGAGCTGCCCAGTGTCCAGGCACTGAGAATCCCACAATGGGGAAAAGAGGGACGCAATCCCTGTTTCCATGGCACGTGTGGTTGAGTGAGAACCTGGTAATCGCCTTAAAGAATACGTATAATTGCAAATCCCTTTTGAGCTCTGAAGGAAAGGAACGCAGTTCTAGGAGAGAAGACAGCAATTAGTGGTGGTGGTGGTGGTGGCGGTGCCAGTGACAAGGGTGGTGATTCAAGGACGATGGTCATGATGATAATAATGGGTGGGAGGAGTTGTGATGTTGGTACCAATGGTGAATCATAACTGTGGGAGTGGTGTCAGTGAGGCCAATGGTAGGAACATCAAGGAGGGTGGTGGCAGTTATGCTGATGTCAGCAACGGTGTTGTGTTGGTAGCAGAGGTGGCCAAGACAGTCTTGGTGATGACAATGGGGATGTTGGTGATAATACTGGTTGCTAGTGATGTTGTGGTGTCAGTGGTGTGGCAGGGGTGGTGATAGAGGTGTGAGGTCATTGATGGTGGCGAAGGTGGTGGTAGTGGTGATGTCAGTGGTGGTGCTCCTGGCAGAGGCGTGAGTTCGATTCCGGCAGTGGTGGAGAAGATGTCATTGGGGCCAATGGTCGTGCTGACTTGTGTTCTGGCCACAACACTGTCTACAATGGCCATCTTTCTCTCTCTCACTCTCTTTTTTTGTTTTTTGTTTTTTAGGGCCACATCCATGGCATATGGAAATTCCCAGGCTAAGGGTTAGATTGGAGTTGCAGCTGCTGGCCTACACCATAGCCATAGCATCTTGGGATCAGAGCCCTGTCTTCGACCTACACCATAGCTCATGGCAATGCCAGATCCTTAACCCACTGAGCAGGGCCAGGGATTGAGCCCGCATCCTCATGGATTCTAGTCAGATCGTTAACCACTGAGCCACAGAGGGAATTCCTACAATGGCCATCTCTGATTTGATATTGATGATGGTGTTGGTGGTGATGGCAATCATGATGGAGATGAAATCAAGGATAAATTCATTCTGGAAAGACACACTTCCAATGAGCAAGACCTAAATTATTTTTAAATGAGTCATGGTGGTCATGCATATGGAGATAAAGTAAATGGAAGCATCTAGGCCAAAACTTGGTCCTGAGCCTGATGTGAAATCTTGGATTGGCTATATCCATTCCATGACCTCATCCCACTTCTCCTCCTTCCACTCTTGTTCGAAACCTCCTCCCTGAAAGTCCTTCATTTCTCCTTCTCTGGCCACCTTGAATGACCCCAAACCCACTCCTTGTTCCTGAAACCAGGAAAATGGCTCTCTATCCACCTACGGTCCCACAGAGGTGGCATGGATAAAGACCCAAGTTCTCTGGGACCCAGATTCTGTGCTTCTAGCTCAGAGAGGGAGCAAGGAAATGGGCTATGCACCCGCCCTCCAGCTGGCCAGCAGGTACCAGTCCTGGGCTGAAGCCCCAGACCTTTGTCCAGTGAGGAAGAAGGGTTCTTCCTCCTGCAGGGGGAAGGACACAGCTGGTGGGACACAGTGGGAGGAGCCTCCACTGCCCAGGGCCCACCCCCACCGAAGTAATCAGACTTGAGGTCAGAGCACTGGCCTCTCAAGGGGACAAGGGAAGAAGAAAGAGGGTGACAAGGAAGTAAAGGAAGAAAAACAAAGAGAGATACTAGAAAAAATGGGGAGGTAGTGAAATAGGAGGCTATGTGAGGTTTCTTTCTCAACGAAAGGCCATCTCAGCAAGCATCAGTAGAGCCATCAGTGTTGGCTGAACATGGCAAAGTGACAAACAGTACTTGCGCACTGATCCTCTAGGCTGATATTTCTCATGGATGTGTTTCCCAGGCCCCATCCCCAGCACGCGTGCACACACACACACACACACACACACACAAACACTGCAGCCTCAGGGTATTCCTGTTGGTTTTTGTTGTTCAAACCTGATTGAGATGGCACTATGCTGGAAATGTCTTTTTTGTCTGCCTTTCAGAAAAAGGATGTTCAGGTCCATTTGGACCAAACGAACTATCTCTTCCCTTCCTGCCCTTGCCACCTGCCCCTCCGTGTGCATGCGTATATACATGTCAATCTGACCAAGTTCTGCCAGTTCTACCACAGCATAGACCAGCTGCTCAGTTCTGTCACTCCTGCAGGGGGAATGTGGCTTGACTGTGTCCTCTGACTCTTGTCCTCTGGTGGTCTCAGGCCAGGGGCTATAAGCCCAGAGCTCATCAGTGCTGGGGCCTGAGCTGCCCCCTTCGGGCCGTGGGCCGTCACCAGTAGTCAGGAGGGGCTGTGCCAGCTCTGCTGCTCCTGCTACTGCCACCGCCGACCCAATAAGAAGCACTTGCTGAGCAATTACTGTGTCCCAAGACCTGTTCTAAGCACGCCATAGGCTTCCTCTCCCATCAACCTCAAGTTAAAGAGATAGACACCATCATTGCCCACTTTTACTAGTAAGGAAGCTGAGGTCCGGGGCTACCCAGCCAGCGAGGGCAAGGTCAGAATGCGAACACTGACCGTGGGCACCAAGCCCCCACTGTTAACACCACAGTATTGTTCCTGGGCCAGCTCCCCATGTTCACCTCTCCGTCTGCCCACAGCCTTACCCAGGGTCTGCTGTCTCCCCCAAGGCACACACCCGAGTCTTCCATCCAGACCTCTGCAGGGCAGACCCCATGTCACAGGCCACCCCGCCCCTGGCAAACTGAGGACCCACCCATGGGTAGGCCGAGATGCTCCAGGGCTGGATCCTGAGGGAGGGCATGCAGTGGCTCTCCTACTTCCCCTGTGCTGCCCTGTGCACCACATGCTTGTTAGGATCCGTAAGTTTGGGGAAGGCCAAATTACAGCCATGTGTACTGCTGCTTGTTCTGCAAAAAAACGTTCAGGCTGCTCTGGACATTGCTTTTCCAGGACGGGGGCTGGGCTGGGGCTCTGGGGTTACAAGGAAATCAGCAGAGCCAAGAGGAGCTACCGTGGCTCTGCTGGGCATGGAAGCCGAGGCAGCAAAGCCAGGGAGGCTGGAATGAGCCAGATACGTGAGTCTGGGAGAATATGGGTGGAGGAGAACTGCACAGGAGCAGCCCCCCTCCCCATCCTGGCCCCTGCAGACCCCTCTCTGGACCAGCCCCAGACACAGAGGTGACATTGGGCAAGACCAAAGCAGAGACAGGAATTTCCAGGCAGTGCCAAATACTCTCCTGCCCTGTGAGCCATTGGCCACATGGCCAGGGGGATGGGGGTGGGGGAGCAGGGAATAGATTTATTTCTGAGGTCTACAGCCAGAGCACTAGCATCCAAATTGTCCTGTAAGACCCCGGGGCTAGGTGAGCCCCCAGTGAGGAGAAGTTTAACAGCAACTGGAAATGAGAGAGGTGGGTCATGGGAGACCGCAGGAGGCGGGGGCAAGGTGGGAGGGTAGAGCTACAAGCAGCAGCTTTTAATCTTGGCTGCACATTAAAGTCGCCAGGGAGCTTTTAATAATAACCTGTGCCCAGGGCCCAATGATGAAATCAGAATCCCTGGGGGTGGGGCCAGGACGCTGGTATTTTTAAAAAGCTCCGTAAGCGATTCTAGCGTGTAGTCAGGAGAACTGCTAGGCTCAGAGCAGGCATTAGATGGGGTGGGCTTAGTGGGTTTTTTGTTTGTTTGTTTGTTTGTTTTGTCTTTTTAGGGCCACACCCACAGCATATGGAAGTTCCCAGGCTAAGGGTTGAATCAGAGCTGCAGCTGCCAGCCTATGCCACAGCCACACCAATGCCAGATCCTTTAACCCACTGAGTGAGGCCAGGGATCAAGCCTGAATCTTCATGGATACAGTCAGATTCTTAACTCACTGAGCAACAACGGGAACTCCTGGAGTGGAGCCTAGGATAGGAGTGGCTGTGCAGGGCACTATCCTGAACTGATGTTGAGAACCAGAGTTTGTCTCTGCAGCCAGCACCCCCTCCCCCCAGCACTGGTTCCACCCTGGACCTCCTAAAGTCCCACTGCCCTCTCCTTCCTGGCTCTTAACTGTACCTCCCACCTCCCTGCCTCACAGCCCCTCAGCAGAGAGACTCTAGAATTGGGCATTCCAAGTTCTTTTCTGAACCAGCACGTAAAAGAATCTCTCTAGGGAATTAATAAGTGCCCAAGTCTCAAAGGCCTGACCCTCACCTGCAGTGATATGCAAATGGCACCTAAATATCCACACGGTGAGGGTGCTCAGAAGCGGGGAGCAAATGAAATGCAAATGTATGCAGTCATTATGCAAATACGGGCAGCCCCAGATTAACGGCCTCGTCCAGACAGCAGCTGTCTCTTCAGGTACTGGCTGGGCTGGCAGGGAGGGCCAGGTCTCCTGTCAGAAGCGTCCTGAGGAAGGGGCAAGAGGAGGGATGGTTATGCATCCTCGCCAGCTGCTGGTCTTCTCTGAGAGGTCTGGGAGTGGGTGTCCATCCAGCAGGAGAACGTTCTCCTCTAACGGGGCTCCTTACGCACGTCCCTGGTTCAATGCCAGACTCTGAGCTCTGGGGGGAGAGGTGGTGGTGACAGGGATGCTGGAGGTGATGGGAGAGATGAGAGTGGAAGTGATAGGGCTGGAAATAGCTGAGAAGATGACAGAGGAGGAAGGGAGGGTGAAGTTCCTGCTCACAAGGGTGGTGACAGAGGGGTCCTGGAGGGGATGGTGGCCATGGTGCCAGTGACAGCAAATATGACGGAGGTTACGGTAGTGGCAGCAGCGGTGATGATCATGGCAGAATAGGACAGGATGCTCTGGATGAAATGGAGATGACAGAGGTAATGCTGACGATGGTCGTGGCAGAAAGGATGGCAACAGGAGGCGAGGGTGGAGGAAGTCACGGGGTGGGGGAGGTAATGATAGCGATACTGCTGACAGAAACAAGAGCAACGGTGATGGTGGCGATAGTGAAGGTGATGGTGGAAATGCCATTAACGGAGGCAGCGGGAGGGGGCGGGTGTGGTGAAGGTCACTGTCGTGACCTATATGCGATGAGGGTGATGAAGAAGTGAAGAGAAGTGACAGATGAGGGGGAGTTGGGGAAGATGGGTCCGCAAAACGCTTCGGCTCAGTAGGGGAGAATATTAGAGAACCTGTCAGAACAAGACAGGAGGGAGGAGGGAAAGAATGTGAAGAAGAGACACAAGGTCTGCAGAGATGGGGAGACAGGGCCGAGGCCCACCCCCCACCCCCCAGCCACAGACCAGAGAAGGCTCAGAGACAACGCCTGACTCTTCTCTCCTGGGCAAAGTCTCAGCTACAAACACCTGCCGGACCTCCGTTTCTCCCTCTGCGAAATGGGAAGAAGAGTGAAAAGCAAGTGAATGAGTGGGTTTGCTCTCGTCTTTCACCGCGACCCTGCGGCTGAGCACAGAGGCAGGTCCAGTGCATGGAACTGTCTTATTGAGGGCTGGGGAAGGAGGCGGGGGCGGGGGGGGGGGGGCTGGACACAGGACACAGCACATGTTGCTGGGGCTTCAGGAGAACTCGGAAATGGCCTGCTGTGGCTCCTACCCCAGGGCCCAAGTCCTCCCCACTTCTCCATGACCTCATTTTGGTCACTACAATGATGGTCACCAGAGCTGCCCACCCTGTTTCCTTCCTGAGAGGCCCTACCCTAAGCAGGCTGCAGAGTGAGCTGGTTTAGTCCAGGGGCTCTGGAGTCAGACTCCAGGTAACAGTTGTGTGGCCCTGGACAATACGCATCACCTCTCAGAGCCTGTGTTTTCTCACCTCTAAATTAGGAATAAAAAGACCTACCTTACAGATTGTGACGTGAATGACTACACGTGTGTGGCCCAGCAAATGCAGAGAACTGGGAACGGTTGGGCAGACACTGCCAGGAGTCAGGTGCACCATTATCATTTATTTTTAACCACACTTTTTCATGCATTCTTTAAACACAGGAGAGAGGTCCTCTTCAGGACCTATGGCTTCCCACAGCCCCAAGGTACAGCCTCTGGAATAAGCCACCTCCTCCTCCCTGTGGAGCCTGCAACTGCATATTAATCCTGCAGAGGGCGCACCTCCTCCACGAGCCAAAATTCCACTGGGAGGCGAGGCTGCCCCAGGGAGGAAGCACCCTGCCCACCCATAGAGCCACTCTGTCAATCCCTGTGCTCTGGCTGGGGTGGAGGAGCTGCAGGGGAGGAAGCCTAACCCCCTGGGCCAGAGCTGCTTTGGTGGGGCTGGAAGAGGGGCAGGGGTCTTTGTGCTGCTCATGACTCTCAGAGGTCCTAAGCCTTCCACTCTGGCTGCAGATTGGCTGGGAACTGGCAATTGGCTTGGGATGCAGGAGCCATTGGGGTCCCCCTGAAAGCTTGTCTTGACAGCTCCAGAGCCCTGGGGTGGAGGGGGTGCAGTGAGCTCCTTGTCCTCCTCCACACCCACTTTCTTAGCTGGGCATCCCCTCCTCCCTACTGCACCCCCCTTGCCCCCCACTGCAGTCCAACATGATTTGCTATGAGTGACAGTAGCCACCCTAATGGCTCAGATGATGGCCCGTGTTTACCCAGGGTGGCCTGAGGAGAGCAGGATCCAGATGAGTCACCTCTCAGAATGGTAATGAGAGCTGCCTGGAGAATCTGTCAGCCTCCTTCCCAGGCCCACGGCCCCTCATCTGCACACACCAGACGCTCAGACTCTGGTCTGAGCAGAGGCTCTGTTCTGAGATGCACCCAGCACGGGGAGCAGCTGCACCAGCCATGCCCTTGGGCCACAGGGCAGCATCGGGGCCAGTGCCCCACACCTGTCGCAGCCAGTGCTCCATGTCGGAGGCCACCTCTGCTTTCTCTAGGCCATCTCTAAGCACTGCCTGCCTCACAGTGGGAAGGACCATCCAAGGACATTGCCCATGTTTTCAACATGCAAGACCAGCGGCATCCAACAGAAATATAAGGGTACCCACAAATGTATTTGTAATATTTTCATAGCCACATTAAAAAGGTAAAAAGACAATTGAAACGATTTTTCCCACCCAATAGAACCATAATATCATCATGTATTATTATTGTACACTTTCAACCCTTCCTAATTGAACGGTCCACAATGCAAGTGCTCAGCAGCCACACGTGGCTGTGAGTGGTTCCTGTGTGGGGCAGTGTGTATTAGCCACACGTGTCACCTTCCAGTGCTCAGTCTCAGTTCGTGTGTGTTGACTGTCTGGGTTCCAGGCTGGTGGTCTCCTGGGGATCCAGCAGCAGCAGGTGGCTGAGGGGCCCCAGGAACTGCAGTTCCTCTACCTTTGATCCTCCCATCTAGGGGGGCCATGGGAGCCTCTGGGGGACCTGGAACCTACTCACAGCTAGATGGGGCCCCCAAGTTCTGCCTGGGGAGCTCCCATAGCACAGGAGGATGCTGTCTGATGCAGGCTCCACAGAGCACCCACTTCTCAGGGTATCTGAGGCACCAAGCTGAACCCCCAGAGCTGCTTCCTGGCCCATAGCCCTGCCTAAGGCCAGATGGCCTTCTGACCTGCGTGAGCAGGGGATTTTGTGCAGCTCATTGGGAAAGTTACTATTTAGAGAGTGAGGGGAGAGGGTGAGGATAGTGATCCGAGAGGCAGAGATCTGAAAGTGGAATCTAAGGACAGGAGGTGACAGAAAGCCAAAAGGAAATTAGGGAAGAGTAAGGAGATTCTTGGCCCTGGAGGGGTGTGTGTGTACGTGTGCGTGTGCGTGTGTGTGTGTGTGTGTGTGTGTGTGTGTATGTGTGATGTGCACTGAATGGCATCCTGGATGAGGCAGAACCATAAGAAGTTTCTGAGCCAAAGAAGGGATGCAGTAAGGTCTGAGTTTGAGGCACATTAGTCTGGAGCCCATATGGGAAAGACTGGAAAGGGAGAGACGAATAATAACCCCTCTGCGGGGAGAGGGCTTCAAGGTGGGCAATGCAGGAGACCCTGGGCTCCCTCTGCCTGTCTCTGGGAGGCTGGGCAGCTCCCACACAGGGATCCCAGGGGCTTCTAGAACTGCCACTGGGAGTTGGGTGGGGTTTGCTTCTCCTTCTCTTCTCTACTCTGGATTCCAGGGTCTGAGGGCTGAGCTGAAAGCCCTGGGCTCCTGCTAGGCCAACACACTGAGAACCTATGTGTAGCTTTCGTAAGAATTTTAAAAGGCTTTTCCCTCTGGGCAGATGCAGCCCCTTGACAGATGGTGCCTTTGTGCCAACCAAGAGGTGCCTGGTGTGGGCTGGATTTCAACCCCCCACCTCCTCCGTGGCCACCCCCCCACCACCACATGACTACTCATAGCGGTCCTGCCTAATTTGCATGATTAAGAAAAAACACAAAGGTGACGAGTCAAAGATGAGACCTGTCCCCTGCTGCTCCCTCCTTCTCTTCTAGATCAGGAGCCCAGCACTACCAGGGGACTGGATGAAGGGGGAGCGTGGGTGGGGGGGGGCAAGCCTGCAGGGCTCAGGGACTCAGAGCAACAGGGTCATAGGCCCAGGCACAAAACATCATGTGTCCTTGGAAGCCAAGTAAAAACAAAACCCTAGGAGGGAGGCACAACAAAGCCTAAAATTCACTTTTGAAAGAACTGGGGCCAAAAGAGGTTAAGTGACCTGCTCGAGATGACACAGCTAATAATGGTGGGTGGTGAGAAGCAAAGTCACAGGACAGTGAAGGCACCAGGCAGACCTAGGGAGCGTCCTGGCCCTGACTTTGGGCATTCACTTTACCCTTCTGAGCATCAGTTTGTTCTTCCATAAAATGGGGATAATAGCTAATGCTCCTCCTAAGATGAAAGTCAGCAGCACGTGCAAAGCATTTAGTAACCATCTAGACTTGATAGACCAAAACCCCCACTTCTTGCTCAGGGAAAGCTGAGGACACACCATGGATCTTGGCAGCAGATGAGGACGTCCAGGATGTTAGAAAGCTGTCCAAGTGCCAAGCCTATGGACCTAGGGGAGAAGGCACAGAGAAGCGTGCCCGCCTCAGGGGCAGGAACCCTGCAGGACCCAGTGAGCGTGGCCGCTGAGGGCCCACATTCCCTCCCCATGAGCTGCTCTCTATCCAAGGCCACATCTCCTGCCCAGGGCAGCCCCATCCAAGAACTGTAGGCTCACGGCAGGCTCTCTTGCCTCCTCTGGGGCCACCCTGCAGGGCCACGTGGAATCCTCTGTGACTCCATAGCCATCGGCTGCCTGGTCCATCCACCTCTGCTTCCTTCACTCCCTACAAGTGAGGGGCACTCCCCACCTAAATTCCTACCTGCAAATCTTTGTCACTAAGTCTGCTTCCCAGGTGTATTTGTTTCCTTTGGCTGCTACAAAAAAAAAAAAAAATCACCACAAACTCGGTGGCTTAAAACAACACCCACTTGTACTCTTATAGCTCCGGAGGCTGGAAGTCCAAAATCAGTCTCATGGGGCTAAAGGCCAAGTGTCAGCAGGTCTGGTCCTTCCTTGGCTGGTCGCCCCCTTCTCACATCACTCCAACCTTGGCTTCCATTTCCATGTTCCCTACTTCCTCCCTTAATCTTTGTCCCACCCTCTCATGACGACCCTTGGGATTACTTATGGGGCCCACTTAGAAAATGCAGGCTAATCTCTCCAGCTCAAGAGCCCCAACCTTCAGCACATCCACAAAGTCCTGATTGCCATGTAAGGTAACCTTCGCAGGGTCCAGGCACTAGGAAGTGGATATCTTTGCAGAGGAGGCTGCTATTCAACCAACCCCCAAGGAACTAACCTGAGAAAGCAGCCTTCTTCCCTTGAGCTGGAGGCCCAGTGGGACCCTCCTCATCTCCTTCCAGGCATCCTTTGTGACACCCCCCAAATGGGCAGTCTGACCCATCAAAGGATGGGGGTAGGGGTGTGGCTCTGAAAGGACAGCTTCTGGAGGCCGTGGATCCCTAATCCTCAGGGCGAGTGACATCCAGTTACCAGGAAGGCAGAAGCAGGCTCTAGGAAATCTTCAAGGGCCAGGAATGCCTGCTGCCTTTTTTCTCTACCTCCGAATAGCCCACATCTTTCAGGCTTCGCTGCCCCTGCCCAGGCGGAATAGCTGCCTCCTCTCTCACTCCACCGTGCTCCCCGATGCCTCCGCAGATGCCTGCATCTGTCGCTGCACAGCTGAAACCCCCTAGACTATGCGGACAGATCTTTCTCCTTTTCTCACCCCCTTGATGCCTAAGATGGGGTCTGCTTCCAATCCATCAAATAAATGCTTGCAGAACTGGTCATGCTGAGCCAATCCATGACATCCAAGGAGAAATATGGAAGCGTGAGGTGTTAGCTAGGGCACAGGCTGTTTGGTTTGAGTCTGCGCAAGCCAGGGGGTGGGGGAGTGGGGGGTGCAGGAAGTGGGCTCTGGGGAGGCCCCTCCCACACTTCCATCAGCCCAGGTCTGGCAGCGGGTGGAGCAGATGCTGCTGTTCCTGCAGGGCCATTTTCTTGCTCTCCTGGGCTCTGAGCAACTCCCGAGTCTGCACGAGGCTCACCCTTTCCCTACCCCCAGGGGCCCTGCAACCGTTCCCACACTGTCCGTCCTTTTCTGAGTAGTTTATATTCTCTGTATGGTCTCTCACTCTCCCCCTAAGTCTAAGTCTCATCCTCTGGCATTGGCACCTTTCTCTCACTGAACCTACCCTCCCCAGAGTCACCCACACCCCTGGGGCTGACCAGAGCAAAGGCAGCACTCAAAAGATGCTGACCCTGTGCATCTCTCTGCTGCTTCCTGGGACCCATGCCCTGGGCAGCTTGGTCTCTCTTCATAAGGGCATCTACCGACCCTGGACTGAATTTGGCCCGCACATACGGGGTCAGACTGGAATGCCAGGGGCATTGCCACCCCAGGAGCAACCCTCCACCAACGAGGGAGGAGCTGTGTGGATAACTAGCCCCACTTCCCACCCCGGAGTGGACAGTCTGCAGTGCGTTCCACATGTCAGAAGGGCCCCACTGGGCCTGGGCCCTGACTGCCCACAGCAGTAGCCACTCATGAATACACTTTCTCCACTCTTCTCCATTCTGGCTACTTCCCTGCTCCCTCACCTGCTCCCTGGAATCACCTGGCAAATCAATGACTTCACCCAAATCCTTGTCAAAAGGCCTGTTTTCCAGGAAACCAAACTAAGGCAAGAGCTCATGTTACTCTCCTCACTGCCAACCAGAAAAGAACAGGCTCCTACACGCTGTCTGCAAGGCCCTCCGGACCCCCAGCTGTGTCTGCCTCTTCTGCACCACCTCCCACCCTCTCCAGCCTCCAACTTCATATGCTGGGAACAGAGAAATGCTCGTGGGCACCAGCAGCACCAACATTCCTCCCCTACACACACACACACACACACACACACACACACACTCTCTGCCTCGTGCTCAACCCAGGCACTTCATCTAGGAGGTCAATCCTCTGGCTCCTTCCTAAGGTGAGCATACTGTGAAGCCAGCTTCAAGGAAGAGGTAGCCAGAATAGAATGGGGTGCTGGCTCAGAGCGAGGCCCAACAGGCCTGGGGAGTCCCTGCCCTGTGGATGCTGCAGTGGGTTGCTCTGTGGTCAGTCCTGTTAGCAGCCCTGCAAGCCTCGCAGGCAGGAAGGAATCCTCTTCCACCTGATGCCTGGTGGTGCGCTGAACTCAGCTTGCACTGGCTCAAAAGAACCAAACTTATGCCTCTCTTCCCAATTCTGCATTCCTTGACACAGCCTTGATAGCTTGGAATCAGCCATGGTGAGAATATTTACACCATGGAAATTGGAAGTGCTACAAAGCAAGGATTTCGTTTTCTTCAAAGAGCCACACTGCCGTTGCCCCATCCCCGCCTCCACCCCCTGTGGCTCCCAGCTGTAATGAAATCCTGAGTGGGTCTGTGGGTTCCTAGCACAGGTTCTGGCTCTGATCTTCCACCCAAGAAGCAGCCCAGGGTCAGCTAGGGGGAAGGAAGTCAACTGGGTAGCCTGGTGCCAAGATGGATGCAGACAGGAGCCAGACCCACATGCAGCTGGGAAACCAGAGCAGGGAGGACCTGGGCCTGGAGGGCAAGACCAGGGCTGTGTGTGTGTGTGTGTGTGTGTGTGTGTGAGAGAGAGAGAGAGAGAGAGTGAGAGAGAGAGAGAGAGAGAGATTCCAAGAGAAACAGAGGGGCAGCAGGAAGAGACAATGAGGGAAGGAAGAGGAAGATAGAAAAACTTGGAGAGAAAGCAAACACAGACAAAAGTACAAAAAGCAGATGAAGGAAAAAAGTGTGACAAGGCCAATGGAGTAAGGGGCAAAACCAGAGAGGAAAGCAGCCCGAAATGGAGCGAGCTGGGGCAGAAACTGAAAGATCCAGTGACAGAGGTGACAGGGAGTGTGAAGAGCAAAGACAGCAGTGGGAGAGGGCCTAGGAGAGCGAGCAGGCCCAGGCTGCTGGTGCCCAGGGGCAGCCTGCTAGAATGGCTGGGAGAACCAGGCCCTGAGCCCCCAGCCCAGCCCAGCCCTCGTGAATACCCCCTCAGGTGTCAATCAACGACAGGATTCAAAGATGCAAACATTTGATTGCTTCTTCAATTTAGGCTCTAAATCCCTCCATAACTCAATAACATATTACCCAATTACTCACAGGATGAGCGATTTTTAAATTAGGTAAAAAATATTTAGGCAATTAAATTGCTAAGTGATTTGATTGTTTCTGAAAGAAACTCCCTCATAAATGCACCCTTGAGTTTTTTATTCTCCCTTGTTACATCGGCCTGAGGAAGGGATGCACAGGTTGAGGGGTGTGCCTGGTGGCTCTGCCCGGCTGAAGCCCACACATCCTTGGGGTTAGGGTCCCTGGATTTCTGCCCTTGCACTTGCCCAGTGGTGTGCCAAAGTCAGCTGGTGCTGGCTTGAGAAAACAGCTATGCACATCTCCTCCAGATGCTGCACTCTGAGCATCATGTTGAGAGCCAGAAATTGGTCATGGGGGGAGCATTTATACCGTGGAATTGGCAAGTGCTACAAACCAGGGATTCTTTATTCCTCAGAAAACCACCATGGCCTTTGCTCACCCATGCCCCAAGCTGTCTCTGGCTCCCAGGTGTGCTGAACCCTGAGCACACTTGTGGATTTATAGCACTGGCTCCAGGTCCCTGCTGGGAGCCTCCCTGGGGATAGAGCAGAAGCCACATGGGGGCTGTCAAGTGGGCAACATGGTGCCTACATGGACTTGCCGGGGCCTGTCCCAGGGGTCCTCGTGTCTCTCCTCCAGGCAGTGTGGTCTGGAGGGAATAGAATTCAGACAAGGAAATCCAGGCCCAGCGAGGGAAGCAGCTGGCACTGCTGCCTGCAGCGTGTCTGGGGGTGGGGTTGGGGTTGGGGCGCAGGTCCAGCTGGGTGGCCCCGGGCTCAGAGTCCCAGGAAGTTTGCTGTGCTACTTCTACACAGCAGAGTCCTATTGTCATTTATAACTCTCCACGGCCTTCCTGGGAAGCCAAGCCCTGGTGCCTGCGGCCCTTTGTGGCATCACCTTGAAGGATCTGCGTTGGCAAATTTGAAGGGGGACCTAACTGGGGAGAAGGCTAGAGAGAAATGTCAAAAAAACATCCCAGGGGTTGCGCTGGGGTGTGAGACCCTCTTCTAGGTCTTTCTACCCAAGGAGCAAGGTAGATTCGACCTTGATCTTTGAGTGAGTGAAATCTGATCAGGGCAGCGGGGGTGGGGGGGTAGTTTGAAGAGAAGGATGAGGGTCCAGCCCCATCAGTTACATGAGGAGGGGACAAAGTGGGTTGAGGAGGAGGGCGAACTGGGCCAGAACCACAGACATGTGAGGAGGAGGCCGGAACTCACCTCTCTGAGAAGCCGATCACTTGGGAAACTAAGCCCAAGGCACACCCAGAGCAAGTGCCCCGATTTCCCCTCGGAAGGAAGGAGAGGGATGTCCTGGCCCAGGAGGGGCAACTGAAGTCACGTAACTCAAAGGGTCAGACCCACCCCCAACCACTCCCCAGGAGGCAGTTGCCATTCTTTGGACCTGAGCTGTGCCAAATGTTGGTCACGGACGCCCACACCCCAGGCCAGAATGGCTCTCAGACCAATATCCCACGTGTGGAGAAGACATTCTGGAAGGCCTAGAAGATTCTCCTCTGCAAGCCCTGATATAGTCAGGACTTCCCTTCATAAAAAGAACCCCAACCCGTCATGCTTCCACACAAAGCTGGCCACAGAGACCCAACTCCGAGGGCAAGGAGCCAGCCCAGGCAGCTGGGTGCCTCATTTTCATGCTCTCTCTTTCTCCCTCCCTTTCTCTCTCCCTCTCTCTCTCTCTCTCTCTCCCCACCCCCAATCTGGGTCCTCACTCACCATCAAGTAACTAGCCCACAGCAAACAGCTAAATATAGTCCCTTATTCTTTGAATCTCAGAAACCACCACTGTCTATCAACATGCATTTCACAGTCACTCCAGCCATGAGCCAGCTGCTGCTGCTGGAACTTCACTGGGCTGCAGGAAAGCCCATTTCTTCTTGGGGAGGTGGCAGTGGGGGTGTGTCTGCATGTAAGGAAAACACCAACTTTGAGGGGGCAGCTTTAGAAGGTGTGAAACCCACTGGGACTTTGGAATCAGAGAGACGAGGATTCAAATCTTACCTTCACCGCTTCCTAGCTGCGTGATCTCAGGCAAGTTACTTAACCTCCCTGAGCCGCCTCATCCTCATCTGTGTAATGGGACTAGTGTTACCTGGCTCACGTGACTGTTAGGATGGCCATCCAGGATAATGGGTTAAAGCTTCTAGCCAAGGCCTGGCACAGACAGAGAGCTGGGTAACTGCACACTCCCCTCCTTTCATGCCATCATTCCTGGCTGTCCCACAGTAGGGTGGAAACTACAAGTGCAATGCCTGCCCAGAAAGTGATATTACTAAGGTCTATAATTAGCGGCTTGTTATGTACAGAGTACCTGCCCTGTGCCCTGGCCCTGGCCTTCCTCTCTGACACTGGGAGAACCAGACACACACACAGGAATGCATGTGCACAGGTAGGCTCAGGGTACGGTGCACAGAGGACAGGCTGACTGAGGCAAGAGGACTGGGCAGGGAGCATGTGGTACCCCTGCTAACCTGCCTCTCTGCTCTCCCCTCCTGGGCCAGGCTTCGACCCTGGATGTAGGAAGAGGCTTTGGCGCCCTCTGCTGACAACAGCACTGCCTGCAGTCCACTCCCACCTAGCTAGAGCCTGCATAGCGATCCCTGGGTGCCTGGAGAACTCCCCTCCCTTTAGTGCGGGAAGAGGGAAAAGCAGAAGGGAGGAGAGAGAAGGAAGATGCAGGACAAAGGGAGAAGGGAAGAATGGAGCCTGGGTCCTTTCTGTCCTCATTGCTACCAGGATGGGGAATCCAGCTCTGCAGGGCAGCCCCTAACTGCAGCAGCTGCTCATAGCAGAGTCACCCCTTCAGATGCTCATTTTAGAGACCTCACAGTGACACAACCAGTCCCCAGGGAGTTTCTCAGGCTCTCGCTGTGATGCCACAAAGTCTGCACCATGGAACTATGCTCCAGGCCAGGGAGAATTTCCACTTTCTCCGGAAATGCCAAGGCCCAGAACTTTAGTCCTAGAGGCGTAAGAGCTGAATGGCAAAGGAAAACAAAAAACAAAACAAAACAAAACAAAACAAACTTGTGGATTTGGGAGCCAGACAGACTTGGGCAGACTGCCAGCACTGGCACTCGCTAGCCACCTCTCCAACAACCTCTGCATCTTCGTCCTAGAAATGGATGGAAATAATATGGTTGCTGGGAGAATTCAATGAAAATTCATACAGAGCACAGCCCAGGGCCAGACACACAGGAAGTGGGCAATAAATGTCCGCAATTACGATTTCTGTGGTTGTTTCCCTTGCCATGGACATCATGAGGGAGGAAGACCACAGTGTCATCAAACCTCTGAAGCTTGTGTGACACACTGACTGGTGGAGAGATGGTGGGGTCGTCAGAGCCCCATCCTTACAGAAGGCCACAATGTCAGCCAGATTCCCACCAGGAACACCAGTTGTGACTGCCTGATGGCACCGATTCTCTTTGACCTGGGACAGGCCTTCCCTGCTCCTCGCCAACACCACCTACCCTGGCCAGGCTGACTCTCCAAGGTGTGCGTCAGCCAGCCCACCCTGAACGCACCCAGTCTTGTCTGATCCTTGCAAGGTGTGTATCTGGCCTGACCCGGGCAGCAAGGCCACTCTCTGGTATTTTTGGACTCGGGGCTCACTGAGAGTCGGTTCTTTCTCATGACAGAACCTTCACAGTATAATACTTGGAAACTGTTAGTGGCCATATTTTCTGCCTTCTGGACAAAACCAGTGCACAGCGAAAGGAATGAGGCTGGCCTGCAGCAGGAAGCAAGAGCAAAGGGCTGGGAGAGGGATGGTTCCAGACATCACTCATGCCACCTGTGTCACCACCTCTCCTCTAGCTCTCACCGAACGCATGCTTAGATTCTGTGCGATGCTCTGGGATCCCTCCAATAAATCCCCACATCTGCATAAGCTGGCATGAGCTGGGCTTCTGTCACTTGCAAGTAAAAGGACAAGGACATGCTCCTTGAGCCCCTTGGTTCCCCACCCCCACCCCCCTTGCACTGGCTTCCCATCTTCACTCACAGAAGCTCCCAGCCCTGACTTTTTACTTTCCCCACCCCTAACATGTTCCAAAGCTGGCTTTTTCCTCTTTGGCTTTTCAGAATGTTTTCTGAGTATAACACGTTCATTGTAGCGTCCCAATTTGGGGGGTTATAAAGTGGAAATTGTTTTCGAACAGCTAAGTCCCCTCTCCCAGCTGTGTTCTGCTGAAAGCCCCTTTTCTGCTGGGTGGCAGGGGTCTTAACGACATTTTGCCTGCATGGCACAACTCCCCTACCATTGCCTTCTGTTGGGCCAGTCTCCTTCAGCAATCAACCCTCTGCCCCATTCAGCTCCTCCAGTTATCCCCACCTCTGCTCTGGCAGAGCTGAGACTCTAGTGCGTGGCCCAGAGCTGGGGGTGGGGGTGCGGGGTGGATCTAGCCCTAAGCCTGTCCTCCCTCTCTCTCTCTTCTAGGGAGTCTCTGAGACCCTGGGGGGCCAGGAGAAGAATGTGGAAGCAAATCTCACCAGGCTGTCCTCTCCTGGCTTGGTTGCCACAGCTCCTCTGGCTATTCCAACCCATCCTCTGTTCTAAGGCTGACCCCCTCTGGAAAGCCTGTGCATTTTTTTTTCTTTTTCTTTTTTTTTTTTTTTTTTTTGGTCTTTTTAGGGCCTGTACCTGTGGCATATGGAGGTTCCCAGGCTAGAGGTCGAATCGGGGCTGCGCTGCCAGCCTACACCTCAGCCACAGCAACGTGGGATCTGAGCCTTGTCTTCGACCTACACCACAGCTCACAGCAACGCCAGATCCTTAACCCACTGAGCAAGGCCAGGGATCGAACCCACATCCTCACGGATGCTAGTCAGGTTCACTGACCACCGAGCCACGACGGGACTTCCCAAATTAATACTACTAATAAAAATCTTAGAAATACCATGCAGGATTTCGTCCATTTTAAGGATAAAGAGAAATAATTCTGTAAGCACCCATGCAGAGGGGTAAAGGGGGGAAGCAGCGACAACATTTCTGAAAAAGGTCTAATTGGAAGAGTGAGTCCATGAAACGCTGGGAAGTACTTACGGTGGAGAAAAAAAGCTTCTGTCAAAAAACCAACTTGGGAGATGCAGAGTGAAGCAACCCAAGACAAGGTCCTCTACGAGGCATTCTCGGGGCTTTTAAACCATGTGTTTGATTAGTGATATTAGCAAGCACAGTTTTCCAAGTGTAATGGCAAAACCCTTTCCCACTGGCTATGTGGTAAGACAAGTGCTCTTTGGGAACCACTCTTCTATAGGATTTTGAGAGATCATCGCTGTGACCGCAAAGTCCAACAATTTGCAAGGCACCCTCATGCGTGAAGTCAACAGAAAAAGACCTTGCTGCCCTCCAGAACTGGGGATACATGCCAAGTGTGGTTCTTCCTCTCCCGGGGGGAACGTACTCAGAGATGACGTGCAGCAAGCGGGAACCAATCAGAATAAGCAAAATCATAGTAAACACCAGCCAAAAATCAGTATGGAGAAGTCTGTTGTATAAAGATGTGGAAGTGAATGTTAAAAACTTAGAGGAGTTCCTGTCATGGCGCAGTGGTTAAGGAATCCAACTAGGAACAGTGAGGTTGCAGGTTCGATCCCTGGACATGCTCAGTGGGTTAAGGATCTGGCGTTGCCGTGAGCTGTGGTGTAGGTTGCAGATGCGGCTGGGATCCCGCGTTGCTGTGGCTCTGGTGTGGGCCAGCAGCTTCAGCTCTGATTAAACCCCTAGCCTGGGAACCTCCATATGCTGTGGGAGCGGCCCTCGAAAAGGCAAAAAAAAAAAAATTACCAGACATATGATGATGTATGTATCCATCAGAGTCCAGTCACTGGACAGAAACCACAGCAGAAACCACATCCTTCCCAGTCCAGTCCCAGGCCGCAGGGGGCTGACCCCACAAACCGCATTCACACACACACACACACACACACACACACACACACACACACACCCAGGCTTCCAGATGCTCCAGCTCTGGCTGGGTTCTGACAACAGGGGTTGCTATCTGGCTGCTGTATTCTTCCTGCTTCTTCCCCACCTGTAGTGCCCTCTCTCTGGCAGAAGCAGTGTCCCCAACCTCAGGTCTTGCCTGGACCTATCCTCCAAGGTGCCAGCTCTCTCTGGCTTCCTCCCTGGTCCCTGCAGCCCTGGGGATGATAATATCTCCCTACTGGTGCCAGGCTTGGGGTACCTCACATCCCGTGTTTGTTTCCTTCACATTATCCACGCTTCTGTGGGGCAGTTCCTTCATTCAACTCTATTTCAACCATCTGAGGGGAATGTTTCTTGCCAGGCCCCTGACGCACACAGTTTTCAACACTTTTTGTAGAGCCAGAGTAACTCTAACACCTGACAAATGGCACGAAGAAAAACAGAGCAAAGGCATGGGTCATACGCTAGTCTCCTTTATATGCACATAAAGTCCTAATAAAAATTTAATCAGATTAAAGTCCAGAGCAAGTCCAACAATGTATTAAAAGAATGTGCTCAGTGCTTTCATTGTAAGCATCTTTGCCAGAGAAATCTTTGCCGAAAGCATTTTTACTGCAAGAATTTTTGCTGTATAACTAATTGGATGCAAGGCAATTTTGCTGAGAAAGATCACATAGCTGGTTGACAATTTTTGGTCTGACAGTTTGGTTTCCATTGGTTGAAATGTGTTAGCATTTCTTCCAGTTAGTGACATTATTGACGGCTTTATGGAGCTGACAGATGACGATGACTTGCCCCAAGAGTTGGTTTCTTATTTTGAAACACACTACACTGGAGGAGAAAGAGGTCTCGAGGGCTTCAAAGGCACAGAGTTGAGTCCACTTTTCCCACAGAAGTCTGGCACAACTCTCAGGGGACATGTGACATTTCGCTAAAAACTAACAACAGCGTAAAGGCTTTCACAGCTCTATACAGAGCTCAGGGATAAGTACACATCCTAGGACTTGGAAACAGACACGCCTCTTGATGAAGGAGGAAATTTTAGGCAGAAAGAGTGAGATGCCAAACGAGAAGACAAATCATCAAGCAAAAGTATAAAATATTATGAACGCAAGACTTGGAAGATAAGTGCATAGATACAATCCACAAAATAAAATCAGTTGTTTGTGCAGGATTGCCACGAATCTACACACATTTAAAATTTATTCAGTCACTTATGAAGTTCCCTTCTTGGCGCAGTGGAAACGAATCCGACTAGGAACCATGAGGTTACAGGTTCAATCCCTGGCCTTGCTCAGTGAGTTAAGGATCCAGTGTTGCTGTGAGCTGTGGTGCAGGTCACAGATGTGGCTCGGATCTGATGTTGCTGTGGCTGTGCAGTAGGCTGGCAGCTGTAGCTCATATATGACCCCTAGCCTGGGAACCTCTATATGCCATGGGTGCAGCCCTAAAAAAGCAAAAAAAAAAAAAAAAAACAAACAAACAAACAAAAAAAGGTATTCAGTCACTTATGATGGAACATGATGGAGGATAATGTGAGAAAAAGAATGTATATACATGTGTGATTGGGTCACTTTGCCGTACAGTAGAAATTGACAGAACACTATAAACCAAATATAAAGGAAAAAATTAAAATCATTAATAAAAAAGAAAAAAGTATTCGAATATTTTGTATTTGCAATAAAGTCTTTAATTTCATTATTCATTTTGCATGGTTCTGTCCCCCTTAATGCCCCTCTTTTATTTTTCATAATTTTATCTTTTATGGCAAAATTGCCTTACAACCGGTTAGTTATGCGGTGTAAATATTTATGGCAAAGATGACTGGGCAAAGATGCTTACAGTGAAAGTACCCAGAACTATTGAAAGAATATTCCTTGAGCAAACATTCCTGGAATGCATGGATGATGCCATATCAAAACTGCAGGAAACTGATTAACCAGAGCAACAGGTCAAAGGAGAAAAAAAGATAATGTTATATTCTATATAGATATTTGGTAAATTTCTTTCTTTCTTGTTTTTTCCCTTTTTTCTTTTTAGGGCCATACCCATGGCATATGGAGGTTCCCAGGCCTTGTGTCGAATCAGACCTGCAGCTGTCAGCCTATACCACAGCCACAGCAATGCCAGATCTAAGGTGCATCTGTGACCTATCCTGCAGCTTGCAGCAAGGCTGGATCCTTAACCCACTGAGGAAGGCCAGGGATTGAACTGGCATCCTCATAGATACCAGTCAGGTTCTTAACCAGCTAAGTCACAACAGGAACTCTGACAATGGGTAAATTTCACTATCTATTTCTGATTTTCTTTTAAATAGCTTTAGTAGGAGTTCCCACTATGGTCCAGTGGATTAAGAATCTGACCTCAGTGACTTGGGTTGCTACAGAGGCATAAGTTCAATCCCTGGCCTGGTGCAGTGGGTTAAAGGATCTGGTTTTGCCAGAGCTGCAGCATAGGTTGCAGCTGTGGCTCAGATTCAAACCTTGGCCCAGGAACTTCCAAATGCAGCAGGTGCAGCCATAAAATTTAAAAACAAAACAAGGAGTTCCCATTGTGGCTCACCAGAAACGAATCTGACTAGTATCTGTGAGGACACAGTTTCGATCCCTGGCCTCGCTCAGTAGGTTAAGGATCCAGCATTGCCATGGGCTGTGGTGTAGGTCTCAGACGTGGCTCAGATCTGGCATTGTTGTGGCTGTGGCTGTGGCCAGCAGCTATGGCTCCAATTTGACCCCTAGCCCGGGAACCTCCATTTGCTGCAGGTGCAGCCCTAAAAAAAGACAAAAAAATAAATAAAACAAAACAAAACAAAAAACCTCTAGGGAACTAGAGATTTAAGTATACTTATTTCACACAATAAAAAGTATGAGTTCTCAAACCCACAGCCAACACCAAAACAGTGAAATTCAGGACCCATTCTCATCAAATAAGGGAACAAGACAAAAGATTTCTTCTGTCTTGTTATTCAACATTGTTCTAAAGATTCTAGCTAACACAATTAGAGAAAAATATAACAAGTGGCAAATGAATAATAATTATTTGTGAATATGATTATCCTCTTAGAAAAACTAGGAAAAGAAACACAAAGTTATCAGAATAGAAGAGTTTTGTAAAGTGGCCAGTTATAACTACAGAAAAGTTATTATCTTTTCTACTTCCTCATAACTTGTTAGAAGATATTATGCAAAAAAATAAAGATGTTGTATTATTATTTAAAACAACATTTATTATCTCAGAGTACCTGTGGGTCAGGAATCTGGGTGTGGCTTAGCTGCGTTCTCTGTCTCAGGGTCTCTCCCAAGGCTACAGTCAAGTAGTTAGCCCAAGCTTGGTCTCATCTGAAGGTTCAATGGGCAAGCTCACTCACACAGTTGTTGGACTGAGCGCCTCAGTTCCTTGCCACCATAACACAGACCACAATGCCACCAGAATACAGATAACGACAAGGCAGCTGGTTTCATAGAGAGGCCAGAGTGAGAGAGAGTTCTAGCAAGACAGAAGTCACAATCTTTCACAACCTAATCTCAGAATTAAGATTCCACCGCTTTTTTCCACAGTCTGCCAGAGGTCACTGGGAACCATTTCAGAAGCTGCCTGCCACAGATGCCATTGCCATGTTTTTGTTGTTGTTGTTTTGTTTTTTGCATTGTTTTGCTTTGTTTTTTGGCCTCCCTGCAGCATGTGGAGTTCCCGGGCCAGAGATCAGATCCAGGCCACAATCTAAGCCACAGCTGCGGCAACTCCAGATCCTTGACCCATGGTGCCTGGCAGGGATTGAACCTGTGCCCCAGCACTCCCAAGACACTGTAGATCCTGTTGTGCCATGGTGGGAAGCCCATCATGTTTAATGAAAAGAAGCACCAAACACAATGTTCACCCATAAAACTTCACTGAAGAACACTTTTTTTTGTCTTTTTTGCCATTTCTTGGGCCGCTTCCGCGGCATATGGAGGTTCCCAGGCTAGGGGTCAAATCAGAGCTGTAGCCATCGGCCTACACCACAGCCACAGCAACTCGAAATCCAAGCTGAGTCTGCAACCTACACCACAACTCATGGCAACACCGGATCCTTAACCCACTGAGCAAGGCCAGGGATCGAACCCACAAGCTCATGGTTCCTAGTTGGATTCGTTAACCTCTGCACCACGATGGGAACTCCACTGAAGAACACATTAAAAGACCTTAACAACAGAAAGATACACCACGTTCCTGAATGGAAACACATAATGCTGCAAAGAAGTTAATTATCTCTACATTTAATCCATAAATTTAACCCAATCCCAATTCTCAGAGGAATATTTTGTTTGTTTTTGTTTGTTTTTTGTTTTTTTGTCTTTTTGCCTTTTCTAGGGCCGCTTCCCAAGGCATATGGAGTTCCCAGGCTAAGGGTCTAATCGGAGCTGTAGCCACCAACCTACGCTAGAGCCACAGCAACGCGGGATCCAAGCCACGTCTGCAACCTACACCACAGTTCACAGCAACGCCGAATCCTTAACCCACTGAACAAGGCCAAGGATCGAACCAACCTCATGGTTCCTAGTTGGATTCGTTAACCACTGCACCACGACGGGAACTCCTTATTTAGTTTTTGTTTAATTTGGCAAAAAAAAAAAAAAAATTGAGAGTTCATCTAAACCATAAGCGCAAAGAATGATTAAAAAAAAATAAATGAGACATACTCTCAGTTGATAACCCTTATTTAAAAGTCACAATTGAGAGTTCCCTTGTGGAGTAGTGGGTTAAGGATCCAGCATTGTCACTGCAGTGGTTCAGATTGCTGCTGTGCCGTGGGTTCAGTTGCTGGCCCCAAATAAATAAATAGATAAAAATTACAATTATTAGCATAAGACAATATCAGTGTAAAAATTATCTGACAAACCAATGGAATAGAAAAGAAAGCCTAGTTAAACAGAAAAGAGATTCTGTATGGGATAAAATGGCTTCTCAGATCACTAGGAATTCACACGACTCATGTTGGGACAGTGGCTTAATCTGTTCTCAAGTTATATTCTTACCCCTCGCCACATATGAGGATGAAGCAGATTAAAGAGTTAAGTAAAAAAATGAGATGAAAATATAAAACTTTGGCAGGAAATTTAATTGAAAACATATATTCTTGGTGAAGGCAAAGGGGAAAAATCAATAATCTGACAGCTTAAAAATGAAGCACTTCAGTATATCAGGAAAGTATTAAAAATATTGATGCAAGTGACAAACTTTAAAAATTACCTGCATAACATGTGACAGAGTGATATATGAAAAGATGCTAAATATATTATATATAACAAGTCAATACTAAACAGATGAATGTTACAACAGAAAATAATCCAAGAATATGAACAGGAAAATCACCGTTCATTCATTTATTCAACAAATATTTACTGAGTGACTCAAAGGTCACAGAGTCAGCACAATGATTCACCTGGACTCAAGACCGGTCACCCCCTTTTGTCTGTTTACTTGTGTCACCCCCACCAGACTGCGAGCTCTTGCTCTTTGGGGACCCCCGTAGCCAGCATGGGGCCTGCATGCAGCAGGCCCCCAAGGAACATGCTGACTGAATGAGGGGACAGAGAAGGAGTAATTTGGAAACACAGATGAGACTGATGAGATTCCATGAGTAAGAGAGATATGAAAGAATAGGAGCACTAGAGACTGCAAGCCACACGAATGGAGGGAGACAGAGAAAATGAATGATGATGAATAAATGAATGCGAAAATGGGGGTTTGGGGGGGAAAGAAAAAAAAAAGGTAGAGAAACACAGAGAGACCCAAATGAAAGTTAGAGATCTAAAGGCCGGAAAACAGAAGCAGAAGAAGAGAGAAAAGAGCCTTCCTTCCCTTTTAAGCTTGCCTGCAGCTCTCAGGCCCTGGGGTTCCTGCCTCATCTCCCTGACGGTTCTCCAGGGTTTGCAGGGCTGCAGCCCAGGGACCAGCATCCTGTCTGGTCTTGCCCGCTCTCCTTAGGGCAGGAAACTATCTTACCCCCTTCTCACAAGGGCATGCTGGTAGAGCACCCCTTCCAACTCATTCCAGGTTTGGGGCTCTCCCAGCCCGCAGGCCCTAGCTGCTATCCAGGAAGGCCCCTGGGCTGGGACCCTTTCTGCGGGATCCTGCAATAAGGATCCTCCTGGCCTCTGCCAGCTCCAGACCCGGAAAGAGAGGGGACAGGGAGTTGGGGGGAAGGGGAGAGGGAATGTTAGCCTTCTGCAGGCGCCGGAGCCCCGCCTGTCTCTGGGGAGGGGGAGAAAGTCAGGAGGGGGAGAAGCTGTCTGGGCTGGTGGCTGAGGAGATCAGGGGATCGAGGAGGCTTCCTGCCTCACAGAGCTTTGCCTCAATCCCCAGACTGTTCTATCAGCTCTGGTATTTCCAATTCCCCAGGGAACCATGGGGGAGAGAGCCCCCAGAGCCAGCAGGGAAAACCGAGTGGGAGGTGGCCAGAGCTACCGATTTCCCCTGGGTCCTAGAGAAGGGTGGGTTCCTTCCCGCCCCACATCCCCCACCCCATTTGTCCCTCAAAAACGCTCTGACTTCACCTCCCCCATTTCCGGGCTTCTCTTGAGTTCCAGCCCTGCAGAGAGACACTTCCAAACCAAAGGGCCCCAGCCCGCTCCGTGGACCCCTCCAAGGCTGTCTTAGTTCTGGGGACGGAACACCCCCCTGCTTCCCCCACCACTGCACCAGATGTGGCTGCAGGGGAGGGTGTGGGCGCAGGGCCCAGCTGGCAGTGGTCACTCGGTGGTCCTCTCCCTGCAGAGTCAGCGTGTTCTGTGCCAGCTTGCCCGGGCCTCCGCGCTTAGCACTTCCTCCGGCCCACTTTCCAGAGGCAGCGGCTGGGGCCTCACAATCCAGCGCTGCCTGGCCGGGGCTTCCATCCCCAGTTCCATACAAATCTCATCAATGGCCTTTCCTGATGCCCTTTCCAAGAGGCCTGGGCTCGGCAGCCAGGGATCATGGTGGGCGGGGGAGACCCAGCCCTGCTCCATGTGGGGCACAGAGGGCAGGGGTGCCCAGAGCCAGCCTCATCGTTTCCTCCCAACCAGAGAAACATCCTGACCCACGGCGGGCCTCCTGATCCTTTCCTGGGCGAAGCAGTAAGGATCCTGCCGCTTCTGCCCTTTCCCTGCTCCCTAAACCTTCTGTGGGTTGGGTCTGAGGCCTCCTCACTCCCCAATGGATTTTCCAGAGCCTGGAGTTCTCTCATAGGATCAAAGGACAAGGGCTGTCCCATGGGAAGCCTAGTGGCAGAACAACCTGGTCCAGAGCTGAGCACATAATAGGGTTTCTAATAAAGTCACACATTACCAATAAGCTTTTGCACCTCCAAACCCTCAGCCCTCCAAGAGCCCTTACGCCTGGTTCCTAGTGCCAGGGACTGGCAACAAACCTCAGCCACATGGCTAGATCTTAAACCTGAGGGTGTGAACCCGGCCCACAGGGACAGGGCCTAGAGAAGAGCTGCCTGCCACTCCACTCACCTCCAGACAGCTGGGCCCCAGCCTAGCCTGGCGCCTTGGAGCCCTCATTTGACCCCAGCCCTGCACCCTTTGCAGACTGCCCAGGTCTTCTTCAGATCCCCACTCTGCAGGGTCTAATCAAAGGAAGCCAGGATGCTGCCAGCTACTCAGGCAAGGCCCTGCCCTGCGTGTGGAGAGGTGGAACCAGGCAGGCTCCCCTGGGCTCAGCGATCTGAGGGGGTCTTGTCAGTAACTTAGTGAGACCCCGACAGAGAGGGAGAAGGAAGGTGAGGGGCGGGAAATGCGGAGGAGGGAAGAGGACAGGCCTCAGGGGGTTGTCCCCAGCTGGGCACAGGGAAGGATGCTGAAGGCAGATAAAAATAGGAAAGGGACAGAGAAAATGGGAGAGGGTGGACACCCTTGGGGATAAAGCCCTTGTTCCCTCACTGGTCTAAGAGGAAAGAAAAATAGTGGCCACACGCCTGGCACTGCGCTGGCTACTTTTCATAATCCTCTTGTTTCATCCTCCCAAATATACCACGAGAAAGGTATTATTACTCCCAAGTTACAGATGAAGACTCTGAGGCTCTGAGAGCTTAAAAGCCTTCCCTGGGGAGGGGCTGGGGGTCAGGCCAGGACCTTGGCTCAGTCACCCTGGGACCCCAGGTCTCCAGTCTCAGCAGAGACGGCTGGCAGGGCCAAAGCCCTGGCCCCGGGAGCCTGTGCAGAGGCCCAAGCTATGTTCAGAGCAGAGTTTATTCAAACAGAGCCTAACAGGAAACTTGGCTCCTCTGACTCACTCTGATTCGACCTTATTAAGAAAAAAGAAAGAGGAGCAGGAGCCAGCATTGGGTAGGGTTTCACGCCAAGAGCTGGCTCCCAGGCAGAGGCTGGCTGAGCACAATGGCCTGTGCCCTGATCCCCACAGCTCCAGAGCCCTGAGGCAGCCCCTGCCCCCTGCCTGGCTGGAGAAGAGGGGTCCTGCCTTCTCCACTCTGCCAGCAGGGCTCCCCTACCTCTCAGCCATCCTCTGTTCTCCCTCTGTTTCTCCTTCTCCCTCCCCCTCCCCACCTGGGGGTACCCTGAGGCCTGTTTCCATAGCTCTTCCTCCTCCTCTCCTGGCGCTGCTGCCCATCTGGCTGGCAGGAGGGCCCTACAGGACCCCAGGGATTCCAAGAGGCTGAGGCCAGCGCTGCAGGGGGCAGGTGGGAGGGAGGGAAGGCTTAACCCTCCCAGTCCCAGCCCTCAGTGAGCCCAGCTGGGCATCTGGCTTCCTGTCCCAAGCCAAACCAGTTGCTCCTTGCAGGAGTCCTGTCTGGTGTCTAAGATCAAACCCCACACCAGGGAGCCAAGGGCCATGCTGTGAATGGCTGCTGGCTGGACTGTGAGGGTGGACAGGTGCCCTGAGTCACCTGAACCAAACTTCATCCTGAGGCACAGTGTGATGGAACAAATGCTGACGGGAATGGGGGGGGGAGGGTCCAGGGTCTTTGAGGAAGGTCCACTTTTGCTGTCTCCTCCAAAGGTGGGCTCCAGGATTTTTCAAAGTAGGGGAACCTGGAGACACCAAGGGCAGGTTCTTGTCCTTGGTGTGGAAGCACAAGAGGGCAATGTCTGCCCTCCGGTTCCCATGACCAGAGTTGGAGAAAGCAGCCCAGGGGAGGCATCAGAGTGATTTCTTGGAGGCCAAAGCATCCAAACTTCTGAAGCCCCTCTGATTTTTGCCAAGAGGGTAGAGAACCTGCCAAAGCATTCTTGAGGAAACAGCCGGTCTAATCCTCCACTGATCAGATGTGGTGACTGGATCAGAATGGGGAAGGCGCTTGCCCCAGATCACCCAGCAGCTTAATCACAGCTGCTGGACTAGCTCATTCCCCGAGTTCCCCCCTTCTGCTGTTCTGTGCTTACGGCACATGGTGCCTCCCCATGACTCCTGTCCGGTATCAAAGACAGGCCCCAGGTTTCATTTTATCCCTGTGTATACTCCGGTGATTTCTAGGCTATGTCGACTCCAGAGATGCAGGACAGAAACCACACACGATAGGCAGCAAGTTGATCTCTCCTATGATTTCGCAAGTTCCTTTCAGCACAGGGACACACCCCCATTCTACAAACTGGGAGAGCAAGGCCCCAGGGGTGTGCCAAGAGGGAAAAGGCTGGAGCTCCATCTTCTTTGTACTCAGGCCCAATGAACTAAGGTGCACCTGAGGTCAAAGAATCAAAGGATGGTTCAGCTGCGGGTTCAGCAACTCCCCCAAGAAAGCCCACTGACAAGGAGGGTGTCTCAGCACTTGCTTTGGAGAATGGGAGCCCTGGGGAGAGGCTGGAGTGGACAGGAGTCAAGGGCTCATTCAAACCCAAACTAGAAGCTAGTAAGGTGAGACCAAGGATGCTGGGTCTAAAGCAGAGAGAAATGGCCTGAGTGGTGCTGCCACTTCAGCCCCGTTTTGCCTGCCAGGGCCCCAGTCACCAGGCTTGAGTCCCCAGGGGCCCCTTCCTACTCCCCACTTCATTCCCTTCCTCAAAGGCAGGTCTGCGGCTTGGCTGGGAGCTCCAGGGACTGAGGGAGCACAGCAGCTGTGGGACAGGCCACATAGCTAAAACCCGGCGGGCCATAGGGCCCCGCGGAGGAGGCCCCAGCAGGCAGACCAGGCTGCCCAAAACCTCCTGACGCTCCCAGCCTGTTGCTTATTCATTCAGAGTGGGAAAGCGCCAGCCAAGCGGCCAGCCAGTGCCGGGCTGGCCATGTAAGGCCCCCAGGCAGTCCTGCCTGCCCAGTGCCCTGCAGAGAGGCTTCTGCAGCCCTGGGCACCGCCCCTGCCCTGCCCTGACCCCTTGGCCTCGAAATGCTGTCATCGGAGGAGCGGTCCCGCTCGGGACAAGGCCAGGATGGACAAAGCTAGAGCTGGGGCAGGCAAGGAGCCGTCCTGTCCTCGAGGCCGTGGGAAGAAAAGCAGGCACAGGGGGCCACTCCCGAGAGCCTCTCGGTCCATCAGGCCTCTGCAGAGGGGCCACCATGGCTCTGGCCCCAGCCGGCTGGCAGCTGGGGGCCCTAGTGTGGGGCGCCTGCCTCTGCGTGCTGGTGCATGGGCAGCAGGCGCAGCCGGGGCAGGGCTCAGATCCGGGACGCTGGCGGCAGCTGATCCAGTGGGAGAACAACGGGCAGGTGTACAGCCTGCTCAACTCGGGCTCCGAGTACGTGCCGGCGGGGCCTCAGCGCTCCGAAGGTAACTCCCGAGTGCTGCTGGCCGGAGCCCCCCAGGCCCCGCAGCGGCGCAGCCAGGGGGGCCTCCGGCGTCGGCAGGCCCCATCCCTGCCCCTGCCCGGGCGCGTCGGCTCGGACACCGTGCGCGGCCAAGCACGGCACCCCTTTGGCTTCGGCCAGGTGCCCGACAACTGGCGCGAAGTGGCCGTCGGGGACAGCACAGGCATGGCCCGGGTCCGCACCTCCGTCTCCCAGCAACGGCATGGGGGCTCCGCCTCCTCGGTCTCGGCCTCGGCCTTCGCCACCACCTACCGCCAGCCGCCCTCCTTCCCGCAGCAGTTCCCCTACCCGCAGGCGCCCTTCGTCAGCCAGTACGAGACGTACGACCCCGCGTCGCGGACCTACGACCAGGGCTACGTGTACTACCGCGGCCCGGGAGGCGGCCTGGGCGCAGGGGCAGCGGCCGTGGCCTCGGCGGGGGTCGTCTACCCCTTCCAGCCCCAGCCCCGGGCGCGCTACGAGGAGTACGGCGGCGGCGGCGAGGAGCAGCCCGAGTACCCGCCGCAGGGCTTCTACCCGGCTCTGGAGAGGCCGCCCGCGCCGCAGCCGCCGCCGCAGCCCGCCGACGGCCTGGACCGCCGCTACTCGCACAGCCTGTACCACGAGGGCACCGCGGGCCTCGAGCAGGCCTACCCCGACTCGGGCCCCGACGCCGCGCAGCCCAACGGCGGCACCTACGGCGGCGACCCCCGCTACGGCTGGTACCCGCCCTACGGCAACATGCCGCCAGAGGCCTACAGCCCGCCGCGGGCCGTGGAGCCGCAGCCCCCTTTCCGCGTGCTGGAGCCTCCCTACCTGCCCGTGCGCAGCTCCGACGCGCCCCCTCCGGGTTCCGAGCGCAGCGGCGCGCAGCAGGGCCGCCTCAGTGTGGGCAGCGTGTACCGGCCCAATCAGAACGGTCGAGGTGAGTAGAGCCTGGCGCCCAGACCCAGATCCTTTCCTTTCCGGGGAGCATCCCCCAGCTCCTAGGGAAGGACCCGCACCCTCGCCCGCGACGGCAAACCCAATGCTTCCTTCCTTGGCCTTATCCTTATGCGTGCATCGTCATTGGCACCAGGATTTGCGCAGGCCCTGACCCTGGCTTGGGAAGGTAGAAGGTGGTGGGTCTGGACAAGGCTTTGGAAGGAGGCGCCTTCCAGACCTGGTTTGGGTCACTTGAGGACAAAGTAAAGGAACCCTTCTCCCCGCTTCTCCTTCTCTCCCATCAGGGCATGTTGTCTACACTTGGAGGGGCCCCTCTGCCAGACTCTCAAGGTGAAGAAGGGAGCATACGGGTCAGAAAGGCCTTGGGAGATGCCTCTGGGGGTGTGGCAAGTTCCCAGTCACTGGGCATATGTGAGCTTGGCCTGAATGAGCAGGAGGTTAAGGAAGGTTCTGGCCCAAGACAGGAGAGCAGACTAGATGACCCAGAGCTCTTGGGGTGGGGGAGCTCCTCAGGGGGGACAATGCAAGTCTGGACTAGAGAGGCAAGTGAGGCTCTGGCCTGGGTGCCAAAAAACTCAGTAATTAAGATAAGGAATAGTTTAATACATTTTTAGATTTTAAAAAATGCCAAAAAAAAGATGAACAAAATATTCTGATTTTAAATAGAAACAGTAAGGGTGCCATGCCAAACTGTATTCGAGCCTGAGGCAGACTGAAAAATCAGCAATACTGATGTCTTTATTTGAAATTTTGATGTTTTGTTCATCACAGATATTTTTATGCATCAGTGTTGAATTGTAAAAATACTGGCTCAGAGTTCCCTTGTGGCTCCGGTAGGTTAAGGATCCTGCATTGTCACTGCTGTGACTCCAGTCGCTTCTGTGGCGTGTGTTCAATTCCTGGCCAGGAACTTCTGCGTGCTATGGGTGTGGCCAAAAAAAAAGGAGTGGGATATTGCCTCAAATATTATTACTTCTCTTAGTTACTGAGTTTTTAGGTGCCATCTTAAATTTTGCACCCCAGGCCAGGGCCTTAGTCACCCTTGTCCTGGCCCTGTGGGAGAGTCCCAGGAGGCAGCTGTGGACATGGGTACAGGGGGTGTTGAAGATATGACCTAATCATGGGAAAGCCCAAGCCATCTGCACATGAGGACACAGCAGAAGGGGCAGCTTCCTTCTTCAGATGAGCAACTCCACACATGTTGTTAGCAGGCAGGGCCCACTAGTGGTCTGGCCAGGGCTGGACAGCTATTGGCCTAACCTCCAATGTCCTAGAATTCCCCTTTCTGCTTCTGTCTCTGTAAGTCCCAAGTAAGCTTTGGTCAGGGTTTTCTATTTAGTCCCTGGTGCATATGCGTTCTAGCCCAGCCTTGCCTCTTGTAGGCTTCATTTAATGCCCTGGTTCTCCACTCCTGATTCTCTGTTCCACATGCAGGCAGCTGTGCAAGACCCACCAGGTGAGGGCTGAGCACTGCAGGGCCCAGGGACCCAGGTACTGCACCCCCAGCCTTTGTCCTGTGCCTCTGTCAGCACGGGGACACTGCTTTGTTTCCGGCCATACTGATTTGGGGTGAAAGGCTGTTGCTGAGGTAGAGGAGTGGCAACCCCTGCCTCTCCAGGGCCTGCTGGAGCTCCCGGCCAGGGGAGAGGAGTGTCCCCATGTAGTACGCCCTCCCCCACATCCAAGACATAGATCGCACTCCAGTTGGAGGCTGAGTCCCACATTGAGAACCCACAGGAGCTCAGGATGGGAGGTAGATAGAGGGCCCTTCTGTGATGTGATAAAGGCCACCTCACCCTCATCTGAGCCTCACCAGGACTTGCTGCGTCCCTGCAGCTGGGTGTGTATCTGCTGTGCCTCAGCTACTCCTAGAACTCCTTGGAGGAGAGCAGTTTTACCTATAGGCTAAACTTCTGTGGCGGCTTTTCTTAGAATGCAAGACCACAGGGTGGCTCGGCCAGAAGAGCTCCGCCTCTGGGCAGAAGAGAAAAACCGAGGCCTCAAATAGCACTGCTGGCTGAGCCAGGCCTGGGACTTGACAGCTGTGCCCTAAGCCAGTGGGCGTTCTAAGATTCCTCTTTGGCCTCTCAGTTCTTGAGGTTCAGAGGGGACTGGCCTGGGCAAGGCCTCGTCTGGAGTGGGGGGGTCCTTGGTGCTTAGCAGGACATCTGGCCATTGCCCCTGAGCCCCAGGGTTCGTTTTGGATTGAAGACATTTCTCCCCTGAAGATAATATACTAGATGCCACATATGAATCCAGACCCTGTCCTGAGGAGGCATAGAAAAGGGAGCACCTCAGTGCCACGACTGGGCAGGCACTGGGGGGGTAGGTTAAGGGAACCCATGGGTCGGTCCTCCCATCAGGGCTCAGAGCTCAGGGAGGACTTCCCAGAGGAGGAGATGCCCAAGCTGACAGGAATGCTGTCAGCTCTCTGCAGGTGTCCCTTCTCTGGTCATGGGGGATGGGGGGGTGCAGGCTAGATCAGGGTCCACGGAGAGGCCAGAGAGGGAGCAGTACCTTCTCACCCATCATTTGTTCCCCTTTCCACCCTGCTAGGCTGGGCCCGTGGAAAATCCCGGTTCGGGGAAGGCCAAGCCTTGTGCTTGAGATCAGACCCCCAGGCCTGGTGTGGGCGTCCAGAGCGGATTCTCCGAAACTGACTTCATTCCTCCTGGCCGCACACCCAGGGGTCTGAGGCTGGGCGCTGGCAGCCCGTGCGCGTGTGTGTGGGCGTGGACGTGTCCTCACAACACCAAACACATGTGCGCACCACCCACGTCCTCCACGTTTGGGCCCTTTCCAAGCGCCTGTCCAGAGCCTGGTTTCTTCCTTGGGTGCCTGCACCCTCTTCCCTCTCACCCTGTGGGGAGGAGCGCTGCCCAAAGCCTCCGGCACGATTGTGGTCTCAGACACGTGACTAGAGGGAAGGCGAGGCAACAGAGGCCCAGGTCACATACCTGGCCTGCTAGTCACAGCACATCCATGCAGAGGCCCAGAGGGCGGCTGCCTGCTTCCCAGGCCTGGCTGCATCCCCTGCGCTGGGCGTCTCCTCTGCCATGGCCAGGCCCTCCTCGCCTGGCCTCCCTGCCCCTGCTTCTGCCTCTCCACAGCCTAGCACCTCTGAGCTGGTGGCATTCGTGTGGACTAAGATGACTCCTGGCCCTAGGAGACCATGGCTTTTCTCCCAGGGCCTCCCCCTCACACCCTCGGCCTGATTCACTGGCTCCAGTGACCCTGTGAAAGTAACACGGAGCAGGCCGCCTGGCTGTCCTCCCAGGGCATCTCCAATGGCTGTGCCAGCTTGGCCTGGCGTGGGTCCTCCATCCCTGTCTTCACACAGCCAATTGGAGCTGTGGCTGCCTCCTCCCTGGTCACTTTCAGTCCATCCTAAGCATGGGGCAGATACACCCTTGCACTGCTGACCATGGTACTCTCCCGGTCAAGAAGGTTCTCTGGCTCCCAAGGTCTTCAGGACAAAATCTCAATGCTCTAGCCTGTTGCTCCAGAACCTGAGGCACCTCCTTTCTCTCCCCTCCTCCTCCTCTCTCTCCAGCCTCCACAGCATCCCGTGTTGCTCCTAGCCCAGGTGTTTTAAGCCCTGTACTCACATGGGGGTGTGTCTAGGGCACAGCCCTCTCTATCCAGCCTCCTGCCTCCAAGAGGCCAGACAGGGCCCTTTAGTCCCTGAGAGCAGCCCTGGCTCCCTGCTGCACCCCCATGGCCTGCCCCTCCCCCTCGCAGGCTGCCTCCCCTCTGTGGGCCACCCACCCACCTCCACAAGGCTCAGAGTAGATACGGAGAAGGACACGGCAGGCCTCCACCCAACAAGCACCCGGAGTTGGAGCCCCCGGGCGGGATGGTGATAACAACTTCAGCCCTCTGCAGAGGAGCACCTGCTGAGCGTGGTGTTGTGAATGTGCAATTTCCTTCACCCTTGCCTCTCCTAGAGAGGTGGGGATTATGGTCCACTGGTACAGATGGGGAAACTGAGACCTAGCGAGAGCTCCCAGCTCGAAGTGGCCATGCCTGAATTCAGTCTGTGCCTGTCATCTCTGCATCATCCTGAGAGGACCCGGGAGGACGCTCGTGCCCCACCCCCACCCCCCGAGAACCAGGCGAGGCAGGACGTGAGTCTGGGCACCAGTTCCCACAGCCACGTCCAGGGGGATGGTTCTGCCGGCGTATACGGTGCACTTTATACATCATCTCTCTTAATGCCCACAGCAACCCCACCAGCCAAATGCTGTCATCATCCCATCTCATAGCTAAGACAACAGGCTCACTTGCTGATTGTCACACAACCTCTGAGTAGTGAAACCAGGATCGGAGTCCGCCTGACTCCCCATCCTGGGTTCTTAACCACTATACTTTTTTTTTTTTTTCCCTAAATTTTCATGTATTCAGGCTTACCTTGCACATCCATTTGGTCATTAAGTAGATACTATACTTCTCCCACATTCCGGGCATGGGTTGCAACAGAGTGAGGGCCGGACAGTGAGTGTGCACAGCTTTGGAAGCAAAGAGCACCTCCTCCGTGTGGCGTTGGCTTGCAGCCTTGTCATCCCCACTCCAGACTCCAGCATGTTTGTTTAACAAACACATCTACGCCTCTAGCGCGTATCAGCGCCTGACACTGTTCTTGGAGCTTCACAATCACAGTCGCTCAACCCTCATAGCAACCCTGGGTATTATGACTCCCCTCCTTTTGCAGAGGAGGAACCTGAGGCCCTCAGAGGTTAAGTGACCTGCCCAAGGCCACCTACTGGTGACTGGTGGAGGCAGAATCACAGCTCAGTATCCCTCCTTACTTCCAGAAGTGGTCTCAAGTTGCTCCTTCAGAAAGAAATGGAGTCTTCAGGCAAGGAAGCTGGGGGAAAGAGCCAGACAGTTGTGGAGACAGAGGGCCCTGGGTCCTCTTCCTACTCCCCTGTTTGCCAACCAGAGGGCCCTGGTGTGGGAACAAACGCTGGCATCATGACCGGGGCAGCCTCATGGCAGGCAGACTCCCTGTCTCCTCTCAGATCATCCAGTGGCCAGGCCATGTCCTCTCTCCTCGGCTCTCAAACAACCATCCCCGCAAGAAGAGATGGCCCCCATGTTAAATACTCATAATAGCAGCTGATATTGTTGAACCCTTCACAGGCACCAGACACTATGCTGAGCATTTTATGTTCGTGTCCTCTTTGAGTCCCCCAGCAAGCTTGTGAGGTAGATGGTGTTAACGTCCATGTTTCACAGAGGAGGCAACCCAGGCTAGAGAAGTTCAGTAACTCATCCAGGGTCTCAGAGTTCATCGGTGGCCAAGCCTGGGCCCAGACTAGACTCTCTCTCCCCCACTGAACCGCTGCAGTCCTCCCTCTGCTCCTGCCCCACAGGGAAGCTATGTCTCCAGGTTAAATTGTTTCCCTCAGGTCTAAACCCCCTAGGACACAAATTGTTGGAATTTTTTTGCTTTGAGCTCTCAGGCCCCACAGAGCCTTTGGGGAGAGTGGCTGAGCCAGGTGGGGAGTTTCTAGGGCCTCACAGGCTCCAGGCTCCTGCCGCACTTGTGTGTTTTCGGGGTGGGGGCGGGGGGTGGGGGGAGGCGCGGTTCTGGCCTTTTGTCCCCTCTCCTCCCTCTCTCCGTCGCCCAGGGGCCCCCATCTCCATGCCCTCTCACCTTCAAAGGGGCACCTCTCCCCAGCAGTTCCAGCCCAAGTCCACCCCCCTCCTGCACAAGCCAAGAACACATGGAAAACTCCCCAGGGCAGTGGCTGGAATGGCAGCAGAGGAAGGGGCGGGGGAGGAGCGGGTGGTCCAGGTCCGCCCGGGCAGCCCACACCTGCTTCCAATTCTGTGCCCCGCATTCCTGCGGAGCACAGTCCGCTTGGGAGGGAGGCCGGAAGGAGAGGCTGGGTCTCCTCCCTCCGCTGCCCTGACCCAGCGGCCTCCTCACCACAGGCAGCTGGACCCGAAGGGCCTTTTTGTCTGGATTCCAGATTGCAGGCCGAGGCTGCACCCGGTCCCTCCCCGTCACTGAGGGGCACCCAGAAACCCAGCACTGCGGCATCACCTGAAGGTGGGGAGAGCGGGTTAGAACCAGAGCAGGAACGTAGTCAGATGGGGTTGTCAAGGCCTCAGGGACGTTTACCACCAAAGTCTCGGGAGACAACCCACCCTTCCTCCCCTTCATGGGCCCATTGGAACCATGGATTTTCCAGCCCCAATGCTAAGCCTTTTTCAAAAGAAAGGTTTTTTGGAGTCAGTCCCAGCCTTCGCCTGATAATGAAGGCTGTGCTCACAGGGCAGTGCCAGCAGACTCTCTCTCTGTGGGGGGCTGGTATTTGTGCTCATGCTCGCTGAGGATGCACAGGTGCCAGGCCCTTAGCTGGGTACAGGGAATTCAGGGGTGCCCCGGACCCATCCCTGTCCTCGCCGTGGCCTCAGCCCAGCAGCAAGAAACCAGGTAGACAGGATGCCATGGCCCAGGCCCACCTCCACCGTGCCTGGCTCGCCAGCTCTCAGAACACACTGTGCACCAGACCTGGGCCAGCCTCAGCTCCCCCTTTCCCTCCCCACGGCTCTCATCTGGATAGCATCTCCCAAGGAAATCCAACCCTTTAACAAATATTCACCAAGTGCCTTACTGTGTGCCGGTGCTGGTCTAGAGCTGGGTATTCATTTGCTTAAAAAAGACAAAATCCTTGCCCTCGTGGGTCTTGCGTTTTCATGGGTAAACATAATAAATAAATAATAGAAGGTGGAAAAAAGAGATAAGTCAGGGAGATCTGGAGTGTTGGGAGAGGCTGCAAAGGTGGCCTTTGAGCAAAGACTTAAAGGAGGCACATGAGTGAGCCTTACAGCTACCATAGGCAGAGCATCCCAGACAGAAGAACAGCCAGTGCAAAGGCCCTGAGGTAGGAATTCCCTGGGGTTTTCAAGTGTGTTCCTGTGCAGTTAGAGCAGACAAGTCAGAGAGATGACAGGGTCCCGACCATGGAGGGCCTTGTAGGCCACTGTGGGGACTTTGGCTTTTTCTCTCCATGCATTGGGGAGCTAGTGCGGTGACATTGAAACAGGGTCCCTGACTGCTTTGCTGGGAATGGACAGTGAGGAGGCAGGCAGGGGGAGGCCGGCAAGATACTGGTGGCCAGGCAGGGGGTAACCACAAAAGTGGTGGGCAATCAGGATCTATTCTGGAGCTAGAGCTGATGGGCTTTCCTGATGGATTGGATGTGGGGTGTAAGAGAGAGGGGTCAGGCAGAACAGAAGGGGTTATGGCCTCTGCAGCTAAAAGGAAGAAGTTGCCCTAAGCTAGGGTGGAAGGGCCATGGGCTGAGCGGGTTCTGTAAGAAAGATAAAGAGTTCAGGTCACTGTGAAGGATCTGAGGGGCAGGAAGGGAACCTAGGAGACTGCAGAATCCACAGAGGCTTCTGGAAGCCGGCCAGGGCCACTAAGCAGGGCCTGCCAGGGTGGGGGCTGTGTTCACACTGGGGAGAGTGTGAGCGAGTGAGGTGTGCAAGGAGACGGCAGAAGGCTTGGCCAGAGGGGAAGGTAGCTTTCCTTCACAAAGGTGAGCAGCAGCCTCTTCCAGCTCAGCCTCAGCTACTTCCTGAGCAGTCTGCTCAATTGATAAACATAAATCCTCTCCTCGGAGACTGATCCTGCCACCCAGAGGGGCAAGGCCATCCCTGCCCCAGGACTGCCTCTCCGGGTCTGAGAGCAGCAAACGCTGCGAGGGGGGAAGAGGGCAGGGTGCCAGGCAGTGGCAGAGGAAGGCTAATAACGTAGGCTTTGGGTAGGTCTGTGAGGGGGGGTATGTGTGTATGACAGGGAATTCCAGGACAAGGACACTGGGAGGTCAGAGGTTAGGGGCAAAAAAGGTCAGTTGTGCTAGGAGCTGCCTACTGACCCCTAGGGTTCAGATCTGGAAGGCCAGGTTAAGGTCAGACCACAGAAGGCCTTATCTGCCACCCTGAGAAGTCTGAACTTGACTCCATAAGTGAATAGGGAGCCACTGGAGGGTCTGGGCCAGGCTTTATGGCCATCCCAGCTCCTTTCCCTAGGCTGAAATTGCCCTTCATAGTGAGCCGCAGCAGATCCTGCAGCCACCTGGCCTGCCTGCCGGTCACTCAGATGTGGCACCACCAGGCCGGCACTGACAATTTTAGGTCCTGCTTATTTGATGGAAATTTCTCAGGGCCTGGAGCTGCCAGCTCCCACCCCGGAAGCCCTTCTGGCTCCTCTTTATTCAAGGCCGAGCTCTATGTGCTTTCGGCTTTCCCCACCTAAGGGTTCCTCTGGAGTCGGGCTGCGGGGCCAAAACATCCCTCTCTGTACATATTTCACAACCCACTGACCGGTTCCTGCTGGACATTGTTTATCCTGCAGCCCCAGGCATGAGAGATTAGGGCTCTTTTGCATTCCACTTTCCTTCCTCTACATCTTGTGAGCGGGAGGCCGAAAGATTTCAAAGGGGGTGTGGTTTCCGGAAACCACAGAAAAGGGGAAGCCAAAAGGAAAACAGGTGAGGTGTGGGCAAGCAACAGCAGTGTAACCTCAGACCCCCCACTCTGGGCCGCTTCCAGGAACCACTGAGCAGGAGGGAACAGATTGCAGCTAAAGCAGGAAGGATTTAGGTCAGACGGTGGGAGAATTTCCTGGCAGCTAAAGTATCGTCTGCAGAGGTTGTGAGAGGTCTTGGGCTCTTGCCCAAGGCTGGGGAATGGACTGAATAGCTCCTGAAAATATTTTAATCTCCAAGTGTTTATGGAGCCATCAAACCTGCTCTCAAGGGACAGTCAGTCTAATCTCCCCATCATCCACATGGGGAAACGGAGCCGAAGAAAGGGCAGGGAGCTGGACAGGGGGGTGTTGGACGAGATGGCATAATGGCCTCCTGGAGTCTCCCGCCAGAAGGCCCCAGCCGAGTCCCGCCAGGGAAGGGAAGACAGACCTTGGGCTTCCCACGAGCTGGCGTGTGGGCCAGGCAGCAGCTCCAGGCCCGCCCTAGGTGGGGCGGGAGGACATTGGCCCTCAGGAGGGGCCCTGGATCCCCCACAGAACAAGCTCCAGGGGCAGAGCGGGAATGCAGAACTCTGGTCCTTGTTCCGCAGCTCTGTGTCTTCGCTGCCCTGGAGGCTCTGATGGGCCCCCCTAGGCTGAAGGGCTTCCTCCAGACCAGAGTTGCCTGCATGCGGGCAGAATGGCCTTGGGCCCCATTCCCAGGGGCCTCTGCCGCTCTCTGACTCGGCGTCTCCACAGTCCTGGTCCAGCCTCTGTGCCGCCTGGACCCCACAGTCAACATATTCCTTCTAGAGAAGAGCGTTCACAGGGGGCTGGCCCCAGGCCCTGAATGAGAGAGAGGACAATCCTATGTGTATAAAAGGAGGCAGTGAAGCCTGGAGAGGGGTCAGGGCTGCCCGGGGCCACGCAGAAAGTCTGGCAGAGTAGGCAAGACGTCAGGCTCCTGCCTGCCTCCTGGGCATGGAAGGCAGGATGCTGGGAGTAAACACTGGAGAGCCTGAGCAGGGCCATCTGTCCAGCCTTTGAGTAGTCAGCACCACCCCCAGGGGACCGGCTAGATTGACCATGGAGGGTGTGTACCGTGGGATCCTATCTAGCAATGACAAGCAATGAACTAGACATATCTTAAAATTTGACGTTGAGGAGTTCCCATTGTGGCTCAGTGGTTAACGAATCCGACTAGGAACCATGAAGTTGCGGGTTCAATCCCTGGCCTTGCTCAGTGGGTTAAGGATCCAGCGTTGCCGTGAGCTGTGGTATAGGTCGCAGATGTGGCTGGGATCCCACATTGCTGTGGCTGTGGTGTAGGCCAGTGGCTATAGCTCCGATTCGACCCCTAGCCTGGGAATCTCCATATGCCGCGGGAGTGGCCCAAGAAATGGAAAAAAAAAAGTTGATGTTGACTGGAAATCAAGAAACGGAATGAGACCTAGAAGACAGTATCATTTATCTCCTTTAAGGATACAGACCCATTGCCAACACCCTGCAGGTTTTATTCAAAGACACTGTGTTCAAGGCTATGTCTGAGGGTCAGGGCGAGGATGAAGGTGAAAAACATCTAATTACAAGAGGGGCCTTGTATACACTAGTGATAATGGCTGGTTTGCTCTGAAAGGAGAAAAATGAAAATTACGATAAATTCAGTTCTCTGTATTTATAAAAACGGGAGTCTCTAGAAAAAACTTCCCACTGGAACCTACTTGATAGCGCCTCCCATGCGAGGTCCAAGGGCTGGCTGACTTCTGGATAAGACATCCTAGCCCCCACAAAATTACATCCATGACTGATGGTTCTTACTGTCTTCTGAGTAAGCCTTACCCTCTCCCCAGAATCTTCCTCTAAAATGCACACTTCTGGGATGTGGGGGAGGGGAGGCAAGTACCAGTCTGGTTGGAACCAGACTTTACCCAACATTGGCCATCCTGCCTGGATGTGCCTGACAAGCCAGAGACAGCAAACCGGAACCCCCACCCCTACATCAACAAGCCCCCACTCAAGCCTTCCCTTATCCCCTTCCAACATCGCACAACCCACCCACTACCCAAGCCCCTAGAGAGGGGCTGGAGCCCAAGCCTGCAGGCCTGGCTGCCCCCAGCTGCCTCCTGGGAACACAGTGGAGCAGGAGGCATTGTTCCTCTCTCGAAAATCACACCAGCTGAGAGAGGAGGTCTGCGGCTCCCAGGGACCTTGGCCTCCGGGAATACTGAAGAGGGTAAGGAGACCCAGCCTAAGCTCTCAGGCTGATCTCTTTTCTAGCAGCTTCCCCCAGAGCAGTGAGGGTGTGACAGAAGTGGAGGGTGGGCCAGAGGGAGCCAGTGAAGGGAGTCTCAGGACCCCTGATGGTCAGAGAACAGAACAAAGAACATAAAATAATAGATTCCATTTAAGTTCTAGAAAAGGCCATTACTAATCTAAAGTGATTAAAAAGCAGATCAGCGATTCCCTGGGTTGATGGAGGGGGGAGGGAATTTTCTTACTGGGAAGGGGCTAGAGGGAACCTTCAGGGATGACAGACACAGCTCACAGCTTGAAATTGGTGCTTGTTACACTGTGTATACATTTGTCAAAATTTAGCACACTATACACCTAAAATCTGTGCATTTGACTATATGTAGATTATACTTCAAAAAAACCCCACATTTTTATAAACAGGAGGATAACAGGTAGAGTCCTGAAAGGAGGTGGGGACCTGAGAGCTCCTCCTGGGGCTTTCCTGACTTGCTGTGTGACTGTGGGCGAATTCATTGCCTTCTCTGAGTCTCCATTCCCTCCAGCACCTCTCTCTGCCTTGGTGTCCTGTGGAGGGCAAGGTGAGGAGCATGCTCATGGATGATTGGAATAGTAAAGAATTAAGCTGCTAATCGTTTAAAAAAAAAGTTTGCCTGACAGAGGCTGACAGGATAGGTCAATCAATCCTGAAGCAATGTAGGTTGTCCCACAGAGGCAGTGAGCGGGACCCAGGCCCTGCCCTCAGGGAGCTCATAGTCTGGAGGAGAGTAGACACAGGTAAATATGATGAAATCTAATTACAGATCCATACAGATATAGCAGGGAGACAGAAGTGTATACAGCCTGGAATGTCACTGCCAATCAGGGAAGACTTCCTGGAGCAGGAGGCACCTGCCTGAAACCTGAGATTCTGCCACAGTAAGAGGAAGACGGTCATCTTTGGCTCAGTATAGGACCAGGTTCAGAGCTCAGTGTGTGACCAGGAACAGGATTCAGCATGTAATCATGGTCAGAGGCCAGGAGTGGCACCAACCCTTGCTGGCCCTGAATACCCCTAACCTCTTAGCTGGCTCTTGTAGTTTCCCTGGACTGCATAGCCAACTCATGAAATAGCCCAGAGAGGAAGGGTCGGGCCAGAAAAGCTTTGTGAATCCATCTGTGCAGTGTTTATTGAAACCGGGCCTGGGGTGGGGGTGTTAGGCCATCTGGTGCCAAATCCTGGGTCTCATGAGTCTTCAGCCCCCCACTCCCCACCCCCATGTTGCTGAGGACAAGGCTCTTTACTAATGGGAAGGGGACCATTCCTGTCTCTTTACCCTCCCCGCCCAGAGGCTTCTGGGGACCAGAGGGTGAGAACCAGCTTGATACTGAGGTGGCCCCTTGCTTTCAGGGCCTGAGGATCCCTTGGGAAATGACTGCAGGCATTCCTGGGGGCTTGAGTAATGGGGCCTAGGCTGGCCAAGACAGCCCCCATCAGCCAGGAGCCACCTCATCCTCACCCACCCTTGTGCTCCAAGCTTCCTCTTCATTCTGAGTAGGTGAGATCACCCTGGCTGCTCCTGCATGAGGCCCGGGCCCAGGGCGAGCAGGGATAGGGTCTGTGAATCCCAGGGCTGAGTTCATGAAGGGTGGTGTGCAGGCAGACACCTTCAATGGAAAGCATAGAAACCAGAGTCCCCCTCCTCTTCCAGACCCAGGAACGGACAGAGGGTTTTGGCAGCAAGAAGAGGGGGCTGGAAGCCTGTCTGCATGACTCAAGCCCCCTCACCATGCCCGCCCCTCAAGAGCAAAGGGATTGAAAGAAGCTAAGAAGAACTTACAGCTTCATTTTATCATTTATCTGCCAGAATCCCTGCAGCCTGAGAGAGGAGGGGACTGGAGGCCCAGGCCGTTCCTCTTTAAGTCAGTGGCTGAGTTGGGAAGGAGCCCAGGGTTCTGTATTCACCCTGCTCATCTCCCTCCACCCTGAGCCACACCCCTTCCACATGCTCAGCATCCAGACATTTCCTTCTTTATTCCACGCACGTAGGGTCTGGACACCTGAGTTTGGTTTCTGCTGATTCCTCATAACTCTCACTGGCACCAAGTTACATACAGAGGTGGGATGGGCAGAATGGACAGACCACTGGCTTAGCACATCCTGGGGAGCCAGTGATCCTGGGGCTGGAGCAGACTCCAGACTCCTCCTGGGCACTGGGTCCCAGGCCCTACAGGGCAGGGAGCCAGGCATGCCCTCCTCAGATGAGAGGCCAGAGGCTGCAACTGGGGAAGGTGTGGTCAGGTGTGGGGGCCAATGACAGGAAGAAAGGGATCCTGAGAAGGTCAGGCTGGGCGCCCAGGCTGAGAATCCTGCCTGGTCAGCAGCCCGCCCTGGGGACCTGCTTTCCTGTGAGCCCAGCCCTTCCTGCCCAGCCCAGCTCCTGCCAACCACCGTTCCCTGGGCTCTGCCCAGGAGCTTTCTGGGACCTGCCTGGGGCAGAAGCCCAGGGCTCTCTCTTGGCGGTTCACGAAGAAGGCCAGCTGCAGGGATGAGAGGAACAGAGAGTGTCTGGGGTCTGATGCCCAGAGGCCTGGGAAATAAGGACACAAAGGGGAGTGTCTCTGTCAGGAAATTACTTGGTTCACGCGGTCCTCCCTCCAGGCCCTTGTTCACGCTGCTCCCCTGCCAAGAATACTCTTTCGTCCTCTCTGGCTCCAAATTCCACCCAGCCTCCATGTCTTGCTCGTGTCCCAGCTCTTCCAGGAGGTTCCGTGGCCCCCACAGCATGGAGCTCCAGAGGGGAGCCTCTGCTCCCTGACCCACATCTGAGCCTAGACAGAGCAGTTCAAATCACACACCTGGCTCAGGATGGCAGGCTTCCAGGAGGAGGTGACAGCCCGTGTGGAGGAAGGAGGATGGCAAAGCGTGTTTGGGGTCACAGGGGCCTCTCGACCTTCACCGTGACCAACCTGACCCCCCCCCCCCCCGCAATGCCAAGCCCCTCCCTTTCTCCCACTCCCACTCCAGGTCTTCCTGACTTGGTCCCGGACCCCAACTACGTGCAAGCGTCCACCTACGTCCAGAGAGCCCACCTGTACTCCCTGCGCTGTGCTGCCGAGGAGAAGTGTCTGGCCAGGTAAGGAGCTGAGGATGGAGAGTGGACAGTCCCTGGGAGTCACCCAGAAGCTGTGCTCATGCCAGCCAGGCTGCCCAGGGCTGCACGACCCTGGCCTCTTCATCTGTTGGCCTTACCTGCGCCAAGGGAATCGGGCAGGGAAGGGAATGGGGTTATCCAGAATTTCTTTAGACCGCTCTATGGGAGGACCTTAATGGCTTTGAATCGTCACACTGGCCCCAAAGGCATGTGTTGCCCTGTCATTAAACTGAGGAGCAGCAAGAAGAACTGAAACCTTTCTGATCTGAGCGGCCTCGTGAGAAGGTTCCCCACGGGGAGCCAGGGGAAGTCCTATCAGGGTACAAGCCTTCAAGATAGAGGACAGGGTCATGGAGCCATGCCCACAGAGGACAGGTGTGGCTGTCCAGCGGGGCGGTGGGCACGCAGGACCATGAGGCCGCAGTTACGCGGTGCCCTAGAGAGAGGGGAAGCACACCAGTTTATCTGAGCACGGCTAATCCTCTGCTCTTCCTCCGTGAGTCTACCTCTTGCAGAGCTTGCTTCTAAATTTATTGACAGCAAATATTCTGTTCAAATAGGGGTGATTTGGGAAACATCTCCCTGTACTAAAAGAACTAGCTCAAGCTTACACGGACGTATTTCTTTTGTTGACATTCCTTTATGTTGAAAGCACTGATTTTTCTTAATTATTTCCCCTTTTTTAAACACTGGAACTATTTACTTTCCCTTTTCATTATCTGGGAAGCCTTTCGCATCTCAACTTTTTCTCACTTGTGGAACCTCTAGTTCACTGCCTCGCAGGGTACTGACCACCATCACCGATCTGTAATAAGATAAGGAGCTTGTACCAGAATGTCACTCAACACACGGCTCCTTCTCCAAAGTCCTACTCCAAAAAGAGGAAGTGTCTGCTCAACAGTGTGATTAGTGATGTAGCTGATGGCTGTGTTGGTGCCAGTTCCCGTCTCATTACAGACTGGCAGCAGACAGTGTGCAAATTGGCACCAGTCCAGAGACCACACGTGCGTTCCACCCCGTCAGCCTGCGCTCTCGGGTCTCGTCTCTGAGATGGCAGCAACAATAATGGTTCCGCTCCTTCCAGAATCCCTTTTGTGGTGGGGAACTCAGCCTTCACGGCAATCCACTGAGGCTGAGTTTTACAGAGTTTGAGTCAACACCAAACTGTCACTCCATCTTTATGAAGCATCCCTTGTGCTCAAACCACGCTCCCTGATGGGCTGGCAGGGGGGCGGGGAGGCGGCGGGGGCTCCACCCTAGGGGATCTCCTGGTCTAGCTGGAGCAAGTGGCCCCTCACCCTCTGATGACACAACCAAGTGACCCAGAGCAGGAGGAGAGCCAGGAGTGGTTGGCAGGCTGGAGCTGTGCGGAGTCGGAAGAGGAAGAGGCTGGCAAGGCCTGGGGCATCAGCCAAGTCCGGGCGTGGGATGCAGACCTAGAAAACAAGCCCTGGAGAGGCAGGGCCCTCGGAGATCATCGAAAGCATGGGCCACAGAGCGGTGCCAGTTCACAGACAGCAGGCAGGACCCAGACAAGGGAAGGAACTTGCTCCAAGTCTCACCACGAGTTTGCGGCCAAGCCGGGCCTAGAACCCAGACCCTGCTGGTTTCCCACGGTGTGCTGAGCCGAACAGAAGGGCAGGATTTAACTGAACAGAGGGAAGGAGGATGTTTTGTTCCAACACAGACACAGACAGATTCCAAGCCTCCCTCAGACAAGGCCAAGGGCCTTACAGTCCTGGCAGACAGGAGCCTGCACCGCCTGTTGTCCAGACATCCTCTCAGAGAGAGCTAATCCCCATGACTGGCCACCTCCTCCCTCTGGCCTTAGGGCCCAGACCTTAATGAGAGCCAAGGAAGTGCCCCTGAGGCTGTAGGACAGCTGTCAGCAGTCAGCAGACGGGACAAGGGAGGTGCCTGCAGCCGGCCCCTCCAGCACGCTGTCCCTCTGTGTCCCCTCACTGCCACCCCTCTGTCCTCTTGCTTTTCCCTTCTCTCCTCACAAGGCCCGTCTCAGTTGGCAACTGGGGGTTACCAAGTGAATTGTGAGCAGGCGATCTGTGCCAGACCCGTGCTCCCTGAATAAAAAAGGGCAGGTCACTGGCCCTGAAGCCACAAGCATGCAGAGGGGGCCTCCTCCCTCTGACCCTGGCTCCGGGCGAGTGTGGTATTCTGGGTGTGTTGCGGGCAGCACTGTTAGGTCTCACAGGCAGTCAAGCTTCTTCTAAGTGGGGCAATTAGGGCAGACTGCCTGGAGGAAGGGACCTGAGGTGGGTCTAGGAGGCTGGGTGAGTTCTGGGTCAAGAGAACTGCATGGGCAAGAATACAAGTGCATGAAAGAGTTCCATCTGTTTGGCAAACAGCGTTTGAAGCTGGAACCCAGGGTGTAGGGGAGGGAGGAGAAGGTCGGAATTCCCTGCATGGGGCCATTTAAAATGTCCTCCAAAGGTTTTGATATGCCCTCCACCCTCAGGGGCTGTCCCCAGCTGAGAGTCACCTGCAGGCATCAGAGACCCTCAGAAGGTCATTGTCGCGACAGATGCTGCTTTAGAAAGATTTCCTTCCAGCTGCTAGCCACATGGTGGAGGCCAGAAAGGAAGGGACGGCTCGCAGAGTGAAGAGGCCTGAGCTTTGGCTGCAGTGCAGGGGTCAGCTGTGAGAATCTTCAGGAACAAGCTGAAGCCCCTCACACAAGCTGGGTACTTGTGTCTGGTACCCAGCCCCACTCCTGTCTCCCTACCTGTCCCCGCAGCACAGCCTATGCCCCAGAGGCCACCGACTATGACGTGCGGGTGCTGCTGCGTTTCCCCCAGCGCGTGAAGAACCAGGGCACAGCAGACTTCCTCCCGAACCGGCCACGGCACACCTGGGAATGGCACAGCTGCCACCAGTGAGTGGGCGGCCCTGCCCGGCCTCTCCTGCCCCCTCTTCTGGAGTGTTCCCATGAGCACTGGGAGGGCCAGTACGGGTGTTTTCTGCCAAGGATCCATCCCTGGGGCAAGGGTTTCTCAGAAGAGCCTGAGCAAAAGCTGGTCTAGAGGATGGGACAAAGAAGGATCGGTCTTGATAGGGAATGGAAGGGTCTAGAACACAGAGCACTGCCAAGGGAGGCCAGTACAGGTGGGAGCCCAAGAAGGGGGGTGAGGGGTCTGAGTAGGTGCCCTCCTAGACACCAGGGATGCTGCCTGTGAGACACAGGGACCAAGGGGCCCCAGGAGCCCAGACTGGTCAGAGGCAATGTCACAGCAGAGTCTCCTGGACCCGTCTCAGAGGGAACAGGATGGGGAGCCATGGATGACTAGGCCCCCTTCTTCCTCTTCTCTGCCCGTAGACATTACCACAGCATGGACGAGTTCAGCCACTATGACCTGCTGGACGCAGCCACAGGCAAGAAAGTGGCCGAGGGCCACAAGGCCAGCTTCTGCCTGGAGGACAGCACCTGCGACTTCGGCAACCTCAAGCGCTACGCGTGCACCTCTCACACGCAGGTTGGGCGGGAGAGGCAGGCCAGGGAGGCTGGGCCAAGCTGAAGATGGGCCGAGCCAAGGCTGCTGGTGCTTGGCTCAGCCAGAGTGCATGTCTCCTCACCAGGCCTGAGGCCACTACAGGGCCTCTCGGGGACTGCCCCCACCCCTAGGCCCTTCCTATAACATACCCAGGGGGTGTCAGCTCTTAGAAAGAAGGGAATATTCCAACCAAGTCTGGATGGCACAATGTTCCATTTACCTAGTTGTCCACCCACATCCGTCTTTCTGTCAGTCTGGCCCAACATCCAGACGGTATCCATCGACCATACCTGTCTCTCTGTCCCTTCCTCCATCCATCTCTCCCAGGTATCCTCCCTCATTCCATCCCTCCATCTGGCTGTTATGTCTATCGTCTCTCTGGTCCATTCAGCCAATGGGCTTAGGAAGGGACAGACCCACTCCGAGCAGCTACCCTGGGCCAGGATCAGGACAAAGCACAGACGAAGGAGGCCCCAGGCTGCCGAAGTGGGCATGGGGCGGCTCTGGGGAGCGCACAGCACCCTAACCTCTGCTCCTGTCCCTTTTCCTAGGGCCTGAGCCCAGGCTGCTATGACACATACAACGCGGACATCGACTGCCAGTGGATTGACATAACCGACGTGCAGCCTGGGAACTACATCCTCAAGGTGGGGCCCTGGGTCTGGACACTCCTCCAAGCTGGCACTCAGGCTCAGTCCCCGCTTCTGAGATAAACTTACCCTCTGGGTGTGTGCCCCCCCACCCCCAGCTGCCAATGTTCCCAATATCTGCATGGCCCACCTGAAGGCCTTGGTCTCAGGCAAACACAGCCTCTTCCCATAAAGACACCAAGCAACCTTCAGCCAAGGTATGATGATGCTAGAGCAGGTGGCAACTGTATCTTCCCTAAGTGACAGAGGACTTGGAGAGTCAAGTGGTCCATCCGTCACCTGCAGGCAGGGCAGGCTCTGTGCCATCACACTGCCCTTCCCCAAGAGAGACCCTCAGCCCCTCAAAGGACCCCTGCACAGACGAGGGCTCCTGCGACCAATAGTCCCTTCTGGCCTGAACCCCTCCCCCAGTACGCTCACTGCAGTGCCCCTTCCCTTGGGGGGACAAGTTGAAAAGCACATTAAGGACACACAGCCCAACGTGATACATCCGTGCAGGCTGGTGCCCCCCCCCCCCCGTCATCATGACCTTACCCGGGGAAGCCAGATCTTGGCCTCTCCCTGGCCGGTGCAAAGTGAGAGTGGGGCTCACTCTGCAGGGCCCCTGCTCCATGCTAAGAAGATGGGGCTGGGTGGCTGGGTTCAGCACACAGCAACCTGGAAGCAGCTAATGGCAGCCCCATCCTAAGCACCTCAGTAGGCTCGGTGGGGCCTCTGCTCAGTCTCCCCCCAGGGGCCAGGGTTGTCAAGGGTATTCCTTTCCTTCCCTCATTTATCCACTCAACACATACAGACAAAGGCCCCTCTGCATTCTAGGCACAGAGGATCCAAGTGATGCGCAGTCCTGCCCCCAAGGGATGTACCTTCAATCTAACATCATCGCAACTGTTCTTAAGTGTTCTGCCGGCAAGACTGCATGCAGCCTAACCCAGTGACACCCTCCCCGAATCAGTCCAACATTTAAAAGATTTCCTGGTGTCCTGATAGCTCCTCTTCATACAGGCTATTGATTGGGCCATCATTTCAATGAGTGTCAGGTGCTTTAGGCTCCTGGGCAGGAGATATCACCTGGCATCAGACAGGCCTTCAACAGGTCATCTAGGCACGCATATGTGGTGAAAGGGTCCGAGCCTCCACGTCAAGGAGACCAGGCATGGTCAGCCCCTGCTCCGCCCCTCACCCACTGCTGTGTTCCCTGGGGCAGTGGCTCAACCTCTCTGACACGGAATGCCTCTGGGAGGCCCCCTGGCCTGGGCTCTGGCTCTAAGGAAGCTTCCCATCTTCCAATAAGGGTGATCCGATGATGCTTTCTTTGACTATGAGTTGTCTCTTCATTCTTCTCCCTGTCTCTCTGCCTCTCCCCTCAGCTCGCCACCTCTCTTGGCCTCACATGGTCTCTCTCTATCTCCCTCTGTCTCTGTGTCCATCTGCCTGTCTGCCTTGCCACCATCCCTGAAACCAAGCGAAGCACAGACCCTGACCAGATCCCTTTTCCCTCTGTTCCCCTTCATCTCAGGTGCACGTGAACCCAAAGTACATTGTTTTAGAGTCTGACTTCACCAACAATGTGGTGAGATGCAACATCCACTATACAGGTCGCTACGTTTCTGCAACAAACTGCAAGATTGTCCAGTAAGTGCTCCCCCACCCCCCTCCCTGCTGCAGCCCCTCTCCTACCTGAGGAGCCGGCGGGGCTGCATGGAATACGCAGGACACGTGGGTCACCTTGATGGCCATACACAGCTGCTGTTGCGCCAGCCTGCAGGCCGAGCAGGAGAAGCCTGGTCCATGCCCACCCCAAGCCACGTGCTCATGGGGTGCGGGGCTCGGGCTGCAGGCCTTGATCTCGAGGGTGGCTCCCTATCCTTCCTCCAGTGGGAACCAGCAGGAGGTGGCATGGTTGGGTGCAGCAGCATGTGCTCTGAAGTCCTAGTTCTGTGACACTGGGCACTTCACCTCCCCTCTCTCAACTACTCTATTCGTGAGTACTTCCAGGTGGGCTTGCGAGGAGGACTTAAAGGCCTGATGTCTGTGTGTTTGAGAACCCTCACAGTGGTCTCAATGCCTGGCAGCTGTGTGAGCGTTAGTGTCTATATCAGGTGGACTGAATTAAGCAGTCCCAGATTAGGAGTGATTCTAGTGGGAACTGGGCCCCAAGGTTGCAGAGGGAATGGATCAGCTCTGGGCCCAGGTTTTGACACTTAGCTCCGGGGCAGGGTCCTCAGCCTCTCTCCTGATTCCCCGCGTGAAGTACTTTGCAGAGGGACCTCCCCCCTCACAAACTCACTAAGAAACCCCACCCCACTCCATATGAATCTTAAATGCTGGATCAGGCCAAAGCAACTCTTCCCCTTTTCCATCTAAAAAATAAAGGAAAGAAGAGTAGTCTCCTAGAGCTTTAGTCTCTCAGCCGGGGGACAAATGGCAGAGATTCCAAGGCCCAGAGAAGCATCTTTCCCCAAACATGTATGCTTATTAGTGGCTGACAGGTATGAGAAGTTTAGCCTCTGACCAGGGTCAGGGCTCAGCATGTGACCAGGATTAGGGCTCAGTGTGTGAGCAGGGACAGACCTTGGTATGTGACCAGGGTCAGGGCTCAGCATGTGACCAGGATTAGGGCTCCGTGTGGGACCAGGATTAGGGCACGGTATGTGACCAGGGTCAGGCTCGGTGTGTGTTTAGAGATAGCCCTTTCACCCTTGGCTGCTACCACTAAGCTAACTGCTCATAGCCCCCCACCACACCGTGAGAACACTAGTCTCTAGTGTGATTCAGAGATTATGTTACTCATTAGCAGAATGAGAGCAGAATTATCCAAGTCACAGAGTGTGTTTGAAACAGCTGACTCCTGCCCCATTCCTTGGCAACTTAGCCTTTTTACGGGCCTGGGTTTCCAGCACTTTCTCACTTCTCAAGGCCTGTCTCACTCAGCCATCAAAAATCCAGGGATTGGAGTTCCTGTCATGGCTCAGGCAGTTAATGAGCCTCACTGGCATCCATGAGGACGCAAGTTCGATCCCTGACCTCGTTCAATGGGTTAAGGATCTGGCGTCGCCGTGAGCCGTGGTGTAGGCTGCAGACACGGCTTCGAACCCGAGTTGCTGTGGCGTAGGCTGGCAGCTACAGCTCTGATTGGACCCCTAGCCTGGGAACCTCCGTATGCCACACGTGTGGCCCTAAAGAGACAGTAAGACAAAAAAAAAAAAAAAAATCCAGGGATCACGTCCACAGTAGAGGTTTTCTGGAAGGCAATTCTAGGGAAGGAGAAAGAGGAGGGAGGGAGGCCGGGGCATGCATGAGAAAGGGGGGCTGATGGGGGCAGGCAGGGAGCCCACATCCCCTCTGGTCCCTTGTGCTACTGGGAAAGGTGGATTCAAATGGCCTCCCACTTCCCGGGTGGCACCATGAGCTGGGCCCCTCAGCTGGGGGACAGAGAAGCTGCCCAGCTCCCCTCTAGTTCCCCAGGGGCCTGCGTGCATGGGGAATGCCGGGGCCCTTCTTCCCGAGCCCTTTACATAAGTGCTTGGAAAGGCTCAGGTCTCATTAGTGCGTCTCCGCGACCCTGACCACAGGCGGGCGGCTGGGCCAGCGCACAGGAAGCCGGACGGAGCGTTCCCAGAAAGGCCACGGGACTGACGCCTGTGGGTTTCAATCATGTTTCTGAAGAGGAAAAAGGAGGACTTTTTTCAAAAGTACTGAGTTAGAAAAAACAAGAAAGTATTTCCAGACAGTAGCAGCTCTGCTAATGGCCTAGAAAGCAATCGAGCTCCTGGGAGGGGGTGGCGCCCAGACCGTGTCCTGGGTGGGAGTCTGCGAAACCCCTCTTCTGGGAGCTGGGGGTAAGGGGCCCCTTTCCCCGAGCCCAGACTGCTGAGGGAATGGAGACCCACACCTGCCCCCCAGCACGGGATCTGGACTGTGGGAGAGAAGCACTTGGCCAGGGAGGCAGCGGGAGGAGGTGGGGGAGCTCAGCCTACCATTGACCTGGGCTCCTTCTCTCCTTAGATCCTGATCGGGGAGAGGATGTGCAGACGGCCAACCTCCCCACCTCCCAAAGCAGGCCCAGCTCCCCGGCAGCCTCCTGCCAGGACAAGCCCGGCCCAATGGGTCCAGCCCCCCGCCCACAGGGGGGGCCACTGGACGCCGGGAGCACCCTCCCCTGCCCGCCTCAGGGAGCGATCGTGGACTGAAACCACAGGGATTCCGGATGCCAGGCCCAGTTGTGTACTTAACTTTCCCCTACAACGTTATTTTGTCGGTTGTTGGTTTTTTATTTTTTATATTTTGGCCGTACCGCAGCGCAAGATTACCCAGGCCGGGGCTGAATAAAATAAGGTTTTTCTACTCTGTGGTTCCACATGTGGCCTGCTGGCCAGAACTAAGTTGGGCTCAGGGGACATCCTTGGGCTTTATCCTTCCCTCATAGAAGGTGGGAAGGGCAGCCACCACCCTGTCAGGGCCCCAGCTTGACCAAGAGGGCATCAAGCCCACTGTGGACACCCCACAGGGTTGATCCCAGGGCCAAGCCTGCTGTGTGGGAAGATGCCCACATCCCACTGGGCCACTGGGAGAGGGGCCTGGGTGTCTCATCCTCCACCACCTCCCCCACCCCCACAGCCTCACACTCCCACCCATCTTGCTCTTTCACAAAGGCAAGAGGGTGGCCCTCTCTCTCCTGCCCTGGCAATGGTACCCCTAGCTCCTGGACACTGGATTGGGCAGAAAGAAGCAGAGGGAAGGCACCTCCCCCTCTTCCTTCCCCTCCCACAAGCCCTCTCTGCACCCACCTGCCTCCTGCCAGCTCCCTCCCTTCCCAGGGGAGTAACACTAATGGGAAAGGGAAACAAACTTGGTCCAAGAAACAGGGCTCTGGGTTCCAGGATGGGTTTACCTGCTTACTGGCTTGTGTGACTTTGGGCAAGTCATGCTATACCTCTGGGCCTCAGTTTCCCCATCAACAAAATGGGAACACTCTCCTGCCTGGTCCTCAGGCTAACCCAGAAAGCTGGTGAGCTACTCCTGAAGGAACAGGTGCTGGGTGAGCTTCTGATCACTCTGGACTCCCCGGTCCACTGCACTCAGAATCCTCCAAGGAAAAGGGGCCCTGCCCCCTTTGGCTCTCACTCGATTCACACCTCAGGATGCCTGGCAGCAAGGATGTACTTTGAGAGGATGGAGAGGGGGGGCTTCTCAGATCCATGCTGTGCTTCCAGAAGGTCCTGGCCCCAGCCCACTGGAGCCCTTGGGCCACTCGCCAGCCCAGGCAGAGGAAGGGGCAGACCGTGGCTACAGCCCCTCATCTTCCCTCACCAAGTCTTCCTAAGATTCAACTCTTCCTGGCCAGTGGTGAGTGCTGCCGCCCTGCCACACCCCACTTGGGGCTGGGCGGGGCAACTGAGAAGGGGCTGTGGGCAGAAGCCTGTCACTCAGGGGCCCTGCACCCATGTCTACCTCAGAGATGCTGTCCTGATTCCAGCCCTATCCTTCTCCTTTCGAGGTGCCCCCAGGAGAGCAAGGGAGGGCTCAGACAAGTCACCACATTCCAGACAGTCAGACAGTCCCTAGGAGGCAGAGTAAAAGTCCTCAGTTCCCAGGTCAGGAAGCCGAAGCCCAGCATGGGAGCCTGAGGTCAGAGGCTTCAGGTCCTGGGAAGGCACAGTGCTCCTGGTGGGGGTGGGGGCTGCCTGGCTCTGGAGATGGCTAGAGGGCCAGCATGGAGGACCCCTCAGTGGGAGGAGCAGGAGGGGAGGTGGAGCAGAACACCTTTGTGCCTGAACCAAAAAACAGTTATTCCTTGGAAGCTGCATTCCAGGAAAGCAGCATGGGGCTTGCCTGGTCGGCAAGGGGCTGGTGCCATACAGCTTCCCTCTTGGTCCAGCCAGTGCCTGTGCACTCTTCCTGATGATTTGGGGGTCCCTCAGCCTGCCTCTGCAGTACCCACACTGGGCCCACACCTGATGCCCGTCCCTCGGGCCAGCCTCCCAAGGAAGGTCCTGCTTGCCCAGCTGATTGCAGACTGAGTGAGGTTAACAACTGTTGCTCTTCCAGCCTGGGGCACTGGCTCTCTCCCCAGCTCCCACCAGGCATCCCCCCTTCGTGGGCACCATACCGAGGCCCCCATGGCTGCCCTCCACAGCCCCTGAGCCCTGCTGCTCATGCACAGGGACAGGCCCTCCCCAGCTGCTCCTCACTGTGGCGGCATCGGGTACACACCCAACCACAGCATTTGGGGGGGGACCCTTGCACACCTCCCCACAAATCCCCTAACATCCCCCAGCTTGAGTCCCATAGGCAGTGTCCATGGGTAGGGTTGGCACCAACCAGCCAAGGAGAATGAGAGGCACTGCCCACACCCCAGAAACATCACTGAAGCCCAGGGATTCAGGTCAGGAGAGCAGCCAGAACCCAGGACCCAAGGATGCACCTGACACATCACCCTGGAAATTGCAGTAAAACTTTCTAAGAATGAGAAAATCCTGAAAAAGCTCTAACAAAGAAACTCAAAGTATGGAAGGCAGGAGAAACAGGTATGAATTTTGGTTCCCATATGCCCAGGCTATGCGAAATCACTTATTTTAAAAAGATGTTTTTGTTGTTGTTGGTTTTTTGGTTTGGTTTTTGTTTTTTTTGTTTGTTTGTTTGTTTGCTTTTTAGGACCACACTTGCTGCATATGGAAGTTCCCAGGCTAAGGGTCAATTGGAGCTACAGCCGCTGGCCTATGCCACAGCCACAGGAATGTGGAATCTGAGCCATGTCTGCAACCTACACCACAGCTCATGGCAACCCCGGATCCTTAACCCACTGAGTAAGACCAGGGATCAAACCCGTGTCCTCATGGATCCTAGTCATATTCCTTACTGCTGAGCCACAATGGGAACTCCTAAAAAAATTTTTTTTTAAATCAAATTTAATCTGCATTGAGCCCCTGGCTACCAGGTGAGAAACTCAATGTCCTGAGCCATTTTACTCCCACCCTAGAGGCCTCAAAAGGCCCAGAACATCAGAGAGGGACCCTATGGTCTTCGGTCCCCTCCAGTCACTGCATGCAGGCTCACGGACTGAACCCCTGAGTGTGGCTGTCTCCGCTTCCTGCACAGCTTGGGCACAGGGACACCACGCAGCCTGCCCTTCAAGGTTCATATATTCTTAGCGCACCACCAGGAGCAGAACACTGTCCTTGCTACTAGCGGAACCACGGCTGCCATCTCCCCAGTCTCGGGGAAGACGTCTCCACCTCTTTCCTCTGCTGCTTCTACTACAACCTCCCCAACCCCTCACTCCTTTCCACTTGCTACTTGGGGCAAGCTTCTACCACCCCGCGGTGCACTCAGTTCACAGGGAGCCACCTCGGATCTGGCCCTTGGGGTGGGGAAGCACAAGTACCTCCTGGGGATGGGGGAGAAAAAGACCCAGGAGGAGAATACCACTCATGATGACGTTTAACCTCTTGAACAGTCAGCTGTGTACCAGGCTCTGCCCTAAATGCTCTGCAAAGATGCGCCCGTCGAATTCTCACAGTGACCCTATGAGGGAGGCACTGCTATCATTCCCATTCTGCAGATGGGGAAGCTGGGGCATAGAGAGGTTGTGCGATGTGCCCCAGTTCCCTCAGCTAGGAGATAGGAGAGCCAGGATTCAAAGGCAGACGCATTTCTGCAGACAGGGGTGTGGCTTCCACCAGATCCTCAAAGGCATCTGAGACCAGACAAAAAGCCATATGCCTGTGCTTTGAAGCACAGCCAGGGCGCTATTCAAACCTTCAGCTCCTTCCTCCACAGCCCTCTAGATTCATGACTCCTGGAGTCAGCAGCTCAAAAAGTGGCTGGGCAAGGAGACACATAATTCCTGCTAGAAGTCATGGAATTCATACTTAGATTGTTCTTTATGGGAAGGGGAAAGTAGAGGCAAATTAAAATAGACAACCCATCAACTGGTCTAGTCAAAAGAAATAATAAAAATATGAGGTTAGAAATGAAATATTAACACAGCTATGGAGACTACTTGAAATTTAAGAGAACATACATTCTCTGTGCTTATGAGAGTGTTTCAACATTAAATAATAATATTCTAGGAATATATTTGTAAACTGTCAAAATTGACTCCATGAGTGAAAGACCTCTACCTAGAGAAGACATTTTACAAGTTGTCTCTAAAAAACATCTGAGACGTAGAGAGTTTTTTGGGTTTTGTTTTTGGGGTTTTTTTTTTTGTGTGTGTGTGTGTGTGTGTGTGTGTCTTTTTGCCTTTTCTAGGGCTGCTCCTGCAGCATATGGAGGTTCCCAGGCTAGGGGTCAAATCAGAGCTGTAGCCGCCAAGCCTACACCAGAGCCACAGCAATGCAGGATCCGGGCCATGTCTGCAACCTACACCACAGCTCACGGCAACACCGGATCCTTAACCCACTGAGCAAGGCCAGGGATCGAACCCGCAACCTCATGGGTCCTAGTCAGATTCATTAACCACTGAGCCACGATGGGAACTCCTGAGACGTAGAGAGTTTTAGTGTGAGTTCTTTCAAACTAGAAAGACAGGTCATTTCTATTTCTCTATTTAAACCTTTCCAGAGCATACGATGGATGGATTTAATGCTTTGGAATTGATTTGATGACACTCACGTAATCCTGACACCCAAATCTGACAAAGACAGGCATCCTATCCCACCCACCTGCATGATGATAACCACAGACCAGTTTTACTTTTGGCAGCGGATACAGAACCCTAAAAGGCCAGCAAATAGAATCCTGTATTATTGTCTTGCCTGATGCAGACAGTATTGCTCCCGACTCGCCAACACCCAGAGCCTGTCTTGCTTTCCTGGTCCCTGGATCCGTGCTGGGGTAAAACTGGACCCGAAATCTGGGTCCAGGCAATTTGGACACAACATTCCTTTTGTATAGTCCTAAGCACCCCTCTCAGGAAGCAGAGAAAATAAAATGGAGCAGGTGTGCAAAGCCTGCAAAGAATCAAAAAGGCTACAGCTTGAATTATTGCTGGAAACTTGTGGTCACCTGGAATACCCTGTTAGGTTGACGACCCGTCATTTATTTTCCTTTTTTGAGAAGTTCTTAAGTGTTTGTTTGTTTTTACATAACATTCTCTGCTTTCTCCCTGCTGGGCATAGTAATATCTGATTAGTCAAGTCCTGGTGGAATTTCCTCTTTGCTGTATCAATATGCATACCCTTAAAAAACTTGGGGGCAGTGCCTGCAGTGACCTGGGCAACAGAATCCTGGGCCCAAGAGGCTTGATCCAGCTGGCAGTGCACCCATGACAAACGAGAGAGGGGGGCCTTGGCCTTTGTCTGGGTCCCAGCAGAGGGTCCCAGCAACCTGGGAGCATCTCAGCCTAGCAAAGAGAACTGATGATGCCCCTGGAGGCCACCGGAGGGCGCAGGATTCTCTCTCCAAGCTATGTGCGATCGAAGACCATCTCATTTCTGATTCAGTTACTGTCTCTTTCACTTTTAAAAGATAATTCAAGTATATTCAGGAATAATCTGCACACAGTGAAATTCACCCATTTAGGCATAAATTTTGATGAGTTTTGACAAGCATCTGCAGTTGCAGAAAAACCCCCACAAGAAAGATTAAAATATTTCCCTGACCCTTAAGAGCTCCATTATGCCTTTTTGCAGTCAATTTTCTACCCCCATCCCTACCCTGGCAACCACTCATCTTCTTTCTGTCCCTGTAGTTTGACTTTTTTCAGAATCTCATGTAAATGGAATCATTCAGTATGCGGCCTTTTATATCTGTCTTATTTCATTTAACATAATGCTTTTGAAATAATGCTTTTTGTTGTTGTGTGTATCAAGTGTGTTCCTTTTTGTTGCTAAATAATATTCCATTGTGTGGACCACAATTTGTTTTCCCATTCCCGGAAGATACATGTTTGGGTTGTCTGGGGCTATTATGGAAAAAAAATGCTGTCAATATTCACACAGGTCTTTGAATGGACATATGTTTTCATTTTTCCTGGGTAAATACCGAGGAATGAGGTTCTCAGTCATTTGATAAGTGTATGTTTAACTGTACAAGAAACTGCCAAGCTGTTTTCCAAAGCGGCTATTGCTCCACAAACTGGCTATTGCTAATACTTCATATGATCTTTCTTTTTTTAAGCCATTCTCATAAGTATGTAGTGGTATTTCATTGTGGTTTTAATTTTCGTTTCCCTAATAACCAATAATGTTAAGCATCTGTTCACATACATATTTTCCATCACATCTCATGTTTGATGGAGTTTCAGTTCAAATCCTTTGCCCATTTTTAATTGGCTTGTCTGTCTTACTACAAAGTTGGAAGAGTTCCTTATCTATACTGGATACAAATCCTTTATCAGTTATGAGCGTTGCAAATATTTTCTCCCAATCTGTGGTTTGTATTTTCATCTTCTTACTGCTACCTTTGGAAGAGCACAAGTTTTTAATTTTGGTGAAAGCCAATATAATCATGTCTTTTCTTTTATGGATTTTACTATTTCTCTTATCTAAGAAATCTCTACCTAAACAAGGTCATGAGATATTCTCCTACATTTTCTAAGATAAACATGTAACCCTATAATTTCCCTCTAAGCACTGCTTTAAATTCTGACATGCTGGAGTTCCCGTCGTGGCGCAGTGGTTAACGAATCCGACTAGGAACCATGAGGTTGCGGGTTCGGTCCCTGGCCTTGCTCAGTGGGTTAACGATCCGGCATTGCTGTGAGCTGTGGTGTAGGTTGCAGACGCGGCTCGGATCCCGCGTTGCTGTGGCTCTGGCGTAAGCCAATGGCTACAGCTCCGATTGGACCCCTAGCCTGGGAACCTCCATATGCCACGGGAGCGGCCCAAAGAAATAGCAAAAAGACCAAAAAAAAAAAACAAAAAACAAAAAAACGAATTCTGACATGCTGTGTGTCCCCTTTCATTTAATTAAAATATTTCTCATTACTCTCATGGCTTTTCTTCTTTGAATCATGAGTTATTTAAAAGCGTGTTGTTTAATTTCCAACTATTTGGGGATTTTCCAGATATCTTTTGGATATTGATTTATAGTTTAATTTTACTATGATGAGAGAACATACTTGTACGATTCTAATTATTTTTAATTTGTTGAGACTTGTTTTATGGCTCAGCATGTGGTCTAACTTGGTGCAGTTCCATATGTCTTGAAAAGAATGTGTATCCTGCTGTTGTTGGGTGGAATATCCTATAAATGTCAATCAGATTAAGTTGGTTAATAGTATTATTCAAGTTATCCATATCCAGGCTGATTTGCTGGTTACACACTAATTCTATCAAATACTGAGAGGGAAGTGGATGTGCCTATTTCTCCTTTCAGTTCTATCAGTCATAGTGGATGTGTCCTGAGGGTCTAGTCTCCTGTGCATACACTTTGAGGTTGTTGTCCTTCTAGATGGACTTAATCTCTTTATGATTATGTATTGTCCCTCTTTATTCCTGGAAATATTCTCTGTTCCATTGTCTGCTGTGACTCATTAATATAGACACTTGAGCTTTAGATCAGTGCATGTCCCCTTTCTTTTTCTTTCTTTCTTCCTTCTTCTTTTCTTTTTTTTTTTTTTTTTTTTTTTCTTTTTCAGCCACTCTGTGGCATATGGAGTTCCCAGACCAGGGATTAGATCTGAGCCATAGTTGCCACCTAAGCCACAGCAACGGCAACACCAGATCCTTAACCCAACGTGCCAGACCAAGGATCAAACCTGTGTTCCACCGCTCCCAAGATGCCCCCTATCCCACTGTGCCACAGCAGGAACTCCACGGAGCAGTGCATGCCCTTTTTTCACTCTTTTTTTTTTTTTATGACTGCCCCTGCATCATATGGAAGTTCCTGGGCTAAACGTTGATTTGGAGATGCAGCTACAGCCTACGCCACAGCCATGGCAACACCAGATCTGAGATGCATCTGCAACCTTGACCCACTGAGGGAGGCTGGGGATTGAATCCACATCCTCACAGAGAAAAGGTCGGGTCCTTAACCTGCTAGCCACGACAGTAACTCCCATTCTTTTTCTTTTAACACACCTAGGTCTTTATGTTTAAAATGGGTTTCTTGTAGATAGCCAGCTTTGGGTTCCAGAGGATTTTTCTCACTGTTCATTTTCAGAGGTCCCTGTGTGTCTCCAGCACCAAAGTAGTCCCTCTGTGTGAGCTTGCCTGCCCCCTAGTGGCAGCTGTGGCTGCAGTTTCTCCCCCTTCCTGGCCAAGCCTCACAGAGCCTGCCCACTTGTTACCCAGAGGGAAGACCTTGGCCTTGTTACTGACCCTCACCCTGTGGGTCTTCGACAGGAGAATGTCTCCTGCCCCTCCCACAAGGGCAAGTGGGGGTATTGACTCTTATCCTTCCCCCATAAGCAATGGATCTTAGTTTCTGCCTCTTCTCCAGCAGCGCTGGGACCATTGGCTGTGTCCTGCTCTTGTCCCCTCACCCCAGTGACTTTAAGAGAATTTCCTCCAGAAAGTAGGTGAGGTTGTGAGCCTGCCCTTCGGCAGCAGCCAGTCATCTCTTGCATATCTATGCCACCAATGCAGCTTCTTCCCTCTCCCTCTTCTGCTCTGCCTCCAATCTTCCTCCTGGGAAGAACTTGGGGCGGGGCGGGGGGGGCAAACTCTCCCCCAACAATATGCTCTTCCCAAGGCAAAACCATCTGGCCCATATTTCCTTGGAGGATCATGTCACTCTTTGGAATTCAGTTCTCTTGGTTGCCTATGACGACCTCAGCTCTCTGATGGGTTTAAAGAATTAGTTTTGCAGATTACTTGGCTTCTGGTCAGAATGGGAGGGACATCCTCTTGTGGCTTTCTACATCCTAAGAGGTAGTGAAACTCCTCTCTTGCACCTTTGATACTTGCAAATAATCAAAGGAGTTTCCATATGCTAAGTTTCCCGAGTGACTCCTAATGCCTTCCCAAGCGATGCCTGTGGCTTATCAAGTCTCACGGGTTTTCTTGTTTCCCCATAGTTTGGGTTGTGCTTGCTGACACTTGTGTAGCTGACACTTACTGGGCCCTCACTAGGTTCCAGCACTAAGTGCACTAGCCCATTTTAAACCATCCCTGACTCTTTTTTTCCTCTCAAACCCACATCCAATCTATCAGGCGATCCTTTGGCTCTATCTTCAAAATAGAACCAGTTCCTTTCAAAACTAAAAATGGGCTCACCAAGGGCCCAGCCATTGCATTTATCCCAGAGAAAGAAAGTCTTACTTTCATGGAGCAACTTGTGCACAAATGTTCATAGCAGCTTAACCTGTAACAGCCTAAACCTGGAAGCTACTCAGACCTCCTTCAAAGAGGGAATGGTGAAACCAACTGTGGTGTATCCACACTGCAGAATACCAATTGGCAATGAAGGGGTGACTTGCTGACACTCGAAGCACAGAGGATGCATCTCCAGGGAAATATGCTGAGTGAAGGAGCCAACCTCCAAAGGATACATACGGCATGATTCCATTCATGCAACAATCCTGAGAAATGTAATCATGGAGACAGAGTACAGATTAGTGGCTGTCAGGGTTAGGAACCAGAAGAAGGGGTGTGGCTATAAATGGGGCACAGCAGGGACCCCATGTACCATTGAGCATCTTGATGCTGTGGTGGTTACTCCAGGCTACACATGTGACAAAATTGTGTAGCCATATGCAAACACACAAATAAGCGCATGTACAACCTATGAAATCTGAGTAAGCTCAGCCGATTACGCCAATGCCAATTCCTTGGTTTCACACTGTCCTGTATTTATATAAGATGTTGAGGTGGCTGGGAGAGGGGAATAGCAGACTTCTCTGTTCATTTCTTTGCAACAAATAGTGGATTATAATTTCAAAATAAAAATAAAATACAAGTGACCATAATCCGTCCTCTTCTAATCTCCTGCCCTGCTCTCAGCCTGGTCCAAGCCACTATCATGTCTTGCCTGGATTATTATAATGGCCTCTTAATGGGTCTCCCTACTTTTACAAACAGTCTGTTCTCAAGAGAGCAGCTTTTAAGAAGGAAGTTTCTATCATTTGTGAAAATAAATGAAGACCAGCCAAATGAGAAAAGCAAAGGCTATTTTTCAGAATGTGCTATAGCAAGGAAGTCAGCCACCATGGTTTGTTTGGGCAGAGACCCAAAGGCAGGCAGAGGGGTGGAAAGCTCTATAGTGGAAAACGGGGAAGGCTCTGGGTGTGTCCTGATCAGAGGCTGCATGTCGGGGAAGCTGTAGGTGAGCTGACCAGAAAGGGGATGCCTACGTGATTAGTTAAGGGTGACTATTTGGCTTTCTCTGGTGAGTCCCAAGTTGGAAGCAGGAACAAAAATTAGTGAAGCTGTCACTTCTTTTTTTTTTTTTTTTTTTTTTGCCATTTCTTGGGCGCTCCCGCAGCATATGGAGGTTCCCAGGCTAGGGGTCAAATCGGAGCTGTAGCCACCGGCCTACACCAGAGCCACAGCAACTTGGGATCCGAGCCGCGTCTGCAACCTACACCACAGCTCACAGCAACACCAGATCCTTACTTCACCCACTGAGCAAGGCCAGGGATCAAACCTGAAACCTCATGGTTCCCAGTCGGATTCGTTAACCACTGAGCCATGACAGGAACTCCAATGAAGCTGTCACTTCTAACTGGAGTCCTGACCGTTTGGGGGCAACTGTTACTGAAGTTATTGTTTTTCTCCCTTGACTGTCACCAGAGATGTAGGCTGGCTGCCTCAAGTATAACTGCTAGGAGGCTGCTTCTTGGGCTGGCCAAGGTAGATAAGGGGCTGGTTTCCTGGCAGGTTGCTGCAGGTCGAGGATCAGAGTTCTGTGTTTATCTGTGGTCTCTCCCATTCCTCTGCTAGAGCTCTTCAGCGGCGTCCCACTGCCCAGTCCTTACAGTGGCTACAAGGCTTCGTGTGAACTGGCCCCACTTCCTCCTCTAGCCTCATCTCCCACCCTCCCCCGCTCTCCATTCCAGCCACACTGGCCTCCGTGCTGTTCCAGAACATGCCAGGCCCTCTCCCAAGGCACCCATGAGAGAGAGAACACCGCATCCTGACTACTAGACCACGAGGGATGGCTCCCAAGGCACACATGGCCTTCTAATATAACTGCATGACTTCCTAATTTTTAAAATAATATATATTTAGGCCAAGGGGCAGTGACAGAGGAGCTGGTATCAACAAAAGCTGCCCTCCAGAACCTTCATCCTCTGTGCCTAAGTTGGAGACACAGGTTTTTAAGGTGCCAAAGCTCAATTTGGAATAACCGGGGCAGGGCGCAGTTCTCCCCAGCTCCAAATCCTGATCAGCATGGGGGCCAGAAGAGCTAGCCCTTGGTGGGCCATGGGCTGCCCGGCTCCCTGCTTCTCTTGGCAGTACCCATGTCTTGACTTTCTTATGTTTGACTCTCCCAACTAGAATGTAAATTCCACAAGGGTAGGTGTTGCAGTTTATTTGTTCACTACTCTTCCAGCCCCTATGACAGTGCTTTGTCTAACACGCACAGTGAGTACTTACTATGATGTTTTAGAAGGAATGATTGAATGAACATGGGATTATGCATGTCTGCACATATACTTAATAACATCTACTACTTTTTTTTTTTTTTTCTTTTTTGGCCGCACCTCAGCACATGGAGTTCCAAGGTCAGGGATCAGATCTGAGCTGAAGCTGCAATTTATGCTCCAGCTGTAGCAACACCAGATCCTTAACCCACTATGACAGGCCAGGGATTGAACCTGTGTCCCACCGCTCCAGAGACACTGCTAATCCTGTTGTGCCACAGCAGGAACTCCAACTTCTACTACTTTTTATTGGAGTTTACTGGGCATTGTGCTAAATGCTTTCACACATTATCCCATTTTCATTCTCTGTAGCTCTCCCATAGGACAGGTACTATCCCGCCATTAATTGCTCAGGTAAGGCAATCCCAAGGGACACAGTGCCCAGAGTCCAAGAGCTTCTCAGGAACCTACTTAAATGTTTAAAACCTGAGGAAAGTCTGGCTCCAAATGCAAAAACTACAGAATAACCCAAATTAATAAGTGTTTAATCAAATGTCTACATGTCATCAATTGCTAATTTATATCATTAATTCTGTGTCAGCTTCCTTAATTATTAAATGTAGTGTTCGTAAGAATGGCATTATATTTGGAAAAAATGTGTAGATGAGATTTTTTAAACTCTGCAAGTACTTCCAGAATGCAAATGAATGCCCACATAGTACTGAGAACTTGAAGATAATTATCCTGTGGATGAATTACTCTTAGCCAATATACCTTCCAAGGCAAACTTATAAAAATCACTTTATGTTACAGAAATAAGACATATTTAAGGTAGCAATCCTGTGTACTTTAATCATTGATTTGGGGGAGGAACTTTCAAAACTAATAGCATCTCATCCTAGGAAGGCCTGAAGATGGTCTTTATTATTATTAGCCCCATTTCACAGATTTAACTTCATGATCTGCAGTTTCCTGGTTACTCGATTCAACGCCTCTCCCAATTCTCCTGGCCAAATTCTCACCCTTTCCTGCCCCCTACTTCCTTGCCTACCCCCCCCCCCCCACCACCACCACCACTCAGCCCACCCTGGGCTTGGGCGCACACAGGGATGTGTGTATGTGTGAATGCATATGGGGGTGGTCGGGCAAGGTGAGTGTCTCCCTGGCCTGCCCTGCAGGCTCTGGCTCTGCTCTTCACTTTCTCTCCACAGTGGGACTCCACTGGCCCCCAAATCCTTCCCAGCCCTTGAAAGCACATCTGAAAGAAGAAAACCAGCTATCCCCCAAATTGCCACCAGATGGTACCACAAGCTCATGACTGGGCTTCTATGGGCTCCCTTCAAGGAAAGGAAACTCAGACCTGGAGGACAAGGCACCTGGGAAGACCCTCCTCACAAGCCTCTTCTGCTCTTCCAGGGTGACTCTGGCCTCTCCAGGGAGACCCTCAGGGCTCTATTTTTGACTTTCTGGGAGGCAAAGCGATTTGGCCCTTCCTCCATCTTGCTGTTCCTGTCTCCCTATTTTGTCTCTCCTTGTTCATCTTCCAGCCGCCCTCTCCATCTGTCTCTCTCTCCTTCTGTCTCCGTCTCTCTCCCTGTCTCTCTCTCTCTGTCCTCCGTCTGTCTCCATCTTCCTCAGCAAATCTGATGCTGCTTTCTCAGCCATAAAAGAGAGTGAAACAATGCCACCTGCAGCAAGCAACATGGATGGACCTAGAGATTATTACACTAAGTCAGTCAGAAAGAGAAAGAGAAACACCATTTGATATCACCTATATGTGGAATCTAAAATATGACACAAATGAACGTATTTACAAAACAGATACAGACTCAGAGAGAGAGAAAGTAAACTTACAGTTACCAGAGGAGAAAGAATGTGTGGGGGGGGGACGGGGGGGTGAATTAGGAGTCTGGGATTAGCAGATACAAATGACTATATATAAAATAGATGGACAACAGGCCCTATTGTATAGCACAGGAAACTAGATTCAATAAACCAAATGGAAAAGAATATGAAAAAGAAAACGTGTGTACATATATAATCTGAATCCCTTTGCTATGCACCAGAAACACAACATTATAAATCACCTATATTTCAATTTTTAAATGGTCACTAAATGAGAAAAAAAATCTAGTGCTACTTCAACTTATTCAACAAGTTCATTTTGAAAACCAGCTGCTGGTGTCTGCTGCATGGTGGACAGTGCCAGGCTCAGAGAAGTCAGTGAAAGGAGGACTGTGGTGGGCAAGTCCCTTTGTCCTCAGCCTCCCTCCTCCTCTTCCCGCCCCATCTCCCCTCCTCTCTGCTTTCCTCTCTCTCTTTTCAGCCTCTCCCCTGGCTGAGTGGCAGAGAATCTGGGGCAGCAGAAGGGCATGAGCCTGTCTCTGTCCACCCCTACACAGTCCACACCCAGCCCCATACACTGGAGCCAGGCTCGATGGGGCAACACAAAGCCCCAGAATCTTGAGACCCTCTTTATTCTAAGCCAATCCTGCCACCTCACGGCCCCCACTGACAGAAAGGAAAAGTCACGGGCTGGGAGCCCTGAGACTTAGGATCTGGGCCCAGTCCCACCACAAATCCCTCTGGGAAGGTTTTCTCCAGGTCTGCCAGGCCTGGGTCTTCCCATCTGTGGACCAATCATCTCTGGCTTCCTTCCAGCTCTACACCCTAAGTTTCTCCAGGACTGTCCCTACCTGGCCGCGTTACAGGCTCACCTCGCCTCTCCCTCCCCGCTTCTCCTCATCAGTCTGGAAGATGTTGGCCTGTGGTCAGCATTAAAAGACTTGCTGTCCTGGCTGGGAGCTGGACTCCACTTGGCCTAGGATGGGAATCAAGAATCACTCACCAGGAGAAGCCAGAGATGTTCTCCTCCCAGCTTCCACACCTCCGATACAGAAACCCCCCAAGTCCTCACCCCCAATCACTCCCATTTCATGGTTTTTGGATTAGAGGCCCCAACGAGGGGTGAACCTAGGGAGGCCTGTGAGACTAAGATTTTACCACCAGCACGTCTTTCCCTTGAAAGTGTTACAGTTAGTAAACGTTTTCAAGCCACACCCTTGCCTACCCACCCCCACGTGCTAGGCTGGGCAGGGATGGGGTGTGCATTTTGCCCCCATCCTTACCTTCCCCCTTCCTTCTCCAGGGGGAGGTGTCACTCTCTGTCCACAGCTAATCTTTCCATCATGGCTCAGGATCCCATTCCTCTCCCTCTCCTGGAATCTTCCCCTCAGCATAACGCCCTCTCACTTCCATCTTTAAAACACCCACCTCCATGCTAGCCAATGCCTTTACACAAGAGAAAGCATTTTAAAGCATTTTACACAAGGGAAAAGAGAAGGTGAAGCTATCAACATTTATAGATGATTATATACTGAAGATGAACTACAATGAATAAAAATACAATTAGTAAGGTAAAAATTAAGTTGGTAAGTTACAGAATTCCTGCAGAGCAGTAAATTGCATTCTGATCAGATAATATAATGAAAGACTCCATTTACTGTAGTATCAGAAAAGATAAAGCACCTGGGAATAAATTTAATAAAAAATGTGCAAGACCAGTATGAAGAGCTCTGTAAAACCTTCTGAAGAACATAAAAAAAGACATAAAAACATGTCACATTCATGGATAGGAAGCCTCAATATCATAAAGACTGCAATTTTCTGAGTTACTTCATACATAAAACTAATAAAGATATGTGCTTTTTTTTTTTTTTTAACCTAGACTGGATAATTCTAAAGTTTATTTAAAAAACAACAACAAGGAGTTCCCATCATGGCTCAGTGGTTAAGGAATCTGACGAGGAACCATGAGGTGGTAGGTTCGATCCCTGGCCTCGCTCAGTGGGTTAAGGATCCAGCATTGCCGTGAACTGTGGTGTAGGTCGCAGATGTGGCTTGGATCTGGCGTTGCTGTGGCTGTGGTGTAGGCTGGTGGCTACAGCTCCAACTCGACCCCTATCTGGGAACCTCCATATGCTGCAGATGTGGCCCTAGAAAAGGTAAAAAGACAATAAATAAATAAATAAATAAATAACAACAACAAAAAGAATAGGCAGGAAGAATTTCTTAGGAAACATTAAAAAGAATCTTTTTGATATTAAACATTTTACCAAGCCTCAATAATTAAAAGCCAATGTGGCCATAGTACGTGACAAAACAATAGTCCAATGGCACAGAACAGACTGCCCAGATATAGACCCCAGGACAAAGAGAAATATGCGGTATTGAAAAATGTGGATCCATATTTTATATCTTATGGTCATTTGAATCCCAAGTGGGTAAAACAGCTTTATGTAAAAACTAAAATAATAAGAGTACTTGGAATTCCTTCATGATCTCAGAAGTCTTCTTATGACTTAAAACCTAAATGTCACACGAAAAAAAATTTCAAATACATTGGTCAAATTTCATGAAAAAATATCATAAGCAAAGTCAAATGTTAACAACAGATTGGGTTAAAAAATTTACAATTCATATCAAATACAGCTAATCTCCCTAGTATTTAAAGAGCTCCCAGATGTCAAAACAAAAATAGAAAAAACTAATACTAGAAAAATGGGCAAAGTAGATGAAATGACAGGTTCCCAGAAAAAGCAATACAATGGCTCTTAAAACACATTACAAAGTGTTGAACTTCACACAAAATAAGAGAAGTGAAAATTAAGAAGTTTTAAGGTATAGATCTTTTCGACAAGAAGTGCTGGAACAACTACATACCTATGTGGTGGTGAGGCGGGGAACACTTCAGCCTTTTTTCTCATATCTACACAAAAAGTAACTCAAAATGGATCACAGGCCTAAGAGTAAGAGCTGAATCCATAAACTTTTAGAAGAAAACATAGGGGAAAAACTTCAAGATCTTGGGATAAGCAAAGACTTCCAGGAAAGGACACAAAACCTCTAACCGTTTAAACAATCATAGATAGGACTTCATCAAAATTTTCAAGACAAAGCACTTTTAGGAAGACAAGCTACAGACTGGGAGAAAAAAATTCCAAATACACATATTTGCTAAAAGACAGGTATCCAGATTTACTAAGAACTCTTAAAGGTACTACTAATAATATACCAATGAAATAAGCCATTTTTTTACACTGGGAAAAAATACTTCACAAAAGAAGACATGTCTAATTAGCATACAGAGAGGCTCAGAGTCATAAGTCACACTCACTAGAAAAGAATGACACCACCACCTTGGAACTGGTTGGCAGTTTCTTGACTCAGAAATTCTACTCCTGAGTATTTACCCAAATGAGACCATATATCTGTACAAAGACTCGTACACAGATAGATGCTCAGAGGAGTTTTGATGATCAAAACTGAAAACTACTCAAACGTCCATCAACAGAGGAATAAACTGTACATCTATCCATACCAAAGAATATCACTAATAATAAAAAAGGAACAAACTGCAGATACACATAATAACACAGATGATTCAGAAACACTGCAGGGAGAGAAAGAAGTTAGACACAAAAGGATACACAAGGTATGGTTTCCCTAAAAAAGTGAAATTTAATCCATAGTTAGAGAGAGCAGATGAGTGGTGACCTAGGGCTGGGGCGGGGGTGGTGAGGCCCTGAGGACTGACTGGGAAGGGACACAGGGAACCATATGAGTTGATGGTTCTATATCCTGATTATGGTGGTGGCTGGTGGTTACAGTGTTCACATTTCTCAAAACATATCAAGCACATTTAAAATGGGTGCATTTTATCTTATTATACTTTTAAAAAAAAAAGTAAATGCTGGAGGAAGACAGCAAAAACCCTGTGCTTCTGCTGGAACTGAAAATCCAAGTCTTAAAAAGCAATAAACAATGGACATTTTAAAAAATTACACCAAGGGAGTTCTCTGATGGCCTAGCTCATCTGAGGTGGCCTAACTCATCTGATGGGTTGAGGCTCCTGCATTCTCACCGCTGTGGCTCTGGTTGCTGCTGTGTGGTGTAGGTTCGGTCCCTGCCCCAGGAATCCCCACATACTGCCTGTGTGACAAAAAAAGAAATAAAAAATACAACCCCCCCCCCCCCGCCGCCACAAGAGAACCTAAAATAAACACTGCAACTCTCATTAAAAAAAAAAAAAAAAAAAAATTACAGGGAGTTCCCGTCGTGGCGCAGTGGTTAACGAATCTGACTAGGAACCATAAGGTTGCGGGTTTGATCCCTGGCCTTGCTCAGTGGGTTATGGATCCGGCATTGCCGTGAGCTGTGGTGTAGGTCGCAGACATGGCTTGGATCCCACATTGCTGTGGCCCTGGTGTAGGCCGGCGGCTACAGCTCCAATTCGACCCCTAGCCTGGGAACATCCATATGCTGCGGGAGCAGCCCAAGAAATGGCAAAACAACAACAACAAAAAAAAAAACAAAAAAAAAATTACAAAGAAGAAATTTTTCACTTACCAGACTATCAAAAAATCCAAAAGTTTAATAACATACTGTGTTGACATGGCTATGAGGAAAAACTGACTCTCAATCACTGATGATGGGAATGTAAATTGGAATATCCTGCAAAGAAGGCATTGGGAAATATTTTTTAAATTATAAATACTTTGACCTGGCAATTTCCCTTCTAGGACTTTTTAATCCCACAGATGAACTTCAACCACAGGTGAAATATCATATGTGAAAGGTTATTACTGCAACATTTGTTTGAAATAGCAAAACACAAAAAAATAATCAAAATGTCCATCAATGTAAACCAAGTTAAATAAATTATGAAACATCAATACCATGAAATCCTATGTAACTACAAAACCAAACAGGGAAAGTCTAGGTGTGCTAATATGGAAAGATCCTCAAGTTAAGTAACAAATCAACATCATGCCTGCTACATCATTTATGTTTTTAAAAAAGACAAAACCCAGGAGTTCCTGTCCTGGCACAGCAGAAATGAATCTGAACCATGAGGTTGGATTGGTTGAGGAACCATCAGGTTGCGGGTTTGACCCATGGCCTCACTTAGTGGGTTAAAGATCCGGCATTGCCATGAACTGTGGTGTAGGTCGCAGATGCAGCTCAGATCTGGCATTGCTGTGGCTGTGGCTTAGGCTGGCAGCTGTAGCTCCAATTCGGCCCTAGCCTGGGGACCTCCACATGCTATGCGTGCAGTCCTAAAAAGCGTGCACGCATGCGCGCACGCGCACACACACACACACACACACACACACACACACACACACACGAAACTCACAGAGAATAATATATATGGATTTTCTTGTAAATGTATTTTAAAAAAAACTCTACTGGGTCGCTCTGCTGTACAGCATAAATTGGCAGAACACTGTAAATCAACTATATAATAAAACATTGTTTTAAAAAACCCACCTTCTGAAAGAATAACCAAGAAACTAATACCAGGGGATACCTGTCTGGAGGAAGGTATGGAAAATATGTGGATGGATTAGGAGTATGAGGGACAATTTTCATAGCATGCCTTTTCAATCTTCCAAAAGATTTCAGCCTTGTGACTGTGCCAGCTATTCGAAACAAAATACTTATTTTTAAAATAACATCAGAACATACTCATGTTGCAACAGAAGAAAGGGTGGGGGAAAAATGTAATTGTAATGTATACATGTAAGGATAACCTGACCCCCTTGCTGTACTGTGGGAAAATAAAAAAAAATTATTAAAAAATAACATCAGAACAATATATTTTATATCAATATAGCATAATATAGCTATTTTAAGTATCATTATCCACTAGGTTATCTGGAGGAAAAAATATACAGGAAGTGCCCAGTGCAGTACAGGGGCCATACTTAGCATACAGTAACAGTCACTGCTTTTATCCACCCCCCGCCCCAAGTCCCTGCACACATCCCCCCTCAGCCTTTGGGTTCCAGGTGCCCAAAGTGGAAGAGCCCAGCTGCCTTCTCCTCTGTGACCTCAGGAGGCCTTTCCCCTCTGCACAAAGTCTTTCTCCCATTTCCCTTCTTTCCGTCTCAAGCATCACCTCCTCAGGAAGCCTTCTCTGATGTACACCCTCTCCCTCCCTCCCCACGCCCTAGTCCCTTCAGGTCCCCCTCGTCCCCTCCTGGGGACTGAAAGGTCTGCTCAGTCCTGCAAAGGCTTGAGGCCTTGAACCTGTGGGCTCCCTTCCCTGGAGGGCTGGCCTCACCAACGAATGAGTTCTCCTCAACAGGATGCAGATATTAACAGCTGGCAGCAGCCCCAACTCTCCACCCACACATCTAGATGAGTTTCAGTTTCCCCTGGTTATGCTGATCCTCTGACACCCACCGAAGAGAAAAGAAAAATCTGAGTTTCGGTTTCCCGTAAAGTGTCACAAGGCCCTTGGGGCATGGTGTGCAATAGCATGAAGGGAACAGAGGTGAAGGGCTCAGGCACGCTCAAGGTCCAGCAGGGAGGGTGGGCACTGATGCAAGGAACTATGTCACAGACAGTGAGGAAAGGGCACAACGGCAGCCCCAGCACAAAGGGGGAGCCCAGGCAAGAGAGAGACCATGCCTCACTCAGGCTCAAGGGTGGCAGGAATATGGCTAGCAGGGGTTGGGGGGAAGGCTTTTGAACAGGCAGCCCCGGCTCAGTGGCCTCCAGGGGAGTAGAGAGAGGACCAGCAGCCTGGGGCTCTGGCCCTCCAGGGAGGGGCCCTGGGGCTGAAACCTGAACCCAAGGGTGTTTGGTCTACCCTGAGAGGTCCTACCAGCAGCAGGCACAAAGGGCAATGTGGATGCAGCCCGGTGCCAAGGTGGCTGGACAGGGCGGAGGGGGAAGGCCTGGTGCCCAAGGAAAAGCTAGAGGCTGTTCCTCAAAGAGGAGGCTCAGATTTCTGTGGGAGTTTTTTTTTCACAAGCCTCTCCAGGAAGTGAGAGTCATTTCTTAGAACCCCACACATCTTAGGCACCCCCTTTTTGGGGGGTCCCTGGGCTTTGGGCCAGAACAGTGGGAAAACAGGGGTATAAGGTGACAGGAGCCCCCCAACCCTGCCTCTCATTATGTCATGTTTGCTGAACCAGCTCTGGCACACCCACACGCCCTCTTTCCTGGCAAAAGAGGAACAGAGAGCCCTGCTCCAGCCCCAGGGGCTCTGAGATCCTTGACAGGAAGGGGAGCTGTGGGTGATTTGAGAGCACTGTCGGGGCTTGTGTCACCCTTTAGAGCCTGGGCCCTGGTCTAGCAGCAGAGGCATCACCTCGGGGACCCTCCTACCCACCCCCATTACCGTTACATTCTCTCCAATACATTGTAAACACCATATTTATTTGAAGGTTTCAAACCTCTGGGAGGAGGCACAGAAAGGGCAGGGCTCTCCTGCATGCTGCCCTGGGCCCTGGCCCCTAAGGCATGCAAGACAAGAGCTGGAGATGAGACAAGACATCTTCAGGAGCAGGGCCGGGAGGCGCAGGCCCCACTCTTTCTTGTCCCCCTCATCCCTTGGGCTAGCCTGGGGCTAGCCTGCAATCAGCAAGGTGGGCCAGTCTGGTCCCCAGCTCCCTGCCACTGCAGGGACCTCCTCTGGGTGGCCACCTCCCCTCTCCCTCCCCCTCCCCCAGCCTCTCCAACCCCTGCTCTGGAGCCAGGGGCCCGAGCCACATGCATTGCTCCCTCACACTGAGACCAAACCAGCTGCTGTCAGGCTGTTTCTGTCACCCCTACCTCTCCAGTCAGGTGGCCAGCAGGCCCGAGCAGGCGTGGCTCTCCTGTCATGGTGTTGTGTGCCCAGTTTAGGCTGGGCACTTGGCAGGGGACCAGGATCAGCAAAGGCTTGTCCAAAGAACCAAGCGGGTAAGAGGGGCAGGGCTGCCTGACCCGACCTCTCCCAGTCTCCTGTGTCTCCCAGCTCCACTCCTTGGCTCCTGCTGGGCCTGAAACTTGTCAATAATCCAAGGTGCAATGCCAATGCATCCTCCTCCAAGACGCCCCCCTGGCTTGGTGCTAGGCTTGGGGCTGGGCTGTGGACAGTCAGCCAAGCCTGCTACTTCAAGGCCCTGAGGACAGCCTCCAGCCTCATGGCCACAGACAGGTCGCCCTTCACCTTCAGCCGCCCGCTCATGTAGGCCCCAAGGGGCCGCAGCTCCCTGCACAACAGGGCCTGCAGGTCCTCCTCAGACATCTCCACCACCACGTCAGGGATGCCGTCAGGCGCCCCGTGTCCCACCCTCCCTTGCCCTGTGGGGAGAAAGAAAACTGAGCATTAGTAGGGGGACAGCTATGCTGCAGGGGGTAGATGGGGGTGTGTCCCACTGGGAAGGGTGGAAAATAGTGGTTAAGAGTTCAGGTTCTAATGCCCTGGGTTCAAGTCCTATTGGCTGTGTGACCACTCAGTTTCCAAACTGGCGAAGTGGGGATGACGGTAATCCTTACATCCCAGGCGCATGGGGAGAAGTAGGTGAGATAATGCACGAAATGCGCTCAGCACAGAGCCTGGCATGAGCAGGTCTGCAACATGGGCAGGGCTTGGTACAGGAAGCTCAGCCATCTCATCTGGGCTGTCCTGTTGCCAAGGACAGGGCAGGGAGACCAAGGCCTGGATAGTCACTGTCACCAAAGAGTGTCAGAGCCCCTGACCCACTATGGGTTCACCCTGAACTGCTCGTAGGAGCAGGACCCAGTCTGAAAAAGGACCATGGGGGTGGGGGCTATGAGCAGTCCGGGCAGAAGCGGGGGTGGGGGTGAGGGGGCAGCTGCACCTGTAGTGAGGTCCAGGAAGTAGATGCTCTGGGTGCCACCGGGAAGGATGACATTGAACTGGTAGCAGGCTCCAACCTGGCTGACCAGGGCCTCAGACAGGAAGGGTTTCAGGGCCATCAGCAGCCCCTCGGCCACAGGCTGTTTGGGGCTGGACCCGGCACCAGCGTGAGAGGCAGGCGGCTCAACCTCACTCACCATCTCCAAGGTATCTGCTGGGGGTGGCCAACAGGATTGGGGAGGGAAGGAGGCAGAGAGAAGGAGATCAATGGGCTGCCAAGGTCAGGCTCACTGTGGCCTCTGTACCTTCATAACTCTTCCTCCTGTGTTCCAATTCCTCTTCCACGAAGAAGCTGCCCGAGTTTTCAGCCATAACCCCAAATCCCATTTCTAAACTACCCCAGCCTTGAATTCAAAACTCTTTTCTGGATGCTGTTGCTTCTTCCCACAGAGAGGCTCCCAAAGGCCTCCACACCCTCAGGGGCCTGGACCCTTCTCCCTGCCTTACCTCTGGTCAGCTCCAAAACTGGGGAAGCCTGAAGAGTTGGGCAGGATGTGCACTGCCCGAGGTGCTTAGTGAAGGGAACAGGTAGCCTGTGCCGGACACCAAGCTGAGCACCCTGGTGAGCACCCCCACCCTTTCCCTGGGGCTCCTCACCTGTACCCAGGAGAGGGGCACCTCCTGCCACTGAAGACAGGCCTCCTCCCAGGAAGTGGAGGGCCAGCTGCTGAAGGGTGCTGTCCAGGCTGGGCCCAGTCGGGCTGTCCTGGGGTGGCTGGAGCACGGCCTCCACTGCCAGCTCCACGCGGTCCACCTCCAGCCCCCAGGCCCTGGTCACATCGTTGATCTCCAGCTAGAGGATGGTGTGGGGAGAAATGGAACTCGTTCAACAAACCTTTCCAGAGCACCTTCTTTAGGCAGGCTGGCATGGCCATAGCGGCACAAGAGGCACCTGGCCTGCCCTCGTGAAGTTCCCAGCCTGGGATGGAGGCGGAGGGCACTCACCACCCAGCTGTGGGCAGTTGGTAGCGAGTGACCAGGAGAGGCCCTGGCTCACCTGCAGGGCCCAGGAGAGCGTGCAGCAGGTGGGAGGCGTGATGCCAGGAGCAAGAGGAGTTATCCAGGTGAAGGGGCATCAGGAGAAGGAGGACCCTTCCAGTCAATGGGAACAGCATGTGCAAAAGCTCACACAGGAGAACGTGGAATGCACTGCCAGTAACCACAGATCCATTTAGCTGGACCCTCAAGTGTAGGCTGGAAGACGGGAGACAGCCGAGAGGTCAGAGGCAGCTGCTCCTGCTCGCCTGGATTTATTCTGGAACACAAGGAGTCCCAGAAAGGAGTTTAGGAGGAAAGTAACAGAGGAGCTGTGCTGCCTGGAAAAATTCTCTTGGCTGCTATGTGGACACTGGATTGGAGGGACTGAGTGGAGGCAGAGACCAGGTATGATGCTGTTTCAAATTACAGGCAGAAATGATGCTGATGTGGTATTGGCAGAGAGGTGGCTGTGAGCTGAGACACACCGAGGAGAGGCACAGCCCTGAAAACTATATTAAGCTACATACCAAAGGACACTAGAGAACTAGAACCACTGGGCTTGTCAGCCCAGATGGCTGTAAAGAGGGAGGGTGGTGAGGAGCTGCTGGAAGACTCAGGTTTCTAGTGTGGGTGCCTGCACAGATCACGGATCACAGGTGTGCCCAGCAGATACACCCAGAGGAAGACACAGATGTGGGGGTGGGGAGGGGGAGGAAGGGTGACTTTTTGAATACCTTAAGCTTGAGGTACCTATGGGACAGCCCACCACAATGGGGTAGGTGGGTCCAGGACACAGGACAGAGTGGGGCTGGATCAGAGTTGTGAATAACTGGTGCCCAGAGGCAGCAGATAGAACCGGGTGGATTAGCCCTCTGGGAGGTCAAAGAGGCCATTCAGGGAAACCTGGAAACTGAAGGGCAGGAGAACAGGGAGTAACCAGGTATGTGGCGTAACAGAAGCGCCATGAGTAAGAGAAGGATGGGTCCCCGGAGTGAAAGGCTGCCACCAAGGGAAAGCACGGGGGCAGGGGAACACTGAGAAGCGCTAGTGAGAGGGAGGCCACTGTGTCTTTCTTAGGAACCTAAGGGGAGCCTAAGCCTAGAGGCAGGGAAGGGAAGGGGAAGGGGAGAGGGAGGGTGAGAGCTGGAGGAGGACTGGGGCAAAGGGAGAGCAGGTGACGGAAGAAGGGTGAGAGGAGGCTGAGTTGAGGAAGGGAGTGGAGACCTGGGCCCAGAGCACTGCCCGGCAGAGAAGAGTCTCAGGCAGAGGAAGCAGAAGTTTTCAGTGAAGTAGAAAACAACACAGATGCAGATGGGTTTGAAAGAGTTCTCACCCTAGAGTGTTTCCTCTTGAGGCCTAAAAGACAAAGGCTGCGCAGAGGGCTGGTGGGGGGAGGCTGGGCCAGGCAGTCAGGGGTGAAACAGGGGCTGCGAGGGGAGAGGGCTGGCCTAGAGGATGAGTGGGTAAGTGGCTAAGGAGGGCCCAACAGGCGGGAGGTGGGGAGTGTGCTATCCCTGCAGATGGAAAGTAGGCAGAAGGAGTGAGAATGAGAACTGTATGCTTGAACCAGGGCTTAAGGGAAGGGTGCTGGATTTCCTGAGATTTCATTTTTACCAGCATTGACTCCATTTTATTGGGAGCCAATTCAGTCTGGGCAACGGCCCTAAAATCCTGCTGTGGGACTCATTCTCCCAAAAGGCCTTGCCTCTCTGGTTTTGTTGCCCCAGAACAACGGCAACAAGATGGAGATCAATTTTCTCTTCTAAAACGGTATGGAGTTTCATGAGCAAAACTTGTTAGCAACTTGTGATCTGAGTCATAGACGACAAGCACTGGATGGAGGAGTGAGGGGCAGGTGATCTGGCTTTGGCCCAGCTCTGCCCTTGACCACGGCTCTTAAGGGCAAGTCAATTTCTGAGCCTTAGTTTCCTTCCTCTGAAATAAACCATTAATACTGGACTTCTTGTAGCAAAAAGTAAAGCCCAGATACAATGCAGAAGGCAAAAGGGGTGCACGTGAGAGCTATGGTTACTATCACAAATAGAGCTTTCTTGGGAATTTCACCTAGTTGGTTGATTTGTATCCTGAAGGGTCTGAGGCTTGGACGGGCCACTCCCCCTCCCATCTTCTAGACCTGGGGAAAGAGGGCCCGGAGGAAGGAGGGACCCTTCATCTGAGGTCCTGTGCCAGGACGTGGAGAAAGCACAAGGCCAGCCTAAAGAGCAGAGTGCACGCCCTCACATGTGTGTTTCCACCCCATCTTGTCACAGGGGAGACGTGAGGTAAAGCTCAGCGTGGCTGCTCACACATGGAGAAGAGGCAGGAGAAAGGTCCAAATGTTCTCACAACCCTTTGTTCTTTTTACCACAAAAAAAGTCAAACCACAAAAACACACGGCTGCCTAGGGAAGCATGGAGTTTCCCAGCACGTGACCAGGTCAGGGAGGCCCCTGCTCCTTTCACCCACCGGCCTGTCTGGTGAGGACCCAAGAATCTGTCAGATAACTCCAGTGTCCCAGCTCCTTCACCTCTCAGGGCCTGGTTTGCCCTAGATCCCTATGGCCTGCACCCGGCTTCTGTTCCTCAGCTCACAGTCCTGCCCACGCCACTGGTTCTGCAAAAGTTGTTACACTCTGGGGACATAAAGTAAACCGGGGCCCGGAGTGACCTGGTGCTTTGCTCAAAGTGCCCTGGCAGGCAGAGCAGGGCCCAGGTGCCGGCCACCAGACTCTGCCCTGTGTGGAGCTGCCTACCAGGAGCTGGTCGCTGATCTTGAGCTTCTCCATCTGGATCTCCTGCAGAGGCCTCTTGAGCAGGGCCTTGGTCATGGCATTCTGGGCTGTCATTCGCGTGGCTGTGTTCAAGTCTTTCACCGTCATCACTGACAGTACTGGGTCCCAGATGCGGAATTGGACATCGGCTCCCACGGACAGCACAGCCCCATCCTTTGAGGCCAACTGTTGGGGGAGGACATGAAAGAGGGGCTGCAGCTTCAGGGAGGCCAGGCCCATGTAGACAGTGCAACTTGACCCATTCGCCTGGTCTCTAGCTCCTCAGGGGCATGGGGGTAGGTGGATGGAGCAAGGACGCCCTCCCAGCTTCCCTCCTCCTCTTTCTTGGTGTCTTTGCCACCCCTCACCCCTGATGGCTACTCACAGGCCGAGGTACTGGCATCCACAATACACCCTGCACAAGGCCCGACTCCCTCTGTCCAGGGGAGCCGAGAAGCCCCTCACCTTGCAGGGAGGAACATTGAAGGCTCGTGTCCTCAGATCCACCCTCTGAAAAGAGTCAATGAAGGGCAGGAGCAGAACCATACCGGGTCCTTGAGGGGTGCGGATCCGGCCCAGTCGAAACACGATCATGCGCTCATAGGTGGGCACGACCTGTCCACAGCAGCAAGGGAAAGGGTGGACAGCACTGGGCTGATGCTGGCAAGATGTCTGTCCAGGTCCCTCCCTCACCTCTCTCTCCAGGCCTTGCTCAATATCAGGTATCCTTAGCTCTGTTATTTATTTATTTATTTATTTTGGCTTTTTAGGGCCTCACCCACAGCACAAGGAGATTCCCAGGCTAAGAGTCAAATGGGAGCTACAGCTGCCGGCCTACGCCAGAGCCACAGCAGCGCAGGATCTGAGCTGCGTCTTCAACCTACACCACAGCTCATGGCAACACTGGATCCTTAACCCACTGAGCGAGGCCAGCGACGAACCCGCAACCTCATAGTTCCTAGTCGGATTTGTTTCAGCTGTGCCACAATGGGAATTCCTTAGCTCTGTTTTTAGATGAGAAAACCAAGGTTCTGAGAGGTTAAGTGACTTGCTCAGAAATCACAAAGTCCTCAAGTGAAACAGGCAAGATTTGAGGGCCAGTGTTGAATGATTCCAAAAGCCATGTTCTCAACTGCTCACAGTAGTGACTTGATCCTCAGTGAAGCCTTTCAGCAGTGTGTCTAGACTGAAGCTAGACATGACTCAAACCGGAAACTGTCTGCCCTTGTCTTAGTTAAGGGAAAAGCTGAGCTGCTCTAACAGCAACCTCGAGTAAAGGGCTTTGCCAACTTCAGGTTCCTGGCGTCCTCAAAGAAGGAAATATGTCCAAGTTGAGAAATGAAGGCCCAGACAGACACTGACTTGCCCAAGGTCACATGATATTTCAGTGGCAGTTTTAGGACTAGGATTTAGGCCCTTTTAAGGACTCCCTTCCAGACCACACCAAACCCCAAGCTGACAGCTGGCCAGGCCACACCAGAGCAGGCTTCACCTTCCCTGCAGCTCTCAGGTGTGACCCTCCACTAGAGTTCATCCTTTCCCATCTTTACCATCCTTTGTGGAAAACGAGGACTGAGTCCCTATTACTCATCACCTTCTGGGCCAGGTTGAGTGTCTTTCATGTCTAATTTAGCCTAATCCAAAGGGAGGAAGATTTGGCAAAGATATCTGTGTGTACCTTAAAGCCAATGTCCAGATCCCCAGACTTGGGAGTTTGGGAAGACTTATTTCTACCACTTCCTGGCCCCCAGAATGACTTTAGACAAGTCTGAGCCTCAGTTTCCTCATCTGAAAGGTGAGAATGAACAAGCCTTGCCCAGCGCATGTCACCGAGGTGTGACAATATTTAGGGGAAGGGGGCAGAGGATGAACAATTCATCCACCAATGCCAAAGCTCTCAATGTAGCCCAACCACCCTAGGGGCTGACCCAGCTAGGCTTACCTTCAGGGCAAACCAGCCTGAAATGGGGAAGGTGATCAACAGCAGCAAGAACCCCAGGAAACTGATGAAGCCATGGCAAAGGCAGGAGGGCCAGCTCTGGGGTGCATCTGGGAACAAGAGAGCACATGCAGTCAAGGAATGCCTACTGGATCTGAAAGGACAGCCGCAGGCTGAATGAACTCGGTCAACTCGGTCTCTTTTGCCCACCTCGCCTTTCAGCAGCTCCTTCCTTTTCAAGGGCCAAGATGTTCTTTCCGAGCTCACAGCTCTTTACCCTACTTCAGTGCCCTAAGGGCCATCTTGCCTTGTCTAATATTACTCCTGTATATTTGAGCAGGTGTTAGTTAAGAACTGCTGCTTTCTCCCACACATCAAAGCTAACCTGTCCCAAGTGCCCCCCTCGAAAGGCCTATTCTCTGCTAGGCAACAGCCAAGGACGCTGAGAAGCCAATCATGTGCTGCTCTCCTCACTAGGAGTCAATCCTTTTGTCTGATTTATAGTGCCTCCCATATCTGGCACAGAGCCAAGAGTACCTGGGCCTCTGCAAACACACACAGGGTTAAACTGAATGCTGCTGGCATAATACCTCTACCACCAGCCCCAGAAGTGCGCTTTCAAGGAGTCCTTTTGGAGATAATGCCTTAGTCTAAAGGGATAAAGCAGCAAAGGCTCCTCAACAGGTGCTAGAGATGAGGGCTAAGTTCTTTCCTGTCTCACAATACCTCACCCTACCTTAATGCCCTAAAGATCATCAAATGCATGCTTCACCTGAACCAACTTCGGGGGGAGTGGGGGAGAGGGAATGAGGAAGGTGAGACTTATCTGAACCAAGATCCCAGAGCCCAGGATGGGAATGAACCTGAGAAAGCCTAGATCTAGAATGAGATTATTCTCTGCTCTCCCTTCATTCCCAACCCTGGACAGGAAGCCAACAGGCACCTCTGCTCCACCCTTCCAGGAACCCCATACCCTCTGGGCTCGGAGCCCCTGAATATTGGTCTCCTTTCCTGCCTCCTTCTGACCCATGTGGCCCCTGTTGGAAAGGAACCCTTGGATGGGGCAACTGTCATTACAGGAAGGTCAGAGAGGGACCAAACCCTCTGAGGTTCGGTTATCAGGCTGAGACATGTACCATCTGGCCTGAGGGCTAAGGGAATCACTCAAGGATTTGGAGCAAGACACAACAGGCACCCAAGGTCCTGCCTTTTGGCTTGCATATCCCCACTAGGACACGGGGAGGTGCTCAGGGAGTCTAGAGGTGCCCCTGGGACGAAGATTCTGTCATTTCTCTGCAGCCAAGTGCCCTTGGCATGCTGGTCACCTCCTGTGCCTAGACCTTAAGTTTCTTTCTAGGCAAAATGGGAACTTGAAACCTCTGCGGTGATAAAAAGGGGAAAAGAGTCCAGGCTTCTTGGAAGAGAGAGTTCTGGGGCTGTAGCCCTGGGAAGGGCGGATCAGCGGTAGTATCCCATCGCCTGATCCAGGCTCTTCTCCACATCGTGTCCCCTCCTGGTCCCTCCTCATAGGGTGCGAGGGGACCGGACCAGCTGACTCCCGAGAGGCAGGGTTCGGAACCAGGGGTGCCAGCCGGTGCTCCCCAGGTCCGCTGTTCTGGGCGGCCACTCACCGGCCCCCGGGCCCACGCTGCCCCGCTCCGGGGACAAGCAGCCCTTCTGCGAGCCCAGGAAGCCGAAGCTCGACTGCTGGAAACGGTCAAAGTCCCCCAAGGGGAGCGCCCGGTACCCGGACCTGCCGAGCATGGCTCTTGACAGGAGGCACGCCCCACGCCCCACGGCCCGGCGCGGTACAGGTCCTGACCAGCGGGCCACCACAGTGCCCCGCCCCTGCCCGCCACCGCTTCCGGGTTCGCCTGCGCAGCGGAGGGCTACGGCGGCCCAGGTCAGGAAGAGGAGGCAGTCCAGGCCCGGATCCCGCCATCGCACAGCGCCCCCTGCGCTAGGAGGACCGAACTGCGGCCGCGGAGCGGGAAGGAATAGTAGTCTGGGTTCCCGGGATCTCACAAGAGTCCTTTAGAGGTTCCTACACCCTGCTCCCTTCTCCCACTGGGCCTTAGAAAAGGAGCAGAAAGGAAAGTTGAGTTTTGTAAGAAGGTTGTCAGGAGCTGGATCTTCTCTAGAATCAAGGAAATGTTACCAGCCTTCTCTCAGCACAAATTCACAAACTAGGGACAGGATTTTGGAGGAGGTTGCCCTTATTCAGAATTAGGGTTTCCTCTATGGAATGATCAACAAATTATTCCTTTGTTTCCCCCCAGCCCAGCAAGCAGGGCCTGGCACAGAGTGGATCTCAGTGCTTACCTGTGGAAAGAAGGGGTAGCCAGGTCACTGTGGGTCAGGAGGGCCTGAACTTGGGTACAAAATGCAAGAAATTTCATTTGCAGACCTCAGGGAGCATGGCAGAGTAAGAAACAAGGGGATCGCACAGTGTTATGCCAGAGCAGCCCTCCGAGCACCAGAGAGGTGAGATTCTTGGTTCTGCAGGTGCAGAAAGAGCAGCCCCCTGATCCAGGTACCCAGAGGTAACTTGCCTCTCCACCAATTGAGAAAACTCAAATGCAAATGGTGAATTTACTCTGAGAAGCAGTAATTTCCAACAAGATTTTGGGCAGGCTGCCTCCCAAAGTGGGCAAAGAAATTAAAAAGCTTTCCTTGTCTCACACATGCCACTCCTGCCTCTTCAGGCCCCTCAGCCATAGACCACTTCCAGGTCCCTTCTGCAGATGACTCCTTACTGATCAAGCTGCAGGATAGGGTAGGTTGCTGAGGCTTCTCACTGTCCCTGGGAAGTTAGTTATCCTCCCCTACTATAAGCTTTACAAGAGCAAGGCCCTGTCATCATCCCTCTATAGTCTGTCCCAAGCTGGAGCTGAGCACAGAATGGGTACAGAACAGGAATGGGAGTCCGCACAATGGCTGGGATGCTTTGAAGTTTGAAGACAGCGGCATTGGCCCAGTGATGCCACCTGGAGTTGTGCTTTCTCCCCACACCAGCTGGGGGCCTGGGCTTCTCCTTTGGCCAAGAGCAAACCTGCTCTCCCCTCACGTTTCCCATTCCTGCTTGCCAGCTTTCCCCACTCTCTACTGCCTCAGATTCACCAGCCCTTCCAATGGTCACACAGGGCATCGTCCCATTCCCCTCATCTCCACACAGTGTACTCCCAGTGTCTCTGACTCAGGTCCTCCCAGGCATCCCACAGCCACTGTCCTAGACCACACCACTGGGCCCTGGTCGTCAGAGTGACTGTCCCAGCATACGCAAAGGATCCTGTCGCTCCTGGCTTCCAAACCCTTCACTGACTCTCTATTGCCCACAGTACAGGTCGGGTCTCCCTAGCTACCATCTTGTCCCAGCCCATTCCTAGGCTGACATTACATGGGTCCCCTCTAAAATATGAAAATAACCAAAACTAGTCTCTAAACAGGCACTCCCGTTTCAAACCTCCACGCCTTTGCACGTGCTGTTCTCTCTGTGTAAAACGTCCTGCAATCTCTGAATCCCTGGTAAATTCCCACCATTCCTTCAAGTCCCAGTGAGAGACTTCCTTTCCAGCTAGTCTCAATACTGTGTGAAAAATCTCCACGGAGGGGCCTGCTCTTCCATTAGATTTGAGGTTCTTCCAAAGCAGGGAATGAGATCCTTGCGGCCCGGCTCCCTGCGGAGGGCTGGCACAAAAGCTGAGCCAGTGTGAGCTGAATGAACGTTTCAAAGCCGAGGGCGGGGGCTGCCTCCCTCGGGGTCAGTTCTGCCAAAGTCCACCTCTGAGTCTACTCCTCTCCTCCCTCTCCCTGCTCCCCGCTCTGGACGAGCCTTTAAAACCCACAGTTGGCCTCTCTGCCCTAGAGCCTCCCCGCACAGCTCGAGTCTCACTTCCTCTCAGGAGGCGGGCCCAGAGCGGGCACCTCCCCTTTGAACTGCTCCGGGAACTCAGTGCTCTCGCGCACGCCTCTGGTTCAGCTTCTCCCGCCCTCCCAGATCAAAACCGAGAAGCGAAACTGCGTTGGATTCCATGCAGCAGGAACCGGCACCCGCCCTATCTCCGGGGCCCCCGCAGAACCCCGCACTGCCCCAGGCCCCCACCATGCCGCCCCCGGAGCCCCCCTCCGAAGGACACCAGCCCAGCCCCAGCCCCAGCCCCATAGAGGTACTACTGCGTTTGGGGAGATGGGGTTTAGGCTTTGTTGATTTGCTTTGGTCGGAGGACGGGGGTGGGGGTGGGGTGGGGGAGAACAGATGGGAAAGGACAAGGAAACTTGGTCAGGTACCTTAAAGAGTGACACAAAGAGGGAAGATCAGGCCCAAGGGTTCTGACCTTCTCGGTTGGGGTAGGGATCGCGAAAGTAGAAAAGGGGACCAGGATGAGTTAGGTGGGCCTCTCTGGACTGTGATTCTCTACTAGCAGCGGGGTGAGATGCTGAGGGTCAGTGGCACTGGGGACCGGACTCTTCCGCCCACGCTGGCGACTTACCTCTTATCCCTGCCTCAGATGAAAGACCCCACCTGTTAGGACGAAAGGAAATAGCCCTGTTGCACTGGCTTGGGAGCCCCGAGTACGTCCCAGGCGTTGAAAAACCAGAACCCTAGTTCTTAGATCAGAAAGTGTTAGAGAGGTAGGTGTCTTGGCTAAGGCCTCACAGTTCCTGTGGTTCCCCCTTTAGGAAGCTTCTTGGATCCTTTTCTCGGAGTCCTCTGCCCTCCCAACCCCCATCCCCAAAGGGTTTAATAGGAGTTTATTAGTCTCCTCCTGCACAGACTCCCCAGCCCCCCACATCAAAGGAACTACTTACATCACTTGCTCTGTGTTCTAACAGGCCCTTTTTACTCTTCCTCTTGAAAGTACACGTAAGACCACATTGCAGTAACTTTTATTATCTGCTTTATCACACCCAGGAATAATATTAACAATACCGTTAACATTTATGAACACTTTTCATGTGCCACGTATTGTGTTTAGCATTTTTTTGGTAGTAAAATATGATAACATCTATGTGTTATGTGTGTTTTATCCTCTTCTAAGTATAAAAGCCAGTGGCTTCAAGTCCGTTGGTAATGTTGTGTAACCATCACCCATATCTTTCCTGAGTTTTTTCATCTAAAGTCTGTACCGTCTAAGTAATAGTTCCTTATTCCCCTCTTCCCCCAGTGGCTGAGAGCCTCTAATCAACTTTTTGTCTCTGATTTTGCCTAGTCTGGGTATTTCATATAAGTGTAATCCTACAACATTTTTTCCATTTGTGTTGGATTTTACTTAGCATAATGTCGTCAAGGTTCATCCATGTTGTAGCATGTATCAGAATTTCCTCTTGAAGTCTGAATAATATTCCATTGTATACCACATTTTGTTTATCTGTTCATCTGTTGATGGGTACTTGGGTTGTTTGCACTTTTTGGCTATTGTGAATAATGCTGTGTGTAGAACAATGGGTATCTGGGTACTTGTTTTCAGTTTTTGGGGGTATATATCTAGGAGTGGAATTGCTGGATCATATGGTAGTTCTACGTTTAACTTTTTGAAGAACTACCAAAGTGTATTTTGGTATTTTATATGAGGTTATATGACATACACTTAATCTCTTTTCTAAACTTAAGTTCCTTGAAGGCAGGGATGTGTGCTATATATCCGTGTATAGGATGGGCCTAGTACCGTGTCTTAGGAGAAGCAGGTGCTCAGTAAATTGTGGAGTAAGTGTGGGAAGGTTTGAGTAAACGGAGGATTGGGGTGCTGATGGGTTTTGCCTCATCCAGTGACAGCCTGGTATGGAATAGTAAGTTCCACTCCCAGCCTCCAGCCATAGGGGCGAGCACGTGTTGGGTGGGGACTCCTGGAACTTTGGGTCTCACCTCCCTCTCTGGTCCCCCAGCAAGCCATGGAAGAAGAGTTCCAGTTCTTGCGCTGCCAGGGCTGCCGGAAGGAAGCCAAATGCCCCAAGCTGCTACCTTGTCTGCACACGCTGTGTTCAGGATGCCTGCCGGAGCCGGGCTTGCAGTGCCCCATCTGCCAGGCACCCTGGCCCCAAGGCGCTGACACGCAGGCCCTGGATAACGTCTTCTTCGAGAGCCTGCAGCGGCGCCTGTCCGTGTACCGGCAGATCGTGGATTCACAGGCGCTTTGCACTCGCTGCAAAGAGCCAGCCAACTACTGGTGCTTTGAGTGCGAGCAGCTCCTCTGCGCCAAGTGTGTCGAGGCGCATCAGTGGTTCCTCAAGCACGAGGCCAGGCCACTGGCCGAGCTCCGCAGCCAGTCAGTTGGCGAGTTCCTGGACTGCACACGCAAGTCCAACAACATCTTCTGCTCCAACCCCAACCACCGCAGCCCTGCGCTGACTAGGTGAGCGGACTGGCCCAGGGTGTGGGTGGAGCATCTAGGAGCGGGGTAGAGGATGCGGGGAGCAGAGATAATAGAGTCCCACCAGGAACGTGGGATGGGGAGCTTCTAAGGTCTTACAACTCAAAGTGTGGCTCGAAGACTAGCAGCGTCAGTGGTGATGATACTCTTTCGCTATTTCATGCAAATGGATGGATAGTAATAGTTTCCAATTTCCCTTGTAAGAAATAATGCTGCAGAATCATCTTTGCATGCATATTCAGGAATTTCTTTAGGATAAGTTTTCAGAAATGCCTTTGCTAGGTGAAGGGGTATGAAAGTTTTACATTTCGATACATATTACCAAACTGCCCTTTAGAAAGTCATATAATGGAATTTTCCACAAGCACTGCCATGGAGTCTCAGTACAGCTAGATTCTAGGCTGAGGTGTGAGTAGTTAGTTTCTATCTGAGAAGTCAAAACCGGAACACCATGCTATCTGAGAGTGTTTGTATGAAAAAAAAAGTCAAGTCCAATTATAATTATTTTTACTGAACAGCACAGGATTTTAATTTTTTGATAAATAATACATTTATGTGGTTCAAAAAAATAAAAAACAAAATATAGAGAGAGGGGAGTCCCCATTCCACGCTGTGCCCCATCTGCCTAATACCCACCACTTCTCCACAGTAACCATTGTTACTAGTTTTGAATGTTTTTCCAGAGTTTGTGAATATGCATGCAGATAAGAGTATATCATCTTATAAGGTCTTTATTTTTCCCCCTTTTAGCCAAACAGGTTGCATACCTATGTTAACTTTTAACATCCCCCCCACAATAGATTGCTTATATAAGATTCTTGGGGATCTGCTTGCAAAGTGAAGGTATTTGGCTTTTGAAGACACGCTCAGACAGAATTCCCTTCCTGCTAAACTGTGGCTGGCTTTCTGCTTGGAGATTTACCACCTGTACGACTAGATTCCTCAACAGCTGATACTGTTTGAATTGGGAGTTCTTTGTTTATTAAGATTGAGGTTCTCCTGGTTAAGTTAGTATTCTACACTTTCACTCCTGGGCCTAGGTTCAGTCCCTGGTCTGGGAACACAGATCCCATGTCAAGCAGCCTTAAGCCGTGGTCCAAAAAAAAAAGATGAGGTTCAGTGGCTTTTCATATGTTTATTGGCCGTTGAGGTTCTTGTTTGTGACTTGCCTACTGAGGTCCTTTGTTTGCTTTGAGGAATTAGTCTTTAATTGTAAAAGCTTGTTACAGTGCAGATACTTTTCCTGTGTTGACTTTTGTCATTTCATTCCATATGAGTCGTCGTCGTGTTTAAGTTTTTAGTTTCACATGGTCCAGTCTATCAGTCTCTTCCTTGATGGTGTCTGGTTTTTCCCATGCCAATGTAGACAATATTTATCTATATTCTGTTTTATAATTTGCTTTTATTATTAAATCTTTAATTCCCATGGAATTTATTTTTGTGCATGGTATAAGGTAGGAACCCTCACTTTGCCTTTCTCTCCAAGGGGAAAGCTAGTTTTCTCAATAATTTTATTGAATAATGTACTCTTTTTGTTTTTTCCCATTTTTAAAAATTGAATTTTAAAAAATAAAATTAAAAAAATTGAAGTATAGTTGTTGTTCTCCTCTGAGCAGGACATTGGCTGCATCCTGTAAATTTGATAAGTAGTGTAGTTATAGTCAGTCATTTCTTAAATAGCAATAATTTTGGTCTTTTCTCTTTTTAAATATTTTCTCTTTTATGGAAGAGTTTGGGGGAGAATGTTTTCTAGTTTTAAGTGGCTTGTGATGACTGGTTTCAATATGTGATGTTAATTTCTACAGAATGGTCAATTAGTTTGTAAGAGTCCTACCTGAGACTATTGTGAGGTTTTATTTGGGATATACCATGTTCCTTGGACTAGCATATTCCTTGGATTTACAAAATACATATACATTCTTTATATGTATATATATATATATATATATATATATATATATATATATATATATAATACACACATACTCTGTTTTTGTTTAAATTTTTTGTTTGTGTTTTTGCTTTTTTTTAGGGCCGAATGCAAGGCATATGGAGGTTCCCAGGCTAGGTGTCTAATCAGAGCTGTAGCTGCGGGCCTATACCACAGCCACAGCAACACAGGATCCGAGCCGAGTCTGTGACCTACACCACAGATCATGGCAACGAGGGATCCTTAACCCACTGAGCGAGGCCAGGGATCAAACCTGCTTCCTCATGGATGCTAGTCAGATTTCATTAACCACTGTGCCACGACAGGAACTCCCTACATTTTTTTATTATTTTTTTTGTTTTTTGGCCACACCTGCAGCGTACAGAAGTTCCTGGGATAGGGGTTGAATCAGAACTGCAGCCGCTGGTGCTACACCACAGCCACATCAAAGCTGCATCTGTGACCTATGCTGCAGCTTGGAGCAAACCCAGATCCTGAATCCACTGAGCAAGGCCAGGGGTCTAACTTGCATCCACGAGAACACTATTTCGGGTTCTTAACTCACTGCACCACAACAGTAACTCTTATTAAAAAAAAAAAAAATTGTTTAAATTTTTAACGAACATGTTACAATGTGTGTCTTTCTCTCTTACCATCAAGAGTAGATGACAATTATTCTTCCAGATAAGATAAAACCTTTAGCATACTTTGTCTTCCCTCTTTCCCTTCCCACATTTAGACTTAGTTGGAATAACATGAAATTGTAACTTTAGATTAATACCAAATTTTTATATGCTTTTTCTATTCTAAGCATTCTTTTTTGAAAGTTATTAAATGTCATCATCACATTATAACCCACTTGTTGTCCATAATAGATTATAATTGGCTTCATAGCTCACAGTATTTTTTCTGTAGTATATCGTACTCTTTCTTCAGTTATTTACTGTGATTAATTTCCATTTGGCTGGAAAACTTCAAGTTTTTTTTTTTTTGGTTGTTTTTCAGAAAGTGTTTACTTTCTGGGACCTTGAGTACCTTAACTTGTGTGTCCTTTTGCTGTTATACATGAAGGAAAGTTTAGCTAGATACAAAATTCTGAGGTCACAGTCACAAATCTTCCATGTTGAAATGTATAAACATTGCCTCATAAATTTGGTCTCCAATGTTATAGATAAGAAATTCAGTTATTGGAGTTCCCATTGTGGCGCAGTGGTTAACAGGGGTCACAAATCTTCCATGTTGAAATGCATAAACATTGCCTCATAAATTCGGTCTCCAATGTTATAGATAAGAAATTCAGTTATTGGAGTTCCTGTTGTGGTGCAGTGGTTAACGAATCCGACTAGGAATCATGAGGTTGCGGGTTCGATCCCTGGCCTTGCTCAGTGGGTTAAGGATCCCTCGTTGCCATTAGCTGTGGTGTAGGTTGCAGATGCGCGGCTCGGATCCCTCTTTGTGGTGGCTCTGGTGTAGGCCGGTGGCTGTAGCTCCAATTAGACCCCTCGCCTGGGAACTCCATATGCCGCAGGAGCAGCCCTAGAAAAGGTAAAAAGACAAAAAAAAAAGAAAGAAAGAAATTCAGTTATTGTCAGAGTTCCTGTCGTGGCGCAGCAGAAATGAATCCGACTAGGAACCAGGAGGTTGCGGGTTCAATTCCTGGTCTCACTCAGTGGGTTAAGGATCTGGCATTGCCATGAGCTGTGGTGTAGGTCGAAGACGCAGCTTGGATCCCCAGTTGCTGTGGCTCTGGTGTAGGCCGGCAGCTACAGCTCTGATTGGACCGCTAGCCTGGGAACCTCCATATGCCGCGGGTGCAGCCATAAAAAGACAAAAAAAAAAATTCGGCTATTGTCTAATTATATTTCCTCTGTGAGTGATCTGTTTTTGTTTGCTAAGGATTTTTACATAATTTATTCTTGAAAATGATTGATCAAACTATAGGTATTCTTTTCTTTTTTCGATAATCCTCTCTGACATTGTTGAACTGGAAATTCAAGTCTTTCTGTAGATCAAAGAAATTGTCTTCTTTTTTATGTGCTGATTTCCATTCATTTGCTTATTTTTTCTTTTTATAACTGTTGTATGGAGATTGGAACTTCAAATCCATCTTTTACATCTTTTATCTTTTTTTCATTGTTTCTGTTACTTTGCGTTTTTTCTTCCAGATTCTTAGAGGTGCTTGAATTGATTTTCTCATTCACCAACTCATTTTTTTAAGAGACTTCTTTCCACTGTTTACTATCTATGTTGAGTTTTTTTGTTTTCCCTAGCAATCATGTTTTTTTAATTGCCAAACAAGGTCAGTGTTCTCAGGGTGCTTTTTCTTGGCAGCCTGTTTTCGTTTTCTTGATGGATGTTCTTAAATCTCCCTGAAAAACAAACTTTGAATTTTTAAAGGTTTATGTTTCCTTTTTTTTTTTTCAGTGTGAGCCAAGAACCAGTTTTGTCCCCATTTTGACTATTGATTCTTTTTTTTTTGTCTTTTTGATTCTTTTCCTAAGTCCTGTGGTTCTTTGTTTTCTGCGCACATGTAAGCAAGGGGTGTATTGGGGTGGATTTCTTCCTAGGCACAGTGGACAAGGTGGTCCAGCCAGTAAGAGGACAGGATTCTTTTCTCTTGATCATGATGGATGGCTTCAAAAACCTGACTGTGTTGCTTAAAAATCATGCTCACACACATACACACAGTCACAATTCACATTGTTTCACAGTTTACCAGTGATTACTAGAAAAACTCAACTTGTTTCCTCTGACTCAAAACCTCAGGGCTGTAAATAACCCACAACTTCTTTCCAGTGACAAGTCGGTAATAAACAGTTTCATGTTGAACTGATTTGGGCCTCACACTGACGAGCAGCCTCAGAAGTGGCTTTAAATGTAGGCCTCAGCCTGGGAGTGTCCTCCCTGGGGCCCTTGGCATTTGGTCCCGTGCCTTTGAAGTCCCTTCCTACTCTGCCCGTGTTCCTACTGTGTAGCAGGCCCTCTGCTCAGCGCTAGGGCATAGTACAAACAGATACAGCCCTGCCTCTCCCAGAGGTCACAGTCTGGTGAAGGAACCAGTTCTGCAATTAACAATGAAGGCTGCAAAATGCTTTGAGGAAGTTTGCTCACCAGTGTCGCTCTGCCAATAGTTGCCCTTGTCACACTGTCCTCTCCCTCATGTTCTCCCTTGCCAGTATCCCCATCTGTCACAGGTCACAGGGCAGACATCCAGTGTGTGCTCAGTCAATAATTGAAGGGAAGAAGGAAGAAGGAAGGCAGGCACAAGGCCAGTGATCTCAGAAAAGGCTTCCTTCCCAGCATGCATTGGCTGGGGAAGGTAGTTTCCAAGAGGATGTCCCACTTAGCCTGCTATGTAAGGAAGCAGAAGGGGGAGGGAGCATGTGCAAAGCTGGGGTTTGGGGCAAGTCTGCTGCATTTTAAGAACTGAAAGGAAAGGCTCTGCAGGAGGGCAGGGCCTGGGAGGTGAGCTGGGGTCAAACCTGGGGGAATTGGAAGAGTTGGGACTCTGTCATACAATCTCAGGGACAAAGAATATTCTGTTTGCTCCTTTCTCCTGCTGTTTACTCTTGTTGTACCTGTGAATGTCCTAGAGAACACAGTGTGAGTGGATCTATGGGGGACTCTGTTGGAAATCCACTGCTGGTGTTAAGGCAGAGGGTGGGCTAATGTTCACATCCTCTCTCTGTACTCTGGAACTTTGAAGTGGGCAGGTTTGGGATCAGGGAGACTACAATTTCTTTCTTTGACTGCATGCTCATTTATGTTACCTGATTCCATAAAGAATCTGAGATTTACTGCCATACTGTTGGTTATGTGACCCAGTGGAAACTGAAGCAAAGACTCTGGACCTGGGGAAAGGGAGTCCCATTAGGAGGCCAAGGCCATGGTGCAGGTAGAGGTGAGGGCTGCAAGAATGCAGAGATGGCAGTGCGGGGAGAAGGCCAGAGTCTCACACCACCACGGCCTGCCTGACCTGGAGGTCACGGTGGCTGCCAGCCTTTTCATCAGGCGTGCTGGGGAGGACCGTCCAGCCAAGGGTCACATGGGTTTAGGACAGCAGCTTGTCAGATCCCAAAGGTCGACTGGATGGGGTAGGGGAATTAATCCAGGGCCGTCAAAATGTATAGGCATTGGTTAAGTGGAGAAAACAAAAGACCTATCATGATATAATGAGACCATAAGCTGGAAAGAGCCCCTGAGACCAGAAGTTGAAATGATTGGCCCCCGATGGGTAAAGATGCCCTGGGCAGCCCAGGGGAGGGTTCAGGGCAGAGGTGGACATCATGCAGTAGCTGCAGAAGCCAGGGTGCAGGGAACAGGTTTGAAGCCAGCCTTGAGTGAAACTCCCCACCTCTGGTACCTGGGCATCACCTTTCGATAGGAAACTTTCCCTTTACCAGTATGGTCAGAGAATGGGCTCTTCTGATTGGATTGGACCTGTTAACACAATGAAGCACTTTCCTATCTTTTGAGATGTTTTTCCTGTGCTGTTATCTTAATTCCCACATCCTCCTATAAAATTATTGCAGAAGAGAGAATTGTAGGATTAGGAGAGCATTAAGAGCATCCCCAAATGGGAACCAGGCCCGGGACAGGATGCAGTGTTTCCTGACTTCAGACTGTGCACCTTTCCTGGAGCTGCTGGCCTCCACATGCAGGCAATCATTAACAAACAACTGGGCTGAGTGGCCAAAAAAAAAAAAAAAAAGGATTCCACAAGTTGCTTGTTTACAACTTAGAGTGGTATTTTCCCTTAAAATTAGATTATGCAAAGGATGCATGCTGTTTAAGCAATGTTAAATTTAATTTTCCTTGACTCTGACAAAAGAAAAAGATACTGAACTAAAATTTGACTTGCTAAACTTTAAAGAAATATTTCTTTATCCTAAAATATTTCCTGAAAGCCCTAAGATTGAGCAAAAAAAATTAGTAGGACATTAATAGGCTGGAGTCATTATAGTTTGTTTTTTAGTGAAGTGCCTCTGTTTTAGACAGTGGGAATGAAGTCCTTGTTGTGGAAGATCAGGATGGCCCACTCATATGTTTCTAGTCTTGGTTCCACACCAAAATGGCTCTAATGCCATTTCTCGGGTCCTTTTACCTTAATGCCACTTTTCACAGGTTCTTTTGATTCAGCTCTTAGTTGGATAGATGTTGTCAGTCAGCAGTTTTCCTCAAGAAGGACTTCTGTGTTCTTAATTCCTGGAGTCTGTTGGTGTTGAGAACAGCTGTCAGTTGCTCTTATATGTGCATGACATCTTGGCTGGGTATAATAATACCTGGTCACATGCTTTCCTTTAGAGCTTTGTAGGCCTTGCTGCATTGTCTTCCAAATGTTCACCAGGAGAGGTCTGAGGCCAAATTTATTTGCTTTTTCTGTCTTGATGCCTAAAAATCTTTTTCATTCCTGAAGTTTATTAATTTCACCAGGCAGTCTTAGTGTTGAGCATTTCATATCAAATTAATCATGGAACTTGGCATGCTCCTTTAGTCTAAAAGTTCTCTTTAGGAGTTCCCATCGTGGCTCAGTGGTTAATGAATCCGACTAGGAACCATGAGGTTAAGGGTTCGATCCCTTTAACCTTAAAGTGGGTTAAAGATCCGGCATTGCCGTGAGCTGTGGTGTAGGTTGCAGATGCGGCTTGGATCCTGCGTTGCTGTGGCTGTGGCGTAGGCCAGCGGCTACAGCTCCGATTAGACCCCTAGCCTGGGAACCTCCATATGCCAGGGAGTGGCCCTGGAAAAGGCAAAAAAAAAAAAAGACAAAAAAATAAATAAATAAAAAAGTGAAAGTTCTATTTATTTCAATAAAATTTTCTTGCATTATCCCTCCTCCCTGTTCTTCTTTTTCCACTTCATTTTTCTCTTGCTCTATTACCATTAGTGTTTCAGTTTTTAATTTATGATCTTAATTTTTTTCAGATTAGTAATCTTTATTGTATTACTACAATTTGGGGGAAACCTTTGTATTTAATTAGTATTGAATGAATAACAAAGATCAGAACCATAGTATACACTTACAGCTAAATAAAATCATCTTCTACCCATTGTTATAAAAGTACTTGAGAATATCAAAATTATTTGTGTCACATAAGGAGGTACTGCTTGTTTTCTATGTCTCCAGACTCTGTTAACATTTAATGATTAACTTTATAGTCATTGAATTTTGTAACAAATTCCTTCTTTGGCAGACTTTACAATTTGGATCTGTTCTGCCAAAACTGTTAAGAGTTGGTACAACTGAATATGAGCGCTGCCTGTTTATACCATATATTATTTAACTAATATAGTATTAAGTTATTGTTATCTTAATCATCAGATATCATTTTTCTTATTTATGTCTTTAGTTAATCGACGCTGCTATTTCCATCTCTTTTGCCATTTTATTTATTGAAATCAGGTTGGACTTAAATACAATAGCTTGATAATCATTTCTCTATATGATAAACTTTGTCTTGTCTTGCAATATTTATTGGCATGTAAATCCCAGCTGTGTTCATGTTCACCAATATTCACTACTATATAATTGTAATGCATTATTATAAAACTCAATGAATTTGCTCAAGTTATCTAACTTTGTTCCAAAACTTGAATCTCCTTCATTAACCTATAACTTAATGTGATACTTAAAATCCTTCTTGCACTTGATACTATGTAGACTGTACTTCTAAGGGGCAGCATTGTAATCACCTCAGCGTATGCCTGTAATCACATTTTGGCAGTACCATGTAGTGGCACTGGGAAGGGTTAATTGATAGAACAGAGGCAAGGAGGCCTATTAGGGGACAGTGCTAAAGGAGATAAGCTGTAGCTGGGGACAAGAACAAAGGCAGTAGCATTGGGAACCAATGTGACAGATTAAGGAACCAAAATTCTCCCTTAATCATCTCTACATCTGGCCCCACACCTGCGCATTGTTGGTACTCTGCAATTTTTTTTTTTTAAGTAAACAAAGGTAGAATTCAGTAAGACTTAATGATGAGTTATTGTGGAAGTGGTAGGGGAGGGGGAGGAATCTGGAATCTTCCTTGGTCTTTGGCTTGAGTGACCTTTGAATGGTAGTGTCATTCACTGCCATAAAGAGAGCAGGGGAGGCAGGGCACCCGTGCAGCAGTGCCCCTGCTACCAACTGAATTAGTGACATGGCCCAACAGAACACCATCAGAAAAGAGTGAGGAAGGAAAACCACAAACTTTCCCTTCCTCATTCTTGGCTATGGAGCTGGCGTGAGACAAGAGTGTGAAATAGACCAGGCTTCCTCCTCTCCCCTTTCCTTGCTGCTTCACTTAACTTCTGGTATCTTCATCTCTAAGACCTCAGGTTTTCCCATCTCCACCACCACCTTCTCAATTAAAGAATTGTTGGAGGAAGGGTAGCCAACACTACCCTTTCACTCCCTTCAAGCTTCCCAGCCTCAATAATTATACACCTCCTCTCCTCACTTCAGAAATCTTATTTCCTCAATGGAGTTCCTGTTATGGCTCAGTGGTTAATGAACCTGACCAGTATTCATGAGGACTCTGGCTTGATCCCTGACCTTGTTCAGTGGGTTAAGGATCCGACATTGCCGTGAGCTGTGGTGTGGGCCACAGTCGCAACTCAGATGCAGCATTTTGTGTGGCTATGGTGTAAGCCTGCAGCTGCAGCTCTATTTGACCCCTAGCCTGGGAACCTCCATATGCCATGGGTATAGCCCTAAAAAAAAAATAATAATAATAACAACAACAAAAAGAAATCTTATTTCCTCAACTGTGTCACCCTGGAGATAGCAGGAAACCAGTCTGATTAAGTGCATTCATACTACAATGTAAATGACTGATGGATCCCTTTAATTACCCTCCAGCTAGTTATTTGAGTTTCCTAAGAAGGCTGCTCCTTTCACTACTGTACCAAAGTGAAAGCTCCCAGTCACCCTTGTTGAGATGGGGATGGTGATATGGCGAGTTTTTCCATCACCATTCAGGCAAGCCAGGCCCTGCCCTAGAGTCCTGCTCTGGAGCCAGCTCTCCTCCATGGGTCCTGTTTTCCTCAGATTTTTGCTTCCTGCATACTGAGTTGCCCTGTTTCCTAGAACAGCAGAAGTGGCATGCTGCTCTGGTTCTAGTGGGAGGTGTGGCTAGACTGGGGTGGCATGTCCCTATTGGGAAGGGATCAGCCCAGAGACCACACCCAATGGGGATGTTTCCTTATTGTTGAGAACATTGCCCACCAGCAGCAGGGCTGTCCCTGCTGTGTGGACATGTGTAGCTAATGCCCCCTCTTCTTTTAATGTCTCCAGAATGTCTGGTGTGGACCTGGTACTGTGCTGGTTTGCCATTTTATCCTTGCAACAGACTGTGAAAGAGCATCCTTATCCTCATTTTATAGATGGGGAAATTAAGACTCGGAAAGAAAGTAATTTATTCAAGGCCTCATAGCCAGGAATCATGGAAGAGCTCAGATTCAGGCCCAGGTCGATCCGCCTCTAGAACCCATACCCTTTCCGTGGTCAGGTGGCCTCTGGCATGGTGCTTTAGACACAAGTAGCTTTGAGATGGAGAGACTGATAATCCAGGAAACATGTTGGGGCATCCTTTAAAATATTAATAGTGTAGTCAATTCACTGAACTTTCTAAAAAGATAAGCGAAACAGTTCACCAAGGAAGACGAAGCGGCGTTGTAATTCTTAGATGAGATGTTCTTTGAAGGTTCCCGAATTGCCTCTTATTTAAAGTCCAAACTCCTTTGTTAAGAGTTGATTATGGAAAGGTTTGGAAAATCTTTGGAAAAAGAGGGAGGGGAGGAAAAGAGGTAACTACTGTCCATATAGACTTTTTCCTTTCCTTCCTGCTGTCTCTATAATATACAACACAAGTGTTACAAAATGTGATTTTTCCTAAAATAGAAGGTCGTGACTGTCCTGCCAAAAATAGTTTTGAGTTTTTAGGCAACTGCATCTGTTAATTGTATATGATTTCTTCCATTTCTTCAGTGGTCATAAGGTCTTTACTGTCATGAGAGTAAATAATCAACTATTATATCTCTGGGGTGTTATTTTTCACATTTAACTCGGACTCATCAAAAATGTATCTTGGAGTTCCTGTCGTGGCTCAGTGGTTAACCAATCCGACTAGGAACCATGACGTTGCGGGTTCGATCCCTGGCCTTGCTCAGTGGGTTAAGGATCCAGCGTTGCCGTGTGCTGCGGTATAGGTCGCAGCCGTGGCTCAGATCTGGCATTGCTGTGGCTGTGGCCTCGGCTGGTGGCTACAGCTCCGATTCAACTCCTGGCCCGGGAACCTCCGTATGCCTCAGGAGCAGCCCTAGAAAAGGCAAAAAGACCAGAAAAAAAAAAAATTGTATCTTGGTGTAGTGTGTGAAGCAAAGTTCTATTTATTATCTGATTTATTTTCTCCCCCTGTGGCCATTTTTCCTGATCCAGCTGTTGAAAACCTTTTTAATGTCCATTAGTTTGGGATGCTTTCTTTATTATATGAAATATGACATTCTTATAGATTCTTTAGAACTATCTCTTCTGTTGTGCTGACTAATACCATGCTTTTAGTAATGGTGGTTCTATAATGTTGTTATCTGGCAGAGGAAATCCCCTTTTGAAGGAAATTTTCAAAAAATTTCTTAGCTCTTTGATTTGTTTACTCCTTCATGTGAAATTTGGAATCAGCTGGTTACGTTTCAAGGTCTCATAATTTGACTAAAATGCTTGAAACCTTTATATTAACTTGAGGAAAATTAATGTTATAATATTTAGTCTCTTCAGTTGGGACCTTATTACACTTTCGTTTTTTTCTTTGTTTTGTTTTGTTGTGCTTTTTAGGGCTGCACTTGTGGCATTTGAAAGTTCCCAGGCTAGGGGTCAAATCAGAACTTCAGCTGCCGGCCTACACCACAGCCACAGCAACACTGGATTGGAGCCACATCTGTGACCTACACCACAGCTCACGGCAACGCCGGATGCTTAACCCACTGAGCGAGGCCAGGGACTGAACCCGCAACCTCATGGTTCCTAGTCTGATTCGTTTTCACTGCGCCACCACAGGAACTCCTACACTTTTGTGTTTTTTAGACTCTCTCACTCTCTCAGTGGGTTTTTGTCTTTTTCTCCATATAAGTCTTACAAAATTATGTCTAGGGAATTTTTTATAGCATTTTTAAAGTTGTTCTGAATGGGAACATGGAAAATTTTCTATATTTCTTTTCATGTGCTTTGCTGGGATAGAATCAAGCTGTTTTTCTCTCTCTTTTTAAACTTGGAAATTTATTTTTTTCTTTATTTTTTTCCTTTTTAAAAATGATTTTTATTTTTTCCATTAAATCTGGTTTGCTGTGTTCTGTCAATTTTCTATCGTTCAGCAAAGTGACCCAGCCACACATACATATATACATTCGTTTTCTCACATCATCCTCCATCATGAGTGACTAGATATAGTTCCAGTGCTACGCAGCAGCATCTCATTGCTTATCCATTCCAAAGGCAATAGCTGGCATCTATTAGCCCCAGATTTCCAGTCCATCCCACTCCCCCCCCTCAACACCGTTTTCATCTCTTAATTCTGGTGTAATCCAGCCATTTTGCTGAGAAACTTCTTATTGTTTATGTGGTATTTTAGCTCATTCATTTAGAGTATTCCAGGATCAAATAAGTGTCCTTTCCTTTCCAGAGCTGCACCTCTCTCAGCCTGTGTTGAGTTTGGGTCCCTGTCATGGAGCTCCTTAGAGGCAGGTGCCCACCTCACCTGTCTCCCTACAAAGTGCCAAACACACAGTAGGTGCTCAGGGTGTCTTTTGGATGAAGGTGAAGGAACCCTAGGCCAAGGAAGTCCTTCCTGGTCTTGGGAGGCAGCACCATGCTGGGTCTTTCTGATTCAGGGTCTGCACCTCAGTCTTATCAGGAAATTGAGGGATTTGGGCCCTTGAACAGAGACCTGTTGCCAGTGGTCTCCTTCTGTTCAGAGGGGGAGCAGTGGCAGGTTTCCCTGGGGAGACCCCACTTTGGGCAGAAGGGGCTTAAGCAAAAGGAGAATTGTGGGCCACGAGGCAAGTCTTGCTCTCTCCCCAGCCAGGCCACCCTAGGAGTCCCCTCCAAGGCTTGGAGCACTGTTTCTAAGGAAAGGAAGCTCAACTCAGACTCAGCCCCTCTCACAGGAGCCCAAAGCCAGGAAAATGACAGTTTGTTTTAGTTCTTCTCCCTTTATTTGTTTTTCCTCTTCTTCTTTTTTTTTTTTTTTTTTTTTTGCCACACCCATGGCATATGGAAGTTCCCAGCCAGGCCAGGGATCAAATCCAAGCTGCATCTGTGACCTATGCCACAACTTTGGCAATGCCGGATCCCTAACCCACTGCACCTTATTTCTGCACCCTAAAATGATCCACATCTAATTGAATTCTTTTGCATCTAATGATTCTTTATGCATCCCATGACCCACATCTAATGGAATTTAAAACATAGGTAAGGGGGTTCCCATTGTAGTTTAGCAGGTTACCAACCTGACTAGTATCCATGAGGCTGCAGGTTCGATCCATGGCCTCGATTAGTGGGTTAACAATCCGCTATTGCTGTGAACTGTGGTGTAGGTCACAGACTCAGCTCAGATCCCGCACTGCTGTGGCTGTGGCGTAGGTCGGCAGCTACAGCTCTGATTCAACCCTTAGCCTGGGACCCTCCATATGCCGAGGGAGCAGCCCTAAAAAGCAAAACAAACAAACAAACAATAACCATCATAGTTAATACATACATTCACAAGGTTTAAACATCAAGGCAACCTAAAATGTCTGGTTCCACCTCTGCCCTGCCTCATCTCCTAGATACTTTTATTAATTTGTGTACTAAGGTTTCTTTATTCAAATGCAACCAAATATGAATATGGACTTATTTTTCTCCATTCATACACAAAATGTAGCATCCTATACATATACTTCTGCACTTTGATTTTTTTTTTTTCTTTTTAGGGCCACACCCCCCAGGGCATACGGAGGTTCCCAGGCTAGGGGTCGAATCAGAGCTGTAGCTGCCAGCCCATGCCACAGCAACATGGGATCTGAGCCACATTTGTGACCTACACCACAGCTCACCACAAAGCCGGATCCTTAACCCACTGGGCGAGGCCAGTGGGCGAGGCCAGGGATCAAACCAGCAACCTCATGGTTCCTAGTTGAATTCGTTTCTGCTGTGCCACGACAGGAACTCCTACTTCTGCATTTTGATTTTTTTAACTTAAAACATACATTATATTAAATATTGAACACTCATTTGCTTGTCATTGTTCAAATCTTTTCTGTATATTAACTCATTTAACCCTCCTAATACTCCTATTATTATCCTCATCTTGCCAGGGAGATTTTTTCCATATAATGAACGTCTTCAAATATTTTCAGCTGCATACTCCCCCGTTGTATGGGTGCATCATGATTTCTGTAACTCACTGCCTAGTGATGGGCTCTTGGTTGTTTCTTTCTTTTTTTTTTTTTTTTGTCTTTTTGCTATTTCTTGGGCCGCTCCTGCGGCATATGGAGGTTCCCAGGCTAGGGGTCCAATCGGAGCTGTAGCCGCCCGCCTACGCCAGAGCCACAGCAACGCGGGATCCGAGCCGCATCTGCAACCTACACCACAGCTCACGGCAACGCCGGATCGTTAACCCACTGAGCAAGGCCAGGGATCGAACCCATAACCTCATGGTTCCTAGTCGGATTCGTTAACCACTGCGCCACGACGGGAACTCCTCTTGGTTGTTTCTAATCTTTGCTATCATGGACTGTGTGGCATTGTACAGATGTTATTTTGTATGTGTGGAGATCGAGCTGCAGAATAGCTATCTAGAAGGGGGATTTCTGTGTCAAAGGATAAACACATTTTTAATTTTGATGAATATTGCCAGATTGCCCTCTGTAGAAGCTCTTCTTTCTTTTTGTAATTGCCTAGCGTTTCTCATGAATAGTGTCATTGGTGAACCACTAATATTTCGGTCAATTATATCATGGTCTTTGTTAAAAACATTTATATAGGACTTAGTTGATCCTCTATAGCCTGCCCATATGAGGTGGGGCTTATCCCTGTTTTAAAGACAAGAAAACTGAGGTGCAGAGAGGTTAAGTGGCCAGCCAAGGACTGGTGCAGAGCTGAGGTTGGATCCACATCTGCCCAGCATATTTTTTTGCTCCACCTGCCACTTAACCTTAGTCACTGGCCCTGGCTCTGGCTGATGGGCCTGTGTTACTTAGATCAGATTCCCTGAAGCTGGGGAAGCTGAAGGCTCAAGACCCAGTGGAAACCCCCATTCCCCTTTTCCACACTCTGGGCTCTCTAGCAAACTTTTGCTGGTATGGAGTAAGTCTCCTGGGTTTGACCAGAAGGATCAAGCCCTGGGAACTTACTATCTTGGGTTTCTTGGAAAGGTTGAGAGAGCCAGCAAAGCTGAGGACCAGGATCTGGTGCCAGGATTTTGGAATTAGATGGGCCACTAGACTCTCTGCTGGCGGTTCTGGGACAAGCGGATATCAATTATTGAGGCCAAAGTGGCCCCAGCTAAAATCCTTTCTCTTGGCCCCTGAGAAATCCTGCTGTAATTTGCTCTCACCAGTCAGAGTGGTGACTTCCTACTGTCATTGCTGGTGAGAGTAGATTACAGTAGTATTTCTAGGGAAGTAACTAATATTTTTCCCAGTAATATTTGAAGGGGCAGCACTGCCATGTTTCAGAACATGGACTCTGAGCCAGACTGCTTGGGTTTTTATGTGAGTATCCTATTGCTGGTGTAACAAATTGCTACATATTTAGAGACTTGAACCATGACAGATTAATTGTTAGGTACCTTTGGCGGTCAGAAGTCTGAAATGAGTCTCACTGAGATAAAATCAGAATGTCATTAGGGCTGTGTTCCTTCTGGAGGCTTTTGAGAAGAATCCATTTTCTTGCCTTATCCAGCTTCTAGAGGCTGCCCACATTCTGTGTTTCATGATCCCCTCCCATCCTCAAAGCCAGCTGGATAGCATCATTCTGACTTGCATTTCTATTATCACATCTCCATTTTGTCACTCTCCTGCCCCACCTCCCACTCTTTCCACTCTAAGGACTCTTGTGATTATACTGGGTCCACCCAGATAACCCAGGATAATCTTCCCGCTTCATGACCCTTAACATAGTCATACCTATAAAGCCCTTTTTGCCATGTAAGGTACCATCCTCAGGTTCCAGGAATTAGTACTTGGAGGAGCCATTATCTGCTTACTACAATATGCATCTGCACTCTACCACTTACTAATTGTGTGACCTTGGACAAGTTGTTGTATCTCTTGTTCAGTTTCCCCATCCTTAACATGGAAATAATAGTAATTCCTACTCCATGGGCTTGTTCGGAGGATTAAAAGAGTTGCTATTTGTCAACTACTTATGGTAGTGTCTGCCACATAATAAATGCTATAGAAGTGACTGCTGGCTAAGATATATTAAATACATAAAAATATTCACACTCTTTGATCTAGCAATCCTATTATTTTGTAATCTATTTCATAGAAACAAAAGGATCCATGTATTAGGCTACATAAAGCATTGGTCCATATTGGGAGAAAATGCATAAACAGGAAATCACTGGACTATGCATTAACAGGATGACCGAATCAGTGTACTCTATCTGGAATGTAATGGAACAATTTTTTTTCTTTGGCCTTTTTTTAGGGCCACACCTGTGGCCTATGGAGATTCCCAGGCTAGGGGTCGAATCAGAGCTGTAACCTCCAGCCTACACCACAGCCACAGCAATGCCAGATCCTCCAAGCCACGTCTGTGACCTACACCACAGCTCACAGCAACACTGGATCCTTAACTCATTGAGCGAGGCCAGGGATCGAACCTGCGTCCTCATGGATACTAGTCAGATACCTTTCTGCTGAGCCGGGATGGGAACTCCCCCTAATGGAACTATTAAAGAGAATACAATAGAACCATACTTGTAGACCTAGAGGAGTGCCCTGAAGAAAAGTTAGAGGAGGAAGTTACAAAGTAATGGTTTAGCACAATCTTACTTTTTTTAAGAACATCAACCTGCCCAAAATTGTTGTAGATATTTGAGCCAATCAGTTATTTAACCTCTGAATGCCTTGGCTTCTTCATCTGTGAAATGAGGATAACAATAATTCTCCCTTGGAAACTCTAGCAAAGATTAAATGGGGATGAAACCCTTAAAATCCTGCTAGTAGCAGCATAGTCTGGAATTTGCATAAAGTGGTTTGAATAGAGAAATGTGCAGGATGCATCCAGGGTGCTCACCTGGTTGCCTCAGAGATGGAGAAAGGAAACTCAGAAGAATTGGGAAGAGATGGTTAACTTTCTTTTTGTATATCTTTGCATTGTTTCACCAATGGAGGCTAGCTCTTGTTACTCTGGTAACCTTTTTATGGCCTAATATTTTATTGGTAGTTTGGATACTATCACCATAACCACAAACACTCCATTGGGAAAAGCATGAACGTGGAAACATACCGTGATTCAAGGTTTTGTAATTTTTGAAGAGGAATTTAATAATGGAAATTTAAAGGGGAAAAAAAAAGGCCGGAGAGCCCTAAATCAGACCAGCGTTCTGTGTCCACAGCATCTACTGCCGAGGCTGTTCCAAGCCGCTGTGCTGTTCCTGCGCACTCCTGGATACCAGCCACAGCGAGCTTAAGTGTGACATTGGCATGGAGATCCAGCAGCGGCAGGAGGAGCTGGACACCATGACGCAGGCGCTGCAGCAGCAAGATCACGCTTTTGGTGCGGCGCAAGCGCAGATGCGCTCGGCTGTCAGCCAGCTGGGCCGCGTGCGCACCGACACCGAGGAGCTGATCCACGCGCGTGTGCGCCAGGTAGTAGCGCACGTGCTGGCTCAGGAGCAGGAGCTGCTGGAAGGGGTGAAAGCGCGGTATCAGCGCGACTACGAAGAGATAGCAAGCCAGCTGAGCCGCCTGGACGCTGTGCTGCAGCGCATCCGCGTGGGCAGCGCCCTTGTGCAGAGGATGAAGCGCTATGCCTCGGACCAGGAGGTGCTGGACATGCACAGCTTCCTGCGCCAGGCGCTCCACAGCCTGAGCCAGGAGGAGCCCCAGAAGCTGAAAGCCGCCGTGCGCACCGACAGCTTCGACGAATTCAAGGTGCGCCTGCAGGACCTCGTCTCTTGCATCACCCAGGGCACAGGTAAGCCACCCTCATGCCTAGCCTGTTTACCTTTTAAGGGCTTGTGCCTTGCAGCTGCCTCCTGGGAAAGGAGGAGTAGTGGAAAAAGATCAGTTCTGTGTGACAGAAAAGGAAACTGGGGGGGTTTTGTTAAGTCTCTTGGGATTGATCATCGTCATAGGTTCTGGGGAGACGATAAAACTGGGGGAGAGGAGGTACTGATAGGAGGCTGCAGCCACCCACCCAGCAGGGGGTCATGTTTGACTGATTCACAAGACTCTACAGATGAGCTGCTATCTCGTGACCCTTGGGAAAGTTAAGACACTACAAAATTGTAGTATTATTTTAGCCCCAGAGGGACCAACTACTCCAGGAGGTTCTCTTAAGCCATCTGTGTCTGACAACAGAGAAGTCAACTGGAACATGAGGTTAGGGTGGAGGATTTGAAAAAAACCCTGGGGGGGGGGTACTTACCCAAAACCATGCAAGGGCTCAGTGGAGGAGATCTTTTGCTCCTAGGATGTCCTGCCCTGGACCAGCTGCCAACCTTTGTGGGCCCTGCCTGGTTTTGGGTACTTGGGGAATGGGGAGACAGCAGACCAGTTTCTGACCTGGAGTTGTCCAGTCCAACTGGGAGACAAGGTTGGGGCATGTCACATAGCTGGTGCATGAGACAGGGCTTGGCTCTGCAGTCCAAATCCAGTTGTAGCAGCTTGATAAGGGCTGGAGACATTAGTGGGGCAGGGAGGGGGCTTTCAAGAGACACGAAGTGGTGCTCAAAGGGGCCTCCGGTGAGGGCGGAGGGGGGGCTTTAGTGGCACTTTGACAAAAATCTCTAGGCTGGAATCTGAGCTCTGGACAGCTGGTGCGAGGATGCCCTTACCAGGAAAGGGGAGGGAGGCTACAGAATCTGAAGATTCTTGAGCAGGTGCTACTGATGGAAGGCTTGCTCACTTCTGCCCTTGGAGCTGAGCTGATGGACGTGGGCTCATAAGAGTGTGATACTAGGGTGGGTATGGACTTGCCCCTTTTCCACCTAGGTGGTGACTCTTAGCCCATGTGTAGGACATGATCCCCATAGAGTTTACCGTGCCTTGGCTCTTGTAACCAGGCAGTGGCAGAGAAAGGGGTTATTTTATTCTGAAGCATGAGAGATTTCGATTTACTAAAAAGAGTCTGCAGGTCAGAAGAGTATCATGGCTCTCTCACTATGCAGAGAGGTCAGTGAGCCGTAATGCTGTTTAGGACTGTCTCCGCTTTGCCGTGGTGGAAGCCCTGAGTTGGAGAGAGCTGTGCTTGGGGTTTGGAGCCAAAGGCAAGAGCTCTCTAATGCTACCCCTCTCTTCCCTCTGGCTGAGTTCATATCTTTCACAGTCAGGGAGCTTTCTTTGCAGCTAAAGCCCCTCCATGGAACTGCCCCAGTATTGCCAGAGGCCCTGGAGAATGGGTCTCCAGGAAAAGTAACAGGGATGTTTCCTTTGTCACTGTCCCAAGCCAGAATGCCTCTTACCAGGGATGTCCCTGTCCTGCCTGTGACCTTCTCTGTGTTCTCCAGATGCAGCTGTATCCAGGACAGCCAGCCCGGAGGCCACCAGCATGCCCAGAGACACTTCTGATGTTGATCTGGTGAGATGGGCTTGAGGTCTGAGGGCGGGGTGGTACAAACAGCAAGTCAGGTGGGTTGGGAGTTCCCCTGTGTCAGGAAAGAAACTGAGTCTCACTGTCCCTGTGCTTGTAGGCGATAGTGGAAGGAGAGCCCCTGAGAGGGGAATAGCAAGAGCCTGAAATGGAGCCTTCAGTGGGAGGGCATAAGAAGGGCTGGCTAGCTGGCTGGCTCTGGGCTCTCAAATGCCAAAGTAGCTCTCAATGAGTTCAGGAGGGGTTAGACCCAGGGATGGACAGCAGGAGCAGCCTCAGGTAGGCAGCCCTGATAGATGAAGCAGGTGACCCTCCCCTCCCCTCCATGTGCCCCGCCCCAGCTATGTGGACCTTCCCTTCCTCCTCCCCCCATACATGATTCTTGGAGAGGAACGGAGAACGGAACCGGGAGTCAGACAATGATCGCAACAGCCTGGGTTCCATCAGTGTGATTTTAGGGCCAGCATAGTTTCAAGAACCACAGTTTTCAGGGTTTGCAGGAGCCCACACTTCCTCTAATGTTGGCATTCCCTCTGCAGCACCCCTGACCTGTGACTGGCCAGTTTTCATGCACAGACCTCCAGGGGACAGGAAGCTCACTCATTCTTGAGACAGCTACTCCCATCTCTGGACTGCTCTGACTTAGACTGGTGCTTTGCTAGGTGGAAATGCCATGGCATCCCTTTAACTTGCCATGCTGGGTGCTTGCCTGCATGGCTCCTCTCTGCCAGGATGAGCTGCTTCAGTTCCTTCCTAGACCTGGCCTTGGGTTTGCTCCCCATGCTGGTTGTTCAGGTGTGCATGCTTGTCAAGGATTGGGGCCCCAGACTGACTGGTCCTCCATGGAAAGCAGGTCTTGTGGCGGTGGCAGTCATCCTTTCTGGCTTGGTCATGGCATGGCTTATAGGAGAGACAGATTGCTGTAGGATGGGGCAATCAGGAGAGGCTTTCTGGAGGAGGCAGAACTTAGGATCTGAGAGTTAGTGTGGAGAGAGCATGGAGTCTCACCTCCTCTTGCATAGAAGATGAAGCTAAGGCACAGAGAGTGTGTATGACAACCCAAGGCCACACAGCAAGCTAGGGACAGGACTTGAAGCCAGTTCCTAACTGCCTTGAGCATTCCCATTTAACACATATACAAAAGTTTAAAATGGACATTATTTTTGAATAGGCAATATAATCACATAGAATTTAAAAAAGTGATCATGTCTCCCACTTTGTGTCCCCTATTTATCTAGTTTTTATTCCCATTTGCCTAGACTTATTAATTTGTTACGTATGCTACCAAAATTTCTTTAATGACAAACATGTATGACTCTGGATATTTGCTTTCCTTTTTATCCCCCACAAAGGTAGCACAGTACCATATATACATATTTGGGAATTCAAACCTTATCAGTAGGCAGGGAGCTTCCTGATGCCTTTTTGCATCTGCATAATGGTCCACTAAATGGTTGTAGTCTGCTTTATTTAGCCAGTTCCTTGTTGATGATATTTAGATGGTTTTGGTATTATAAACACAGTAGAATGAATAATATTCCCAAAGAAATCATGTGAATGATACCACATGGAAAGGGCCCTGGGTCCACAGATCACGGCTATCTTCCAGGTGCCAGTCGCTGGCTAATGATCAGCAAGAGAGCCCATGCTGTCTCCTGTGAGTAAGGTCATTTTGCTGGGCATTTTGCTGGGTCTTTGTCTTGCGATCTCTCACTGCCAGCCACTAAGCAGTTTGAACTTGGGGCATTAGAAGAATGCTGTTTGTGCAGTTTCTTGCTTTCACGTAGGTAATAGTCTGGTGGGTGGGTGGGTGGGGGTCACATACTGTTAGTGCAGAGGACAGGTGTGTCTTCTCGAGGGAACTATGCCTGGAGAAAAGCAACTCCTGGACCCGCATTCCTGCTTAGGAGGCAGAAGCTGGGCTTCCAGCACCAACACGCATCCCTCTTGAAACTGCTAGTTTACCTTCATCGCTACCACATGCCTAGGTGGAGAGGATGCTAAACACACCAACAGGCTTAACTAGGCGCGCTTGGGTGGGAGAGCAGCTTGGGCATTTTCCCTCCTCTATTTCTCATAGGCTCGCTCTGTAATGACATCGAGATACTTCAATGGAAAAAGAATAAATTACTTCAAAGCTGTAAAACAACTATAAATCAGTCATCATGATTTTTTTTTTCCTGTCCCCAGCCCTCCTGTGTGTCCCCTGCTTCATTAACATGGGAAGGGGGGGGTGTCAGGGAGGATGGGACAGAGGTGGAGAGGAGCCCAGCCCTGCCTTTCTAGGAGTTCAGAGCCCACACAGAAAGAGGTTCAGGTTACACCAGGACCTTTGCAGTTTTTTTTCCCCCTTAATTTCAAATGATGATCAAATATGTATAACATAAATTTTGCCTAGAGGTGGACAATGTTGGCTCCTTTGGTAATTATGTTTTTAATTTTGGAGGAACCACCGTATAAGTTTCCACAGTGTCTCCATCCATCATCATCTACCTTCCCACTGACAGTGCACAGTGCTTCCAGATTCATCATATCCTCATTCACACTTGTTTGTTTGTTTTCCCTTTTTCTTTTTAGAGCCACACCTGTGGCATGTAGAACTTCCCAGGCTAGGAGCTGAATCGGCGCTGTAGCTGCTGGCCTACGCCACAGCCACGCTGGATCCAAGCCACATCTCTCTCTCTCTCTCTCTCTCTTTTTTTTTTTGTCTTTCGAGGGCCGCTCCTGCGGCATATGGAGGTTCCCAAGCTAGGGATTGAATAGGAGCTGTAGCCACCGGCCTGCGCCAGAGCCACAGCAATGCCGAGATCCAAGCTGCATCTGCAACCTACACCACAGCTCACCGAAACGCCTGATCCTTAACCCACTGACTGAGTCCAGGGATCAAGCCCACATCCTCATGGACACTATGTTGGGTTCTTAACCTGCTGAGCCCCAATAGGAACTCCATTAATAGCCATCTTATTGAGTGCGAGGTAGTTTAAACTTTTTTGACCCCCACCCACTGTAAAAAAATATATTTTACATCTGACCTACAGCATGTACACATGCAATACCTGTAGCTAAAACAGAAGATTTTTTGTTTTTTTCTTGGCCAGGCGAGCCACATGTGGACGTTCCTGGGCCTGGGATACAACCCATGCCATAGCAGTGACCACACCGGATGCTTAAACTGCTAGGCCACCAGGGAACTCCTAAAACAGATGTTTGACAAAATAAATGAACACTTATAATAAAGATAGGACATATGCTAATATTTTCTATTCGGTGCTTTTGTCTGTAATCCAAAAAAGTGCCAGTCATCACGTTGCTTTCATGATCCATTCATGGGTCGCAGCTGTAGTTGGCAAAACCCTGGTGCAGAGAGTGCCGTGGAGATGGTGCCCTTTTTCGATGGGCCTGGGAGAAAGTGACCTGGGAGATGATCCCCTCTTCCCACTTCCCACAGGTGGGTCCACGCTCTGATCCAGAGACAGCTCTCCCCGCTTTTGGTAAAGATGCTGAGAAAAAGAGAGCCAGCAAGGGGGAGGAGAGAAGGAAATCAGTCCATCTGGAGCCCACATTTCACAGGAAAGGGCTCAGTACCGAGAAAAACCCACCTCGGGGTTCCGGTCCTGGCACCTGGCCTGTGGTGCTGGGCTTTGCCTGCCTTCCCCAGCCACGGCTTGGCCAGGTAATCCCTGCTGCCCCTCCCCCCCTCCCGTGAGGGTGAGCCTGCCGGTGGCTCAGAGGGACAGAGCTTGTCCCCATGAGGAAAGCACACTTCTGGCCTCATCCTCTCACCACCCGCTGCCTGGCTTTTCCGATGCAGCTCTGTTCGACGAAGGGCCCCCTCCGGCTGTGTCAGAATCCCGTTCCTTTTCTGGGGGGATGTGGATGCACTGCAGGCTCCTGATGTGTGATCATCCACTGAGCACACCGGGGATGTGAGGCGCCAGGGGGTTGGGATTGGAGGCAGGACCCCCTGAGGCTGGGCCTCTCCTTTCAGGGGGTTGCTTCCCGAGTCTCCCACTGGGCTTCAGCAGAAGGGCCAGCTTACTCTGCAGCTTCCCAGATGGAAAGCAGTGGTGCCAAGGGATGGACAAGACAGTGACCAAAGAAAAGGGAGTACGTGAGGGTGCAGGGAGGGAACGTCCATTTCCAAAACACTGGATTCAAGGAGTTCTCATTGTGGCTCAGCAGTAAGGAACCCACCTTGAATCCATGAGGACTCGGGTTCTATCCCAGCCTTGCTTAGTGGGCTAAGGATCCAGCTCCAATTCAGCCCTGTGCCGCAGGTGTGACCCTAAAAAGAAAACACCAAGACCAACAACAACAAAAACCCCACTGGTCCAGGCTCTTAATAGGTATGTGACCTTGAGAAGTATACCTTCATTCTTCCTCAGTTTCCTTCTCTGTAAATTATAATTATAGCATAATAATAGTAATTATAAATGGTACCAATCGCTTCGTTAAAAAAACTACGGTTTCTTTTGGTTGTGGTGAAATTCGCATAAAAGTCACCATTTTAATTAAAGTGTGTACAGTTCAGTGACACTTCATACGCTCAGTCTGGTATAACCATCCCCCTTCTCTAGCTCCGGAATATTTTCATGACCCCAAAAAGGAAACCCCACACGCATGAGTCTGTCGCTCCTCATGTCCCCATCCCCCACCCTCCGGCCCCCACCCGCCTGCCCGTCTCCATGCAGCGCCTCATGTTTCCTAGAAATGGACTCACGCAGTTCTCTCGTGGATGGCTGCCTTGCATTTAGTAAAATGTGTTTTCCAGGTTCATCATGTTGTGTGTGTTAGAACGTCATTCCTTGTTATGGCTGAATAACATTCTTCTGGATGGCTGTCCTACGTTTTGTTTATCCATTCATCGGCTGATAGATACGTGGGTTGTTTCCACCGTTTGGCTGCTGTGACTAGTGCTGCCATAAACATCCCTGTGCAGGTTTCTGCTTGAGCATCTGTGTTCAGCTCCTTCGGGTAGATACCTGGAAAGAGAGTGGTTGGATCATATGGGAAGTCTTTGTTTCGCTTTTTGAGGAACTGCCCCTTGTTTCATTTCGGGGAGAGGTTCATGAAGCCCTTGGCACTGTGCCCAGCCCAGAAGTGTAATAAAAATAGTGGCCTCCTCTTCCTCCTCAGCTGCTTACTAAGTGCCAGGTGCTCTTCTACACATTTTCCTTGTAGTCACATTGCATCCACATTGCTCTGGGAGGTGGATATTATTATTCCCATTGTACAGAGGGGGACTGGGGCCCGAGAAGTTTGAAGTGGTTCGTCCGAGGTGTGTAATTGTGTAGTTGCTATTTTAACCCAGGTGGAGTAAGGCCCAGGGCAGAGTGAAGGTCACAGGGAGGCCGGTGTCCCAGGAGGCTTTGTGGAAGGATTTTTCCTCCCTGTTATAACTGCAGCTGTAGAGGAGGTGCTCCCATTAGTAGTGAGCACTCTGTCCCCGGAGCTGTCCAGCCTGGGCCTGGTTGTCACGCAAGCTTGAGGGATTGCTGGGCAGTGTGATCCCTGAGGTCCTCCTCCAGCCCTGGCAAGGATGCACAGGCACTGAAGTGGCCCCTGGCTGCCAGCTCCTCAGGGTCACAAGGGGGTGAAGTCACAGAGGCTGTGGGGTCCCCAGTGGGCTCTGGGCTCTGGACCGGGCAGCCTGCACCCAGCCCTGGTCCTGCTGCCTGGTCATTTCTAACCACCCTGTCTCCCGACTTTGCAGCCAGAGGAGGTGCAGAGGGCCCAAGGGCAGACTCCGGAATTGGCTGTAGTCCAGCCGGTGCCGGGGGCACACCCTGTGCCAGTGTATGCCTACTCCATCAAAGACCCCTCGTGCAGAGAGGTAAGGTTCTCCCAGCCTCCCCCGCCGCCCCCGATCCCCGAGGGCCCAGATCCCAGCAGGCTGTAGGAGGTGGAGTGGAGTGAGGATCCAGGCTCTCCTCACTCTGGGTTGCCCTGTCAGGAGGCTCCCCTCCAAGCATGAGCCACTCCCAGGAGGTAGTCAGAGGCCAGCCGTGGTCAGTGGTCACCAGTGGAGCCAGTGCTCATGGTGACCTGGGAGGGCATACGGTATAGAGAGAGGCACGATCTCCATGGCAGAAAGTAGGGGGACCAGCAGGAGCAAAGGGCACAGGTCCCTGCCACCCAGGTCTGGGTCTCTGCCCACTGCCCCAGTGGCTCCTGACCCTGCCTGTGGCTCCCCTCTGCACAGGAGAGCTCCAGCACAGCCACACCACAGAAGAGGAAGTCCTGCCAAACTGAGGCCCCAAGGAAGGTCATCAAGATGGAGTCAGAAGTGGAGGAGGAGAGGGCTCGGAACTCCCCCGAGCAGCCCAGGCCCAGCACCTCTAAGGCAGTCTCGCCACCCCACCTGGACGGGCCCCTCAGCCCCAAGAGCCCCACCATAGGAAATGACCTCTTCTGGCCTGACAGCAACCACGTGACCGGCAACAACCCCGGGGAGGCAGGTAGGGAGGTGGGTGGCAGCAGAGGCTGAGGCCTGCACGCTGTCCTTCGGGGTCCGGGTGGGATTCCCTCTTCTGCACCCTGACCCCACCCAGGGAGCCCAAAGCTAACAACATTCCCTGCGTGTCCTGCCCTCAGCTGCCACCAAAAGGTGACGGGAAAGCCCAGGGTTTGTGGGGTGAGAGTGGACAGTGTACCCTGTGCTTTGCTGGGATGCCAGTGCTGCGGGGGCATGAGGGGCTCAAGGCCCCGGCTCCTTCCCCCAGCCCCCTTGTACAGAACCCAGCATCGCGCCTCTGCACAGAATGGGGTCTCTCCCAGAAACGTGTGTTGGCGGGCGCCTAGCACCTACGCAGAGAGGACTTGGGTAAAGGCCACACCCTTCAGTTTCCCAATTTTTCTGCAGAGGCCACCTGCCAAAGTCTCTTGTTTGTCCAAGAGACTATAACCACTGCTAGATGGGGAGTCTTTTCACATGAGTTGAGGTCAACAAATGGAATTCTGGAATGTTCAAGACAGTTCTTGCTGGATCTGTTTGACCCAGCATCCTGCTTTGTTTTCACTCTGGGTCCCACACTGAGCCCTGTCCCTGGTCACACACTCTGCCCCGACTGATAATCCTTGCTCACAGGTGCTATTGGTAGTCAGAGGGTTTTGAGTCACCTAGATAAAGTCTCTTTTATTTCAAACATCTCAGCTCAGGGGGCTGAGAATTGGAACAAATCAGTGTCCTGCTCCAGGTTGGCAAAAGGTTCCAAACGAGGGGGTGCTTGTCACAGCCCCTCTGCAGGTCATAAATTCTGAATCCAGGGCCAACAGCTGAATTAAGTGTTCACAGACAGGACACAGCAGGCATGCTGGTAAGCGGCTTTGAATAAGCCCTCTGCACAAGCAGATCCACACTGGCACCCGTGGTGAATGTTCACATCCCCCCCTTGCAGGGCACGCGTCACCAACCCAGCCCGCTGGCCAGCAAGGATTCCCACGGGACAACACCCGGGGCCCCATCCACGAGCGTCCCTGGCAGGACCTAACGTTGTCTCCCCCGCCCCGTTTCAGAGGAGCGCGTCGTGGTGATCAGCAGCTCAGAAGACTCAGATGCTGAAAACTCGGTGAGTGGCTCAGAAGGTTGGCCCAGGACTCCTGCCTCCCCTCATTCCAGGTCCCAGGGGGCACAGCCACAGCAGGTGACTCTCAGACTCGCCTTGCGCCTGGGGAATTTGCCAGCGAGGCAGTGAGTCCTGAGCTGTCCAGAGGCTAGTCTCCAAGAGCCAGCTGTGGGTCTGGATCCCCGAGCCAGGGCAGGAGCCTTCAGTAATCACATGCACTCTTCCAAAGAGCTGAGAGAGGGCTTCCTTCCAGAGCCCTGTCTTTTTTCAGGGCTAGCCAGTGCCCTTGTCCGGAGCTTCCTTATGCATTTTCTGGCCTCTTAAGTCCTCAGTGAGGAGGGTGGACAAGAACTAAGTCCCTGTCTGGCCACGGCCAGTGGCAGCCAGTGCAGGGCTGTGAGGGCGCGCACCGTGCAGGGCCCAAACAAGCAAGCCGTGACTCCATGTGAGAAGAACTTCTTTAAAGCTATCCCACAGTGGAACACGTGGCCCTATGGGTTGTGACCCTCGAGGTTGTTAGTGGAGACTGGGCTATCACCTGTCCAGGGGAACAAGGGATTGGAGTAGAGTGGAAGGTTGGACTGGGGGGTCCCCGAGGTCCCTCCCAACCCTCAGTCTGAGGTTCTGTGTTGGAAAGTGTGCGGAGCCCATGGAGATCAACGCACCTTCCTCCTCGCCAACCCACCCCTCGCCAAGAGCTCGCCATGCGTCCCGCCCCTGCCAGGCCTTCCGTCCGCCCCGTGGTACATGCCGCCTCCAAGCTTGGCCTCCCGACCATCCGGAGCAAGCCGCCAACCCCAACGCTGAGTGTCCCAGCCAGCCCGCCAGTCTCCAGGAACAAGCTGCCGGCCCCCCGGGTGTCCGCCTCCTGTCACGCGGAGCACTGAGAATCCCACGCCTTCGCCACATCCTGCGTCTGCCCCTCAAAGTGTGTCGTGGCATCACGTGGACTTGTCCTCCTGCCATGGTCCAAGCCACCACCCCTGCCACCACCACGCCTCCCAGCCATCCTGCCAATCCCCAGGAGTGTCCCACCCACCTCCAAAGGGTTAACGGCCAACCCTTCCGGGTGCGAGGGGCAGCTCGATCCCGCGGCCGCTCCCTCCGGGGCTCCCCGCATGTGGCCCAGTGGCTCCACAGCTTCTTTGCCCTTCCTCTCTCCTCTGTGCCTCCCCAGCTTGATGCCTCTGCCAGGGGGGACCTGGGGGGAGGCAGAGGAGCACCCCTGACTCTTGGGGCAAGAATCTCCCCTGGGGATTCTGGCAGGGCCCCCATGGAGAATCTCCAAGTCCAGGTCCCACTGGAAGGCCCTCCAGATGCATTTCCACCACCCCATCCTCCAGAGAGACCTCCCACCAGCATGAGCACCCCGCAGACAAGCCTCTAAGAGCCCCACGTGCCCTCCTACTCCACAGCCCTAACCCTGAGCACCTTCCTCTTGTAACCTTGTGGCCAGCACCCACCCCGCCGCCCGGCCCTGCACACAGTAGGCGCGCACTGCATCTTGTCAGGGAATGAAGAGCTACGTGGACCTCAGGGCAAAGAGACCAAGTCCTTCCCAGCCAGGGGGCCATGACTGATGGGGCCATTGCTCTCTACATCCTCCAGCCTCTTTTCCCCAAACAAGAAAGCTTCTCTCCCCCTTTGCACCTCCCACTGCCCCATTCCCCCACCCCAAGCCTTCCCTCGGGGCCTCTGCCGGGATGTGAGCCCACAAGTGCAAGGACTCTGCTGCTCCCAGGCCCTGGCAGGTGTGGCTACTCAATAAATACCTGTTGAACCATCACCCTTGCAAACCCTTCTTCCATGACCATCAGATTCCCTGCTGGGCTTAGCTTTTCCTTTGTCTCCTGCCCGCACTGAAACCTGGCTCACCTGGGGGGCTACTGTGTCCCTCTTTCCCCCACACTCTGTGAGCATCAGAGGTGGGAGGTGGGGTTCAGGCCCTCTGCCTCCTGGACTGTTTCCGTCCCACCTTCTGGCAAGATCCCCTCTGCCTTTGTGGTTCCAGCTCTCTAGGTGAACCCCACTTCCCCCAGCTCATCTCGGTCATCTTCTTGCCTCCCCCAGGCATCTCCTGCCTCCTACGTTTCCTCTCCCCACCCAGGTGCACCCTTCTTCCTGGGTGACTTCAGCATCCCCCACTCTGGCCTCACCTCGACCTTTCAGGGATCCCCACCCCATTCCCCTGCAGCCACATCCCCCTTCTCTCTCTGGACCTCACCCTTACCGAGAACTGGGAATCTCTAAACCAGCCCACTCACACTCTGACCACAGCCTCCTGGTCCTTGAGCTCTCAGTTGTCTCTCAGGCCTCTGCTCTCCCTTCCGGCTCCCTCTGCCCTTAACTTCCCGCCCACCAGCCAGCAAAGTCCAGTGTTTCAGCCAATCTTTCACCAGGATCTCCGGAGCCCTGCCCACCTTGGCCTCCGGTAGGCTGCCCTCCAAAGACAGCCCTGGAAGGATTCAGAGTGGCGTTCCTGCTCAGCTCTGCCACCTGGAGGCCAACTTCTGTTGGTGAGAAGTCCAGGCAAGTGAAAGCTGCAGGGACTGTCTCCAGGGCTCCCTGGCACTCCAGCCTCAGCGCTCACCTGGCCCCACACCCCCACAGCTACTTGTGAGCCGCCACTCCCCTAGCCCTGCTCCCTCATCCCCACCCTAGCTTTCAGCAGGTGACTGAACCTTCTGCCCTAGGAGAACAGATGGGACAGGTGGCATGGGAGCAGCCCACATCTTGCATCACTGATGGCAGATTGACCCCATCACGTCCTTCCTCCGTCCCTCCTGGTAGGATGGTGGAGAGGGCCACCCAACTCTGGGACTCACTCCCCTTCTTCGGGGCCCCAGCCCTCCCACCTCCCTGGGAGCCTCGATCCATCTCCCATCCTCATCTGCATCTTCAAACACTCCCAGAGCTACCTGAAGAAAGCCTTGCCCATCTTGCCCCCACCCCCATCCCCCTCCCTGCATTCCCCTTCAGCCTTCACCCCCCACCCACCCCAGGCGCTCCCTCCCCACCATGCCTGAGCCCTGCCACCAGCACCAGGGTGACCTCCATGCTCCAGGTCCACCAGTCACCTTTAGTCCTAAATCCCCCCGAAAGACTCTGCTTTCCTTGGGCTCAGGAGGTTCCCCTGCAGCTTTGGCTGCTCCTCCTCACTCCCCTTTCAGGTCTCTCTGTCCTTTTCAGTGTTGTTTTTCCAGCTTAGGTTCTAGGCTCTCTTTTTAGTCTGTGCACGCTGACCCTGGCCTCGGCTGCATCCACAGCCACTACGGGCTCCTGCCCGCCAGGCCAGTAGAGCCGCTGGCCTGCCAATATCTGCACTCAGATACCCCACAGAATCCTCAGACTCCCTTCCTCTCCTCTCAGCAAATCACCATCTGCGGGGTCACAGAGGCTGAGGCCCCAGAGCGGCCCAGGCCCACCTCCCCCTTTTTTGTTATTTCTCCCAGCCAGTCACCTGTTGAGTCTTGTCTTTCTTTCCATGTTCTAAATTCCTCTGAAATCTGGGCACTTCTTTCATCCCATAATCTTGATAAAATTAAAGCAAAACTGACACTGGGTGGAGACAGAAGACCAGGAAGGAAAGAGCGAGAGAAGGATGGGAAGGCCACTGCTCTCCCCAAACTTCCTGAGTGTTAGGGGGAGGCACTGAAACCGACAACATTTGGGTGTATGTGTGGCAGGTGGGGTGGGGAGGGTGGGGGGGTCTAGTCCTCCGCGGTCAGCAAGGCCACTAGGTGATGTCTCAGGGTGACCAATTCAGGAAGGAGCAGCACATTTCAGATCACAAAGAATTAAATGATGAGAAGCAGCTGCTCACCTTTGCGACCAGAGAGAGCCAGACACTCCCTGCTTTAGTGGACATGGTTTTCAGACACAGGTTTTAAAATTAACAATTACAGGAGTGGGATGCTTACTGAAAAAAAAATTTTTTAAGAAAACAAATTAGATACCGCTAATTAGGTGCATCTCTCACCCACCTTCTGTGCCCCCTTCCAGAACCCTGGTTCTCCCACAGTCCCTTAGAGGGAGGGGACGGTGTGACGTTGGCAGAGTGCTCCAGGCTCCTATGCCCTCCCCTCTCATTGGCCTTCAGTCTAGCCTGCCAGTGTGTGAGGGTTGTAGAATCCCAGCTTGCTAAGATACCACACTTGCCAAGATACCGCATTTGCCAAGTGTACCTGGGCATGTAGCCCCCTGACCTTTGGGCTGTGGCTGTGTGAGTGGCTGGAATCCAGCCGTGGGGGCTCTGGCACAGATCTGGCATGCTGGTCAGGGCTCAGGGAGAGGCAGCTTGAGCAGGAGGGGTGCTCTGTAGGAGGCCTCCCCACTGCTGGAAGAGGCACTGGGGCTGTGGCCTTAGGGTGGAGGGGTGAGACCCAGGTCCAAGGCTGGAGACCTGGGGTGAGGAGGTGGGTCAGCCATGCCTCTGCCCTGGGCCCTGTGTTGGGATACAAAGCAGAAAAAAGATGGATGTTCTTACCCACTCTTGTGACAGATGACTCACTTCAGTGCCTGGTAGCAGCAGGACCTAGTGGAAGCAGCAGGGGGCCCAGCCAAGGGGGCAACCCCTGGAAGAAGTGGTAGTGGTGACCGAAGTGGAAGGGAGGCCTGTGGGGAGCAGCTGACCTGGGGAGGGGCCATGATGCTGGTGAGTGTGTGTATCAGAAAAAGAAGCCTGTGCTCTGCTGAGAAGCTGGGAACCACACCTGCTGGCGCCTAGTGGGCAGCAACAGCCTGCAGAGGGGTCATAGGAGCCACAAGCTGGCTAATGGGATGGCCTAGGTCACAGACAACATGCCCGCTCTCTCTGGGACCTTCAGACTTTGCAAAAGCTGGGGTTCTGTGTCTGCCAAATACAGCAGGGCATGTGTCTTGCCAAATGGATCCCAGCTGTTGCTTACACTCGGCGCTGAGGATTCTTGATTAGCCTCATGTTGGATACTAGGTAGATACCGCAGGTGAGGATGGGGAATATTAAAGAGCTCGGCTCCCGTCTGATTTGTTGATGCTAAAACATGGTTGGTAATTAGGACAGGCATTCTCAACCCTGGCTGCACACTGGTACCACTCGGGGAGATTTACCAAGGACAAATTCCTGGGTCCCACCTAGAGATTCTAACTGACTTGGTCTGGGAGGCACCCAGACATCAAGATTCTGTTAAGCTGCTAATGCACAACCAAAGTAGAGAACCACTAAGTTAGGGGATTCAGTTGCACATGCGTGTCAGAAATGCTGCTCATTTTTGTGTGTATCAGCCGTGAACAGATGTGACGTGAACACGTGGGAATAGGATCCAGGCGGGGAGAGGAGCCGCTGGATCTTTCCAGATGAACCCCTTAGACTTCTGGAAGGTGGAGATGTCCACCCAGCTGCTTCCCATGAGCACCCTTGGTTCGGCCCTTACACCTGCTGTGTTGAGTTGGGATGCAGTTGATCTGCTAGGCTGACAGTGATGAAGTGAAATATAGCTTGTGAACCCAACTGCATGTGTGTCCTAGTTGTCTGTGTATTCTAAAATAATCCTGGGTCGCGTATGGCTCAGTCCGAGCTCATGCCCCTTCCCATCATCCTGATTATGGAATGAAGCAGAACAGTAGAGGCAGGAGCAGAAAGACATCCTGCACCAGAACCTCTAGGTGCTCATTCCATTAACTCTGGGTCTTTAGAAGATGTGTCAGTACTTTGCAGTCAAAGAAACACAGCCCATTAACCAAGTATCCATGGCTTACTCGAATCTTTCGAAGATGACTAGGCGATCCAACACCTAACTCACACCCTCCAGAGGCCCTTTCACTCTAGCATTCATCATCTCCCACTCCCTGGCCCTTCAAAGCCTTTCCCCACTTTTCACTTTCCAGTCCTCTCACATGGGCTCTTCCACTCCTGTGCCTTCTGCTGCCATTCCCTTCCCTTCCCAGCAAATCTCAGGCTTTCCTGGACTCTTATCTTAGGTTCTGGTTCCTACCATTATCCCTCTCTGTGCCCCTCCCCATCATCCTGGTTATGGAATGAGGCAGAACAGTGGAGGCAGCCCTTAGTGAGCAGGAGCAGAAAGGCATCCTGCACCAGAACCTCTAGGTGCTCATTCCGTTAACTCTGGGTCTTTAGAATATGTGTCAGTACTTTCCAGCTGCGTTGCTGGGATTCAAGGCAGAGAGAGGGGATTCTGTTTACAGTTGACTAGAGTCTGGTGGAAGGCATTCCAGTGAGACCAGCGCCATGGAGTAGCCACACCTGCTGGACGTCCCCAAGAGCAAGAGGAATCCAGGAGGAAGAGGAGTCAGGGCGAGAAGATCCAGCCTTCCCCCTAACCCCTTGACAAGCTCAGCAGAAAGGGGTGCCCTCCTAATAAGGGAGCCATCGGGGCCTTCAGTAAGTTCAGGACAAAAAAGGCTATTTCCGTGACTATGAAAGACAAAATGACCCTGGGACCATGGCAGCCTCCAAGAAAAACAAAACAAAACAAACAAACAAAAAAAACGAGGTTCTCATGGCCATCATAAATGACCCTGGTATAAAAATGGGGGAGTTGGCCCCAAAATGCAGTTGTGCTGCCCTCCAGGGAGCTCGACTCTTGGAAGAGAATATCCAAAGAGAAGACCATGGCCCTGTGACCTAAACAGACACTGCCCGAAGGAAGACAGGCGGAAGCACTGAGGGCCACTGCAAGGGCTTCTGCAGTAATGTTTGGAGCAGAAAGAAGAAGGGAGAGTCCAGTGTGCCGTGTCGGTGGGTGGCAGAGAGGACTCGGCCAGGGGACGGCTCTGCAGCTGAGGCCCAGGGGAGGACATAGCGAGGGGAGTCCAGCTCTTTCCACCAGCCCAAGCGTGAGAGCAACCCTGCCTTGTGAACGGGACAGGCACTGGAAGGTTGGAGATGGCACTGGAGTCTCCCAGCTACAGCTGCCAACTTTAAGGAAGATGCCTGGAGAAGGCTCCTTAACAGGCAGGTCAGGGAGCCCTGACAGCCAGACACTCAGACCAAGACATGCTAAATCAGCCAATCGAGGGTCCAGATACGTGCAAGGCATTTGACGACGTGTTTTGTCAAATGAGGGCCTCGGGGGGGTATATAGTCCCAGAACTCACAGGCTGCTCTAAGCAAAACTATGTCTGAAGGGACTCGTGGTGAATGTCTGTTTATATCAGTGACTAGGAGGAAGTTGGCGAGCCTGGGGCAGGGCTATGAAATGCAAATAAAGTAATCAGCCACTCCCAGGGAAATCAGCACTTTTTAATTGTCCTTAGGAAAGACTTTGCTCTTGGCTGAAATTTCTGGATAAAACAGAAGTTTTACCTGGAGAGGGCCTAAGAGAGCCTGCTGATTCCGCCCCAGGCCAGGGACATTAGCCAGACACCAAAGTTCAGGGAGGCCATCAGCCACCATGGGCAGTCCCTAAGGGGGAAAGATCGGAGGCCTGCTCTGGATTCTGTCTCAGCAGTGTCCCTGTGGCCCTGGCCTTGTCACTTCCTCCTAGTGTCTGGAGGATGGCATTCACAGGAGGTTCTGAGCAGGCCACCAAAGATGGAACGACTGGCTTTGGCAGGTGAGCAAATGATGACAATTCACTCTCTGCATTATGAAAGGCTCCACCTCCCTCTAGAGCCCTCCCCCCAGACTCTCAGAGCCGGAGCCCTTCCCGGACCCCAAGGCCTTTCAAACAGCATACTTGCCAGGTGCCCAGTCAGGAGGTGCCCCGGCCTCAGGCTTCCCTAAGCAGCTGGTTCCTGGACGCCAAATGATGGGGGCCCCCTAGATTCTGAGCCTTCTCTCAACTGTTCTCATGGTCAGGCTATGTGTGTCCCCCTAGAGGTGGTGTCCCAGAGGCCAAGCAGTCCTCTGTCCCCTTTGTTGGGGGACAGGTAAAGCCAGGCCCCTGGCCCCTTCCAGAGAAACACCTAGAGGTTGAGATGCGGCTCCTTTCCCATCTCAGGCTCATAGTATGTCTCCTGAGTCGGCTCAGAGAGATGGAGCGAGGAGCAGACACACCTGCCCACCAGGGCAGCAGCCCCTTCCCTGAGCCTCCCCACCCAGCCCTGCTCACCCACGTGCACACTCCTGTATCATATCACACATCCACACACACTTGTGTCAACACAGGGCCACACATCCACACCCCTTCGTGCACACCCAGAACACACACCTGACACTTGCATTCATTCCTACACGTGCTTTCACCCACTCAGCCACATGATCTCACCCTACTCACGCACTAACACCACCTACCTGGGTTCACAAACAGACACGACCCTCACAGGCACACATGCACATCCATTCACACACTCCCTTTCCCAGGAACAGGCCCTCCCCGACAGGTGCCCCCCATAGCCACGCACACACTCATGCATGCACAGGCACCCACACCGGCTCACGGGCACAGGCTCGCATTGCCACTGTGCTCCCTCCCCCCGCCCCAGACCCCCTGACCTGTTGGTTTTTTTGTGTTGCAGTCCTCCCAAGAGCAGGACAACAGCAGCAGCGAGGCCAGTGACCTCCAGCTGGAGGGCCCCAGCTCCCTCGGGGTCCTGGACGAGAGCCTCATCAACTCCGGAGCAGAAGACAGGCCCCTGGTTTTCTTTGACCTCAAGATTGACAGTGAAAGTGGGTTCTCCAGTGGCCCCCCCACCCCTTTCTACCTTAGTCCCTGAGTCCCCAAGCTAAGTGCAGGCAGGGCCATCTGCGAGCCCAGGAGAGCCCTGAGCGCTGGCTGATGGCTGCAGCCAGAGAGCGGGCAGAGCACTGGGCCACCCCTGAGCCTCCCAGGTGTTTGAACTTGGTCCCCTGAATAAGGACGTCTGCTCTGATCAGTGCCTGAAGGCAGGAGGTGAGAGCCTCTGTGAGCTCCCTGCCCCCACCGGCACTTCTCTTACGGAGCCTTGGGAACACACCTCTGAACAGAAGCGCAATACTAGAGTTGCTGCAGTAAGACCAGCAATCTGAGCACGGCCGTAGGCTGTGGCTGCATGTTTCTGAGTCCAGGGCCCCTTCGTTCCACAGGGGGCTGCACAGGGAGGCCAGCAGAGTCATGGGTACAGCTATGACCCCTTCTCCGTCTCCCCCACAGCACTTGCCCTGGCCCTGCAGAAGGCCAGGCCCTGTCCTGTGGTCTAGACTCAACGTGGGGTCCGCCCAGGCGGACAGAAGCAGCAGGTGTTTCCACAGGACAAAGAAGCAGTTTGCAGACCTCACTGGGATGTTGTGGGCCATATTCAGCAGAGGGGACCGGGCAGGTGTGCTGTCTGAGCCGGGGGCTCCGATGGCTGGGAGCCTCGGCTCAGTGACTGATGGGCGTGGGAGCCAGGGGAAAGGGAGCAGAGGACTAGGCAGAAACACTGAGGGGTCTCCCATGTAAGTGGGTGGAGGATGGCAGAAGACAGACAGAAGGGACCCGGAATGAAAAGATTTGGCGAAGTCGGGCAGGTGGCAGGGCTGGGGGATGCTGGACTCCCAGCTGGGGAGCCAGGGGTGAGTGAGGGCAGCCCACCTCCCCTTCTGACCTCCGTCTCCATCAGAGCCTAGGTCAGAGCTGCATTTATGGCTGATGTTTGATTCCTACTAGCGAGCCCCAAGGTGGGGTCTCTGGATGGTGAAATTGGCAGCCCTGGAGGACCCCCTGTTTCTCAGGTGGTGCCCCCAGTGCCCTTGGGGCCTCACGCTGCCCTTTTCTCCTGCTCAGCCCAGAAAATTAGCCAGCTGGCGGCCGTGAACCAAGAAAGCCAGTTCCGCATGCTCATCCAGCCCGAGGCCTTCACCATCCGTTCCAAGGCTGTCTCCCTGGAGGTGGGGCTGCAGCACTTCCTGCACTTCCTGGGCAACATGCGCCAACCCATCCTCGCCTGCTATAAGCTGTGGGGGCCTGGCCTCCCCAGCCTCTTCCGGGCCCTGGAGGACATGAACAGGCTGCAGGAGTTCCGGAAGGCCATCTCTGGCTTCCTGGCCATCCTGCCCCTCATCCGGGAGTGCGTGCCTGGGGCCAGCAGCTTCAAACTCAAGAATCTGGCCGAGACCTACCTGGCGAGAAACATGAACGAGAACCGCAGTGCCCTGGCATCCGTGGTGACCATGCGTGACCTGTGCCGCCTCCTCGAGGTGACCCCGGGCCCCCAGCTGGGCCCGCACATCCACTCCTTCAGCTGCCTGCAGTGCTTCTCATCTCTGCAGCCTCTGGTGCGGGCAGCCGTCCTGCCCCGGGCCAAGGCCCGCTTGCTGGCCCTCCACAAGGTCAGCTTCCTGGAGCTGGTGACTGCACATCATCATGACCCACAAGAGGGCCTGAAGAAGTACAACTGCTTCCTGAGCCCTCAGAGTCCCTCATCGCCCCCCACCCAGTCTGCTTTCAACCTGCAGGCTCTGGGCACCTACTTTGACAAAGGCCTGCGGGAGGGGCTGGCCTCCACGAAGGCAGAAGGCAGCTCCAGCCTCCTCACTGACCACAGCTTGGTGGAAAGGGCTTCCCAGGAGAGCTGAGAGGGCTGGACGACTGGCTTGGCTCTCTGTGGACGGAGAGGGATGGGGCCACTGAGGCAGGCCTTCCCCTCACAGCATTCCAGGTACCCCCGGTCATTTGGTCTAGAATCAGTTCTCCTTCTCTGGGACCAGATTTCCCTCCTGTTAAAAACCCCACAGTTTTTTTCCAGTTGTGGCTCACTGGTAATGAACCCGACTAGTATTCATGAGAAGGTGAGTTCTATCCCTGGCCTCGCTCAGTGGGTTAAGGATCCCATGTTGCCATAAGCTGTGGTGTAGGCTGCAGATGTGGTCGGGATCTGGCATTGCTATGGCTGTGGTGTAGGCCGGTAGCTGAAGCTCCAATTTGACTCTTAACCAGGGAAATGCTATATGCATGAGTGTGGCCCTAAAAAGACAAGAAAAAAAATAACAGCCCTACAGAGAAGGTTCCAAGCCCAAGCAGCCACTCATCAAGAGGCCACCAGATCAGCTTGGGCCCTGGAAGCATCGGTGAGTGAGCTCACCGGACCCCTGGCTCTGCCCCTACAACAGCCTTCCCAGCCTTCCCAGGTGAAGAAGGTGTGGCCTCTGGCTAAGTGGTCCCCATCCTGCCCCAGCCACTGAACCCCCATTCCCACAAGTGTTCTGGCCATAGCCCCAGGGGACCTGCTGACAGCACCCACAGACACGACCTGCAACACCAGTGGCACCCAGGATCAGCCCCACGGAAGTGCTTTTCAAACCAGACCACCCTTGGAGTTCCCGTTGTGGCTCAGTGGTCAACAAATCTGACTAGGAACCATGAGGTTGCAGGTTCCATCCCTGGCCTCGCTCAGTGGGTTAAGGATCCGGCGTTATCATGAGCCGTGGTGTAGGTTGCAGACGCAACTCAGATCCCGAGTTGCTGTGGCACTGGTGTAGGCCAGCAGCTTCAGCTCCAATTAGACCCCTAGCCTGGGAACCTCCATATGCTGCAGGAGCGGCCCTAGAAATAGCAAAAAGACAAACAAACAAACAAAAAAAAACAGACCACCCTTCATGGGCTAGGTTCTGCCTGCCTGGGGGCAGTTCTGTTCACCTCCCCTTTGGAGCATTTTCACTCCCAAAGGGCCTCCTCTCAGCAGAGACAGGGGGTGCTGCTCCATGCCTGTCCCTGCTTCCAGACTGGGACCCTTCCAAGCCTTCTTCCCTCCTCCTGGCCACATCAACGCCTCCCTTTAGTCGAGACTTTGCCTTTGGTCCTCAGACACCAGCCCCTCTCAACACAGCCCTGTGCACTCCCTGCACTGCCTGCCCAGCTCCACCAAGGAGTGGCCTGCAGCCCAATACTACTCTCTGCACAGAGCCAAGCCCCCCTCTGCATCGCATCAGAATCTCTGGGGTGGACCCCAGCAAGCTGTTTTAGCAGGTTCTCCAGGTGACTCTGGTGGCTGCCAAGTTTCAGAACCACTGCTCTGATAGACTGCTCCTCCGAGGCAAGGCAGTGTGGAGCAACGAAGAAAGCCCTAGCCTTGGCCCTGCTGAATGTCACCCAGGAAAGGGCCCCTTTCTGAACTCCCACATGGTCACCTATAAAATGGGTTGGTCAGCCCCCATGGTCCCAGAACTCTCATCCAGCTCTGCCATTCTGTGGTTTTAGGAGAGAACAGCAGGCCTCTGAAGAAGGGGTCAGGGAGTTTTCATTCTTTTTTTTTTTTTCAGGGCCTCACCTGCGGCATAAGGAGGTTCCCAGGCTGGGGACCACTGGCCTACATCACAGCCACAGTAACACGGGATCCGAGCTGCATCTGCGACCTACACCACAGCTCACGGCAGTGCTGGATCCTTAACCCACTGAGCATGGTCGGGGATCGAACCTGCGTCCTCATGGATGCAGTCAGATTCATTTCCGCTGAGCCACGACGGGAACTCCAGTTTTCATTCTTGAACCCTTGGACCCAGCCCTAAGCTAAGGTCCTTAAACCTGTGGTCCCACTGGAGGTCAGCAGCAGAATACAGGCAGGTTTGGCTAGCAGAACCCCTGTCCTCCTCCCCCCCATCTCTCTTCCTCAGTTCCCTGATCCTGGGATACTTCCTAGATGTAGCCCAGGCCTCCCACCTCCGTGGCCTCTGCTTTCACATGGGTGAAGTCTGTGTGCCCACACCCCCAGCCTTGTCCAGCAGGTGCCCTAAAGACCCACTAAGGGATCACATAGGAACTTGCTGCCATGTGAGTGTGCTGGCTTTAACTCTGAGGCATTTAAAATAAGATTCTGATTGAAAGTAGGCCCTGGCTCTGAAACTCAGTAAGAACCGGCTGGTTGGTGAGGGGAGGAGGTGGCTGGACCTGCAGTCTGGCTGTGATGACCATCTTGGCAGCGGCAAGGCAGTGCTTGGGCCGCTCCTCCCAGCATCTTCCCCTCAGCCCCACCCAGGACACTGATTTCCAGCTCCAAGCCCAGGCCCGCAGTGCTTTCTCTCTTCCTGGGGAGTTGATCACAGGTTTTATAGCAAAGGGCTGTCCTGTCCTCTTTCCACTGTCACAGCCTTTAATAAAGATGCGAATCTTCAAAGCCTGATCCACCAGTCGCAAATGCTACTCAGCCCACCCAGGAGCCACTAAGCTGCTCCTTGCCTGGTGAAGAGGGGACTTGCTGGCACAGCTGTTCTTTGTGGAGGTCTTTCAGGACTCAGCTGAGAGCCCCTCATTGCTCGGTGCTGAAGGCCTTAAGGATATGAACCCCCATTCCAAGTGGGGAGACCAGGGCAGGCCGGTCTGGGATCATCTCCAAAGTGGGGGAGCCATGTGGAGGGAATAAAGGACCAGCTTTAAGAACTACCTGCTATTGTGGGATAGAAATCCTGCGAAATTGGATTGTGATGATCATTGTACAACTACAGATGTGATAAATTCATTGACTAATAATTAAAAAACAAACAAACAAACAAACAAAAAACCTACCTGCTAGAGGAGTCAAGGACCAGAGACCAAGGACTGTAGGAACTTTACTTCTGCCTCCTGCTGGGCAGTCTTGTACCCTGGATGTCACAGCTGGAGTTCTCATTAGTACCTGCAAGGAGTTCCCTGGCACCAGCAGTGAAGGAATCAGTGCCATCCATCCCCTCCACCTCCCAGCCTGGGTGAGGAGCCAGGTTATGTGACTTGATCAGTGCCACTATCCTCAACCCCACCTATCTGTCCTGGATGCCCAAATTCCAGTCCTGGAGTGGTCTCTGGTTACAGATCCAAACATAATTCCTGGGCTTCATCTTTGAATTCCATCTCAGGTTCATCCATGTCAAATAACCACACGCTCACTGGGCTAGAAGTCAGGACACTGAGTTTCAGTCCTTGTTCAGTTGCCTCTGACTCCAGTCTGGTGCATCAAACTCGCTGATGCTCAGGCTCAGGGATAATATGGGTCATTTTTACCTCTTAGGCTCTTGTGCGAACCGATAAGAAGATGTGTGTGAAAATAGCCTTTTAATATATGAAGAACCATACCAATGTAAGATCTTATTTTACAGCTCCAAGATGAGTGTTCTGGCTTTACAAGTTAAAGAAAAATAAACAGATATTGGATCTTAGTAAACAAAGAACATGGGCTTGTCTTCAGGGGAATAAAGAACGAGACTTGGGACAGAGCAGACAAGCGGGCGGTGGGGGTCCTGGGTCCCAGAGTGGAAAGCAGGAAGTCTGTCTTGGAGTGGCTGAGTGGTACGTGGCTCTGTGTCTCTGAAACACCCAGATGGGAGGATTCAGCCACATAGACCTGGAAGACAGAACAGCCTTCTTGTGGCAGCTCAGCCCTGCCTAGTCCTCCCCTACTCTAGGGCCTGCCTCCGAGGCCCATAAGCTCACTGACACCTCCAGGAAGGTCACTTGAAAATCTGCTTTAACCTCAAGCTCCCTTTTCCTTTTACATTGCTCCAGGGCCTAGTCCAGCTGTTCCCCTGCCGCCTCACCTCGTCCACCCCTGGCCAGCCCCACCTCCACCGTTATTCTTACCCAAGACTCACTCTGACCCCTGGTCCCAACCCTGACAATTCTCCCTAACTCAGAGTTCCTGCTCCTTCCCACAGAGCCCGCCTGCTCCCACCTCCTCTGACTTCAGGCTTGTCTCCACTCCACGGCCCAGGTGCCCCAGCCCCTATACCTAGAGCAAGGGGTCCTTTCTCACCTTTCTTCACTCCTCACAATTAAGGGAACTCCACAGCTAGAGACACCAAAAGTCTAGCCAGAGAGAATCAACCTTTGTGGACCCCTTCCGGACAGGAGAGAGGCTTTACTAGAGCAGTTCGAAGACTCGCCAGCAGAGGGCACTGCAGCCCTGCCAGGCCTGCCGTTGAGGCTGCTGCTCTCAGGGGATGGGGAACGGGAGTGCGCGGGGTTAAGGCTCTCAGAGGCAGCTGTCTTTTCCAAGCTGCCAAGAATACTTCCGGTGTTATGGGGTATATGAGGGTGCCTGGGGAAATTTTTAACATGTTAACCGTTTGCAATTTATTTTAACATCTATTAGAAAAAATATAGGCGTTCACTGGTAAGGATCTGGTGTTAAGGATTTGGTGTTGTCACTGCTGTGAAGGGGTTACAGTCCCTGGCCTATGAACGTCCCTGTGCCACAGGCACATAACACCATGATTTCTGGAACATGGTTGCTCAGAATGATGCTAAGATGGAATTCATTAAAGGTCTAATTGAAGGACAAATATGAAGTAACTACAAGTTCAGAAGGAACACAGGTAAAGCAAAACTTATGACTGTGGGAATGAGCAAGTTAATTCTAACCCTCATTCTAACATCAGTGGCATTAGAGTGAGGGTTGTGGGTGAGGGTTAGAGCTAAGGTTAGGGCCCAGGTTAGAACTGGAGTAAGATGGGGTAGGTTTAGGAGTCAGGGTGAGGCTAAGGTTCATATTTGGGGTTATATCAAGTTTAGGGTCATATTTGGTGATTCGGGTTAGGAATTGAATATCATCAGAATCGGAGTTAGAGTCACTCTTCAGGCTACTGCTGTCACTTTAACAACAGAAAGGTCCATGAACCTGAGGACAGATGGGCAGGAACTTCTGAGGAGGACCCCTAATGTGGAGCCCCAGGTGGAGCTGGACTCCCTTCCCAGCATCCTCTTCTAGAAGCATCCAGCAGAGGTTCCATCTGAGCTCACTGAACCCCAAGGGATTGGGGGCGGGGATGACAATGACCCATCCCATCCCAGGGTAAGAGTCCCCAGGACAACCAGGTGACTAAGCTCCCATCTAACATGACTAAAGATAACTCCATGCTGGACACTCTCTTCTTCTTCCTTTAGTCTCCCCTCCTTTAGTCTCTCCAACCCCCTGTGCAGTTACATCATCATCCTCATTCTACCTTGATTATGGGGTGGGGAGTGGGGCAAGAAGCCTGAGTTCCTTGCTGCAGCTCATTAACCTTGAATGTGGCAAAGTTCTGTGCTGGAGCCCTCTGTGGCCCATACTGCTGGGTGCACTGCCATTTGTTTATGGGACTGGTTTTCCACTCTCTCCTTCCTGTGGCCTTCTGGTCTATTCTCCTGTATTGCAAAATGCAAGGTCCAGATAACTCATACCCCAACCTTCTGGTCCCAGTTCTTGAACTTATCCTAATTCTAATTTTTTAAGGACAATGCTTCTTCAAATTTTCCCCCATTATTGCCCCCCAAGAGGAGCCTTTTTAGTCATTTTTTTGCCTCATCAAGCCTCCTCCCAATGAAATTTTAATATTGTGATTCCTTAGGATTTTCTGTATACAAGATTATGTCATCTGCAGATAGAGATCATTTTACTTCTTCCTTACACAGCTATGCTATGTATCTGTTTATCTGTGTATCTGTTCTGTGCTTCTCTAGAGGGTCAGAAATCATTGGAATATCTAAGGTTGTTCGTGCCCTTTCCACCCCAAAGCAATTTTCATCCTCAGTGGGGCAATATTGCCCCTGTTGAGAATGTATGATCTAGGGGAAGGCTCTATCCCCAGTTACAAGGAAAGTGAGAAGTGTCATGGTGGTGTCAGCCCCTCCAAGTAGCTCGGTTCACTGGTGGGGATGAGGTGGGAATAGGCTACAGGGAGATGGGAGGGAACATGGGCAGGGGTCTCTAAGGTCATGCTTTCCTGGGATGGCCTTGGTCTTAGACTCAGCTCTAGGCCAGGCTGAGCAGAGGGTTGGGAGGTAGGGGCAGCACCATCATGTATTTTTGTCTCGGAAGCCAGGAGTCAGTTCCAAACCTTTTGGACCTGAACAAAGCAGATGCCAGTGGGGACTCTACTGAGAGAAGGGTCTAGAATTTCAACTGAGTCCCCCTCTCCAAAAACAAAACAAAACAGAAACTTGGAAGATCTCTACCCACCCCTATAAAATGCATTTGCTGCCAACTGGGGGGAAAAAATCCTTCATTCTTGGCTCAAGGAACTTCCTTAAACTCAGCCCAGAAGAATCCTTTAAAGACCGGCTGCATGGACCATGCTAAAGTCAGTTTATAAACTTTATAAATGTCCCAAACTTGGTAGCCAAGCAGATTACAAAAGCTAGCTAGCTAACCACAGAAATTTTCCACAAAGCTCTCCGGCCAAACAAGTGTGATAGGAGATATTGTGAAATCCAGTGTGTCACTTGTCTGATTGTCTAAAACAGAGTTCTTTGCGCAGACTGAGCACAGAGGGCCTAGGGACTGACTCTCTCTTGGTGTTCCGCAGCCATAAAGTCCTGGCTGACACCACAGGGGACCAGTTCTAGAGTAAATCGGACCAACCAAGGAGGAGGCAGTAGGTGGAAGGCGTGCCCTTGTCACATCTGCTTGGGGACTGGGCAGGATGATGTGTGGTAGTTAGGATGTGGGTTTTGGAAGGACCTGGTTCAAATTCTAGCCGTGCTGTGTGACCCTGAATGAACTACTTAGCCTCTGTGATCTCATATGCAAGTTGGGGATGATAATACCTAGTTAGAAAGTTGTGAGGATTAAATCAGGTGCATAAAGCCCTAAACTTGGCAAATTGGTGATGCGCAATAAAAAATAACTAAACGGAGTTCCCGTCGTGGCGCAGTGGTTAACGAACCCGACTAGGAACCATGAGGTTGCGGGTTCGGTCCCTGGCCTTGCTCAGTGGGTTAATGATCCGGCGTTGCTGTGAGCTGTGGTGTAGGTTGCAGACGCGGCTCGGATCCCGTGTTGCTGTGGCTCTGGCGTAGGCCAGTGGCTACAGCTCCGATTCGACCCCTAGCCTGGGAACCTCCATGTGCCGCGGGAGCGGCCCTAGAAATGGCAAAAAAGACAAAAAAAATAAATAAATAACCATTAACAAACCTGATTAGTATCCAAGAGGATGCAGGTTCGATCCCTGGCCTCACTCAGTGGGTCGGGGATCCGGCATTGCCATGAGCTGTGGTGTAGGTCACAGACACAGCTCAGATCCCACGTTGCTGTGGCTGTGGTGTAGGCCAGCGGCTACAGCTCCAACTCAAGCCCTAGCCTGGGAACCTCCATGTGCCATGGGTGCGGCCCTAAAAAGACAAAAACAGGACTTCCTGTGTGGCTCACAACATAACTACTCAGCGTTGCTTCTACAGTGGCTGTGGCTCGACCCCTAGCCTGGGAACTTCCATATGCCACAGGTACGGCCACTAAAAAAAAAAAAAAAAAAAAAAAAAAAAAAAGACAAAAAGAAAAAGCAAAAAAACCTAAACATCCAACACCATAGAAGAGAAGGCAATGTGCTGACTCCCAGAAAGCACTGTGGGCTACATCCTTCCTCTCCCCCTCCCCTCCCTTCCCCTTCTCCCCCTCCTTCTGGGTTCAGTCCTTTTAGGATGTGGTTGCCTCTGTCCCCATCTCTCCAAGCCTCCTCCACTGTCTCCTCTACCCCTGACGGGGTCACCCTGCCGGTGGCTGGAGGCTGGAGGGATTTACTACTGTCCCCGCCCTCCTCGGCCCCCAGCTGGCTCCCCGACACAGACATCTGCAGGAAGGTCACTTTCTCAGGCACAACAAAGCTATGGGATGGACAGAGGAGGTCTTGGGAGAAGCAAATAAATACATCAAGTTTCCAGCTGTGTCTGGAGATAAGGGCTCAGGGAAACAGGCTGAGGCATCACAGGCAATGCACCGGTTCATCCTTCCCAGCACATCCACACTGGTTTCATGGGCGGCAGGAAAGCCTATTTGGGGAACTTCAAAAAGGACATTGCAAAGAACCGGGGTGGGGAGGGGGGCTGTCCCTTCTGGGGACAGATTTGACAGGGACAGGCGTACAGAGTGAGAAGGGAGAGAGGCTTTTCCAAAGGTCACGCAGGAAGCCAGTGAAAAAGCAGGTATGGCCCCCTAACCCCTGATCAGCTGCTCTGGATCCCTCTGCAGTGAACTCTACCTGGCTGTCACCAAGACGTGGCCATTAGAAGTAGACTTGCCTGGGTGCAGACTGGAGGCAGCTCTGCCTTGGGCCATGACCCACCTGAGGGAGGGCTCTCCTTCCCCCAAAACCTCTGCCCTGGCCGGTGCTCAGCATGCCACCAGTAGGGCTGCTCCAATCCAGGGCACAATTTCCATCCCTCCCAGGCCTGGGCATGGCTCCACTTCTGGTGCCCGTGAGCCCTGGAGGAGGACTACAGGGGGCTAATACAAGAGACCCGAAGTGGGGGCACCTGTCCCACTCCAGAAACAGCTGCTCTCTGCCACTGGAGAGGCCACATCTCCTGAGAATCTCAAGGGCTTCCTAACCAGGGAGGTCCACGGTTGCTGCCGGGCTCAGCCTGCCCTAAACCAGACCAAGCTGGGAGGCCATCTCAGAGAATTTGCATGCTGGGCATGTCCCAGCCCTACCAGCCCTGTGACCTCCCTCTTGGCCTATCTTCTCTCCAATAAAGCAAGGGGGTTAGGGAGAGAGGACCTCTGGCCCTGAGCGCTGATGCTCTGTGACTTCAGACAGCTCCCAGTCTGTCCTTCCTCTAAGACAGGTGCAGGCTTCAAAGAGTCTTTCCAGCTTCGGCCCCAGGTGACCTGATGGAGCAGATGGAGCCTGTTTGAGGGACACCAGCCTTCCAGAAGTCCCAAGATTCATGCATGCAAGAGATCTGAACCTGCCGGAAGGTGCTGGAGCCTGTAAGTGCTCTTAGGGCAGAGAGCTGGTTCCTAGCTGCACCTAGGCCAAGCAGGGCCCCTGGTAACATGGCAGAGACTCAGTAACTATTTGTGGAACAATCTGTTTCTGCATGCCCATCCCTCTGCCTCTGTGTGCTTTACTTCTGACAACTCCCACCTGCAGCTTTCTTCCAAGCCCTGCCCTCTGCCTACAGGTACTCAGAGAGAGAAATGCCCAACGTTCCCATCCCAGGGGGCAGCCCCTAGCGAATGTCTGACTGCTGGGCGTCTGTGGAAGCCAAGCTTCCCTCCCCCAAATCTGGACAAACTCTGAGGTGTGATCATGCCTCGAGCTTCCTGGGATCAGGCTGAGATTGCCTGAAATCACACCCCGGCTTGGCTTCCTCCCCTTTCTCTCTGCTTCCCGTCTCCTGTCTCCTTTGCTGGTTTCTGCTGAGGCATTTCCTTAATGGATCACCGGTGTGCGAATCCTTATCTCGGCTCTGCTTCTGCAAAACCATATCCAAAAACAAATGAAAAGCCTGATGACAGCGAGAAACTGAAGATACCCAGGAGGAAATTCAATTTAGTCCATGCTGCTATGTGCCCTCATGGGCTTGGACGGGGACAGTGGATGCAAAGACCCTGGGTGACCCTCTAGGAGCTTGGAGTCTGAGGGGTGGAGGGGGAGCTTCCCTATGTCCTGCCTTCTGGGCTCTGCTGGGGGCCACACTGGGGTGGGGGTGCAGAGGGAGTCTGTGACTCTGTGTTTATTGTGGCATCTCCCCAAGTCCTCTGAGGGTCCCAAAACAGACGGAAGTGGCCTCAGCTGTTGGAAGACTTGTTTCTCCCCACCGACACCAGCCAAGGAGCCTCGGGCCACCTTGGCCTTTCTTCCTGGACCTACACACCAGGCTCTTGAAATATTCAGTGACGAGATTTAATCTCTAATCACATCACCTCTTCTGCCCCCTGGGAAGCCTCATGTGTGAGGACCTTCAGGAAGTGCTTTGCCCCCGAGGACTCACTTCCCCCACCCCACCCCCACACTGAGGGGTGTGCAGCAGGTTGGGGGTTGGGGTTGGGGGCATTAAGTCCTGGGCCCAGGTGTGCTGATGACCTCAAGAGATGAGGCAGGTGTGGAGGGAGGGAAAACAAAGAAACTACCCGGCAGCATGAGTGCCGGAGTCCAGCCCCAGCAGCCAGGAGACAACGAACAGGAGGATGGGCTACAAACGGCGCGGAAAGAATTGGAGCCAACTCCCTCAGCAAATGCTGCAGATGACCCATTTATTGAAGGGAGAGCATCAACTTTTATACATTTTACTCTTGTGTGAGATTATACAAAACAACAAGTGCTAATTTATTATTCAAAACTGTTCTTTTAGTTTTAGATTTTAAATAAAGATTACATAGAAAATACGTGCAAACTGTACTTTATTCTTAGAAGATAAATGAATAGCAAGCAGAATAATAGGTATCTAATATTTGCTTCAGTAAGATTTGGCATAAGGTGACAGACATTCATGCCTCAAGCTACCTGTTGTGCTCCTATAGCAGGCATGAGCAGCTGTTAATGGGGAGTGGGGTATTCACACGTGGCTTGCTTTTGAGGTAAGGCTGACCTCAGACTATTAGCAGGTTGTGGGAACATAAACTGTCTTATATAAACCTTGTCTATAATTATATAAATCTTTATTAATTATCAAGTCTATACATCAAAGAATCCTGCCAATTATTAATAATAATTTCCACCTGCTGGGTCCCAACAGGTAGCGTTTTTTGTGGAAAAATATCTCGCCTTATAGTAACCACAATTGTTGAACCATGGGCAACACCCAAACCACCCCCTACTCTGTCTCCATGGGAATGGACCGAAGTCCACAAATCCCCAGGTTTACGTGGCAGTTCTGCATATTAGGAAAGTTCTTTACACAACGCTCAACTGTTTTCAACCTATTTTGCAAGAGCTAGGTTTATAAGTAGGTAATGGCCCATACTTGGGTGGAGGCTCAAGAATTTGAGGAGGTTCCCATTTTATGAGCCAAGAATGACTTATAACACACATTAACATCAGACAGGAAAGAAGCCCAAGAGTAGAAGAGGAGTTTTTACTAAACAGGATCAGCTGGGGGATTCTTCGAAACTGCTTTGCAGTTTCAGTTTCTTCAGCCTCTGCTGTAGCTTTGCTTACAGTTAGGCCTCGCGCAGGATCATTCTTCTTAGCTACTTTGTGGCTCTCAGCACATGCGGAGGAGGGTAAGCCTTGGCCCCCCAGACTTTCTGAAAACCTCCTCCTGCAGGAAGCCCTGGCAGACGCCCCCTAGAGGCCCCAGTTCAACCTGCAAAGCTGCTCTTGAAGCCACAGCAGCCCAGGGCCATGGCCCTGGAAGGGCCTCCAAGCCCATCTAGCCGATTCTTCTCCCTTCGCCATGGTGGAGATTTAGAATGAGAGAGGACACGGAGCTGCTTGAGATCGCACAGCAAATCTGGGAAGCTGGCACCTTTGTGCTACCTCCGTATTCTTCATAAGACTAGTAGAATTCTTCCTCTTGTTTTCCACCTCGACAGTAAAGTGCCTCTCTTCTCTGCCCTGAGACCCGGTGACTTGTTCAGGATGTGAAGTCATGCAGGAATATCTTTGAATTCAGAAACATCTCCTGTTCATAAATATCCAACTAAGACTGAAACTTCCACAGCTCCCAAAATAGCTTTGGATCCCAGCACAGGCATTTCCAAGAACAGATCTTTATCCTTTCAAGAATTCTCTGAAAGCAGAGAAGCTTCTAGTTTGTATGCCTGATCCTGGTCACACATGAGTCCTGACCCTGGTCACAGGCTGTGGACTGGCCTGATTCCAGATAAGGGGGTAGCTACTAGGGTTCATTATAACTATGTCACTCTCAATTCATTCTGATACAATATTAGATTACTCTGATCATCCAATTCCCCAACTTTTTTTTTCTTTTTTTTTTTTTTAAGGGCATACCCAAGGCATATAGAAGTTCCCAGGCTAGGGGTCAAATCAGAGCTACAGCTGCTGGCCTACACCACAGCCACAGCAATGCCAGATCCGAGCCGAGTCTGCGACCTAACCACAGCTCATGGCCACACCAGATCCTTGACCCACTGAGCGAGTCCAGGGATTGAACCTGCATCCTCATTGATCCTAGTCTGGGTCATTAACCACTGAGCCACAACAAGAACTCCCCCCAACTTCTATTTGAAGGGGATTTCTTGCTTGTAGTGAATCTTGGGATTGACTCCTCAACATCCATTTCAGAGCTAGACGATTACTCTAAGCCAATCAATTCTATCCTCTTTGCCAGGGATTGGCTCAAAGGGGGGGGGGGAGTCCTGAGCCAGTGTGTGTCAATCAGACCTAAGGAGAGGCAATGGCTTCTGGAAAGAGAATCCAGTCTCCCTGTCCCACTAGTCTGCTACAGAGAAGCATGTTATCCCAGCTGCTGCTGAAGCCCTCCAATGACACAGACGGCCACTGAGTCTCAAGACAAAGCCCCGTTAAGGATGGAAGAGGAGAGAGACAGAAAGAACTCGAGTGCACCAATGTCACTGAGCTACTGAATCAATCAGCCCTGAAGCCAGCCCTGCTTCCCGCTTGTGGGATGATGCACATAACAGTTTAAAATGCTTTGAGTTGGGAATTTTGTTATCTGCAGATGGAAGCATCATAAATGATTCCCTGCCTTTCCTTCCTGGGCTTCCCCCTGCCATGGAGGGGCTGGCTTCCCAGGACTTCCCCTCTGGGAGAACCAGTCCTGCCCAAGCTGGGCAGGATAGCTAAGCATGCTGCTCCTCCCGGGCAGGAGCATTGCCTCTTCCAGGAAAGAGTTTCCCATCTTTAGTAAGACAAGCACAGACCCAGATAATTACATGAGATGCCACTGGAAGAGCTGTTGTTAATTTTGGTGGCAATAAAGCGCCTTGGCAGCAAGTTAAGCTAATTTCATGAAAGCACTGGGAGGAAGGTCGTGGACTGGATCCCAGCTTATTAATAAAGTCAAGCTTCATTTGAACCATTCACGAAATTCCTCCCAGCTGCCTCCAGCAAACTGCCACAGGTTGCTACTTTCCTCTGAAATCGAGTCTTCCCATATGCAAATGTGGATTTTTCTGTTTTTCCCTAGAAAATAAAGTCACAGAACCCAATAAATACTTAAACAGATTGTGGTTTTAATTAAAAACCTTCCTCCAAGCCTGCAGCTGCAGGTCTCTCTTCACAAAGAGGTGCACTAGTGATGGCTGCAAACATCAGAATCTGGGTTTAGGTATGTTAGACTAGAAATCTTTACAAATAATAAGAGTCATTCTGATTTTTACCTGTGCCATGGTGTGGGGATGCAGGAGGAGTGAAGAGTGAGGGGGGAAGGGCCAAAGTCTTTCCCTTCCACTGGGGAGGCAGGACACAAGCGTGTAGGGGTGTGTGCAACAGAACATCTCATCATACCTGTCCCCGATGCTGCGAGGTAATGATCATGGCTAATCCTGGCTATCGTTCAGCACTACCTAAGTGCCAGGTACTAGGTGCTTTGCATGCATTAACTCATTTAACCTTCACAACAACCCAATAAAATAGGTATTCTTATTTATATAACCCTCCCACCCCCCACACAGAGAGGTTAAGTAATTTGGCCAAGGTCATACAGCGAGTACAAAGGGGGGGAGTCCTGAGCCAGTGTGTGTCAATCAGACCTAAGGAGAGGCAATGGTGGAGTCTGATGCTAGAATGTTCGCTCCTAACCACTATGTAGAGTATGTATGAGGTGAAGGAGGGATGGGGGGGCAGTGGTTTATAAACAGGGACTACAGAAGCCAAAAGGTTGGAAGCTCTGCATTTAGGAAATTCTGGCTGGAGGGGAGGTTTGCCTGAGCAGACTGTTAAGCTGGGGATGCATGATGCCCTTCTGGGCTCTGGCTTTCTTACTCTCGGAGACCCTCCCTTCATTTATTAAATCACGCACCTGTCATATTAGATACAAGGACACGGCCACCTCTGAGTGCAGTTGCACTCAGTCGAATGTACAATGTGATATATCCTAAACATTTAATCAAACATCTATTCCTTCCAACTTTGTAGTTTTCTATTCCCCTTTTAGAGCCTGGAAAAGATTTTATTTTTCAGACCTCGGACTTTTCATAGGTACCTGGGAAAGTTAGAAGACTTAACTTTCTTAACTCAAAGAGAAAGTGCTCCGGGCACCAAGGGATGGGATTGGGGGGGTGGGTAGGTGGGGGGAATACAGGACGGTTTTGTCCCAGAATTAAATTCATTAGTTCATGCCAGGGACTATTCGATCAACAAGTATACAGAGGGTGCCTATTATATCCTGGGCATGAGAAACACAATGGGATGTGAGGTGGGGTGGGGTTAGGGGAGGAATGTTGCAGACTCCTGGAATGTACACTGGGTGTGCATGGGAAGGAAAGCTTCGGTGCCTTGGTTTAGCGTCTCCCACTTTGGAACATGGGGTCCCGGGTGCAGCACATGCCTTGGTCCCAGGCTTGAGCCCTAGTATTCCCTAGCCATTGTCCCAGGGCCTCGGAGGCCGGCTGGCAATTTCCAGCAGGGGGCGTGCGCAAACCAGACCTGGGACCGAGGCTTTGGCCAGAACCCGGGAAGCGAGCGCTGGGATCACCGGGCTTTCAACTCACCCAACCCTGAGACCGTCCAGGGTGGCAAGGTGGAAGGTAGAGATCAATCCACAAAATGCTGTCCGGAGCTCCAGCTCTCTGCCCTGGGTCTATCTAGGGCTGGCACCCTGCCTGCTCAAAAAGCCTTATTCCGGATTCTGTGGATTCCAAAACTGGGCCCTCCGTGCTGGCCTCTTGGAACCTTGTATCCCTCCTCTCCCTACACCTATTTCCACATACCGGACTAGGTGTCTGTTTCTTTAACCATCAAAGACGTGGGTAGCAATGGGGGTGGAATTTCGCTCCCAGTTCCCCAGCCGTTCAGTGACTGTACCATTATTAACATTACAGACATTAGAGCGGCTCTTGCGTGCCTGGTGGCACGGGTCCAGATACTCTCAGTCTTCTAGCAGGGCTCGGAGGCAGATCCTGGAGTCATTGCTCCTACCCCTTGCCTCAGCGGACTCTGCTCAGAGCGAGATGGGCTGCAGCCCAGCCAGGGCGTGCACTGAGCTCTTCAGGGTCCAAGGCGAGGGTAAGGCCATCTTTCCCCCAGGGCAGGGTTGGGAAACAAAAGCGCTTGCTGGAGAGTGGATGGGAGCCCTGAGGGTCTGCCGGAGTTGGCACCCTCACCTGGGTGGCCACTGCACCCTCAGGGAGCCTGGAGCCCTGTCTCCCTGAGAATTCCCCTGGCTTCTGTATCTCTGACAAAAGAGCAAGGATGAGGGGCTTTCTTGGCCGCTGGGCTGCAGAGATTCCGGGGATGTGGGTGGGGCAGGTGTCTGCAGTCCAGGGAAGCTCTCTGCCGAGAGTGGGCGAGCTCATTTTTCCTTCCCTTCCCCAGTCTGTCTTTCGGTCCTTCAACTGCTCCATGTTATCCCCTGCCTGCATCCCCGTCTGCCTCTAGCTGAAGATGAAAAGAACCAAAAAAGAGGTGAAAACTGGGTGGAGGTTCCACAAGTCTCGCAGGCCTCCACACCTGGACCTTGGTCCTTGCCTTTATGCCGGGCGCCCCTCCCTCCTCCAGGGAAAGTCTCCAAGACACCCCAACCAGGACTCTGCAGCCCTGCTGCTGGGCCCCAGCCTCCTCAGATCCCTCTTCCTCAGACAAAGCTCCAGGAGCTGCCCTCTCAGGATTCCCAAGACACCAACCACGCCCTCAGGACCCCCTCCTTGCTCCGCAAACAAAGAGGCTGTGCCAGGCCAGCCAGCCACGCCATTCCCTGGCCCAGTTAAGCCCAAACTGCTCAGACTCATCCCCAGACCTGCTCTGACTGCCTCCGCCACTGCAGGGTCAAGGTCCCTTTACTCCTCCTCCCCTCTCAAAGATACCTTCTCCCCCTGGGTGCCCTTCCCGGGGGTGGGGGTGGGGTTGTCTGTGAGGACTACAGGGCCCAGCAGGTGGAATGAAGTTCTGGGTTCTGAATTCTGGGTTGAGTGAGATGCGCTGGTCCCAGCCAGTAGCGACCACAGGACTAAGAGAGAGGGAAGAATGGGGAGTGTGCACGCTATTCATATTTAATTTACAAAGGCTCCTCTGAAGCCTTGGTCGGTGGTCTCTTTAGATGCAGCACCCATCACCCGGCTCTCTTGTCCACCTCCCCAGCTCATTAAAATGCTCAACACTCAAATCAGAAGACTGATCTCCAAGGCCCCAAACCCCATGGACCCACCTCCGGAGACCACTTCAGCCTGAGTGAGGACTGGGGGGCCACGGGCGCCCGGAGTGCTGGGTGTCTATAGAGAAAGCCAGGAAGGCAGGGGCTCTTTGTGGCTCCCAGAGCCTTCACCCCTTTCCCGATTCTGGTCAGCAACTCTGTCTCCAGGGCTGCCCTGGACACTGCGGTGGGCGGCCGGTGGGGGACTGAAGTCGAGTCTTACACAAAATGCTGTGATATTCCCGTGCCTCCACTTGCTTGTTGCCAAAATAAATTTCAGGGTTTGGCCAAAGACAGGGAGAGAGTCGGGAACAGCAAATATTCTGGTGTGCTGAGGCCGGCTTGTTGTGTGAGGGTGTATGTGAGACAGTAGGATGGTATCGGACGCTGGAGGCTTGGGGGGAGAGTGTGTGGAGTTGAAGGTGTGTTTTTTGTTAGGCTGTGAAGGCATTGGTGAGGGTGGAGGAGGGAGAGAGATGCTCAAACCTTAAGTCTCCAGCCCACAATGCTCAAAAGGAACAGACGTTTTGTAACTACTCCTTTCAGTGCCAACGTCTGCTGCAGCCTCAGAGCCCCATCCGCCTCCAGCCGGCAGGACCCGAGGGCGAGGAGCTTGGGTGCGCTCGGGCCAGCTTCCTGGGAGCAGAGGCTGTTACCCACGCGCTTCGCCCCACCCTGCGGTGCGCACAGGCAGGCGGGTTGGGCGGTGGGTTTCAAGTGTCGGTGTAGTCACAAAAGGCAAGAGGTACGGAGTCGAGCCGAAGAGGATGGAAAGGGGCGATGGTGGCTGGAGAGGGGAGCATTGCTTCCCTGCGCGCCCTCCTGGGCGATGCGTTCTCCGCTTTGGGCTGGACGGGCTGGGCGTAGCGTGGGGGCGGGGGAGAGCAGGGCTCGTAGCTGCCCGGATCCAGGCAAAAAATAGCAGGGAGGGTGAGGCGCTCTGCTAACACTATCAATTATGCATCGTGTTGAACGTGGCTTCAGGGAGGAGGCGGCTAGCAGCGAAGGTGGGGGAAGGAAAGGTCCGAGCGAGCCGGGCTGCAAGCCGCTCAGCCAGTCCGGTCGAGGTCTGTCTGTGCCACTGCCTGCCTTTGCAAAAAGAGTTTTAAGGCAAAGACACGCCTCCCCCACTTCAGTTGTGCGCCTTTTCTTCCCCCAAATTCCTCAAAGATGGTTTGTCTCACATGTTGCGGGGCGTAAAAGCGGCTCGCATTCTATTAGCAGCAAAGCTCACGGGCCCTGGCGGGACCCGCGCGTGAGGGTGAGTGCGCATGAATGTGCAAAAGAGCAGGGGCGGAGGCGAGGGTGGGGGGTAATGGTAAATGTCCTGGGTGAAGGTGTGCCTTGGAAAATGCGTGTGAATGTAGCGAGAGCTCAACACATTGACGTGATTATTACATTATGATGGGTAATTCTAACATGTGAAGAGCGACTGTCTGGAGGGTGTAAGGATCTGTGTCTGTGCCAACGTGTTTGACTGTCTGGAGGGGGGATACTGTGTGATTAGGGATAGTGACAATGTCTGCAGATGTGTAAATGTGGAGGCGGAGGAATAAGTTATGGAGTGTGGTGAACTGAAAGGAGCCCAGTGGAGGACGGTGGGTGTGGGGGCGCCCCTTTGTGACCAGTGTCTCTCGGCCAAGAGACGGAGTCTCTTTGGCTTTAACAAATGTAGATGACAGGGGAGGTGGGAGAGGCTGTGCGCGTCCCTGCCAAGCCGGGGGCGCGCAAGGACTCTTCAATCTGCAGCCCCTGAGCGGTGGGGGGAATAGACGGGAAAGAAAAAGCTGAAGTGGGACCTCAGGGCCAGGGGAGTCCACGAACTTACCTGTTTTCTTCTCCGCCCCTCCCCCGTCTTCCCCACAGTTGCAGCAACAGATGTGGGAAGCGCCTTTGGGCTGTCGTCCTGGCTCCCCGACATTAAGTCTGGAAAAGGAGTTGCACCCCGAGGGCAGCGAGAGGAGAGTCGGCGGCGAGCAGCCGGTAAGCCGCGGAGACCCTCCCACAACCTTGACCTAGGTGGGGCAGGTCCCCCACCCCCAGACGCGCGACCCTGCTGGTGATCTTTAGGTTAGACCGCAGAGAGGAGAGGTGGGGCCCTCCCTCTGGAGCTAGAGGGAGTGGGTAACTTGCGTTCCAAAGACAAGGGTATGGGAGGAGCTCTGCTGAACCTGCCAGGAGCCCTGGGTGGGAGCGAAGAATCTGTGTGTAAGTTCGTGTGGCTGGGGATAAGAAGCTTTCATGGGGTGGGGGGGCTCAGGCATGGTGGGCTGGAAAAAAGAAAGAACAGTCTTGAACCTTTTCTTGATTAGCTAGTGGCAGCCCCCTTGAACCATCAGCTGGGGACCCCCCCCCCATACTCCTATGGGAGCTGTCTAGGAAGGTGAAGATGGGGGGGGAGGGAGAATCTTTAGTGACCTCCCACCATTTCTCCCCCTCTCCCTGCTCCCTGCTTGGAGAAGGACCTCCTTCCTCAGACGGAAGGTTGATCTAGCAGCCCTAGTGGTCTTCCCCCCCCACCCCCCCAACCCGGGAGTTGCAGCCCAGGGCAGGCAGCTTCAATTGCAGCCAGAGAGGGGCCTGACAGGGACTGTTTCCCCAGTCCGAAGCCTCCTGCCATCTGCAGCAAGTTCTCAGCATTTGTTGATCTGCTGGGATTTGTTTCAGGGCTGTGTGCAAGTGCTCACCTGTGTCCCTATGTGTGGGTTGGTCCATGAGAGGACTTGTGTCCTGATGTCTGTCAGTTTTCACAATGAACAGGAAAGTGCTTTGCCCCTTGGTGGAGAACACTGTACAAACGCCCTCTTCAGTTGAGAGAACAATGAGGTCTCCAGGATATACTGTGTTAGTGTCTGGATGTCTTTGTGTTTGTACATTCTACAAAATGTGTTGTGAACCTCTAAGCACCTGCTGAAGTTGGCAGTTTGATGGCGGTGCCTGGGCGTGTGTTTGTATTGTTGTGTGCCTGTATGGGCGGGTGTGCGAGTGCTGTGCGTGAGACAAAGAGTTCAAGGAAGGATAGGCGGTCATGTACAAAAACACCCTTTCTGTGTATCCCTTTCCACTGAGTTTAACGAAGGTTTAGAAACAGGGGTCAGGGCAAAGCCCAGGACAGAGGGCTAGTGGCCCAGCCTGTGGAAGGGCCAGTCCCAGGATGACTAGAGAAAAAACACGAAGGTACAGGAAAAGGAACGGGGGCCCTGACGACGGGGAACAAGCATTGAATCCTGAGGCTTTTATTGAGCTCCAGCTCCTGCATAAGAGAGGCTCCTGGGCACGAAGGAGAAAGTTACCGGAGCCCAGGACCTGCCCTAGACGGGTTTACTGGAGACAGCATTTGATAGGGGAGGGAAGCTGGGGCTCCATGTGTCACCTTCTTCCTCCCCCCCCCACCCCGCTTTCCACGTGCAGGGTCCGCGATGGTGCTCCTGAGGGCCCTGTGGCTGGCCTTGGCGCTGCTAGAAGTGGTCGGAGCGTGCCCAGAGCCATGCGCCTGCGTGGACAAGTACGCGCATCAGTTCGCCGACTGTGCCTACAAGGAGCTGCGTGAGGTGCCAGAAGGACTGCCGGCCAATGTGACTACGCTGAGTCTGTCGGCGAACAAGATCACCGTGCTGCGGCGCGGGGCCTTCGCAAACGTCACTCAGGTCACATCGCTGTGGCTGGCGCACAATGAGGTGCGCACTGTGGAGCCGGGCTCGCTGGCGGTGCTAAGCCAACTCAAGAACCTCGACCTGAGCCACAACCTCATATCCAGCTTCCCATGGAGCGATCTGCGTAACCTTAGCGCGCTACAGCTGCTCAAGATGAACCACAACCGCTTGGGCTCGTTGCCCCGGGACGCACTCGGTGCACTGCCCGACCTGCGCTCCCTGCGCATCAACAACAACCGGCTTCGTACTTTGGCTCCTGGCACCTTCGATGCACTAAGCGCGCTCTCACATCTGCAGCTCTATCATAACCCCTTCCACTGCGGTTGCAGCCTTGTGTGGTTGCAGACCTGGGCCGCAAGCACCCGGGTCTCTTTACCGGAGCCCGACTCCATCCAGTGCTCCTCGCCTCCCGCGCTGCAGGGGGTGCCGGTGAGCCGCCTGCCCGCCCTGTCCTGCGCACCACCCAGCGTGCATCTGAGTGTTGAGCCGCCGCCTGAGGCGCCCGGCAGCCCCCTGCGCTCTGGTCTGGCGCTCACACTACACTGCGTCGCGGAAGGACACCCCACGCCCCGCCTGCAATGGCAACTTCAGATCCCGGGGGGCACTGTAGTCTTAGTGCCGCCAGTCTTGAGTGGGGAGGACGACGGGGACGGGGCAGAAGACGGGGAGGAGGAAGGAGATGGGGACGGGCCAACGCAGACAGAGGCCCCAACTCCAACTCCAGCACCCGCTTGGCCCGCGCCCCCAGCCACCCCGCGCTTCCTGGCCCTCACAAATGGCTCCTTGTTGGTGCCCCTCCTGAGTGCCAAGGAGGCAGGCGTCTACACATGCCGTGCCCACAACGAGCTGGGTGCCAACTCTACGTCAGTACGGGTGGCAGTGGCAGCTGCCGGGCCTCCAAAGCATGCCTCTGGCGCAGGGGGAGACCCTGATGGACAGGCCCCAACCTCTGAACGTAAGTCCACAGCCAAAAGCCGGGGCAACAGTGTCCTACCTTCCAAGCCCGAGGGCAAAATCAAAGGCCTAGGCCCGGGACAGGTTAGCTTCCTCGGGGAGACAGAGGCGGGGCCGGAGGAGGAAGAGGCAGATGAGGGAGAAGAGGCGGAAGACCAGGTCTCAGCTGACCGGGTGAAAGAGCAGCACTGTGGTCACGGGGATCCCTCGCGGTACGTGTCCAACCACGCGTTCAACCAGAGCGCCGAGCTTAAGCCGCACGTCTTTGAGCTGGGCGTCATCGCGCTGGACGTGGCTGAGCGCGAGGCGCGGGTGCAGCTGACTCCGCTGGCGGCGCGCTGGGGTCCTGGGCCCGGCGGGGCTGCGGGAGCGGGGCGGCCCGGGCAGCGGCCACTGCGCCTGCTCTATCTGTGCCCGGCTGGGGGCGGTGCAGCAGTGCAGTGGTCGCGTGTCGAGGAGGGCGTCAACGCGTATTGGTTCCGCGGCCTGCGGCCCGGCACCAACTACTCTGTGTGCCTGGCACTGGCGGGCGAGGCCTGCCACGTGCAAGTGGTGTTCGCCACCAAGAAGGAGTTGCCCTCATTGCTGGTTATCGTGGCGGTGAGCGTGTTCCTCCTGGTGCTGGCCACCGTGCCCCTGCTGGGCGCCGCCTGCTGCCATCTGCTGGCCAAACACCCGGGCAAGCCCTACCGTCTTATCCTGAGGCCGCAGGCCGCGGATCCCATGGAGAAGCGCATCGCCGCCGACTTCGACCCGCGTGCCTCTTACCTCGAGTCCGAGAAAAGCTACCCGGCAGGCGGCGAGGCGGGCGGCGAGGAGCCAGAGGAGGCCCCCGGGGAAGGCCTTGACGAAGACGTGGAACAGGGGGACCCCGGTGGGGACCTGCAGAGGGAGGAGAGCCTGGCGGCCTGCTCGCTGGTGGAGTCCCAGTCCAAGGCCAACCAAGACGAGTTCGAGGCGGGCTCCGAGTACAGTGACCGCCTGCCCCTGGGTGCCGAAGCGGTCAATATCGCCCAGGAGATTAACGGCAACTATAGGCAGACAGCAGGCTGAACCCCCCGCCCGCCAGGCCGCCCATACTCATTCCCACAGTACCTTGGGTGCCTGGAGGCAGAAGTCTAGGACTGGCAGGATTTTTGCACCCCCTACCTTCACTTCACCCCCTTACCACCCTCTAACCTTGACTACCGGCGACTTACAGTGGGGAATGGGACGATTTTACCAGTCCCGCCCACGATGGTCATTGTCCTTGTGGGCTGAATTCCCTTTCATGGCAAGCACAGATCCCTGCTCCTCCTTCCTTGTGTGAGACCGCTGACCGTGAGGCGAAATCCAGGCCTCTCCATTCCCACAATTATCTGCCAAATCGGCTCCGCGGCCCTTCTCCCCGTGGGCTCAGGAGCCAGAGGAAATGGGAGTAGACGTTGGAAACATTTGCTGGTAACGCCGTAGCTTGGGGGTATGCCCGGGACCCCCGGCAGATGTCCCTAGCTTGGAGCGCTATGGGGTCCCGCCTCAACCCCTACTTCACCCTTCTCGGGATGTACAAACCAGAAGTCAGGATTCGATGGCAACTCCCTAGTTTTTAGTTTCAAAGCCCCCTTCTGACTGGGAACCAACCGCTTCTGTTCCCCCACCTCCTCTCCGTTTCTGCCCAGCTGGAGCCTCTACGGGTGCCTGCGGCGCCTTCCAGCTCCGCGCTCTGATTTTCTTATTTTCGTTGTTTTCAAAGACAGCGACAGTCCGGGTCTGGTGCTAACACTCCCTAGCCTCTGGGGAAATTGGGTGGGGGTGTGTGTCTGTCTGTCTGCCTGGGAATGGGGGGAATCCGTCTTCCCTTGCCCTCTCTCCTAATTTAAAACGCCGCAGAACCGCGCTCTCTTTTCCTGCGGAGAGTAAGGGCTTGGTCCCGGGCCAATTTCATTGTGGGTGAGTTGGGGTTTTTGGAGATTGGTGCACTCGACAGCTCCGCTTCCACTGCTGCATGGGGCCCAGGCCTCAGCTGGAGAAACGCGGGGGACGCAGGAAGCCAACTCTGGTCTCCTGGACGCTGCCTCTCCGGTGGGGCTAGCGCCCTAGGACGCACAAAGCCTGCGCGTGACCATGCGGCGGGATCCGGGTAGAGATAAGCCCTTCGGTCCCCGCGCCTCCCCGCCCTGCCCCTCTTTCCTCGAGAATAGTATTTGCCCGGCTGTAGTCCTAGACAAGCGTGCTCTGTAGGAGAAAAGTCTGTGTCCTGTAAAAGTGTGTCAAGTGTAATGAAGGGAGGCGGGCGGGCGGGCGGGAGGGATGGGGAGAGGGAAGGCAGCGCGGCGACTCGGGCGGGCGAGTCTTGTTTTCGTTCCTGCAAAAAAGCGTCGGGGTTGGGGTGGGGGGTTTGGGTATGGGGGCTAACCCCGTCAGTGAAGCGCAGCACAAGTGTGGGCCCCGGGGGGGTGGAATCGCCTCCTGGAGCCAGCCCGCACCCTTTTCTAAAGGCGTCTGTATGTAAACAGTCAATAAAACAATCGATTTGAACTGGGCTTGGTGACTCTTTGTCGGGGGACGGAGGAGGAAGCCTGAGGGATGCAGGAGGAAACCGCAGAAGGAAGGAGCCCATCCTCCCTCTGGGATCCTTTGTGTGATTTTTTGTTTGGCTGTTCTGTAATTTTGCCAGGTGTTTACACCTGATGCTTGCTCTTGGTGCCTCCAACTCCAGAATGTAAGGGAGAAACCAAGAGGGATGAGAGAGGCTGGAAGTGAGTGGGGAGGGCTTGCCTGGAGGGAGGGGTGACTCACTGCAGACTGAACTGGGGGTAGCTCTGGGGTAGTGTGTGCATGAGTGTATTGTGTGCATGCACAATCCTCCTTGGGTTGACACTGTCACTATGGTGGGGTGCGGCTGTGTGTGTGTGAGGACTACCCAGTTTCTGTGTCTCAGCACCAGCCCTGGTTCTCTGAGGATTCATAGAGGCAAGACTGCTGTGGCTTGGACAAAAGACATCACAAGTAACAAACTACAGAGCAGGCAAATGATGGAAAGCAGCAAAGGGGGAAACCTGGAAGGGCTGATTCCACAAAACAAGCTGGCACATTTAGCCCAGGAGCTGTGTGTGTGTGTTGGGAGGTGATGCTCAGTGAATGATGCATGGCCACCTGGCAGGGGGTGTGAGACTATTGGCATGGGCTGAGGTGGGTGCACACGTACAATCAGGATTGGCAGCTGATTTAAAAGTCCTAGAAATGGGGCTTCTTGGGTGGGGAACAGAAGTGGCAGAAGGATCAAAAGTGGATCTTCTGTCCAACCTACAGTACTGGGGTTGAGCTGGTCCTGTTGCAGCTGAAATCCGCCCCCCAGGGGATAGAGAATGGCCAGGGAGGGAGGTGGAAGAGGAAAGGAATACAAATGAGGGAGGCAGGTGAAGAGACCATCCCTGCTCTCCCTTCTTTTCACTTTCAAATTGGACCAGATCAGCCTAGCATCAAGCCCAGGTCCAGACACACAGCATCCTCTCCTAGCCTATCTCCTGGCAGAGACAGTGGCTGGGACACCTCCCAGGGCCAGTTTCTCTTCCCAGATCAGCAAAGCTGTCTCCTAGAAAAATTCCCCTCTGAGAGCCACAGCCCAAGCCCTGCCACTGCAGCCCATACCACCATCAAGGACAGAGCTCAGGCATCTGATCTTCAGGGAGAGGGCTGCTTTGTTCTGCCTACAAATGCTGATTTGAGCTGGGGACAGGGACTGGCCCAATTTGTATGATTGGTTCAGGAATCTACCCACATGGTTGCATTTAGGCACAGGCCTGGCTGGGCAGGTGAGTATTATCAGTGTTGGTCCCAAACAACCCTCTCATCATGGGAGAGGAGGACTGGGGAGAAGGGCTTGTCTCCCCTGTTCTATGGCCTGAGGACCCTCCTGGAGACCCCTAAGGATCCTGAGTGCCCCAGGGGAATGCGTAAAATTTCTGAGAGTTCTGTCCCTTCTTTGTCCCAGGCTAAGCTTCCTAATGAATACACACTGCTCAGCTAGGCCTCCTGCTCCCTGGGCAAAGCCAGGCCTGAAGTCTGTCCACAGGCTGGGAATGGGTGGGTGCTGGAGATGCAGGACTCTGGTGCCGTGACACTCTGCTGACTGGCTATTGAGATACCAGCCCTCTCAGGAACTCAGCAGTTTTTGTCTAAATGTTTGGCACATGTATGGAATGGTCTCCAGCTGCTGGCTTTCCTTCCTGTCTCCTTTCGAATTTTATTCTTTTGTTTCTTCCCCCTCTCTCGTCTCTGTTCTCCTTTTCTTTCTGCCTCTCCCTTTTTGCTTCCTCAAGGAGTCTCATAAAACCCCAGGGTTGGAAGGGACCCTGAAACTTGCTAATTCGACTACCCATTTGAGGTTTAATTTTTCCTACAGTGTCCCCATCAGGTGGTTGACAACATCAGCTTATATTTATCCAGAGATGGGGACTCACTATTTACTCCCTCCAGTCAAGGAACCAGTTGTGAGCGGTTGAAAATGTGTTTACTCCTCACTGCCACCCCTCAGGCATGACTCTGCCATTGGCATGTGCTCTGGAAGAACCTGCAAAGGTGTTGGGGTATCATTTCTACCTCTATCCCTCACTTCAGGTTCCAAAGCTTTTTAATTCAAAGCAATTTTATTTATTTATTTTTTGAGCCCCTACTTTATGCTTCAGGTGTCATGCTATCTCTCTCTCTCCAGTGTATTTTTTCAAAAAACTTATTGGGATGGGAATGGAGTCTAATGGGTGTGAGAGAGAGACAGAGAGGAAGAGAGAGTCTAAGTGTGTATTGAGGGGACCTGGAAAATGGTCTGAGAATACAGTATGACAGCAGTAGCCTTGGAACTCAGAGCAATTTATCAGGAGCAGTAATTCTCTGAGCTACAGACAGGATGTGGCCTTGAATGAGATTGGAAAACTGTCTGTAGAAAGGTGATTTGAAAGGAGTGTCCCCCACCCCTGCCAGTGTCTCCTAAAGATCAGCTGGAATGAGAACCATCTTGAAGATCATTAGAGAAAGTCCATTAATATAAAAGGACAAAGGGAGGCAGGGCTTCTTTGAGGAAGAAGCAGCTGGTGTGGGGCCCTCTGCTTCCCAATCTTGTGTCTGGATTGCAGCCCTCCACGCATGACACCTGAATAACAACCACAACTAAAGCTGACATCTCTAAAGATGACTTGGGTCAGTAAATATTTGGATAGCTACTCCCTGGTGGTGATGCTAAACTTGGCTTTTTTCCTTCCAGGATCTCAGGGCAATGTATTTTGGTACATAAAGGGGGTGGCATCTTGCTATGACTGCCTTGCCCCAGATTTGCCAGTATCAGAGCCCCAGTTATGAGACACTCCACAGGGAAAGAGAGACCTTCTGTCTGCACAAAGGGCGGCAAGAGAGAGAACTCTGACAGCAAGACCACTGAGCAAGAGAAACTGGGAGAACTTGCCTTTCAGGGATTAGATGCATTCTATGTCCAGGTACTAGGATAAAAGAAGCCTTCATGTAAAGGCCATATATTGCCACTTCTGGCCTAACAAATACCTTTACCTTGTAAATCTCCAACATAAAGATATTGACAAGAGCAGTTCTGGAAAATCGGGGATGGAGCAAGCAGAGCCATTTTAGTTGTAATGTGTCAATTAATTGATTGCATTTGCAACACATCCAACCACACATATGTGTTCAATGACAAGATTTTGCCTTAGGACTCAACAGAGAATAGCATTATATTGAAAATGAAAGATTTGCTGTGACTGGCACGTAAAAGAGATTGAATTATAAGCTGTCTTATAATATTAGCGTTTAGTTCAAAATATGACTGGTGTTCCTAATGAGACTTGATATGTATTTTTTAAAAAGCCATCCAAAGACCCCATGATGGGTAGACTTGTTGGGTTAAATTAGTCGGAAAGACTTGTATCATTCCTTGGTTGAATAAGTCATTTAGGTAATTTGAAGATGTTATGATTTTTTTTTAATTGTGCTAATTGCATGTGCTTTGTCTGGACATGTGAATGTAAGTTTAATAATTAAGTTTATGTCCACATGGAATACAGATAATAAAAGTGTTTATATTTTTATCAGCTGTTTACTGCTTAAACATTCCCCCTTGTGTATTAGGAGATAATTTGGTTTTGGCAAATTAGACGCATTTTCTCTTAGCAACACTCTAGCAAACTGGTCCTTAAATTGAGTCTGAAAGCCATTCAAGGCATCCAACCATTTGAGAGAAAAGCTGCCAACATCACAGATATCAGAGAGGAATTTCATAAGAATTGATCAGTGTTGAAATGGGGAAAGAATGGGAATGGAGAATTAATTATCACACTTTATAATAAAAGTGGCCTGTCATGTATTTAGACTGGCTAAAATGTTACTGGTCACTTAATAAGAATATTAATAATATCAATAGTAGCTAACATTTATTGAACTCTTACATATTGAGGCCCACATGGAATTTGTAAGCATTATTTTATTAAACCTTACAATAATCCTGTAAGGTGATATTATTATTCCCATTTACAGGCAAAGAGGCCAGAGAGCAGAGAGGGTTAGTCATTTGCTGAAGGTCAAACGGCTGTATTTTTCAGGGTTGAAGTTTGTATTTCAGTTATCTGACTCTAACACCAGAGCTCTTCACCACGAAGCCAAACCTTCTCCCAATACCTCTATAAATTAGTCTAAGCAAAGGATAGTATATTCTATAGAGTATTGCTAAATTTTCTGCTAATTATGGAATTTGTCTAGAAAAAGGGTTTCTCTTGCTAGCTCTCTTATTTCTCAAAATAGTACCTCCATTATAAAAGTTATGAATGATTAATTGTAAATAGTTATAGCTACTTTGGGAAAATCTTTGGTAAAGATACATTTAGCTTATGATTCAGCCAATTCACTCTTGGACATATATCCGAAAGAAATGAACCCTTATGTCCATCAAAAGACAGACAAGTATTTTGGTGGACACAAGTGCAAGAATGTTCATAGTGGCTTATTTTTAGTAGTCCCAAATTAGAAATGACCCAAATATTCACCGAGGTAGAATGGGGGAGGTGTGCAGGGAACTTCGGTATATTCATACAATGGAATACTACACAACCATGAAAAAGAACAAAGCTACAACTACATGCAACAGCATGGATGTCATAATGTTGAGTGAAAGAAGAATATGTAATACATGATTTCGTTTACATGAAGTTCGAATATAGGCCAAAGTAATTTTTGGTGAAAGAAGTCAGAATAGTGTTGGAAGGCACTCACTGACAGTGAGAGTGATCACTGGAGTGTTCTGGGGGTGCCAGCAAGGTTCCATATCTGGATCTGGGTGGTGGTTTCATATTTCAAAATTCATCAAGCTATACACTTAAAATTTATGCACTTTATATTGTTATACATTGATTTTTAAAAATAGAAAAATAACCCTTGGAAATAAAGCAACAAAGTAATATATACTTTTTAATATGTACTGTCCAATACATCAAGCCATAGCCACATGTGGTTATTTAGATGTAAATTTTAATTAATTGAAATGTAACAAAGAATTCTCTTCCTCAATCACATTAGCCACATTTCAAGCGCTCAATAACCACACATTGCTAGTGGTTATTGTATACTGGGCAGCAGAGAGACAGAGCATTTCCATCATCACAGAAAGTTCTGTTCACAGTGTTTCAAAAGAAAATTGAAATATGTAGGAGTGTATAGAAAAATAAATTACTTATAATACCCCGTCCAACAAAAACATAATTGGCATTTTATATTCCTTCCAATGTCTTTCTAAAATAATTTTTATAAAATTACATGAGTGACATATGAATGCATTCTTGTCCTAAAATAATTAAATATTGATTAACTGAAACTCTCCTTGACTACCACCTGCAGCCCCAGAGCTCTCCCCAGTGATAATCATTCTTACTGGGGAGCATGTATCTTTCCAGACCTTTTTGGCATGCATCTGTAAATGTGCATGGATCTGTATGGAAATATAAGCAGTGTCATTAACACCACCCCAGCTCAGGAAGCTTCCATCTGGTTCAGTTCGGCCTCTCCCAGTGCAAGTGAAGGGTGTCATCTCCACCATTCACACCCCACCAGAGGTCAAGGGCTCTATTTCCCCTCGTCTTGAGCTATTTCAGTCCTGGGATATTGTAAGAACAAATGTTACCTGGGGCAAGTCAGACAGGGGATCAAGCACAGCCTCAGCGCTGAGATGCTACTCCTCTTTGGGTGCTCCCAGGGCAAGGGGTCGACTATAAATCAGGTATATTCTTCACTCCCTCCTGACTGTGGGGAGAGCTGGCCTGTGGCCCAGGGCCAGCCTGATTGATGGTGCTGCTTGCTGGGGTGAAGTCTGGGCGGTCTGCAGGCAGCACTCAGCTCCCACTGGGGCCTCTCACAAAGGTCTTTTGCTGTTTTCACACCAGCGTGGAGCATGGAACTCTTGTCAGGCTGCCCAGTGTCCTTTTGGTACCAACCTAATCTTCTCTCTGAGCAGTACTGCAGGGACCCAAGGCACAAGCTCCCTCTGAGCCAGACCAATACAACTTTCAGTGTCTACCTTTTGAGTTCTGTTCTTAACTCATTAATTTAAAACTTTCTTCTTTTTTTTTTTTTTTTTTGGTTGTTGTTGTTGTTGCTATTTCTTGGGCCGCTCCCGCGGCATATGGAGGTTCCCAGGCTAGGGGCTGAATCGGAACTGTAGCCACCGGCCTACACCAGAGCCACAGCAACACGGGATCCGAGCCGCGTCTGCAACCTACACCACAGCTCACGGCAATGCCGGATCGTTAACCCACTGAGCAAGGGCAGGGACCGAACCCGCAACCTCATGGTTCCTAGTCGGATTCGTTAACCACTGCGCCACGAAGGGAACTCCAAAACTTTCTTCATTTTAATGTGTATGTTTGTGCTACTAATGTCCTTCTAAATTCTACTTTAACAACATTGCCCAAGTTTTGATAGTGTTTGCCTCGTAATTTTGTTTTAAATATTTTATTTCCGTGAGATTTGTTCTTTAATTCATGAATTATTTAGACATGTGCTTTTAAATTTCCAAGTGTATGTATTTTCCCTGCCATTTCTGTTCTGTTTTGATACAAGTTCAGTTGTACTGTATTCTGAGAATAAGGACTATGTGATGTTGGTTATTTGATTATTAAAACTTGCTTGGAGGAATAGTATGTGTTAATTCTTGCAAATGTTTAAATACATTTGAAAAGGATTCTTATGATTAAATTGAAGGATTCATGATTATATATTCATTAGATCAAGTTTGCATATTGTTTACATCTTGTCTTTCCTCACCAGTTTTTTTTTGGTCTGCTTGCTCTATTAATTTCTGAGAAAGATGTATTAAAATCTCTTTCTGTGATTGTGGATTTATCTGTTTTTCTTTGTACTTTGCTCTTTTCACATTGTGTGATTCTGAGGCAATGTCATAAGATGTATTCTTGTTCAGTTAGATTTTTATTAAAGTGTAACATGCCTACAGAAAAGTATTTTCACAAGGAGAAAGCATGTATACTAGCACTGATGTCTACAAAAAAGAAAATGATCAGCACCCAGCAGCCTCCTCATGCTCTCTTCCAGTCACTCCCCCGCCACCACTATCCTAACTTCTAACAGCGTAAGTTAGTCTTGCCTCTATTTACAGTATGTCTGTGAGACTGATTCATCCACGTCATTGCATACAGTTCATTCATTCTCACTGTTGTATAGTCTTCCACTGTGAGATGTACCACAATTCATGTATTCATACTACTGTTAATGGACATTTATATTGTAACCAGCTTGGGGCTATTAGAAATAATGCTGTTAGAAGCTTTCCTGTATATGTCTTTGGGGAATTTATACATTTTTGTAGCAGGGGAATTGCAAGGCAATACAGCGTGCACATGCTTAGCTTTGGTGGAAACTGCCAAACAGTTTGTTGGTATCGACCAAATGACACTTGCCCCAGTCATGAGTCCTAATCAACACTCAGCACTGTCTGCTCTGTGTTTTAGACCTTTTGTTGAGTGTGTAGCACCATGGTACTATGGTTATAACTAACATCTCACTAATGATTAATAAGTTGAACACTGTTATTGCCCATTTGGATATCCTCTTATGTAAAGTGTCTTCCACTCATTCTTCTATCGGGTTGTATATCCTTTTCCTTATTGATTCATAGAGTTCTTTATATATTCTAGATAGAAATTCTTATATTTAAAATTTCTTTTCCTTCTCTATGGCTCCTTTTTCCACTCTTCATTTTTTTTTTTTAAATGAAAGGTCTTCTTACTTTTTTTTTTTTTTAGGACTGCTCCTGCAGCATATGGAAGTCCCCAAGCTAGGCGTCAAATTGGAGCTGCAGCTGCCAGCCTATACCACAGCCACAGCAGCACAGGAACTGAACTGCATCTGTGACCTACACTACAGCTCACGGCAATGCTGGATCCTTAACCCACTGAGCGGGGTCAAGGATTGAACTTGCATCCTCATGGGTACTCATTGGGTTTGTTACCATTGAGCCACAATGAACTCTGAGCTCTTCTTAATTTTAATGTGTTCCAATGTATTGATTTTTTTTCCTCTATAGTTAGAATTTTTTGGACCATATTTAAGAAATCTTTGCCTATCCCAAAGTCATGAGACTATTCTCTTATGTTTTCTTCTAAAAGCATCATTTTTGCCTTTTACATTTAGATCTATAAGATATTTGGAAGTTATTTTTGTGTATAAAGGAAGATGGGGATCAAGATTCATATTTTTGTGTGTGGATAACCAGTTGACCTTACACCTTTTATTAAAAAGATGATCTTGGGGTTCCTACCGTGTCACAGTGGGCTAAGGATCCAGCATTGCCACAGTTGTGGCATAGGTTGCAGCTGTGGCTCAGATTCCATCCCTGGCCAGGGAGCTTCCATATGCTGTGAATTTGAAAAAAAAAAAAAAAATGTGCTCTTTCGCTCAGTATAAGGCCTTGGCAACTTTGTCATTGGTAGATAACCATATATGTGTTGGGTGGCATTTTGCTTTTTTTTTTTTCTGGACTCTCTGATCCTACTTCTGTCATCATATCTCTTTCTCTTTCTGTGTCCTTCTTCTACTTTTAAGGATCCTTGTGATCACACTGAGTTCACCCAGATAATCCAGGATAATCTCCCCATTTTATTTTATTTATTTATTTACTTATTTATTTTTGTCTTTTTACTATTTCTTGGACCGCTCCCGCGGCATATGGAGATTCCCAGGCTAGGGGTCTAATCGGAGCCGTAGCCCCCAGCCTACACCAGAGCCACAGCCACGCGGGATCCAAGCCGCGTCTGCAACCTACACCACAGTTCACAGCAACGCCGGATCGTTAACCCACTGAGCAAGGCCAGGGACTGAACCCGAAACCTCATGGTTCCTAGTCGGATTCGTTAACCACTGTGCCACGACGGGAACTCCAATCTCCCCATTTTAAAGTCAGCTGATTAACTATTTTAATTCTATCTGCAACCTTAACTCTCCTTTGCCATATAACCTAACATATGCATAGGTTCTGGGGATTAGGGTGTATGTATCTTTGGAGAGCCATTATTCTTCCTGCTGCAATGAGTGATCCAGTTTTTCTGTATCCTCACTAGCATTTGTTGTCGTCCCTATTTTTTACTTTAGTCATTCTGCCATGTGTGTGTGGATATGTCGTTGTGTGGCTTTCATTTGCACTTGACTAGTGGCTAATGATGTTGAACATTTTCATGTGTTTATATGCCGTCTACACCTCCTTTCCAGCGAGATGTCTGTTCATGTCTTTTGCCCATTTTCTAATTGGATTGTTCGGGGTTTTTTTATGGTTGAATTTTGAAAGTTCTTTGTATATTCCAGAAAGTAAGTAGTCCTCTGTTAGATATGCGGTTTGCAAATATTTCCTCCCACATCATAGCTTGTCTTTTCATCCTCTTCAAGTTTTTCATGCAGCAAATATTTTTAGTTTTGATGAGGTCAAATCTGGCAATTTTTCCTTTTATGAATTATGGTTTACTGTCAAGTTGAAGGATTCCTTGTCTAGCCCTAGATCCTGAAGATTTTCTTTTATTTTTTCCAAAAGTTTTATTGGAGTTCCCGCTGTGGAGCAGCGGAAAAAAATCTGACTAGGAACCGTGAGGTTGCAGGTTCGATCCCTGGCCTCACTCGGTGGTTTAAGGATCTGGTGTTGCCGTGAGCTTTGGTGTAGGTCTAAGACGCGGCTCAGATCTGGCGTTGCTGCGGCTCTGGCATAGGCTGGTGGCAGCAGCTCCAATTAGACCCCTAGCCTGGGAACCTCCAAATGCTGCAGGGTGTGGCCCTAAAAAGACAAAAAAAAAAAAGTTCCATAGTTATAGGTTTTACATTTACATCTACGATCTATTTTGAGTTAATTTTTGTATAAAATTCAAAGTTTAGGTGGAGAACTTCTTGCTTATGACTATCCAGTTGTTCCAACATCATTAGTTGAAAAGGCTATTCTTCTTCCAGTGACTTGCTTTTGCATCTTTGTTAAAAATCAGTTTGGTACCTTGGAATGGCTCTATTTCTGGACTCTATTCTCTCCATTGATCTATGGCTCTATCCCTCCACTGACTGTACCATATTATGTGGATTATGTAGCTCTACAGAAGGACTTAATATCATACATGGTGATTTCTCCCATTCTAGTTTTCCTTGTCAAGATTGTTTTAACTATTCTAGGGGCTGTTCCTTTTCATCAGATTTTTAGAATAAGGTTATCTATGTTCAAAAAAAAAATTTGCTGCGATTTTTAAAAGAATTGCAATAAACTTACAGACATCTTTACTATGTGAAGTCTTTTAATCCATGAACCTTTTATGTCTGTCTCTCCATTTCTTTAAGCAAAAGCTTTCAGCTTTTCAGCTTTTATTCTAATATCGCCCACCATATTAAAAAAATACATGCTTGTTTCTTATTTTTCCAATTTGTATGTTACTTATTGACTTTCTATGGAGGTTGAAGAATTAGCTCTCTCACAAACTCTTTCTCTCTCCTTCCTCCCTCTATTCTTCCAGTATGATTAAATAATAATTTTTGCTTAAATCAGTGTTCAGTGTTTACACGATGATAATTACCTAAACATTACTCACAGCTGGTTCATGTAATTAATTATGCTTATATTTCTTTTCTTATAGAACCTTTTGTTCTCCCTGGAGTCGATAATTAGTTTGGTTGGTTTTTTGTGTTTTTTTTTTATTTGTTTATTTTTATCACTATGCTCCAAAACTTATTGCAGAATAATTCTCTCAGTATATTTTAAAAAGTGAGGTATTTGAGAAGTTCCCACTGTGGTGCAGTGGATTAAGAATCTGACTGCAGCAGCTCAGGTCGCTGCAGAGGTGTGGGGTTTGATCCCTGGGCCTAGTGCAGTGGGTTAAAGAGTTTAGCATTGCCACAGCTGCAGCGTCACCTATGCCACGAGTGCAGCCATTTAAAAAAAAAAAAAGTGAGATATTTGATCAGTATCTTTCTTTGGAGATACTCCCTGAGGCCTTCCTCCCTTCTGTCCACATCCAGGCTGCTTGCTCACTAGGCCATCCTGGGACTCCCCTGCACCCTCATCCTCCCAATTCCTTTTGCCCTCTCTAATGTTGGACCTCCTGTTTCCTGGATCCTCTGTCTTCCTCTTCTTGGTTTATTCCCTTTTTTGATGGAGCACATTCTCTAGAGAAGTAGCAGAGCATCCTGGTTTGTGGGGCTGAAGAAAGATTCCTTCTCCCATTCAAAATTTCTAGAATGGGAGAAGGAATCACAATAAATTGACATTTGAAAATGGTAGCAGTTATCACAAACATCACAAAATCCAGGAAACTAGTCTAACTAGTTAAACTGTCTGGCATATCCCTATGGTAATTTTCGTCCTGAAATTTCAGTTGTGTCTCTGATGACTTTTGTATTAGTTGAGGTTCAATCAGAAGCCAATCCCAGTGGAAGGAAGAATTTCTTTCTATCTAGCCATCTATCATCTAATCATCTATATACCTATTATCTATTTATCTACCTATCTACTCATCCATCTATCCATCCATGTATTTTTAAAATTTAATTGAAGTATAATTTATTTATAATGCCTTAATTTCTGCTATTCAGCAAAGTGATTCAGTTAGACATATATATCCTTTTCATATTCTTTTCCATGAATGTTTATCAAAGGATAGTGAATATAGTTCCCTGTGCTATATACAGTAGGACCTTGTTGTTCATCCATCCTATATATAATAGTGTGCATCTGCTAATCCCAACCTCCCAAATTTTTCCTCCCCCACCCCCTTCCCCTTGGCAATCACAAGTCTGTTCTTTATATTTACGTATCTTTTATCTATCTATCCATTCATCTATCTATCTCTCTACCCATCTGGGGGTCTGTTACAGGGCTTTGCACGTTGTGACAGCTGGTTAAACATGCTTTATAAAGCTATTGCTTTTGCGTCTGCAGCTGGAGCTTGACGTCTGCAGGGCAGACTGGGTGGAAGGGAAACTGGGGGAGAGCAAGGAGAAACTAGAACCCCGAGCTTAAGCTGGGACCCAGAAGGGCAGATTGGAACTGCCTCCAACCTAGATGATGGGAGTGTCCTCACAGAGCTAAAACACACCTGACTCAAGAGCTGAAGAAGCTGAGGAGGACCTAGGGGAAGGTGGAGCATTGCCTGCCTGGCAGCCGCTCCACACCAAGGAGGGGCACCAGCAGGAAAGCAAGCAACTATGTGTGTGAGCTGCAAACTGGTGGCTGCTGCCCTCCTGCTCTGTAATGATTCTGTACCATTTTATATTTTCCATTAAGAAAATAAAAAGATGTTTCAGCCTTTCCTTTAGCTTCCTTGTTCAAAATTTGTTTTCTGTTATGTCTAGTTGAGATTCATAAAATATGTGACTTCACACAATTGGACTTGACATTATAATGCTATTACAATTTTTTGTCCCGCAGATACAAGGATTTCAATAAATTCCATTTCCTATGGTTCCCACTCAGAAAGAAAAACTCTGCCCTTACATTTAATTAATCATTTGGCTAGATATGGAATTCTAAGTTTGAGATTATTTTCTCTTCACATTTGGAAGGTATCGGTCTGTTTTGCAGTATTAAATATATTGCCATTGACAAAGCTTCAGTGAGAACTGAACTCTCTCCTTACAGTTTTGTACATCTGATGATGGGGAGAATTTTTCACAGACCAGCTTTTGGCTCCATGCATTTCAAAACTTCCTTTTTTCTCTCCTGCTCACGTTATGTAATTGGATGCCATAGGACAGATTCAAATTATGGTAACACTTGGCCTTGCCAATTCTGGTCACAGTGCTGGGTAATTTAGCCCAGTGGGTGATGGGAATATTCACAAATATCATTTTTACAATAAGATGTGAGCAATAACCACTTCATAAGGAAGAGGCTGGAAACCACATAAATGTATATATATGTATACGTCACTGAACCAAAACTAAATGTATCCCCAGCTCAGTACTTTCTTAATCTGATCTCAGATATTCCTGCAGTTACTCCAACACCTGGCATGAGCAGGACTTGTGACTGTTTTGACAGATAGAATGTGGTAGAAGCTACACGTGACTTCTGAGATGGGATCTTGGGATTCCTTCTTTCACCCCCCTGGGAATCCCCCCTCAAATCACCAAGCTGTGAAGAAGCCCCCTCTAACCTCCTGCAGGATGAGAGGCCACATGGAAGAGAACTGCAGAGCCCCAGCCAATAGCCATCACCAATTTCTGCAGAAAGATTGAGGACCACCTGGACCCTCCATCCCCAGCTGAGCGGTCAGCTGACAGCAGCCACATGGGTGATCCCAGGCCAAACTGGCAAAACTGCCCAGATTGCCAACCCCCAAGACTGTGAAAAAGGATAAATTATTTTGCCTGTAACCACTAAATTTTGGACTGGTTTGTCATGGAGCAATAGATAACTGAACACTTGTACATCACACAATCACATATAATTGGATTTTCAAAAACCTGATTTGAATGCTTTTCTTTTTATTGATAACGAGTTGTTCACACTTCATTATACTTAGTGATAGGTTCATATCTCTTCCTAACATCTTATTTTGAGTGTCCTATCTACCACCTGTACCCACTCCCTTCTATTTCTTGCCTTATGTTAGATAGGTAAAGGTTTTTTTTTACTCTGTTTTTCTTCTTATGGTCTGCAAGTTACACATTTATTTCTTTTCTCCTGGCTTTTCTATTTAGGAGACGGAAGACTATATCTGAACTTGTTTTCTCATTTTTCTCTGCCTACAGGTTGTGCTTTGGGGGTAATTAGGTTGAATTTTATCCATTGAAAGGGAAGCTGCTGCTCGTGGCCTAGAAAAATATAAAATATAGAGTAAAGCAATCAAAATCACCACGGGATAGGAACCCTATGGCTCTGTCTGCGTGTGGGTGTGAGAGTGGATGGTTATTGGAAAATGGCAAGAGTGCAGCTCATCAGCCCTAGTCTTGCTCTCCTCAGCCACCTGCCTGACACTTATCACAAGTTGCAGATGGGAGTCCCCCGTTGTGGCTCAGTGGTAATGAATCTGGCTAGTATCCATGAGGATGCAGGTTCGATACCTGGCCTTGCTCAGTGGGTTCAGGATCCAGCGTTGCCGTGAGCTGTGGTATAGGTCACAGATAAGGCTCAGATCCTGTGTAGCTGTGGCTGTAATGTAGGATGGCACCTACAGCTCCGACTCAGTCCCTAGCCTGGGAACTTCCATATGCCACAGGTGGGCCCTAAAAAGCAAAAAAAAAAAAAAAAAAAAAAGTGTCCACAGATGGGCCAAGTGTCCACAGTTGCCCCTTGCTTACCCTTTACTTTGCCTTGACCACACTTTAGGTGGGCTTCACTCTTCCCTCCAGGCCCCTGAACCCTGCTTTCTCCCAAGCCTGAGAAAGCACAAAAACACTGAGATGTAACAGCCGCCCCCGCCACCCGCCGCCCCTCCAGTCCCCGCTCCAATCAGCCTCTCCTGGGAATTAATTGCCTGACCACAGCGGGACACTTTTCCTGCCAAATCACACTGGTATTTCCCCTTGCGTATTCAGCTTCCCCTCCAAAGATTCTGCTTATCTACACTGGCCTCTCCTCTACCCTGTAAAAGAAAACTCTTTTTCTGTTTGATTTTAAGACGCTTGAAGATTTCTGAGACGAAAGTGTTCTCCCCATAGCAATAGTCTTTTCTTTCTAATCAAAGTCTCTGCCTACCCAGGTCTGGATTTGTGTTTATTTGTCAAGATATAGTCATCATTTGCTGAGGATAAAAAACCTGGATAACAGAAACCTGGAAGGTTTACATCTTTCGGGAGGGGAAGGAATAGCCCTTACTTTTCTCTCCGCAAACTTAGACTGTTCTTGAAGCATAATCAGTACCGAATATGTGTTTCCTGAATGAACGAATGAATGAATGAACAATTGCTCAACTTGGGAGACAGAGAAGGAGGCTGAGAGACCTGGTGCCTGGTCCCTCTTTGTCCCACAAGCTGGGTTCTCCCCATTCACAGCTGTAGCTACCTGATATTCTGGAAAAACATCCTCTGCCTTGGAAATATGTGTAATCACAGAATGGAGAATTTTAAGTAACTTTACTGAAAGAGCTCCATTGTTTAGAAGCAGATCTCTCAAAGTCTTTGCTCCTGCAAGAGGCAGAGACTGGGTAACAATGATGGAGTCCTATGGTTAATAATGACAGTCTCATGAATCTAAAACAATAGCCGGAGATGCAACAATCGTTGCTACTTACTTGAGTTCCCTGCCTGCCTTTCCCTTGCTTTCTCCATGTTCACTGTCTCCAAATTCTTGCAACTGGATACATACCTGTGTTTCAGCAATGGCCTGGCCTGCCCTGGCCTAGTGACTGATGCAGGAAATTGGTCTGTTAGTCTCAGCTGCTCTTGACAAAGCCCAGTCGGCAAAAATCTGTTCACCCTTCCCCCAGAGCTGCTGCTACGGTGAGTCCCCACCCCCTGGCAGCTTTGCCGGCCTTGTTTATCTTTTCATCACTCTGGACCAGGCTCTGGACTATTTCAGGATGCCATATCTATCCTCTGAAAAATCCCACATCTCTGCCAGCTCCCTGGTGTCTGTAACTTGGAGAGGCATGGGAAAACGACACTGTCTAACAGAACCAGCATCTCACTGTGGCAAAAAAAAAAAAAAAAAAAAATCCAAAGCAATTTTGGCCTGAATGTCCCTAGTCACCGAACATCCCCAGTCACTGGTTTTCTCCATGGAGAGGTCTTGCAAACACTTCCCCACCTCTAAGCATTTTTATGCTCTGATTTTAATTTTGATGGATTTTTCTCTGCCCTTTACTTAAAAAAATCATTTAAATCTGAGCTGTTGATTCCTTCTCTGAGCTGTGCCTGGAACAGCTAGAAACATAATAATTAACCGCAGGAGGCAATTTCCCCTCACCTGGCTTGTGGCCTCTTTGTGATCTGGCTGCAGGCTGGGCCTTGCTTTTCTCCTGGCACTGGCCTCTCTTGTTGCTAACCTGCAGTCTGGTGGCCTAGCCTCTTCCCAATCACTTGACCTCTTTCTGGTCCATTCCAGTCCAGCAGAGCCTCTTCTTGTTCCCCCATGGGAGGGTAGGGGAGGAGCAGCTGAATGGAGCAGAGGCCTGCCCAAAGGTAACCAATGACAAAGGTGCCTCGGATCATTGTGCCCAATGTGCTCCCTCTTCTCTGAAAGCAGCCTGCCTCCCAGTCTGCATCTGCTCGCTCCTCTGCCCCCTGCCTAACACAGACGACTGAGGATATTATGTTAGTGAAACTCACCCATCATTCACATTATGGAAGGCTTCCCCACTTCTCTCAGTCATGTGTAAGGCCTAGAAGCAGTTACACTGATGAGAGCATCCCCTCCTACCTTTGCAGCTACACAGTTGACCAGCTGTGCATCGGTCTAGAAAAGTCACCCTGAAACCCAGCTCTAGTTTGGGGAGGCGACACACTCTTGTTTTGTTCCAAGAGATCTTCAGGGGACCTTGAGATGAGGGGAGTACCTCCCAGGCCAAGTGCAGTAGCCTGGCTGGGGAGGGAAGGGATGGATCACAAGTCTGGGATGAGACAAGAACTTCTTTATTTTTGAATTTTCTTTTCTTTTTTTGCTTTTTAGGGCCACACCTGCGGCATATGGAAGTTCCCAGGCTGGGGTCAAATTGGAGCTACAGCTGCCTGGCCTACACCACAACCACAGCAGTGTGGAATCTAAGCTACACCACTGTTCAAGGCAACACCGGACCCCCTACCCACTAAGGAGGCCAGGGATCAAACCCGAGTCCTCATGGATACTAATCCGGTTCTTAACCTGCTGAGCCACAAAGGGAACTTCTGAGACAGGTATTTCTAAATCAATCAAGATTTTTTATGTCCCCAAAACACTAATGCACAAGTGAACACCACAGCCACTGAATGAGTCTGGGCTCATCACGTAAAGAAACTCTTATTGTTGAATTGTTTTCTTGATGGCCTCATGAGACTAAGTAAAGTTACCTTTCCTGATTTAGAGGTTGTGACGAAAATGTCCTTTAGGGAAGCAAAAAGTGGAAATTTTGCTTAACAGATGTGTCAGCCCCTTGCAGGGCAGAGCTGATTCTGCGAGCCCTTCCAATAAGCACAGGCTCTGTGGTGTGTCAGGCAGCCTGCTGAACAGGGCAACAAAAACACGTTCTCCTGGGCTCTGAGGTATTTCGTGTTGAAAGATGGAGTTTTACATTGTTTTTCTGATTTCTCTGAAGAGCTTAGTGAAACCACAGATTATGTGAAACAAAAGATTGTTATCTTGTCCAAATGCTCACTTTGTTCATCTGTCTGCTTATTGGCAAACAGCGCAAATGTAGATGTTGGAAAATTCCATTCTATGAACTTCTCACCAAAGAAAAAATCACCAAAGAAAAAATTTTAAATCTTACCTGCTAAATGTCCTCCACACCTTTTACTCAACACCGCTAAAAAGAGGTCTAGTTTGGTTACCTATGAAATTGAGATTTTCAAAATGAAATTTTAGGTCACTTTCCCGTTTCCTGAAAGCATGAAGAAGAGACTTAATGAGGTTTTTTTATTTATAGAAGCAGAAGAAGATAGCTTCCTTAGACATATGCTTACAAGATGTCTCGTAGATAGATGATAAAATGTTGGCCTGCTGTAAAATAATATTTTCCAAGTGTGGGATCAGAAAAATTTCTTTCTCTAACTTGGAAATGCATTGAAGATGAGAGTAGAGAAAAGGGTTATGGGAAATGGAATTTATATGCCATTTCTCCAACATTGTTTGATGATTTTTTTTTCTTGTCTTTTTGCCATTTCTAGGGCCGCTCCCACGGCACATGGAGGTTCCCAGGCTAGGGGTCGAATCGGACCTGTTGCTGCTGGCCTACGCCAGAGCCACAGCAACACAGGATCCGAGCCTCGTCTGCAACCTACACCACAGCTCACAGCAATGCCAGATCCTTAACCCACTGAGCAAGGCCAGGGATTGAACCCGCAACCTCATGGTTCCTAGTCGGATTTGTTAACCACTGAGCCACGACGGGAACTCCTGTTTGATGATCTTTGCAGGAGCTGTATAAAAGGATGAACTCAAAGCACCTGACTAGTTCCATTTAGGTGTAGGTTGTGACAAAAACTTATCCAATGAAAAAAAAATGAGTCATCTCTTGGAAGTAAGAAGACTGCTTTGGAATGCAAAAAAATTATCACCAGTAAAGGACAGCCAAGTTGAACAGGACTTCCTTAATTCCTCTGCCATTGCTACTTGAAATCCAAGTTCAATTTCACAAGTTCAAATTGCCTCTGTGCTATAAAACCATTTTTCCTGAGAAAGGAGGTTTAGCTTGTGATGACATTTGATGTGCTTCAAGATGTTTTAAAATGATGGACATTTTAGACATGGAGAGCTTATAGGATGAACTTGTGGACACAAAAGACCTGATTGACAAACTGCTGGTCTCTCAAAATGAGCTTGTAGATACAAAGAGGATGGGTATTTTGGGAGAGGTGGGAATGAATTCCTACATGTCCAAAAATCTGCTGAGGCTGGTAAGGAAAATCCTAAGTATTCCAGGCTCAAACATTTTTTCTTGAGAGGATATTCCGCACAATGTCATCACATTGAGCTGACACTAGGACCCAGTACAGTGTGGGCCTGAGAAAAGCAGAACCACAGGTCAAAGTGATTTTGCATTTGTCTCTACTCCATTCTACCACTGCATATAAAGGAAAAAAAGGATGTCATAAAGGCTGCAGGCAATTCAGAGAGGTGTTGCAGGAAAAGGAAGCTGAAAGAAAATGCATGGGCCTGAAGGAAATATGTCGCTGTTAATTTTTACTAAGTATAGGTAATATCCATTTAACTGATACTATTATATCTCCTTTTTAGAACTCTTACATGTATGTATCTTAAGAATATACAATAGTCTATAAAATTTAAGTATCCAATAGAGTTGAAAAAGTTAAAATAAATGGCTGTATCAGAGGATAGAAAGAATATGAAAATATTGTTATATTTTCTCACACATATTGTATGTCAATTAGTCCTACTATTATTTACCACTAATGGCCATTGATAATTCTTTTGTTTAAAAATAATAGCATTGGAGTTCCCGTCGTGGCTCAGTGGTTAATGAATCCGACTAGGAACCATGAGGTTGTGGATTCGATCCCTGGCCTTGCTCCGTGGGTTAAGGATCCGACGCCGTGAGCTGTGTTGTAGGTCACAGACCTGGCTCGGATCTGGCATTGCTGTGTTTGTGGCATAGGCCGGCGGCTACAGCTCCGATGTGACCCCCAGCCTGGGAACCTCCATATGCCACAGGAGCAGCCCAAGAAATGGTGAAAAGACAAAAAAAAAGTAAAAATAATAGCATTATGTAGCAGAAAGTAAATGATATAGAATAACACATAATTTCAAATAAACACCTCTTTTTTATTTGTATAGTAAAAGTTAAAAGTAATAGCACACATTATATAATTATTACCCAGGATTATGAATATTTTTGTTCTGGCTTGGCATGGCTGTCTTGGGTTATCTTTCTAAAAAGTTGGCCTCCTATTTCTCATTCTGCATAATGCTTCCAACATTCATTCATGCTTTATGTGTCAGTTGTCCAATCCCTTTTTTACTCCACAATAAAGACATACCTCTGTTGATTTAATTCATTCACTAACTGATGGACTTTCATGTTGTTTCAGTTTTGGGTAATTTTGATTAATGCTATTTAAAGTTTGTTTTTTTTTTTTTTTGTCTTGTCTGTGCCAGCGGCATACAGAATCTCTCAGGCCAGGAATTAAACCTGTGCCACAGCTGTAACCAGAGTCACAGCAATGACAATGCTGGATCCTTAACTCACTGAGCCATGAGGGAACTCCACGAAAATGCTATTTTATTTTATTTTTTTTATTTTTTTGTCTTTTGTTGTTGTTGTTGCTATTTCTTGGGCCACTCCCGCGGCATATGGAGGTTCCCAGGCTAGGGGTTGAATCAGAGCTGTAGCCACCGGCCTACACCAGAGCCACAGCAACGCGGGATCCGAGCCGCATCTGCAACCTACACCACAGCTCACGGCAACGCCAGATCGTTAACCCACTGAGCAAGGCCAGGGACCGAACCCGCAACCTCATGTTTCCTAGTCGGATTCGTTAACCACTGCGCCGCTAGGGGAACTCCCGAAAATGCTATTTTAAACATGTGCATGCAGGGTTTTTTTTTTTTTTTTTGGCCATGCCCAAGGCAAGGATCAGACCCATACCATAATACCATAGCAGTGACAATGCTGGATCCTTAACCTGCTGAGCCACCAGGGAACTCCTTTGTATGAACATATATTTTTCTTTTTCTTTTTTGTTTTTGGTCTTTTTAGGGCCTGCACCTGTGGCATATGGAGGTCCCCAGGCTAGGAGTCTAATTGGAGCTGTTGCTGCCAGCCTACGCCACAGCCACAGCAACGCCAGATCCGAGCTGCGTCTGCAAACTATACCAGAGCTCACGGCAATGCTGGATCCTTAACCCATTGAGTGAGGCCAGGGATCGAACCCGCAACCTCATGGTTCCTAGTCAGATGCGTTTCCTCTGTGCCATGATGGGAACTCCTATTTTTATTTTTCTTGAGTAACTGTCTAAGAGTAGAACTGATAGGCTGTACAGAAAACATAAAGGTAAACTCTCATGTTGTTTTCCAAAGTGGCTGTGCCATGTTGCATTCCCCCAACAAAGGACGAATTGCTCTGCATCCCAGTTAGCACCTGATAATTTTAAGAGTTTTTTTAAAAAAGTTTCCTTCTCCAGGCATTCTATTAGATGAGTAGTGCTATTTCATTACTTTAGCATTTCACAGCAGCCATTCTGACAGACATTCGCAACTGCCTTGCAAGGAACTGAGACAAAAAGGAAACCTAGAGCCAAGTCCCCCAGTGAAACTGGAGAGTGGGACAGGTGGAAAGGGCCCTGGGGAAGGAACGTGACTCGGAGTATATTTGGGGTCAAGAATCAGCTTGTGGCTGAGGAAGAGCAGGAAGGGGGACCACCCGACTCTCCCCTCCCCGCAAAGCTCGCACTCCCAGCCCTGAAAGTTCTGAAAAAGGAAAGAAGGAATGGGGGAGGGGAGCACTGTTGCTCTAACAGTTTACTCTCAGAGGGTGGCCTGGGGAGCCCAGGAAGGAATCCCGCTGTCAGGCTGTCAGCCTTGTCCTGCCCACCTCATCCCAGAAGCTCCCCTCCCCCAGGTGCTGGAATGAATGAATGAATGAGTGTCTCTGTGCTGCTAAAGTGGCTCCCTCTCACCGGCCCGTGTGAATCTGGCGCAGAAGCAGTGACTGTACTCTCTGCCCGCTCTCTTCACCGCCCCTCCCGTGGCCGATGGGGTCTCTTCTTACCACCTTTCACGCCTGCCCACTGCCCTGCTGCTCCCCTCCTACCAGCTCTTCCTCTGGGCAATGGACCAGCCTCCTAACACTCTCTCAGTGCCCCCAGCCTCCTCTTCGCCCCACTTTCTAATCGATCTCATCTGCACCAGGTGCCAAATTCATAAATCCTAGCTCTTATCCTGTCGCTCTCACAGCCGAGCATCTACACTCTCTCTTAGGTGCCCACAAGAGAAAAGCCAGCGGGCAGCCTGGCCCTTGCTCCCTTCCTCCCGCTGGCCCTCTGAGGGCTTGGGATTTTGGTCAAACTCCCCCTTCACTTGTCTTTTATCCTCTCCTTTCCTACTGAAGCCATAACAGATCCAGCCTGTCAGGCCCCTTGAGAACCAGACAGACGTGGGTTTGAACCCTGGTCCCCTTGTTTCCTAAGCAAGGAGACATTGACAAATTCCTTAACTAGAGCCTCAGTGTTCCTATCTCTAGAATGGGCTTATAGCCTACCTTTTGTGTGGTTGTAAGGAAATGGTTTGTATAAGGGTCTGGTTCACAGTAGGTCTTTAAAGAATGGTAGATACGATTTTTGGCAGTTCCTGGCTAAAGTAAGAAAGAAAAAAAAAAGATTAAAAACAGGGGTATAATTGATTAGTTTTTTCAAATTCCCTTCCAGCCCCAAACTGAAGGATTCTTCCCTAGAATTGTCAGAGGAACTGCCTGGAAGAGACAGGATTTCAAGTGTGGGTGCTGCTGCCTCTGAGCGCAGTGCCTCCCCCGGCATTTGGGGTATCCCCCAGCCTAAAAGCTCACACACCCTAAAGAGGAGCTAGTCAATCATGATGCTCTCCCCCTACTCCCCTCTGTTCCCTTCCTGCCCCCAGCCAGCCTTCCTGCTGGGGGGAGAGCCCTCATGGGCTAAAAGACCATGTGCCTGGTAGGGGGCAGTAGGGAGCAGAGCCAGTGCCGATCTCTGCTTCTCCAGGGTGGACAGATTGGGATAATCTCATATGTAAACCTCATGAAGGAAGAGGATTAAGGTAAACCAACAGACCAGGAACTCCCCAAGGGGAGTCACTGAGCTGGGACAGGGCTCAGGGCTCCAGAAAAGACTCGTGATGGTTGGACCTTTTCCAAGAAGGAGATCCTCAAAATTCTCCAAATCCGTGGGGCTCCTTGGAATAGAAAGTTCCCCAGCATTGGTGATATGCTAGAGGGAACATTGTGATCAAATATTGGGGAGGAGCATGAAACTTCAAATGGGTTCTTTGATTAGTGCCCTCTCACGCCCAACCTCATTCTGGACTCCATAACTGACAAGCCTTCAGGGTTTCAAAGGACTTCCAGCTGCTTGAAAAGCAAAAATAAACAGAAGAAGCCCATATGCCAATAAAGCAAGTCATTAAGGAAAGTAGGGCTTTTAATACGAGGCAATGTCAGCCCAAGGAGATGCACACAAAGCTGCTGTTTTTAGTATTTGGTGAAGGAACCTTATTCTTTTGACAATAAGAATAAAGAAAGCAATTAGAAACTCCAGGAAAATCAAAAGCTATACAAAAAAAGCTATCACCCAAATATAAAGCAAATGAAAATGTGGTAATCCTTTGAGCAACTGAGGGAGCATAAGAAAATTGAATACATGTAACCTTGATGTATTCTTAGCCACCCTTTGAGTGTTCTGGGCATCATGACTTTGGATCCGAAGAGAAGGAAATATAATCCTTGGGTATGTATTCCTTGGCTCAGCAGTGAACAATTTTCATACAGGCATGAGAGCGTAGTATTGGCTTATTGATTTTTTTTTTTTAAAGCTGACCTAAGGACAAAATGCAACTGTCAGAATTATGACTTCGAAATAGCATTTAACCATTATCCTCTCTTAAAATGTTAAGGCTATTTATTATAGACAGGTTGAGAGATAGAAGGCTTAGGGGGAGGGAAAGAGGAGATGGGAGTGATAAATTTCTCATTTTATTTATTTATTTATTTATTTATTTATTTATTTATTTATTTATTTATTTATTCTTTAGGGCTGTACCCGGCCAATGCCACAGCCACAGCAACACCAGATCCAAGCCACATCTACAACCTATGCTGCAGCTCGCAGCGATGCCAGATCCTTAGCCCACTGAACAAGGCCAGGGATCAAGCCTGCATCCTCACGGACGCTGTTGGGTTCTTAACCTGCTGAGCCACAGCTGGAACTTCAATTTCTCATTTAACGTGGTCGGAAGGCATCAGATGGTGTCTCCATTCTATGGATTAAGAAGCAAGGGGTATTCTTTAGAGCACAAATGTAACCAATAGAAGAGCCAAAGACTATTTTAACTAGCAAAACCCAGGAGGAATAGGGGAGAGGACATGGGAGCAAATAAGGGAACTAAAACCTGCTTTTCCATAGAAGAGTATATTAGTTTCCTAAGGCTGTCATATCAAAGTACCAAAACCGATGGCTTAAACAACAGACTTTCCTGTCTCCCAGGGCTGGGAGCTGGAAGTCTAAGATCGAGATGTTGGCAGGGTTGGTTCCTCTGAGACTGAGGGAGCACCTGTCCTAGGGCTCCTCGCTCCTGGGATTTGCCAGGAATCTTTGGGATTTCTTTGCTTGGAGATGCATCATTTTAATATTTGCTTCCACCTTCATAAGGCATCCTCCCCTGTGTCTTTACATGGTGTTCTCTTGTGCTCCTTTTCTGTAAGGACACCAATGTTATTGGGTTAGGACCCACCCTAATGACTTCATTTTAAATCGATTACTTCTTAAAAGAACCTATTTCCAAATAACATCACATGCTGCAGTACTGGGGGACTTCAACGTATCTTTTTGGAGGGAATCCAGTTAAAACCATGATAGAGAGTCACTAGATTTTGTCTAAAGTTTCTATATCAAGACATGGTAAGAGTTCCCATTGTGGCACAGGGGAAATAAATCTGACTAGTATCCATGAGATTTTGGGTTCAATCACTGGCCTTTCTCAGTGGGTTGGGGATCTGATATTGCTATGAGCTGTGGTGTAGGTTGCAGGCATGGCTCAGATCCCGTGTTGCTGTGGCTGTGGCGTCAGCCAGCAGCTGCAGCTCCAATTTAACCCCTAGCCTGGGAACTTCCATATGCCGTGGGTATAGCCCTAAAAAAACAAAACAACCCCCCCAAAAAAAACAAACAAAAAAAGAAAAAGGACATAGTGGTCTATGCATATAGTTTAGATTTATGCAGATCAATATCATTTTAACCCAGGTGAAGGGACCCCTGCCCTGAGCACCAGGCTTTAGAGGGCTCTGCTCTGACACCCCTCTAGCCTAGAGTTGCCAAATTTAGTAGAATTTCAGATAACAAAGAGGATTTTTTTTTCAGCATAAGTATGTGCCATATAATATTGGAGATATACTAAAAAATTATTGTTATTCATCTGAAATTCGAATTTAACTGGGTATCCTGTATTTTATCTGGCAATTCCACCCTGGACATGCTTTTCAAGAGGACTTTTCCACCTAGAGCCGGCACCCCCACTTCTGGGCCAGACTTTGAAGACCTGGGACCCTGGAATTCTCTGCCCAAATGAAAGAGCCTGAGCCAGCTTCCAGGGCCTCTGTAAGTCTTTTCATCCTGACCACTCCTCCCCAGGCAGAACCACACCAGAGAGTGTGTCTCCCCAGGCCTGAGTCAGTTTAAGGGAGGTGAGGGATGTGAACAGGGCTTGAGTGTGAGGGCTGGGGTGTCCACTTCTATATGCACAGGGTCCCTCGTGGAACAGGATGGAGCCCAGAATGGGAAGAGAAATAGGACAGCTATAGGCTGGGGCCTTCTGCGGGGATGGCTCTGCATGCCTGTCTGGTTCGGGGCGGGATTCCAAGGAGTCCAAGAATTCTAAATTTGAACTTGGCCTTCAAGTGGTTATGAAGGTACATTTGTCAAGGTAGGAGAATAGAACATATTATGTAGTTTGCAGGATTTATAGCTTTTAAATATTTAGACCTAAGGTATGTGTGCCCCCAAACGTACCCTCACCCCAGGCCCTGCAGACATTCTGGGCAGGCCTGATGTGTGTAACCACAGAACTAAAAACAGATACCATTCCAAGTTGTTGCCTCTGGGGGAATGGAGAGAGGGAGGGAAGGATGGAAGGCAGATAACTATAGCATTTTTTATTAAGCCTCTCTGTCCATTTGATCTTCTGTTCTGCAATTTGCATTCTTTACTCTGTTATGAAAATTATTCAAGTTCCCGGCTCCTCCCTCAAGTATTCCTGACCTGGGCTCACACTCCCTTCGCTCAATCCCTGCACCCCCATGCAGTGGAGCACTCTGTCCTGCCCAGCTCTCTCCCACAGGTCTCTGCAGAGACTGTCTTCCCCCGAGAGGTGGCTGTGGGCCGAGGGCAGCAGCCTCATCCGGAGCGCCTCTCCTCCCTCCATCTCCCACTTACACCCCTAGGAAGCCCCTCAGGGTCAGAAGGAGCCTGCATCCCTGCCTGCGACCTCTTTCTGCAGGTTGGTGTGGAGCGAGTGTTGCATGGAAACTGTGCTGCAGCCTGACCTGCTGATGAGAAGCAGGTGTCCAGAGGGTTTTCTGCTGCCAGGGACGGTGAGATGCTCCATCCTCTTCCTGCCTGTCCTGGCCTTTCCCTCCCAGGTTCTCTCTTGTCTCTAACCCTGCCTGCTCCCCTCTCTCTCTTTTCTCTCTCTCTGCCCTTGTCTCCCTGTTTCTCCTTTGTCTCTGTCTGCATTACACCCTAGTCCTCTGCTGACTGCCTCTGTTCTACTGTCCAACAAGGCATGGGGACCACTGCTACCCTCCCATTCCAGACCCCAGACCCTGCTTTATATACTGCATTTAACTACCCCTGCCCGAGCCTCTAAACCTGAATGCACATCTAATCCTGGCTTTCAAGCCAACTCCTGACAAATGGCCTTTGTCCTATTCCATTGCCCAGAGCTACTTAGCGACTGGGATCCTGCCTATATAACTCTGGTCCACTCTAGAACCTTAATTCAAAGACTTACTCATTCACAACACTCCCCAGTCTCACCCCTAGCCTTTGGGAAGGGCAGGGGCTGAAACTTGGATATCTGGTATGTGCCCTGGGTCAAGGTCCAGATTTCTGGAAATGGGGAGATTGGTCTGCAGAAGAACAAAAATAATTCCAGTGAAATGTGCCCAGTTTAGAGCTGCTGCTGAAAACGGTCCCTTCTCACTATGGGAAAGGTCAGTGAGGATGATGCTAGGAGCGGGACCAGAAATGCCAGCTGGAGAGTACCCAGTGACAGGGCAGTGCCACACAGAAGGGAGGGGGCTGGCGAGGCCCTGAGCAGGTGGGGAGGGCTGGCCTGAGGCTTCCTTCTAGAAGCCTAGAGGTCATTTTTCACTCACTCATTCAACATTATTTATTGAGTTCAGACTAAGCAACGGACTCTTTGGCAAGTAAGGTGGGTATTGCAGTGAATAAAGCCAAGGGTGCACCCCCGTGGAGCTCCTGGTCAGACTGGGTAGATAGACAAGGATCACACTCAAAGATATGTCAGAGGTAAGTGTTAGGAAGAGGGACAAATAATACAGGGCAAAGGGACAGAATGACAAGGCTTTTTATGTAAGGTGGTCGGGGAAGGCTTTTCTGGGGAGCTGGCATTTGAAAGTCTCCATGGACTAAAGGAAGGGAGCCCTGCAGATACAGGGGGACAGAGTCCAGTTTGAGGAAAGAGCAAGAGCAGCAGCCCCAAGGTAGGAGCAAGGTGGAGGTGGGGCCAGATGAGTAGCCAGGGGTGGGTCAGCATGGCACCTGGCACCTCCGGGGTTCCCAGGTCTGAGGAATTGAGACCAGAGATGAGAGGAGGGGCCCTCATAGCTGAGTGGTGGAGAGGGGTGTGTGGAGAGGAGGTGGGAGACTGGGAGAGGAGACGGGAGTAAGGGTACCATGGGGTCAGCCTGGGGCCGAGGCCTGTGCTGGGGCCTCTGGCCTGAGGCTGATGCAGGAGAGAAGATGGGGCTTGGCCTGCCACCCCCACCATGAGTTGCCGCTCGCTCCTGCTGCACTGCATTCCCGCAATGGGCACGCACCAACAAATGCATGGGGAGAACCAGCACAGGCTCATGTGTGTGCACACAGAAAGGAGTATGTGCAAACACCGGCCTGCACAGGGACTCCTCTTGTAAAGGTGGACGTTCATTCTAAATTCTAGAACATCAGGGTTCCAGGAAGAGCATCTAGTCCAACTCCTGCATAGGACAGAGAAATTGTCTTCTCTGCGGCCCAGGCCAGACTCTTCTTCCTGGGAGATGCCCAGCTTTAGTCAAGTTCCTCCAGGAGCAGCTGAGCTTCCTCCCAGTCCTTCCCAATTATCCCCACAGGCTGTGTGGAGGGACATGGGGCTGGGATCCAGACCCACTTGGCATCAGGGCAACAGCCCCAACCACAGCTGCCCACCCATCTGAGCAGCCGCTGTCTCCTTCCCCTGGAGCCTATTTCAGAGCCCACTGGAGCCCGGCTCTCCATCCCGCTTCTGTGTCTTCCTTTCTCTACCTTGGGGGTCTGACCCTCGCTGTCAGAGACTCTCTGCGTTCTTTCTCTCTTCCCCGTCTCTTTCTCCCTTTCCTCTCAGTTTCTCTCCAGTTCTCTCTCTGCTGGGCTCTGTCCCTCTCACTCTATTTTCTCTCTCTCTCTCCAGGATCTTTTTTGCCCTCCAGGAAAAGCTGACGTGGCCGTGGCCAGCACCCCCCCACCTCCCCCGTTAGCGGGAAGGAGGCCTCTTTGGTGTGGGGGAGTCAGGCTGGCGGAGCCGCAGCAGCTGGAGAGGGATTGGCCACCCTGGTGGGAGGGGGAGGCGGGAGGGGTGGGAGGAGAGAGGGCTGGGCCCCTGTAGAGGGCTAGGGAAGGGGAGCAGGGAAGTTGTGGGAAGACGTGAGCAATGCCTCCCCTGCTAGGGTAATCTGCTGTTCCGGTTGGTTGGCCTGCGATTGTCCGGATTTTAACACTGAAAGGAGGGGCTCCCAGACCAGACCCCTTTCCTCCCCCTCCCCGACTCCCAATTCTCCCTCCCACTGTCGCAGGGCAGCTGCAGATCCAGGGGCGGTGGAGAGATTTTAGGGTCTGAGAGGAGCTCTGCGGTCCTGGGCCTTTGGGCCTCCGCCTGTGATCTGGAGACAGTCAAGGAATCCACATTCTCACTGAGGACCCTCACCTCCAGGCCTGAGCCCGCTCAGGGGAGCCCAGGAGAGAAGGTGATGGCTCAAGCAGCGCACAGGCAGCTTCTGGCTGGAAAGAGGAAGGGAAGCCAGCCCATCTCCTGCTTGTCTCCTTGCCTGCTTGCATTACCTCCTGTGGGATGGGCTTCGAAGAACATTCAGTTGATGACAGTGCAGGGAGAGTAGAGGGGCTGCCTAGGAGGTAACGAGTCCCACGCTTGGAGGTGTACCGCCACTCCTCAGACTCTGCAGGGAGTGGCGCTGCGTGGCTCACTGTGAAGTTCCTTGGAGGACCTGATGCTTTTTAGTAGAGTCCTGCTGGGCTCTGGTGGCCATTGTCCTATTGTCCTTCCTGGTGGAGGTGGGGCAGTGGCACCCTCAGGAGGTGATGGGATCTGGGCAGATGGGAGAGAGCTGTCAGAGCCTGGTGAGTGCAGATTCAGTTTTCCCTGGGAGAGCAGGTCCCTCTTGCTTCTCCTGCCCACCCCGATACCCCCCACCACTGTTCCGCAGTGGGATTCTGAAACCAGCCTAGTATTCAGCTGCCATCAAGGTCTTTAATGATGGGGACTAGGGGACAAGGGCTCTCCTACCCCTGGGAGGTTAGTAACATACTCACCCACCCACCCAATAGAGTGTAGGGAGTCTCCCATATCATGTGAACTCTTTTTTTTTTTTTTTTTTTTTAGGGCCATACCCATGGCATATGGAAGTTTCCAGACTAGGGGTCAAATTGGAGATGCAGCTGCCGGCCACAGCCACAGCCACAGCAACATGGGATCCAAGTTGCGTCTGAGATCTACACCACAGCTGAAGGCAACGCTGGATCCTTAACCCACTGAGCAAGGCCAGGAATTGAACCTGCATCCTCATGGATACTAGTCAGGTTTGTTACCGCTGGGCCACAATGGGAACTCCCTGAACTAATTTTTTTGTTTGTTTGTTTGTTTGCCATTTCTTGGGCCGCTCCCACGGCATATGGAGGTTCCCAGTCTAGGGGTCTAATCAGAGCTGTAGCCACCGGCCTATGCCACAGCACAACGACGTGAGATCTGAGCTGTGTCTGCGACCTACACCACAGCTCATGGCAACGCTGGATCCTTAACCACTGAGAGAGCCCAGGGATCGAACCCGCAACCTCATGGTTCCCAGTCGGATTCGTTAACCACTGAGCCACGACGGGAACTCCCTCCCTGAACTATTTTTAAAATGTCCTGTCCTGGGAGTTCCCGTCGTGGCGCAGTGGTTAAGGAATCTGACTAGGAACCATGAGGTTGCGGGTTTGATCCCTGGCCTTGCTCAGTGGGTTAAGGATCCGGTGTTGCCATGAGCTGTGGTGTAGGTCGCAGACGAGGCTCAGAGGCTCTGGTATAGACCAGTGGCTACAGCTCCGATTCGACCCCTAGCCTGGGAACCTCCATATGCCACGGAAGTGGCCCTAGAAAAGACAAAAAAAAAAAAATGACCTGTCCTAAGGAACCCAATCTGGGCCCAGAGTCCCTATCTGTAAAACAAGGAGATGGGGAAGGTAACCCCCAAAGTGCTTTTGTTTCTGGCATCTGATGCCCATCCTACCTGCCCATTCATTGCGGCAAGAGGTATTTATTGAGCATCTTCTCTGTGCCAGGGATTAACAACTGGGAGGAACAATATGTCTGCCTTCAACAGGCTTCCCCTCTAGCAGAGGGTCTACCATTAAACACATGGGACTACATTTCTGTCTAGTGAATTAACTGAGAAAACCTCTAATAGGAAAGACAAGAGTCCCAAACAAGTTAGCTAACAGAAAAAAAAAAAAATGCAACTTGAAGGAATCTGACAATGCAGATAGAAGGAAGCTCAAAAAAAGTCATAATAAAAGAGGCTATTATTATCCTCAGAGAAATAAAATACATACATGAAACAGGCACTGGATGCAAGCATCCCCCGCCCCCGCCACACCGGAGGCAGTGAGCTTTGGGACCGCGGAGCTGAGAGCGATGCTGCCTTTGCAAATTTGCAGTACCCACGAGTGGGGTTTCAAGCCTTGTGGGAAGCCAGGGTGTCTCAGAATCCCAGTCAGGAAGCTGAAGCCCAGCTGGTCCCGGTCCAAAGGTTTCTCTTACCTGGTTGGAACCCAAGCACCCTCTTGCCTGCTTCCCTGCCCTCCCCTCCCAGCAAAGTGGGGAGCCAGGGCTAGAGCCTCGAAGCCTGGGGACCTCCCAGGGCAATAACATGTGTTTAGGGCAGCCCAGCCTCAGAGGCAGCAGGCAGGCCTGCTGCCGGCAACGAGGATGTGTTCTTACAAAAACAGGCCTAACGTTTTGGCTTCTCACCGAGGCTTTGGAGCATGGTGGGTGTTTACACTCCTTGGCTTCAGCTTTTCACTGGAACATACCCATCACCTACACGAACAGTCCCAGAGACACACATTCAGTTGTACACAAACACACACACACGCACATGCACACATGCCCAAATATACATACAGACTCAGGCACACCCACACAGACACAGAGACACAAACACACAAAGACTCAGCCTCACACCTACACAAATATACATACTCAAACATTCCCAAACACACAGATTCACACATGCATGGTCTCTCACCCACATCCACACAAATACACGTACAAACTCCACCACACACAGAGATATCACGCCCACCCTCGGACATGCACACACAAGGGTACACACAATCCCTCACGTGGTCCCAGCTTGGAGAATACCCCCCCTCCAACACACACATACTTTCTTTCTTGTTCAAAGTGAGGTTAGAAGGCTCCCACCTTCCCTGGGATTTGATTTCTCAGCCTTCCCCCGCCCTGTAAAAATCCTTCTGGCCGCATCTCTTCTTGGGTCCTGTCCAGCTAGTGCTGTGTCTTTAAGGAAGTTGAAGCTGCTAAAAGTGAGAGAGAGAGAGAGAGAGAGAGAGAGAGAGAGAAACAACATAAAAAAATCTGGCAATTTCTCCCCCAAGTTTCTGGTGTCACTTATGAAACACGGGTCCTTGTTGCTGCAGAGAAGCAGTTGTTTGGCCGGAAGGAGGGAGTTTACGGGCTGCCTGGGCTCCCTTCCTGCAGCCTCCTCTCTGCAGACCTTCTCAGGCACCCTGTCCCGGGACGAAAAGGGCAGGCCCAGGCTTGCAGACTGAAGGTGGGGCAGGGACCAGGCTGTCCTTCCTCCTGGAGCCTCATCTTCCCTTGGCCCTGAAGACTGTCCAGGGCGAACTCAGTCCTTTGTTGCTTTGGGTTCCGTCTTAGAAGAGGCTCTGCTTGACTCCGAAAGAGTAGCCTGAGGTAAGCCGGCGGGAAGAGGGCTCCGAGGACAAGTGAGAGGAAAAGGCAGCCTGTTGGACACAGGGGCTGGGCTCCCCCAAGTGCTTTCCTGTGGGTTTGGGGTGCTTGGGACAATCCTTTGCTTGGAACTGTCCAGGGGGCGTCTGTCCCTCTAGCAGCCGCAGCCCCGGAAATCCCAGCAGTATTCGGGCTGAGCCACTGGCCTCACCCAAGCCAGCTGAGAGGTCCTGGTAGGGGTTTATTTAGGCAGCTGCCTGGCGTAGTTTGAACTGAACAGGCCAAGGGTGTGATTCTGCAGAAAGGGTCTGGTGTCTGCTGCGGTCACGGCCGGTAGGAGCAGGAGAGCAGTGGGTGGGGTGGACGGGGGTGGTGTGCACTGCACAAGGCGCCTTGTCTAGGCCAGGGCCAAGCATACCTATGGGGGGGCTCCAGTGGGAGGGACTGTGGCCAGGATGTGGGAGGGCAGGAGGGAGGTTCTGCTGAGTGCCGGGGGAGGGGGCGGCTGGAAAACAGATTTCAAGTCATAAAATCAGCTAGGAGCTGGCCAAGGCAAGGAGAGCTCTCTGCTCAGAGAAGGAGCTGGGGTCCTCTTCCATCCTGTCTTCAGCCCTTCTGACTGCATGACCTCGGGCAAGTCCTGGACCCTCTTTGGGCCTCAGTTTCCCCTTCTATAGAATGGGGGTGGTGGGCTAGGTGGTGTTGGGTCTTGGCTGGATTACGTGGGGCAGGACCTTCTGATGGGGAGGCGCTCTGGGCTGGGATGCTGAGAGAGACAAATGCCTCCTGCGGGTCCTCAGGGTCACGTTGGTGGCATGTCTTTCTCTGCAGGAGTTAGGATGCAGGAGCTGTGTTTGCTGTGCTGGGTGGTCCTCGTGGGCTTGGTGCAGGCCTGTCCCAAGCCCTGCGACTGCGGGGAAAAGTATGGCTTCCAGATTGCCGACTGTGCCTACCGTGACCTGGAGGCTGTGCCACCCGGCTTCCCGGCCAACGTGACCACGTTGAGTCTGTCAGCCAACAGGCTGCCCAGCCTGCCAGAGGGGGCCTTCAGGGAGGTGCTCTTGCTGCAGTCGCTGTGGCTGGCACACAACGAGATCCGCACAGTGGCCGCTGGTGCCCTGGCCCCTCTGGGCCATCTCAAGAGCCTGGACCTCAGCCACAACCTCATCTCTGACTTTGCCTGGAGTGACCTGCACAACCTCAGCGCCCTCCAGTTGCTCAAGATGGACAGCAACGAGCTGACCTTCATCCCCCGAGACGCCTTCCGCAGCCTTCGTGCCCTGCGCTCCCTGCAGCTCAATCACAACCGCTTGCACACGCTAGCAGAGGGCACCTTTGAACCACTCACTGCGCTGTCCCACCTGCAGATCAACGATAACCCCTTCGACTGTACCTGCAGCATTATGTGGTTCAAGACATGGGCCCTGACCACGGCTGTGTCCATCCCGGAGCAGGATAACATCACCTGCACTTCACCCCATGTGCTCAAGGGCACACGGCTAAACCGCCTGCTGCCGCTGCCTTGCTCGGCACCTTCAGTGCAGCTCACGTACCAGCCCAGCCAGGACGGAGCCGAGCTACAGCCTGGCTTCGTGCTGGCACTCCACTGTGATGTGGATGGGCAGCCAGCCCCCCAGCTTCACTGGCACATCCAGACCCCCAGGGGCACTGTGGAGATTGCCAGTCCCAATGTGGGTGCCGATGGGCGCGCCCTGCCAGGTGCCCTGGCAGCCAGCGTCCGGCCGCGCTTCCAGGCCTTTGCCAATGGCAGTCTGCTCATCCCCGACTTTGGCAAGCTGGAGGAGGGCACCTACAGCTGCCTGGCCACCAATGAGCTGGGCAGTGCGGAGAGCTCAGTGAACGTGGCACTGGCCACCCCGGGCGAGGGTGGCGAGGATGCGCTGGGGCGCAGGTTCCACGGCAAAGCAGCCGAGGGGAAGGGCTGCTACACGGTTGACAATGAGGTGCAGCCATCAGGTCCAGAGGACAATGTTGTCATCATCTACCTCAGCCGCACTGGGGGCCCTGAGGCTGCAGCAACAGGAGAAGGGGTCTCTGCACAGCAGCCCCCAGGCCTACTCCTGCTGGGCCAGAGCATCCTCCTCCTTGTACTCACTTCTTTCTAGCCCCACCTTGACCTGGGCTGGGCTGGAACAGCCCCAAGTCCTCACTGACTCCTTCCCCTGACTCCGAGGCTGTCTCTTATAAGTGCTGCACACACCACGGGTCTGAGGTTGGCAACCTCCCATTTTCTGACCTCCCCCTCTCATCCCTTCTAGAACACTCACCACCCCAACTTCTAGACTTGCTCAAAGCTAGTGACTAGGACAGGATTTGATCCCATAACTCCCTGTCTAAGGTGCTGATTGCTGCTAACCACATTGCCTGCATTCCTCTCTTGGTGGTAGCGTGCTGATGAGGTGATGCCCTAACCAACTGGATGGAGCCTCACTGATGAAATTCCAGGCACTGGGACTGACAAGCTGGCAAAGGCTGTGGGTGGGGGTTGGGGCTGGGCAGGGAGGTAGCCTGCAGCAGGCTTGGCACAAGAGGGAGGAGTCAGATGTAGAGGAAGTGGCCCATGTGGCTCTGAGGCTCTCGGTGACCTGCTTGAGCTCCTGCTGACCTTTGGTGTTTGTTCTCTGATGACTTGAGGGCTTGGGAGCCTGTGCCCTCACCTCAGACAGAACTGGAGGATCTAGGATGGCGTTCATCCCCTCTCTTCCTCTCTCCATCCTGGATACCTGCCCCGCCTTTCCCTCCAGGTATGCATCTGTAGCCTGCCCCTCCAGGAGTCGCCAGCCAGCCTGGGGGTGGCAGAGAAATAAACAGCATTTCTGATGCTCCCTTGTGTCTGCCTAGAGTTTTGTCATGGATCTAAGACCCCCCTGGCAGAGGACAGGACCAGAAGCTGGAGTCAGGACACCTAGCCTGCCTGTGCCCATGTGAGGGGCCTGTGAAGTAGGGAGGGGCGACCCAGTGGTGGCCTGTGGGGCTGGGTTGAGCTGTAGGTGTCCTCTTCCCCTCCCCCAGAGCTAGCCCATGGCACAGGTGGGGGCACGAACCTGACAACTGTTGCAGTTTTCGCTGGGCAAGTGCTTTAGCCAGCAGTGGCCTGACCAGGCCTTTATGGGAGCTGGGGGATCAAGTACCTGGGTTGTGGTCCCTCTTACCAGTCCTACCCTACAAGAGATGTTAGGGAAAGGAAAGTGGGGACAGGCAAGGCAAGAAGGAGGGGAAAGAGAAGGAGGAGAGAGGGGACACAGGACGAGAGAGAGAGGGAAAGAGCAAATCCCAGAAAGACCAAGAGAACACATCTGAAGGAGGAGACAGAGGAAATGAATGGTACTTCTTCCCACCTTTCCAGAAAGAGGAAATAGTATTCCTGGAGGGAAGGCTATCCTCACAGAAAAGGGGGATCAGGAACTGACTGGGAGGGCTGAGGCAGTGGCCTGTGGGTGTCTTAGAATGGGGAGCGTGTGGATGGGGATAGAACCTGGAGACTCTAGAACCCTATACCTGGGCTGGGTCAGAGATGTATCCGCTACAGTATCCGTCCCCACCCTCCCCAGATCAAAGGGTGCTATGCGTAGGGGTAAGACCCCATGGGAGAGGCTCTGGAGCCTCAACCAGAGCCCCTGGAACTGCTGAGCCCAGCACAGCGGGGGCAGGGAAGCCCAGGAGCATGGGGTATCAGCTGTGAGCTTCGGAGGCTGGCCAGCCCCATTCCCCCTCCTCCACATAGAGAACCCTCCCATCCCCCTCATCAGCTCCCTCTGAGCGGATATCACCAAAGCACATGTCAAGGATGTGCACCTCTGATGGAAAGCAGCAGGATGGAGCCAAGTCCCCTGTGCTGTGCCACCTTGGGTAAGTCACTGCCCATCTCTGGACTTCGGTTTCCTTAGAAAACAAAGGATGGGATAGGACACTCATCGACTCTGATTATCTGAGCCTTGGTCACCCTAACCTGACTGGGATCCCTTGATGTCTCTGGTCCCAGTCACAGCTTAGAGGCTTGGCTTCTTGCAGCAGGATGTAGGCCCAAGACCTGAGTCAGGGGTAGCTGGGGAACAGCTATACTCTGAATGAACTAGCTACTCACTTGCTTTAAAGTCATCCGTGGCCCCCATGCCCTCAGTGTGAAGCCAGAGTGTCCCCAGCCAGCCATTCATGGCCCCTCTGACTGGCTCTCCAAAGTCACCCTCGCCCACCTCTCTCGGAACAGCTAATTAATTGTGCCTTATGCTCCGAGGTGTGTCACCATCTATACCTTTCCATCAGTCTGGGCATCCTTCTCATACCATCCCATCAGTCTGGGCATCCTTCTCCTGTTCCTCGCTTGGGTTAGGTCAGCTTTTGAGATTCTGGCTTAGGTACCACCTCCTCCAGAAAGCCTTCCTGGATGCTCTTGCCCCCACTCCTCCAAATTGGACCCTGGCTCACACCGCCCTGAATATCCAACATCCCAGCTTGATGACACTCTGCTATGACTCTATTTCCTTATTAAGGGCAGAGACCCAGTGGGTCATCTCACCCTTGGGACCCTGTCAATTGCTGACACAGGGCTAGGAAGACAGTTTTCAGTGGGTTGCAGTGGGATCAGGCCCTGTCCTCTTTGCCCTCCTCATAGGCATCCTTGAAGGCAGGTTCAAGCTCCCTGGCCCTGCCTGGCTTCCTGGGAGGTTGAGGCTGTTTGGGCGTGAGAACATGGTGGGAGTTGGTCTCCACTAATTGTATGGACCTGTCTTGAGGCTCTGATAATCCAGATGCGTGGAGTGGCCACATTTGCCCATCCTCAAAAGCCCCAGCCCCACAGTGGCCCCCATACCTTCAATCTACATGCCCCCACCCCAGCAGTCCCCAGCAAAGGTAGGGACCCCCTCAGGTGGCCCTCCGTCTGCACACTGGTCTCCTCCCACTGCCAGACCTTTATTGGCATTGCTTCCTCATCTCCTGACCTCTCTCCTCCTCCCCAAAGCCCGCACATTCTTGAAGACCCAGAATGAGTCTTGCTTCCAAAGCCACTGCTCACACAGCACAGGGGTGGAACCAGAGGCCCCGGGTCTCTCCACCTCCCAAAGGGATGCGGCCAGGGTTCCCCTCTGCCCCCCAAGCAGTGTGCAGCTTGGCATGTGACCAGAACACCCCAACCCCACCCAAGCCCCATAAACGCAGTGTTGATTTCCTGAGAGTCCGGGCGGTTTTCCCTGTGTACCCTGCCCCCTCGGGAGGACTGTTTCTTAGGGACAAGTTTATTACAGCGAACACACTGACCTCTTTCATAGTATCTAAAGGCATACAAACTACAAAAATATCAGGCTCTCAAATGTGGGCAGCTCGGTGTGGGGCCTGGTTTGAGTCCTGACTCCTCGCTGTTGGGTAGAAGCCCATGGCTTCCTCCCGGGGCTGCCTTGCTGGCCACGAGGCCCCCCCCCCAGAAGAGAAGGGAGAGGTCAGGAGAGAGGACGCGCTGTGTCGGGTCACCGTGGTGAGGTCCAAGTCTGAGCGGGCCAAGCTGGAACGCAAGTCTGTCCCAGCCGAAATCACCAACCACAGGCAGGAGGCCTTGAGGAAGCCTGGAGGCTGGTGGCAGAGCCAGGGGCTGGGGACGCCTGGATGTGGCTGCCCTCCTTCCACTGACTCCTGGACCAAAGGCCCAAACCTCCCCTGGCTTTCTCCAGAGCCCTCGCTGGCTTCCCAAGGTCAAAGGGGCAGACCAGATCCTTCCCAAGACTTATAGTGCTGACAGACCTCCACCCAACCATGGCAACCCCCGGCAGCCCTGAATCCCTAGGACCTGCGGAGCTGGTGCCAAGCAGAGAGGTGGTCATGGCTGGAGTGATGATGATGCTGAGAGAGCCAGAGAGGGAGTGGGCCGGGAGGAGGGAAAACACCTCAGCACGGGCGAGGGCATGGTGGCATGGCCTTCCCCACCTTCAGGGCTGGGCGCCATTGGCCCGGGCACCTGATAGGGCTGTCTTCCGGAAGGCCTGCAGGGCTGGGTTGTGCAGCAGCGTGTACGCCAGACCCCAGCGGGCCCTGCCTCGATGGGCCCTGGGCCCTGTTCTCTTGGACATCGGGTCCTTGGTCTGAAGCAACTGCATCCCTAAGAAGAGAACTTCTGTGAGTCACTCAACAAACACCCAGCCAAGCCCCACCCCTGACACTAAGGCTGGAGCTGAGTCTGAAAATCCCATGCGTAGAATGAAGGAGGTTGACGGGGCTGGGGCTCCGGGTGCTGGCTCAGAGTAGGAGGACTGTGGGGCTGCACAGGGGTGTTTGCAAAGGCTCAGGATGTCATCCTCTGGGTGGCTGGCAGAAGAGGGAGAGGATGAGCTCTGCAGGGGGACTAGAGGCAGGGCTGGGACAAGGGTCAGGAGCCAGCTTAGTGTCCCCCTCCCTACTACACACTTCCCAAGCAGTAGGGCAGCGGGAGGTCATACTGCCTTAGAAGGAGAGGTAGGGGGTGGCCTGGGGTGGGGGTGACAAAGCGAGAATGTGTGTGCACCTATGTGGAATGACAGAGAGTATGTGTATGTTAGTGTCATGGAAAAAATTACCCTGAGATACTCAGGAAAATTCTCACTTCTCTCCCACAAGCAGCCAAGAGAGGACGTGAGCATTTTCCTGGCCCTCTCTCCCTTGCGTGTGTTGGAGAAGGGGTGTGCCTCCTTCCTGGGAGAAGCTGGATGGGCTCAATTCCCACCCCTGCCAGGGGGAGGGCACACCTTCCTCTTCCTCCTCTGGTCCAAGACCATGCTGGGGGGCCGTGCGGGGCTGGGGCCTCTGAGTTCGCAGGAGCAGGGCACAGAAGGCTGTCAAGGCTGGATGCGACTGGCTGACCTCCATCTTCAAGAAGTTGCAGTAGGTACGGTAGCCTGGGTGGGTGGGGCACGGCAGCACTAGTGTGGGAGGGCCCCAGGTGGCCCCTGACACCATTCAGGGAGTGCCCTGCCCACACTGCATATGGGCACATGGACACCTGAGCGTGTGGCATGTGCATTGCATGTGGTCCCCTGCAGACCCTGAGGCTCAGGGTCCCAGACATCCTCCACCGAGACTAGGTCTGGGTAGACCCTCCCTCCTCGCTTGGGCAGCCTGAGCCACCCTTACCCACCCTCACCCACCCTCCTTCCAGTGACCTTACCAGGGTCGAGAGTGGCAGCTCTATGTGGCAGCAGGCTGAGGTCCATCTGGCCAAGGTGCACGGCGTTGTAAAGGGCAGAGAGGAGCACTCGCCAGGCAGCCACCATGGCGCCCACGAGCATGTTGATGGGGAAGAGAAGGAAGGTGGCTGCGGACAGGGCTCGCCTGAGGAGGGAGAGAGGAGAGCTGAGTCAGGTCCCCACACAGAGGGCCTTCCTCCAGGTCAGTGTCAGACCTGGATGGCCACAACTGCCACGTCTTTATTGAGGGCCCGCCATGTACCGAGTACACGTCTGTGCTCTCAACCCAGCTCGCCCATCCCGCGCATCTGGGAGACAGAGGCCCAGAGAGGCTGTATGACTTAGCTCAGGCCATCTAGTTGGTCAGTAGCAGATCTGGGGTTTAAGTCCAGGTCCACCTGGATCTTTCGGTGACCTAGTATCTCCCACTCCCTTCTCTAGGTCCACTGACTCTGAGTCTGTCCTGGGGCCAAGGTCCTCCCACAGCCTGGCCACCTAGCACAGAAATAATATATCCGTTTACTTCCTCTCTGCAAAGGGGAGAACAGTGTTGATCCCCAAGGCAGGAAAAGCTCATGAGGGGATTTCTGGCCCTGTAACAGGTAAGCAGAGAGGCTTTTTTTTTTTTTTTTTTGGTCTTTTTGCCCTTTTTCTAGGGCCGCACCCGCGGCATCAGGAGGTTCCCAGGCTAAGGGTCTAATCGGAGCTGTAGCCGCTGGCCTACGCTAGAGCCACAGCCACAAGGGATCCGAGCCGTGTCTGCAACCTACACCACAGCTCATGGCAACACCGGATCTTTAACCTACTGAGCAAGGCCAGGGATCGAACCCTCAACCTCATTGTTCCTAGTCGGATTCGTTAACCACTGAGCCACGACAGGTACTCTAGCAGAAAGGTATTTTGGACTAAGCTGGGCCACTGCCCCCTTTCTCTGTGGATAAGGCAAGCTCTTTTAACTGTCCGCTGGACTCTGTGTTAGAGAAAGGGGAAAGATGGCAGTGGACGAAAAGGGTGCAGAAAGAAAGACACTGAGGAAGGAGCCACGAGCCCAGAAGCTATCTCACCGGTTGGTCAGCTCTGGGCGTCCATGGTGAGTCTCCAGGAAGACCCAGTGGGCTGCCATGTTCTGTAGGGTCACAGCCAGGGCCAAGGTCAACCAGAAGGGCCTGTGGGGGTGGGGAAATGGGGAGGGTGTCACTGTTAGTGGCCTTTGGGGAAGGAGTCCCAGGGTCCTCGGCCCCTTGCCTTACTTACCACGAAGACTTCAAGGATCGGAGGAGCAGAAGGTTCCTGCCATGGAGCACGGGCATGAACACCAGGAAGGCGAGGGCCAAGGTCCCCAAGAAGAAGAGGATCTGCTGCACCAGGAGCCCTGCCAGCAGGGAGATGGGGAGGGGGACAGGCATCAGCCTGCCCCTGGCACTCCCAGGAACCCAAGCTTTTGGAACTGGGCAGACCTGGCTTCAGATCCCTGTTAGGCTGCTGCTTAGCTGTGTCTCCTTGAGCAAGTTAGTTCACCTCTCTGAGCCTTGCTTCCTTCCTCCGTAAAATGAGTACAGCAGCCCCTACCTAGAAGGGGTATTGTGAGGATCGAATGAGACAATATCTGTGATAACTCTTTGAAAACCACAAAGTGCTTTGCAATTTTTCTGAGTCTTTGAGACAAGACTATATTTGATTTTTTTTTTTTTTGGTCTTTTGTGTTTTTAGGGCCGCACCTGCGGCATATGGAGGTTTCCAGGATAGGGGGCCAATCGGAGCCGTAGCCACCAGCCTACGCCACAGCCACAGCAACATCAGATCCAAGCCAGGTCTGCGACCTACACCACAGCTCACGGCAATGCCGGATCCTTAACCCACTGAGCAAGTCCAGGGATCGTACCCACAACCTCATGGTTCCCAGTCAGATTTGTTTCCGCTGCGCCACGATGGGAACTTTGTGTATTTGAAATTAATGTTTGCTTTCTTGCTGGCCAGAGCCAGGCACATGGTAGGTGCCTGGAAGTTGTCTATTGAAACAGCTGGCTAGTTATTTACATGGGGTATGTACAAAAGGGCTTCAGAGGTATAAGGTTTACCACTATGGGGAATTAGGAGTTTAGTGCTAGTAATTCCTCTACCCCTTTGTCATGTCTCTCCACCTCCTCCAGGGAGGTGAGAATTAAAGGAACCAGCAGAGAGAGAAATTAGGCCCTTGCTTTTGCAACACTGGCCTCAGGCATTTTACCTTCGAGCAGGTTTTACTCACTGAAGTGCCCAAGGGGAGAATCAGCAGAATCAGGTGTGTTCAGGGTGGTGTGACCGGAGAATCAGAAACGTAGAGTTTGGAGGGGTCCTTGAGGTTAATCTTGTCAAATTCCCTCAGGGCAGGACCCCCTTTGCAGCCTCCAACAATGGCCACATAACTGTGCTTGCATACTCCCAGTGACAGGGATCTCATCACCTTCTGAGACAGCCCATCGTGATATAGCTTTCCCTTACACAAGCAGAAATGTACCTTCTTGAACTCCCCACCTTGCAGACTTGGGTCGCTCTGTAAACACCTGGGGGCACCCAGGAGCCATCCTCACATGGCGGGTATCCTTTCCCCACTCCCAAATGTGTGGATTTCCTGAGGTCAGGGAAGGCAAGGTGGGTCCCTCCTTTTGCTCTTGTCTCAGGGCCAGATGTAGCACAAGCAGACCCCCAGGGGCAGCCAAGACCCTCTAAGCACTCTCCACGCCCCACCAGGCAGAGGCCAGCCGGGGGCCTGGTGGTGTGGGCAAGAGGGCTCACCAAGGCAGGTGAAAGCAGTCTGGTAGGCGGTGAAGCTCATCCAACAGAATATGGCCTGACGAGAGGGACGGGGGCTCTGGAGCTGGGGGCCCAGATCCAGGGCGCAGCCTCGGTGCAGAGCTTGCAGGTTGGTCCTGGGCGGGAGTGAAAAAGACAGGGAGCACAGAGAGCACTGGGGCTCTCTCATTTCCTGCTCAGGGCCAGCCTCTAACTGAGCTCCCAGTTTAAGTTTAATCCACGCCCAGAGGCAGGGAAGCCCAGGGCAGTGGGAGCCCAGCGGAGGCAGCTAGCCCAGCCTGGGAGGTCAGGGAGGGCTTCCCCAGAGGAGGCAATGAGTCTTAAAGGATGAATAAGAGTAAGCTGGTGAGGGCCGGGCAGGGATCAAGGGAGACAAATTAAGAAGCTCAAACTGAGCCAAGTCGGCAAAGTGAGGCCCAAAGGTAGGGATGGTAAGTGACTGGCAGCTTGGCCACCAGGGCAGGAGGCAAGGGTCGAGCAGGCAGAGGCTGCAAGGCCTTGAAATGCCAGCCTAAGTAGAGCCAACCGTGTGAGGAAAGATCCTGGGGCATGAGGGCCAGTTCCCTGCTAGTCCTGGCCCTCCCCTTCCCACCCACCTGACCCCCAACCAGAACCTTTCCTCCCTTTGTGCTCCCATTTCCTCAGTGCTCTTCACCCTTCACCATGAGAGGGCAAGACAGGTGGCTTGGCATTAGTATCCTAGCACTAGGCTCGTCACCTCCTCACCCCGCTCACGCATGCTCCTGCTCACACAGCTCCTTGGCCCGTGGCACCCTCCTCCCTCATCTCCAATCTCTTCTTCCATTCCCAGGCAGAATGCCAGCTTTCCCAAGTGGCCTCTTCTCAAGGGGCAAGCTCCACATGCCAGCCCCTTGTCAGTGGTGCCCTGCATCATTCACAGATGCTTCCCAACCAGCCAGAGACACCCTACCTTCTCCACACATGGCAGGGCAGCTGGGCTCCAATGATGACCTGGTCTCCTGCAGAGACCCTCCCTCCCTCCCTCCCTCCAGCCCCAAGTTTTTCCCCACAGGCCTCCCAGGTCAGGAGTCCTATAGACCCAGAGGGATCCAACCTCTTTCTTCCCCACGTCTGCACTGGGGGAGTCAGAGCCTGCCACTAACCTGTGTGTCACCAGCGAGCGGATCAGCATGAGGAAGGTGAGTAAGCAAGACAGGACCAAGGCTGAGATGTAGCAAACTGGAAGGTGGAAAGGGAGCAAAGTGGGAGGTTAGGGCTGAGGGGTGGGGGGCTCCTGAGAGCCTCTGAACGGCTGCCAAGGTGGCGCCTGGGTGGGAGTCCTCCCTGCCCAACGCCCCGCTCTGAGCAGAGGCCACTTGCCACATCCCCTGTTCTCAGATCCACTACAAGTCGATGGCTTCGGTTGGCCCATACTGTCAGGTGACATCTGGTGGCCAAGGCAGGGAGAGGCCAGCTCTGAGGCTGCAGACCTGGCCCTCATGCTGGTCTTGCTGCTTCCATTGCTGTGTGAGCCCCCTGTGAGATGCCATCCAAGCCAACATCCACCCTACCTCTGAGGCTTCCCATCTGGGGGGCCTTCAAGGGTCATTTCATCTCCCAGCACAAGCTTGCTGATGCCAGTCACATCTCAGCATGATGTGAACCATCAAACCCTGGGTCCCATTAGGTCCCAGGTTTGTGGCCTTTGTTCAGGGTACAGAGGATGTGAGCACCTGCCAATGTGGCCCAAGTCCATCAGAATGAGGGACGTGACCGCTCCTACCCATCTCCTACCGGGCGTGGCCCTTCCTCCCCAGCTCCCCGCCCACCCTGGCCAGTGCACTGAGTGTGAGATCCCTGTATCACCAGCAGCTGGAGGAGTTTGCACAGTGTGTTGTGGACAAGCCTGATATTTAAGGATAGCAGGGCTGCTACCCTTCCATCCTACATCCACATCCAGTCTTACTCAGTCCCCTCATAGCAACCTCACAGGAGAGGCACAGGGAGACATGGGACCAACAAAGGAGCTGAGACTCAGAGAGGGGGCCTGACCTGCCAGCCACTCTGCTAGGAAGTAATGGAGCGAGTTGTGCAATCATTTCCAAGCAGACCTAGAATGAGCCAGGGTGTCTGTACCCTGATCACATCAGTCAAGCCTGATTTTGAGAACCGCTGTTCCTGGTTCCCATCAGAGACTCAGGAGGGGAGCAAACACACGGGAAAGGTAAGCACTAGGTCCATGTAGCCATGGGTGCTGGAGGTGTGGGTCTCGGCTCAGGCACAGGCAGCATATTAGGATCACCTGATGCTGTTGAAATGCCCAAGGCCCAGGCTGTACCCCAGACCAATTAAATCAGGAGTTCCAGGCATAGGACGCAGGCTTTAGCTTTGGGGAAAGTGACCCCGGGAATTCCGATGTGCAGTCGGGGTTGAGAACCACTGAACTGAGCTTTTTCCAAAGATAGAGCCTCAATGATCTATTTCAATCAGCGTCGGAAATCATCAGCCAACCGACATGTGTCGAGTACCTGCTACAGCGGTTCTCAAACTCAGGCTTACATTCGAATCACGGGGAAGGCTTGTCTAATCACAGAGGTTGGACCCCTCCTTCAAGGTTTCTGAAGCCTGACCTAGAGTTTGAGACTTGAGAATTCTTATAAGTTCCAGGTGATTCTCAGGCACAGCCAGGATGGAGAACGACTGCTACAGAAACCTGGGGCCAATCTGCCTGCCCCGGCTCACTCCTCTGGGGGCAGGAGGGTGGCACTCTCCTGAGAAGTAAGGCTAAGAGAAAGCCCTGGACACATGAAGTTCTGCCCCGTTTCATCTGCTTCTGGGGCTTCGGTGCCAGCGAAGGTACATTCTGGACTGCTTCTGCCAGAAGGTGAGGAGCCTGTCTGCTGTGTCTGCCCAGGTGAGTGAATAGGTTGACAGGGGTGAAGGGTTAGCAAGCCCCCTTGGCCCTTGGCCTGACCTTGGGTCTCCATCTGTCTCCCTCCTGCTCCTCTCTCCCCGACTTGGTTCCAAACTTGGGTCCCTCCTAGTCCTGGTACCCGTAAAATCTTCCTGCTCTTTGCCTCCTCTGGGTCCTGCTTTGTGGATCAGTCTGTCTCCCACCCAGTCAAGGGCCTCTAGGACAAGGTTGTCTTTAGAGCTTCAGCCCCCATTTGACAGCAGAGAAATAAAGGTCCAAAGGAGTGAAGTGGCTTGCCCAAGATCACATGGCTGGGAAGTGATGGAGGAGGAATTCTAATCTAGTCTGCCTGACCTCAGAATGTGAGGTTTCTGTGAACAACACCAGGATCGTGGTCCAGGTGCCAGTTGGGTAGCTCTAAAACAGGCTCTCAAAGCTCAGAAGGCATCAAGAACAGATCAAAGGGCCTCGCAAAGCTCAGACTAATCTTAGTTTCACCCCTGGCTGGCTGAGTGCTTTGGGCATAGTTCTGATCTTCCTGAGCCTCAGTTTCCCTTGTCTGTGGCCTAAGAGGGTAAATACTTAGGTCTGTGACCTATGAGGGTAAATACTGCATCCAAGGAGACCCAAAGTGAGAGCATTTGAGCTTGGAAACTGCAGCATGCGATTTTGAGTGTCAGGTGTGTTGCGTAGAAACCGAATCCATTATCCCGGACATGTTACTTCCTCCTTCCTCCTCTTGATTTCCTGCTCTGTGAGGTGATATCAATAACACTGACCTAGGGCTGCTGTAAGCAAGGTCTGAGCTTGGACCTGGGCTGATGTGGCTGTTTGCTCCTGCCTACTGCTCAGATTGCAGCCAACTTGGAAAATCTCCCTGGAGATGTCATTTTTAGCCCATCCAGAACTTGTCATCTGTCTAGCTTGTGGGCTTTGGTCACAGTTCCAGGGAAGCCTCTGGTATGGGAACAGAGGCACTCAGGAAGGTGGTGGGAGTGGTGGTCAGTGAAGGAAGAAGTCACTGATCACACCTCTGCCCACCCCTACTCCCTGCCCCTCTCCATCTGTGGGACAAGGATGATGGCAATGGGGAGGAACGGCTGTAGAGCAGTCATACCTCCATCTGCAATACTGGCTGCCTAAGCTCCAACCATCACATTTTATTCCTCAAGAGCCAGGGTGCCATACCAGCCAGGGACTCCCAAGCCAGCAGAGGGTGCAGGTCCCATGACACCTGACCAAGGCTTTATCTCAAGGTGATGGAGAGCCCCAGCCTGGGAGTCAGGAGATTGGGTTCTCCTGGCTCCACTTCTGCCTGACTGTACAACCTTAGGCGAGTCCTTCCCCATGTGTCAAGTGGGGATACTTCTCAGCTCTGGAAGCGGGGTAGGTGGGTAACAGGGCTAAAGCCTAAAGGAGGCATTAGACCACAGGAGGGGAGCTCATTGTCAAAGGAAGAAAGGAGAAAGGAGGTGGCCTGGACGACAGGGATTAGGGAAGAGAGAGCATCTGGCCCTGCCCGACTGCACCCACTTGCCACGAGGATTAGCTCAGAATCCTGGGCCACTGTCCCACTTCACTGGCTCCTTTCCCCCTTCCCACCTGCAGCAAATGCCTGGAGCCACCCCTTCAGCTCACGCACACCATGCCCTTCCCCATCTCCATGCCTGCAGAGCTGGGCAAAGACACCGGGGGTGGTGGAGAGAGATACCTCACAGGCTAACAGGGGGCTGCTGAGATGAGGTGACCCCTTCAGGTCTCAGAGACTTGGAACTGGAAACTCCAGCTGCCCCAATTTGGAGACGAGGCAGCCGAGACTCAGAGTATCCCGGCTCAGGTTCCCGCTGTGGGCCCTCAGGGACTCCCGGGAGGCCTCACCTTCAAGAGCCCACAGGTGGTGCTTCACCAGCTCCACCACCTCCTGCCTGTCCTCTGAGAGCACGATCCCAAAGCCAGCCAGCAGGTAGGAGACGTCAGTGGTGATCCCCGCCCTCACCTTCTGGATGGTGGGTACCACGCCCACCAGCAGCAGCAAAGCCACCTGCAAGAGCCCAAAATGAGGGCGCCAGGGCCTGGCAGCACTCACACCAGGCATGCCCATACCAGGAAAAGTGTTTCCTGAGCTCACAGGGAGACTTCAGGGGAAAAACTCCACAGGCTACATCCACACGCCCATCACCCATCATGATGTTCTTATCTGTCCCTTAAAGCAGCCTCCTCGTGCCCCTAATCAGCATGTTACAAACAGATACGACTTTAGCATTATAGGCCACAGATGCTTTCAAGTAGCACAGTTGTACATGTACACCTCTGACTATCAATCATCTAGCTAAACTTCAGGGTATAAAATGCCCAATGTTCCCATGTTGGAGAAAGCAAAGTGTCCTATAAAGGAGCACAGGCATTGAAGCTGGACAGAACCGGATTCCAATTTTGGCTACCCTGACATGTCAGCTGTAGGAACTTGGCCAAATCAAATTTACTCTCTTCCTCAATTTCCCCCATCTGTAAAATGGAGAAAAACATACCTACCTCCCAGGATTTGGGGGAGGGGAGGTTCTTTGTCTTTTTTAGGGAGGTAGTGGTGGTGGGGCTTTATCACACCCTTATCTCACCCAACCTTCCCAATTAGTCCGAAAGGAAGTGAAATGATTCTATCGCCTCTATTTTATAGCTGAGCCACTGGGTTCAAGAATGTTGAGTAACTTGTTCAAGGTCCCTCAGGAGGTACAGAAAGGAGCTAGGATTTAAATCTATGATTATGTGCCTCCAAAACTCAGGCTCTGAGCCTATGTGAGCCCGACAAGGGTTAACATCCCCTCCCCCTGGATGTGCCCGTGTTTGCGAGATGGCCAGAAGCAGCTGGACAGGATTATGGGCAGGGCTTTTGGAGAGCCGAGCTGGGCCTGAGCCATCCTAGGCTTGGGGGTTGGGGTCTAGAGGCAAATGGCACTAGAGAGGCAAGACATACCTGGTAGATGGCCGTCCCTGTCAGGGTGACTGAAAGCACCAGCTTCAGGGGGAGTCGAAATCCTGTAGTCCCCAAAAGGAGGGGCATGGTGAACCCCAGCACCCCTCAGGCCCGGGAGCCCCATCCCTCCCAAGAGGCCCAGGAAAAGGGCCAGGGCTCACAGGTCCTGGGACCACCAAGGCTAGGCCAGGGGCTTCCCCTTGTCCCAAGCTGGGGTGGTTCCTCCTGATGACAAGGGTTTTGGGGTAGGAGCTGGCCTTCTACTGCAGCTGTTCTGTGCAAGAGAGGGGTGAGGTTATTTGTCACTCATGACCTCAGCTCCCCACCCCATACCTTGCTGTGGTGTGTAGGTGTAGTGTCTGAAGCAGGTCCAGGCCCGGGGCAGGAAGCCGTGCTTGGAGGAGTGGGAGCTGCAGAAAGACCCAGGCAGGCAGGAACCCTCAGGAGAAGCCCCTGCCCCAGGCCCCAGAGTTTGGCTCATTCATCACTGCTGCCCCACCATGCTGCCCAGTGCCAGGCCCCCAATAAGCTGCCTGCCCAGGCCTGTCCCCATGGCCCAAAGGATGTGCCAGGGACCTCACCTGCTTTTCAGCTTCTTGTGGCAAAGGAGGGTCCTCAGATATTCTTCAGAGTAGCAGTTCTGCAGCCCCTGGAGGGACAGATGGATGGTCAGGCAGATGAGACCTGACCCTGGGGCCCTGGTTAGGGTATCACGCTAGGCACCCAGTAGGTATACCGTATAAACCTCTTGGCTGTGGTGGAGTACAGAGGAGGGCCACCCTGGGACAAGGTCCATTCCCCCTCCCAACGTTTCCTTTTCCTCCTCCGTAAATACAAGACAATCCATCTCCTATTTAAGAACACTTAATGCTGGGAAGTTCTTCCTAAGACCTGTCTCCAACTCCTGTGTTAGTCACATCGCATCACTGCTTTTCTCCAAGACCTCTGGCCTCTGCTGGCTGAGACTAGGGCAAAAGAGAGCCTATGTCTCATGAGCACATCCCTGACCAGGATACTGAATGGGGCCATTTCAGGTCAGAACCCCCAGGCCTCTCCTCCTACTCCAGGGAGATCACAAGGGTGACTGGATTTGTCTAAGCCGCATTCCAGGCCTTCAGCTGCCTGCCAAGCGGCAGAGGCCCCTGGTAAGATGCAGTGAGCCCTTGGCCCCTGATCATTAGGAAAATATAGGCCATTGTCACCTGTTGCCTTGGCAACCCTGGGCTTCAAGGCAGGTGCAGGTCAGCTCAAAGCTTGACTGTGTCCTTTGGGGCTTAAACCTCTTTGACCTAGGGCCAAAGAGGATTTTATTTCTTCTTAGACTTCCCAAGAGGAAAAGCATGCAACGGAGGGAGAGGCCAAGAGGATCCGTGGAAGAGGAGGGAAGGGACTGGGTGAGGTAGAGATGGGCCTGGTGCAGCGCGTGGCCTGGGGTGCAGCTCCCCTCTTCTGAGCATTTTGAGAGCCAAACCTTGGTTCAGGTGGGCCGCCCCTAGAAATGCTGAGCCCACCCACCTCTTCTCCCCTCACCCTTCATCCCTCTGTGGGGACCTCACTCCTTCTTTGGCTTCAGTCCCAGCCCGTCCTGAGCTCCAGGTCCACGGTCCAGCTGTGCCCTCCAGACCCCTCAGCATCACACAACTACAGCTGCGCATCGTCCCTCCACTCAGTTCTCATCCAGAGTTCTGAAGTTAGCAACTGGGGCCACCACCTGTCTATCCTAGATGCCACCCTTGGGCCTTTCCTTCTCCCGCCTCACCTCAGAGCAACCAGCCTTTGGCCCTGCCTCTACGTGCAGCTCCCGAGCAGCTGGATGACTCCAGGCGCGCTCCTCACACTGCCCTGTAAATATGCATTGCCGCACCCCTCTTCCTCTGCACACTGGGAGGTCCTGGACATCCGACACAGGTCGGTTGGCTGCACCCACAGCCCCAGCCCAGGGCCTGACACGGTGTAGGTGCTTAGAAAGATTTCTATGTAATCTAAAATAAGGTTGCCAGATCTTGTAAGAATTCTCTCTTGCATGATATATTCATCCACCCACCCACCTACACAGAACTTCAGAACTCCTTGCGGAGTGTCTACCGCGTGCACTCCTACCCAGGGCTGCAAATCATATGTGAATGAAAGAGATGCAACCCAGCCCCGCCCCTTTACTCATGCTCTTTCTTATGCCTGCAATGCCTTCTCCTTATTCTCTCCCCACTCCAGATCCTCCCTGTCCTTCAGCCCCACTCTACTTCCTCCAGGAAGCCCTCCCAGCCTGCCTTAGCAGGCCCAGCCCTCTGCTTTCTCTGACTTTATCCAACCTAGAATTGACTCACAATACACTGCTGCCCTGAGTACGTCTTGAGTCATGTCAGCACCTGCAGAGCTCCTATTAGGCACAAGGTACCTGGCCTGTCTCATTCCTCCAGCTGGATCCTATGTTTCAGAAACAGGGCTATGACATCCTTGTCTTCTGGCTCCTTTGTGGACTCCCTGTGATGTAGACCACTCAGTACCCTGGGTGCCAGCCGAGGGCCTGGTCTAGCTTTGCCTGGGGAGAGAGGACTAAGCAGTCCCTCAGCGACTTAGCAAACATTTCTGAGCACCTGCTATGTTCCAGGCCCTCACCAAGCAGAAGCACACAACAGACATGGCGAGTTCAAGGTTTGTGAGTTGAGTACAAGCCACCCCAGCCCTGCCCCTTTACCTTAGAGCCCGCTGCTGCCCCGTGACTGAAGCTTCTCAACAGCTGCGCCGGGTACCAAAGGCTCAGGAACCCGAGGCCCAGAAGGAGAGGCAGGGAGGCCAACAGGGAGTAGTACTTGTAGATCTGGGTGGACAGACAAACACCTAGACACATCTGCCTTCTGCCTCCTTCCCCGAGTCAAAGACCAGGATCCATTTCCCTTCCCAGCTCATGGGGGTGCTGAGGATGGTCTAGGGTCATGGTAACGCTTCTGTTTCTATCACTGCTCCCCAGCCCCGAGCACCTGATGCTTTGCAATCCCCTCCTACCCACCCCAGGGGGCTAGGATCAGACATGAAATGGGGGGGTGTTGGATGTCCACCCTCTATATTCCTATGTTCCTGGTGTTTTGGACACAGGCTTGATTTTTTTCTATGCAGAATTTGCAACCTGAGCATCAGGGAAATACATGCCCTGCCTTCTAAGGTTGAAGTCCTCCCAGGGTTGGGCCCCTTTTATATTTATGCGTATAATTGTTGATTCAATATGTTTTTATTGAAAACTTATAACGTGCCAGGTCCTGGGTGGAGAAAAAGAGCAATCAAGTCACTGCTCTCAAGGAAACCACCTAATCTTCAATCTACCTCAAGGGATTCGGTTCCCAACTTAATTTACAGGGGCACAGGTGGTGGTGGTGGTGGGGGGGACTCGAGTCTCAGGAAAGTGACATAGTTTCCTGAAAGCACTTAGCACCCCTGGCATCATTTTGTATATTTATTTGTTTGATTGTGTGTCCCCTTCTGGAATGCTAGGAACTTCATCTCTCTTGTTCACAGCTGTATCCGGCACCTGAAAATGTCCCTGGTACAGAGCGTAGGCTCAAATATGTTTGTTGAATGAACAAAAGAAGGAAGGGCTAAAGCTGAATTCAAACAAAGCCTATACCCCCACCCTCTGAGCCCTGGATGAGGCAGCTTCACACCTCTGGCCGGCTCCAGTGAACCAGGTTCTGAGGTTCTGGAATTCTCCTTTTAGCCCTCTGAGACCATCCCCCAACTCTTGCCTTGCATCCTCCAGCTTTCTTCACTCCCACCCCAGCCTGGCCAAGGGAAGCTGGGGAATCAATAATGGGGGGATTGCAGGCTTCTTCCCCTTCCTTCTCTGCATCCCCACCCCTGCTTCCCTCCCTCAGACTGGAGGCTCCTGAGGGCAGGCCAGCTCCCTGATCCCTGGTCTCTCCCCCAGAGGGGCTGAGCTTGGACGGAGCATGTATGTAAAGGTGAGGGATCCCGTGCTGAGTGGAAGGCAGCAGAGAAGCGTGTGGACAGAGATCAAAGGAGCCACGCTGGTTTAAGCAGCCCCTCCACACCCCTCAGCCCCCAGTCATGAGTCTGTGGTTACCTTGGGCGATTCGGGGCACTCTGCCCTCTGCCAGACCTGGACCCCCAGATGAGCCCAGGCCAGCACACTGCCAAGCAGGTGGGCGGCTCCATGCCTGACTGTGGCACACGCAGCCAGGGGATAGTAGAGGGCAGGGTAATAGAGCAGGGCCAGAATCTTCCAGGGCCCTGGAAGGCAAGACAGGCAGAGAGGCACATGATGGAGGGGCAGAGGTGGGGCCTGGGTCCAGCCCACCTAGGCTTCTCTCCCGTCTCCACCTTCCAAGTCCCTCAGCTGGTTCAGTGGGCAAAAGCCCTGCATTCAAACCCAGGCACTTAGTCTCAGCTCTGTGATCTTGGGCAAGTTACCTCTTGGAGTCTCAGTGTCCCCATCTGAAAAATTGAAATAATAGTAGTAAATTAGCAAAAACAAAATGAGAAAGTAGGAGTTCCTGTCATGGCTCAGCATTAACAAATCTGACTAGCATCCAGGAGGATGCAAGTTCAATTCCTGGCCTCGCTCAGTGGGTTGAGGATCTGGCATTGCCATGAGCTGTGGTGTAGGTCACAGAGGCAGGTCAGATCCTGTGTTGCTGTGTCTGTGGTATAGGCTGGCAGCCGCAGCTCTGATTCAACCCCTAGCCTGGGTGCCTCTATATGCCGCGGGTGCAGCCCTAAAAAGGAGGCAAACAAACGAAAAACCAAAATGAGAAAATATATGTCGTCCTTAGCACTTAATATCTGAGTTAGTACTCAGTAAATTAAGCTACTGTGTTATTACTGCTCCCTTCTTTGACCCTCCATTGTAAAATGGGGCTGATATCTGTGCTTTTTGGAGTCGTTGTGAGGATCGGATGATCTATGGAGGTCATTTTTTGGTTTGTTTGTTTGTTTTGTTTTGTTTGGCTATAACCATGGCATATGGAAGTTTCCGGGCTGCAGCAAAAGCTGCAGTTGTGGCAATGCCAGATCCTTAACCCCTGTGCAGAGCTGGGGATCAAACCTATACCAGTGCTAAGGAGGTCATGTTTCAGGGAAGTGGCTCCTCCAGATGGCAGCTGTCCTTTTTACCATCACCTCCTTGAGCCCAGCTCAGTTCTCTAGGGCCCTTCCTCGCTCCCCTCCCCACCCTTCTCCATGCTCACACAGAACAGAGCTGTCTGTCTAGGGGACTCAGCCTGTGCCCATGAATTAGAGTTCTCTCCTTCCGGAGGGTGGGGTTTGCACAAGAACAGAGGAAGCAGAGAGGGCAGTACTGACCCCAGGACAGAATAACAAAGGTTTTGGGCCTGTGGTGGGACAGGTGGGTAGGGTCACAGGACAGCTTCTTCTGGGCTGAGGTTCACAACTGGGATGGGGAGCCCCAGTGCTCTGGCTTCCCACCCCACCCCCCATCAATCCAGCCCATGGCCTCAGCTGTGCTGGGTACCTTGGCCAAGTGGTGAGGCGAGGGTCAGGAAGGGCAGTGGGTCCTCAGTGGGGAGCAGCAAACACAGGGAGCTGAAGAGGACCATGAAGACAGCAGCAGGCACGGTCCGGGGCCTGTCCCCAGCCAAGAAATCCACAGGGCTGGTGCAGAGGCAGGGGCAGGACAGGAGGGAGTTGCTCAGGCCCTGCACGCCCATTACCTCCCGCCATGTTCCATAAAGCAGGGAGGTGGCGCCTGTCCCACTTTCCAGATGGGGAAACTGAGGCCCCTTCATGTATGCATTCCACAGATACTGCCTTTGTCCCACAGACATTTGTGGAGTGCCTGCTATGTATCAAGGTCTGGGTCCTGCAGCAAAGTGACGCAGGAACCACCCCCCAACACACAGACAAACAGACACACACACACACACACACACACACACAACAAGCCTGAGCACTGCTCCCTCCTCCCACTCTGGAAGCTCCAGGAAATAGCCGCCTCCACACTAATTGGTCTGTCTGGGCTGGCAGATCTTCAGAGAGCTGGAAAGTCACAACATCCTTATGCAACGGCCGCCGCCTTGGCCTGGGAGTGGCCCCGGGGCAGAGGGCAGACAGCGGGCACAACTGTCCCAGGCATCGCCCCTCTGGGCTCAGAGCAGACCACTCAGACCCTCTGCTTCTGGGTTCCAGCTTGCCCTCATGCCCCGAAGGCTCTGTCCTGCCCATCCCCAGGCACAGCAAGGACTTTCCTGGGCCAGCCAGTGCGGCAGAAACCGCAGGTGAGTTCTCCAGCAAAAAACCAGCATGGCAGACCCCACCTCCAGGTGCAGCCCGGGTCTGGGGTACAAGGCTGTCTACACTGCAGATCCTCCACCACCTCCCCCAATACTTCGTCTCTCCCTCACAAGCCCACTCAGTTCCATCAGCCTCAGGGTCGTCCCCATCCCCAGACTCTAGGATTGCAGGGCTGAAGGAGACACAAGCAGAAGATTTCAGTCATAGGGACTGGTGGTCAATCCCTCATCAATCTGCCTTGACGTCTCAGGGTCCCGATAACACCCTTGGGAAAATGAGGGTCAAGATGACATGGGGTGATTACGGCCTGTCCAGACCATGGGCTGCCAGGGGGGTGTGGCCTGGAGCTGGGCCCTCTGGAGTTCAGTCTCCCTGGGGTCTGGAAGAAGAGCAGGTGCACCTGAGTGGGTCCCTCCCCTTCCCTCTAGGGGTCCCAACTAAGCCTGGAGATCTGGGTGGAGGCGGGGAGAGCCCCCAGACAGACAGAGTTTGGGGTGTCATGGAGGCCAGAGCTGACTTCTAGGCATCTAACAGCTCACCACCCTCCCAGAGCAGCCTGATATCTGAGCCCCCTGAGTGGGGGTGCTCAGGCCAAGGACCAACCTGGGCAGCCCGGGCCTGCCGTGCCCACAGTGGGGCCAGAGCTGGCGGCGCCTCACCAGCATGGCCAGCAGCAGCAACACGAGGATCTGAAAGGAGAGCACAGAGGAGGGCTCGGGGGGCCCAGGCCTTCCCTGAGGGGCTAAGTCAAAGCACTGGCCCCACGTGCCCCCTTCTCCCCAGTGCACACCCATGCAGCATCTTGGGGAAGGCTAGGAGGTGACAGAAGTCTGAGTCGCTGGACTCAGTCTACCTCCTGGTTTGGGTCCCCAGCCTGGGAGAGCTCCCAGTAGCCCCTCCACATTTGAGCTCCAGGGTCTCCCTCCACCAGCCCTAGCAGGGAACACACCGCCCCCTGCCCAGGCTGGCAGTGGGTTGCAAGCCAGTTTGGACTCACCGACAACACGGCTAGGCAGGCGTGGTAGAGGCCGGGTGGCACACTGGGGTGACAGGAGGGTACCACCCTGTAGAAGGAGTGAAGGCAGGGTCAGGCTAGGTAGGGGCGCGCGCACACACACACACACACACACACACACCAAGGTGTGCAGCCAGGTTTGGGGGTCCAGGCTGTCTCTGCTGGGGCTCTATCTACCATGTCCCTCTACCCTCTGATGTCTCTTCCACAAACTTGCCCCATTCACCTCCTCAGGGCTATCCTGGGCCTCTCATGCCCCAACGGTGTGCCGGACCAGGCCAAGCTTTGAGGTCACAGGGTTGAAGGAGACAGGGGTTCCCCGGGGGAAGACATGGGAAAAAGAGAATGGGCCAGTATGGCTTTCCTATACATCAAGGCCCGCTTCATTCCTCCCTCCTCTAGGAAGTCTCCCTGACTGCTGCAGTTCCCACAGTTCTCTCCTCCAAACTGTGCCTGAGATACCGCCTGGGTCCAGCCATCAAGCAATGGGTCCTATGATTGGCCCTTCACTCATGAGCATCTGAGCCTGGTCTGTGTCTATGATAGGAATGATCTACCTTGATCTTCCAGGGTTTATGTCTCTCCTTGACCAGTTTTGCCTTTATGAAGGGCTGGGTCACGTGGCAGAGAAAAGCATCAAGTAAGGAGCCCTGAGCTCAGGGCTGGAGCTGGACCTGGGAGGGCAGACAGGACCGGGTTCCTGGAGGCGAGGTAGAGCTCCGGGATGGCCCAGCTGGAGCCTAGGAGCGCCAGAGGGAAGACACCCACGTGGGCAGGGCCAGCAAGTTCTGGTGGGCAAGGCATCAGAGGAAGCCCTGTGCTGTATGTAGCTGGACCCTCCCTGCCCAGAAGATTCACCCACCCACCTAGGGTCCCTGTGGCTACGTGGAAAAGAGAAATCCCAAGGAGCCTGTGCTGGGAGGGCCGTGCCTCCCTGAGCTTGGAAATCCCAGAGAGTGAAAAGCAGGAAAGACCTCAGTCATGTGGGCTTGTCCTTGGGGAGGAGGGACACAATAAGTCTGTTTTGTGCAACTTCTTGGCCCGGGACAGAGCCGTCCTCTTCCCGAAGCGGAACTGCGCTCGTGGGAGAGTAGCTGCCATGGAGGGAATCAGGTTCCTGCTGTCCGAGCCCAAACCTCGCATTCCCCGTTTCCAGCTCTGAGGCATCTTACTTGACTATGTGGGAGGAGGGTTGGGGGAGGCAGGGTCCCTGACCAGCCCCAAGAGTTCAAAGCCACCACCCCAGGCCCTGTCAGCCTGCACCACATCACCTGACGATGTCCTACTCACTCCTGCCTTCCAGACCCAGCCAGGGCAGGGGCTCAACAAATGGGCCCTGGAGCAGCCTGACCAAGAGCCACCCTTACCCCCATGGACCCCTCCAGGGCCCTGAATGGGGGAATCTCCGGCTCTTTCTATACCACCTGGGACTCCTCATCTACCCTTTTCTTAGTTTGGCTGAGGCTCAAAATGTTTGAGGTCTGAGCAACGAAACTTAGGCTGAGCAAATGTTTGTTTGGCGGATGGTTCGCGGGGCCATGTTTTGTGCTGTGGGACAGGCAGGATGGCACAGGCACAAAGAACACCGTGTCAGGCAGGGTGGGAGCTGGATCCTTGAAGGGGCACAAGCAGAGGCTAAAGGACACAGAAAAGGGAGAGAAATTTGGGGCCAGGCCTCAGGGGGGATGGTGTTTGAGCTTGAGAGATGGTTCGCATCTCTTTAGGCAAATAAAAGGCAAGGGAATTCTAGGTAGAGAGAAGAGCGTGAGCAAGTGGAGCGACAGGCAGTAGACAGCGTGGCTGGGGCCAGGCAGGGTTTTCAGCTTGCTTGCAACCTAGGGCAGACAGAGAGCTGGTTAAAGCAGGCATGGGGGGCACTAGGGAGCCACTGAGGACTTTTTGAGCAAGGCAGCCTTTCTGGATTTACGGATATTTCTGTGAGTAGATTTGAATAACAATAACAACCAGAAAAACTAGTACTGACCAAGTATTGCCTAAGTTCCAGGCACGGTTTATTCCATATATTAACTCAGTTATTACCTAAGAGGTGGATGCTGTTAGTATCCTCCTGTGTAGACAAGGAAAACGAGGCTCAGAGAGGCTACGTATGTGGCCCAAATCACACAGCTGGTGAAGCACCAGAGCCAGGACTCAAACTGAGGTCATCTGGCTCCAGCAGCCATTTGTGACCAGGGTGTGAGAGGTAAGGAGTATGTGGAGGAAGATAATAAGTCAAACCCCATGAAACTGCCATCTCTGTACCTCAAAAACAGTCGAGTACTAGTATTTTCAAGCGGTTCTGCATAAATACTTGCTGGGGAGCGAAAATGCCAGGCAGCATCTCAGGAATTTATGAGGAAGGATTTATACGCCTTGATGTGGAGAAACAGACGGAAGGGGGGGTTTGGGGGATGCCTTGAGGGTTTGGGGCCTTATTCCAAGACGAAGGATGAGGACCAGAGCCAAATGGAGCCCAAGGAAGCTGAGGCCTGGTCTTGGGCAGTTCAGAGGTGGTGATGGGCACAAAGGCCAGACTACAGGGTGGTGAGGACACTGGGAGGAGAAGCAAGATGACTGTTCTAGAACTCTGGCTCAGAGTAAGGACTGCAAAGGACCCCATCCAGAAAGGAGGGTAGAGCCCATCTTTGTGGTGAGAGGAAAGGTGGACGGGTCAGGTGGGGGTCCTGTGGTCCCCGGGAAGCCTGGAGCCCTGCTGCCTGATGCTGCCCCCCCTACCCAACCCCACAGCAGAAGAGCCTGCAGATGTCCCTGCTGTTGGCCTCACTTAGTGGGAGGGCAGGCCATGAAGGAAACCTCCCACTTCCGCCTTCCAGGCAGCCCTTTGAAGTGGTGGGGAGGTGACTGACATCCTGGACAGCGGCCACAGATGTATTTGTATCCCCAGGCTCTGGCTGGGAAGCTCAGAATTGACGATGGGTGGATGACACATGAGCACATGGCAAGTGGGGCCCATAACCTGGAGCCTCTTGGGGGAGGAAAGAGCCAGCTCAGCTTGTACACATCCCTCTGCCTCCGCAAAAGACCCCAGACAATGCATCCCATCCCCATCAGGCTCATCTACTCCCCAACCTCTTCAACCAGGTCCTGTCACCTGGATAAGTGTGACCAGGAGATTAAGTCCTTCCCAGACACTGTCACCAGTGCCCACAACCCTGACTCCAGCCTACTGGGGCACATGGAGATGGGGCGAGCACCGTCCAGAGCTCCTCAGAACTGTGGGGGTCCCCTCTCCCTGGATGTCTGACTCACCCAGGGAGAGGTTAAGTCCAAGTTCATCTCCTTGGGATTCCCCTGAGCTCCCAGCTTCCCTCTCCCACCTTTGGTAGGAAGCTCGACTTGGTTTAGCCAAGTACATAGATTCAAACAAAGCTTCTCATTCTTCTCTGTGATGGGAGAAGGGAGCTGCAGATTCTAGATGCCACCCTGATTAGAGGTAGTCTCCTTATCACCCAGTCCCTGCCGTGCACCCCCTTTATTCTAAGGCCATATCTAAATACCTGAGCCACTAGAGCTGGCTGCAGGCATTTGGCCTGAGCCAATGCCTGGGCCCTGAGGCAGCCAAGGACCAAGGACATAGCTTCAAAATAGGGCCTTAACCCAGGCCAGGGGCTGTGTCCACCTGTGGCTCCTGGACCCCTCTCCATTCTGCTGCTTCTCCCACCCCCAACACACAGGGGGACCTGGGAAGCCCTGGGCTCTCAAGGTCAGCTGGGGAGAGGAAGAAGGGCATGTGTTTACTGACAGCAGGGCTGCTTTCCAGGTGATGAGAACCCCGAGTCCTCCAAACAACTGCTCCTTCCCCCAGGCCTGGGTGGGGCCCCCATCCCTACTGGGTGACCCCGATCTGGCCAGGCCACAGCCCCAGCCCCTGGGGAGGCACGTGAGCATTTTCCCTTCTCTGGTTTTGATTGTTGATGGAGAACAGATGTGCACACATCTGGCTCAGCAAGCCCCCAGCCTCACCTTTCCAGTTCCCAAAGCCTCAGACAGAGCATGGTGGTGGGGGCTGGGGTCAGGGCCAGGAACAACAAGGGGGGACCTGGGCTCTGGGGCCCACGTAGGCAAGGCGTCCTTGGCAGCATGGGGGCACAGGGAGGCCCAGCTCCTCCACCAGCGTGCATGGACTAAACAAAGATAGAAGGGATCGGGGCAGTGGCGGCTGTGGGCTGGGTCCTCAAGCCACGCTGGGCTAGGCTGAACCTGCCTCCCTCCCCTGGGCCGCCCAGAGCTCTCCTGCTGAAGAGAACAGAATCTCATCTTCACGGAGACTCAGACCAGCCAAAGCCAACAGGGCCAGAGTGTTTCCTCAGGCTTCCCCTGCCCTGGGCCTGCCCAGAGAACCTGACACTTGCTGAAAAGCACAGCCCAGATGGTCACCACAGGGACCAGTAACCCCCTGAAGGCAGTCCCAACTTCCCTCAACACTCACCCAGAACTACACCCTGGCTACAGGCCAGAGTCACTGAGGGAGCCACCCCAGCCTGGCTGGATCTGAGTTTGCAAGGATGGGGCCCAGGAATCTGTATTTTAAACACACCCTACAGGTGCTTCTTAGGTGACTAGCCTGGTCCAGGTCCCATACCTCAAGTATCTTAACACCAGGGCAAGGGCATGTAACAGGTACGGAGACTGAAGCTCAGAGAGGTTGTGACGTGCCAAGGGGCCACACAGCAAAGGAGCGGCAGAGCCCACCGACCGCAGCAGCCCTCACTCAAGGTCTTCCCCATGCCCCCACATCAGTAACCTCTGCCACACCCCATGTGCTGGAGGACCCCGCCAGGGGTTCCAACTCACCCCTCCGGCTGGAGCTCCTGGCCGCCCTGGGGCTCGTCGATGTACCAGCTGCCATAGTCGTCGTCTGCGGCTCCGGAGGAGGTCTGGTTCCCTGAGCCCTGGGTCGACATTCCCTGGTCCTTCTCTTTCGGCCGCCCCCAAACAAGAGGGAAAAAGCCACTCTAGATGTGAAAAGAGGCTTAGGGGAGGGGAAAAAACAAGAAAGAAAGAAAACCCAAACAAAGAAACGTTTCTTTTTAATCCTAAAGGTTACTTTCTTGCTTTTAGCTCCCTGGGAAAAGCCGGTCTGGGAGTGAGGGCCCGGGACAGGACGAGGGGAAGGGCTTCTCCTGTCCCCTCCTGTCCCTTCCCGTCCAGTCTGCAGGAGGCGTTATCCCTTGGGGACAGTGCCCCCTCGGGGTCCTTGGGCTCTCACTGGAGCACCTGTCTGTCGCTCTGTCTGACTGGCACCGTCAGGCTTTGACTCAAAGCATCATTTTCAAAGAAGTTTTGTCTAATCCAAGCTGCTCACAGACAACTCCCCCCTTCCTTCCCCCTCACCAGACCCACTCAGACGGACCCACAGACACACACGCAAGGAAGGACCAGGGAGGAAGGAGCTGCAAAGATGAAAGGGTGGGCGGGCAGCGGGCGGGCTCAGCACAGCCTCCCGGACCCTCCCAGCCTAGTCTCCCGGACCCCCTTCCACTCTCAGGGGTCCAGCCCAATCCCCCCCTCTTTGTTCAAACTCCCTTGAGACCATCCCCCAGCCTCAGCCTGCCCCTCACTGGTCCCCTGGGGCCTCATGATGGGAACACACCATGGTCTTCACAGGCCCCCTCCCCATTGGTGGCCTGAGCGCAGGAGGAGTGTGGCCAGGGGAACTAGCACCCGACTGCACGCACATACCTGCCTTCAGGGCCTGCCCCCAATCTCCCACACCTCTGCCCAGCACATGTGTGGGGCCCCACACACAAGTCAGGCATTCCTACAGCCCAGGGAGCCGGCTGGGACTGGGCGGGGGGTGGAGGCGAGGGAGGGAGACATCTATTCCCTCTCCTGGAAGAACATGTGTCTGACTGGTAAAACCTTTCTGTTTCTCCAACTTGATTTCACAAGGAGATAACTCACCCCCACAAGGCGGAAATTAGTCCTTTAAACACGAACCAGACCCACGGGCAGGCAAGAACCCCGCCTGCCTCCTGTTCCTCCTGGAGTATGGGGTGACGGTGAGGGTGAAGAAGGCAGGGTCTAGGCAGGGTGTGGGGGTTCCTCTCCAACACCCTTAGCTGGCTTCCCTCCCCCTCTTGGCCCCCAACCGTAGGGGGAGGGGTAGTGGTGGTGGAGGTGGGGTGGGTGGGTAATGGCAAGATGCAGACAAGGCAGAGAGTAGCTCTCAGATTCCTATCCCTGGGTGGGGGTCAGAGGGGCCCCCCGACCCTTGGCGGATCCCTAGCCTTCTAATACCCCACAGGGTGCCTAGGCCATGGTGCTCACCAGCAAAGCCATTCATTCAATAAGCTTTTCAAAAAGACATTCACTTATTCTTTTAACAGACATTCATTGAACACCCACTGGGGCCCTGAAATAGTCTACAGTTTGGGAGGAGCACAGACAAGTTGGTAAATAACCTCAAGGGGGAGGCACAGAGTGCCCTGACTTGTAGTAGGAAACTGAATGTGGTCCAAAAGGATGAGGGGGAGGGGCTTCCTGAAGAAAGAAACCTTTCAGTGGGGAGCTGAGGGTGGAGGGTGTGGCAGTGTGGAAGGAAGAGTGTTACCGATAGAGGGAACAGCATAGGTGAGGCTCAGAGGGGACATACAGAACTGGAAGTCCTAAAAGCTCCAACTTCTGTAGCCAGGCCCACAAGGCCTTCTGGCACGAGGGCCTGAGAGCTCTGTTGGCCTTGGTTCTTCCTATTCCCTCCCAAATGGCTGCTCTTCTGGTCTCCACTCCCCCCCAACCCCACCCCTGCCCCGGCCTATAGAGATGTCAGCATCTGCTGACTCAGAGCTGAACCAGAACTTTATTTGATGCAACACAGGAGCCCACACTGCCTTTCTCATCCCAGGGATTTGGGGTGAATCCTGACTCTCAGCCCTGGCTCTGAGCTCCTGAGGGCAGAGCCTGCCTCTTCTCCTCCTCCTCCCTCCTTCTCCTGGTGCACAATATACGGCTCTGGGGCCAAAGGGACTTTCTCAATGGGGCTTGGCAAAGCCATGGCTTGTTCTGGTAACCATCGCCCCTCCATGGGCCTGTCCCATGCGGGCTACTATTTCTCCAGACGGGTTTCCAGAGCCCTCTGCTCCAACACCATAGCCCTCATTCCCTTCACTGCTCAAGAGTCTTAGATCCACAGCTAAGGGAGCAACTCCTTATCTGATTTTAGGCCTCCCCTTCCAAAAATTGGAATCCAGTCTGTGTCGGGGCACTCACTCCCTCTATGAGGTAGAGAGGTTCATAGCTGAATAACTCTACCTGTCAGAAATGGCTCCCTTCCCTGGTGGAAGTCTGAATCTTCCTCCCCAGTCTGGTTTGTTCATTCCCTCATTCAGTCAACAGAGATTGACTGCATGGCAGCTAATGTGCCAGGCCAAGTTCTCCATGCTGAGAATACAGCACTGAGCAAGACAGATAAAGTCCTGTACCCCTGGGGAACCTTATGTGTGGTAGGGGGCAGCAGGGACATAAAACGTGTGTCCTATGGGCTGAGAGGGAAAATAAAGTGGGATAGGACAGGAGAGGCAGACACACAGGAGCTGACTGCTTTAGGCAGGATGGGTGAGGAAAGGTTCCAGCTGAGAAGGTAATATTTGAGCAGACACCTGAAGGAAGAAGGGTACCCACCTGGACACTGAGGAAAGAGGCTACCTGGGGCCCATCGGCCTCAGGGGCTACAGCCAGCCTGGCAGGGATGGGCCCAAGCTAAGTCTAGGCACAGCCCCAACCCCAACATACCCCTCCCTGACCTAATGCCTGGTCTGCCCCCAAAGACTCTTGCCAGTGGAGACCATCCCTCCCCTCAGGAATAGGCCAGGGCTCATAGTATCATCTCCCTCCTCGCTGGGGAGGTAGAGAGGCCACCGTTGGGGAGGCCCTAAGCAGAGGTGACGAAAGGGTGAGCTTCGCCCCCCCTCCCCAGGTATGGGCGCCAGGGAGAGAGGGCAGTTCGTGCCCATTTCCTTTGTCAAGGCCAGGCTGGAAATGCGAGGAAGCAGGTGCAGAAGGAAAGAGCTGGTTTCTATAAGGCAGAGGGAAATGTCAGGTTGGTGAGGCAACCTACCTGGGTTTGACCTCTGGGACTGGCTGTGTGACCTTGAGGGATTCCTTTGGCCTCTCTGAGTTGCAGTCCTGCTTCTCTCCCAGGATGGGCAGCTTATCCAGCCAGGAGATTCTTTGATTGTGGGCTCTTCTCTCCCCAAGGCCCCCACTCCCTGCCCTCAATGACTTCATAGCCCAGGAATGTGGAGCAAGCACATCAGGCAATGGTTTCAGTAAGAAGGTCAAAGCCACAGAGAGTGGCTCTTACTGCCTCGACATTCCCTCACTGTCTTCCACCCACCCTCCTGGCCCCCAGCTCCCCCGTCCACTCTAATGAGGACAGGGAGGCAGGCTGGGTCAAAGATCCATGGATTCTAGGTGGCTGCATGGCTCAGGCTGGGAAGAGGACCCCACTGCTGGAGCCCAAAGTACCTCCCCAGCCTGAAGCCAGGAGAACTCACATCTGTGAAATGGTAGGCTACCGCTGAGTTGTTAGGAAGGATGCCACCTGGCCAGACTGAAGGCTGGCAAAGAAAAGTATCGAGAGGAGAAAGATGGTAATGACAGGCTCCGGAAGAATTTCTCCAAAGGCCTGGCGGCAAAGTCCGGGGCCTGACTCCTGCAGTTGGCTTTACAGGGGAACTTGCACCCAGAAGAGTCAGAAGCTGGCAGCTGTCATCAGGAGAGGAGGGGCTGGTGAATGGAGGTCCTTGGGAGGCAAGTAAAAGCTCAGAGAAGAGAGAAGAGGGGAGGCAGGAGACAGTTTGAGTAGTCTTGGAGACTTCCTGGAAGAGGGGGCCTGGAGCAGGGCCCTGAGGTCACATAGGTAATGATGACAAGAGTGAGGTGTAAGTGTCTCAGGAGAGCTGAAAAGAGAATTCTGAGAGGCAGGGAGAGAGCAGGGCAGGGGGTCAGGGCTGCCAGGCTGTTCCCTCATGAGGCCATGTGGGCACATTCAGATGGGGCTGACGCCACTGAGCAGCCCAAGCCAGCGAGGGGCTCAGACTGGGGGGTGGCAAAGCCCTGCTCACTGTGGGGGGTGGGGGGGTGGGTCACAAAAACTTCTGGGCTCTGAGCAGACAAAGACCATCTGCCATCTGGGCCTGGCAAGGAGCTGCCCTGCCCTGCCCTGCCCCTCAGGCTGGAGCTGGCCCATGAAGGCCTCAGGAGAGGGCTTCCTTCCTCCCCATGTTTTTGTTCAAGTTGATTAAATCTGAGGAATTTTTGCGTCCAGGAACAGAGGCCCACGTGTGTGCCTTCAGCAGCCTGTGGTTATCAAAATGCTCAAAGGGCAAAGTGCTAAGCTTAAAAGAAGTTGACAGGGGGCCAGAAAGAGTGAGGAAGAACCTCAGAAACACCAGCAGGGACTCCCAGATCCTCCAGAGCACCTCTAGAATCTCAGCAGTATCCCAAGAATTTTAGGAACACCCTAAGCTCTCCTGTGTCACCCCCAGGCACCCCCAGAGCCTGGGGAACATGCCAGAACATCTAAAACATCTCAGAACTGCAGCCACATTCCAAGGACCCTCAAACTCTGGCAAATCAAGCACAGGTTGGGGCAAGATGGTCAAAACCATGGTGGGCAGTTGCAAAGGGCCCAGAGACACCCCCTCCCCACTCCTCACCACCCTCCCATCCCAGCCTGTGGCTCTCTGAGTGTACTGCACCCCTCCAAAATTCTACAGCACTTGAACCTTAGTAACACCTCAGCGCCTCAGCAACACCCCCATTTCCCAGCATCACAGCAGAGAAAGGCCAAGGGGTGCCTCAGTCCAGGAATGATGGGATGACTGATGCACCTGCCTGTGCAGCCCAGCCCCCCATGAGCCTGTGGATAAGCAGCCAAGGCAGGTTCAACCCCACACGGACCAGTGAGCTCTGGGTCTGCCCCATCAACACAGTGTGCTCGCATGCAAGCACCAAACTGCCCCCAGCACACTCAGGTGCCTAACCCTGGCTCCGGACCAAACTGCACCCTATTCAGTGGCTGGAAGGCAGTGCTGTGGGCTGCTAAGCTTATGAGGGGAAAGTGGGGATGGCTCTCTGCCCCCTACCTCTCTTGTCATATGGGAGCATCAGAAACAGCATCTGACAGGTCCTTCTTGGAATTCTCCTGCCCCCTCACCAATGGCATCATCATAGCATGAGGGATTTAGGCCAGACTGCTCTGGCATGAGTGTGGACAATGGTGAGGAGGAGGGTAGTCAGCTGTTCTGGGAGAGCAGTGTGTTCTTCCCTCCCAGAGGGCTAGGCTAGAACTGACTCAGAGGAGGGAAAGCAGGCAGGCAGATTTCAACTCAGGACAAAGGTAGCTTTCTTAGTTTCACAGAGTCGTGAGCCCCGCATTGAAGGAGGCAATCAAGGAGAGGCTGGGGGAGTTCCCGTCGTGGTGCAGTGGTTAACGAATCTGACTAGGAACCATGAGGTTGTGGGTTCGATCCCTGGCCTTGCCCAGTGGGTTAAGGATCCGGCGTTGCCGTGAGCTGTGGTGTAGGTCGCAGACGCGGCTCGGATCCTACATTGCTGTGGCTCTGGCGTAGGCCAATGGCTACAGCTCTGATTTGACCCCTAGCCTGGGAACTTCCATATGACACGGAAGCGGACCAAGAAAAGGCAAAAAGACAAAAACAAACAAACAAAAAACCCAGGAGAGTCTGGGACCATCAAGATCTTTACAGAGGATCTCCTGCTTTCAGAGGAGGGCTAGCCAAAAGGCCATGAAGATTCTCCCACCTCTTGGGAGACTGTCCTTTTCCAGCACATCTTCCCTGGGATGGTGCCACCATGGTCTAGCCTTGAGATGTAGGCTTTGTGCGGCCCTCCTTCCTCACCAAGCACACCCACTGCTGGCAGATCTCCTGAGCTCTCTCTCCTTGTTCCCTGCTGCCCACAGGACAGGGGTCTCCGTCAATTTCTTGCCCAACAGCAGGCCCTACTCAGACACGACTCTTCTGATGTCTCCCTGCCTTTCGGAGCTTGCACTTGCTCTCTGGGGTCCCCTAGGTAAGCCATCTCCAGGTCTCCAACCTCATGCCTCAGGATTGCTCAACCCTACCATTCCTGCCCTCTTCCTGCCCCACATCTTTGTTCATGTTCTGCCCCCCAACTCCCCAGCGTGCCTTTGCTTTGCTCCCCCACCTGTTCCAATCCTACCTGGCCCAAAAGGCTTAGCTCCAGCCCTACCTCCGCCAGGCGTTCTCGTGACTTCTCCCTTCTGTATCTCCTCCTTCTTCTTATTGATTACCCTGAGGAGTCCTGTCCCTCCAGGCAGACGTGCTCCCCAACAACGGGGACCTCCTTCTCTGAGCACCAGCACCAGCTCTGGCTGGGATCCCAGAGGGATGACTGTTGTGCCGTCTCAGCAGTTGGCCCTGAGTAGAGGCCCCAGCACCTGCTTTAAAAGGTGTTTGATCTCCTCCTCCCAGAAAAGCAGCTCCCTCCTTCCTGCCAGCTCTGGCCCTGCCCCTCCTCCCTCCCCCCAGGCCTCCCGCCTGTGATTCCAGGATCAGAGAAGCCCACCCCACCCCCCATCTCTCCAGCTCAGGCCCACAGCCCGGCTGGGGCCCCACACAACACACAGGGCAGCTTGTCTTTGGCGGAGCCTCTCCCACCCCCAAACCATTTGCCGAAACTTGATCTCCTTGGCCCTCAGAGTCACCTCGGTGGAGAAGGCTGCACAGGGCTTTGATGGCTGAGTTTCCCCAGCTGTGGCCCAGGATGGGCTCAGGAACCCCCTACCTACCTTCATTTGTCACCATCCATCACTCCCAGGAGGCTATTGCCTGATGAATTGAGCCAGAGGAGAACCACCAGCTAAGCTTTTAATAACCCGATCAGCGTCCTGCTGCTGCCCAGCTGGGCTGAGGGCCCTGACCGTAGGAAGGGGGGATTTGTCACACCTTCGTGGAGCTTTGGGGCTCAAATTTCAGGTATGGTCCATTCCAGGGGAGAGCCAAATGCTCTCTTAGAGAGCTTTCTCTTCAACTCCTCATGGCTCGGTCTGTCTCTAGAAGAAGGCTAGGGTTCTGGGGCCTGCTGTTCGTCCCGAGTACATTCCTACAACCCCCAAGGCTGATCCCCGTCCCTGAGCTGGGCTCAGGCTCACCATGCCGCCCCCTCTCCCTCCTAGAGGGGGTGCCCCCTGAGGGGTGTAAACAGGATTGGAGAAGGAAGGAAGGGCTCAGAAGGTTCTAAAACATGGTGCTGTGGTAGTAAGGAAGGGGGCAGGGATAAAGGTGGGGACCAGAAGCAGGATCCGAAATTCCCAGGAGAAGGCTACCAGGAGAGGGTCTCCCTACCCAGAGGAGAAAGGAGGAAGAGTCAACAAAAGGGTGGGGCAGCCCAGGCGGCATTAGGATGTGAGACTGGCTTCCCGTGATGGGACAGACCCTGGAAAGGAGGGCACAGTGGTGAGGATGATGCCAGGCCAGTGCCTGCCTGGTAGCTGGGAGGGAGGGAGGGAGAGGGCTCGGTCTAAGTCAAGACCCGAAGCGGTCTCTTCCTCATGGAGAAGAAGGATTTTCATAGGAAGGGTTAACCCATACACCAGGAGAGAATTCAACTTTGGCCCATTTTTAGGAACCTATCCTCAAGGACCACTTGGATATGTATATATGCAGAGAAGATGCCCACGCCTATTTGTAATATAAAAATTTGACAAGCCCAATATCTATCAATAACCTTTGATAAATCTATTTGGTAAGGTACCATTCAGCTGTTGCAAAGAATGAGGTGGACTGGCGTGGTTGAACCTCCAAGATATAGGGTCCCATAAAAATAACCAAGAATGCAAGTTGCAAAATAATACATATATGTGTGTATTTTCCTTTAAACTAGGTATAACTTTGTGTGTGTGTGCGTGTGTGTGTAAATACACAAAAAATGAATATGGCAGATACAGCAAATGTTCATAGTGGTCACACTTGGGAGAAATGACTTTGGAGAAATGAAAGGGCATTCTCACTTATTCGAAATACGTATTTTAAACGTATTATCTACATATCTATCTTTCTATCTATCTATCTATCTATCTATCTATCTATCTATCTATCTATCTATCTATCTAACGTAAGTAAAAGGAAAACGGTATGGCTGTATCAAAGCTGCTGGGAGGAGCTATGGTGGCATCACTAAACTATGTGAAATGGACTCTGTCCCCAACATATTCCACAGCCTCTCTTTTTTTTTTTTTTGTCTTTTTTGTCGTTGTTGTTGTTGTTATTTCTTGGGCCGCACCCGCGGCATATGGAGGTTCCCAGGCTAGGGGTCGAATCGGAGCTGTAGCCACCGGCCTATGCCAGAGCCACAGCAACGCGGGATCTGAGCCGCGTTGACCTACACCACAGCTCACGGCAACGCCAGATCGTTAACCCACTGAGCAAGGGCAGGGACTGAACCCGCAACTCATGGTTCCTAGTCGGATTCGTTAACCACTGCGCCACAACGGGAACTCCTCCCACAGCCTCTCTTGAAGCTAGATGCAGTCCTGAGACTAAGCATTAGCCAATGCGATGGAAAAAGAAGTGTTGAGCATAACTTTCAAGGAGGTGTTTTTTAAAAGAAAAACGTTTTCTTTAGCCTTCCCTCCTTCATTGGTTGAAATGCATCTATAATGGCTGGATCTCAAGCAGCCATCTTGGGCTATGAGGTGGAGGTCATGACTTAGATAGGCTAGAGCAGTAAGTTAGCTGCAAAGACAGAGTCTGAGCAAAGACCAGATCTTAGAGCTGGAGGAGATCTCAGAGAACCCTGCACCACCCATATTCACTATCACATCCCAGAGGAAACTGAGAACCAGAGAGGCCACAGATGCCAGGGGCAGTGATGGAGCTAAGAGAAACTTTGTCAGAGATCCTCTACCCCAGCCCCACCCACATGCACCCGCAGAGTTCGTGGTTCTTTCCCCAGAAACCTCTCTTCCCAGAACTTTGATGCTGTTCCATTCCGTGGCTGGAGGACACCCTCTGGGGCCCAGTCCTGGGGCTGGGTGAAGGCCCCCAGAGTTGGTTAAGTGGCAGGCCTGGGCCCCACCTCTCAGCACTCTGATGAGCACACCACAGAACCTGTGCCCCCTGGTGGGTGGGTGTGTCAGAATCTCTTTACTTGGCTTCTTTCTCTCTCTCTGCCTCTCTGCCTCTCTGTCCTCCTGTCTGCCTGTCTGTGCTGGTCCATCAGTTCCTCTTTCATCCCTATTATCATCTCTCTCTAGCCTACCCTCTCTCTGTCTGCCTCAGTTGGCCCATCTGCTCTCTTTCTGTCCCTCCTTCTAACTCTGTCTCTGCCTCATTCTTTCTTGGTCGAGATCTGCCTCTCTCTGCTCTCCCTCTATTTCCCTTTTTGTTTCTCTCTCCTGCTCTCTTGTGTCTCTGTCTCCCTCTCTCTGAGCCTAACTGTGAAGCTTCTCTCTCTTCATAAAGTTTTAGGCAGTACCTTTTCTTGAGACAGGTTGTGTGCTGACTTGGTGCTGCCCTGGCCAGCTCCTGCTCCGTCTCTGCCCCACTCACCTGCTTTGTTGGCCTCTGCTGCTGTAGGAGGACTGGCACTGGTCTCAGAACCCCCAGAGTCTGCAGGACCCCCCAGGCAGGCTGGACGCCCTCGCAGGGGTTTGAATTTGGAGTCGGGGGAGCAGCTGGGCAACTGGGCGCAGAGGGCAAAGGAAGGTCAGCGCTGCTGATGCCGCCAGAGAGGCTAGCGCCCTCTCCCTCCTGCGACCCCAGGGACTTTGTCCCTTCTGAGCCAAGGCTGGTGGTGGGGGCTGTCAGGGCAAGCCCAGGGATCACGGGTGCAGCCCCAGCATCTGCTTGGCTGAAGGCCAGAGCCGGAGGGCTTCAGGGATGACCCAAGACTCTCCTGTCACTGTTCTATGCTGGAGCCTGAAGCGAAAGGTCAGGAGGGAAGGGTATGCCACCTGGTGGGGCCGGAGGCATAGAGACTGGATCAGTTATCACGTAGAAGGGAGAGTTTCAAGGTAGCCAGGCCCCAGTTCTAACAATCACAATCAATGGAGTCAAGAAACTAGGCTTCTTCCAATTTTTGCCTTTACCACGTACTAGCTGAGTGACCACAAACAAGGCGCTTTCCAGCTCTGGGCCTCAGTTTTTCCATCTGTGCAATGGTGAGACTGGCTGCTGTGTTTCACATTGCCAGTCTGAGTCTGTGATTCCATCACTCAATGAGCCTCTGGATTTGAAGGGTGTGGGGTATTAGATGGCCTTAGGTGGTTCCAATCTGTGGGAGGGGAGGATGCTGGAGAGGGGCTGGGGCCTGAAGTCCCAGTGTGAAGCAGCAATGATCCCACGATCACACTGGCCTGGAAGTCAGGAGGTCTGAGATCCAGGTCCATCCTGTCACTCGCCTACTGATCTCTCTGTGCCTCTCCTTCCCCAAGTGTAGAAGCCTAACCGTCCCAGCCCCAGGCCTTGGGAGGATGCGGTGAACCCTCAGATGGAGGACTCAGCTTTGAGCAGAGGTGGGGGTTATGGGAGGGGGAGTCGGAGGTGGGCCTTTGGAGATGGAGGTCTGAGGGCCCACAGGAGCCACGGGGACTGTCAGCAGGGGAGGCTGAAAGGCGCTATTGTGGGAAGCAGGAAGGGAGCTCTTGGGGATAGGCTAATTACAGTCCCAGGCTCTTCCAGACAAAGCCAGTGGCCTCTGAATGGTCATTCTTCTGGGGAAGAAAGATGGCTTGAGGGTCCCATTAAGGCTTTTCACGCTGGGACTGCGGAAGGCAGCCTGGACACCAGCACTGTCACCTCCTCTCCTCACCCCACACCCTGCCCCTTCTTGGCTTCTTCTATGAGAGCCAGGCCTCTGCCTGGAATTTAAAACTTTTGAAAACCACATGAAGCTGAATGGAGGAGGCAGCTGGGTGTGGAGCGAATCCTGGGAAGACAGTCGGGATCTGGTCCTGCTCTGCTCTCCTGGGCTCAGTTTCTCCATCTGTAAAATGGGAGTACTGTCCAGTCCTGACCTGCTAAAATTCACTGAAGTGTCCAGACTTTTTCTACAGAACTGAGGCCAGGTGCAGAGAAGCCTGAGTATGAGGAACACTACCTTCTACAATGCCACTTACCCATGTTGCCAGTCTCCCTCCTGGGCACCAGCCTACCCACTGAGACACCAGGACATGTCTCTGAGTCCAAGTGCAGGTTTAAAGCCCAAAATGGTCCTCACTTCTCACAGATGGACTCCAGATGAACTGGCCAAACAAACAAACAAAAAAACCTTATTCATTGATGTACAAGCAATAGCTGGGTTGGGTTTGTCCATTAGTTGACCCCTTCCTTCCTCACTCCCTCCCTTCCTTCCTTCTTTCTTCCTTCCCTTCCTTTCATTCTAGAAGGCTGTAATGGCCCCCCAGGCACATGTCCCTTGCCCATCCCTGTCCTGGGCACACAGATGTGATTTCTGAAGGAATGTTCAGTGGAGCATGGACAAGCCATCATGTGAGATGGGAGAGGAATGTGCAGAGTGGCAGAGGACAAAGTCATCAACCTGGTTCCAGAGGAGGCGGCTTTTAGCCAGACTCTGAGCAGGTGAGTTGGGTGACAGCAGGTGGGGCTGGGCAGTTTGGGTAGAATGAACAGCACCAGCAAAGATAGGGAGGGGATGACAGGAGACAGGGCAGGGCCAGCCTGGGGCAAACGAAAGCCTTCCCCAGGACATCATGCTGAGTGAAATAAGCCAGTCACCAAAGGAAAAATACCATGTGATTCCAATTATATGAGGTGCCTAGAGTAGTCACATTCATAGAGACAGAAAGTAGAATTGTGGTTGCCAGGGGCAAAGGGAGGGGAAATTGGGAGATGTTGTGTAATGGTGTAGAGTTTCAGTTTTTACAAGATGAAAAGAGTTCTGGAGCTTGGTTGCACAACAGTGTAAATATACTTAACGCTACTGAACTTGCACACTCAAAAATGGTTACGACCATCAGTTGCATATTTTACCACAATTTAAAAAACAGTCACCCCCGCCCCCAGACACACACACACAAAATGAGCTTTGCCCAGAGACTGAGTAGGGGAGAGGGGGGCACTAAAAATGGGAGGGTTGGGTATCAGATGCAGAGGGCCTCTAAGCTTGCCGTCACTGACATAGTCACCTCAGGTCCTTTGCAGAAAGTTGGAGGGAGGGAAAAAAGGTCAGAGTGGGGAAGGGAAGCACTGAGGAAGGGGCTCAAAATAATAAAGAATGGTAGTAAGCATGAGGCCACTTTGCAGGGGCATGGGGCTGGGTGCATTGCACAGAGGTTTGCCCTAGCGCCGAAGAGACTGATGCCCTTCTTGTAACATCGCTGAGGGTCACTTCAAACATGCAAGAGAAGAGAGCCACTTCTACTGAATCACTGGCTCTCCAAGACCTTAGACCAGTGGAAGCAAACCATGGCTTCCGCGCCCAGGCTGGTTGGCCATGCCCAGCTGTGGAGGAAAAGTTTTCCAGGAAGCCTCTGCCAGCCACCTTCTTTCCCAAATGGCCAGACTGTAGCCTTTCCCAAAATGACTCACAGAGTCTTAGACAGCCAGAGTTTATCCAGAAGACTGAATCACCTGACTTCCATCCATCATCAGATGGGGCCACTGATGCCCAGAGATGGAAAGGGATCTGCCCAAGCTCACCTGCATATCAGGTAACTAGAACTTTGGTCTTCTAAACCCCCTCTCCCTCTCGCTCAATTTCTCCTTAAGGGACCTGAAGAAGCTGAATTTTAATCATTGCAGGGAAGCCTACCATGTATATCGGAAGCCCTTAGCTGGGCTCGCCAATGCCATCTTCAGACCACTTTTATTTATTTATTTATTTATTTTTTGTCTTTTTGTCTTTTTAGGGCCACACCTGAGGCATATGGGGGTTCCCAGGCTAGGGGTCTAATTGGAGCTAGAGCTGCCAGCCTACACCACAGCCACAACAATGCCGGATCCTTAACCCACTGAGCGAGGCCAGGGATTGAACCTGTAACCTCATGGTTCCTAGTCGGATTCATTTCCACTGTGCCATGATGGGAACTCCAATCTTTTCCTTTTTGAAAATGATGCCTTCCAGTCAAGGTGACATCAAATGCACTCTTTTGAATGAAATCTATGCTGTCCATAAATCAGAACTATACCTCTATAGTTTTAAAGTACAGAAGTCCTTAATAGTATGAATTTAAATCTTTGAGCCAATCCCAAGACACATTTAGTAGGGGAAAACTGTAGATAGAGTTATGATTTCTAGGTTCAGATCTCAGCTCTGCTGCTTACTAGCTATGTTATCTGAGATTCTTTCAGCCTCAGATTCTTCATCTGTAAGATGAAGGTAATTATATCTATCTCACATAGCCATGAAAAGTGCCTGCTATCCAGTAGCTTCTCAACGAAGAGCATCATAAATGATAACGATGATACCAGCTAATGATGAGAAAGATGATGGTGGTGGTGGTGGTGGTGGTGGTAGAGATGATTCTTACTGAGGAGTGTTCAGAATCCCCCTCTCTCACTGGTTATCAGCAACACCCAGGAGCCGGAAGGATGGGTTCATGCTTGACAATTCTTTGGTGTGACAACTCTAGGCTCTCTCTCTTTTTTTGTTTTGTTCTGTTTTGTTTTGTTTTTTAGGGCTGAACCTTCGGCATATGGAAGTTCCCAGGCTAGGGGTCAAATTGGAGCTGCACCTGCTGGCCTACACCACAGCCACAGCAACACGGGATCCAAGCTGTATCTGCAACCTACACCACCGCTTGCGGCAATGCTGGATCCTTAATCCACAGAGCAAGGACAGGGATCAAACCCACATCCTCATGGATTCTAGTTGGGTTCATTACTGCTGAGCCACAACGGGAACTCCTCTAGGCTCTCTATAAAGTGAAGCTTTAGAGAGTGAGACTTTCTATAAAGTGTCCCATATTCTGGGTTTTGAGTCATCAGGTAACAAACTGGTTCTAGAAGCAGATGCTAAGGACATGCTCCCAGGGAACAGTACCCCCACACTCACATGTAACCATGAACTCTAGCAAATGAACAGGCATGTGGAGACAGGCTCTCCTGGAAATGGGAAGTCCTGATGATCCCATACCCATGTGCTCCCCACGCTGGTACCCCTCATCCCTGACCCTGCTCTAGTTTTTCCATAGAAATTATCATTGGAGTTCCCGTCGTGGCGCAGTGGTTAACGAATCCAACTAGGAACCATGAGGTTGCGGGTTCGATCCCTGCCCTTGCTCAGTGGGTTAACGATCTGGCGTTGCCGTGAGCTGTGGTGTAGGTTGCAGACGCGGCTCGGATCCCGCGTTGCTGTGGCTCTGGCATAGGCTGGCAGCTACAGCTCCAATTAGACCCCTAGCCTGGGAACCTCCATATGCTGCGGGAGCAGCCCAAGAAATGGCAAAAGGACAAAAAAAAAGAAAGAAAGAAAGAAAGAAAGAAATTATCATCATCTTGCAGATACCATCATTTACTTATTTTCTGTATTTAGTGCTTATTTTTACTTGTTCCTACCTCTCTCCCACACTAGAAGATAAACTTCAGGAGGGCAGGAGTCTTTGGTTCATTGTTATATTCTGGATGCCTAAAATAGTGCCTGTCACACAGTAGACACTCAATAAATATTTGTTGAATGAACAAATGCTAATAGGGAGGAATCTATTGCTGCCTTCATTCCCTGGGATAGGCCTGGCTTCCTGCCCTGTTACCTGGGTTCTCCTCAGAGAAAGGTGGGGTATGGCCCTCAGTGCCTAGTGTGTAGACTTTCGGACTGGGCCCGGGCAGAGACTGTGGGTAGGAGGGGGCAGTGTGCAGCTCTGGGGGTTAGTCCCTGACATGGCCATGGCCTTCGGGGGGCCTGAACTATGGGTCCCTACATCCCTGCTGAGCCAGAGGCTGAAGACCGAGGAGAAAACACTGGACCTGGAGTTTGAGGTCTTGAGTGTGGGTTTAATGAGGAGGGCAGAAACGCCCTGCGGCTGTCAGCTGAGAACCCCCTCTAGGCCGGCTCTGGGGCTGGGGTGCGGTTGCAGGTGAATGATGGGGACCCCCTCCCTGCCTGCTCTGCTGTCACTGATGTCATGAGCAGCAAGACCCTCGCCAGAGCCTCACCCTCACCAGGAGCAAGTTTGTCTTTACTCTGCCTAAAGGTATAACGTTAAGGGTGGTGCTGGGGGAGAGACAGGGCCCCTGCAAATCCTGGTGACCCCTATCAGGGATCCCAGAGAGCCTTGGGGGGATGAGAAGGGGCAGGGGCAGAGTTCTAGACGGAATCCCAAAGCTCTGCCTGTGTAACTTGGGCTATGTTGACCCTCTGTGAGCCCCTGCCTCCTTCAGTGTGACGTAGGGATGCTGACGCCTGTCACACAGGGTTGGGTAAGAAGGAAATAAAAGGACAGGTGAAGAATGGCTTTGTGACTTTGTGAGCCCTGAGCACACGGCAGGTTTGGGGCTAGTCCCCCCTGGGCATCCTAGAGTAGCCTAGAGCCACTGGACTGTGGGGATCTGGGGTAGACAGAGAGAAGGAGACCTGGGTCCTACCTTCGAGAAGATTCCAGCCAACAGGTACAAAGGCAGGAATTCCAGAGAACAGTTAACTGGAGCAGAATGTCCATGCCTGGACTGCGAGGCCATCCAAACAATCTTCCTGGAGGAAGGCATGTGAGGGAATGGGGAAGCTGAGTTCCAGCCCTTCATGTGGTCAGAGATCAGGGTCAAGGTGAACTCTTCCCAGGAGGGCAGCGGGTGACTAGGACCATCTCACAGGCTAAGAGCCCTCCGCTCCCCACATGAGGGAGCCATGGGTGGGATCTGAGAGAGAGTCATCCACAGGGAAATCTGAGTCAACCCTGGCTTCCACTCAACTGCCAGGCAGCCCGGGTTTCTCAAGGTGCCTGCCTGTCCGCCTCATCCCCCGGCGGAGGCATAGAGAGACCGCAGGGACTGCCTCGGAGCCCAAGGCTGCACACCCAGGGTTCTGCAAGAATGACGGACAGCACGTCGCGTGGCTGCGCGTGGAGACGCTGAGGCTGGGCGGGGCCTCAGGAGGGGCCGCCGGGCGCGTGCTGGGGGAGGCCATCTTCCCATCTACCCGCGCCCTGACCAACCCCCATGGACCTATTGCAGCAGCCTGGTTCTGCTCCGGGCTAGACCCAACGGCCCGCCACGGCGGGGGCCCGGGCTTCAGGGTGGCCTTCCACGTGCACGGGGCCCCACAGCTTCCTGCCTTCACCTGGCCTCTGGGTGCCAGCCAGCCAGAACCAAAGTCACTGCGCCCAGAGCCCCAGCTGCCCGGCCTGCAGGTGGGTGTTTCCTGGGCCCGTCGGGTTCCAGCATCACTGCTCCCCCAGTTAGGCGCCCCCAGTGCCTCAGATCAGCCTGGCTGTCTCCCAGCCCTTCAGTGAGCAGAGCCCCTGAATTCCCTAAGGTCGCCTCCTTCGGTTGTGAGAATAAGCATTCTGAGGGTGGAGCAGGGAGTCCCAGTGTGAGGGGGAACAGAAAAATGGAATAAAGGCTCCACAGAGCAAGAAATCCTTACTAGGTGGAGTTTCTTTGCCCAGTGGTTGAGTGTCCCCTGAGACCTTTCAGTCCTCAAATTCACTGTCACACTTTCTCACCAGGTTTCAAGGGAGGCCTGGAGCGATCGGGGGACGGAAGTCTCTCTGCACCCTCAAGCCCATCCAGCTCCCACTACAGCCGGGAGGGCTTCAGCCCTGAGCCAGGACCCTGGCAGCCTCAGGCCCAGGTGAGAGGGTCTAGTCCAAGCTGAGGAGGGTTCCTGGTTGTGGTCTTGTTCTGCAACCAGGTAGCTTACTTGTGGGCCTCACAGCCAGTATAGGTAGAAGCTAGTAGTGTGAGCAGCCCATTTCATAGGTGGAGAAACTGAGGCCTGTTCCCAAGGATGCTTGATTCCATTTAAGGCCCACAACATTGCCTGGGAACCTTAGTGCACAATAGAGCTTTGAATCCAAAGCCAAGAAAAACCCTGGGGAGTTCCTGTCATGGCACAGCAAAAACGAAGCTGACTAGGAACCATGAGGTTGTGGGTTCGATCCCTGGCCTCGCTCAGTGGGTTAAGGATCTGGCGTTGCCATGGGATGTGGTGTAGGTCACAGATGCGGCTTGGATCTGATGTTGCTGTGGCTGTGGTGTAAGCTGGCAGCTATAAGCTCCGTTTGGACCCCTAGCCTGGGAACCTCCATTTGCCGTGAGTATGGCCCTAAAGAAAAAAGAAAAAGAAAAAAAGAAAAATCCTGGGTTCAAGGTGCCACCTGGCTTGAAAACAGTCTGATACAACGTAGGATTCATATGGTCCCATAAGCTAGAAGGAAGGCTCTGGTGAAGGAGTGTGCAGGTCTAATTTTGAAGCCTAGGATAGGGTGTTCAGAAGAGAGGTCGTTTGAGATGAATCATTCGTTCATTCACTCATTTATCTATTCATTAATCTGCCAAACATTTGTTAAGGAACTCTATCAGACCCCATGCTAGGTGGGTAAGATTTAGGAATGGCAATTCTGGGCTTTGAGGAGCATATTCCAAGGAGGAGGGACCAGAATAAGCTGGCTGAGGAGAAGGAATGGGTTTGGCTGGCAACAGAATGAACTGAGGTCGAAACCGAAAGGTAACAACCAAAGGTGCCTGAGTCTCCTGCAGTGCCTGCATCCCACAGTGCATTGGTCTGGGCTGAAGTGGAGCCCAGAGTGATGAGCACCAATAATGGATGGGAGAAAGTGGAAGGAATCAGGGAACAGTAACAAAAGAGCTGGGTGGATATTCAGTTCAGGAGGCTGTGGGGGACCAGCAGAGGGATGTGTGCCGGAGAAAGACAATCTGACCTGTGGTTTAGGCAGAGTGATCTGGAAGAATGTGCCATGAGAACTGGAAAAATGGACCAGGGACCAGGGACCACCTTCTCTTGCCCAGGTCTCAGTCTGTTACATAGACCACTTTGGCCTCTGTTTATTCATTCATCAGTCAGTCAGTCAACAAATACTTTTGACCACCTACTGTATGCCCAGCTCTGTGTGGCTGCTGAGGATACAATGGTGAGCTTTGTCAGTGAGATGGATGATACCTGGTTCTTACAGGACATTCTGTTCCCTTAGGCTGCAAGCCTCCTGATTTCATGGTCTGGCTCCTCTGTTCTACAGTTCATTACAGGACTAGATATGCAAGAAGCTCAGTGCTCAGGAAGAAGTGATCCCCTGCTGTCTAGGTCCCAGCATGTCCCTGCCACCTGAGCCCTGGGCCACGTGGACAGTTCTTTGCAGGCTGCAGCTCTGAATGCCTGTGAGGGAGGGTGGGATGGCTGCAGGGAAGGGGGACCGTGAGATGGCTGAGCCATTCACTGCAGCTCTAATTTCTGTTATTTAATGCCATCATCTCCCTGCCATTCTCCCTCTTAAAGTGTCAGATGTCTGCCTCTACCAAGACAAGAAAATGGCTTTCCAGGGAGAGGAAAATCGCTTTCCTCACTGAGGGGTGGCGGTGGCAGGGGTGGGGGTGGGGGGGTTAGCCATCACAACCCTGACAACAGGGCCAGGAAGCCAGTAGGGGAACAGACAATGGAGAGGGGTCCTTCAGAAAATAGAGGGGCTGTTTCTTTCAGCTCAGGCAGACTCATCCAGCAGTTCAGTCTGAGGAAAGAGGGCACTTTTCTGGTGTCTTTGGAGGTACCAAGGCACAGCTGGAAGGACAGCGGCATGACCAGGCTCTCAGAGAGCAATGGGGCCTCCTCTGGACTTGTGGCCAGCTCCCTGGGAAAGTGGATATGGCCTAGAACCACAGGGACTCTTGCAGATAGGGAAAATGAAGACCTTAACCCAGTTCTCTGATTTTCAACTGAAGAGGAGAAAAAAGCAATTTGGGGGGTGGCGGGAGTGAGAAGAAAAGGCAGTGAGCAGGAGGCATGGAGAAGAGAGGGGGGAATTGCATCCTTGAGTGCAGCCCAGATTCAGCAATATTCAGTTCCAAGGCCAGGGATGGACTTCTGGGCTCCAGATGCTAATGGATAGACGCAAGACCACCTCCTCCAGGAAGCCTTCCCTGAATTGATTTTTGTCCCTTCCAAACTAGCCTCAGGGCTGTCTGCATCAGGGATTTCAACCATTGAATCTACCCAATTTAGAACTTCAGTGTTAACTCAAGTTGTTCTCCAATTTGTGTGTCAGTTTTTAAAGCCAGAACTGCTGATGGTCATGGATTGAGGGATGGGGTGAGGATACAGCAGGGGGCAGAGGGCAGGGGCATTAGCTATACAATGATCAAGGATGAGTAGGGAACAGGAGGCAAGGCTCAGTGTAAGCGTCAGTTACTGACTCTGAATCACTTTGCTTCTCAGCCATGACCCACAGGTTACATAGCCCTAAATAGCCATGCCAGCGTAGGTCACAGCATTCCAGAAATCCTGGAGACTCTTCTGGGACAGTCAATTCCCTGAGCTAACATCTTCACTTCTCCAGTCCCCAAGTTTCTTCCCCTGTGTGTGTGGGGAGGTAAGGGGGGGCGTGGGGGTTGGTGGTAGTGAGGGCTTATCCCCCATGAGTATTTCCAGCATGTAGGTCACAGCCTCTAGCATAGAGCTCACTCCCTCAGGCCCTGACCCACGAGTTGGGGGACCAGGATGCACAAGCAGTGGCTGCAGAGGGAAATTTACCGTGCAAGGGAGGGAGCCAGCTCCAGGTTTCCTGCCAGCTGCACAGGCAGCTTCCTTTCCCGGCAGAGCTCTACCAGATTCATCCTGTCCCTTGATGCTGCCTCCTTCGCCTCTTGGCAGGTTTGAGACCACATGGCTGCACCACCCCAGCACCCTCAAGGCCCCTTTCCCCAGGGCAAGTGGGAGTTCATCCAACCAGATCGAGGATGGCCATGCAGGGTAGGTCCCCCAGGATGAGGGAAGCAGCAAGGGGCAGGCCAAATCTGCCTGCTGAGGCCTTGGGGGTACACCCCTTAACTTTTTTAAGGGCACACAAGGCCTTCTGGGGAATTGAGGGGCAAGGGGAGGCCACATCGGTCTTGGGCCTGGAGCTGCAAAGGCCCTCAGGGGCTACAATCCCTCCTGTACCTCACCCACCTCTCTAAGAGATCTTGAAGGTATAAGGACAACCTCCCCCCACACAGAGCTGTTTAAGAGGGAAACTGTAGACTGGAAATTCCCAGTGATGAAATTTCTGGAAATATGAACTTAAAAATTCCTTTCCTGTAGCTCAGCAAGCCATCCTGGGGGCTCCTTCACACTAGACCCGGAGCTTCCTCCCACAAGGGAGCAGGGGTGGGAGTGGGAAAAGGGGAGAGGGAGGGGGAGATGGGCTCCCACTTGGCATTTACCTTTGCAAACAATTGCAGTTTTGTTTCAAGGAAATGATTCTGTTCCCAAGGAGCCTTTTAAATGATGCTTTCAAGGGTCTTTTTTTTTTTTCTTTCCATTTAAAACATTTTTTTTTTTTTTTTGCCCTGGAGGGGAGAAAAAGAGAAGAAAAAGCTAATAAAGCAATCACCAAATGCTGAGCACCTGGCTCTATGCCTGTGGATTCTGATTGTGGCTTTGGCACCAACAGGCTGGGGGGCTTTCATTAAGGAGAAGTGGAGGGGAACGAGCAGTCAGAGGCTTGCTCAGCGTCCCCGCTGCCAGCCCGTCCATTCCCAAACTAGGTCTCCACAGCAGTCTCTCTTTGTTCCCTCCCTCCACCCCTCCCCCACCCCTTTCCCTTTCTTCCTCCCTCCTCCACCCACCTCTGAGTCTCTCCGCCCTTCGAGTGCTGGTTCTGGCTAGAGCTCCAGACCCACACTCTTGAAGCCCCAGGCATCCTTCTGCCTTTGGGCCAGCGCACGCCAGGCCCTCATTCTCTTACCCTTTTGGCCCTGCTTTTCAATTCATTCTGCCTTTTATTGCTCACTATTGCATATACCATTTCTGTTGCCCTGGAGAAAGGAAGGATTTGGTGGGGGGGGGCAAGACACACACGGTGGATTTCATTAACATTACTGCCTGGTTCATCTGGGGTGGAGATGGGGAGCTGGACACTTCTTCGCCCCTACACCTCAGTGCCAGACCTTCAAGGTCAGCGTGGCCTTCCCTCCTATATCCAATTTCCTGGTGGAGGGCTATGCCCAGTACCCATTTCACAGGTGGGGAAATAGAGGCTCTGGAATGCAGTGCTTGGATTGCTACTAACAAGGTAGGACAGGTTAGAATGGGTTAGATCAGCACTTCTCCCCCTCTCCCAAACTAGTGCCCCAAGCCACCAGTGTCACCTTCCCTCCTCCTTTCCTGAGCTCCATCTCCTACAGAGGATGTGAGCAGGTCAGCTCCTCCTTGCAAATGAGGCAGTTTTATGGGCTTTAGAAAAACACTCCAATTGTTCCCTCAATTACCCCGAGCGGATTGAATATATTAATCTCTCTCTTAACTCGAGTGAGAGACTCAGCTGCCGCCCCTCCCCCAGCCACCAGCGCCCCTCCGCAGGCACGTGCCTGGGACTGACTCCCACCACCCCCATCCCCAGGCCTGGGCCCCAGAGTAGGTCAGCCTGGGTCCAGACAGCATACTTCTGCTGTCTCACACACACACACACACACACACACACACACATACACGGCTGCTTTGCTGCTTTACATTTCTCTGTCAATTCTCATTGATTTTCTCCTTTGCATGCTATTTGGAAGAGCCTTTTCCTTGTGTAAACTCGATCAAGGGAGTGAGGGGGGCAAGAGGGGACTGCAGGCAGCTCCCCCTTCTGCTCCTCTGACAACTGCCTCCAGCTTAAACACACTCTGCCCCAGGCAGCCAAGCTCCGTTAAAAGCTACCTGAGGTTTCCCTTTGTAGCTCGATTTTCTTTTATTTCTGGGGAACAAAGGCACTGTCAATGTGTTCCCAGAGAGTGCTGTCACCCATGCAGGGAGGAATGTAGACCCGTCACCTGTCACCAGGCAAAGGCTGAGGCTGACAGGAGAGGTGGGGCTAGCCGGGCCTGACCCCAGGGAGGGCAGGGGTGAGGGACATGGCCATTAACCCCACAGGAAGAGAAAGGCCCTTGGCTCTATGCACCACAATGACTCTGCAGGCCACATACTGTCCCCTCTTGCTTCTGGGTGGTACTGAGAGACTTTCTGCCCACGGGGGGTTGGGGGGGGCACTCAGAAGGAAGCAGAGGTCCCTGGACATAGTAGATAGTGGCTAAGACCTGAAAAATATGTAGTGTTGGCATGGGGGTGGGGTGGGGGTGTCCTTTATTTATGTCCTTGCCCAGGCTTGTCTCTTCACCCAACCTGCCTGTTTTCCAAGTCTCTATATATGCCTTGGAAACAGTGCCCAGAGCTCAGAAGGGTGGGATATTACAGGAGAGGTTTGGGGTTCAGCCAACTGGCAGTGAGAGGCAGGTGCACTGGGGTCAGGAGGATCTGGGTTCAGATCAGTCTCTGGCATTTATTTAGTAACTGACCCTGTGCAGGTCACATAACATCCCTCAGCCTCCATTTTCACATCTGTAAAATGGGGAGGGGGCGATTCCTGTATTATCTATTGCTGGGAAAACTGAATGAGTTGATATACGGTTACAGGGTTTAATAGATGCTGTTCTAGTAATGAGTTGGAATGTCTCTACTGGGGAAAGTAGATGGGTCTGGGCCTCAGTTCCTGCATCTGGAAGAAAGGGTTGCTGCTGCTTGCCTAGCTGGCTTCCCAGGGGAAGGGTGTTGGAAACTTGTGAACCCCACTGTCTCTGGGACCTGGGTACCAGGTTTCAGGGTGGAGAAGGCTGGATCAGCCTGGGTGCTGGTCTGGGAAGAAGCCCCATTAGCAGATTGTTGTATCTGAGCTTACCAGATGGCCCTGCCACCCCTCCCCCATCGCTGGCTTCCCCACCCCAGTCAGGCACTACTGCCTGTGCGAGAGAGAGAGAGAGAGAGAGAGAGAGAGAGAGAGAGAGAGAGAGAGAGAGAGAGAGAGAGAGAGAGTGTGTGTGTGTGTGTGTGTGTGTGTGTGTGTGTGTGATATATGTGGTGAAGAGGAGATGGAGAGGAGAGAGGCAGCAGGATCTGATGTCCTCCCAGCCCAGGCGCAGCAGCTGTGTGCTCTAGCGGGGAGAATTGTGGTAGCACCTCATCTCCAGAAATTACCTTCAGGAGCAAGGAGGGAGGAGGGGCAGGAGGGCCAAGTTATCATGGCCTTTTAAGCTCATCCTCTCTTCTCCCTCACTCACATCCTTGGAAAGTGGATGTGCCCTCAACAGATACTCGGGTACACAGACGCATTCACAGATGTGCAGACGCGGAAGGACACACCCATGTTGGATATATGTAAAGCCACCACCTCCCCACATCACAACAGTGGATTTACACCAGCACATTGTTGAACAGACATGGGGTACACACCTTCCCCTACACGTACCCACAGCTCCTTGGGACCTTCTGGCTTTGTCCCTGTACAGACCCCCAATGTGCAGCTTCTACCAGAGGAGAAGGAGGCTTTGCGGACATGGCATGTGTGATATATGAGGTGCAATCAAAACGCCGTGTGAAACCAGTCTTTAATAACTTGTCTTTAATAAAACAGCAGATGAGGGAGGACAGCAGGGAAAGAAAGCTAACAGGACCCAGTTGGCCTAACCTGGCCCTGGTAAGGGGTTGGCCTGTCAAGAGTCAGCTGAGACATCCCACTCTGGATCCTGGGCTAGTTCTGCAGAGGTCCTGGCCTCAGGAGCAGCTGCAACCAACAGGATGGATGGAGGATGAGTCAGAGATATTCTTTCTCCACCTGGATCTGAAGCCTACCCTTGGGTCCAGTGCTCCAGCCTCTCTTGGCCCACAGTGACCATGTCCATCCATCCATTCATCCACTCCCCCAGCAATAAAGAAGGTACCTGTATCTCCCAGCCCTTGGGGAGCTGCCAGGCTAGGTGGGGAGAGGAAATAGGAGGAGTTGAAAGACAGAGACATAAGCTCACTGTGACAGCAGCTGGCACTTGGGGAAGAAGTTATGGGTACAGGCTGGGTGGTCATCAAGGACTCAGTCTGCTGTAGGAAAGGACTCTGTTTTGCAGTTGCATAAGAGCTGTATGTCTTTGGGCATATCAGTTACCTCCCTGGGTCTCAAGTTCCTCATCTGTACAATGGACAAAGCAGTGCCCACTGGCAGGGAGGTTGTGAGACTCAGATGAGGACAAGGGTGGGAAATTGCTTGTTTCATTAAAACCCACCTCACAGGAGTTCCCATTGAGGCTCAGCGGAAATGAACCTGAGTAGCATCCATGAGGATGCAGATTCCATCTCTGGCCTCTCTCATTGGGTTAAGGATCCAGCATTGCCATGACCTGTGGTGTAGGTCACAGGCACCGCTTTGATCTGACATTGCCATGGCTGTGGCGTAGCTCTGATTTGGCGGCTACAGCTCTGATTCAACCCTAGCCTGGGAATCTCCATATGCCGCAGGTGCAACCCTAGAAAGACAAAACAAAACAAAAACCCACCTCACAGATGTCAGGGGGATATCTGCCTCAAAAAATGGGGGGGTTCCAGTAGGGATTAAGAAGAGTGGTTTTCAAGGGGAAAAGACAGGGAGAACAAATTCTGGGGGCCAGAATGTGGAGTTGGGGGAAGGGACAGCAAGCAGGGAGAAGGGATGAAGTGGAGAGCGCATGTTTGTGGGGTGGGGAGTTGCATGGTATGCTGAGGGCATGGAAGGTTGGGGCCAGCTCCAGGGCTCTGACCCCTCTGCTATCCTGTTTGCCCAGGCTGCTTGCAGCCAGGCTAGCAAAGGGGAAGCTGCAAAACCCATTAGAGCCTTGCATGAATATTGGGAGGTGGGCAGGTGATCATGTCCCTCTGCTGGAGTAAGAAACTGAGCCCTCGGGAATTAAGTGGCTCACTCAAGGCTTCCCAGTGACTCACTAGCAGAGCCAGGCTAGAACCCAGGTCTCCACCATATATTTTTGCTTTTTTCTGTTACCATAATCAGCAAAGAGGTGGGAATGACTTGCAGTGTTCTTTCCCAGGGAGACTCATACTTCCATGGGCTTTCCAGGCAGCATGACAGGATCATGGACAAGCACTTGGGTGAACAGATTTCTTTCTTGTAGCTGCATATCACACCAAGTCCAGCCAAGACAGAGTATTCAGTGTTATCTGACCCCAACAGCGAGGGCTCATTGTCCTGGGTGGTTTGGGAACAGACTGGGGAGGGGGTTGGTGCTCTCAGTGACTCAGGGTTCCCATGCAAAACCCCTGGCCCACTGGAGTTAGCTGATGACACTTAGAAAAAAGTGTTGTGTAAATAGCCCCAGCACACAATTAAGCCCTTACCCACCCTATGTGAGGAGCAAGAGTGAGGATGCTGTGGATAAACAGACTTTGGACTCAGGCATGAATTCAGATCCCTGCTCTGCCTTGTACTAAGTGTTCCTGATAAAGTCACTTTACTTCTCTGACCCTCCGTTTTCTTCTCTGTACTATGGGGATAATGATGCCTAGCAAGTTAAATAATATGCTAGCCTGACTGCAGTCCTGGCACCCTTCCTGGAGGAGAGGGAATTCCAAATAGATTCCAGTTCCGATACAGACAGACTGGAAGGATTCAGCCTTGGAGGCAGGAGTGGGACACACATCTGCACCCCTGCTATCCCTGCAGGAGGAGCGTCCATTCTTCCACATAAGAAGTGTTTGTTAGGCCCCAATTCTCCTCCAGGCCTGGCCTCTCAGAGCTCCCAGGGAGACAAGACACTACAGTGAGACCCCTGCTGACCTAGATGTGGGAGGGGAAAGCAGCTGGGCCTCCCCTGGATCAAAGGATGAAAGCTCTCCTTTAAATCCCTGCTCTGCCACCTTCTAGATATGGGACTTAACTTCTCCATGCCCCTCTCTCTTCATCCATAAAATGGGAGTAATGACAGTAGTTCTTTGACAGAATTGTCAGATTGAACATTTAGTAAATTTAAAGAATATGGAGTTTCCCTCGTGGCTCAGCGGAAACCAATCTGACTAGCATCTGTGAGGACACAGGTTTGATACCTGGCCTTGCTCATTGGGTTAAAGATCCGGCATTGCTGTAGGCTGAGGTGTAGGTCGCAGATGCAGCTCAGATCTGGTGTTGATGGGGCTGTGGTGTAGACTGGCAGCTACAGCTCTGATTCGACCCCTGGCCTGGGAACCTCCATATGCCACAGGTGCAGCCCACCCAAAAAAAGACAAAAAAAAGGAATATACTAAATGCTCATAAAATATAAGTTATGACTACTATGTTGTGTGAATGGAAGCTTGCCAGATAGACGAGGGTTGGAGGGCTGCATTCTCAGCAAAGGGAACAGCCCAGGCAAAGGCCCAGAGGCTTGAGAGGGCGTGGTTTCTTTGGGGAACTCAAGGGGGTAAAGGGTGGTAAGGTTGCAGGGAAGTGAAGGGAGGGGCCTTGGGGGCACATGCGGGAGGGAGAGAACCCAGTCTGCCCCACCCTACCCCGCAGCAGGAAGCCTGCCCTTGAATTGCTATTGGGAGGTGATGGGGGGCCTCCGGTGGGCTCTGGGGGGGCAGGGATATTATTTTAATCTTCCTCTTAAAGCGTAATTGCTTTTTGTCGGTGGGAGTTCCGGGAGACGTCTCCCCACAAGATTGCTTTCCAGGCTCCTCTCCTCCAGGAGTCAGGCGGGCCAGGCCAGCTCCGCACTGCATTAATATGCTGCAAATGCGATTTCATGGCCGCAAATGAGATTAGGGCCAGAGGCTCTGCTCTTGGGTAGAGACAGTACGCAGTGTGGGCAAGGGGCCTGGCGCTGAGCTGGAAATCTGAGAGGTGGCAATCAAGGGTCCTAGCAGATGAAGCCTGAATAAGCAGTTTCTTGTAACTGGAGCTCCTTGGACCTGCTGGCTCATTCCAGCTTGGACTCTGGAAGAGGGGGGCTATTTGGGGACCAGGCATCACTATCCCAAGCTGAAGTGGTGGCATCTGGGGAATTAATACGGCAGAGGAATGTGTCTGATGCTAAGGTTGTCCCTCCCTCGCTCAGGGAGCACCCCCCTGGCACCGGCCCTGTGCCAGGCAACAACTTGGGCCTTGGGGATGAGGTCTCACCAGACCCAATCTCTGCCCTCAGAGGAGACAGACCCTCTCCTAGGGAATTCAGTAGGAGAGGGTCTGTCTCCTCTGAGACAGGGGGAATCCCAGGGGCTGTGGCTCTGATGCCTTTGGGTTGGGGTGGGGGCAGTGGGGGAAGGTCTCAGGGAAGATTTCTGGAGGTTGTTGCTTTGCGTCTTAAAGAAGCACCATGGTTATTTAGGCTGCTATGAGAAGGACAGTCCAGAGAGCACATGGCAAGGCCAAAAGTCTGGGGAGACCAGAGTCCATTCAGGGGAGCATGGGTGTGAGGCAGGGGTCGGCTGTGATGAGGCTGGAGGGGCTGGAGGGAGCAGACTATGAGGCCTGCAGGGGTCTCATAAGAGTCAGCATCTCTTCTGAGAGCAGTGCTACTGAGGTGTTCATGGAAGCAGAGAAGGAACTTGTGCACATTTGTAGGTTGAAAGAGTTGGGGTGAGGGAACTGGTTGAGCCTACTGCATCCCCCCCCCACCCCCGGCCTCTCTGCCACGAGCGGACCCCTGCTCCACCTTGGCAGGGTCCCCCTCTTCTGCCCCTCTTGATGGAAAAGAACGGCAGGTGGCCTTCTCTGCTTACCCCTTTATTCAGTCCCTTGTTAACGAGTTACTGATTTCTCAAAAGAAAAATGCCCAAAAGCCACGTTGCATCTTCAGTGAAGTGATTTGTGGCATGGTGATGGGACTTGGGCTGCCCTGAATGAGACCTCTGGTTACCAAATGCTGAGAGATCTCCTTCAATGCAGGATCAATAAATGCACCTGCTGAACTAAGGGACAGGGTGGCAGCCAGCAGGGAGAGCAGCACACCCATAACAGTCACCCCAAGTCTCCTGTTGGAGAACTGGGGCCACAGGGGCCCTGGATTGACACAAACTGGCATAAACCCAGGGAAAGCTTGTACCCGGGCACCTGCCATATGTGGGACACCCATCTTCTCACCTGGTCCTCACCGCACCCCTACAAGGTGGATTATCTTCTCTGCTTTGTGGTTGAGGAATTGAGGCCCAAGGGGGTCAAAGGACTTGCGTAAAATGCTTGCTGTGGAGCATGGAGGAGCTAGAGTTAAAGCCGCACCTGGCAGATTCCAAGCCGGTTGGTGGTATTTTTTGCTGCCCAGTGTAGTAGTGCTGGGTCAGGCTGGTCAGTCTTGAAGGACAAAAACAAGGCACAGTGACAGGGTTGGAACTATCAAGTCCGCCATGACAAAATATGGAGGCGCATGCCTTAAGTCCAGCAGCCATTGACTAAGCTGACCCAGGTCACCTCTGCACAGTAAGGCACCAGAAAGTCAGAAGGGCAGCCCCCCAACACCTCTGGGATCTGCCATGGTCCGCTTAGCCTGCAGGCAGGCTCCATTGAAGGGACTCAGCTGGAACTGGGAGCAAGCCCAGGCATAGCCCCAGGGTGCAGGGACCCTGCCAGACAACCTTGCCACCCATTTGTGCTGATAGGTATCCTCTGGACACCCTGGCTTCTGCCCTGGCTTGTGCCCAGCTGAGACCCCCAGCTTGCCCTTCCTCTCTCTCCTTTGACTCTCGTGTCTGTGGGTGGCATTGTCACAGAGTATATCTCTGGCCCCATTCGAAAGGCCAGATGTTGTCATCTCTGAACTGTACCTTTTTCATGTCATCCCAGTTTGAGGATGAAGGATGGAGAGATGTGACCCATTTCCCTGGGAGAGGAGGAGAAAGCAATACGCTTTCGTGATTGTGATGGTAGGCTTTGGAGCCAGCAGACCCACATTCACATCCCAACTCTGCTGCTTTGAAGTTGGACAAGTCCCTTCATTTCTCAGAGCGTCTGTTTCCTCTTCTTAAAAATGGAGTAACAGGAGTTCCTGTGGTGTCACAGAGGAAACGAATCTGACTAGGAACCATGAGGTTGTGGGTTTGATCCCTGGCCTTGCTCAGCGGGTTAAGGATCCAGCGTTGCTGTGAGCTGTGGTGTAGGTTGCAGACATGGCTCAGATCCCATGTTGCTGTGGCTCTGGAGTAGGCCGGCGGCTACGGTTCCAATTAGACCCCTAGCCTGGGAACCTCCATATGCTGCAGGAGCAGCCCTAAAAAAAGGACAAAGACAAAAAAAAATGGAGTAACAGCAATAACTCTTGGGGCTGTGAAAATGAGGATAAAAAGAGGCAGTGAGGTAAACTCTGGGCACAGCACCTGGCGTAGTAACTGCCCACTCGGTCTTCTCAGGATGTGAAGACGTGGTAGTGGTGAGGGTGCCAGCAATACCAGGATATCAGACCAGTGTTCAGGCCCACCGAGAGGGGCTCACACAGCAGGTGCATCAGTCAGGACCTTGTAGGGAAAAGAACACATGCAAATTCAATCCTTTGAGGGGAGGTTAATAGAGGGACTGTTTGCAAAATTGAGGGCGAAGTTTAGGAAGAACAAGAGGGATGTGTAGTCCCCTGGGGACTAGTAAGTGAGAGGAGCCTTCACTGCCCCTTAGACCCTAACAGGCAAGAGGGGGAATGATGACCTGGAGGGGCGGCTGTGTGAAGAGTGCTGCCTGCCAGGCAGGGTACCCGTGGGGAGAGGGACCAGCCAATCCAGAGAACCAGCTGGGAGGGAGCTTCCTCTCTCCCTGCTGGCCCTCCCAGCCTAACCGGAACCCAGGGACAGCCTCCAGGCACAGCTCAGGAAAGAGGAGAAAGAGAATGGATCTGCAGTACAAATGGGAGACCCCCAGCAGCACAGGTGACAGGAGAGGAGACTCAGCTGTACTCTCCAGCCACACTCACCTGCTCTCCTATTTGAACTCTCTCAAAGGAAGCAGGCAGCCTTGTCCTTGGGCTGCTTCCTTGGTGTCGGAGAGGCTGAGGGTGAGAAGGAGGGAAGGCTGGAGAGGCAGGACCACAGAGAGAGGGCTCCTGGGTGCCCCCAGCAGAGAGAGCTCTGGTTGCAGTGACTTAAGCTCAAACTCAGCCTAGTGCCTTAAGGGGTGGGGTGTGAACTGGCCCCCAGGGGTCCCAATGGCAGCCCTCATTGAAGCACAAGGCAGAGCCAGTCCCCACTCAGCCACCCTCAAATCTCTCTGCAGAAACTTCCAGGTTGAGCCTTAGCTCATGCGAGGTCAGAGAAGCCCCCAATGGTCCTGACCTCACAGGCTGTGGATTCACTATTGAATTCATTGGTCCTCCTCGAGTCTGCCATCCTTCAGCCAAAATGTGAGCACCTGCTGTATACACTGCTGGGGCTGAGGGGAAGTGGCATTTGGAGGGTAGAGACCCTCTAAGGGAACTGCCTTGGCTGACAATTGACCTCAGGGAACTGCCTTGGCAGGGCATTGACCTCAGGTTTATTTCCTATCGGGAGTGAACTTAGCAGCACAGACACAGGCAAGTGTTACCGTGGAAAGAGGACTGTTCGGAGCAGACAAAGAGGGAGGCTTCCCAGATGAAGGGTCTTGAGCTGGACCTGAGGATAAATTGGATTTAGATAGGAGGGGAGGAGAGATTTCTAGCGAGGGGGCTGCCTGGAGAGAGGTGGCTGTGGGAATGGAGCTGGAAGCTGGGAACAGAGTGTGTCTGGGAAAGAGGAGAGAGGGGCTGGATTTTCTGGGGTGAGGGTGAAGGCTCAGGCACTGGGTGGAGTTGTGCATGCTGTGACCTGCAGGCATTTTTCACTTCTCTGGCCCATTGCTTCTGGGGAGAACCTGCCAAGTCCAAGGTTGTTTAGCGAGGAAGAGAGCAAGCATTTGGGGGAGCACTGAACTGAATATCAGCACTACGTGCTTTACCTGCATTGCTTCATTCAGCCCTCAGAGCTGCCTGGATTTCCCCACTGTATAAAGATGGGAACCAAAGCTCAGAGAGGGTTAGCATTTGAACCAAGATCACACAGCTATCAACTGTCATTTGCTACAAAAACCATACCAAGTTTCCCACCGCATCTATCCCTTTCCTTCCCCAGAAGCCCAATCCAGTTGCCCAAAAGAAATGGAGAGACGAATCCGACTAGGAACCATGAGGTTGCAGGTTTGATCCCTGACCTTGCTCAGTGGGTTAACAATCCGTCATTGCCGTGAGCTGTGGTGTAGGTCACAGACGCGGCTCGGATCCCGCGTTGCTGTGGCTCTGGCATAGGCTGGCAGCTACAGCTCCGATTAGCCCCCTAGCCTGGGAACCTCCATATGCCATGGGAGCAGCTCAAGAAATGGCAAAAAGGCAAAGAAAAAAAAATCTTATAAAAAAAAAAAAGAAATGGAGAGAAGGTGATGGGAGGGGGGTAGTGGTGGTGAAAGAATGGGGGAGGTGGAGGATAGACTCTTCCTGCCACCCAGCCGGCCCATCCCAAAGCCATGGGAGGAAGCAGGACCCCTCTTTCCTCAAGAGCCCACCCCAGATCCAAAGCAGCCACTCTGGGCTTCCTAACGGCTGTGCTTAACCCCTGCCCCCACTAAATGATGCAGCTCCAAGTGTTCTCTCTTGGGAGGCAGGAGGTGGGTAGGGTTACCTATTAGCAGTGAGATCAATCATTACCTGCTTTTCCTCACAGTGGCATCTCCCTGAGTCATCAAAGCTTGGGGCTGACTCTCAGGCAGGGGAGCAGAAGGTCTTCTGGCCATTCAGGAAGCAGGTTCATTTCTCTGGGCTGGGGAGGCAGAGCTCCTCTTACCGAGAAAGGGGAATGAGGCAGGTAGAACCACTGGTGGGAGAGGAGTGGGAGGTTCATAGTGTTAAATAGGAAAGCCGTATCCAGTCCCCAGGCTGCTGGCTGTCTCACTGCTGTTCTGGGATGGGAAGGTTAGTGTAGCGAAGGAGTGAATGTCCCAGGGGTTCTTGGTCCAGGGAGCTGGGCAGTCAGGTTCTTGGTCCAGGGAGGTGGTGGGAATGCTCTCCTTCCAGAGGCTGCTGAGTGTGCAGGGTGCAGGGCTCACTAGTGCTCTGGAGCCAGACGGCTTGGAGCCAGGGCCCAGTTGCATCATCTTCCTCCCAGGCAGGAAGGCAGTAGGGGCTGCAGCAGCAGAAAGCTCAGATGCCCAGAGCCCAGGGGGGCACTGGAAGGAGCTGCAGGACAGGGCAGGGGCCACACTGAGGCAGGCAAGGCAGTGAGGGTTCAGAATTTAAGGAGGTGTGGTGGCAGAAACATTCACATAGCCCTAAGAGCCTGTGCTTCCTTAATGTGTGCTCCCTAATTGCCCTGCTGGCCTCTTCCAGCCCTGCTGCAGGGCCTTGGACTGAGCCGCAAATGTCCCCTGTATGCGGTGGAGTAGTGCTGGTCCCCTCCTCCCACCACAACTTGCTCCCAAAGAGACTGAGAGGAAGAGGGAAGCATTCTAAGGAGACTGGGGAACCATCCACTGAGACCCTTTCCACACCTGCTAGATTGTGACCGTGTTGGCCCAGGCCTGAGAGGGGAGAAAACTGGGAGTGGGACTCACAGCTTCCATCCCCAACCATCTGGGTGACCTCGGCTGGTGACCTTTCTGTTCTAATCAAAGGTGAATCCTCAGCTTTTCTGTCTTTAAACTGGGGAGAAGCACTCTCTCTGCCTCTCTCTCTCTCTGGAGTGGGGTGGGAGGTAGGCTAGGAGGTCTCCACAAAGCAGTATGCTCCTGCTCCTGCTGCCAGGGTACACCTGCTCTTGGCCCCCACACCAAGGAAAATGGGATGAACCTTCAGTATAGAGCTTAAATCAGCTGGCAGAAGAATGAGACAGGCCACAGGGGTCTTTACCAGTGCTCCCCATCCCACCTTCTCTAGCCCAGGATTCCTGATCATCCTTGGAGGTCAGTTCAGACCTCACCTCCCCATGGAGCAGATCCCAACCCCAGCCAAGGGCCAGTCATACCTCATTCTGCCATCTCACCATGCATAAAAGCACTTAGAACTGTGCCTGGCATGTGGTAAGTGCTCAATAAAAATAAAAAGAAAAAATTTTTGTCTTGGTAATGATTTCTGTGGATCTCAGAATTAGGTTGATCATCATCTTTGGGCCATACCCTAAAAACCATTGTTGACCCAAACATGGCCCTTGTTAGTTATTTATCATTTATTCTCAAGAATATAATGAACACCCACTAACTGACCACCCCATCTAAGAGACAACGTTACAATAACACATCTATTCCCCATTCTGTCTCCCGTCTTCCCACCCACCCTCCAAGAGGAAACCATTCTCCTGAACTTTATGTTTATTATTATTAAACAAACAAAAGACTGTGGTATTCTATAGAGGCAGGATGGCTGCAGATTCATTAACAGAAATAGTTGTTTGAGGAACAAGTTGCGATTTCCTTGCAGGCAACATCTGAGTCTCCTCCTTTCCTGCGTGTGGTCAGCATGTGGCTGAGCACAGGGGAATCTTGGTTGATGGGCTGTTAGGCGTGCCACCAGCAGGAAGGGCGATGACTGAATGGCAGAAAGCAGGAGGACACAGCTCCAGAAATAAGGGAAATGGCTTCTGATTCCCCCCATCTGCACCTGACAGAAGTCTCTGTGACTTATACCCTGCCCTATGATGTCACACAACGTTGCCCAGGTGACCCAGCTGGGTGGGAAAGCTCACTGCTTTTCCAGGTCTGGGCAGAAAGAGGACCACTCCCATTGGGTACCAAGAGCCAGTTGCCCAGTTGTTGACCCCTGCCCTGCTGGCCATGGCCCAGAGCCCCTGGGACACCTCCATTTTCATAATGTCTCCCTGCTGAGAAGCTCCAGACCCCTGCCCCACCCTCCTCTTTCCCCTGCCCAGGCCCCAGAGCCCTGTCTGGCACCCCAGAGACCACACTGACGCTCCATACTGTTTGCCACCCCCAAAGACTCCAAGGCATCCAGGCCAGCTGTCTGGGCAGGATTGATCACCCACCAATACCAGGTACTGGTCCCCAAGATTGTTAAACAAGGCCAAACACCCCTGCCCCCAAGAAGATGAGACGGAAAAAGAAAAAGGTGAGGCCTGGGGGCATGGACCAAACACCTGCATTAACTCATCTGTCCTTCAAAGTCCGTTGTTTTGTTGCTCCTCAGTCATGACTGGAGAGCCTTTCTCTGGGCCTCAATTTTCACAGCTGTGAAATGGGGAAGGAGGTGGGTTCTGTGGCTCTTCCAGGTGAGGTGAGGTGTCCTACACTCCTGGAATACATGGATCTGAAATGCAGTGTGTTTGCAGGTGAATCAGCTCAACCTGGTGATTTCAGCCATTATAGAAGTTGGTGTGGATTTTAATGTAATCAAATCTATCATTCCTTTTCTTGACAATTTTTGCTTTTGTGTGCTTTTGAAAATCCTTTCCTGCCACAGACATCACAACTATTGTTAGTACCATTTGCTAGTACTGTTGACGCAGGTTATGAGCCTAAGCGTGTATCCACTGGGACCCAAAGAAAGCACGTCACATCCAAAGAACAGCTGGTGAGAGCAGAGCAGAGACAGCAGAAAGTGGGGGCAGATGGACCCTGGTTTTCCAGCTCTGTCCCTGCGAACTAAGCTGTGTGCTTTGGTGCAAGGACTTCCTAGTCTCTAAGCCTGTTTCCTCACCTATAAAAGGACCTCACCATGACTATCGTAACTCCCAGGCAAGAGAAGGAACATGAGGGACCATTTTTAATTCAAAGCCCTTGTGATACAGCTGGTGACACAGAGGCCTCTGGAGTGAATCAGCCCAAATGAACGATCGGGGCAGCCAGACCCCCTTCTTCCCAGCCCAGTGCCCCCTTCTCTGGCCTCTGGCAGAGGCTCTCCAGCTGGCATGGCTCTTAGATCCAGGGACATTCTGGAGGGTAGGACTGGGCTTCCTTGCTTCTCATGGCCTCCCAGATTGCTAGGGCGGAGGAGTGGCCAGGGAAGGATGGAAGAGTCTGTCTCCTGCACCTCTCTCCCCACCAGAGCCAATTTGAGTTCCTGTCCAATAGACCATTAACTCCTTCCTTGCTGGTGCAGTCTTCCTACCCCCACCATGTCCCCTCCCCCCTGCCTGGGTGATGGGCAGTCACAGGTCTCTCAGGATATCTGCTGGCTAATCCTGGCTTATTGAGGGCAAGGCAGACTAGAGAGACATTGGAATCAGCTGCTCCTGAGCCTGCCCACGTGCTGGGCCCCAGTGGAGCAGCTGAGAGGGTTGGGCTTTGGGGTCAGGCGGGCTTGGGTTCTCACAACCCTGTCCTGCCAGGACTGGCTGAGTGGCCTTGGGCAGCAGTAAGCCAGCCAAACCTCTGCCTGAAAATACTGTCCACTGCTTTATGCACCCTAGCAGTGCTGGGTGAGTTAACAGGGCATAAGCCAATGGCGTATCCAGCTCCACTTCTGGTCAGAAGTGTGTTCAGAGCAAGTGAATTGCCTCCTTAGGGTTCATCTCGTTCCCACAGATGAGTTTATAGGAACTTAGACTTGGTTTCATCATCAGCCATGGTTTACTCCCCCATATGTAGGCTAGCAAGTACATTTTCCATTCCCTGGTAAAGTCTCCACCACAGGCCTGGGAAGGGCAGGGGTTGGGGGTGGGGTGCAGTATTGTTTCTGATGTAGGCACATGTCTGAGGAAAGCTTGCAGATTCCCTTCCAGACATAGGCAGGAAAGAGGGGAAGGCAGAAAGGTTGGCCCATTGTCCCCCACCCCCCTCCAGGCCTCCTCCTTGGTCCCAGACCTTCCTGGCCCTGAGCCCAGCCTGCCCAGTGGGCACGTGCCTACCGGCCGCACCAGGAGGTACCAGCTGGGCAGCTGGCCTCATGCCCCAGAGTGAAGCACGAGCAGTTCTTGCCAAGCCCCCTGCAAACTTTATTTCCTGTAAGGCTGTCCCAGAGGGGAGGCATAGAGCATGTGGAGGACAGAGAGTATGTAGAGGAGGTACCACTCCCGACTTGGTCTGTAAAATGCCTTGTTGGACTTGAGGCTGCCGGGGAGTCAGTGAGCCTTCGGACAACCGCTGTACTGCCATCCCTTCACTTCTAGGGCCCCAGGGAGCTCACGAGGGCTTGGGACTACTATCTTCGGGAGTTCCTGGGAATCCAGGAGTGGGAGAGACATAGTCACCTCTCCTGACCTTGCTGCAGGAATCTTAGGTCAGCTCTTGGGAAGACTGAGTTACAGACCATTCCAGACAGTCCCACTGACCATGTGGGAACATTAAGGCTCAGATCTCCCAGATCGTTGGGGGCACAACTGGAGAGAAACCTAAGGCTCTTGACCCCTAGGCTGCTGGTCTTGCTCCTGTTTCACCAAACCAGAAGATGGAACCTTCTGGGGAATGAGTGGGTTATGGGGTGTGCAGTGAGGATGGAGCGCTGGGAAGGCAGCTGCTCTGATTTGTGTGGGTGGAAGTGGCTCTTCTTCCCCTTTCCCCTTCCCCCTGGCAGGGGCTCCTCCCTCCCGCTCCTCCCGCATGGCCTGGAATGGAGGAGGGGGGGACCTCAACACTTCTGCAGAAGGTGGTGGCTCCTGTGGGGTCCTGGGTTGGGGGAGGGGCTCCTTAGTCCAGGGGAAGGGAAGGAGAGTCTCTGTAGGGCTAGTCCTTCTGGGGTTGGGAGGAGGGTGATGTTCTCACCTCCCATCTAGTCATCTTGTTAGGCAAGGACCACAGCCTGTACCAGGAAGGCATTTCTGATAAAGAGTCAGATGTGAGGCAGTGAGGGAAGCAGCCACAGTGACGAACATGTAGGGAAGAACCATCCAGGCAGAAGGGACAGCCAGGGCAAGGGCTGGGAGGCAAAAGCCAGCCTGGTGGGTGGGAGAAACCACTAGAAGGTCAGCGTGGTTGGAGCGAGTGGGCAAGGGATAAGACAAGTCAGTTTCCTAGGCTGGAGGGTCCTCGCAGGCCGCAGCGAAGCTCTGAGTGAAACAGGGAGCTACTGCAGGATGTTGAGCAGAGAGGTGATGTGATCTGATTAAAATCTGTAGAGCAACCCTCTGGCTGTTCTGTGAGATGAGGGAGGGCCAGAACAGAAATAAGAGAGCAATGAGGAGGCAAGTGCAAGAATCCTGTGTCTTAGTCCCAACTGGAGATGTTGAGAAGGGGTTGGATTCTAGACCTGGTTTGAAGGTGGGGCTGGCAGGACATGCTGACGGATTGAAGTAGCACAGGAACTGCATGCAACAGCCATGAAAAGCCCTTCCCTTTCCCTCTGCCTGGAGGCTTCCCGGCATCAGGAGCTACTGTGCCAGGACCCCCAGGCTCAAAGGGGAACAGTGTATGGGGAACCTGGGCCCTCGCACAGGAAGCACGGTGGGTTTCAGACAGGCTGGCCCAAGCATTCATCATCCTGTTGAGGAAAATGATTCAGAGCACAACTGGCTTTGGGTCCCACCATAGTGAGAGGCAGAGCTGGTTTAAACTCAGCCCTCCCAACATTCGGTCCTTATCAGGACAGAGCCAGGGGACCCAACCTGTTGAGGCTGCCATGAGAACAAAGCCTGCCCAGGACCAGACCCTCACTCTTCTCTGGGCCTCTGGCTCACCTTGTTCTCCATGGTCTCTGTGGACTCTTCCCACCCCTGCCAGCGCCTGCCCTGGAATGCAGAATCTCTCAGACCAAGCTTCTCTTGGGTCAGCCCCCAGTGCTCCCTCCAGGGCTGCACCCCCAACCTGAGGAGGCCCACTGCTCCCCTCCTAGGGCCAGGAGGACACCTCCGTGGCCTCTCACATCAGCTGGTGCTGATTAATCAATGGAAGGGACAAAAGGTGGGAGTGGCTTCCTGCCAGATGAGGCTTAAAGTCAACTGTGTCAATTCCAGGCACTGGGTGTGAGTGGGAGCCAGCCAGGAAGTGCAGAGGGAGGACAGGACACCCAACCACAGCAGCCCCATGTCCCTAACCCAGCTCTGCCACCCTTCCAGATTCCCCACTGCCTCCTGAGTCAAACTGAGCCTGCCCTGGGCCTCAGGAGGCTCCCTCCCCTTCTCACTTTGCTGCCTCTGCTCAAGGTTCTGCTTTCCGGCTTGTGACTCCACAAGCTGCTGCGCCATTGAGCCCCTGCACATGCGTCTGCTTGGGACAGCCTGCCTAAGAGGCCCCTGTGCGGGCACCTCTCCTCCTTCCTGGTCTGCAGGGTTTCTTGGATAGAAGATGGATATAGATGAGGCATCTGGGAAAGACACATTCATTCATCTCCATTAATTGCTTTGGGTGACTTCATGGATGTGGATAAGCCTTGTAAACTATAAAGTACTGCGCACAGGAAGGACCTGAGGTGACAAATGGACTGGGGTGAAGTTATAGAAGGCAGCAAAGAGGGCTGATGGCCAGTACTTCCAAAGCAGGCAGATTTAGAAATCACAAGGAAAGGTACCAGCAAAAGCAGAGGCTCAGTGGTGGGACTGGCCTTGAAAGGTGCAGTCCCCTGTCTGGTTCTGGAAGTGATGGGTCCAGGACTGGGGGAGGCAAGAGGGAGACAGAGATGTGGAGTGTGGGAGAAAGGAGAAAGTGGGGGTCAAAGGTGACTGCTCCTATGGTTCCAGATGTGGTGTGGGGATGACAGAGGGAAACAGCCACTTGGAGGGGAGCTGTGATGGGGCTGGAGTTAGAGGGAGGTGGTAAAGGGGGGTGACCACACTGGAAGAGGCCACTCAGCCCTGGCTTTCTCCACAGGTCACTGAGGGCCCAGAGGACCCCCTGAATACCTCCCAGAATGTGGACTCTGTCATCAGCCACTTGGCTCCCCCTAATAAGGAGATCATCACAGTCACTCTCCATGGGGCCACCAACCTACCCACCTGCAAGGATGGCTCTGAGCCGTGGCCCTTTGTGGTAGTGTAAGTAGCTGGCTAAGAGTGGGGGCAGGAGACAATGTCCAGGCTGGGACACAGATGGGTATTTGGAATATGAGCACCCAAAGGTTTGGGCTGGGACTGTAGTACCTGGAGGGGAAGCCAAGTGTGAATCACACAGGGGCTCTGGGCTCTGCAGATGTGAGGCCTGGCCCCCCTCCCTGCTGTGTTGGAAGCTGCACACCAGGGCCGGGAAGGGAGGCAAGAGCCACTCCTTGACCCCACAACCAGCTGACCAGGGTTTGGCCACAAATCTAACTCGAGGGTCAGGGCCCCTGGAGGCAGAGGCCTGGGCTGGGCTCAGTGGGAGGTGATGGTCAAGGGAAGGAGAAGACCTAAGTCTGGCCTCTCCCAGCCTCCGAGTGCCCCATCCTACCGCACCCAGTCCTGGGGTAGGGTCCTCACAACCATCCTCTTAGGCCCTCCCCACTTCTCCAGTCATTTCTATCACAGGGGCTTCCCTAATTCCGATCCTATTATGCACGGCCCCCTCCAACCAGCTGTAGTCAGGGCACACACCTCTCACAGCCTGGTGGCCAAGTGAGGTCCACCACGCCGTGTCCACTGCCCACTTCATGGGCCTCACTGCTCTTGGAAGGGCATCAAGGGGCAACAGTCTCCAGCCAGCAAGCCTTCTATATGGATATTGTACCTGGGCTCAGTCTTGATTATCAAGCCCCCTCCCATGAGCTTGCCATCCCTTAGCCTCTTCTGTAGCCATTGGGAGCCTCCCCACAAGCTACCTACACCTCCCCTTCTCCACCTCTACCAGCAACACTCAGTGCCTGCCTGCAGGCTCTGCCCACACTTCCTCTTGGGGAGTGCCTGCCCCAACATCTGCTGAAACCCCACTTGCAAAGCCTTGCTCTCGAGCCTCCTCCTCCAGGCAGCCACCTGGGTTGAGCGCTCTCTCCTTTGCAACAGTGGCAACATTTGTCTGACATATTTATATAAATAAAGTTATGTATTGCCCCTCTGTCCCCTGAACTGGGGCTGCCTAGGACAGATCCCTTGTCTCCCTTTTCGTTTCCCCAACAATGTGCCCAGTATAGGCCTGAGCACAGACTTAGGGATCAAAGAGCCAGGCAAATACCCAGGTTACTATGACAACAAATCCATCCCCCACACACACACCCACACAGAGAAAGGAGGATAGATGGTGTGTCAGAGCCCAACAGGTGAAACACTTGCCTGTCTCAAAAGCCCCACTTCCACTGCCCAGCTCCTCAGCCTTCCCCTCCCTCAACTCCATTTCCGTGGTGAGGAAGGACAGGTGGCAGAGAGCAGGCTTGGCAGGGAGCGGCCTTCTCCCCTCACTGCCTTCTCCCCTCAGCTATTTCCATAAACCAATTATCGCTGATCATCTCAAGAGATTGAGGCCCTGCCTATCTCCAATCCAGTCCTGACGGCAGGGCGGGGAGTTGGGTGGCCCCTGGCTCCTCGACAGGCACCTCGACCTGTGCCATCACCCTGTTGCCATGGGAACGCGCAGTGGGAGCCAAGCCGTTGAGCCTGGGTGAGGGGTGGAGAGGGGGTGGGGAGCACATCACTGCACCCATCTCCACCCAGGGAGGGGGCAGGGAGCAGGGCCTGGGCGATCCTGAAGCCAGCGTTCCAGGGCTCCAGGCAGCTGAGCTGCCACCAGCCCTGGGAGGTGCTAATGAGATGCAAATGAAAGCAGAAGGGAGGGCTTCTGAGAAAGAAGGCCCAGCTGTCAGGATCTGAAAGGGGCTTTCAGTGCAACCCCCCAGCCCCAGGCAGGAACCCCAGAGGGAGGATGGAGACCCTCAGAAGCCCTAAACCTGGAAAGAATATGTTACTTGCACCCCATGTCTGATTCCAAATTCACAGCAACAAAACATGCAATAGGCATAAGCAAGTCCACTAAAGTTTTCATTTTTCTCACAATGGATATTTTAATGCTTAAAATATATATTATATATTTAATATATATTAAATAATATTAAATCTTAAGTAACATATATATATATACATAATTTCATATTCTTCCAAAATAGTGTCTCCCATCTTTTTGTTGCCTGTGTTTTGGTGCCCTCAAGGCAGTCTCCTGGTTTTGTTTCCTACTCTCTGCCATCCTGTATTGTCTCCCTTCCAACTAGGCATGGGATCCTGGAGATTCCTCTCTCTGCCTAGTTCCACTTCCCTCCTCTCTGGATTGTTGCCTCCCCAGCAGTTGGGCAGGGGGGAGAGGGGATGGGGGTTGAAGCACAGGCCTGAGAGTGCCCTGAAGCCATTCAATCACTCATTGCATTAGCAGGGAGCAGAAGAGGGTTCAGGTTCAAAGATGAGGCCTCTCTAGTTTGGGGTCTAGCCATTTCCCTTCACCCTGCAGGCTCTAGCCTTAAGCAAATCTAATAATAGGGTGTGTGCTCCAGTGGCATCTATGCCAGACCAATAGGTCCACTTGGCTCATTTTGTGGTTGGTTCTGTCTCTTTCCATCTGAGCCATTGACTTGCTTCCAGTCTGACCCCACTTCTCCACTGAAAGCCCTTCTCTAAATTCACCAGTGATCGCCATGCCTAGCTCCCCATCCAGTAGGTATCTCATCTGGGCAAGAGCCCCTCAGGACCACTCATTCTGTTGGAAGCCCTTTCTTTTCTTGGCTTCCAAGATGCTCTGCTCTTATTTTCTTCAACGTGTACCACTTTATCTCTTCTACCTGGCGTTAAATGTTGGCCTGTCCCAGGTTTCAACACTAGGTCTCTCCTATTCTCTGTACTCTCTCTTTGCATGAGCTCATCCCTATTGCGGCATCAGTAACCACATTCTTTTGCCCTCATCCAGTTCCTTGCCAAATCGTGTTGATTCTTCTCCTATCTCGAATTTGGCTGCTTTTCTCTGCAAGCTCCACCACCTTAGGTTACTGTACTTTTCTTCTTGTGGTACATCTAATATTGCCCCTCTTCAGATCCCCTCTAAAGGCAGGTTATCATTCGATACTCTGGTGCCATAGTACCAAAGGAACCCATGCTTTGAACCCTCCAATGGCTTCAAATTACTCCCAGGGTAAAGAGCAAAGGGTTCTTAACCCACTGGGCCACACTGGGAACTCCTATTTTTTATTTCCATACTCACAGCATGTGGAAGTTTCCAGGCCAGGGATCAAATCTGTGCCAACATGGTTGGGTTTTTGTCAGCCCAAGATGCTTGGGTTTTTGTCAGCCCCTCCAGCTCCCCAGCAACCTGACCTCCCACCTCCCTCTCTCTGCTCCAGCCACACCTAACGAACTAACACCTCTCAATTCTCTAAGCGGACCCTCTTTCTCCTACTCCAGACTTTTGCACTCTCCCTGCCCCAGAACATTCTCTCTTCCCTTCCTCTATTTTGATCTTAGCTCAGTCATCACCTCCTCAAGGAAGCCCACCCTGACCTCCAGATCAGGCCACATTCTCCCCTAGTACATGCCTCCCAGGGACTATGTACTTCTCTAGGGTTGCAGCTGCAGTTTCACGAGTTTTATGTGCTTGTATGTGATTCTTGGCTTATGCTTCATCAGTGCCTCCCCACACTGTGTCCCACTAGTTCCCTGAGCAACCACAGGGTCTGTTTCCTTCACCATTCTATCCCTGCATTCAACACAGTCTCTGAAACATAGGAAGCTCTCAATAAATTGTTGTTGAATGAATGAGTGAATGAATCCAGTCCTGTTTCAAGCATACTCTGTGACTTTGGGAAAGTTACTTTACCGCTCAATGCCCAAATGCCTCTCCTGGGTACCTACCCAAAAAGCTGTAGAGAAGGTGGAGCCAGACAGTGGGAGGTGCTGGCAGCTTTAAAGCATGACATGGGGTGGGGGGCATATCCTTAGTAGCAGTCACAGTGGGCACATGAGACCTAGCAGAAGAAATCTGCCGGGCAGTGGAGAGAAGCTGAAATACAATCAGAAAACCCAGAGTCTGGCCCACAGCCCCGATTCCCTGTGTGACCTCAGGCCAGTCCCTGCCCCTCTCTGAGTCTTGGCCTTCCCTTGGCCAGGTTGTAAGCCTTGTCCTCCATGCTATTCCAAGCTTGCCAAGCTGGTTTATGCTCTGGCCTGGGAAACAGTCAGTAAGTGCCCCAGTTGTACCAGCCAGCAGATTCTGTGTCCAGGTCTCCTGGGCCTGTGGCCAGGCCCACGGTCTCCCATGACTGGTATGGGCCGGGATCAAGGCTCTGGAGCCTGAGCAGTGTCCAGCCACTGCCTCCCACCTTGGCACAGAGAGACCTGCCAGTCAGAGCACAGCAGGGACCAGGAAGGCAGTGGCCCTGACAGGTGGGGAGTACCCCAGCAGGCAGAGCGTGGGGAAAGGGCCAGCCAGGAGACAGCCTATGGGGTTCTGACCCTTGGCCAAAGGCTCCGTGGCTGAGCTGCCATTTGGCAGCCGCTTCTCTGACCACCTGCTGCACAGAGCTAACAAGCAGAGACAGAGCCCACACTGGAACGGGAAGGGCAGCTTCCTCTGTGCACATTGGCCTCATTTTACACATGAGGTTTCTGAGGCTCAGAGCATTTCTGTGGCTTGCCTAAAGTCGCAGAACTAATGGGTACCGAGGCCAGGATCCGAGATTGCCAAATCCGAAAGCTCTTTCCACTTCCCTCTCTACCTTGATCTTCATGTCACCATTGTCCTTGGAAGTTGGTATCAGGGTCCTCACCCAGATTTGCAGAGAAGATCTGCTGACCAGTCTGAAGACCCCTCCTGGGACCTGACTGCTCACACCTTCCCCTGTTGGTGGGTGGGCCTTGGCCAAGGGCCCCCAGAAGGCAGGAATTTGGGTGAAGTGGGTGGAGGCCCCACATGACTTACAGGTGACCTTTGACAGCAGCCAAAGGTTTGGACTCAACAAAAATAATACTCACAGCAACAGTGGTCATGGGACAGCACCGGGAGTAAAGTGGCTCCTGTTTGCTGAGGAGGTCCCATGCTGAGCTCACTTGGAGCTCAGTTCGCCACCCACGTGGTCTCTAATAGAGCCCTGGGAGGCAGTTGCATTCGCCCATGTGATAGCCAAGGAGGCCAAGGCCCCGGGCAGTGAAGGGACTTGACGAAGATCACAGTGCTGACCAGTGGGAGTGGAGCAGATGAAGATGACCGTCCCCATCTGGCCACTGACCCCTTGCTCTGACAGAGGTGTCCTGCCTTCTTGAAGCCCTTCTTTCTCTGTTTCCAGGACACCCTGTTCTGATTCCCCCTTCTTTCTCTGCCCACTCCTCTGTGGGGTCTTTTCTCCTTGTACCCTGTGACTGCCCATGCGCCCTGCTCAGTCCTCAACTCTCCGTCCTCGACTCTCCCCTGCAGCTCTGCTCTCCTGGGAGGTCTCCCTCACCCCAGGAAACCCCTTCCACCCCTATCCTGAAGCCTCCAGAGTGTCTGGATGCAGGTCAAGCCTTTCGCCTAAGCTCCAGCCCTATGGACCCACTGGTCGATGTCCCCTCTACCCCAGAGTCAGCCTTCCCCAAACTGGCCTTCTCATCCCCTCCTCTTCTGTGGCTGTCCATCCACCTGGAAACCTGTGAGTTAAGGGAGCCATTATCGGGAGGAGCTGAACTTAGAGGATGAGCCCACACAGTCAGTAGGCAGTGGGGCCAGGACTCAAACCCACATCCTGTGAGCCTGAGCGCTCATGTGGTCTCTCTGGCCTGGGAATACTGAGGGGTTTTAACCCTGTGGCCTCCCCTGACTACTCCCACAAAGGTGGGGACAGAGGGGCAGCTGTCCCTGAGTGAGGAGAAGGGCTGGTAGTCCTGACCCTCTTCGTCCCCCATCTCTCACTTTCTGACTTCCCAGGCAGCTCCAGGGCTTGTGGGGAGTGCTAGGTGTATGCGGAAGTGTTTTGTGCGTGTTGGAAAAGCAGGGCCTAGGGGGTGAGACCGTGAGACCATGACTACAGCTGGGGTCCATCAGGATGGTCAGGATGGAAGTCAGGAGAAGCAGACCCAGGATCTAGCCACAGGGCCTCAGGCTGGGACAGAGGCCAGGATCCAAGGGTCTCAAGACCCCAAGTTCCCAGAACCTCAAGGGGGCCCAGGCCCCACAGTTGGGCTCTGCTTCTCTCCTTTTGAGGACACACTTTTAGGCTAGAACTTGGAATCTGAACCCTTGTCCCAGCCCAAGAGCTGCTTCCAGGATAGTACTAATGAGCTGCCACAGTTTAAAGTAGGGCCCCAGCAGTCTGGGCTGGGGGCTGGTCCAACAGAGCTGGAGAGGATCCTCTGTCTCCACATGATTTTCCAAGGGTCTCTCACCCTTTCCTTCACTCAACAAACACTTGCTGGGTCCCACTGTGCACAGACTGGGAGCTGGGAACAGCTGCAGCAGTGACAAGACCGGCCCCTGTCCTTCAGGGGCTCACAGTCTGTCGGGGGCCGGGGTGAGTAAGTAGATAACTGTTCACTCACTTGTCCTGTGCCCACAGTCTCCCCAGGCAGAAGGTAGCCGAGCAGTCTCAGGGCCCCAGCATTTGGGTGCCAGGACCCCTCAGGGAGGCTGTCCCTTGGGAAGGGGGCAGGAAGCAGGGCTGTGTTGCAGGTCATTCTTCCGAGGTTGAGAAGTTCACCTGCATGTCTGCCCACATTCCTCCTGCTCTAAGGCTGCGTCCATGAGAAAGGGGGTCCTCAAAAGAGGGGATGTTCAAGTGACCCATCAAGAAGGATTCCAAGTCATGGCAGATCCCCCAGCATTGTCTCACCCATGGCTGTCCCTTGCCCAGGGGACTGTCATTCTGTCCCCTAGGGCCATGGTATTGACTGACAGCTGGACCCTCTCTCCTCTGCCTAAGAAGATGGCTCCCAGGGCTTCTTCCCAAGCTAGGCCACAGGGTGGGCCACAGCTGGACATTCCAAAGGCTGGCAGATGGCACAGGTGGGGACCCTCCTTGGCCCTGCACCATCTCCTGTCTCAACAGAGAAGAAAGGGCTCTATGGAAAACAAGGCCATTCTCCCCAGGAAAGGATAGAGGATGTGACAGTCCCTGACAGACTGGGGCTTGCGTCTGGCTTTGGAACTGTTGCAAAACTCTGTGGGTTGTGGTTTTCCCCGGGCCATATGGAAAGACTACCCCTGCCCTGCTGCCTCCCTGAGCTGCCAGGGGGAGGGGAGCCTGTTGACCATAAGGGGCTCCCCTGAGAAGAGCAGGGCTATTTCGGATGAAGTGTGGGTGGGGATGTGGGGAACAGCACTCTCGTTTCACAGGAAGATTTTTCCCTTTGCCAGAACGCTCATCTCAGATTTCCTTGGAAGGTGCCATTTCTGATTTCCAGAGCAGTCCCCGCTCCTTACAGGAAAGTGCAAGGGAAGGAGCAGGCCCTTGTGGATGCAGAGAGGGCTGGCCTCCAGCTGACATCCCCCTTATAGCCTCCATTCTTGAAATTGAGACCCACCTGTAGTGGTGTAGCACCATCAACAATTAGTGATGGTTCATTAGAGTCCAATTAATAAATGGAACCCAGGAGGAGAGCCCATCACTCTGCCGAGAATAACAGCCCCACTCACGCCTTAAGTGGCAGCCTCCCAAGAGCTCAAAACCCACAAGGACCAGATGCACTGGGGGCTGGAGGAGAGGCAAGCATGGAGTGGGGGGGCGTCATGGATAGGCTGTTGTCTGGTGAGGTGGGAGAGGCGAGAGAAGGAAGCTTCAGACTAGACACTCCTTGCCTCAGCTCTCTCAGCTCCTCCTATATGGAGGCTTTGGTGCTGTCTTCTTGCCCAGCTATTCCAGGGGAGCTTGGTCAAGGCCAGAGGTATGAGGGCCAGGGTTATGAGAGCCAGGGCTTCCCCCGCACACACACACCTGCCTGTCTGGCCTCAGAGGGCAATGCCTGTGGGTGTGGGGAGAAGAGGGCTGGAGAGGAAATGAGGTCAGGGAGGACCACAAGCCTCACCTTCCTCTCTGACTATTCCAAGCCATGCTCTCAACCTATTGATCCTGGATAGGCCAGGCGGCCCTTCCCCAGACCTACCCATGAGCTCACGGCTCCTCAGACTCTCAGGCTGTATTCTCAGATGGGGAAGGTCCTCCTTTTAATCTGTTCAAGCCCTGGTTTCTCCAGGAATAATTCCCTCCCTCATCCAGCCCAGTCACGGTCAGAAACACAAGAATTCAGCCTTTGACCCACCCGTTCAAATGACCATCTCTTGCATCCTGTTCCTGTTGCATAAAGCTGAGCATCTGGGCCAGGAGGAGGTCGTGAGGTCTTTCTTTGCCTTCCAGGGATGGAATTAGGCCTGTGGCCTGGGAGTCTGTTGCCTCTTGGGCTTCTGGAGCATAGAGGCTGGCCTTTGTGGCTCAGGGGCCACATGGAGGGTACAGGTATAGGGGAATGAGGCCTAGTCATGACACAGCAGCATCTGGCCGGCAGGAATCTTAATCTCAACCTGTTTTCCCTCCTCCCTCTAAGTTTCCCTGTGAGAGAGTGGCAGAGCTGTGGAGGATGGGTCAGAAGGTCCCAAGGCCTCTTATTCTGCCACCTAGTCGCCTAAAGGTTCTGCCCTCTGTTGTATCCTTCTCCATCTACCCAACCACCCAGGGATTCTGGGAATATCCCTCTGGTCTTTAGGATTTACGAGCCTGCCCAGCCAGGGACCCAGCAGCCAGAACAGATCCAAATTAGAGTGCTCCTGTTTCTCCAGATCTTCCAGGGGCTGCCCTGGCATTGGCACTCAGGACAAGTCAGGTGGCATGCATCCTTCCAAAGCTCCACCCAGGTGGAAGCCAGACTTTGTTCATGCTCTGATGCTCTGAGGAATGTGGAAGACAAAGAGGGCAGGCAGAGCAGGTGTAGGAGGGGGGCTTAGGGACCATGGAGGCAGCTTGAGGGCTGGGAGACAGGGCAGGTGGGTAAGGAGATCAGGTACAGCATGGCACACAGACCTCTGTCAGGCAGCCTGTGTGTGTGTGTGTGTGTGTGTGTGTGTGTGCATGCACACACGTATGCACATATGTGCTTGTAATAGAAGGGGGAAACAGAAGAGTCCTGGAAAACTTCCTGGATACAAGGACAGTGGCACACAAGTCCCACCCTGTGGTGTATGTCCTAGAGGGCATTCAGAGGACAGGGGAGGGTGGGGAGTGACGCAGGAGCTTGCTCACTCCCAGTCAACATGCTGTGCTTTTCCAGAGCTCACCTCCTCTCACAGCTGCAGCCCTTGGGAACCAGACAGTGCGTTCCCCTTAGTTCTGACCTCACAAAGGGAAAGCAGAGCCCTCCCCTCCCGCTCACAGCTGTGCTTGGGCCTGGCTGGAGTTTGTCAAACACACACACCCCTCCAGCGCCCTGAGGGGTGGGCCAAGTTGAGGGGGCTTATATTTCCTGCAGCTTGGGACTCAGGAGCACTGCATTGTGCTTCTGAACCCCACCCAGTCCCATCCTGGGGTGACTGCCCTGCCCCCAGGGCTGGATTAAGTCTGAGCCCCAGTACCTGGCAGCTCCCCAGTGGCTCAGGCTGGGCTGTGTGGAGGCAGACCCCGGAGGGACTCCCTGGACTCTGAGACTGAACTGGGTGACTTAAGCTCCATCAGAGGCCTGAAGGATCCTAGAATTCAGCTTCTGTGCCCGACTGGGGGCACAGAACAGGGGCTGAGAGCAGAGTGAGCTGGCTCCCTTCTCCTATTCTGGGAGGAATGAGAGGCCCCTCTAGCCCTCATTTCTAGAATAGCATCAAGGGCTTGGAGGAGTCAGCTGTGCCAAGAAAAGCCATTACCCTGGCAGCCTCCCTCCACCTGCTAAAAGCCTCCCTCCTTCCCCTGGGGCTTCACCCCTCAGGAGTTATTTCTCCTCCACTCACCTAGCCCTGCCTGACCTCTGTGTTGAGTGAAGGGAGGGGAGAGAGAGACAGAGGGAGAGAGAGAGAGGGAGGGAGAGAGAGGGAGGAAGAGAGATGCTTGCTTAACTCTTTCTATGCCTGAGCCAAGTCAGCACCAGCAGGCTTCCTTGGTTTTATCCATCACCCTTCCCCATCTCCTTCCACCTGGAATTCCTCCTGTCAGATGCTTAGGAGATTGTGTAGAGAAAGGTAGGGGACAAGCGGCTGAAACCATGGAGGTGGGGGGGACGGTGGAAGACAAGCTGGCAAGTTCGGGTCACAGGCTCCAACCTTAGTGGTGTTACCGCACTGCTGCGACTTGAGCCCATCACTCATCCCTGGTTCTGTCCTCTTTGTGCACCAGGAAGCGCTCAGGGATGCAAGTACCACGTGCCCTGCAGGAGCAGGTTTGCTGTTTGGGTGTAGGAGGTCAGACTCCCTCTTACAAGCCTCCCCGCAACACTCCCCACTTAGTGCTTCTGCCTTTCTGCCGCTCTACCCTCTGTCCAGGAAGGGAGGGGGAGCAGAGAGGAGAATTGGAAGCTGGTGAGGGGCTGCTGAGAGCTCTGCATCCTCTGACCTTGGGGAAAGCTGAGGGGGAACCAGGGCACAGAGTGGCAGGAGGAGGGGCCCAGGTTGTACTCCTCAGTTGGTAGAGGTAACAGCGCTGGAGGAAGGGACCAAGGAGCTGGGCTCCACCACCCCACAACCTTGCTCCTTCTCTCCAGCCTGGCAGCTTCCCACACCCCTGGGCCAGAGGAACCCCTTTGCAGGTATAGGGAGGCGATGGCTATGTCTAGGTGGGCACCAAGTCTGGGGGACTCTAGGGCTCCAGCTCTGTGGGCAGCGCACCCCTTTTCAGCTTAGCCTTCCCCCAGGACAGCCCTTTCCCTTTCACATGGCTGAGTAGTCAGGCAGCTTTGAGAAACACCCAGGTTGTTTTGTGTCACAAATGAGGGACTAGCATGAACAGGGGCCTTCTGAGTGCCAGAGCTCAACATGCTTTCTTCCGGACCTTATAACCTTCCTTGGAGGGAGGTGCTACTTAGAGAAGAGGAAACCGAGCCTCAGGGGTGGGAGGCAACCTGGCCAGGAGAGAACTGTGGGCTCAAAGCTAGCTCCAAAGCCTGTACTCTGTCTGTACCTTGGTCACAACAGCCAGAGACGCCCAGTTGCAGGACCAGAGTTAGGGTCAAGATGGGGAGACACTAGGCCAGGGGAATTCAAGTGATTGTTATTATCATTACCAGTATTATTATTAACACTTTCGTGGTGCTTAACAATGTGTCCGGTACTTTACACATATTAATCCATTTCCTGCCTGCAACAACCTGATGTTCTCATCCCTATTTCAGAAATGGAGGAAGTAAAGCACAGCAAGGTTAGTGTACCTTGCCCAAAGTCACACAGCTACTTGAGGAAGGCTCACAGGCTGGGGCTGTTAACATATGGGGCTCTGAGCTTCTGGGTTGACTTCCCTGCTCCACACTCCCTTTGGGGGGACATGGCAGTGGGGCCAAGGGCTGGTGAGGTTGCCATCTCTGCTTCCCACCCTGGGGTACCATTTGTGCATGATGCCGCCCCCTCCTGAGTGTGTGGTGTGGCTCCCCCTGCCACAGGCTCTCTGAGCAGATTCCTCACCCATGATTGCTGCAGTTAATGTAGCAGCACCTTTTACAGTGCTGATATAATAACCTCCTCAACAGAAGCAGCATTAACTCTCTCACTCAACTGTTTGATGGCTCCGGATCTCAGGGACACTTATCTCAGGTACCTGTGGGATCCACTGAGATGCAGTGGGCCCAGGTCCAGGCCTCACCTCTGACAGCCTGACCCTGCAGGACCTTGAGGGTTTGCTGGCCAGAAATCCCTCACCACTCCCTGCCTGCCCCATGCCCAGCTCTAAGTGGCTAGCCCAGGGCCTTGCACACAGTGGGTGCTGCAGAAGATGGTGGCACATGGATGCCCCATTGAAAAGGCTAGATCCAGGGTAGCTGGGCCAGAAGCTTAGGGAGATGAAGGTTAAAGGAAGTACCAGCCAAACATGCACCACGCAGTCCAGAGAGGCTTCCTCTCACCAAACAGAACCTCAAGAGAGGGTCAAGACAGGGAAGTGATGCACTCAGGTGCCTGCTAGAGAGCCCTGACCTGGCAGGAGGTAGGAAGTCAGACAGGCAAGGCGTCTACTTCCACTCACACCCCACCCTCAGCCTCTGGTGGCTTGGTCACTCAGGCAGCAGGGCAGCAGATAGAGGCCTGGGATGACATGAGTGTCTCTGCCTGGGAGGGAGCTCTTCATGCTCTGTCCACCCTTCGCTCAGATTTATAGATGGTGGGGTCCTAGAGGGGAGAGAAACAGGCAGGGTGCTCTCCCTCTGACTCAGCCTACCCCCCGCCCCCAGGAAAACCGCATCGGAGGAAGGCAAGAACCAGATCTCCAAGGCAGTCACATCTGTGCCCAGGGAGCCCACCAGAGCCCCCATCTGGGGGGACACTGTCAAAGTGGAGATCCAAGCTGAGGATGCGGGGCACGAAGGTGAGGCGGGGGCAGATGGGGGCTGGCACACTCGGGAGGGGTGCAAGGCAGAAGCAAGCGCCCTCACGGCACAGCTGGAAGCCACCTGAACGTCTCCTTGGGCTCAGTTAAAAGCACTTTAAAGGAAAACAATCATAATGCTGTCATGCCTCATCTCCCCAGCCTGCTCGAAAAATGAGTTGTTCCACATAAATGAATTTTCCAGACAATGAAAGCTTATCTTTTTTTACGACCGTTGTTATTATTTTCATGGGTGTTATTACCACCGGCTCCCACTGGAACGGCACATTACAGCTTCCTGGCACATCCCCATGCATTGCTCACTGGATCACTCCTCTCAGGACGAGCAGTGCTGCCCTGTTGCTTAGGTGAGAACACCGAGGTTCAAGGAAATTATGTCACAGGCTCAAGCTCAAGTCATCAGTAAATGGAGGACCCCCGATCAGCCTTCCGTGCTCTCAGTGTAGCTCCTGAGCCCTAGCTGCATCCCTAGAATGGCCCCTTATCCTGCCTGTCCTCCCCAAGCACTGCCCACTGTCAGACAGTAGGGTCTCTGTGCTTCTGAGGTCGAGGGACACGCTCATAGAAACTGCCTAATAGTTCTTGCTCCTCCACTGCCCCCCTCAAGCCTCAAGTCCCCAGTTTGGCGAATCCTCACACTGTAAGCAATTTAGGAGCAGAAAACCAGCTGCTAAAAACGGTGGAAAGGGAGAGGGGAAAGGGGTGAAGAGCATCAGTAAAAGGAGAAGTAGCTGGTTCTAGGTCAAGCCCAAAGATTCTTTTTTTTTTTCTGCTTGTAAAGGAAGGGATAGGTGGAGCTGTCAGGAAGATACGAAAGAGGAGGAGAAATGGACCTAGAACTTCAAGCAAAAGTACATGTGCCCCTGTGTGTGCATGTCTTTGTGAATGCCTGCCTGCCAGTTCACATGCACGTGTGAACATTGTACGTGTGTGTGACTACAAGCTTGTGACTGTGCCTATAGGCATGCATGTCTGTGTATCCTGTATGTGTGTCTGCATGCACATGTCTGGCTTCAGCAGGGGGTCTTGCGTGCACCTAGATTTACCTGGGAGCTGGTGTGTGCCTGGTGGTGCATAAACGTGTGTAGTTTTGTGTGTGTGTGTGTGTGTGTGTGTGTACATCTCTACAGCTGACAGGAAGTTAGGAGTTGTGCTGAGTGGACCTGGGCTGTGATCCTGCCCTGGGCTCTACACATCTGGGGTTATTACAGGAAAGAACACAATGAGTCAGTGTCCTTGGGGCCCATCTGTGCAGCAGAGAGGGGAGCAGGACTCACTGCAGGAGGGGCCAGAGGGTGGGAAGGCCTCATGGCCAGGCATGGAATATTGGCAGACACCTCTCTGCAGATTGAAGTAGCTGGATGCTTGTTGGAACCTGGTTGGAACTGGTTGCTGTGGTGATGTCTGCGGTGGGGGATGGGTGAGATGGGGGCCAGGCCAAGAGGTGGGGGAAGGGCGGGAGAGAGCTCAAGGATGTGTTAATGAAAAGCAAAGGGGAGTTGCAAACCCTGTGTCAGGGCCAAAGCAGGCTTGTTGGCCACACAAAAGGAGCTGTGGGAGGCCGGAGGGGCACAATGCCCAGAGAAGAAGCTGATGAAGCGTGTTTGTAGCATGGAGACAGGAACTGGGAGGGATGGCTGTCCATTCCCCCCAATTAGAGCTCATCTGCTGGCTGCCCACACAGAGCTTCAGAGATTGAGGTAGCAGGGGGAAACACAGGGCATTCACCCCTTGTTTGGCCTCAGTAAATTCCAACTGGATTTGGGGACTCAAGACCTATGGGTAGTGGCTGTAGGGGGCTGTAACCTCCACAGCTACTGTTGTAGCTTTGGCTGGAAGCCCTGGAATCCTTCAACTGAGTTTTTTTCAGTCTGTCAGGGCTAGGTGAGTGTAGGGAGCACTGAAGATGGTTAATGAGCAGGAGAATGGTGATAGTTATGAGGAGCATTTTCTTAGATTTTTTTTCTTAGAATTTTATAGGTTGAAAAACACAGCAATTTTAGTGTTAGAGTTAGGGTTAGGGTTAACAGCAATTATTAGGAGAGAGAGTTTTTCTTCTTTAAAGTATTAACATTTTGCAGAGCAGGAACATGAGGCTCAGAGAGGTTAAGCAACTGGCTAAAAGTCACAAAGCAAGTTGGTATATTGGTACTAGAACCAGATCTCCTGACTTCATATCCATTGCCTTACTCTACTTTCTTCAAGGCAGCATCAAGGCCCTTTGGTGCCCATCTCCCCCTCTTTCCTTTGAGCTTGAATCCCATATGGCCTGTTCTTGAGGGACTTGGCAAGTGTTTTACCCTCTCTATGCATCCTAGGTAACTGTGGGGAGGAGAATGAAAGGAAGAATAATTAGAAAAGCCCTCACCTTCCTCCTCCACCCCCCTCATTCAAATGACCCACCAGTTCCAAGTGACCCAGCAGCTCTGTGCTCCCAGTGATCCTGCAGAGCCGGCAGCTGTCCCTGGTGCTGAAATGTCCTTGTCTCAAGAAGAGAGGCAGAAAGCAAGGGGCTACCCAAGAGTCTCCCTTAGATACACCCGTCCACCCCAGTCCTCCCTTTCCCATTCTTCTCTAGATCTCTCTTTTATCTCCTTCCCTCCCCCATCTCCCTTATTCCTCCTACCTCCTTCCCCTATCCATCTCTTCATTTCTTCCTTCTCCATCTCCTCTTCTTCCTCAAATCATACATTTCCAAAGTGGGAAGATGCCCACAGGGTCACAAAATCCATCCTCTCCTATCAGCCACTTACTAGCTGTGAGATGTTGATCAAGTTATATAACCTCTTGGCACTCCAGTTTCCACATTTAAAAAACAGAGACGGTGATTCCTACTTGAAGGCTGGTGGTAGAGACTTGTTGGAATAATGGCTCAGGAGTGCCCATCCCCATGCCTGGCATGCAGTGGATGCTCCTAAGCTGGCCCACCATGATTATTTCCAGGTCACTGGTATTCTTCCCATTAGTGTATTATACAACAAAAGCTATTCTCTTTGGAAGGATTTTC